>NC_058146.1:3099385-6083708 GCF_011075055.1 Mangifera indica
AATTACTTTCTGTCTGAATATCCGAACACAAAATGATTTGTAATATTAAAATGGGTCAGCCTGTCTCGCCAGCATGATTTCATCAGAGTCCTTTGGGTAACTGGCAGACATCAAATATAGCAATCAGTACATAGAAGTTGTAAGAGATCTATGCAGAAAACAAGCAAATTGTGAAAAATTTGGAGACTAATTCAATATCAGCTACGAATTTGGGGGGCTTAGATAGAGTGGAGATTAATAAAATTTGAAAATGGCTTTTACTTCTGATTTCTAGAGGGTCAAATTTAGTTGTTCATTAGAAGAGGGTGGAAGTTTCTGCTTTAGTTATACCTAATTAAATGTCAATGTCGATATTTAAATGTATTTGAAAGAGGGAATCCACAGAAGAAAAGTGGATCTTCTATATTGAAATGGAAGATTTTCATAAAATCAGCATTGATAGTTACATGTTATCGGCCCTTAGAATTTGGGACCCTAAACCTCTTCAATATGCATATCATTTGCCTTCACTTTCTGGTCCTTTTGTACCCCCTGTAAAATCTGAGACAATTTTGCCAGTGTTGGTCGGTATTTGTTACAATTTTCTAAAATTACCGGGAAATTTATTATTATTGAGAGAGTTGCTCCTCCCTCCTGCGGTTCACCTCCGGAATTATTTTCTCAGAGAGCACGGAAACAGCACCCTCTTGAAGGCAACAGATGAAGCAATGGAGAAGGTAGAAGTATAAAACTAACCTTGATTGATAACAGAGCTGTGAAAAACAAGCAAAAAAAATACTTATTTTAACAAAGTAGGTAAGAGAGGAAGATGTTATAGCTTTAGTGGTCACACTTAAAGAGAAAACTTCAAAACTTTCCCAGTCAATGGAATCTGTCTCTTTCTCTCCCTTGCTGTTGCTGATTATGAAACTGACTTGGCAACAATGAACACCAACCATAAGACAAATATAGGCATCTTAGAGGTTAAAATATAAGCAAACTTTGAATGACAATAAGCCAAGCCAATCCCTACTAACTTTATTTAAATCAAGACTTTTTTTTTTTTTTGGTTCTTTTTTCTTAGCCAATACCCAAGGCAAAAATTATGTATCTTATCTTTACAAATATGCTAACCAACCAATTTCTTGATATATTACAACTGTGTTCTAAGTCTCCTCATCCAGAAGACTAGAATTCTTTGGTTTACCTAAATGAAAAGCCTGAACTTTCTTTTCAGGTGAACATGCAAAGCAGTTGGTTTTCAAGCTACGAAATCGTGTAATAAATGGGAAGAACTGAACCTGGACTGCCGGTTCCCGTTATTTATACATTCATAATCTGCTGTTTCAGTCCCTACAGAAGATGCAGCAGCATTGTATATATCATCTCCTCTCATGGCAATGAAACTTTGATGGGTTCCACCAGATATCGGTAGGTTACCACCCTCGCAATGTTGTAAGCCTAATGTGAGAGACACCCCACTGCCACTCCCAAACCGGCCCAACTCTGACATGTGGTAAGCAGCAGCGGCAGCTGCCATGTACCTGTTGTTGCCCCCGTCTGAATGAACCATTGGGTCCTGGAAGAGACTACTTTCATCAACATTGGACCTTTGTTCATCCCTCAGTTTCAGTAACCCATACTCGGTTTCAGCTCCTCCGCATGCCCCGTTATGGAAACTGGCACCTGCTGTTTCTACATCGAGAACTTGATTGGATTTGGAATCTGTCATTTGTCCAGTACTGCATCTCTCAGTGGCAGTTGAACTCCCACTCCGTTGCAAATCTTCCTCCCTGTCCTCCGAGGTCATTGTATCACCTTTATTTGCTTTGGCAGCATTTTCAGATGAAGAATTTGAGTCCATCTCAGCTCCAGAAAATTCCTCTTTATACATCTCTTCAACCATAGGCTTCCAAAGACGAACCCGAGCATTTATAAACCAATTCGAAACCTGAGCAAGACAACATATTTCATCAAGTTACAAGGGTGAAACATGAAGATCAGATGTAAAATTTTGTGATATCTTTCAATGATATGCCACTGCACAACACATTCTCATGTCTGCCTTGTATATGGATCATAAAATGATTAGTTTGTTTTACCTGACTTCTGGTCAAGCCTGTCTGTCTTGCAAGCATGATTTTATCAGTGTCTTTTGGGTAACTGGCAGACATCAAATATAGCAATCAGTACATAGAAGTAGTAAGAGATATATGCAGAAAACAAGCAAACTATGAAAAAGAAAATAAGAGTAAATCAGGGATTACGGATGGAGGAAATGTTCAAACAGCCAGGCACGAAGAATCGAAACAGAGCTTTCAGGCAACCCTCTCTGTGGCCTCCAAGCATGTTGTTGCATCATACCAAGTTGCTGAAGAGCTCGTTGTTGCCTGAGCTGCTGATCCACATATCGGAGGCGAGTTATGCCAACACCTTTACCGTTTTCTGAAGTATCTTGCTCTCCAAGGCTTCTACGGGTTGCCTGAATTTGGCCAGTGATAGCATCACGCAAGCACCGGAAGTGGCGGGATATAGTCTGCAAAGCCAATGCAGTGTATGGTTTAGCAGCCCCACATCCTGCAATCACATCAAATGAAGATACCACAATCTGCATTTGGTGGTAATACTGCTTGTACCTTCTATCAACCTGTCACAATAGAGTTATGATTGCAAATTCTCAAAGAAAAAATAAAATAGAGCGCAAATGCAATAAACAGAGAAAATGAGAAATAAAATTGAATGAGATGTTGCAACAATCTACCTAATAAAAATAGACCGGAACAATATCACCTTTAAAGCACAAAATAATAACATTTCTGTTAGAAGTCATAGAAGTATTGGCCCTAATAACAGGAAGTCTACAACTTCCTTCTCAGAGCATTACTATTAAAAGATTAGATAAGCTAGGTTCTATCTAGTGCAAGAAACTCATAGTCAGAATCTCAAAAGTTCAGAATTCTGTCATCCAAGAAAAAACCATCAACAATCCTAGGGACAATTCCATAGTATTGGTTGTAATAAGTGGTGGTTTCTGCTTCCTCCACAGCATCAGTAATTAACAATAATTACAGACAAATCTTACATTTCTTTCTTCTTTGATGAATCTGTGCACTGAGATTTTTTCACTCTTTCAATTTAGATTTTAAAATTCAAGTGTTGAAGCTGAAAAGCTGATGATTGCCAAGAAAGTTGCATAGGCACCAAACAAGTGGAAGAGAAAATTTTGCCTCAGTAAAAAGCTTGGAGAACTATTGTGTATTGATCTTACCTCATCCAACATGGACAAAAGCTTTGTCAACTTGTTTTGCAGTTCTTGTTTTTCAGCATGTGAAAGTTCATTCAGTGGGTTCCCAGCAGATTCTTGATTCGATGGTGCATTACTTGAAGCCCAATCAGTCTCCTTGGAACTTTTCATCCGCTGCTCATGTGTGCCTTGGCTTTTCTCACCATCAGGCTGTTTTAGAGCTTTTCGAACATTAACAACTTCGTCTAAAAGTTGTCGTGCTGCCTTGAGATACCTGGAATTGGGGGATGGCTCTTGAAACACTTGACGTCCCATAAGGAGACACATCACCTTTGTTCTCTTGGTTACCTCCAGAGAAAGCAACCGGCAAATATTCAACGTTTCTTGCTTGTTCATCTCTGGAAGAGCTATTCCTGCCACCGTCACCTGTAATCAATGAATTCGAGCTCAAGAATGAAGCAAAGCCTGAATTGGGATTTCTGTAGGGGATGGAAGGCATTTGGATTCCAGATGGAATTTGTGTCCCCAAGCTAAGGGATAATCCTTGACCATGCAAACTCTGTCCACCTTGTAGAATATTCGTAGGGCCACCCATTGGTTGCATAACTAACATCTCATTTCTATTGTCCCTCCATGCATTGAACTCATGCTCCCCAATTCGTGACCCACCAAGATTCGAGAAGATTTCTTGTTGCTGTGGGGTTGATTCTGAAGTTTCCACAGATTGAATATCAATGCAGTTATTTTGCTGCTGAGAACTTCCTGCTAGCAAATCCGGGTAAGACCCTGAATTCATGTACATCATCACATTACCAGGAAGAACAGGTGCCTCTGAGTAAGAACCCGGCAAAGAATCCCTTAAATAGATCATAGGAGCAGCCTCCTTTTGATTATTTGAACTAGTGTAATAAGTGGCCATATTTGTATTATCTCAACAAATTTCTGCAACAATGTTCGTCTCAAATTAGATGTTTACTGTTGGAGCTGAAAATGAAGATTAATATTGATTTCCAGGCTTCAAGCCATCAATAATTACAAATTTCTTACATATGTAGTTAATTCCTAAACCAGAATCCATGAAAAGTACACAAAGAAGGAGCAATTCATCAAAACAAATTTGAACAAACCGATGAAATAAAGCCACTAATATCCATTATCATGAAAAGAAGATTGTACTAGTGGCTTAAGGAATTCATAATCTGAAGCTTATAATTATAAATCCTTGTATGCATGATTATGAAATGTACATACATGATCAAAAGAAAGAAAATACTTTTTGTATACATCAGGAAAGAGAAAATATCCAAAAACTGTATTAAAAAAAACGTTTCCTTACTTAATTCGAGCCCACAAGACTGATACTTCTTCATTAATCTTATTTCTTCATCAACTGAACAAAATTAAAACAGGAAACAAACCCAGAAATCCCCTTAAGACATAATACTTAAGAAAAATCAAAGAGATAAGAAACAAAGAGAAAACCCTAAACAAAGACAAATCTATAATCTGTAAGCAAATCCTAAGGGGTTTAGAAAAATTTTTAAAAAAAAAGTTAAGTTTACATTCTTATGATCATCTTCATCATCAGAAAATATATAAATAAATAAGAGCTATTCACGAGCAGCAAGCAAAGATAATGAAGAAGAAGTCAAGAAAATAAGAATAAAAAATTACCTGGAAACAAGCAACAGTTGTGGGTGTTGTGGGGAACACAAAAGTTTGAAGACACCACCAGATCCGCTGATAACACAATCTTCACAAAACAAATCGCTTTCTGATCCCAAGAACCCAGTACAAAAACAACGACACAACACTTCACTTTTCATTGAAAATATTGCTCATAATACTACAACAAAAACAACATAAAAGAAGAAGAAAAACAAGAGCTTTTTACTGTGTGTGTGTGTTTTTGTTTTTGGGTTCCAAGAACAAGCTAATTAAGTGATAATAACAGCAACAATAATTGAATTTTCACTTTTGATCTTCTTTTCTAATCATTTATTCTCTTTCCATCAATTCCCACGTGAAAGATTCACACGAACACAGTTCTTGCTTTCTCTGAAAGAGAGTGATGATAAAGTTCCTCTCTTTTGAAAGACTTTTCACTTTTTTAAGTATTTTTCTGGTTCCTGCTCCAAACCCAGTAGCAGTTTGAACTAGTGGTTGCTCAAGTTTCTTCTTCTTCTTCTTCTTCTCCTCCTTCTTCCTTAGTGTTGTTAGCTGATGATTTGTTTGTGGTGATGAAGAGATATGTTTGGTTAAGAGATCAATCTTCTAACCACCAGTTGGTGGACCTAAAACCCTCTCTTAAACCTCCTCTTCTTCTTTAGTCTAAAACAAACTTTCTCCCTCTACGGCTTCGCTGTCTCTTTCACCATACTCAACTCAAAACTCAAAAGCTTCATGGTCATAGAAGGTCTGGTTCTTCTGTTTTGGTTTTGGTTTTGGTTTTGCCTGCAATGCAATATCCACCATAAAACTTTTTTTCTTTTTTTCTTTTTTTTTTTTTCTTTGATTACTTTATTTTTTTTATATTGTTGTTTTAAATATTAAAGGCGCACCAGCCACATTAGGTGCCCATATCACTGTTTTGTCTTTTTCTTCTAACTAATAATTGATCTCATTTTGACCCCTTATCTTTCCTCAAATTTTTTCCTAACAATTTTCTTTTTTCCTCTTAATTGTCCATTATTATCATAATAATCTCACATTAATTTTAGTACATATTTCTAAAAAGTAAAAATATAAATATTTTATAAGAAAATATAATATTAAAGCTAATTTATTTATGGTACTTAGGCAGTGTTTGGTTAAGGAACATAAATATTATTTTTGGTAATCTATTTTTTATTATTTATATTATTTTATTTATTTTATCAGATAATAAAAATTTTTAATAATCTTCTATTAGTAACAGGTAATATAAAAAATAATCTTATTAACACATTTACCTTAAATATTAAAAAATTACTACGGTAATATTGATTTTATTATAATTATATCATTACTTATTAATTTTTTAAGACAAAAATTACCTCATTTTCAATTAATATAATAAGTAACAAGAAGAATATTTTAGAATGATTATATCAAAGATATTTAAGTAAAATAATATTTTTGTGTTCTCTTATTAACTCTAATCAAATACAGTAATTATTTATACCTATTAATTTTTACTAAATATTATTATATAGTAATAATTTAAATTTAATAGTCTTTTAAGTACTCTATATTTATGGTAATCTTTAATTTTTTATAATAAAATATTATCCAAATTAAATACACCCTTAGTACAGTTAAATTTAACTAACTATGATTGTTTTAAAATTTTTAAAAATAACTCATTCTTTTTACCTTTAATGTGAAAAGTCAAAGTTTCTCACATTAAGCATGAAAAAAATTTATTTCATGGTGATAAGTATTGTTTATAAATAATGAGACAAATTGTAAAAGTTATATATAAAATATGTATAAAAACTCTCGAATACAACCCGATATGGTTTAAATTTTTTATTACTGCAGCATTAGTATCTATTGATTTGACTATGTATACAAATTCATCTATTCATTCTATAACACATCAATTTCGATGAAAACGTTTGTATAAAAAATTTGTATATTTAATAACATTTAATTTTTAAATATCATGGACATTTAAGAGAAAATCCGTCTATCAAATTATCGTATATATTTAGCTTAATTTTCCATTATGACGAAATTTGTTGTTCGATAAAAGAGCAATAATAACTTAATATGTTAAACATATTATATTTATTTTAATAAATTTAAAATTTTAGAAAAAAAAAAAAGTAATGGGTGAAAAATTGTGTTGGGGTGATTTGGTGATTGATTAGAAATATAGGATTGGAAGGTAATAACTGGCCTAACCCACTAAAATGACACTAATAATGTGATATTCTTTTCCAGGAAAAATTAATGATTTTACCTTTATTTTTCTTTTCATTTTCATCCTTTTAAAGGCCTTATGCATTTGCTAAAGTGGCTATGTGAGTGGAGGTTAAGATTCCAAATGCAGGCTCACTTTTTTGAAATAGTCATGACTTTTAGGTGATGCTGAATAAAAAATGAAAATTGAAATTTATTTGGTATTTATATAAATTTAAAATAAATAATAATGATAATATCTCATTATTTAATTGGAATAATATGTGTAAGTTGGATTCCCATGCATTCATACAAGGTTGAATCCGAACGGAATTGGTTCGGTCTCAAAAGGTGATTCGTTTCAATTCGACTTATCTTGAATTCGTTTAACTCAAATTTAAATTATGTTTAAGTCAAGAGGGTTGGTTTGATTTTAAAATCGAGTTAAACTCAAGTTAAAGAAAGTTTGTTTGATTTTATTCACGAGTTTGAGAATAGTTCTATTTAGTTTAAACTTGACTCATAACTTAATTTGAATTATGTTAACAATTATCAAAACGACATTTTTTATCCATTGTTAGGTAAAACATATTATTTTGTCAATGAATTACAAAATCAAACCACAATCTAAGCTATAAAGTAAAATCATGAACTCAAAATTGAATTGAGTTGAACTATATTTTATTTGATTTGAACTTGTGCTATATTTAATTTTGACTTATTAAACTTAAATCAAATTATTTTTTATAAGAATTAAACTTAAGTTAGAGGGTATTCAGACTCAATTTGATTCAAATCTATCCCTACATTCATATACAGGGTTAGGTGGTCGGGGTGGATTTGAATAAGGGTATGCTCAAGTACGAGTTGAATGAGTAGGAAATAGCTCAAATTTAACTTTGTTTAAGCTTAATATAATTTGGTTTCAATTCAAGTTGCAAGTCAAATACCATAAAAGTATTAAAAGGAGTAGCCCATTCCTCCCAATACCACATCACAAAATTTTATGCGGTAGCCTAGTTATAAATAAATTTCAGATAGCTCAAATTAAGTCATATTGTTATTGGATGGGGATTAAAGTATTAAAAGGAGTAGGTCCATTTTGAGGTCATTCTATAAGTAAAAAACTTATAAATAAATTAAGAGTAAATAAAAAAAGTATAATTATTAATTAATAATGAAGACTAGTAAAACTATCATATTTTTATTACTAATTTCAAACTAACCCAAATATTAAAGCAATAAATAAGTTGAAGCATGACACACACTCAAAATTTTTAAGTTCCAATTGTATTTATCATTTCTTAACTAGACAAATAATATTATAATTAAATAAAGGGCATTACAGTATTTATATGATAAATTTTGGGTGTATTTGTTAGTATTTGAAACCTGCGGAGGAAAAATGAAAAAAATCAAAGAAATGGTTTGCCTGCTAACCATTACCAACCCCATTGGCTGAAATTTTAAGCAAGGGGGGTGAGAGTAATTTAATGGAAATGAAGGGGCAACGGAAAATGGCTTGAGAGGTGGCACGCGGCTTGACGTAGGGGCTTAATGTATACGTTTGCAGAGACGGACACGTGGCCTTGAGTTTCGTGAAAAGGCAATCTAATGAAAGTAGATTGATAAACTGAGATTATGATTAGGTGATAGGCGTGAAATCCCAAGATTGAATCTCAGACGTACGATTATATCTGTCGTTTCTGATCTACTCTGGTCTGCTGACAAGCCTGTATCTTTTACTTTTAACTTTGTTCTATTTATTAATTAATTAATAGCTACTTTTCCAAGTAGGGACCGGAGATTGTGCCTGTGGTTCTTGAGCCTGAACATCTGTCAAAGAGCAATTATATTTGTATAATTTGTGTATAAATAATAATAATAATAATATATTATTATTTAATTAAATAATTAAAATTTAAAAATAATATAATATCAAATTATATTTATATAAAATTATGAATAAAAATATACATATAATTTTACTGCTTATAAAATAATTTTTTATTGAAGTTTTTTCCATAAAAACTTAGCTAATAATGAAAATAAAAGAGACCAATAAATAAATGAATTAGCTTGAGTAGCTAAAATGATTTTAGAATTAAGCCATGGGGCCTTAATTGGATTATCAATTGTAGGCATGATGTGGTTGGTGTCCAACTTCCTTCCATCGCAAATTAATAATATCTTGATTTTATTATTAAGGTTGACAGACTTTTATGTGTTTTGATGTGTCAAAATTAGTATAATGAACGTAATGAATTAACAAAGTTAAATGGAAATGATTACGATTTTATCTTTGTTTAAACAACGTTGAATTATTTAAACAAAAATGATTTTTATATATCATAAATAAATAAAATATCAAAAAATAAAACTAAAAAACAGAGAAAACATTAAAAAGAGAAAGATATCATCAAAAAAGCACTATAGAAAATAATCATTTATTGGGAAATTGCTACTAAAAAATCAAAACCTTACGAGAAAAATATAATTTTTCAAAACTTAAACTTATGAGAAATTGTTAATTTTTAAGATTTAAAGAAAAAATAAGATAAAATTTTATTTTTTTAGTATTACTGATTCAATAACAATTTTACTCTTAAAACTAACAAATTTTGTTAACTTTAATAGCATATGAATAGGTATTTAGGTTGTATTTATCACTATCCTATGATATACCAAACGTATCATATAATACGATATAGATAGAAAATAATATATATCATGAAGTGTATTAAATTAATATGATATAATAGTCGTATTATAGAAGACAATCATATCTTATGATATAATACATATTACTGATATAGATTGATATACTTTTTAAATAAAATTATGATATAATAAAAATATATATAAAAAATCTTAAATTTTGAAAGAAGTTTATAATATTTTCTAAATTATAATATGTTAATATATTATTATATTATATTATTTTTTAAATATTATATTATATAATATAAAAAATTAAAATTTTAATATATAATAAGATACATAAGTTGAGTATTATATAAGAAAGATTTGAAAATTTTGGAATGAACAAAACTGGAATAAGTCTTTTGGCTAAAAAGGTAAATTACTTGAGATGGCGATTGGCCTCACCAAATCAGCATAGCTTTGGCGACGGTGAGACTGTCGAAAATGAGTGTAGTCAAATATCATCATCGTAAGTAGTGATTTTCTTCCAAACAAGAATCGTTGTTTATTTTAATATGGCAATCAATATAATAATTTGGTAAAATACATTTCATTTAAATATTTCTTCTATTGGATAAAGTGTAGGGTAAGAAATGATGCAAGATCATTACTCATTTTATAAGGGTTAAAAAAACATGCATTATTTACATATAATAACTTCATATTTTATCCAATGTTCTTGCCCCATGTTTCATGCCAATCGATTTAATTATTACTTTATTATAAAACTATGTTAATGGTAGCTTGTGTGACATCTCTTCAAAGGAATATTATATTATATTATTTTAATTATTAAATTTAATAGTGACAAGAGCTTACCCCAACAAGTAAAATACTTCTATTCCATATATAAATGTTTCGTGTTAATAGATTTCATCGAATTGTATTTGACTTTGTATATGAATTCGGTTTGATCATATCTTTTTTCTTTTTTGTGATTCAATAATCTTATATCAATAGTTATTTTTTCTTTTTTTATTTAAAAAAGAAAATAATATTTATACTTTTTTTTAAAGTAATACTATGTGTATATGTTTTTAGTATATAAATAATATGTCATTATATGATTGAGATTACTTTATCTTTGTTATAGTACTGTTTCTTATTTACGTGCTTTGGGACAGGGAACGTGAGTTAGAATCCTTCCAATAAGAGATGACGGTGGCAATTAGGGTTTAGAGTTTGATTCAAAATTATTTAATCACATAATGACACATTACTTGTATATATCAATTATGTATATACAGTTTATTGATTTTTAAACAATATTAAATGTTAGGGTAAATCTTTTGTTACATTTCCCTATCCAAATTATTTTAACTTTTTAGTATGTATTATAACAAACTTAGGGTATATATTTTGATAAAGATTATTTTTTTTGTTAACAATATACTTTTCCTTTAGTCAAACTATTCATTTAAAGTTGAACTAATCATACCGAATAAATAGAACTTCAAATTTAGTGATTGACTTTACAGTTGTATCAAGTAAATTAAGAGTTTGATTTCGATATATATTTTAAATCAATGCTTTCTTGTTGGGGCATCCCTACATTTGTCATCTAAGCTATCATTTAGAGCAATAAAGGATAATATAGTAAAGTAATACAAATTTTGGGTGTATTTGTCACTATCTAAAAGCTTTGAGTGTATTAGTACTATCCTCAAACCATTGGGAAGAAATTGTCATTAACCTTAAATATTTTATGCAATTATTTATTAAAAAAAAATTAATAAACTCAAAATACATCATCGGTTCATTGAAGCAAGATTTTCTTGTTGAGTTGACAAGTAAGCGGAAAATTCTATAATATTAATAGTCGACGAGGTATCGACACGTTGCATTTGCAATTATTGAAATTATCTTAATTTGAAAGGCCAACGGACTTATCCTCGCCCAACCAACGTTGCTTTATAAAGTTTTTACATGTTAATTTTAAAATTTTTATTTATTTATTTATAAATAATTAAATATTATTATTTTAAAAATTAAATTATTATTTTATATATAATATTAAAAATAAATTAAAATTTTATTTTTTTAAATTATTAAAATTAATAATTTTCTTTTTTAATAGAGATTTTTAAAACTTATATTTTCTCCATAAGATTCAGTTTCAATATCTAATCACTTTTTTCAATGTCTTAGCTAATTGTCTTTCTGTTTTAATGGTTCTCTTTTTCTTTGATGATTTATCTCAATAAAACTCTAACTTTTTTGGTGTCATATCACATCGTCTAAAAAAAAGAATCATCAAAAAAGAGAAATGGTTGATGATAGTGTTAAAGACAGTGATTAGATATTAAAAAAAAAATTGAAGAAAAAAATATAATTTTTTAAAATTTAATTTAAAGAAAAAATTATCAATTTTTAAGATTTAAAAAAAAAATACGATAAAATTTTAAAGTTTAGAAATTTTACAACTTCAACTATAAATGGATAAATACGGTTTTTAAAATTAAATAATGCATACTTTGGTGGGACAAAGTCCTTTCGCCAATTTGAAATACTAATTTATCCTTGTGACCAAGCGGGCCCTCTTCTAGCTTTAAAAAATTAGACCATTAGTAAATACAATGAATTCCGGAGCTCCAAATCCAAGACTGGATGTGTAAGCACTGACGTGGCTGGGTCCCATTGGATAATGGTTGTGGGAACCACAAGGAGGAAAGTTTCTTGTTTTCGCGTGTAGTTGTGATGTGTGTGCATATTTTGTTTGGTTGATAGATTCCATTATCACCGCAATGTTTAATCAAATCACTAAAAATCCCTCTATATCTTTTGGATGACAGAAACCCCCTTCTCATTTAGTTTTATGTGTTAAACAAATTCTAATAGATAACAATAAAATTATATATATATATATATATATATATATATATATTATGAATATATAAAATAAATATATAAATAATATTTTTATATATATATATTTTTTATTTAGTTATAATTTATATACATAGAATTACTTGGCGAATAAATATGTTTTAGTGGTGAATCCATAAGCGGGAAATGTTTGTTATTTTAGAAACTATGTGGATACTTTTATTATTCCATCAAATCTTATAGGGTTGATGGGGTAATTCAAATTACAAAGACTCTTTGGCACTCTCGACACTTGTGATCTCTCTTTTAACCTAACCTTAATTTTGACTTTCACTATAATGCATAAAAAACCAAACATGGTGCTCGTCTATGAATCCTAAGTTTGGTTTGTGTCAGCTTCCTATTTATTCTTTATTTGAAATTTTGTTTAATTAGAGAGTGAAAGTCTATTCAAAATTAAAATAGTAATTTATTTGAATTGAATGAAATTTATTAGAAATGACAACGAGACAAATAGGGTTGAACATTTTAATCTTTATCTTTATTCTCATTTTTATTTCTGTACTTGTCTTTGTTCCTGTTTTCATAGAGGAAACTTTTCTTCGCCCCTGTCTCATACTTGATACAGGAAAGATTGAGAATCTCCATCCTTTTCAAGTAAAAACAAATTATATTATCTCCCCTCTTTATACACTTGGGGAGCATTCTCCATACTTTCTCCTCTCCCTCCCTACTAGAAAAATAAATAATATTTATTAAATGTTATGACATATTTATAAAAATTTAAAACTTTTAAAAGTAATTTAATGTATAAGAATTTAAGAAATATATAGGTTAATGGATAAGTCAGGAAGTAGATTGGTCGAAAATATAATTATTCTCGTCTTTGTCTTATCCCTTACTGTAGGGATTTTAGTTGTCTTTGTCCCGATCTCTATTTTTACCGGAAAATCTTCTCTTCGTTTAGAGAAGGACGAGTCAAAGACTTGATTTTATTGACCGAATATAAACATGTTTTCATGATTAAAAAAAAAAATATATAACTTATAAGGCTACGTATGTATATCATATACAGTATAACATATATGTATTAGCTGATTATACATACATTCCTTACGTATAAAACTTTCACCAATTCATGTGAGGAAATTCAAGTTCTATAAAAGCTCCATATCCTTGCAAGTACCATATCCATAGTTCCTCAAAATACAGTCCCCTTCATTAATTGCTTTAACAAGGACCACACACACAGCACAATAAAAACTCGTGGGCCTCTCAAAAAGCTGCATTCAAACTTACCATAGCCAACAACCATTGAACAAAGCCATCAGGCCATCTTTCTATCAGAGTTGGAGTCATTGTCCCCCCAGTGTACTTAAAAAACGCACACACACATTAACTCATGTCTTCTATCAATTCAATAAGGCTGACTTTCATGCACCATCAATTTAACTTTGCACGAGAAAAATTATTGTTCACAGAGAGTAATTGTTTCTCAGTGATCGAAGGAGGACAGAATTTCATCAATAACTTGCTCTGCTTTCTCTTGCTGTATAAAAAAATGTCCATCCTGGATTATGACTACTTCAATAACTTGCTCAAATTTACATGGCCATGGCGAGTTGGTAGTACAAGGTTCCAGGGAAACCAGTTGTGTAGAAGTTGTTAGCAGAGAATTGAAGGTCTTCAATGTGTAGTGCTTTTACTCTATCTGGCCTGAAGAGGCAAAGGTACCAAGCAAGTTAAGCCACCCAGTCATGCATGACCCACCACAAATGCCTTTAGTGCTCACCACCAACCAAAGTATGCGTAAAAAGTTGTAAAATTAATGCTGTGGGGATCTTAAGATTGCATATTGAAAACGTGTTCTTATGTGGCCAAATCAACAATGCTTCTGATTCCCAGACTGTGTTTCATGCAACAATGTCATAATTGTAGTTTGATGCTAAGTTAACACTATAATGGAACTCAGATCAGGTTTGGCGAGAAAGCTAAAAAAGCAGAGTTATAGAGAAAACGATGAAAGAACACCAGCCTTTACACTGATATATCTTTTCCTGATCTTCTCCAAGCTGGAGAACTGTATAAGATGTGATGCGGGGTTCCATGGCAATCTGGGTCACCATAGCCTTACATATCTGGGACAACACCATGAAAACCATGTTCAGCCAAGTGATTAATTTGGTAATCCCAGCAAGACCAAAGTTGAGGAAAGCCATGAATGAGAAGAACAAGAGGACCTTGGCCTTGCTTCGACATGTGCATCTGTTACGCTGACAAAACTCTTTCTCAGTCAAGGTCGTATATGTGACTTCTAAGGACAATGCGTATAAGCATTACTTTAGTCCGCAGGTCGAAGTAGAGACCCTCGGGGAGGACAAAGTTTCTTCTGAAAACCACAAACAGGAAACGAAGACCATAATCTATCAAACATGATATGTTTGCTTCTTTTTTTTTTAATCACTTCTTTCAGTATTCGCAAGTATAATATCACATCGGGATCATAACAACACCAATCAAGCCAACACAACACCACTGGTCAAGCCACCAACTATCGAAGGCAGCTGTACATCTAACTCAAACTTCGTTCACTATAAATTGATAACTAGGAAAATTGTTAGAAAGTTTTTCAAATATGGGTTAACATTAATTATAATTTTGGTTTAGTTAAAAATAAGTAATTAAATAATCTAATAAAAGTTTACAGGTGAATTACATGTGATTAATAAAGATAATTCAATATACTTCACAAGTTATGGTTCAGATCGATAATTCAATATGAGTTTTTTTTTTGTTATTAAATATTTGATGAGATGATACAATATTCTCTTATATATTGGATAGATACTCTCTCTGAAATCCTAACACAACAATATTACTAATTGAAAGTTTTCGTTCAAAAAGGTATAGAAGAAGTCTTTGACATTAAATTTATTAATTAAACCTTAACACAATAACATTAACATTACCCATGTGGTATCTGATCTTACAATTATAGTCCTTAATTAGCTCTAACCACTTTCTTTATCGTATGTTCAACTCTTTTTGGATAAATAAGTCTTGCATGCTCCTATGATAAGTGTAAATATTACTTTTAACTCTATAAATATAGTGTCGTTAGATTTTTAATATGAATACTATAACTGTTAACTCCAAATCATGTACCAGATATTAAATCTTATAGTCATCTAATTGATAAGAAGTATGTGCAATCACCTTCATATTCTTGTGTTTTTTCATATTCTTACACTTGAATCTATCTAAATTCAATGTATATCATGTTGGTGCAAACTCGATTATCAATAACATTCATATTCCATTAATGTTAATCTTTATATACTTTATGTCACTGATAGAGGTGATTGCTTCTTTCTAATTTTTAATTATATTTTTGGGGGTTGCTATTACTTATTTTTAGTAGGTTGAGCCAATGCCAACATAGAGAATCTTAAGAGATGATAATTTTGGACCACCATTTCTAACAAATAAAGTAAAAAGCTAAAGTAAACTTCTCATTTTTCATATGAAGTTGTGCATGGTTAGTAGTTCATGGGTGAACTAGTTATTACAAATGGCAAAATTCAATAATGGGTCAATGGTCTTAGACCAACAAATAAAGTAAAAAGCTAAAGTAAAGTTCTCATTTTTCATAAGAAGTTGTGCATAGTTAGTAGTTCATAGGTAAACTAGTTATTACAAATGACAAAATTTAGTAATGGATCAATGGTCCCCTGAAGTTAACCTTTTCTTTCAAACATTTTTATCATTATATTCAAAAGCACTTTCTGGTAATATTATCGTTTTAGTTTCTAATTTGACCATTATATTGTATTAAAATTTAACGATATATGGGTTGGTCTTAGAACAACTTAGTGGGCTGCAGCAAGCCCGCTTATTAAAGCTAATTAATCGTGTCTTTTAACATATAAAAATTCAAGTATAAGCCTTTAAAAGGTAGTTTAAGTGACAATGAAAAAATTTTAAGTATAAAAGAGTAAGAGTTTGAATCTGCTTTGACGACATTTCAAAATTTTTAACTCTTGACTTATTTAATTTAGTGGTTATAGGGCTAATAATTGACTTTGAAGTTTTATCTATTTGGTATAATTGGATTCATCCGGAAAGGGCAATCTGACTTAAGTAAGGTTTTGTAACCTAGTCTGCAAGCTAAGTTAGACTTCCATTATATAGTCTGGTCTCGGACCGACTTAGTGGGCCGTGGATTGGCCTGTTTATTGACATATATGGGCGAGTTTTAATGGACAAATCAAGCCCAATCCAATACCCGAATTCCCACCTCGTATAAAACGTGCGAGGATTTAGAGGTTTCAAGTCCTTCACTTTCTGGTTTTCCAGACTCAAGGATGGGAAAGAACAAGAAAAACAGAGAAGGAGGCGAAAAGAGCGAGCACAGTCCTTTCACTGTGTTCGTGAATAACTTGCCTTACTCCTTCACCAATTCTCAGGTACTTTTTTAGCGTAATTATTGACCTGTTTGGTTCCCGAGAAAGCTCATCATGTTCTCATTAACATTTTGTCAATCGTGATTTAGTTGGGTTCGTTTTGTTATGCTTTAAAAGCCTGAACACAGCTTTGAATGTTGCGCATGGCAATTTTTTTTTAAACATTGTCTGGTTTTGTTTGTTCATGTTGTTGCTTGGCTAGAAGAGACTTTCAGCGATGTTGGACCAATCCCGAGATGCTTTATGGTTACAAAGAAAGGTAAGTAGATGTAGACCTGTACGTGCATTTACCATTTGGTTGTAATTCAGAACTGTGAGTGTGAGCTTCAATTTGTAAACATAATGTGAAAATTCTTACTTTAGGAGCTTGATAGTAGATTATTTGAAATAACTGCGTTTTTTTGCTATTAATTGTAGCCTTTTAGAACACCAATTAACTCCAAAGTGTTGCTTCTATTTATTTTTATTTTAATAGTAATAATTAGAGTTGCTAGGCAAATTTCAGTTCTAATAATAATGAGGAGATTTTTCTTCTGAGGTAATATTTTAAACTCTGCATTAGGTTTAGTGATGGGGTGATGGAATAGGGGATAACAATTGGTGTTTTCTAAGGTGTGTAAAATTCTTTTGCCCATGGTATGTATGGTTGTTTAAATAATCTATTTCTCCTTTCTGATGTACGCAGGGTCAAGTGAACACTGCAGATTTGGTTATGTTCAATTGTGAGTTGTACATTTTCTCTTTAATTGCAATTTAAGTAAACTTTTCTATTTGATGCTCTTTCTTTGAGTTCAACCAATTCATCAATTGTTATCTACAAAGCATCATAAATTTTTTCTATGGAATTTGTTTTTGATTGTGAACCATTTTTTTCTTTCTGAATTAGTAGCTTTAGTTTCATAAAAATGCTGTACGAAGCAGTAATGAGTACCTGATATTTTTTTGAAAGAGACTTTTAAAAGTTATGAGTGGTTGGACAGAGTTCATGATTTCTTATACCTTATGCAGTATGTATATACTTGTGTCTTTATTCAGTTTATTGCTTTTGGTATTTACATGAAAATTCAGTTAGTTTGTGATGGGAACTGTGCTACTGTTGCCTTGACTACATTTAGCTGGTGTTTATAAAAAATGCAAACATGATATGATATTTATGCTGTAGGATAAACAAATTTGACGACATTGAGGTTCACTTCTTTGTAAAATCAGTGAAAATACTGCTTATTTGTATAGAATTTCTAGTCATTATCCCTTCAGAGTTGATCAGAGACAAGCTTCAGTAAATATTAGTTTGATTCTGGATGGAAAATTACACGAGCCCTTAGCTGCCTGTGTAACATGGCAGTAGCAGTTTTAAATGTTGTTGGTCATTACTTTTTGCTGTTAGTTGATGTGATGTTAGGAAAATATATAATGGTGATATACTTTGAAGGATTTCTCTTTTGCTTTCTTCTCGTGTTCTAAATGATCCCTTTGCAGTGCTGTTATGGAGGATGCTAACTGTGTCATTGAGATGAAGAATGGTTCATCCATTGGAGGTCGGAAAATTGGAGTTATACATGCCATGCATTGTGCTCTGCTAGAGCAATGCTGCTCAAAAGCAGCTCAAGGTTGTTATCTTTTACATTGGTTTTGGACTTTGTGGTATATAGTGTTTTGATATTCTTGTTATCCTAAGGGCAGACCATTTTTTTGGTAAAAATTATCCCACATTTTTACTCAATGAATTAGTGTTTCAGTCAGATGATGCAGTGGAGACGAAGAAAGATGAGGATGGTTTAACCTCTGAGGCAGGGAAGCTTTCTTCAAAGTTGATGGATCCAGGTCTTAAACCATTTACCATTTATCAAAATATGTGGCTTGATTTTTCTTATTTAATTTTTGAATTTTTTTATCTGATTTTTTGCATGAAATTTCAGACAAAACCATGAAACCTAGAAAAGCAGCAAAACTTTCCATTGACCTAGCAGACAAGGAAAACTGTTCAGAGAAGCACAGGTGATTGATTTTTCTTTTTTTATTTTTCAATTTTAATTTTTGAAAGTAAACTAAATATTCTTCAATTCCATTAAGTTGTAGTTGTTTCAACAATACTTATATTCCAGAAAGTCATTTTCCAATTTTTTTTTTTTTTTTAAGGAGGTGGAGGTTTACTCTTCGGTGGAAGTTAAAAAATGTCAATTGCAATGTTCAAGTTTTGAAGATTGCCCCATGACTTATTTTCTTCTTTCTCTTCTGTGTGATGCTATGCAGGGTTGCTAGGACTGTCTTAGTCGGTGCTCTTCTTATCACTAATATGGCAGAAGCTGTCCACTGCCTTGCCAAAAGTGTTGACACTGTTTGTTCTATAACTTATCCTCTTCCAAAGGAAGAACTTGAACAAAATGGTTAGTAAATTCTTTATTTTTATGTTTGTTCTTAATCTGGGGGAAATGACTTCCAGTCTACTATTAAAAAATGAATTGGAATTAGTGTGCATTATCTTTTTATAATTCCTTTGATAAATGCCCCATCTGACACTTTTCCAGGTCTTGCACAAAATGGATGCAAAATGGATGCTTCAGCTGTACTTTTTATGAGTGTTAAATCTGCTTGTGCATCTGTAGCCATGTTACACCAAAAAGAGGTAGAGGGAGGAATTGTTTGGGCATGTCAGCTTGGTGGAGAGGTAAAGATTATGAATATTAGCATTGTTGCTGATATAATTTTGCCCTGATTCCCTAAATGATATATGTTTAATTTCATCAGTGACTTATAAAATTGCGTTACTTTATATTTTGCTTGAGGTTTGGTTGATATGCTATTCTATTATTTGTGTGCTAGAAAATTCCAATTATGTTTCTTTTTTTGTCTTCTTGTTGTTTAGGGCTCCAAGACTCAGATGCGGAATATTATTGTCAGAAACATCCCTTTTAAGGTTGTTCTTAGTAATGGTCTTTTTGCTGTCTCATACTTTTTATTAGAGGGGCTTGGCTTCTGAACTAGTTTGCTCATAATCAATGCTGGCTAAAGCAAATGAGATCAAAGAAAAGTTTTCATCTGTAGGGTTTGTCTGGGATGTCTTTATTCCTCATAATCCTAATACTGGGTATTCAAAATTCCCATTATCTTCAGATATAAAAAAATGTTATGTTATTCACTTCACAATATTTTTGCTTTTATGCAGGTTATCTAAGGGTTTTGCATTTGTGAAATTCACATGTAAACGAGATGCAGAAAGTGTGAGATTCTGAACTATGCTTTCTTTAGTACTAAACTATTAATGTTACTGGAGGGTCAACACACTTTCAATCTTATTTCGATTTGTTACATCAGGCCATTCAAAAGTTCAATGGGTGAATTTTTGGTAAAAGACCAATAGCTGTTGACTGGACTGTTCCAAAGAAAATTTACAGTAGTAGTACTGTTTCATCTGAAGATGATAATCATGGTCCTTAACCAAGTTCTTGGTTACTATATTACTTGTCTGTATCAACTAAAATTGAAGAATGGGTATATTTTTGTCCTTTTTTATAAATTGCTCTGTTACCAATAAAAATTTCTAAGTTGTCTTTTCAAATGATGGAATTATGATGGTAAGATAATTGATTACACCAATAAGGTGTAGGTAATCATTAGTATTTGCTGTTAAATTTTGTATAAGAGGTATCTGAAGCCAAAATATAAAAGAAGATAAAGAAAGGAGTTTCGTAATTGAAAATTTTGCACAAATATTGTCACGATGCTTTCATTGATATAGTTATGTATCTGGTTTCCATAATATGTGCATGAAATTGAGAATTGGTCAATTTGTTGATCGTTGTGGTTGAATTACTCTATGGTTGACATGTTCTGCTTTGCTAGGAGGCACTGCTAATTAAACTAGCAACTGCTATTGGTAATTTATGGCAGTTTTTGGGTTTAATTAATATGTTAGCAAATGATATGTGGGTTATATATCCCTTTACAGGGCTGCAGAATAAAGGAGATGAGGACAGTGACACATGCAGTGATGATGATTTGGAGGATGATGATCTGGATTCATCAGAGAAAGAAGACAAGCATTGTGAAGTTCATTTTGATGAGGAAGCAGATATTCTGAAGAAAGTACTTCAGAAGATCACTTCATCATCCGCCGACTCTGTTCCCTCTGTTGGTGATGATTCTGCACTGCATGAGGAAGATGAGGACCTGGGCTCTGATGAACTTATTCATGTGTTAAGGAAGTTATCTAATGAGTCCAAAAAGTGTCAGAGGTATCTGAACCTGAAAACTCTGGCAAAAGCAAATAAAAAACTCTTAAACAGACAGATAGAGATGAGGATTTACAAAGAACAACTTTCATAAGCAACCTTCCTTTCGATATTGAAAATGAAGGAGTGATAAAAAGGTTTTCTGGATTTGGGGAAGTTCAATCTTTTGTCCCAGTTCTTCATCAAGTCACTAAGTAAGGATTCAATTTTCGGTATGATGTTTTTCTATGCTTTATATTCTTTAAGTTAAGCCAATATGGTTTCATTGTGCTTCCTGCAGGCGACCAAGGGGGACTGGTTTCCTCAAATTCACAAAAAGAGATGCAGCAACTGCTGCAGTTTCATCAGCAAATGCTCATTCTGGCTTGGGAATTTTTCTGAAAGGCAGGCAACTGACAGTACTGAAAGCTTTGGATAAGAAATTGGCTCATGATAAACAATTGGAGAAGACCAAAAGCAAGGATCATGACCACTGGAGTCTTTTTCTGGCAAAAGTTAGTATTCTTAATCCCATTCTCTTTTTACCTGAATTTTCTAATTTATGCTGTTCCTGCAGTTTCAATTTTGTGATGCAGGGCTTGTCTCAACATGAAATGACTCTTTTTTCTCCATTTATCAAATTTTAATAGGAAGGCTTAATCCTTGAGGAGACTCCAGCTGCTGAAGGTGTCTCAGCTAGTGATATGTCAAAACAGCAAACATAATTCTTTTCTCCAATAATTTATTTTATGACATAAATTCAGTTAAATTCTTTTTTATATTTATATTTCCTTGTTCTCTTGTTTTGGATTTTTTTGTTTCTCTATAAAAGTGGTTTTACTTTTTTTTTTTTTTCAAAGTCAAATTGTTTATTTCTCATTGGAGAGAAATGTTAGACATGCGGTTGTTTATTTGCCAGATTTAGTCTTGCATTCTTAGCGCTGTGAAGAACAAAAACAAATCTGTCATTCTCTGTCAACATTCCTGTCACTGAGTGGTATTTTCCCTCACGAAAATTTGAAATGCTTTTTGGGTGCGTTGTAGGTTGCACAAGAAAAAGATGACTAAGATTCAATCTCCTAATTTTCATGTTTCAAGGACAAGACTGGTTATAGACAATTTGCCAAAGTCAATGACTGAAAAAGAACTTAAGAAACTTTTTGTTGATGCTGTTATCTCACGAGCTACCAAGCAAAAACCTATAAATAATTCGACAGGTTTTGGTACCTTCATCTCTTTGTTGTTATGCTTTTTATTTATTATCATATTTATGTTACCATAAGATCATTTTTTTCTTTTAAATACTGGTATGCAGATTCAGTTCTTGAAAAATATGAGGGGAAAGGTCGATACAAAGAATTACTCACAAGGGGTTGCTTTTGTTGAGTTCACCGAGCATCAACATGCACTTGTGGCCTTAAGGGTTCTTAATAGCAATCCAGGTACTGTGTTTCACAATTATACCTTATCCCAAGTTCTTGTTATATATGAGGACTGGTGGCCATTTTAACATATGCATATTTTGTTCTATTTCTGCATGGTTTACCTTTCTTTTTGAGGATGCTGTTGCTATGGTGGAAAGTGTTTATCAAAATGTGGGAATTCTATTACATTTGATCTTTAAATATTCTCTGGCAACTTGTAGAAAGATTTGGTCCCAAACATCGTCCAATTGTGGAGTTTGCTGTTGATAACATTCAAACATTGAAGCTACGGAAAGCTAGGATACACGGTCAGCAGCAACAAAATGATGAGTCATACTCTCTGTATGGCAACCCAAAAAAAATGGAGACATCTAGAAGACGGAAATCCAATGGTGACATTGGAGAATTGAAGGATTTGTACCGCAGTGAAGAGGATGAAGTGGCTAATGGCATTCCTCATGAATCTGCTAAACACAGAGCTGGAAAGAAGCAAAAATGCAATCCAGCTAGCACTAAGGCAGAAGTTCTTTTGAGAGAGAACTTGGAAGGGAAGACAAAAGGCTCAAAAAGGAAACAAAAGGATTGCCAAGATGGCCGAAAGCCTGATGCTGGAAATTCAGACAAAGGTAAAATGACAACCAATGATCCACACAAATCAAGTTCTTCTAAGAAATCAATTTTCAGTCAATGTAAGAGGAAGCAGGAAGACCAAACACAAAAACACAAGGAAGATAAATCAATGAAACAAAAAAGGCCAAAAAAGAGTAAAGATCCACCGGGTGAGATGTAGTAGCTAAACTTGACATGCTGATCAAACAATACAGGTCGAAGTTTCCCCAGCAGAATTCTAACAAAACTGACGGTAGTAATAAGCAAGGTTCAAAACAGCTTCAAAGATGGTTCCAGTAATAATTTCAGGTAGGTTTTGTTCCTTAATAGAGTCGGCTAGACAATCATTTCAAATGCGAATTTTGTTCGAGTTTTGAATTAAAATTTCTGAAGAAGTTGAATCCTATAGCCTGCTGTCTGTTGATTGTAGTGATCTCTGTAATTTTAGTAGGCAGGATTTGAGGTCTTTATCTGTATTTAGCTTGATTCGGTGAGCGTCTCTCACCAAACCCTATAATATTGGGAAGGGATAAATATTTTAAAACCTCTGAGTTTGTTTTATAATTTTGTTATAATTTTATCCTTATTAATTTTTGAAGAAACAAAATCTTTATTTTCAATTAATGTAATAAATAATAAAAAAAATATTTTATAATAATTGTAACAATGATATTTAAATAAAGATAATATCAATTTTTATCATATTAATGGTTTATACTTCATAATTATTTAACTAATATATATATGTTTGTGGTAATATTTTATTTTTTTAATAAAAAACTTCAACCAAACGCAATTTTATTTTTTTAAAATGGTTAAAACATTTTAATTATTTTTTCTTTAGTATTTGTGATCTTGGGTTAAGGATTTCAAATATTTTTTAGTTTTTTTAAAGCTAGTTTATTTTTAAAATGAATTATCAATTTAACTTAGGATAATTAGCAAATTAAAATATAATTAGGGTAATTCCAAACGTGTTTGATCAAATTCAATGAATAATCATTTGTTGGAATCTAAGGGTTGATTTGATCATGATAAAACAAATTTAAAAAACTTGAAGGGAATTAAGATAAATATTAATTAATACCACACAGGATATCTTGGAAAAAGTCTGAAGAGTTTTAGTAGTTATCCCACATCAAAATCACAATTCATGACATTGCAACAACCAATATTTTTGTGATGAAATGAAATCTATGCTTCTCCTTGAATGAGAATATTTATTTTTCCAATGAAATGGATACAATCTAAACAATAATCGTTGGTTGAGATCATGAGTTACATGCATGCCCACACTACTCACCTTTCAATTTCCCATCACATTCTCTCTCTCTTTCTATTTCTTTTTTTTTTTTTTAAATTTATTTGCCATTAATTTGTGATTATATCTTTTATATATATCTCTGCTCTATCACTATCCAATTTACATTTGGTGAGACATATTATTGAAGGTCAAAATCATCTGTCTCAACTTCATCTCTCTATCATTTTTATTTGGTTACTTGAATGTGAAGGAACGAACATGTTATGGTGAAATCACTTGATCACTTTTACAGAAATTTTTGAGTTGCAATTTGTTAGGATTCCATGATAATAATAGTAATTATTATTGTAAGAAATTTGATATTATGATAAAATATATTGATATTAGGAAAAAAAAATGTTTTATTTGGATTTGTCTGAATTTGAAGGTTAGGATGTTGGTGAATAATTAGAGGTAATTGGATTGGGAAGGGAAAGAAGATTATATTTATTATTTGGGTATTTTGAACAGATTTGGCCGATTAGGAGAAAGGGCACGTCTCTTTTTTATCTTTTAATGTTGATAACATTTGTGTGTTATTATCTTTTTAATGTTAATAATATTTGTGTTAATTGCCAATTTTTGAATTACCCAGCAAAAAGTCAAGAAATTTGGGCACCTTTGAAAAAAATAGCCCATTGTTCAAGCATCAAAATAAGCATCCAATGTTAATCTTTTATTTGTTGTACTTATCTTTCAGAACCCTTCTTCTTCACCGTGCAAAAGATTAAATAATGACAGTAAAAAAATAGTTCAAGACAAAAAAGGCAGTGTTTTGCTGCACTATAAAACCCCATTGCATCCTCTACTTTCCACTTTGTTCACATTCTTTTCTCTTCCCACACTTCATTCACATTGTCTGTTGGCATTCAAAATGGAAGCTAACTCAGTTTCCAACTGTTTCTTCCTGTTCTTCCTCTTACTGTTGTCTCTAAGTCTCCAGGTGACACGCTGCAACGTCACCTACGACAAGAAGGGTCTTATCATCAATAATCAGAAGAGAATTCTCTTCTCCGGCTCCATACACTACCCAAGAAGCTCTCAAAATGTAATGCAAGTTTAGTCTGCTCGCTTTCCCATTTCACATTTTCCAAGAAAATGTGTTTGTGCTTGTTGCTTCTAATGGAACATTATGTATATATTGCAGATGTGGGAAGATCTTATAATGAAAGCCAAAGACGGAGGTTTGGATGTTATAGACACTTATGTGTTTTGGAATGTCCACGAACCTTCTCCTGGCACTGTAATTTGCTTCTTTTCTCAGTTTTATTTGATTATATAATTCATTTTTTATGTTTGTTATTATTCTCCTGTAACCATTTTAAGATTCTCATTTTCTCATCTCTGGTTTGAGGATTTTAGTATGATTTTGAGGGGAGATATGACTTGGTTCAGTTCATCAAGTTGGTCCAGAAAGCAGGCCTATATGTACATCTCCGAATTGGGCCTTACATATGTGGAGAATGGAATTTTGGGTGAGAACCATCTGCTCAATCTTCAAAAACCTCTACTGTAATATGCTTATCTTCTGCATAACTTGTTTTTCATTTTTGTTCCTTTCTTTTTTTTCAGGGGGTTTCCAGTATGGTTGAAGTTTGTGCCAGGCATTAGCTTTAGAACAGATAATGAGCCTTTCAAGGTTTGTGTTGTCAGTAAGAAAGTGTATATATATCTATGTTATAGTCTAGTTTTAAGTATTTCAGAGTCTTGTTTTTGCAGAGAGCAATGCAAAATTTCACCCAAAAGATTGTCCAAATGATGAAGGATGAAAAGTTATTCGAGTCCCAAGGTGGTCCTATTATTCTCTCACAGGTATTGTGTCTGCTTCTTTATTGTTATTTTCCCTGTAGATTCTGGCATGCTGACCTTTTCAACATTTTGGGATTCCACTTATTTTGTTTTATCATGTGTACAGATTGAGAATGAGTATGAGCCAGAGAGAATGAAATTTGGAAGTGCTGGTGAGGCATATATGAACTGGGCTGCACAGATGGCCACCGGATTGAATACTGGAGTCCGTGGGTTATGTGCAAGGAATATGATGCCCCAGATCCTGTTGTAAGTTAATTATTTCCCAAAATAAGCTTCAGTTTGAGAGAATGAGGGAAAAATTTAACCCATCTTGTTATAATTCTGGTGACAGATAAATACATGCAATGGTTTTTACTGTGATAAATTCTCTCCAAACAAGCCCTTTAAACCAAAATTATGGACTGAGGCTTGGACCGGCTGGTAAATTGCAACTACTGTTACAATCTAAATTACTCTGTGTTTAAATGAACTTGCTTAACACACTGTAACACAATTTGAAGGTTCACAGAATTCGGTGGGCCAATTTATCAACGACCAGTTGAAGATCTAGCATTTGCAGTTGCACGATTCATTCAAGCTGGAGGCTCTTTTGTTAATTACTACATGGTCGGTTTCAGGTTCCTTGGTTGTCATAGCTAAAAGAGAAAATCCCTTTATGCTTTTCTTGATTCCCCCGAAACCAAAAAGGAAAATATGTAAATGCCATGTGAACTTTTCATAAGGTTTAAGCTTGTATTAGCAACTGTAAAGAAACACTACTTTTTCTTTATGCAATGTCTATGTTTCCTTTTTGCAATTGAGTCAGCTACAAGGTGTTTTCTCACATTGCATCTTTTGCAGTATCATGGAGGAACAAACTTTGGAAGAACTGCTGGAGGCCCTTTCATTACCACCAGCTATGATTATGATGCTCCCATCGATGAATATGGTCAGAAATTTGAGCCCTTTTTTTTTCCAGTACCTTCAGTCTGAAACTGAAAGCCTTAATTCATGAGCAAGACAGTTTCTTGACTTGTGACTCATACATATGACAGGCTTAATAAGACAACCAAAGTATGATCATTTAAAGGAACTCCATCAGGCTGTTAAATTATGTGAAACAGCTTTGCTTTATGCAGATCCTTATGTCATGTCCTTGGGAAATTATGAACAGGTTTGGCATCTTCTCCGCAATAATATTTAGATGAAAAACCTCCATTAAGTATGGATTTGTTCCTGACACTGAATATTTTCTGCTGGCTTCTACTTTATTAAGGCGCACGTGTTCTCTTCAACATCGGGAGGCTGTGCTGCTTTCTTGTCAAACTTCAATTCAAAGTCATCAGCAAGGGTGACTTTTAATAGAAAGCACTTCTACCTTCCACCATGGTCTATCAGCATTCTTCCTGATTGCGAGAACGTTGTCTTCAACACAGCCATTGTAAGGAAAATTTGATAATTTTTCATAGGGAATGCGTTATTTTGGTTGGCAAAATTAAAATGTTTCAGTGACTGCATGCCATGATTGCAGGTAAGAAGTCAAGCATCCAGTGTGCAAATGTTGCCCACAAGTATTAAATTGCTCTCATGGGAGACATTCAATGAAGACATACTTTCAGCTGAAGATGATTCAACAATCACAGTGAGTGGTCTCTTGGAGCAACTAAATATAACCAGAGATACCAGTGACTATCTCTGGTATTCAACCAAGTAAGATAGAATAACAAATTTCAATCAAAATATTGTTGACATATTTACACTGAAACTTTCATTTTACATAATGTTTCCAGTGTCCATATCGGATCGAATGAATCACTTTTGCACAGCAATCAGCAACATACTCTCACAGTAGAATCAAGAGGCCATGCTTTGCATGTATTTGTGAATGGACATCTTTCAGGTTTACTGCTTAATTGCTTATTCTTCAGCAGATACAACTTAGGTATTATTTGGTTTCTTTCAGAAGTTAACAAATTTAGTGCTCTAATAACTGATTAGGCTCAGCTTCTGGGACAAGAGAAAACAGAAGATTTACTTTTACTGGTGATGTTAACCTTCATGCTGGAGTTAACAAGATTTCACTGCTGAGTGTAGCAGTTGGATTGACAGTTAGTTCTCCAATCTTTTATTTTGAATAAAGACCACTTGTTGATGTCAATTTAGCCTAACTGAAAATTTTTCTTGCTGCTGATTTTGAAGAATCTTGGTCCACATTTTGAGTCATATAATGTTGGAGTCTTAGGACCAGTTGTTCTCCATGGACTTGATCAGGGAAAGAGTGACTTGTCCTGGCAGAAATGGGCATACAAGGTCTGTAAATTTCACTTGTATAAATTTCAGTAACTTTCACTTATACAAGGCCTGTAAATTTCACTTGTATAAATTTCAATAACTTTCACTTGTAAGGTCTGTAAATTACACAGATTGGACTTACAGGAGAAGCAATCAGTTTATGGAATTCATTTCAATCTTTTGAATGGACACCATTATCCTTAGCAGTGCCAAAAATACAACCATTGACATGGTATAAGGTATGGAAAATTGAGACCTTTTGAAGGTGCCCACCAAATGAGATGGGGTAGGACAATACATTTATGTGCTAATTGTTGAACTTGCAGGCGTATTTTGATGAACCAGAAGGAGATGAGCCTCTGGCTTTGGACATGGGAAGCATGACAAAAGGTCAAGTATGGATCAACACACACAGCATTGGAAGATACTGGACTGCTAATGCTGAAGGTGACTGCAGAGGCTGCAACTACACTGGCACATACAGGTCAAATAATTGCCAATTGGGTTGTGACAATCCCACTCAAAAATGGTACAAAACTTGTGAACAAAAACTCCATCTACATTCAGATGAACTGCATTTTGCTTTCTTGCTGATAGTTTCCTATATATTCGAGTTTTCAGGTACCATGTTCCTAGATCTTGGTTGAAGCCAAAACAGAACTCACTGATAGTATTTGAGGAACTTGGTGGAGATATATCAAAGATCTATCTGGTAAAACGGTTGGTGAAAAGTGACTGAATCCAATTCCATTCACTATATACAAAAACAAACAACCTGTGTATGAGTGTGACAAAGCACTTTTCTCATAAAAAGTTGGACACTCCCCCCCTTTTATAGCCATTGATGGGAGGGTACCAATGTTATTCATTATAATTAATTATGGCTTGTCTCCTTTACTTCACAAAATATGTTTATCCTTTTATTATTATTATTTTTTGACAAAGAATCCCAATTAAATGAAATTGTTTTTTGGAAACTGTATCAATTACATTGAATAATTCAAATTTTGAATATAATGATATCACAATTACTGTAAAATAAAAAATTTAATTTAAAAATATTATTAAAAAGAATTTAAACCCAGACTTTCAAACAAATTATTTGTAATGATTTTGTTAAGGAATCAAATAAAATTTTGAAGTGATGACGTGGCAACACAGTAGAGAAGCACCTAAGTTACGCGAAAGTAAATCCGATCGTACAGAATCAAACTAGAACTTTCCACAGCGTGAACGCAAACTCTCCTCCCGCTCTCCTTATCAGCTCCTCTACGTAGACGCTGACGTGGATCATTATTCAACCTTCCTTTTTTATTCCTAAAATACCCCTCCCTCTCTCATTTTCAATCTTACCAGTTGTCTCCCCGTTTTACACACGACAAACGTTGATTACGACTCTCTCGCACCTTTCAATTGTACCTCGCAAAACACCTAACCGATAAAAATCCAATCGTACTAGGACGTGTTTGGCTTGCCTTTTTTTATAAAAAAAAACCGAAGAGCTTTTCCGTTATTATTGGATAATATTTACATTAATCACTAGTTTGAAAAAGCAGAAGTGCTTAAGCAGTGAGATGTGGAACCAAACACGGCCTATGGAAGAAATAAAATTACAAGTGTGAATTTTTTATTCTCCATCTCTACTTGTGCTCATCAATGGCCAAGCCTAAGGCTCCTAGGCGAGCTCTCGAGTCTTACACAGTCAAGCACATCAACAAAACAATTAAACGTCAGTTGACACAAACTTATTCTCTCTTATCTTTTTCAATATTTAAGTTTCAAATGTTTATTTTTGTTTTGTTTTCAGCCGGCGACTGCGTTTTAATGCGTCCGTCGGATCCTTCGAAGCCTTCCTACGTGGCGAAGATCGACGGGATCGAATCCGACGCTCGTCGCGCCAACGTGAAGGTACGCGTGCGCTGGTACTACCGGCCTGAGGAATCGATCGGAGGCCGACGTCAATTTCACGGCTCCAAGGAGGTCTTCCTCTCAGATCACTACGACCTTCAGAGCGCCGACACAATCGAAGGAAAGTGTACCGTCCACAGTTTCAAGAGTTACACGAAGCTTGACGCCGTCGGGAACGACGATTATTTCTGTCGTTTCGAGTATAACTCCTCTACCGGAGCTTTCAATCCCGATCGCATCGCCGTGTATGTCGCGGCTCGCGAGTTTGTTTGGTTTTTCATTTATTTGTGAAGATTATTTCATGAATTGGTTTATGCTTTTGTGTATGATAAAGGCTATTTTGGTAACTTGGTGATAAAATTGGTTTAATGCAGCTACAATTACTTATGTGGAAAAAAAAAATGAATTTTTTAATATATAATTTTGTTATAATATTAGGACATTTAAATTACCCTTTTTTTTCGCTTCGTTTGATATGTTTGGTACAAGCATACAGCTTTATACGTGGTGAGAGCACCAGAAAATAATGTGCTTTTAAGTGTTATGATGTTCTAAGATGAGATAACCTTAGTTTTACTGTATTTTTTGGTTACATTTGTAGCTTGATGTTTTAGCTAAAGATAGTTCTAACAGCAAAGGTTATTAATGTTGCAGGTATTGCAAATGTGAAATGCCTTACAACCCTGATGATCTAATGGTTCAGTGTGAAGGATGCAGCGACTGGTAAGTTAGTTGTTTAATTCGTTTCGACCTTTTTATGCTATGAGATTGTTTTGAGTTGTCAACAACTGGTTTGCTTGCGAATAATTTGGAGGTTTTAAAGTCCATGAATCAGGTTTTATTTCCTTTGTCAATTAACAAATACATAAAATATTAAACACCGAATTCATGTCTCATAATTATTTATGTTATGTATTTAGTAGCATTTATCTGATGTTTAGATGTCTGGTAACATGCTCTGCTGTTGACACCAAGTGTGGTGGAAACTTAATCGAATGCTCAACTCTTTAACTCATTAATTATTGAATTTGCTAATCTTGAATTTTGCAAATTTTCTGGTTCAGATAATTCTTAATTTACTAATCATAAGTATGTTAAGGTTTATGTGGGAATAATATGCAGCATTTTTTCTACCCCAAACTGAAGATGATGTGTTAAATGAGAAAGAAACAGAGCTGGTGAACTAGTTGTCACAGTATAATTACACATTATGGGTGAAAACAGCTCAAAATCGTGGTTCCGGCATTTACTGATCTTTTTTCTTGTTTTACTTGAACTTAAGGGAGTTTTGCAAGTTAGGTAGAGTGGAATTGTGCTTCAACTGTTCACCTGTGAGGACCTATATACTATAACATTTTGATTATTAGGTGGCTTTTAAGTAGAAGCACAAAATTAATCTGAAATTCACTGATATTTCCTACATATGTTACTTTTAATTTGATTTTTTTCTTGATGACTGATTGGAATGGACTACCAGTGAAGCAATTGCCAAATACCTGCCTACTTGTCATTTTTTATATTGTTAGTTGTAGTTTTGCATGACTAGCTAATTGGTTGCTATATGAATACTTTGACAATGATTGTATACTGAAACCTGCCCATACCAATGTGGCAGGTAAAATTGGAATGAGCAAGTGCAGTATCATTGGAGATTAATGATTGTTTGGAAAGTTTGGAGGCTATACACGTCTTTTTGCAATTGTATATAAATAAACTGGACTTTTTTCTTCAATATATAGCACCTAGTTACTTGTAACACATAAATAGGATTAAATTTAGAGGCAAGAAGATTGGAAATATGAAATATGACTTTAAGAGTAGAATGGATTTTTAAATTTGATTATTCTAAATTATGCAGCTTTTAGGGATGATTATATCTTTAGTTGAGTCAGTGATATACAAATGTTAATAGGTAAGACAGTCTCTAGTTATACCTCACGGGGTATAGCTTTGGTTAGATGAGACTGAGTTACCATATACTATTTGATTTGTTTAAAGGGAGGGGGAAGTCAAAAGGATGCATCTTTATTTACAATGTGATTAGGCCTATTAGTATCTAGCTTCAAATCTCTTATATAAAATTGGTTCAAATTTAAAGACTATTATATGTGTTCTTGCTGTTACCAATTGATATAATGCTTCAAAAACTTTATATTTATAGGAAAAAGTGTTATGAATTTAGAGTTTAAACCTTTACAGTCTTCAGCATGTTACTGTTATTTCAGGTTTCACCCTACTTGTATAAACATGACTGCCGAGGAGGCTGGAAGACTTGACCGCTTCTTCTGTGAAAACTGTTCTACTGAAGGCCAAAAGATGCTGCAGAATTCTCTTACCACAGCCACTCAGTCAGATACTAAGGTATTCCAGATTACTGAGGTTATATTCAAGTAATTCAAATATTGGGTGCATGTATAAAATAAATAAGATATTCTTTTTTTCAGCATCATCTTGATTAATTCTGGATGCTACACCTTCAGAGACTTAGCTTCTCTGTTTACAATAGTATTCCCCAGGATAATCCAAATCCCCTAAAACCCTACCACTTATTGACTCCTAAGCCTAATGTAATTGGTTCTAATCCTAATTTCATTCTAATGTTAATCCCCAATCCTAATCAAATTCTAATCCTAATTGTTAATTCTTAAATTATCCTTTGTCATCCTAACCATAATCTATGATGGAGGCCTAACATTGGACAAGCTTGCAGAGCCATGCATGGTTTGTTTTACATATTCTTTCTGCAGTTTGTTACACATCACCATCAGTATATTGTCGTTACATTAATATGTTTATTCCGTGTCATACATGTTATTACATCTACTATTCCTGATTAGGAATGTTGCGGAGACATGTAATGTTAACAGCATCCTTGTATGTTTGATAATTTTCATGATATTAAACCATGTATTAAAGGCCAGTTCATTGATACCTGTAGTTCCCACAAAATTGTTTCTTGTTGAATGGTTTTGGCTGTCAGGATCATACTTTTAAGACCCTGGATTCTAAGTTCTAGCCAAGGGAATATGTTGTTGATTCCAATTCACAAGACTAATATGTGATGGAGGCGTTTCAGGTCAATACAAAACGACGACGGAGATGATAGTAGGAACATAACCCTTTTAATCTTCGGGTAGGCTTCAGACAGACATGGAGTAAAAGTAACCTACCTGACAAAGTTTAGTGCTTGTGATTCGGTGGTAAGAGGCAAACTGGTCTGTAAATGCTCTGTGTCTGGGGAACAGATAGACAGACAGACAAATGGTGACCTTGTTTTCCTTTGAAAGCCGATGATGTGTTTGGTTTTCTGTAATTATGTGATGTAAATTCCCCCTCCTTCCTTCCCCGTGGATGGTGTCTTGGTTTATGTATAGCATAGGCTAATGTATAATACAAAAGGATTTTAACTTTGAAGGGCAATAGATAAAAAGGTCATTTCATATGTTTTATTCGGATTCTTTGCCAATTGTAGGAAAGGTATTTCAAGATGGTGATGCCCATTTTTATTTTAAATATGAATTTGAACTTTAAAAAAATGTTGAAGAAGTTTCGTATATGGTAAAATATGGTCACGCTTAGTCGGTGATTGTATTCAGATTTTATAATTAAAATTTAGTTGCGTTTCTAAAATCACAATTGTGTGTTTTAAAAATTTCAAAGTCTTGTCTATTGATTAATTGGAGTTAAAATTTTCTATTAAAGATAAAAATAAAATTATTATTTTATTAATAATATTAAAAATATATAAAATTTGTTATATTTTCTCTCTTAAATTTTAAAAACTAACATTTCATCCTTACCTAAAGTTTGCTAACTTTGAAAAGTAATATTTGCCCTCAAATTTTAGAGGTTTTTTTTTCTTTTCTCCTTCGATCACCATTTTTGGTGTTGACGACTTCTTTTTTTCATCCCAAATCGTTGGTCGACGTACAGAAAATACCTTAGAATGGATCTCTTTATCTCCAACAAAGAGATTCATTTCAAGTTACTTCCTATGTGTAGCCCAAGGGTTTGAACTGGAGAGGGGAGGTCGTCGATGTTGGAGATAATAAATAGAGAGGTGAAGAAAAAATTTGAGAAAAAAATGTGATTTTTCAAAGTTATAAAACTTTAGGTAAGTGTAAAGTTATTAGTTTTTAACTTAAAGGGAAAATAAATGAATTTAATATTAGTAATAGAATAATGATTTTACTTTTGTTTCTAATAGAAAATTATGATAATAATTACGTTATAAATGAGATTTTGGGTTTTTTAAATTTTGTAAGTATAGTTTTGAGAACGTAACAAAACTTGGGTGAAAAATAGTCGTTTGGCCCCTAAAATTGAAAAAAAAAGGAGAGTTATTACATTTGAAATTGTTAAGGGGGCTGCATAAAAAAGGATTAGGTCAATATTTATATTTAAAGTTTGTTGGGGGGTAAGCAAAAGAAACTTTTGGTCATGAATACAATTAAAGTATGTTGAAGGGGCTAAAAAAAAGAAAATTTTGGTAAGGAATAACATTTAAAGATCGTTGAGGGTTTTGAAAAATGAAAGTATTTTCCGTTGCCGGGACTTGAACCCGGGTCTTTCGGGTGAGAGCCGAATATCCTAACCACCTAGACTACAACGGATTGTTGACTTGTATTTCATTTAATATTCATTATTTAGTTAAGTTAATATTTAGGTTTACTCTGAATTGCTGCTGACGTGAAATCATCAATCTCACCTCATAGTTCAGCACGGTCAATTACACAACATTCCAGAAAGGCCTTCTAAAAACTTTCCACAAAGACAATCGTTTTGAAACTTGTCTCGGAGAACCACACGTGTTTATCTGTTTGGTTGTTTTTTTACATCGTGATCAATTGGTTTATCCGTGTTTGTATCTGCCAGACATATTTTCTATTCCCCTTGGGAGAGGATTCGGTCCTTCCAAGAGGAGAGAATGGGAGAAAATTAGGTATTGTTGAGCTCTAATTGCAAACTCTAATTTGTTTTTTAATCCCTAATTTTGAATGAATAAATCTTGATTTAGTTCCAAAAATTTTAGATTTTTTAACATAATACGGTTAGCTATAATATTAAACATACAAAATTTCATATAAATTATAAAATATTGAATTAAAAACTTATAGAGTTATTGGAATACTTTTATGTGTTACTTTTTTGAATCTGTAATTTCTAAAATTCATCACACAATAACGGGTTTTTTCTTTTTTCAAATATTCTTAAATGGTAACTTTTAATAAATAAAATTGTTATACACTTTATTATGTTGAAGTGTTAAAAAGAGGGTTTAACCAATAGGTGGGAGATTAATGGCCCATCACATCAAGCATTCAATAATCCGAAAACATAGGAGAGGGTTTAGTCAACACGCAAGAGATCAATGGACCAGTCCATCAGGCATTCAATAATCCCAAAACATAGGAGAGGTTTAGTCAATACGCAAGAGATCAATGGACCATTCTATCAGGCATTCAATAATCCCAAAACATAGGAGAGGTTTAGTCAATACGCAAGAGATCAATGGACCATTCCATCAAGCATTCAATAATCTAAAAACTCACACTAGACCATCAATACATAACCCAAATCACAATACGTAGTGTGTTGACCATCATTAATGATCAAATTAGTCTCATCCGTTAGATGAAGCATCACCTTTCATCTTAAATTGTCATATATTTTTGTTTAAGAAGTCTTGATTGGATTCATTTCCAAATCATATGTTTTTGACAACAGAACACACATACAAGTTTGAGGGAAGTCCCTTAACTCCACATATATTTGTGAAAGCAGAGGCAAAATAATGATTTTTCCAGTCTTTACAAATAACTGAAATTATATACTGACTTGGGTTTCTCCTTTTATTCCACATAGTTCAGTCAAAATAAAGTTTATGCTGGAGAGTCATCAACTGGATGCCAATGTCTGTTGAAAAAACACATCTTATCTGCTTCCACTGCATATCCATCCTGATTCCGGTGCCAACTATAGTAAGCATGAGTTCGATTCTTGATGTCAAAAATGGCGTGGCCGAAACTGGCTTCGCGATAAGCTGAGTATGCTGGCTGTGGTTCTGTCATGCTGCAACACACAAAAATGCCATCAGTTTTTGACTAAATGCCAACAAATAGCAAACACATCACCCAATACTCGTTCTGTAAAATATGATCTTACTTGTTTGCTAACCCTTCAATATTGCCTCCATCACCGATGGTTATGTATACAGGCGCAGATTGATCCTTTACAGGCGTGCAAATCCCATTTGTGATATTGTATGCGATGTTAGATACACGTTCCTATAGTTTAAGGAAACCGGTATTATTTCGAAATCTCAAATTTTTCTTTAACACACAAAGAAGAAAGTAGAAACTTTGCATACTTCTGAAGCAAGTCCACCATAAAAAAATGTTCATACTTCAGAAGGTAGTACTAGTAAGTTATTTAAGCAACACTCACAGATCGTTCATAGGCATGGACGTGACCGGCAAATACTACATCAACTTTGTACTTAACGAACCAAGGCTCAAACATTACCCTCATGGTTTCTCCTTCCATGTAATGATAGTAGTAACTGTTATACCACGGGGAATGCAGAAGAACAATTAACCATGGTGTCTCACTTCTATTAACTTTTGGTAGCTCATCTTCCAGCCAATTATACTGAGGAGTGTATTTACCTAGAGAAAATGAAAAGCGATGGTCAAGAAAGAGGAAGAAGCAAATACATAAGTTAGATAAAATGGAAACAAAATCAAATCTAGAAGCCAGAGGGACAGAAGATCTAGCAAAGGATTAACATAAGTTTGTTTGAAACTGCTGGTTGAACATGCATTTTGTTGCATACATGGATTATGCACAATTCAGTCTTGACGAGTTTGTTAATATACATGTAAAATATCCTTACCATAAGCTGAGTATGATGACAGGACTATGATATATGCTGAAGCTCTCTTTATTGAGTACCAAAAGGGAGCAGTACTTTGTGATGCTCTATAAGGAACATGATAACGGTTAGTGAAAGGCTTAAAAGGTTTGGTTTCGCCCTGCACAAAGATAAAACCTTTCTGTTGTTAATTTCTTTCACCAGTAACTCTGACAAATTCCAAGGGTGTTTATTGTAGACATGGCAAGCAATGAGAGCTCCTATAAATATGTTAAGAGATGCTTACGATTTCTGGGGCAAAGTCAATTTCATGATTCCCTGCTGTCCATATCCATGGTTGATAAGCAACACTTCTCTCAATGAACCTTCCCCATGTATCCCATCTAACATTGTTGTGATTCGGATAATTATCGGCATAAGAGAGATCTCCAACAAACAATACAGTTTTCCCTTTCTGTGGATTCATCTCATAATGGGTAAGTGTCCTGTTGGAATCATAAGTCTGACCAAGATCGCCTGCAAACCATGTCCAACAGTTTGTCACAAATAAAAGTAACTGTGAGTCAAGTGAGCAAACATTTTGAAGATCATCTGCCAAAGAGTTATTAGACCATTCAAAGGGAAGTTTGCAGCAGTTTAAGCCACTGCCAACAAGAGGCAAGCTAAGAAACAGTTTCTGTCAAATTTGCTGTTACAAATCATATGTAGCTATTCTAACTATACCACTGTAGAATCTATGGCAATCCGCAAATAGAAACAATTCTAGATTTCCAACGAGCTCTTACTTACCAATGAGACCAAATGTATAAGGGGCATCGGGGCCAACTTCAGGAGGAGTTATAAACCAGAACTTCCTTTCAGTTTGTCCAATTCCAACCACATAGTAGTATTTAGTGTTGAACTGCCCAGAAGTAACAAAAACATGAAAAAAATAAAACAAACCATATAAATAAAATTCTCAAGTAATACTCAGTTAACAAATCCAAACCACCCACCAAATTAATACATTGATAAAGATTGCATATACAGAACATAAGCAATGCAGACAGAAAAATTTAAGATAAAATTCACCTCCAAATGTCTGATGGTGCAATGGTGAATGTAACCAGAAGTGTAATTGTAGAATTTATAGGTATAGACTTTGCCCTTGGCCGTCTTATCTTCCTTGCTGTTTTCACTCCAATAAACCACTGAGTTAGAACCTGGCTCGTCCTGGGTCACCCATGACACTATCACACCCTTCCCCTCATGATCCCCTTGTGTTATATGAACCTAAGTATGCCCCAATACCACAAGTCAAAATGATTAAAAATTTAAAAATACCCAAATCCATTAATTCATATATAATAAGAAAAGCCGAAACATAACAACAGAATCTTAATTCATTAAAAACCAGAAAACCCCAAAAGTAAAATTAAATAATGAATAAAAAGGGCTTTAAAAAAGGTACCTGTTGAGGAGCATTATAGCCTGGAGGAACTTTAAAGACATTGCTATCAAGAGGCATATCAACACTCTCCTCAAGACGCCTCACATAACTGCTTGTTTTACCTCCATTACACAACACTGCCAAGCTCAAAACTGAACGCAGAAATACAACAAAACAAGAAGAAGAGGATGAGGAAGAAGATCCGAGCACACCCATTTTTGTGCTTATGCTGTTGGCCTAAAATTCAGGCAGTGTGCACATTGTAATCTTATTCTTCCACTTCTTCACATGTATATCTATAGTAATACTATATGTATAGTAATAATATAATATATATACATATATATATATTTTTTTTTAAAAACACTATTATTATTTTACCATGAAATACTGGGAATATTCAGAGCTAAGCACGAATATGTAGTTTACTTGAAAGGTTTGAATGCTCACAATACTCGTTTTTGGTCAATGAGATGCTAATCTCTTTGAACTCCATTTTAAATCGGAAAATTATGGATTTGAATAAGAAAAACTTGAGTTAGACTTTTGGAAACGTAGTTAGGACAGCGATGGGGACAGGAATGCCCACCGTTTTGACTCGTATTATACAAGTTTACAATACATGGCAGGAATGGTGGAGAACTCTAAAGTTGTCTTTGGTTTGGACTTTGGAACAAATACGAGTACGCAAATATGATTTATTACATGGGCCCCAAATCGATAATAAACTCGGAGAAAACAGAAACGGCTGAGCTCAATATGCCATTATTGAAACTATCAAAAAGTTTGTATTGTTCAAATGCGTAATGTTGTCTTTGACGAGACAAGTAGAACGTTGCACGGCTGTTTACAGAATAATCCATTCTTTATAAACTATTTTACTTCTACGTCATCGTTAATATATACCCAGTGCTGTTCTCGTCCGGGTAAGGTAATGACTTTAAGAGAGAAGCAAAAGAGTTGACCAATACATTGGAGCCAAGTAGTGGGCAGAGTCAACCGGCCAACCCGCCCATTATGCAAATGGCCCCCGGCCCATCCTCGCCAGTGGCCCATTGGGAGTATGTGCACTCTTTTCACTTTACTTTTTTATCTTCCTTCCGCTTTTTGCTGGCCTTTTCTAATCATGGATGCAAGCGTGCTATTATGCAAATGGCCCCCGACCCACCCTAGCCAGTGGTCCATTGGGAGTATGTGCACTCTTTTCACTTTACTTTTTTATCTTCCTTCCGCTTTTTGTTGGCCTTTTCTAATCATGGATGCAAGCGTGCTATTAAACATGTTAAATGGGCCAGCCTAAAACGTGAGATTTTAATCTAGCCCAGGTAAACCCGGCCCGTTATCATAGTGAGCCATGTCATGAGCTTGGCCTTTAGGGCCATGGCCCAACCCGGCTCAAATCTAATACTGTACATAACATTATTAAAAAATAAATAAAATTATAATTATAATATAAAAATATTTTTTAAATTAACGGGTGGGGTCGTGGGCCTTATGTATTTTGTGGACGGTGAGCCACACCAGAGCTGGCCCAATCCACTGAGGCCTCTACATATGATCTTCTTTCTCAGCAAATCTTATTCATTGATTTGTAAACATAACATGTTGGATTTTATGCCAATAATTTTTCATAATTTCCTATACTTTTAATTTTATTAATAAATTATAAACACTAATATTGGTTACTAATCTATTGTAACCAGCTGAGGATAGTTATAAGGGAATCATGGTGATTATGTTTATAATTTTATTATTCATGTTCAACCACACACAATAATATGATTTATTGTTATGTTGATTGTTGGACATTTTTTATACGTTCATTTGTGGATAACGGTTGATTATTGTTTTGTGATGGATTTCATGTTATCAATAAGAAGTTTATATGAAGCTGTTTTATATTCCGCAATATTAAATTATTATTCATGCCAAGTAATTGATAATTAAACAATAATATCCTTTCGATTGGACATTATCCTTAGCGAGCATTACAAACACCCATTCTCCTATAACGATTGGATTGGCATTTGTGTAATGAGTACAACCACGACCTTTTGTCTTCTGTTTGTTGGTTACGCTCTCATTATTTACATATGAAACCTGTCAATGCCGCTCTTGTAATCTCTGTCCATGATATGACTTGATCTCCCTTCAATCTTCGTCGCATCTTGATGTTTCAAATATCTACCTTCTCAAAAATCAACTATCTTCTCTCTTATTAGTTGTATCATACTTGAAATCCATTAAAAGTTTTTTATTGTGAACTCTTTTTATGACATGATTTAATTAATTATTTAATATATTCAATTTCTCTCCAAAATGTGAATTGATTGATGACAATGATAAGATTCTAATCAAAATGGCAATTAAAGATTTAAAGATTGAATCGCATGTTTTAACATTTGTAAAAATATGAAACTGTTATATTTAAAATATTAAAATTAGATATTTAAATGGGTAAATTTTTGATTCATTTCAAAAGTTTTGGATAGTGAAATTATTATTTTGCCATGATAGTATTAGTTTATTTTTAAATAGAATTTGATTTTAGGTAAATGAAAAAAAAGTGATTCATGTTGTAATGGGTAGAACAGATCTTTAGTCCAAACATGGGTGGGAAAATGTGATTCCATCTTTCAATGTTAGAAACTAAACAGTTATTAGAGAAGAGAAAACAACTGAACGACAAAAATGCTTTCCGAATTCTAATCCAACGAACCTTCAAACCGAGAAGTACCCTTTTCCTGAACTTTAAAAACGACACGACATTTCAACATCACAGCCCAATCCCATTAATCCCGCGACTACAGGCCAAGAAGCCACCAACCCAAGTTCCACGTGTTCTTGTTCTATTTGTCCACCTCTTTCCTCGTGCTTATGAAACTTAACTTGTTAGCTCTGTCAGTTTTCAGCCATTTTAAAAACATATTCTTAATTTTAATATAAATATATCTTACTTTTTCATGCTAAGTATCTATGCTTCATTATTAGTCGTCTCTAAAACATGGATGTCAAAGCGGTGTCGTTTTTGGTGTTCTTTTCTCTCCTCCTTGTCTCGGCGATTTCGGCCGACACCTTCTCTGACGATCAGGTGATCAAGCAAGTGACGGACGGTTCCGATGAGCTATTGGGAGCCGAGCATCACTTCACGCTCTTCAAGAGAAAGTTCGGAAAATCTTACGCTTCTCAGGAGGAACACGACTACAGGTTCAGAGTGTTCAAGCGAAACTTGAGACGTGCCGCGCGTCACCAGAGCCTCGACCCGACCGCGAGGCACGGTGTGACTCAGTTCTCCGATTTGACTCCGGCCGAATTCCGAAGGACGTATCTCGGTTTGAGGAAGTTAAGGCTGCCTAAGGACGCGAATCAAGCGCCGATTTTGCCGACTAATGATTTGCCTGAGGATTTTGATTGGAGAGAAAAAGGCGCTGTGACGCCTGTGAAAAATCAGGTTTTCATTTTATTTGATTTGTTCTTTGTCTGTTTTATTGTTATATATAAGATTTTTACTTTGGTTTATATTGCTGGATTTGCTGTTTATGATGATTTTTTAAGTAAACAATTAGAGAGCAGTAGGTTAACCTTTTGATCTTGGTTTTTATGCAGCGATTTTGAATATGGAAAGTTGTTTGATGCTCTTTATTATGTAAAATTCATGATATATTTTATATTGAAAATGGAGATTTTCTGTCTCTTTGAGTTCTTGATGAGTTTGTTACTATTATTTTGTACACATTAACCTCTTTGTATGGTAACTGATTTTAATATTCTTTATTTTATCTTTTTTGGGGATAATTTTCCTAGTGGTACTTCCTATTTATTGCAATTATGATGAATCATGCGTTGATGATGATTATATTGCGGGTTGATTAGGGTTCATGTGGATCATGCTGGAGTTTCAGTACTACAGGAGCTTTGGAAGGTGCTAACTTCCTTGCAACTGGAAACCTTGTTAGCCTTAGTGAGCAACAGCTTGTAGATTGCGATCACGAGGTTCGATTCTTTGTTCCCTTTTTTTTTTCATTGCTCTATTTGCATTTTGTGAAGAAGACTTGTGTTATGTGGTTTATGGTAGATATTATTCTGCATATAGCATAATTGTGAATCTGTATTACACCGATTATCTTCATCCCCCATGAACCTGCATTTATTATTGCTTGATACTGGGCATGATTGTGATTCCTCAAGGATTTTGTGTATGAGAGTTAGCAATTGATTACGAGATATCAAACTTCTGTTGGAACAAATCTTCAATGAAGGGAGCAACTGTTCTGCTAAAGAAGCCTGGTTGAATGTTGTTGTGCTAGAAGTTCAATGTCTTTTTCTTTGATTGTTCTTTTTTACTATGTTAGGGCACCGCAAAACATTTTTTGTTTCCTGCAGTACTGTGTGATGCCTTGTTAATTCTTTTGTGTGATTGTATACACTTATCTTGTCATAAATCCTCTGTTTAACCCTTTGCAATTCCACTGTATTATGCTTACAGGTATATAAGCTGAACTGATACCCATTTTTTTTTTTTTTTCAAATAGGTGCAATTTAATGTGTTCATAAACTTTTGCACACACTGTTTCAAGGGGATCAGCTTTTATATCTAAAGTGCTCATTAAGCTGTAAATTTTTACTCTTCTAATTGATCTTGTATATATCTGCAGTGTGATCCAGAGGAGCAAGGTGCTTGTGATTCTGGATGCAATGGTGGGCTCATGAATAGTGCCTTTGAGTACACACTCAAAGCTGGTGGGCTTATGCGAGAGGAAGACTATTCTTACACTGGTACTGACGGTGGCACCTGCAAATTCGACAAGACAAAGATTGCTGCCAAAGTGGCCAACTTCAGTGTTGTCTCCCTTGACGAGGATCAGATTGCTGCTAATCTCGTGAAAAATGGCCCCCTTGCAGGTAATTAACTGTTAGAGCTTACAGTTATATGCCAAAAGGAATATTTCTTCATTGCTATTGTTTACGGTAATGGTCAATGGCTGTAATTCTCATAACTTTTCCTTATGTGAATGCAGTGGCTATCAATGCTGTATTCATGCAAACATATATAGGAGGTGTTTCATGCCCATACATCTGCTCAAAGAGGTTGGATCACGGGGTGCTGCTCGTGGGTTACGGCTCAGCTGGCTATGCTCCAGTCAGGATGAAGGAAAAGCCATACTGGATCATTAAGAATTCATGGGGAGAAAACTGGGGAGAGAATGGTTTCTACAAAATCTGCAGGGGTCGTAACATTTGTGGAGTTGACTCCATGGTATCGACTGTTTCTGCTGCCGTTCATAGTGACTCTGAGTAGGCTATGAACATTGATGATTTCCATAGAAGTTGTTTTAGATTTATGTGGGCAAAAAAACTTGATTCTACTTTTAATCCATCAAAGCATAAGATTGAAACTTCTTATGCGTGTGGGTTGCTCGTACTATTCAGTGGTCTATTTATTATTACTTTACTGCCTCTTCATCTGACCTGATTGTAAGAATGCTGTATCATTTTATGCAACTGAATTATGAAACACGTGATACCGAGGCATTACTGCTATAATTGAATTAAACTGTCTACTTGTAACATATCTGGGATTTTTTATTTTAAATATATAGTTTATCATAGTTTTACTCTTTAAGTTTTATAATGTGTCTCAAGTGTAGAGATCTTATAAGTTATTTAATTTAATCAATATAATCTTTTCATCTCTAAATAATATAGGATGTGTAGATAAACTTAATATTTCTCCCGTATGGATGTAAAATTTACTTAAGGGACCACACTACTTAAGTATATTTCTATTTTCGCTTGACTGGTTTCTGTGCCCGGAATCAATTTAACCTCCAAATTAAGCACTTATTTGCAAGAAAATGATGGCTTTTTATGCACAAATCATTTTTTTTTATTCTTCACTCTGGACCGGGCCACTGGAATCCAAACCGAATGAGCTAAAAATATCTTATTGTTTCGAAATTTCTGATAAAACATAGCACAAAATTTTAAGTTTTATGCGTTTTTTTTTTTTTTTTTGGGGTTTCATTTACTTTTTATTTAATATAAATAAAATAGAAATCAATTATGAAATTGTTTACAAATGGCACTAACCAGGCTTCCGCATAAAATGCTGCTAGCCTAACAAGGTAACTGCTTATTCCTCCCAATACCATAAAAAACAACCAGTAGAAAGGCACTACACAAGAGCTTCCACCATACATGAAAACATCAACACAAATCCATAGCTATGCGAATTCAACCGCATAAACTTCTACAGAAACGACCAAAATATTTGATGGAGCGGATCATTCATCTACATCATTGAGTAATGCAAAGGAAAATGGACAGAACTTGTAACCATCTCCCTCGTAGAACTTGTTCTGAAATTCCACCCAGTGAAGACGCAAAGCATGTAGGAAAGCACTTAAAGTTTCCATCACTAGCAACACACCAACAGTTGCAAAAATAAAGACAATGATGCCAACAGCAAGGATAATTACGTTGTTGAACCTGCACAAGATATTAACATTACGTTATCAAATATTCTATATCCACTTGATTGCTTAGCTAGAATCCGTAGCCATCTTATTGAGGGTAATAATCCAGAGAGGTACATGAAAACATTAAGAATATCAAAGTCTCAAGATGAGTTAAAGCAGAAGTATGACTTTCCAAGACATGCTTAACTTGGTCGATTTGTTCTAAATTTAACTATAACATATATTCAAAGTAATATCTTAAATTGAACTACAGTTGTTTTTATCTACTGTATAGTTACAATAATATCTTCATTTAGTTATTCTTATAACCTGCAACTACTTTTGACAACATGAAAATGTAGCTTCATTTTTAAAAATGTATCAACTTACCCCCAAGCGAGCATGAGGACCTTCTCATAGAATACACTGGACAGTTCTGAATGGGCAAGACTGCAGAGAGTAAACAAGAACACAGGAAAAATGCATTATCAACCTTCATTAACAAAAGCAGCTCCAATTTAATGAAGTGACTAGTCTATCAAGCGATATATGTTAAAATTTAGTGATCATAAGGGCAGATAAGATAGGTGTCTCTGCAATCACACAAAAAAGGTAGAGCTGATTCCTACTATATTTAATATTCCATTAAGATATGGAAATATTGATCTAATTTAGAAAATACAATTGATAAATCAATCTCATAATTACATACCTCAAAGCCCATAAACGAAGGTATGAAGCTGTGTTTGAAACTGCTCCAAGTACAAACTCGATGGTGTGGATTAGTTGATGTACAAAAACTTCAGTGAACTCAAATTCTTCATGACCATGGGTATCATGGTTAGCTTCTGCTTGAAGAGAATCATCAGTGCTCTGAAGTAATATATACGATTCACCTTGGTGCCTCTGAGGAAAAATGACTATTAGAAGTGGAGGAAAAGGGGGAAAAATCTCTAAAACATATATAAGGAATCAGAGAGCAGAAACCGTCCAGCTTACCTGTTCGTGTTGCTTCTTCAAAAGAAATGGCTTTGGAAACAGCATCCATGGTACAGAAACAAGAGCCAGCAATAACAACACAAGCTGGAAATAGAATGCAAAAGATGGATAAGTGGGATTCATAATATGCAAGTGAAAGATCTTGAAAAGGAGGAAAAGCAACCTGAGTTGTTTTTTGTGCAGGAAAAAGCTGGTTTTCCCCCAACTCGTCAGTAGGGCTCAGGAACATGTATATCATAACGTGATATAAATCAGCTTTTGAACCAGTGCACCACTTTACAATAATAAGGAGTGATAGATAGCCAAACAAGCTGTTTAAAAATATCATCTGTGGAATAAACTGAAACCTGGACAAATGCATAAGAAAATACCAAATTTTAGTCATACACTACAAATCACTCTGACAGCTCAGGAAGATCATAGAAGCCACTGAACCAAGCCGAAAACCAGACTAGCATATCAAACTAACCAAATGTTCAGGCTGTTTCTGAAGAATTTTGCATTGAAATAACTCAATATGATTCCAAGGTTCATCTGCGCCACCCCAAGAAGAATTGACATTTTCATCTTCAGAGAGTTGAGAAAGGGCAGCTCACTGCGGGTACCATGCCATACTGGATCAACACCAAATGGGTAAGTTTCACGTACTTTAATTAAACCAGCAGTAGTAGCATCCCTGCCAAAGAAGAATGCAAAATACTGTCACTATCAACACAAGGATATATTTTGGTGGGAAAATTTTACAAAATTATGCACCAAAAGCTGTTAGACATACCTGCAAGACAGATCTCTGCAGGCATATGCTGAGCGACCAAATAATTCAAATGGGACTGAGAAGAACTCGTTATAGACCAAGCCAGTGTATATTGAAAACAGCGCCATCATCAGAATGACATAACGACCACCAAATGTCATCTCTGTGATGTCTCCAAGCTTCTGCAGTTTATACAATTGTAATTTTACTATAAAGCCGACAGATAACTGTATACTGGAAAAAATTAAACAAAAAACCCGCCAAGCAAAGGGTGAATAACTAATTAAGCAATGAGATTACCTGGCTTGAAAGTTTCTTCTCCCTGAATATAAAAACTAAGGATGCAAGTAACAAACATATTCCATGTCCCCAATCACCAAACATGACAGCGAAAAGAAAGGGGAATGTGACAATAGTGTATACACCAGGATTTGCTTCTTGATACTTGGCCACCCTGCGATTGCATGTTATCATGGAATTTGATAGGAAATCAACCAAAATTCACCCAAACATATAGTTAACAAACACAGAAAATAAAGAAAAACTAAGGGGGATTTACAATAGATAAACCAGCAATTGAAGAGCAGCAGTCTCCCAATTACGGTCATTTAAGGTCGGAAACCTCCCAAATCAGCCCTGAGGCTGCCTACAACCAAAGGTTGCCCAAAACTCTAATTTTCTCCAATCCTCTCAACAACCCCAACTATGCTTTTTATACATTTATTCCACCCCTAGAATTCAGGCATGTGTCCCCCTAAGACACTAGGTCCTAACAGAGTTCAGTCGCTATCAATTTGATCTCACTTGGCAAATAAATATACAGATTCCCATATGCCACATGCATAGAATAAATACACATACTTACAAACACATTACCCAGAAAGAGATTCAAAGGATAATTATGTCCTAAGTAAGATTGAGCTGAGTAGTAAGATGAGAATTCATATAAGATTCTAATACAATGTGAGAATATACACTGGACATCCTCTACACTTCATATAACTTAGAGAGTCATTGTACTAAAATATTTAAACATACACTAATGAATAAACAATATTCTCCTAGACTTCAGCATAAAACAGAAACTATTTTTCAGGAGCTTTCTCAATATATGCTGCCTGTTCTATTAACCTCAATTGTTGTATGACATATACACCCACAAAATGAACTTTACAACAACTATGGGATCCCCCACTGCTACATTCCACAAAGAGGCTGAATGAGAAATATATTTAAGCTTTGAAGAATAAAGTACCCCTATCCAAGAACTTTATTTATTTGTTGGTTTTTGCCTTTTTCAGCAGTTGGTGGCTATATTGGACAAGTTCTTAACTATAGATTACACAATGGGGGAGCAAAAATTTTCTAGAGGATGTTATGATCATTGAACATTTCAGAAGCTTTAAAACCAAAGAAATTCTTATGCTGTGTCTTTTCACAAGCTCAACAAGAATGTGCTGCACCTGATGTGTCTGACCTCCTTATCCAGCAGTAGCTCACAAAGGACATGTGGGCTCATGCTGCAGAACTTTTTTGGGTACTTTTGGAATTTCCCTAGTAGACAATTCCTCAGGAATGGCATCAAGAAGGTGACATAGATTCCTTCATCTGGGCCAAGCTAAGAGTTTACATACTATTGTTGGCAATACCTAGCAACTTAACTTAAGCTTTGTGTTAACAAAATAACAGAACCAGGTTAATTAAATTTGAATCATATTGCATGATCAAATTTAGAACAACAAATTAATTTTTTTTTATAGAGTTCCTGCTCAGATGAACGTTGTGGTGATAATCTTAAAATAAAACTCACCCATATGCATCAACAATCTCCTGAAAAGCAGAAGTAAATTTGTTTGTGCGAAAATAAGTAGCTGGTGCTTCCTTTGTATGCAAAACCTGGAAAATGGCTCCAACTTGTGAGTTGGAGTCAAAAGCAGCCCGGTTCAATGCTTCCTGAATCTGCACAGATGAGGTTGATTTTTTTGTTTGTAAGTAATCCAAAACAGTATCTTTGAAGCAGATCAATATTATTAATTTATTAATTAAGCTGAACAACTATGATCTCTGTTGAAAGCTTGTAGAAACAAATGGAAAGCATTCACCTGCTTTGTGGCAAAAACAGGACTCCACCCCTCAGCCACAAGACACTTTTTTGTCACATCAAGGCTAAGCATGTTCAAAGTGTGATAGATGGATTTCTCCTTCTTCACCTTCATGAGTTCAAGATAAAATATAAACAAACTGTACACATTGAATTGATCAAATCTAATGTAAAGAACCAAAAGATGAAAACTAGCTCAAAAAGTAATAAAAATTTTGACAGACCAAAAGATTCCACTGCTCAAATTGGTCTCCAATAGTTTGCAACAAATTGCCACGGTGAAGCAATCCAGCATCTATAGTAGTCTTCAATTCTAAGAGTCTTCCAGAAACCTAAAATTTTAACAAGTGAAAAAGTTCAGTTCTCTGCTTTAGGAATGCAATTATCATACTTGAACATATAATATTTTCTAATGAGAGAATACTTGGTAAGCACATCACAACTTGATTTCCTGCACTTTCTTAATTCTAAGTCCAACATGATCCTTATTCAAGAACATCAAAAAATGCTATGGACTCATCTTATTGTAAACACTCACTTATAAATAGCAAGTTTCAATTTTAGAAGGAAAAGAATATGTAGAAATTAATGTCCCAATAAATAATAAAAAGAAACATTAAAATAATCAAGCGGCAGTCCTGATCAAGGACTGCATAAAGAAAAAGAAAATGCAACAGCATCAAACTAGAGTGCATTGCATACCTCTGTGATTCCCTGAGCTTGTTTCTCCCAGTCTTCAGAGAAAGGATATCGATTTGCCCCAAAAGCTTCACAAATTTTCAGGATTTTGTTCTTCGCTCTTTCACCAGAATAGAAAATCACAAATACATTTTTCTCAACCTGCTCATTGGCATTATCAAATCAATTAAAAGAATACCGAAAGGTTAAGAAATTGCTGCTTCACAATTCAAATGAATGAAGAAGGATATTTTATACAAGTATGGATGCCCAGCTATCTAAAAATACAAAACAAAAACAAATTTCTAACTACAACCTTTCATCTTTTAGAATTTTATTTAATTAGAACCAAAAATACTTGGTATCTATCAAAATGTTGTCTTGCTGGGACTCACCTTCTCTCCAGACGCAGGATCAATGACAGGGTCCTCAACAGCAACCTGCTTTAAAAACGCATTACCCCTAGTAGCACGAAAAAGAATCCTCTCAAATGCCATTGATTTTTCTCTAGGAACAAGACCAGCAAGAAAACCCAATTTTACTTGCTTCGACGGATCCTATAAAACAGACAGAAAAAATGTTATGATGAAATATAAGAGCATACAGGTGGCACCAGTAATCAGAAAAAAGAGAGGAGGTAAGTAAATTGGTGTCATTACTTTCTCTTGTAATAAAGGTGCTTCAATGATCTCTTCAGCAGTTTGCCGTGATTCCATTTCTCTCTGCTGAGCTGTGGCACTGTGCAGAGCTGAAGAAAAAAACTCACCAGCCTACAAGTTGATAGATTATGAATAATTACAAAATGAGAACATGGTGAATAACTAATCCAGCTTAATTAAGAAAATTAAGAAAACAAAGACATGGCACAAAGAAACATTCTAGTCTCTTTTCCACACACCATAGTGAATTTTGTAGCTTTGCATGACATAAAGATATTAATATAATAAATCTATTAAATCAATTCTATCATGATAGATGTTCATGATCTTGTGTCATGTGTAACTTGAGGCTTCAGAACTACAACAATAATCGATGACTAACAAATCTGTACCTTATGTAAAACGAGCTTATATTCTGCAAGTTCACTGTATGAGCGTTGGAGTTTTTCTCCATTTGCATTAATTTCAACCAGCTCTGCCTCCAGTTCTCCAAGTTTTACCTAGCACACCAAGAACAAAAAAGGAAATCATGTATTACTGATTAAGTTACCAACTTCATTTAAGTAAATAAATAAATAAAGATCATAACACACCTCTAGGTCATCTATATTGTTGTCAGCTCTTGTTGTGGACTTAAATGACAGTGTCAAACCTGCTTTCAGCATTTGATCCTTGAAAAAATGTAACTTGCGTGCCATCTCCCCACATTTTTTTATCTTCAGAAGAAAAATAAATCAGTAACAGATGCCAGTACATCAAAATATTAAATTTCTACCCAATATCATGCCATCCAGAAGTAAGATCGTTAACTACAAAATGATTTAAGATTACTTTCTCTTTTGTTAATCATCGGTACTTTGCACCTCAATCTGATACAAAGTAGCTAGAAGCATAGAAGATGAGAACTAAAAATATAATAAAAAAATGATCACAAACCTGAGCAGCATAGGTTCGTTGAAATGGACTCTTCTCCGCATTAAGCTGAAAGAACACATTGCACACACGACATCAGTCACATTCCAACTAACAAATCACAGTTTCCCAAGTAAAAGTTAACTTCACAACTAATCTCATCAACAAACAAGAACGTAAAACCTCCAACATTTCTAGGTATAACTCAGTAGCATTAGTTAATTACAAAGCAGCAGATCATTCAATTTAACTCTCCCAATCAACATGAATAAAAGAAATTTCAAACAAAAAATAACACCCGAGAAAAAGCCTAGTCCAAAACACCAAATTATTCAATTACTACAAAATTCGAGACCTCAAATAGAAAAAAATGAAGTGAAATTCATAATCATAGAGTGTAAGTACATCTTTGAACTGAACAAGGCCGAGTTCACCAAGATAGGAGACAGTGACGTGAGCGGACTCGATAGGGATGATAATTTGGACCAATTGCATCGGCTCAGATCGGAACAGATCCATCGGCGGGCAGCATCCGCTGCCTACTACTCCTCCGTGCCTCTCCGCCATTAACGCCACAGCGTCTGATGCGATTTAACGTGGATTCGATCAGGCTCTCTCAACTTGCGACGGAACGCGCTGAGCAAAACCACACACGGGTGAAATAGAGAAAATATCGTTGATTGATGATGATACGAGACAGACAGAAAAAATTACAATAAAACTATGTGTGTATATTTTTTATACATAATTTATATATATAAATAAGATATTATTATATGATTAGATATTTTTTTATCATATGAGGACACATGTTTTAAAATCATCCACTTATATGATAACATATCACTGTATACATGAATTATGTACTAAAAATAGGTATACATAATATTGCTCAAAAAATTATATTTGTTAAGTTATGGGTAATTATTGGAAAATTAATTAAATTAAATACCATTTTAACCCATTCCAATTTATACCCAAATCATGATGGGATTGAATTTTATTTTATTTTATTTTTAATTCAATTGCATAATAATATTAAGTTTTTATTCATTATTTATATATATAATTCATTAAAATATTAAAAAAATCAAAATTCAAGCTAATTAAAGAAAGTTGATAAACTTCTATGCAAGTAGCGAAATTGGTAAAATTTTTAAAGTGAAAATTTAGATTTGTGTCTCTATCTCATTTATAAAACTTCGATTATTACGTTTGTAAAATCTTAATTTATCAAATATAATAGTTGTAATTTTTGAAATCTCCCAATTTGAATATACATATAATATCATATAATAATATATTACACATCACACACAGTTTTATTAATATTATTTTGTGGTGTGTTGAATATAAATTATGAATTATGTTTCAAAATGAAGAGTAATATAAAAATGTAGGGTTTATTGATAATTTATCACAAGGGTTATAGTGACTTCATCATGTGAAATAAATTAATACCTGTCAAAATTTATATCAAATTTTTAAGAATACATTTTGTATTTTTAGTTATATCTTTTGATACTAGAGACTTTTAAATTGAGTGTAATGAATATTTACCAAATAAACGAATTTCTATATTTTATCATGCAAAATAGAATGACATTTGTCAAATTTCATATCAAATTTCTTAAAGAGTATATTTTGTAATGTTAGTTAAGAGTATAACTGAATTTCATGTTTATCAATTAAAGAAACAGAGTATAATGTAGTCCCTATCTTCCATGTTTATCAATTAAAGAAAGTGATGTAATGGCTGGCAGTGTAAACACTGAATTTCAGTGATCCAATCACCTCTTTTCTATTCACTTCTCTTGCTGTACCAATAAATTGAACATGATAGCTCAACTGCAAAAAGAAACATATACACTCATATTAACCAAAAGGTACAGCTTACGTGCAGCAGTTTCTTGTCAGCAGGTTAAGCTCTGTGTATATAGGCCTTCACATAACAAGTAATCCGTGAATTCAGATCATATTCTTTTCACAACTTCGCCATGGACAACTACAAATCCCTCGCTTGCAAGAGTTGTAAGTGCACCTCTCAGCTGAATTACGCAGCAAGAATAGCCATCAGTCAGTTCATTCACTAAACTCAGCTTGAGGGTGAGAGAAAGGGTGGTTTATACTTACATCTTGAAGGTGAGGTTCAATTCCAGCACTCAGCTTCTTCAGCTCTTCCAGTAACTACATAATTTAAGTTGATTCAAGTGTGATTTTGTGCTTTTCATGATATAAAATACAATGAGGTTACTTCAAGTAAATTAGCACACCTCCATCAAACGCAGTGCAGGTCCTCCAAGTTGCATCTTCTCCATGATTATGTTGCGTGTTGTTGATACCAAATTATCTCGTCTCATCCGTTCACTTGCCGAAACTCCGGTAGTTATGAGATCCATGTCAATAGTTCCTTTACAGAGAGTTACAAGAACATTATCATATCATGTTTATGTCAGTTGAAAACAAGATCAAACAAAATAGTGATACAAGTGCTTTTAAGAAATTACCGGTAGAATGATCCGTAGCTGACTGTTGCATTGCAACTTCCAGGAGCCGAAATGCCTCCATTACATCACGCTTTTCAACCTGCTTCCACCATAACATAAATTTATTACATTCATGTTGAACCACTGTTGCAGTCAAGAATCACTAGGGCATGAAATACTAACCCATTCTGAGAAATGAATGCGAGCCAAGGCCTCACTAAGGCGTATCAAACTCTCAATTTGCCTAGGTGTTGCTGTTATCACCTGTTAAATTAGCAATCCAAGACATGAAAATATGGGCACTTCTACAAATTTGAAAACTAGAAAGAATTTGATATATAACTAAATCGCATTCAAAGATTTATTAAGACTCTGTATTTGAGAAGCCCCAGAGCATGTGACAGTTATCAAATTGGACAAAGATATTTGCCAATAGATCAGGAAAATATCAAGAACAAAGCCACGTAGAGAGTAAAGTCATATGTGTAGGAAAAAAGACATTCAGTCCACAGATTATTCTCAATGCCCTTAAGTTACTTGATAAAAAAAGAACTCTTTGAGTTTACCAGATTCAATATCAGTTGTGTCACAAAAGCATACATGAGAACTTCAGTAGGAAATGTAATAAATAGCAAGATAGCACCAAACCTTTTTGCTACTGCCCGGGAAATTTCCTCTTCTTCTCATCTCAACATATCCTCGGGTCAACTCTTCAGCAGCTTCATCAGATAACTTTGGATGAATATGCTTTCGGGCATAGCTCACATATTCAGTCAATGTAGCTACATCTAGGACATCCTGTTCTACACTCTGCAAGTAAATACAATATACTGATGAGCAAAAATTGCCAGACATAGGCCCAATAACAAGAGCCTTCTGACAGTTAATCAGACCTCAGGATTCTCAAAGTGTAGAGCTACAATATGCTTGGCAAGACGCCTATCTGTCTGTTCATCAGCTTTGTCAAGAATTAAGTAGATCAAATCAAACCTGCAAAGGATCAGCAGTTGAATTAGTTCTAGTTAGCAATGGGTCATGCAGTACTTTCAATAAGTATGCTGGCATTATTATGTATTGATACTTTACCAAAAGCACAAGTCAATATCCTAACTAGTTGCATGGAATATATATGATTTTCTCACCTAGATAACAAGGTAGGAGGAAGGTGTATATTATCGATCACAGACAAGCGAGGGTTATAGCGTGAACCACTAGGATTTGCACAAGCCAATACAGAAGTCCTGGCATTAAGGGAAGCAATTATTCCAGCCTTTGCTATTGAAACAGTTTGCTGCTCCATCACCTGGGAGAATTCAAGTCAAATTTAACATCCATCAGAAGGTATATGGAGACTAAAATGCTAAAATATGTGAAAAAGAATGATGAATGTATTTCCAAGACAAAATGACAAGACCATGCTTTAAATTCCATCATAAAATAACCTTTGTTCAAACATACTATTAGATCAAGGAAATCCCAAACAAGGACAAGCTTATGAAAAGGACTTTTCTAGATATAAATTATACTAGGCACAAAACTTGATCAAAATTAAGATGAGAACCAACCTCATGTAACATGCTCCTTGCATTCTCAGACATTTTGTCAAATTCATCAATGCAGCAAATACCCCTATCACTCAGAACCAAGGCTCCACTCTCCAGAACCTATGAATTAAGTCATTAATGTTAAAATCTTTCACAATTTCACTATATAGATGATAGAAAAATCACATAAAAGATCTTATCATACAGTCTCCCCGGTTTCAGGATCTTTTGTGACATAAGCTGTCAAACCAACAGCAGAGCTTCCTCTTCCACTGGTGTAAATGCCTCGAGGAGAGAGTTTGTGGATATATTGGAGCAATTGGGACTTGCTGGTTCCAGGATCACCAACAAGAAGGATATTGATGTCACCACGGAAACTAGCACCTGATGGCAACTTCAAAGCATTCCCACCAAAAAGCTACATTGAGGTTAATAAACTCAACATCAGTATTGAAGTGCAGATTTTTATGATATTAATTAACATATTGGAATCTCAAGAAAGAATTCCTTACATTTTGGGACAAACTATAGTAATACCTGGCAAAGAAGACCTTTCTTCACATCATCCAACTCCCAGATATTTGGTGCCAAAGACCTGGTCAGTGTTTCATATATGTCAGGTCGCTCTGACAGCTCTTTCAATTGTTCCACCTGCAACATCAAAAGTGCATGTGCTTGCTATATACAACAGAAATTGAACATTTCACTAAGGAGAAAGTGATATACCTTTGACTCATCAAAATGGATTTCTTCCTCAATTCTAGGCTGGCTATTATCAATGTCCGTATGATCCTCAAACAGCATTCTTGACTTGTCTGTTTTCTTTATATGAAGACAATCAATATATGTCTGCAATAAAAAGAAGGAACTCCTTTACATTCGAACCATATCAATATTAAAAAGATTCAAATTAAGTGGAAGAGCGAATAAAATATATACCTTAAACAACGATTTCACAGTTCTCTGTGTTGGTCCAACTCGAACACTCATAGCCCTGTAAATCCTAGTGACCTGTTGAAACATGAAAAGAAATAACCAGAATTATCTGGCACTGTTTTATGATCATACAACATGACATACTGGGGCTTCACCTCAACTCTGTCACCCGGCTTTCCAGCGTCCACCAGCTTGTCATGCATCAATAAGCTCACAGTATGTGGTGTTCCACCCTCAGGGATCTCATCAGGTGTCTCCTGAAGCCTAAAGATTTGCTTATCTGCAAACCTAAATTTTGAACCAGTAGGAGTCGTTATATTCTCATAGTTATCCTATCAAACCGTAAATTTCTGCCTTCCTTAGGGAACAATTTTGCCAATCAATTCAGCTTTTACTAATAAGTATTGTCCATCCTTACCTCTCATAACATTTCAAAATGCGTACTACTGTCTAATTTTGCAAAGAATTTGGTGTATGGTATGGCTTGAAGCTTCCACATTTGGTATGAAGACTTCAAATTGGTGCAATCCATTTAAATCTAGTACAATAGATAAAATGCTTAGTCTTTCCCAAAATGTGGCCAATAACATTTCATTCAAGAGAGAACATGATGATTTCAGGTAGGAGGTCCGTGTATTGGAAACAAGGGTTTACACCAAGAGAATGATGCCTCAAATGTAATAGTAATATGGCATACTGTCTCAATTATTTGATTTAAAACTAATCAGCAGATTCCCAATTATAAGACAACAGAAAACCAAAAGATAAACTTTTAATAGTTCATTTCAAAGTGACAAAAAGGATTCAGTGGTTTGACAAGATGGTGATAATGAATCCTTCCAACAAATCAAAGATACCAGTAAAACGAAATGCCACAAAAAATATCCTCGAGTACATAAATCATTCAATTGATCAACTAGCTTAGTTCTAGTATCACTGCAATTTGCTCCCCCATTCAGTCAATCAACCTAGGAAAAATTAAAGCTTCAAGTTACCTGCATCGATTGTGCACCATTGTCATAGAGTTTTTAGCCATACACTCTTGCTTTGAGCATTGTGTAGGCTCATTTATTCGTCCTGATGACACACAATTGTCAAGCAAACAATATATGCAACAGAAGTAAACCAATAAACCAAACAGCCAATGAAATTACCTCTATCGACCACAACAGGGTCTGAATAGTACCCACATACAAGACACTGGAATACCGCCTCCCTAATCTCAGGTATTATTGAACTACACCGAATAATCATACCCTTCAATGAGACAATCTTCTCAATATCTAACCAAATATGACCAAAACGAAATCAGCCAAAATCTTCATTGCACAAAATTCAATCATCAAAATACCAATTAAAAAAAAAAAAACTAACCAGATGGGTTGAGATTCCGCATTGAAGTAGAGCTCTTAAGATTAAAAATCCTAACTTGCACATGCTTGTCAAACAGAGGATTAATCAAACTAACAATATCCATCAACACAATATCAAAAATGGCCAAAACCTCAAGAGGGTACCTAATCATTTTATTATACAAATCAGAATCATAATCAAACACGTCATGTGCATCAACATCAATCCACTCTCCTTCCATTTCAAGAACCCTGTTAATAGTCCTCATATACTTTCCTTCTCTATAAACTTCACTCTCACTGCCACTCAACAACTCTGCACTCTCTCTAAAATGCTTCAAAAACATCTGAATTGCCCCCTTCACATCTTGAAAACTAATATTAGTTCCCCAAACGAAGGTAGGGGTAGCTTCGTCCATGTCATCCCCGGCTTCTGAACTAGGCGGGGCGTCGTCCGTTGAAGACGGAGACATGGCTGATTTTCGTCCGCTGGATCTGCGACTGGAACGCGATGGAGTAGTGGTTGGCGTCTCCGCTGAAGAGGCGAAGCGGGAGTGATTGGCAGGTGGAGTAGTCGCATAGGCTGATGATGTCAAGGACCGGCGCCTTCCACCACCACGGCCCCGACGAGGGTGTGAATTGTTGGCGGGTGAAGAGAAAGTGTTGTCGATGGGAGTCGAAAACGAGTCATCTGGAGAAGACGGACCTGATAAAATAAAAATAAAAGCAATTGTTTATTATTTCGAGTTATGCTCTTTGTAAAGATAAAATGGTTTTAAGTATTTACCACCATTGCTGAAATTGGCGTAATCTGAATCGGAAGCCATGGCGACAAATCGCGAGGGGAGAGAGAGGGCTTGATAGTTGGGACGACAGAGTCGGGGGCACAAAGTGCTTGTTGGGACAATTTGGCGGGAAATGACTAATACTTTAGTGCCATGTTAGTATGAAACGGTCTGAAAGCCCATCTGAAATTAGACTGAGGAAACAGGCGGCCCGTCTTGAGGATAACCCAGGCCCAGCTCAGCCAATCTTATATTGTTCTTATTTGGTTTTTTCTTTTTTTTTTTCATAATATTTTTGGTTTTAATATTTTATCGTTTTAAAATATTATATAATTTGATCAATAATAAGCATGAAGTCAAATTATGTATAGAAAATTTCATTTTTTGTATTGTATATCGAGTATTATATAGTATCGTATAACACAATTCTTAAAAAATAAAATAATATTAAAAAAATCTAATTGATATATCATCATTTTAAAAAATATCATAAACGTCGTTGAAAAATTTAAAATTTTTCATATACATCTATATTATATTATTATTTTTTAAAAAAAATATATCGTTCTGTATCAGTATTATATATTATATCGTATAACTTGAAATTTTAAACACACAGATTGGGGAAAGTCATTTTTTCTCATAGGTTTGCCACCAAAGAAGAGTTCACACACGCATTTCAGGCTTTCAACCTTCCACTTCAGTTCAACTTCTTCTTCAATCTTCTGGGTTCTGACCTTTTCTTCTTTCTGCATAAGCCTTCTTCAACCTTCCACTTAGTTGAATTTCTTAGTTATTTGATGGAATTTATTGAACTATAATTTTGGAATTAGGGTTTCTAATTTGGAGGTTTTTTCCTCTATGATTTTCCTATTGCCAAATAGTATATATATTTTCCATAGAAGTGGAAGGAGCATGCTGCTAACATTACAATCTGATTTTTTACAATTTGTGGAACTTCTCTTGGTCGGGCAGGTTTTTACCATGCTGACAATTTGATTTTCTAAAATCTACAGAAGTTCTCTTGGGCAGTTTTTTTACCAAGTTCATGAGCAGCTCACAGACAACTCAGCTCATAAGCGAGTTGAGCTCAAACAAACCATTTTTAAGCTTGTTGAACCTGAGCTCAAGCTCATACTTGTTTGATTAGCAATCGAATTGAGTTTAAGTTTGGTTTGATTTGAATCTAATTTTAATCGTATTATATTATATTATATTATAAAATATATATCATATGTCATAAGATACTGATAACTATAAAAATAATTATAAAGCCATTTTTCTTTTTTTTCTCAACTAAATTTTGTTATCTTTTCGTAGGTCTTCTAGCTAGTTAAGTGGGATTGCATGATGTATGGAAATGAAAATGGTGAGCCAAAAGGAGGGACACAAACCGAATGATTGGCAAGTGTCATAAAAAAAATTTCCTTTATATAGAACAATAATTGCCATTAGAAGCTATTATTGGCGCTTTTGACGGATAACATCAAACAATTAATTTATGTATACAATTTTATGTATAAATAATGATATATTATTATATAATTAAATATTATTTTATTTTTAATTTTTAACTATTTAATTATTTAATAATGTATTATTATTTACACATAAAAATTATATATATAACACTCTGCTGTCATCGAGAAGCTTAAGACATATCATGCCTCAGGATCAGGCAGTCAATGACAAATATGGCAACTTAACTACCCCATACCGTTTGTTTGCAGCAGTTGAACCGCAGACTAAAATTCACCATTAAAATGATGAGTTAGGTGTACGTCAAATCCGTTTGGTGACAACAATGGTCAAAGTTTCTGATTAAGCACTAACCAGAATGATTAAACCCCTAGTTTTTTGGTTATGATAATTTACAAGTTTCATGTTGTTGGTTTAATCATTTTATGTTGAAGTAGTGTTATAGCATTACAGTATTTTTATGAATTCATCATTTCTTGAATTCAAACTCCGAAAGAAAAACACCAACTCAACTATTTATTTTGAAAAAACTAGAGTTTTTGTAAATGTTTTCACCGTTCATTATCTCTCAAATCTCACGTCAAGAAAATATATAAAAAATATTGGGTTTATATGTACATTTTATATCGTCTGAGATTACTAATCTATGTTATTTAATCAATTTTATTTTAGTATTTTCAAACGATATGATTTATATATACAAAACTACTAATTAACAGGTTATTTGATCAGTCTTATTTTAATATTTCACATCACTTGTACAAAAGCGGATGAAAGCATACCCATGCCCACACTAAAAAAAAGTATTAGAAAGGTTGATTAATTAGCTTTCTTCTATATTAATTAAATTAATTAATAATAATTATATTGCATGCTAACTATTTGCATTAGCATGCTTCTATATTTTAACTCCTTGCACTAGTAGATTTTATATATACTTAATGCATAATATTATGTGTATTTATTTTTAATACACAATACATATTCACGGATGATATATCATTATGTGACATAATGTTATTTTATTTTTAATTTAAAATCATTCAATCACATAATAACATATGAGTACGTATAATTTTATTAATAATTAATAGCTTAATCACATTTACAGTAGTTTGGTACAAATTTGGCCAATGATCAACCACTTTCATTACCACACTTCAATTTTAATAATCAAGATTATAATAAATTATATTAGAATTTTAGATAAAAGATCAGAGTTCGAATCTCTATCACATTTATAAAACTTTATGAAAATTACTTAAAAAAAATATCACAATAAATTGAGGTTTAAAAAATAAATTATAGACAAAAACATAGAAAGCTTACTTTAATTTGAACTATTTAGGGTTTTGAATAAGCATAAAAAACTTGGCTTCGCCTTTAACTTGAGTTGCATAGCTTACTTTTGGGCTACTTATACATACATACATATAAATATATATATATATATATATATATATATATACACACACACACACACACACACACACACATTTTCTTGATGACTAAATAGGGAAAGGGTGTATTAAAAACTGGAGAACAATGACTTCTCTGAATATAATTTACCAGTAGCAGCTGGTTCTTTTTTCCAAGAACTGAAGAGGATATATATATATAAATATATATAGATATTCATATTCCAGTGGGTATCAATTATCTTTTGCTCTATAAAATAATAAGCATGGAGCTTACTCAGTGGTTTCCAATTAAAGTTACTGTCATGATCTAAAATTTCACAAGATGCCTAATATAACCAGTCTTTTTTCTGTCTAAACCCTTAAAATATTCAGCCTTGAGAGGCTTAGCTCTCATAGCCCCTATGCTCGGTTCTCCTCAACTTCTAAGTTTTAACCATTATCATATTTATATGTATGTAAATGCTGTACTTTGTGTGTGTGTGTGTATATATATATATATATATATTCAAATCTATTGCATGCGAAAAGCTAAATTGGTAGAAACTAGAAAGAAGAATTTGTTCAAATGCACATGCATGCATCAGAATAACTTAAAATAATCCCATCACCCTAGCTACCAGCTGAACAGTAGGCTACTGATATCAATTATAATTAGAATCAAACAGGAGATTAACTGTTTGAAGCGCTGAAAAATCAATAGAATAGTGGCAACAATATCACGCTTGGAAGTTAAGCAAGCAAAATTGCAGCTGCAGGTTGCATTTCTTTGTATATATCCACACATTTACATTAATATATCAATAAAACTATACATTTGAATATACAAATAGGTGTGCATATAATATGTTATCATATATTTGAATGATTTTAAATTAATGATAAAATAACATTAAATCATATGATGATACTTTATATATATACTCATTTATATATGAAAATTATATATACATAATATTGCCCTTAGCATATATTGAAGAGTTCATAAGGGTTTATGCATAATTGTGTGTTGTGTGTATTCTAGATGAATATTTTGGGTTTGATGCCCATGTGCATTGGTGAAACAACTAAATAGATAAAAGTTCTCTGGAAAATCTTTATAGTTTCTCTCTCAGAAATATAAAAGAGGCTGATATACAGTCAGGGTTCAACCCAGCAAAGGAACGGGAATTCTGGGGAAAAGTTGCTTCGAAGTTGACAAACATTAATTAAGTGAAATAATCTTATCTTAGAAGAGAAAATGGATAAAGACTTCAACAAGAAGACAAACTGCAAAACCTATCAACAGCATATTATATTTTAATCAAGTGCATATATCTCAAAGAAGATCATATAATTCAAGCCTTGAAGACAAATCATATATCATTCTTGCTAGGGCAACAACAATAACAAGAATAAGAAAAAAAATGACATGATGATGTTCTTGATAAAAGATACAACCAAACTTAATAAGATTCAATAAAATTATGTATACACATTTTTGAGTATATAATTGGATAGATAAATGATATATTATCATGTGATTGAATAATTTTAAATTAAGAATAAAGTCACAACCAATCACATAATTATATATTATCTATGTACCAAATTTTGTGCTCAAAAGTGCAGGAACATATTGTTGTATTGCTCGTTGTTAAGATTTCGGGTGTGGGAAAAATTGCGTACCGGTCATGAAAGGGCTGAAAGGGAATGTATAAGGAGGAGGATAGTCATTCCTTGTAGGAGCTGAAATGGTGGTGTTTAGATCAGTAGCAGCAATATTAAATGGATCATGTTGTTGATGTGGCTCACTGGAAGAGCTCTCACCCGCAGTGTAATTGTTGCTTTGATCAGGGCCTTGATCATAGAGAATTCCCTTGAAAATATGTCCTCCAATACTCACACTTGTCTGATATGCATACTGATCAATTGCATCATCAATGGAGCTCACTCTAACACAGTGAAATGTAGCACTTGAGCTCATTTCTGCTGGAAAACTCCCCACTTGTAACCCTATAATTAACAAAACACATCATTAAACTAGCATTAAATCTATGAACTGTTTTTTGTTTTTAGAAATCACATTCTAGTAACAGTAGATCAGAAGAACAGCAGTTTTTGCAGCTAGGGCTATTGATTGAAGTCGCTATTGATGCTGCATATCGAAAACACGCAAATGATACAGATAGATCTAAGAGACTGTATACCTGATGATGAAGAAATATTTTCTCTAAGCCTTTTAGGGTTTTGTTCCTGAAGATGTAGGTGCTGCTGCTGTGCTTCTTGAATAGTAAGAAGCTGTTGATGATACTGCTGGCGCCTTCTATAAGCAGGAATCCAAGTACTGTTGATGTGAGTTTGGCATTGAAACCCTCTCTTTTTACAGCAACTCCTGCATCTCATGTACAGACAGTTTTTCTTCGCTTGGTTGCCACAGTCTTGACATCTTTTACTCCCTCCTAAATCACCTCCTTCTCTCATCATCTTCACCACCCTTCAACACTCATTCTTCTTCCACTTTGCAAGCAAGAGAGGCTTTCTGGTTCTGCAGCTTATATAAATGGAGGTGGGTATGTGTAAATATTTATATATCATGCAGTTTAATTTCAGTCTGATCAGTTTACCATCATGGCTCGTACCTTTTTCAGTCGAAAACTGATAATAATTAATTTTTATATATAACCTAAGACTGGAAGGAATTTTTTTGGTGTTATGCACAAATCAAAGCACTTACAAGAGTATGATATAATAGAATAAAAACAGCACAATCCCTTCAAAACAGCATCAACCTGCAAGAATTTGCCCAAGTTCCGCACAAAACCTAGAAAAATTAACCAGAGAAATAACAAAACACATACACAAAGCAAAATGAAGTCTCTTTTTCCTTCATTTTTTTCCCTTTCTATCTTTCTTTATTAATAATGATAATAATGTTTGGGTGATCACAAGGGCAAGGAGGCAAAGATTAGACTACTATTTTGGCTGTATGTATTTTGTTTAGTGGGGGAATTGAGGAAAAGAGAAAAAGGAAAAAAGAAATTAACCTGAACCACCATGAGTTTTGAGGTGCCAAAACGGTTAGCTTTGCGAGGTAGAAATACCATGTAAAGATTTAAACAGTTTCACTGTAGTGTCGTTTAGAGATGGTGACTGTTGGCCCTTGAGTTGGGATTTCATTTCATTTCAGATATCACATCCACTGGCAGTCAGAACTGACGTTTTTCACTGTTAGTCGTCCTTCAACCCACAATAACCGGGCTAATTTCTCTTCTTTTTTTAATTTCTCAGGCCTTCTTTTTTATTAGGGTTATGAGGTAGCTTGAGCTAGAGCTAGGTCCTCCCCTCTCGCCTACTCTCTGTGTCCATTTTTCTTGTATCCTATGAAAAAAATATATATATTCTAGAGTAAGGGTTTGATGATTACTCTTGCAAATTTAACACTTCGTTTTACTAGTTGTTAAATTTTTAAGGTCAAAATACCTCTTATTTAATTAAAATAATAAATAATTTTAAATAAATCTTAATGGGTAGTTTAATTAATAATGAAAATATTTTTAAATATAAAAAATAAAAGATTAAATTCTTTTGTCAATATTTTAAAGTTAAATTAAAATAAAATCTTATTATCTCATATGGTTATAGATAAAATTGAAGAAAAAGAGATTTATGTAATAATCTCTTACCTAAGATATGAGTTTTCTGTCTAACATCAGTTAATCTTTGTACATTAATAGTTGTCTATATATTAAATAATGGTGAGTTCAAAGTATGAGCAAACTTTTCAAGGTAGGTAGACCTCTTTATTTAAAAAACTATATTCATGTCATAAATTAACATAAAAAGTTTTACATGCAAGAGTTTTGATCTTTTTATGATGTGAATTGTTTATACATTGCATCAACATATTTTAGGAGATATGACACTTCGAGGTCTTTCTTGACTCTTTTTGAAAGGTGAAAGGAGTCTAGAAAAAGATACCTTATCTCACATTGACGGATTTCAAGTTTTGCTCTTCTTCTACAAGGTGTTGGAAGAATGGTATATCAAATATTGATGGGGTGCAAGTAATTTGAATGAGAGCCCTTGTTTTAACATCAAATTATTGATATATTTTTTCTTCATCAAATAGAAATATGTAAATATAGAGTCTTGCACAAGATAAATTATTATAATAGAGATGGAAACTATGAAGTTATTCTGTTATCCATTATATTGATTACAGATAAAAATGAAACAAATGTGACACATCAGAGTTTTTAATGTTATTTGATCCGTTAGTCAAAGATCTATATTTACAATTATATTATTTTATGTACGGGAAAATATATTGGCAAAGTATTAATGGTGTTTATAAAAGTAACGCCTTGAAAATAATTTAACCTTTTTATACCTTTGTATAATCATTTATATAAAGAGGTAAAATTGCATCCGCATCTATTATATTTAAATTTAATTTAAATTAAGAATGATAAGAAATTATCGTTTTCTTGTGTAATCATGGAATATGAATGATACTGTGCTAAGTAAATTTTCCTTGCCATTGAGACATTTACGATCTCAACTCAACACAACAGCTAATAAATGATAATGTTCTCACTGAAGTGGGCAAAAAACATCTCTTTTTCATGAAGCAGTCCAATTCAAGCTGGCTTTACCAAGTTCTCAAGGAAACATAGCAAGGAATTTACAGAAATGAAGTTGGTTTTCCAGGATCATATAGCGGATGATTCTTAGTCGCAAGCTATCATCAGCCACATTCATGGGCAAGCGACTGAGTTATAAGTCTATACTGGATTACATAGAGAGTACAATCCAGATCCGAGGCGAGTTATGATCAAAATAATGCAGCTCAACAAGCCGATGGATGTAGAAGGAAAAAAAAAAGGTAAGTGGTAATGACAGTGTAAGGGCCATGGAAGTGACTGCAAATGATGAAGATAAACAGAGCCAAGCAACCATATTTTCACATGTAAATAACTTGCCAATACAGAAAACAAATAAATATTGTCTAGATAGACTCTGTAACACAAAAAACTGTGTCTCCAAGTGTTTGTGCATTTCTTACACGGAAAAGAAGATGTTAACACACAACTTTGAGAATCGATGAGGCATTTGTAACAAATACAAAAAACCAATAAACATGACAAGTAAAAGAAACCTCACTTGGGATTGGATATGAGCTAGGCTCGAACGAGCCCAAAACCGAGTTTGGCCCAGGCAAACTCACTTCACTAGGGCTGGATTCGACCCAAGTCGAGCTCGGCTCGGTTTATTTATGGCCGGCTCGAGTTCGGCTCGACTCATTTACGGATAGATTCGGCTCGTTTTTTATATCAAAACGACATCGTTTTGTGTATATATATGGATCAAAATGACGTCGTTTTGTATAAAAAAATTTTAAAAAAAATCTACCAAGCCAGTTTGAGCTCGATCGAGCCGAGCTTGAGCTCGAGCTGGCTCGGCTCGAGTCCAGCCCTACACTTCACTATATATAACAATAATAAATAGCTGAACTATTAATCTTATAACTTTCAAGTAACAATAATCTATGGTCAAACCCAAGACCAGATGGTAAGAATAATTTCTGCTCAAACAAATCTCAAGCTCTTAAGATCAGTTCCTCTCTAGAAATTTAAAAGAAAGTTTACCCAATACCGATTATTGAATCCATTATGAGAAAAACATATTATTTAAGTCTTCCTGATTCCAAAATATGATAACAGACAAACCAATTCAACCAAGAATGAGGGAAAAAAAAAAAAAAAAGGCTATAGGAGATTGCATAAACTTCAAGAATTGAGAGAATAAATTAAAGATAACCACCATAAGTTCAATTAACAAAACCTAACACATCATCTAAGTAATTATAAACAAACTACCATAAATACTTACAACTGCCCAAATGGAATTCCTAAGAAATGAAATACCCAAATCAAATTTGAGACCTTTCAGACAAATTTCTTCACAAAATCCCCAATTTTACCTTAAAAACTACGCTTCTTTCCCAGTCCATGCTTGCCTTGAACACAACCCGGCTTCATATACAAGGAAGGCGACTTCTTTGAATATTGCATCTTTGCAAACGGCCTCGTCCCCATTGTCCTCATCCTCTGCCTCCCAAGCTTCCCACTCACATACCACGGCACATGCTCATCGTCCAGATCATCGCCACCATCATCATAATAATCACCATAATTCAAACCAACATAATACTTATACCCTTCATCATCATCATCCTCCTCATCGTCATTATATAACACTGGCTTGTCAAAACACCCAACAAACCGATCTTGATCAATCACAACAAGCTGGGGTTTTTTCGTTTGATTATCTTCCGGGGACGATCTTGATGAAGAGAGCGGAGAACGCCGAGAAACCAACAACCCATCTTGAAAACTCTTTAAGGAAAGATTATCAATAATAGCATCATCTGAATCAGCATCAGATGGGTTAACAAATTCCCAATGAGAGAGATCATTATTCTTTTCCAAAGAATGTTCCGAAGACGAACGGAAAAGCCCATTGGTTTCATTCGACATAATGTCCTCTTCCTGAGATTTCTTCACCATTTCCATTGCCATCGCTCTTTTTTTAAAATAAACAGGAGATAAAAAGTGAAGTAAAACCAGTGATTCAGTGGCATTAGGAGAGTCGTTTATATAGGATCACAGGGGTGAGTCAATTTTTTCCATTTTCAGAAACAGCATTTATCTATTTCAAATTTGAATTAAAAATCATACTCAAACAATGTTATCATCATCCAAGAAAAGAGCAATCCTGATTAACCGTTTGGATGTTATCCAATCGTATTATCAAATTGACTTCAATCATTTTATTAATAAAATTATTTGTATAAATAATATATATAATTTTATAAGTAAATAAAGATATATTATTATATATAATTAAATTATATTTTATTTTTATTTTAAATTATCTAATCATATAATAATATATTATTATTTATATATAAAATTATATATATTATTTATATATTTGATCTAATTCGTGACAGATAAAATAAAAAATTAAAACAATATTCAACAAACAAAAAATTGTTGATAATTGTATGTGACAAATATATATATATTTTTTTGACAATTTGAACCCTAACAATTATAAAATTTTACAAAACAATATGCTATTATCAATATGACGATTTGACTGAATTGACCCATTGATTGAACCGTGACCTAGACTAATTTGTCCAGTTCAATTGTAAATCCATCCGATTTTAAAATGAGTTTCAAAACGAGCATCCATATCAACCTAACTTGCACTCAGCTCAACCCACCCGATTGCGAGGTGTACTAAATCTCAAACCCAAATTCTTTCACTTAGGGATTCCATATACATTGTCAATCAAAGTATGCCTCAGGGCAGTTTGTAGTGTCTTGTCCTTTTGAGAGTCAGATGAAAGAATGGAATCTTGAATGCTTCCATGCCCACTAGTCTTTTCCATCGGCCTTTGGGATGGAAGAAGATAACCTCCCATTTGGCATCTTTATCAGAATCTTGTTGTTTAAAACTATAAACTAAGAACAAGATATTTTCGGCCATACCGCTATAAAATGTGCCAAGAAAATCTTCAGTAAATTGGTAGAAAAAATGGAGATTATTTTAAATGGAACAAATGACTTTTCACTGCCAACCAAGTATAACAGGAAATACGCCTATTCGCCAAAAGGCTTCCACCATACATTGACATGTAAAAGTCTTTTCCTGCCTATGACCTGACCATCATCTAATATAACAAAAGCCCTTCAACTATTCTTGTCTATGAACAACTAACAAGAATAGCCCAGTCAAAATTCTCAAATTGTTATTACATTGAAAATCATAATCAACTAAATAAAGAAGATAAAAGAAAAGAAGGCGCAGAGCCAATATAACAGAAGTAACCACCACAAACAATTGATTCGAAAAGTAACTCTTCTTTAGTATCTCAACTTTTACCTGCAGATAATGAAAATCCATCTCATGACTCCCCTTGCCCCCCTCCCTACCAAAAGGATTGAGCTGAAAAATGGTTGAAAATTTTCCCTGTTCCAGCAGCTGAATCATCGAATCTGGGTGGGAGAACAAAGCAACCCTGAAGCATCTGCCCCAACCACTGCAAGATCACAAACCGTGCAGAGCTTCCCTTCTTGGCTAGGCACAAACCTGGTTGTACAGTATGGGCAGGAGACATCCTTCTGTCCTCGGTAAATCGGCACGTATGTTGCTCCACATGTGACAAATGGATTCCGGAAATCATAATTTAGTTGATTGGCATCTGTCATATTCCTCTCAGCAGCCTGCAGCACTTGTCTTGCTGTCTTTGCTTGGGTCTCAATTGTGGGGTTTGTCTCCAACAGCCGCCTTGCAAAGTTAGCCGCTGTGGCAAGGTTCCTTGCCTTGTAGCAGACAGTCATTGCATTTAACAAGGCCAGCCGTAGGTGAGGCATTTGAAGGCTGCAGTGAGTGAAGTAGGCAGCAAGCTCCTGCTGGCGTACTGGATTGTCTTTCAGTTCCCTCCTCTTAAGCTCCATTTGCAGACCAAGGACATACTCCTTGACAATGATAATTAACTCCTTGACTTCATCAACTTCCCTCCTTGACTCAACCACAATCAAAGGAATTGTGTGGAGAATGCTAAGAAAGAGCCGAAGAGCCTCAGTAAATTTCCCAGTTGTTGTGGCCTTGTAACCAGCCTTAAGCTTCTCTTCCAACTGAGAGAAATTAAACACCAGTGCTGGTGGTCCCCTAACATTTGGGCTGGCAGACTCATTCCAACCTCTTTCAACTGCAAGTGATATTATTGGAGCAGAAGACAATGCACGTAGATAGGTATGGCTCCCAGAGTGAAGATCAAGAAACATGTTCTTCAGAGGAGTAAAATTTCTTATTCCTAGTTGCCTGTGTAGCAACCGCATTGCAGTATCAAAATTGCCAGCTGCCGCATGCTCAGCAGCAAGGGATGACCTCTGAATCCAAATCTGGCTCACAGGCATACCAGGGGTTGGTGCCACAAAAACTGAAGACCGGGCATTAGCAGGGGCCTTTGGTGTGTCTGCTTCAGGTGGAAGCTCCAAATCTTCAAGGTCCCATCCTCCCTCTTCATCATGTTCTTCAGCCACTTCCCCATCCTCTAAAAGTTCTGCAACATCCCCATTTTGTATTCTATCATCATCTAACATATCCAGCTCCTCACCCCAATCAGCATCAGCAGCCTCTTCATCTTCTTCTACAGCACCCCTTCCAACATTATCGAGACCACCTTCAAAGATGCCCTTCATGACTCTCAGAAGAGGCCAATCACCACTACACATAACAGGGGATGGGGGCATCAGAAGAGAGGGTACTTTTCCCTCTGGCAAAGATGGAACATTATCTCCCAACTCAGCTGCTAGTTGCTCAGCAACATCCTGTAGGCCGTGGACAGAAGCAGTAATATAAGCAAGAGGCAACTGACCAGCATTCACCAGAATCTTAATGCGTTCTTGAATGTCACCCAAATAAAGGGCATTATGGAATTGACCCATGACATCATTCTTAACTTCAGCTATTTTAAGCATTTTGGACAGCTTTTCCATGTTTCCAGTGATGAGATACAGAAAAGATAACCTCTCAAAATTTTTGGTCCTCTGGTAAGCATATTCCACAATCCCTGCATTACCCTGGCGAAGAGCCTCAACACCCAATCTGTACCAGTGATCTTTTTCATCTATCTCCTTCGCTGATGCAACTGCAATTTGAATGTTCCCACTCTCCAGAGCCAGGTTAAAACGAGTCCTTTCATCTTTCACAAAATGGAGAGCAACTTCAGGGAAGCCCTTCTGCTGCAGATAAGCAATCATTGCCTGACCACAAAGTTGTGAGTTCCTTATCATGCTCATGACATGGTCATACCTCTTCTTCAGTAGAGAAAGCTTGAAAATATATTCTGTTGCATCAATAATTATAGGCCTGTTCTTCCCATCCCGATCCAAGCAAAAGATCGTGTTCCCAGAAACTTTTGTTATGTAGATTGGAACATCAAGGGTTCTGATAATACCGCTATCTCCATTGGGGAGGCAATATTTAATATGATTTAAGGTCGTGTAAATAAAAACACCATTGTCATCCCAAGCTCCGCTCTTTACACGAATTGTCTCATGAAGAGTGCACTGGTGCACCAGCTTCTTGTTAGCAATGATAATGGCATGTTTGCTGAGCAAAGCAACACTCTCCATATCATTAGACCAAACAACATACTTGACAAAAGGGGTTTGCAGATCACCAAGAACAAGCCTTTGCTGGAGATCAAATATTACCACTCTATCCTCAGCCCTACACAACAAGTTACCAGTTCCAGCATAGAAAATAGCATCTGCAGCAATTGGAAGGATACTCTTCTTAACCACCTCATTTTTTAGGTTCTTGACTAATACTTGGTTGCTACTTTTGTCAAGAACAGCAAACCTATTCCGAGCAATAAAGATGGCTGAACCTCCAAGTCCTTTCTTTGCCTCTTGCACGCTGTCACCTCTACCAAAGCTGTCTTTAGGTATGACATACAGCTCATAAGATCCCCCATCGACATCTGAGCACATAAGAACAGCATTTTCTGTAGGACTGTAAGAAAGAGTCCTTGGACTCTGATTCAGGCTTATAGAACCAGGCCGTCGAATTGGAATGACTTGTGTATCCTTTTGAGAAGAAAATTCATAATAACGCAAAAAGCGATCTTTGGCATAAAACAGGGAATCACCACTCACTGCAAAAGCAGGTCGTTCTCTCTCCAGCTTAAAGACAATCATGCCACTATCATGACCCGCTGCCAAGAGATTCATTTCCGGATGCGATGCTAGAATCCAGAACCTATCATGCTCCCGGCGGAAAGTTTGAACTCCAGTGCGTTTTGTTACATCCCAAACACGAATACTTTTATCCTCAGAATTGGATACAATTATGTCCTGTTTGGCATGGAACATTACACAAGACACGTTATTCATGTGCCCTCTCAAAGTGTCCACTTCCCAAGCCTTAGTTTCTGTGAAAAAGAAAAAAAATAACTTCAATAATCAATTTATGATAAAAGTAAACGTAAAATGATAATGAAATTTCCAAAAGACTTCTCATTTTGGTCATATTAAGAGGAAAAAAAAAGTAGTACACTCGTCCAGCATGAACAAACAACGTAATGTAGTTCAAAATAACCAAAACAAAGTTTTGACAAACACTACATAGCCTGCACACTTACAATCACCATAGAAATTGGCCAACATAATCAAATGCCAAAGCCAACGCAATCATAATGTTTACACAAGCAAAGATAGATGGCATTTACCATTCATGCGCCACAATTTCACTTGACGATCATCTGCTCCTGAAACAATCAGAGGGAGGGTGGGATGGAATGCTGCCCAATTGACTCCTCTGTCATGACCTTCCAAGACATATTTAACAACAGCATCAACACCACCAAAAAGATCTGTATTCATCTGACTCAACCGCAGAATGTCATCTGCAGGAGACACTGTCTTCTTTCTCAATGCACCAATATCCCAAACTCGAACAGTCTGATCCAGCGAGGCTGAAACAACAAGGTCCTCTTTCAGGTGGAATGAGGCACACATGACATAATGATTGTGGCCAGTCAACACAGAAATACAAGTACGTGACTGCCAATTCCATATGCGGATGGTCTGATCATCACTGGCACTCACAATCCATGGGTACTCATGATGAAACTGCACGGTACGAATATAATCAAGGTGTCCAAGAAGAGTAAATAAACACCTATGCAACTTGTAATTCCATACTTTGATCTTGTAATCATCCCCTGTCAAAGTCAGCATGTTAAATGTGCTGGTACAGTTACAGTATACTAAAACATTTATCAACTAACAATCACAATGAGTAGAAAGAGCATCTGATCTCAAGAAGATTAACAAAACCAAAATATGCATTTAGAGTTTTGTCCCTTTGAGTTATTTGACAAACAATATTTCCAATACTACAAGAAAGTTTCATAAGTTTACTTAGTATTCAAAATTCAATTGAAACGGAAGGTGCCAGTTAACTTAGATTGAATAAACAAACCATGAACATGAGACACAACATCCAGGATACAGATTTACAGATAAGAAAGTATTGGTCCAGTTCAGAAATCGATAAGCCTAATTGGCCTTCTAATTGGACCATAATGTTCTCTCCTATCTCTATTAACAAAAATAGAAATAAAGCACATTTTAATTTCCTTCAATTAGGCACTCAACTCAAGTCAGATCCAAAGTATCTAGCAGCACAAGCCAATTATATAGATACTAGTTCGGTATAGTATCCTAAGTTACAAAAATGTTCCAGGGATGAACCAGATTTAAATTCCACCTTTGTCATGATTTAGAAAGCTTGAAGTAAAAGCTTCAGTCAGCTAAGCTGATCCCTGCTAGCATTATTCAACCAAGTATGGCAAGGAAAAATTTTTAACTCCACAATTAAAAAATCATTTCTTTGATACCTGCAGTTCAATTATCATCCAAACAGATGTAATTCCCTAGATCTATCAAAATTCAACAATAACCCACCAGCAGAAATGCTACCCAAAAGACAATGCACGGATCAACCAAACAATAATCAGACAGACAATTAATTGAATTTATAAAATTGACCATGCCTCCAGAGACGAATAAAGGCTGAGACTTGTGGAAATGAACACCACGAACTGGACCATCATGCTCGTCAAACCTATCAATCAGAGTCCCCATCCGATAGTCCCATAGCTGGATCACACCACTGTGAAGACTTGCAAGGATCCACGGTCTCTTACTGTGGAAACTCAGCCCCTTCACTCTATTACTCTTTGTCTCAAACTTGGTCAACATTTTTCTCTAATCAAATCAGCGAAATCTAATCTGAACACACAAACAAACAAATTCAATCAAAACACTCAACAAGAATTTTCAGTGGCCACAAACATCACATATCTTTGATACACTTTGAAATTAACAATTCCGACAAAAATACTAAATTAATTGACAGATATACAAAAACTTAATCTGAAAACGGAATTATCAGTGACCAAACAGAGGAATTGAATTGCAGATAGATCTAGCGAGATCGAAAGCTAGTAATATCAAAATTTGAGAAAAGAAGTGAAAAATTACCACAGATCTGATCAGAACATGAACGTCAAATGATTGATCGAACGAACCACGAAAAAGGAAGGTCGTTACAGCATCTGAAGAAACCCAGAATCAAACACTTGTGATTGAACACTAATGATAATAAATGAATAGATCGATAAACAGAAAAAGAGCTTAAAAGGGTGAGGGTTTTCTTTTTAATTTCAGTTTCTTTCTCTCTTAGATCTAAGTCGCGTTGAGTGTGTGAGCAATGCTTGTCTGCGTGTTAATTTCGCAAGGTGGGGATAGCGAGGGTATTTTTGTTATTTATGAGGGTACCATTCTGAAATCTTTCGTGAAAAGCTCAATTGACCACCCTATGTGTAAAACATCTCAAAATCCCCTCAAAAGTTTGAAAAATTGTTGAAAGTATCCCATTTTGGTGTTATGTTAGAAAAAAAAAAAAAAAAAAAAAGGTTTATGGAAATACAAGAGAATGATTGAAAATATAATAGACGGAAACATGATAGAAAATTCAATTAAGTGTGAGATTTATAAAGATTAATGGATTTACTAACAACAAGATTATCATCAATGACTATATATTTCTATTTTGAATTGTCATTATATTTTTGCACTTAGCCTCGAAGACTTGTAATACATATCATGTCTTGATAATAAATTTAATGGCAAAGATGATACAGTTTGTTTTGTCTTCATATATTTGTATCAACTTAAATTAAAATGTTTTAATTTGCATAATATATTCTTACACACCTTTCAATAATGAAAGTCGAACAAATGGGTGACAACAAGTTCAAGACATAAGTAGTATGTGATCATTCAACATGAGTCTTACTTAACTTTATTAAAAACTTATAATATAATTTGCTTTTCAAGACATTAGTTATTTATATAACATTTGACCCCTCTTGTTTAATTGTTTTAATTAAACAAACCTGCTGCAAGGGGCGATGTGTAATATTTGAAACCTCAAGGGACTTTAATGATTTTTACACGTAGTAGATCTGATTGTTTTTTTCCACGGGTGGTGGCCACTTTGAGTGAATTAGTGGGTTGTATTTAATCCGTGAAATTATTAGTAAAACTTTGTCTTAAAATCGCTAACGGCATGTATACAAACGATAATGATAACCGTTAGAATGGAAGTAGACGGTTGTGATGTTTAGATGCTGCGTGAGGGACTGAGGGGGTATAGCCTTGGATGAGTTCGATCTTAAGCAGGTAGTGTTGAGAGTAAATCAATGGTCAAGATCTGTTATTAGGTGTTGCTCAATATCTATCAAGACCATATAGGTACCGTTTTCATGGAAATTTTTTGTTACATCTTTAAAAGGATTCCGGGGGCACTTTGGGAAGTGCAGGAAGAGAATGACATTTGGCCCTTTCATTTTTCATTAAATTAAGATGCATGAACATATCATAACTTTTGATAAAACTTGACCTACATATTGTTGACTGAAGAAATGTACAACTAGTCCAGCAGCCTCTGCAAAGAAACCCTCAACATTTTCGACCAAAAGATTTCTGTAGAACACATTTCACCAGCTGTTGTTCTTTCCTTAATTTTTCATCAAAGGAGAAACTTCATTCTGCATTTGCAATTCGGTAAATATCTCCTATCTTTGATTATTTTGGCTTTCCCTAGAGAAATTGTGGAAGCTCCTCTGCTCCTGATTGGATGCCTTTAAGATATTTGGTCAGAATGCGCTGCTGGTATGAACCTCCCTCCTACGAGAAAGAAATAATAGATTATGCAAATGATATAGAAGATCTACTATTGTTCATTCGCGAAAAATAACCTAGAAACTAGATCAAAATGACAAAAATGAAATCAACATAGTTGGGAACCTTGTTAAGGGTTGCATCAGGTGAAATATTTTCACTTTCTAGAAGACCCACTGTAGTTCATCCGTGAAAATGATATAACTGCCTTTTTCCTCTGAAACATAATTAATAGGGGAGATGATGGACACCTTTGATTAGAGTCTCAAGAAACAGTTCAGCCTCCAATACCTCCTTCCCTGAACCAGAAACATAGATGAAGATCACTTAAAAAAACAATACAAACAAGAATATCGGGTACCATCTGATGCAGACTCAAGCACTAATAACCTTACCTCAATAACACATTTCTGATACATAGATGAATTAACTAACTGAAAATATTTTACTATTATTTTGTTTAAACAAAAAGTGTATATTTTTAATAACATATGTAAACCAAAAAAGGTAACAAATTACCTTTATTGGCAGTTTGGAGAGAACTCTTGCAGCATAGAGTTACAAAACCTTTTGCAACATAGCCATAGTCCTGGCTTATCCCCATCTTCTTTTGACTGCAAAAAATCAATAAATTTACCAGCAACTATGTTCACAAAAGTATCATCTAAACACAATTCATCTATTGCACTATAATTTTGAGCAAACAATGACACCGAGTTCAACATTCAAAACACATGAAACAAGAAACACCATGACTTATTTTCAAACAAACATCTTTCATTATAGAATAAAACTCCTATTCCAAGACCATTTGAAGATATAACCTCTCTTACTAAAAGATAAAACCAAAAAATGTGGTCCTAATCCAGGTGCGATAAGAAAACAAAAACAAGCTTACTTGTCATAGTTGAGCATTGACTTCTACGAGAAATCCTTCATCTAGTTGCCCTTCTTGCTCCCTTTGGATTATATCCTAATTATCAGAAGGCAAAAAAAGTTACATAGTTCTTATACAAATCAATGAAATATAGTGATCTTTAAAATTTCATTCAATTAGTAGAGGATATAAATAGTGTTGGCACGAATACAAGAATCTCAACGTGAGGAAATTTGAGAGTCAAACTTTCCAGTTTTTAGTTTTGTTCCTGTTTTGTTGTATACTATTTTGGTGTAAATTAGTTGGTTGTTTCAACTATGTATTGTACCTATTGTAAATTGAAGAATACAATTCAAAGAATCAGTTTCAGTATACTTTTATTTCATGATATCAGAACCTCAATCCTAAGGCTGGAATTTTTTTTAGACATCAAAAGCTGTTGAACAATCATAAAAGTTGTCGAAAAGCATAGAACCGCTAGAAAAACATAGACACCCTAGAAAAACACAAACACCACCAAAAACTACACAGACGCCACTGGAGAAGGCACAAAAGTTGTCGAAGGCTACCAATCTACTGTTAGAAGTAGCCAAAAGCTACCAATATACAATCAAAAGCAGCCAGAAGCTTCTGATCTACAATCAAAAGTTGTTAGAAGTTGCTAATTTATATTATGAACCTTTAAATCTCACTAAAAGTTGTCAAATCTACCTTTTAAACCTTCAAATCTCACCGACACCAATCACTAAACTTCACCCAGACATTTGTTCTCATCATGTTTGTCATTGATCAAACATCATCTACAACGGGTTCCTCCACCATCTCACTGATGGATACCTGAGTAGCCTTTCACTGCCACAGCACTCCAGACGATGTCACTCCTCCAGACTCAATCACACAACTGAAGCAACTGCAGAACTTTGTAATTTCCAGCCAAGACAGAACATGCAAATGTAAATAGAGCAGAAAAATATGTATTGTATTGATGAAATTATAAACTTGTTTACAGCAGTCTTCTACCAATACAATGACTATTTCCCAGCTATTACAAAGGATTAACTCAAAATTACAGAACAATTACAGACTCCAGCAAAGCACATCCAAATAACATTGAACTGATTTCCAAAAGAATTCACAAAACAACTCCAAAAACCATAGCCAAGGGCTCCCTTGTTCAGCTTCCGAGAGGCTGACTCTCTCCCGCTCACTCTACTCAAATTTTTCCCTCCTTTTCTCTTCCGCTCCAGGTTTCTTTTTATCTCTCCATTTCCCTGTATTCCTAATCCAGCATTGCTACTTGATCTTGGGATATCTTAGTGGTCCCACATTCTGATTGCGTATCCTGATTTGGAGGCTTCTGCTGTGCTGCATGTTCCCCTGCAGATTGAGTATGTTTTAGTACAAGTTGACTTGCTAGTTGACTGCTACTTGTTATCCTCCTAGCATTGCCACTTGTGTTTCTTCTTTTCTTCATATAAACATAATCCCTAACATTACCCCTCCCATGGAGAGACACCTTGTCCTCAAGGTGTGATTGGGGAAAAAGATATTGAAAGTTGTTGCATGATTCCCAAGTCCACTTGCAATCCGACAACCCTTTCCACTTATTAAGCAATTCAAGATCTCTATGGGAAGAATACTTGTATTCTGATACACCTTCAAGCTGTTCCTTTAGCAAGTCTTCCTTCAAGCCTTTCATATCGCCACATTTTATCAGATCACGAACAAGGCTGCGAATATCACAGTGCACAGAAAGGTTTACAACAGCCCATCGTTCTATCTTTGTTGGCTCCACTAATTTCTTATTATCGAAATTCCACCGCCCATTTCGACGAAAGAAATCCTCACCATTTCCTACTTTGAACCTTGGGGCGGACAGAACACGGCCTTCCACTTTAGCAAAATTAGTACTCATTGAAATGCCACATGAATGTAGCATTGGTTCAACATCACACTTGCCATTTCGTAGAACATTAGATAATGTATTCATCCTTTCTTGCGGCTTCTGCCTTGATTTTTCCACAAGCGAAGCTCTCTGTAGCGTGTTAAGAGCTTTTGTGTAACGTTGTAAGGAAACCAAAGAACAAAGCTTAAGAGGGATATACGTAGGGCGCTTTGGCTTCCCAACATTGATGCAAGGAATATCTGCCGAATATCGTAAATCCATATTGCGATGATTGACAAAGTAGTCATAAACAGTTATTTCCTGGGACTGAACTTCACCATCCTCATCCCTCACATTTTTCTGCTTGAGTGAAAACATCTGCTCTCTGCAGGGTTTCTCACTCAATCTAGTTACCTTGTACTCTTGGTTGGATGGACCCACCTTGATAATTTGCTTAGCTGACATCACAGGAAGACCGATTTCTGAAAGTTTTTTTGTTCCCCAGCTTTCAAACCATTAAAGACCAGCACATTCTGCTAACATGTGAACAACTGAAGATTGGGTGATTATGTTATTAACCTTCCCGTCATCCAAATCAACCAGAGGAATGCTCTTCATTTTGTACTTTGAAAGCAACAAAAGCATAGTCAAGAAGGAGTTGGAGCTTTGCAATGCAAGGAATGGGGCCCACCGGAATGACCCTGAGACATCCCCAACCTTTGTGTTCTTATATAAGTCAGAAGTAGTCAAAGCTTCAAAAAAGTTTCCAGAAGTCATTGCAGCAGATTCAGGACCTAAATTCTCAAGTTCAACAGCCTTGCCTCTGCCATTCACTGCAACAGAAAAAGCTGTGGGGGAATTTGGACTCTTAGGAGAAGGAGGTTCTGTCTGATGCAAAATCCACACGACAATTCCAGCAAACTCAACAATTCCAATGTATCTATCCATCCAACTTGCATCCTCTGATGCATTAACATCTACAACAGGTGCACTAAGAATTTTGTTCTGGGCCATTATTTCAACAGCTTCAGCTAGACTTGTGTCTGATTTTATCTCAATCAATTGAGAGGAAGGTGCAAGAGGAAAAGCAGAGACAGGGATGCCCTCAAAACAAGCATTAAGCTTCTTAGTAGGACTCAACTGTGGCTCCAGCACGTCCCACAGATCCTCCACTTTCACCCCTAGCTCCGCCTCCGGACTCCTCAGACTATCCTGCTGCCGTGGACTACTCTCTTGTCTCCTCAAACGCAAACTCGCCATCGCCACTATTCTCAATCTCTCTCTCTCTCCCTTTCTCCTCCTGTTCTTCTTCTTACTAACGTAAAATTTCTTTGAGGTGCTCATAACAAAAATCCACCACAACTCTTTAGCTATGACAGCCGAATCGACCAACTTCCGCCATTTACGAAAACTCTTGCAAACTTTCTGAAGCTTCATAGCCATCACCTCACTTGACCGAGAAGAGGGGTTCAGCGTCGCATCAAACATTCCACTCACAAACTCGTCAAAAAACTCAAAACTCGGAGGAGAATAGAGGTCGACCATGGAAATGCTGAGGTAAGAGAAGGGAGACTTCGATTGGCGATCAAAGTTTGACAATGCTTGCGTAACCACAACCTCCATTGATAAAGCAAAATGACTCCATGTATGAAAGAAAGAGATGGCTTTGTCCTTGTCTGAGGCATCAGAAGAGTTACCGACAAAGCTCGACCGTTGATTGACCTCTGCCTGAAAAGTGAAGGTCTCAACAACGTCCGCCATTTTTGATTTGGTACCAAGGATAAACTTTTGGTGCCAAATTAGATAATTGTAAAGGTTTGGGCCTGGGTCATATATTTTGGTTGGGTTAGGGGATGGGTTAATGAAAAATTGGGTTGGGTGTTGAGTCAATACTTGGTTTATGCTGGCTGGGTCAGATTTTTGGGGGATGATTTTTGGATCGGGTCGGGTCTTTAGATTGGGTAGCAAATGGGTAGGGTTATTTCCTTCCATTTTTTTTCTTGTCTCCTTCCACCATCCGTTTTCCTGCAACTCCTCACCTCTTTTTTTAATAAACTGCGCCGCCTCCACTTCTACGTATTTCTCACCGAATTTTGTTGATTCTTCAACAGATTTTCCTATTTGGGCACCAGACATAATCGATCTACTCTTTTTATCGTCAGAATTTTCAATCTTTATTTCTGCTTCCCTTTTTTTGGTTTCTCTATCATACACAATTAGAATACCTTCATCATCTGGATCATCCTCTTCCACCACCAGAACAGCCCATGACTTGCGTTTACAGTCATGGTTCAGCTCCTCTTTGCCATCACAACGAGGACAAACTCTGTTAGCCCTCAGTTCTCGAATTTCCCACTGGGTTAGTCGCCGGACAATCCACCAACGCCCACCGTCTTTGATAAAGTCGATTTTTTCCATCCTCAGAATCGTCGCTCTGATACCAATTGATGGATACCTGAGTAGCCTTTCACTGCCACAGCACTCCAGACGATGTCACTCCTCCAGACTCAATCACACAACTGAAGCAACTGCAGAACTTTGTAATTTCCAGCCAAGACAGAACATGCAAATGTAAATAGAGCAGAAAAATATGTATTGTATTGATGAAATTATAAACTTGTTTACAGCAGTCTTCTACCAATACAATGACTATTTCCCAGCTATTACAAAGGATTAACTCAAAATTACAGAACAATTACAGACTCCAGCAAAGCACATCCAAATAACATTGAACTGATTTCCAAAAGAATTCACAAAACAACTCCAAAAACCATAGCCAAGGGCTCCCTTGTTCAGCTTCCGAGAGGCTGACTCTCTCCCGCTCACTCTACTCAAATTTTTCCCTCCTTTTCTCTTCCGCTCCAGGTTTCTTTTTATCTCTCCATTTCCCTGTATTCCTAATCCAGCATTGCTACTTGATCTTGGGATATCTTAGTGGTCCCACATTCTGATTGCGTATCCTGATTTGGAGGCTTCTGCTGTGCTGCATGTTCCCCTGCAGATTGAGTATGTTTTAGTACAAGTTGACTTGCTAGTTGACTGCTACTTGTTATCCTCCTAGCATTGCCACTTGTGTTTCTTCTTTTCTTCATATAAACATAATCCCTAACACTCACCAAGACCCTTAAGCATCGTAACTCCCTTCTTTTTGACAGATGTAATTCACTCACTACGGATAACCCAACACAAGTTAAATGAGTCAAATTTCCATGAGTGGTTTTAGTCAATGCTACTTGTGATTAAAGGGAAATGAAAGACAAGGTATCTTACAGGTGACATTCCTTCTTCGTTCAATAGTGATGCAAATTTGGGAAAGTGGGAGGCAGAAAATTCAATTATCATGGCGTGGTGTTAGGCCCCAAATCATAGTTGATAAGTTAGATTAGATTTCAAGAATCTTTAATAAGTAGTTAATAAGAAAGATTTCAGGAATCATTTATGATAAAAATTTACCTGTTTAGACTGGGATTTAGAATTGAATAAGAGAAAGGATTTACCAATTTAAACAAGCCATTGTTGGTAGGGGAGAACATTAATTAATTTCTTAATATTATTGACAAAGTAACTTTGTTACAGTATGTGGAGCACCTCCATTCCAATCTAGGCACAATGTCTAGGTTATTCCATTTTACCTTTGTTGAAATTTGGGTATTATTTTAATTTTTTTTTTTTTAAATGTCTTTCCATTTAATGAAGTATAAACATTTTCTATTACTCAAACACCCTTTTACAACTCACTAAATAGCTCAGGTATTCACCCAATGATAGTCAAATTACATGAGTACCCCAACTCCATTGCCTCAGATATAGATCAAGTCCTTGTGAGCCAATTTTGGTCTGAATTGTTTCATCTTTCAAGCACAAATCTCAAACTTACCTTTCCATATCATCTGTAGTTGGATGGACAAATTGGGGTAGTTAATCAAAGTCTAGGGACATAGTTGAGGTGCTTTTTGGGGACTTAACTGAAACAATGGCTTCCAAAGGCCAAATTTTGGTTTAATACTACCTACCACAATGTTGCAGGCACGACCCTTTTCCGAGCATTGTATGGCCAAGATCCCCCACCCTTACTCTGATTTAGTAGCGATGATTCTACAGTAGAGAAGGTGAACATCCAATTATGGGAAACAAACTTGAGTCTCTATAAATTGAAGAGCAACTTAGCCAAAGCACATAATCAAATGAAGATATTTGCCAACAAGGGTCAGCATAAACTTCAATAAGAAGTAGGTGAATAAATGTTCCTCAAATTACAACCTTATAGGTTATGTTCCCTAGATAGTCTAGCCAATGAAAAGTTGAGCCCCTAATTCTATGGACCCTTTGAGATTGTGGCTAAAGTCCGCATTGTGGCTTATCGACTGCAACATCCTACTTATGCACACATCCACCCAATCTTTCATGTCTCCCTACTAAAGAAGGTTATTAGTCCAACTGTAACAAGTCAACCACTTCCTCATTACTCATAAAAGATATCGAATTGTCATCACTACTGGAAAATGTGTTGGAAGTTCAAAAGCACTTAGATGGATTGATGGATATACTAATTCAATGGAAGGATCTCCCTACATGGGAGAGAACTTGGGAACAATTTGATGTCATAAAGAAACAATTTCCCTCCTTTCACCTTGGGGACAAGGTGACACTCCTTGGGCAGGATTGTTAGGCCACCCATAACCAAATTACCACAAGAAGAAATTCAAGAGACAAAACAATAAGTATCTAACATTGGGGGAGATGGATAAATCCAACACTACAGGTAGCACATCAACCCCAAAAGGCAAGGTGGACAAATCTACTACCATAGCTAGCAAATCAACCCAACAAAGCAATATAGGCAATATAAAAAGGGAGGCAGTATGAGGAGAAGGGAAGATTTGATTCGGGTGAATTAAGATAGAAGGCATGAGCCTGTGGGACCAATTTATCTTCTTCATTTTTCTTTATCAGTTTGTTATTCCTATTTTTCTAATTGTATGAGGAATTAAACCATATAAAGTTGGTGATTGATTACAATAAACACGACACGAGCAATTGATTATTCCATATACGAATTGTGGTTGTGTTTGAATTATTATTAAGAATATTTACAGTAAGATTGGCAAGTTCTAGCATATCAATATTCATCAACCAGCTTGAGGAAGAGAGTTGGCAAGTTTACGAAAACCTCATACTTCTGTAAATTTGAGAGTCAAACTTTCTAGTTTTTAGTTTTGTTCTTGTTTCTTTGTTTACTATATTGGTGTAACTTAGTTGGTTGTTTCCTAGTTTAGCTCTTAGAATATTTCTTTTTTATTTCGTTCTCAAGCTATATTGGTTTGATTGCAAATTGAAGAATACAATTCAGAAGAATCAATTTTAGTATACTCTAAATTCAAATAGTTTCACTAAGATTTGACTCCACCTAATTCTGTAAAAGAATTACCTAAACAACCATTCCTACATTATTGATAGGAAAGATTGAAAGTGGGTAAACCAATAGGAAAAAGCTGTATAGGAAAACACTATCATCTCTATACACTTGTTTATATTTTTAATTCTAGGCAAGGCTAGATGGCATAACTTAGATTTAAATTAGGAACCAAGATCAGTTTTAGCAATTACAATTGCAGTAGCATAAAAAAGCAAATACTCATCTATAAGTAAAAAGAAAGGAAAGTAAACAATTATAAATGTTTTGTGCTTGGTGCAGACATTAAAATCATGTATAGGATCACACGGAAAGGGACACGGATGCCAAGAGTATAATTCAAGAACCCCATTAAAAGATTTTTAAAACAAGGAAGAAAATTAACTAAATCAAAATGTAAGAGGTACTCACTTTGTCCATTAATTTGAGAGCCCCAAAATCTCCTAAAGGCCAGGTAATCCCTTCTTTTTCATCGAATACTGGTTTTAAAATCTCCTTGAGAACATCTTTAGTTGATTCTATCCTTTCCTGTGTGAGAGCAATAATTAATATTAAAATCAATTTTTGTAGAGAGAGAAAAGGTTGTTGTGGATGAATATAAAAAATGATGAAAATATAAAGCCATTGATTGTTCTAAAGAAAGAGAGAAGGGTACATAAGTGTTATGAACTAAGAGATCTACAATGCTCATTACAGATATTGCCAATTCCTCATAGTCTTCTGCTTACAAAAAACAAGGACTCGAAAAAGATCAATTTCAGGAACAACATCTAAAAATTAGAATTTACCAAGTCAAAAACTGTGCTTTATCATCCTCTGATATACAAGTGTCAGTTCTTATCACTGGCATTATACAAAAACCCTCATTGAAAGCAAGGACATTTTCAACAAGAAGTTGTTGAAGTTGTATACCAAAAATAGGAAAAACCTTTTATGTAAGCAAATTATTAGCAGAACTCAGTTCTGGGCAAGATTTTGTTTCGTGTGAACTGATCCACTATCAATTTTTTAGTCAGACAACTCCATATAGATCTCCCATCAACTTTGTGAGTAGGTCTCTGAATTTCATACATAGCATCCTCTTATCTTAAAACCAAGATAAGCTGACTTGTAGCATCTGCATCATGGAATATTACAACCCTTCCCAAGAAATTCCATTGTAACTGAACAATTAAATGATTCAAATTATATCAAGGATTGGAGCTTTGAGGCATCTCCCAAATGAAATTTTAAACCGTGTGTGGTCTGGCAACGGTGTCAATAACACTAAGCATCAGTCAAACAATGCAAGTGCTACTACAATGCAAGTGCTACTACAATGCCACTGTTAGAAATAATGAACATTCCTACCATATTGATGAACATCAAATAATGACTTCAAAATATAAAATATTACCAATTCAAAAAAGTATTACGGGTTGATTGTTTGTAAGCAATACAGATAAACTTGCAAAGAAGTGTGTGCTTACTTCTTTAGGATTTTGCATCTCCGAGAATATCAATCACCCTATCCAACTCTACGGTCTTTTTGAATGCTTCGTCAGCATCTTTATTGACTGCACATATAAAAATTCTCCTGTTTTATTAGATCCAAACAAGCCATTTCACCATCAATTGCTCCATCCATCACAACAATCAAATCTTTAACCAAAAAAAAACCAACAATTATTACAGCAACGCAAATACCTCCTCTTCCAGTTGATTAAAGCGGTTGAAGAAGGCAGGATGATCCTCGTCATTCGAAAAATCCTAATACTCTGTCTCTTTTGGAACATTGAACTCTGTTTACAAAACGACGATTCACCAATCAAACAATGAGCAAACAACTAAACAAGCAAAACAAAATAATAATAATAATTAGAGGAAAATGTAACCAATTGTGAAGATTAGGGCTTATAGATAACAGTTCCCGATGTTCAAGAGCATAGTAGTGGCCAGGCCAGCATGGCAGAGAAGAGTGTAGCCATTGTTGTGATTGACGCGTACGGACAATGGCGGGAGAGAGAAAGGTAATGATCCAAAAAGCTTAACAGAAGTAGAAGATTTTTGGTTGGCGCACTCAAGTCGTTTGGGCCACAGTTGGTGTAACAGCTTCTGGTTGTTCTGCCTTTATGGATAAAAAGGACTATGGGCCATGGTCCCCTCGTTGCGCATCGTCCCTCCGGCCCCAACAAGTAGACCGGTTTTTCTTTTTCCAATTTGGGCATCTTATATCCAGTATCATGTAAACTGCCGTATTAAATATAGTACAAAAATTACTCAATAACATTATATATAAATAACGATATATTATTATATAATTAGATATTATCTTATCTTTAATTTTTAATTATCTAATCATATGATGACAAATCATTATTTATATAAAAAATTATACATAATAATTATATATATAGTATTACTCAAAATTAAATATCACATAAATACTATATCAAATAGAAGAATAGTTTTAAAAAATGGGTTGTTATGTCAATTACAAAGAGTTGTATTCACTATAGTAATTAGTAGGGGTTAAAAATTATACGTATTATAATATATATCAAATTAATACAACACAATAAATGTATCATTTGATATAACATATATTATCAATATGAATTTATATATTTTTTTAGAAAAAATGATGATTTAATGAGAGTATATATGACATTTTTTAAAAATATTTATGATATTAAATAGATATATTAATTAAAAATTTTTTATTATTTTAATTTTTAAAGTTATATCATATAATAAGATAAAAATAAATAAATTTTTGATACACAATACAAATATCTAATTAGACTACAATTGTATAAGTCATTGTAGTTGTCTCTAAAATTTAAAACAATATTATATGTCCATAAATATATATTTATATATAATAATAATTTCTTGTTTTATATTATTAATTATTTATTTATTTATTTTTTAATGAAAATCCGATTCACAAAACAAATTTTAAGTTTAATTTTAAAACGTTATTTAAAAAAAATTAAACTAGCTGGGGAGTTTTTATGCCATTGTTTAGGGAAGTACTGACAAGCTTTTAACGCATGGTTATCCCGTCCCGTGTTATGCTTTTCCTCACCAATTAGGTCTGGAAAGCGCTTCCATTCCACATGGTTGTCAAGTACTGATTTGAGAAGACCCATGAGCATTTTTTTTATCCCATACAAGCCCGCCCTCTGTCCATGTGACACGTGTATTGGAATACTTAATTGCAATATTCCAAATTTTTTCCCAGCCCTGCCTTATCCCCAGCTACCCTTTTAATGCTCACAACTTGCATATCTTAATGAATTTAATTTTTTTTTTTTTCTGATCTTTGATCCTTTTCAAAGATTATGCTTATCCACCTCTAAAAAGTGTTATTTGTCCTCGTGTGTTAGCTGACTTGTAATTTTATAACGGCCAAATGAGTTATTCTCACTCAAAGTTGCAAATATTAATTTAATATAAAATTAATGTTAAAATTTATTTGTTAACTATATGAGTAAAATTGTTATTAAATAATAATATTAAAAAACTAATATTATATTTCATTTTCTCCCTTATTAAAAAAATTAACATTTTTCTCATCTAAAAATTTAAAAGACTACTTTTTCACTTTTAGAGTTTTATTATTTTTCTTCCTTTTCCGACGAACCTCTCATCTGTGGGCACTCCCTCCTGCAACCTAGATGAAGTCATGACCATCGTTCTTCGGCCATGAATGTGACAAATTGTCGGCCATCGTCTAGATCTAACGCATGACAAGTGTATTTGTGCTCGAGTCTTTGTCTTGTTAATGGGTGGAGAATGGGTCTTCGTCGATAGTCACCCAAATCTGAAGCCAAATCAACAAAAAAGTGATGGATTATCACTGTTTGAAGTGGATTCGACAAAGCCTTTTCTTCTTCTGACTTCGTCGATGGTGCATAACGAGATGCACAAAAGACCAGTGGACATTGGAATCGATTGGCCACCATTGTCGCCGTTGCTAGAGTTTGTAACAAACCTCAGAGATTTACTAGAAAAAATTTACTTTTCAAAATTGAGATTAAAGATGAAATATGAGTTTTCAAAACCTGCAGGATAGGGGAATAATATAAAATTATATTTTTTTAATATTATTGATAAAATAATAATTTTACCTTTAATTCTAATAAAAAATTTTAATAGTAGTTATTCCATAAATGAGTGTTTGAGTTTTTGAAATCCCACAAATATGCATTTGTCTTTGTATTAAAATTTCGGTAAAAAATAATTCTTTGGCCTTTTATAATAAAGTTTTATTCCTTTTCTTGTCATCGTTATCATGCATTTAATCAAATTTTTTTAACAAAAATTTTTATGTAGAATCGAATATTTTTTTAGAGTAAAATTAATTATATTAAATAAATCAAACTTCAATTTAATAATTAATCCAATGATCATATAACCAAATAAACAAAAAAAAATTAATATTAATATATTATCATAAAAGACTTGAATTTATACTTTCACGCACACACACACACATACATATATATATATATATATATATATATATATATATATATATATATATATATATATATATATATATATATATATATATATATATATATATATATATATATATATATATATATATATATAAACCTTTTATTTTGTCAACTTAAACTATCATTTAGGGTACATTTAATCGATTATTGAGGTTAGCCTTGATCACTGAAGCAAACTGGAAATTGATAAAATAAATAGGTTCTTTTAAGAGATTTGCAAAATAATTAACTATAATTAAAGTCAGCAAAACAGATATTTATGAGTATAAAATATTTATAATCACACATTAATCTTTGCCCATTTCCTTATTTAATATGTTTCGTCAACCTCAAAATCGCCTTTTAATAGGTATCGTGCTTCACATTAATTCCTGATTTAGAGCTTAATCAAACTAAACTATAATATATTATTTGTTTTATATGTCAGTGATGACACCATCAATTAATATGATATTGTCAATGCAAATTACAAGCTTTTGTATTCCACATGTATTTCACTTTCTTATTCATAGAATTAATCATTATTGTTATTTTCTTCAAATTAAAGCAATTTTTTTTTAACAATTCATGTGTAAGATTTGTCCATCTATTTGACCACGAAAGCTGTCACGTCAAAGATTATTGGGTTACTCGTGTCTGTCTGGTATTTATTCACGTAAAACTGATAAAATATTAAAAATTTTAAAATAAAAATTTGAGTTTAAACTTTTATTATATTTGTAAGATTTTAATTTATCTGATATAATAATTGTAAATCTAATCATTATATTTTAAATTTATTTATTTAATAAATACAAATTATCCAATTATTAAAAAAAAAAACTATCCTTCAATATAAAATACAAGGAAACAAACCTGAAGGGTAGTTTGAGGTGCGAAATCAGAGGGAGGGAATCCAAATAAAAAAGTGTAAGTTCAAATTCCAACATCAATATATCAGAATTAATTTTTTGACTTGTTTAATTAAATGATTACAACATCTTAAATTTAATGCCATATGAATAGAAGTAGGGCAAAGTCTTGCAGTTGACGTGGATATTTAAAGAGATAACCGGGATGAAATGACAAGTTTGAACTAGATTATGAGCTGTGCCTGATGAAACAAGGGTTAAAAAGTATATCAATCTATATCATAATAAGTATTATGTTATATAATATGTTTATTATATCATATTAATTATAATATATTTTATAATACGTATCAATTTTTTATTTATATTATATCATATCATAAAATATGTATTATATATAATAAGATACTGATAACTATGATCTTATTTATTTTGTTTAATCTAACCTTATATGAAAACTTAGGAAGACCGTATAATCAGTTTTTGATATGCAAGATCCTCACATTGGCGAGCAAGCTTGAATGACGGTTTATGAGCTTCCATGTAAGAGTAAAGAGCTTCACTGGAGTCCAACAAACAGAATACACCAATGGCAACTTCCATATCATCTAGCCCCAGAGGGGAAAAGATGCTGATGGTCAGATCAAGGCAGATTCCGTATCAAATCAAAATTTGATAATTGAGGCAACCCAGCTCTTTCTCATATGCTTTAAATAACTTAAAGTGAGAGGTTTGGAGCAATAAATGGAAGGATAAATGCTAGAATATCAATTGTCTACTTTCTCACTATCTCTACTTATCTTCTTTCTAGAGGCTTCTGCATGCAAGTCAGAAAGAGTAAACAAATCTCTGCTTATCAGACTGCCATCCAGAGTTTGAGCCCATATGCCCATACTATCTTTGTCAGCTACCCTACCTAGTGTTCATATTATTATTATATCTTCATAACTAGCATTTCTTGCTGGACGGTAAGGAGAATTGAGAATGAAGATTAGGTGTGATATGTGTGACAAAGAAGAGGCCTCTGTGTTTTGTTCAGCTGATGAAGCTGTTCTTTGTGATGAATGCGATCGTGGAGTTCACCATGCAAACAAATTAGCCAGTAAACATTTGCGTTTCTCTCTTGTTATCCCCTCTTTTAAAGACTCCCCTCTTTGCGATATCTGCCAGGTATAATATAACAGATTAATTTCTTTGTTTGAATTGAACTTGATTTTGATTTCTTATTCTTCAGGAGAGACGTGCGTTGTTGTTTTGTCAAGAAGATAGAGCCGTTCTTTGCAGAGTCTGTGACATCCCCATTCATAAAGCCAACGAATACACCAAAAACCACAGCAGGTTTCTTCTCACTGGTGTTAAACTTTCTCCTTCTTCTTTATATCCAATCTCTTCATCATCTAACTGCTGCGACACAGCAACAACAACAACATCAAAAAACACAAACAAAAGTCGTGCTTCAGTTTCTAATGAAATCTTCAGCTCATATTCGATGCCATCAACGCCAAACAAGGTTGATGAAAACATTAACATGAGCGACAATTGCTCAGTTTCAACCAGCAGTATATCTGAGTATTTAATGGAGACATTACCCGGCTGGTCTGTTGAAGATTTTCTTGATCCTTCATCTGCAGCTTCCAATGTTATGTGTAGGTTTGCAGTGCACTCTATATCTATGTACTTTTGTAACTAATTTTTCAAGATCTTTTCTAGTTCTCCTTCTGATTACACTATTATCCATATGGGGATTTTTTAATTTCTGCAGATTTCTGATTCTGATGAGTTTTTGTCATTTGGGAATCAAGATCTTGATGTTTTTCTTCAGTCCCCTCAAGTTCCATTGTATTGTCCCCAAAATGGCTTCACAAATGTATCATTTAAGGAGGCATCAGAAGCAAACAGCTTGAAATTCAACGGAAAATGGTTTGATGATGGTTTCACAGTTCCTCAGATCACTACTCAATCATTGAAGGAGTCCAGACTCCGTTGGTAGAATTTCATATAAAATGTTTGGTTCATTCTCTAGGATCTGTGTAGTTGAATATTATATAGGTTTTCTTTGACACTCTTGGCTTTGTTAATTTGGGTAGCATCTTAATCAATTTTAACAAGGAGTTTCTACTTTCTCTGCTCACTCACATTTCTAATATATACGCATCAATAAAATTATATATACAAATAATATAAATAATATGTTATTATATAATTAAGTATTACATTATATCTAATTTAAAACTTCTCGAACACATGATAATATATCATTATTTGTATACAAAATTATACATATGATACAATTTGTAATTTACTTTAATTTAAAATTCTTAATTACAAAATAATATATTATCTATATATTTATTTATATACTTAAAAGCATGTACAACTAATTTTATTGATACATAAAAGTTTCAAAATATCTTTCATCCAGTACTACTAACAAAAGCCATATCTTTTAAATTGGAATATTAAGTGGTTCAACTTTGAAAATTTAGAAGCAAATCAGGGATGAGTTGTCACAAGAAATATTTTTAGCCAAAATGCCAGAGGTAGATTCTTGGCCGCCATGCATGCATCAAAGCTGGACCTAAAACAAGGGCAAGTGGATGAAGCATTCAAAGATTAAAAAGCCTTTTATGCCATGTCAAATTAAATTTAAAGCTCTGATGAGATTAATTAATACAATAAATAAACATAAGCAAATATTATGATTTTAATTGCTTTTAAAATTGGTACGGTACATCTGTAAAGATAGTGGTGAAATTCTCATGGAGGAAATAGAAGAATATTTATACAGACAAAATTTGGCTTTTTACTATACATAACAACAGTTGGAAATCAGATCTCACACAATTATGCTGCACGTTCAAATTCAAAGCAACATTTTGCATCTGCAACTTCGGAATGATTTTTTACCTTTCTTTTTTTTTTTTTTTGGTTGGTTTTTAAACCTTTGATTCCCCCTTATTTACAACATCGGGAGAGCAGCACAACAAACTATTGAATTTTGATATACCTTTTAGACAGTTACAATTGAATACAAGCAAACTAATGAAAGAATTGCACCTGCTATCGCGAGGTAAATGGCCAAGATGTACGAGGATAAGAAACCTGCAAACGAAAAAAAAAAAAAAAAGGAAAAGCATATTAGAACTCTTGTCAGAATTGGGTCTATCAATACATCAAATATTCATGAACTGTAATTATCCATTATTACCTTCATTCTAAGGGCATAATAAATTGCATTTTCAAGAAGTAAATGCAAAAAGCCTATCTGAAATCGTTGTGCGACAAATGGGACACTCGGAGCAAGCAAGCGAACAAGATTTACACACTGAAAAGTGCAAGAGGGGTGTTGAAACTTTAAATAAGGCTACAAACATGAAATGTGGTAAAAGTTGAATTGCTTAAAATCACTTACAACAAAAATGCCGGCAAGGGAGAAGAATTGCAGCAGTCGGTGATTCAAAACAAACTTTACACATGTGGGAGTTGGCATCTCCATTTCCCAGGTTTTTTTGCTCATTTTCCTTAATCTCTTGCATTCGTGCCTGAAAGCAATAAACACAATGTAAGTGGTATTCCTACAAAGCTGTTAGTCTTCATACTTACATTTTTATCAAGCAGACTGCTCCATTTAGAAAATGTTACCTTCAGGCGAGCTACCAGGGGTTCTTCCTTAGGAATTTCATCGACTGGTTTTGGCACATCAATAGGAACTTGCTTTTCTTTCAAGATAGTGTCACCATCAATGTCAGTTGCCTTGGGATCACTGACACGATCCTCTTCATTGCTATGCCTGTCACCACTATTTAACTCCGGGATAGCACCTCCTCCTTTTTTTAACTTAGCAACAAGCACCCACATATTTGCTAAATCATTTTCAAGGGCCTCCTCCCTTTTTTTGGCCTCTTCAGCCTTTTTCCGGAATTCATCTTCTAGTAATTCCTTTTCAGCTAAGGCAGCCTGAAGTGCTGCTTCTCTTTGTTTCCTTGCCTGAAGTTCCATCTTTAAATCATCTGGGTCAAGATTCCATGCATCGAAGTCATCAAAGCCCATCCCTGAAATGTCATTAGACTTCCCAGAAACTAGCCCCTTCCTCCCAAGTCTTGTGCCATCACTATACTTACGGTTGACACCATTCATTGTTTGCATAGCAGAACCTCTAGAATGTGCTAGTTCTCGACCAGCCAGCAATTCTTTTTCTAGTTTTGCATTCTGCAATGAGAGCTTGGTCACTTCACCAGCCAAATTCTTCAGCTCAACGGCAGCAGCGGATGCAAGTTCCTTTGCATAAGAAGCTTCTTCAGCCAATTTTTGGTTCTGCACTCGTAGTCCACTGTTCTCCTCCGAAAGTTGCACATGTTCAAGCTTCAGTTTCTCATTCTCAATTTCCTATTCAAATCAAGATAAACATTAGTCCAATAGTATAAACGCCGATAAAGGGAAAAAATATGCTTTAATACTAAAATGTTGTGAAAATAATTCATGAATGCAATCCATAGATCATTATATAATGGAGCTCATGTTAATGAATGTTTGCCCAATGACCCTTGAAACTATTGGCTGGGGTTAAGATTTTTTTGATAATGACAAAGAAATCATCAAGCCCTCTATGAACACAAAAGCAGATATATACACAATACTTTGAAACTTTAATCACTTTCAATAGCCTTTGAACCAACAACTGGTTGAGGCACAAAGCCTATATTCATGTTCCAAACCCGAAAATTCATGATCAGTTTATACTCATACCAAACTCCTGAAGAGTGTTGAACTATAGAATGTGGATGCACACTAATCCACATCAATATTAGGGGTGGACTAAAGCTTGATTGCCAACTCAGCTTAATCGAGCTTGGCTTTAGCAAGCTAAAGCCTAAAAGGTTTTGAACTGTTGACTTTGAACTCAAGGTTAGAGCTATTTAACACGCTAAGTTCGCACGCCTGAAAAAGATCAATTCGAATCAGCCATAATAACATTATTATAAATAAACGTATCAAAATAACATCTTTTTAGCCGATTTTGGCTTGATTACAATACTGAGCCGAGCTTAGCTTGAACTTTGCTCTCCTAAAATTGAGTCAAACTCAAGTTGGTTTGAGAGAAGCTTATTAAGCTGAAGCTTGGTTCGGCTCAAATCCACCCCTAATTACAATATTTGATTTGATTGACAGTGAAAGAAATTATCCAAAAATAAAAGAGTGCAAATTAATTTAAATTTGTACATCAAATCAAACAACAAAAGGACATAGAAAAAGGAATCAAAGTTAAAATCAATCTAAACAAAGTCAACCAGACCAATGGTTAATTATTTTGACTCCATTCAGTAATGGCCAATGTAGAGCTAAAATTCCCACATGATTAAATAATCACCTGTGACTGAACTTTCCTTCTCAACTCATCAACATATTCGTCAGAGACACCATGTTCAGAAGATCCAGATGATTTATCACTAGTAACTGAAGCCAACCGCTGCTCTAATAGATTCAACTTCTCTTGCAATTCTTTGTTTTCAGAACACTGCAGGCAACCATGCACAGATAAACAGTAGCTTAGACCTTACAATAAGAATAGTTTCATAAGTTGATAAATCAGATAGCATAAGCCCCAAACAGAAGGATATAGACCTTCAATACATATGTAGGATGAAAATAAAATAACTCCAAATACAAAAAATAGAAGAAATTTAAAATAACTGAATTTAACCTTATGCTGAAGTTGTTCCTGGAGAATACGGTTATCTGCTGATTTTAGCTGCAACAATTTTCCAAAAGCAACTTAATCAAATGACAAACGTAAAATTTTATATTAATTGATGAGATATACAGCATCTTTCATCATCAAAGAAAGAGTGCCACTGAATTACTATGATATAGCAAAGTTGGTCCAAGCTTCAGGAAGAAATAATTTGAGGGCGATACCCTCTGAACATTTCATCACCTTAAAATGAAGCACTCACCTCTAGTTCAAAACTTTTTTCATTGCATTGGGTCATCAACCTCATAACTGTCTGTTGCAACAGAAAAAAAAATGAAGAAATGATTATGTTACTAGCAACTGATCATACAACTAAAATAGGGTAAATAATACCACAAAACAAAAAGAGAAAAAAAGAGAGAGAGAAGGAAATGTGATAGTTGACCATAATAAAATGAATGTAAAATACCTGCTGCATATCAACCATTGATTGATTAGCCACTGAAGCCTCTCCACTCTCAATTATGCGTTGTTCTAAAACCTGCATTTGCCTTCTCTTTTCTTGGATCTCTCGTTCCAAGTTCTGGATCTGTATGTAAAATAATACAAAAGATTGATCAGGGCTTTGCCAAAGATATTCATGCTTCCATGGCTATTAACATTCTGCAAAATAAATTTGACATTGCAGCCCGAAATAGAAAGTGTTATAGAAACAAAATGCATTGCAATCTGTTTCCATATTGATCCCCAACCTACTTGAAATACCTAAAAAAAAAAAAAAAGGTTTTTAAACACAAGCAGAGAACATATTTACCAAATTAGCCTGACATGAATTATAACAATTTTCAAAAACAAAGTTAAATGAAATATTATGTAGTACTATTTCCCATAAGAGCGTGGGTAACTCTATAATAACCATAAATAAGTTCATCTTTTCTCTTCATCATGCTGGTGACAGCACTTTCGAAAACATTCATTAGAACATTAAAGCCAAAGTTACATGTCAGAGGGATTAAGATAAAAAAGAACATACTTGAACTTTTGAGTTATCAGGATCATTTGCAGACTGATCCATCAGGCGTTTTAGGTTACTGGTACTGAATGCAATCTCCCCAGCAAGCATCTTTACTTGCTCAACAAGAAGGTCCATCTGGTCTGATGTCATCCCACACTAAACAAGATACACCAACAAATCAATTTAAATTTATCATGTTAAGAGAATGATAGTTACAAAACCTGTGGCCATTAAGGAGAGGCATCTTTCAACTATTAAAGCAATGTGTATGAGATTACGAAAATGAAATATCATAGTAGAAAATATTTGTTGCTAGCAACTGCAGAAATGTTGGTGTAATGAGTTGTAAAATGACCTACTAATAGTCCAACATGAGTTGTTAAATGGAATAAAATTGGGTTAGAGAGAAGTGCTGAGGGCAGAATAGGCAGAGCAAACAGAGCTTGGCTGGACCTGCTTGCATTGCATTACAATTTTTGACAAAACAAAATATATTGAAAAAGACGTGACTTATATCCTAGATGAAGAGTGAAAAGAAATTAAAGCAGCAACAGCAAAGACATACTGCTGGAAGCTTTGAGCCACTGATAAGTTCACCCGCTTGAGTTGAATCCGTAACAGTACTGCTAGCTGGCGAGAATTCTTCATTCCGCTTGCTTGATGATCTTCTATGTTTAAAATCATAAGATAGGTCTGATGGCAGTGCTGAAGCAGATGTTGAGTCCTTCTGACTCTCAGAATCTATAACCAAAGAACCCTCTCGCAACAAATCCAACTATTGACAAGCCAAAGGCAGGAAAGATTCAAATCAAATTTGTGTTTCCACAATGATTAATAGAAAAGAAATGGCAACAGTTTCATCCATACAAGGGCAGAAAAAGATAATTAAATCCACAAAAAGAGAATGATGAGTCATTCATCAAAGGATATTTTTTATCAAGCTTGACTAAGTAAACAAGCCCAAATGCCACATTTCTCAGCTTAAGCAAATCTTGACATAATCATTTTTATTCTTATTGGAATCTTAAGTATATTAACAAATTCAATTTGCTTCCCCAGTTTGGAGTGCAATGACTCTGATTTTATTGACATTATTAGAATAGAATAAGAACTTACATCATCATCACCAACAGAATGACTCCGTTGATGACTGGGCATATCACTTAATCCAGGGATTGTATTCTTTGTAGAAACAAGTATGAGCTTAGTTAGCCTTTGGATTCTGCTCATAAGTGCAGCCTTGGCTTCCTCTTCCTCCTCCAATCTTGACTGCATTTTCACTTGACCTTCCTCCAACTATTGAATGAATAATAACAACAATTGTTAATATTAGTAATCATACCAATACAATATACAATAAAAATCCATTAAAAACTAAAAAGAAGAAGAAGAAGCAAAACCTTTTGTCTTAAGGTCAGAATCTCTTCATGACTAACACCAGCAAGCATTCCCTGCCTCAGTTGATCAAGTTCTTGCTTGAGGGTTGAAATTTCTCTTTGATACTTCTTTATCAATGATTTCTCATCAATAATCTGAAAGAAAATGTTAGAAAGATTGTAAGGCAGAAGGTGCTAAAGATAATTGTTTTGATCCAAACAAATTATAAAGGACACAGTGAATTTATCACACACCTTATTACGTGCTGCATAGATTTCTACTCGTTTTGCCCTGCTTGCAAACTTCAGCGTATTGTGAGTTTCTTCCATACTGCTTGATGCAGGAGTAACCGTACAAATAAGCTGTACAAAGATAAATAATGTAGATCAATTTCTTCACATTGTAATAAAGGAAAAAAAGTTGCATATGGACATTACATAAAGAGGTTATCATAGAAAAAAATTTACTTGAAAGTCAAAAATGAATTTGAAATAATTCAAACTCACCGAAACATGCCCACGTCCACTCAGAGAAGATTGGAGAAGACGAGTTAGCTTGGAATCCCGATAGGGAACATGGGATGCCTTCCCCTCACTTAACTTTCCTATTACCTTCACATTGAAAACACATAATCAAATTATAAACACATAAAATGCTTACATTTAAACAGATAGTTGACAATCTCTGTGAAATATGTAAATAATTGCATAGCAAGTCTCAGCATTCATTTCCAGAATTATCAATTCCTGGAAGATAAGAACTACATCGACACTCAGCCTGTTTCCCCGCCAACTATCTCATGTAGCTGGCAAAAATCAATAATTAACTAAAGTTACTTAAGTGATTAGAGGGATGACAATCAAGACATGATTTCTTCACCCTTTCTTCAAGAGTAGACAGTTTGTCATCAAACATAATTAATCCATTATGAGAAACTTCATTAAAACATAAAACGAATAACCTACAGTTCCCAGAGTTAGAAGGCTTTTGTTTATGTAAGATCCTTCTTTTCTCCTTAGTCCAGTTGTCTCAGTTTTTGAACTCTCAGATCCAGCAAGATCGATCAAATTCTAAAAAACAAAGAAAAAGAACTTGTAATAAGAACCGTACTTTCCAAAAAGGCATTCTATTTTGACAAAAAAGGAGTTCACCATACCAGTTGAGAGAATACCACTCCATCATATTCATCACCATCAGCACTACTTTCAATCATCTGCAAGTGCAACAACCAATTTGAGACATGTGAAGGCAAAGTTAACAGGATCTTCCAATCAATACAGTTGGTCTTATAGCTTCAGTTCAAATAGAAGCATTGAAAATAATATTGAATTCAGGCACACCTGAGTTTCCCATGTTCAGCAGAATGAGTCATGGTCTCATGAAGAAGTAATACTACCAACCTAATCTTTTTCAGTATTCAGTCTTGAGAAACTATAACATTGCAGTCTATTGCAATTTCAAACAGTGTGCATGCACAGAAGCAAAACTTGGAAATCGACACATAATCAGAAGAAAAGCGCATCTCAGAAAATTGAAAAGCTGATTAATGGGACATATTTGTATGTACATAAACGTTTTCAGAGAATGGAGAGAGAGAAATCAGTCCACAAAAAAGACAAAGTTGAAAACAAGAGTAGAAAGTTTCACAGATTGACTTCTCAAAGAATGATTACCAGTGTAAATATGGTGTGACTGCGGCTACTGAACAAATTAAAATTATTTGAGCCAACATGACGATGTTCTGTCAGCAAGACATTTAAAAACATTAGGAATAAGAAATTCAATGTCAACATGATAAAAGAGGAGAAACTGGAAAAATACCGCAGAAGTAAACCTAGTATATACCTTCTCCTGCTGCAATGAAAGAAAGTGCATGCCCAGGAGACAAGACCACTTCTTCTTTAATTCCCTCAACATAAGTGCCCTGATAAGCACAATCAACATATATGGAATGCAATGTCATATACTTTTCAAGATTAAGGTGGTTTGCTACTTGTAGTGGTCGGGAGGAGATTATAGAAGGATTACATATAGAAAACCTCTTTTATGTTATGATAAAAATCATAATGTAAATATTGAAAAGAAAAAAAAAACCTGAGCATCTTCTCTAACGCGCAAATTTTGACCAGTTGGATCAAGCAAGTCATTTATCACCTGATATAAGAAACAAAAACTAGCACATATATTACAGGACATAAACTAAAATAACAGAGACTAGAGCAGACAAAACAACTGAAAACGAAATTGGGCAGGTTTTACATACAGAAAGTTGTAATAAAACATGTATTGAGAGTAAGGTTAACAATATAGATTCTTAAAATTAAGGAGTGAATGTAATTTCCTAGAATTTGTTAAAAAACAAGTTGTGTTCATTGTGATACTTGGAAAAAAGCTAATTCAAAATCACAAGTCATACTAACCTCATTGTAGATTTCGAGGTATGACACACGGAGTAAGAACTCTCTTCCTGGAGTCTGACGGAAAAATGATGTTAGTAAACCAAACTTCATTTAAAAAAAGATAACGACAAAAGATAAAATACTCAAAATATGCTACAATATAACAGCCAAGCAAAATCATTTTTTTAAATAACTAAACTTTATCAACAATTAACCTATGAGATTCTAATAGACCATTAATTATCAAACTAGATGAATGAGCAATGTTAATGAAGCATCAGGATAATACCCACTACCCAGTGAAGGTGAGACAACAAGAAAATTTGAAAATAAAGTAAGGGTGTGGAAATGTAACATGAGAAGAACACTTACATCTTGGATGATGCTGAACACATCCTTTATGGCCAATGGTATAATTCCAGGAGAGGTTTGATCTCCCTGAGGGCATAACATGACAAACAAGTCAAATAATAGACAAGTGAAATATCAGCATACTCTAAATGACATTATGATGGTTAGCTATATCCATAGAACAAAGCTCACATCTAGTAATTAAACCAGAACAACCAATTAGATGTGAAATACATTGATATGCAGATAACACTCTAACGAGAAAACAAGTAAATGTCGCTTGTAAAAGCATCCTGTTGTCCCACAAAAATAACGTGGGCAATTGGAATCCAACTCTCCTAAAATCCCTACATGTAAAATCATCATGTACATAAACACATATATATGATATATATGCATATATATAAGAGTGCGTGCATGCGTTTGTGTGTGTGTTGCTTTTATAGTAAACAAAAGTAGTAATCCAAGTGATTCTTCGAACTAGGGCTTATAAGCACTTGAAAATCCTTCCATTACTAGTTGGTTTCTCTAGCTGAGTCCTATAAAATATGTGCATAACAAATGGTGTGAAATCCAAGGTAGTATTGATTTTATTTATTCAATGACTCTCCCACTCAATTCAGTAATCTAGTTCTCATTAAACATCTCTGATTTAAAGCCACATCCATTTTTACCTCCCAAATTTCTTTTATTAGCTACATTGCCAACAAGAACTAAGTGCCATATGCTATGGTGTTCTGAAATGGCCAAAATAATGACTACAAGATACCTTTTTACATCTGCTAATACAAACTCTCTTTTCTAAAATGTTAATTTGCTTCCCATATTATGTTGTAATTTCTGTTCTTTTTTCATTCTATAATATCACACTGTTTACTTGACAAAACTAACGGTTAAGATAAATTATGGCTTTGCAAAAGGTAGAAATATCAACTAGATAACAGACAACATTCTCTTAAAAAGCCAAGTAATGAAAGCATTAAGTGAAGGTACACCAAAAAAAGACTTGAAACAAATATAATAGGCCCACAATATTTTGCATTAGAACAATAACCCAAAAAAATAATTCCATGCCTGCCAGTTGAACCCTCAGAAAGAAAAGCCGTGTAAATAGAACAATTTACAGGAAATTTCACCAGACTTACATGCATAGTGTGAGTCTTCCCACTACTTGTAACACCATAAGCGAAAACAGTCCCTACAATGTTTCAAACCCATTAATTGAAATCTATGCTCCTAAATTTTACTCCATTTATGAGTAAAATCAACATCAAATCAATCAATTAATACATACCATTAACACCTTCCATTGCAGCCTTGACTACAGGCTTTGCAGCTATATCATATACCTCCTGCGAATTCGCATGCGGTCCAAAAACTCTATCTGCACGTTTATCAATACACAAATACTAATTTAAATTTACTGTAGTTCGCAGAAGATTTGGAAAGCAAAAATTAAGATTAATTTACCAAAAAAGTATACCAAATGCATAAGCAGTTGCTGGATTATACTCGTTTCTCACAATTTTATCCCCATCCGCGTACCATGAGATCTCATCTCCTCTTTGAAACTCCCTCTCACTGATTTTTTAAGCAACAGATAAATAAAAACCAAATAATAAAACAATCACATTATCAAGAATAAACAAATTGAAATTAACGGTTTCGATGTTGTTTTGAAGATCTAACAATATAAACTCAGATCTAACGTTTTACCTCAACGGCCGAAACCGAATCGTCACGGAAATGCTATCGCCGGACCTTTGCGGTGCATCGAACGATTCTGAAATCAATTCCTCGGAGGGGAAGCTCACCGGTGGTGCTGCTCGTGCACTGTAACCGCGCGGACCGGGGTACATTGACTCGGAACGTGAACGATTCGGCGTCATGGATCGGGAACTGAATCCGTTTCCCGAATTGAAGTAAGAAGAAGCAGAGGAAGAGCACGAGCGAGGCATGAGACGGTTGTTCATGAACGAAGATGAGGATGAGGTGGAGGAGTACGGACTCGCAGGCTTACGGTACGAAAACGGTGAACTGCTACGAGTTCGTGACGATGATGCCATTGAGTCCAGTCGTCTCAGCGAGTCGGCAAATGAGGGAACGAGCGAAGAGAGGAGGACGAGAAGAGAATGTGTCAGTGAACTCACATGGCTTGACACCCAAAAGCGAAGAGCGTTGTTTTCATGTCTATTTTTTTATTTTTTATTTTATTTAAATTATCTGCTTCATAGACTTCTCACTTCTCTACGGGGAAATAGATTGTTTCTTCTTCTTTAAGGCAAAGAGAGTTGCAGAGAGAGAACGAGAGCTGAGTTGCGGAGACTTGCAAATGATTTCTCCATAACTGGTGAAAGAGTGAGACCGATGAATTTTTTATTTTTAAAAGTTTAAAAGTTTGAATCTGTAATTCAATTTTATTGGAAGTTAATTTAAATATTGAAGAATGGGTTACTGTTCTTGTGACGTGGACGGTGGAGATGACCCCGCGACGTTAAGAAATTTTGAAAAGTAGAGTGGCTAAAAATGAGCGGGAATAACAGTGGGTGGTGATTACAGCAATTCTGAAATCAACTTCTAATTTGTATTAACATCTTTACTCTCTCGAGTAGTCAGTTGATGTACTCGCTCTGTCAGGCTGGCATATCTGAATGTAACTATGATTATAGTAGTAATTTACGGAAATGCCCTTAATATCAGAGGCGATAATTTGGGAATATTTTCGCAAAAAGACGAGACAGAAATTAAAATGTGAAAAAATGGAGCGCCGTGCGAAAAAGAAGCATTGTCTTCATTTGAAGAGAGGACGACATGTCGGCTTATTTAAAAAATAAAGTATTAGATGTCCCTCATATTTGCAAAATTGTTAATTTTTGTTGTTTTGTCTTAAATTCTCTGCCTCACAAATATGTTCAAATGTGTCTCATATGGCATAAGATTTTCTAATTATTTATTATAATTTTACAATAAATATGTTTAAAGGGTTGAATTGTCATTTTAATATATGAGAGATTTAAACATCAAATTTTGCTAGAGTAAACTATAAATTTAAATATTCACTTTTACATATCATGGGTTTTTTTTTTATATATAAAATTTCCAAATATTCTTTCGTTTGGACATGATAAAACGTTGTCTTGAGATCAAAGAAAAGTAATGACACAAAATTATTAAAGATGATGAGAAAGTAATCAATTGTTAACCATTGTTGCAAAATTTTAAATGGATTTAATAATCAAAAACCCCATAAAAGCTAATTAAAATAAACAAGGAGCGTGTAGGCACGCGCAGGCTTTCAGATCCAAACAAAAGGCGATTGATAGACGGTGGGGATGCAAAGTACTTTCCCATGTGATGGGTTGCTTACCTTGTTTCGCTTTTTACACATAAAATTTAGTAGGCGACGTGACTAACACCTTGGCGGCCATTTTCGTCTTTTCAGCATCCTCGCGGGCCGCAAGTGCAATCAACGGGGCTGCATCATAGTTGATGGTTGGCTCAACAACCGCTACCTGCCCCGGTGCATTTAATATTTGCGTTCATGCATGTGATCGTTCGGTTGCACCAACAACAACGTGCTCCCGCATACACTGGATTAGTAAATTTTCAATATTTGCTTTGTTTAAAATGAAAACCAAAAGTTACATGTTTTCAAAAATACTAATGGTGTGGTAAGTTTGTGGTGGAGCAGCAGGAGCGGAGGTAATATTTAAAAGGCAAAAGATCGCATCATTATTTTAATATTATTGATAAAATAATAAATATATCTTTTAATCTTAACAAAGGAAATGTAAATATGTTTTAATAAATTAAAATTTAAATAAATATTTAGGTTTTTTTATCTGAGTATACAAATCTTGAGTGGCACATTGTTCTTTCCCCTTTAAAATAATCTTGGTGCTTGTGAGAAATGACGGTGCCTGTAATGCAACCGAATGAACAGTTAATTGGTGGGATCCACAAGGAGAATCATGCTGTGTGATATGATGCAACAATCATCACACGAACTATTTCAATTCTCTAAATTGAATGTGGATACCACGTCAGCCAAAAACCAATTTTGAAGTTGTACCCACATCCAAATTAGCATTTGAATTTCCTTTTGTGTTTCTTTTCATATGGCAGTTATCTTGCAGAGAAACGTTAGTTTACATATGTCACGTATATAATTTATTATTTATATATTTAAATTATATTATAAAAATAAATATATATTATTTTATATTATTTTTATTTTCATGTTTAATTACTAAGTCCTTTATAATTAAAATTTTCTTTTATTTTTTAATTTCTCTCAAAATAACAAATTTTAAATATAGTTAAAAATTAAAGATAAAATAATAAAAAACATGCTCATCTTCTTTATTATTATTTATATATAAAATTTTAAATAAAGATATATTATTATTTATATATAAAATTATATATAAAAAACATGCACATAGTTTTATTAATATTATATTGATTTTGATTGAGATTAAAGCCATCTTCTTTAAAGCATGAGGATTTGATTTGAGCAAACTGGTACTCAAACCACTGGAATGCAGCTTAACAAAGACGTGCATTGTACTCACAAGATTTTTGGACAAAATAATGGCTCCTGAATTACCATTCATTTCAGTGTTACAGAAGACAAAAGTTCTAGCGTATATTTGTGGATCACCCTCGTTAACTTAATGCCCGAGACAAAAATAGAATTACATATTTACGTGCAAGGTTTGATTTGAACTAAAAAAAGATTTACTCCTAATAACATAAATAATATTTTTTTATTCAAAACTTAACACCATCATGAAAATTGGTAATTATCATGGTTACTATTAACACCGACAACAATTACCACCACCCATGGCCAAAACCTTAAACCAACGTCAATATCATCATGCCAAAATCGAAATAGAGAAAGTCAAATTCATAATTAAAACTAGTGATTGTCACAGAGACAAACCAAAAACGACTACGAGAGAAAATAAATGAGAGAAATGAAATACATTTCGGTGATTTTATATTAAATAAAAACAGCAAAAAATAATTTAGTAATTTTACTTATTTGAAGTTATATTAACAATGTTATAGGGTGAAAAAATTGTTCTTTATATCATTATAGGGTGGAAAAATATTTTTAAACCAAACCTTTAGTGGGAATATGTTACTAATTCCTTTATAAATTATTGAAAAAGAAAAGCCACTAATAATCTTACTAATTTAAGGCACAATAATTTCGTACAACCAAGACAATTTAACAATTTTATTGTATCGGCCTAATATAGTTGGTTTAAGTTTGATTAAATTGAAAAAATAATTTTAAAATTGATGTAAAATAAGTAATTCAAAACAAATAAAAGTTTTCATTAAGAAAAAATAAAAAGTGTCACCACCAAATTCAATTAGTAACAACTAACCCAATTGAATCTGAAAATGGTAACCCACAAATATTTTTTCTCTATGATATCCAATTAAAACATTTTCTTTTACAAGAAAGTTACCCTTCACTTGTATATGACTTAACCTGTCCATACGAAATGCAAACACTAGTAATTCAACATGTTATCCAGATATTACTTTTTCGAAGAGGATCTGAAAGCATTCCCTATGAAAATGACCAAAAGTGCATATTTTAATCATTTAAAAGACCATCCAATGGCATTCAATATGTTAATCATATATTTGTATACATTAGCTAAAATATTAGAGAAAGGTCAAAAAAGGATCAATTTGATAATCTCATAGAAGAATATATATTTTTCTTTTTTGTTGGTATTATGTACTATTCCTTGATCACTATGTTTGAGATATTGAATCTATCAAAAGCGTGATTGTTAGATTCAGCTCAAAATTTTGTAAATTAAATTACAGTAAACTACATACCCAGTGTTATTTGTTCTATTTCGATGCATGTTAAAAATGATCCGAAATATAGTTATTATCTTTCATAACACACTTTTGCCTCTATACTTCTGCATTCTCTATCAAATTTTGCGTATTTGGGAGAGAAAATTTTGTATGTTCTTTTTGGAGAAGAGAAAGATTTATGTAACATATTAACTGTGACAGTTTTAGAATATTTTATATATATCTAACTATCTCTTCAATTGCTCTTCTAATTGTCCATAATAGTTTATGTAATCGGATCGAATCGATCTATTATGAGTAAACCCAAACCTAATAGAAATTATATGAAAAAATTTCAGGCTAATACATTATAGCTTCATTAACTCCTGTCATTATATGTTTGTAAACTATAATGCACCAGAAATAGGGTTTCAAAGCAATAAGTAATTGTGTCTTTAGAAAGAAATTGATTATTTGGACAATAATTTTTGAGTGTTTAACACTCTAGCAAAGTTTGACATATTCATATATTGTTTATCCTTCATTACCGAACATAACTCACAATCACTCTTCACGTCTTGGCCCTCACGGTCAGCTTTCAACAACAAGAGAAAAAAAAAAAAAGAAGAAGAAGTAGAAGAAGATTAATATACTAATAATTGACTTAAGGGGGTTTACTATGAATTAATGTTACAGCTGATCTTTGTTTGGGCAGCCCATGAATCAATGGATTTAATGTCACTTGTCACATAATTTATATACAATTTTAGATACACATCATATTGAAAGTAACAAGCAAGTTGAATTTTTTTTTTTTTAAATAAAAAACTTTATTTGTATTAGATCATTTTATCAAAATCGAATAAATCATATTAAATATGATAAATTTTGAATCTAATAACTGACTTTATGATAATTGAATTAGGGAAGTTAAATTTATTTATTTTTAGTATTAAAAAAAAAAATTTCAGTGAAGGATGTCTTCATGGGTGAGGTTTGGTGGAAGGATAAATCAAAATAACTCTTTATATTTTTTCCAATTAAAAAAAAAAAAACACACACCCACCAGCATTATCCAAATGTACCCATTGATGCTGATTGGGAGCCTTAAAATTGGGAAAAAGAGTTGAAAAAAAGGTGAGACGTAAATGTAATAGAGCTAACACAATCCTGAAATGCGGATTTGTTCTTACAAACTAATTACAAGAAGAAGAAGGAACCAAAAAAAAAAAAGGCATAAGAGAATTCTGTATGTCTGTTAAATTCTATGTCAAACAAAACAAATTAAGGAGGCCAAATATGTTTGGTATTCATGAATTCTTGGAGAATTTCACTTAACAACCATCTCTTTGGAGTTTTAAAAATTTTCTTTAAATGGCTATTTGATTCAAGCAAATAAAAAATTAATTTCTTAATTTATTTTTTATTATCAGTATTATCTTATCTAGTTTATAATGTTAAAAAAAATTCCAACAACCTTATATTATTGTTAATAATATAATAGATAATATAAAAATGATCTGATTATCACATATATTCTAATTATTAAAATATTAATATGTTAATTTTCTTTATGTTATATTTCAATTAGAGGTGTTTATGGCTCGCGTGGCCCATGGAATGTATAAGGCCAACAACCCAACCTAATATATATGGGGCTAAGCTAGGTTGACCCATGGGTTGATCAATTAATTTTAATAAAAAATTAATTTTTAATATTATAATTATTAATTAATTTTTAAATATTTTTTATATTATGTGAATAATATAAGGGGGGCCTTGTGTCTAAAGCCACGACCCTACTCGAAAAAGGCCCATAGCTAGGCTTGTGCATGCTACAGTATAAGCCGACCATTTTCCAAGACTTCGGGTCAAGCCAGTAATTGACGTCTCTAATTTTAATCCTTATTAAGTTTTTTTTAGTATTCTTTTACAATAAAACTATGTTACCCGCTTTGAGTATACAAACAAATATATATTTAATATATGTTATCATACGATTAAATAATTTTAAATTTAAGATAAGATAATATTCACTCATATAATAATACATATAAATAAATACTTATTTGTATACTTAAAATGAGTACGTATAATATTACTCAAACTTTAATCATATCTAAGCAAATATAATAATTATTTATGATTATTTTTTTATGAAATATAATATTAATTTATATTCAATAATTTTCTAATTAATATTGGGCAAACCTACCGCATTTTAAGAGTTACGTTTCATACTTCTTTAATCTTTAACATCTCAATATTACGTGGTTATTCTAACCTTGACCTTCGTTTCATTATTGAGTTCGTCCTTGATCTACCAAGGCATTTATATTTTAATTAAGCACAAAGGATCGATGAAACCACATGGGAAAATCGTAACAAACTATACGGTCAAACTAACTCTTTCCTCTGCAAAGATCTTACATAAAGTTAACCTGAAAAACATGCAGAAAGAGTAAAAGCAAAGAATTGGAAGGCACATAAATATTGGTGGTGGGTTCGACATCAGAATTTTATTGTCTTTATTTTGATTGGCATGTGCAAGCCTTTACTTTATTCCTGCTGGTGGTCCAACAATGGCGAATGATTTTTGCCAGATCTGGGACGATTAAGTAGAGAGATGGAAGAGATGGGAAGAGTTGAAGCAGTGAAGAAAGTAAACAAGCGAAGCTCTAAGCATAAATGAGCTGTATTTCCACTTTGTGTGTAACATATCCAAGTGGCTCTCGTGCTTCCCTCACCTGTCTTCAGTTCGCATGTGGCGTGGGTGCCACAATTTCAGACCTTTTCTTTTATAGTTGCAAGGAAAAAGAAGCCCTCAGCCTCCGCCATGTGGCTCATCTATTTTAAACAATAGATGCTCTTTGCATGGGCTTATGCAGGATGAATTTAAGGTGGATTGAGATCAAATTCGTCTTAAAGTTGTTTAAATTTGATTCATTTAAAGAGAATCAATTTTGAATTTGACTGAGGTTTGAGACAAATTTTAAGCTCGACTCAATCCTATAAATGAAAAAAAAAACCTCCTAAATGAAATTTATGTTATGCATATAAATTACCCAAAAAAATTATTGTTTTAGTTGATTATCACAAGCCTAAAACTTGAATTAGAAAATATTTAATTTTTAAACTTAAGTTCGAACTTGAATTTGTTTGATCAAATTTGTTCTAAGCTTATTCAAACCGAACTTGTTTTCAAACTCAAATATATTCGATTTAAATATATAATAAAAACTATGTGTAAAATCTATGCGTATAAACAATAATATATCATAATATGATTAGATATTATTTTATCTTTAATTTAAAATTATTCGATTATATTATGCATATAGTTTTATTTCTGTACCTAATTTTTTACTTATTTATTTATTTTTTCTTTTATTTTTCATACAGAGGTCTAGCCGAACTCGAAATGGAATCTCCTGGATTGAGTTTGATACGATCGTGGGATTTGAATTGGCCCAACTAGTTTGTACCAAATGGCCCAAAGCAATGTCTACAGAAACGGTGTCTTATCATAGATGGCTGACAAGTCGGCTCTTACTTAAGCAGCCTTATCCATCCAGAGCCGAAAGTACACTGAACTCGAATGATGCCCGCCCTAGCCCACCACCTTACCTTGTCTACACTGCTTCTTGGCTTGCAGTTACCTGAAAATGGTACTTCTCCGCTTTCTCTCATAAGTGAAATCATAGGAATTCAACGCCATGGTTGTCTTCTGCCTTTTAGTTCAAGGAATTAACGTGAACGATCTTAATTTGTGTCACTCCAGGGCATTGTAAGTCGAGTAGGTTACTTCCAGAAACTGGGTCTTTCAGAACTCTGAACAAGAAGAAACCGAGAAGAAGCATGGCTTTGATGAGTAGTTGTAAAGATGGTGATGGACAAGTGAGTCTTAAAGTGGGTGAAGGTGAACGGCTTTATCTTGGAATGGACTTTGGTACTTCTGGTGCGAGGTTTGCTCTCATTGATCAGCATGGGACTATTTTTTCTGAAGGAAAGAGAGAGTATCCAAAATATACGATAAGTTTTAAGGCAAAAATTGCCTCTGTTTGTTAGAGTTTGGATATTGTGCTTATCAAACTTCCAAATTTGATCACATCGATGATATTATTTGTGTTATTGCAATGAATTACATTGCCCAACAAAATTGAAATTGTTGATTGTGTTGTCTAGATAGAATGAAGAAACAATCGATTGGGTTCGCTCTTGGAAGACAACACTTTTCTCTTTGCTTGGAGATGTTCCTGTCGATCTCCGTCCGTTTATATCTTCCATTTCCATTGACGGCACTTCTGCAACTACCATCATTCTGGACAGGTGGGTACCTCAGCAAATTATGGCTAATTATAGCATCAATAGAACTATGTGCAAACGGTATTTAATTGCGGATTCAAACAATGTGTAACAATGTGATTGAGTTAACATACTCAATTTTAAGGAAAAATTAACACCAATCACACTATAACAAATCATTTGGACTGATCACTATATACATAACATTACTCTTCTAGGCCCTTGGTAATGTATTTTTTGTTAATAAAGAATCCCATCCGAACCGGATAATTTTTTTGAACTAAATCAACTACATCAAATAGATAAAACTTCGAGTTCAATGATTGATCTACAATTAATATATTGAATAATTCAAAATTTTTATCTTAATTTAAATCCAACTAGCTCATAACTCAAACACCCCTGATGCTCTAATAGGGGGTTCTACACTTTGACCAGTCAAATTACCCCATCAGGGGCAATGTTAGGATGGCTTTGATGTTATATGCATCTGAATTTTTCTTAATTTCTGCAGCAACACTGGAGAAGTTTTATGGAGACCTTTCCTCTACAATGAGAGTTGTCCTGATGCGTTACCATTTGTTAAGGCTGTTGCTCCTGCAAACCATACGGTCTGCTCAGGCACCTCGACCCTCTGCAAGCTTGTCTTCTGGTGGAACAATGAGGGTGCATATGAAAAATCGGCAGTGTTGTTACATCAAGCAGATTGGTTGTTGTGGTTTCTTCATGGAAAGCTTGGAGTGTCTGATTACAATAATGCTCTGAAGGTCTTTCAACTTCTTTTAATCATTTGTGATCTTTAACCTATCCAGCTTATTGCCAGAAAACTTCTGTTTTAATACCCTTTTATATGTCATAGGTTGGTTACGATCCTGAACTTGAGTCCTATCCTCCTTGGTTGCTCTCTCAGCCTTACTCACAACTCTTACCTTCGGTCAAAGCTCCTGGAACTGTTATTGGCTTGTTAAAAGATGACATCAGAACAGAATTTGGTATGTTTTCCTTCCATCTCCCTATAATTTGTTGAAAGAGGAAGTTACCTTCATTATGCTGAGGAAATACTGGAAAATAGATGAAAATGACTATTCTTCGAGTTAACTTCATTATGTAATTTTTCAATAAAATTATATATATTTACTTTAAATATGTTAATAATTATACAATTAATGTGTATTATCAAGTGACTGAGTGATTTTGAATTAAAAATAAAGTAACACATGACATATTTTTTATATATATATATATATACACACACACTCAAAAGTGAGTACATATAATATTGCCCATAATTTTTACCTATCATTTGTACAAAATCTAGTTATATTTGTGCCAGATACTAAATGCCAATGCTCGTAAGTTTGAAATTAACAGCCATTAAAGGTGGTTTGAGTTGCAGAGGAGCTAGACAGAGTAATAGTTAAGACGGAAGACTTCCATAAGTTTCTGAGATCATGCTGTTGCATGCACCTTGAATATCTTCAACCTGTCCGGTTTAAAAACCTTGTTAAAAAACATGGATATCCTTGCAGGTTTCTCAAATGATTGTGCTGTATGCACTGGAACCACTGATAGCATAGCCGCCTTTCTTGCAGCAAGAGCAACGGAGCCTGGGAAAGCTGTGAGAATTCTGCAGGACTTATCAAACAAAGCTATCATGACAATTTACTGTTTCTATTTTACATAGCTCTATCATTGTTTCTTGAGATACATGATTAAGTATATAATGTTCTTTCTGGTTTTAGGTCACCTCTCTGGGTTCAACTTTGGCCATTAAATTGCTGAGCACCAGTCGGATCGAGGATGCACGATTTGGGGTGTATAGTCATCGCCTGGATGACAAGTGGCTTGTCGGAGGTGCTTCAAATACCGGTGGGGCAGTTCTTAGACAAATCTTCAATGATGAGCAGTTGCAGAAATTAAGCGAACACATTAATCCCATGGAAGCCTCCCCGCTTGACTACTATCCTCTGCAAGCAGCCGGTGAGAGATTCCCAGTGGCCGATCCAAAAATGCTTCCCCGGTATATATATTCTCTTGTTTCGTTAAATTCATCCCACAATTTTGTTCCCAAACTTGAATTCCTTGGCTGGTTTACCCTTGTATCAGGTTAAGTCCTCGCCCACAGAGCGATGTTGAATACTTGCATGGCATTTTGGAGTCGATGGCACGTATAGAGGTGCATTAATGATTCTCATCTTTCATGTATGTTAACTTATTATGGTCATTACTGTATATAAAGTAAAAACTAGAGATGACAAATGGGTCCCTGCAGTCCAGCATGAACCCAACATGAAAAACCCTGGGTTGTGCTAAGCCAGTTGGTTGAGCGAGCGTGCCCTGGACCATTAGATAAGATCTACAGGCAAGCAGAGTCCAATATTGTTGGGATAATTTTTAAAAATTTTTTCTTAATCTTTTTGATGGACCAATGCATCTGATATGGTCTGATATTGTAAAGTGTTAGAAAATTCAAAAATAAAAAAAATATATTTTTTATTAAAGACATATGAGTGAGCCCGTTAAAAGTCTATGGGGGCTTACGGATTGCGTCTCAGGTCAGATTTTACAGAATCGGCCTGACATAAAAGCTTGTCAAATGACGGGTGTCAATGATAGGCTTCGACGCGGCCCAACACATGGATCCGGTGGGCCGGATCAGGATCAGCCCAGTTACCTTTAGCACTAAATATGTCTGTTAACAATTTCAAGAAGTCCTGACTTTTTTTTTTTAATATATATAATAACCCAGTAAATTTATATATAGGCAAGGGCTTACAGCTTATTAAAAGAGCTTGGCGCAACACAAGTGGAGGAAGTGTTTACCGCGGGCGGTGGTGCGAAGAATGAGAAATGGACGAAGATACGTGAGAGAGTCCTTGGCTTGCCGGTGAGGCGGGCAGCTCAAACAGAAGCTGCATACGGAGCTGCCCTACTGGCATTGAAGGGAAAGCAATCAGTAGCGCCTTGAGCAGATGAAGTCAAATATTATTGTCGGAAGTAAAAGATCGGATATAGATATGGAAGCGGCGCATTTAATGGGTGTATACTCATGATTTTATCTACTGCCGATTAAGTAAAACTTTGCGGTTACGGCAAAATTGAATCAATTTTGCCTCGTGCTTTGTGATCTTAGGGCGACACGCCCTGTCTAATGATTAACAATTCTTTTTATACTAAATGGTTTGGTCCTACCTACAACGTTTCACTTAATTTTGGTTGCTTAAAAAACGGGGGTTTTATACCTATTTAGAATAGTATTTATATATATTATTTTATAATTAAATATTATTTTATTTTTAATTTAAAATTATTTAATTATATAATAATATATATTAAATATATTTAAAATAAATTTATATAATTTTATTGAATTTAATTTGTATTAATCTTGTAAACCCTTATTATGTCTTAATTCTAAAAAATAGAATACGGTTATTTTTATTTTTTATTTATTAAGATAAACTGCCAGATAGGATTATATCCAAAATTCACAAATGAAGTCATTAAAATTAAAGGAAATTACCTCACCTATAGACAAGCGTTTGAATCAATTTTAATATTCGATAACAAACTTTCGTCGGACTCATGTCAAGGCTTGAAAGGGCCGTTTAAGATTTTAACTTTGCTGAAAGTGAATGAAGTGAAGCAATATTATTTTTAATTACATCATAATCAGCTTCAATGTTGAAAAATCAGTATGATATATATATATATATATATATATATATATATATATATATATATATATATATATATATAAAAGGTGTTTGGGTGTAATTCCTTTTATAAGAAATTAGTCAAAACTCTTTTTAATCATAAGTATAAATCCTTTATTACGTGTGATTTATCGATTTTTTATTATGTTAATTTGTATAATTAACATCCATTTATTTACAAATCGTGACCAATCCTTAATAAGATATTACGATTATTCAATTAATAAAAAATCAATAAAAAAGTTAATATTAACATTTTAATTGTATGATTATTGTGTATTTAAAATTTTTCATTAATTAATATTCTGTTATGGCTAAGACACATAAATAATATTTACTTCATAATACACTAAATATTAATATTTAATTAATTAAATAACAATTACGTTAATATTGGAGTAAACATCAATCTATTTGCACTATGTCTGTAGATTTTAGTATATTAGAAACACTAAACAATACATTGAGGAGACATTTGGTTTGGGTAATGTTTTATTACTAAAATATAAAGATTACCTTGAAGATGGATTACTTAGAAGATTATTGGGTATAAATGATTATTATGTTTGATAAAATTTAGTAAGTATAAATAATTATTGTGTTTGGTTAAAGGTAATAAAAGATTACTAGTAAATTATTTTATTTAAATGTCCTTGAATATAATTATTTTTAAATATTTTTTATATTATTTATCGTATTAATTAAAAATAAATTTATTTTTGTCTCAAAAAATTAATAAATAATAATATAATTATAATAAAATCAAGATTACCTTGATAATCTTTAAATACCTAAGGTGAAAGTAGGAATCAGATTACCACTTATATTACCTGTCACATCAGCATTAGTAATAGAAGATTATTATAATATTTTATTACTAATAAACAAAACAAGGGAATAAAAAATATATTACCAAGATAATATTAAAAAACTCAAACCAAACGCCCCTTGAGATATTTGCTTGCGTACTCGACGGTAATGAATTATTTGTTGATCTATCATAGCTTTGCTATAGTTTTATACATAATCAACCATTATTGTTTTAATAGTTTTTCGAAAGAGGTTATATTTGGCTAATGTCAAACTAGAGTAATTGATGTACAAAATGTTTTAATGATCTCAAGTTTATGAATCACATTTACCATCGTCTTTTAGAAGATTTGTTTCACAAGTATTGAAGTTACTACCTATATGAAATCTTCTTAGTAGGTTAATTTGGTGCATATGTAGCTGATATATACCCATGTGTTACACCAAATTAAGACCAACAAACTTGATACGTGAGATTTATTGTTACCTTACAGTAAGATTATTAAATACTATGATGTTCTTATTGTATTATCTATATCATAGGTACTAATACTATGAACATTTTAAAATTAATTATCATATGTGTTTCTATAGTTTTCACGATCAATCTACATATTGATTCCCTTGCTAAGGTTTTACTAACTTATGAATATTTACTCAAACATACATGTAAATATATACACTTACAAATAAACAATATCATTTGAATATTTAAATATAACTTTTTACGAATTTATATCATCGAAATTATTGATGATTAAACACTAACTCTAGCATTATCATTCACTTTTATTAGTAAATTATGTTTAATTTTTTTATATGTAGTTATTTTACTCTTTTTTTAAAATATCAAAAATTTATCTAATTTTAAAATATTATTTTACGGTGAAACTATTATTTTAAATTATCTAGAAATATATTAAAATTTAAAAAGAATTGTTTGAATTTCTAAAAACCCTATGAAAAATTCATGAGCATCTTTAACATTTTGGAAAATTAAAGTTGACATGTAAACGTACGTTATTTTATAAAGGAAAAATAAATGAGAATCCATGAAAACTTTGGATGGTAATTGTGATTTTTAGCAAACCTTGATGGGCAATACTGTTTTGGCTTTGATCAAATGAACCTAACACATACAAAATCATAGTTCTTATATTTCGTTTGCTAGTTTATCCTCTTTCTCACCGTAGAAAACTAGGGCATTGCATGGTCTGAGTAATGGCCGGTGTTAAGTTACAGAGATCCTTAAACGCAGAAGCTCCGGAGTTCTTTCCCTGTAGCCGAAACAACCAAGTCGATGAAGTTTCTTATTTTGCCTCTTATCTTCAAACTCCCCAAATTTTCTCCTTTCAAAACCCTTACCTTCTCTACCACAGGCCGTCGACTTCATATTCAAACACCCATCTTTCTAGAAACAAAACGGGGTTCGGCGATTTACCGCATGCACCTGCTGATGTAGCTACATCATCAGAATCAGTCCCTTTCTGGGTGAATACACCTGATGAAGAAACCTATTTGACAGTTGATGAAGCGGCGGAGGAGCCACAACTTGGGGTTCAAAACGGTTCTAATTACCATAGAAAAGCTAAAAGAGGGCCGTACGGAAATAGGTTTCTCTGGAGACGAAGGTATAAGCAAGAATGGAGGCTTAGGAGACAGAATGGCGAGGAGGGGGGGTGCAGTCGTTATGGGGATGGTGAAAATTTTTCTAGGTATCCGAGAAATTTACATTACAGGGTTGCGCCGCCCAAGATTAAACATCCTGTGCTTCCTCTTGAGAGTGATGGTCTAAATACTACTGTGATGATCAGAAATATCCCAAATAAATTCACGTATATATGATCGTTCTTTCTCCTCATTCCATGTGGGTTTTTTTCCTCCTGTTTTCTACCATTCACGAGTTTGTTTTGTGCTTTTGCTTTTTTCTTCAGTCGTGAAATGTTGATGAACTTCCTCGACGATCATTGCAAGGTGGAGAATGAAAAGGCTCAAGTTCAGAATTCAGTCACAAAAGACGAAGAACCAGCCCTCGTGTCAGCCTTTGATTTCTTGTATTTGCCAATAGATTTCCAGTAATTAATAATAACTTCATTAAATAACATTTATGCAATCTTTTCGATTCTAGTTGTCATAAATTTACTGATTTCTAATATTAATGCAAGTATGAGTTCATTTACTGCCTGTATATAATTCATGGTGGTGTTGCAGAAATCGCGTGAACAAAGGCTATGCCTTCGTGAATTTCACAACTCCAGGAGCTGCCTGGAAGTTTTATCTTGCATCTCACAATCAACCTTGGGGAGCTTTCCAATCAAACAAGATACGCGAGATTGCCTCTGCCAGACTTCAGGTATAGACTTCATCATTCTTTTTACTGTTGAACAGTCATTTCCGTATTTGTCAATGTCATTTCTATCTACAGGGAAGGGAGGATTTGGTGAGGCATTTTGAGAAGATTTCGTTTCCCTGTGGGGAGAAAGAGGAGTATTTGCCGATATGTTTCACACCGGCGCGCGATGGCTCGAGGGAGAAGGTGAACCAACGCACTGTTGGGAGATGTGCAGGCTCCGTAACCAAATCCTTCTCCAGCTCTGACGGTTGACTTGATGCATGCTTGTTACTGTAACTGTCATTTTCGCTGACATGACTCTCCCGTGTGAACAAAGCTCCTTGTTGGTTCAGTTCTGAGTGTTGTAAATTAGTGTTAGTTTGGTTTAGTTTTCCTGTTTCAGTTCAGTTGGCTGAGAGCTGCCCCGTTCGATTAGGAAGCCGTACGGGGGTGGACCCTGCCACCTGAGCCAGTTGATCATGTTTTCGTAAGGACAGGTTGTGAGTTCCACCCTGAAGATTTGGGGACGGTTGTGATCTAATGGGCAGCTTCTTGTGTGTATTATTAATCCTATGTGTAATAAAACCTATGTCTTTTCCTTGGGTGAGTCGCTGTGATTTTCGAGTGTGAAGGAAAAAAAAAAAAAGGATTAGAATGGGGGTGTTGCGAGAATCGAACTCGCGGCCTCTCGCACCCGAAGCGAGAATCATACCACTAGACCAAACACCCGAGTAGATGTTGATTTAAGCAGCTTCAATATATATACGAGAACCCAACAAAAACCCAGTTTCCTGCAGGGGCCCTTGTGCGTGGCCGCTACCCCTTCAATCCTTTTTTAAAATTTGGCCAATCACATCGATAATTATTGAAATTATAAATATTTATTTATAAATTATTAAAATTAATAAAATAATTAATATTATTTATAATTTTAAAGAGTTTAAAAAATTAATAATTTTCTTTAGATTAATTTTGGTAATATTATGTTTTTTTTCTTTTGGAGCTTCTTCTTCCTCTCTTTTCATTGGTCGGTTTTCTTCTCCCTTCGCTTGTCAGTTTTGGAAACCATAACAATTAGTGTTAGCAAAAGAAGAAAGAAGGAAACTGGCCAATAATGAAATGAAAAAAAAAAAAGAGAGAAAAAAAGATATCATAAAAAAGAAAATATAATATTTTAAAATTTAATTTATAAGTTAATTTTTTAAATTAAAGAAAAATTAGATAATATTTTATTATTTTTAATGTATTTCTACTGAAGATATGATTTTTCACCGGTTACTCCTCTCCACTTTTCTCAATCTTTCTCCTTTTCTATTACACCCATTACTATTAAAATGAGGGCAAATTGTGGAGAAACTAAATGCCAAGTACTTAATGGAAATTCTATGAAGTTTTGTTTGTAAGTGCAATAACATAGGGACTACTTGTGTTCTCTTAAAAGATGTAACCGGAACTGTTAAGTTAGTATTAACTTTGACGGTTTCCGTTAGCCTCTATTAAGTGAAAAGGACCAAAAATAGCAACAATTAAAAATAAATTAAATGAGATATTAACCTTCAAAAATAAAAAAGAGTTTTTTATTTATAACAGGGAAAATGACAAAAATACAGAACATTAGAAAAGATTGGCCATTTGGACGCCATAGCCATGCCAAGCGACAAGTTGTTGGCGCCAGAAAGATTGGGGTCATTCACAAGTTTCAACGAATGTTCTTCATTCTGTAATATTTGTTTGAATCTAAAACCAAAATTTAGATATTAATTTATCATTCGAAATCTACAACTAGACGCCAAATCCTAAGCACAATACGAATACCCACTAATCTGATCGACAGTGTTGTGGGCTTCAATCCGTGAAGAGGGTTGAGAGATGGGAACTTTGGGAGCGGTTTTAAGGCACCCAGATGATTTTTACCCCCTGTTGAATCTGAAAATGGCGGTGCACAATGCTGCCAAGCAGATCCCACCTGAGCCTCACTGGGCTTTTTGTTATACTATGCTTCAGAAAGTCTCTCGTAGTTTTGCTCTCGTAATTCAGCAGCTTGATACCGACCTCAGAAACGCTGTAAGTCTCCTTATATGAGTTATTAGTTGTGATTAATATCGTGTTATAATAATTTTTTTTCCATAATTGTGGCAATTAATATCAATTTTGTTTCGTATTGTGTATTTGTGTGTGCTTATGTTTTGTTGTGAGGTTTGGTGGCTTATTGAGAGTTCTGTATTTTTTATACATAAGAGTATTCTTATTTATACTGAAAGGGAAATGCTGCCTTAATGGAGCCCCGGTAATGTTGATTGAATTAGCGACTCTTTTGAGCCACATCAGTACCAAGGGTAACGTTACCCCCTCAGCCTGATCCAAGTCAATGCGAGGGTGGGAAAGGGGTTAAAGTTCCCCTCGGTATCTTAACAATTTCCTACATCATCATTTTGGAAGCCTGCAATGTGATATTATATTAGACTATTTTAGTAGTATTTAATTAAATAGAAGTTGTAATTTTCATTTCTGGAATGTTATGTTTTTTTATTTGCAGTCTTAATAGCCAGAAAGCTTACGTGTGTTTCACTGCTATTGTTTGTTACTGTGGGAGATGTTCATAAATTAGTTTGTTTTTTATCTTTAGTTGCATTTGCATTGCATCTTTGTTTATAGTGACATCTTAATTCTATTTTTCAAGTGACAGCATTTGTGGATATGCAGGTATGCATATTTTATTTGGTTCTTCGTGCTCTTGACACTGTTGGTACTTTTCTTTTATCTTTGACCTTTTTGATTTCTGTGTGATTTCTTGTATTTTGCTGTCTAGTGTATTAGATTTTCCATATTGAATATTTGATTTAAATGAGATCATTTCAGTCGCTTTAGCTTCTACAGTGATAAATTTCATTTATGTGGATTATGTACACTTGGACTATTAGTTGCAGAAATCTGGAAGAATTTAATTTGTTATTATTACTTTTTGTGTATTATTTTTCACTGCTGCTATGTATTTTATTCAAATGTTGCTGAATGCTTTTTACCCCTTTCACTTATGGCTTTCCATTACAGAGGATGATACAAGCATCCCAACAGAGGTCAAGGTGCCTATTCTCTTGGCTTTTCATAGTCATGTGTATGATTGTGACTGGCATTTTTCATGTAAGTTTTCTCGTATATGATTCATCATGTTACTGTGGTTATATGGTATTAGGTGTTAATTGTCTTAATTGAATCCTGACACACTTTGCTCATTTTATTTCTTTTATTTTGTTAAGGCGGTACAAAGCATTACAAAGTTCTCATGGACCAGTTTCATCATGTTTCAACTGCTTTTCTTGAGCTTGGAAGGGAGTTAGTCTCTTATACTTGCTTTAGCCTAGGATAATCAATTTGAAGAAATTTCTTTTGATATGATGCCCATTTGTATTATTCCTTTTTCTTCCCTGTCTGTTTTTCATTACCATGATAGGATTTTCCAGAGACTTGGTTTTATTTTGAAACAAATTTTATTCTAACAAAAGCGCAATGCAATTGAAGTTGCAATTTATTTTGTAGCAGTTCATACAAGTAAATATAAAGAATCTAAGATGATAATGATTCTTTTGGAAATTCTCAAGGCTAGATTGTTTTGTGATTGTATGCATCCTAACTATGTGGGGGAAAATCTTGTTTGTAAGATTTTTCTGCATCTATTTGCATTCACATATGGTTGCACTAATAGTTTTTGACATTGTTCTTTAACTAGAATTCACATTTTGCAGTTATCAGAAACCAATTGAGGATATTACCCAAAAAATGGGTGCAGGAATGGCAAAATTTATTTGCAAGGAGGTTCGTGAATCATGTAACTTGCTAGAGTAAACTCTTCTAAAAGGCTTGATATTCCTTATTTTCCAAACTGCCCGCAACGCAAACCAAGAGGACAAAACCGACTTTACCTTGAAAATGAAAACAAAAATTAAATAAAATTCAATGTGTAAAATTTTATATGTAGTACTGGATAAGATATAATAATATTCTATATATTATGGTAGAAATGTGGGTAATAGTTGATTAAGTCTTCCAGTCTGGAAAATTTTAGAACAAATTGTGAATTTTCTTTAAAGATTACATTGTTCAACTTCTATCTCTGGTTGTTCTCACAATGTAAAATATGCATAAGGTACGTGGCATTTGTGATAATGGTATTTAGGAAATTAAAGCTTCTGTAAATGAAGTGGTGGAAGCTATTGGATATCCTATAATTTGTTTTACCATATTTTAGACTTAATTTACGAGCTCCTTGAGCCAATTACAGAAAAAGCAATTACACCAATAAACTTTATTCTCATCTTGCAGATTGAAACAATTGATGACTATGATGAATATTGCCACTATGTCGCTGGACTTGTTGGATTAGGCTTATCTAAGCTTTTCCATGCCTCTGGGAAGGAAGATATGGTGCCGGATGATCTTTCGAATTCAATGGGTTTATTTCTGCAGGTGTTTCATTATATGGAGCAACAATGTGTTTTTTCACCAGCTTCAACTTTTGATTTAAAATGCTAAAGCTTGACTGTATGGATCTACAATAACAGAAAGCAAATATCATTCGAGATTACCTGGAGGATATTAATGAGATACCAAAGTCGCGGATGTTTTGGCCTTGTGAGATCTGGAATAAATACGTTAATAAACTAGAGGTGTATTCTCTTTCACATATTTTATCTCTATTTGTAGTTATACCTTCCTCTTTTCACTTTGACTGTGCCTTTTTAATGTTTTAAACTTGATTTAGTTCAGCATTTATAGTTGCATTTGTTTTTTCAAGTTGACTTTCTTAAAATGGTTTTTGCACCCTCAGGACTTAAAGTACGAGGAAAATTTGGTCAAGGCAGTGGAATGCTTGAATGACATGGTTACCAATGCTTTGACACATGTGCAAGATTGTTTCAAGTACATGTCTGTATTACGAAATCCTGCTATATTCCGATTCTGTGCTATACCTCAGGTAGCTGGCTTCTAACTAATGTCATGTCTTATAGAAACATCGGGAAAGTGTTGTATTAGTACTTCAAAATGTTATTGTTATTGAATTTACGTATTGTGACTATTGCATCTTCTGAAGTTGCAACATGATGCCATGTTGTGTGAAGACTTTTTGCTTAAATTATAAACAAAATAATCTTTGTTATTTAGTATGAGTTCTAATTTTTAAGCAAAAAGTATTTTACTGTAGCATATTTTGTTTCTATTGTATTTTCTTTCCTATTGTTACCGTCAAAGGATGCATTCACGAATCATGATGTTTTCGAGTGCTACTTATATTGAAAGTGAAGTTAGTTTACTGAATCCGTTGTTGCATGAGCCATATTGTTTACGGAATGTTCTATTGCATCCAAATTTGATAATATTCATCAAGTTCGTAACATTCAGATTCATTAAGTTTATTCTTTTAATGAATTATGAAGCTTTATAGAAAACTTGTATCAAATTTGATTCATGCTACCATTACCAGGTTATGGCAATCGGAACATTAGCATTATGCTACAACAACATTGAAGTCTTCAGAGGTGTAGTGAAAATGAGACGTGGTAAGATAATTTGAACATTTTTGGCAGTTGAAACTATGGGAGCATCTCGCATATGTAACTGGAAAAAATAATTTAGGTGTCTGCATATCACATGTGCATTAAGTTGCTCCATTTTTCATTACATAGCGTTCCATATCATTCGCATAAGAAGTTGGAAAGCTCATGCTATTTGTGGCTTCTGGATGAAATCACCTATTATCTGTGAACAACTTTCATGTCTTAGATTTTTCAATCACATTGTATAAATCATTCCCTGGTGTTTTTCTTTTTCTTATGTAGGATTCCAGTGGTTGGAATAAAACAAGGGCTTTGGTTCGCTTTTGTTGCCACTGATGTGGCTATGATTTTCTTGTATTAAATCCTAATGGTGTGTTTATTATGTTCATGTTTCTAGGTCTCACTGCTAAAGTCATTGACCGAACAAATAAAATGTCTGACGTTTATGGTGCCTTCTATGATTTCTCTTGTATACTGAAGTCCAAGGTATTATGCTAAGCTAAAATTTAACTTGTAGTCGCCGTTAGTAATGGTCATAATTAGCAACCATGGCGATTATTTTCCCCCTTCACTAACGTAGAGATGCAACATTTGTATATTTTAGGGATAATAATATGAGGTTCACTTGCAAAGGGGGAAAGCTTGAGTGCTGTTTGCATCTATATTGTGGTTGGTGTTTCATTTTTTCGCCTTTATGTTTCACTCACCAAAATCTGTTATGGGTGGTTGTAGATCAAGAAGAATGATCCCAATGCAACAAAAACCTTGAGCCAGATTAATGCTATACAGAAAATATGCATAGATTCTGGGGTCCTAGGCAGAAGGTTGGTAAAAGAAAAAGTTATATTCACATTGAATCGAATCTTCTTATGTTCTGTCTGACAACGTTTTCTGTATTCTACCAGGAAATCTTACATAATCCAAAATGGGCCAAAATACAATTCAACCATGGTAAGTTTTAACAGAACTTTCGACCTTTTGTAGTTTTTTCTGAAGAATAATTTCTGATTATATTCCAATTATGCAGATTGTCCTACTTTTCGTTATACTAGCCATCATTTTCTCATATCTCTCTGCCAACCGAGCAACAAATTAGTGTTAAGTTCAGCTACAGGAATACACTTAAACAAATTCTCTCAGGAATTAAATCTAATTACTCCTTCCCATTCGGCATTCGGCATTCACATGAACTTATTTCTGTGTCCATGGAAGAAGCATATGGGTTATCGAGGTTGTCTTTCTATGTTTTTATACAATGTTTTTGCTGGATTCCGTACATCAATGTTTTATGATTGCTGATTTAAGATCAAAAGAATTGATTCAATTTTAAGTAGTGTTTTTGGTGTTTTTGTAGGCTCTAAAATTGTTGCATCCAAATAAGAACAAGGCTACAATGCTAATCTCTTTCGTGTAGAGCATAATCAATACTGTTTGCCCTTAAATATCTTCAGAGCAAAACACAATTCAGGCTCAGAAAATTTCAGGCTAGGAATTGTTTTACTGGAACCAAACAATTTTTGATGTTTTCAGTGTTATGAAGATGCCTCCCTGAAACTGTGAAGGATGCAGATGAAGTGTTCTATCAATATCAAAAGTTCTATAAATAATTAGAAGTGTCTGTTATTTGACTTGAATAACTCGCAAAAATGTAGATAATGGACTTTTTTCTTATTTGAATTTATATATTCTTGTAAGACCATTTAATTTGAATTTAAAATGTGCTCTGAAAACTGTTATAATTATTCATGCGGGTTAAATTAGTGTGACTGGCGAAAACAGAAAAAGACTGAACAGAAAGCTCACTCATCAATCAACAATTTTCAACAACATATCACAAAAATTCTTATCACGCCCTAGTACCAAAAAATAAATAACACGTGAAAGGCATTTCACATACCAATTGGAACAGAGGGATATCCGAGGGTAGCTATACCACATGTCAAAAGCGCAGTCAGAAGATTGGTTTTCTTATATCTGGGATAATACAAGCTCGAACTTTTGAGTACAAAGTTGGGGCAAAACATACACAAAATCTGCAGAGGCTGCTGACCATTGTTAAAACTTTAGACCACTACGGCCACTTTGCTTGCAAGAACACGATCCCTTCTTTCAATGTATCCAAATGGGAACCATCCTGCTTTTCCTTTGCATTCGCCTTCTGCCCAACCATTGTTTGTCACCTGTCAAGATTGTGATCATTGGATCAATTTTCAACTTTATTCAGTAAAGATAGCATATTAAGACATTGAACATATTAAAGTTGTTGCTAACCTTTCGAATCACCACATAGTCACCGACTGACAAAGTCAGCTCCACATCGGATTCAGCTTGATATGGATACATAACCTACAAGACAAGGTCAAATAAGAAACATATAGCATACAAACAGCCATTTTAAGGATTGTGACAATTTCTTTAGTCATATTTGTACGTAGGATCGAGATACACGTAAATACTAACCTCCCCCAGGAAGTAACCCATGCCATCTGTTGATCCATTATTTGTTTGAGAAGCATATACGCCATTAGCTTCTTCATATGCTGGTGGTCGAGGCATGGGGCTTTCCACACTTGGGCTTGGAGCAGCTTCAATCCGTTGTCGCTCTGATATCATCTAACAATAGTAATAGAGAACACAGATTAGAATCATAAGCTGATGCAGACAACTACAGGACAAGTTAAAAGTGAAATCAGATTTTAAGTGCAGGCTAAATATGCCCAAATGGAAAAGATAACGTGACTTAATACCTCGCTTTCAAGCTGATCAAGTATCTGAAGTACTCTCTGATGATATGTGCGCTCTGCTTCAACCTTTATTACAATATTAAAATGACAGGATAGTTTCAAAATGTTTTTCTATAATATATAATCCAAAATTATAAAAATTGTACAAATGACAACAATAGAGGGAAATTTATACTACCATAGCAATAAGTCGCTGGAGAGTCAGCCTTTGTTGCTGAGATTCAACAGCAGCCATCGCTGCAGCAGCTTCCTTCCCCAAGATTGCCATGTTTGACTTCAAATCATGCAGTTTTGCTTCTGCAATTTCCAATTTCATAGCAAGCTCAGGATTGCCTGGTATTTCTCTAACTTTAACTTGTCGTTTCGAAACTTCAATAGCCTAACTAGGTTTAAGAGGTGTAACAACAAGAATGAGGATAATTCTTCTAAGGAAATTACAAAGAAATGAAAACAAAAATTTGAATCAAAATAACATACACAACCAAGTAAATCATAAAATCAGAACAATATTCTTTTTAATAACTAAGTTGCATACTCATAATATAAAATACCTGAGCTTCAGCTTCTTGCCTCATTCTGTCATAACGTTGAGCAAGATGTCGGGCATCTTCCAATGGAGCTCCCATTACCATTGCTCTCAGTGGCTCTGCAACCTAAAAATCAAAACATTCAATGCCACATGAAGAATAAAATTAAAAGGCCTGTGAAAATCGGAAGGAGTTATTAAAAAATACATATAATTAAGTGTAATTGTAAAACAAAAAAGTATTCAAATGTTTTGATTGTTTGGATAAACCTGTGTGCCAAGAGCTTTTAAGAGATTCCCACGCTCCTTCTCCATTTGAGCTCGAGCTCGTCCATAATTCAGTGCAGCTTTTGATAATGTATTACCACTGGTACAGGTATTTTCAGAACCATATTTCCTGCTATCCTCAGACAACTTTGTTCCTGACAAAAAAATGAAAAAAATTACATTGATGGAAAATGTTAAGTCCATGAAATGAAACTCACAGTCAAATATTAAAGATTGACATTAAAGTTTAACCAAAAGACCTATTTCCACTTGTTTGGATCCCGTAACAATATATCCCTCAACACCACGAACCATATCCCTTTGAAAATGCTGATAAAAGAAATTGAACCTTTAGGAATTAACAGGGGAAAACAGAAATAGAAGAGCACTAATCAACAGGAGGACAATGCAACCTTGCCAGCACGTGTTGAGATGTAAAGTCTCTCAAGTCTCTGATGTTGGTGGAGTTCTGCCTCATCAGTTATAACATTGTCTGAACCTCCATAGCCCCCAGCCCCAAATTGTTTGAGGACAGCCTGAAGTAAAACTTTGTCTAATTAACACACTAGTTTCAAGCATAGAAAAAAATAAATGGGAGGAATAAAGGTCATTAAACAAAATATACGTCTTACTTAAGACAGCATATTATTACAGACAGATTAAGTCGTTGGTTGCGAAAAAACAGAAGCAAGGATACTGATCACAGTGGGTCTTCAAAATCATTGGTCAAGATCAACAAACACATGAAAAATGTATTAGGTGTAACATATATGGTGACAAGCATCACTAGCAAACATAAACCAAGATTCAGTGTTTCTATGTAAAATGAGCAGATTTATTACACTACAATTTTTACACAGACGGTTACTAGTAGTCTTAAAACTAATCCCTATATCCCTATCCAACATTACCTGTAATATCACAAAGCCAATTCTTTCACAAATGATGATTTGTTTGTTCAAGTAATGGACAATGAAGCCATACTATAGCTTCCATATGATGACTACATACCCTGCTTCACCACTGGAAATGGCGTCAGTGCTACTGGCTATGGTTGATTGGGCTCAAAAACCAGCAGCCGTACAGAAAGTTTTCATCCAGAAGGGAAAAAATGCTTTATTTGCTGATTATCCCTACTGCAAATCATTACACAAAGAACCTACATTCTCTTACTAATGCCGCAACGCAACCACACTGATAACAAAGTAAATAAATCTCCTAACAGCCACGAAACACAATTGCAACAAATGAATTCTCAGGTAAGAGCATAAATATATCTGCAATAACAAATTTATAATAAAAAAATCTCTGCTTCCACTATTTAAAATCATTTGATAGATCCAAATTAGACCTAAACGATATTCCCCGAAATTAACAGAGCTAAAAGCCACAGCTAATCACAACCTTTTCAAACATCAAATAAATCAACTAAATGGAACTAAAAATAAAACAGTAATGCATCAACGTTTGACAAGATCAGAGATGATAAGCTACGAGACACAACCGGAACTGGATCTAAATGAAATTTTGAAGAAGAAATTAAAGTGTAATAAAACATTAAAAACTAATTATTCGTATATTTGTTTATACGGAGATGGAGAAGGGAAGGAAGAGAGGGACCTGTTGTTGCCTGGCGACTTGTTCTCTCAGCTTCGTGGCTTGTTTTCTGATTGCCTCCATTCAATTCAGAAGCGAACAGAAGTTTTGTATTTTAATCTTAATTATGATTTGAATTCTCTGAGCTCGAGGACGACCTGAGAATTTTAATCTTTAAATTGAAACCAGTTTGTGTCTCGGAGTCGTTCCATTTTTAATTTTAACATTTTGAAAATTAGACGATACAGCTCTGTTATTATGCGGCCGTTCTCATTTATCTTTTTATGAGCTCTTCTCCGCAACATCCATCTTAATAATCTCTATCGGCCAAAGGACCATACCCCTACCAAGGTTTGCAGAAATGACAAATTTTTACCTTTAAGTTTCAAAAAGTCAGATTTGACCCGTTAACCGCTTTTGTTAGTAAATTTTGTTAAATGAAAATATAAAAATGTCATTTTGTATATATTTTTTATTTTTCTTTCTATTCTCTCTTTTCCTCTTTATTCTTTTTATTTTTATTTATTCTTTTTATTTTTCTACTTTACCTTTTCAAAAGTTGTGGGGTGAATGAGCAGGGCACTAAGAAAGATGATTGGGAAGGAGAGATAGTACTAGAGAGGGAGACATATCATTGGAAGATTACCAGAGAAGACATCTGTTTGTCAAAAAATTATCACTAAAAAGTTAAAATTGTAGGGGAAATATGATTTTTTAAAACTTAAACATGAAAATAGTTAGTTTTTAAAGTTAAAAAAAAAAGATAATTATTTTTAATATCATTGATTAAATAATAATTTTATTCATAAAATTAATTTTGTTAACTTTAATAATTTATGGATGAGTATTTGAGTTTTTGAAACTTAACAAGTACAAGTTGCGAATGGGCTAAACCTTGGGGGGGAATTAGTCTTTTGGCCTTAAAACACTCTAAAATGTGAAGTACCAACAGCTTGTTAAGGCAAAAGCATCTTATAATCCAAGAAAAAACATAATGGAAAGAAACACATATTCCATTAAGGGAAATATATAAGCAAACATTACCTAGATAGTGGTTAATTTGGGTTGAAATTGATGCATATTTCTCTAGGGCTTGCTTCAGATAATATCTTGTAAGCTTCGCTATATGTAAAGTGATCAAATTTCCATATTGCGTCTTTGGTGAAAAGTTGTATCTTGCTTTTAAGTTCTTTCTAATTTCATGTTCTGTACTGCTGTACATAATTCTATTGACAAATACTCATGGCTAGTATCATGTGTAGATGTGTAAAAGGCCAAAACAGTATTCCCCACCCAAGTTTTAGCCCAATTTTAAAGATATATTCATAGTAATTCAAAAATATATTCTTGTTTATAAGGTAATTTCTGTTAAAATTTTCTATTAAAGGTAAGAGTAAAACTGTCATTTTAACGCTAATATTAAAAAATATATTATTTTATTTTATTTGTCCCCTAGGTTTTAAAATTTGACATTTCACGTCAGTCCTCAACTCTGAAAAATCATCATTTTTCCTTTAGGGTTTAAAATTTTTAGGGTTTTTTCTCTGGCTACCGGAGTCAACTTTCCCCACCCATCTTTCTTTGGCGACTGAAGAAGGAAAAGACGACCGCCCAGACGCTTGAGTGATGTCATGTGATTCATCGATCTCAACCATGATGACGGGGAAATGAGGTCGAACGACTTTGAGAGATGTTGAGGCGATGATGATAGATGCCAAGGAGACGAATCGCACAAAAGGAGAGACAATTTCCGCGAAAGATGGGGAGATGCTAGCCAAGATTCGTTGCCTTCCAAGTATCGAACAAAAGATAGGTGGTCTGGAAGAAGGGAGAGAGATGGTCCAACAGTGTTGGTTGTCAGAGAGGGAGAGGTTTTGCTAGAATATCAAAACCTAGGGAGAAAAAGTGAATTTTTAAAAACTTAATTCTGGGAAAACAATTTTTACCTTTATTTCTAACAAAAGTTAGTTTATGAATAAGTGTTTAGATTTTTCATCTGTCACGGATATACTTTTGAAATTAGGCTAAAAATTGGATGGGAGATAGTCCTTTGGTCCATGTGTAAAATAATGTTCAACTTGGGTGCATAAATAATTGCAATCTCGAATGCCATTTGTGGAAGGCAATGTGCAATGTTACTGACTGCTACTGTTTCCTCCATGATCCAATATCCATATTTCACTCAAACATAATTATTGTGAAAGTAATCTGAACCAATCCAACAAACCCATATGTAAATATATATCAATGCACTCACTGATTCATTTTAATGGTTTCACCATTTACAGAAATGGTAGCTCAAACACTGAAGCAGATATTCTATGCAGGTCCCTTACATTCCATTAGAGTCATTGCTCATATCAGTATATGAAAAATTTGTAAATCACATGTACAATATATCTTTTTTTATTACTCATGCAGATGTTTTTCAGGGTTTCTCTTGATAAGGGCTACAGCAGGTTCTTGCTGGCTTTTTCTTAGCTTCATCTTTCTTCTAGATGTGTTTCAGCTGACAACTTCTTCCAGAAATGTGGGGTTTCATCCGTGAACTTCTCTTTGGTTCTTGATGTTGTGTTTTTCCATTATTTTAGTGAATGGGTTGTGGTATTTTTGGTGTTTCACGGGTTTACATTGTGTATATGGGAGATAGAAGCTTTGATGAGTCTCAGCTGACTCGGAATTTATACCATGAGATTCTCTCAAATATTCTTTGAAGGATTTTCATCTAACTCCTCTTTGTTATAATTCATCTTTTCTTTACTTCTTCTTTATTATTATTATTTTTTAAATTGTGTGAAATGTTGAATTTCTGCATGGTGAAAACTGGAAAGCAAGTGTATAGTACCCATTTTCAAGAACCCAATTTTCAATTTTTACATGTTTTAATTTCCTTTTCAAAGAGATTAAAGTTTGAGGACTAGAAAAAAACAATAATTAGTGAGCAGGTGGTTCTGGCGCTTCCGTAGTGGCTGATTGGTTGCAGCTTAGTACTGGTGGAGTGGCCTTCATCTTGAATTTGTATTATGCTGATTGAGACCTCATTTTAGCAATAAACACAAATTAACAAATTCTTATATAAATTTGACAGCGATGAAGCTGCAATGGAACCAATTCTGTTCAGCTACAAGCAACATCATATGGCTTAACAGCTATCAAAATATTTTCGTTGCTTAAACTCAACTTTGATGCATTGACTTGCTTAAAGTTATAGTAAATTAGGTGTATTGATTAAGGCTGTGTCTTGGGTGTTATAAGGAGGATGGTATTCGCTCAATAGGTTAGTCTCATAAAGTCCAAGATGCCCCACTTAATCATCGAAATTTTGTGGCTCTTACTTTTGTTGTAAGTTTCAAGGAATCATAAAATCATGCAAGGATTATATTCTATGATGTCCATCCGTGGCCTTGATTAAGCTTGGTCATCATAGACTAACTCTGCATTGATTAGGAGATCTGAACCTAGTTTTCCAGAAACTTGTCTAATTGGGTTAACATTCGCTCATTTTTCTTATCATGAACTGCTTGGGAAGAGGACCAGTTAATTCTAGAACTTTTTTTAACAGGAAAATTATTGGTTCATGCTGGTACATTCAAGGGTGTGAAGCTAACTTTGGAAAGCTGAACACTAATGATAGGGTTGAGTTTTATCTCCTCGAGATGCTGTTGGCCACAGTACTCACACAGCATCTACTGCAGCTGGTGCTCTACTAAAAATTGCGAGCTTTATGGGACTAAAAATGTTTAGGAATGAAGATAATTCAATCAAAGTTATGAAAGTGTCTAAATATTTTTGCAGTAAGATAGTTGTATTCAAATGAAGTCCTGCAGCCGTTAAATTTTAAATCAAATATATATATATATATATATATATATATATATATATATATATATATATATATATATTTGCTTATATATCATTGGGATGTAGAGCTACTCTGTAATCAACTTTGTGCTATATAAACGTATTAATTTTTTTTGTCAAATAGGGTCAAGCATTTTATGCCAGAAGATGGACATGAACAGGTTTTACCCCATTGTGTATGTAGAAGATATTTCAGCCCTTGATGCGGATGAAGACAGTGCCAGGAAAAGTACCTTTCTGTTTTCATCCTGCTGGCACGAAAGCCATGAAAACAGCCTTGTTGACAGTAGAGAATTCATATTCTAATTGTGTGTACTTTTAACAGTACTTGTGATTCTGGAACCCTGAATGCCGCTTCAGCCAGAAGCAAAGTGGTTATTTGTCTTCATTCCACTCATTCCTGATGCTTTTACCACTCTTTCCTGCTCCTCTGAAGGATGAATATGACCAAATTATAGCTCCTGAGGGAGCTCCTCACAGGCAGGCATTTGACTGTGGAGGTGGTCATGTCAATTGTAATAAAGCCATGGATCCTGGATTAACATATGACATGGGAATATCAGATTATGTTTGTTTCTTTTGTGCAATGGCATATAATTATTCTGCCAATAACTCAATGACTAAAGCTCACACCATATGCTTTAAATCAACTAGATTCGTTGTCCATCTTCATTTGCTTTCTATCACCATTCCGGAGCTTACGAAAAACTTAACTGCATCAAGAATAGTAACAAATCACTATCAAAGGATACTTTGAGTGACAAAGAAGAGAGATTTCAATCATGAGAGTAAGAGTTCAAATCCCTTTCAATAACATTTCAGTTTTAAACTTCAGCGGCGGTCTAACTCAAGTAAAATTACCTCCTTACACACTCATTCGAAAATCTGCACTGGGAAAATGTCACTGGCTGTACCATGTTTCATTGATAGTTTAATAACTTTTTGCTGTATTCTTCAATATAAACATGTTGATTGCATGAGTTAGCAAAACAATAAAAATCAGGACATGCTATAGTTATAATAAGAAGCAGCCAGGAACTATGAAATTATTGTACCAATTTCTTTAGCTTTTGACTTCTTGAAGATTCTATTATCTCCTTTATTCACTCTCTGTTCTTCTTTACAAAAGTTCTAGCTTTATATATTTCTCACAATCATATCGTTTTTATGCCACTTGATCAATAATGATGACATATTATTTATATACTTAATCTAAAAATATATATACATAGTTTTATTGTTATCAAAAATACACTAAAGTCAAACTTGTGGATGACCATTGCCAGAAAAAAACAAGGTGTGGATAATGTCAATTGCAAGGCATTGCCAAATTGTCATGCCAGGTGGGTCCTTCGGCTTTGCTTACACCATACACCAGAAGGCAGTTTAGCCCTGCAAGATTGCTTATCTATGAAATAAATAAATAACATGTTGTGTATGAAAGAAGTCAGTTTTTAGATTTTATATTTCAAAGAATCAGCTGGTTTTGTTTGTTGAGCAACCTGCAACCCACACCCACATATTTTATAACAGATTCATTATTTCTTATGCGAGAGTTTAGTCCAAATTCTAAACCAAAAAGCTACCGAAATTTAAAACTATATCTAATTATATGATAATATATTATTTATATATTTAATTATATAATTAAAAATATGTTTATATAATCTTATTGTTGCTGAAAATATTATCAGTATTGAAAAAAAGAAGTTGGGTAGCTTTGGAAACTTGAAAGGTTGTCGATTTCCGGGATCTTTCCTACCTTAATTATGTAACAACAATCAATTAATATTTACTTGGGTCAGTCTCAAGTCATCCTGTTTGTCTGTTGCTTACCTTTTACATAATCTATGTTGTGTAAAATAATGGAACTAAAACTCTAGGAACAACTAACAAGAGCCATGCTCGTGAGTGTACCAAACCATGGATTGTCGTTTTGCTAATCGTAGCATTGTTTTTTCAACGCAAAAAGACTTGTTCTCACCTAAAGGTTAATTTTAAATTTATTTTTATTAATATTTTAAATTTTATTTATAAATAAAATTTTATTAAAATTAAGGATAAAATTATTATTTAATAAAAAATTTAAAAATTAAAGTTTTATTATATTTTTTAATTTAAAATTATAATAATTTCTCTTATTCAAAATTTAAAAAATGATTTTTTTTAAAAAAATTTTTTCTCTTTCTCTCTAGTAACTTTTTTTGTTGTAGTCATTATTGGCTAAAGGAAAAGGAGTAAAAACTAGTAGATGATTGGAAAAGAATGAGTTGTCGGAGAAAAAAAAATAAAAAAATAATTATTTTTAAAATTTTAAATATGAAAATTATTAAAATTTTTAATTGAAAAGAAGAAATATGATAAAATTTTATTTTAAAATTTTTTTATATAATAATTTTACTCTAAATTTTAATTAAAAATTATAATAGAATTTGACTTAAATAAGATTTTAAATTTTTAAAAATTAATTTACATGAGCTTGGGATTACAGTTGAAAACAAATCTTTTGTTTTTTTTTTTTTTTTTAATCTTAAACGCCCATTGCCGCCATGTGCTCTTTCCTCGAGCATCTGTTAGTCTTTATCTCTCAAGCGGTCGGCTTACTAATTCTAAATTTCTAAATATTCATTTAATCAAAATTATGTTATTTTATCATTTAGAAAAATATATAATAATTTGAAGGGTTCAGAGCTAATCATTTAATTTTTGAACAAAATTAATATTTTCTTAAAAAATAAATGTGTCTGTGTCCAGCCAAGCACCATGAATTGTTAGTGCAACACGATTACCATGCTCCATTACGTGGAGCACTTAGCTGGAATATGTATTTAATACGACGTCATCAGACCAAACCAACTTGCACCTACGCGATCTAATGGTTACTTCCTTCTTTCCGAAATATTTACCCTTGGATTAATCTATGTTGAAGTATTTAGCCGTTGGATTTTTCACGTGAAGCTGTAGAGAGTCGGGATGGCTTTCCACTTTGAGCAGGAATGGACGCGAAGGATAAGTCACAGAAGATGGCGAGATTAACGCGGTAAAACAATCTTTTTTTTTGTAATTTAACGGAAACTTTAAGGTCAGTTTTGGAATATCAAGAAGCAGAAAATTGAAATTAACCAAAAAAAAAAAAAAGAAAAAAAGAATTGGCGGCGGTTTCGCGTTCGGTTGACTTTTGAATAATCTTAGCGCCATTTCTCCTTTAATTTAGACGAGTCCGTTTGTGGGACCCAGTGATTCACACGGTCGAATCACCGGTAGGGAAGTGAATGTGACAATCAAATTTAAACGAGCTGGTAATTCAAATTTTGAATTTCAAATTTGTTTTTATAAAATGATTAGACTTGGAAAGTTTCCCCCAAGACCAACAATTCGAATAGATTTTAATATTCTATTAAGAATAAATCCAATCAGAATAAGATGCTTCGATAATAAACCATAGGTAAAATATTGTGATATGCAAAAAAAAAAAAAAAAATTTGATACACATAAGTTTTAGTGTATATTTCATCTATCTTTATGGTTGATATGAATTATAAATTTTTAATTTAAAAGTGTGTTTGATTTAAATGATAAAGATTTCATTCACATTCGATAAATCTTTTGTCATTCATCAAAAAACAACACTAAAAAAAAAGGTGTTAAATATAAAGAGACATCATTATATAAGATAAAGTGACCGTTATTTACTAAAAATTAATCAAAAAATTTTAAAACCCTCAATAAAATTTTTTTTTTAAAATTTAATTTTAAGAAAAATTATTAATTTTTTAAATTAAAAAATTAATATAAAATCTTATATTTTTTAATATCATAATTAAAATGATGAGTTTCTCATATAATGAATAAATTTTAATAATTTATAAATAAATTTTTAAATTTTATAAATAAGAGTTTAAACCCACGTGGGAATAAGACGTTTGGCTAATTTCCAATATCTTCCACTTGTAAGTCTGATTTCAAAGTCAATTTAAAAAAAAAAATAAATAAATAAATTGGTTTTGTTTGTATGGAATAGACTGTAGACCAAACCTGGAATAAGATTAGTCAAGAATGGGAAAAAAAAAAAAAAAAACCAAATGGATTTGGTCCAAACAAACCCAACCTATCAGCCCCGACTAAAAAGACATGCAGATTTTCTATTTTTCATAACAAATAAAAAAATATATTTCAAATTCAAAAGATTAAAAGTTAAATCAAACCATAAAACAATAAAAAGATAAATAAAGTAAAAGTGGTAGATAATGAGGAGACAAGCTATTAGCCTTCATATCAGTGCTTCGTCTCAACTAACTCATAGCCTATCGAACTCTTAATTTTTACTCTCCATCTTCTTCTCCAAAACCCTCAAATTTTCTCTGAAAATTTCCCTTCTCTAAAATAATTCTATTTTGTTGTGGACATCATAGCATGGAGTTGTGCATGGGATTTGAACGAGCTTTGAAATCTAGTTTACGTAGAGAACTCTCCTTGAAATCCACCCACCTTCACCACCAACAAGTTGTTTTCTTTGATAATTTGGGGTGTGTTTCTTGTGATGATTTCTCTGTTGATGATCTTCTTGATTTTTCCAACGAAGAATTTCAAGAATTTGAAAATGAAAAAGACACCCTTTCTGTCGATTCTCAAGACCGTGTTGATGATGATAATAACTCTAACTCTTCCTTTGTTTCTTCTTCTGACCAGTCCCTTCTCACCGATGAACTCGTTGAACCGGTAACTTTTCCTTTTTTTTTTTTGAGTTAAAAATTAGTTTATTTTTTCATTAGAAAATTAAAATGAAAATCCTTTTGTATTTTTTAGGTGGATGAAATTGCAGAGCTTGAATGGGTTTCCAGGTTCGTTGATGATTCTTCACGTTCAGAACTCTCTCTTTTGTACCCAAACTATGGAGAATATGGCGTTGAACCGGTGATAAAACCGGTTTTGGATCGGACTTTGTGTTTTCCGGCGTCATTTCCTTCCAAAGCCAGAACCAAACGGCCTAGACGCGCCACCCGGGTCTGGTCACTCAGCTCATCACCACCTAACGAGTCATCAATTTCTTCTTCGTCTTCTTCCGGGTCAACCATTACCAGCCCGGTTCAAACATCAGAGTTGTACAACACTTTTATCGAACCGGAATTGAAAAAACCGAAGAAGAATCCCGCGGTTCAAAGTGGCGCTAGTGGAGGATTATTTCAACGGAGATGCACCCATTGCCAGTCTCAAAAGACTCCCCAGTGGAGAACCGGTCCGCTCGGTCCCAAAACGCTGTGCAATGCATGTGGGGTCCGGTTCAAGTCAGGTCGGTTGTTTCCAGAATATCGGCCGGCTTGTAGCCCGACTTTTTCAGGAGAAATTCACTCAAATAGTCACAGAAAAGTTTTGGAAATGAGGAGGAAGAAGGAAATCAGTGGACCGGAGGTGGGGTTTAGCCATAGGTCCACAGTTTTTGAAGGTTCTTAGACTAGGCGTAGGCGGAAATAAACCTTAGGTTCAAACCGGCTTGAACCGTTTTAATGTTAGTAGGTATAATTAATTAATGAATTAATTAAGGTTAATCATAGTTTATTAGGCATGTCACGGTATTGTAGGGAGGTTTTTGTTGTGTCTTAAGACTATTTTTGGATTCATTCGTGGGAGTCATGAAGAGAGCTTAATGTATAATATTGATAATGCTTTCTTTAGGGTCCTTTTTCAATTTCATCTTTTTGATGAAGCAATTTGCTTTTGGTAATATTTTCTCAATTTTAATTTAATATTTATAAAATTCAACATTTTTTAATACTGTCTTGACTTTTGAACGGAGATCCATAAAGCATAATTATATTTATTTACACAAATTTTGATTATTTTTATTGGTGTTTATTGGATTTTAACATATAAGGGTAGGTATGTATTGAATAATTTTATACATAAATAAGGATGTATTATTATGATAAAATATTATATAGTTATATTGTGACATATTATTATTTATATATAAAATTGTTATATAATTTATTAAGATATTATAAAATTATATATATTAATGTGATTGAATAATTTTAAATTGAAAATAAAATAATGACTAAATGATTATTTCTCATCCAAGTTTAAGTGCTATCACAGAAATACACCCATGAGGTTTGAAAAACTCAAAATCTTACCTATCTATTAAAAATTTCAGTTAAAGTTAAAAGTAAAACTGTATTTTAACAAAAAAAACTAAAGTTTTATTTCTTTGGCCCCTCTTAGCTTAAAAATCTCAGAATTTAGCTCCCACCTGAAGTTTGAAAAATTAAAATTTCCCCCTTAGGGTTTGCAAATTAAGATCAGAATTGCTGAAGATGGCCGTCTTCACTCTCTCCCGGCTCAACTCTCCCTACCGATCACTTCCTAGCCACCAGATTTCCTAGGATGAAGATGAAATCGTATTAATTGAAGTGTCTTTGTCTCGGACAAAGACGACTGTCGGAGGTCTCAAACGGAGACGACGTGGCCGTCTGAGACCATCAACAATCGCCTTTGTTCGAGACGAAGACACTCTGATGAAGACGATTTCGCCTTCGTCGGAGGAAATAGTTTACGCCAGTGGCTGAGAAGTGATTGACAAAGAGAGTTGAACAGGGAGAGAGAGCCAACACCATTGGAGACAACCATCTCCAGTGATTCCGACCTTGATTTGCAAACCCTAGGGGGAAAATTTTGATTTTTCAAATTTTAGGTGGAGGTTGAATTGTAAGATTTTCAAGTTGAGGGGGGGACATGTAACAAAACTTTAGATTTTTAAAATTTTTTATTAAATAACTATTTGACCCCTAACCATAACTGTGGGTGAGATTTTGGATTTTTCAAACCTCATTGTATATCTTTGGGACAACACTTAAACTTGGGGGTGAAATAGTCCTTTGGCCTAAAATAATATTAAATTATATTAATTCAAATATTTGTTTACATGTCATTGCTCAAAATACAATGGGCATTGACATAGAGTTTGATGATTGAACTGCTCAAATTTAAAGGATGGGAAAGAAGGGGTTGTTTCTATCTTTGAATGTGTTGCTGCTTTCAAGGGGAGGAGCCTTTGAAATGTTCAAAAACAGTTTACAAAGTTTTAAATGTGTTGATGGTGTTGGGTAAAGCATTGAATAACACTTTACAAACTTTGTGGGTCAGGTAAAACATTAAATAATTAAAATTATGTCAGCGTTAAGAAAGTTAGAAAGAACACTAAAACAGCAATGCTAGACATTTTTTCTTTAAAAACTCAATTGGGTGTTGTCATGTTAAACGGTGAGAATCATTTAAATATGGGAAAAGGACTATTTCCCACCCAACTTTTAGGCCATTCTTAAACCTACATCTACAGGAGATGAAAAACCCTAATTTTCACCCATAGACAAACTTCTGTTTATTTTTTCTGTTAAAAGAAAAGGTAAAATAGTTATTTTATTGTTTATATTAAAAAGTTATAAAGTTTATTCTCTCTGCCCCCCCAGGTTTTAGAAACTAACATTTCACCTTTACTTAAAGTTTTTAAACTTTGAAAAGTAATATTTTTACCCTCAAACCTAGGGTTTCCATATTTTTTAAAACTTAGTCGCCCCCTATATCTTTCAAAAATAGCAGTTTCACTCTCATTATTTAACTTCATCTTCCGACGTCGTTTCTGCCCTCATCTTTCTCCTAGTGTGACGACGATGGTGTGATGAAGAGACGAAGATCTCTTCGTCTCACCACCGTGCGACGAAGAGGTCTCTCTTCGTCGCTCCACCCAGACGAAGAAGGATGACACATTGTCGTCTTTGGTCGCTCGTCGTGTCATCCAGACGTGACAACAAAGGACGACGAAGCGTCGTCCTTCGTCTATTTTTCTAGATCTAGACGACTCTGGGCGACAAAGGGTTGTCCTTTGTAGTCAGAGATGGGAGATCGGTGAAATGCGTCGATCGTCGGTGGTGGCCAGAGAAGGAAGCAAGTCCTAGAGGTAAATTCTAAACTTTTTAAACTTTGAGAATGGATTGAGGTGTTAGTTTTTAAAACCTGGGGGGGAATGGTGAAATTTTAAAGTTTTAAAGTTTTAAAGTTTATAAGTAAAATAACGTTTTAAAGTTTATAAGTAAAATAACGTTTTATCTTTGTCTCTAACTAAAAATTTGGACAACAGTTTGGTTATGAGTGAGAATTTAAATTTTTCATCTCTTGTAAGTGTGAGTTTGAAATTAAGCTAAAAATTAGGTGATAAATAGTTATTTTCCCTTTAAATATATAATTGAGTATTTAAAATTAAATATACGTAGTTTGATTGGCACAAAAAAAGTGGAGTAGATTGAACTACAATCAATGAAAAAATATCCCAGTTGCTGAATGGTGGAAGAATTCGGGGGACAGAAAAATGGCAATTCCATCAAACTCAACAGCAAAGGGGCATAGGCGTGACAATGGGGGAAGTTTGCCCAAATTATTAAGGCAAGTGACCACATAAAAAAATCCAAGAGTTGTAGGCCACACAAGAGACGGATGCAAAGGCTTGACCTTGACTTGATCATATTCCTAGGTGATGACACTTGTGTGAGTGTGACCCCGAAGATCAACCTCATCACCCATTAATCAATCCATGTTTATAATTTAATATAGGCCAAAGGACTTCATTGCATGAAAATGCAACTTTGCAATATTATTAATCAAACAGAAATGGTTAGATTTTTAAATTTAAAAAATAATAATAAAATTTTATTTTTTAAAAATATTTTAAATTAAATAATATTTTTATTTTTTACCTTAATAGAAAATTTTAATAGAAAAGTAATTATTTGAGTTTTTGAAGCTTTGTATGTGAGAGTTTGAAAATATACTAAACATTGGGTGGAAATAAGTTTTTTGGCCCTTTAATATATGTATGTAAGCTTTGATGAAGCAAAGAAAAATTGTTACAAATTCTCGTATATGAAGCAAATTAAACCCCTTTTTAAGATACAAGCAAAAAAACAAAAGCAGAAGTGGCTAGGAAATCCCCTTATAGAGTAACATTATATGTACACATTTTAGGTATACAATTTGAATATACAGATAATGTATTATCATGTAATTAAATGTTACTTTATCTTTAATTTAAAATTATCTAATCATATAATAACATATTATCTATGTATTTAAATTATATATAAAAAAATACATACTTATAATTTTATTGTACAGGTAAAGCCATAAGGAATCCCAGAAAAGCTAGAATGGCTCAAAACAAGACAAAAAGCGCTTATAATTTGAATAATTTGTTTCTCATTTGCTTGACATTCCAACACTGTAAAGGATCACAGCATCCCAATCAAAAAGATAAACAAAACCTACAATTTTCTTTTTCATCTTTCAATAACACAAAAGGAAAAGAGACCCTCACAACTAATTTCATCTTATACCCCATTATATGGTTGTAAACAGAAGTCCCCCACCAAAATTAATAAAGGGGTTTTAAAAAAAGAAACCATAGATAGACACAAGAAGAGCAAAAATTTATTCCATAGAATGGAGAGTATAACCTGCTATTCAACTGTATTTATGCTATATATCCCAGCCATCCTTTCTACTGTTAAATTCCCATTTCTGGCCATCTAAGCTTCCATACATCTCTGAAAATTTCATGAGACATTTGCTTCTTTTATGGTAATGTACTTGTGTGTTTCGGCTAATTGCTGCACCGGAAAATTTTGATGTGTCGATTGCCCATGCTGGTCTCACATATTCAACAGCCTTTGAGGTGCTTGCATTCGCGTATAAATAATTCAGTAATACATCCTCACAGTTGAAGCACTTGTCTACCAGTTCTCTTCCAGCCTTTGCTTCCTCGGACCAGTACCTCTTAAAAGCGAGTTGGTGATCCATGAAAGCTGCTCCAGTAAGGATCATATTGTACCCTTTTCTGCTTCTTGCGTATTTCTCACCCTTGTACTCCAATGGCTTTCCATCGGCTAGGCGTGGGTAGAACCCCACTATCCTATCTGGATGTTGGCGCCATACCTGAAAACCACGTTCAACATCATCGCAAGTCATCATAATATCATCATCAAGCTCAAGGACTGCACGAGTCTTTATTAGTGGGTCTATATTAAACCGATTGTTCAAGGAGTTTACATTCTCAACTCTAATCCTCACAGGCACTGCCGAGTCTAAATCACTCAGTTTTGGAGGTACCCCTTTGTTCCACACTACAACAATCTCTTTCACTGAAGCGCATCTGGAGTAATGCTTAATGAATAATTTTAAATTCCAGAGGCGAGCATCATATGTCATTGTTAACATTGTGAACTGAGAATAATGACCTTTCCACAAGTAAGCTTCATCTGCACCATTACCTCCATAAATGTACCTAACCCCTGTGCACATCATTGCAACTCCAGCTACAAATATCACCGCCAGAACCAATCTTCCAGATGTGGTATTTGGTTTTATTCTGCCCTGAAGAATTGAAGCTGATCGGTTCAAGCGGCTACAAAACTGTCTAACCTTTGAACTAAGAAAATTTTCCTTTTCCCAATCCAAGGAAGAATCACTTCTCTTCCCTGAGTACTGTGTGCACCAGTTCAGTGGGATGATGGACTTCACAGCTCCCAGTAGTACACCTAATAGCATGCCGAGTGTAGCAACAGCTGCAATTAATGAACAGCCAAGAAGAAACTCACGGTTTGAGTCTCCTGAAAGTAGTCGGTCTCCATCGATAAACCCAATCCACTCACTGGAACTTAACTGCTGCACATCAAGGTGATGGTAGCGAGCACTATTCCAACCATTTCGACCCTTGTATGATTCCTCAAAGATGAATGGGACTTGAACTTCTTTGTATTCTTCACTAGTAAGAATTTCCACCTTAAAGGTATGCACTTGCCGCCCATATGATTCTCCACAGTCTTGTCCAATGCGATAAAGATTTCCATCATACACAAAAGGCCTGCCTCCGTTTCGTGCACCGAAATTCTTTTCACCATTATAAATAGGGTTCTTCTTGTGTGACTTCCAAGGACCAAGAGGTGTGCTGCTATACCAAAGTTCCAGTTGCCCGTTTCTGTTGGTTCCAAAACCACTGTGATCAGAGGCAAAAAGCCAATACATTCCATCATGATTAACTAGAACAGGGTCAACCAGTGGCTTATTTATAATAACCCTTTCCAGTGTCCATTGTAAAGGAAAGTCAGTTGCTCGATAAAGACGAAGTTCTCCTTTCTTACTGCTCTCAGGCATCATGTATATCTGTAAAAATGCAACAAATGAAGAATCAGTGAACTTTGCCTGATTCTATTTTCCCCTTTAAATGAGGTCTGTAAAGCATATAGTTTAAGCACTGTAAGGACAAGAACCACATTCCCTATTTTAGAAAAACTGACTAGCTGAGTTTCAGAATGGCAAAACATTATACTTTTTTTGGTCCTCTTTACTGCATCAATCGACTTTTCCAAAAAATTTATACAACTTTTTATTATCATATTAGTTCAGGAGAATGATGGCTTACTTGGCCAAGGTATTCAAACACGTATGGGTAAGAAAGATGCCAATTCTCATCCAGAGCTATGCCCAGTATATCCCATGTTGCTCCCTTGTCGACACTTTTTGCAACGCCAATATCCCCTTGCATTGTAATTGAATTCTTAGTTTCATAAAATAGGTAGAGGACATCTCCCTGAAACATAATATCAGTAGAAGTTAACATATGGATTAATTTATGATCATTAAGAGAAGTTGACACAATATGAGAATTTAACATCTTTTGTCAGTAAACTAGCAAGTAAATTTCAGGCTTGCCAAAATGAAAAACACAAAAAGCAGCAGAATTTTCTCTATTGTAAATCGACTGACAGAGTTCCTTAAAAGGTATCCTTCAGGGTGTGCTTGTCGTGTAAGCAACTACATTAAGAGATTTTATTCACATGTAGGGTGAGTGAAATACATAAGGCAAGACATAATTTCTACTGTCTCGTCAAGAAGCTCACAAGGAGAATCAAATGCTCAGACTAAAAACATTGGCAGATTGAAGGCTTTAACAAGTGAAAATCATAAATTCAAGACTCAAACCATCTCCTCCATAAAGTGAATAACATGTGACTGACCCCTTTAATTCTTATTCCAAGACTAAAGAGCATCAGATCCCTAATATCTTTTCTTTCATACATAATATTACAAAATCCATGCCTCTCCGCATGATTAATATCCACAAGAATCGAACTTCAATGCTTACAGTAGATACTCTTAAACTACTGAATGGTTTACGCTTAACAGGAATCAAGACAAAGGTATAGAGATATACGGAGAAAACTTAAACGGATAAAAAGATTCATTAGCCATTAACAAAAACCATATGTTCATATTTGGTATCCTGTGCAAAGACAAGTAATTCTACAAACTGACCTATATGTGCCCTGATTTGCTTATTGTTGAACCCAAATAGCCAACAACATATGCGTAACTAAAAAAAAAAAAAGGTTTATTGAATCCAATTGACTATTTTGCTATATTCAAAATTGTTTATGAAATTTTGATAGAATAAAAGGATTAGTATCCGTTGTTAAAGTCCAGTAAAATCCATGTCAACCCAAAGAAATCATCCTATTACTTTCCAGAGGACCTTTTCAATAGTGCCAACCAAACGCTTAATTTAAATTATGCAATGCCGTATCTACAAGCTCTTTTAAATGATACCTCCAAGTCTAGTACAGAAAAAGTGAACATAACAACTCCACCAATAAAAAAGAACCCATTCAAGTCAGTCTTAATCCTTATAGTTTCTGCCTCAAATTCTAAAAAGTCACTTCGCACAGTGACTGCATTTCGACAAAACAATCGCCAATTGATCCCTAAGAGTATTAGGAGAAAAGCATAACCGGTGTCCCAAATCACAAATTTACAGCATAGGAAACAAGGCATCATCGTCCACTAGATCCTCGAGTACACAAAAGCAGTTTATAAAATGACACACGATACAGATCAATCTCTTTGCAGTGCAGCTCGGCGACATAAATAGTAGCAAAAGAGGCCCAAATGTTTTAAGCAATAAGGAATGAAAATCCCTCTTGGAAAAACACTAATGCAGCATTAACGTTTAGTGGACTAACAAGGGTAAAATCAAATACATGTAAATGACACAACACTCAAGCATCAGAAGGGGCCAACCAAACAGGAGATAAATAATGAGAAAAAGAAAAAGTAGAAGAAAAAGAGTGTAAAGCTTCAATAACTTTAAAAAATTTAGTTGAAAAGTTAATACCTGAACATAAAGAAAAGGATCAGCAACATAATTACTGGGAAAACCAGAAGCAGAAACAGAACCACACGTCATAATTGGGTTAGCTACTGGCCATGCCGCACTATGATTCCTCCATATATTCACCTGCACAGATTTCGATTCACCAAAACTCAGATTCCCAAAATTTAATAACCAACATAAAAAAAGGACCCCAAAAATCGATTAAAAACTATCTTCACGCATTTCAACCCAAATATAAACTTACTGTTTCAATAGGTTTAAGAGAGAAAGGAGAGTCGCCATAAAAGACACCAATGGCCCAAGAGCCTTCACTGTCTTTTCTACAACCAAAAGGCTGCACCATTCCTTTACTTTCATAGGGCTTTTTAACAAAAAGCCAGCCATAAAACAAACCAACGCATCCGTACACAATAAAACACCAGACAAAGAACACAAATCCTGAAGAAGAAGAAGAAAACATAAACCTACTTCGCCCAACATGTCCATGATTATTATTCATATGTTTCCATCTCCATCTACACCAGTTACCACACCCACTTCCAGTCCCCCCACAGCCACCTTCAACGCCACCGTCCCTGCCACCACCCACAACCATTTGTCCTGAACCCATGTTATATCGATCTTATTTCTACCCGCATTTGCTTCCCTCTATCAAACAAAGTCCCTCTCTTCAAAGTTTGTATAGAATTTCAAAACAAAACGAAACATAAAATGTCATAAACCCCTCGTGTTGTTTCTGGTTTACAAAAGGTGACAAGAACGAGGTTCAATCTCAAATTCTCAACGAAACAACTCTCTTTCTTGGTCAGGCTTTATCTCTTTTATGTATTGACTCAATTCGTATATATAATTACTTTTTGTTTGTGTGTTTTGGTTGTTGAATGATGAGATTTAGCCCTGCGCTGAGAGAGGAGAAGAGGCCTGGTTTTGTATGGAAACTGAAGAGCGTACATTACTAGAGTTGTTTCTTTCGGTTTGATTCTTTGCAGAATACCCTACCTGCGGTTGTATGAAATTCAAAATGTACTCGCTATACATGACTGCCAAATGTGCTTTTGGTAGTCCGACGTGCAAGTTAACAATGGAGGGCTACAGGCAGTTTTAAGCACGCAGATAGGGACAAATCTCAGAAACTCCCCCGGACTTTCCTCAAAAGTCGTCACCCCGAATTATTCGCAACGTTACCCTGAATCTTAACTTTGTCGCAGTTCCAGTTGTAGAGATTTCTTATGCAATTACGAAATTGCCCTTACTTTCAAACCTCCTTCTTTAATTTATCCATTTTTTTTTTTTAAATTATCTATACATATTTTTTAATATATATCTATACACACGTGCATGAGGGTTTGGACAAGTTTTTATGAGATTGTTATGATATAACATATATTTATAAAATATTATATTTTTTAGACAGTATTTTTGGAAAATATTTTATTATAAATACTAATTTTACATATATGATAGAAAATAAATATAAAAACATTAGTGAGTGTTTTAAAATGTTTCAAAATGAAAAATTAAACTAATATTTATTTCTTTGGTGGATTTTTGAAAATGTAAAATTAAAAAATAAACATAAATAATTGGTGGATTTAGGTTCGATGAATTAATTTACTTGGGAAAGGGGAATTTGAATTGATTGATTACTAAAAATAGCTTCATTAATTAGGTGGAAATCTAGAAGATTTGAAGAGATTTAAAATATAAATAAATTTGTGCAAATATTATATCAGAAAAAATATTATTTTTTATGTATGATAATCAAAGAGGTGCTCAAATTGAATAAATTTTATCATATAAATGTCACTATAATGTAATTAATTAATAATTTTAAATATAAACTTTATTTAGGATTATGTGAAATAGTATATCTCCATTGTGGATGTCAGTCCACGGATTACACTTTAAGTTCAAAAAATGCCACTCGAAAAAACCAATAAAGTTAGAAGAAAGTGGGTAGCCTAGCAAAGATTCTTGCAGTCATGGATCAAGACAGCAACTTTGGCCCTGGGGACACTCTTCCAACTATCAACTTCTTCTGTTCTTCTCAAGTTAATACATTTCCAACATGTGCCCTTCTGTCTGAAGATTCTTTCCCTCTCTTTTCTGTGTTATTTTGGATCTTATATAATCTGATTTAATTTACAGTATAAGACTTATTGTTCACGCATGCCTCTCAAACCACTCTTGCATCAGTTTATGACTTGATCAACATTTAAAGTAAGAAAATGATATTGACAACAATGAATATTCAACATACAATTAGTTCGATATGAATTATTCGAATTTGAATTATAATTTTAATTAAATAAGTTATGTTTGAGTTTAAATAGATTCAAGCTCAAGAAATTTATTTTTGTCTTAGCTTGAGTATTTTATACGTGTAAAAGAGTGATGCTTAAGTGAAACAGTACTCAAATTACAAATCCAAAGGAGGTTTTTTTTTTTGGTTAACGAAAAATCATATCTGAATTATATTGTCATTTGGTAAACCTTAGATATAATATTTGACTTCATAATTAGGTAAGTTAAGAGTTTGATTTTGATATATTGATAATAAGTTAAGAGTTTGATATTAATATATTGATATAAGAGATTTGAATTCATACTCTCTTATATATAAATTCTCTTTTTTTATCATTCAAACTATCTTTTGGGTAATACAAAAGAGTTATAATTACCCGTAAGTGACTTACAAGTTATAACTTAATCTTGAGCCTGCCCTTTCTCAGGAGGAAAAAGTGGTTTTCTTGTTGAAAACGTTTTTGGTATCATTCCAAAAAACGTTTTCAAGTAGTTGAAACTTGAAAACGGTTATATGTGAATAAAATATTACAGCCATATAAGCATCAATGTGTCCAACTGTAAGCCTAAATAAATAAATAAATTATCGGAAAATTTCAAGAATTTTACAAATTTGAATGCAATCTAGATTATTTATGATATATTTATTAGAAGGGATTTAGTTTAAAATAATAAAAAATTACTCTCATAATATATTATTTTTTATTATTGATATTATTTTATTTGATTTATTATATGATAAAAGATTTTGATAATTTTTTATTATTAACAATGATATATTAGAAAATATAGAATTTGGTTACTATATAGTATTAAAAAATTATCAAAGTAATATTAATTTTTTATAATTTTATTCGAACAAAAATACTCACGTTTTCAATTAATATAACAAATAATATAAAAAATACTTTAGAATAATTATACCCACTAATCTTTATTATACTTAAGTTTTACAAATCAAACACACCCTCAGTGATATATTACAAGTTTCGTATATGAGTATTACAAGTTTTGTTTGGTATCATTACTAACTAGAATTGTGAAAAACTTTATCATCTAACTAATATAGTCGAAAACGTTTCTAGAGTAAAAATAACACTCATAACAAGTTTATTTTCTTAGATATACACTCGATAAACGTTTTTTCAGACAAAAATATATTGGAAGTGGTTGGTTCACAAAAACATTTTCAAATGTCAAAACAAAAAAAAAGAAAGAAAAAAAAAAACCCCTCAATGCCACTCTATAGAAAAAGTTGTAGAAAAATCTATTAACAAGTGAGAAAGGAAAACTAAATCATTAATATAAGTAATTCAAGCTTATTAGTTATTTATTATTAATATCATAAAAAATACAAAAATTAATATAAAAAATATAAAAGCTCTTAAAAAATAAAAAAAATAAAAATATATAATCAAGCAAACCAACTTGTTAAGGGTTTGATACAATATGACAAAAAGATTGTTATGTCATGTTGTAAGTTTGGTTAGTTGAGACCCTTGATGCATCTTTGACATGGATGATGTCTCTTGGATGAGTTAAACGCCAAAATTTTTATACTACAAATTGGGGAGCTGATAGAATACTACTGATTTTATGAAGAAGGTGTGCTTCTTCTTTCTCCTTCCTTTTTGTTTCAGAAAACTGGTTTTATGTTGCAACAATGGTGCCTATGTAAAAGTAATAAATGAAAAATTAGATGGTATTGTTTAAGCAAAAGATATATATAAACAAGTTCAACAACACAATGGTAGCAAAAGGCTAATTAGGACATTCTTCATGTTCTTGTTCAAATTTTGGATGTTGAATCATTACTTACCTTGTTCCCTCTTTCTATCTAATTTTATTGTGACCCTGCAATCTGCAAAAATCAGATTTGAGACAAACTAGAATCTCTGCCCACTATGTTTTTGAGATCTAATCAACTTCTTTCACTGTATGTATACATACAAACACACAAGACTTACATAGGGTAAGTAAATTTTCATTAAAACTATTCATCAACTACTATGTCTTCGTTAGGATATTGCTTATGTTGTTGAATGATCAAAACTGAACTTTTCAGGTCAAAATCTGAAGAAGCCAAAAGATCTCCCAGCTTCCCGAGTTCCGGGCACTCCTCCCAGTCACTCATCCCTGTTGTCATCACTGATCGCCCTCGCCCACTGCCCTTCCCAACTATGTATAATGAATAATCCATTGTCTCCCCAATATCCCTTAGAGTCTGCACAGTTTCTGCCCCATTGCTAACATACTTCTCTGTGTAGCCAGCTTCACCTGTTGTCACATACCTGAAAAATAGTTTGCACTGTCAATTACTAGAAATGAGATGTCGATTTTTCGAGGGATTTAGACTTATAATAGTACTTGGATTGGCACACACTAGGACTACTTTTTGATGCAATGTTTTTTATTCAGAAGTATACAGTAAAATATGTTTGAGGGTAGTTACCTGAGTCGAAAGTCCTCAATGAAAGCATCGTCTTTTGCAATTTCCATCTCATTGCTTGCTAAGGACATTATGAGCATGTCATCTCTAGAGGATGCATCAGAATTCTGTACTCTTTGCGATTCTGAAGGCAGAAACCTGATTACAGTTAATTTGATATGAGCATTTCTAGTAATTCTTTTGCTGCAGGCCAAGGCCTCGCGATCATCAGGGCCACCAAAGAACAAAATTGCTACTTGCTGCACCCTGTCAGAGCCAATTGGTTGCTGAAACCCGGTTTGGCTTCGATCCACAAGCAATCCGACTGAGCATGGAGCGTGTCGAAGAATTTTCTGGTTAGTTGTTCTGTATACTTCCTTGCTATTCTCCAGGATCTTATCAATGCGCTGATGCTTATGAAATGGCAGGAAAATTATTGACACACGCAAGTCCTCAGCCCCAGTGCACACATCTTCATACATGTTTGCATAAGTATTAACAACTTTTATTTGATGGATTTTCATATTGGTTTGTAAGGTAAAGGCATCAACAGCATTATTGATCTCAAGCACATCATTGCCACCATATTCTTCCTCGTCACTGAACTGCCCACCATCTTCAAGCTGGTTGTACATCAACTGAGTTTTGCGGTGTTTCTTGGGGAGCTCCACCAGGTGCATCAAGTAAGGGTTGACAGATTTCCCCATGGCTGCAATAAGTACAAGGTGCCCAGAAGCATGGCGAGGCTCGTATGCACAAGCTAACATTCTGAGTTCACTTTCCGCTTCAAGTGATTCCACAGCAGTAATGTTGTGAGAAAAATATCTCTCCTTTCTTTTCAATATATAAGCCACAGCTGGCCCTGAGATCAGTGTATTCACCACTACTACTAGGAAAAGTAAACGGTGAACTTTACCATTCCACCATGTCTGCAACAACAATACATAGATTATCATTCAATTTTCATAGATATATCTCATATGAGGACATTTGCATTAGAAGAAAGATTATATCAAGTTTCAGAAATTTAGGATGTCTTCTAATGTCAATAGGCATTAAGTGAATACCAATAAGTTTATGGAATAATAAGCATTAGGCTAAGAAAATCTTACCAAGGAATCGATTTCTCCATCGATGAGTAGAAGCTCGAAATTGCCTTTCAAATTTAGAATCAAAGCAAGAAGTACCCCTTTCAACATTGGGATTTTGAGGTGATGGCAGGCAGCCAATGTGCCAATAATCTTGGTCCCAAAGCTGAACAAAAGCAAGAAAATAACAGCACAGATGTTTTGAACCATATCTAGATCGCGTGTATCAAATTGGAACCCCATGTAGCCAAAGTAAATTGGAAGCAAGAAATTATGAACAGAGTAAGTGAGCTTTTTAAACAAAGTCCTCGTAGTTTTGCCTTGCCTTGGAAACATCATTCCCAGGAGAAATCCAGTTATTGTACTGTTATAACCGAAGGATTCTGTACCAACAGAAACTCCCACCAGAAGCACCAAAATGGCTACAACCTGAGCATTTGATATATATTTTGAATTCTTATTCCACTTTGCAAACCACACTGCCAATTTCTTGTTCAGGAAAATAAGTACCACAGTTATAATAATGCAACACAATGCATATCGAAACATAAGCCAGGAAGAAACTGAGAGATAAATCGAATAAACCAATACACATGACATTTCACTGATCACAGAAGTGGCTATTGCCAATCTTCCCACTTCTGAAGTGTCGAATTTTAACTCATCGATCAAACGAATCGCCACAGGAGAGGCTGTGTTTGCCAGAAGAATCATAACAACAAGAACGAATGAGGCCTTGTTGTCAGTAACATCTATTGCATTTATAAGGAACCAAGATATAGAACCTCCAAAAATTATGCTCATTACAAAAACACCAAAGGAAATGGTGCTTGCCAGACGCAAATTCAGCCGTATATAAGGAATATCCATGCCAAGACCAATCAAGAACATAAAAAGTATGCGACTTACGAAGGCAAAAAATCGATAGTACAATGCAGAAGCATCCTGCAGAAAGAATTGTCGAATTTTGTTGACTCGTGACAACAATGTGGGACTCAGAACTAGCCCTGCCTGATGCAACAAAACACACAAAAACATCACAGGACACACGCATTACCAACATATTTTCAGAAACACTTTCATATTCAAATCCGAAACTAATATTAAAACAAAATTCTTACAAGGATTTGCGAGATGGGTCCTGGCTGGCCTAAAGGCTTGAAGAAGAGGTGAAATAGATGAGCAATAACAAGCATACAAGAGATCTGAACAATTGATGTTATAAGAGGATTGAAAGGGTCTTCAGGGCACTCATTTCTCTTGGCAGCTGCCATTATTATTTAATAATGCAGGCCAAGGGAGGATTTAATATTAAGTGGGTGACAAGATAACTAAAAATGGTGAGTTTTGGGAAGATTGAAATGGTGGTGATTTGCAGGCAGTTTCAAGAAAGAAAAGAGAAAGGTGAGAAGGAGCCATTAGGCCTTAATTTTTTTGCTTGCATACTTCCTAGTTAATTTTCCTTGAAAATCTCTCATATTTCCTCTCTGACTCTATTTCTGTGGTTGTGATGGAAGATTTGTTGTTAGTAAGGATGGCGATCTTATCATTGATATTGAGTTTGTTTTGCTTATGGAGCAGCTTTAATTCCGGAGGATGGTTATACCAATTTATCTATATGTGCAACCTTGCATTTCAACCTATAAACATTACAATTTATAAACAAATTTTGCCTATTTTATATTAATATAAGTTGATTGTCATTAAATAATCAAATAAATAATCAGTAGTCAAGTCTTATATACTGGTCACATTGGAACTAGACTTCAACCTTCAATATAATAAATATAATTGATCATTTCTTAGATTCAGTCTAATTCAGAAATAGATTGAATTTAATTAAATTTTGTTTTTATAAATCATCCATAATTTGATCCAAATGAATATTGAAAAAACTTGCTGCTTTAAAATACATGAATATTAACTTCTCTATAACTCAGAAAGAGAGAAAATGAATGCATTCTCGTTTCCGGGGCTCATTATCTACAACAGTAATATGAAGAAACATATTTTCATGATACATTTTATGGGTTGGGATAGCACAAAATTGTGTGGTAAAGAAAAAACTATCTCCAAAAATGGCTAGTAAGGAAATACTCATGTAGACTCCTTTAATGCAAAGCGTTGCAACGATGCCGGTAATTTGATATCCTCACTAGTTTTCTGCTTCTTTTTGGACAATGCTTGTTCTTCTTTCATTTGTTGTTCCAAGAAAGGCCTCTTGGCTTTCACAATAAGTTCCTGCTTCTTTTTGGCTTTCTTACTTGGTTTAGTCCTTCCCTTTGTTTTCTTCTTCATAGTAACTCTTTGGCATTCTCAACAGTAGCTTCCATTTCAGCCTCTTTCTCCTCCTTTGTTGGCTTCTCCTTCTTCCTTTCTCGCCTCACTATACCAATCATAGATGGGTCCAGCATGATAGTTTCAGGTGGAAGTTTGTCAAGAAGAGTGCGAACTTCCTTCTCTCTCCTTTGTTTAGATGTTTCGAATGGATTTGCCACCCAAGAATCAAAGTTGGGTTCACCTGATCGTGGTATAAGAATACTAGACCAACCTGTTTAGATGTTTCGAATGGATTTGCCCTATGCCTAGTACATCTTCATATGGTCTAAACAAAACTTTTCCTATTTGGTAACCTTTTGCCATAGAATGACCCATATATCTGCTATAACTCAGAGATCCTGATAAATCTCCGAAAATCTGTACAAATGATCCAATTCCAAGAGCAAGGACACCTTTCTGGCTGTAATCCAAAGTCCTTGCATGGCCTGGTAGGGTTTGGAGGACCTCAAATTACCTCAAGTCCCAAATCTTTATTTTACGTTCTTTGCTAGATGTGGCCATGAGATGGCCATTAGGATGGAATGCTAATGCCAAAACAGGTCCTTGATGACATAGCAGAAACAGGTCCTTGTTGACATAGCATCTTGACGAGGGAAGCTGAGGTAATTCCACATGGTTACTGTACCACTGGAATGACCTAAAGCAAGAGCTCGATTGTAGGGATTCACCTGCATCACATCAGAACAGCCTAAGCCCGTCCAAAAATTACCTACAATCTCACCCATTGTAACATCCTGATATCGGAGATGCCCAGATTTGTTTATAGATGCCAAGATGAAGTGGTTTCTTAGAAACTGTAGTTTCAACACTGCACCATGTTCCTACAAGATTTAGAAGGCATAATTAATTGCACATTAATGTATCTGTGATAAATAGCAAGTTCAAAAAAGATGGCCATACAATTGCCAGAAACTACAGCCTGTGTCAGAATATGGTTTGAGTGAAGTGAGTTGCACAAGTATGGAGAGCCACGTGAATTATAATTGTGAGGTTTTTAGTCTTGGAGAAGATCTATGATTGATTTCCCATTATTCTGAAATGTCGACAAGATAGAAATGAGAAATAATTTAACTAAAAATCTGCCTAATAAATGTTAACTTGTTTGGAAACATGTAACAGGTGTTCTAACTAAAACCCCATCTTTTTTAAGGAAAGCATGCTAGAATTAAATAACATTATGTTGGAGCCTTCCTTGAACTTCCACTCTAGGGTTTAGAAGTAACTTAGCACAAAGCACTATATCTAATATGCATATTTCAAAAAGCACATACGTATGTATATTAACCGGTAGACTATAGCAAGCAGAAAGACACATGAAAAACATATGTAGTCCACATAAAACCCAACTGGAGATCTTTAACCAGGTGCACTGTCCATATGTTACCATGAACATTGATAAAAATACGTAGAGCCATAGACAGATTTTGCAAAGGCAAAATTTAAAATGCTCTTTTTCCTAAGAGGTGAAAAGTAATCCTCTTTTTGTTCTTCCTAAATATTTCATAATCAAGATAACAAAGCAAACTCAGAAGAAAGCTTTGGTGCTCAAATTTGAAAGAGTCATTTCACAGCTCATAAAATCAAATCAATCAAGGACAGTAACTGACCTTTAAACAGTGAAGTTCAGTGCCATCTCAGTTACAATTTTAAGGATACCTGCCATAATTTAAAACTCTTAGCTGTGTCATTTACACAAAGCTACATAATAGCCTGCTAAGATTATTTGCTTTGTCAATATTGATGTGTAAATATGCATTTCAGAACCTAGGAACCAGTAGTCCATAATGTTGAAACTAAGGCATAACATAATAAGATGGTTCATAACAGATTGTAATTCAAAAAAACAAGGAACAGAGAAGTAATAGCCATACTTTTTTTGAGCAGCAGCAAAGAACAACTCATTGTGCAAGAAGACAACATCACGCACTGTTTCTCTAACCTTGAGGAATCAGTACAATTATCAAATCAGTCCAATTTTGTGATAAAACAAGATAGCCACAAAAAACATAATCAATCCAGCAACATATAAGAAGTAAAATTAAGATAGCTAAAATATAGAATAAGGATGCAAAGAAAAATCAAATTTCTTGTCACCCCTACCACAACCTCTTATTTCAAATTTTCAGATAACCTTTCCTGCTTTTTCCTGAGACAGAGAGTACAGATTTGCAGCATATGAACTTTATAGTCATATAACCTCAGCATTTAGTTTCTCAACAAAATATAAAGCAATCTATTCATCAGCATCTTTGCCAGAACCATTTCAAATTTGGTGGACCAGAACATACCTGAATTTCTTTAATTAGGTTCATATTCTTCATGTCTACAACAGCTAGGTGCCCCTTGTGTCCAGCTGCTGCCAATTAGTGACCACTTGCAGAAAAATCCAGAGTTTAGGGACCAAGTTCTGCATGAGATGAGCAGGAATCAATTTTACTCATTTATACTCTTCTTACAGCAAGACAAGGACAGTCTTTCCACATAAGCATGAGTCAAACAAAATTATAAGAAGCACTAAATCATAGAAACGTGTGAAGCAAGATGCACCAACCTGGCAACACTATATCATATTGATTCCTTGAGCTTAGGATATCTACTTCACAAGCAATTGATTCCTGTTTGATTCTCCATGTCTTTTCTGAGCCTTCAGCCTCCAAATAGCCTCCCTCACTGGGCAACAGCCACTGAAATTCAGAACCACAGATCAAGGATTATTCAGAAAAACAAAAATGGATTACTATTTAGAGGATTTAGAAAACATGTTCAAACTTACAAAATCTGGAACATTATTTTAGAGGATAGTGACATTTGAATTTAAAAAAACAGATATACATTGTTAACATAGAATCCTCGACAAAATTTGAGCTTATGTTTCAACGAGAGGAAATGATTATAAAAGGCTAACAAATAAGATAAGAACAAAAACTACCTTCTCAACTTTGGCAGCAGCTTTGCAGATTTTCCAAATAACTCTTCTCTAACAGCAAGTTGACCCTTCAATTTTTTGTCTAGTAAAATCTGCAAAAATGGAAGGCTCATGATACAGAAATCCTAAACAAATTCACATGGATGGAAATCTCAATTGGTAAAGTCATACCTCCAAATTAGCAACCTCTCCTCTAAGATAATTCTACACCTTTGCATCTAACTCATCATAGATTTCCTGAAAGTAAGACATCCGACAATGGAACTATAAGAAATATATCTAGTAAACTAAAAACTGATATATACTACAACTAAAATACCAAAAAAGCAGATAAATGAAAGATAAAACATGTGATCCAGATTTTCCTTTTGCCAAAATGTCGATTGGTTCTTAAAACCAAAGAAAGTGTTTTTAGAGGCCAGCTCACAACAGCTAAAAATACGTTTATAAAGCCTTAACCTCAGAGGGCTAGGTCATATATCTCCAATTGCAAAGACAAGGAGATGGAAGCAATGAAGAAGAACATAAAAATGAAGCACTCTTGAAAGAAAATATAAAATAAAGTGGATACCGAAAAACTCAATTTATTAAAATCAATACCAAGTTGGGGTTAAGATAAACACAAGTAACACATTATCTGAACCAACTTCTTCTAATAGTAACAAATAATCACCATAAAGACACTGTTTAATCTCTCCACAGCATAGGCCATAAAATTTTGGCATTTATCATTCACTCATTGAAAGACAAATATTACTAAAATACGCAACAGAATCAGAAACAAGCAAAATGTACACTTTTCACATGAAAAAATATGTTTAAAAAAAAAGAAAAAACTAAATCAATTCTGGAAACCTGTTCAATAGGAGGCAGAATATTCCCACGGACACCATTCTTTTCTTTTGCACCCGTCTGCTAATTATGAATTCCCAAATTAATCTGCAGAATTCTAAGATAATTTGGAATTAATACAACACAACTGCAACTATTACATTCTCCATAAAAGCACAGATAACTAAGCAATGCAAGTATCATCAACTTCCACGCCAATAAAACCTTAGAAAATAATATATATATATAGAAACACCAAAGTCCTGAACATAGGGATGGCAATGGGGAGGGCAGGGAAGTGTTATCAATCCCTGTTTTCATCCCCGGCTCATCCCTATTACGGGGATGGTAAGGATTCTCTGTCCTCTTTCCACAAAAAAAAATTCTCTTCCCCATCTTGGGTGGAAAAATCCCCCCTCGTACCTACGGGAAAACCCCTCCCCGTATACTTTAAACATAATATAAATATATTAAATAACAAAATTAAGTAAAATTAGAACCAATTCACTATTTTAAATATCATAAATATCATACAATAGAAATATGAATAAATTTAAAAAACATAAATAACCTAAAACAAGTAAATATATTAATAAAAAGGGGCGGAGATGAGGGCAGTGACGAGGCATCTCCGTCTTCAATTGTAGAGATTTTTTAATTCCCATTTTTATTTATATCAAAGAATCTCCTTTCTATTTGGTAAAAGGAGGGTCAAAAACCCTAACTTTGAGTTAAAATTGTCATCTCAACTCAAACACATGAAGCACAATCAAACGCAAATGAGAACTTACAAAATTTGGTACAAAATTAGAAAACTCAATAAAAAGCCAACTCAAAATGCAAATATAACTCACTAAATAAGTACCTCCACAAAGACGTTTTGGCTGCAGCCAGTAGTGCTTTCTAAAAGGGAAATAACGTGCAATGACAGTGAAGGAGGTCTTAATTTGAACAAACTCTCCTTAAGGGTTTTTTTATTCACAGCTTTGATGGAGTTGGGTCTTGTTTTCCTAAACATCTCTTATGCACAGTTTATTGGGTTTGTTACAGAGCTTTTCTCCCTTCAATCCTTGAATCAAATAATAAAATAATCCGAAAATATATTTTTTACTATTTATATTTTAACTAATAAATCATCATAATTATTTATAGATAACCTAAATTTTTTTTTATGGGAAGATTATCCGTACCATAAGCATTCACATGATAATAATCATCAAATTTGGAAAAAAAATATATAGAAATAGTTTTTATATATAATCTTATATATAAATATTAATATATTATTATGTAATTAAATAATTAATAATAAAATAATATTATTCACACAATTTAATTTTATTGTAAAAAATTTGCTCTGCACTCAATCCTTGCTCTGCTTCACCAACCACCATACATTTTTACGCTCCCTTTAGCCTCTTCGTAGGGTTTTGAAAAACCCTCCCTCCAGCTTTCATTTCTCTCTCTCTCTCAATGTTGAGGTAACACTCTTTAACCCTCTATTTTCAACTTTTTTCCCTCTACGTTGTGTTTTTTTCATTTCTTCCATTTTTTTCCATTATCAATTCACTTTAAAGTAACAACAACATTCTTCGTCCTTTTCTCATTTCACTGCCTATGCTTTCCAATTCTGAATTCATTTCTCCGTATGACTACGGGTGGAAATGCTTGGTTATTGGGCTGCTGATCCCGGTAAATTTACCGGCTGCAAATTCTAAAATTACTGGGGACATTTTTACTGATCCCGGTAAAGTGAAATGGATGGTTTATGCTATTTTATTTAGGGAATATGTGTTTTTTTATTGTAGCTTTGTTTTGGTGGACCATGCCTGTGCTGTTACTGGACGATTATAATTGTGATTTGCGAATGAGTCTGTAGGTTTGATTTTCTTATCTGTAAGTTTACTTTTTTTAACAGGCGGTGGTGAACTTATTTCTAAAGATAATGCATACTATAAAGCATGGCTGGATTGGGCAAACATTTGCCCTAGCGAAGCGCAATGAGTCTGAAGGGAGGAAGTCACGAATTCGGCGTTCAAAGGAGGAAAGGAAGACAATGGTTGAATCCTTTATAAAGAAGTAATTTTTATGCGTTCTCTTAATATTAGAAATTTTTACTATTGTATCACCTCAGCCTTGTACTTCTTAGTTACCCTGAATAAATTTGCTGATTATCTATCACATGCATTTGTGTTGATCCCTCAGATTGTGTGACTAATTTGCAAGCAGCACATACAGCTTTACCCTTATGCCTGTAATGTATAATAATTAGTCAAGCATATGATGTGATAGGGGTTTTGATACTTTGAGTTGTGGGCTACTAATTGTATCCTTTGATCTGGAGGAGAGTTTGGAGATCAGTTTTAACCATCTTTTTCATGGCCATTTTTGCATTTGTTCCAGGAATGTAGCTTTTTAGTGGATTATTAGGTTCAAACAGTGCGGTTCAACTTATGTAACTACATGTTCTGATGGGTATATTGACACCAAATGGCAAGCATTTTTGACTTCTAAAACATCACCAACTGCAGAAAAAATGTGTTTCTTTCTGTGCTTGACATTCGCTTTAAGTATTTATAATTTTTCTACAAATAAATCCATAATTGGGCAATCATTGTTATAACTTGTGCATGCTTTCCTAAACTTAAGGGCCACAGTTTGCTTTCTTATATATATCATATGTTTTATAAAGTTTCCATTTTTTTGTTGCCTCATTTGTGGCATATTAATCACCTGCAGGTATCAGAGCTCAAATAATGGGAATTTCCCATCACTTAATCTCACACACAAGGAAGTTGGTGGCTCTTTCTACACAGTACGGGAGCTTGTGCGAGAGATAATCCAAGAAAATCGAGTTCTGGGTCCTGCTCAACTCACTCCAGATGAGCTGAACATGAATCAGTTTGATGAACAATATCCATTAGGTTCAATTGCTAAAGAACCTCAAGCTCCGTTGAACATAATATTGAGTGCAAGTCATGATCAGGGTGCAAGCAAAGAACCAGTTGCGATTTTTGATGGGCTATGCAGCGAGCATGAAAAGCAAAGGTTTGACAATGAGGGAGTCATCAATGGGGGCCAAGTAGTTATAGAAATTGAAGAATCTGCTAAAAGGACATCTCAAGAGTTGCAAACATCCAAGGGAAGTCAATTTATGCCCAACCACAATCAGGGTTTTAGCAAAGAACTGGTTGCAATTTCTGATGAGCTCTGCAGTGAGAATGAAAAGCAAAAGTTGGACAATGAGGGGCTCATCAATGGAAGCCAGGTGGTTGTGGAAGTTGAGGAATCTGCTAAGAGGACATCCGAAGAGTTGCAAACTAGTAAACCATCAGAACCAGAGGAAAGAGTTGAAAAAGTGGCAGGTGACAATGAGGGAGTCATATATGGAAGCCAGGTGGTTGTGAAAGTTGAAGAATCTGCTAAAAGGACATCCAAAGTGTTGCAAACTAGTAAACCATCAGAAGCACAGGAAATAGTTGAAAAAATAGCAGCTGACAATGAGGGAATCATCAATGAAAGCCGGGTTGTTGTGGAAGTTGAAGAATCTGCTAAAAGGACATCTGAAAAGTTGCAAACTAGTAAACCATCAGAAGCACAGGAAAGAGTTGAAAAAATAGCAGGTCACAATGAGGGAGCCATCAATGAAAGCCAGGTGATTGTGGTAGTTGAAGAATCTGCTGAAAGGACATCTGAAGAGTCGCAAACTAGTAAACCATCAGAAGCAGAGGAAAGAGTTGAAAAATTAGCAGCTGCTAGAGCTAGAGCAACTCTCTTCTCAGCAGAAGTAGTGGTAGAGGAGTTTCCTCCCAGATCTGTCCCTAAGACCGCTGAAAGCTCCAGTGAAAGACCTGGAGTAGAGAATTTAACTGAAACTTCAAAGGAAAATGAAATTGAAAAGTTAGTCATAAATTCAGACAATGGCAGTGCACCATTAGATCAAATAAATTCATTGGAGAAAATAGGAGAAAACCCTTCAGATAAAGTTTTGTATAAAAATTCTGATATGGTAGAGAATTCTCCAGACTTACAAGTGAAAATCTCAAATTTCTCTAGTACTAGAGCCCCTGCACCTAAAACTCTGGTCAACAAAGAAGTTGAGGTTGAATTTTCTGATAATGATGCCTTAACTTCTGAGATGCCTGAAAAAGCCCAAAGTATTGATGACACTAAGGTGAGTATCCTAAAAGGCTTTTGGTTTGTATTTGTGGACAATTAATTCTGCAAGCCCCATTTTGTTGAGTATAGCTGCTCTTGAAAACTTTGGTTGCTAGTTTAAATTTTATCATCAGCTGCATAGGAATATGGTGCTAGGGGCATAAGAAACCTATAATACTTGTACATGAAAATGCTAATTTTTTTCTACAGTTGTATAATTTTACACAGGTCATCAGCAAGTGACACATTCTATATATACTTATTCTGTTTAGGTTCTATAATTTTTAAATTAGAAAATTAGTGGGACTTCTTGTTGATATATATTAGTGTCTATTGGGCGTGTCATATGTAATTTCCAAGGTTACACCTTTTGCTCTGTGTTTTTAGACCATAGCTGTGCATCATATTTTTGGATGTTCACCTATCAGTTAAGATATTGGCATATGTTTCAATGCTAAAGCCATGTCATAGACAATAGCTTAGTTTAAAGGCTAAAATTCTATGCAGCGGTCACCTCAATTAAGATGGATGTTTGTCCAAAACTGGAAAATGAGGAAATGTTGTGAGGAGAATTTTGCCAGGAGCCATGTTAATATGCTTTTCTTTTTTTTCCAGGAAGTAAATGCCCCAAATGGCAAGATTCCCAGCTGCACTTACAGCAGCAGGGTCCAATCAAGAACAGCAAAAGAAACTGTGTTCGAAAATAAAGTTGATATTCAACAAAAAGACGGTTTGCAGAAAGGAAGCAATCCAAAATTAGAAAGAATTAAAATGTAAGTTTTATCTTAAAAGTCAATAAAACCTGCATTGTGAATAGTTCTTAGTTCAGTTTATCTTCACATTTCTTACGCTGCTGTTATTATTTTTGGTTTGGCAGAGAATCATGGGATGGAGCATCAAGAAATTGTGCTGAAAAGGAAACAAATCCATTGTTGGATGCTTTCAAATCTTTCATCAATGCCTTCATAAAATTTTGGTCCGAATAAAAGTATTGTAGAGGTTGTGTCATTTTGCAACTGAAATGTTTTTGGGAGTGGATGAATCATGGAGTGCTTTTGTTGAAGAGTATGGTTAATTAGTACAGTAATTATCTTACAATCTGAAAGATCTACCCCATGCTCAAACTTTGCATGAGTTATTTAGTTTATCAATAAAACCAGGTGTGCATTTGAGTATACAAAATTATTTAATCATATGATGATATATTATCTGTGTATTTAAAATTGTATACAGGTGAAAAAAAATATAGAATGATGGACTTGAAATATTTTACAAATGTTCCATTTTTTTAAGAATTAATACTTCAAAATTTGAAAATAAAATACAGAAATACTGAATATCATGGAGAGTCATGCATGGTCAAGATTATGTAAGAACATTGAAATGACTTCAATTTTCAGAAATTTTAGATTTATAATTTATTTCAAAATCACTAGAAATTAAAATTAAACCCATCTTCATTTTCTGTTTCACTTGCACAAAAAGTTTGTTGGATTGTGCCATCAATCCTTTGTCTTCTTGTTCAATTTTTGTTTGTTTACTTTTAATTCTATCAATATTAATTACAAAACCAGAAAGCCGAACCACCTCTACCAAGTACTAGTGAAATTAACCTCAATTTTCACATATTAGTTTCCTTAAAATTCAATTTTACTCTTTAAATTAAAAAAAAAATCCACCTGTCACTTAAATTTGTTAACAAAATCGGTTAAATTTTAATAAAAGTATTGAAAAGATACTAAATAACATTTACACCCAATAATTTAATCAAATAATTTTTCTATCCTAATTTATATTAATAAATATTTTTACTACAAATATAAGTATGGGTGTTAATGATATATAATCATATGTTTGAAGATAAACATAGTTTTTAAAAACATTAGGAGTGTTAAAAAAATTTTAGAAGGCTTTTAGAAATTTGAAAAAAAAGGGGTGTTTTAAAAATTTTAAATTGTTTATATTCTTTTCAATAGTTTAAAAAATGACAATTATACTTTTAAAAAAATACAACAATTAGAAATATAAATATCATATTATAAATTATTACAACTATAAATATTTTTAAAATATATGAGATGAATATTATAATTTCTTAAATAAAATAAAAAAATCCATTTGCCTTTCATATATTTTTAAAAATAACAATATTATTTATAATTTACTTTGATAAAAATGTTAATATAATATTTTCAATTTTTTAGATAAAATATATTTAATTATATCTCAGCTATAATACTTGAACAAAAATATAAATATATTTTTCCTATTAAAAATGGTATTTCCGTAATTTTTTTCAAACTTTTCAGTAGAAATCTATCGTCCAGTCGGAAATATCTTGTTGGCTTTTATTTATAGATTTCAATTTGTCCCAGTGTCATGATGTTTTCCTAGAATATTCATTTTGATTAATTTCTAAGAAAGAATGATGCCATAACTTATAATGGCAATTGACCTTCATCATTTTATGAAATTATTACTTATCATCACCATAAAATTCAACCCCTTTTCTTTTCTAGTGCCTCTGTTCATCTTCTTCCTTCTTTAAAAGTAGATCCAATTTACATGTTCAAAATTAATTAGAAATCATTTGTCAGGATGGATTCATTCATTAGTTTGTTGGGGTTGGTTAATATATATAATTTCACACTTAATTGAATTCCATCTTAATTAATTTCTCTACCAACCCACTTCAATATTAATAAATTATACTATTATTTTAAACCGATTTTTCAGTTTAATTTGAAAAATCTTTCAAATCATACCAAGTCGGATCTTACACATTCCTAATAATCAAATATAATCATATATCTAAATATTGTAGTAAGTTGTGGGTTTTAATTCTTATTGTATATATTATAGAAAATAGAAAAAAAATATATTTATTATTTAGTCATGTTTATTTGCATGGTTTTAAAAACTGGAGCAAATTGATTGGTTTGATCAGTTGAATCGTGATCCACTAACCAAAACGGTCTAGTTTCATTTGAAAGCAATTTTTACGATTAAACCATTTTGGGACTAGATTAAACTATTTGAACCACCTAGTTAAACTAAGTAAAAAATAGGGTTTGACTAAGCAACGTAAAAAAATTATAACAAATTTATTATTAATTGAACCCAATACTTTATTTATTAATTTTGAATATATATGGTATCAAAAGAAGTTTACTTTAATATTAAAATATTTAATATTATATATTTAATAATAAATTATATAAAATTATCTTGAATATTATTTTTAAACAATTAATTAATTAATCAATTCAACTACTGGTTTGACCAAATTACTCATTTACCGAATCGATATTTAATTTGATTTTAAAAACATTGTTTTTTTATGGCCACTTAAGTTTTGTGCTTTACCTTTTCTCTTCTTTATTATTTCGATTTATGATAAAACGACAACATAAGGCACCTACAAGTTTCAATAAATTCTTCTACATGTCACATGTTACAATCCTGTTCTTGAATCTTGATCATAGGTTAATATATTCATCATGCTGTCCCTATATAATTTAACAAATGGTTTCTTCAAAATTAATGTAAAAAACAAGCTAATTAATAGGGATATTTTTTTGGGGTTAAATAAAATAAAACCCATATATATATATATATATATATATATATATATAAAATCAATGTTATAGTTGAACCTTAATGTCTTGTATTAATTATTAAAGCTTTGAAAACCATGTAAAAATTTTCTATAATTAAGGTTGAGAATTAATCCAATTATACAGCTGGTGAGACCAATGGATTTTAAGGGGAAAAAAATGTGTTGTTTTTTTCTATACAATTTAGGTACATATATAATATATTATTATATAATTAAATATTATTTTATTTTTAATTTAAAATTATCTAATCATATGATAATCTATTATTTATATATCTAAATTATATATAAAAAATATGTATACATAGTTTTATTAAAAAAACCGTAACATTAATATACAAATAAATATAAGTAATACTATATACACAATTTTATGCACAAATACTAACATATTATCACATGATTAGATAATTAAAAATTAAAAATAAAATAATATCTAATTATATAATAATATATTATTATTTATTTATAATATTATATATAAAAATTATGTGTATAGTTGTATCAAATAAATAAACAGTAACAATTGTCTTCTTCTTAATTTGGAACTTCATGTGATAACATTATTTGGTTCTATATGTTAAATTGTGCCTTAATTTACAGGAAAGAGCAAAAAGACAACCCTAGCTCCCAGTTAAAGCCTCCGAAACAATCAATGGAATTTGGACTCTCTTAAAACAATCGATTTAGAGTTTGACACCTTAACCCATGAGGGTTATCCAAAAGTCAATTTTATAAAAACTCTTACCGCGTTCAAATTTATGCAACGGTGGAATGATAGCTTAATGAATAAAATTATATGTACAAATAAATTATATAAACTAAACTGATATTTTTTTTTTTTATAATGAAAAATCTTATCTAGATCAGACTATTATTTTATAATGAAATCAATTATATCAAATAAGATAAATCTTAAATCTAATAATCAATTTCATAATTATTAAAAAATTAAGAGTTTGATTTTAAAATATCAAGAGAAGAGACTTAAATAATTAAGATGATAGTTTATAATTAAATAATATAATTGTTTTTTTTTTTTTTTGAAATCATCTCATTAAATGCGACTATATTAGGATGTTTAAATAGTTTTATATAATTCCTTTATATATATAATATGATTCTTATTCTTCTCTTCATGAGGACCTATTTGACCAACAGCCATTATTTTTGACATACTTTCTTTGTTTAGTAACTGAAAAATGGGTAGCTTGTTGTGAAATCTTCAGAATTATGGGGAGGGAAGACAGACGGGAATAATATGTCTGAGAGCTAAAAGGAAGAAAAGGGGAAAATGCTGAAACAAGAACCAGCATAGACAGATATTTGAGGAATAAATAAAGGTTGTCGGTTAATAAATTAAGGAATGTCTGGTTAAATTAATGATTAATTAATCATATATTATCATAAATCATTACACATATAACGATAATGAAATTTTGGGACAACGAATCAATAAATAAAATATTATCATATGCATATATTATACAAAAAAAAAATATTAATATAAAGTATTTTTATATTAAATAAATATTAATGAAATATTTTTTAATAAGAATATCTTGATAAATTTTCAATATTATTGGTTATATTAATTAAAAATAAAAATTATTTTATTTTAAAAAATTAATAAATAAAGATGTAATTTTAACAAAATTAATATTACCTAATTAATTTTTTAATACATAATATTGAAGTGATTATCAAATTATAGTACATTATCAATAATAATATTTTACTAGAATAATATTTAAATTCTCCTAACCAAACTCTCTCTAAAAATATTAATTTTTACAAAAAAGATTTACGAGCACCCTAAAGAATATTATCTGATTACTTTTGGGGTTGATGTAAACATTGATTTAACAATATTAATCATCTTATTAGTATCGAGATTAATGAGTACATAAATTTAATAATGTTATCATATTATTCATGAATTTTATGGTTACATCGATTTAATAATAGTAATAAAAGAGTACGGTAGATTATCATCCGTAGCCAAAAAAAATAAATAAATAAACATGACTTTTTTCATTGAAATAAGGCTTGAGAAAACGACTTATATCTAATGAAAATAAATAAATAAATAATACAGGTGTGTATGGCCAAGCAGACAGTTCACGTGGAAAGATTCATTTAACAATAGATTTGAGTTGGTATTTGGCAAACAAAACCCATCTTCTTCCACAATTTTTATATATCCAAATGGTATCCTATGCAACAAATTACAAACCCAACAAAATTATTTTAATAAATACTTTGATCAACCAAATCAATATAAATTTATATTTTATATATATAAAATATGCCCCACACGTGGTGGGTTTTGGGTTTGATTGAATTTGACCGACTCAACATACAGGAAGAAGAGACAAAAAATTTAGATAAGATAGGTCAAACTTATTGCAGAATATATGAAAAATTTTATTGAATAAATATATAAAAGATTAACTGAGATAATAATTTTACTTTTGTTGTCTTTTTTTATATTGTAAAAAAAATAGTTACCACCTTTTGGATGGAACGTGAGTAATACGTTGTCGTAGTAGGAGTTTCATGTCCGCATGTGAACGAGGAAATTAAAGCAAAAGGAAGAGAAGGTGGAAAGGAGTAAATATTCCATGTGTCCATCACATGACTCTCAAACTTGAAGGAGAAATTAACTAAGCACCATGACATGAGGCTATGTTCATGGTCACTGTTCTTTTTATCATACTACTACTATTAGTCAAGCATGAGGACAAAATCTTAATTACCTTCCTTAATTATCAGTATTAGTTACAGTTAACAAGTTAGTTGGGTATATTATATGAAACAATGACCTTCTAGATTACATTTCACTCTTATTTATTATCTATGTAGGAAAACAATAACTTTTATATCAAATCTGGATCGATCAAGTTATCTTATCTTTAATAAAACGAAGTATACCTCTCCATCTTATAAATATAAAATATCATACAAGATCAAAAGAGAAATAAACGAGAAATCTCTTAAAAAGACACAAATACCCTCATTATAAATATTTATATAAATGTCTTTTCCAAATGACTATTATGTGGTCATTACATAAACTTAGTCAAAACACTTTTTCAGTGTTAAATAAAATAACCATAAATGTAAACTCTCGAATACGTAATGAGTTGAATCATGTTAAAAAACTCTTTTGTATTTCATTTATTTTATTCTCACTTACAATAAATTCTCCCTCAATTTCAATTTCATAGAATAAAATTAACAATCTTACCCTTATATTATATATTTTTTTGTGGATAGAATTTATTTTAGGTGGAAAAATATGATTTATTCAATAAAATGGTGGAAAAAGTGCTTTTGGACCGACCCTTAGGTGAGAAAATGTAATTCACTCTTATGAAATTTCTTTCTTATTTTATATATAGTTCATATAAAGATATATAAATAATAGGGTTTCTTTCTTTTTTTTTTACCTGTTTAGATCACTTAAAATGAACTTATCTGTCTTGTTATAAAGTATACAAAATCTCCTTAAAATATAAATTCATAAATAATGTGATACAGTAAATGATCACTTAGGATTCTTGTTAAGCTATCTTATATTATTAATTAATTTGCAATCACCCCTATTGACTTTTATAGTTACAGGTAGCTAGCCAGGTGACTTAATTTCACCAAACTAATTTTATTTCTTATTAATTTTTTGAATTTATTAACACAAATGGGTTGTTGACAAAATTTTATTTCTGGGCACTTAATGTCTGTAAAAATCTCAGTTGCAGCCTGGTTAAATTTTGGTGAACAAATAAATAAATTATATATTGACCGTTTTCTTCCCTTTTTTTCTTTTTCTAATAAGGAGGAACCTCAAACCTTATATAAGCAAGATAAATTCTGGGATTATTAATTGATTTTATAATAATTAAATTAAATAAAATTTAATTTTATATCCTTTTATATATATAAAATTTTCTGCCGTACGATTCAAACTTATAGAATGGACTGTTTTCATCCTCATGTTTCTCCTCACAGAATTTTCGAAAGAGACAAAAGCTCATTAGGTCACAATTTTGCCACATTTTCTGGCCACCGATGGCATATATAAGACAAAATGAATCCCCGGCTCTCTTTCTGCGTCACAGAGTTTGATTAAGAAAATTATTCAACCGCAAAGCCGTGTCAATTACTCAACAAATCAACCAATCTTAGCAAGTGACTTATAAAATAATCAAGAAATGAGATCATAGTTTTCTTTATTCTTCTTACGTATAATTAATTTAATATTTCCCTATCTAATCTCTCTTTGTCAATCTCAATAACCCTGAAAACATATGACCAGAAAATCATGACACTCAAATCTCTGAATAATTCAACAAATTAATACAAATAATAATGATACAAATTTCAGAAAAATTAAAAAAAGAAAAAAGAAAAAGCATATGTTTCACAACAATTCAGATCCTTCAATGGGTTTTGGATCTTTTTCAACTTGAAGTAGATACAGAATTCAAGACCCTTTTGAGCATTACAAATATTGATATAAAATGATTTCATCAAGATGATGAATTAATTGTGTAATTTTTTTTTTCATTTACAGGAAGTAATGACATTATTATTACTATTATTGCACCTTCTCTTCATGGAGGAAGACCTAATACCTTGAAGCTCCAAGCTGGATTTTAAAAACGTTTCCACTTCTTCGCGGTTCTTGATCTCGAAGAACTCCAGCTCTACCAGCTTTCTTTTGCATGAAACTTTTCTTGTCTTCGGCTTTCGTGGCGCCGGCGGACAGCAAAACGTTTTCGGAATCTTGTGCTGTTCCGATGTCGGCGTTCTACATTCTTCGTCGCCGTTAAAAACATTATCTTCTTTTTCTTCAGTAGTATTGGCAGAAGATAACGGCTTAATCGGAGATAATGGAATTCTGGGCAAATCTAGAATTCTTTCTAGATCGGCAGGCATATTTACTTTTTCAAAACAAAGGACAGAAATGGAGTAAATAAAAATATAGAAATGGGGGATATAAGTAAGAGAAAATTGAAGAAGAAGTATGGGGGAGGAGAGCTGGCGTGAGAGGGAAGGTGAGAAAGAGAAAGAAAGCGAAAGAGAGAGAGAGAGAGAAGAGTGAGCGGTTGGATTCTTCTATTCTTTGAACAAGTTATATAGGGATTTATAAGTTACACAATCAACTTTGGGAAATGACTTGTTGGACTAAAAAGGTTTAAATTGAGAATAGATTTAGCTTTTGTGCCTGATAGCTTTTCATTTAAGCACTTGTTGCTGAGTTGGGAAGTGAGACTTTTAGGCTTTCATATCATGTTTGTTAAGCAGTTTCTGATTTTGTTTTAAACTGTTCACATTAATTTCATATATTTTCAAAGTCTGATTCTAAATTTTAATGGGGGTTTTACCAGAATTCATCTCTAGACGTGTTAAATAAATAATAATTATGGTAACTTTATTAGATAGAGCTTACAAAAACCAAACAAGAAACCGACATTGTATTCCATATTGTCCCTCAAATTACAGTACAATAAAGAAAAAACGTTTTGCGTATTGGATCCAAATTACATCACAAAACCAAATTGAAATCAAATAAAATTATTTGCACATAAGTTTGAATATATCATTGGATATATAGACTATCTTATAATAATTAAATATATTATTAAATATCATTTGTGTATCTAATTGTATAATTAATCAGAAAATCTATAAAATTCCAACAAAATAGTGAAAAATATCTGCAAATTGAACGTGGGATTTTTCATTACATACATATTAATCATGATTAATGATCATAAACCATACAAGCTATATAATAAAACGTAATTAAAACAAAGTAATAATAAGTGTAAATATAATGTTACTACGCAGGCTTGTAATGATGAAGTTCTCTCCTTCATCATGTACACTTGCGCCTCTTCTTCGCAATCATCGGTCTCCTTGCAGCAAGCTCGAAATTTAATCGGAAAAACTCCTCAATCTCTTCGCGTTTCACCGTCTCAAAGAACTGCTCATCGTCAAACAACTTTCTCTTGCCGGAAATACTATTCATTCTGGTAGGTTTTCTTGGCGCCGGTGGACAAAATAGGCTTATAGGGATCTTGTTTTCATCGGAGGTAGGCGTATGACACTCGAATTCTTCCCCACAATCATTTTCTGCTGCTTCTGCTGCAGTAGTTGACATATTGCCCACTTCACCTTCTTGAGTTTGCTTAGGGTTAATCTGATCCTCAATCTTGATCGAAATCCATGGGATTCGACGGCCAGGATAAGTGGTCATGGAATTTATAATAGGGAAAGAGATGAGGTTGAAGAAGGAAGGTGTGTGTGGGGTATAAATATGAGAACGGAAGTCGTGCGGTGGAAGATTTTAATGAAGATAAAAGAAAGATGGACGGATAGTTAAATTGAGTCGTTGGATACTTTTATTCTTTTCCTGTGTGTGTAATCTTCTAAGGGAAAATGACATGGTGGTGGTGCAGGTGGTACTGGCAATGACACTTTCTTTCTTATTTAACTCTTTTTCACTTTTGTTTGGTTTGGCAATGAATTGAATTGATAAGGTCGATTTCTTTGGCTTCTAGTTGAGAGCATTTAAGTTGAAGCTTAAAAGATTTAGCTCAGCTTATTAATACTGCTAGTTCTACATGATGAGTCTTATTCATGCTAATAAATTGGGATGGATTTGAGCAAAGCAAAATCAAGGGTAAGACTAAGTTTGAGTTTGACTCAAATTCAAAATGTCTAACTCGAATTGCCAATGAGTTGCTTGAACATCCATTGGAAAGCTACTAAGAAGGAAGAATAAATGTAGTTGAAGATTAATGAAAAGTTATCAAAGAAACGGATCTGTTAATAACTTTCCAATGACTTTGCAAACTCAAGTCGGTTCAATTTTAATTGGAGTTGTGACTATCCATGCTTTAGTTTGAATTCATTCAAATCAAATATTGAGTCAAGTCTAAGTCAACTTGGCTCAAATTCATCAATAATAATAATAATATTATTATTTATTTAAAAAAATAAGATAAGTTATGGATGTGTTTAATTCGAGGTAATATTTAATTACAAAAATTTTAAGTTATCATAAATATTTATTATCTAAAATATTATTAGATATAAATTAATATTATGTTTGATTAAATTAACATGTATAAATAATAATTATATTTGGTTATCAATAATAAAATAATATTGATACATTATTTTATTTAAATATGTTAAACTAAAATAAACGTAAACTACAATAAATCAAAAAATCTAGGCATTGTAGGAGAAATAGAAGATGGAAACCATAGTACATCAAAATGTACATGGTAAATGAAAAGTCTAACGACACTTGGAGTGCTCATGCAAGTGGAGGTAAGATGCACCACTAGACATTTGGGACAGCTGCTGTGAGGTCTATATGATGCAAGTACAGGAGCTAAAACTCCCACAACCTTAATTCTTCTCAACTTGATCTAGCATGACAACTAGATGAAGCATTGCAAATTTATCAGGTATGGCAAATCTAACAGGATATATTATTGGAGAAAAGTTTGTTCACAATGACAAAAGGGTGGTGGCCATGTTCGTACGTGGTAATCGACAAGTGGTGGCAAACTGGTAATGTGGGTGGTGCGATTTTTACCAGTGGTGATGTGATAGGTGGCGGAGGGATAATTTTTTTCTTAATAATTATTTTAGTACAGGTAAAATAGTTATAACAGGGGTTTAGGGTACTTGTTATTTTAATTAAATATAAAACTATTTTTATCTTAAAATTTTAATATAACAAAATTAAAATTACCTCAATGTTGTTCAATACTTAAGATGGGTGTGATCCCTTTTATGTTACTTACCATGTCACCTTGGTAATTAAATATTACCAAATTTTTTATTATTTAACAAATCAAATAAAGTAATACCAATAGTAAAAAACTAAATAAAACTTCTAACAAAATGTAAAACAAATAAATTTTTAATAATAAAATTAGATGCACTAATAATGAGTTTTAATTTTTATATTAACAATAATATGACATTATGATTTTGATAATTTTAAATTAAAAATAAAGTATCATTCAGTCATATAATAACAAATCATTTTTAATATACAATTTAATACCCATTGTTAGTACACAGAACTTTACGGAATTTCTAATACTAAATTAATTCTCTATAAATGGAAACATAAAAATAAATTAAATTTTCCAAATATATTTGCAAATTTCATGATAATTTAATACGTTGTGTCTAATTTATGAGTGGAGGAGTTAAAAAATCATACATGTTCAAACTAATATCAATATGATTGTGGTATATCCATAATGTCTTAAATTTTATTTTCAAATATCTTTTAAGGATGAAATAAAATCAATCTAAAATATAGTTAATTATTCTTGATTCCAATCTACATATTATAAAGTATTATGTGTTATAAATTACAAAAAGTTTTTTCTTTTAATTTTTTTTTCTCTTCTTTCTATCTTTTCGTAGGTTTCAAATATAAATTAATATCCACATATTTAACTTTGTTAATTCTTAAGTAATCAAATTAGTTACTATTGATGCGGTTTTTATCACAACTATATAAGTGTACAAGATTGAATCTTGCGTAAAATAAAGTAAAGTAGTAGTGATTGGAATAGTAAAATAATTTTGTTGTACTTTATATTAACAGTAAGAGAGAATGAGACAAATGAGCACTACAAATTAAAAAGTTTAATATGAAAAAATACTCATTAAAAATTTATTTCATATAATTAAATATTTTTAATGATGAGAAAAATCTTGTTAATTTAAACCATTAATTCAAGACGAACCAAGTTATGAATTCGAATAATTGATTTGAGTTATAAAATTAACTTAATCTAGAATCGAACCGAACTGAGCCATTTTTATCCAAATCGGATTTAATTTTGACTCAATAAGCTTAAACCAAACTCAAGTAAGACCATTTTCTATTCGAATCAAGAGGTATTCGAATCCGGCTTGACCCAAATCGACCCCTAATTTTGATTTTCCATTCGTAGCCATAAACCCAAGATGCTTAAATAACAGACAAGATTATGTGTTTTTGATTGAGTAGGAAAAGAGATCGAACTGAAGAAAGATAAGAGTGGACGAGAATGAGTTCAACCGATCAAAGACATACAATCTCAATTGTCGAAAAGAGGGGGTAATGTGTGAAAATATTGACTGTATTTAACCAAGGGTAATATAATAAATTCCAAAAAAAAAGAATAATTAGGAATAATATAATAATTACATTTTTTACATTTGTGTGAGAATCATGATTTTGTTACTAGAGCGTTTTTTTTTTTTTTAAAGTGTGATTAATATTTATTAACATCTAAGAGAAAAAGTGCGTTTGAGTCAAACGTTGAGTGGGATCATGCAATTCACTCACTTAATATGCTTTTAGAAATGTGCATAAAATTCAGCTCCAATTTTAAAGGACAATCTTGTGCTTTTCAAGTTGGGTTGTCGGAAAACCAATTGATTTGGTCAGAACTAAAGGGATTATATGTTTGTAGAAGTAGCCTTCATTGATTTGATATTATAATTGTGAAAAGAAAATTGAATTGAAGACTTTAATATTTTACCATTCAACGTAAGATGAATGGATCATGCATGTTCATGGTATTTGCCTAAATTATTATAATAATATTAATAATTAAGATTCAATTGATTTAGAGAATCGACTTAGAGAAATAATAATAATAATAATAATAATAAAATAAATTTCTATCTATATAGTAGACATGAATATGACCAAATATAAGTTGTACCAAGTTCAATTGATTTGGAAGAGAATTTGAACCCAAATCTAAACAAATAATCACATTTGTGATTAAGATAAAGTCCGACAAAAGTAGTTTAATTATTAGTATCATATAATATATATCTTATTATATGACATAATACAAATAAAAAATAATATGTATTATAAGGTATATTAAATTAAAATAATATAATAAATATATTATACGATACAATACATATTATTAACGTAGATAGATAAACATTTTTTAGATTATAAGGGCTGGCAAAGGGAAAGGGTGAGGAGGGGATACAATCCTTGTCCCTATCTTTGTTCCTGTAGAAATATAAATCTCTATTCTTGTTATGGGGATGATAAGAATTCTCTATTCTCTTTTCTCAAAGAAAAATTTTCTCTCATTCCTTTTCCGTCTCTGAGGGAAAAAATCTCTTATCAGAAAAAATTCTCTCTCTGTATTCTCTAAACATAACATAAGTATATTGAACAACAAAATTAAGTAAAATTAAAACTAACTCATTATTTCAAATATCACAAATATTATATATTAACCTTTTAATATGTAACTTAAATAAATTTTAAAAATATAAATCATCTAAAATTATAAAAATATGTTAGTATTTTAAGTAAATATATTAATATAAAGTGTTGGGTATGGGGCCTAGGACAGGAGCAGGGTAAGAAGGGGATATATATATCTCCGTCTCTAATTGCGGGGAATTTATTTTGTCTTCATCCCTATTCTCGTCTTTTTTTTTTTTTTTTGTTTCTATCTAGACATCCCCTTCTCATTAGGGTTAAAAATTTTAAATTTAGATAAAAATTATCATCTCTATTTATAGTTGGAAATCAAAGAAGAGAAATTTCAATAAACTTATAATTACATAAACAATGAACTCAACCATAGAGGAAATGGAGCATCATATATTCAAAGGAAAGTGACAAATGATAATTGAGGGACATGATTTATTTAATAAATAATTAAATGCCCCCATGTGGCGAATGATGGCTGAAACAAAGCTAATGGCAAAAAATAAGAACAAGCAGCATGGAATAAATAATTAAGATTACAATTTGGAGAATTTTATTTTTATTTTTATTTTATTTGTCCAATTAATGGTAAATCTATAACCTCGTAATATTGTTTAAGCAATAATACGGCAAAGCTTAAACCATAAGATAAACGCACTTTATAAGTCGATTAATTTTTGACTGAATAAAGAACAAACAGACTTTCTGAAGAAACTAGGAAGAGAGGGAGCAAGGCATATATTAAAGATTGTGTCACATGTTGTGTATTCCAAAAGCCAGATCGAAACTGTCCAATCTGAAAGTTTATACACATGACACCTCATCTTTCTCTGTCTCCCTTTCATGATAACGTAAATCCATATTCTCAATCCCAGTAATTTTATGAAAATTACTGGACTGGCCCTTTAAAACCGAACAGGTAAAATTCTGACTGTGAAAGCTGACAGTGAAAGCTGTTGTTAGTGGCAAATGAAGTAACTTCAATATTTAGCTAAAAACAAAGGTTTCTTATCTTATCTTATGCACCGAAAGAATATTAAAAGAAAATCAAGAAAAAGTTGAGAAAAAAAAGTAGAACATAAATCCATTTGTCTTGTTTGACAAGACCTTCACTCTGACATTAATTTATTACAGTAACCCCTTTAGCTTTAGATTTGTTTAATACTAATAAATTTTTATTTCCAGCTCTTCACTGTATTAGATCGCCATTAAATAATCAATAAATTTCTATTTAGATCACATTTTCCATTGAGTAGTAATAATTTACTAACATTCACCCAAAGTTTAGTGTATTTTCATTCTTATCTACCAGGTTTCAAAAATCAAATATTTACTTATTAACTATTAAAATTAATAAAATTTATTAAATTTAAGGGTTAAAACATAATTTAATCAATAATATTAAAAATATAAAATTTTATCTTATTTTCTCTCTTTGGGAATTTTTCCTTTGTTTCTTTGGAGATTAAAGTTGATCAACCTCTATAATGGCACTCCCTCCCATCTCCCGACAAGAATTAATCATTGACAAACCGAAAGTCAATTGATGATTCATCGACACAAACTATGCATCACATAAATATGTTCAATCAATATGTAAGTTAACTAATACACAAATCAGTCGAAAAAAAAAACATAGCCTTTGACTATTATTGGGTTGATGCACAAATCTATTCAATCAATGAATAAATATTTAAATTTTTAAAATTTAATAAATAAAAGTTTAATAATATACTAAACCTCAAGTGAAAATAAGTCTTTTGGCCTAATATTTTATTCAAAGAAATGTGTACCATACGATCCAAATTTAATTATAAGAGATAATTACAAAGTGCCTTCGAGTTGTTTCTTTTCTTTAGAACACTAATTTTCAATAATGAACGGGTTGCTTTTTGATTAAAGATAATATTGCTTCGATTTACACCATTGCTGGATTTACAGATGGGCTAGGCCGTTATGTCCAAAACTGGAAATGTAGTCACTCTGGCCCAATAATAGCAGTTGATATTGGGGTACAATGTCTGTTTCGGCCCTAAAAACTTTGCTTAAATAACTGAAATTTACGAGGAGATCTCAGAAGTCCCCCACACATTCTTACTAACTTCGTCTTCATCATATCGATTAGCTTAAATGATTAAATAAAAGAACTTTCTTACGAAAGATTAGAGTTCCAATAATTTGTTTATTTATATTAAAAAATTATTAGAGTAATTTACTTGGATCAAACGAAGTTAAATTGGGTTCTCCGGTTATAAAAAAAATTCCTTCATATCTCTCATGTTTATAATATCTTTTACCCAAACTCAAATATCAAATTTTAAGAATTCAATTTACCTATTATAAATAAGTATAATTTCTTTATTTTTCATCTACTACAATTTTTAATATTTTTTATTAAAAAATATAATTTTTTGAATTTAATAATTAATAAGTTAAAAACTTTATTTAAAAAATCACACTATATTATTGAGTCGAGTTTGAATTAAGTTAATCATATTGAGTTTGAAGTTAGCTCTATTTAAGTTTATCAAGCTAAAATTAGGCTCGAACTCAACGCTTATGTGTTGAACCAAATTTTCAATCTTAAATAATGGGAAATCGTAGTTCATCAAAGTTCTGCAGGGAAACAGTCTTTTGGGAGTAAATTAAACCAAGTTGGTCATCCTTGCAATTGGTCTTTGGGTTGATTTGTGAGGATGAATCTTCTTTTGTATTTGATAGGATCACAGGGCAGTTGATAGTTAATTAATTATAATTAAATATTCCTGATTCTTATGTCGGCTTTTTTAAACTTATGTTTTAGTATTTAAGGAATCAAAGTGTTGATTACTACGTAACACATTAAATAAAAATTTAAGATTAAGATGAGAGTAATCATCATCTAATCTCCAATTATTCCAATGTCCCTTACTTAATATTATCCCACATCTCCCTAATTGGAAGATACAAAACTATTTTTATCAATAGTAAATATTTTTCTATTTTAACTTCTTCTAATAAAAAAATATTTATAATTTTTTAAAAAATATCCCATATTTATGATCTTGGGAATGGGAAGTGACATGGATGAATAGAGTTGTTGGCAACTTGGCATTACTCTCTTGGGTTAGGTGTAGCTTAAATAGGAAAAATAAAGATTTAAAATATAAAAAAATATGAATTAAAATTTTTTCTCATGATATATTAAAATTAAATTTTTTGTTTATCTAATTCAATAGTTGTAAGGTTGGTCATTGGGTTCCTAAATTTATTTTATTCGATGTGATTGATTTTAACCAATACAACATTTCGATTAGAGTGAAGTTTTTTGTTACAAAAAAAAAACTATTCTTTTTAGAGTAATATTATGTGCACATAATTTTAATATATAATTTATATACATAGGTAGGGGTGTTCAAAATTATCCGATAATCGAATTGAACCGATTTTTAAACTGAAAATCGAACCAAAAAATAGGTTATTCGAAAAATCGGTTCGGATATCGGTTCAAAAATATATAAAAATTGAATTTTCGGTTTGGTTACCGGTTTGCCTAATTTTTAAAACTGGTTAACCGAACCGAACAGAACCGGTTTTTAAAAAATTGAATAAAAATTTAATAAAATATTGAATATATTTTCAAAAAATTAGAAAAAATAATAATATATGATAATTTTTTGAAATTCGGTTCGATTAATTGATATTTTCGGTTTGATTTAAAATCGATTAATCTTTAAATCGATTCGGTTTCGGTTCATAATTTTTTCCAAACCAAAAATTCAGTTCAGTTCGGTTCAAAAAATTGGCAAAGCGGTTCGGTTACCGGTTCAAAAATATATAAAAATTGAATTTTTGGTTTGATTACCGGTTTGCCTAATTTTCAAAACTGGTTAACCGAACAGAACCGGTTTTTAAAAAATTGAATAAAATATTAATAGAATATTGAATATATTTTCAAAAAATTAGAATAAATAATAAAATATTATAATTTTTTTAAATTCGGTTCGGTTAATTGATATTTTCGGTTTGATTTAAAATCGATTCGGTTTCGATTCATAACTTTTTCTAAACCAAAAATTTGGTTCAGTTCAAAAAATTGGCAAAGCAATTCGGTTAATCGGTTTTGAACATCCCTATACATAGGTAGTAAATCATCATATGATTGAGTATTATTTTATGTTTAATTTAAAATTATTCAATTATATGATAACACATCATTAATGTACTATAAGGGGACGTTTTGTTTGGGTAATGTTTGATTACTAAAATAGAAAGATTATCTTGAAGATAGATTACTTATAAGATTACTGGGTATAAAAGATTACTATGTTTGATAAAATTTGATAGGTATAAATAATTATTGTGTTTGGTTAAAGGTAATAAAAGATTACTAGTAAATTATTTTACTTAAATGTCTTGAATATAATTATTTTTAAATATTTTTTATATTATTTGTCATATTAATTAAAAATAAATTTATTTTTATCTCAAAAAATTAATAAATAATAATTTTTCTATAATAAACTCAAGATTACCCCAGTAATTTTTAAATACCTAAGGTGAAGGTGGTAATCAGATTACCACCTATATTACCTGCCACATCAGCATTGGTAATAGAAGATTACTGTAATCTTTTATTACTGACAAACCAAACAAGAGAATAAAAGATAGATTACCAAGGTAATAATAAATTTCCCCAACCAAATGCACCCTAAGTATATATGTAATGTTTTATTGTTGTTTTTGAGGGATAGGCCGAGTGACAAAGAATTGAATTTTGAATACGAGAGCACGGGATTATATTAATTTCAAACTTTATGATATTTAATAGTCTTAAATGTATTATTTTGATGTATAACCATAATCACAAATCACGCTAAATTAAAGAATAATTTATTCTGAAAAAAAAAAGAAAAAGAAAGTTTAGAAAGTTACATAAGAACAAATGCAAACAATGAGTTTGTAATTGAAAGACATTCAAATTTCATTTTACACAATATATTCTGAAATTTCTTCACGTAAAATCAATCCAATTCAAACACCACATGGTCTTGTGGTTGTTGAATTGAAATCATCAAAAGTTATAAATTACTCAATGGACAACCACCCTTCAAAAATGACATCTAAACTTTGTTATAAATGATCACATCATCTTCTTTAATTTAAACCAACCATCTATCTACATTATGATGACATATTTTTCTACCCTTTCTCTCCAATTCTCCATTATCTCTCATGTGTAAGTGACAAGCTACACACGTGCAACAAGCAACTCTATAAAATCAACTCTATGCAATTCATTTGAATGATTCCAAAATAAGGCAACATGTGATCATGTGCTATCATTTGCAAACTATGTATTAGATTTTTTAAAATAAAATTTTTTACCTACTCTACTAAAATTGGATAAAAAAGCCATGTGGGATGTTTGATTCCTTATCTACATATGAGAAAATTGCTAGAATTTTTTTGGATACGGGCTAATATTAATTCAAATTTTGGTTAATAAATCTAAGTAATTAAATAGTTCGATGACATATTATGAATGAACTTGAAAAATGGTTATTAAAAATAAATTCAGTGCACTTCACAAATTATGATTTTGGTAAATGGTTTAGTACGAAATTTTGGGTTATTGAATCTTTGATGGGAGGGTCTAATTATTCTCTTGTTAGGTTCCTCTCTAAAACTGTAATGTTATAGTTTTTCTTATTAAAAACTGTCATAAATAAAGTTTTAAGAGTGAAAAAAACCCGTAATTACATACCTATAATTATTAAGCAATTCTCAAGAACTCTTCAGATTCAGAGATACGGCTCATGCGTGCTTTTTTACCTCTCTTATTTTAATTATACATTTAGATTAAACCTATGATTAGGTATTATATATAGTATTCATAGTTACGGTTGCCCATGCTTAAGTTTAACAAAAATCTATGTTAAAACACACAAATCATCTATTAAATTTAGTGTAATACCAATTATAATGATACCAAAATGACTATTCCAAAATTTATAACCATTATTATATTTAATTAACAAAAATATTTAACACGATGATCTAAATTAGATCATTATATTGACTGAAACCAATCATATTAAGTATAATAAATTTTAAATATAATAATTAACTTTATAATTATTAGATTATATGAATTAATAGTTTAATTTTAATATTTAAATATATATATTTTTATAAATAAAATTTTTCCTTTAATCATTCAAACAGCTCACTTTGAAATTACTTAGCAGCTTGTCCATGGCTGATACAAATAAACCCAGCAACAACCGCTGCCTCAAAAATATTATTGGCCTGCTATGTTAAGCAATATTGGGCCAAAAGGTGGGCCATGTGTCAATGAAACATCAACTTCATTGTCTTGTAGTTAATATTGTATTCTGTGGCTACAAGACTACAACATATTTTTATAATGGCTAATTTTCTCATCTAATCATTCTCCCTAACTAAAAGCGAAAAAAAAAAAGTGCAATTTTTATTTTGTTACGGCTAAAAAGAATTAATTTAATATTAATATCTAAAAATAAGCCTGCCTTTTCAAGTTCTAAAATGACGATTCTGTTTTGGTGTTTGATTTAAACAAGTATCAATTCTACCCAAATTTCTTTTTAGGAAAATTTTAAAACTAATGAACCTTCCAAATATCACCTAACCTTACACCATTAATAAAATAAATAAATAAATAAATAAATAAATAAATTCTTCTTCGCTTGTAATCCAAGTAAATTTAAGAAATGGGTAATTAGGTTTTAAAGTGATAATTAAATATCCATTAAAATGCAAACATAAAAGTTAATGACAGTTCAATAATATTTGTTTCAAAACAAAAATAGAAAGAAATGTTTCATCTAATTAGGTTTTTTGATGATCTTTGTTGTAGTAGATTGATTTGGTTATAACAATTTAACTTACTAAATCAGAATCCTGATTTCTTTTTTTGGGAATGAAAAAGTGATTGTTTGATAGAAACATGTAGAAATATGGGTATGGGTATGAGGATAAAAATAAAAATAAGTAAAATCTCGGAGATAAAGCGAGGATATGGATAAATGTATTTTGACCTTCTTGATTTGTCTCATTCCTTACATTATTTTTTAAAATTTTATATATTAAAATACTCTTAAAAGTTTTGAATTATAAAAAATATATCTTTAATATATAATAAATATTTTATTATTTTTTTAACATGATAAGGAGGAGAAGGGTAAAATAAATTTTTTTGTGGAGATGAGGAAGGAAAAATGAGAGAAATTTTTCTCGTAGGAAGGGGTAGGAATGTCTTGTCATCTTCGTATTGAGTATAAAAACAGATTTTCCTTATAAAAATGGAAGGAAAATTAGGATATTCAACTCATCCTCGCTCTACTTCCATCCCTAATTGGTTTAGGTTAATATGAAAGAAATGGATAAGTTAGGCCCTTATAAACAATATAAAATAAACGAAAAGGTGCTAATTATAACAAACTATTTAACAAGGACGGATCTGCAAAAAACAAACAAAAATGAAATAATAAATAATTGTCCAATGGGAAACAACGTCTCTCCCTTGTTAAGGAAACAAAACAGAGTCTCTCTCTGTCTCACAGCATGTGAAACCACTCCGATTTTCATCATATTCCCTTCTATCAAATCCTGAAGAAACAAAATCATATTAAGCTAAAAGAAAGCCAAAACAATGTTCAGATTACACAAACACAAATCAGATAAATTCGGAGAGAAATGCGATTTCAAGTTCTCCAACTTTCAGGCTGTTCAGGTTCATTTTCACTTCACATCTTTTCATTCATTAATTTATTTTTTTGAATTTCTGGAAATATATTTCTTGTTTGAAGTTGTAATGGTGTAACAAACAGTGTTGTTAATGTTCTACTAATAATAGTTTTATAGACGATTTAAAAATTTTGTTTCTAGTTTGAAATCTGAACTCGATGAAAAAGTCATTTAGATACTATAGCACGCGTGTCTTTCATTATAAATTTTGGATTGTTTGACTTTTTATTTCTGATAATCTGGAAACTGTTTCCGAATATTTAAAATTCTGAAGAAACGGCTCAAAATTTCGGTTTTTTTTTTTTAAGTTTATATTTTTTAGAATTATGTAAATTGTTATCAGAAATGGAATGTAGATGTTAAGAACACTTAGAATACAACTTGAATCTGTAGATTTTTTTTCATTTCTGTTTTTTTTACCAACTTAATGGTTCGTTGACTAAAGTTCGACTTAATGCAGTGTTTATTAATTACTTAATTAATAATAATTATAAGGATGTAAGAGATTCATTAAGTTTAGCTGTATCATTAATTTGAAAAAAAAATAATTGAAGTTGGCATGTCTTTAATTTGCATAATAATGTACTTTGAGGTTTTGTAGGACTTTAATTTGTGATTTAATTCATTGGAAGATGTAATGAATATCTGCTCTCATTAAGGTTGGATGAAAGGGGGTAAGGGTGTAACTGAAAAAAATTTAATTATGAGTGTTCTGCGAAATTTGTGCTTATCTCTAAAGAACATTTCCTCCTTTTTTATGGTTGAATTTGTTACTTGCTAAATGCAGCCTTGTGGTAGTTTTAATTGTATGTTTTGATTGCCGTTTATAATGTCTTATTTGGCATTGGAAGAAACTGGCATGGTGGTTAAGTGGAAAAATTCATTGGATGGAACTTTATTTAGTTTCACAGTTTATGTTTGCATTTGGCAATTGCAGATTCCCAAGGGATGGGACAAGCTCGTTGTATCTATTATCTCTGTTGAGACAGGCAAAACAATAGCTAAGTCAGGGAAAGCAACAGCACGAAATGGAAATTGCCGATGGATTGAGACTTTTTCAGAGTCTATTTGGATTCAACCAGATGATGCATCGAAAGATATTGAAGAATATCACATTAAACTTATTGTTTCCATGGTGTGATGTTTATGTTAGTTAACCTATTTTTGTCAATTTAGTGTACATGTAATTAACTAATACAGTCAACTTGAAATGATAATTGTTGTAGGGGTCATCCAGATCTGGCATCCTTGGTGAGGCTTCTGTCAATTTAGCAAGCTACATGAGTTCAAAAAATCCTATTCTTATTTCATCACCATTGAAAAAATGTAACAGTGGGACAGTATTACAAGTGAGTCATCTTTACTATTTTCAATTTCTTTGGAATTGAACATCAGTTGAGTTTGAATTCTTTTCACTGTTGTCTTGTCTATATGCCTTTTTTGTTATGTGGAAAGTATTTGTCTATATGATATATTCAATTGGGAACACTAAATTATTGACTATACACTCTTATCTGACAAACATTTTTCTTCTGGTTTACAGCTTAAAATTCAATGCCTAACACCAAGAGCAAAACTCAGGTTTGCAGTCAACATGAAACTTCGTACTGTTTTAACTTTCTGTTCAGTAGTTGTGAAAGAGTTACTGCACCTTTTAAAGGGATGAACAGTGTAAGGATTCAAATTCAGATATGGAGGACATGAATGTTGACCATGATGAGTTGGAAAACAAATCAGATGTTTCTGATGGTACATTCACCAGGAGTATTGGATCTTCATCTAGCAACCATTTGGACAGTGCATCTCAAGCAGGAGAACCATGTAATCGGGTACAACACCTTCCTCTCATAAAGTTCTAGTTTGGTATTGAAACATTTAGTTTACAGTTACACCTTTTGCCATGTTCATATCTATAATTCCACAAATCATCTGTTCCTAAATGATGAAATGGGTTTGATGTGCCATTTCTTCTACAATGTTGAGATTCCTTGCATTTCAATAGTACATAAAAAGTTTGCAACTTTAAGAACTAGTACATATATTTATGTCAAGATGTTACTGTGTTGTTGAGTCATCTGATGATGAAAACTATGTGCACTAACAATGAGTATTAATTTGTGTATTAAAGGTGACGTGTCATCATGTGATTAAGTGGTATTTCATCTCTAATTCAAAATCATCCAATCACATGGTGATACGTAATATTAGTACACAAATTAGTATGAGTAATACTACATGTATAAACAAATTATATTATCTGAAGTGGTAGCATCTAATTAAGTGATTTTGAAGAGAGAAAAAAAAGTAAACAATCACATTACTCAATTATAAGTTGTCACCCAGTTTGTACAGATAAGTTTATTTTATTTGTTTATATATATAGTTTTATTCTATTAGTATTTGTTATTAGTACATATAGTCATATTGGTCATATGATATATGAGGCATTTTACTATCAAGCTTTTGATGTGTGATCTCATAATTACTCATTTTAGTTCCCGTATCAGGGGGCTGAAGACCCACCTTTCTTTATCACCCTTTTTGTATATAGATGGACTCCAACCCATGGTTGCTGGTTATCATGAAGTGTACCATTCTATTAATTTGAAGCATGGCTCTACAATATGATGTAAGACAACTCTGGTTTTAGTTGTAACTGGGAATGATTTTTGGGTGTACATGAATCATTAGTGGAACCAAGCCCTCTTTTTTTGCGTTAGTTCTAGTTACTATTTATTTTTTAAGTGTTTTATAATCTTTCCTGATGACAGTAGTTTGTGCACCATGATATATTTCCTTTCTTATTCCTAAATATAATTGTGGATATAACATTGAATAAAACATGTTTTACGATTGAACAATATTATGTGCACCTACTTTTGAGTATATAATTGAATACATAAATAATGCGTCATCATGTGATTGGGTGTTACTTTATCCTTAATTCAAAATTTAATTAAATGATGACACATCATCTATGTATTTAAACGTGTGTGCATATAATTTTATTGTTTACAATTCTGTATGTGGTAGATATGCTCGGAAGAAACACTGGAATACTTGATTCAAGAATTGGAGCAAATTCTTATAGCCTTTGCATTTGCTCTCATGTGGTTAATATTTTCTTTTTGTCACTGCAGAACGTGAACTTCTCCTCATCAGCTTCTTGTAATAGCTTTGACTCTTTAGAGGGCTCCTCTGGCAGGGAAAATTATTCTCCTCTAAGTTACTCAAGTGGAGTAGTAAACAATCTGGTGGGAAGGCAAGATTCAGTTGGTTCTCAAAGTGGTTCTCCTTATAGTTCTTCTTTTCGTGAACCATTTCAGTCAAATCAATTATCCTTAAATTCAAAGCCCTTACATTCTGGAAGCCATCTTCAAAATCAAAGAGAAGAATTCAATCGTGTCACACGTGCTGTTGCCTCATCTCCTTTACGGAGTGCTGGTTCATCTAAAGACCTTCTGGAGGCTGCAGAACTTAAAATTGAGGAGCTTCGTGCTGAAGCTAGGATGTGGGAACAAAATGCTCGAAAGTCAATGCTTGATTTGGAGAAACTACAGAAGGAATCATTGGAGCAATCAACACGTCAGGCAAGCCTTGAAATGGAGCTCTCAGAATCACACGCTAAATGTGATAGCTTGAAAAAGGAAATTGAACAACTGAGGATCTTGGTTGAAGAATCACAGGTGCAACCAACTGCCACTGAGAAATTCAAGTTTCAGGCTGATGATGTGGAGAAAATCATAAAGGAATTGGAAGATGAGATAAAGTTTCAAAAAGAATCAAATGCTGATTTGACACTACAGCAAAAGAAGACACAAGAATCAAACATTGAACTTCTTTCCATTCTTCAGGAACTTGAAGAGACTGTAGCGAAACAGAAAATGGAAATTGACAGTCTCTCTGAAACAAAACCTGAATTTGAGGTAGGATTGTATGGCCAAGAAGTTGAAGACGATAAGCAAATAAATACAACCAAGCAGTTACTAGTAAAGAAGATGAGAGAAACCTCCTGTGATTCAGATCTGGAAGGTAGTATTGTCGAACACCCGATAAGAAATTTGAATGCTGAGGTTGAACAAGCAGATCAGAGGAAGTTAGAACTAGAGCTACAGCAGTTACAGGAAGTCAAAAAGAATTTGGAGAGTGCCATTCAATTTCTGGAAAAATCTTTGGAGGAAAAAAACCATGAGCTAGAGATGGAGCGAGATTCAAAGACACACACTCTAATGGACTGTGAGGCAAAGTGGACAGCTATAATAGCTGAAAAAGAGGAAAAAGTAACCAGTTTGGAAGCTGAATTATCTGAGGCCCAAAATACTCAAGAATTGAAGGAAATGGTTTCTGAAAATAGAGATAGTCACAATCTAATTGTAGAAGTTGATTTTCTAAAACAGAAGATCCAGGAACTTGAGAGGGATTGCAATGAGCTTACAGATGAAAACCTAGAACTTTTGTTACAGCTCAAAAAATCAAAAAAGGATCCAGTGACATCAGATGCCTCGTCTAAATCTTCATCAAATGAGTGCACAGAAAACAATTTTGGCTTTACATCTAAATCTGAAGGAAGCAAACTAAATTCTCGAATACGCATACATGCAGATGAGACGAATGCTTTTAGTGAAAAAATTTGTACTGACAACTTGCAGAATCAATTTGTAGATCCTGGAAAAGAATCTGATGAACTTGAGTGCCAGTTGCAAGCTCTGAAGGACAAAGTTTGTTTTCTTGATGGTGAACTCTGTAATTTTCGCTCTAGGGCAGAAGAGCAGGAGAGTGAAATTGCTGCTCTGCAACAACAGCTCAAACTTTACCAGAGAAAGAAAAATGAGATTAAAGATCATCCTGCAGTTGTCTGTTCAAAGTGTAAGATTTCTGAATCAGATACTTCCATTGAAATTTCGACATTGCTCTCCAAGTTATATGAACAGGTTCAACTCTCCTTAGACTATCTAAAGAAGCAACAATCTAGTCTTACTCATGGAAATACTGCATGTATATACGGCTCTGAAAAGTCAGCGATTGCAGCAAGTACTGATTTGCTTACTCAAAAAGAGCAAGTTGAGGCTATTGTGAACAATTTTACCCAGCTGAAAATGTTTTTTGAACCGAAAGTCACCATTGATGAGGATGAACTTCAGTTTAACAAAGAAGTCAAAGCAACAGGGGCAAACTCAGAAGAACTGCTGAATAAATTGTGGGGTCCTCGTACATGTGAAAATACTCAAAGCACTTGCTCTCAGGAAGTAGAAATTCAGGATGCAGAACATAAATCTCAAACTACAGATCCTGCTAAGGAACTGTTGTCTCAGATAGATGAGCTCAAATCTGAGAATTTTCTGAAGGAAGAAGAGATCAATGCTCTTAGACATTACTGTAGAGAACTGGAAACTCAGCTTTCTGATATGCAACAAGAGAAAGTCCAGTTGGAGGAAGGTATGGAAGTGATGCTTAGAGAAGGAACTACCACCTCTAAGCACTTGGATGATTTGCGTGATGAGATGAGGCTGCTGAATAGCAACATGGATTCTCAGGTTTCAGCCAACAAGATTCTTGAAAGTAGGTCTTCAGAGCTAGAGGGTGGCAAACATGACCTGGAAGCTCACTTGCATGAAGTAGAAGAAGAGAATGTACAGTTGTCTGAAAGGATATGTGGCTTGGAAGCACAGCTAAGATATTTGACTAATGACAGAGAGTCAAGTCGCTTGGAATTAGAAAATTCAAAATCTCATGCTCAGGATCTCCAGGATGAGATAAGAAGATTGGAAGCTGAAATGGAGGATCAGAGAGCTGAAATGAAACATAAGTTACAGGACTCACAAAAAAGATGGATTGAAGTTCAAGAAGAGTGTGAATATCTGAAAGTAGCAAATCCAAAGCTTCAAGCTACAGCTGAAAGTCTCATTGAAGAATGTAGTTTATTGCAGAAATCAAATGCAGAGCTAAGAAAGCAGAAAATGAAGTTGCATGAACACTGTGCAGTCTTGGAAGCTGAACTGGGAGAATCAGAAAAAGCTTTTTCTTATATGTCTAAGAAACTTGAAGCACTTGAAGAAAAGTATTCTTCAATGCTAGAAGAAATTGCTTCGAAGGAGAAAGCCATTAATCTAGAACTAGATACATTACTTCACGAAAACAAGAAACATAAAGATAAAGTTGTTACTGAAGAAAGTCTGTTAAATCAGATGTACTTTGAGAAAACGGTTGAAGTTCAGAACCTTCAAAGAGAGGTTGCACTCCTGACTGAACAGATATCTGCAACTCAAGATGAGAAGGAGAGAATGGCTTCTGAAGCTGTACTTGAAGTGTCTCGTCTACGTGCTGAAAAATCTCTGCTTGAAGCTGCTCTTCAAGAAGTCAAAGAGAAACTAAAATTATCAGAGAGCAACCTTGATACCCTCCAGATGGAATCTCAGGTGAAGGTGCAACAGCTTATGGGTGAGCTCACTGCTGCAAAGCAAAACCAGGAAGTTCTGGCAGCTGACCATGAAAAACTATTGGATCTGTTGGAGGATGTTAAATCCAATGAAGAGAAACACAGAAGTGCCATTAGAGGGCTTGAGTTAAAACTCAAAACTTCTGAATATGAGAGGTTACAGGTAGCAGAAGAAGTTTCCAGCCTTAAGGTTCAATTGGAGAAAACAGCACTGCTGCAGGGTGAAGTTCTGAGCCTTAAGAAATCACTTAATGAGGTCAAATTTGAAAATGAAAGGCTGGAAGCTTCCTTCCAGATATTATCAGGAGATTATGAAGAACTTAGGGCTGAGAGAAGCGTATGTATGGAGAAAATCTCTAGTAGTCAGAAGGCCATTTCTGAACTAGAAGACTACAAACTTAAAAAAATTGCCCTGGAGGAAAAGGTTCTTCGGCTGGAGGGTGATTTAACAGCAAGAGAAGCCATAGGTTCCCAGGAAGCGGTGCTGAAAAATGAGCTTGCACAGATAAGGAGGGAAAACAGTCAATTCCAGAGAAAGATAAAAAATCTTGAGAAGGAGAAAGAAGAATGTTTGAAAAGGGCTCAAGCACTCGAACAGAAGTTGAAGCAGACTAAAGAAACAAAACAAGATAATCTAGAGTCAGTCACAAACCTTTCTCGTTCTGATTTAGCTGCTACCACTACTTCTATCCATGACAAAGTAAAGGTTAGTATGAATAATATTCTGTCCTCGTATTTACTTAATTTCATCAAAATTTAGTTGAAATTTCAATGTGGATTTATGATTTCAGCTTCTGAAATGGCAGGAGCAAGACAAAAACAATCTGCAGGTCAATGAGGAGCCATCTGCAGGAGTTGCTCAACGACAAAAAAACCAAAGACAGGTTAATTTCACTGTAATTCTTAATTTCATCCAGTTTTAAGAGGTCAAATTATGTCTTTCTAACTTCAACTTTCACTTCGTTTCAGGTCGATAATGCCCAAAACTATGATGCTTCGTTGAAGATTCAATCTCTTGAGAATGAACTAGCTGAGGCTCTGGAAGCAAATGGCATGTATAAACAACAGCTTAAGAGGTCGGTACAAGTGATTTGTTTCAGATTTTAAACTTGAAATTTCTTGCTTTTCATAAACTCAATGTGGATGCTACGATTTGATAGAGCAATGCTAACAGCTGTTGCAAAATGCTGATTGTGTTCAGATTTTTATCCAATGAACTGAGCGAAGATGGAACTGCAAAGAAAAATGGATACGATCGAAAGGCAGCATCACTTGAGGCAGAGCTGAAAGATCTTCGTGAGCGCTACTTTCAAATGAGCCTTAAGTATGCTGAAGTCGAAGCTGAACGGGAACAGCTTGTGATGAAGCTCAAAGCTGGCAATACTCGAAGAAAATGGTTTTCCTGAATCAAATAAAGCTTCGGGGTGATTTTTATTTTTTTAGCTCTATCGTATTCTTTTCACTCACTAATTTTTTGTCCTCTAACATGTACATTGTTGAGAGGAGGCATGATATTGTTCTCGACTGCATAAAGCTTATATAGATTGAGAAAGAAATAAGTAATGGAAATTTTCTTCTTTAAGTTATACTACAGTCAAACAATCATGGGCGAAAACCATTATAATAACTAACAAATTAGAGAGAAAGATATGGAAAACTGAAGCCATCTTTCTTCGTTGTTGCCTATTGTAGTAATCGTATCGTATATTAAAATCTAATATTTCGTATTATATGATAGAATATAATTTTTAAAAGCTAAAATAATAAAAAATTTAATTAACAAATTATTTTGAAAAATATAAATAATATCTCTAAAAATTTATAATTTTTCTGTATATTTTTATTATATTATCATTTTTTTTTTTAAAATATATCAATTTATATTAATAATATATATTGTATCATATTATATAATATATTTATTATACTATATTAATTTGTTACACTTTAAAATATGTATTATATATAATAAAATATTAATAACCATGCTTTTTATCAAGTGGATTTGATTAGTTGACTAAATAACTCAGAAGGCAAAACCTGAAATTATTGGTTATCTGATAAATTCTCTAAATCACACCAAGGTATCATTTTCTTGACGTAGTTGAAAACATGGACGATATGACTAAGTATTTGTCATTTTCATTTTTATGTTTTGTGTCAGCTCAGAAGATTTTGCGTGTGTAACATTTTCTGTGGTTTGAAAATAGCAATAAATAAGATCCGGAAAGATCTGTAAACAATCTTCCCCGGTATATATGACTGAGAAATGCGCAGCTAAGGCATGAAAAAAATATTGTCCCTCTAAAATATTTTAATTTTATTGATTTATCAATTTTTATTTCGCATCAACAGCATGGAAACCACCATTGAATTTATTGACAATTTAAATCAATCCAATAGATATTGGCACTCCCAGGAAGGAGTACTAATAATCTATATTCATTGACACATGAATGTGTCCGGATGTGATTAGAAAATTTTTAATTAATGATAAAATAATATCTAATTACTTTTTCATTAGAGGACGTAGGGAATCTATATAACTTTATTAATTAGGACATGAAAGAAGAATTGGCTTTGGCCATGCCATTTGTTAATCCAATTATACAAGCGCATAATGTTCCCACATATAATCAGAAAAACAGAGGCAACAACTGAACAATGAACAACCCTCTACAAAAGAGAAAGCTACCACTCATTCTATTTGATTTTTATTGCTACTTTTATATATATATATATATATATTCTTTCACCTGTCTTTACAGTATTGAGTATGCTCGAATTACCTCGACAATTGGTGCTCTACACAACGGGCACTTCCCTCCACCTCGAACCAACTCGTTTGCACATTTTGAGCAAGTGCACATGTGCCCACATCTACACATTGTTTCAAATTATTTTTATCCACAGAAAAGTATAAAACAATTCCCTTCAATTTTTTTTTTCCAACTCATCTTACAGAGAGACCAACAGAAGAAAGTAAATGGAAGATGTACCTGTACAATAGAGAATCAATATGGCTGTCACAACAAACACAGCAAGTTCCTTTTCTCACATGACCCCATTTAGATCCATCTTCTGACGTCTCTGCAACTGTCCCTGGGAAAGTATAAGGTGAAAATTTCACAATAATGAGGAAGGTGATATTGCTCAATATAAAGTGAATGCAAACATAAGGAATCTCCAATGTAGAAAATTATGAATACAAGAAGGAAAATGCACAAACCTTTTTCACTAGCTGATCGATTGAGAGCAGCAGACACTTCCTGTCTGACAGATCTCTGCAACTCCAGCTGCATATCCATGCAGGCTTCCAACATCCTCTGCATGTGGCTCATACCTTGCTGAAGTCTCGCCATGTCTGCTCTCAAATCATTAAACATCTCCCACTCCTGATCAAATCAATTCCAACTTTGCCAGTTCAGTTCAAAAGTAAGAATGCAAAAAGTATCCAAGATACAGGATTTGGGTGCATGCACTGGCAATTTTAGGACAAATTAGAAAATAAAAATAGCCACTGAAGAATATCAAAAGATTCAAAACAAATAGAATGTCTCAGCTCACTTCCCATTCATTTACATCAACAGCTCAAAATGCGTCATTAACATTCTAAAAGAGGTTAACTGCCTTCTGCCTATAGCAGCATGAGGGTAACCGAATCACTCCAACCGGTGATCCTAAAAAGCACAAATACCTATTATGGCTCCAATTTTCTTCGATGACATAAGTTGTGGAGAAAGTTTTGTAGATTCAAATGCTTCATAAAACAAAATGAAGCCATTTAATTTCATAGAGATTCCCGATGTTTTCTTCTATGTACGAGGGGAAAGAAGATATTATCTATTTGATAATAACAGTACGCAAAAGTTTCTAGATTTGTAGAACAAACTCACAATTTCTGATCGGTGCACGCTGTGACGAGACCAAGTTGTGTGATGTAAATCCTGGTGCCACAGTGGCTGGGGTGGGGGAACTGGAGGAGATGGTAGCACCAATGAAGGTCTATCACTGGCATCAGGCTGATCTTCACCCTGATCATCCCTCTGCTGCTCTTGATTCCGCTGTGGTGAAGTAGGAGTTGGCATTGGCAAGTTTCTGTGCAAATCCCAGTCTATAGGTGTTTCACCTTGCCTTTCCACATAGGACTGTAGTAATTGGTCTAAACTTTCACGGAAACCACTACGAAGAAGATTGGAAACACTTCTCCTATAACAATAAAAAAATAACATTTGTTATATAAATCTCAGTAAAGAGAGCTAAAAATGGCTTAACAAATAAAACCAGGAATCAATAGGCCTACTTTAAATAACTAACCTGCTTAGAAGTTCTCTGAGCTCCATGCTATACACATTATCATCCTCAGGAGGATGAAATCTGCTCAATCTTCTAACAGGAACAGCTCGACGAGTTCTAGGAGGATCAGGAGCCCCTTCTGACCAACTTCCAACAGCTTCCCTAGTCCTATCCTCATGCCAAACCAGCTGGGCCACTGGTGGATGACCTTCTTCTCCATCCACATTTCTAGGAGTTTCCTGAGGCCAGCCATTAACTGAGCTTTGTTGCCAGTTTGCATCCATCTCTGCTTCATTACTGTTTCTTGATTCATCAAACTGATTGTAACCTGACTGTTGCCAGTTTCCTCTATCATCTTCCTGATTAGGAGTTTCTGGCCAAGTGGTAGTCCCAACACTTGTGTTGCTTTCTGAGTTTCTAGTTTGATCAGGCAACCGATGAATGTCAGTCTCCTGAGTCCTTGATTGTAGCTGCCCATTGGCTTCATGCTGAGCATCCTGTGAAACATTTGTTTGAGTCCGTTCATTTCTAGATTCACTGCTATTATAATTTAATGTGATATCAGAATTGCTGCTTGCTTGACCACGGACAATGTTTTCTAATCTAGAGCGAAACCCTTCCCTACATGAGAAAAGGAATTTAGTGCATAAATTAATACCCAGTATTAGAAAAGATGTCAATGTTACTAATAATAAAAAAACATATCACAGCTATTCAATGTGTTAAGTTAACTGGTAGCAGAAATCAACATCTTCTATACACTCCAAGCTAGGAATATAAGCCGTACAATAAATGATGACAAATCATTAAACCCCCATTTATTTATTGACAGTGCTTATTTATATATGTTTAAGTAACCTAACCATATAACAAGAAATGAATAGCTAAGATCACTAAAATTCATAATCATTCTTGCATGAGTAGCAAACCCACAAAAAGTAGTTAAGTTGTAGAAAACTAGCAAAAAGAGTTTGAATACTGACCTTTGAATATGGACAATACTTCCATGTAGTGATCCTAGTTTTATGGAAATCCTATGATATTCAAGTTTTTCTAGCCACAACCCATAAAACATAAATTACAATGGTCAAACAAGGAAAATCTTATACTTTGCTCACAAAATATAATTAAAGATACAATCTTCTCAATCCATATGATGTCTTGCTTAAATTATCAATATAATTAAAAGAAAAAAATCTCTCGCAGAATCACCTATTTAAAAATGGACCTATTTTGGGGACAGAAAAAGCGCATACTACATCATTCCAGAAAACATAAGGCTGAAAGCTAGCAAACAATTTAGAAGTTTTTCATGGCTTGCTTTTAAGAATGATGTGCATACCTTAGACCAGATACAGTATGTCTTTGTCTCAATTGAACTAGTTCACTAGCGGCCATTGAGGGTGGCCTCTCCTCTTCAACAGGTCTTTCATTGTTACGCAAGAACCTACCTCTCAGTAATGACTGGAAAAACATTAAAAGTATTAGTTGTTAAGACACAGTCACACATAAAACTAGAATATCCTGATGATATACATTTTTTCTGACAAAACTATCCTGATGATATACAATTTTTGCTATGAAAATATCCTAATGACATATGATGAAGCTTAAGAGGTAAGACAAGAAATGTATTTAACCACCAACAAATAAAGTTGCATGGCATGCCCATCTATCAACAACATACACATTACAACATATGTAGTTTAGTAAACGGCAATATTATGCACCATATACCAAAGATCTACATGACATATCAAGAAACAGAATCAGGTACAAAATTCAAGTAATGTATCAATTCCAAACTCGAGGTGGAAGAAACAATATGAAGGTACTAGCACTTCAGCTTAAAAAACAATAACACCAAGAATACTCACGAAATGAACAAATTGTTTGGTGATAACCAGCAAACCTGAATGCGGTTGCGATGAGCAAAATCAGAGACAGCTCGATGTTCCAACAAACCCTCAAGTTCCCTTTGTCTTTCCCTTTCAATTCTCACAAGTAAGTCAACTAGAGCTTGCCTTCCACGCAGCCGCAGCATATCCCTGCGAATATGCTCTGGTTGCCCTTCATCCTGGTCAGCAACTAATCCTTCCTGAACTTGTTCAGCTGGAGCACCAGTTGTGCCAGCCTGATCTTCCCTCTGCCCTCCATGAGTTCCACGCTGCTGACTAGTCATTTGAACCCACTCCCTAACATTTCTAACCCTTTCACGTTCCGTCTCACCAAGCCATTCAGCTCTTGGATTGCCATTCCTTTGGGAAGAATTGGATGAATGCTCACTAATACCGCTCTCCATCCATCCACGAACAATCTGCCTTACCCTCTCCCTCTCAACTTCGCCAAGATCAGGAGATTGTTCCCTACTAGACCCGTTATTATCCCCACGTTCATTCTGTGACTCCATCTGATCATGTGACCAAGTCCCATACTCATTCTCGCTTTCACTTGCATCCCCCAAACTCCCCTGATTTTCACTACCTCGATCCTCTGACATAACTGTACTTGAGACATTTGTATTAGACTCAACACTCCTTTGCTGCCTCAACCTTTCCCTCACCCTCTCACGTGCCCTATTTAACAAATGCTCATCTTCCAATTCCCTCCACATTTGCAAAATTCCTGATGCTAGAGTACTAGGCCTCTCCACATTCCCCTGCCGCCTCGAAGTAGGAGACTGCGACTCCCTCAAAAACGATGAGTCAAGCATTGAAACTGTGTGTAAACCAGCAAGAGCCATCAACTCAGACTCACGATTCCTCCTCTCAATCGTAGTAATCATCTCCTGTGCCTGCCTTGCAGCCCACCTACTCAAAATCCGTGAATGCCGCCTTCTGGCTGCTGATGACTCTGCCAAGTCATCACCCTCAAGGTCAGACCTTCTCCTTCTCCTAACTAACTGGTCCCCATCATCATCCTCGTCATCATTGTTGCGTGTTGAACTACAAGGCACAAATGACATACAATCATCCAAGTGCCCACGCATCAATTCCTCCAAACCACGTTCAAATTCCACACAAATATCAGTCGCTGATTCGGGCTTTTGTTGCAATGGTTGAAAATCCGTCATTTTTTCAACTATTCTCTCAACCTCTCATACACAACACTCAAAATACTCCACCTAATCAATCCCTTTATCACTCCACACAACACACATTTCAATCCTCAAAGCCTTAAAACGCATAATAAGATCATATCTACCAACACATCACTTAACAAACTCTCTAAATTATAAATACAAACACCTGCACAGAAATCAAACCCTAATTTAACAACATTAACTAACCACTATTCATATTTAAAAATACTTAACAACAAAATCACGTGATCACAAATTCCATTGCAAAACCAAAATTAATTAAAAAGGAGCGTAAAGGCCACAGTAAATACGATCAAATTAAAAGAAGCAGCGAGAAATTAAACAAAAAAAACAATATAGAATTAATTCTGGTTTCAGAGACGAAAATTATGTAAAAAGAAGACGTACCAGTTAGAGCTGTTTCTGTGCGTTTTGCAAACACAATGAAAATGTGAAGTGAAAACAAAAACAGAAAAAAAAAAAAAACCGAAAACGTTTGGGTCAGCAAACCAAGCACAGAGAGAAAGGGACTAAGAGAGATCAAAGAAGAGAGTAACGGAAGAATTTATAAATTAATCAGAGAGAGAGAGAAATAGCGAGATTTTTATTTTTTTTGCTTTTTGCAATTATGAAAGAAAACACCGCGGATCTAAGGGCTGCGAAAGAGAGTGAAGCGCCGATCAACAAGGGACTGACACGTAAGCAATTGTGGTTGATCGTGTTGGTTTTTGTCAATTTAACGTGGCATTATAATTGATTTACTTTTTCACTTAAATATTCAATTAACTTTGGTGTTATCATATAAATTATTTAGAGCAATTATGTTACCTACTTTGGGGACACTCATAACTATTGTTTTATTCTTAATTTAAAATCATCTAATCATATAATGACACTGTACCTAAAGTGGGTATACATAATTGAATTATTTAAGGCAACTAACTATTTTCTACCCAATCTTTAATGAAATAATTTTCACTAGTTAAATTTTGAAAAATTAAAATTTTTATCCATCATCTACTTCTAGTAACAAATTTTATTTGGTTTTCCCATAAATAACTCTTTTATCTTTTTATTAAAATTATAAAACTATTATTAACATTAATATAAATATTAAATTAATAGTATTTTTTAATTAGTTTGAAAATTTATCAAATGGATTCATAAAAATATTAAAACTTTAATCAATTATTCAATTTTAAAATATTATATTTTAGACTCTTTTTAAAGTATAATTATTATTTTTGAAACTATTATGGAGTATATTGAAATTTTAAAATCTTTAAAAACACCTTCAAAATTTCACTAGCATTATTTATATTTTTAATTATTATAATTCATTTTCAAATTTTTGAAAAAGAAAAAGAAAAAATAGAAAGAACAAAAAGAAGAAAGAAAACTGTGAAAATTCATACAAAATGGCTTTCTTATCATTTTATGTAATAAAATTTACTCAAAGGGATGAATAATTGATAGAAATATAAGTTTTTAAAATTTAAAAAATAATAAATGTCATCCCAACAAACCTGGGGTGAAAAAAGAACTTTGGCTGTCAATTAATCGTAGGATTCATATTTGAAAAGTCTAAAGTTGAAAAAAATTGAAAGACCGATGATGTGACAATTTGATATAGAAATTTTTTTACCCTAATCAATTGCTTCGTAATTTGGTCCATACATTTGGCAATAAAAATACAAATCTCCCATTCCATATGCGAACTTATTTAATTAAGGCAAAACATAAAGGTAGATTCGAATTGAGTTTAAATTCGATACGATTTTTATATAATAGAGCTTGAGCTCATCGAGTTGGTGGAAGATAGGGTCAAACTTGATTTAAATCATTTTAAACTAAAGTTTTTAACTATTTCATTATTAAAACGATATTATTTTAATACATATTGGTTAAAACAATATTGTTTATATTAAAATTTTTAATTAACAAATTTGACGAGTAGGTCGAACTCAAACGAGCTTATATGGGTCGACTAACTCGAAAGGACTCGGTTTGAATCCAACCCTAGCCAAAAGACTTATTCCCACCCACAAGTTTAGTTTAATGTGCGTCTAGATTTCCATCTTTGAACCTTTTAAAATTTAAACCCTTATTTAGAAATAGTTAAAATTCATAAAATTTATTAGTATTATAAGTAAAATTATTATTTAATTAGGATATTAAAAAAATTATATCATTTTTTAATTTAAAAAATTAATAATTTTCTCTCAAAATTAAACTTTAAAAAATTATATTTTTTCATTCAGTTTCTATTTTTCAGCAAATCTTCTCTCTCTTCAACAACCGGCACCCTCCAACTCTCTCTCTTTCTTTTTCTGGACTCGTCTTCACCAACAAAGACTAGTTCGAAAGAAGAGATAAAGAGGGTTGGAGTGTTAGATTTTAAGGTTTAAAAAAAAATGAGACAGTTTTTTTTTTTTTAGTATCACTAGTTAAATAATGATTTTATTCTTAGAACTAATGAATTTTATTAATTTTAACAATTTATGAATAGGTGTTTGAGTTTTTTAAAAATTCACAGATAAAAATTCGGATATATACTAAACCTTAGGTGGGAATAAGTCTTTCGGCCTTCAACTAATGAACAAGCCCAAAATTATCAAGAATAGCATAATCTAATCTAACCAAAGCTATGTTGCTCTATTGAGTCAATTACTTAATTTCAATATTAAAAAATATATATATATTGGTATCTGCTCATTTTTCAACCAACATACATATATATATATATATATATATATATATATATATATATATATATATATATATATATATATATATATAGAGAGAGAGAGAGAGAGAGAGAGAGAGAGAGAGAGAGAGAGAGAGAGAGAGAGAGAAATTAAAAATACAATAATTAGACTCACAATTATTATATTAAATAAATCAAAATTTTATAAATATAATAGTTTATCGATTTTATTAATATATTGATCAATGCATGTAAATATTAGTACAAAGGATTCTACTAGAATTATTTTTTTAAAGGGTATTAAATGATGTTACCATTAAAACAGAAAATATCATGTTTACATGACATTTGATTTTTTTTTTTTTTTAAAAAGCCTTATAATTTTACAATTTTTTAAAGTATGATTTTGGAATATACAAATATTAAAATAATAAAATTTAATTTTGTTGATAATTGTCAACTTAAGGATACACCAACCATATATAGTCTAATAAAATAATAATTTTGAGTGAATTTATAATAAGTTTTAGAAATTTGGTAATTTGTCTTTAAAAATTAAAAAAAAAAAAAAGGCAATTTGTTTCTATCACACTCATTATTCATAACCACTACGAACCAAACTATCGGTGGAAAACATGTTTCTGAGAATAAAAAATAGAATTAGGTAAAATTTTGGCAATTTGTCACTTTAAATTACTTAAATATTTATCAATAATTCTTGAATACACCTCTATAAGTCTGGCAAGGAGTGATTTTTGCTGTATAACATAAGGAATGATAAAGGGTTTGGGGTTTGAATTGAATTTATTTTTAATCTAAAAAAAAATTAATTCGAATATCTAGGAATATATAATTAATTTCTACAAACAAGAAGATGTACCGCTAGGTGCTAACATAATAGTTTCCTTAAGAAAAGGACACATGAAATGATGAATTATGAATTAAACCATGGACACGCCCCACTCTCCTCTGCGGTTGCATCTCTTCTGAGAATTCTGAAGATTTGGGCGGCTAACTTTTGTTGTCTTCTTCATGCCTGGAACGACGCAGACGTCTCAGCCACAAGTGAAGTATTACCTATCGATATTAATTGTAAGTTGACAAAAGAGAACAATAGACATAAACCACATGCTGGTTTCATGGGAGCCCACGTTGAGCAGGCTTACAACAACTGCATGGCGACACACTGGGTTGCCTCCTTTTCCATCTTCCTTCTTCGTTAATGCTGCTTCTGTTTTCACGCTTCCCCAGAGAATGTCGAGCCCTATATTTATTCATTTGGATTCTACCAAATAAAGAAATAAATTTAGGTATTATAATTAAATTAATCAAAAGTTTCATCTCTAATTGTATTTTATCGACACTACACATAATATTAGAGTAACCGATAGATTAGAGTAAGCAATTCGACTATCATCGTATAAATACAATTAAAAAAATTCTTCAACATCTCATTTATATGTAACCGACAATTATAAATTAAAAGCCTTCACAAAGAAAAAATATAAAAGGAAAAATCTATATATATCAAACAATCAACATTCACTATTATGAACCCTAAAGTGAAACTGCATATGGGATTAGGTAAGCTAAGAAAGCAGGAGCCGTAAAGGGAGGACAATAATTTAAAAAACTCCATAAGAACGAAAACAAGATCATGGGAAATAGCCAAAACGGTGTAGTAATGTTAGGTTAAACGTCATTCAATTTTTCCATCTCCATGCACGTGGTCTCCTCTTAATCATTTTCTAGGGTTTTCGCTAAACTCCATGCCCAAGAAGCCAAGCAAGAATTTCTCAGCCAATGGAATTGATTTGTGTGAATAATTTGGTAAGAGTTGTAGGGTTTTTAGGAAGCAAATCACAATGGTTGAAGATTGGAATCCCAAGTTGTTGATAGAGTTTTAACATTTGAGTGTGTAGAAATTTAGGGTTTTGTTGGGTCCATGAAAACTATATAATATCATTTTGGGGTTTGCCAATGTCTACTTCTTATCAAAAGACTATGTCAATTATCCAATCAATGCAAGGAGGAAAGAAAATAAAATGTAAAAAGTAAAAATTAAATAAAATTATGTATATATATATTTTTGAATACATAAATAAATATAAATAATATATCATCATATGATTGAATAATTTTAAATTAAAAATAAAAATAAAATCCAATTACATGATGACATATCATCTGTGTATCTATTTATATATCAAAAAATATGTATACATAATATTTTTCTATAAATTATTATGATCTTACATCATGATAGTTTGTATGCAAGAATTTACTGTCATAACATTGATTGATAGTTAATGTTTTGATACTGAATTTGAATTGATTCAATTTTTTTTTTCAATTGAATAATAATTTTATGTCTTTAAAAACTATTTTATAAAATTAATATATATATATATAATGTGTACACATTTTTTAATATATATATATATGTGTGTGTAATGTGTCATTATATAATTATATATTACTTTCTTATTTAATTCAAATTTATTATATCATTACCTAATTATATATTAAAAAATATGTACATATAGTTTTATTGATTATAAAAATATAAAAATGCGTCGAATTCTAATCAACTTTTGATAATTTTTCATGTAGATCTCTCCAAATCCTAAAAATAAGTAGAAATTTGAAAAATCTCATAAATATTCATTACATCTATATGTGACAATTTACAATTTTTTTATTTTTAAATAAGATTTTAGTTAATTATCTCACATTACGAGTACAAAATAAATCAATAAAACTACATGTATCTATTTTAAATACTCAAATAGATACATATTTGATATGTGTTATTATGTAATTGGATGATTTTGAATTAATAATAAAATAACACTCAATCACATAATAACACATATAAATATATATTTATTTGTGTATTCAATATGAGTATATATATAATATTGCTCAAAATAAATCAGAACGTCTACAAGAGATAATCATTTGTACAAGAAAGCCAACAACCTTGAACCATACGTAACATTGTTGTTTAATTATCTTTTAATGATAAAATTTTTAATAGTATCATGTTCATAATTTTTGTACACAAATAATGATATGTCTTCATGTAATTGAGTATTGTTTTATATTTAATTTTTAACTATTTAATTACATAATAACGTATTATTATTTATATACAAAATTATTCATAAAAATTATATATATAACACTAATATAAATTTTACCTCCAAGAGAATTACATCTAAAAATTTAACCTAATAATAATTACATCGTATTTATTTATGAAAAGTAGCCATCTAAAGTATTAAAGCTATACTTTCAGCCACCAGATCATAACTTCACATTTTCCTTGCATTCACTAAATCAAACACAAAGTCCAAGTGTAGACAAAATAGAATTATTATAATTGGCACCCGAAAAATCTTAAAAAAAAAAAAAAAAAGGAATTTTAAAATATTGTCCGTTCAATTGTAAAATAATTTTCTTTTTGTTTTATTAGAAATTTAAACCAACCATTTCTTAACCCTGATTCCAGGTACGACGCTTACTGGGCGAAGCTCGATCTGATGGATTTCTAGTGGTGAGGACAGCAGTAATTGCTGCCTAACCAAGCCGAATTCGAGGTGGCTTAAAGAAAAAAATAAATCGTTAGTCCCCACGTAATGATTTATTCAGTTAGAGATGAATTTGAGGATTAAATTCAAACTAAACTAATTCAATTTGTTTTGTTTTTAAAAATAGAATTAAACTTAAATTAAAATAAATTTAATTTAGTTCAACTCAAGTTTGATGTCAATTCATAGTTTGAATCCGTAATTTGGATTTATAATTCAAATTCAACTTAAATTCATGGTACGAAACAATAAGTCGAATTCGTAAAATAATGTAATTTTGCCCATTATTGGGTAATATTTACCTGGGTACTTCTGCATAATGCTATAATGTTAACCAAACTACGACCACTTTCTTTCTGAATTCTTGATAATTTTATTATACAATCGGATCATAATTGCACATAAAATTCAAATGTTCATTTCATTTTGGAACCACTTTCTAAGTGAAAAACTTCTGAGATTTAGAAGACTGTGAAAGGTTGCTGCAGAACTGAGTCTGCAAAAACCTACCCATGAAGAAGATTGTTTAAACACTATGACAACCAAATGGGCTAAAATGACTCCTTTACAAGTGAATAATTTTCTCTCTGAATAGTGAATAAGCAACCTATGATATGGACAAAATTGTGAACCTAGAACATACAGTATAAACTTGAAAAGGATCAGATTCAGTTGAAGAAGCTTACAGATTCATAATCAGTAACAGCCAGTCTTGCTCTTTGCAATTTCAAATCTCCCCTGTTCCCAGAGGCTGCCTAGAGGTATTGCCTGTAGCCCATGCTTGATAGTCTTTGACAAGCTAAAATGACAATGAATGAACAATGCATCAGGATTAAAAAAAACAATTAAGTTCTACACCTCTGGGTAGCTCAACTTATTATCAGCTGGTCTACTCAGATCAGTGAATATGCTACATTAATCAAAGTTCTCAAAATTTTCAAGAGCTGTTATATCTATACATATGAAACGCTTCAAAATTTCAGTCTTTTACGAGCTAAAATAACAATAACTGAAAAATGCATCAGGATTAAAAAAAAAAAAAATTAACTTCTGCGTGTCTGGTGTAGCTGAACTCCATATTAGCTGGTCTACTCAGATCAGTGAATATTTTACATTTAACTCAAGAAGTTTTCAAAAATTTCAAGATTTGTATATCTGTACATATGAAATGCTTCAAGTAATATGATGATTTTTAAAAAGTAAAATGAATCCATAACAAGGGCTTGAGTTTGTAATCATGTTTACACTATAAGTAATACAAATCTGGTTCAAAGCCAGCCACCAACAATTCATCTTAACTCACAATTAGTTTTAATGCGCATCCTATAAATATATACCACTTGAAAATTACCCAAAAAAAGATGAAATCCTTGTCCTTTAAATATATTGAAAATGATTAAAAAAATAAAATTTCTTCTCAATCATTTGGAGTGAGGATAAATGCATTTACTCATGATTTCAAATAGTTTTGCCCAGAAATTCTGGTCTTATTTTTCCAATTAAAATAAATATATATATTTTCTTATCTACTTGGGGGCATAGAGAACAGAGAAATAATTAGGAGTATTTCAGTTTTTGTTAAATTTTGTCATAAATGTCAACCTGCAATCAAATTGAGAACATATGATGGTTATATAACCAAAACTCACATTGCCTAACTAGTGACTAGAAAACATTTTGCTTAACTTGTACTTTAGTTAAAAGAAAATGCAACAAGTATTTCCACAAACCTGAGCCATAAAGCGTGGAAGCATAAGTTTAAGTAATTGCTCTAAAACTTGTGTCCCAGTTGATTCTATCGCTTGCACTGGAAGTGCTCTAAATGCAAAAGGGATCTCAATGCTCACCTAAATCATAGATAATGAAGCCAGAAATAATATTCAGAACATGCGGTCATTTACTAGTTGTTATGGTACAACTAAAACAGATCAAAATGCTAGCTCTAGATCTACCTCAATAACTGCATCTGAAGTTAGTTGTTGTACTGCTGAGTCACTGTTCTTGTTATCATATGATAGTCTGTTTACCATAGAAGCTGAATTGCCACACCACGTTAGAGTAAAAGAAACATGAAAAGCCTTGCTGATAAACTTAGAATTTAAAGACTCAACCCAATATGGTTTTGTTCCCAAAGAAACAATCATTATATTGTGATATTGCAGGGTTACAAAAGAATATCATTGCCCTTGACCACATACCACCAGGATACACCTCTATTTTCTGTCCAATCACAAGATACAGTAATGGTATTGAAATGTCACCAGATTGAAGCTGGAGCAAGTTGTATGAATTAAATGGCAATTGAACAGGACCAGTCCCAACTAAATTGAATAATGTTCACTCTAAAGATTTCATTGTGGTAGTTAAACCGTTCGAATACTAATATACTTTGCAGCTATGAGCAATTACAATTCCATGGCTTCAAAACTAATTCCTGCAAACAGTGAAAACTCCTAACCAACTTGATTCTGCCAAAAGTGATACAGGGAAATTATATATATGAAGAATTCCCGAAATTGAAGACACAGATCAAAGTCGGTATAACTTTTTGAATCTACTTAAAAAATAAAACTCATCTCTATAGTCAATGTTTCAAATAATAACCAGAAAAAGCCAATTTCAATCAAAGTGTCAGAATCATCTCATCAAAATATTTTAAGTTATTTTTGTAAGCTCTTATATGACTATATCTATTATTCATCATAACAACTACAAAACAAAGGCACTAGAAGTATTCCATTTGATCCTTTTAAGATATAAAATCCATGTTTTTGCTTACCATCAAACTTGTCATTCTGTGCTTCCACAATTGGCGAGCCCTCAAGCTGGCAACAATCCAATAGATAAATATTATGAAATAATATCTAAACAAATACACATAACACCCTCAATAAAATAATCTGCAATATATAAATAGAATGCAGCTAGCTTATGACATAAAAACTCTTGTTGTCAATAAAACCAACTTTAAAGTAAATCCCTGTCATCCCAAAGCAGGAGCTGGATCTATCAAATGGAAACAGCTACCTCACATTGTGTAGCACGTTTTAGCAATTGGCCTCCTGTTAAAATCCTAATTTATATTTTGGGATTAAATTATGGTAGGCCCTGTCATAGGGGTAATTTAGGAAATTGACATTGTGGCGATTTAATAATTATTTGGAAGACGAGGAAACAGGGGGAGATTTAATAAATATTTACCAGAGTAGGAAAGAAGTGTGATTAGGAAAAAAGGGTAATTTAATAAATATTTACAAAATTAGAAATAAGGGTGATTTAATAACTACTAATTAGATTATGAATTACCAAGTTGATTGGGAATCCAAATTGGTTGGGATTTGAAAGGAATAAATATCAAGCAATAGGGGGATTAGAATTAATTTTTGAGAATTCAATTATCAGAATAACTCTGTAACCAGGCGGTGTAGCATCACCAAATATGTTGGTGCAACGCCAAAGATATTGAGTTATTAATTGTAATCGTCCTTTCATTCAATAAATTTAAGACTTATTCCATTATAATGAACAAGTGCAAATCCTTACAATTCAGGGTCCTATCTGTTGGTATTAGAGCCTAATCTGCAACCATTTTTTTTCTTTGTAGTGGATCAATGGTTACTACATGCATGGACAACCGAATTAATTGCCTTGAAAAAAGACATTCAAGAGATGAAAGAATTATGAAAAAAGGAGTAGGCTGATCACAACGAGCAACTTAGGGCAATTGAAGGAAAGCTTCCTGACATTGTAGCATTGAAGAAGATGATTGCCAACTTGAGTAAGATAATACAACACCAAAATGTTTCTGCTGCAACAATCCCTGATTTTGCCGAACCTATGCAAAATTTTTCTCCTGCCCACTCATAAAAAATTGCCCAAACTTTCGCATGTTGTCAAGCAACATACATGGAGAGGTACAAAAACTAACAACAAAAAGGTGAAACTCCCAAGCTTTAGTGGTCATGATCCGGTTGGATAGGTGTACAGAGCTGAGCAATATTTCAAGTTCAACAACACAATCCTATAATTGAGAGTGCAACTGGCATTTATCACCATGGAACGAGCTACTGTTCATTGTTTGTGGTGGATAAAGAAAAAAATTCTCGACTATGGACTAGGCAACTTTGTCAACAAAATTAATGCGTAAATTTGGGGGATGACAAGCCAATGATCCCTATGAGAAGTTGGCGGCTCTCTAGAAAACCACCATCGTGGAAGGGTATATGCAAAAATTTATGTGGTAGGGACGGTTCCCGGATTGATAAAACAAGCCTATTTGGGGAACTTTACAAATGGGTTACAGGAAAAAAATAAAGAGGCAAATGCAGTTACACGATCTGCAAGACTTGGTTCAGAAAATGGAGTTGGCAAGGTATATCAGAGAGGAGATATTTTGAGAAGGCATGGATAGATTAACAACTAAGAATTTCCAACCACGTCTAACCGATCTTCGACAAATAGGAAAATAGGGGCCAACTCCCCTACTTGAAAAACAAATGCATTCCAAAATCTAACCAACCCTAGGAGGCAACTACAACCATGAATAATCAAACTTAAGCTTCATTGGTACATCGCCCCCTTCAACAATGATGAGATCATGACAACTTTAATTTGTCGCTAATAGAGATGCACATTCGGCAAGCTCAAAACCAAATCTCTTATGTGATGAAACTTATACACCGAAGCACATTTGCTCCCATGCTCATTTGAGTGTGCTCATTATCGCAGAGTTTAAGGAGAAAGAAATATCTAGTGAAGATGACCTGGAGTAGATTGAAGCAACCAGTTGGATTATGGATACCAAATTGATTAGGAATTCAATTCGGGTTAGGATTTGAAAAGAATAAATAGTAGGTTTAGGGGGATTGGGATTAACTTTTTTGAGAATTCTATTATCAAAGTAGCTATATAATCAAGTGGTGTAGCATCATAGAAATCTCTTGGCGCAGCTTCACTGCATATTCTTACAATTCAAGGTCGTATCAAATTATCAATTTCCCCTACACTGCTAGTTAAAGTTTCATCATAAACCTCCCTGAGTAAACCTTGTTAAATGAACAAAACTAAAAGTAAAGAGTTGTATGAAAAAAGATGATTAACAAGAACAACATATCAAGTCAAGCCTTAAAATTTTTGCAAACAGATATCACCACAAACTAAAGAAAATAGCAGAAAATTAAAAGAGTAAGCGAGGTGTACACACTAACCTTGCAGGACACAAGATTAATGGAGCAACCATTGGGTTGCTCTTCAACTCTAACAAGCAAAACAGGGCAAACTTCAAATGCAAAGAACTTGAGCCTATACACATAACATCTGAAAGTGTTATCATCCACTCTCTCTATCCTCTCAGCATCCAACACTGAGTACTGACTCGCCGGCAAGCTCATATACTCCACTGCATCCCACCCATCAAACAAATACATACATATTCATTAAAAATACTTAATTAAAATTCCGTTATGCCGCTCAAAAGTTTACTAATTCATTCGACAAAATAGCCAAAGTAAGTATTCATCAGTCATGGTTTCCTTATAATGAATGAGTTCTAAGTCTAACTTCTAAGTGTTGCATTACTCTTAGAAAAATATGAAGTACATCCCGTTTGAAGTTTTGAAATTAATCATAAACCTCCTAGACTTGCTAGTTGCTGAAATTTTTCTTTGACTATTCAGTAAATCCAAGGGTTTCTCTATCATTAATTAAACTACTAGGGAGTGAAACAAAATTTACCAACAAAACAACATTCAATAAACAAAACAGTAAACTCATGAACTTCAAATTGCTAACATTACTTAGAGGCCGCTGGAGCTGGCGAACCGTAACGGATTCTTTGCGCCGGGCAACGAAACGAGCTTTCGAGTTCGAGATGTCGGCTGAAACACGAAACGGGGACCTTTTGCGACGGTCATAGAACAGAACAGTTTTGAGGCTAGGAGAGTTTGAAGTTGTGAGGCTCTTATTGCAAGGAAATAAAACTGTTCGTGACCTTATACAAGGTGAAGAAGTGCTCAGTGCTGCCATTTAAATTTGTTTCAAAGTATTTACGTTCGTTTCAGGTTTTTACCTTATTTCTTATCCAAAAGCATAACCGAAACGAGCAGGGAAGTGGAATGGTTGTTGCATTGCTGCTTGAGGAGGAATTGAGAGGTAAGTGTATGGTTAAGAGGCCTGAGGTGGCTCGGCCCAGCTATATCCTTCCAACCACGGCCAGCAGTATGGTCTAAGTGTGTTTCGGTTCGGCCCATATATGTAACACATGGTGAAATTACACTTTTGCCAATGCATCAGTCACCATTGGATATTATTTAATCCATAATTGCTAAATTCAAGCTGAGCTTACTCGATTTTGAGTTCGAACTTAATTCAAATAAGTCTAAAATTAGTTTGTTCAAATGAGTTCGAATTTAAAACTCTAATATTTTTAAGTTCAAATTTTATGAGTGTTCGGTTTGGCTAATCAATTATACGAGTTTGAAAAAATTTAATACAATTTGATTAAAATAATAATAATTAATATATATTAAAATAATATTATTTTAATTATTTTTATTTAGTTATAATATCAAATTAAATTCAAAATTTGATTTAATTTTAAACAACTTTAAAATAAACTCAAATTTAATTCAACTTAAACCCACTAGTATTTCATCCTATTGAAGTCATGATACCTTTGCCACCCCTCATTCTCATTCGGACTCATTATACAGTTAACCATTTGTTAATTTAGATTATTCTTAATTGTCATTATTTATCACTACTTTTTGAACCTCTAGAATTATGTTGTCCATAAAAAAAATAATAATCATCTTCCATTATAACATCATCATCGTGTCTCAATTCTTCTAACATTTGTACTTTTTTTAAACATTAAAACAAATTGACCATTAATTAGATCCGCTCAAGGAAAGATAAACAAGTAGGGATGATAATGAGAGGGATAGGATAGGATTGAATATTTATTTTTTATTTTTATTCCTAACGTATATCAATCTCTGTTGTTAATCTATTTTTAAGAATGATAAAAATTTTTCATCATTTTTAGGAGAAAAAATCTTTTATTCAGAAAAAATTTATTCTTTTTACTTTATAAATATAATGTAAATATATTAAATAATAAAATTAATTAAAATTAAAATCAATTTATTATTTTAAATATTACAAATAATATATATTATTTATTTTATAAAATAAAAATATAAAAAATATAAAATTATAAAAATATGTTAATATTTTAAATAAATATATTAATATAAAAAAATAAAAATAGCATAAATATCTTTATCTTTAATTACAGAAATATTTTTTATCCTTACTTTCATTTTTGTTATCACCATTCCACATCTATGAACAAGTCACTTATAAAAAATAAAATGAACCAGCGAAGAGCACGTGTAGTGGAAATTACGTGTGCAAAAAGTTTATGAATTAATAATAAAATACAAAGATGCGATTTTCAAGCTTGAGTCTCTCTCTCTCAACCAGGTCCAAAAAAACAAAAACATGAATAGATAACACAAATCCAAACAAATACATCCTCACTTGCAAACAGGCTACAGCCTGACACACTTCACAAAGCAACAACTCAAAGCTGCAAATCCCTAGCCCTGTTGTCGTTTCATTTCAAAACCCAAGAAAGGAAAAAAAAAAAGACAAACCGAGCACAAACACGCACACAAAAGCTAAAACGATTTAATTTTTTTATTATTTGATTTGATTTAACTCTCCCATTTTCAACATCTGGAAGCTCAGTACGCCGGCATTTTAACAAAGTGTTGTTAATCTCTCTATTTTTGTTTATTTTTTTATGTATTTATTTGGCTTTGTGTTTTGTGGTGATTGTTTTTTTGTTTGTTTTGATTGATAATGTGAGGGTTCGTGTGGACTGGTTTTTGGTTTAGGACGAGGAATGGAGTCGACGGAGTCGTCCTACGTGTCCTCGCCGGAGGAGGTGGCGATGAAGCGAACTCCGCCGCCGCCTACAGGTCTCTGATCCGATCTTTGCTCTTTAAGTTTTGCGCGTTTTGTTTTTGAATTGTCTTGTGATTTGAACGTTACATAGTAGATTCAAAGATTCTTTGAAGCTTGTTTTGTTTTTATTTTTTTGGCATTGGATCCGAGGAGGAGTGAGTTTTTTGTCTTAGGTTCTGTTTGGATGCTGAGAAAACTGTTTATTTATTGGTGTGGAATGCGGCAATCTTAATCGATTATAAATTTACATACCTCTGTTCTATGCAGGAATGTAGGCTGTATTAACCATATTTGTGTTGTTTGTTAAATGTAAAGCCTGGTATGTATATGCTGTTGAACATTTTGGGCATCGCAGGTTCAAACTTCATGCATTGCTTTTTGCCCCACTATAGGTTCCCTTTTGCCTCCCATTTTTATCCTCTCAAGGTTTTGGTGAATTATAGGAGGAAGCCCATGGACTTTAAACCGGAGGAACATGTAGCCTGGTGATTGATGGGGCTATAAGGGATGTCACTATCCCCAGCCCAAATTTTTTGTTGTATTCTCCTCTTTTGTCAATTCAGGTGAATTCTTAATGGTCAACTGTTGGTAGTTAGTGCACCGGCATCCTAGGTTTTCCATGCACGACAGCAGGTTAAACCTAACTGAGTAGAGAAAGGAAGACTCTGCTTTAGCCTGCAGAAGATGCTGCTTTTTGACATTATGACTATGAAATGTTAGGACTAATAAAATTGTAGAATGTTCGAGTTAGAGCTTTGTTTATTTAGTAACGCATCTCTATTTTCAGGGCAGACCACTTTCTGGAAGTTGTGGATCTGCTTTAAATTAATGGTGAAAAAATAATTTGGCTACAAAGATCTTTGGAAATGTACCCAATCTGGTCTTGTTCTATGGTGCGTTATAGAATATGATTTTTTTTGGTTGATTATGATTAACTTGGAGTTCCTACTTTCATAAAATTGTCTCTTCTTATTCATTCTATCCCTTGTATATTCTTCTTTAATATTGTATTTCCATATTGATAAGTTGAGCAATTTTTTAATCAAATAAATTGAATGGTTTTGTTACTGCACAGTTAGAATGATTGAGTCCCATGTGTACACAAAGTAAACATAATTTCAGCTAGAAGACGAGTTTACGAAAATCGAAACTCCAAGTTGATTTATAGAAGAGCCATGTAACACAAAACATTCCTAATTGATTTATCACTGTTTCCTGTACTTTACAGGATGTTCTATATGTAGGTAAGTGCAAGTGCTGTAATTATACTTTATAAAAGTGAATCTGGTGCATCAAGTGTTGTTGCATTTTATGTAATGTGTAAATAAATTTAAATTTGACCTTATTTCTACCAGTCATAGTTTACTTCTAATTATTTCTTTCATTTTTGTTTGGTTTTCTGTTGAGACCTAAGCAGTGGAGATTGCTATTATAGTTGGAAATTGTAGGACGTCCAACTTCATGTGCTGAGTGATGATATATATATATATATATATATATACACACACACACATATATGTATATATATGCAAGCTTGTTGTTCTGCTAGTTGTTTACACTCTTTCTTGATTCTGCCAGACCCTGCAGAGAAGCCGACATATATTAGGTTTCTTGTGTCAAATGCCTTAGCTGGTGCTGTAATAGGAAAAGGTGGCTCCACAATTACTGATTTCCAGTCGCAATCTGGGGCTAAAATCCAGTTGTCACGCAGTCATGAATTTTTTCCTGGAACAACTGATAGGATCATTATGATTTCTGGGACAATTGATGAAACTCTTAAGGCTATGGAACTCATTCTTGATAAATTGCTGAGTGAGGTATTCTTTATGACATAGGAATCACTCCATGAAATCTATTATTTTCTATTAGTAATACAAGTTTTTTCTTGGTCAGATTCATGCTGAAGGTGATTATGAGGCTGGAACAAGAACAAAAGTGAGACTAATTGTTCCAAATAGCTCTTGTGGTAGCATAATTGGCAAGGGAGGAGCCATTATAAAGTATGGAGACTGCTTCTTGTATTTTCTGATTTAAAAATTGTTCAGTTGCTGCGCTTTTGAAATTCTAATGACAAAATAACCGATATGCTTTTATTCCTTTTGAAACTTTCGCTTTTGAAAACTTTCTCTTTTTTCACAATGGGTGAATGAATTGTTTTTGTTTCTGATTGTAAAGTTATAGTTTTTGTTTCTGATTTTAGCTGCTTGTGTTTGTGGTGTGATCTTAATGATTGCTTTGTTTCACATGTATAAAACCAACCTATCTGAGAATCAGAGTAGTGGGTCTTCAACCCAGTAACTTTAGACTTATTATTTGTAAATTCTACAGGATACCAGCATTGGTGGTAAGATTAATGAGACTGTAAAAAACTAGTAAGCTTTTGCACATACCTGGATTGCTTATTTTAACTAATTTATTTTTTCTTTTATACATCTTTAACCAAGAAAGAAAAAAAGAGTAAAAAAGAAGGAAAGAATGAAGCAAAGAGGTTGATGCTGACATCTAATTTCGCCCTTATGCAGGTCATTTATTGAGGAGTCCCAAGCTGGCATTAAAATATCTCCTTTGGATCATAATTACTATGGCCTGAATGATAGATTAGTTACGTTAAGCGGTAATCTTGATGAGCAGTTGCGGGCAATTGATTTGATTCTGTCCAAGCTAATGGAAGACACTCATTATAAACAGACTATGAGTGTTCCCTTTTCATATGCAGGTGTGTCTTTTTAAATTATCTTATTCAATCAAACATAGTTTTATTTGCACAATTTTTTTTTTTTTTGTATTTTCTGTATGCCACTTGTAAATTTTACATTCTTCATTTATCTCATCTGTGCCCTTTGGTTTAAAGTATGCTCATTACTTTGTCTTCATTCCTTGTCATTTTATGTTAAGTTACTTCTATGGTTTTGGTGTGGAATGTGAAAATGAAATCAGATTTAGTCAACTTGAGTTTGAAATTGGGACACTTACTGATTCAGTTAACCTACAAAAAGTAGAAAACTTTAAACAGTAGGTGGTCTTGAAAAATCGAACCCTAGACCTGGTGGAAATAAACGATAGGTGTCACCACTCAACTAACCCATTAGATTATATATTTGATTTAAGCTATTATCTTGTTTAATAGTAGTCATTAAAAGGGGCATTATCTTGCAAGAAAAAATTATTCCGACCTCATCTATATATGGTTTATACTCTGAGCTACCGCTGATATTGGTGTAATGTCCAATCCATTATGCCCATTTCTTTGTTTGCCATTTTTTTCAAATTCTTTTCCCTGTTATTGCAATATTCTACTTCAAGATCAAAGAAGAATGCAACCTTATCTATATGAGCCTTGAGAAGCAGTTACATCGGTGGCACAATTACTAGAACTGTATCAGTGGAATAAAATAGCTTCTAACAACTAAATAAATAAATTCAGGAAGATTAGCATATCCTGAATTTGCAGCGTTCTAACCTTAACTGAATTTTGGCAGGTAACTTTGGGAATTGAAATCATTTAAGAATGTTCATCTGACGTCTTGTATGTGATATCAGTTATGGAATTTGTAATAGAAGTTTGGTGGTTAATCAGTTCTATGGTCTTGTAATTGTAATTAATGGTCATTTCTCTTAAGTAACTTTTAAGATGTGTTGGTTGTGATCAGTTTGAGTTACCTAATGGTTTCTGAAACTTTGTTCACTCTGAATTATTAGATCAAATTTATATGTTATTTATGAAATATTGAAATATAATAATTCTTTTTAACTTGAACTTTTAGGTGTTTTCTTCTCTGCTTTTCATGGTATGCCATATGGCCATGTGCCTCCTGTTGCACAAATGGCACCCAGTGCAGTAAGCTATGGACCGACTGTGGCTGGAAGAAAGTTTCAAAATAACAAGGTACTTGAATCTGATTGGTGTACCTTAATTTTTTTATCTATTTCAATTGTTCAAACCAGTCTATTAAACTTTTCATTCTAGTTCACCAATTTTTTATGAGATAAACTCCTTGATTATTGATGCATTTAGAAGGACCAGTCCTACATGATTGATGGCTCCCAGGAAGTGGGATCCCAGCAGTGAAACTCCTGGATCTTATACTCTTTGTTTAATTGTAATGATTTTTTTAAGAATGGTGGTAATGGAATCCTTTAATATAAAATCATGTTGTACAATATTCGTGCTTGTTTCTTTAAGCACTTACCATGACTTGAATGATGTAACACTACTAGGTAGACAATTTGTTGTGATGTTTCATCTTAAATTTATTTCATACAAGATAAAGTTCTTTGTGCCTACTTTTTCTAAAGCTTGTCTTCCCAAAGTTGATTTCGGCTTGGTGATAATAAGCATAAGTTTTAAGGAAGAAAAGTTAGTAAATGACTGGAGACTGCTTGGATCCTGGTTCTTTAAAGGATCTGGAAAACATACTTGTTTTGACAATGTGTACAAACATACTGTTTTACCTTTTTCTCATTGTGGATTTCTTTCCATATGAATGTGTAAAGTTATATCCAGATTATTATTTGATAAATTTTATTTTAATCTGTTGACCTAATTTTGTTTATATTATCACAGCAAGTCTCAGCAGTTATTTTCTCTTTTGATAACTGATGCTCTGAGGACAAATGCTTTTATGTTTTTTGATTTATTGAATGAAGGCCTTCTTTTGATTTTTAGGAGGATCAAAGTAACTCAGTGACAATTGGTGTAGCAGATGAGCACATTGGTTTGGTTGTTGGTCGTGGTGGAAGGAATATAATTGAAATTAGTCAGGTGTGTAATTGCAAGTTAATTTGATTTATTTGATAGTACTACATGTCCACTAAAGTGAAGCACTTCAATTTTTCAGATAAGTGGGGCCAGGATAAAAGTATCAGATAGAGGTGATTTCATGTCTGGAACAACTGATAGGTATAAAAGTGAACAAAGAGTTCATGAACCTGTTCTGCTTGGGAATGTTGGTCGAAAACTGATCTTAGTCCTTGCTGTCTTGTTTCCCATTTGCAGGAAAGTCACTATCTCAGGGTCACAGAGATCAATCCGTGCAGCTGAGTCCATGATAATGCAGAAGGTAGCATATGCTTCTGAGAGATTGATGGATTAATTTTCATGTGTTGCAGCCTATTCTTGTTGAGAGCCTTTTGACAGACCTTCTTTTGCCTTATATGCTAATGAACTAAAAACATGTCAATATGTTTTCTCACAGAATTAGTTGGCGAGAAATCTGAAAAACAGTAATCAGAGTAAAAAGAAACGATGGGAAATTTTTTTGGTAATTGAGGCAGAGCTTCATATAGGGATTCTTGCAAATACACAGTTATATATCTCACTATAACAGAGTTTATTTGAGTAGGCTAATATCACTCTATATTAGAGATAGCTTCATTTGTTTCTTATTCTGTTGTAAGTTCTAAACTTAGCTAGTGTCGACTCTATGTTTTTGTAGGATTCTATGCTTTAGATTAAGCCAAGGTTTTTGTTGTTAAATGTTGTCTCTCTTGCAGATGATTGTTTTGATAGACTTGATATCGTTTGCTTATTCGATTCAATTCTTTATGTTATCGTAGTGAATAATCACCACTCAATGCATTTAATAACTGCAATACAGGAAATGTAACTATTTCATTGCTGTATTAAGGTCGATTGATCGCTGCAGGTTGTTTGACACAGTCACACAGGGTTTCATTGTCGTCAGTCACCTGACTTGAATATGTTTTATCATATCGATTTTGCTTTTGTTGTAAACAAAAGACTCTGCGGTCTCTGGTCTTTGGCTATTGCTTGAAGTCTTACCTATTTTTTTAAAACAAAATTAGTTTGATATTGTCAAAGATTTTAGTGTTGGAATAAAGCTGAAGCAATTAGTTGGTCCCCAAAATTTCTTGCATTTTCTGCAATTGTTTGTATGGGCCTTCACATGCTTGTTAATTTGTTTATTGCGAAGGCATTATGAAATGGATGATGAATTTGAATTTGAATTTGAATCTTGGAAGAAGAAAAGGAAGAAAGAAAATGTAATTGTTTTGGCAGGAATGGAAGCGAAATGTGTTTTTTGAAGTTTTCCTCAAATTTGTTCATTATTTCAACCTTTTAAAAAGAGTCGTGTTAATGTTATCTTTGCATGGCTTTTGATTGTTTTTATAAGATCGACTCTTAAAGTGTCTTTACTCATGTAACCATTACTGTAAACACTAACGACATGCGTTATGCCTTTGAAGTTTACAACTGTCTTTTCTGTTCACAACTATCGCATATAACTCAAAAATGGTATGTCAACTTTTGATCAAAATAGAAGTTATTTTTACGCCAAACAACTATTTCCCACCCAAACTCAATTTTCCATTTCTTAAAATTGAAAAAATTTATTAATCCATCTGGGTTTACCTCTACAATGGTGTATTCAAATATGGATGTATATAGTTTTATTATAAACTTGAAGTTTTTGTTATATTCATATAACCTTTATGATCAATTTTGTTTATATACCTTAAATTTAATTGTTTTAATTAATTCTATTTTATATTTTATATTTTATTGTATGAGTAATGCTAGACCTCCCAACATATATTTCAAAATTCTTATCCTTTTGACCTCCATTGAGGCAAAATTCTTATCCTTTTGGCGTTATGATTTTTCACCGTTAAATTCTTATCTTATTTTCATCATCAATCTAGGACCTCCTTGACTAAATGACAAAACCACAGGCATACTTCTCATACTTTTCTTTATAAAATAAAAATTACCATGGGCGCCACAGCCACATTTCCATTTGGGAATGTTTCATTGTTTATTCGAGATAAGATATAAATACATTTAATAAAATTATGTGTATTTATTTTTTGAGATATAATTAAAATATGAAGTTTATATGTTATTTTATGATTAAATGATTTGAATTAAAAATAAAATAATTTAATCATATCATAATGTATCTATTATATATCCAAAAATATATAAAAATTTTCTTTATTTATATGTATGTGTCATCATATGATTGAATAATAATTTATCTTTAATTTAAAATCACCCAATTATATGATGATATATATGAATATATGCACATTTATTTATTTAAAACGGTACACATAATTTTATTGAATGGGTAACTATACAATTGGAGATGTATGAATTGTATACGTAAGTTTAAAGGGGCATTGAATCTTGATCGAGAGTCGGATATACTTTACATTCTCTTAGGACTTTCGGCTACTTTAGCGAGTTGGGATGGGAAGAATTGGTGATTGAAAAGTCAAATAATTAAGATATTGATTTCATAGTGTAAGATATAATATTCTGCCTCAAACCAGCATGTAATCAACATTCAATTAGTTGAAGTAATCAAATTTGGATTGTCAGAATTTGTTAAAATTAAATCCGCTTTAAGTTACAAAAGAAGAGACTTCATTTATAAGAGAATATAAATTCCAGTATCTTTTAGTGATATATCAACATCAAATTTTTGACTTATCTAATTTAGTGATTATGAAATTGACTATTAAATCTGCAGTTTCTCTTACTCAATATAGTTGATGGACCCTACTAACAATAAAAAATCCCATTAACACCCATATAATATGATGGAATAGCTAAAGTAGATCATCAGTAGATTGAGTTTTGCTGAAGCTGAAATAATACTACCAATTTTGATAAAGTTATAGGTGAGAAAGAAAGTGGTATAGAGGTGAGAGATGGTGAGAGGGGAAGAAGGCAGTCATGGTGGGAGGCAAACATGTGATAAAGGAACGTGGAAGAAGAAGAAAAGTGATGAGAGAATGAGAAGAAGAGGCTTAGTAGTAAATTTGATATCTAATTTTTTTTTTTAAATTTTGGAGTAACGTAGTAATTTTTAAAAATAAAATAGTCAGAGATAATTTGATAATATATTAGAATTCTTTCGTGTTAACATATTTTAATTCTGGATGGAAAACATGACTTGTTTTATCTAAGGTTGGGAAATGGTGTTAGACCAAACTTTGGGTGGGACAGTGTAATTTACACCTAAATAAAATAACCAGGAAAAACATAACTCAAGTTGGATTGGGAAGACACTTGACAGGCAGCTGCTGAGCAAACAACAACAAAACTTCTTCATAATTCAAAAGACTAACTGCTCTTCTTTAGGCTTTCAGCCTTCACCACTCAGAAGGAACATTGTACTAAACAGAAAGGTTTTATTCCTCCAGATGTAAATTTGCATATCAAATATTTCTCTTTTCATAACAAATTTCAAAATTAAATATACATAAATATCAATAGGGTTTATACATTTTAGGGTTGACTCTAATAGTAGTTGTGTTATATTTTTATAAAAAAAAACCCGATTTGATATCATTATGTGATTAAGTATTATCTTATTTTTAATTCAAAATCACTCAATTATATAATAATATATGATCTAAAATCATAATTAAATGTTCAAAACTAGACGCAGATAATTTTTTACAGTGAATCTTATCAATACCATCCCATTTTTTAACTTAGCCAAATGGGAAAAAATATTGACCTTAGAAAATGAACAAGATAAGATTGAATTTTAGTTACCACTAAAAAATGAAGTACAATCTTATATCTCCATGTATTGCATTGCACATCAACATCAAATGTGGGGTCTTTCACAGGAACAAAATCAAAGCTTCCATGGCAAGTACAAAACCAATGACAAAACAGCAGTAAAATTATGAAAGATGGTAAGTTAAATCCCACAACTGTAAGTCTTAGCCAGCTGAATCTCCAACTGGCAAATCCATCAGGTTTTATGGATTACATCACCTTTACAAGTGTCCATTGCATGGCCTTATACTAATATTTCAAACAATCCTACCCTTTCTTCCACTTTTCTTCACTCCCTCCAAACTATTTATTCTTCTTCTTGCTCTCCAAAGTCTCTCAAAGAACTCAAAACCAGAACTTTCCTTTGTTAAAGTTTAGATTTTTCTAAGGTTTTTTTAACTAATTTTTCTCTAAAAATACTCCCTTTCTCTTCTTTGTATTATTTTTCTCTGCTACCATGGCGGTGGTGGCCGAGTTGTCATCTCCTTCATACACAAAGGCCACCCGTCTCAACTCTTCACAGCTCTCGCTCTCATCCAACCATCTCTCGTATCTTCGTCGCAAGTCTTTCCGGCCCAACACGCGGCCCCGAAACGTCACCGTTTCTTGCTCAATTACATCAGAGTAAGCAAAAGTTTCAAACTTTATCTCAACCAATTCGAAGAACTCGATTGTTTCTAGTGGTTTATACTTTTTTTTCATCGATTTAATGTGTGTTTTGGCTGTTTTGTGTTTTAGTCAAGTTCAAGCCCCGATCGCCGTTCCAGCAGCTGAACCTAAGAGCAAAACTGAGTGCTATGGTGTTTTCTGTCTCACATATGATCTCAGGGCTGTAAGTTCTTTAATAATTAATTATATATGTAAAATTTACAATATAAATATGTTTATTTATATTTATATGTATGTGTTTGTGTAAATTCCGTAGCTGACATATATAGTTGGGAATGTAAGAATCTTAGCTTTGTGATACAAATACTTTTATATTGTCTGTTGGTATGCAATTCTCTTCGAAATTGTTATAAGATTGTGTCCAAAGAGTTTATCTTAAGGTAGACCCCGAGGTTGAAAGTCTCTAAAATGCAGAATAGTGCTCTGATGTATTGGATCACCAAGAGTATGAATCCATAGATGCTTTTGGAGGACATATTGTTCTTGCTGTTCTTGTTTATAAATGTTTAGTGATTTCGTCATTGCTTTTACTATAAATGATTGAAACTGCATTTTGACTTATGGTTGGATTAAAAGAGTAGTGTAAAAGTTGTTGGATCCTGACAACAGCTCAAGAGTACAAACTGATATAATAGGAAAAATGTTTGTTAGCTAAATGACATTATCGAGAGAACAAAAATGTGATTTAGCTTCAAGGTCATAGCCGTCTTGTCTTCATTTTGGTTTATTCTATTTGTTATTTTTCAGAATATTGAGAAGATCTTTGTGAAATTTGTTTTATAGGAAGAGGAGACAAAAGCCTGGAAGAAGTTAATTAATATTGCAGTCTCAGGTGCTGCTGGAATGATATCCAATCATTTACTTTTCAAAGTAAGGAAATCTCGTAGTCTCATTCTTATATATTCACAATGTATTTCTATGCCATCAATTTTATATGAACTGAAGATTTTCGCTTGTCAGTGCAGTTTAACATTAAGTAACCTGCGTTCACACTAAAATTTGGATTCAGTTCAAACAGCTTGAATGTCCACCTGATTCTGGTTGATATTAGAATTTGCGCCTGTTCTAATATCCTTTAGTTGTGTATATCAGTATGCTGGAACCTTGATGATAAATAATGGTGAATTATGATGGTTAGAATTCTGTTATAACATCATACAACCCAAGACTATAAACAATGTAATGGCTTTGTTTTGTGTTATATTTCCTTCTGGCTGCTTAAAATGATGAAAAGAAGTTGAACGATAGAATTCCTCCGAGTGTCCAAACATGTGGTGATAAATCAAAATGTGGTCGATAGTATTATGGGTCATTCATTATGATCAGTGCCATCCCTCTCTCCTTATACAATGAAATTATGATTTTTATAGTGTACAACAAGATCATTGAACTAAAAGTTTTTCGGTATATGTCCATTGGAAAAAAATAATGTTCTGAATTATGTAAATATCCATTGATGTTACTGATTTGTTTCCATATTCCAGCTTGCATCTGGTGAGGTTTTCGGGCCAGATCAACCAATTGCATTAAAACTACTCGGATCTGAAAGGTCATTTCAAGCTCTTGAAGGTGAGGTTCTCTGATTATACTTACAGATAATAGCACCATTGGTCAATCAATATAGTCATCATCATGTCTCAAATACAATGTAAAGCATATTGACTTCGGTATGCATTGTTATTCTCTCTGTGGTATATAGGCAAGTCAAGGCAGTCCAAAACTGATTTTACAATATAATACCCATAATTTATTAACTAGGCCTTACACCTTTCTCAGATGTCAAATATTACAAAAGACTGGATCACTGATGCACCATGTGCTGCTATATCAGTTTTTGGTTACTTCATCTAGGCTGCAGAAGTGCCTTACCCAGTTTCCAAACACATGTTAATGTATATTGTTAGAATTTTTCCTATACGCAGCGAAGTAAAATGACTACATGTATATTAAAACTGATTTCCTTGTGTCTGGATATCTGGATGCCATCTTTTTAGTCTTTAACTATGCTTTCATCTTATATAATAGATCTGATAGTCCAACTGATGAAATATTTCCATTCTTCAAAATGATTTCTTTTTGCATGCAGGAGTGGCAATGGAACTTGAGGATTCCTTATATCCATTGTTGAGGGAGGTGAGTATCGGAATCGATCCATATGAGGTATTCCAAGATGCAGAATGGGCTCTTTTGATTGGAGCAAAGCCTCGTGGACCAGGAATGGAACGAGCCGGCTTATTAGACATCAATGGGCAGATATTTGCAGAACAGGTCCAATTCATATGAGTTTTTGCACCATTTAGAAACACTTTTAAAATCAGCTTTTTATTCTGATCTTGATGTAAAACTTACAGGGAAAAGCTCTCAATGCCGTAGCATCCCGAAATGTCAAGGTTATAGTTGTGGGCAACCCCTGTAACACCAAGTAGGGAAGATTAACTTTTGGACTATTACTGTTATAATTGATGCATTGGTTATTATTCCCCTTCGTATACATTATTAGTAATTCTTTTTTTATTCCGTGCAGCACGTTGATTTGCTTGAAAAATGCTCCCAACATACCTGCAAAGAACTTTCATGCTTTGACTAGGTTAGATGAAAATAGAGCAAAATGCCAGGTATACACTGCTCACAGATAAGCCTTTTATACTGTAACTGTGATCGTTGTCACAACTGAAATTAATCATCGTTTTATATGTCGGATTTTGTGCAGCTTGCCCTTAAAGCAGGTGTGTTCTATGACAAAGTGTCAAATATGACCATCTGGGGAAACCACTCAACCACTCAGGTCATTAAAGATATGCTGTTATTGTTGCAGGCATAAGTTCAATTTTGCACTAATATTCTTCTAAAATAATTCTGTATGTTAACCGTTACCAGGTTCCGGACTTTCTAAATGCTAGGATCAATGGCTTACCTGTGAAAGAGGTTATTAAGGATCGCAAATGGTTGGAAGAAGAGTTCACAGAAACTATCCAGAAGGTCAGATTGTAAATAACTTAGTCAAATTTATTTGTAAGAATTGCAGTCTTTTATTGAAATGTGAGGGAACTCAGTGAACGATTATCAATTTGATTTGCAGAGAGGCGGTGTACTGATTAAGAAATGGGGAAGATCTTCAGCTGCATCCACTGCCGTTTCAATTGCTGATGCCATTAAGTCTCTAGTAACTCCCACCCCGGAGGGTGATTGGTTTTCATCTGCAGTAAGTTCATGTCCATTTAATGTTAACAGATATATTGCCTGCTGTTGTTTCTATTGAAAGAAGCCATGCTGTTACTCTCAAGTAATTATATAGTTGGAGATTAATTATAGTCACATATTAACGTGGAGAAGAGATAGAATTCCGAAGCCTGAAAACCCTATTAGGGAGAAATGGTATTATATTCAATAACCTGAAAATTCTGGATATTACTGAATTAAACTTAGTAGTATTTGAGTTTAAATGCTCATCCTCTTAGAAACTCCTTGTTCATAACAGGATAATTTGTTCTTCATTTAGTCTGTGTTTCCTTAGTTGTAGATTCTCTCTTACGTATGCTATGCCTTGTAGGTTCATACGAACGGAAATCCTTACGGTATAGCAGAAGATACTGTCTTCAGCATGCCATGCAGATCAAAAGTAAGTTTGACAAATATATTTTCTCATGCTAGTTTCTCATTTTTTGTGTTTGAGATCATTTCTAACAAAATCACATCCATTCTTCAGGGAGATGGTGATTATGAACTTGTCAAGGATGTGATATTTGATGACTACCTTCTCAAGCGGATTACTAAGGTATGTTCCCTTTTCATTTTTCTTCCCTACCAGAGCATTTTAAGGAATATTTCATTATATAATTTTGTTAGGAATCTAAATGGGGAAAATTACTATTGGCTTCCATGTCTTAAGTCTTCATTCTCGCATAATTTTCCAACCAGGTGAATATGCCCTCGGCACATGAAATCTATACACTATTCTTAACTTGGCTTGTTTCGTCTCCTTAACAGACTGAGGCTGAGCTGCTGGCCGAGAAAAGATGTGTGGCTCACCTCATCGGCGAGGTAGATATATTATATATTTTACTAACATATCATTCCATTCTTTCTATTATCAAAGCTACTAAATTGATATGTTATACTGTTGTATAATTTTCTTCTTTCAGGGTATTGCTTTCTGTGATCTGCCTGAGGACACAATGCTTCCTGGAGAAATGTAAATTTAGTCGGGGATTTTTAGGAATCAATCCAACAGCTAAGAGACTTGATTTGTTGGGTCAGAAAGCACAAAATTAAATTGAAAATACATTATCATTATTATTATTTTATTTGATGTTCAAATAACTTGCGAGATAGTGATAAGATTAAGTGTCACAGTTGAACTGTTAAATAAATTTTTAAGATTGAAGTGGTCTCTATTGTTGTAGCAATGCCAGATGAGTAATGCCATGTATATCTACTTTTGACACATAATTTACATATATAAATGAAATGTTATTATGTATTTAGATATTATTTTATTTATAATTTAAAATTATTTAATTATATAATACTACATTATTTATATATATAAATTATGTATTAAAAATAGATATACATAATTTTATTATTGAATATATACTATGTGTATACATTTTTTAATATATAATTAGATATACAAATAATATATTATAAATATTATTTTATCTTTAATTCATAATCATTCAATCAAATAATAATACATTATCTATGAACCTAATGGTGAAATTAAAAATTAAAAATGTGTACTCCATAAGATATTTCAAAACCTTGGAACACATCTAGCATCCAAAAAACAAAAGATTCTGCTATATGACTACAAATGCATGATTGTGAAGATTACAGTGGAAAAATATAGGTATAAGAAGCCATTTCAGTTTGGCAGTTGACACAAGTTGACATTTAATTAAATGACATATCTGCAGCAAAGTGCTGTCTAAATTAATCTATAACCAGTTTTCACTACTAACTAACCTAACCTAACCTTCAACCAACAATACCGGTTCTTTTGACGCTGCTTCACTTGGAGAATAAATGGGTACACGTATTATAACTCACTGTAAGAATCAGGACCCAAATGCACAACAAGAAGAACAAGCTCCAGGAAACCACCAATCCTCTCGTCTTACCAGAAGCCACTGAGTTGGCTGAAGTGACATCACTTTGCAACATGTCAAATGAAAATACAATATTGACATCCCCATTTTTGCCCAATGACCAGTCCATCCCAGTGCCAGTTAAAGTCATGTTCCTTATTCTGATCATACCAGCCGTAACACGAACAGAGCCAGAAGATTGTGCCAAAGAATTGAGCCGAATAGCTGCTTCCTTTGTTGGGAATTCAGCAGCAAAGGCAGGAGGTGCAGGAATGCCACCCAACATTTGACTGGCCCGTTTAAGGAATGGATACTTGGTATCTGCATTGCAAGCACAAAAAATTGATCTTGTCAACAAAAGTAGTAGGGAAATGAAACTTGCAGACACATCAATCTAGATATGACAAAACTTAGAATGCTGCATTAACCCTTTATCATGTGTATACATATATATAGCATATAACAAATACTAGTGGTTCTAATTCAACGAATATATAGCTTTACCTGTTTCAAATTCTGTGGTCTCTGGCTTTTGATTTGAAGTAGATGCCTCATTGCTACCATGTGTTTCAGACATATGGCTTGCCATGGGCATTTGCTCAGTATCTCCATTCACCTGCTATCACAAAGTAACAAGTTACATATTATTGAAATTTTCTAATGAATAATAAATTAAAAAAAAAAGCTTCGAATGGTGAACTTCGCAAAAGAATTTCTACCTTGAGGTTTAAGAGTGGTGTTTGGTCAGAAACTTCATTTCCGCCCTCCATAATTTCAGAAGCATCAAAAGTGAGATATTCTGAGTTGTCACCATTAGCATCAAAGAAATTAAGGTACTCATCCACCATGTCAAAACCTCCTGAATCTGCCTTGATATTATTTAAAAGATCATTAGTTTCCAGGAATAACCCATCATTGAAAGGTGGATTATCAGTTGCATCCAAGTAAGGCTCATCAAGCAAATAGTTAACATCACCAGGATCAACATTGTTGTTTGATTCAATGATATATTCATTTTCCACTGCTCTTGTATTGATCTCGTATTGCTCTGGTAAATCACCGAGATTCTGCTCAACTTGCAGCTGTGGAACCAGTGTTTCACCAAGGACTGTTATGGGCTTCTGATCAAAATCGCTCAAGTTCTCAGAATGCTCAACATGATTGCTTGAATTCCCATAATAAAAGTTTGACGGAGGAAAGGCATTGTCAGAATGGTTGGTGGAATCAAGTTTCTGTCGCACGAAAATTTTCAGAATTTTGCATGACAGTATTGAACCAAAAAAAATCAGAAAGTAGCATAGACAGTACTAGGGCTGCAATAAAGCCAAGTATTGTTGGGCTTGAGATCGGCTCAATAGGGTAGATGCAAGGCTCGAGTTTGAGCTAGAATTCTACAAGCTCGGGAGTTGCAAACTCAAGCTTTAGCTCGTGCTCAAGATACAAATTGCTAACTTGAGCCTGGCTCAAGCTTGAAACAAGAAAGGCCATCAAGTAGAGCTATGTTTGTCAAAACTTACTGCAAGCTTGATCTTTACACAACAGTAAACAAATACCATCAAAGAAAATTTCTCATGCTCAACAATACAATGGGATTTGCACATCAGAACCCAGATACAACAAATACATGAGTGATTCAGTGTCAACTTTCCTTTGGACCCCAGTTCATTTTATTCTCGTGAGCTCATTGAGTTGAGCAACAGCCTACTCAAGCTGCCAAGGACAAGCTTGAGCTCAGCTCAACAATAACTAAGTCAAACCAGCTCAACAAGAGTTGAGCCGTGAATAGCAATCGAGTAGCTTGGCTTGATTGCAGCCTTAGGCTGGACATATACATGAAAGAGAAAAAATGCCCACAACCAACCCTATGGCAAAATATAAGATACCTAAATCTAGAAGACAGTTCAAAACAGGCTGTCAAAAGATTTAACATGTTCAAATAGTTTATAGGAAAGGTTAAATTGTCAGAAAACACTGACAATTCTACACCAACTATAAGTGCCTCTTGCTACTTTGTAGGAAAATTTTCCACGTTTCACACAGAAGTTATGGTTCTAGTTCATTTTCAAAGTGATATGTTCCACTAAATTTGCAAAGTAGAGTTTGCTTAAATCAAAGGTAAGACACTATAGGATCCACAGATTCTTCAGATAATCTATATTATCAGTAAGTTGAAATTTAAAAGTAATAAGGAATGCTTTGCACATACAGTCATATAGAGTGTAGGTTATAAGAACAAAGAAACTAATGTGTATCCACTTTCGCTCACTTCCACATTAACATTCAAGCAGAGCTATTAATTTTGTTTCACCAAGACAAAAGTTATCCCAAGTACTCTAGATATACAATTCAATTTTTTCTCATTTCAAGGTATCAGTTCAAGTTTCATTTCACATCAATTATAGTCACTATGAATTCCAATCTGTAACTAACAATTAAAAAATAGACCACCATATAAGGCAATTCACCAACCTGACGAAATCTAATTTGAGCTCAATATAAGAGAAAAGCACAAACCTGATCAAGGTCATTCGTTTCAAAATATGCATCATCACCAACTGCTATTTCATCAGCCAGCATCTCTTGACCTGGCATAAAAGCTGCCTCAACCACCTCATCATCCTCCCATTCCTCCTCAATAAATGGTGCCCCATACTGCTCCCCATTCTTTGGCCCGGATCCACTCTTCTGAAATATCCTACAGAGAACAAATGCATCCTTCCCACCACAATCAAACGGCCAGTCAGCTTCCAGTCTTGAGTAAAAATCCCAAAATTGTTTTTTTAAAAAAAAAAAACTATGACTCTTTAGCCAATAACTAATCAACTATCAGAGCAGCCATAACAGAATCACATGAACCCAAAACATTTTATAAATATAAAAATTTTGCAAGTCCACTATAATCTCACTTGTGCAACTCCAGCTTTCTCCAACTCCTCATCGGTCAGCCGGTACTCATGCATGACCCAATTGGTGCGTTCACCATGTGGAGCCCTACCTATGTGATAAACAAGGGTCTTCTTCATTCCAACAATCCGAGTGTCATGATATATAGCTCGATCCTTTCCAGTGGTTTTCCAGTAACCTTTCTCAGTGGCTCGATTTGTCCTCGATCCATTGCCATACTTTTTATCCAACATACTGAAAAAAAACCACTCCAAGTCCCTACTTTTTAACCTCGACTTATCTGAACCAGTAAAAACCCAAAAAGGATTAAGATCTAGATTTGTGTAGACATAAGTAGATATGAATACTACAAAACACAAAGATGTATAATCATATATACATTAATACACGTATGTAAATTATATTTACTTACTGGGTCATACCACAAACCAGTCTGGTGACATTAAAGGGCTGCTCTCAACCACAAGATTGAAATCATAAAACAATGTACATAATATAAGATTCCAACCAAATGGATAGGAAAAAGCCCTGAAACCTAACCAAAGCAGCAACATAGTATTTCCCATACAAAATTGACATATAAATTCATCCATCACATTAAAAACGCTAGTTCAAGCAGACACTCTTGACTGTAAGTAAGCTAAACCAACCTCAAAGAGAAAAGAAACATTTCCTACACTACACATAAATTAAAACTACATTGAAATCAATATACAAAATGAACGAAAATATTCTATAAAAGATGTAGAAGTTTCTGCCATAACAGAAGTTTCCCATACCCAATACATGTCAAATTTTACAACTTTAGAAGGTAAAACTAGTTACAATATGAAGTTTAACATAGAATAGCAAACTTATTAAATGGGAAAGTTATATTTTACATTCAGTATTATTTCACAAAGAGACACAAAAGATTACAACTAAAGATTATTTTCATAAAGAGATAAATATATCCAGTAGTCCAAAAAACCCATTCTAGATTCCCCCAATCAAAAACCCATGTTAATGGAAACCATAAACCCCACATGAACATGTATAATCTAACATCATTATTCACAAACAATAAACTGATAATAAACCATAGGTATTCAAACATGTCCTACCATATAGTATTTTTAAACGCAAAAGAGTCACCTAACACAATAATCTAACAACTAACATCAGAATTTAAACAAATATATTCTGGTACATAAGCTTAAATCTATTTACACATAAGGCCCCTAAACTTAAATAAAAAAAGAATACTAAAATAAAAATGATATAAAGAGATAAAAGTACCAGGAAGATCCCATGGCTCAGACTTGTAGATATCGATGACGGATATCGGGTCGAACCGGAGCGGCTTGTTCAGAATCTTCCTCTTCAAATAGTATCGTACCAGCTCCTCATCGGTCGGGTGAAATCTGAATCCCGGTCCTAGAGACTTAGAGTTCGCGTCGCGACCCATTGATCAAAGCCAACACGGATATAACAGAGTCCAAATTGGATAATAATTAAAGAAAAATCGGGTTAAAATTAGCTAAATTGAGGCAAATTTCTGAAATGAGGGTTTAGGCTTTTGGTTAATTTCTAGGGGCCTGTTGGGAGAAAGCTAGAAAACTGAGAGATCGTGTCTTGCTGGTTAAGAAATGAGCACTCGACGAAGCCGAAGCGAACTTTCGATAAAGTAGGGGATTGATAGAGTTACTCCTGGGTATATATTGTGCGTGAGTACAGCGAACGTGGTCCCGACGTGGACTTCGCTTGGTCTGACAAGTGTATGGAGATGGGTAGTGTGGAGTGCCAATGGTATGCAGTTGCTTCGTCGTTCCGTATAACTGACGTAATTGCTTCCGCTAGTCATATTTGTAAAGGCTTAATAAAATGACGGATATGCCCTTGCCGATGCTCAAAGTGGACCGTATTGGTCAAATTAAAATACAATATAGTATAATATAAGATCCATATGACTTACATTGCAGTCATTTTATTCTCAAAACCAAACTTATTAAGAAAAACAGAATCTGCACTTAGACTAGATAATATACATGTTCCACGCTTTAAAACAAAATTGATAATATATTAATAAGGCCGAAGGACTTATTCCCACCTAAAAATTACTCTATTCTCAAATTTCAAACCCCAACAAAGCGTTTTTCTCATCGATCTCTTTTGTTTTCTCACTTCTTTTACTTCATCATTCTCTTCATCTCTATTGTTCTCTTTTGTTGTAGTTATTGAGCTTGATTTTGGAAATTCAAGTCATATTTCAGAGTAAAATTAAGAAAATTTGCACAATGTTCCAACAGATGGAATTGTCGACAGATTCAACAGTGTCAGCAGTTGCAGCTGATACAGACTTAATGTCCCGGTTTTAAGTTTACCTAATGTGCAATCTCCAGCAACTTGATAACCTTACTACTAAAAACAAAGCATCCTAAATTTACAAACATGCTCTCCAATATGATTGGAGACGAAAAGGGGGATCGATATATGATTCGACAAACAACAATAACATTACAGGGGTATTCAAACCCATGAAATGGGTGTTTTTCTTGCTCCTCTTCAAATCCGCCTCTTCAGATCCTCATTTTCCTTGCTCAGGTAATCGATTTGTGACTGAAACATGTTAATCATGGCCTGAGCACTCATCATTTCAAGTTTTAGTGTCTCCCTCTCAACAGCAGTTTTATGCACCTGTTTCTGCAAGTCTTTGATGAGTTTAACACAACTAGGGGGCAGCGATGAATCAAAACCATCAGCCCGAAAAGTAGTTCCATGAGCAGGCAGAATCTCTTTGGGCGGTTCAATAGACTCCATCAGAGAGAATTCCAACAATGCAGATATTGCTGTTGTTGTAGCGGCATTTGTCATTGTTGTTTCCGCTGTTGTGATGGTTGACGAGGAAGGATCATATCCCGTCCCAGTTGAATTATCTGAACCATTTGATCGGTTAGAACCTGAATCATTCTGCCGCCTTCTTTTGTATTGAAGAAGAGGAAGAGCTGCCTGTGTATTAAGCACACACAGAGAAGGACATTCATCTCTCCTTTCACTCTTGCACACTGCTAAAACATTTTGAGCCTCTTTTGGAAGTTCGTTAACATTAATAGGCTCCTTATTGTTGGATTGAGAATCCTGCAATTATCCACCAACATTTAAAAGCAAAAGTAAATTCACGATAAGTTAAGGTTTATAAAAACAAAACAATAAAAGGTAGAAGTCACTAAAAGGATATGGGAGACAAGCACAATAACAACTGTAAGCATAGCAACTAAAGTAAATAGCAATGCCTCAACAACTGGAATTTGGTGAAGACATCAAAAGAACTCTTCAAATAGAATTGTACTACATCAACCATAATTAACCATTCCTGAAATGCCCCATTAAATGCTCCTGGGCTTTACACCATTAAAATTTTTACCCAACAGTACGATTTATATAACATTAGTCCAACTCTCCAATCACTAATCTCAAATTTTCAATTATAACAGAAGTAGTTAGTCAAAATTACCAACACCCAGAAAGCACAATCTGGATTCCATGATCCCATTTTTTGTGGAACATTTTATCAGCATTGGAAGCAATGGCAGACTCTAAATCTACCCTTGAAAAAAGAAATACAAACCACACTAAGGACACACTCAAATAGGATCTCTTTTCTCTTAAATTTATTTCCATTGCATATATTGAGCTATGACCATATTATTTCAGACATGGAAATCTAGAAACAGCAAGTTCCATGAGTACAGTGCTCACAATTTAGGTCAAGCAACTGATACTAGTCTCTAAAGTAACATATCCCACAAAGTGAAAGAACAAATAGCACACCATGTACTGGCAACAAGATATTATCTCATCTGCATACCTACTAGTGTAGGACATCCAAATCTTTGATCAATTCATTTGCTTCCACCAAGTTATAAAAACATCCAAATCTTTGTCCCAATATTTCACCCTTCTTTCCTAAGAAGTAAATCCACGGAATTTCACTGAGGGATTGAGAGTAATGCCATATCCTTATGCTTCTACAATTCGTATCTCTGAGCACTCTATCCTTCAATCTTTGTAGGTTTTCCTCCTCCAAAAGGTTGGCACATAAACTCTACAGGCCTGACTTACTCTTTTCCCCAGTGAGCGTGGATACATGATTATATTTAGATTTATGGCACTATCACATAAGATAAACAACCAGGGCCTGCTTAGTTCTCCAACAACAGTCAGATACAGGTAGTGACAGATAGCAGCAAAAATATTCCTATCAGTTCAATCAACAAATTTTAATTATGGACTTTGACACTCTTGCTAAGTTGCTAGTGAATATGCCGAATATCCCTGTGTTCAAACAATGCTATACACCTCAAGTTGGTATCATAACTTTTGCATTCCAAATAATATGTCACTTATCTAAAAATGCCATGTGAATAATAAAATAATAACACGAATATTATTGCAACCTAAGACTAAAGTCACATTACTTAAGATGTGAAATTGGAAATACATACTTAAGAACTGTAGTATTACTCATGCAATAATCACTGGATCTAACAATAATATGAAAAGGATTTTATATATTTTATTCATGCCTCCTAACTAGCTAACTGTTTTCTTAATTGCTTGATGATTAGCTTTTGTGCTCATCTGTCCTAGGCATCATACAATCCCAGCTCAACGCATCATAATGCTGAATAACATAACTTGAGTAGAACAGAAATGAGGGAAAACAGAAGAAAGAAAGAAAAAAGTCATGCACACCTGCTCAACAGGCATTGCTTCAACACCATTCCTTTCAACACATGCATCATCACCTGCCATAACGTCATCTCCAACATCTTCTTCGGGAATTGCTGCCTTGCCATCATCCCATTCCTCCTCTAGAAAAGGTGCATATCGATTTGCACTCGGTGGTCCTATATTGTTCTTATGAAATATTCTACACAGCACATATGAATCCTTTTCCACAAAAACAAGAAACGCAACTTCTATAAGATATTAGTGATTCTCATGATGAAAAATATTGAACTTCTGTACTTACAGTTCACATTATATAGAACCCCAAGGAAGCAAATTCAATTCCTCGAGTTCACTGACATGAGTCATCAAAAACCAAAATACTTTAATCCACAACACTGATGCTAATATTTCTGTATATATTCCCACATTCTTTTAGAAATCAAACTAATTTTCGGCACAAGTACTGAACCAAAATGTACTTCACCCTTGTATACTAAATTTTCTGTACACTAAAATTCATTCCAAATGTATTTATTTTCTCATTGAAGCAAAAATATAATCCGTAAACAAAACTTCTTTATGGCCTAACCTGTGCACCCCGAAGCTTGTCGGATTCATCCTCAACAAGGCGGTATTCATGCATAACCCAGTTAGTCCGCTGCCCATCAGGAGCACGCCCACCATGAAATACAAGTGTCTTCTTCATTCCAATAAGTTGCTTATCACGACGAATTTCACGATCCTTCCCAGTTGCTTTCCAATATCCCTTCCCTGTGGCCCTATTCATTCTTGCCCCATTTCCATACTTCTTATCCAATGCACTGAAAAAGTACCACTCTTGGTCCCTTGTCTTCAACCTTGAATAAACTAAAACACCATAGACAAGTAAACCCCAAATTGCATCTCCATTCAACTCAACAAAAAATCTATGACAATAAAAAATTCAACTACAAAAATGAAATGACTTGTCCGGTACCCTTTCGGAGTGTTATTTTAATTTCCCAGAACACCAAAAAAACAAAAAACTCAACCAAAAATTAAACCCACTTTCAATTGAGTATAATATACCAGCATTTTTTTTTTCAAAACAGAAATTAAAATATCACCCCAAAAGAACACCAATTAGACAACACATTCATTTTCCAAACACACAAACCTCCAACCGAAATAGTAAACCTCTATTTCCCAAAAAAGTAAATCCTAGGACAAAAAAATAAAAATACCCTAAAATGGAACCCAAAACCCATCAACAACCCCCCCCCCCCCCCCCCCCCCCCCCCCCCCCCCCCCCCGAAAAACAAAAAAATCACTATAATATTTCAGAAACAAGTAAACAAACCGATAAGCCATCAACCAAAACATAAAAAACAAAAAAATAAAAAGCACAAGAGTTTAAAACAAAGATTAACTAACCTGCGAGGTCCCAAGGCTCATGCTTGTAAATATCACACTCGCCAATGGCGTTGAAGCGGACAGGCTTGTTACATACCTTGCGTTTCAAATAATAGCTGACGAGCTCCTCGTCCGTGGGGTGAAATCGAAAGCCTGGAGCGAGTGCCGTAGTTGTTGCAGGCGTTGTGAGACCCATTTGGAAATGGCGATGGAGGGTTAGGGTTTGGTGCTGTGGAGGCCGAAATGCGAGGGATTGGGATTGATTGGTGGTCAAGGAACTGCAGTGTTAAGTGGTGCCTTCAATGACAAGAAATTTTTTGTCTGCGTTTTGTGGTCAAAATTGGTGTGTAGTGCTTGTATTGATTGTCGTTTTGATTTGGAAAGAAAAAAAAAAATATTCATTGTATTGATCATCATTCTAACCAATGTTCAGTTGTCAATCAAGCGTTTTAACAGTAACAATTTGAATGTACAAATATTATTAATTTATTTTTATTGTAATTTATTATGTAAAGGGTTACAAAGATGGCCTTTTTTAATCAGAAAACCTTATTATTATTTTTTTAAATTAAATTAATCATATTAAATATATAAAATTTTAAATTTAATGATAGATTTTATAATTATTATTTTAAGTAAGTTTAGAAATATAACTTATGGAATTTTAGAAATGGTCAGAAAAATAGTTTAATTTTGAAATTATAATCCAATCAAGGCAATATGTTTTGACCGAACTCCAAAAACTGGAAGTACGTATCTATGGCAACACAAACTTGCTTTTCCTTTAAGGCAAGTAACCTGGCTGTGGGACCGCCATTATTGTATCAGCAGTGCACTTCGACCTTTGGATCCTTAACTCGATTATCCACCGTCCGATGAGATTATGACCACAGTCCATTTTAGGCCCAGCTTCTGTAAACTTGGGTTGGTTAAACGGCCCATACCTCAAAATAGAAAGGATTGGCCGGCCGCCCATTTCTTCTGGGTAACTCGAAATTTGAGATGCGAGGATAAGTTGTGCACATAGATTCAAATCGAGTCTACTCTGAACAAGGATACACTTGAGGTTGGCTTGGCTTAATAAGGGGTATTTTGAAATCAGTTCAAATTCAATGAGTTGGTGATTTGCATAGTTTGAATTTTGCACGCTTGTGTACATAAGTTAAGCATAACTTGAAATTTCACTTGGCTCATCCTCTTATCAAATGGGCAACAACTTTAATTATTATTTTATTAAATAATATTATATTTTTTTTTTGTATATAATTAAAATATTCAAATGATATATTATTATACGATAGAATATTATTTTATTTTTAATTTAAAATTATTTAATTATATAATAATATATTATTTATATATAAAAATTATGTATTAAAAATATATATATAGTTTTGTTGTTTATTTTTATATTTACTAACAAAAGCTAAGCCCAAGAGCAGGTCCTGGCCCAGCCGGTCGGGGGCTCTTATAGGGATCAGTCCGCAGAGCAGCCTGCGCCCACTAAGCATTCTCTGTTACAAGTTTTGTTTGCGTTTTAATTTTATAATTATACGTCTCGGTGTGGCCAAAACTAAAATATCATCGTGGCATTATGGGAGATTAATCTTTTTGTATTTATTAGATATATTATTATATAAAATAATTAATTATATTGGGCAACCCAAACGGTACGGTATTTTATATTGATTTGTGAATTGGGATGATTAAAACGAATTTTGGTATCAAGAAAAATTGTAGTACATTTATTATATAATAAAGTTTATTTAAAGGGTTTTTGTTTTTTTTTGGGTAAGAAAGAATAAACAATTCATCATATTTTACACTTCATATTCTGAGTTATAAGAATAATTGATTAGTTCATCAAATTTCTACTTTCTTTGAAAAATATGTTGATGTAATTTATGGGTCGTCTTCAAAAGGATGGCGTTCCCATTATTGAACTGTACATAATTAGTCGTTCCTAAGCTTGCAAAGCTTATTTCAATGGATTTTTCTTTCTTAGTGACATTGCATTTCTAAGTTTTTTTCTCTTCATCTTTATCCACATGGCTCTTCCTGCTAGTTTTGGAGCTGTTTCATTTTTGTCTTCATGTACTTGAACATAATAGAGACTTCAGAGTTATATATAATAATGTTTGCTAAAAGCCACCGCAAAAGCTCCAAGCAAATGGCAGTTTTCGGCGGCAACCGTCCTTGGCTAATTATCTTTGCCTTCCTATTCGGCCTAACGCTGGTGAGAATCGCAAATGGCGAGAACATTTTCCTCGAGTGGCATGTTGCAATTGACTCGAGTATTAAACCGGCTTTAGCTGACCAGCCGGTGAGTTTTGATAATCTGATAACATTATTTCCGGTTTCTTATGTTGGGACTGAAAATTTTGCAGTTGTGATATTTGAATGAATGTTTGTATTGTTTTGTTGACAGGTTATTACTATTAATGGGAAGTTTCCAGGGCCTCTTATCAATGCCACAACCAACGATGTTGTTCAGGTCAATGTGTTTAACAACATGGATGAGCCTCTACTTTTTACTTGGTATGTCTCCCTCTAGTTGCAGTCATAGAGAAGTATATATGAAGCAAAACGGGAAATTTTCTACTTGCTAATCAAACTATTGCTCACATCTAAAGCTAAATTTTTCACTTGCTCTTCTAGTTGAATCACAAATTGAGATTTGTGTGTTAGGATCATTTGGTAGTAACTGCCTGATCTTGGCTGGTCATGAATTCGAGTCCCTTAAAGAAAGTATGCCTGTGCAGGTAGGTTTCAAGGGAATTGTTGGCTAGATGGGCCAAGTCCGTAAGATTTATTTAATATAAATTAAATAAAATCATACCATCTTAATTTCAAGATTTACGTATAAGTTATAAAATATTGAATTAAAAATTTTTAAGATTATAGGAACACCTACAACGTCTCCATGTAATTTGAATCTGTAAAGCCCTGAAATTACATATATCAGAATGATTAATCTTTCATTCCTAAAACCTCTATAAATGATAACTTTTAATAGATAAAGTTATATTTTAAGAGTTTCATAAAGGGGACTTTCTCAAAATTTTAATAAAACTTAAAAACTATACTAGTATTATCTACCTAGATTATAAATGTTCACTTTATTAGGTTTATCTTTATTAATTATTTAAGTACATTTGTAAATTATCATTGAATTATTCAATTATTTAATTTTATTTAAACTAAAATCATAATTAATGTTATTTTACATCCGAAAATTTTCTAGTCATAAGCGTAAACCTATGGTTTGGTAACCTTCTGTTAATAATCATAGCTTTTGGTCAAGTGATAAACATTTAATCTTGACATAGTAGCTTGTCATTGTTTAGATTCAAGGTTACCTAGTCTTGTACTTAAAAAATTTTGAGAAATGTTTTTAGTCCAAAAAAGAGCTACATTGGGTTCATCCTCTATGAGGTTTTCAGGAAAATATCAGAACATCCTGAACAAGAATTTGCTTGCTTATTAAGGATGAATGTTACAGGAATGGCATACAACAGAGGCTAAACTCATGGCAGGATGGAGTTTCAGGAACAAACTGTGCAATTCAGCCTGGATCAAATTGGACTTATGTGTTTCAGACGAAGGATCAAATTGGGAGCTTCTTTTACTTCCCCTCTGTCAATTTCCAAAAAGCTGGAGGAGGGTTCGGTCCATTTCGGGTCAATAATCGGGTTGTCATCCTCGTACCTTTCCCAAAACCTGAGGCAGAATTTGATCTTCTTATTGGTGATTGGTACAACAGAAGTTACAAGGTAAATGAAGAAAAATATGTTGATTATACGAGAGTTTTAAGATCCTGGGAAGCCTTATGGAAGTTTAATTGCTCAGGAAGTTAGGTCTCTGATGAACGATGAACTTTGGGCTTACCATAACCGACCTAATGTGATGCTAATGAATGGAAAAGGCTCTTATTTGGATCCAAATTCGACACAGCACGAGTCTTTCACCGTTACAACTGGTATAATAAGAACTTCCATATAACTAAAATTGGAAAACAATTTACTGATGAAATGTTTTGCAGGAAAAACGTATCGATTCAGGATATCAAACGTGGGGACAGCCTGGAGTTTCAATTTCAGGATTCAAAATCATGGAATGGTTTTGGTTGAAACAGAAGGATCATACACTGAACAGATAACCCTGGATTCTCTTGATGTGCACGTTGGCCAGTCTTACTCTGTTCTAGTTACAGCAGATCAAGCTCCGGCCGATTATTACATTGTGGCAAGTCCGAAAATGTCAAATCCCTCTGGAAACAACAGCCTCATTGGTGTAGCAGTGCTTCATTATGATACTTCCACGACTCCTGCAACAGGCCCTCTACCTGGAAAACCTGATCCATTTGATATAAATTTCTCCCGGGATCAAGCTAAGTCCATCAGGTAGCTTCAATCCTACAGGAATTTGCATAGCATTTAAAACAAGTTATAAATTTTAACTACATTTTTACAAAATCAGGTGGAACCTAACCACGGGAGCTGCAAGGCCAAATCCCCAGGGAACCTTCAACGTATCAAATGTGACACTATCTCAGACTTTTATTCTCCGGGGTTCTAGCTCTTTCATCGATGGCACACCTCTCTACACAGTCAACAATGTCTCTTACCTTACACCAGACACTCCCTTAAAACTAGCAGATCAATTTGCCAATGGCTCTGGAGTTTACGAACTCGACAAATTCCCCGTTAACTCCTCTGTTCTTGATCCTGTACGCGGGGTTTTTGTTGCCACTGGAATCCATAAAGGTTGGATAGAAATTGTGTTCAAGAATGAATTACAAGTGATTGATTCCTGGCACTTGGATGGTTTCGGATTTTATGTTGTCGGGTGAGTGTACATCAATACACCCGTCAGGATTCTCTCCTTATTCGAGTTTGAACTGATTGAACTTAATGTTTGAGTTTTAGATTTGGGGATGGAGAGTGGAGATCTGATTTTCGTTCTAGTTACAATACTTATAATCCTGTGGTTCGATCCACCACCCAGGTGAAATTCTGATATGTTAATATTTTGATAATATTTTTGTACATGAAGCTACAACTCTTCCTGATGTTACATTTTCAGGTTTATCCTGGAGGATGGACTGCTGTTTATGCTTTTCTGGACAATCCTGGAATGTGGAATTTGAGATCGCAAATCCTGAAGCATTGGTATCTGGGTCAAGAACTCTACTTGAGAGTTTATGATCCTGATCCTAACCCAGCAAAGGAACGGCCTCCTCCGGAAAATCTCATTTTCTGTGGTTTGCGTTACATTTCTTTATTCTTTCCATAATAGTAGGAGGATTATGATAGTTTATGTTGAAAATTTAATTTCCGTGTCATATGATAAACTTTTAAGAAAATAAACTAACAAAAAATTTTAAATAACACGTTATTATTTTAAAAAATATCACAAATATTTTCAAAACTTTAAAATTTTTTATATATACCTCTATTATTTCATTATTTTCTTTAAAATAATATATCAATCCGTATTAGTAATATATATCGTATCATATAATACATTTATTAATTATATTAATTTAATACACTTCATAATACGTATAATTTTTTACATATATTATATTGTATGATACATACCATATATCATATGTATGAAAGTAATAATCAAGATTCAGGAAAGGACATGGAAATTTTGATGGATTTTCAGATTTTTTTTGTTTTAATTTCCAGGAAAATTTGAGCCTCCGCCTCCGCCTCCACCAGGACCATCAGGGCCATCTGCAAGTCCTCCACCCAGGGCTTCGCCTCCCGGAAATAGTGCACCACCTCAACAAAAATTGTGGTAATCACAAAAGATTCTTCTATGCCGCAAGAGCTGCAAATGCAATTATTTATTTATTTATTTGATCAGGAATTAGTGTTTTCTAAGTTAATCCTTTACCTGTTTGTAGGTTTCTTCATACATTGGCTATCTACGCCGTCACACTTCTGATCATTTGCCAGCCGTAAAAGTTCATTCTGATCTTTCATTTGATTCGTTAACAAATTGGAAATTATTGAAAAATTGAGTACTTTTTATAATTTTCTCAATAAAAAATCATGATCTTATGAACAATATTATAATTCCATTAGCTTAAATTTGATTAACTCTTAAATAAAATAATAATCACTTGTTTATCTCTTATAATTCAAGTAAACCCTCTCAAGATGGCGTATAAAAATATCCCAAGAACTAATAAAAAATTGAGTCAAACTATATAATATACTTGTAAAAAATATTATATAATTTAAGCTGAGTATTTGGACTGAGTCTGTAATTAGTTTATCATAAACTAAACCTTGCAAGAAATTGACCAAATTCCTAAATTAACAATGCTTCTCAACACTTATCCGTAACCTCACAATTTGCGTAGCTGAAATTAGCATTAATCCACCATTCACACTCAATGGCTCACCAATTTTAACTTAAGAACAGCTAATTTTGCTTTTAAATTTGCCATAATGCTTGTACAAGGACTAGGTATTTCTAGGCTCTTTTTTTTTTTATTTTCTTTGATCTAACTTTAAATTGGGTATTACTATTATCCTCAAGAGCAATATTATAACCACGTACATAGATAATATGTTATCATATGATTGAGTACTATTTTATTTTTACTTCTGAAACATCCAATCACATGATGATACATCAACTGTGTATCAAAAATTTGTGTCTGTAGTTTTATTGTATCACCAACTATTGTTTTCTCTCAACTCTTCTAACTGGTTTTAATAGTTTTATTAATTTGTTGGCAACCTTCTGTAAAAAGATTTATTAGCTAGTCCTTAGTATTAACCAAGTTCAGCTCTTATTTAATAAAAACTGAATCTAAACTTTGTGTTCTCTGAATTTCAGATGACTAGTCTAACTAGAATTAAAATTATATATATGGAGAGGGCATATGAGTTATCTACTATTTAGTGTTATACTTTCCCCTTCATTTTCTTCTGTAATTTGGCCTCGATGATGTCAAATGAGTTATCTAAGTGACATGCCAGATAATTGGACTCAAAACTGCCCATTCACTACTCCAAAAAGCCCTAACCAAAATCTTCAGTCCAATCCACAACCAAGCTCTCATTTATATATATGATTAACACCTTTAAAATGTAAAAGCTAGTGAAACTAACAGATGTATGGCTCTGATATCAATTAACAACCAACCATAATTCCTTCAAAATCTAATAATAGTTGTGGGTTTCTACATCACCAAGCAGTGGACAATATTCCCAATAACTAACAAAGAGGTGGACAAAGGAAAATAGTGACGATAGTAATATTATATATATCCAGTTATAAGTATTTAATCAAATATTTAAATAATATAATTAAATATTATTTTATTTTTATATCATTCAATTATATGATAATATATAATTGAGGTATTATTAGTGACTCAAACCTGTGTACAGATTTATTGTAGTATTTTTGCTAATTAAGGGGTTTAAGATAAGAAATGAATTCATATCAAATAGAAAAACCAATCACTTAGTGCCCTTACTCTTGTCATTAACACACACAAAATAAACAAGATTCACAATCTTGGATAAAATGGGTATCTCGAAGGAATTTGGACTCATTAAATGATATATTCGTTTGCCCGAACAGAATGGTGTCCAAGGAGAGCAAAATCCCAATTCATATGTAATTTTTTGACTTAATTATCAGCTAAATAAAAAAATGTATTAATTATATGTAAGTGAATTACAATGAAATTAAGCTTAACCACAGAGAGTTTTTGGCTTAATTCCTGGCGGTGAAAATTTCAAGCCATATTCTCTCTCTCTCTCTCCATCTAAGTGTGTTACACATTTCTTCTTCCTCTTCTTCCCACTGAGAAAGAAGAAAAACCCTTTGAAAAAAAAAAGAAAAATGAAAAGAAGATGGCTAAGCTTGCAACTTTCATGAACAGTAAACTGACTTCTTACTAAGAAATTTATACATTTAATGCTCTAAATTTACGAGAATTTCAAGCAAATTACAGAAGAATGAAAATAATTAATCTTGTAATATTTTCCACCAGTAAAAGAATGAAACAATTTTTGTATGAATCAACACGAAATTTATCTTTGAATCATCGAGATGAATATCAACTTCCCCAGAAGTTATAAAAGGGAAAAAAAGAAGAAAGAAATTAAAAGACCTCTTGTTTAGTAGTGACAATCCACCAAAGTGGGGGCGGCAGAGAAGACAAGAGATGATTTTTGTTGTTGTTGTTGTTGTTGCTGCTGCTGCTGCGGTGGTTGCTTTGAAGAAAAGGGTAATTTTGATTCCCGGAGATCGTCTTCCGGCGCCGGAAGGTTAAGATCCAACTGTAACATCATTACATTTCTCGGCTTCTTAATTATCTGATCTTCCGCTTCCAAGGTTGTCGGCGTCAATGACAAAGCGGGGTTTGTTCCAATCGGTGGCCGGTGGCGCCGCATGTGCCCGCCCAAAGCTTGTCCCGAAGTGAACTCCGCGCCACAAATGGAGCATTCATGAACCTTACTATTCTGATTCTTGCTATACAAATTGCTGTTCAATTGGAGAGAAAGAGAAGATAAATTTCGGAAATTTCCCTCTTCTTCGTGATCATTCATCGTCCCCTTCGGTTTCTTATGACTTGCTCGATGGCCTCCGAGAGCTTGAAAAGACGGAAAAGTTCTGTTGCAAGTCTTGCACTCGTAAACATAGTAACCCGCTTTGCCGGTGCCTGAAGACGGAGCTTCAAGAAATCTCCTGCTATTAAATTTATTCTGTAATTGCCCCATCTCTTCGTGATGATGATGAAGACGACGATCATCATCATTATTATTTCCTACTTGTTGTTGTTGAGCCAGAAGAATAAGACAATTGGCCATGTCTTCGTCTTCCTCGGTGCTATCTAAGTAATCACCATCAAACCCAGTAGCAATATGATCAACCCCAGTTGAAACAACAAACGGAATCGGAGATTGAGGCCGTTGGCGCTTGGTTCTCTTTCCTTTAACAACATGGGCAGCGGCAGAAAGTGCTTCCTCTTGAGTTGCAGTTGCAGATTCTTCTTCCATAATGGTAAGTTAAGGAGGAAGTAAGAAAGAGAGTAGGGTTAGAACATATATTTATATGAAGAAACGAAGAAGAAATGGTGAATTTATGAGAAGAGATAAATGGAGTCAAAAGGGCACCCAATAGAAGAGTAAAATTTAGAGTTTGGTTGGCTTCAACAAAATAAGAAGACCAAAATTAAACAAACAAAATTGTAACCGAAAAAAAAATTGTCTAAAATTAAAGAGATTAGAGTGAAACATTTGAGGAGGGTGTTAAAATAAAGTCCGTTTCACACTCTCTTTCTCACACTTTGCCAACGCACTTCACCATGTACATTAAAAAATAAATATTTCCTCCATTTATTATTAGTTCAATTGAATTTATTGTGACTGGAGAATAAGCATTAATTTATTTTAAAAATAAAAGCAGCATATTTAGTAACAGTAGCGTATGGAAATTACAGTCAAGTAATGTTGAAGAAAAGAATTGAAAGATAGAAATACAGTGGAAACAAATTAAGCAAGTGACAGAAATGAAAACAGGAGAGACTTGGGAGGATTCAAAGGAAAGAAAAGCATAACTTTGCTCCTAAAGATAGCTTGAGTGATAAAAGGGTGTGATGCAATGTATGAGAATTTGGGTTTAAGTTTCTGATAACATATCAAGATTATACGTGTGGATTAATCTGGTCAATTGATTATGTTATCAGTCATTGAATTCAAAGTTTTATTTATTCGATTTGATTGATTTAGTTCTTAAGAGAAGATCCAATTCAAATGGCATAACTTTCTCTCGATGATGATGATCTATATTAGTGATTTGTGATTGAAGAGATGATTGGATGGCAAGGCTGGATCTCTCATGCTTCCATCACTTGCCATTCCATGCATTTCTTCATCCTTTATGTATGTAGTCATACTTTAGTTGATAGCTAATAAGTTTATATTTTATATATATATATATATATATATATGAGTTTACTTGTAAAAAATGTTGGGTGTCTTAAATTTTGCAGCAAAAAAAAAATATATATAACACCAAAGTATACGAGACCCACCATTAAGAGGAGGGTTAAGGAGGGCAAGTCCTTATCCTTGGCTTCAAGTTTTGATAAAGAATAGAATCCCTTCATTCATGCATGGGATGCCTTAGCCCTCCTCTTCTAGCTAACCTTACACTTGGATTTTATAAAACCCCCATTAATTACAGAAGGTTCCGAAATAAAACTTTATATATTCAAAGTGTGATTTGTCTGAAGAAAACAAGAATAATAATTAAGAAAGAAAGAAAGAAAGAAAGTGTGGGGGAAGAGAAAACCAGTAGGTAGAAGAAGAACACGGACCATTGAAAAGTTAAATAATATTAAGTAATGGACGGAGACGATGATAAAATTTGTATTTTCAGTTCACAAGTCAAGTCATCAACCGGAGGGAAAGGGAAGATTCGGTAGCTTCAGAGCCACTCAATTTAAGCAAGCAACACGCTGCAACTAAGCAAAGCAAAGCAACGTCCCAAAGCTTCTTAAAATTATTCTCCATTTTTATTTCTTTTGTTATTATAATACTCAACTCAGCTGCTCTGACATATGCCGTAAGCAAGAGTCACAGCCTGCTACTATCCAAATCGTCTTCACCAAGCAAGGGAAAGCTTATTTCTTTTTAATATTTTTAAACAGTTGGCTACGTTGAAACCACGAAGTTTAGTGACACTCAGCATCAATCAAGCGTCTCAGTTTTACCACCTCCAACGAAGCTGCTGGAAAAAAGATTGTCGCCAGAAAGAGTTATCACTGAAATCTTAGGGGAAAATGATAACACTAACTCTAAAAATTAAAAAATTGATGGGTGTTTGTGTTTTTCAAAATTAATGTGTGAGAATTTGAAAAAATATTAATCTTTGGTGGGAATAAATCCTTTGGCCTATTTTTAAACCGTTAGTTACATTTATGGGCGAAACGACGAAGTTTAGTGACACTCAGCATCAATCAAACATCTCAGTTCTACCATCTGTGAAGTAGGCCAAAAAATTTGAGTCCTAACCACAAAAACAGCTAACTATCTTTTCAAACACCATCTATTGTCTAGCAAGTGTTAACTTCAAGGGAGACAAATTTTTTTGTTTGTCCGACTCCAATCCATAATTTTTCATACCAATTTTGAATTGTAAGAGTAATGTTATAAATATCAAGTGAGTTTTTCAAAATTATTATTTTAAATGATGTATTATAATATAGTTTTTAATTTATATAAGAAATTTAAGATAATTTTTATTAGGCTAAAAGACTTATTCTCATCTAAGGTTTATTGAATTCTTAAACCGGTATTCGTTAAATATTGAAATCCTAAACTTTCACCCGTAAGCCATTAAAAATAACAGAATTAGTTAGTTTTAGAGGATAAAATTGTTATTTTTTCAGTAATATATTAAAAATAATAAAACTTTATCTCATTTTTTCTTTTGGTTTAAAAAACTAACAATTTTTTTCATTATTAAGTTTTTAAAAAAATACATTTTCCCTTCTAAGGTTTCATTTTCAACCTATCCTTTTTTGGCAACCAAAATCTGACCATGACATCCCTTTCTCTGCCACCGGCGATTTCCAACCCTCCCTTGTTAGTTTCCCTCTAGCATTTCTATCTAATAGTTTGTATGGAGAAAGGGAAGAAGAGGGATTCCATTGTTGGAGGAATTTTGCTGGAGAAATAAAAACCTAGTAGGGGGAAAATGTAACTTTTTAAAATTTAGTTGTGGAAAAATTATTAATTTTTTAAATCAAAGGAGAAATTGATAAGATTTTATTATTTTTAATAAATTACTGGTTAATTATGATTATATCCCTAAAATAAATTAACTAATTTAGTTAATTTTAACAAACCAAAGATAGGAATTTGGGTTTTTAATACTTAACGGGTATTAGTTTGGGAGTTCAACAAACCTTGGGTAGAAATAGGTCTTTTGGCCTTCTTATTATTACTTCATTTTAATATATCAAAAAATATGATAATACCCTACAAATGCTGCTTAAAAATTCCAAATTCATTGTAATTTTCAACTATGCTAATTTCGTAAAGTGGGTTGAACAGATTTGATACCTTTTTCGGCCAAAATTGTCTTTGCAAATCAATTAAAATGAGACAACCCTGATTGGGTAAGTAAATAGGAAGACTAAATTTCCCAATAATTTGGTTCTAAGACCACTCACTTCTCTTCCAAGTCAAGCCACTACTTCATGTCTGTCACTGCCAATGCCTAAACCATATTTAAAATTTTAATTTAAAAAGATTTTTTATTAAATAATTATTTTACCTTTACTCTTAATTAAAAGTTTTAACATAACTTAATAAGTGAAAATCTAAGAATTCACTAAACGTTCGGCAAAAATAAGCTTTTTGGCCTAAAATAACCCATTATTTTCATTAAAAAAAACGTATCAATCCTCATCAGGCGTTGAAAATACACCAAAACCAATCACATTATCTATTCTATGCTTCAAAATCAAAGAAATCATGCCATATAAATTATTTATTCATGTGTTTACTTGTGTAAATTAACTTGTGACGTAAAACACATGAACTCTGCCCAACGTCCACGCGTCAAAAGGAGAAGACCAGAGAGTTCTGTGCGTCAAGAAAATGAGCTGTATGCAGTTTTTAAATTAAAGCGTCTTTAACGGAGTCAACGGTGAAGCTCTCAACTTTGTGGGAGATATTTCTGTACCAACACTACAATTACACGAATGGGGAGATGACCCGTAACAATGTTGTTGACCTAAGAACCTAAGATCTCCAAAAAAGCACAATTGCCGTGTGGGACCTCACCGGTGAATATTGCGCTCACTGCCATGTGCCACCGATCAAATCAATTCAATTGAACAAACTTGTTCTAAATTAATTGCGTCTTCTGATGATCAATTTGAAGTGAGTTTGGGAATGGGAACAAATTGATGGTCAGTTACGATGGTGAAATGGAATTAAAGTTTTAATCTTTAATGGCAGACATGCACTCACCAAATTTTAAGTATGGAAATTCCAATGCTTTGTGGAAAAAGAATTCTTCAACTCCATTTCATTTTAGACACATATTAACATTAATCATGTATAATTGAAAGGATTGTTAATCCTAAGTATGAAAATTAATTAACGGGATAATTGCAGGATTTTGGTTAATTAATGGGGACAACTTTTTGATACTTGGGGGCAGAATCAAACCCCAACTCACTGAATTCGATGCCCCTTTTCTTGCGTGAAAAATCCGCTGTTGGATTCATGACAGCGCCGTTGTGGTGTCCAAAGCGAGGAGAAGGAGACGAACTGATCGCGAACGCCACCGGAGGTATTTCAATGAAGTCGAGCTGCGGAGGAGGATGCTGCCACTGAGGGAGAGGCCCCGCTAAGAGAAGATTCTGCAGAAGCGGCCCGGCTTCTATTACTGCCTTCAATAATTTGCCCTTCTTGGGCAATGGCCTCTTCACCGCCAAATTCAAGGGCAATTCTGATTTCATCGAATTTGTAATCGGCTGTTGCTTTTGAAGTTGCTGTTGCAGGAAGTGTTTCTCCAGCAGCAGCTTCTGGGATTGCGTTTGCGCTTCATTTCTCTCTTTGATAGTCTTATTTAAAGCATCTTTGACATGGATGAGCTCAACTTCTCGCCTTTCAATTTCCTCCTTAGCTGATAAAATGGCTGCCTCCAGCTCCCATGAACTGTAAAAATGCCTTAACTCTTCAATCCCCTGCCAACAAAATGGAAAATTTCAAAAACCCTTTACTTAAAAATGAAGACAGAATGGAAAATCGAAATGAAAACAATGGAGAATTTACCTCTTCTTGATAGCAATATTTCCAGCCAAGAAGGCCGCACTCTTCTTCCATCTCTTGTAGAGGTATTTTTCTCTTCTTTTTTTTCTAAACCAAATGTGGGGGGATGGAGTTTTAGTGGTTAATGATTCAACTTCTAACAAGTAGAGTATTTAAGCAATTGGGTTTTCTGTTTACTTTCTTTCTGAGTCTTTTTTTTCATTTTGCCTTTGTTCTGTCTTTCATATTCATCACGGGACATGAGGTTGGACCAAAACAAGTAAGGCCAAAAAGAATGTAGTAAAGGCCAAAATTTCATGGGACCAAGAAGTGTGAAGGCCTGCAGAACATGTGAAATCAGCAGCTGAAGTTGGAAACTAGGAAAAATCTTGCCTCCACTCAACACCACCTTCCTACAGGTTACTCTGAGCATGTGTTTGCACGTGCAAATGTAAGAAGTTGAAATTTTTAACATGTTAAATGTTTTTATTGTAATTATCCTCTCTAATTGAATAAAAGAAATCAGTATTTAACCCTAAACTCTAAACCTTTAATAATTTTTTTTTCAATATTGGTTCCAATTTACATGAACTAACTAACTAGTGTTATTAGAATAAAAAATGTGATCAATTAATTATAATACAAAATAATTAGAGTAAATAATTTGTTTGATTAGTCTAAGAAAAGGGTCATTTAGATAAGATTGATAACATATCATCTACAACCCTTTCATAGATTACTTCTTTTCCTTCAAAAATGTGACTTAGGTTTTCTTTTTGACTACTAAAAGGGAAAATGTTCTTGAAGATAACACAAAAGTGCATAGGAGCCTTTTTTTTATTTGATTGAGAGGGTAAAAATGGAATAATTTGATATGTTTAATATAAACTCCTCTGAAAAAATGCATGTTTTTTTTGGGTAGATGAAATCAACCATTTAGCACCAAAACACGATTGTCGGCTACCCTAAAAGCCCACAATTTAAGTATATTTTGTGGGCAGGAATAATGTTGTGCTAAATTTAAAATGAAAAACACATGCACAATTTTACGGGTAATATTATTTTTATATATAAATTAGATTTATAAATAATATATTATTATATAATTGAATATTATTTTATCTTTAATTAAAAATTACTTAATTATATGATAATATATTATTTGTGTATTAATTTTTTATAATACATATAGGTTTATTATTAGTCTCATGACCTATATTTATTCAAATGTAACTCTCTTACTATAAATATAAACAATAAGATTATATGTACATATTTTTTACACATAATTTAGATATATAAATGATATATTATTATATGATTTAATGATTTTAAATTAAAGATAAAATAATATTTATTTATATTATGATATATCTTCTGTGTATCTAAATTATATATAAAAATATATATACATAAATATTGCTCAAATATAAATAGTGTGTTGGGAAATAAGATAGACAAAATCATATAATCAAAAAAAAAAAAACAAGTTTAGTTTTTTTAATCATTTTGTAATAAATTATACTTGTATTAATAATTATCGACATCAAAAAAAAATAATTTTGATCGAATCACATTGCAATCATTTGTATTTTTTCTTTTTCGAATTCTTTATATTCTTATATTTAATTTTTTGCATTAACAGAGATAGTAAAATTAAAGACAGATTTGTTTGTTAAATAGGAGGGCCGTAATTATATATTATTTTTTTAACTGTTGAGAAGACGGTGGACGTAGACAATTAAAAGGGTGTTGGATTGGTTTGGATTGCTTTGATTCCATGCTGCGGCTGCATTGCCGTTTTATACGTGGGTCCATGGAAATCCACGTCTGATGCACGCCACGCTCACGTCACATTATGATGCACGCCACGCTTACATCACATATATACGTTTTTATGATAAACGTTTTTTATGCGGGTCTTTCGAGTGGTGCGATTACAGTTCGGCACATCATATGTTAGTATTATTTGTATTTTATAATTATGAAATCATCTTTTATACTTATTAAAAATATTATTGAATTCGATTTAAATAAATTTAAATCAAATTTATATTTTTAAATTAATTAAATTTAAGCTAAATCTTTGATTTGATTCAAATTCATTCTTTCACCTTATATCACGAAAACTCATGTTATTAGTAATTTTTTTAATAAAGATTCTTTTGTCCTTTTTTAAAATTTATTTGATATTCTAATAGTATTGTCTACCAAGCAATTGCCCCAAGCCCAATCCTAAACTATCATTTTAACTTTAAATTGAGTGTGAATTATTCTTTATTTGAATTTAATTTAATTCAAATTAATCTTTAATTAAATATAAGTATTTTTTGCCTTCATTATATAAAGGAGGGAAAATAACCGAACTTATTAATTTGTTTGGTTTTGGAAATATAAATTTTAGAGCTTAAAGTAGTGGTGAGTAAAATATCGGAATTGGAATCGGAATTATTGGATCCCCATTTTTTTTGTTTTAACTCCTACGAATAGGTTTTGACACCAATTTTTCGAAATCAATAGGTTTAAGGTCCGATTCTATTTTCAAACTTTTATGAATTGGAATTGATCCAGAATCTACTCCGAAGTTTGGATATTTTATTAGATACTTGATCCAACCTCTTTTTATAAAACCTCTTGAATCCAATTTTATGTATTTATTTTCCCATAATTTTGTTGCCCTCAATTACAGTTTTGGACAACATCAGTTTCTTAGATTTCGTCTTCTCTTTTAGCAGATTTACTGTTGATCCTTAAACTCATGGACAGCTGGTTACCAACAACAAAATTCCACAGCCCCTGGTAGGCCACCGAAGGGAAATAAACTACCATGGAAGCCACTGCAACACATGCTTGATGTATATGATAATTACAAGAAACTGTAACAAATACATTTATTTTATTAAATGTTCATGTCATTTTTTGAAAGAATTATATTGATAAAAAACAGAATTTGAGATAGACAATGCTGCATGAAGCAAATCTTTGCAGACAGACAGCTATTTTTTATAACAAGGAATCCTTATTTAAAGTAAAACTGTACAGAACATGGGAGCTGGATGGAGACAACAATTTTATCAGCTAAAATTTTCCATTTTTGATCATTTCTTGCTTGCCCTATCCATGGTTTACAAAGGAGAATACCTGCCAGCTAGAAGTAGACATTTTTACAAAGAATTAGCAACATGTACCCAAATGAGAAGGTTTATATAACGGATACAACAAAAACAACAATAACAAGGGAAACCAAATGTGCAATATGCAGTAGGGGAAATTTACTGCTCAGTTTTCCCGGCGCATTTTAACTTTGAGAGGAATTTCTTTGTAGGATTGCACCTTCTCAACTGCCTGCCGCAAGGGCCGTCCGGAAGATCTCCTCCTAGTCTCTTGAGATTGATCATTCTGGGCACTGTTTCCTTCTTGGTGCTCTTTTGGGACTGATAAGTCAGATGATGTGGGATCACTCTCATGTAGCAGTTTACCGCTCAGAGGGGAAACAGGAGATTTAGCATCATCTATCTCAAATATATTCTTAGTTGGTTTTGATGCAACAGATTTAATCCTAGCCGATTGCCTTCTGAAAAAAAAAAAAAAAAAAACAGAAAGACAATAATAATAAATTAACTTAAGACAAATTTAATTTTCTTTGTTGCTTAAAAATTTACATATTTTAAAGCAACCAAAAAATGAAAACATCACTTATAATTTCAAACTGCACAACAGGGCAAGAAACATGACAAACCTATTCTGAGTCAGTTCTAGTGCCATTTCTGGTTCTGGTGCTGGTTCTTCACGGTTAAACCTTGCAGAAAGCCATTTCAAACAAAGCTTGTCAAGAGAAGAAAAGGAAAACCACATAAACAAATTTAAAATTTCCATTTGTTCCACTAAATTTACCAGTCAATGTGATACCAATAATATATGTATCACTGAAAATTTAAATTGCATATAGAAACAGAAAACATGCATTACATACCTCCCCTCTGACGGGTCTGCCTCTTCAGATTTGAACCTAGCAGATTGCCTTCTCAAACAAAGCCTGTTATCAGAACATGAAATCAAATGTAAATTTCATCTGTTTATCTTAATTCAACTGAAAACTTTAAATAGATATTGTTATGGAATTGAAATTGCACTAAAAGTAAAACAAGCAGAGAAGAACCTCTTATTATCAACTTTATCTTGGACTGAATTAACAGTAGAAGAACCTGAAACTACATGCAAAATGTTAAGTGAAAAGGATTCTAGTATAGATAATAGTTCTGGAATTTAGAAAAGGAAGTATCTAGTAAACTTGCCACATTTATTTTTTGATTGTCGTCTCCTGTTTGTATTACAAGGTTTCTTGTCCTGCTCATCTGATTTGCTTCCCTCATCATGCTTATCTGCTCCTATCTTAAAAGAAATGGAAGAAAAGGTGTAAATAAAATAAGATATTTAATAAATAATGTGCTAGAAATTTTGCACATTGAATTTGCTAACTACCTGATTTCCAGAAGTGTGACATGTCAGTATATTTGCTTTATCCTGGGTGAAAAATAAGAATTTGTTACTAACTAATATAGTCTAATCTGATAAACTTGGTCACATTCAATCCATGGGAAAACTACTATGAGAAATCACCTCTAACACAAAGTTTCTTGCTTTATGTAGGGCGTTTACACATCCAAGCTCATGTTGAAGTAATCTTAACTGAAAATTTAACAGAGAGCAATATCAATGCACAGAAAACTATATGGCAAACAGCCCAAAAGCAAGAAATTTATGAAGAAAACATACCCTATCTTTACCCGAATTAAGTTCCTGCATTATCAAAGGAAACTATTATGCAAGATCGCCTGAGATGCTTAAAAACTAGGTAAAACAAGAAACTGAAAATCAGAAATAAGCAGAGGTACCGCCAATATTGAACTGTTTGCTTTGGCAAGTTGCAAATTCTGCTGCTGTGCTTTCTGCAAATTGATTCTCCTCTTCTGCAGCTCAATTCCATTTAATTCAATCAATTTACTGCCAATCAGAATTAAGGGGGTTAACCAACAAAGGAAAAAAGGTATTGAAATCACAACATTTACTGTGCTAACAAAGGAAAGCAAAATAAAATAGCCATAGAGGATACTTTCTTTCTGCTAGAATTTTCATCAGGGTCATATTTTCCTGTGGAGTAGATGAAGAATAAAACCCTAGTGAGCAAATGCAAAAGAAAGACATTCATAAGGTCGTGCATATACAAAAGAAAGCAAGAGAGAAGTCGAATCCTCTGACAATATACCTTGTGGAGCTGGTCAATGTACGCTTGAGCTGCAAGGAAGCCAGTTTGTTGTGGCTTTGCACCTTCATTTGAAAGCCTAGTCGGCTGCTGCATGTTGCTTATGTCAGCTAGTCTTTTCCTTGGCACACTTCCAACATTAGATCCCTTTGCCATCTTCTTAACCCTAGGTTTATCATCTAAACTTGCCCACAACAATTTCTCATCAAGTTACCGAATCCCATGAATAACATATGTTCAATATAGTACATTCTAACACAGTTTGGTTTCCTACAACACTGATGTAAACAATAAAAATTACTGAATTCAAAAAGTTTCCATCTCATAAGAATCTAACCCTAAAGCTCAATAAACACAATTTTCTTAATCCAAAAAGTTCCCATCTCATAAGAACCTAACCCTAAAATCCTCAAAGAATAACCTAATTTAGCTCCCAGTACAAAACCCAGCTAAAATTCAATCAAATACAGCTATATTTACCCACAACTAATAGGTATTCAACATCCATTTCTCTCCCTTCTTTCCCATTTTCTTATAAACCAACCAGAGTAAACAGTGCATTTCTAATGCGCAAATCTACATCATTCACATTTGAAAACAGTGATACAGCTAATTCTACAACACTGAAACCTAAAAGCATTTATCATACTAATTTCTCATCTGGAAAAAAAAGACGAACTTGAGGATAAAAATCTCAATCATTGGAGTCTTCTAAAAGATTAAAAGAAATAATTATAAGAATAAGAACGAAAGTACCTGCAATAGCGATAGGACTCTCGTCGGCGAGAAAGCTGAAACTATCCATAGCAGAGCCCCAGCTGAAAGTCGTCACTCACTCAAAAACTAGTCGATTTGAATGAAGAATTAAAGTGATGAATGAGAGGAAAATGTACAACGGTAAAGTGGTAAAAGGGCACGGAGGTTCGGACAACGGCTTTCCAAGCCAAACACCGAAGCTATTTCGAACTGTATCCGTTTTGGTCTTCATTTACTAAGGTTTAAGTAATGTCATACGCAATCATAATTTAGACCGTAAGATTATTATTTTATATTTGTTTTAAAAAATATCATTAATTATAAATAATTTAATAAATAATTAAAAACTAATTTAGTGACTCTTCAACAAGAAGCATTTAGACATTTGGTGCCAACCGGGTTTTTAATGGATTGATGATGGAAAAAATGGGCTTTATTTAACGTTTGGTCCATATTCAATGGGCTTCTCAATTATGTGAGAGGCCCAGAAATGAGGCTTTCTTTCCTAGTACCTATATTATTATATTAACTCTATTTTTATTTTATATCTAATAATTTAATAATAAGGAAGATATTGAGATGTGTATAAAGTGAAACAATTTTCATAGTCAAATACATATTTTTTAAATTATTGTGTATCTTATTTTTCTAAAATTAACAAATTATACATAAATCATGAAACAAACAATCTTATAAACAGGGGTGGATACAAACTGCATCAGCCCGAATACTTATTAGCTTAAGTTTAACTCGAATAGAAAATAATTTGGTTCAAAATTAGGTCTAACTTGAGTTTAGTTCAAATAAAAACTAGTTTAGTTTAGTTTTGTTCGAGTTCGATTTGATTTCATAACTTGAATAAATGATTCAAATTCGTAGTTTGATTTGATTTGAATTTATGACTCAGATTTATAACTTGAGTTTGTAGTCCATTAACAAAACGATATTGTTTTACTTAAATAATATTCAAAATTACTATTTGAGTCACGAATTTGAATTAAATCACCATGATTCAAATTGAATTACGCTATAAATTTAAATTATTGATTCGAGTTATAAACTCAAATTGAATCAAATCGAATACTTTTTAATTTAACTCTAAATTGATTTAAAAAATGAATTAAATCTTTTTACTTAGATTCAATTTAAATTTAAATTTTAATAAAATTGAGCCGACTTTTAAAATTGAGTTAGTTCAAATTATACTTACCCCTACGTATAAACACTCAGGAGGGGAAGGCAGGAATAAAATAATTGTGGGATCCATGTAGGTCATGGACAGATAGTCTTTCGGCTTTTTATAACCAAATTAGATAACAAAATAAATTTAATATAATTTTGGTGCTCATTCATGGCCCCATTTATCTAATCAATAGCTTTTTCTTTCTTTGTTGGTATCCAATCTTTATAGCCTCACGAAACCTCAAAAGGCTCCTCCCCATTTTCTTCATCACTTTGGGCCAACGTAGCGTTCCCACCCAAGATTTGATTTAATTTCAAAGTATCATTTTTTTATTTTTAAAAATTTTAATATCTATTTATACATTATTTTTTATTAAAAAAATCAATTAATATTAAAAATAAAATCATTATTTAATAAAAAAATTTATTAGATTTTCCCTTAGGTTTAAAAACTATCATTCTTTCTCCCTCTCCCTCTCCTCATCCCCCCCCCCCCCCCCCCCCCTTCCCATCCCATCCCATCCCAAGGTTTGAAAATTAAATATTTCCCTTTTAGAGTTTATTGTTTTGCTTTGTTGTTGCCCCTTCTTCAAATACCAGAGTCAACCAACCACAATACCGACGTTTCTCCCTCTCTCAAATAATGATGAATCATCAACTAATTAGAGGTGGGTCAACAATTCGTCGTCATTTGGGAGAGGAAGGAGCACCAGTATTGTGGTTGGTCGACTCTGATCATCAAAGGAGTAGCAATAAGATAAAATAACAAACCTTAGGTGTGAGGAGGGAAATGATAATTTTTTAAACTTATGAAAAAAATTTAATAAAATTTTAATTTTATAACATTTTTTATTAAATAATGATTTTATTTTTTATCTTAATTTATATTTTTAATTAAAATTAATTTATAAATAAATATTTTAATTTTTAAAAGTTTAAAAACGAGAATTTTGAGTTACAACAAACCGAGGGTGGGAATAAGTCTTTTGGCCTCTACTTTTTCCTATATATTGTCACGGGCCACAGATGCAAGCACGACAAGGGGCCATCGCAATGCAATCCGCGCAAGAGTGCCGCTAAGTGCCGCACCCGCACATGATTGACAATGGGACTGTGAGTCAGTCACAATATATTCTCAAATCTTTATTCAAGCCTTTTTATATCAATGTTACCTAATTTTTTAAGTATGTCAAAATTTTCAACCATTCTTGTGTTATTAATCTTTCACCAACAGAAGAATAAGCAAAAGCAGATGAAAAGGCTTATTTTGAATGATATAAGATAGAGACTCCAGCAACAAAAAATGTCTAGGTTTAAAATTTATCGAAGACGTATTAATATCAAAATTTTAATTTATTTAATCCAGTGATTATAAGACCAATGTCTACATCTTCCTCTTCCTTAGCCCTAGAGTGATTCTATAGGCACATCATTTTTCTCAACAAATGGCACTTCCCGTAACATAAAAACCAAAAAAAAAATCAAATTAGAATTCCAAACAATTAATTTCATTAAAGTAACCAAGTCACAATAGCAAGTCATTTCATTTGCCCTATTTGCTTCCGTTGGAGGCACATTGTTATTGCTCATTAAGGTTAGTCATTTAATCTTGCTAACCATCTTCTTGTAATTGGTCACAAATTAAACAAGCTTTTAGGCAAGACGAGGATGTGATTGAGCTTGATATTTTGAGGCTTTAGATACTGAAACTTTTTGGGATACTTCTTAATATCATCTCCACTATTAAAATCTAGCAAATCTCATTATAAAGATTGGTGTTGTAACAATTCCACAACAAACATCACCCTAATCACAACCAACAAATTTTCAATTTAGTCAACAACAAACTTTCCCTCCCGCGTTTCTTGATTTCATTAGGGAGAACATTGGAAATTTTTGGGGGTGTTGAGTTTAGCATTGTTAAGATTGAGAGAAATAGAGTTATTGATTAAGCTACAATTTGGGGATCTTGGGGGAAAGGGAGTGAGATTTCGACAACAATTTGGAAAGGTCAAATACTTTATTTGATAGAACATTAGAGATTTACAGAAATGTCATATCATGTTTAACGTCAATTTAGGGATTTGGATGAGAGGGGAGTAAATTTTCAACAATAATTTGGAAAAATTGAATATTTCATCTAGAAAAATGTTGGAGATTTTTTCAAAGTATCATGTTTGAATATTATTATGATTGAGAGAAATAGTATCAAATGGACTACGACAATAATTTCAAGATTTTAGGGAAAGGGTAGTGGGATTTTGACAAACAATTTATAAATATCGAATAATGATTATTATTTTCTGGTCACCCATTTATTTGTTTGTATAATATAAAGTATTTATCTTTTTATATAATAATTTTTATTAATAGAAGGAGATAATACCTAAATAAATAAAATTTTTAAATTTAGAAGATAAAAACTTGTTATTTCATCCAATATTGGGTGGAACATAGCCATTCGACCTTATAATTTGCCAAAAGCTATAGGAATGTGAAATTTTTGCTGTCCTCAAATTCTTCAATGAAAACAAAACTTTCTGAAATTCGAAAACTTGGAACAATAATTTGTAACCAAAATCCAAAAGCAAAATTTACTGAACGCAACTTAAATCCTTTACCCTTTAACAAAAGTGAACAGGTTTTGTTTACACAGAGGAGTATCTCTTTAGGATGAGAACATCCTCACTCCATCTCTGCAAAGAATCATAATTCCATACAAATTATCAAATAAACAAACCCTTTTACTTATCAATGGCGGCATAAAAGTAAAGAAATAAATGAAGGAGACCTAGAGGTAGAAGAGGAGAAGAGAAGGGCCTGACAATTTTGGATAAACCCTTTTCTCACTCTCTCCATAATAAACAATTATTTATTAACCTTTTTGAACAATCTTCTCATCTTCCATCTCTAGAATCATTGGAGGGCAGGCAGGCTAGGACTGTCGGTTCTTGTTAGAGAGTTTATTTACAAGAGAAATTCGCAGAGAAAAGAGAGGACAATTTTCTCTCTCTTAATTCGCTTCTTCTCCCTGGATGTCCCATCCCATCCATTTCTTCTTCGGTTTTCGTTAAACAAACAAACGGGAAAAGAAAAGAAAAGTAATCGTCATCCTATGCTATCAATGAATTATTATTATCATTTATAATTTTTTTAATATATAATCCTTTTTCACATTTTTCTAAATTTTGCAGCCTCTACGGTTTTGAAGGACATCAACAATTCAAAGATCTCTTTTTAACAGAAGGCAAAAAGGAGGAGACTCACCAAAACAACAGCAAATATTCACCACCATTGTTGTCGTCTCTTCAAAAATGCTTCTAATCACCTGCATTTTCTTAAAATGTCTTTGCTTGTTGCTCTCTTTCTCTTCTACTCCAATGGCTGCCCACAACGTCACTCTTCCTCATCAACACCCTGACCCTGAAGCCGTCGTTCAACATGTTCAAAGGTAAGCTCTTTTCAACTCTGAACTTCAACGACCACAAATATCATCTGGGTTTGCTCATTTTCTCGTCCTTTCACACGTTTGTTGTTTTTAACTAGTGAAAATATCCCCATTTTCTTTATCCCACGTTTCCTCGGCAAACAAGCATAGCATTCCTTTGTTTTCTGCTTTTTTTCAACATCTATCATTTTCCACTTGCATTTCCTCAAACTAAAATCCCAACTTCTATTTGCTCATTTCCTCCTTATTTAACAAGCTTTTTGTTTTCAACTTGTTAAAAGATCCCCATTTTCTTAACCCAACATTTTCTCGGCATCAAACATAGCATTCCTTTGGTTTTCCCCTGTTTGTCAACCTTATTCTCTCTTTATTCCGACTTGCATTTTCCCAAACCAAACAGAAAACCCATCAGCCCGCACTCATTTTCTCGCATTTTTCCCCACTAAACATTTTCTCGGCATCAAACATAGCATTCCTTCGGTTTTCCCCTGTTTTTCAACCTTATTCTCTCTTTATTCCGACTTGCATTTTCCCAAACCAAACAGAAAACCCATCAGCCCACACTCATTTTCTCGCATTTTCCCCCACTAAACAAACACCACTTAACTCATTTTTCACATTTTTTTTCACAGGATGGTAAACGCCTCTCTTTCAAGACGCCAAACTCTGTCCATTCAACAAAATGACCAATGTCTCACTGGCAACCCCATCGACGACTGTTGGCGTTGCGATCCCAATTGGGCCACCAGCAACCGCCAACGTTTAGCCGACTGCGCCATCGGCTTCGGCCAGGGAGCACTCGGCGGAAAAGGCGGTCAGATATACGTCGTCACCGATTCCTCCGATCACAACCCGGCCAACCCAACCCCTGGAACTCTCCGTTACGCCGTCATTCGAGAAGAACCCCTCTGGATAGTATTCAGCTCTAACATGCTCATCAAACTGAAACACGAGCTCATTATCAACAGCTACAAAACCATTGATGGCCGCGGCGCTAACGTCGAAATCACCGGCAATGGATGCTTAACTCTTCAATACGTATCCCATGTCATCATCCACGACATCCACATTCACCACTGTAAACCATCAGGTAATATTTCTGTATTTTGCAGCTGAAAATGGTAAATATAATTTTGAAATATGACCAAGATTTATAATTGAAAATTTCAGGGAATACTATGATAGCATCGTCTCCAACTCATGTAGGCTACAGAGGACGATCGGACGGCGACGGCATTTCCATCACTGGGTCTCAGAAGATCTGGATCGATCACTGTTCGTTAAGCTTTTGCACGGACGGCTTGATCGATGCTATACTGGGGTCCACGGCGATCACGATATCAAACAGCTATTTTTCGCACCATAACGATGTCATGTTGTTGGGACACAACGACAAGTACCAGCTGGACACCGGTATGCAAGTAACAATTGCGTTTAATCGCTTCGGTGAGGCGCTGGTGCAGCGTATGCCTCGGTGTAGATCCGGCTACATACACGTGGTCAACAATGATTTCACTTCATGGGAAATGTATGCTATCGGTGGTAGCTTTAATCCTACCATTAATAGTCAGGGGAATCGCTATACGGCACCGGCAAACGCTAATGCCAAGGAGGTAAACTTTTTTTTTTCCTTTTAATTAATGATTATACGTGGGGAAGTATTATGCACGCAAATATAAATTTGTCGATAAATAATATAATAGTGTTATATATTAATTTTTGAATATAATTTTACGTATAAATAATAATATATTATTATATAATTAATAATTAAAAATAAAATAAATTATTATATAAAAATTATAAATAATAAAATATATTTTGTATTTTTAATTTAAAAATTTTTTAATAAATGATTTGAATAATTTAAAATTTGATGAGATTATATCAAAATTATATTTTGATTTGTTGGTTGCACTGTTTGTCTGACAAGTCATTGGATCCAATCTCTTCGGAGTGGATACTTTAATTTGACGATTTGGTTCTAATGAATCTCTTGTAAAAAAAAATATGGTTGATTTAGAGTTTGAATGCGGGTTGTAATTTGAAAAATAAAGAAGATGAGGGATTCTTTTGAACAGATATTTTCTAAAATGCATTTGATGGTAATTTTTTCTGGGTCCCCGCCATTAAATTTCTGCGTGAGTCTTTCTTTCAAAACTCGATGCCCAGCACAAAGTGACAAACTTCTGTCTGTCTGTTTCACGCACCTTTTGACCGAGCGGGCTTTATTTTCTGACGTCGTGCATGTGGGCGTTTTGCTAAAATTACCATTAGGTCACGAAGCGGGTGGAGGCAGACGAGAGAGAGTGGGCAAATTGGAACTGGAGATCGGAGGGGGACATAATGGTAAATGGAGCATTCTTTGTGCCCTCGGGTTCGGGTGTCACCACGCAGTACGCCATGGCCTCGAGTGTGGAGCCCAAATCGGCTGCTTATATTGAACAGCTGACAATGAACGCCGGTGTCCTCGGTGGGCCCAGGTACTTTTTCGCTTTACATATTACCATCCCTGTTATTGACAGAAACAAGTCAAACTGCTGTCTTTATTTAACCGGTCTTTTATTTGATTATCTTTTATTCCCTGGGTAATCTTGAAAGTAATATAGGGTTAATTTGAAAGAACTAAAAACTATTGAGTTCTAAAATTTGTTACATAAAATTTAGAAGACATACCTTGTATTCAATTAAAAAAGAATAAAACTTGGCCCCTTATAATTTGTAGGACAAAAATGTTTATTTTTTTAATTCAATGATAATTGCAAGCCATCTGACCACCACCTACAACACCATCGACCATCACCCACACATCATCACTTACCATGCAAAAAAGGCAAAAGAAGATGAATCTCACTGTCATGTGAAGAAGGTGAAGAGGGATGGATTTTATCGTTGTGAGATCAAGGCAAAGAGAATTGGATCTCGCTGTTGTGCGAAGAAGGTGAAGAGGGATGACTCTTGCTGTTGTGCAAAGAAATCGAAGTTTGGGCTAGATCTCCACATTGATCAACCCCCTACAATATTGCTCCCGCAACGTTAATTAATGGAGGGGGAGTAGGCTCTAGCCACTGTTGCACTTGTGCCAATAGCACGGAGCAACAACACCGGTCTTCAAGCACCAAGGGCCAAACTCTTTTCATTCAGCCCCCACCTTTTTCATCGCATTTTCTCCCTTTTATTTTTCTTCATCCCCACCGTGATTTGCTTGAGTTTCTCTCTTGTCTCCAGAGTTTTGATTTAATTTAATATATAATGACATATCAGTAAAGTTATATCTTAGGTTTTTTGTATGGTAAACCAAACACAATAATTACATAGCCAGTAATCCTTTAGGTGTTTTATCTTGGTAATAATCATCAATTACGGGTATTAAAGAAGACTACCTTAACCAAACGTATCCTTAATGTGAAATTGTTTTTCCTAGGGTTAACTTATTATGTCAAAACCTCAACACACATTAGGCAAGATCCCTAGTTTGTTCGTATACATAATTAATTGATGCACATATAGATATTTTATAATGTGAACAAATTTAAACATTGTAAATTTCTATGTCCTCGCATGAGAGATGATAAGTCTCTAGTGTCTCTAGGGTCGATATTTCAAAGGGTTTTTATTTTTGGGTTATTGAAAATAGATTGGGTGTCAAGAACTATTAGGTTGTAATAGAAGTAGTCGAATGACATAAAATCCCTGTGAAATGTCATCTCATAAATTAGAAAGATAACATATCCTGGCCACCGAGATGACATGGGTAAGAAAAGATAAAAAGACTTTTAGTTGTTTAAAAAAAAAAGTGATTATTATAATACTTAAGTTATTATAGTAAACTATAATGTTAGTTTAATATAGATTTGATGTGCATGTAGGGACAAAAGACAAGTTTAGATTAGCAAAGTATCTACTTTTCAGTGGTCAGGTTAAAAAATCCTGCAACTTAAATACCCAAACACTATCTTAATCAGTTGTTTATTCTGAATAGTTAGTTGTAAATGTGTTAGTAACTTGGTATTTATATGGAAGGCATATGATAGCATAGAGGTTCTTGGTATGATAAACTGAAACACCAGCATCAGCTTACAATTCATTTTGCAGGGTTTTCTTTCTCACCCACCCCAGAGAGACAAAAAAGTTTTAAATGCCCCCAAGGTTTCTGAAAAAGTATTATATAATCCTATCAGGGGCATTTTTGATGCTTTCTTAGGAGTAAACAATAATCTTAAGGGGGCGAATGATACTTTCCCAAAACCCTGGACGTTTCAAACTCTTAACGGTAGATAATAAAAATCTGTCACTTGCCTTTCCCTGCGTTTGAATGTGTTAGGTAACCTATCAATTTTATCCTACGTTTCTCTGTATATTTCCCCTTGGATCCTCGAGGGTCTTATGTTTTTTCTATTTCTGAACCTAAAGGGACCACCTTAATAATGTTAAGCTTTGGTCATAAAAGGTGAATATAGAATAACTACAAAGATAGCCCTCCTTCATAAAGAGAGAAACTTGTGCTTTCAGATGAGCTGTAAATTGAACATCTTTAGTAGTTTGAACTCCATAGTGTAAAAACATGTAAGCTTTACCTCACATGTGTATGGTTTAATGGAAAGTATTAAGTGATCAGATATGTCTAAGTTCTGATTTGATTATTTGGAATAATGGGTGGGTCCCAAAAGATGAAAAGAGTCTGCAAAAATCAACCATTAAAACATATCGAGCTTTTGTAGGAAAGCAACTTTGCTTAATACTATCGATATTCAATGTTTTCTGATAGTATTTTACTAAAACTCATCATATAGATAAGGGATATTTAATACTTTTTTAAGACACTTGGTGTCAATAAAAATATAGAGGTTTGTTGTTTGTGGGATGGGTATAAAATGGGGGTTGTTGAGTATTTGTGAAAAAAGTGTCAAAAGGAGAAGAACAAGAACATGTAGTAGATGCATGAGAGTGTAAACAGGGAAAAAAGAGTTGGTTGGAACGGTTGGCTTCCAACAAGGCCATGTTTGCATATGAAAGATGAGCTGGTTTATATTCTCTTCAATGTGCTTGACAGCCAGTGAAGGGTTTGGGCCCCTCTCTTATATTCTTTTTTCAAAATTTTGGACCCATTTCTGCTTTGACATTAACTATGCACATACACAACTAACTATCTTATCTCCATCTCCAGTTGGGAAAGCATAAAAGTAGCTCCTCCCAATAGCCTGTTTTGACTTTTGCTCTTTAACATTTAAAACCTTGCTATGGTTCAGTAAGAAGGTTGCATTAGAGATTTGTAGGTTGATGGTTCACGAAAATGAATACTAGTATTCGCTCATGATGTTGACACTATTTATTGCTATGTGCTTTTGTTCCCAACGTGGTTATCATTTTTAACCTTTTTCTTTTATCCCTCTTGTGTGTGTTTGTTTTTGTTTTCTTCTGAACGATCATGATCCTGTGCAACAACCTGTTAGCCATGAATGTGATGCTCATAGAACACTAGAGTTCGGTTCTTTTTCTTTAAATTATTCCTTCATTTGGCTAAATTATTATAAATAATTTAGCTAGTTACAAGTACAAGCATGTGCTTATATTCTACTCTGCATTGTTGTGTCCTTTTGGCCTATGAAATAGGGAGGGTAGTGGAAGCAATTCTTATCCCGGAGGTGGCGGGGGTGGCAGCACCAGCAGGTCAGGTGGCGATGACGGTAACTACTTTGGAATGACATTTAGAAGCGGTGTACGGTCGTGCCCACCACCCTCGTCAATCTTTATGTCATTTCTAATTATTTTAATTTTGTATGCTAGTTCCAGCCATGGGGTTGCTCTTCTATCATTACAACTGTTATTGTCGTAGAAACGACAGCAGGATAGGAGTCATTATTATGCTATTGGATAACTAGAGAAGTGAAAAAAAAAATCTTTGCATGATTAGCCTAATTATCAATCAACTTGTATAAGAACACTAACCTATATTGCAGGACTCAAATCAAGCTGGCTGGACTTGAAAGATAACTTGGCATAGTTTGAATTTATTTAGTTCAATTTTAAACCGGATTCGGGTTAGACGGTTCAGTTTTTTTTAAAAATTAAATTGAATTTGAATTAAAAAGAGTTTAATTTAATTCAATTTGAATTTGATTCATAATTTAACTTAATTTGAATTATGTTAAGTGATTATTAAATAAAATTATTTTATTAACAAATCATAAATTTTAAATCAAATTCAAACCTAATGTTAATTCGATGAACTTAAACTAAAAGATATTTAAATTGGATTGGGTTTGCTTCTACTTCTCATTGTAGGATCAGTTCTAGTAGTACGAAAGGATATCGTATGCAAGAATAAGGGAGGATATCATATTTTTGATAAGGTACAGATTTAGAAGGATTATAGATAAATCTAAGGCAATAAAACACACTCCTTATATTATAAAATTAATTTTAAAATAACCGGAAAATTCTCTTCCCATTATTAACCTCTACTAAAAATATTTGATAGTGGGGAGCTCATCCCGGAAAAGTAAAAAGGACAAAAAAAAAACTGAAATATTTTACCCACCAGGAAGTCAAAAATATTTGATAGTGGGGAGCTCATCCCGGAAAAGTAAAAAAAAAAAAAAAAAAAAATCTGAAATATCTGAACACTAAGAAGTCCTTGCTTTCAGCTTAAAATTAGTGGCACTTTATTTATAATATGCCCAAAATATAATATAATATTATTAATTAAGCTTCATACAAATTATATAAAATAAGAAAATTACTTCAAGCAAAGTGAAGAACTTGCAAGACACATGCATACACTTTGCCTTCCTAAATTTGATAATATAACCTCTATGTTGAATTGAATGAAAGAATAATAGTTAACCTAGAAGTGAAGCAAATCTGATTCTATTCTAAATGAATGGATTGTTATCATTATAGTGTGAATGAATGCAGCTTACCCGTCAATTAACCAAAACCATATCAGCTCCCCCGGATTGTGCTACAATGTCCTCGAGTTTCTTCCACATCAACTGTCGTTCTTCTTCTAATTTGTCAGCCCTGGCCTCCTTTTCTTCAAGCTGCCTCTGGCATTCTTCGTATAAATCAGCATCCATCTCTAGGAACATCCTTTGCACATTGCCAGTAAGCCCGTGGATTGCTGGGTTCCAGTGAGTTTGCTTGTTCTTCTCCAAAGACTCGAAGATTATTGGGAGAATCACATTTCGGTTATTAGCAATCAACTCTACCAAGTGTTCATTGTTCCACAAAAACAGAGCTCTTTCCGCAACCTGACATGATTCTTTATAGTTAAAAAAAAAAAAAACACTTTCCAAACGAGATGCTTTTGTAACAGATGGTGATAAATTTCTAAAACTTGTCCCTGAACTATATTTCAAGCAAATTAACTCAATACATATATACAGAAGAAATGCCCCCCAAACAATGAAAGCCAAAGTAGCCAGGAAATATTGATTGCTACAACTCTGCATAGCGAATCATATTTTTCATTAAGGTTAACTGGTTATAGCTTAGAGTACAACATTAAAATTTAAAAATAAAAAAAATTCAAAAACCATGACAACGTAACAAAAGGCTGTCAAAGCACAGAGATAAAAGAAGGGAAACTTTAATCAGAACCATCACAGAATATCTGTCAATGATAATTACAGAATATCCACAAAACAAAGGCTAGCTCCCATTAAAGTCCACATAATTACAAGATAAAACAAAACATATAAGTTCCATATTCATCATCTCAGAACACAAGTTATTAGTGATAACACTCTCTCTAAGACAATGGAATGTTCAAACAAGAATTCTACTACAATATGCATGCATATCAGTTGTTACCAATGTAACAAATTCAAAAAACAGAAACATATTTGTAAATCAAACACAAATAAAACTAGAGAGTTCTTGGAATTTGATGTGAGCTTTAAGTTGAAAATTCTTCAAAATGTGTATGCATTTTACTGGTTATATTAGTTTAACAAATTCACCCAACCAAAAACAAAATAACAATCAAATGCATACTGCATTAATGTGTTCTCTCAAAATCTGCTTGCTTGTGTGGAAGCCAGTAGATCCACTATCATCATGCTTCCAATATGTTTTACCTTACAAACTGAATTTTTCTAGTTCCATAAATCATTTTTTCCAAACCACAGTAAAAAAACTATTATCAAAATTGTTATTGTATTTATTCTATTGACCATAAAAACAACTTTGACTTCCTCATCTCTTTCCTTAAAAATAATTAAAAGCCTGAACTTTTTGCCACACTGTAGCATGTTCATTGATGGGGTATTAACTGCAATTCAGCCAAAAAGATTCAGAATAATGTGAAAATAAACTATATATCTATCAACAGATAAAATAATCTGTTAGGTCTAACTCATAATGTTGATGTAGACAAAATAATGATGCTATCAATGATCCCGAACCTGGAAATGGGAGCTATTAAGGCAGCGTGCAATCTGTCTGAATAGAGGAACCATACACTGTTGGAACTCTGCAGGTCTTGTTAAATCCAAAACTTCTTCAAGTTCTCCAAGAAACAAAACCTCCTTTTGACAATTTATCATTGGCCAATACTTCAACAAACCCCTAATCACAACATGTGCCAATTTATATTCCTTGTCAACAAACTGTGTTACACAATAAGTCAGCTGCTGATGGTAGATGGAAATATATTTAACCTTATGCAATGGCAGCAGAGCCCGTACAAGAAACAATTTATGTTCATGTTTCAATGGTGATACAAATCCATTAATAATGCTCCCTAAAATCTCCAACAACTCGGCAATTCCACTATGCCTACCTGTCTCAAATATAAACCTATAGAACACATTATTTATTGCACACCTAATAAAGGGTCTATAAGCCATGAACTTTCCATATATCCTATGAAGCACCATTTTCAAGAACTCCCTCTCTCGAGGATCCTCAGAAGCAAACAAATCAATCAACTTCAACACAAAAGTATGATCAATAAACTTTTTAGCTAACTTGGTATCCTTCTCAGAGGATACAATGTACCTCAACAAAATTTCATAAACAATCTGCAAATGTGGCCAGGCAGGATCCATCCATGGATCCTCATCCTCAGGGTCTGCATCATCCGTCAAAGACCCTGTGTTTTCGTGTGAAGCAGGTGGCAAACACCTAAAAATGTTGACAGATATCATCATAATCAAACTTTCAAGCATGGCTTCATTGATTTTACTCGAATCAGATTGAATAAAATCGACCAACTCAAGCAACGTTTTTCGCTTTATCTCTTTTTCGATTCCCAATTTAGAGTTTTCGTTAAAATCACACAAAACGCAACAAAGGTGATTCTTACGAATGAATAAATTCAACCTTTCAGATGAAGATACATCACGAAATAAAGGCAAACTCTCAATGACAGCGTTCGGGACCATCGGGCGCGACGGTGACACAACCGCCGGCAGTGCCTCCAAACTGGCGACGGACGAATGGTTCACGGTCACATTTCCATTTGGAATCGATTTGGATCCCTTTCTGTGACCGCGCTTGATGATTTTGTTGAACATATTTCAATTCAAAACCTTAGCCTAGGATTATAAGAACTGTTTCTCCTTGTTTTACGGTGTCGTTTTCGTATGTTGAAAACCAGAAGATTTTACGGTGAGAAACTTACGAGCCGAGATATGGAAGAATAAAAACCATCTGAAATGGGTGATATGGGGGTGTTTGTGTGGCGAGAAAGGGAAAACAAATGGGAAATTTTTCAGATAGAAAATGAAAAATTTTCAGTTTCGGTGGTTATTTATTGTATTGTTCCATTTAATTTGGAAAATCATTCTATATATAGAACTCTCATCACGAGATAAGAATGTGACACTTACTTTTAATAGAATTATTATTTTTATTTATTTAGAATTAAATATACAATAACTAGGTTAAATAATTTTAAATAAAACAAATGGTTTTCAAATTCAATATTAATAAAATTTCATATTTAAAATATGTTAAACTAGTGGAATATTTTTTATTTTGAACTTTTTTTATATATTTTTTTAATTTATGGTATTATTATTAGACTGAATTACATTTTCTCACATCTAAAGTTTGGTTGCATAAATAATATTTTTTCCACTCAAAATCAATTTCTTTCACTGTTTATAACGTTAGCAAAAATTCATTAATCTTTTTTAAATTTTACCCCGATCAAAGGACTTATTCTCACTCAAAATATATTATATTTCTAAGTCTTTATATTTTAATTTTGAAAATCTCATTTACCCACTTATAAAGTGTTAAAGTTAACAAAACACTAATTCTTTAAAATTTAATCTTTTTTCGTCTCTTAAACTCTAAATATTAAAAGTTTCATTTTAGATCAAGTTTTAAAAAATAATATTTTTCTCATGAGATTTAGTTTTTAACGTCGACAATGGTGATGTCTCAAGAATTGTTTGTCATCAACGATGACGTCAGATTTGATGTTAGAGATTAAAAACTAAACCCTAGAGAGAAATGTCATTTTTTTAAATTTGATTTAGAAAAAAAACTTATATTTTTTAGGATTTAAAAAAAGAAAAGAAGATTAAATTTTAATTTATTTTTAATATTACAGATAAAATGACAATTTTATCTTTAAAAACAACAAACTTAATCATTTATAAGTGAGTGTTTAAGATTTTCGAAATTAATAAATGAAAACTTGAAAAAATAACCTACTTTAACTGAAAATAAATCTTTTAACTAATTGGGCTCTAATCCTCTAGTGTCAGTGTCGATCTCAACAAATAAAGAAAATTCAATGTAAGCACAGTTGCTCCCTCGCCGCAAAACTTTACTCCCTTTTCATCACCTTCATTTATGTCATAGTTGGTTGTAGCATCACCAGTTCCGGTGATGTAAGAGGAGGAAAAAGGGAAATCAGGCAATACCACCAAGGTTACCTCCAATCTTCATTTCATCACCACCATCATCGTCCCATGAAAGCACTTTTTCACCACTTGAACCATCCAATCCAAATCAACTAATTTAATTAAAATATTCAGAAAGAACAAGGTTCAACATTGGGAGAGAAATAGTAATGCGATCAATCAGAGAGACGCAATTTTGGTGACCAGCAAGAGGGGTTATGCATGAACATGATGATTGCATTTAGTTAGGGGGTAATATTATAAAAGCAATACTATGTATATATATTTTTAAATATATAAATAACTATATACTTTATGTATTATTATATAATTAAATATTATTTTATCATTAATTTAAAATTATTTAAATAATATCTTATAATATGTTGATATTTATATATGTAAAAATGTATACGTATAGTATTATTAATATTATAATAAATTGTTGAAAAGTGAAACGATTGGGAGTAATATGTTAATTACAATTTTTACATGCCGTTAATAGAGATTGATTTTGGCTCAAATGATAGAATTTTTGGACCAAATGGTTGGAAAATGGAAATCTTTTTTTTTTTAACCGTATAAAAAAAAAAAAAAGCTTAAATAAATAACAATGACTAATCTTAGATTTTTAACAAAATTTGCATACCCTGCCAAGTATAATCAATTATTTGAAATCCAAAAAAAAAAAAAACAGTAAAATAAAACCAAGAAGGGAAAGTTAAAAATTGAGAACAATCGGACAATTAAAGTACACAAAACAATTAAACAAACTGGTGAAAATTTATTAAAATCCGAGTACATGAAAAGGCAAAACAAAATGAGAAAAATTAGATAACGCCGTCTGTGGGGATCGAACCCACGACCACATGGTTAAAAGCCATGCGCTCTACCGCTGAGCTAAGATGGCTCACTTTGTATTTAATTTATGTTTAATTAAATAACTGTTTACACATGTTTAATTTTATTTAACTTTTAATTAACACAAAAGATACCCAGGGCTAAGGACTTATTCCCATCCAAGGTTTGATATATTCCAAAAACTCCCATCAACAAAATTTCAAATACCCACTAGGATTAAAGATAAAATTATTATTTATAAAAAAATTTAAAAAACTAAAATTTAATCTTATTTCTCCTCCATAGTTTAAAAATATAACCATTTTCTCTCACCCACAATTTGAAAATTTAATATTTTCCCCTTAGGATTTTCTTTCCTTCTTTAACCATATTTATTTTATTTGTTTGTGTAGATGATTTAGTTGTGATAGGTTTTGATTTGTCAACTATTATAGATTATGTATCAACCTTATGCTTTGTTTTTTCTTATTAGAACTTGAGCTCCCTAAACCTTTTTATTAATATAAAAGTTATTCAATAATCCACCATCTTATATCTTTCTCAACGTAACTATATAGTGAATTTGCTATGACACTTTTAGCTTGACTCATATGCTCTTTGTGCTACGCTTTTTGTCTATTCCAAGACATCATAATCTGTTAATGATGTCCCATTTTTTAATGTTAAACTCTATCATAAGCACAATTGGCGATCCTCAATAGCTTATCATCACTTAACTTGATATTGCATTTGTTGTAAATCAAATTGTTCAACAACTATTGATACATGTGTGTAGTAAAGCATATTTTTTTGTACATTTAAAGGCATCTTATCTTAACTTTTATCGTGACTTCAACCTTCACCTCATGACTTGGTTCGGATGCTGGCTAAGTTATTGATTTTTCCACTCAACAATATATCATTGGTGGTTACATTTTTTTTTAGTCATAATCTTGTTTACTAATTTGTAAAAAAAGAAATTATTGTCACCCGATCTACTACAGAGTCAGAATATCATACTCTCATTCATATTGTTGCTAATATTTGTTGGTTTTTTTATCTTTTGCATGAGCTCAACATTCTTCTCCATTCTCCTTTGCTTTTTTTTTAATTTTAACAATTAGTACATTCTCGACATAGCCAATAGTCCATCTTTCATACTCACACTTGCATAGGTTGCTCGTAGCATTTTTCTTTTTACAATCTTTTAACTTATGAGTATCTTGATCAAAGATTGTCTTAGGAGAATTTTATTTTCCTTATAACTTTAATTACATCTATGTAAGCTCCCCTTGCAATTGTGAAGATTTTCAAAAGAAATATATGATTTTAATTATTGTGGAAACTATTTCCTTTCTACATATGATTACAATCAGTTCATTATATTTTCTTAAGATTATGATTTCTAAAATACCTTTTCTTTAGATTCTAATTCCTTTTTCTGGTTACACTGTAATTCGATATATTGAGATCCAATTCACAAATTCTTTGAACACATCCCCCAAAAACTCCCTAAAAAATGGTGGCTGCATTACCCGATGCAAGGGACTTCGCTGTCCAAGTCATCACCGGCCGGTGGTTCATGTTGTTTGCTTCAATGCTGATCATGGCCGCCGCCGGTGCAACTTACATGTTCTCCCTTTACTCAAACGACATCAAATCAGCTCTTGGCTACGACCAAACCACCCTCAATCTCATCAGCTTCTTCAAAGATTTAGGCGCCAACGTAGGCCTTCTCTCCGGTCTCATCAACGAGGTCACTCCGCCGTGGGTGGCTCTCGTTATCGGCGCGATAATGAATCTTTTCGGCTACGCGATGATTTGGCTCGCTGTGGCCAAAAAAATCGCTGAGCCTCAGGTTTGGCTGATGTGTTTGTACATTTGCATTGGTGCCAATTCTCAGTCTTTCGCCAACACCGGCGTGCTCGTTACCTGCGTGAAGAATTTTCCCGAGAGCCGCGGCGTCGTTTTGGGCATTTTGAAAGGCTATGTTGGCCTGAGTGGCGCCATTTTCACTCAGCTGTATCATGCTTTCTATGGTGATAATACTAAAGCTTTGATTTTGATGATTGGTTGGCTTCCAGCTGCCGTTTCTTTTGTTTTTCTGGGGACTATTAGGATCATGGATGTGGTTCGCCGGCCGACTGATCTGACAGTTTTTTACAGTTTTCTTTATATATCATTAGGCCTTGCCGGGTTCTTGATGTCGATAATCATAATAGAGAAACAGTTCACTTTCAGTCAAGCCGAGTATGGCGAAAGTAGTGCCATGGTTAATTTTTTATTTTTTTGCCGCTTCTTGTTGTTGTCATAGAAGAATTCAAACGATGGAAGCTGAAACAGATCATCATGAATGATCCTTCTCCGATGACCGTCGTCTCCGATGAGAAACCGAATCAAAAGACGGTGTCATCATCTGCAACTCAACCGCCGCCACAACCTCCATGTTGGACGACTTGTTTCTGGCCACCAGAGAGAGGCGAAGACTACACAATTCTGCAAGCCCTTTTCAGCATCGACATGCTGATCCTCTTCGTGGCGACAATCTGCGGAGTCGGAGGAACCCTAACCGCAATCGACAATCTGGGTCAGATCGGAACTTCTCTCAGATACCCCAAAAGAAGCATAAGCACGTTTGTTTCACTGGTCAGTATCTGGAACTATCTCGGCCGAGTTTCTGCCGGTTTCATCTCGGAAATTGTTTTAGTGAAATACAAATTTCCCCGCCCTCTCATACTCACCATCGTCCTCTTATTTTCCTGCTTCGGCCATCTTCTAATAGCCTTTAATGTCCCCGGTGGATTATACGTAGCATCGGTTATTATCGGCTTCTGTTTCGGCGCTCAATGGCCGTTAGTTTTCGCCATAATTTCGGAAATTTTCGGTCTCAAGTATTACTCAACTCTGTACAATTTCGGGGGAGTCGCCAGCCCCATTGGTTCATATTTGCTTAATGTAAGAGTCGCCGGATATTTATATGACAGAGAAGCCGATAAGCAAATGGCGGCTGCCGGGCTCACCAGGAAGGCCGGTGAAGATCTCAGTTGTGTGGGAGTTGACTGCTTCAAGTTGTCGTTTATTATAATTGCGGCGGCAACTTTGTTTGGTTGCGTTATTTCTCTGATTTTGGTTCTGAGGACAGGAAATTTTACAGGAGTGACATCTATAAGAAGTTCAGAGAAGCTGCCGAGACTGCAGAGATGGAAACAGAATTTCGTTCATAGGAAACAACTTCAAGATTATAAGTACAATTAATGATTATTTTTCTCCATTAATTGTATAAAAAAAAGCAACCACAAGAATCCTTTTTTTTTATTTTTTATAATAAGGTTAGAATGTGACAACGGATATTTATGATATTTTATTTAAATATTATAATAAAAGTGAAATTAATTATTATTTTGTCTGTAAAGTTTATGATATTTTATTTATATTTTAAAATAAGAATGTAAGTAATGTTCTGTTATGTTGAATTTTAAAATATTATAATAACATACTAAATTGAAAATAGTATTTGGGTATGTTAATATTATTTTCTGTTAGTTTTTTTTTTTTTCACGACATTCTTTCCCTTTAATATAAATTTGATATAAATATCCAATTTTTTATAACTAATTAGTTATAAAATAATAATAAAAATACAACCACTTACACATTAACAATATAGAACATAACACTAAATAAAAAAATTTTAAAATTTCAATATCAAATCATCAAATAATATAATTAAATATTATTTAATTGAATTAAGAGATTTTGATGCAAAATTTTTTTGATTGTGAACTGAATTTTAGATTATGAAAGAGTAAGATTCTAATGTTAAAGATAAAAGCAAAATATGTATTAAGTTAGAGTTTGGACGTATTTATTTATTTAATGCATAAAAAATAATTAAAATTGTATAGTATAATTAAAATATATTAAATTAACTGATTTCCCAACTGAAAATACCATTTTCAGTTCTTAAGGTTTTCTTTTTTGGTAAATATTTTCATTCCCTAAGTTGGATATAGATATTTTTACCAAACCTTTAATAAAGTTTTCTGCCAAACCTACGAAATTGATAGGTACGGGACCAAATCTAATCTAATTGGCGAAAAAAATTCCACCAAAGATCACTTTTTTTGGGTTGTTTTTGGTCAGAGCGTATACTTCATGCTCCAATGTATCATTCTTAACATTGCTTTTGGATTAGAGGGGCATGTAGGGATGGATATGATTTGCCGGTTTTACTCAATTTGAATTCAATTTGAATTTCCAATTTGAATCAATAGTTTAAATTCTTTGTTTGAATCAATTCAAATTCATAATTTAAATTGATTATTCAAATTTGTGTCTCATTTTGGCTCTAATTTGTAATTTTAAATATTGAAACGACATCATTTTATCAATAAATCATAAACTCAAACTATAAATTCATATCATAAATTCAAATCATAAATTTAAACTAAACTTGTATCAAATCAAAACAAATCATTTTTTATTAAAATCAAACTCAAATCACCTTTAATTTTAATTCAACAAACTCAAATCAAAAAGTGTTCGAATTTGATCCGATTCATATCCATCCCTAGAGGCATGTAGATGAAACGAACACCATTTTTTGTTATTATTGAAATGAATCAATTCCAGCACACTTCGTTACATTCTACTTTTATGTCAATCTGTGTATACATGCGCCACGCGACGACATTTGTTTATGTTCTTGTAACGTCAAAAGATTTAAGTCCAAACCATTATTTTGGTTAGAAGCAATCTACTCCATAAATTCCAATTACAGCCATTATGATTGTCCTTAGATTACAAATTAAACATTAACCAGCTTAGTTTTCTACTTCCTGTGTTATATAATTATGCATTCACAATAAACTGAGTAGCGTATAAAGTTAAAAAAAGACCAAACCGGTACCTGTAAATTAGCACCGGCAGAAGAAAGAAGGGCGATCTCCTCTATCAAGGCGATCAGATGGACCGGCTCTATTTCTATAGCTTCTTCCTTCATCCTGTGCTGGCTTTCCTCCATTTCCATACCCATTGCTGCCTCTTCGTGGACTGCCATCCCTTTCCTTTTCTTAGCCTCTGTCTCTGCCATAACCATTCTGAGGATAACAATCTGAACCACCATACCTGTCATTTGCAATACGATCTCCACCAGGTTGGTACCTGCATTTTAGAAATTTTGGTCAAAGAGAAACAGGCTTTATTTATCGTAATGAAAAAAACCTCCATTTTTTTTTCATTTAATCTATTAATTAAAGCGCTTAGGCATTAGATTGTATTCCACCTACAGAACGTCCATACCTGTCATTGACAATGATGCTATCATGACCCCCAAATTTGCTCTCTGCTGTTATAACAGTTTTTATCTCCATAACGCCCGCCATCATATCAGTCATCCATGTATCTATCATGCTCTCCTCCAAAGTAGTTTCCACAGCCACCAGCTCCTCTGTACCTAGAACATGATAAAAATTTACCTCCAACCCCATCTCCAGTGCCACCAGCAGAAGGATAATCATAGGCCCAATGTCCACCATGCCCACATTTGAAATGTTCGTCTTGCTCTGCAGGCCTGATTCCACCATCGCTTCTCCTGCCACCAGATGAGTAACCTAGCCATGTTCTACATCCTCTCCTCCCATTTTGGGCTGAGCCCTGTTAACAGAGATAATCCTTCTTCAAACTCCCATCTGTGCATTTTTTTCAATAGCATCTTCCATGGCTCAGCAGTCAGCATATGTGACGAACCCAAATCCATGTGGACGACCTGAATCACTTTGCATCACGATCTACATGAATACGCAAGGGAATCTGATGAAAAGAATAGCATTGACTGCAGATAATCCAAAACCACAGAAATGAATGTGACACCAACTATTTAACATCATTGTGAAGAAGATGAGATTAGCAACAGTATGTTTATAATATAAATTTAAAAGCAAAACAGGCAAATAATTATAACTTGCTCCACACTAACTACTTAGCAATATGGCAAAAACTTGCACATGGAGCTAGTGAAACTTCATAAATACAATAATGATTAATGACCAGGTACTCCAAAACAGAACAGAACATAGAAGAAAATGGAAATTTTATGATTAATGACCATGTCATCCTCAAAGGATAAGAGATCCTTTGACCTTTTAAACAATATTTTTCCATAAACTTAAAATGAGTTTCATCCAACCAGACTTTCCATAAATCAAGTTAACCATTGTGAAAAGACTTCATATTCGGATAAAAAAAGATTGAACAAGAAAACGACATTGACAAGCCACAATAACAATAAGAGAAAGTAACACCAGATGGATGAAAGCAGAGAAAAACAGAAAATTTTACACAACAGGAAAGTAATACCAAAACATGCTATTGTAACTTGCTGATTATTCAGCCAGGTTTACCGCATAAGATCTGTTCCATACTTCCGATTCAGATCACTAATGTCCAAGCAAATTGCCTTCAATGTATAAGAACTCTTTCCTAGGCAAAAGTAGAAAATCCAAGTATATGTATTTGGCTGCCTATCATGAACAACAATCCATAAAGAAATAGATCCATTCCTTATTGAGAATGCTTGCTTGCTGGAAAAACTAAACATTACCACTCATCTTAATCTAATCACATAAACTGACACTGAACATCAGCAACTCAATTCCAACCAAAAATACCGTTCAAAAATTTCCATCTGCAGCATCTCAATAGATCATACTGAGCATTTCAATGAGAGCAAGAAAACAAGTAGAAAAGAAAATCAACATAATGCTTTAAAAAATCAGAGAACAAATATCAGAATATCCACAGACGATATCAACATTAACTAATGCAAACGACATGCAAAGAATAAAGACTAATCTTCTGATTCAGCATTGAATGTAATTGACAGCTAAATATCAGCTATGATTCGCTATGGAGTTCGGGACACGGAACGGAATCATTATGCACTGGTTCAATAATCGGAAGCTGAAATACTCTGGCTATAATATTAAAAGGTTACCATTAATTTAAAAAAAAAAAACTAATATAATAAAATTCTGAGTTTACAAAAAAAAAAAACCTATGTATCAGTTGTTAAATGTTTCTGTTCGTCCTGAATATATCTTTACAAGTCAAAGTGAAAATGATCCTTGAACGGGCCAGTTTCTAGGCAATCAAACACTCCAAGCAACCAAACAGTCCAGAAGAAAAACAAAAATGAATTTCCAGGCAACTTACTTAACAATCGAAGCGAAAACAAGATTTATTTTAAAAAAAAAAAACCACTAAGCTTTGAACTAATAACTCAAAAGTACCCGAGCCTTGATAATTTTTCCAAAAAGACTAAATGCGTTTTCAAGCTGTCGTTCATCGACGTTCCACGACAGTCCGCCAACAAATGTACGGTTCTCGTCTTTCCCGGTCATGTCTCTCTCTGACGTAACCAAGATAAGTTAACTAAAACACCTAAGCGGCGACACTTTTGCGAGAGCATTAGAGTGAGACTAGTAACACTCTGTTTGTTTCCAAAGAAAAGTGTTTCCGCGAAAATTAAAATTTCTAAGCTAAAATAGAAAGTTCCGGAATGTGAATTGGTTACTGGTGCTTTGTATGGTTATACTTTCAGAAATATTTTCAGGCTACAATCAATTTCGAACTTGGAAAACTTCCCGAGAAACATGGGCCTATAATTGGGCGTTGACTTTAGGGCCATAGTCCATCTCAATCAAAACTTTGATTTAATAAAAACTATGAAAAATATATCATTTGTAAGTTATCAATTAGGTTCAAAGTTTTAAGAAACTTATAATCAACCACACAACTTTGGGGGATAAAAAAAATTATTGTAAAGTTTTAAATTATTCAATTTTAAAAATAAATTAAACTTAGAATGAAACTTTGATCTACACATTAAAATTTTCTGAAAAATATAGGACAACATGGCGTTTTTCGGACCAGCAAGTAGAATTCAGCGATAAATTTTGCAAGTAATTTATACTAGTAATACCATGCATATACATAATGGATATACGTAAAATAGATACAAACTGAACTGAATTCGAATACTCTTTAACTCGAATTTAACTCAAATAAAAAATGACTCGACTCAAGTTTAACTCAAATCCGTCAAACTAATATTAAGGATGATTCAAATTATATTCGAATAAAAATAATTTTTTTGAGTTTAAACAGAAATTCATAACTCAAATATGTGATTTAAATTCGTAACTTATTTACAAAATGATATTATTTAACAATTATTTAATATAATTCAAATCGAACCATGAGCTAAATTCAAACTGAATCGAGCTATCTATCTAATTCACAAGCAAAACCGAGTCAAATCTCTTAACTCAAACTCAATTTATATTTAAAGTAAATAAATTCAAATCGAACCGAATCAAATTGAACCAACTTTCGAACCGAGCCAACTTGATTCAACTCTAACCCGAGATACATACTTATATATATCATCATATGATTGAATATTATTCTGTTTTTAATTTAAAATTATTCAATCACATAATAACATACATAAATGTGTAACTATTAATATACTCAATTAGATATGCATAGTTTTATTGGATTCATATTACAATTAGAGAGGGAAAAAACTTGCGACTTATCATTTCTCATAAGCAATTTCATCATTTACATTGTGGTCCCTGGTTAGTATGGCCAAAGAAAGTATGCTGTACAATGATGAAGAGAAAAATAAAAACCTTAGTACTATTCCCAACCCATCAAGATTTTCCTTACATGATCTTGGATCTTGTTCCTTGGCTCAGAATTGCCATCAGCTTCATCAAGCAGGATTCTATACACTTCCCATTCCCGGTTAAGGATCATGTGCCTCCCTATCTCGGCCTACAATATCAAAGGACAATGAGACAATGGCATAAAGCATTGGAGAAATTTTGATGACATTCTTTTATGGAAATTGATTAAATTTGACAAGGGCTAGTACCGAAAAGATGCGAATGTTGAGAATCTTGAGGGCTAGTGTGATATCATGGAAAACAAGAGGTCGGCCCCTGCCTGACAATTCAACAGGATTTGCCACCAGCAGCTCAGTATCAGGGCCGCGGCTCACCACAGCGACTCTAAGAGGGTGCAGAAGCTCCATCCGTAGACGAGAGCACAAAGCATTCTGTTTGTTTGGGTCGATTATCTTCTTCCCATCTGCTTGCATTATAAACAAGTCTAACTCACAGTTGCCTTTCGGGTTGGCGAAAAACCGTGCATGAGAAACCTTACATAACATAAACAAGTTTCCAGAATTAAGAAAAAAAGACACTGCAATAATGAAACAAATTTGATTTAATGAAAAGTTAAATGGCTCAAATTAAATAAACCTGGATATTGTAATCCTTTAGGGTTCTCATGATGTCGTAAATGAGACCCTTGTGATCCTGGCAGAGGATTTGAATGAGCGTGTGATAAGGGCTAAATGCATTATCCATGGTAATGGATACAGGAGTTGAAGAAAGAAATCCGGTAGGTTGTCCAGCAGGCAGCTCCAAACTGAACATGTCTCCAGTGATTGCAGAAGGAAGAAATGAGGAACCCTGAGAGCATGCAGTTACTTCAGGACCGGCCAATTCGATCTCACAACTCATTAAGGTATTGCCTAACACAGCTTGCAAACGATTAACTGTTTCTTCCTGCCTTTTTCCAGTATGAAGAAGCTCCCTGATGAAAACACAATTCTATCAGTTACAGAAAAATAAAGAGCATGTCTCTCCCATCTCAATTACATGCAATCATTAACAGAGTTATAGCACATTTTGCAGCCAGTTAAATAATTGTTTGAAGCTCATGGCTCCAGAAGTTTAAGGATTTATAACCGAACTTTGAAAGTTCACAAATAAACACTCAGCAATCCTTTTCAATTGCAAATGAGCAATGATGAATATGCTCTAACTGAATATAATCTTTTGCTTGACTGAGGAAAACTTATATCCAAAAAATATCTCATAATTCACATTCCAGGTGATGTATTATTTTATTTGACCATCCCATATCATTCACCGAATCATCACTACATTTACTGGCCATGGTCAAAAGATACATGCAAATCTTTGTGAAGTGCTCTACTTCATTGCCAATTATAAAAAGACTTTCACAGTATCACCCATTTCAAGTTTTTGTCTTTTGTGCCCTTTTGGAGTGAATGCTCGAGTGCAGAATCCGAATCAGCTACAGAAAGTTATGATAATGGTTAGTGGGAATAAGTATACATCATAAAAAGAACCATTTATTCTCATCTTATCTTACTCAAAATAACATAAAGTATGCCTTATTCCATAAGGCATTTGTCACATCAATTACTTAGCCAATTTCACAAGTCAAGAATTGGCTATTTATTGCTAGTTGATAGCATTATGTTCAAAAGCTCTCATTTTGGCTGACATAAAAGATAAATGAGAGAATTTGAGTCCTTAAATAGCCCTAGAGACTAGAGAGATCAATTTTGCTATGAGATTCCAAATTATCTTGTCTTTTTCCTTCTTATGTCAAACTATCAAAATGTCCTTAAAAACTAATAAAAGAAAGCGAAAATACAAAGAAACGAAAATATAGAAGTCTAGCACTTGTTAAAGCAAAAGTTTCCAAGAACAGCAAACCTGGTATCAGTGACGAAAAAGAGATCCATCACTTTCCCATCTGGGGTAGTGGATACTTTTACCCTTTTTATTATAAGCTCTAGCTCACAAAGAACCTCAGTTACATCTACAAAAATAGACAAGACAAACAAAAAAACAATTTAATTGAATAATGCAGCTGCTCCATGATTATTAGTTAATGATACAAGAGCTCAAAAAATAAAATACTGAAAAAAGGAAAAGTTTAACCATTTTGTTGTGTTGCTCTTTTAAAACATCTTTATATCCTTTCCCAGGACAACTTTTTTCATTTCCAGGTCAAAATAATTAAGAAATAACAAAATGATAATCAAACCATTCTCATAAAATCATAAATCAAGTACGGTAAATTTGAAAATAATCAAGTTATTTGGAGACTGTTGATAAGTTTTTGGTAAGTTCAGTCACATAGGCTCCACCACAGACAATTCTTGAACGAATTATCGAAAATGTTGAAAATGGTATGTACATATTTATATTGGCTTTTCAGATTTTATCCTATCATATCAATAAGCAAAGAACCCAAACAAAGATTCTGAATAATTTTCCAGAAATTTCCAGAAGGCAAGCAGCACAAAGTCTAAAAATGAGATGTAAAGTCATAGAACCCCAAGGCAGACAAATCTGAATATGGCAAAACACTTGGTCAAAACGGTTAAAATTTTCATGGGTAAAATAAAGGCTACCATGTAAGAGTCCTTTTCTGTCTTGAGAGCACCAGAATTTCAAAAGAAACACATCTGGAGGCTTTGACTGCTGATTTTCCAACCGGTACGAGAAGATTCTAGAGGTTGCAAATGGTGAAGGACAGACCTCTAAGAGCCTCTTCTTCAACAAACTCCACCTTGTGGATGGCTTTCCAACCACCCAAAACACCAAGTAGCACCATTTACCATCAGTTGAGACATCTTCACAGAACAAGAAGAAACAACACGACAAAATCACAAATACATCCAAATAAAAGCTAAGTTTTATTAAGAACACTAGATCCAGCAAAACTTGAAATCACAGCAAAATTATCCCTTTTTTCTTCAAAAAAAAAAATACTGTTATGTCCTATGTTGGCCAACCATTCGCGTAAAATGACCTCAAAACAACTAAATTCATCCTTCAATTAGATCTCCAAAACTGTCTAAAAGGAAACCATAAAAAATTACTGTATCAGAAGTACCCATCTCCAGCATTGCCGAAAGAATCAGTCATCAACTAACAACTTTCAAAATTCAACAAAAATAAAAAGAAAAAACAAACCATTATTTGATTACCTCCAAAATCAAAGATCCCACCATCCACATAATCAAAAAGAAAAACAAAAAAAACACACTACGGTACTGTTCCGGCAACGTTACCAATCAGCTACAAAAAAATGAAAATATGTAAAATGAAGCACACCTCCTTTGCAAATGCTCAAGCCAAAAAGCAAGATAACCCTGCACAAATCACAACCTAAGCCAGTCTTGTCGGGACAGTTAACTGTAATAACAGTGGGATCACCCGGGTTCTCGCCTTGACTTATGACGACAAAATCTTCATACAATATCCCCATTTCTTGAACTCTTATTTTCCACCTACAGAGAACGAAAAAGATAAAAACTTGATGAAAACCCAGATGGCTATCTTCGCTTTCTCTTTATTTTGAGGCGTTGATTCCTTCTTGTTGTTTAGCTGAATCTTGTGTTGGAGATTCCGTCATAAGAGAAGTGAACAAAAACAAACACTTGAGTGAGAAACAAAGAGAGAAGAATTAGCACAGTCGGATCTTCTTGTTCCCCCTGGCCCTGGCCTCGCTCTGTTATTTATTAATTTTATTTTGGTTGCCTTTTTTAGTCTCTTGCTTTTGATTAAGTTTTAATTTATACTTTTAACTTTATAGTGAAGACTTAAAAGGAGAACTGAGGCGGAGAAACATTTTGGGATTTTCAGGCCACGTGGTGATATAGGATTAATTTATTTAAAATAAAATTACTTGATGATGTGTCAGAATGTTATTGGAGAATAAGGATAAAGTAATTCACAAGTATGAAGCATAACTCATTTATTTATTACAAGAAAAAGAAAAACATGAAAGTGCAATATTTAAAATGTCTTTTTTGTTTACAATAATTTTTACAATTTTCAAACTAAACCAAATTTAAAATACATATATATGAATTAAACTTTTTATATATTTATATCATATTCTAGAAAATTATATATGAACTAATTTTATTAAATAATATATATTTAAAAACAAATAATTTTTAATAAATTCAAATCAGATCAAATCGTACTTTTTTATTTCATTTTTTTAATAATTTTTTAAGTTATTTTTTTAATTTTATTTAGAAAAATCTCTTGACCCACATAAAACTGGACTATACACACCTTTTCTAGCTATTCCAGAATCAATTTCAATGGTTTTTTTTTGGTTACCAAATATAAAGCATGTGTTAAAATGAATATGTAATAGGTGGCATTGATGAGTGAAGTTTTATTGGAAGAGATTTTCTACGGTTTTTTAAAGAAGTTGTACGAAGTTGGTACCCTTCAAGCAATTTTTTATAATGTTAGACAGGCGATTATTATTCTTAATCAATTTTTTGATATTTGATTTATTTATTTATTTATTTATTTATTTTTTTTTTTTTTTTGCATTGGTTGTTTTTTTCGTTAATGCTTTCTAAAAACCCAAGTTTTTGCAAGGAAATTTAAGTGTTGTCAAACATGTAACATCTTATATAAAGATTTCAAGTGTACGGGTTTTGAATGTGGAAATAGATATGAATCGAATTAAGTTTAAATATCTATTTATTCGAATTTAATTCGAATAAAAAATACCCAGTTTTTATTTATCGAACTAACATTAAGTGTGATTTAAATTTGACTCAAATATATAACTTAGATTTATAATTTGAATTTATAACTCATTAACAAAATGATATTGTTTAACAATTATTCAATATAAATTAAACTGAATCATAAATTAAATTCAAATTAAATCAAATTATCTACTTAACTTATTAATCGAACCAAATCAAACTCTCTTTAAGTCAAATTTAACCCAATTTCAAAACTAGTCACATTTAATTTAAATTTAATTTAAATTCAAATTAAGCTAAATTAAACCGAGCCTCTTTCAAACCCAAAAGTCTAGCATACGTTGCAGATAAGAAGAACTGAAAAATAAGCTAGAGGCATAATGTTTGCTTTTTATGATAGCAAGTGGGCAGTTGATGCGATATTAGGCAGCTGTATTGTCAGGAGATTTTATAAGGAATTATTTGAATAAAGATAAATGAACTTAGTATTAAAATTGAACAAATTTATGAAGCTTTTATTTATTTTTTAGGAGATGGATTTATTGCCATTTTTTTGGTTTACAGAAGATGATTTATGGTTTGATGGTCTCTTAATTTTAACAGAATATTTATTATACGATTGTGTAGAATATTCTATAATTATTAGGTCGAATCCATCCATGTAGTTTCAGAGACAACTTAAAGAAGAAACATAAAAATCAGGTATTTTTTGCCATTAGAGATTGATCTCTCACTGTATAAATCTAAGAAATAAAATATTACAATAATTTTCTATTATCAATGATAATATAATAGGTAATATATATGATAATCTGATTATTATTTTTATTTTAAATATTAAAAAATTAATCTTGATTTTATTATTATTATATTATTATATATTAATTTTTTTAAAATAATTTTATTTTTAATTAATATAACAATTTATTAGTATTATTTTATTATTTTTAATTAAATATAATAATTATTTATATTTATGAATTTTTATCAAATTTTATTTAATATATTAATGATTTATATATAATAATTTTTTAAATAATTTATCTTAAAAATAATTTTTTTTAGTATGATAATAAAAAATTAGCTTATCCAAATGCTTTCTGAATATATGAAACAACGACAACTTATTCAAGGTAAATTAAAAGGTGGTTAAAGAGAATCATTTAATTCTCCTTAAATTTAAAATATGTGAATTATTTTTATATAAAAAATTAAATATCTACTATTTTTTAAATTTAAAAAATTATTAATTTAGTATATTTGAAATCTAAAAATAATTTTTAAAATTTTGTGCTAACCTTTTTTAGATTTAATCATTTTTCCATGGACTTTTATCACAAACTTTTTGAAGGAGACGATTTTTGACATGTTGTTCACTGATTTCTGCAGAAGATTTTTTTGGGTATTCATGATCACATCAGGTGTTCTTGTCGTGTGTGGTACGAGCGCAAACATATTTGATAAGAACGAGCACTCTGTAGAACTTTTCCAGGTTGCAAACGTGACAATTTAGCTTCTTAGTTTCCACAATAAACTTTTTGGACCACAATGAGTCCCTCTCTTCCTTTAGTTTCATCTTTCTGATAAAATTTTTTATTTTTTTAATTTGATTTGGCATAGATTAAATATCTATTTGAGAAGAAAAAGATTAGCAGAAAAAAAAACTTTGAAAAGGAGACGCCGTTTGTAATAATGTTAGAGATGACACCAAAATTTGAAAACTAAACTTTATAAGAAAAAATGTATTTTTTAAAATTTTATCTATGAGATAAATAGTTATTTTTTAGGGTTTTAGGGAGAAAAAGAAATAAAATTTTAAGAAGTTAACATTTCGTTAATTTTAACTGTTCATAAATAAATAAATAGCATTTTTGAAGTTAAGCGATGAGAATTTGAGATTAGAAGATACTTTTGATAGAAAATAAGCTCAAACGACTATTTCTCACCCAAGGTATGTTGTAATGATAAGTTTCCACCCTTTAACTATGGAAACACTAAATATCCACCCATAGCCGGTTAAATTTAACAGAATCCTAACGCTTGAAAATTTTATCTCTTTTTACCCCCCTAAACTTTGAAAACTAAAATTTTCCCCAGCCTAAGTTTTAAAAAATGGTAGTTTCACCCTAGGGTTTGGTTTTGAAATCTTCGGCGACCTCTCCGGCTCCATTGCCGACGACCTCTCCCTCTTGAGGCATCCTCTCCTTTCGGTGATCTCTTTCTTCCCATTTGGAAGGTCGATCGGCGTCAGAGACGCCTTGAGAGACGAAGAGTTGGAGAGGTCGTCGGAGATTTCAAAACCAAACTCTAAGGTGAAACTGTAATTTTTTAAAACTTAGGCTGGGGAAAAATTTTAGTTTTCAAAGTTTAGGGGGGGTAAGATAGATTAAATTTTAGTTTATTTTTTAATATTATAGAGAAAATAACGATTTTACCCTTATCACCGTTATTTTTAACTGGTTATGGGTAGGTATTTGGTGTTTTCATAGTTAAAGAGTGAAAATTTGTCATTACAACATACCTTGGGTGGGAAATAGTCGTTTGGCCTAGAAAATAATCCTTTGGCTTATGCAAAATTGGGAATAGTTCACTTGATTTTTTTTTAACTGAATTTTATCTGTATTAGATAGATAGATAAATTTGAGATATAATAATATGATAAAAATTTAAATTCAAAATTTTTTTTAATTTTAATATTTTATTAATTTTACTAATTCGTAAAATTTGACCAAAATATAGCCAAAATGTCGATGTTAAATAAATCAAGGTCGTGCCAAACTAGGAATTTGAGAACAGAGTGTAGTAAGGGAGACTTAATGATCCGGCCATCAATTCGGCAAGGCTACCTACTTCGTCAGACCGACATTCGGCTCGGATTTAGGAAATTGACTTATAACTTTATTATAAAAATAATCAAAATTTTTTGGGTTCAAAAAAATATAATTGTTTATTTGGCATAACCACCGACACTATTTGATTGTTTTCCAACTTTGATTTCAGCCTTTGATTCTTTAGATCTATACTTCGTGTTCACATACTGTTACTTTGAGAAAAATAATAAAAAAAAAAATTAAGCCCTTTAATATATACAATTTAAATTTTGAGGAAGTGCAAAAAAATTAAAAATTAAAATATAGAATTTTTTTAACAAGAAATTTTAGTCGAACTAAATCATTATATTCAAAATCAAATCAATCATATAAAATAAAATAAATCTTAAACCTAATAATTAATTTTATAATTATTAAATTAGATAAATCAAAAAATATATAAAATTTTCCTTTACTAAGTTCCCCTAGCCCAAGATACTTATACAAATACCAACAAGACATTTTCTTCTTAATCAGAATTACAAATGTATTTTTCTTTGTTTGGTAGTTAACCAATCAATTGTTAATTAATTTTTGGAGATGGACATGCAGCACGGGTGTTTTAATCATAGGAAAATAATTAAAATAAGATAATTTCAGCGGAATTAAACGGATATAATCAAGAAAATTGGTTTTGCTGAAATTGTCCGATTATATAAAGGTGGTATGACAAATGTTGACACAATTCATAATTGTCAAAGTTCCAAATATTTTGATTTTTCATTTTTTTTATAGATAAATTCATTTAAAAAATGAGTCAAAAGGCTAGTATTAATTAATTTTTTCAAATTTTTAATGTTTATTGTGATGATTTTTATTTTGTTTTAAAATATTTAATTTTTGTAATCAATATTAAGTTTTTAAGTTTGAAATTGGTTGTTAGTGGATAAAAAATGGTTATTTATTAGATTAAAGCGTTATTTTTGTGTTGAAATTGTAATTTTTATTTGGAAAATGGTAGATTTTTGTTGGTAAAAAATTTAGGATATACGGTAAAATTGTCAAATTTTGTTTATAAAAATAAGAGTTTTTAAATTCAAATTGATTAAAGCTTATCCAAATGCTTTCTGAACATATGAAACAACGACAACTTATTCAAGGTAAATTCAAAGGCGGTTAAAGAAAATCATTTAATTCTCTTTAAATTTAAAATATGTGAATTATTTTTATATAAAAAATTAAATATTTATTATTTTTTAAATTAAAAAAATTATTAATTTAATATATTTAAAATTTTAAAATAATTTTTAAAATTTCGTGCTAACCCTTTTTTAGATTTAATAATTTTTCCATGGACTTTTATCACAAACTTTTTGACGGAGACGACTTTTGACATGTTGTTCACTGATTTCTGCAGAAGATTTTTTTGGGTAATCACGATCACATCAGCTGTTCTTGTCATGTGTGGTACGAGCGCAAACAAATTTGATAAGAACGAGCACTCTGTAGAACTTTTCCAGGTTGTAAACGTGACAATTTAGTTTCTTAGTTTCCACAACAAATTTTTTGGACCACAAACAATGAGTCCCTCTCTTCCTTTAATTTCTTGCACTATTGTATCATAATATTATGCAAAACTGGACAGACAAAGGGTTTTATCTTTCTAACAAAGTTTTTTTTTTTTTTAATTTGATTTGACAAAGTTTTTTTTTTTTTTAATTTGGTTTGACATAGATCAAATATCTATTTGAGAAGAAAAATATTATAAAAAAAATGAAACTTTGAAAATGAAAGATTGTCGGTAATAACATTAGAGAAAATACTAAAATTTGAAAACTAAATCCTAGAAAAGAAAATATATTTTGTAAAACATTATCTATAGGAAAAATAATTATTTTTTAGAGTCTCGAAGAGAAAAAAAAAATTTAAAGAGTTCAAATTTCATTGATTTTAACCGTTCATTAATGAATAAATAAAATTTTTAAAGTTAAGAGGTGAGGAATTGAGATTAGAGAATACTTTCAATAGAAAATAATCCTTTGGCCTATGCAAAATTGGAAATAGTCCATTTTTTTTTTTAACCAAACTTTATCTGTATTAGAGAGAGATAAATTTGAAATACAGTAACATGACAGAAGTTTAAATTTAATTTTTTTTAATTTTAATATTTTACTAATTTTATTAATTTTTAGAATTTGACCGTTTGATTCTTGAAATAACCAAACTATAGCCAAAATGTGGATGCTAAGTAAATGAAGGTTGTGACAAACTAGGAACTTGAGATCAAAGTGTAATAGGGAGACTTAATGGTCCGACCATCAGTTACGCAAGACTACCTGCTTCATCAGACTGACATTCGGTTCGGATTTAGAAAATTGACTTATGACTTTATTATAAATATAATCAACATTTTTGGGTTCAAAAAAATATAATAGTTTATTTAGCATTACCACCGACACTATTTGATTGTTTTCGAACTTTAATTTTTTTTTTAACAAAAAATTTTAATCGAATTAAATCATTATATTTGAAATTAAATCAATCACATTAAATAAAAAAAAATTTAAATCTAATAATTAATTTTATAATTATTAAATTAAATAAATTAAAAAAGATATAAAACTTTCCTTTACAAAGTTCCCTAGCCCAAGATATTTATACAAACACCAACAAGATATTTTCTTCTTAACCAGAATTACAAATGTATTTTTCTTTGTTTGGTACTTAACCAATCAATTGTTAATTAATTTGAGGAGATGGACATGCAACAGAGGTGTTTTAATCATAGGAAATAATTAAAATAAGATAATTTCAGCGGAATTAGTCATAACTCTAGGCATTAAACGGATATAATCAAGAAAATTGGTTTTGCTGAAATTGTCCGATTATATAAAGGTGGTATGACAAATGTTGACTCAATTCAAATCGCTCATGCTATCTACTATAATTGTCAAAGTTCCAAATATTTTGATTTTTCATTCATTTTTTAGATAAATTCATCTACAAAATGAGTCAAAAGGCTAGTATTAATTAATTTATTCAAAATTTTAATGTTTATTGTGATGATTTTTATTTTTGTTTAAAATATTTAATTTTTGTAATCAATATTAAGTTTTTAAGTTCGAAATTGGTTGTCAGTGGATAAAAAATGGTTATTTATTAGATTAAAGTGTTATTTTTGTGTTGAAATTGTAAATGGTAGATTTTTGTTGGTAAAAAATTTAGGATATACGGTTAAACGTTCAAATTTTGTTTATAAAAATAAGAGTTTTTAAATTCAAATTAATTGTTAAATAATGAAAATTCTAATTAATTTATTAAGTAAAACAGATGAATTTAATTAGAAATAAGAAAAATCCAATGGGGAAATTGTGCCTAATTACTTTTCATCCAGATGTAAGGGTAAGATGATGTGTTTGTTGCCCGTCAAATTGGTAATATTTTATGGGATTTTGAGCAATCTAAAATTATTTGTGGGCCACATCTAATGAATATTATATGCGGTGGAAAATCACCTCATCCAAATGGAAAAGTCTTGAGCCACATAATGCACATAAATATTCACCAATAATTCAGGGTTAAACAGAGAAGAAAATCTCTAGATGAGCAAGAAATTCCTTTGATAATAATGTCAAAAGTGGAAGCATACAAAAGCCTACGAAATGTAAATGATGTCATATCTGATTTACGATATGATACAAACCCGCCAACATTTTCACCTAATCTTTCATAGTTTCCATCGACCTTATTATATAGTAACAACCATCACATTATATATATATATATATATATACACACACACACACACAAATATATAAACATACAAATAAATTATTATATATTAAATAATTTTAAAATAAAAATTTTATTTTAATCATTAGGTTTGGAGTAGAGGTGTGTAATCGATCAGGTTTGCCTCGACTTGGCCTGTCACACCTAAATCATGTCGAGCCAAAGCTCACTATAAAATAGGCTGTGTTGATCCATCAGAGGAAAAGGGCCCACGACACAACTCAAGTCCTTCTAAATCATGTCGTGTTAAACTTTTATTGGACCGACTTATATACTTTCACAAACTGATGCACAAAATTATGATCTTTTAATTCTTCTGTCCGATATAGTTCAGTATGGTTGCAGACCATGTCCCCACAGCCCAAGGCCTTGACACGGTCTGCATGGCTCGAATGCCTGATATAGTCTACTATCGTTGCAGACCCTGTCCCCATAGCAGTTGCCCCAGAAAAAGCCAAACCGTGTTGTGGGTTGATTCAACCTACATGCATAGGCATGGCGACCATTTAATATTAAAAACAAATTGAATTATCGAACCAAGTTTGAATTTGTTTTCCAATGTGGGGCCTTCAGAGTTTGAGCCAGAATTTCCCATCTGCATTTCTTGATAAAACATTCAAAGGAAAAATTTTCAGGTAACAGGAGGTGAACTTGATTTAATGCGTAATTTGGTGGCTGTGGCCTGAATCCTAATTTCAAGGGCCTACTAAATTAATGCCTGTTTGACACCCAACCCGCCCACCTGTTCGCGAGGTGCATTAAAAATCACCCACTAAACATAATTCAGTATTAAAACACTATTACATAGGAAGACGAGTAAAAAAAACTTTATGTTGAGAGTTTATTATATTTATAAAATCTTAATTCATAATATTATATATTTAATTACTGTACTTTAAATTAATTTGATCAATATTTTATCCGATAATTGAAAAAAAGAAAAAAACCACTAATATAAGATGTATGTCTATATAATGATGCGTATTATTCTAAACATCAGAAAATCATAAAAAATGACTAATTTTTTCTTAGGAGATTTGAGTGACTGCAGCAGAAACCATAGTGTTCATTCCACACATCCCCCGACCACGACAAAGCCGATAGTACCCATTTTATCCCCACTGCTTGCCCCATGAATTCTTGATGATCCAGTACGGCTGATTGACCAGCCTTAGAATGGAGAACCCATGGGCACCGTATCCGACAAGTAAAACACCGTGGTTGATCCATCGCTTGCCGCAGATGAGCGGGCACGACACACCCCCAATGTAAGTTTGCATAAACACCGCATTCAGTCCAACTACATCAAACATTTTTTCGATTATCATTGTTTCCGTAAATGAATATGCCGAAGCCTTGATCAAGTTCAAACTCACTTGCTAGGGGGCCGTGATGAACTAAATGTGAGGCGATTTGTTGCTCGTCGACAGGAATATTGGTAAAATTCACAACTTTTACAGCTACTTTCCCAGGATTGAACTTGCATTCACCTCCTATTCCAGTGCAGGGGTATGAACTTTCCTCTTCAAGTCCTCCAACCTCGATCAAATATTTGCAGGCGTTTGTCATAAGGCCTCCATAGCAGCCATTATCACATTCCTTTTTGTCCTTGGCATCACACTGCAAATTACTTATATGAAGGCCACTGTAGCTTTATCAATGAAGTATGCATTATTAAAAGATCCAGTAGAACCTAACCGTGTGGTCGCAGTCGACGAGCTGCTGCTCGCTGAGATTAAGAAGCTTCCCAGTTGCAACGAAGTTGGCTCCTTCAACAGCTCCGGTGGTGCTAAAAGCCCAGCATGATCCACACGTGCCCTGCATCAAAATTCAAGCTTTGCCGTCACTAACCAGTAAAAATGCACAGCCATGTAGCACAGAAACGAAAATGCGAAAACAAAAATGCTAAAATGTTTCTTTTAATATAAGAACAAAAACGGGAGAAGTGTATAAATATAAAAATTATGGAGGTTTTATAAATACCAAATTTTATGAAAAAATGTAATATATAATAATTTTTTAATAACAATAAAGTGTTCATTCAATTAACTTCATTTGTTGATCTATAATTAAATAGTCAATGTATATCAAATATGATGAAACTATTTTTGACAGTTGGAGAGATTGGAGATTGAGAGAAGATGAGTTTTAACACAGCTGACAGAAAAGAAGTTTTATATACCCAAGAGGAGGGGATCAGAGTTAAGGTTGAAAATTATGAAAAAAATAGAATAAGACATGAAATTGATTTTTAATAGATTAAAACAATAAGAAAAAGAATTTCCTTTCCCGAATTGCGTTTTAAAATTTTTTATATTTTCAAAACCCTAAAACATTCTGGAAACAAAAACGTTTTGGAAACTCAGAAATTGTGCTTCCTAGATTTACAAAATTAGTTCCGTGAAGCCTAATTTCTGCTCATCCATAAGTTGTATTTCAACCAGCTGATTAACTCAGAGATTTTAACAGTATAAAGAAAACAGAAAAAAAATGTACAATATACCTGCATCTTGACCTCAGTAACGGCACCCTTTTCTCTCCAATCAAAGCTCTCAGGCAAATCATCCACTTCCAAATTGTCCATCATCTTCACATCCTCAACGTCACCCCCACCAGCTGGCCCGCCTCTCATCCCTGTGTAAAATCTCTCAAACTCCTCCTCAGACAAATCGGAGAAAGGAGTCACCCCATGGACCGCCGTGGGATCAAGCAGCTGATGCTGAGCTGCCTTCATCATGTTCTTCGCGAATATCCGCAAGCGGTGCACGTACTCCTCTCTGGTAGAGTAATTTTTCCCGTACTTTTGAATGAAAGACTTGAATTTCTGCTCCGTAGCAGTACCCAGAAGAGCGTTTCTGGAGAGAAAGGAATTGGAATCGTCTGTGACTTGGAGTATTGTAGGGTTCTGTGGGGCGTCATTAACGTGAAGAGATGAAACTGAAGAGAACGTGAGTGCGTAGGTTATTATTGTAACACGCACTGCGCACGTTAGAGCTTGTAATTTTGCCAGTGTCATCTTCTTCTACTGGGTATTGCTGTTTGTTCGTCGCTCTGCTTGCTTGCTCTGAAACGAAGTGAAAGAGAGCGTTAAAAGTTGCATTTTTGGCGACTGAAATTCCTCTTTTGTCCTTGAAAGAATTTAAAAGGAGCAGTATAATGGTAATGCGGTGGAAGGGTAGCCAGGTGTAACGGCCAGTTGGACACGTGTAAAGCTTGGGAGGTTAGTGTGAAACGTGGCAGCTGCGTGTAAGTACATGTTCAATCAGCTGTTACTTGGATGCCTTAGCTTGTTGCCACGTGGCTCTCTGACGCAAGAAAAATGGAGATTCTCTCTTGAACTGACTGGGGGATCGGTTTAGAGGTGTTAAATGGTGGGTTGGCAAGGGCACGCCTTTTTGGGCTTGATCTGTTTAGACCCAATAGGAGTGAGAAAGATTTGTGGGTCGATTCAATTATTTTTTTATCAATTGACCCATCCAACATTGTCTATTATTATAATGAACTAAAATAATTAAAATTTTTTATTTTATATTATTAAAAACTAAATAAATTTATTTTTCAGGTTACCCGTTAAGAACCCACAGAGATATGGCTAAGAGATCTTAGACTATGTCTCAAACCTTGAGATTTTATTATTTCGATCAAATACAAAAACCTGTCAAATAATAGACCTTGACATGAGCTAATATATAAATCTAGTGGACTATACAAGAATCAATTATATATAATCTAATTTGACTTATTGTCATCTCTAATCTAATTCTGTTTTTTAAACTGACTAATAAAATACTTAGAATTGAATTTTGTATTAAAATACTTTTCCGCCCTAAGTAAACATAAACAATATTTTTTCTCCCAATATCAAATATAAATAATATTTTTTAATCAAAATTTAAACTTTGTTAATGAAATAATAATATTACGTGAAATAACACTTAATACATTTAAATGTTTTTATAAATGTATTGAATTCAAAGAATTGGTACAAAGTAAGTTGTTGGTAATTAATATTTGTTCTAAAACTCACAAACTTACCCAAGTTTTCTTTAGTTAAGAAGTGAACATAAACTTTTAACATGCCAAGTATATCAATACTCCTTTTATTTAAATCACATATACAACTTTACTTTCCATTTTTCAAAAATGATAAAAACTACAAATTTAATTCTCTAAATATTGAAATTTAATTTTATAGTTATTATCTCTCACTTCCCATGACTTTTATGAAAGATTAAATGCCCATAAGGCATCACAAAATGATCAATAATCTCCCTTTAGATTTGGAAAAATCATCTTTCATCTTTCTTTAATTGTAAAATCTAATGATGAAACTAATATGAGGAGGTAAGTGATGATTCAATGAAATATGAAAGGGTAATTAACTTAGTATATGCACATAAAAAGGTTTAAATTTAGTGTTTTTTTTATTTAAACCTTTTCTTGCCATCCATTTTCTAACCCATAATAGCAATTCAATTTTCTTAATGGTTCTTTAAAAGTCAATAATGATTTTTTAAATTGGTCTTCATGAACATATACTATATTTACCTAAAGAAAACTTTGTAATTATTGTTTGATAATAATAATAATTTTATGTGCATTTACTTCTAAATATTGAATAAAATATTTAAATAATATAAAATAATATAATTAAATATTAATTTATTTTTAATTCAAATTTATTTAATTATTAGATGAATATCATTTAAAAATTTAATTAATCAAAATATACGTGAGTAGGATTAAATTTAAACCGAATCAAGCTTAAACTTATTGAAACTTGAGCTTGTCAAGCTCGATTCAAAGGTATTTGAGCTTAACTCGTTCGAAAAGAGTTGAGCTCGAATTCAAACTTAAATTGAGTTTTGAGCTTGATTTAATATTAAAATAATATCGTTTTAATGTATATTGATCAAAATAACATTATTTAAATCGATTTATATTAAATTTTTTTAAATTTATGAGTTTGATGAATCAAACACTTTTAAACTCTAATTGAAGTTCGTGTTTAAATTCACTTAAACTAAATTTATTTCAGACTTAATTGACTCAAATTCAAACTTGAACTTATGAAAGTTGTTAGGGAGCAACTAGGGCTAGACTCGAACTGAACTCGTTCGAGCTCGAGGTTGGCTCGAATGAGCCCTGAACTAGCCAACCCTAGCCGAACTTGAGTTACTCACCAGATTTTTCCATTAAAAATTTTGATACAAAACAACATCGTTTTGATAAATATGTTTTAAAACGAGTCGTTTTAATAACGAAAAATGAGTCGAACTGATTCAAATCGAGTTCAAACTTAGCTTCTACAAGCTCAACGAACTTGAGCTCGAATTCAAGCTTAGCTATATGTGAACTGAGTTAAGTTTGAGCTTGACTCAGTTTGAATCCAGCTCTAGGAGCAACCCCTAAGCACGGTTTTATTGTTTGTTTTATGCCAACCAAAACATCCATATCCAAGTAATAAAATAAAATTGTCAGAAAGGTATTACAAAGACATTACACCCAAATCCATGTCAAATCCACGTCAACAAGAAGGAAAAACAGAGAACTGGAAAACTAGAACCAGAAACACAGAACACAGAAACAAGAACGTAAAGCCGACAAAACAAGAATCGAAGAAACGTACAAAAAGAAGCAAACTTTTTGTTAAATTACTTGTCAAAATTAATATTGATATCAAAATCTGACTACAGATATCACATTTAGCTGCAGCTTAAATTGGATTATGTTACCATAGATAAACAAATTATCCGCTACAAGGTATGGCCTGAGGTTTTTTTTTTTTTAAATTTTTTTACTTGCATTATTGGTATATTTATGTTCGAATCTCTTGAATCTGAAATGAGGTCTGTTTACTTGGTTTGTTTTTTTTTTATTATTCATTGTGTTGTTTAATAATGATGTGAGATTTATTTTTTTTTTTCCCTCTTTGTTGAGGATGTGTTTGTTTTGATAGTTAAACACAATTAGTTGAAAATTTTGAAATGAGGAAAATGAATATTATGTTTTGGTTTTTGGAAGGTGAAAAATGGTTCTTCAATTTGTTCTCTGAATGATATTTGAGATCGGAATATTGAGGTTTTTGGATCATTGAATGATGAAAATACGTTTTTGCTAGTTAAATTTGGGGTAAAGAAACGTTGAATCTGGGTTATGCCCTTATGAATATATCGGTTTAGATTTAAAGAAGAAGAAGTAATTTGTTTGCTATTGGTGTTAATAATTTGTAAAATCAAGTAAAGTTTGCTTAATGTAAAATGCCGAAAATGGAAAAAATTTGTCACTTTCTTCATAGAAAGTAGAATTATTATTTCTTTATTATGAGCCAAATCTGTACTGAAAATTTGTGTAATGTTTGTTTCTGCTCTTATCTGTTTGTCATGTTGAAGTGCTATTTTGTGCCAAGCGGTGGTTTTGTGGAAGTCTTTCTACTCTCAAATTAGCCATATGTTTTAACTGGTCCTCGAGGATTTGCAAAAAGTAACACTTGTTATCTTTCATCGTGTCTTTGCAGAAGGGAATGGTCTTTCAGTATGGAGCAAATGGAGGTGAAAGCTGGAAATTCCCATTTAAATGAGAAGCAACCTATGAATTGTTCCACATCTTCTAAGGAAGTTAAGCCTGCGGAAAAAGTTGTGACCACCTCTGTATTTGTAAATCATGGTAAGTCTTGTGCTTGAGTCTTTTCATACTTCCAGTAATTCCATGAAAAAGAAACACTAATTGAGGTTCAGAGTGCTGAAATTTGTCTAGCTACTATGCGTGTCAGCAAAGTCAGTTGGGCTAATATACTATTCTATGATGACAATTTTTGTCACAAAGTTTGAGAGAAAAGTTTAGAAAGGAAAACTGAAAAAAATGATAAGGATCAATGAAATTGGTGGATTGACTCATCTTGAGTTAATATGGAGTATGTTGATTCTATGCTGAAAGGCAGTTCATTGAGACCCTATGTTGTTTCTTAATGCACTGCTGGTGCCCCACCACTGACACTGAATCCAGTAGTGTTGTCCTTACTGTGATTTGTTTTGATTCAGATCAACTCTATGATGGCTTCGGTGAGACACGATTTAGGTTGGTGTCATAATAACAAAAAAGACAATTGAGTAATTGTGCCCTCAAGTCCTGATTTAACCCCTCTGTAAATTTTGTCTATGGACGTTATTTGTGTTCTTATCTCAGTAGAATGTACATGACTCTGCATCAAAAAGAATATACTGAAGTGTTGTAGGGTCCTGTAGGACAACTAGCGCAAACTAATCTGACTAAATGTATTGTATATTCCCACCGTGGTGACTATAATTATGAAGACATGAGCTTTTAGATCGATGTTACCTGAGTGATTGACACACTCAGCTCAGATGTGTATGCATCTGCATTTTACCATCTTTCTGAGAATTCTTGAATAAAAAAATCTTCTTTGGTCCTAGGCTTTTACTAAAAGGGAAACATTAAGGATATCTATAAATTTTTACAGAACCATATATGTATAGCTGTTCTTTTAGGCTTAGTGATCCAGTACATTTTTTGGCTTGTAGTTTTCTTCATTGATATGTAGTTGATGTTTAGAACTGTAGTTCTCTGAGTTTAACCTTGTTGAATTTTTTAAGCAGCTGAAATTGCTTGGCATCAGAGTAGAAGAAAGTGGATAGGGGATCAGTCTCAACAACAACCAAAAATGGCCAAGGATCCAATTATAAGGTGTAATTATGGATATTCTTTTATACCATTTGCATGCTTGGATGCTGTTGTTATGAGTAGCCGGGGTTGCTGTGGCACCCAAGTAATATTTGTGAATCGAATCTTTCTTGTTATCATAATTCTTCTAGCATGAATAGATAAAGGGAATGAGAAGTGTGCTTAAAATTGATTAGAATTTGGGGTGCTTTTACGTTTTGCCCTCAATCAAGTGCTGCATGATTCCCATTGACACTTACAGGAATTGTTTCGAACTTAACATAATACTAAGTTTTACTTTTAGTACATGTTTAATATGAATAAATACTGATCCAGCAACTTGAGAAATAATCTCAACATGAAAAAGATGTTACTGAAACCTTTTCTGTTTTTTTGGTCTCTTTCCCTCTTTTTCATTTGGCTGCTACATGAAAACAACACTGCTGTAAATTGTATTTGCAGCTGGACGACGACATATGACGAGCTTCTCGGTAATAATCGGCCTTTTCCCGAGCCGATCCCCTTACCTGTAAGCTTATTTTCCTGAAGCTCACTCACCTTAATTTCTTTTTATTGCTTACATTTTAAAGTCCAATGACAAGAAGTTGAAAATAAGAATATTTATGCAGATTTTTAAAAAGTGTTATGGAGATGCCCAAAAGAAACAAAAAGTTGATAAAACTCGGCTCTTACGTTTAGCAGAATTCCCTAACTTGATTTGCAGTAGTAGCTTTGGCTAACTTCTGATTATGTTAATCTCATAAATGGTGGATTTTGCAGGAAATGGTTGACTTCTTGGTTGATATTTGGCAGGATCCAGGGCTGTTTGATTAGGTAATGATAACAACAATCTGATGAAGAATGATAGGAGACTAGCCAACTTTTGTGATGCACTACACACTGCACCATATTTTGTAGCTGATTCTTCATTTCCCCCCCTTAGAATTGTATCACATTATTGTGCTAGCGATTAGTGAAGACTTTTTATTTTTGTTTTGCAATTTTCCTGTTTGGGTAATTGAATTCTAATAGAGTAATTGTTGTTTTAAGTTGATTCTAATTTATGGGATTATCTAACATTATTATATTATCTAAGGGCATTTGGTTTGGCTTAATATTTGGTTATTTCGGTAATTTATTTTTTATTATTGTTATTTTGTAATAAGAGATTTCATTAAGTTTTTATTACCAAAGTGATTTAACAAAATTAATCTAATTATCACTTCTATTTTAAGTATTAAAAAATTAATAAACTAATTTTAATTTTGTTATAATATTATCTTAATTAAATAAAATGTGAATTATATAATCACTTAAGTATTCTTTTATTAGGATTATTTATACAAAATAATTATTATTGTTATACAAAATAAGTAATCTTAATGATTTTCATCTTATTAATTTATTATTTAGAAACCACTTTGAATTAATTATACATTATTATTATTATTATTATTTTTTATATATCAATCTACGACAACGGGGTCAATTCTAAGTCAACAAAAACTACCCATAACATTTGAACGCGGCTAACTGTGTTGAAACGACAGCGTTCTTTCCAGCAAACGACCTTTTTCTATCAGGTTTCCAGCAGAACGAACGCGGAAATAGAGGAAATAACAAAGCTTTGATCCTACGCAAATCATTCTCTTCCTCGAAGTCTACTGTTGTTGTGATACGGATAGGAATCATCGGTTTTGAGATTATGGATAAAGTGAAGAGTATGTTAAAACCTAAGCCAAATCCACAGCAGCAATTGAGAGATTGGCAGAGAAAGCTCCGCCAAGAATGCCGCAACATTGAACGGCAGATCAGAGGCAAGTCTTGTTTTAGTTAATATGCTTTTAAATCTAATTTTTGAATTTTTGTGATATGCAATAGTTTGTTTTATTGTCGATGTTGTGGTTTAGATGTCCAGAGAGAAGAGAAAAATGTACAGAAATCGATTAAAGAAGCTGCTAAGAGAAATGACATGGGCTCTGCCAAGGTATAATTATCTAATTTTGTGCTTTTTTGCATATATTTTCGATGGAAATGTCATTGATTTGATTGAAATTTTCGACATTTTATGTACGCTTTAACTCAAAGAAAATGCAGGTAATTGTAGTGTTTTTATACTTAACCTTATACACTTATGTTCATGTATTGTAAGTCTTACATATTAGAGATTTTAAATTTTGAATTTTATGTTTTGTTTATTTTTTTGTTGTTCTGTTGTTAATTTTGTTATTATAGAGAATTGAAAAAAAAAAAAAACCTCGATAAAATGTTGGTGTAATTGGGGAGTAAGGTAATGGGAGTGTGCAACTAGGATGTTAATGATTTCATATGGATGTGACTCAGTTGAGCCTTGTTTGAGTCTGTGAATTGCCTTGATATCTTTTCAAGATCTTTATTGGTGGAGAAGTTAGGATTAGGAACAGGGTGGCTAGAGGTTACAGAATAGTGAGAACCACAGGTCAAAAACAAAGAAAATGCAGATGTTAACAGTAAGAATGGAATCAAATTTTAGTTGAAAGAAATTATGAAGTCTAACTTACAGTTAGAATTTCTTGCATGTACGCTAGTGTCAGTTTGAAAGCATTCACTGGTATCTTTTGTTTTTTCAGCCAAATAGGCAGTTCTGATGTGTGCTTAGTACATATCTTTTGATAGGCACCTTTATTGTTATTTCATCTCTTATATGTTTCAACATTTCATACTGTCTACCATATCTCAGGCACTTGCTAAGGAAATTTTAATGTCAAGAAAAGCTGTGAACCGTCTTTATGAGAATAAGGCTCAACTGAATTCAATATCAATGCATCTTGGCGAAAGTGTTGGTATGATTTTTCAAATCTTAACATTTTCTTGTTTGCTACTTTGCACATATGTATTTCATGCCATATATCTGGAATTAAACTGCTGTGTATTAATCTAGTTAACCGATTTCTAAGAACCTATAATGTTATTGCAATGGTTAGATTCCTTTTCTTGTTATCTTCTTGAAGAGATGAGCTCTTCCTGTTTGACTTGATGGCGTAAACTGTTGGAACTAGTATCTAATTGAAAAATCATACTATTTTCTTTGTGCTCTCTTTTACATTCTCTTCCTGTACCTCTGCACGACTTCTCAATAATGTTTTATCATGTGTTGGGCTGGGAACAGCAATTGCCCGTACTGTGGGTCATCTACAGAAGAGTGCGGAGGTCATGAAACTTGTCAATAACCTTATGAAAGCTCCAGAAGTGGCTGCCACAATGCGGGAATTTAGCAAAGAAATGGTTAAGGTAACTTATTTTCTGATTGCTAGCAAGTTATTAATTCAAAGCTCTTTATTGCTTGGGTAATAATTATCAAAACCCTCATTATTTTGTATGATTCTTAATTTTCACGTTAGCAGTGTTACTGATCTATTCCTAGTTCTGTCTTTATGGATTCAGTATATTAGTTATTGAACTGAGAAATATCACCAATGTAAACTTTGTCACTGAAATTACTTTCGGTGTACTCGAGTTTTTAATGAGCAACTTTGGTGTTGTTTCTGTAAATAAACTCAGGGTTTATTAACTGCTTAAAAGTTTGATCATAGTCAAGTTCTTGCCTTAAATTAAATTGTCTTTCATGGGCAGACCATCTAGCTTGTATTCTCATCGAAGTGTGAAAAAATTAATAATATAATAAGTAAGCATATCTTTGCATTTAGTGTTAATTTAAATTGAGCCCTTGATCTTTTTGGCAATGACAGAACCTATGGTTCTTTTTCCAGTTGTTGCTGTTGTCACAGATTGTTGATTTCCTTACATATACGTTATTTTCCTTATTCTTTTATAAGGAAAATAGTAGTTCTTCTCTTGAATATCAGTTGAAAAATAAGATGTCTTAAGAAGCTCCTTATAAATGTGGATTGTAGGCTGGGGTTATTGAAGAAATAGTGAATGACTCTCTTGACACAGCATTGGATTCGGATGACATAGAAGAGGAAATTGAAGAAGAAGTTGATAAGGTCCTGACAGAAATAGCCGGTGAGACAGCTGCACAGCTTCCAGAAGCTGTCAGGAAGGAGAGAGTGAGGATGCCTGCCCAGCAAGCAAGCACCTCGCATGAAGTATGCATAACTTAACCCAGTTTCTGGTTCTCTTTACCTGGTATAATCAGGAAGCCTAAAACTATGTTCTACTGTTATTTTGCAGGAAGAAGCAATTGCAGAGGGTGCAGATGATGAGGAATTAGAAGAACTAAGGGCAAGGCTTGATAAAGTGAGGTCATAGTTTCATACATTTTTCTGAACTGGTTGTCTCCTCTGTAATAAGGAAAATTGAGTTTTGCATTGACGTGGGTTCGAGCCCATTCTTTTTGAGATTGTAAGTCTTCTAATTCGGGATACCTTGATTTGAACAAAAAGATATAACGTCTTATAAGCGAATGTGTATAATATTAAGATCTGTTGCTTTTGGTTATGCAATAAAACTATGTATGCTAATTGATATGTAGTCAAACTGAGTATTCTAAAGTACAATCATACATAGAGGATAACGGATAATCACCAATTGACTCTTTAAATTAAAGTTTACAATGGATTGAAGACTTGGATACTAGGATAAGTGATTAGACAATATCAAATTAATAATTTATAAATAGAAGGTTGTTTTGCGGTTCTCAAAGAGTCTTAATTAGATCTCATATAGTAATATCTTTAAAAAAATTATTCAACAAAGATGTGAATTTCTACATAAATAATAATATTGTCAATATAGATATAATTTTATTTATTAAAATTCAAAATAATGGGTGAGGACTTTATGACTTTAAGATAAACGGAGGATTCGATTTTTTTTTTTTCCTTTTAAAAACTTGTTTATAAAGAGGAAGTAGAGAGAGGAGAAGTGACAGGTAAAAACATAGACAAAATACTTATTATTGTATAATTTTTACATTATATAAAAATTAGTAAAAGTATCATAAATGTGAATATTCTGATTATTTGATCAAACAATGTAAAAACCTAGTGTCACATATTTCTTTAATTTGTTTCAATTTATCTTCATGTTTATTTGTATGCACTTTGTAATAGACTTATTTTAGTTTTCTTATAATCATTGTTATCGTAATTTATCCTTTATACACATAAGTTGATAACAAGAAAATACATCAATAATTTGAAACTATAAGTTCGAACATACATGCATTTCATTCTTTTACAATTCAGCAATGGTTTTTAGGCTCTAGTGAATAATATTTGAACAAAATTACTTAAATACCCTTTAATCATTAAAACTAACAATTGAGTAAATTTATTTTAATAGACAGGTAAAAAATTAGTTTTTTCATACTTAAAAGATGGAAATTGTCATCTCATCAAACCATGGGTGGGACAAGTTAATTCACCAAAAAAAAAAAAAAATTGAGCAACAAAACTAATCATAGATATTACATTTCCAAGAACACCCTCCAGCCACAACACAGCCTCCCCTCCCGCTGCAACAACTAACATTCTCTTAATTTTGCTACGAGTCTACGATTGACGAATTGCCACGTGTCCCATCTCTGCTTCGTCTCTGATCTTCAACTCCCCCCTGATGAAAGCTCCTGTCTCCAACATTCTCGTCGCAAATTCTCGACAAAATGGATATCAAACAAGTTCTTCTCTTGTCGCTACTCTTATCTCATCTCTTCATCTCGTCTTCGGCGTTTCTGTTGAATGACCCTTGGTTGAGCGGCTCCAGCTTCCCCTCCGTGGATGCCGAGAAGATGATCAGGGAACTCAACTTGTTTCCTAAGGACGATGTTAATATAGAGGATGACCGCCGTGACTCGACGGCTTTTTTGGCTGAATCGGAGAAGAAGATCGTTGAGAAGCGGTTTAAGTTTCCGAACCTTGCTAGTGGAGCCTCTGTTGATGACTTGGGTCACCATGCTGGCTATTACAAGATTTCCCATTCACATGCCGCTAAGTAATTTTCTAATTGTTAATTCTGCTTTTGGTGTTTTCTTTTTTTTTTTTTTCAAATTTGAGGAATTTAGAAGATTAGTGCGGCGTAAATAAACCCTAGAGTTAAGATTGTTTAAGCATGAGTTCGATAATTGATTTATTTTTAAGGTTTGATGGTAAATAATTGGTAGTTGAAAAATGTCAATTGAGAGGCAATATTTAGCCATATTAATGTAAATTTATTTACACTTTAATTCAACCGAGAAATGTGTCTTTTCTATAATTTTTTTTGGTGTAGCTATTGTGAGCAATTGTTGGGTTTATTTCTGTCTGTAGAACGTATTAGAGTTAGTTTAAAATTATTTTTAGTTCTATCTCAATTTGGAGGGATTTTTTTTTTTGGTTTTAGGAGTATAATCAGAAACATTGAGTTAATTTGTTTAAATTTGAAATTTGAAGGTTGAAGTGTTCGTTAAGGATTAGTCTGTGATTTTTGGGTTACAGAGAATTTGAGAGTTAGAATTGAGATTTTAATTTAATTTTTTTGTTTGAGTTACACACTGAACTGTTGCGGTTGTCTTGTAGGATGTTTTACTTCTTTTTTGAATCACGCAACAGCAAACAGGACCCTGTTGTCATCTGGTTGACAGGAGGGCCAGGGTGTAGTAGTGAATTGGCTATATTTTATGAAAATGGTCCTTTCAGTATTGCAAAAAACATGTCTCTTGTGTGGAATGAATATGGTTGGGATCAGGTACTTTATACCCTTTTTCTTTTGATTTATTGTGTTAGAGTTATGCTACGAAGACACCTGGGTGTCTTCTTTATGATAGAACTAACTTATTCTGTGGTGATTTTACAGGCATCAAATCTTCTGTATGTTGACCAACCTATCGGAACTGGGTTCAGTTACACTTCAGATAGACGTGACATTCGTCACAATGAAGATGGAGTTAGTAATGACCTCTATGACTTCTTACAGGTTGGTCCTAAACCATAATTTATAAGAGTTCATGTCATTTCGAATTTAGTGGGACAGATATTGGAATACAGAAGTTTATTATATGCTTAAGATTTATATGTGTATAATATTTGTATGACTTGGCTCTTCCATTTTATTAGGCCTTCTTTGAGGAGCATCCTCAGCTTGCAAAGAATGACTTCTATATAACTGGAGAATCATATGCTGGGCACTACATTCCCGCCTTTGCTTCTCGTGTCCACCGAGGAAACAAAGCTAAGGAAGGAATTCATATAAATCTGAAGGTATTCAATTAGTACCCCCAATAAGTTGTTAGTAATCAATTTATTTTGTTATATTACTCAACACAAAATGGTTGAACAGGGATTTGCCATTGGTAATGGGCTGACCGATCCTGGTATGCAATATAAAGCTTACCCAGATTATGCATTGGAAATGGGAATCATTAAAAAAAGTCAGTATGATCGTATCACCAAGATTATCCCAGTGTGTGAAGTGGCCATAAAGCTTTGTGGTAATTCACTCTCTGAGACTGTTTCATCGTTGTCTCACCATTTCACTTGATTCTCATGCTACTTGTAGCTGTTTATGGTTGCATTTTGCTAATTGAATTCGACATTTTCTTTTAATATTTATTTTTACATATTTATCTGTGTTAGGTTCTATTTTGTCGACAGATAGTACTGCCTCTGTGGTTATTCCTGTTTTTTTTCTTGTTTCAGGCACTGACGGTACCCTTTCATGCCTGGCTTCATATTTTGTTTGCAATGCCATATTCAGTAGCATCATGGCACTTGCTGGTGATACAAACGTATGATTGTTCATAAAAAATTAAAGCTTTTTTCCCCTCATCATATGCATCATTTGAAAGATAGGCCATGATTACAGCTGTTTGGTTTTATTTCAATAAGATTGTTTTGCTGCCAAAATTATATTAGTTTTTAGAAAGTCCAACAGTTCTAGAGAAGTGGTATAATTGTCATAGAGGAAAGACTGTAACAGTGAGGTCTTTGGTTATCAACAACCTGCAGATATGATTGTTAATCTTGTTATTTATTACCGATTTTTCTCCTCCTATTATGTTCTAGAGTAACATACAGCTCATGAGAATAGTGTGTGTTAGAGAAAACAACAGAAAGATCTTATGTTTTTACAGGCATTTGTATGTTCACTCTGCAGTACTATGACATTCGAAAGAAGTGTGAGGGGAGCCTTTGCTATGACTTCTCAAACATGGAGAAATTCCTAAACCAGAAGTCTGTCAGGGATGCTATTGGTGTTGGGGACTTGAAATTCGTGTCATGTAGCCCAACAGTTTATCAGGCTATGCTTGTGGACTCGATGAGGAATCTTGAAGTTGGAATTCCAGAACTTCTTGAGGATGGAGTCAAATTGCTTGTATATGCTGGAGAATATGATCTCATTTGCAATTGGCTTGGTAAGCTTCTAAGCTCAATTATGAAGTGAATATCTCATGAATCTGATGATCTTGTGTCTAGAAGAAATTACATTTACCGTTTTACTCTTGCTGGTTTTTACCTGGGTGAGTAGGTAATTCAAGATGGGTTCGTGCCATGGAATGGTCTGGTAAAAAAGACTTTGTAGAATCTCCTGAAGTTTCCTTTATAGTTGATGAGTCAGAAGCTGGAGTTCTGAGGACTTATGGGCCGCTCAGCTTCCTCAAGGTTAGTCTTTCTCTCTCATGTGCATGCGTATGTGCGAGGAGGTGTGCACCAGTACTTGATAATTGACGCTTATGTGGTTGCATGTTATATCTACCAACAGGTCCATGATGCCGGTCACATGGTTCCTATGGATCAGCCTAAGGCTTCATTAGAGATGCTGAGGAGATGGATCCAAGGAACAATGCTTGTAGCTGCAGCCCGTTCAGAACAATTGGTGGCTGTGATGTGATTTCCTCTAATCCTTTCTCTTATTCTATCTTGCTTTCACATACAATTAGGTCACAAACTTGAATCAATCTTGAGTATTAATAATGATTAGATCATCATGTAATTAAATAATTTTGAATTACATAGTGATACATCATGTGTATAGTTAAATATATACTTATTGCTTGTATGCATAATATTATGTATATATGTATGTATGTATGTATGTGTATATGTGTGTATTTATGTTTGTGCCTTTTTATTACTCTCACCTCTGAGAGGTTTTCATTTTCGACTTGATTTTCCAACTTATTATTCTGTTAGGATCAAAGTTCAATTGTTTTAATTTGAAATTGACAAGCTTGTAATTAGTTTGCAATTTGATGATCCCTTACATTTATATAAAATATATTTGTAATAACTCATCCAAATGGTATCCTTATTTTTTTAAATTTTTTTCCGGATAAATTTTCAGATGGGATGAAAATTTTGGAAAACTGTTTGAGATGTTTTGCAATTTTGATCTGATAAACTCTATTTGTTTAACTTAAGAGTAATATTATTTGCGTAAATAATATGTAAAATTTTGTGTATAAATAATAATATATTATAATATGATTAGATAATTTTAAATTAAAAATAAAATAATATTTAAGTATATGGTGATATATTATTGTTTACCTGTAAAATTATACATATTATTTTAATTTTATAGTAAATGATCATAACTCATAACCATCCATTTAAAATACTCATAAAGAAAGAAAGCAGATTTACTCAAATTAATTATAATTTGTTTGATAAAGTTTATGTGAATATTATAATGATTATTTTAGTAATAGTAAAATTACCCTTTTTTTTTAAATTATTAGAATAAATGAATTTTTTATATCTCTGATCTATAAACCAAAGTATCAGGGATAGACTATTCTTCAGTGATAATTATATTCTTTATACTCATAATCGCAAGCTCTACTAAAGACACAATAATTATTATATTCATCCAAGTTATATTAAAATGGTAAATTTTTATTTTTAAAGTCAAAAAATAATTTTTTTTTACCTTTAATCAAAAATAAAAAATTAGTTTAAAATGGTAAAAAAAGTTTTTTTTGTTATTTTAATATATTTTTAATAGTTTAAAAAATTATAATTATATTAAAAGATAATAAAATATAATAAATTAAATGTGGATATGTTATATTAAAATTAAAAACTACCAGGATTATTAAAAAAGTGTTTATGTCATATAAAAATTGAAAACTATAGGGATTATAAATATATTTTTAAAATATATTAAAAAATACGATAATTTTCGAAATGAGGAAAAGGAGATGCCCATTTGCTTTTAGTAGGTTTTGAAAAATGATATTTATATCCTTATTTATAATATTACAATATTTAAATAAAATAATATAAATATTTTTTAATTATTAATTTTAATAAATTGATGAAAATTTGACTCTTTTTAATTTAAAAGGTAAAACTAAGTCGTTTCAATAAATCTTCGGTGGAATGTCCTTTCAATTAATAACCCTTTGTCGCTAGAACCGTAAGGAATAAATTAACCGAGATAAAGCACAAGGTACATGCTTTTGGATATGGATAAGGAGCACCCAGACAGATCCCGGTAACGAAGAAGTTAAAGCTAAGGTAAAGAGAAAGGCACCCGGAAAACTTATTTATAATATTACAATATTTAAATAAAATAATATAAATATTTTTTAATTATTAATTTTAATAAATTGATGAAAATTTGACTCTTTTTAATTTAAAAGGTAAAACTAAGTCGTTTCAATAAATCTTCGGTGGAATGTCCTTTCAATTAATAACCCTTTGTCGCTAGAACCGTAAGGAATAAATTAACCGAGATAAAGCACAAGGTACATGCTTTTGGATATGGATAAGGAGCACCCAGACAGATCCCGGTAACGAAGAAGTTAAAGCTAAGGTAAAGAGAAAGGCACCCGGAAAATTTATTCTTTCTTCTAGGTTTTCTTTTTTTAAGTGATTTTGATTCTACCTTCTATTCTGTACTGTATTTTTTAATGTTTGGTGTGTTTACAATTTGAGTAAATTTTTGAAAATTAATGATTTTGAGAGATGTGTTTTGTTTTTTACGTGATTTTATTATGTGGGTATTGGATTTTGCCTGACCTTTCTCTGTTGGAGAATCTTTGTTCAAAGAAACGTTTGTTGTGAAGAGGGCTGTGTTGAATTCTGTTGAATTAGCTGAAGGTTGTAGCGATTATGGTGTTTGGTTGGTTCAATAATAGTTTATGTACAAATAAGATGTTTCCAGATTTTGATAGGGATTGAAGAACTGTTTGTCAGATTATGAAATCAAATCGAGATGCTTGATGTGGAAGCTGGGAGGATATTGTTGATTTTATTGGCATTTTCCTATCACCAGCTTTTCTTCTTTTGTCTAGATTTTCTTTAATGTTTATGTGGTTAAGTAATCACAAGATGTGCCTTTTTTCCTTCTTCTGAACTATTGCGAGGCTGCCGGCATGTTATTAAAAGATTTAAGCGTTTAGGGTTTTGCAGATTTCAGGACCTCTTTTTATTTCTATTTTTTTTTGTCCTGTATCTTTAGTTTGTTTTTGGGCTGTCTTGACTCATACCATGTATATATATAACTCTGACAGCTTGTTCACGTTATATTTTTTTTCTCCATGTTTATAAATTTTCTTGAGTTTCTTATAAAAAAAATAGAGAAGTGCGCAATCCCAGATTCTCATCCCAAGCAGTTGGGATTTTTGATGAAGCTGTGGTAACTTGTGTCAAGGATTTTAAATCTGACTCTTTGTTTGCCGTGTAGGTTGAAACTAGTTGCTGCTGAAACTGATATGCATAGATAGGCTTTTGGTTGATATCCTGTCTATCAGTTGCTCCTAGATCTAAAAGATAAATGTAACTATTGTTATGTTAAGCTTTTCAGAAGTTAAATTAGATCTCTATAATTCTCAAACTCAAATGAAAGAAATACCTAAAGTAAATCTTGAGGCTGATGAAGCTATATCTGTTCTACCTATGCATGGCTGAGTTAATGCCCCGTGAGCTATGACATTATTAATTTCCAAGCCTGGAGAAATTCGTAAAGCTATTATCAATCAACCAACTATTATTTTAAGTTTCTTATTAACTCTTCTTCTGTATCTAGTATATAACAACATTTAAGGTGATAACTGAATGCAACTATCTGATGATACTTTATGCAAAAAAGGATATGATTCTATATGGGAGACAATTGTCTTGTCAATTTTTTTCCCCCAATTTTCCAGATTAGTGCTTGAACAGTAGTGTGCTCATACATGATCATTGTATACTATGAGGTTTCAGTTTTTTTAGATTAATGGACTTCCTAACTGTTGTCATGTGCAGGAAAGCCATTTCTAAATTAGGACGATTTAGAGTGAGGTGTTCTGTGTGCAGACAAGATCATATGATTATTACATTTGTAACAACTTGTGATTAATTTTCATTAATTGGTGATGAATCAGAAAACTAATTTACTAATAACTGCATTGAATTTTTTTTTTCATTTTTATGTACCATTTCACCTTCTCTTTCTTCTTCTTTGATATGCATCTTGCTTTGTTTTTTTGGACAAGTCAGTGATGAACTGCCATTCACCTGCAGGAAGATGCATGGATTCTCCACTGTTGATGGCTTTGTGGAGATAACTGAAAACTTGACAGAGATGATCAAATTCATGGCGAATGAGCCCTCTGTAGGGCTTTTCTATATACAGCAGCACACTCAAAATGCAGTACCGAATCTTGTTAATATCAAGAACAATCTTGTGGAGAAGTCTCGTGAAACAAGTTTGCACACTGAAGATTTGGAGGATTCTGTCAGCATGGCAAGTTTAATGAATGGGTGTGGTTTCTCTATAGCTGATGATATGATAAAGGACATCATGAAATCTCTTACAGTTATGTCAACGACACAACCAAAGAGAGGTTTAATCCATAAACGAACTTTCAGTCTTCAGACAGGGAGAACTGGCTCCTGGACCCCCGTTACCTGGGGTCGTGGTTCAGTTCCTGCCAATCCAGATGATGAACTGAAAAGTAGTTATTTTACAAATGCATTCAAGTCAGCAAAACAGAAGGCCAGTAATTTCAAGTGGCGACTACTTGATCCGAAAGTTATCAGCTCAGCACAGGGTGAGAAGCTATTGTCTTATCCTACTTCACCACTATCGGTTGCATCCGCCGGTACAAATTCTTCTCAGGCAGATATAGACTCAGATGAACTGCCTCTTTCAAGTCAGTTTGCAGATGACCTCCATGAAAAAGAAGAAGAAGGAAAGGAGGTAACCGCTGATGATGTCAGCATATCAGCCCAAAAATTATTGTCATTGTCAGAAAATTATGACGACTTCAAAGCAGATAAAGAAGCCAAACTTGAAGAATGGTTGGGAGGGCCTGGCTGTAACTTGGATAATTTTGAGAGAGCAACATAAGGCAGAAAGAATGTTCATTAGATTGTAAATAGTACTGTTTGTTATAAATTCTCCGGGAAATGATCTTATACTGCCTAGTTGTTGTGCCACAGGATGTTTATCAATGGATCACTCATGTGAGTAAAATTATATGTACAAATAATTTGTATAAATTTATCTTTATAAACTGAAGTAATAGAATTTGATTGATTGATTGATTTTAAAATGAAAATAAAAAAAAACAATTATACCTTTGCATCATAAGTTATCATCTTAGTTTATACAAATAAATTTGTATAATTAATTTGTAAATGTAATTTTTCATCAAGCGAGAACTGCATGACCCTATAGAATCTAGAGTTCCACAAGAAAAATCATATCAAAATAGGGTGACATTATGTGAAGGAATGGGCAGCTCCATCGTGCCATTATCGTGTTTAATTTAACATTTGAAGTTTATTTACACAGATTTCTTATCATTAATAATAAAATAAAAATGCAGCAACTGAAGAAAATATTTTGTTGACTGCTGAAAATGAAATTCATAAGCTGCCAGAGAAGATTTTATGAGCTCAAGTCATGCTGTAGCGTTTTTTGGACTTGAGAGCCTTCAGAAAACTTTGACATGCGCCAATTAAACAGTGCTGAGTACAAGATTTCAACACTAGAGCCTTGATAATGTTCGAAGCGAAGCTGCAGCCTTCCAAGACACAATGCTGCATCCTCATAAAAAAGTTTAATAGAAACAGTAATCAGAAGCTTGAAGCCATGCTCGAATCTGATTCACTTATACACATGGAAAAGCCTCCTTGAAAAACTATCCATTTCTCTGTGGACAATCAGTTTAGCAACCAGCTCCAATATTTCTAGGAATCCACAGAGTCATATCAGGCGGCTGAGTGCCATCCTCGGTAATTCGCACACTGTGGAATGACCATGGTGAAGGTCCTGAACAATGTTGGCTTCTTGGTAGAAAAGGATTTGTTTGGGTAGATATTTTATTTTTGGCTTATCAACTCACAGGCTCACATCAGGTGTTTTGTGCTTCTGCAAGTGGAAGGAACCTCTTAAATGGTTTACAATAGGGATCTCTAAAATTTCAGTAGAGTGATTAACAGATGAGCATCAGCTTATGACATTTAGCCACTTCAAGAGGAACTCTCACCTCCTAATAGAAAGAGACTTGGTCCACGGTAGTTTGACCTCTCACACTCTTGACATAGAGAGACAATCTGACAGTTTCTTTAATACGTCACACCTTGCCCTAAAAAGACAGAAGTACTGATTCAATATTCTACTGTAAAATTGGACATAAAGTTTCAATATTGATGTTCAAATATGGGAAACTTGGCCGTTTGAAGAACATGTATCTTTTCACTTCACAGTTCAGCATGCACAAGTTAAGCAAATGCTTTAGGAGAAGTTATTATCGTTCTTTTCAACAAAATATCTAAAACAGGAAGGGTTAAGATGTATAAGAGCAAATTTTAAAAAGCCATCTTTCCATACCTGAACCAGAGGCACTGGCAGGCACTTGATTTGTTATCTTGTGTTCCTCTGAAGCATTTGGATTCACCATCTTAGAATTAGGAAGAGGTATTGGCTTGCTAGGAGATGACACTGACTTCTTCCCGTTGCTCACTGTTTTGGCCTTTCTGAAAATTTTATTTAAAAGAGAAATTTTATAATTAGTAAGATGGTTACTCAAGATCAGATGATACAGACACAATAATACCAAGACCTCAGGTCATACTTGACCACTTTTTGCTTCAAAGTGCCAGTTTTCAGCTTCGAAGTACCTTATTAAGGAAAAAAAAAAAGGTCATTAAAAGTTCTATGAACAGTATGTCACCTATAGAGGGGAAGTAAAAAAAAAATGAAAAGACCTAAGGTTTCTCACCAGATTTTGAAGACAAAGTTGAAGAAGTTTTGCGAATGACCCTCTCAGCTTTTATGGAAGCAATTACTGAGTCAGCAGTAGATCCCAAACCTTTTCTCCCCACCAGCTTCACTCCCAACTTTTCACAGAGGTAGTTCAACCTCATGTCATCACCTCCTCTGACCTCTCTTAGATCAAGCACCTGTTGCCGTGTTAATAAAGTGTAAACATGAAGCTGTTGTTGCTGATTGAAATGTGACTGAAGCTGCTCAAAAAGCACTTCATTTGAATGCTGTTGATCTGGTCTTGATCCTTCATGATTTTTCTTTCGAGGCTCGTTAAATGCCACCCTTAAAATAGTCGCAGACTTTGAATCAGCAGTCTTTTGGCTGAAAATAACAGAAAAACTCCCAAATTCTAAATCAGGTTCCCTGAACAAATCTTCCAGTAAAGAAGCACATGTATGAGAATTCTTTGATGGGTTTCTGCCTACTCTTGTCCTCAAGGCTCGAGCTTTGGCATAGTGAGACATGTTTGCAGCTTCCCTAAGCCCAGTAAGAAAAGCTCCATGCATAGTTGCAGGGTATCTTCTAGTGGTAGCCTCTCCAGCAAAGAAGAGTCGTCCATCCCCCACACTTTCTGCCATTATATCATAATCATCACCAGATGCTCCTACTGCAACGTTAGAATAAGAACCTAAGCTAAAAGGATCACTACCCCATCTTGTACAGACAGTTTGGATAGGCTCTGGAACATTGATTCCTTGTGGTTCATATATACCTGCATAATTATTGAGTACATGCTAAATCATCTGATTGATAAGGAAATTCACAAACACACAGTTTATTTCTGGACATGAGCTATATGAGTGAATGACATGTATTAATTGCGAATGTAAACTCACAAGTTACAAACGTTTCAATTCTTGCATGCAAGTGCATACACATATGCACAGAACCCATGCAAGATGGCAGAAACACAAACACAAACATGCAGGAGCCACAACACAAATTGGCATATGCGAAACAGGGAGATGGACAAATTACCTTTGAGAATTTGAAGAACCTTGGTCACTGCATCAGTAGGTGGCATGCTCTCAAAATTATGAGCAGCCTCTCCTGCAACTAAAGCAAGCAAGAGAGGACCACCAGAAACTGTTGCATAGCTGTAAAATAGAAAAAACTCCCCTCGACTACTTGAATCATCAGTCAGATGTCCAAATGTATCAAGATCCGTTCCCCAAAACACATATGGGAAGAGCATAGCAACCTTATTTAACAATCCATATCCCAACCTCTTAATTGCATCAAGCTTTCTCTGAGGCAACTCTGGTATAAATTTAATTGAACCACTTTTCAAAACCCCAAGGGGAACCGTACACAACACCATATCACCCTCAAGCATCTGACTCCCAGCAATCACCTGAACCCCATCACTACCATATCTAATAGTATTTACAGTTCTCTCATACAAAATTGGGACATTCTCAACCAATGCCTGAACTAACCTCCCATTCCCTCCAGGCAAAAAACAATGATCACCTCCCATATCATATGGATCATCCTGGTCCCAAAATGCCAAAGAAAGCTTAGACAATAAGCCTGCATTAGCATATTCCAAATTCGCCAAGTGCCAATTAAACAAACTCATTGCCTCTGAATTCACGTTATCCCCACTAACCTTCCAAAAGGTCTCTAAAGCAGACCCAAGTGATACATCCATCGAAACATCCCCCATCAACTGCCTCAACCTACTCGCTTTATCCAAAAGCCGATTAAAATCAGCCTCGACCTTCATATCCATCTCCTGATCCACTGGCTTCCCATCCAACCTGTAAAGTGGACACTTATCTCTAACCTTGTGAAGCCAGCAACCTAACTGCTTAGCCAAAATCCCTAAAGGGTTCCCCAATGTCCCAGTCAACACACTCCCTCCTAAATCAGCTGATGCAATCACTCTATTCCCTTCTCCTCCCTCCATCTTCTTTGTATAAACTCGCCCACCTGGCCGCTTCCTCCCCTCTAAAACCGTAACCCTAAACCCTAGCCTTAACAACTGTCGAGCAGCAGCCAGGCCTGCCAGCCCAGCACCAACAATTATAACTCTCAATTTACTACTACTAGGCTCAGCCGGAATCTTCTCCTTAATCTCCGGCGCAATTCCAAAGTTTATATACCCGTAGGAAACCAAATAATTATACGCTGAATCTAGCAGAGAATGACAATGTTTAGGCACTGAATCAACAAATATTTCTTTACTCACCCAACGAGACACATTTTCGCGCCATCTCGATATTATGTGATTACGAATGAGAATGTAATTCACCTGCTCGATCCCACCGACCACGCGGCAGACTCCGAAATCAATCTCCTCCTCGGTTAACGAATCAGCCGGAAATCCAGACGTTAACGCCGTTAAAGCCTCGGAGGTCGACTCCTTGTTGATTACTATAATTTCATCGCCGATATCAGGCGTCTTTTTGGGCAAAGAGTTAGCATTGGCGTTAGTATTGGATTCAGGGACTTGTAATTTGTTTGGAGGTAAGTGAGTGGTGGGGACACTGGGCAAATGAAACGACACCGTGAGAGCACTGCGGTTAGGTTGGGATCTGCCACGGCGTCGTTTTCTGGGGACTGGGAAGGAAAGAAGTTGGTCGGGATAGGCGGGTGGTGGAGTTTGACCCGATGGACCTGGGACTGGAGCTGGTGCAGGTGCTGGAGTCGGGGCTGCGGTAGGGCTAGGGTTGGGCGGTGGTTCGAAGAATTGGAGATGGAGAGGAGGAAATTGAGAAAATTCGTCAAGCGATGGGTTCGATGGCTCCATAACTAGGTCGGTTAAGCCGTCTATGGCACGGTGGCAGTTGCGGTGGCTTAAGGGAGGAGATAGGGAGCTTTTGGTGACTCAGAAAATCTAAATGAAAGTGATTATGTAGCTGGATCTCTGCATTGGTGACAATGACCCAAACTGAGCTATTGGGCTACGTAGGCTCATATGGGTCCCCTGTATTCATTTCTTTTTTTCTTTTTAGTTAAAGGGCTGGCAATGAAAGTTTACAGATATAAAACTTTTACTGATGCTCTGCCCGTCAAATTTGGATGCTCATTTCCTTATTTTACAGTCTGATAGCTCCAGATATAGCTTTTGATTTTTCTTCATTTTCTTCCAAAGAGATCTCTATTTAGACGAACTCGTCTTCAAAATGCAGTATCCGAATCAAACCACACTTCACAGCTACCTCTAATCACTCCACTCGGCTTTTCGAAGCGACGTCTCAGCTTCGTTAATTTAATTACTTTAATGTCGAGGTTTTAGATTCGGTTTATGATCTAGTTAGCTCTGAATTTCGCGTATTAATTAGTTTGTTTCTTCTTCTCCGTGTTCGACCTGGAGTCAATTTCTTCTCAAGTGTGCTTTCTGTTTGGTTGCCAAGAGAAAGGATGGGATATACAATTGCGAATGCCGTCCTTGTTTTTGTGTTTATATTAGAATAGAAGAAATTCATCTCAATTCAATGAATTTTGTTGTCAGTTTTAATTGCATATAATGCTAGATTAAATTTCTGCAGCTATTATGAACTACTAAATATGCCATTTGAGGCAAGTTATCAAACTCAGTGTTTTGTGTGAAAGTCTTTATACTGCTACTTGACATTAGTGTTTTTTTCCCTGTTTGCCGGCCTTGCTTGCCTTCATTGCAGAGCATGAAAACTCGCTTGTCCCTGCAGAGTCAGTAGTAGCGACATGGTTGTTGATCTTATTCTAAGTTCTCTGCACATCATACATCTATCTGTTTAACAATTTATATTCTTTTCAACAGGTACACCAATCTTTTAAAGGTCAGTGTCCCTGGAAGGGAGATTCCGGCAGATGCAGTAAATCGAGTATCAGAAGTTTTACCTCATTAGCATGTTCGTGTTGTGAAACCATGGAGCGATATTTACTTCGGATGGTGTGTTGGCATGTAGTGTTGTCCCCATTAGATCATGAGCGAACGGGCACTACAGTGGATGCAGAAGCTGTTTCTTGTCAGAGTAGCTGCCTAAAAAATGTGCAACCGTCTGGAGGTAAGGTTTTGACATAAATCATTGGCGCGACGAACAATCTGTTGTTTTGTTACAGTTCAAAAATTTTTTGTGCAGTCTCGATTTTGTATGCCTGTGCTGCAGTTTCTCATCTATGAGAATAGGTGGGAGATGCCATTATGAACTCCTTTATGTTGATTATTTTTGTTAATTGCCCATATTAATTTTCATAAAAATTTCAGGTCCTTTTTATAACAGTTTTGCCTTCACATAAACCATCTTCAATATACTAATCAAAATTCGAAAATTTAACCCATAACTATAAACTCTCGACCGAGGAAATCAAAATCAAAGTCAGTACATATTTATATATCTGCTTCAAAATTTTTTAAAAAGTTATTTACAAACAAGTTTTGTTTCCAGCATATTCAAGTCTCTGCTTGAAATGAATTATTCTCCTACCTACCTACATCATCACTCTGATTCTGCATCTACACTGGTTCCGCTTTACAAATTATATACTCCAATCAACAGTCCCAAAATATATATATATATCGACCAACAATCTACTCTATACCTAATTGACCCTCCACCGAATTTACAATTAAAATATTGACAAAACAACTTATTCAGGAGGCTAGTTTTATGTTTATCTACAAATATTAGACCAGGTGGAAAATGAGAATTAGGAAGATAAGATGCTAAAATCACCTCCATGTTAGCTATACAGAAGGCGCAGTGCGTCTTCTTCTACTGTCATTCTGAAGTTCTGCCACAGCAAAGGAGACTGACTCTGAGTTCCAGATTAGGAGATCTCAGGAAGTGACAGAGATTGACATTTGTATGCGTCGCTCTGCCATTGAGTAGTTAAGATTTAGTTGTAGCCATGAGAAAATAAATAAACACAACAAATAGGTTCAAGTGTTTGTCACCTCCGGTTGCGATAAGTTTCTCAATGCGAGAAACTATATGTTTTCCGTAAGTGTACTTCTTCAGCACATTGAGATGAACCTTGATGCGAGAAAGAAGTAATTCTAGACTCCGATCATCACAAGTTTCAAGTACCTTTTGCACAACATAGTTTCCAAATGGATCTTTCATCATGGCCTGCATTTTTTCAATTTTACCAACACAGGGTACAAAAAAATCAGTGGAAACTTGAAACGTTCTGTTCCAAGCAAAATAGGAATTGGACAACATCTAGTCTAGTCTCTCTTCTTTCAAAAATGAAATAAATTAAGAAACATATTGAAAATAACAAGCTTATTTGTTCAGAAGTTAAAATATTGAGTCCAAAAAACATTCAAGGCACCCAAAAAAGAAAGCTGACTTCTATGCAACAGTAAATGTTTCCATTTAAAAATGAAAAAAATCATAACAGCACCATTAAATGCATCTCATGCTATAGAGACACAAATAGTTTGAGTATTCAATTTCATAGTTACTTTTCTTGAACAGAAGATTACATGCACATTTTAACATGTTCTAAGAACTTGTATGGGAATAACAAGTCTACACACAGAAAAAACGCACTACACTATACCTGCAAAGGTTCGTTTTCATCAGTTGAACCAAGCATCTCATTCACCAGAAGTTGACATTCCTCAGGGCTCCCAAATGTTAAACATTTCTCCACCACGTTAGAAGCAAATTTCTGCTGACTCATCTTCACAATCTGTCCAGCAAGCTGGCTTATGATAGTGGATCTTTCATGTGGTTTACCATGCTCAAGAACATGCTAACAAAGAATGAAAAACGCAAACATAAGGTAAGAGAAAATTGAACATTAAAAGTTACCTCTTGTAATAAAGCAAAATTTTCAATGTGACAGGTGTAAAATTGAACAAGCAATTCAACACCAGAAAAGAAATAAAACAAAGCACAAAAGAAAGTAGAATAACATGCAATCATATGATTTATCATTTACAGGTTACCAGAAATTCTAAATTTTGTAGGTATATAGGTGTTTGCTCATAGCATGGATGATATAATAGGTAAATCCTTTTATTTCTAGTCAATGGTCATAACCAACCCAGTTTTCATAGAATCATTCAACTGAACAATATTTGGAAACTCTGGTTCACTCCTGAAACATCAAAAGTATTACTCAGGAGGAAAAAAAAAAAGGTAAACACTATACAACTCAAGCAGCCAAATAGCAGATATATTCAGTTTCCAACATGCAAATCATTTGATTTATCATTTACAGGTTACTAGAAATTCTAAATTTTGTAGGCATATAGGTATCTGCTCATACCATGGATGATTATATGGCAAATCTTTTTAAATCTAGTCAATGCTCATAACCAACCCAATTTTCATAGAATCAATCAACTAAACAATATTTGGAAACTCTGGTTCACTCCTGAAACATTAATATTATGATTCTGGAGGGAAAAAAAAAAAGTAAACACTGTACTACTCAAGCAGCCTTTATAGCAGATATATTCAGTTTCCGTAATACACATATGGAAGATCAGAACAAAGGAATCTGTGAGTACCTGAATGACATAGTTCCCATATTGATCTTGTGCCAGATCACATACATGTTGCATAATTTCATCCATAATGATTTGCTGCGTTTTCACATCATCACAATGTTCCAGGACCCTCTGTAGGCCAAAATACATAGTAAATTAATGTCACAAGCCTCACTTGAAAAACAAAAAGCAAATTGCAAGTTTCTAACCTGAATAACTCGGCAACCATAAGGATGGGTGGAAAGAGCCACTACTTGTCCATAGATAGTTGAGATGATAAATTGAATTCGATCTTGTGGAACACACTCTATACACTTCTGAATAACATGGTTACCATTCTGATCGTTGACACACTTCATAACTGAACCATCAAGCTCTGCAGCCATCTGAGTCTGCTGATCCACATGAACCACCTCCAAGGCCTGTGGTCATAATTAGAAGATTAAAAAGATTTCAATCCAGAGAGAGTGATGAAATGATGAAGAATTTACTTGCAATCAGAATATCAAATCGAAGATATACAAAATCGTATCACGACTTAAAACTGCAAACAGGGAAAAAAAAATTAAATTACCTAGAATATGCAGATACCATATCAACACAAAATGAGATCAAGTGGTAAAAGATGAAGAAAGCACCTTTTGAATCACTCTGCAACCATACATTTGTAAACTTAGACGCAAAACATGACCAGTAAGCCGGCTGGCTAGCTCTGCTCTTTGATCTTCTGTACCATGCTCAAAAAACTGCAAATCATGTAAACAAATTATGTAATAATTTTAAATTTTATGCGTTGGATGTGCTTGAGCATTTCAAATTATAGGGGACATACCTTCTGAATTACATAATTTCCAAAAACATCTGTCATCAAGGTACGAGCATGAGGAATGATCTCAGGGAATATCTTGGTCTTTTCTTCCACAGTAGCAGTTTCTAGTTTCTGCTGAATAAACCGACTCCCATACTGATCTGTACTGTAATATATATGAATAAATATTAGCTAAATACTCTAACCAATAAATATGTAAAATAAACACCGAAGAATGCAGTAAATACATACCTGAACTCAACAACATGATCAACAATGTCTAAAAGGTCAAATGACCTAGTCTTGTTGGTTTTGAACTCATCTAAGAAGGATGATGTGAATCTAACTTCCATATTACTGCCAGCACCTGAATGCCATGACACAGGCCCTCTCACTGAGCTTCTCATCATTGAAGCAGAGAGTGAATTTTGCTCATTCAAGAAATTTCCCGATCCAACAGAAGGAAGCACCGTATTGAAAAATGGATTTCCTGAATACGGCAGACCGAGTCTATACGATTGACCCCCATAGTACACATGATTCAAACCACCAGACTTTCCAGAAGGTTGCAGTTCATATTGTTGCTTCTGTTCAGCAAGCAATGCCTCAAGCTGTGCTTTCTGCAACCCATCCAAGTCTCCATATGAAATGCCAAAGTTATTCCTAACATCTAAAGGATCACTCAGGCTGGCCACACCATGAGTTGAATAATCAGATGTTCTCCGGAGGTTCTGAACATAACATGGATCCACTGATGGAGAACAAAGGTCCAGCCCCACAGGATTGACCAATCCACTCAAACTTTGTCCATCTCCAATACCAGAAAAAGCAGAACCTGAACAAAAACAAATGCAACATGAATAGTAATCTGGCCAGGTACTATAGATTTATTGAAAGAACACTTGCAAAAATTATACCACTAAAAAACTTCGAGAGTAAAAGACAGGATTAACCAGTATCAAATTGATTCTTAACCAGAAAATTGAGCTTCTAATAAGCAAAATAATTACCAGGTGCAGTGACAACAAAGTCTGCACTTGAAATATTTGCATTCTGATGTCTAACAACAGATCCTTCTGAACTTCCAAACCCTATAGACTTCATTTTTGAGTAAACATTGGGTGAAGTTGTCCTTCTAGGAACATTTATTTGCCCATTGGAATTTATTATAGAACCACTATGGCTAAGTACAATTCCATTTTTCCGACAAAAATCAATATAGTTTGCAGAAAATGAGAGATTCTCTGCACTGGACTTTTCTATGACTTGTTGCTGCAAACTCTGGTTATGACCATTGGACATATTGTACAGGAAGTCAGACTGATTATCTTGATCCAGTTGAAGCTGAGACAGTGCATGACTATCTTCATCTGCATGTCTAATATTTGACAGGCTTAAACCTGATAATGTAGCGGCAATTTCAGCAAGCTTGGTCATACCAGCAGAAGGATCATTTTGGACATTAACAGCAACCTTCTTCTCGATAGGCCCAACTCTGCTCCCAACAGGAGCAAGAAGACCAGAACTAGGAGACCTCCCAATTAGCTGTGCTTCAGGAGTAGTACTCCTTGACAGTGATGAACCCACTGCAGATGCAAAAGAATGAGAAGCAGATCTATTAAGGCTCTTCACTCCTACAAGTCCTGGGGGAGCTACGGCTGTTTGAAGGGCCCCAAGGGATTCTACTCCATTACATGAAGCAGCTGGATGGGCATTGGATACACCAACAGCACCCAAACCATCACGGAAGGTATTACAACTTGCCGGGCGTGACAGGTGGCCTGACAAGGAGGCAGGTTGTGCAAGTCCTTCCTAAAACGCATCAATACCAAATTGTCAAATTAAGGATGAAGAACCAAACGCATTACCTACAATTTCATTTTGATAATTGCACACATTCAAAAAATTTGGCTGAACAGCATTAGGCAAGACAGAAGCAATTTTTCTAAGTTCAAATATAAATAATCCAATCAACACATTACCTGAACAATGTCAGCAAAGCTCTTCCTCCTCACCCCAAGTCCAGCTGTAGACAATCCAATCAACCCATCAGAATCTATTTCACACCACTCAGTTGAAGTGTTCCTTATTGCATTCCTCGTAGCAGCATTTCTCAATTCTATTAATTCATTCTCTACCTGCTGTGCGGAGAACCCTGGCTGCATTGAAAACAATGAGGATCTATCACTACCATCTAAACCGTTCTTCCTCAAGTCCCCTATGCCCCCAGAAGATGACCCACCACCCTGAAGCCTACGTGCGATACGCCAATCCTCCTTTGACAACAATGGTGGTGGTAGCCTTGGGTTTATGTTATCATGTGAATAATAATATGAAAGATAAGCAGGATGTGAGCGAATCTCATCTTCAGACAAAATCCCACTAAGATTAGCACTAGCACCAGTACCACCACCGGCACTACTAATATTATTCCTAAACAGACTACCTACAGCAGTTAGTGATCCCTCAACAGTGGGCGGCGCACTGCCACTTCGATAAATATTAAGATCCCTTTCTCTCTGAAGAATTTGTTGATGTCGGTTGGACTGTGCTCGCAAAATCAATTCTAGCTCAGTGTTCAAGCTATCTTCTATATTCAAATTCCCATGAGGTTCTTGTAACATGTTAATGTTACTCACAGGAACCATCTCCAATACTCTAATTAACCCCAAAAAAATAAAACATATAAGTAACTAAATTTAATAAATTTAAATAAACAGAAAATTACTTTAAATAATTTTTGTAATAAAAATTCAATCCCAGATCCTAACCATCTGTTTCATGGCAGAGAAATTGTATACACAAAATCAACTCACCTAGAATAAATCAATCAGTTGTCTAACGCACAATTGAGTTTCAATTCTCTCTTTTAATTTCTCAACAACCAAAAACAGCAATAATAATCATCTATATAAAAATAAAATAAAATAGACACAAACCTTCACAAAATTATCGTCACCAACATGAACAAGCTGCTTGTATATAAAAAGCACCTGAAAGTGAGGAAAAAAATAATTAATAATCGTGAAATTCGCAACGAAAAATAGAAAGAAGAATGCAAAAACGGCGCCGTGTAAGGGAACTTAACGATTAGAAAGATGGGAGTTAATTAAAAGGAAAATGGAAAGGGTGCGAGAGAAAATCTAGGAACAAAAATATTGCATAGTGAGATGTTATTATATACAGGAAAGATGAAGATAAATGAGAGTAAGATCGCGTGAGCCTCTTGATTCTTCGAAACGGTCCCTTGTTTTTTCACTGTGACCATATTAAGAAGAATCTGGTATCAGCCGTCCGATGCTCCTTTCGGTGACGGTGCTGCTTTACATCCCTAAACTTATTATTATTACTACTATCCTTCGGAAAAGACTAAAAGGGTTATTTTATAGGTGGAATTACTATTTTAAACCCAAATTTTGATATTACAACGATTTTTCATTACAATAAATTATATGTGCAATTTTTGTACATAAATAATAATATATCATCACATAATTAAATATTATTTTATCTTTAATTTTAAACTATATAATTATACAATGGCATATTACTATTTATATACAAAATTATTTACATAACATTACTCTTTTCCACCCTAACTTTCATGAAAAATTTCTTCATGTATTTGTTCACGTGTCATTTACTATAATTAATTAAAAGGCTAAAGGACTTATTCCTACCAAAAAATTACTCTTTTTCAACGTTTTCACCGTTTATATTTAAAAAATTTAAATAACCACTAATCTATTAAGTTTTGTAGTTAGAGTTAAGAGTAAAAATATCATTTAACTATAAATATTAAAAAAACAAAAATTTATCACATTTTCCTCCCTTAATTTAAAAATCAAATAATTTTTTTCACCTAAGGTTTAAAGAGTGACAAATTCTCTCTTAGGGTTTGAAATTATCATAGAAAATAGTAAAGTTCACCATCTTCAGTTGTATTTTCTCTCTCTCTCTATCTCTCTTGACTTCTTTCTCCCTCCATCGTTGGTCATCTTTGTTGGAGACGAAGACTTAATTTGTTTTTGTCTCAGATGAAGACGAAATCATATTAATCTTAAATAAAAATGAACTTGTCTTTGTCTCTGATAAAGGCGATTTGAGAGGGAGGAAGAGAGGTTGATAAATTTTCCAAAGGAGGAAGAGAGATCATAGACAAAGACGGTTGGGGACAATGAACTGCTATATCTCCTGTGATAATTTCAAACCCTAGGGAAAAATTTGTCACTTTTTAAACTTTAAGTAGGAAAAATTGTTAAATTTTTAAACTAAAGAAATAAACGTGATAAATTTTTGTTTTTTTAATATTTTTAATTAAATAACATTTTTACCTTTAACCCTTACAACAAAATTTAATAAATGAATAAGTATTTGAATTTTTGAAAGATAAATGATAAGAACTAGGCAAAAGTCCTTTGGTCTTAATTAAAATTGTTACTTAAAAAAGTAAAAATATCATTTTGCAAAGACCTTTTTATTTTATTCCTTTTTCCCTTCATTCCCTCCAGTTTCTTTTTACCCCTCTTCTTCGTCCATTTTCAACATGTTGTTGAGATCAGATTCGAGTTTGATCAATTTGTTTTAAAAGGTTATATATAGCTTCTAACAATATTGACACAACCTATACATGAATCAATAAGCTAGATCTAGCCTTTACGACACTTGAAGACTAGATCTCTTCTCTCTCAATTGATAAAAGTCAAATTAGTACTACTTGAGACTAGATCCTTCCTTGACATGAGTTACTCATGGTACATAAGAAATCGACATTACTTGTCACTATATCAAAATCTTTCAAGACTTCTCATATTTTGTGTCTCTCTTGCCATCGTCAATGTCATTCTTATCGTGATTGTGTCTTGCTTCTCTCCTGTGACAATTTTCTTTGTCACCATAACCATCCCACTCCATTTGCAACTTCTCCCTCTTTGTTGGTGGTGACATGTTAGTGATAAAAATTTGGTATATTTTTATAGTTTCAATAAACGTAAGAACGGATTGTTCATTAATATTTGTATTAAGTGTTTATAACAATTTCATAATTTTGTTAAAGTTGACAAACTAATAGTTTATAGTAAAACCAAACAGTTTTCATTAACCAAAATTGATGACGAATAAGTAAATAAACTTTTCAAACTTAAGAGTGAAAAATCATTGTTTTATCAAAACTTAGGTGGGAAATAGTTATGTGGATTTATTTATATTCCACTAAATTAAATATATTCCCAATTAAATAAAAGGAGATTAATTAAAAGAGTGATTAACATTCTCCTACCCAAAGTTTGCCTTAAAACATTTTTTCATTCACTGAATGCATACATCATATTTTTTAAACCCAAAATCTAACTCTTCACTTACATCCCTTTTTTCTTGGGTGGCCTGGTCAGCCCCCACTACCACTACTACTGCCACCGAGTTGCCATCCTCTTACCTTGACAAACCACCCCACCTTCCAACCCTACAAGACACCTTCTCTCCTGCACCCACAACTAGTGTAGCAACCGAGCCACCACCCCTTATCCCGGAAAACCATACCACACTCACAACCTCATAAGTCACCCACTTTAGATGACTGATAATCAATTAATCATATCATGATTATACATCAATCATTTACATATTAACAAGCATTTACATGTTAACAAGAAATATTGGCATCGCAAATAACCAGAATTGGTTCTAAGTCTTAAAAGAAAATTCATGTATTCTGAATAAAATTTTCTTTTCCTTTTGTGTTTTACATAGTAAAATGAAATGGTATAGAGCAGAGAATTTGACAGAAACAAATTCCAGTTCAGTTGTGCAGTAAGCCCTTTTGATTCTTTTATAACGGAAAGAAATTACAAAAGAAAGATTTTGAAAAAATCGGAACCGAAAAACAGATGAGGTAGAAGCTTAAGAGGGTTAAAATGTCATTCATACCATTAATCATAAGTTACTCTGGTTTTCGATCATTTGGCGAACCTCATTTACAACTAAGTATGCTTTATGGACACCAATCAGTTCATCCTGTTTCTTGCAATCCTTCCATAGCTGTAACACAAGTACCTTCATTCAGATCCAGTCGAGGAAGATACATAGATAGCAGTAACAACTAACTAAATAATCAGACTTCAACATATCAGACCTTATTTACAACCAAAAAGCATGAAGTTGCGATATATTCATAAAGAAAATTACCTGAATAAGTGGCATTTTCTAAATGGATTCCCGTGTTGATCGTGAGAGACACATAAAAAGGAGAATTAAGAGTCAATCACATTCTGCAGATATATGTTACTAAGTATCATTCAAAAACCAGTGTTGACTCATCAAGTCCCCAACTCATCAAAATTTTATAGCGTTTTTACAGCATATTGTTCAACTGTTTTTCATCAGTAATATAGATATTTTATTTTTATTACACTAGAAAATCTATTCACTAGATGTTTAGGTGTATGCAATTGGAATATCATTTTGTTCATAATGCATTTACTTAAAGATCAATAGCTGAGAGGTTAATGTTCCACATAAGAGATAACTGTTAAAGTAGCTGATAAAAATAAACATTTGTTACAAGTACAAGCTACTGAATTTTAATAAATTGGACACCAGCACAAATCACAGAAAATACAAGGTCCCTATCGAATTATGAGAAACTTACCGTGACTCCTGCACGAGCAACAAGCTTATGGGGAACAGTGTTGATATCTACATAGTAGAACTGCAATCTAAGGCAATTGTCAAACAAAACGAACAAGAGAAAATTATAACATGTAAAATTTAACTAGCGTAGTCAATATCACATACACTAATAATTTCATAAAGACATACGTAACTCAAAAATAAACTTCATATATGGTTTAATTGATTTATGGTATATAATTTAACTTTATAGGTTTTCTTGTTCATGTCCCGACATAGCCATGTCCACTCCACACCCACAGAATAAATAAAAAAAGGTGACTACAACTTCTGTAAATTTGCTTATGGAAAGTAGGACATTACAATTTGCAATTGAAAGATGCAAGAGAAATTAAAAAGATTTTGATACAGTCTAAACTATCAAAATCAAATGGAAAAGAATGAAATTTATGCTACATCTTTAAAAAGCAAAAACTACAGCCGCTAAATGATTTACAAGATTAAAAATAATCATTAAATACTTGGGAGAAGGAGATGAGTGATGAAGTCTTCCTATGTAGCAAAGCTTCAGGTAAATACATCAACTCAAGAAATAACAGCATCATTTTCCAAAAGTTTCAAGTTTTCGTAATTCCAACAGTTTACATTATCAGAGAGGAAATCAATCTAACCGTGGATAGTAATCAGCAGCCAACTTTTCTAATTTTGGTTTCAGGTACATCCATTTTCTGCACCATGTTGCCATCCTACAAGTTCACATAATACCAATTCAATATAAGTTTGTAAGAAAAAGAATAAGTAATGGATTCACAAACGACATCCATTCCTGATAGCAAGAATTGACAATTTTGAAAACCACAAGAAATCAATTATTATAATGACTCTTAAACAAGATGTTTTAATGAACTGTATGAACAATGAAAGCAGAGAAATTTGAATAATAAAATAACTGCAACTGTCACCAAGAAGCACAGAAGGGAATAAGGTCATCCTAAGTTCAATTCACAGACTAATTATTTCAACTTGAACATTTCAATACTGCAAATACTAAAGATTACAATTAGTAAGAAAGATTATCAGATTCCCAGACAATCTACAGCCTTTGAAGTGACCAATAAAATATCAATTTAGACAACTATTTAGAGTAAAACTCAATTGAAAGGAGTTCAAACTAAATAAACATTAGCCACAGGGATCTTTTCCGGAAAAATAAAAAAGATCATATGTTTGAATATCAGAAACTCTTTGCAAATAAGAGCCAGTATGCCAAAACAGAGAAATTTTCCTACCAATTTTCTAGATTCCGCATAATCTCAACCAGATTTCATTACCCACAACAAAATAAGAACAAACCCACGTGCAACATCAACCTAGTGAATCAAAATCAAAACTATTATCAACAAAACAAGGAATAAAAAAATTCATTGAATATAATAAAGCTTTATTTCTGACAAAAATGAACCAAAAATCTCATGAAATCAACAGTACCAGACAATGATAACGTATTCTTCAAGCTGTTGAGCCTCCGCAATGACCCGATCGAACTGGCTCTCGCTACTGATAGGAGCAAGCTCAACAGACACAGGCGCGTCATCGTCCAGCTGCTGCACGGATCCTTCTTTTGAAACTCTAAATTTCTCCCCTTCAATCAGTAAACGAGTTTTTCCAGGAAAAGCAAAAGATTTTATGGGCAAAGAAAGGATTTTGGAGGTGGAAAGTGAGGGATGTAGATTGAGAGTTTTAAGAGTTGGAGACAGATGGGTTCTTGCAGCACACATGTTGCCGTTGCAGAGAAAGACAGACAAAAGCTGTTGGACGGTCTTTTGTTCTGAACAAAAATTATGAAAAAGAGTAGGTTGCGTGGTGAGAATAGTCGTACCTCACGGGGCTCGCTTCCGCGGTGAGAATAGGGTGGTCTCTGAGAATAATTTATGCCATCTTACGGTTTGACAAAATATAAACACTATAAATGTCTCTTGTTTTGTTTTTTAAATCAACGTGATAAAATTATACATTACGTCATTTTTTCTTCAAAACTGATTGCCAAACAATATGAATGTGACATTGATCTGCAAATACATATTCACAAGGGGTTTTATGATACCTTTTCAAGAGTTTTTAAAAGTACTAACTGGAACGTAGAGATGGCAGGTCCAATATTTATAGAGTCGGGTCGGCCACTAAATTTAAGAGTTTGATTTATCCAATATGATTGATTTAATCTTGAAAAGATTATCCAATTTAGGTGAGGTTATATATATATATGATAATTATGTTGGTAAAATTAGAGTTTCAATCTACCTTTCATTGCATAAGAAAGAGATTTTTCGATAAAGACTGAACGAGAACAGATAAAATTCTCATAATCTGAGTGGGATGAGAATATGGATATATATATCTCTGATCCATTCTCTTCTTAGTTCATCTCTAAACTTTTACATATTAAATTACTTTTAAAAAATTTAAATTATTATAAATATATTATAATATCTTAATAAACATTTTATTATATTTCTAACAAGATGGGGAAAAAAATTTTTCCCGCGAAAAAGAGGTAGAGATTTCCCATCTCCCCTATATTTGGAACACGGAAAGGTTTTCTCTCCGAGTGCTGAGGATAGGACTAAAGTATTCAAACTCTAATGTCCAATTGCCACCTCTACTTGAATGAAATAAACCCTCAAAAAAGCCAAGAATATGAATTAATTTCACTGATTTATTCAATATATATATAGAGAGAGAGAGAGAAAAACATTAACACAGAGAAGTGCAAATATGTTTAAGTCACAGACGAAAACACCATCCAGACTTACAGCAACTGCAAAATTAAGAAGAATAAATAACATTCTCATCACAATCAATTCTACACCAGTGAAATCTAATTCTCATAATTCTCATTGCTGCCAAAATTTCTCAACTGCTCAAGCTCTGGACAATTTCGGAAAGAGCTGAATATGTTCCTATCACTGAAGATATAACCCCCACCACGATAACTATACTACAAACTGTAACCTGAGCCAAAAACAAAAAGGGAAACATGTAATCATTCATATGATATCAAGCCAAAAAAAAAAAAAAAGTTTAAATGGTAAACAGATGATCTTGCCTGAAACCATGTAATTTTGCCCCTCAGGATGCTTAGAAAGCAAGCACAAGGAAGGATTAACGTCTGTAGAGAAATAATTTGTTAGTGTAAAGTGTAAACCCCAACATAAATCTTCATCAAAAGGAAGTTGCTGCAGAAACTCACCACAAGCATTGTGAGTGAGGATCCGATCAGGGACATGACCAGACCTGAAACGATATGAAAAATAATGAAGTTGAGTTGTTTAAGTGTTTCTCGGCAATTAAGGGGAAAAGAGGATTACCGAAGAAGGGGACAGTGAGGGCGACAAGCAAGGTGGAGAGGACTAATGCAGTTCGAATGCAGATAGCATAGACGTGCGACTTGAGATGATTTGATGGTATCAACTCCTCCAGACTCAGTGCGACTGGAGACATGGTTAATGCATATGTGAATCTAATTAAGGATAACCGAAATTTATACTTTCTGTGATTAATTCGAAGAGAAGGAATGAAAGAATAATGATAGCTCAATACAATCAACCAATGAGAATGTCATATATTTAGAAAAGGATATTTTGTAAATGGATTAACCACCTGCACAAGGAAATAAACAAGTTATAAGAACCAATTTACAGAATGTGAATATTGACAAAGTCAGAAGAAAGGAAATGTCACTTGAGTGCATCAAATTTGGCAAATTTGCACAGAAAGTATTGACGATTTAAAGAGATTAGTGTGAAAGGTAAGCAAGCATACTGTAGTCCAAACAGCAATTTTTGAGGCAACCAAGTCTTTAGGCATGTTGAGAGTGAACTGGGACATTGTTGATTCTCCAAACATTGTGTACCCCATTACAGCAACACCGGCATACATCACAGTACAGATAATAAAACTGCATTTACAGTATATTAATAGCAGTTGCAGATGAAAAGAGTGACATCAAATTTACAATGTAATATTTACCATGTTAACAGGACTGATGGATATTGGTTTGGTTTGGCCATTGAAGTGTAGATGTTTGGGAATACAGCGTGTCCCGAGTAGCAGAAACCATAGAGACCAATGGCAACAGGAAAAGTAGCAAGGTTAAATGTTGTTCCTTTGCTGTGAACGCCAACTCCATCTACCAGACCAACCCAGAACAAGCAGAAGACCACCAATACTGATGCAACAACACCGCCAGCTGGAAACAGAGAAAATACATATTCAGTACTATTTAAGAAAGACCATCAAACAAAAATCACCCAAGACCAAAATGCTTACCAGATATATAACTAAGCACACTCAGGTCTCTGAGCCAAACCGTGGGAAGAACAGCAAGGGCGGTCATCAATGCGAACAAATGATGTGAATTTAGATCAAATCCACCCACATTTAAATGTGCATTGGGAAATAATGAAGATAAGTTGTCACTCTCCAAAATTATATGTTCAATACAACAAGCCTGCAGGAGAAGACGACTAGGATAGGAGTCCTCAAGACAGATTTTAAGAGAAAAAATATTTAGCTTGTAAGTTTATGAAAATGGCAGCACTTAGCATCATTTGATCCCGCTCAATAATCTGAAAATTATTTTACAATATCTGCTTTTTACCAGTTTCTCATTTTAGATTACGGAATGGTTTGAGGTATTCCAATTTTTATATATAGTCACAGTGAATGCCTCAATTCTAAGGACTGAATATGAACAAATGATTGATTTAACATTAATCAATTAGTATATCCAAGTGAAAATGATATTTTGGAAACACCAACAAGATTTGATTGAATCATGGAAGACGTTGATGAATTCCTTCATTGTTCTTGAGTCTATCCTTACATTACATTTCTACCATGTAAAAAGTATAATACAAGAAAATTTTGAAATATCAAAAAAAAAAATTTTGAACATTTATTTTCATGTTTGAAATCTCTCTTATAACACTCAAAACTAATTTAGGTAAGGGTATTTTTTTTAATTATATTTACTAATAATAAATTAAATTATAATATTTACTAGGTTAAAGGACTTATTTCCATTCAAGTTTTAGTCTATTTTCAAATTCACACCCACAAGGTTTTAAAATCCCAAATATCTACCCATTATTCAAAACCTGTTAAAAATTTCGGTTATATATAAAGGTGAATTTGTCATTTCAATAATATTATTAAAAATTATTTAATTTTATCATTTCAATAGTATTATTAAAAAAATATTTAATTTTATCTCATTCCCCTTCAGAATTTGAAAACTAACACTTTCACCCATGTTTAAACTTTTCTAGTTTTGAAAAGTGACTACTTCCGCCCTCCCCCCACACCTAGGTTTCTTCTTTTTTTCTTCCTTCTTCGACCGTTGCTCCATCTCCGATGACCTCCTCTACCTACCCAAACTGTTAGTTGGCTCTCCTTTTCGTTGAAAGACGAAGAGACGTCAACGAACGAACGAATGAAGACAAAGTCTTCGCCTCTTCGTTTGTCGATGGAGAGAGACGAATCGTCCTTGTCTCCGTCGATAGAGGATGATTCAAGGCAACGTCTTGACGACTTAAGACGAATCAGGCAATTCGTCTGTTAGATTCCAGACACGTTTTTGTCATCATGACATGGGTGCTTTCGTCGTCAAGTAATCATCCCAATTGCTTTTATCATTATCATCCAGAACTTAATCATGAGAAAAATTATTAGTTTTCTAAACCGTGAGGGGAATTATATAAATGTTTAGGGTTTAGTACTAAAATGATAATTTTATTTTTGTTTCTAATAAAAAAATTTTAATAGAAGTTAGCTCATAAGTAAATAATTAGATTTTTGAAACTCTACTAATGTATACTTATCTTTGCATTAAAATTTACTTAAGAAATAGTCCTTTTGCCTATTTACTGAGATAAAAAACTCTGGTAGATGGTGGTAGGTAAGGAGCTGTAGATAGTATGCTTTGCGAGGGTTCAATAATGAAAGCAGTCAAAGGAGAGATGAGGCTCTGGTCTAGAAACACATCGGGGTCCCTGGTATAAATTGGTGGGCTTCTACTGGAATGTAGTATATCCGAATTTATGCGAATATTTATGCCAGTTAGACAACTAAAGGTTACAGTAAACAAAGAAAGATAAAAGAGAAGCCGGCTGTACTTACATATAATTCCACATATAGTATTATCTGCACACAGTGAAAAGCAACGCAACAAACGACAATATCAGCACCCAGACAAAATATAATCATCTTTTTTAAATCTTTAGTTTCTTTTCAGCAGATGCAGAGCTGCAAAACCACCTAGATTTGCGATATAAATATTTATTTCTCATTGCCCAAATATTTTTTACAAGTGGGTACCACCCAAAGGAATTTCTAAAGAATACCATGTTGAAAGATTGCAAATGTTGGAAGTGATGAAAGGACTTACTGATATAGCAATTCGGCCAACAGTGCCGAATGCAGCTTGGCCGATGTCCGGGTAAGTCTCAAGGCCAGGTTCACTATCGAGGCAGTAACGCAAGAGGATTCCAGTGTAGAAAGAAAGGAGTCCGAATATTAACAGAATGGATAGTCCAACCCATCCTCCCTCCTTTGCTGCATATGGAGTGGAAAGAAGTCCAACTCCACATAGAACATTCATGCCTGCATAGCAAAATCATTTTGAAATCCCATTATGAATAACTGGATTTTTTTTTATAATAAAACTATACATACTCATTTAAAGTATACAAATAAATACATATTTGATGTATATCTCTCAATCACGTGATGACACATGTAAGTATATACCTATTTGTGTACTTAAAGTGGATACACGTATTGCTTTTTTTTTTTTTAAGATCTAAGAAGACTTCTCGGACCATACTTAGAAAACTGCTTTGGAACTTCTAATGAAAATTCATTTTCTTGTTAGCTATTTAGTCATTTCATGTGCACCATGTGCATTAATCAGCTAGAGACAAAGGCAGCAAGACACAAACATAAACAATAAATTTGTTTATCGGATTTGAAGAAAATTGTGGTTGTTTTAAGATGCAGAAAACACACTTACGGTTTTTTAATCCTATAGGCAAGATGATGAAGTATGTGAATCAACTTAGGTGAAACATCAGGATATATTGAAAAGCTGGTGGACTGTATCTAACCATGCGGGAGACTGATGTTGACAAAGAGATAAACAAATATTCGAGTTTATCGTTGACAATGTGTCAACATATGTAGCACAACATGATTGACTTATGTGGCCCCTGCTGACTGGATTCAGCTTGGTGGCTGTAGTAATTCCAGAAGGACAACTTGCGGAAGACAAACTTTTGATGACTTCAATGATGAAAGCTAAGCTTTTTTGATTATTTAATGGCCGATACTGTTAATACTTTAATCTTGAAGATGCCTCCACTCCTTGAAAGTTCAAGGAAATGAATTTTACTACAATGGGCTTATTGTCAAGAATTTGTAGGAAAACACATTGAATAGTTTATCAGCCATAAATTAATGAAATTAGCCTTAAGATCAATGATCAAATACAAAGAATGAGAACTGTTGTGATACTAACCATTTAACACGGCTTGAGCATATGAGCTCTGGCCAGCAGTTGGAGCTTCATGAGAGACATGGGATGGTTTTGAATCCTTGATCACAGCAGTCCTTCTTGGCGGAATAGGAGGAAGAAGAGAATGAGAACTGCGCCTTTGTGGTGGCAATTCCTCGTCTGCTACTGTTGGTAGAAGAGGCTTTGTCTCAGCAGATAACGATTCAGGAGTATGTCTTCTCGTTAAAGAAGACGAAAGAAAGGAGCCGCTTAATCTTGACAGTGTAGGAGTGCCCAAAAAATTGAGACTCGGAGATGGCACACTACTATATAGATCAATGGATTGCCTGAAACATTATTGAAATGTGTTAAGCTTGCGTTACTTAACAGGGTTAAGTATAATTCATGTTATAGAATCATCATAGTTTGTCATTAATTGAGACTCTCTTCCTCCATCATGTATATTGTAATAGTTTGCATATTACTGATATTCCATTGGTAGGTCCTGTGCAGAAAACAAGTCTCTAATATCATCACGGCAACAAAATCCAATAATTGCAGAAAAGATTTGTGGGTCAAACGTCATATAAATATTACATGATTTTTGGTGGACAGGGTTTTTAGCCTTTCTTTTCTGCTACAACTTTTTGCAAGTATCTTAAGTTAATCACACCTTCCAGTATTGTCTTTCCCTTTCTCAAAAAGCAATCAAAGTCATCCAGTAATCCAATATTCCCTTCTAACATCCTCATGAGTCTTCAGAAAACATGCCCATTTCCCTCTCCAATTGTTGATTTAGAAAACGAAATTCGTATGTATATTCAACTGTTATAGGCGAGTTCAAAAGCTACGAAGATACTGATTCACACTTATTAAAGATAAAATGGAATAGTCATAAAGAAGGACAAGGATAGACAGAAATCAACAAGTAGAGAAAGACCTGTAACTTTGAGGCCAAGAAGTGGTGTTGTAAGAACCAGGGTTGTTTTGTGGATGAATTTCACCGGAAGAATCAGAATCATTGCCATCATCTTCTTCACCTTTAAACTCTTTCTCCTCATCATGTTCTTCTTCTTCACTTTCAGTGTAGTAACTCTGATCTGAAACTGAGTTCTTCATCATCTTCTACTGCTCTTATTTCTAGGCAAAATTCTATGGAAAAAATTTACAACACAGTCAATTTAAGCAGATATGGTAACATATATGTAACCACTTGCCAGCTAAAATGTCTAAAAATTGTAAATTTATATACAGAAATAACAGCCCAAATATTATGACAAATAATATACGAAAAAAAAAGGGTAAGATGACTAGATACTGAAAACAGATAGATTTGCTTGTTTTTTAAGGCCATGGACTAGAAAATTCTAAACTACAAATTTTCTTAGGAAACAACAGAAATACGTAAAAACTGAAACAAAAAACCAGGATTTACAAGAACAATAAAACCAGATTTTCATTTCTTCAAAGTTAAGATTGTAAAGCCTGAGTGAGAAAGTAATGTGTCTCTGGCAGCTGCTATTATTTTTTAAAAAGAAGCTCCTAAAAGAGAGAATTATGGCGTTTTCAGGAGATAGTTCTGCAAAAGGGAAAAATTCAAGTGAACCTTTTTCACGAGTAAACAGAGGGTTTTCAGGACCTCTGAATTTCTATGGACGTTCTGAATAACAGAAAGAAAAAAACAGAGTTTGAAGCAGAGAGAGTATGCAGCCTTCAATTTATACCTAAAATATTCCTACTCAGCACCACCTTGGGATTTCTATTTAATTTATTTATAAAACATAAAAAATACAAAATTCTTCTAAATTATACAAAAAAACAAAAAAAGAAAAGCATGTGATAATATGAAAGAAAATGAGAATCACAAGCGATTCTCCGCATATTTTGATTTGCTTGATTTGGGAAACTTAAATTTGTTTCCAAAATTCTGCACATTGTGTTGCCTTATTCACAAATTAAGATACCTTTCCAATTTCCACCTCTTTCTTTCATGTTCTATTATGAATTAAGTTGTCAAAATTTGGGCTATGATTTAACAAATTTAAAAGGAAAAAATTAAAATAACAAATTTTAAGGGTCTAAATGATATTAACTAATACTTGTAGGATTATATAAATATAACCAAGAGTCTAAATTAATATTCATTTTACCTTCATCTCTAACTTCAAGATTTCTAATCCCTCAAACAATTTTTTATCTACAATTTCATCTAAATTTCAGTTAAAAATTAATCAAATCTGTCAACAAATTCATCTTTATCCAAGCAAATAAATATTTCATTACGTTGTATTTTTCCTTTTTTTCAATATCTAAATTCAAAATTTTAAAATTTCTTCTAGTAAAAGTGGTAGGAGTGAAAAGAAAATAAAAAAAAAAAAACCGAAGGCAAAGTATTTAGGGTAAGGTAAGTGGGCTAAACATAATTTTTAAACCTAATATGAATATAAGATTTTTACTATTAGTTTAAATGTATTGTTCTTTTTATTACAATTCTATAATTCTAAAAACATTTATTTATTTAGAACATTACAGATAAAACATGCCACAAAATGTTCGTAGAGATGACTTATTCATGAATCAGTATCGCAAGAGAGACTAGCTTTAGTATATCAACTCTAACACCATATTTACTAAGTAAAACTCTTTTTTTAAATCATTGAATAAGAGGAGAGAAGCCCAAGTCTTATTTATAATTAATTATAATAAAATTATACGTATCTATTTTAAATATATAAATATATACATATTTATATATGTTATCACATTATTAGATAACTTTGAATTAAAAATAAAGTAATATTCAATCATATAATTATATATATAAATATATATATATTTATATATTCAAAATATATACATATAATATTACTATTCGATTTATTATCATTACTTTTCACAAATATTTAAAATGAATAAATCCATTCAATTACTATAAATATATGCATAAACCTATTTACTCAAATCATTTTGTTAAATTTCTCCTAGTATTATTATTTTTCATTTATTGTGACTCCCCCAAAGAAAAAATGTCAAGTTAATTAAACTTGACTAAAACCTAGGAACTTTAGTAGCGTAATTATTTTATTTTATTTCTTTGAAAGCATGATTCACACAAATGACATAAGGCTGCCCATTATTGTATATTATATTTCAAATTCATATGAAAAATTATTAATATTCGGCACTATATAAATAAATAAAACTCAGAGCTTATCCCCACACGTCATATTGCATGATTTGGACACCCATAAAACATTTGTGATCGAAATGTATGGAGGCCCAAGCATTGTGGAACTCTATAAAGCGAAATCAAATACCCTTATACGTCTAATTTTATATATAAATAATAATTTATTATTATATAATTATGTATTATTTTATTTTTTATTTTTAATTATCTAATCATATAATGATATATTATTATTTATGTATAAACTTTATACACATAACACTACTTATTTTTATATATATATTTTCAATACATAAATAAATACATATTTATATATATCATGATATAATTAAATAATTTTAAATTAAAAATAAAATACTATGTAATCATATAATGATACATATAAGTGTTATTTATTTGTTTATTCAAAATTGGTATGTATAATATTTCTCCTCATCAATAAAACTATACGTACACATCTGATATATAATTTAGGTGTATAAATAATGTATTATTATATGATTAAACGATTTTGAATTAAAAATAAAATAATATCTACTCATATTTTATATTATATATATATAATGTAATTAAAAATATGTGTACATCAAATAGCATATACCCAATTTGTGCTGTAAAAAATGTGTAAGATGTTATAAACAGTCCAGTCGATATTGTCCGCTTTGGGCTTCAGGCCCGCACGGTTTTGTTTCTCCACTTGGGAAAAAGCCTCAACTGGGTTAAGGGCTTCTGGCCCCTGCCTATATACACGCTCAGTGGACTGCACGGGAGCGATGTGGGACTTCAGGTCACAACACACCCCCCCATCGCGAATCGTGCTGATAACGTGTTATAAACAACCCAGTCGATATTGTCCGCTTTGGGTTTCAGGCCCGCACGGTTTTGTTTCTCCACTTGGGAAAAGGCCTCAACTGAGTTAAGGGCTTCTGGCCCCTACCTATATACACGCTCAGTGGACTGCACGGGAGCGATGTGGGACTTCAGGGCACAACATAAGATAATATTTGTTCATTTTAATAAGGCCAGCAGACATCATCCTCCACATTAGAAAATGTGTTCTGTTTGTGGTTGCAGAAACAGAGGCCCTTTTGTGGTTGCAGAAACAGAGGCCCTTTTTTATTTGGGATTCACTGAAATTTGGAAAACAGTGTAAAGGCAACAAGTAGAATCTGACAGACATTCCATGTTTGGTTAAATAAATGATATTTCCATTGGAATCTCATCTCATGAAATCCCAGAGTTCGACAAAGTGAATCTTTTTTATTATCTTGTTTAACAACATTAAGCAGACGGGTGCATAGTTGCATTCCAGGTGTAACTCACCAGAAACAAAGTTCAATCCAAAAATAATTGACAGCCGCCCTCTCAAAACCAACCATTTGGAACCCAGTTACACTAGCAATAATATAATACTGTTTGTTGACCTCAGAAAATTTTGCTGTTCCCTGATGGAGATTGTACTCTAATTGATCTTAAAAGCTTCAGCAATATTCAGATGCATAAATGGAATTTAACCCTAATTCACTAAGAAGAAATGAAGTTCAATTATCACACCTGGCTAAGTTTAGTTCAACTTAAATCTTCACAATGTTCACCCACTTGGCCAAATTTTGTAACCCCTTTAATTCATTCATTTCTTTAATTTCTTCTCCATGTTAATCATTCAGTTCCTCTCATCATAAACACCTTATGCTTATTTACATTAATGATTTCAAAACTCTAATGTCACAAATGCAGACTGAGAAAATGTAAAAGGTTCAATAGGCAACCAGTAAGGCCTAAAGAATCTGGTATGAAGCAATTTCTATGTAAATGTTTAAACAAAATTGATATTATTTATATTCTTCAAGGATTTTTCCCAGAAATAGTAGTAACTTTCAAATGGTAGGCAAAAGCATTTGTCTTACCAAATGAAATAAACTCCAATCAAACTCTATACAAATAATACAAACATGAATCTCCATCAAGCAGAAAATTATAATGTTTGTGCAGCAGCAATGTACAGGGGGTTGAAGGAAACAAAACTTATGACAATCTAGTGCACATGATGATATAAAATCTACAAATATGCCAATATTGTAAAGGTTATAACTAACAGGGTGCAAATTTGCCCTGAGTTTATGATGAAAGAACTGTAGTTGATTGGTCAGTTGCTTCTTTTCGCTTCTCTGCACCTTTCATAAGTGAGGCATAGAAAGAATGAGTGAAAATTTCCTTTTCTAATCAACAAAAAGCACAAGGTACCACTGATAATGAGGTCTGACTAGTGAAAGGTTCTACAAAGTATGGGATGAAGTAGGGAAGTTAGTTCCATCTTTGAGATGGCTCATTGCTGTGGGACAAAACCAGGTAAGCATGTTCGGGCCCAATATCTGATCAAAAGGCAAGCAACTATTCATAGTTGGTAAATTACAGATATATATCAATTTGTACAGAAAGCAAATTGCCATGTGAACTAACACATGCAAAACACACTAGGATATCTATTATATAGATAGAGAGAGAGAGAGAGATTACCAAGGTTATGTTTTTATAGGCACCTAGGTTGAACGGATGTCGATAGCTCTGCCCGGATTTCCTAGCCAACCATGCTGCTTGTTCTGCTTCATGGGACTAACACAAGATCCATCTCAAAATCATTTCAATAACCAAAGAATATCCATGTTGTGTATCCAACTTCAAAATTTCTAAACTTACCTCTATGGTAGTCATATTTTTTAAGATGAGGAAAACATGCCAACCGAAGAGAGTTCCAAATGCTAAGCTCAATGAAACCATCATTATTCCACAAGCAACCTAGAGGATATTAAATATTTTCAAAATCTTCAAAAAGCATAATCATAATATTAAGTGTTAGGACTCATGTTTATGCGATCCACAGGAAAAGGGGATTGAGAGCACATGGCACACAAGGGAGATGGGGCACCACTTAAGTCAACAAACAACATACATGTCAGGAATGTGTCTGGGCAGTTAAAGAATGAGCAACAATAAGAGACTGACTGAGAGAGGAATGAAAAAAAAAAATTTAGGGAAACACCTCGAAGGCCAATCCATTGGGGAGGTTTTATTGAGTTGTTCTTGCTTTTTTAGTGGGTAATTTGTAAGGAAGCATTGTAGCTTGTTCTGGCGGTAATTATTTAACAAAGGCAATACAAACAGCTCTTATTTTCCATAAGTATTGCTTGTGCTGTACATCACTTGTGTTGAATACTGGCTGGGTTTATACCATTAAGTTAGTAGACTTGATGCTAAAACATAAGTGACAAAGGAAAAGGTGTCAGTACAGCTAAATTCTGAATGCAACAAGGCTACATAAAAACATGACATTAAGTTTAACAACTTCAAACAATATAGAAATAAGCAAGTAGACTACTAGAGTTAACTTGATCGACAGACCTTATTTGTAGCATTCTAAGACTCATGCAAAGTTTAAACTATTGCGGAATACTTCATGATTAATCAATTTTCAAACAGACAATCAAGGCACTCTGAAGACCAAAATGTTATCTAATAACACTGTAAAAACCATATTATATTACTAACTAGCTTGTATGGTTTGTCTTCACCCTGCCACCTCATCTTTTGATCTCAATAGCCTAAATTTGCAGGACAAGTAACTTCTACATAAATATAAAGACTGCAGCCTAACTTTCTGAAGTGTCAGTAAAAAGCAAAAGCAAAAAGACCAAGCCACAAGTCTCAGCTTCTTGAGTATTTGATTTATAAAACCACTAAAAAAGTGTGCTAGTAAATTGAACAAAAAGCTGTAGGTGAACTTCCAACTTACATAGAATATCTTAAGCTGAACCTTTTCACTGAAATTCCATTCCCTTTGCAAAGCACAGCCAATTACCATGACCTAACATATAAGAATTCTGGTCACAATTTAGGCTCCTTCACAATATTAACCATGAAAGAAGAAAAGTAGTTCAAACTTACTGTAGAGTAGAGGCTCCCAATAGTAGCATAAAGTGCAAGCAGAACAAAGGCCTTGTAGTTCTGATAACCAACGCAATTGTTCATCCACAGACAGTGATGATCCTGTGACATATTGTAGTAGAAAAAGATGTGGTATTATTTATCTTTCAAAGTTAAAATCAAAAGTAATCAAACGGTTATTTGAAGAGAATCTTATAAGACCTACCATCCTTAACACACACCTTCGGCAGACCTTGCAATGATGTGCCCTTGGAGGCTTGTGTGCAGAACACTTGTCGCATTGCCTAACTCGTGCACTCTATGAGAAATATGCAATCACTTGTTCACATATACATTAAATTTCGCCTAGCCCTTACAACTAAGTCATTAATATAACATCACACTTGGAGACAGAGGGAGCAAACATTTTTTCATCTAACAAGATAATTCACTCATTTTCTAATCAATTTATTCTTAGTCATCCTTGATCTAGACCAAGGATCACAGTCAACATTGAAGATAATACATGGACATTAGTGGACATTTTATTAAACAGCATTTCCCATCGATTCAATTTACGACATTGACATATTAAGTGAATACAAAACAGCGTTTAGCAATATATATAGAAATTTAGAGAAGATCTGTGAATCATTTTAAGTACTTAAACCAAAATTCACTCTTAGACCAGCTTTTCTCTGCTTCAACTCATATCCAAGAAGACTTGTCCAATTGTGCAAAGCCAAAAAATCTTCTCATTTAACAATAATAATCACATTTGGTTTACCGATCATCTTCATTGATTCTGCTACACCATTACATAACCATGTCACTTTATAATCCTCCTCACAAACAATACACCACCCGATCGAAGATCAATCTTTTCAAGCTCTCATCTAACCAAAATCCAAATTAACATTAGCCCTTCTACAACATCTTCCTTACATTTCAAAAGTCTCAATCACAATGTAGATTTAAGTTCCATCCCTCGATCCTAGCATTCAGATTACAATATTTATCTAAATTATCCATTTTCATTCGTTTCTACCGATAAGATCAACATAAACACTTCAAAACAGCTAAAAAATATAGATTTAAATTAAAGAATTAACTAAAAAAAAAACTCACAGTTTTGTTTGATTCTTGGTCTGAGGCAACGATAAGTTCAACATCAGGGACATAAGAGGGAGAAACTTGACCTGGGTCAGTGACAACAGCGACAACAAAAGAGAAGACAAAGAGAAAAGCGAAGAAAGTGAAGATCAAAGCGTTCAAAAACCCATTTGATGTCTCCAAACCAAACCAATCTTTCATAAAAACAAAAACTGTTGCGTAATACACAAACCCCAGTAATATAAACATTGCAACAACTGGGAATGACAATAATCTTTGGAATTTCGTGGTCATTTTTTCCTTTCTTCTCTACTAGAGCTGGAGAATTCAATTTGGTTCTGTTGTTAGTTGATTCAAGAAGGAAGGTGACATTAAAAATAAATAGATTACTTATTGGCTTAATTGAGATACAGACCATTTGGCCCAATAATTAGATAATTAGTTTGCTGTGAGGCCGATTAACTCGAGCCATATTTCGAGCCAAATACAAAAAATTATGGGCCAAACCTGTGGAAAGCTCTATTGGCCCAATCCAAAGAGAATTTATTCAAAACCCAAAAAAATTAGAACATAGCCCAAGTATGATAAGATGAACCCTAACATACCTTTGCAGCAGGTCCGTTAAGAGTCTCTGGGATTTAAACCATTATTCACATGTTTAAAATCTTTTTTTTTTCTTGGTCACTCAAGTTATGATAAGATGAATCACAACTGTACATCTGATTAGTAGATAATTAATTCAAATACAAATTAAAAAAAACTGTTAGTTGTGTTTAAATGAACAACTTCGTTAAGATATTCACTCTAAGGTGACGTTTAGTTACCAGACCAGACGTTTACAACCCCCGAGAGTAGGGAACGACCAACTCTTTTTAGACCATCCACACAAACAAGCTTCATGTGTTAGGTAAGCCAGACCGAATATGGACAGACACACGATTTTCCATTTAGTAAATACATCTTTTGCTTTGTGGAACAAGGTTCCAACGGAAAAGGCTAAAATCATTAAAGCTTTTAACAGCTTCCTCGCCCATTTACATGTGGTGAGAAGTATCTCAGTACAATGGCGATGGTTATGATTACAATTTATTCAATTCTATGATAATTTGAGTTGCCAGACTATCTTTTCATGGCGGGACACCACCATGTCGTCGACTCAGATCTTTCCATCACCGGTGGACCTACATGGCTTGGGACCACCATCTCTGGTGGCCCCCTTCTCTTTCCATCATTCACCGTCACACTGCTAGCTGCTCCCTCTGCCTCCTCCTGCACGGCCACGGTGAAATCAAACGTACGTATATATTCTGCATGCTCACACTCTTTAAATCACCCACCTTAATTAAACTTTATTATCAAATAAATAAACGAAATTATACACAAAATATTTCATCATCGATGAAATCAGAATCTGATATTTTTGAAGGGAGGGGACCAGGAGGAAAGGTTGATGGAAGAGCCTTAAATTTGGTATAAATGGTAAGAAAATAAAAGTAAAAGGGCGTTGGATTTATGGGAAATTGAGGTGGATGGATTGATGAGTCACCATCGATCAGGCTTTTCGAGGCATAGTACGAGCAATAAATGGTAATTATGCAAGTATGTTTCAGCTAGCTACCTTTATGAAGTATGTCACTATGAGAGGAGGAAGAAGCTTCAACGTGGCTCCATTTTTTCAGATATTTCCCTGAAATTAGGCCTAGAGGATCATGATATTTCAGAGGAGGCAACGCTACCTGTATACAAATTGGGTATCTAAAATAAATATACAAATAATATATAATTATATAATTGTATAAGTTTTATAATATTTTATCATATAATAATTTATTATTTATATATTTAAGATATGTATATATAATTTTTCTTTTAAGAGAAGCAACCTGACTAATATTCATATTAGGAAAGTTCATTAAAATTTGATTAGTAAATTATAAGATAAAAAAGGGGAATTATATTAGTCAACCTTCCAAGAATAAATCTTACAAAATTTACAAGTCCTCCAATATTGATAAATTTTTTCTGAGAGTTGGTAAAGTTGGTTATTTTGCAAATAAAAGTTACGTATGGTTCTCCTATATATTCATTTTTTTTTCAGAGTTTTAATGATTGTTTATTTTGCAGTAGGCAGAGTGCATACAGTGGCTATGATCCCCTTTTTTTTTTTTCTAAAAAGTAATTTATAATCTGATCAGAAAAAGAATTACACTTTTGCTAGAATAAAAGAGAGAACTTGGTCTTACTAGATTAAAAAAAAAAGAAAAAAGAAAAAAACTAATCCTTATGATAGCCAAAATATATATATAAGGTAAAACCCAAAAACAGAAAGGAAAATAAATCAAGGGGAGTTAAGGCTCTCCTAAAATAACATTTTAAATATCTTGAAATTTAGAAAAAAAAAACCTTAAAAAACATGATAAAAATATCTGTGAAGGCAAGTTTTTTTAATTTTACAATCTAATCTACTGCATAGTTTACTTCTTGGATAGAATAAAGAATGTTTATATTCTAATTCAATCAAAGTATGTTAGTATTAAAACAAATGGTGTCAAGTCATGATAGATACTTCATAAGTTACTTTGTTATGTCTTAGATAATTGAAATAGCGAAACAACAAAAAAAAAATGTAAGAGAAGCAGGACCAGAACAATATAAGAGAAGCAAAGTTAAAGCAAGCCATGAGGTTAGAAAATTTCTAGAATTCTAATTATATTCAATTGTATCAATATGAAAACATCATTAAAATTATTTTTCCACTGCAAATAAAAAAAAAGTAAATATTATTTATTCTTATAATATCTTGCAACATCTTATTAGATAAAATAAATTTTGCGTATCTACTTTGAGTACACACATGAATACACATTTGATGTGTATTGACATATAATTGAATGATTTTAAATTAAAGATGAAATAACACCTAATTACATGATGACACATATAAATGTGTACTTATCTATGTACTCAAAGTAAATTACGCATAGTATTGTTCTATCATATATATACTTATTCAATAAAATTATGTGTACCCACTTTAGATATATAAATATGTGCACACTCATATGTGTCATTATGTGATTGAATAATTTTAAATTAAAGATAAAATAACACTCAATTATATGGTGACATGTATAAGTGTGTATATATTTGTGTACCCAAAATGAATATGCAAAGTATTGCTCATACTTATTTCAGAATTAACATAAGTGTGTCTAGGGGGGTGTGTGTGTGTGTGTGTGTGACAATTCTCAAGAACAGCTTTATATTTTGGAACTAGCCATTTTCGTTCTACAAATAGAACAGAAATGAATCACAATGCAAACTTTAAAAAATGAAATATGGCTGTATATACAAACAACATATAGATAAATTTTTCAAAGAATGAATTAGATGGTGATTTAAAAGAAGCATATAATTTTAATAAGCAAGAGATGATGTATTCAACCCAAAAATTAAATAAAATGATCATCTTTAATTTAATTTGTAACTTTCTACAACACTCTCCATCAGTTAATTTTCTGATGATTTTGGTGCTTATCCATTTATTTGAATTTCAAATACACAAACATGAGACTATTTCTCGCATGAAAATTCAGCATATAAAATCTAGTTTATTTCATTTCTCACCCCATAAACCTTAGATGAACTGACTACACCATGCTATGAGATTCTGAAACTTCTATGGAAGAAACATCTGTATACTTGATTGTGTAGTTAAAAGTATGTATACATAACATTCCTCATATTTAACAGACCTTAATCATATGCATATACATACAAACATTCGTGGCTAAATTAGATTTGCTGTGATGAGATTGCACAATTGATTTTTTCTTTTGGGGGGTTTTCTTGGTGTACTTGTGGACCTTGATAAGGAATGATTTGTGGCCTTTCATTCCATTGCTAAAGATAGAAAACTATGACCCTAAAACATGTAATCAAATTTGTTCAATCATGTCGGCATGAATCTCACAGAGAAGAATAAGAATATCCCATGAGTCGCACTTTCACTCTTATCACAAGAAAGCAAAGCTCACATAATATTTAGATCCAGATCCCAGAAGAAAGATTAATGGTGATATAATTAACTAGATTCACCTTGACATAATGTTAGGCACCAGTAAGTTTTATGTCTTCTACTGTCTGTTTTTTCTCTTTTTCTCTGTGAATACAAGATACACCACCCTCATAAATCTGAACTGTCGTGATATTTAATGAAGGTTAATAATTCCACTTCCTGGTAGATTTCCTCAAAAGATTGCCGTGAGAAGACTAAACCCTACAGAAAACCAGTTCAGCGAAACCCATGTGTGTCCGTACAAAAGGCGTACAGACATGTACATGTTAGATTTGGAAGAAAAATCAAATAGAAGATCTACTGAGCCTATTTGAAGGATAAAATGTAATATTTTGTTCTTTCATTTGACAGAAAGAAAGTAAGGAAACAAAGTGATAAGATCCGTACAAAGGGATAGATGAAAGAAGAAACAAACAGTGAGAACATTTACTATTAACAACTCCAAAAGGAATCAGAAATGTCTCATCAGACTCATATTCTATATGCACATCAAATAATAGAACATATACGTGAACTTGCCTCTTCCATTTTGAAACTGGGAAATGAGGAGAGGGCTCAAATCTTAAGAATAATTTGCAAAATATTGAAGATAAACATGGCAAGAAGCTTCAAAATGGCCTCACCAAGCTTAAAAATGTCGAAGATGAGTTATTTTTAAGCGATCTAAAGTGCAATGTGACATCATCCCACCATGATTATTCCTTCAAAGTTAGTAGCTAGAGAAGCTACAAGAATTTTCAGAGAACTGGCAAAGACACTCAGCGAAAATTTCAATATTGATATAAAATTTAATTTAATCTTTTTGAAAGTGCTGTATTATATGCTTAATAGTATAAAGGCAGACATAAGTGCTCAATCTTCAGCACTCACCTTATTAATCTTGTGCCCTTTGCTTTTTTGACCCTGCAAAAAACTAACAATAAAAGAAGAACCCCCCATAGCTGTAAACACAGAAATAATTAACCCACCAATGATTACTTGGTTAAAAAAGAAAGCAAACTGAGAGAGACTGACAGAAAATAATGACCTTGTATCTGATGTAAGTGAGAAATTAGAACCTGGCTAAATCCATCTCTATGATTATAGTCATTTATCACTGATGCAGCATCATCAAGATTCTCATGACCTTCAAAATTTTATACAACTGATATCAGCATGTGAATCTTGATGATGCTGCACCAGCAAACGATGACTGTTGATTGATCCATCCATCCAAACAAGAACGATGCAAAAGGGATTAGACTTATAAAACTGCAAGAAAGATTGTGAGGGGAAAGAGCCAATCCAATCTCTTTTACAAGAAGTTTTATAAATTCACAAAACCGAGAAAAAGAAGAGTAAAAATACATATGAGATTTATTGTGTCTGCCAACAAGCATGAACTAACGTGGCGAATACCAAATGGCTATAAGAGATAGAACCCTAAATAGAATACACTGTTGTTTCCAAGACAATATAGAAAAAACAGAAGGGCGAAGAAGAAAGATTTAAAACAACTGAAACAAACACTTAATGTTCCTTTTGTTGATTCAGACTTGCTGGGTTTGAGGGTCGGAAAGGCGATCATAAAGAAGAAAACAAGTTGCAGGTAGAAAAACAAGTTGCAGGTAAGAGAAAACAACAGAGAGACATAAAAGGGAAAAACCACTGAGAATCTATTGAAGAAGGAAGATGAGGAAAAACTCAAAAAGAGAATAATAGATTTTGAAGAAGAAGAAGAAGAAGAAGAAGAAGAGGGGTTGTATGAATGAGTGAGTTACCATGGTCAAGATCTAACCAGTTAACTCAACTCAGCAAAAGCATCAAACGCAATAGAAAAAGAAAGAGAAAAAGATGAAAAAAAGTAACTGAGGGAAGGGTTTGTTTGAGGTTACTTATATACACACCAAGTCTCTCTAAGGTGCTCCTCCGTGACTGCTAGGTGCAGGGTAATTTTGTACCTTTCTAATATATTTACAATTTTACATCATCTATTTTTTTTTTTTTTTAATATTAAAGACTTTAGGCCATTTAAAAAGACTTTAAGTCATATAAAAAAACAAAGGCAGTATGACTGTTGCCCACCTTAACTCCGAAGAAACATTATTATCATTTAAGTTTGAAAAATTTATTTGTCTGTCCATCATTTAATTTCTTTAGTCTCTTATCTGTGAAAGATTTTTTATCCAGTATAGTAATTATAGATTCGATCATTGTAACTTTGGGTTTATCCAACATAATAATTATAATTTCGATAATTGTAATCTTGAGTTTATCTATCAACTAATTTGGACGGGTTTCCAAATTTAAAAAAAAAAAAAAAAAAAAGCAAGTAACTCTATCAATAGTGGGTAGTGCAAATACCACCACCATATCATACATTTTGTTTTATTAAATTACTTTTGATAACCCTTTTTTGTTTAAGGTAACAAGTTTATAAACAATTTAGAGTTGTGTGATAGTAAGAAAAAGATAAGGGGGTTTGTGATAATCTTCTAAAGCCATCCTAATGTATCAAAGAACTTCTAACAGCTATTCCACCACCAACCATTTCCAGATTCAAACCCACATTTATATTTTATTTTTTTCAATATAAAAACAAAATTCAATATTCATCCAAATCCTTAAAAACATTATATCATGTAACTGTTGACAGCAAATATAAGAAAATTTGTATTTCTACAAAAACCCACATTTGTACGTATATATACCAACAATTTTATTTCGAGTAAAAAACATACAAGAGCCATAATTTTATTTATCTATATTTACTATAAATCCAAAAATATACAAAAAGCCTTCAATCATTTTTTATTTTTATAACGAGGAAATCTATTCGAATCGGATCGCCCTTTTGGACTTAGAGGTAGGAAACATATGACTTAGAGTTAAGGCAGTCATACGAGGGGGTAGTGGACAAAGAATACTAATGAATCCAAAACTCATCATTTTCTTTAGTCTCCTACCTGTGAGAGATTTTTTTGTTATTTTTCTCTTTACTTTTAATTTTTTTCCTATGCATTTACAGTAAAAATAGTCAAAATTTCCTGTTTCATTTCATGTATTATATATATATATGTATGTGTGTGTGTGTATCAACATTATTAACTCATTGCCTGAGTTAGTTTGTTTTTTTTTTTCCATTTAAAAATCTTTGCTTTTTTTTTTTTCTTTAATGGTGAAGAATGGGGAAGGTGGTAGTGGCGGTATTCTACGCCGCAATGGTAGTCGTTGGGTTGGCGATGACAGTGGTGGTGCGGTTAAGGATGACAAGGAAAGGGAAGTGGGGAAAGGCAATAGGGATATTGAAGGAGTTTGAAAAGAAGTGTGGGGTCTTGCGGCTTAGTTGAAGAAGTTGTGGTGGGGAGGGAGGGGACGGAGAGGTTGGAATAATTGTGGTGGAAAAAAGGGCAATGTGACAACGAGCTAGCGTTTTTATTTGAAATATATACTTAGTTAATTAATTATTTATTTATATTTGGGTTAATATATACTTTATAACAAAATCAAATTATTTTTGTTAACCAAAATGAATAACAGATAGGCAAATAAATTATTTAAATTTAAACATGAGACTTGTCGTTCTACCAAAACTCTAGAAAAAAATAATCATTCCACCTAAAAAATATATATGTTATAATAAAACTATATATACATATTTTGAGCATATAAATGTATCATTATGTGTTAAATAATTTTGAATTAAAGATAAAATAACACTTAATCATATGATAATACCTAAGTGTGAACTCATCTGATTTACACATAAAATCAGATGAAAGAGTTGACATAGATTAATACTTGTTTGCCTAATTAGGATTGAAAGGAATCAATCCATGTTTTAAATCAAATAATTAATAATAAATTAGCATGCTTCAATGGCAAGATTCTTCAAATAATCTTGTTTATTGTGTAATTAGTTAATTAATTAATTCATGTCATGTGATTAATTTCCTAGGCTTCTTCCTGTTGGAAATTACATGATACCTCCTCCTCAAATTCAAACAAATCTCAATAAACCTTCTAGATTTTGATTGCAAACTACCTGCCAAGTTTGAACATTTGAGATGGAGACATCTAACTTAACCGAGAAAAGATAACATTAAAACATTAAATATATTATAATATGGTTGCCTAGGTCAAAAGAATTTCTTCCATCATTCACACTTGTCATAGAATCTCTCTTAATTTTCAATGTCACTAATCCCACATTTTAATCATTGGTTCATCTTATCACTGTTTATTCAAAAATTTGGGCCAATACAAAGACCTATTTTTCAACTTTTTTTTTTATAAATTTTATAATAAAATTTATATATAAATGATGATATATCATTTTATAATTAGATAATTTTGAATTAAAATAAAATAATATTTAATTATATAGTTATATATCATTATTTATGCGTTATACTCATAATACTACTCATAAAATAAATTCAATTTTCATATATATTTGTTTTAAATCAATCTGGGTTAGAAGTTAATTGCAACAACAAAACATGCCATTAATTGGCTTATTTTAATTTTTTTTATTGAACTACCTAATCATATATACATGTAAATCTAGAATGATCTTACCATAAGAAAAAGGTCAAAAAATGTGGAAGAGATAGAAGAACTATTTAGTAATCAGATGAATTATTCTTTATGATAGAGAGAGAACAAAAAAAAAAAAAAACTCTTAAAGCTAAATTTGAATGGTAAAAGAAGAGATTTTATATATAAAAAAATGAGTTTAAATCTCTTCAAACGATATATCAAGATTAAAACTCTCAATTTATCTGATTCAGTGATTATAGAATCGATTATTGAATATTAAATTTGTCATATTTAGTGTGATTGACTCAGTCTTGAAAGTAACAATCCAATTTGAATTAGATTCTTCATAATAAAAAAAAGAGAGATAGAACAAAAATTTAATTTAATAAAATTATGAATATATATTTTTAAAGAGCAATATTATACGCATTTATTTTAGATATATAAATATATATATATTTATACATATAATCATATGATTAAATATTATTTTATTTTTAATTTAAAATTATTTAATCATATATAACATAATAAATATATATATTTATATATTCAAAATAAATATATATAGTTTTATTATTTTTTAAATATATAAATATTATATTATAATTTAATTTAATAATTATTTATTTAAAAGTGAATATTATTTAAATAAATTTTGAGCTTTGCGATGAAACTGAATTTGTCACTTGCTAATCAGTCATATACAAGTCCTTAATGACATGATGATATGGTAATTAAAGCACGACAATGATAAGATTGGCATTTTGAGAGATCAAAAACAAGACAAACCGCCCATCATCACCCAGCAGTCGCAGCCACCGCCGCTGGACACCTAGCTTTCTTATCGATCGTCATTTCACCAGTTTTTTTTTGTCATATATGCAAGTAATTACCATCATTAATTATTATTAATTTTTGTTTTCTTACGTATGATGCTTACAATTTTCCCAATTTTTTATCACAATATTTGACCTTCCTTTATCCAGAAGCCTAATGGTTGCTTTCAGAAAATCAATAATTCCGATATTAATTATTAATATAACTTATTTAAAAGCAATATTGGCACCATATAGTATCTGTGAGCCAAATTAATGCTTTTATTTTTTAAAAATTTAATACCTATCAGCTAATTGTTATTAAATTTGTTTGTTAGAGATAAGAATAAAATCGTTATTTTATAAATAATATTAAAAAATATAAATTTATTATATTTTTCCCCTAAATTTTAAAAACTAATAACTTCACTCTTACATAAAGATCTGTTGAAATATAATAAATGATAATTTATTATATTTATTCATCTGAAATCTAGAGCAGATCTCTGACGAAAAGATCTGCTCCAGATTGCTTTCTCTACGTCGACGATTAGTTTAGGGTGGAGAGGGGAGAAGAATTTGGAGGAGGGGAATGTAACTTTTCAAAGCTAGAAACTTTAAATAGGGATAAAATTGTTAGTTTTTAAAACTTATGAGGAAAAATATAATAAATTTTACATTTTTAATATTAGTAGTTAAATAACGATTTTACTCTCATCTCTAATAAAAAATTTTAATCCCAGTTGACCAGAAGTAAGACTTTGAATTTTTCAAACTCTATAAATATGACTTTGGGAACGTATCAAAACTTGGATGGGAAATAGTCTTTTAGCCATTGATTTATTATAGAGTTGACCGAGCCTAGTTTTTTACTTTTTTTATTGGGGATTTGTCCGTATTGATTAGATGGTTAGATCCGAAATATAATGATTAAACTTACGATCATTATATCAAGTAAATTAGGGTTTATAAGTATGATAGAAGTTTAAAATAAAATTTTTTCTAAAAATTTTAGTATTTTATCAATTTTACTAATCTCTAGGATTGACTAGGCTTAATTACAATTTACTTTTTGTCTTTAAAATTTGCCGAAATGTTTGCAGGTGTGAACATGCATTATGCTAATTGTATATTAATGTATGATCTGTTCATCTGTGACTTGTCTTTAATTAAAAAAAACTACTTCTCTTAAGCATGGTAAACGTTTGCTCATTCTTCACATTTAAATTATCTGGATGCCCGGAATATTTCAGTCAAAAAACATATAATATATATGGCTAGTGGAATCCCAACGGTCATCACTAGGATAGATTCGAATCAAATTGGTTCATATTAAATTATCAATTCTATTCAAATAAGTTCAAGTTAAGAATTTGTATTGTTGAGTTTGAGTTTGAAGGCTATTTGATTTATCAAACTCATAAACCTAGAAGAATATATTCAAATTAACTAATACACATTAAAAAAATATCGTTTTAATCAATTTTGTCTTAGTTATTGTATTGAATCGAGTTCAGTTTAATTCACTTGATATTATAGTAGAACTCAAATTTAACTTTTTTCAAGACTAATTGAGCTCGAACCAGTGTGAGGGGAGTTTGTCTCGACCTCCACTCTTTCAAACTAAACCAAATTCGAATTTATTCAAATTTAAATTTAGTTAAACTTGAATTTAATTCAATTTAAATCGATCAAATATGAATTATAATAAAATTATATATACTTATTTAAAATATATAAATAAATATATATTTAATATATATAATTAAATTATTAATTATTTTAAATTAAAAATAAAATAATATCTCTAATAAATTATACTAACACGGCCATTTTAATTTAAAGAGACTTATTCATGTAGTTTGAGGCCTCTTGTTGATACTTACATGATAAAAAACTACTATTTCTCACTTTTTAAATATTGCGCAAACTTTCAACTTCAAGCTCGGACTTATTTATGGAACAAATCCCGAAGATTTTTGAATTCTGAAAACAAAACAAAAAAGGGTTTGATTTGAGCCAGTCGGAGGAGTAGTAGGTTGTTCAATTGTGAAAATTGGTGGGTAGCCGATTTTGGTGGCTGAGGATTTATCTTTTTGAGAAAAATGGTGACTAGTCTGAGAGATTTTAGAGGGCAGCAACAGGAGGATACTACAAGGTACTGGGAGCTGGCTTTTGCTGTCACTGATCTTACGATATCTTTTCAGAAATTTACGTCAAAATCTGATCGACCTCATTATTGCACAGTAAAATTCTTGAGATAGAAAATTATAATGAGGCAGAAGCAGACCTGTGGAATGCCTGCAGCTGCCGCTCATGATTACCTTCGTCACCTTCGCCAACCAGAAATTGAATTGTCAAACTCGTAACAATGCATGCAGATAAACATACAATAATACAATAGGCACATATTTTTATATTTTTGTTGCATAATTTGAATATATATATATAAATTAAAAAAATTTAAATTAATAATAAAATAATATTTAATTATATAATAATATATTATTTATATTAAATTATATATCAAAAATATGTATATATAATATTATTCATAAAAATATTAATGTCTATTCCAAATTATCTTTCAAGGTTAATATTAGGTTAATATAGCACGCATCAGATTAATATTGGATTAAATATCAATTCGTTTATAAATAACCATAAATTTTTAGTAGATTGTCATAATCAAATGGTATAGTGAGAAATTTGATTTTATACTCAAGAATGTGATAATTACTCTATTGATTTACTAGCATTTCACTACACTTATCCACATAGTCTATTATTATCATATTGATAGCCCTTTGAAAAAAAACTATATTAGGGTAGTGTCAAACCAAGCTAATTGGTATATAAAATGTTTCGATAATTTCAAGTCTAAATATCACATGCACCCATCATTAGAGTATCTATTCCACAAACATTTGGTTTACCATTTATATGAAATCATTTTGGCAAGTCAATCTAATGAACATGTAGTGAATATGCGCTTATATATTGCACCAGATTGGCATCAATAATTTTGACATGTGAAATCTGAAATATCTTACAGTAGAGTCATTCAATATTATAATAGTCTTATCATATTATTTAGTGTCTTTGGTAAAAATAATATTGAGATTACGAATGCTTTTAGATTGATTACCATATGTGTTCATAAGATTCTTGTAATCAAATTTTACATTAATTCTTCTGTAACAGTTCTACTAATCTAAGAATGTATGTTCAAATATACATACAAATATATACACTTATAAATAAAAAAATATCATTTAAATATTGAAATAAAACTTAATATGATTTTATATCATCATGAATATTGGCTATAGAACACTAATTCCAAGTGCTAAAAGATAAGAATATTTCCATAAATAATGTGAAGTCATGAGTAAATTTGATTAAACCTTTTGGAAGAAAATAATCAATGAAGCATTAACGAGAATGGGTCTTGAACAAATTTAAGATATTAGCAAAAATGGTAACCCAACCTTTGTGATCTGAGATCCCATGGATAATATTCGTATGTGTAATGACACGACATCAATTAATCTTCCTAGTACTAATAATTTGTCTCTTCCTAAGTTGTGATAGTGCTAGAATGCACTAAAATGAGGCATTAAGCACAAAGCTCTTAGTAAATTTCACATCCCCGATGGGTGGTGTATTTTATTGCTAAATACACTCGATCACCTACATAAGTATGAAGGTTGCTCCTATATGTTTGCATCTAAAGCACTTACGAAATACCAGACACATGCACAACCTATTTACGCAAAACCTTGTTAAACAACAAAATGATGGGAGTGAAATGTGAGTAAAAAGGCGTCAACGTACAACAGAGCTTACGGTTCATAGAAGCTAATAGCTTCACTGTAACTCTATAAGTTGTAACTCCTTGCTCTAAGGTTTGGTTCATCATCCAACAGACCCCATATTTGAAACATCTACTAAAATCTAGTAAGAAAACTTGTTTCTGTTTATAAACCTTCTAGAAATTTGTGTGGAATTGTCATATGTAAGTGAGGTACTTTTAAAAGGTTTGGTCTTATGAATATACGAATTAGATTAAAAATCGGATTTCTATCTAAATTGATAGATTTTTTCTTGCGTGCAAGTTCGATAAACATAACAGAAACTCAAATTCAAAGTTTCTTACTAAAAATTCTAATATTTCATCGGTTTTGATAATCTTTGAATCAAAAATTATTTATCCTATAATCAAAACAAGAATGAACTTCACTAATAAGAGAAGACGCTTTGAATTATTATAGCTTTCCTCCAATGGGGTCCCAAGGAGACGACACATAACACCCGCCCACCCCAATCAAAAAACTATGCCTCAATATAATGCAAAAAATTAGTCGAAATGATTTGGGATAAGTAATATAAAGTCTCTTCGTGGCTCGTCCACCCACGTTTGTAAAGATTAAAAAATAAAAAGTTAAGTTAAAATAATTAGAGAGCGGCCGGCTGCTTGCCCTACTTGTGGCGGACAACCTAGTACTAATTAGATTTGTTTGCCTTCATTGGCTCCATTATCAATCTCATGAGATCAAAGATTCCATACCCATCTAGCTTTAACTTTCCTTTCATAAATTAAAGGTTTTGTCTTGAGATGTCACACTTTTGCATGCATGCCATCTTGCTGGAGATCAGAGCTTTTTATCTGGGACTTCATCACATGCTAGCCATCTAACACGCTGATATGAATTAGAATAATTCTAATTCAATAATGTCGCACATACAAACGGTATAATAAATATTTAATTACCAATCTCACCATCACTGTAACAGGTTAGTCAAAAATGTATTCTTAAAATATAATTAAAAAATATTTAATCTTTTCCTCTCATACTTAAAATATTTCGCTTTGTCATTTAAAATGCCCTCTAACGGCAAAATATTACATATTCCAACAAGTTATAAGCACTCTCCCGCACAGAAGTATAGTACATATTTTGATGACATGAGACCGCTCCGAAAAAGTTAACACCGGTAGAAGACAATTTTCATGCTTTAATCAAAAGTAAATTTCCCTGCTTACCTTCAAAGAAAAGTTGTACATTCAAATTTATAAGACCATAATAAAGTTCTTTTCATATTTTAATATTAATAAAATTATATATATCTATTTTTGGTACATAATTCTAACACATAATTAATACCATCATATGATTAAATAATTTTAATTTAAAGATATAATAATATTCATTCATATGATAACATATTATTTATATATAATTTACATACAAAAAATATATACATAATAATATTCTTGTAATATAATATGTAATCATATTTATCATTGTTTAAATGCATTATTGTTATTAATAATCATCATTATTGATATGCATTATCGGGATAAACTTTTCTTAACCGAACTATGTATGATTAGATTGAAGGATTGAGATCTATCAGGTTTTTGAAAAATTTTCCCTTCTTTTTATCTTTAAATTTAACCTTATCGAAATATATTTAACAGTTAAATCAAGATAACGTTAAAAATTTTCATATTATCTTTAATTTGTTGTCGGTGACGATTTGATCTAGATTATTAGTCATAACTTGAAAGAACGGTATAGTTAAATAGTATCCGATGAATTTATCTTTAACCGATGTGATTATACCAAGTGTATACGCAATTGACTAAACCTTTAGACATGAATAGATTAGGGCATCATAATTTAATAGAAAACACTTGAGTAATATCATTACTTAATGGTTTCCACTTTATTAAAGTACAATTAAGTTGGATAATTAAACCTAATCTTTTTCAAATTTGAGGAAATATTCTTAATCCCATTCCTTAATGTAAGAGTGGTTTGTTGCTAACTGTACGGTTTTGGTTCAAAACAGTGGGCTGTTTAGCAATTTATAATTAATTAGGTTTATCCTGTGCTTAATTAATAATCTTATGTGTTGACTCCATCACATGCTGGTCGTCCGATCCTTCTGATGAAATGTTAGATTATATTTTACAGTCATGACCACCCTGTCATCTGTTGTATTTTTGTTGCTTAATTATTCTGCATACATTCACGTTAGAATAAACTCTTTTCTTTCTTTTATTTATTTATTTATTTTTATCATAAGTTGTGTCATCCGATGATTAAAAATGTTAGTTTGAGCATCTTATGGGATATATATTTGATGTGATGATTTAATAATATACTTAATTAATCTTTGCCAAACATTAATTAAGCTCTTTATCATGGGATAGATCGAATATTGATTAGTTTATTAAAACACATGAACTACGTTCTTAAGAAATAATATAGAGGGAGATCTAATTCTAGATTAATAATTAATTTTACACATTGTTTTACACCTAAAATCACGGGCAATCCATGTTTAGTATTTTCATAATCTCGAATATGAAAGTAAGTTCAATTCTTTTTGTTATTTAAATAATATTATATGTATTAATTATGAGAGCGAGTGGATTTAGATATTCTGATAAAAAAACAAGAATCAAAATCAAAACTGACGACGATTGGTTCTTATATTTAAAAAACAAGAACTGAAACATGTTAGGATAGGTTCTTCCTTAAAACCTATTCAATAGGTTCTAGTTCTAGTTTTTGATACCCAAAATTGTTCACTATTTTTTTTTAAGTAATACTAGATGCACAAACAATAATATATCATATCTGATTGAATAATTTTAAATTAGAAATAGAACAATATACAATCATACGGTAACATGTTATTGTTTATGCATAAAATATTGTTTTTAACTTCTTGAAACATTATCATAATTTCCATGGAAATCTTCAACATTTTGACACCATTCACGGCCTTTGCAACAAAATAGAGCAAAATTTGACAATAAAGTTATATATATTGAGATCACATTCATGGCAAAAATGAAATCTCTAATTCACAATTTTGTACATAAACAATAACATATTGCTTTGTGATTTGATGATTTTAAATTAAAAATAAAATAACATCTAATCATATAGTAATATGTTATTATTTGTGTATAAAATTGTACACATTATTTATGCATATAGTTCCATTGTTTTATTAATTCTCTTAGTAAAGTAATCTCCAACATGGTGTTTGTTTCAGCTTTGCAAAGAAAGTTCACAATGGTTTGCTGAGTTCAAATGATATTGGTTCAGGCTTCATCAAAATAATTGGGAATAAAGAGTGAAATGTTTTGGGAAAGAAAATTTGGAGAACAACAGAGATTGTCATACATTAAAAGGGAAAATAACCTTATTATATATGAATGCAGACTGGGGTTTCATTATAAGGAGGACATATACAAATGAGGCCAGACAAGGGCGACATGAAGAAATTTGCGCCTTTGTGATGGTATATGTCCTTAAAATCCAAATAGAATGTTTAGGGCTAATGATTTTTCATATTAGGCTTGTTGCTTCAGAGCTCGGAGATGATAAAAAGAAGAACTGAAGAATATGTTTTAACTTTGGGGTATCGTTTAGGTTTTTTTTTTTTTTTTTTTCTTAAATTAAGATGAGTCGGGTACCTAACCCAGTGTACTAAATTTAAATTTGGGTTGATTCAGATTTCTTAGGGTTTGGAACAAGATGTAAAATTGAAACCAACCATTTCCCTTGAACTTGGAACTAGATTCTACCTAATGTCAATCAATTTTGGGTAGGAATCAAAGTCGACAACCAATTACCTAACGGTTTCAATTCCAAATGGATACATAGACTTTATGTCTAAGTTTATTTGAAGAGCCAAAATGTAATAACCCATAAATGGATTGATTGGAATAGTCAATTTTATTCAAATTAGATAAAAATAAATTGAAAATTGGATAAATGTCATGTTAGATAAGCGATTGTGCATGTTGTATAAACTATCATTTGTTATTTTCAATTGGTCTTATTCGATGATCTTATTGTATATCCAAAATTTTGAATAATCATGGATTTTGAGTAACCTCGTGATATGATACAATTCGTATAAGAAGGTCATACATGCTCTATGAACAATCGAATATAAATGAAACGTTTTTGAAACCTTTGAGACTTTTGATAAAATTTTCAAAATATACAATTAGGTAATATGCACTAATCCTCTTGTCACTATTCAACAATTCTAAGTACATTTTTTTTGACATACATACGCACCTACAAATTAAGAGTGTCACTAAGAGTATAAGGTAATATGACCTTATCTCGTCAAAAAAATTGACTTTAGAACTCCACTTGCATTAATTTGTTTGTGTAAAGGAGGTATCTCAATATCTAGGCTGGCTATTTAATTTTATATAAATTTTTTTTTTTGTAACAAGAAATCTCACCCGAACCAGATCATTTTTTCTAGATTGAATCAATCACACTTAACAAGAGAAACTCCAGATCTAATAATTGATCCATAATAACTAAACCAGATAAAGTCTAAAGTTTGGTTTTAATATCTTTTACCACTCAAGTTAACCTTCGGGATAATTTAAATTTCAATATTGTTTATGCTGCTCTTTAATACTCCATGAAAGCTTATTGATATGGGCCTGTTTTGACTTCTAAAATTTTGCGCCCATTTCGGCTTTTTAATGGGCTGGACCATTAATCAAGATCATTTATTGTTTCTAATGTTACAACATAATATTATGTTCTTGAAATTTGCATGTGAAGAATATTAAGTTTTTGCAATAAATTAAATTCTCCAATCTACCTTCTTCAACTAAATCTAAAATATTTTGTTGACCCACTTGCTTTAAATCCTATGAAAAACTGACACTGGCAGCTTCAAAAAGCTTTGGTGGTTTAGATTTTGCACAACGGTTTCCATTCCAACCTTAAAGTTGTTCTTCAAAGATTTTTTTGATCAACTTATGCTAACACGTGGCACAAGATCAGGCTAACCAAATCACAGAGATGATGCTGATGCTAATCCAACTTATGACCCAATCTTGTGCTCCCGCGATAGCTTAAGTTGCAAAGTAAGATTTTAGATGTAAGAAGTTTTCTTTGTTCGATTTGATTGAAGAGATGGTCTCTTCCATCTACATTTTCACCTCCTCACGAGTCTCTTAATCACCCACACTTTAGTATTTCCTTCTTTTAATCTCTCCCTATATAAACACTCTGCAACATATCAACTAAACTTTAACAATATATCTCCCATCTTTAAGATGCCCATCACTAATAGTACTTCAGCCACTCTGGTTTTCTTCATCCTCCTTTTATTATCCCCTTCAGGATTAGCAGCTCTTGTGGCTGGCATAAGGCCAATAATCTCACTGCCGTTAATGAAGCCAAAAACGAGTCATGAAAGGCATATATTTCACAGTCGAGAAGTGAATATTTGTTTGCCAAAAGGGTTTCACCGCACTTCTGCACCGAGTCGATACATAAATTATAACACTTTGGGTTCGACCATTAGTTCCACAGGCAAGCGCACCGCAACAAGGAAGCCATGAAAGTTTGAAGAAATTGTGTAATATATGAAGGGTTCACCGTTTTGTTTGTATTGTGATACATAATAAAAAAATATTTGCCGTGGAAATGCAAATCTTCATGATCGTATAAATAAAATTATTTAAATTGAAGTGTGATATATCATAAATAATACATTGTGAATAAGAGCTTCTCTTCTTTACTTTTGAAAGTTCTTAATTCTTTACCATCAGATTAGTCATTTAGATCTGGATTTAAACTTTTTCTACGTTTGTAAAAATCTTATAAAAATTACTTGAAAAAAAAAAACACCTTTTAAATTTCACTCATATCCTTAAAATTTAATCTTTATTAATAAATTTTATTTATATTTATATTTTAGTTTTATTGTAGCAAATCAAATTATTAATTCACAAAAAAGAATATTTTTAATTTTATCAAATATATTATTTATAATTACAATATATATTTTACGTATGAGTATTGTTATGTATACATACTTTTGGTATACAATTTCAGTAAATAAATGATGTGTCATCAACTGATTAAATATTATTTTATTTTTAATTTAAAATCATCTAATCACATGATGACGTATCATTATGTACCTAAATTATGTATCAAAAATATGTATATATAACATTGTTCATACATAATCAATAAAACTATGTTGGTAAGTGAAGGGAGAGTCACCAAGAGAAAGAGAGAAAGGAGGAGAAAGAGAGCTGATATTTGGAGACGACAGTTCGTCACCAGAGAGAAAAATAAAGAAAATTGGATATAATTGAAATTTTCTAGTAAGTTGGGAGCAGTTCCATATGAGAAAAAGTGAGTTTTTAAGTTTGAAAATCATGAAAGTAGGGGATAGAAATAAAAGTTTTAAAACTTAAGGATAATTTAAAATATAAATTTAAATAAAATTTCTCAATGATAATTTTATCTATGATAATAACAATTAAATTTAACAAATAAATAAGTATTTAGGTTTTAAAAAATTAGTATATATGTGTTTAAATTTATACTAAATAGTGGGTAAAAATAAGTCTTTTTAGCCTAAATACAAATGTATAATTAGACACATATACATAAAATTATTCGGTAGTAATAAAACTACTGTTCAATTGAAGGTTTCCCATCCATAGAACTGAATGGTCTTGCCGGACTGAAACCAAGAATAGAACTTCATGGTGATTCAACGATAAATTTTTTAATCTCAATCTTGGTCTTCGAGGTTATGATCCTTCACACCTCTCAAAGATAATTTCCAACTATCTAACTTGGGATTATAAATGAAAATCACACCAGTAAAATAAATAATATGGCCGAAAGTTTCTGTACTGTTATGGATCAGTTAAAATATATAATAATATTGCATTATTAATATTAATATATGTCTGCAGATTCTATAGTCTGAACACTTTGATAAAATTCAACTGTATATTTTCCTCACAGTTTAAGATGAAATGGGGCGTGTTGGTTTCCCATTCTGAACACTGCATGTGTTGGAAACCTCCATCACATGCAGCTGTTGTTATATTTCTTAATAATATTCGTAATTTTTAATTTGCCTCTAAGTTTTTACCATAGATTCGTTCTTTCTCTCCTGACTTTAACAAAAACCCTTATAATGGAGGAGATGAATGAATTCATAAAAATTTATGTTTTTGTCCCCATAAATAAATAACTTGAATGGTATAAAAAGAAACTTTAAATGAATTTATAAAGATTTATCATTGATACTTCCTTCTCCTTTAACTTTTACAAGAACCCTAAAAAAAAGACGAATACATAAAGATTTATGTCTTTGGCCTCCAAAACATGATTTGAATAGTAAAAAAAAATTTATATATAAAAAAATATGAGTTTAAATTTTATTATTTAATAATATTTTAATATCAAATTTTTAATTTACTTGATATTAAATCCAAAATTTTACTTTTAGATTAATTAGTTTAATTTCAAAAAAAAAAAAACAATTCCATTTAAATAGATTTCTCATTAGAAAAATAAAATTCCCGTCTTACAGAAGAGAAGGAATTTTTGGGTCGTGAAGTCTGCAATCAACGGTCAAAATTCAAATACTAGATTCAAAAACTTAAAAAAAAAGTCCCTCTACTGTAAGTTCAATTTACGATGACTTCGGAAGCCTCCATTGGTGAATCCTCAACACAACTACAGCCCTAACTTTCTTTGCACCAGGAAAAAATATTGAAAAACGGGTATTTGTCTTGACTCACCTAAAAATAAATAATGACAAATTCTCTCTTAAATTTTAGAATTTACATAAACCCTACCTTTTTATAGTGCACCACAATAAAACAATTTAAATATTTTTAAAAATTTTAATTTTTTTATATATACTTTAATATATCATTTTTTAAAATATATATTAATTTATATAAATAATATATATTATATTATATTAATTTGATATATTTAATAAAATATATTATTTTTATTTATATTATATCATATAATTAAATATAATATATATATTATAATAATTATATATAGTCCACAAAACCCTTTTATTTTTTAAAAGTTATATTTATAATAATTTATTTAATTAATTAAAAAAATAGCAATGATTCTGGGAAGGTGCAACCGTGCAAACGGGGGCATAACGCACGCTCGTACAAGAAGAGAAGGGGCAAATTTGGTCAGCAGTCAATAAAGGATCTGAATAAAGCCCTAAGTTTGTCCTTTCAAATTAAATTAATGCAACTTCCAGCTCCAGCCACACTTTATCAATGAATTATTTTTTGACTACCTCCACTTAATGCAAGCCAGTGCATCTCCTTTGTCCATTTTTCATTACCATTTTGTCCTTTTACATGATTCTGCTTTTCATAGGGTGTCCTTTTCTTTCAAAACGATTTGTGCCCAATACACACAAATGATTTTTGCCTATCCACAAGGGCTTCTTTAGAGGAGTTGGAAATTTTCAACATAATATATATAATTTTAATATTAAAATAGCTAAAAAAATTCTTAATAATTTTTATAGAATTTTTAAGAAATATGATAAAATTTTTTGAAGTACGACAGAACCTATAATATTCTGAAATATAATAAAATCAAATAATTATTATCTTATTACATTTTTTTTATTTTATTATATTTTTTTGTATTAAGATTTTGATGCAAAGTTGGATGTCAAATATAATGATTTTTTTTTCTTTGTAAAATCAATTTAGTTGACCTTGCTAATTAATAAAATTGATAAAATATTAAAATTTTTAAGGTAAAAATCTAAGTTTGAGTTTATATCATACTTTTAAAACCCAAACTCATCCAACTCAATGATTATAGATCCGATTATTGTGCCTAAAAGTTTATATATCTAATCAATCAAGGTGAAATTCTCTAGTTATCAAAAATAAAAAATATTTTAAAATAATTATACTTATAAATAATAACTATTTATATTTATTAATTTTTATCAAATATAATAATAATTTATATTTAATTTTTTTGTTTTTTTAATAAAACATTGTCCTAACAAAAAAATATCCTTTGAATATATGAAACACCCCCTCAAATGATACAAAGGGGTCGAGTTTGGTAATAACCAAGTTCTGTCGGGAAGAAATGACAAAGCCCCATGACTGTGATAATAATAATAATTTTACATATATATATATATATATATAATCGTCTAAAACAAGGCCCAAAGAAAAAGGCTAAAATGGTAATTTCAAGGAGAAAGAGCATCCTCTAAACACAAGTTTCCTAAACTAATAGAACTTATATAAAGGCCAAACCCTCTTAGCATCACTGCAAAACCAGTAGGAATGTCTCCCTTTCTCTCTCATTCTCACAAACATTAACTTGCAGCTCCTCCATCATCATCATCACAAGAAGATTCACCATCTCCGTCTTCGTCTTCATCTTCATCACCATCGTCTTCATCTCGTTCACCAACAAGAAGAAGAAGAAGCTAATTAGAACCCTAATGATGAAGGAAGAGAACTCATCAACATCAAACGGTAATTTCTGCAACAAACACTTGAGACTCCCCTGCAGATCCTTCGGCAAGCGATGCAGCCGCCTCGTTAAGGAACAAAGAGCAAGATTCTACATCCTTAGACGCTGCGTCATCATGCTTATTTGCTGGCACGAGTATGGCGACTCTTAATACTCCATTAATAGTGATTAATCAATATACCCACCTAGCTAGGTTTTTTACCTTAATCACATTATTTTGTTTTGAGTATGTATAAATATAAGCATACACAGAGAAGATCAAATTTTGATAGGTCTTTTGGCTGCAGATCATGTACTCAAGCTCCTCAATTTATAATTCATGAGATTAATTAAGTTTGCTTTAATATTAAATTATGATTTATAATCATATAATGTATAATTAATGTGAATTTAATTTAATATTGTGATGTGTAAAGATAGAATATGTTTGGTAATATACTATTCTGGGCCACTGTGATTTGACAAGTATCAATTATTTAATGTAACCATATTTTTCATCAATCAAGTTTTTTTTCTAATTATGTTATTAATCTTTCCTTAATTATTTGAATCTTTTTAAAATAATTTATTTGTATGATTATTATATTTGTTGAATATTGTTTTTTAATTATGAATTTATAGTTAGGCCATCAATTTGAAGCTAAATTATTTCAAATTAATTTGTAGGATTATAATAAATAATAATTAGACTTGAATAAGTGATTCTGGGAAGCACTTCCAAAAATTATGCGTTGGAAAGCATAAATTAAAATAAATAAACGTTCTTATTATTTATATATAAAAAAAAAAAAGTAATTTTTTTGGTGAAGTGAGCCGGTGAAACTTGAAAGAGAGTTAAAAAAAAAAAAGAGAGAGACACAGAAAGGAGACAAGGAGAATCTTTGGACAGAGCGACGTCGTGCAGCTTCGTTTTCTCGTTATCACTTTCTTTAACCCCCTCGTGCGCTCCCTTTCTCTTTCTCAACTCCCCTTCTCCCCATACAAAGGGTTGCTTAGGCACAAAGTTGCGGTAAGCTCTGGTGTTGCCATTGAGGGCGACGCAATTAAGGAACAATGCTCTCAATCGACGGTAGTTTTTGGAGTTGACGGTCTAAAATCAATATTTTTGACAATATATGTACTTATGTTATGTTTATACGGCTGCAAATGATACTATTTATTTGTAATTTTATATATATATATATATATATACACACATGTAGAGAGAGATATTTATTATGTTACGTTTATAGGGTTATAAATAACGGTCTAATGTACTATATAAACATTTGTTGTCTGCGTGTTGATTAGACTAATCTAATAGAAAATATCATATAAATGTTATATTCAGTATCTCTAAAATAAATTCTCTTATAATAGTGATGCATATAATTTTTCGAATTATCCGCATATTTATTAGACTAATCCAATAGAGAATATCATATAAATATTATCCTCAATGTCTCTGAAATAAATTTTCTTATGAGGATATAAGTTAATGTAGTGTGATACGAATCTAATATAACCTTTTTTTGAGGACTATTAATATAATAGATATTGGTTATGTTAAGAAATACATCAAGATTATAGTGGATAAATGCAAAATTCACCACTCTTAAATATAAGAGAAAATATATTTTTACGCAGTTTCGATATGATAACATATTATAATATTTATATTTAATAATCTTTTAATTTTGATAATAAAATATTACCTAAATTAAACTCATCCGAAACATTTACAAAGAAACATGATCTTCATACATAAAAGCATAAAGTCTCTTGGTGAGGACATTGAAAAAGAATGTTAGAAAGTCTGTCAATTGAATCTGTTCAACGACCACCCCACGTGCCCAATCTGACTTAATCGTCATATGTATCATTTATAGATAACAAGTTCAATTTTTATTAATAAAATTAGTTAAAATAGTATATGGTGAAAATATTCATTAATTATATTTAGTTAACCATCCAGTTTCAAACAGTGCTGCTATTTAATCAGTCACCTATTTCAGTTCTAAATTAATTGAAATTAACAAGATTGAAGAACACTGGACCCAACAGACTAAATTGAAAGGGAAATGAATGTGGGATTGGAATTGGACAAGATTATTCATGGTTTCCTAGTAGATGGGATAAGATAGGGTTCCTACCATTATTAATCATGTTTTGTTTTGTCTGTTACAACTTATATTAATTATTTATAATAGAGGGAATGACATTTTCCTACCTAAGGTTTAACCTTAAAACATTTTTTAAATCTAAAAGTTTAATATAAATAATATTTTTTTATTTAAAATTAAATAGAGTTAATGAACCAATATTATTAAAAAGTGAAATTACCATTTTATCTTTATAGTTTTATTTTTTGAAATTACAATATAACTCTGAATTAACAAAAATTAAAAATAACTTTTTACATATTTAAATTATATAAAAAAAATCATTTATTTTCTTTTTCTTTCAATCTCATTCATTATTTTTCTCTTTTTATAGATAGGGTTGTCTTTATCATATACTCATATATTAGGGGTTTTTAAATAGTTTTAACAAATTTGGGGTCTTTTAAAAATTTTAAAATATTAGTTTATCCTCAATAATTTTAGAAATGACAATTATACCTCCAAATAATTGAACAAAATGCAATAGAGATTTTAAAGAATTAAATTGTTTTGTTTAAAATATTTTGGTCTAATAAAATTTTTTTATTTTTTAAATTAATATGGTAAAATTATTATTTTATCTTTATACTGTTAATTTTTTATTTAGGTGAAAAAATATTATTTATGCAAACAAAGAGTGAAAAAATGTTTTTAAACCAAACTTTTGGTGGGAAAATTTATTTACTCTTTATAATATTTAATTTCCTCATCTAATTTTTAGTTGAATGTGATTTAAATTTATAACATATGGCAATTAGTCTGTCTCCATATTTTTTAAAGTTCAAACTAAGGGATAAAATCCATGAGCACAATCTTATAAAATTCAACAAACTTAGTTTAAATTTTAATATATTCATGAAGATCCTATATTTTTTTTTGTTGAAATGTTAAATTTTGATAAAGAACTATAGTTTATGTTAAAAAAAAATTAATTAAATAATTTTATATTAAAAATAAAATAATATTATCCATATAATAACACATATTTTATATATATATATAGATAGGTATATTCAAAATTGTGTGTGCCCCATGTTGCTCGCATCGATACTGTAAAAGAAAAATAATACTTCCAAAGATTTGGAAAAGATTGGGTTTTGAAAAGATTGGGTTATTATGGAACTAAGAAAGACTCAAAGTAACATCTCCAATTTACTTCGAAATCAAATCAATAATACTTCCAAGAATTGGACCCATTTTATCTCTTAACTTCAGGTGGGTTTGTCTCTTGGAGGTTGCTTAGTCCTTTCAACAATTTCATATATCACCCGAACACATTTTCAACAATCTTTCATCTGTCCCCATCACTTGCCAGGTTGCACCTTATTTCCTTCTCTTGGTAAGGAAGAAAACTCTGGAATCAATCTAAATAATAGAACTTTGAATTCCAATAAGATAAATTATATGTTTAATCTTGATATATTATCAAAGAGTCTCAAATTTAAACTCCCTTTATTAAAAATTTTACATTCTTTATCGTTCAAACTATTTTTTGGGATATTACATATATGAATTGAATGGTGGATGTAGTTTGGCTATCAGCTTTGTTTGGTTTCAAAAAATGTTATTAGCTGCCTTGTTTGTGGGTTATGGGAAAAAGCAAATATTATGTGAAAATAATTATGTAATAATAATGCATACAAGTCAAAAAGACTAGAGGGGCATCAAGATTTAGGAGATCTTAGTTAGCTAATTATGTGCTTATCAATTCTTGGAATTATTAAGAAATTTTCTTAATTATTTTTAACATAATTGGGAAAGCAAATGGCGTGATTGATGCGGCAGTTAAATAGAAAATAAAGCCTTTTAGTCGTCTAGCCTCTCTCCACTTTAGAGATCATTAGTACCTTTTGATAGTGATTAGTGGGAGCTTTCATTTTTAATTAGATGGGTATATATATCTTAATCAAACTCACCTTTATAATTAACTCTTAAAAGAATCGTCAATTAAAATGCAAGTGAAATACACCAAAGTGGAGTTGAAAAACAGAGAAGCAATGTCCATTGAACAAGAAGTATCAGGTCGAAGTAGTCGAATGGCAGTGTCATTAGTTTGCACTGTTACTCCCAACCACCAACTCGCAACAACACGATTAATATTCTTTGGATTGGTTGTAGTTGAGAATTGACGAACCTTCTCTCTTTGGAACTCTTTGAGATAAGCCTCCCGAACATCTTTTATGGCACAAAATTATAGGTAGCGTCCGTGTCCAAACACCATTTTGATGCAAACTTTCTTAGCTAAAACAGTAAATTTTCCAATACTTTGCACTTCGACAGGACTAGTTGTGTTCTGTTATGGTTGGGCCAAACTTTCCAGGAAAATTCCTTTTGCCCAACTTTGGGCCTCCTGATTGTTTCCTAGTTGGGTTTTGCTCCCCGAATATATGTTACCGAAATTCTAATAATTTATTTTGCAAAATCACCTCTCTATTGTTTATTTTAGCACTAAAAACTTAAATTTACAAGCAATTATTCCCTGGTAAAAAGTTATCCCTTACTTGTTCTGTTCATGTAATATTACTCATTGGTCAAAGTCTCTTATCTGAAAGTAGCAGAAAATGTAAAATTTGGTAGATCTAACCTCTCAAGGTTCTCTTAACATGACAAACTCAATTTCCTTTACTAATAAGATTATTTGCCTATTTCAACAAGAAGGTAATTACTTTTCTATCATAGGTCATCATTTGATTATCATATTTCTATCTAAAGTGAAATAGAAAATAAAAGTCCAGAAGAATCTATGTATATGAATGGAGGTGTAATACTATCTTTGATCATATAAATAGATGATTATGATACTCTATCACAATTCACAATATACATAAATAACATAAATGTGACTATTGACCAAATTGCATACAAAAGTTCTTTAACTCAAAAACAATAAGAATGACTGAACTTAGTAATTTTGTGATACACTTTATTATATTTTATCTGTATATTTAGTAAATACAAGATAATAAATATGACATCATTACCTCCTATTTTATTAGGATAATATGATCGTCAAATTTTTTCTAGATAACTAGATTTAATGTGAAAATATTTAAGTTAAATCTCATATAATTTCAAGTTAATCTAATCTTTTTATCCTATATATCTAGGATTCTACAAAAATAAGAGAGATCTTATCCAAGAACACTTTGTGAAAAACTTTTTCGAGAATTTATTCTTAAATTAGATTTTTAAATAATATGTTAAATCGTTTTAAAATTGTCTTTTCTTTTCTTTTATTGATTGATGAAACACTATTATATAATTAATTAATTACATGACCAATTTTACTTTTGTTGGTATAAATTTTCATATCAAAGAAAATCAAAAGTAAACATGCTTGATTGAGTTGAACTCATTTATGGATTTAATAGTTATTTTATATAGGTTTTACATACAAAATATTCATTATTTGACATATCATAAAGTTAAGTTGACTGATAATGCGCACTGCCATATTCCATCATTCTTTACGTGGGAGGGAGACAAAAAACATATTCGCCCTCAAACTATATAATATTCATTTTAGCCCCCACTGTCGGGTCATGTACGCAAATAAGAACAAAACAAACGATCACAAGATTTACAAGCAAGTCTTCAGTGGCAATCTGAAACTGAATTCCACAGTTCAATTGAACGTTTATTTGCATTCATATTCACTTATAATATCTTATTCGCCACATGGGTTGCTCTTCTTCCCTTCCTGGTATGTGATTTGAGGGAGAATTTGTGGGTTAGTTTTTTAATTGGGGGTTTGGAGATTGTGATTTGTGATTGAATTTTAGGGTTTGTTCGATTTGGGTTTGATCGTTTTCTTTAAGCTGATTATGTTAGAATTTGTGAATTTGGTATTCAATTAGGGAATTGCGATTGGGATTTTAGGTTTTTCAAATTGGGCAGAATTTGGAATTGGGAGTTTGGGATAGGTTATCCATTTGCAAATATCTGTTGAATTTAATTGTTTTATGGAATTTTGATCTTTGCAGATAGGAATTCTGGGCGGTTGAGTGGACTTAATGGTTCAGAGAGCAGTGGAGCACCTGATGCGAAAAACCTGCGTGTTAAGGTAAATGTTTTGTGACAAAATTTGTTTTAGTGTATTTGTATAAGTTTAATTTTCTAAAAGTAGTTAATGGCTAACAAAGAAATTATAGTAAGGATTAGGACTTTATTTAACACGGATTTACAAGAATTGTTGGATAACTATGTGAAAGTTAGTGATGGAGGTATGTTGTTGAAGAATATTGTGCCATTTTACTTGAAAATCACCATTGAGGTGAGGAGAAATAGTCACTGTGCCAACATTATGACCGTTCTTCCAAGCTTTCTTATTGTTAATAGCATTGTTGGAGTTTCCCTGAAGTGCAGTACTTTAAAGATTCATGGCCATAATGGCATTTGCAATTATGATGGGTGCTGGAAGCCTGAAAGCTATTCTCTCAGGCTAGGCTTTGCAGAGGCAGTTGTTGACTTAGTGGCATGACTTTGGAGGAATTTTTGGAGTTTCATTTTTTAAGAGTTATATAAGTAAGGAGACACTGTAGGCAGGATAGTTTTCGGATAACCGGGGTGGTCAAGACTGATTGGCAGGAGATGCTAAATAGAAGAACAGGAAATGCATTTACTTTGTTGTTTGAAATTTTTTTGTTACAAAAGACCAATTTCTAGACTCTATACGTAACTCTTAAGTGTCACAATCACATGCTTGCATTGCACATTGTAGGAACTTCTACCAACATATGAAAAAATTGACTTAATGCAAGTACTAATATATTGCGGGATCATAATTATGAAAAATGAATTGAACACAGGTTACTTCGAGGATTTTCTTTGAGTCTACCTTCTATGAATTATAGCAAACTTAGCAAAAAGACATTACATGTAAACCCTTTTTTTTTTTTTGGGACTGATTGCTGCTAACCATCTGTACTTTTGCTTTGCAGCTGGTTTTGTTAGGTGATTCAGGTGTTGGGAAAAGTTGTATAGTTCTTCGCTTTGTTCGTGGCCAGTTTGACCCAACATCCAAGGTATGATGGAAGCATTTTAGTTAAACTGCACCTTCCTGATGCTTAGCAGGTGATTTAAAGAAGCACCTTCGCTGTGAGTGAAGCATGCTTTATGGAGTGCAAAGCCCAACTGAGTGCACTTGCTTAATTGAATTTTCAAAAGGATTAATTTTTTCTAAGCTGTTGGATATACTTTCAGAAAAAAAAAAATATATACATCTATTGATTAAGAATACTTCCACTTTTTTATGGTTGGCTACACTATATATAATCCTTTTGAATTTGTATATCAATACTGTTGCTCACAGCCTACTCTACGTAATATTAATATTTGGACCTACTATTTTTATGCAATTGCTCTGAATTTTATCCATTTGAGCTAGTGTGTTAGTATCATTATACTCTAGCTTTTTTTTTTTTTTTTTAATTGTGGTCCTTAATCTGATTTTCTAGAGCACAACACTGTAACAATTTGCACTTCAGTTGATGCTTATACTTCAACTTCTGGAGAATATCTCACATTGCGCCTTGAGATTTTAATATCTCTACCCAAAATAACTCGTACCTTTCTTGATGTAAATATCTATCTGATCTGTAAATTTCCCTTGAAATTGTTTGTTTGATAAATGAATTCATGTTTGCTTGTCCTTTCTGTTTGCTGGTTGTTTATTGGACTGTCTTCCTTCTTTTAATATTGTCTTTTGTAAATTTCTTAGCTTTGTATTCTCTTATTTATTTATTTGTTTTGAAGAAATTTATCTTGTATCATGTTTTGTGCACATCTGAGAGTTTCTTTAAGCTTCCTTGGTTGAATTGACATAGACATACATTTGGTGTGTGAGTGGATAGTTTGTTTACTTATTTATATATCTTTTTTTCTTCATTCAAATTCTTTCTATTTCCTCATGAAAATGGAAAATAAAACTCATGTTTGTTGGTTTTTCTACTTTCAGGTTACAGTTGGAGCTTCATTCTTGTCACAAACAATAGCTCTGCAAGATTCTACGACAGTTAAATTTGAAATATGGGACACAGCTGGTCAAGAAAGGTATTTTAGCCACTCACCCAAATGCTAGACATATCAATAATGTTGAATTGCCGCGTTGTCTTGTTCTTTATTTAATAGGGACTCTCTATCCCTCCCTTCTAGGTCTCTTGCATGAATAAACTTTAATTGGTAATGTTTCTTCTTCAGATATGCTGCACTGGCACCGCTGTACTACAGAGGTGCTGCAGTTGCAGTTATTGTGTATGATATAACAAGCCCGGAGTCATTCAACAAAGCACAATATTGGGTTAAGGTAGTTTTCTTTGGATTGCAACACTTTTTCATTTCTTTGTACATTTTTTCTAATATAAAATTCTTCCTATTTTCTGTATTGCATTTTTCTATGGACTGTAGTTATCAAATGACTGGATAACCATTCCCTACGAGCATATGAATGTAAGGGTTTGTAGAATGGTACACCTTTGCCAACTTGATTGATGTGTCCTAGGCCTGCCCAAAGACAGTGGCTGTATATATATAAACCATTCTGTAGTTCAACTTTGTTATACTTGCTAATTGGCTGTTTTATACTTTGTTTTTCTGGATAAGTAATTAATTTTAGTATCTATTAGGAGCTACAAAAACATGGGAGTCCTGATATAGTCATGGCTTTAGTTGGTAACAAAGCTGATCTTCATGAGAATCGAGAAGTTCCAACACAGGTGATTGCAAAACACTGTGGCTGTATTAAATTCTTTTGTGTGAAGAATTTTCTGAATTAAATCACTATGTTACAAAATTTAACATGTAATGTTTATCCTGAAGGATGGCATTGAGTATGCAGAGAAGAACGGGATGTTCTTTATTGAGACATCTGCCAAGACTGCAGATAATATAAATCAGCTGTTTGAGGTATACTGTTGTTTTCATTTGATAACATGGTTATATCAACTGTGCTCATATATGTGTTAACTGTAAACTCTTTGTGTATAACTCTAGTTAACTGCCATTATTAATTCTTTCATTTTGAAAATATAATATTATTTCTTCGTAGATAACATCTAGCCAATTATTTATGATACTGTCTTTTCATATTGACCGGAATGCATTACATATGTACTTTCTAGGAAAAAAAACTTTTGTTCTGTTTTTTCCTCCATGGACATAGGTAAATTATTCTGTTATTTAATGCTGATGAATGTTAAGCCGAAAGGAAGAACTTCGAATATATGATTATTCTCAGTTATGCTTCGTTTGTGTATATGATATATTGAACAATCCTATGTGAATTGGTTGTGACAATATTGTTCTTCCCCTCCAGGAAATTGCTAAACGACTTCCCCGTCCATCGACCTCATAACTGTGGATGGTTAAAGCGCCCAGTGTAATGTGAACACTGCCTGCCTGTCAATGTCAAGTTTGTGTATATTGGCGTTGCGATATAATCTTAAAAGTCTATAATTTGTAATGTGATTGTGTGTTTGAGAAAATTCAGTTGCCACTGTAACTTTCAAATGATACGTGCAAGTAACCTCGGGGTGGGCAGTTGATCCCATGCATCCCAATAGTAATGAAGTTGAAGGCAGTGTAATAATGCAGGAAATGGAGAGGATCCATACGTGGCGAAAGACAAAGACACTTAAAATTTTAGAAATTCATGTGTACTGTACAAGTTCAAATGATTAAATACATCAAATTCAATGATGTGACAAGGTGAGACTGGATATAGAATATAGTGTATGAAAAGAAATCTTAAACCCAAATCCTAAATTGATACGGATTTATTCAACTCTTGAATGATGTTGAAATAATTGGTAACTCAAAATCTATTTCCTTATCTAGTCACATTAAACAAACAACACTGGATAAAGACAAAAAGCGCTTTACATATTAGTATCGGCTGAACATTTTTATAATTTGCTTGAAAGCATGGCCAAAAAAACTCATTTTTTTAACCCAAACAAAACATTTAAGACTAAGAAAATAATTAGAAAATGTAGAAAACTCAAGTCAGCTTCAGGAAATGAGAGAGATGATCCACACTTTCCAGGTCAACCCAATTTCTCAATGAATGTTTCAGCCAAGCTATTGCCGCTAACAATTTTCGTGGTTGCGACGATTAAATCATATGCCATCCCTTCCTGTAAGCAAGAAAATACAATTAAGCATTAGAAGATATTGACAGTCATTGTGACTGTTCATGAATCAGAAAACAAAATCACTGAGGTTATCAGAGTTGTCTGATTTAGCACAAGACTCATCACAGTTTTTTGGCATTTCATTAACAAAACTCGTGGCTTTTTTTTTCCCCCCTTTTTTTCTAAAAAGACCGCAAATACGAAGCAATTGACAAACCTGTGCACTGAGAAACCGGAGAGCTGCAATTTCTGCAAATGTTACTCCTCCGATGAAGACTACAAGTACTAGAGAGCGCCTTCCATCAGCTAATCTGAAATATGTTAAGTAATATTATTATAATAAAAGTAAATAAGATCTAAAGACCACAATTAATATAAATAGGAAAATCTAAATTAAAAAGTGAAGCTTGGAAGAAGTATTGTAGTCATAATATTTTATTCTGCGTTATGTGACAGCAGAATTACTTAGGAATTGAAGTAGCATACAAATCAAACGCTTTATGTTCCTGTAAATGGGAACAATATAACCATTTGAGCAGCGTCCCAAATTTTAAATTGAAATTTTCACTTACTTGTCCATAGAGCCCAAGGGTCCCTGCAACATGTCAGATGATGGACTGCTCGAGAACCCACCCTGTAAAAATGGTTCAAGAAATATTATTAAGAGTATAAATCCACATAATTTGACATGTAACAAGTGAGTTGAAAAAGGAAGATTTTCTTAGTAATTTAGTATAATACACAGGATATGTATTATGTTTTCAGATGGTAAAATATGCTATTGAAAAAAACCTAGAAAATGAGTCAAGCAAAAAGAGAAGTGTACTGACTCTCTTCATTTCCATATGTGGTCCAGGTAACAGCTTCAAATTTTCTTCCACAGGACGCCTGAGGGTGATCATATTGAAAAGCAAAAGGTCATTCATAAAGTTCACACATAAAATGATATATATTACAAAGTACATCCTCATACCTGAAAGAGGCCAACTAGCCAAATGCTCATACATGGATGTTTAGCACAATAATTTTGAAAATATTCACATGACTATATATATGTATGTTTTGAGAAGAGATGCAATTGAAAAGCAAATTTCCAAAACATGTTGCAATCAGAAAAATATAAGTCATGTAACCAAATAGAGGATATATGCAAATCCATCGCATTTTGGAAATGATTTAAAATGATTTTGTCAGTTATTATCTGCAAGCACCATATATTTACATTCAGAAGATCGTTACATACCTACACATGACTATGCTGGTAAAAGATCGTATATGGAGATCAACAGATTAAACATATCTAGTACAGAAAAGTGACAGACACCTTAAACCTAAGTAAATGGTGTACACACCAGTTCACAGAAAAGCACAGTTATTAAACATTGTTCACCCAAACAATTTAATCTTTTCCAAAAACCAAGCAAAATCTTTACATGTTCTCTTTTTTTCCCCATGTGGGCATAGGTAGTTCCCATATTTGTACATCTAATGATTTATTTATTCTGATAAAATCATTTTGTTTTCTTTAAAACAATGGAAGGAAAAAAAAAGCAACCAACAAGCAGAATAAAACAAGATCATCAAGGATGAAATTTCTTGTTTTTCTTCTTTCCTGACAAGAACTAAAAAATAGGTCAAAAAGAACTCCAAGATTAAGAATCAATAATCTAGCCAACTTTCAACAAGATAATGAGAAGTATCCTCACCATCCCGATCGAAGAGCATTCTGAACAAGGCGAATACTAAGCGGTGCATATCCAGAAAAGACATAGGAAATATCATTGGGGCTGTTGAATAAGAAAAAAATACTTCAAAAATAAGAAAGATAAGTACTTCGGAAAAAGTAAACAACATCATAATTACTTCATCTATGAAAGCACACTTAGAGGTAAACAAACGATATGTTTCCAACTGAGATAGTAAACAGGCTAAGGCATAATCTATATGGTACAGTAGAAACTGCAGCTCTGCAACACTGTAGAATAGAGATAAACAATCATTAATAAAAAAGCGAGAGGCCGTGTTTTATGGTTTTTACAATGCCTAAACCAAATCAGTTAGAAAATATTTCATTCAGATTAAAATTTGAGGGAAAAAATAATTGAGACAGAAAAAAAAGAAAAGAAAGACGGAATGCAAAATCCTGCATGGCATATCCTCACACTGTGGGAGCAATGTCAAGACTAATAAAAAATCTATCAATCATCACTCGCTTGACCAGAGATGAGAATTTTAGCATAGTAATAAATAATATAGTCAATATCAAGAGGAGCCATGAAACCACCAAAAATAGTAGGCCATGATCTATTTCTCTTACTAAGTAGATATTTCAAGAAACATTATAGAATTAAAAAGTAACAGAAGAATTGATAGATCAAGAAGAATAATACTTTGCTGTATTAGTATCTTCAACTACAAGTTGCAGTGCACGCTTGATTGTCAACCAGTTGCTTTTTGACTCCTGCCAGGTTCAGAGCATGAACAATCAATTAAATAATTTGAGTATACTACTGGTGCAAACAAAAGAAATACTTAATTATTTACCCAAAAAAATACTTAATCATGACTTCAAATAATTCTAAACCTGTTTCTTGAGCAACCCAGCTTTCTCTAAATTGTTTAAAGTAGCCATGTGCTCAAATCCATAGCTATGGAGTAGCTCCCTCCTAAACCAAGAATAAAATTGCCAAAATCATTTTGGTGCACAAAAAAAATAGCCACAAAATGACATGGTCAATAAATTTAGTAAAGTCATGAATAAGAACTATACAGTGTACTGCACAAGATACTTGCCTCAGATAATCAAATTGCTTCTTAGGCAACCCTGAATTTGTTATAGAGAATAAGATCAGAAGTCGCAGGACTTTGTTAAGAGGTTCCTGCTTATGGATAATTTCTTCTATGTGCTCAAAACATCTGCATTCAGTCACTACATGAGTTCCATGTTTTCCAAAACTAAGAATCAAGGTGGTTGTTAATCAATAAACCATATTTAAACAGGTAGAAAACCATAAAATCTTGATAAACCAATAAAGATAATAATACATATATGAAAGTTTCAGTGAGCTAAGATTTATGATTTAAGTGGTTCTTCAATATAAAGGTGTCAGACTTTCAAAGACAGATCTCCATCAACTAGCCCAAAACAATAAATCTATAAATTGTTCTGCATGAGGTTCAGAGAATAATCTCAGTGAGCTTATAGCCTTGTTATTGGCAAAAGAGGATCGAGAAATAAGATTAAAAAAAGCCAATGCAACTTCGTTTCCCTACCTTTCACATAACTTATAACTTCACTTTTTATTCTACTCATAAATAGTGATAATCACAATGCAAGCAGCCAGAGGAACAGAAAGGTGACATTCTTAACTAAATAAAAGCAATTTCTCCTAGTGCAAGAAAATAAACTTCAGGTAATTGAATGTGCTACTGAAACGGATAATAGAGAATGAGCTGGTTATGATGAAATAACGCATAATGTGAACAAATAGTGACAGTGAACAGCATTTGGCATAGAGAATGAGCTGGTTATGATGAAATAACGCATAATGTGAACAAATAGTGACAGTGAACAGCATTTGGCAGACAAATGCACCCTGAGTCCTAACATTTCAATCTAGTAATTACAGGCAGAAGTATGAATTCAGCTTACATGTCATAACTCTGAGCCTCAATGATCGTGTGTTCCATGTCGAGTTGTCCAAGAAATGACGGCTTTGATGTGAATGTTGATAGATGCTGAGCAAGATGTATGTGCCTCTATAGCAATACCAGTTCCAAGTTAGAAGCTGAAGCTTGAAGCATTTGAGGAAAGGGCAGAGTAACTCTAGAAAGGTAGAAGGAAAAAAAATTACAGTCATTTCTGGCAATGAGTTGAGCTTTTTGACGAAGTCCTTTAGTTCTGATACTGTCTGGGACTGCAAGCATCACATTACACTCCATTACAAAGTGTTAACAGTAGCCTTCAATTGTAGCAAAAGTGATGAAACAGGTTTGCTTTATGGCATCAAAAGTTCAATGAGACATGATTTTGTACATTATCCCACTACAAATTAGAAGCAGCTTTCTTTTGGCTTAAATGCAACTATAACCAAAATTGTTGACAGAAATTCTGCAGCAAGATTCTAAAACTAAAGGACTCAACTACTTTGTCTCAAAAAGGAATTTTATAAAAACCAAATTAGTTTCATTGACAGTTACTCAAGCTGGCAACGGCCCAATAATTAAGTTCGAAAGTTAAGCACTGGGAGTAGTTAAATGCCAAACTATACACTTACTGTAGTAGTCACTTCAGTGTAGTCCTGCTTCATGGATGTAGCTTTTTGACGTAGAACCTGCAATCATACTGTAAATGGCAACTAAGGAAATTGAATTGAAAGAAAGAAAGATATTTTCTTAAAAAAAAAAAACACAAAACAGATAAACCTGGCCAACGACTTCAAAGTTGAGATCCCGAATCTCCTTGAATAACTTGTCACTAAATAAATTATTAAGCCAAGTTAGAACAAAAGGGAGAGTAGATAGAGTAAAGAAAGAAATTAGATTAAGAAAAGCATACAGTCATAATTATCCAAGTAAGAAAGTTTTTGTTCTAGAGTAGATTTTATAATGCACGGTCAGTCCATCCACCAAATCCATTATTTACTAAGCTCATGAAAGTCAGGAAGAGTTATTAAGAATCTCAGCCCAACAACTGCCATACTAATTTTTCCTATTTGTATCTCTGTCCAATGTCACTAGAAGTGTGTCTAACAGTCATTTGTCTGTACCCAAAACCCACAAATAGCCCAATGAAAACCACAAGTAATATGCTTGCATCACATAAGAAAATGTGTCATATCTAGAGGCTAGCTCACCTTGAATTAAGTGGAACTTTGATCTTTTTTCCTTCTTGTTGTTGTATACCCATGATTGACGCATCAAGTTCCACAGAACCATTGTTAATATGCAGAAACTGTATTGAGGCTATTAGAAATGGCTTGTAACAAAATTCAATCACTAGAAACAAAAGGAAGCTAAAGTTAAATACCATTTGGGAACATATAGGTATACATTTTTTCCTCGAAGATTTAGCTTTAAGAAATTAAAAACTGAATTATCAAATATTGAATGAGCACCAGGTTCAATTATCTTACAACTCCAGGTACACACAATGAGAGATGACTGAATCACTAATATTTTTAGTAGTTTTTTCTATTTTTGCAAGATAAAGATTAGCTCATTTGCCTGACAAGGTTAATTAACACAAGGACCACTAAGAGGACAAAGGACCTCAGGAGAAACTTCAATATTATTACCAATAACAACTGATTACACTTATATTAACATCATGATACAACCTGCAATAATGATCTAATAAAAGGTATATCACATAATTAAATTACTCCACTGTCCATCAGCTTACCTCATCCATCAGCCCTTCATATGTTAATTGAGAACACATGGGAGTAATCATGTCAACCTACATCCATGGAATAGTAAATTTTAAGTTTGGCACAAATATTTATATATAATGACATCATAAAAACACTCAAGACATAGAAGATAACACCACTATTTGCAATTTTTCTATTTTTGGATGGGTAACAAAAACATTTTATTAATATTAGGGTGAGTAACAGAGAGGTGGATCAAGAGTCCACCAATAGAAACTGATCAGAAATAATTGTCATTATTTATACTTTCTTCAGACAACAAAAAGATATAATGACAAATTTTGAAGGCTATAACCACAGCCTTAAACATCAGTGATGCATCTTGAGATTTCCTAAGTTATAAATGGTAACAACTTTTTCCCTCCGCAAGGTTTCTATGCGATGTTAAACTTAAAGAATACTTCCAGAAACTATATTTCTAAATTCAACAACCTCTTTCTCATTATGATGTAGATGGCTTACTCAAAACTGTAACAAAGTATTTTAACAATTGTTAATGTTTCATTCCCTTACTGTTCATTAAACTCATGAACACCAAGTTAACAATCTTATGAGTTCATGAAAGAACAGAAAATTTTGAGAAAGAAAAGGCATACTGAAGCAGTATTAGATTTATTTGAGATACTACAAGCATGAATATCTGCAGGAAATGATAAGCATATACCTCCCTATCAATAAGGATGAGTGTATTAATCTCTGGCATGTTCATCTGAAGTGTGAACAAAGTTATTCAGTATAAACAAGAAAATACACATAGATAATGGTATGCAACTTTAAAAACTAATTTTCTCAAAAAGTTTTAAGCCAGCATATCACATCAGATAAGGAGACTGGTTCCTCTGCTTGTATGCGATTCAGAATATCTGCAACGCGCACTGATGCTTTTCCTTTGGCCCTCACATTTGGTATTAATCCGAAAGAAAACTGCATTAAATAAAGATTAAATGCAAACTCCTAATTAATTGATGAAGAGTAATACCCGAACTAAACAAAGACATTCTTGAAATAATCTTATGAAAGAATAGTACAAAGACTCCAAAATGCAAAACCGTACAAACCTCGAGCTTGTGAATGGCTTTTGCAATATGCCAAAGTGAACTAGCATCACCATCAACTTGCCATTCCTATTGAATTAATTGTTAAAATATAGAGAATCCATCACAAGCTTATACTGATAGAAAATTATTCTACATAAAAGTACGATTAAGAAAAGAAAAGGAAAGAATTACAAGCATAATCCTCATACTTTGAGAGCAAGGTCAAGTTCAAAAGACAATACATCCTCATCCAATGGAACCATGTAAAGTGGATACTCCCCTATAGTAATCATGTTATGAACTTTCTCCTCCTCAAGTATCTACATTATAAAAAAAAAAATCAAAATTAGAATCTTTCGACTGGTTGTAAAGTCAATACATGTTCAATCAATAGATTAAATACTTGACAATATATCCCATGGGTTACACATGAATAATAATATACCTTCTCACAAGCAACTGCACGACGTGGAACAAAATAAAGAAAGTACTCTCTTTGAAGTCCTTTTGACGTATCATCACGAATATGAAAAGTGATAAATCTCATCAAATCTAGCTGTGGATGAACAAAGTAAACCACTTTGGTGCAATCAGTCTGAACTGGTTCAGCAGAAAGGAGCCGCAGTTCGATGCCATATTCCTATTTATCATTAACATAAAGATGACTCTCCTAAATGAGCACTTAAAAAAAGTTTCAATTCAAACAGAAGCCAGTTATCACAACTAGTTTTCGCCTAAAACATTAATATAACAGAAATTTTAACAGCTAAAGAGAATTGCCTTAAGTGTCGACGTAGGCACGATCAAAGAAAGTGAGCCGCTAAGCTTTGGATCAATGACCAAACACTTCTTGCCTCGAATCTGCGAATAACAAAACAACCCCAAATCGAGCAAGAATTATATCGATAAATAGAGCATTTCACAGACAACGCTCGTAGGTAGAAATATGATCACTGTAACTTACGTTTTTAAGTATGTTTACGAGCTCTCTCTGAGACTGTTCTCTGCAAAATTAAACAAGGTAATAAATAGCGAGGTATGAATAATGATTATAAGAGAGTAATGAATTTGTGAAGAATAGTACCTGATTGATTTGAGATTTAACGGAGCGTTGTCCAAGTTTGGAATTTGCGCCATTGATGTTGATGATCTCTTCGCGCTTCTGAATGAAAGCCGAGGAGGAGTTCTTTATGGCTAAATGACCCGTTACCATACCCGACAGTACAAAAAAGAAAAAAAGGTTAAATTTCAATATTCCCTAAAATTTGGGTCCAACTCATTCCAAGTTTACTAAGCCACTCAGAGCAGATTAGCTGTTAAAAAATTATAGAGCTATTCTCCACTTTATTACAATTTTATTTTAATTATTAATTTTTAATGTAAAAATATCTTATTTTTAATTAATATATTAAATAATATAAAAATATTCAAGTAAAATAGTTTTATTAATTATTTATATTTACATTTTTTATAAAATAAAACAATAATTTATCCTTACAAATCTTTCAAATAATATATTTTTATTTTTAGTATTAAAAAATTATTTAAATCAAATACATTTTTTAAGAAATCTAACATGCCCTTTATATTACATGGTCAATGTACGACCATCCATTATCTTGAATTAATCTAATCTATAGATATTATCAAATTATACTAATATTCAGATAATTATGGATCGTATAAAATAAGTTAACGATTGGATGCATGCCCATACATAATGATGTATGATCCTATATAAGAGGTGAATTTTTAGTGTTTGAGAACTTTTGTCTGATTACACACATTTACAACAGTTCACTTATTCTTACGTCCATGCATAGAGATTCTAGTAGGCTTGATTGTTTGTTTGTTGCCTCTCAAGTTTGTAACTTGTGTGGACATATTGCAGCATCCTTTCCCTTGGATTAAGAGTGATTTACAATGTCATTTCGGTGACATATATAAAGTGAAGCAACCGCCAATGTTGGTATGATGTTCTTTTATGTTGGGTTGCTTAGAATAATTTTTAGGCATGGAAGTATGATAATATCTTACAAGTGGATTCTATTAAGGGTTTATTGTCTTTATTTTATAAATTTTGATTATTTCTACTATGTATTATAGTATAAATCCCAACATTTGTTACCTTCACTTTATCATAATCAAATCTCAAATCTATGTTAAAAAAACTATAACTCCTTTCAACTAATTAAACAAATTATATATCCTAAGCAATTTATATTTGTTCTTGATAATCATTGTGTCCAACTCTTTATAATCTATGCATATATTCAAAAACTTATATTTCTTCACAGACAAAATTGGGATTCTTGAGAGAAAACGACTTGTCCTGGCGAACCCAATATCAAACAATTTTTAAAACTACTTTTTCAATTCTTACAACTTGAAATTGGTATTGTACTCAATGTCAATTATATACTAAACTCTACCTTTATGTGATGCCAACTTTGGCACCTCATTTGAAAACACATCAAGAAACTCTTGAATTATTGACATCTCTTATAACTCCAAGCTCAAACTCACAACCTTGCTCACTATATGAGTTAAATAACTCGTATATCCTTCACTCAACATTTTTCTCACCTTAACACAACTTATCATTATATTGTGCAAGTGCCCTTCACCGAAAGAAAACTTATTCTCATCATTAAGGGTAAATCAAACTTTCTTTCTTTAACAATTTATTTCACTTTGCATTTCCAAAGAAAATTTATGCCTAAAATCATATGAAAGTTAGACATGTTGAATACAATCAAATCGATTAACATCTCTCTATTTTTCTTATATGTTGACTCTCTTATAAGTACCAAATCACTCACTATACAAACATTGTTTAATAGTTTTATTCACAATTTTTGAGCTATTATGACACATTTCAAATTCAATCTCTCTATCATGTCATTGATAAACAAGTGAGAAATTGATTTTTTTCAAACATGAAAAGGATACATTTGTCATTTTATCGATCATTGGATGGGAAATAATGATCAACCTTTAGGGATTAGTTAAAAAAAGAAAAAGGAAATCCAAAATCATATGCTTCCTAGAAAATGTAATTCCAATATTAGAAAGAACCCCATAGTCCATACCCATCCATTTGACTTTCAACGTCACGACTTCATTTATGTAATCGATTAAGTTCTCGAATTGACCTTCTTTGATAATGTTGACTTATCATACATTGTTTATTTAAGGTGAGTCATATACGAGCCAAGCACTTCTATGTTTTACTGATGTGAAAACTTAAATAAAAAGACTTTTATATCTAATAAAATTGAGTAAAGTTAGTGGTATATGAGTATATAGATTAGACTTTAATATAAGTTAATTGATTTTATGTAATATGAATTTCTATCTCTATACTTATATAGACCTAATATATATTTTCGATATGATATCAGAGTACGAGTCAAATGGTAAGTCTAATAGCCTCAATATAGTATTAGAACATGAGTCAAACGGTGAGTTTAACAGTCTAAAATATTTTTTGATACAAGTGACAACGCACTTAACCAAAAATTAGCTGAGTCTTATAATAGTTGCACCTGAACAGAGATGTTAGAGACTCATATATAAAAAAAAAAAAGTCTCATATCTAATAAAATTGAGTAAAGTGAGTAATATATAAGTGTGTGGATTAAACTTTAACACAAGTCAACTGACTTTGTGTAATATAAGTTTCGATCTTCACACTTATTAGGCTAATATATATTTCCAACAACCCCTATATCTTTTTGGCCAAAGGGTTATTTCCCACCAAAGTTTAGTTGCGTTTTCAAAGTCACACCCGCAATTAAAAAATCCAAAATCTCATTTATAAACTAATTGCAATTAGAAAAAATAGGGATATAATCGTTATTTTATTAATAATATTAAAAAAATATAAAACTAATTATATTTTTTTTCTTAAGTTTTAAAAACTAACAATTTTGTCCATGCATAAAGTTTTCTAATTTTGAAAAGTCGCATTCCCCTCTCCTCCCCAAATTTAAGATTTTTTTCTTCACCCCTTCGGCCACCGCCTTCAACGTCGATAGCCTCTCCTCTCCACCCTAAAACGCCAGCTAACACATGACAATGGCCTCCTCTTTTCGGATCTCTTTGTCTTCAACAAATCTCTTTGTCTCTGATGAAGTGATTTGGAGAGGGAAGATGTTGATCGACATTTTAGGGTAAAGAGAAGAAGTTGTCAATGTCTGAGAAAGTGATCAAAGAAGAGAAGAAAAAAATCTTTAGATTTAAAGAAAAATGTGATATTTCAAAATTAGAAAACTTTAAATAGAGTTAAAGTTGTTAATTTTTAAAATTTAGAGAGAAAATATAATAAGTTTTATATTTTTATAAGATTATTAATAAAATAATAATTTTATCTCTATTTTTAATAAAAAAAATTAATCCTAATGGATTAATATATAAGATTTTAAAATTTTTAAACCTCGGAAACATCGTTTTGGTAACTTCACTAACCTTGGGTGGAAAAAAATGTTATGCCCATTCTTTTTTACAAGAGAGTACACTCTGGTTACCTAAAAAAGGACAGTGGCATTTCTGTAAATTAAAAAAAAAAACCCCTTGAGCGAATCCCAAAGGAAACTGATTTTACAGTTCCCGTATCTCAGATCTTCTCCTTCTCTGTCCCACTTGGTGCCAAATCATCGTTCACGCATCATCCTCATCGTTTCCATGTCCACCGCTCGCATCCGCCGTCTCGGCTCCGTAATAGCGGCCGCAGCCGGCGGCACCGCAATCATACTCAGCACTCCGTTTCTCTCTGGAAACGACCGTGGAACGTCTACCTCTCTTGATGTCATCAGGCGTCAGATCAACGATGCGAACGGTGTCGTTCCGTCCAGAGCTGTTCAGGAGTCTTCTTTAATAGGCGCTCACTCTAGTAACCCGCTTGACATTCTCGTGATCGGAGGTGGCGCCACCGGCTCCGGCGTGGCTCTTGACGCTGCCACGAGAGGCCTACGTGTCGGACTCGTTGAAAGAGAGGATTTTTCGTCCGGTACGTCTTCACGATCGACGAAGCTGATTCACGGAGGTTAGTGATTGGATACACAAGCATAATTTTGTTATCGTTAATCGGGAATGCTCTTTATGTATAGAAGTTTAGTGATGGCTTTAGAATTTTGGAATGAATTCGCTTGATTATATAGGCACTGTTTGGTTAGCCTTTTGCTTTGAAAATGTTTATCTGACAGTAATGCTTCTTCTAATACTTTGCTGATGTAGATATCTTTTCTGGAAAAAGCAAATTGTGCATGAACAGTAACTGGTTGTTTGGAGGGATGTATTTGAAGGTTACAGTATGATTGTGTGTTCCTTGTGACTGTGCCGTGGTTGCTTAATTGAAGTTAAAGGTGACTTTGTCTAGTTGATTAACTAGCTGGATTGAAATCCTATGTTACTAGTGTGTTTGTTGTCCACATACATATATTTAAAAGATTACGAATCATGACACTGATTGTTATAATATAAGAGAAAATAAATGCTTAAACGATATGGCTTTACTGGACTGAAGTATGGATGAGTTGGTATAACTGTGCTATGGAAAACTTTTCCTTTTGAATTTAAAGAAATGAGTAACATTTGGAACTCACCAATGTGGTTTGCTCTATTTTTGCCGGTCTTTAAAGTAAAAAGTCTTACTAGTAAATCTTCATGTAAATGGATAGAGTGATTTGCCTTGCATATGTATTGAGATTGGAGTTGTTTATGGTATTCTATTTGAATGTAGAAAATCAGAAATAGTCTTTTGGTACTGAAATATATAGATCTTCTTTCTCTGCTTCAAGAATGACTGTTGTCTTAATTGGCTGGCAAGTGCATTGCAATAATTACTTACATTGCCAGTAATTAACTATTTTATGATATATGCAAAATGACTCTTAGCATATGTTTTGTTTCTTTCTCATTAATTAGTTATTTATTTGATACTATTTTGTAGGAGTCCGCTACTTAGAGAAAGCTGTCTTTAACCTTGACTATGGGCAACTGAAGCTGGTATTTCATGCACTTGAGGAGCGTAAACAGGTTATTGAGAATGCACCGCATCTCTGCAATGCTTTGCCTTGCATGACACCTTGTTTTGACTGGTTTGAAGTAGTATACTACTGGATGGGCTTGAAATTGTACGATGTGGTCGCAGGACCGCGTCTGTTACATCTGTCTAGGTATTATTCTATGCAAGAGTCGATTGAACTCTTTCCCACTCTTGCAAGGAAGGGTAAAGATAGAAGCTTGAGAGGCACAGTGGTTTACTATGACGGGCAGATGAATGACTCACGCCTTAATGTTGGATTAGCATGCACTGCTGCATTAGCTGGTGCAGTGGTGCTTAACCATGCAGAAGTTGTGTCCCTTATTAAGGATGAGGCCAGCAAACGGATAATTGGTGCTCGAATTCGAAACAATCTATCAGGTATGAACAGATTATCCTTTCTATACAAATATCAGCTAAACTTTTATTGGTTACAGATTTCCTTTTTTTTTTTAATTTTTATAAATTTATTCAATTCGTGGTTAGTTCAGCTGAATTACTTTCCGGTTTGATGCAGTATATATTTTTCTTTTCCTGATTCAATTTTATGACCTTGTTTTCTTTAACCTATAATAAAATGTAATAGATTTCTAATCTTTTAATCAAAGGATTGTGAGATTAAAGAATCATTTAACTGTTGGAGTTTATGAATATTTGGTTTTTTATTTTGAGCAGAATTTGAAGTTTTTGTTTGAAAGGTGCATGCATTAAAGTTATCTGAAGTCACTTTACATAATAAAATGACACATGTGGATACTGAATAATGCTTATCAGTTTGTTGCTTCAATTTGATGGGAGTGATGTGTATTAAGTTCATGTAAGAAGTGTAACTAAATTGATTGTGCCATGACTCTCACTGCATAAGATATGTTACCAGGCAAAGAGTTTGATACCTATGCAAAAGTTATTGTGAATGCGGCTGGTCCATTTTGTGACTCTGTAAGGAAAATGGCAGACAAAAATGTGCAACCTATGATCTGTCCAAGCAGTGGTGTTCATATTATTCTACCTGATTACTATTCTCCTGAAGGAATGGGTTTAATTGTTCCTAAAACCAAGGATGGACGTGTGGTTTTCATGCTGCCATGGCTGGGAAGAACTGTCGCTGGCACAACAGATTCTAACGCCGGCATAACTTTTCTTCCAGAACCACACGAAGATGAAATTCAGTTTATACTGGATGCCATAAGTGATTACCTTAATGTTAAGGTATGAAATTTTAGCAAATAAGAGCCTTGATTTTGGGCAATTTAAAATAAGAGTATTCTTTAAGAAAAATTTCTATCTGAATCAAATAGGGACTATTTTGTCTGTGGTTTATCAGTTGATTATCATATTGCTTGATCAGGTGTTTAGATTCTCGATAATTAAAATGCTTTTCATGTTAGTGACTGTATTTATCTCATTCCTTTTTTCTTTCTCCATTCAGTCTGCTTGTGGATACTAAGTAATGGTAAATATAATAGGTACGACGCACAGATGTTCTTTCTGCTTGGAGTGGTATTCGACCATTGGCAATGGACCCATCAGCAAAGAATACTGAGAGTATCTCCAGGGATCATGTTGTATATGAAGATTATCCTGGTTTGGTCACAATTACTGGTGGAAAATGGACAACGTATCGAAGGTAACATTTGATGAGCAAAGCTGATAGTGTAGTTTAACTTAAAGTTGGAGAAATTTCATACAAATGGTAGTGCAAATATGCAGATGCAGGGGTGTTTCCCACCTCTGATGCATGTTCAATGGTATTGGTACCTTATGTAGTAAGTTTTTCCCAAACGATATGTCCCTTTCATTGTGACCTTTTATTAGCAAAAATTATTTTCACAAGCTGATTTTCTACTCCTCTTAGTCCCTCTTGCCTTTCTCTTTTTTCTTTTCTTTGCACATGAGTTTTTTGCTTACTAGAACCATTTGCAGCATGGCAGAAGATGCAGTCAATGCTGCTATTAAGTCCGGAAAGTTGAGTCCAAGCAGTGGATGCTTAACTCATAACCTGCGGCTTATTGGTGGAGGTGGATGGGAACGTTCTCATTTCACTGTTCTTGCTCAACAATATGTGCGCATGAAAAGGACGTCTGGCGGTAAAGTTGTTCCAGGGGTTATGGACACTGCTGCTGCAAAGCATCTGTCCCATGCATATGGCACATTGGCAGAAAAAGTCGCTACCATAGCTCAGGTTTGTCTGTCTTGCTCTGTGTGGATTTAACTCTAATCGCAAACTTAACCCAAAATCTCTGATCACTGGTTGGAATTGAAATTGAGATAATTTATTGTATATTGGATTGCCCCAATGATAACAGGTTTCGAATGTACATTTTTGGTTTAATTACTGCTGAAAATCTAAAAACTTCTTTTTAATACCCATGTTAAGAGATATCCTCATTTGCACCAATATGAGTCCCACAGTTCTTAAACCTTAAGTATTGGCATAGCTCATCTAAGTCTGACAAAAAAGCTTGGGTAATTACATATTTGGTAGTGCATATTGTGTGCTTTATACTTGATACCTGTGAGCATACTTTGTCTGAAGTTTGACTGTGTTAGGTACTCTGATTCCCTGGAAATATTTTCTTTTCATGTGATAATATCATAGCACAAAACATGATGGTGCACATGATGTATATATTATTGTGATGTGACCCTGCAGTACTGTTTCGTTGGTAGTTAAAATAAATCCGTCCTTTAAATATATAGAATGAAGGTTTGGGAAAGCGGCTTGCCCATGGATACCCATTTCTAGAGGCTGAGGTTGCTTACTGTGCTCGATATGAATACTGTGAGTCTGCAGTAGATTTCATTGCTAGGAGATCTCGGCTTGCATTCCTCGACACTGATGCAGCAGGTAGGGCATTACCACGCATAATTGAGATATTATCCAAGGAACACAATTGGGATAAGTCAAGGCGGAAGCAAGAGTTTCAGAAAAGTAAAGAATTCTTGGAGACTTTCAAATCCTCAAAAAATGCTCAGTTCCATGATGGGAAACACAAATAATAAATTCCAATAAACAATCACCCGTTGCTTCTGTAAATCAAAAACCCCTTACTAATCATAATCCACTTTTCACTTTGTTTTAGGGTCTTAACTTAAGGCATAAGCTTTCCTATTTTTTTTTTTTCAGAGAAAATTGGTTTTTGGCTTAAGTTCTCATCCTGTAAGTTGCCAAGGTTAGATTGTTTGAGCGCTTTGCGTTGATCCATATCTTTTATGACTGGCTTATCTTTGGAATACAATTCACACATTTTTTAGCTTATGTTCCCTTGGTGTGTATCAAAACGATGACCCATTTGTGCTTTCGGTTTCCATTTTCATACAGCCAGTTGGGCAAGCTCTTTTAGATTTGTTGTTGCTACTGAAACCAGTTAAGAATTGTGACTATGTTTTGGTTGCCAGCTCTTTTTCTGACCTGTATTTTTTATAATAAAAAGTTATATAGAATTTACTTGGTTTTGAAGCTGCTGTCTGTTTACCTCTTTCTCGGAGTTGCATTGAATAAAATTCTTTTGAAGGCCATTTAAGATGAAGCTTCAAACGGTATCGTTTCTTATTTATTGTAAGGTAAATACGAAAATTTTGGAATTATACAATATTAATGAAAAAATGACCACGTTTAAGAACTATCTCACCAAATCAAAATAGCATCTTGTCAAAATTCCTCTTCTTGCCAAAGAGCATTAAACAAACATCATTCTTGTTCAAAACTCACAGTACAAGTCTCGAGCAAGACATCTCTTCTTCCAAAAATCACAAAACAAGATATAAGAGATCAAATCTATTACAATCATAACAATTGTCTGATATTAAATAATTATTATAAAAAAATAATCCTAATATAACTACATTTTTACCAAATCAAGACTATTCCATTACTATAGATTCTTAACCGTGGACTATTTAATTTATTTTAATTTTTTATATAATTGAATTTAATTGATGATTTTATCAAAATTTTAACAAATTTCAGGCAAAATCAGACACAATATTATACAATTAACTAAAATACACAATAGTGTTGGTGAATTGTTGAGAGAACAAGATTAAAATTAGAGTAATTCATATTAGGACCTAATAAATCTTTAAATTTTCGATTTAATTTTTAAAAAATAACAGAAAAACAACGTAATAAAATACTTAATTGAATTAAGATGAATTTGTTACCAGGTTTATTTGATTTTTAACTTAATATTAGATGAAATCGTGGGAATTTATCGAAGGTTAGAGAAGAAGTTTAATTGGCCATTGATTTGAATTCATTTGATATTGATTAATATTATTTAAACCCCTAAATTTAGGTTAAGTTTGGCACAAATAAAGCCCAACCAAAGCACCATAGGCGTCACTCGTCTAAGTTTTCATCTTAACAAGCAAGTCTCTGAAAGAAAGCCGAGGAGGAATGGCTTCAATATCAACAACATCAACAGCCACTCTGTTCTCTTCACTCCTCTCAAAACCCTCTTTCTCCCTCTTCCGTACCCTCCCTCGCATCACTTGCTGTTTCCCTTCAACTTCTTCTTCTTCTTCTTCTTCTCTTCAATTCAACATCTCATTTGCTCCTCCAAAGCCAAAACCAACACAATCCCCCCTCCCTCGACACCAACCCCAACTTCAAGAAAATAACGACGACGATTGCGACGAATTCGATGGGCCCCGTCAGCTCTTCATTCCCTGGATTGTCCGCGGCGAGGATGGCAACCTCAAGCTCCAAACCCACCCGCCTGCGCGGTTCATACACGCTATTGCCCATGCCAAGACCCATGAGCGTAAAAAGAAGAAGAAAAATAACGCCAATATTGGTGGTGCTAAAAGTGTTAAGCTTTCCAAAGCTGCTCGGAGGTTTTATAATGACAACTTCAGAGACCCTCCTGAACGCCTCAGTAAAGTCTTGGCTGCAGCCGGTGGTAATATTAATATATATTTTTTTCTTAATTGTATTACTATTGTCACTTTACTTTCGATGCTTTTGACGCCATGTAAAGTGCTTGTCAATAGCCATATACTTTTATGTTCCCAGAATGTTCATAAAAGTGATATGTTAATGACCATTAAGCGCTACTTGATTCTTAAAGTAGTTTTTAAAAAGGTTTTTAATGTAGAAACATGAGTTGTTAAATTAAGATGGAATATTTTCAGGTTTGTTTTGCTGAATGATTAGCCTGAATTTTATATTGTAAGAATCCAATTTGTGTGTTAAAGTGGAAGAGGAGCTTGACATTAAATTTTTGTGTAATATTTTGAAATGGCTAGTTATTGATTGGGCTATTATGTATATGTTATAAGTGGCATCGAGAAGGGGTAGTGAAGAGCTTATATTTGAAGGTCGAGTGACTGTAAATGGTTCTGTATGCAATACTCCTCAGGTGAGCTCTTAGTTTTGTTTGTTTTATTGGATATTGTTTGTTAATAGGCTGTAATTGATTTAGCTTGTTTTCATTAATGGAGAAGAGACATAAAGTTATCTTTGGTTTACTTAGTTCGGCAAAAGTATTTTATGCTAGGATCATCAATCTTTTATCATCTAGAATTTATGCCTTTGTTACTTGTTATGGCAGACTAGAGTTGATCCTGCAAGTGATATCATTTACGTAAATGGGAGACGCCTCCCTAAGAAATTGCCACCAAAAGTATATCTTGCACTGAACAAACCAAAAGGGTTTGTAATTTTCTTTCTTTTACCTGGAGTTGTTACCCTTGTGAATGGTCCTTTTGTCTTGTCTATTCTAAATTATGCTTTAGAAGCTATGCTTATATTAATTCAATCATCTTATGGCAGGTACATCTGTTCATCTGGGGAAAAGGAGTTTAAGTCTGTCATTAGTCTATTCGATGATTATATAAAGAGTTGGGTATGTGGTAACTGTGGTTTTTGAAGCTCTACTTTTCTGTTACCTATTTGTGATATTTGCTGGGAAAAATAAGTTTTGAGTAGAGGAAACTACATTGAAGTCAGTTTTATTGGGCAATTATCATTTGTGTATTTATATCTTATGCAACAGCTGTATATTTTGATTTTTGTAATAAACTGTTTGCATTTACAGGATACAATAAATCCAGGACTACCAAGACCGCGATTGTTCACTGTTGGTCGCCTTGATGTTGCCACAACAGGATTGATTATAGTGACTAATGATGGTATGTATTTTCCTAACCAATGATATTATAAACATGATGTGTGAGAAGGATTTGTGATTGAAGTATTATTAATTCATATCAAGTGTTATTTGTTAACAGGAGAGTTTGCTCAGGAAATATCACATCCTTCATCTAAGTTGCCGAAAGAGTGAGATTTCACATTCTTTATTAGTAATGATGGACTACTCTGTTTGTTTGTTACAAAGTAAAGATGTATTTTTTTTTTTCCTCATAAAGAATGATGGATTAACCCAATTGATACTCATGATTCCTTTCTAAGGTTGAAGTCCTTGGTTTGAACCCTGCCTTCCTTTCTCTTCTTTAAACTATTTTATTTTTTTCTTTGGAGTGCTCGAAAGGTGAAATTTTCATCTCTAGTTATGTGTTATGCATTTTAATGTAATTGTCATTTCTGGAACTTATGTGCTTATTCTATAATTTACTTCCTTGCACTTAGTTTTGAGGTCTTGTGTGATTCTCATAAAAAGGTTTATTCTGATGATAAACATCTGTACATTCTGTCTCCATAGATACATTGCAACCATAGATGGTGCTGTAAGTAGGCGGCACTTAATAGCCATTAGTGAAGGAACAGTTATTGAGGGCATCCATTGTACTCCAGATTTGGTGGAGTTGTTACCACGACAACCAGATAAACCAAGACCTTGTCTTCGTGTTGTGGTATGTTTTCCATATGTAGTCGGTAATCTGTGACAGTGTCATTAAACTATATTGGTGCATACATTTTGTGGCACTTATGAACTTGCACAGATATCTCTGCTTACAATCATGTTTGTCACTTGATCTTCCTTAGCTTTGAGGTGTTGCTAGTTATGTTTGGCGGAAGAGTAACAGATACTTGTGGCTGATCTTTTTTCTTAGAGTTTCTATTGGATATTTCTAATAGGGAGTATGTTTTTTCCTTCTATGTTTTGAGGGTGTGAATTTAACCCATTTACTTGGGGATGTATCTCTCATATATTTATATCCTGGATGAGTTTATGAATGGAAAGCAAAATCTTTTACTAGATAGCCATGTTATACACTTTTATTCTTTGTCTTGCAATATTAAACAAATTTAGTCCTAGTTGCCAAAACTGGTTTTGTGCAGGTTCATGAAGGGAGAAACCATGAAGTTCGAGAACTTGTGAAGAACGCTGGACTTGAGGTCAGCTTAGGGGAAAACATTTTTAACATTCAGTCATTACTTGAACCTATTCATAAAATTGTGTAGAATTTACTCAAGTGAGTGGATACTAAGAAAATTAGTAGGATTGTAATCATTTTATGATATATGCTGATGAAGTTTATTTTTGAGGAAATCTGGAAATTGGTGGTATCCTTGGAGGCACTATTGGGTGTTGCATATATGAATTATTTGTGCTCTACCATTTTTCAACCACTTCATTTTACAATGGTGTTTATGTGAACACTTTTTGTTGTTCCAGATTTACTCCTTAAAACGAGTGAGGATTGGTGGATTCAGAATTCCTTCAGATCTTGGGTAATTCTCTTCATCCTCATTTGAGAAGATTATGCATTTCCCATCTTTTTCATCGTCATTCAAAATCAGCATGTATTTGTGGTTCCATTACCCGACTCATTGGTGAACCCAGGAACTTTTTATTGGAATAATGGTACGAACACTCAGTCAGAAAAAAAGTTTGTAACTTATCGAGTTAATTCTAACTAGTGCAATACGGTTTTAAGATTCTTGAAGTGATAATTTGACCAAGTTAAAACTTAAAGGTATACAAATTTTAATACTACACGATTACCAAGTCTTTCATTACATGAATTGCTTGAATCTTCTTAGGCAGACATTATCAGTGAGCAAATTTGGTAGCTGAAAGAGCATGTGTCCGTGATGTAGCTTCTCTGTAAATGCAATTTCCACTTTTTACATTGTTACTCTATCCTTGTCAGCCTAGAGCTTTGAAATTTGTGCTGATTGTTTCATGAATTTCAGGTTTGGAAAGCACGTGGAATTAAAACAATCTGATCTTGAGTCTATCGGTTGGAAGAATTGAGTTTCTACAGAGCATGGAGTTCACAAGCCTTTTCTCTGCTTCAAGCAAAGTACTGTCAGTCGAAACATGGCTTCACAATGGTATCTGGAATAGTGCTGATGTTTATCAGTGAGAATGTGGAATGCTCCCTTTCTCTTTTTCGGAGGAAGTTCATGAATCATGGGCAGGACTGCTTTTTATATGTAACAGGGCCACCATTTCTGTCAAAGTGAAACAGAGGGCTATCTATGTCAATCAAAGCCGTCTCTGTAAATTGGTGAGTAGCAAGACTTGCAAGCAAAATCTTACATGTGTAGAATGAGATTTGAAATCAGGTTCTACCTAAATCAATATTATATTATTTTTCTCCTTTTCACCCCAAATAATTGATCTTCTGTTGATTCAAATTCAATATTATCTTTATCTTTGTTATTAAGATTTTTTTGCTCAGTGAAAACCCTTCTTACATTTCTGAAATGAGATTTGAGGGGAATAAAAACAGATTGCGAGCTCTTGAACTGAGTTTGAGTATCACTGGAGAAAGGGATAGGATTTGGAGCTCAATTTGGCCCAATAAAGGCGAAAGCATTAATGGAGGAAAATTTTGTTGTGCTCCCAAGGGATAACTAATGAGATTTAAAGTATAAGAGCCGTGGTTGTAGGGGTGGATATTGGATCTGAGATTTTATTTATTTGGTGTAATTAATTCATCTGCGTAATGAAAGTATGGTTGGTCCACTTTCCGAAGGATGGCCGGCAAGTAAGGCTTCCTCTAAAATTCAATGTTTCAGGTTGATGTTGAAGCAATCAAAGTCAAAGATGCAAGCTGACTATCTCAACAAAAGAGCCCACTTGTCGCCCAAACTGACCAACCACTTCACATCAGGCTTAACCGACACCAAATCTGATCATCATAAAAAGAAGAATCATATCAGAATATTTAACTGAATTGTTAGTGTTACTTTCTCAGCCAGATTTTGTGATAAATATGAACCTGAAATATATTCTTGCAACTTAGCATTACATAAACACATCATTATTATTCAGTCACAAGATCAATACAAATAATGTTGTTTACCAATCTAGCTTTCTGTAAAATTTAAGTTACAGGCTACAGCCTCCATGAACATGAAGCAAGAATGATGACAGAGTGAGTGGTCAGCACATGGCTCTGCAACCGCACAAGAACCAAACATTGCCAATGTAAAATGTTGTCACATGGTGTCGATAACTCATAATTAATAGTTTAGTTTAGGTCTAACCTTAATTGCTTATTGTTTTACAGATGTATTTGGAGTTAGTCAAATGTATTTTCTCTTGTTCTATAAATACAAAATTGTATTGAGACAAAACGATGACAAATAGAAGGGATGACAAATACAGATTATATTTGTTACTAAGTCAAAGTTATGTTAGAATATCAATAATATAACAATATGCATAGGCTTAAGAATGCCAATAAGAGTGTGGTTTTGCAAATGCGGCATTGTGAACAGAATGAAGTGAATTGAAAAGCTTAAACAAAAAGTTCAAAACCTCAAGTCAAAAGTTACAACGGCAAAGTTATAAAACTTTAGAAAACCTAAAATTTGGAAAAAGTGCTCTTCACGTCCAGCTTGCAACTTATACGGAAATTGCTTTTAAATGTCTGCCGGCCAAGTGAATAAAACAAAAGAGACAGGAAAGCAGATGTTGGATTCTTCATCATCCTGACTCTGACAAATTCCAATTCAGAACAAAATTTTTTTATTTACTATTATTCTGTTGTACCAGATGATGAGTCGGTGTCACTGTTATATTTAATTATATATTTAAAAATAAATAATTATAAATCTTAAAAAAATAATTTAATTTAAATAAATTTTTTTAAAACTTTATTCTAAAGGCCAAAGGTAATAAAGCTTGACTAGGACATAATTTTAATAGGGTTAAATTTTTATCCTATGGTAAGACATTAAAAGAAGGGTGATGTTTTGTTGTGCCCCAACCTATAATAAAAGAGGCGGCATAAAATGACAAAAACCAAAGTATAATAAATGAGACTGATTTATCAGCCGTAAGAATGCGACAATAAGAGAAATAATGTCAATATTATGCGATGAGGATGAAGAATGATTTTTGAACTAAAAAGAACACCATTCTTATTCCCAACCCAGGTTTGGTTTATATCTAAATTTTTATTTATAAAATTTTAAAAATTTAAATACTTATTATTTTATTAAAATTTTTTATTTAAAGGAGGAATACCAACTTTGTTTTTATCTTTATTTAGGGAAAGAGCAACCGAATGTTATTCATTTTTTACGGAATGAAACCAAAGACAAAGAGAGAGCTAACAAATCCGTGGGTGGGTAGATAAAGTTGGTCTATTGGATTTCAATTGTCAAAGAAAAAAAAATTAGAAAAAAAGTTAATTTTTTAAATTTTTAAATAAAAAATTATTAATTTTTTAAATCAAGTGAAAAAAATAAAATAAAATTTTATTTTTAATCTAATTAAAGATTTTGTCTATATAATGAGTATTTAAATTTTTAAAATTTTATTGATAAAAATTAAAAAATTAAGCAAACCTTCGGTGGGAATAGGGCTGGACTCGAGCCAAGCCAGCTCCAGCTCCAGCTCGGCTCGGCTCGGTTCGAGCCCGAAATGAGCCGGACTCTGCTCGGCTTGATTGAGCTTAAGCTAACTCGGTAGATTTTTTTTAAAATTTTTTTATACAAAACAACGTCGTTTTGATCCATATATATATATAAAATGATGTCGTTTTGATATGAAAAACGAACCGAACTGAGCTATAAACGAGTCGAACCGAAAACGAGCCAAACTCGAGCCGATCATAAATAAACCAAGCCAAGCCCGAACTGGCTGCGAGCCGAGCTCGGCTCGGCTCGAATCCAGCCCTAGGTGGGAAAAAGTCTTTCGGCCTTGATAAAATGGGTAAGGCTGCATGGTCTGCCCACCTCCTTTACTGTTCGATTCGTATTACAAAGATTTGACAGTCCTATTCTATTATTGCTAGATATTCTTTAATATATAATTAAAGAGAGCAATAAGGAAAAAAATAGTCTTTTTAATGAATGAAAAATCTAGAAAAAGTTCAACCAAACAGATTCATTCTAACTTTATTAAGTTAATAATAGAGATGTGAACTTGGTCCGAGATGAGGATGGTGAAAATAGGTATAAATATATTTTTAATAAATATTAAATTATTTTTTTAACATAGATCAAGGTGGAAAATTGTAAGAATTTTTTTTTTTTGGGAAATAGAGAGGAAAATGACTAGTAAACTAAATGGGCACAAGTGTAGAGGATTATTTTTGCGGAAATGAGGAGAGGATAAGAAATAAATTTTTCTTGTAAGAAAAAAGGACGAAAGATTTCTCACCATCTGTATGATGGAAACTTAGCATGGTAAGAGAAAGATTTTCCCTACAGAGACAGAGATGGACAGCAACCCATAACATTGTCATCTCTAATCAATAATAGTACCAATGCCATCTGATTTGCTCGTTCAACATTGTAGTTTACTCCATTTAATGTAATATAAGTTGGATGCATATCACAAACTCAACAACTAGTACTATTTGCCGTCCCTACGTTGCAACAATTGACAGAAGATGGCGACAACAACAACACAACGCGGGAACAATTTTATCTATCGTGGTGGCCTCAACAACTCTCAGTTTTAATGTTTCTTTTTGTTCCATATCGCATCTTCTTCAACTACTTTTAAGTTTGACACTTTTCTCTTCAAGCACAGACACTTCATGTTCTTTCAATTTCAATGGCTACGGTGAGAGCATCTCAGAGACCTTCGGCTTCGGAAAAACCTCTACATAATCACATTCCTTCGCATTCTTTGTCAAAAAGCCTGAACAATACTCCTTCCAATCATCACTCTACTCCTCCTCCTCGTTCGTCTAAAGACAGACCCGCTTCTTCTAGACGTTCTGTCACTCCCAATTCTCGGACTCTTTCTAACAACAGCAACAACAATGATGATGAAGGTCACTCTTTTATCTCTCATTTTTTGTGCATAAAGTTTTGTTTTTTAATTTATATTGTGGTTTATTTTCGGAAAATGGGTTTTTAGTTACTTCTTATAATATTTTGTGTAATCTTTTTAATTTTGGTGATGTAAAGTTAATTGCTTTTGGGTTGCATTTGTTTGTTTTTCTTTTGGGACTATTTCAGAGTGGCTGTTTATTTTACTTTTGGGAATTTTTGTTTTGTTTTGTGAATTTAAGTGGCTGTTTGTAGACGCGGGTTCATTTTGTATTATGATTTTCTGGGCTGAATGCAATGTGGAATTCGGTTAGAATATTAGAATTTGATTTTGGATAATTTCCGGTGTAATCATGATCTTAAGTCTAAAATGGGACTGTTTGTCTTTGTATTCACTGTACGATTTTCCTTGCTTTTTGGAGCTTTTTGTGTTTGAAAAAACCAAGTACACTTAGCCACAATACATGAGAAAATAGGTGTTATGGTTACCAGATGGCCATGGTGGGTGAAAAAAACCTTCAATTCTATGAAAAAACTGATATAAATACAATTTCCAAGTGCGAGTTGTTTGCATTGCATCTACTTTTGACATTGTTAATTTGTATTGTCATCCTTGAACTTACAATCATATTCATCTTGACCACAGGGCACTAGCCTAGTTATTACAGTTGGACTCTAAATTCCATCAAGTAATTACTAGTTGCCAAAGTTAGATTCTATTTTCTATTTGTGATTTTTTTTTTTTTTTGACTTTACTACAGATTCTGGAAGGGTAAGGGTTGCTGTTAGACTTCGACCAAGAAATGCTGAGGATCTTGTCCTTGATGCTGATTTTGCTGATTGTGTGGAGCTGCAGCCTGAGGTGATTTATGTGCAACATTGCAAAAAAAAAGAAAAAAAATCCAGTTGGTGGAGAAATGGGAACTTTTTTGTTTGGAAAATTTTTTGTTTGACTGAAATGTTTTCTTTAGTGCAGAATCAGTTCTCTCTGTCAAATGCATTTTATTAAAATTCTTCTAGTAGGATGGATGGCTTAACTGAACTTATCTATAAATGTACTTTTTCATATAGCTGAAGCGATTGAAGTTGAGAAAAAACAACTGGAGTAGCGAGTCTTACAGATTTGATGAAGTATTTACTGAAACTGCCTCGCAAAGGCGTGTCTATGAAGTGGTAGCAAAACCTGTAGTTGAGGTAAGTTGCTAATAAGTTTTGAATTGCAACATTAAGTAAGTATTAAAGTGCCTCTTTTTGGGGATTCCATCGCTGAAGTTTCATCATAGATTAGATTTACAATCTAAGTTGTGCCTGGCTTCCAGTATGTCTTTGGTAGTGCTAAGTGTTGTTTTACCTTCTAAAATTCTCTCATCTTTTTTTTTTTTTTCATTTGTATTCACTTTTTTCTTTGGAATTTACAGATCTTTCTAATTTTAAATTGGTCAAGTTGAATCCACCATTTTCTCTACATTCTCATTGTTCACAAGAATTAATTTTGAATAGATTTGGATAGCATGTTAATTGTCTATGGGAATTTTATTGTTATTTGCAGAGTGTATTGGATGGATATAATGGAACAATCATGGCCTATGGTCAAACAGGTACTGGAAAAACTTACACAGTTGGTAGACTGGGTAAAGAAGATGCATCTGAACGTGGTATTATGGTTAGAGCTTTAGAAGACATTATTGCCGGTACATCCCTTTCTTCTGATGGCGTGGAAGTCTCTTATTTACAGGTATCATCTTGCTGGCCACTGCTTATTCAATGAAATCGCTAGTTATCTTCCTTTCCTGATAGATTATCACTCTTTTACTATGAATTCTTATTTCTCCTCCAGTTATACATGGAATCCATACAAGATTTGTTTGCACCAGAAAAGATTAATATCCCAGTTTATGAAGACTCCAAGACTGGAGAAGTCTCGTTGCCTGGTGCAACAGTTGTTAAAGTTCGAGATCTTGATCATTTTTTAGAGCTCCTGCAAGTTGGTGAAGCAAATCGACATGCAGCCAACACAAAGCTCAATACAGAATCATCACGCAGCCATGCAATTCTAATGGTGAGCATCTGTAATGGGGAATTTATTATGTTCTTTTTACAATACAATGCAAACCTGAACTGCTTAAATATCTGTCCTTTGTTTGTCTTATAGGTTTATGTTCGAAGATCTATCCAGGAAAATGTAAATGAAATTACTTCTCAACAGAAAGGTACAAGAACTGATTTACCAGGTAGTAACATACCTATAGTTCGAAAAAGCAAGTTGCTGATTGTAGATCTGGCCGGTTCCGAAAGAATAGACAAATCTGGTAATTTGCTTTAATATTTTTACATTGATATCTATATCTACATTTTCTTTCACCAGTTTCACAGCATAGAATTTTACAATTGGTTCAATTAGCCTTGAGGAACTTCCATGACTATTTTCTCATGTCACAGGCAGTGAAGGTGCCTTGCTTGAAGAGGCTAAGTTCATTAATCTTTCTCTTACATCCCTTGGCAAATGTATAAATGCATTGGCTGAGAACAGTCCACATATACCTACAAGGGATTCTAAATTGACAAGATTGCTTCGGGATTCTTTTGGAGGTCATCTAAAAAATGCTTAGCTTTTTTTGTTGTTTCTTTCTTAAGTTGTCTGTATTGTTTGAGGCCATATCCAATATTCTGCTTTGATATGTTCTCTAGTCATCTAATAAGACTTTCATATTATATGTTATTTACACACTTGGCATGAGCAAGTGAACTGATTATTTATATGGTTTATATATCTTTTAAGTAAACCTTCCGTATTTTGTGTTTATCTGTACATCACATCGTTGTATGATTTATGTGAACTGTTTTTCTTTCAACCTTCTGACTAAACTTTGTCGTTAAACTAATAGGTTCCGCAAAGACTTCATTGATAGTAACAATTGGTCCGTCTGCACGTCATCATGCAGAGACCACAAGCACTATTATGTTTGGACAAAGGGTAAGTTCAATTCTTTATAGTTCAAAAGTTTAGTATTAGAATTGACCTGTTAGTATACATTTTTTGTGGTTTATCACTTGTGCTGCATAATAATTAAGTAGGAAGAGAGGTTGGCATTTTGAAACATACTACATCATTGTCCCCCAAAAATCCTACATATGATATCAAAACACTTGACTATAATGTGGTTGAATTCAAACTGAGTTGGTTTAAACTGGATTGTCAACTCAGCTTGATTGAGTCTAAAATGAGCATTCATGACTCAAGCTCAAGCTTGAGCCATAAGAGGCTAGGCTCGAGCTCAACTAAAAAATATTTTTTAACTTTAGAAAATAATTTTTAAAATTGATTCTCTAATAAGAGAAAATATTGGAGGGAGGTTGAATTGTGATGAAAAAGGAAAAAGTAAGCTTATATTTATAATGGATAAGGTGAATTGTTCGAGTTTCTCTCCCTAAATGTGGGATTTTTGGAATTGGGTTAAACTTATTTTTAGCAGGTGAAGTGAATTGTTAAAGTGTTTATTTTCCATGTGAGATTTTTGCAATAAATCAATTTTTTCCATTCTCAACACAATTCAACTTCCGTTTGATGTTTTCTTTTATTAGAGAATATAATTTTTTTTAAATTAATAATGAAATTATTAAAAATATGCTATTGTATTGAGCCAAGCTTAAGCTTGGCTCATCATTTTGAACTCAAGCTTGACTCTTTCAAAACTTGTTGAACTCGAGCCTAGGCTCGAGTTTGACTCCCTTGAGCCAAATCTAGACCTGGCCACGGGCCGGTTTGGCCCGTGAACCGGACCGAAACCGGCCCGGATGAAACCGGAACCGGTAAACACGGAACCGGACTGAACCAGAACCGAAATCGGATTTTGACGGTTCGGTTCCGGTTTACCTAAATTGGAACCGTGAAACCGCCGGTTCACACCGGTTTATGAACCGATATATAAACTGGCGGTTTACTATACTGAACCGAAAATTTTTGAATTTTTAGAATTTTTTTAAAATTTATTTAAATAGCCAACGGTTCTCTGCGCAAGGAACCGTTGGCTTGCAGCAGAAGAAGAAATTCAGGGGACCCGGTCCCCTGCAAATTTTTCATAGAAGGTCCCCTGCAATTTTTTAAATTACCATTTACCCCCCTAGTTTTTAATTTTTTCAAAAAATTTTTTTCTATATATATACCAATTCAAATTTCATTCTCTCAAATTTCAATCTCTCTACTACTCTCACTCTCAATCCTTCAAACTCTCATTCTCGTTCTTTCAACTCTTAATACTCTCTCAATCTTTCAATTCAATCAAATTCTCTTAAATTTAATTAAATTCTTTCTTAATTTTTCATTAATTCTAATTTCTATTTTTATTATACAATTCGTAATTAATTATAGAATTTATTTCTATAATTAATTTTATTTATTATTTTTGTATTATCTTTCCTAATTAATTATATAATTAATTTTATTTACTTTTTTATTATCTTTTATAATTAATCAAATAATTTATTTATATAATTAATTTTATTTACTTTTTTATTATCTTTTATAATTAATCAAATAATTTATTTATATAATTAATTTTATTTATTATCAAAAAATGACAAGTAGTCGAAATTCTTCCGGTAATAGGAGATTTGGTCAATATTCACATATATCAAATATGAATGAAAATTAACTTATAGACCCCAAGAAGATACATAGGAAGCTTAATTAAAAAATTAAGTCCAAGTCTTTCTTTTAATTTTCAATTATTGTAATTAATAATTTAAAAATTAAATCAAGATCATGTATTAGAATTGACGGTTCAATATCGGTTTCAAACCGAAACCGTCGGTTCAGAACCGGGGCCATGAACCGGAACCTTCGATTCCGAACCGTCCTATTACGGTTTCGGTTCAGGGTCTTTATATTTTCGAACCGTGAACCAGCGGTTTCGAACCGAAACCGGCGGTTCACGAACCGTGGCCAGGTCTAGCCAAATCGAATTTGAACAACCCTAAGTTTGAGCTCCACTCAGTTCAAATCCCTCCGTACTAGATATTACTTTCACAATGTTTCAGTCTTCCACTTACAATCATGCATACTAATTGTGGCTCTAGAATTTTTGGTCTTAAGATGGTCTCTGCATAAATTCTTTGAATCATTCTCTTTTACATCTATTCTTGGATCGAATAGACTTTTGATAATGACGGGAATTAGTGTGAATCATGCATGAGAATTGTTATCACTAGCATTGTCATTGTCATTGAACATGATACAGGGTGGTTATGGACACAGTTTAAGTCTGCAGTAAACACGACTATGTATTCGATAACTCATGCAGTGGAAAATATAAAAGGACAATAAACATAAAGGGGACAATCAACTTTTACCTGGTTCAACTATAACCATAGTCTATATCCATGGGACCAAGTCTAAACATCTGGAATCCACTATAATGAAATTAATCGATGCAACCAGAATTTTCAGCAACAAATCAATCAAACATAAACTGAAAATTTAAAAATCGATTAATAGAATGTTACACATATTTGAAGAACATGAACATCCCGCCTGTTTATCACTAAAAGTCCAGCCTACGTGAAGATGTTCAAGGGGAGCTCCCCTTGAGCATCTGACCAAACTCCCTTCAGTATGATAAAGGTTAAAATTCCTTCAACCTTTAGTCATCGTCTAGCTTCAAAACTTGTAGTGGAGTGTTTTCTATCAAAAGATATTAAAACAAAATCAATGAAGATAGATGAATAGAAAGAATTAAAAAAATACTATAAGCTTTGAAATATTGAATAATAATCAGCTTAATTCAAAAGGTAGGAGAAGGGTAGTTTATATAGTGAATTTCATGTCATGGATTTGTGCCTCCTGTCAAAACAGATTATAAAACACTTGTCCGCTTGTATCAAAACTATAGAGTACAGTGTATTCCAAGTATAGTACAAAACTAACTTTTGCCAAGTGCCAATCAAATATTTATATTAGGTTTGTGATTGCAAAGTGCACACAATGTGCACTCAAAATAACAGAAGTTCACTATAGACATTCATGGTTTGTCCGTCAAGAATTTTTAGTCATCATCACGTTGTTGCTGTCATCAAAAAGCATGTGTTACTTCCCTTAAAAAAAAAGTGTAGTGTATCTGACATTTTAGTTGGGCTAGGTCTTATAAAAGGGGGAACCAAAAGCAAGTATTAATGTACTGGGATATATTAAAGAACAAGACAGCTAGATGTTTACTGTCTTAGTTGGCTCTTGCCACTTGTTGGACGTAACCTAGTTCTTCACTTTAACTATATTTGTGGTCCTCAACACTCCCATTTTTTATGGTTTCTCTCTTGTTTATAAATTATTTACTCTTTTGTTGTGGCTTGAAAAGGATTGATGGTTTTCTTACAACAGATCCTTCTGTAACCAGTTCTTTTTTATTTATAAATTTATGTGGGAACTGTCTTGTTTCATAGTCTTTGTGCCTGCACCTAAACTGTAGATGGGAATAACTTGGTTCACTGATTTAAATGGTAACCTGCCCTTTGTTTGACAGAATTTATAATAAGCTGACTAATACGTTATACTTTTGCAGGCAATGAAAATAGTGAATATGGTAAAACTTAAGGAAGAGTATGATTATGAAAGTTTATGCCGGAAACTTGAGACTCAAGTAGACCAGCTTATTGCGGAAATTGAAAGGCAACAGAAGATTCAGGAAAATGACAAGAATGAGTTAGAAAAGCAGCTTAGAGGGTATTGCAATTCCTTTGATGAAGAAAAAAAAAATCTAGTCACTCAAGTAGAAGATCTTACTGCAGAAATTGAAAAGCAACAGAAGTTGAGAGAAAATGACAAGTATGAGTTTGAAAAGCAACTCAGAGAGTATCAAGACTCTTATGATGAAGCAAGAAAACATCTAGCCTCAAGGTGTGAGGTAGCTTTTTCTCCTCATACATTGTTCTGTTCTTATGAATCAAATATTTTCTTAACCCAGGCCTTTGCACAATTTCTCAAAATATCACCTCACTATTTTCAAGTTATATACTTTGGAATTAGTTTATTATTTGAATGTTTGTTTAAAATGATATCCTTTCATCTTTATCCCCTTGTTCTGATTAGTTACTGGAGAAGGAAAATGCTCAACTAGGATTGGGGATGAAGGACTTTTTAAGTGAATTAAACTGTCAAAAAGATAATAATAACTTGATGTGTGATAAGGTTTCACAACTAGAAACAAGTTTGAAAAATAGCAAGGTACATCTATTCTTAAAATAAACTTAAATTTTGCTTCCTCGATCAGTAAAGGAAGTATTTATTTAGTGTGTGCCTGTATATATACTATATAGTTTATGAAAGAATTCGACCTACATGAATTTTTTATGCTGTTCTCTGTTAGTAGCAACACCAGCTTGAAAATTCTACATATCAGAAGGTACTGGTTGATACCACCCAGATGTATGAGAAGAAAATATCAGAATTAATGAAGCAGATAGACATTGAATGCATCCGCTCTGAAAGTGCCGAAGAACAACTCGACATAATGAAGAAACTGGTGAATGATCATGAGAAGACAATAAAGATGTATGAGACAAAAATAGCAGAACTAATCAAGCAGCTGGACATCGAGTGTACCTGCTCTGAAAGTGCTGAAGAACAACTCAGTGTAATGAAGAAGGGGATGAATGATCACCAAAGGTCAATGAAGGTATTTTAGATTACATATTGATTGCTCAGCACTGACTGACGGTATAATTTATATTGCTTTTCCTGCCTTGTTCCTTGACATTTTTTTATTGATATCTAGGCTCCCATTTATTTTTCCAACTTTCGGCAACATGAGTATGAACTAATTTTCCCTTTTTCACACCTATAACAGCAATACGAGGTTGAGAATTCTATGTATCAGAAGGCACTTGCTGACACTACTCAGTTGTATGAGAAGAAAATAGCAGAGCTGAATAAGAAAGTAGAGGATGAGCATACCCGTCTTGAAGTGGTGCAAGAGGAGTTGGACCTGACAAAGAAGCTTCTGAATGATTATGAGAACTCAGTGCAGGTTAACTTAATCACTTAACCGATATTTGGATGAAACATGATTCTTCAATTCTTAGTTTAGCTCCAGTCTCGTCATTGTCTTTGCTGTGACAACAAAAGTTATAATATTCACTACTCTTCAATTTATTTGAGTATAATTATCATTTTTTGTTGAACTGCAGGAGCAGAACGAGATTAATGAACTTCGGGTGAAGTTACAGGAAATGTATCAGCTGCATGAATCTACTGTTAATGAACTTCAATCCTTGAAATCAGAATTTAAAAATCTACTTGACGAAAAGGTATGCTTGAGATATTAATCCAACTGGACTTGGTTAAAATTTTTTCTTCAATTTTTAGTTTTACTTTGTTTTGAGTGAATACTACCACTTGCTGTGAACTTGAATAACTAAAATAATCTATACATTTTTTTTTTTTTTCTAAAAATTGGGATCATGAAGGAAAGAATGAGTGAAGAGATCCAAGGTGCTAGGCAAAGACTTTTAGTTGAAGAGAAGCAGAGGAAGGCTTTGGAATATGAGCTGGTCAAACCAAAGAAGACTGCACCAGAAAATGAAGATGACTTTGAGGTAATTTTTCTATGCATTTTCTTACCTAGCATTCAAGTTAATTGGGTTATGGTCTTACATAATAATATTTTACAGGACAAGAAACCGTATGTGAAGGATTACGTCGGTAAAGGATCCCCAGGAGCTGTTACTTCGATGGGCTTACGCAGGTCAAATCAATCAAGAGATGTGCAATCTGGTCAGAGGGCCACAATTGCCAAGATATGTGATGAAGGCAAGCTTTATTTTATATATTATATGTAATGAACATTTTTCTCTGATTTAACTGACATGGAAATATTAATTTACAAGCTCTTTGGCTTCACAAATGCAGTTGGGCTTCCAAAGATAGTACAGTTGTTAACATCTGAGGATCCAGACGTGCAAATCCATGCTGTGAAAGTGGTTGCCAATCTTGCTGCTGAAGGTGGGTTACTTGGCCTGTACGAAATATGTATATAAATTGGGGCCATATACCTTGTTATTTAACATGTGATCTGCAACTCTTTTTGCAACTTTTCTTCATTTAAAACTGCATGGAGGTGTAACTGTTTTTCTTGTCACTTCTATCCTCCTGTATTTCCTGGTTCAACAGTTGGCATCAGTTAAGGTTTTTTCTCCTTTCAGATATTAATCAAGAGAAAATAGTGGAGGAAGGTGGTTTGGATGCTTTACTTTCGCTGTTACAATCATCCCAAAATCCAACTATTCTTAGAGTGGCTTCTGGTGCGATTGCCAATTTGGCAATGAATGGTAATCAACTTATCATGGTTCTTTTCTTTCTTTCTTATAACATATAATAACTATGCATCCCTTTTTTTTTTCCGTCCTACTTTGATTGCTTTTTCAAAGTGACTTAGCACGTCAAATTCTTGGCTTCATCATAGCAAAAACAATGCTGCATTAGCTACTTCCTCATATTTTTAAGATTAACGACAGTAATACCTTTAAGGGTGATGCCCTTTATATGAAACTGAAATTTCATTAATATATATTTATTTGACAAATATTCTCAGAGATGAATCAAGGCCTAATAATGAGCAGAGGAGGTGCTCGGCTACTAGCAAAGACAGCAGCCAGAACTGATGATCCACAAACTCTTAGAATGGTAGCTGGTGCACTTGGTAATCTTTGCGGAAATGGTAAGCTGCAAGTGATTCGGTAGTTACTTTGTCAAACATCGTCATTAGGTCATTTAGTTATTTACTCTCAACACTAATATCAGAACATGGTACCTGCTAAATCAACATATGGTCGATAAACTGATTTTCTTGATTGTCTTTCACCAAACTAATGGAGATCAAGCATATATTGATTCGAATTTATTCTGTGCGACAGAAAAATTGCACGTGATGCTTAAAGAAGATGGCGCCATCAAAACACTTTTGGAAATGGTAAAATCTGGGAATGGTGATGTCATTGCACAGATTGCTAGAGGATTGGCTAACTTTGCAAAATGTGAATCACGAGGAATCTTTCATGGTGCGCTTATGTCATCCTCTTTACATAAGATGTACAATTAATCATCTTTACACATCAAAATCCTGATGAATGACAGTAATTGCAGGATACAGAAAGGGGCGTTCACTTCTAATGGATGAGGGTGCTCTCCAGTGGTTGATTTCCAGTTGTACTATCAGCTCAGCTTCAACCCGGCGCCATGTTGAGCTTGCCCTTTGTCATTTAGCACAAAACGGTATGTTGCTTTTGTGCTTGACCTCTCTTTCCCCGGGCATGGTCAAGATTTAATCACACCATGTCCATAGTCCTCTTAATTCATTTTGATTACAAGTTCATGGTAACATGTGAGTACTAGCTTTTGCATATAGCAGGTAATATTTCATGTAAATGCATAAACTAGTTAGAGCTTTCAGGACAGAGCTCGCTCTTTCGAGGGACAAGTCGGTTTAAATTCTGATTGTCATATATAACTTATGTAAATCTTGTCTTGTACCATGATCAACTACTACCATTTGCAGAGGACAATACTAGAGACTTCATAACCAGTGGTGGGGCGAAAGAACTTGTACGAATATCGGTTGAATCAAGTAGGGAAGATATCTGCAACCTAGCGAAGAAGACACTTAAGTTGAATCCAAAATTGCAAGCCGACTGATATACATGCTTAATACCAAAAAAGTGTACAGATTGTGACATTTCTGATAGATTTGTTACTATAAGATAATGTGAAGACAAATTCTTCGGCCTCCGGTTTTGTACTACATATGAATACAACTACATTGAAAGTGAAATCATGAGAAGAAAATGTTGGATTTTATGCCTTAATACCTTGATGTTTTTCTTCTTGAATCATGCTCACTTTTTCTCGTATGGTACTAAGCACATTCATGATTAAAAAAGAAAGAAAACCCCAATATATAAAAGAAGGATTGACCACTGTTGACTCATTCCATTATCGCCTTCAAAAACAGTCAGCAAGAACACTACTTGCTGAAGTATTGGGTTGAAGCTGCTGAGTAGCAGCTGGAAAATGTAAACTACATCCTTTATACTGCAAAATTTGATTAGGATCACATTTAAACATAAGTAGACTGTTATTTTAGGCTCAGATATTTATTTCATTCTGTATTTATACCAAGATACAATTTTTTTTGGGTAAGTTATAACAATATACAATTAATCATTCAAAATTACAACTTATGTGAGAGGACATTCAGGGATTTCTCAGTGTACGAAAAAATATTGCAAAACATCACCAGTTTAACTCCCAGTTTATCAGGAGAAAATTAAACAGAAAGTGTTAAATCAAGTTAATGGTTAAAAAATTAAAAAAAAATGGTACTTGTACCTTGGGTCCAAAGATGGCTGACGAAAGAAGGGCTTCCACCATTCATTTCAAACTTCAGTAAAGTGCCACCCAATTTTCCTCTCTTCTCGGACTGTAACAACTGGAGGCTAAAGCTTTTTCAACCTGGTGGTGCTTGATACATAATGTGTACCTGCTTACAGAATTATAGGTAGAAAGCGTAATAAGAACTAAGCAGCGGATGCAATGATGTCAAAGGGGCCATCATCATTGACCAGTTTCACTATGGGAAAGCATCTTTTGATAGAAAAAAATAATAATAATAACTTCTACTTCAATCAATCCAGTTCCTACCATATCTAAGATTAGCTGGTTCACTACAGGTGAAATTAAGGCAACTGAAAAGTTATAATAAAACTCACTAATCGTCTTCAAAATCAATGGACAGATGATCACTTCCATATAATGTGCCCAATAAATTTTAGAGCCGGAACACCTCTGATCTCCACATCAACTAGCGGCGCCTGAACCATTATCAAGTTGGAGAGTTCTGGATCACTTCGGATTATATCAGGAGCTCACATCTGATCCTATAATATTTAAACACAGAATAGCAATATCAACTTTTATTCAGAAAACAAAGGCATGTTAGGCGACAAATGAAGCATGGCCATAGAATAGGAAGAATGTGGAACTGGAGGTTATGATTCTCGTAGCGAAAAGCTCCAGTCCCATGTTTAAGAAACAAAACAAAAAAATTTACAAACAGAAAGTTCAAACTGCTAGATATTTCTTCTTGTTATTGCAACATATGCTCACTGTTTTAAGTCTTGCGATCAACAGCTTAACAATCATCCATAAATTTATGGTTTCTCACATAATGTTAATGAAAGTTGAACATCCTGCAAATAATAATAGAGAAAATAAGTGAATACCTTCCTTTTCATTGCACAAAATTTGCTGTCTGATGCAGGTGGGAGAAGAATCTGAAATATTTTTTTAGGTGCCTTTGGTTTAATAAATTTGTTTATTATTATCAGAAAATAATTTATTTCAATGACGATGGAATATAAATTTATTATTATATTTAATAAAATTAATGTATATAAATAATTATTATATTTCATTAAAAGTAATAGAAAATATATTAATATATTATTCTAATTAAATATTTTTAAAAGATTATTAGATATTAATAAAATATGTATATAAATAATAGACAATATATATTACATGATTAAATATTATTTTATCTTTAATTTAAAATAATTTAATCACAAGATAAAATATAATTATATTTACATAAAATTATATGCATTATTCGTACGCATAACATTACTCAATTGATAAATGTTAAAATTATGTTTAGATAAACTAATATATCATACACTAAAATATTTATTTTTAAAAATATTATCATTGTTAATAATATATTAGAATTTTCTTCATATTATTAAATTATAAATTAAATAAATAAAATCACTTTTAAATTATCATCATATTACCGACTATATTTTAAAATATTTGTATATTATTTATTTATATATGTTCATTTTAACTATACAAATAAATAAATCACTTTTTTATATTACTATGTAATTGAATATAATTTTATTTTTCTAAATAATTAAATCATATAATAATATATATCAAATATGTATTTATTTATATATTTAAAAAGAATTTACATAATTTTATTGATTAAAGAATTTAATAATGAGAGAATGATTGTGATTTAGGTGTCAAGCCATATCCACTCTCCAACAATTATATTAAGACAATAATATAAAAACATGAATTGGTGAAAATTTTATTCCATCAAATTATCACAAAATCTTTTGTTTGATGTGGATATATGTTCTTGTTGCCCTGCCCCTAGAATTGATCAAATGAAAAAAATTGATCCAGATCAACCAATGATAGAACCAGATAAATATTTAAATCAATAACAAAAATATTTAAAATAATTCTACCTATTTATTATTAAATACAAAATCCAAATTAAATTTAATGAGAATCTAATTTGGCATGATAACATCCAGTGTAGTTACAAAATTTTTCAAAAATAAATCTTTCAAAATAAATTAAATAAAAATAATACTAATACATAATAAAAAATAAGTGCTGCCCTGGTGGCACCTTCCCAACTGCTGGGTGTCTACATGTGTGGAGAAGATGAGATTACAACAATTGTGTTGAAAGTTGAGAGTAGTAAATAGATGTCCAAAGTGCCCATTAAGAAGAAAACACTCTTTAATGGTAAATGGTGTAGCTAAAAAGTCTACTTTGAAATCAAAATTCAAAATGCTTTTCTGACTTGAAAGACACCCTTTTTTTTAGTTAAGTAATTTTTTTTAAGGGTTTACAAGTGTGATAAAAACTCGAATCCAAAAATTCTATTTAAAAGTTATAATGCTCTATCAGTTTACTAACTTCTAACATTCGAAATACACCCCTTTGAAATACAACATTTAGCTTCCAGGTTACTGTATTTCAACAACTCCTCAGGAAAGATACTGAAAATTTAAACAAGATCAAAGACCAAGAGTTATAAATATCCTGTATGCCTAGAAAATTTGTCTAGCCTCCTGATGAGCATCCATTTCCTTTCCACAATAATCTCCAACTTTTTTTTAAAAACATTTCAACTACTACAATTTAAACTAGAATAAATATTTGGGGCTTGCTACCCTGCTGAGCAGGTTGTAAGTTGTTCCCCAAGCCAATTTCAACCATTCTATTTTTTGACAAAAGGAATTACAGCACAAAATCACCCAACAGGAAGCACTTCCCTGAATATCTAATTAACTGAACAGTTTTCCGGAAGTTGACTAGATCATTTGCCTAATTTAAAGTGCCTGTCATTGACTATCAGTCTAATAACTGAGTTTTTTACCAACTCTACACACCAAATCCAGTCAGCTTAAAAATACTGATCAAACTCATTTCTCCTAAAGTGAAGAAATTCGTAAAGTGAAGAAATTTGTGTTTTGATAACAATTGAGGGGCATTAATCCATGTTTGTTTCCAGCTCCAAAGGGAACTCTCGTGCAGATATTTTCTAAAACAGAGCAGTGCCACAAAAGCACCCCAATGATAGAAAAAATGATGAAGTTGATGCAGGTGAAATGTTGTTTTGTTTGCTTGAAAATGATTGAGTCAAAAGTTAATGCTGTTTATAGAGATGGTAAGGCTTTCTAGATGAAGATGATGAGCCTAAACATAAAGTGAACACATTCCTGAATCACTCTACAAACTATAACATGTTCAGAAGCTCATATCTAACATACAAACTCAAAATTCTAATGCTTATAAACAATAGATATTAAGCAACCTATGACTTCTCCACCAAAAACTTGAAAACCAAAATTCTATAACTTAACCAATGATTTTGCTAAAATAAACATATTAATTTGGTTTACAACACAATTTTGTTTTTCCACACCAGCTTCCTTCTCAAATCCCGACAACATTAGCATTGACATAGTTTTTCTGTGTGTCTAGTGCTTAACTTGGTAGAACATTAGAAAGAGCAAAAATAATAATATTACTTTCTCAACATATAAGAGGGAAAGTAGCACGAAAGATATTTGCCCAGAAAATGAAAAATAATAACGATCATGATGAAAAGGAAAGCAAATACCCATTCTTCCATAAACATATAGAAAAAACAAACAAAAAAAAAAAATTTCAGTAGGATAAACCTTCAAATGGAAAGAATCATTCTATACTTCTCCCATAATCCTCCCTCAAAAATCTATAAACTTGGAAGACTAAAGATTAATTTTAGATAACAATAACCCTTTTTTCTCTGTTATAATATTCTTATGATAAACTAAGCAGAAATGAAATAGCACATCTCAAACATAATAGAAACATATACTAGTAAATGAAACAACAAACTTGAAAGTCCGAAAACAAACACTTTGATTGATAATTTGCAAGAACATCAACGTCAGAAACACCCTTATCATTATCATTAATAAAACACTCTAAATATTATCATCACCATACTTTTCAAGAGCCTCACCGGTCAACCGACAAATCCGCCATTCATTAAGGACTTTAGCTCCCATCTCTTCGTAAAACTTAATAGCATTAACATTCCAATCTAGCACAGCCCACTCAACTCTCCCGTACCCCATTTTCACAGCTTGTTTCGCAACTGCACTCAACAACATCTTCCCATATCCCTTCCTTCTGTAGCACTCCCTCACGTACAAGTCCTCAATATAGAACCCGGGTTTCGCGAGAAATGTGGAATAATTAGGAAAAAATAAAACGAACCCAGCAACAGTAACATCGTTGACTTTATCAGAGATAAAAGTTTCTCGCTCGGGATCGACCATGGGATGATCTAAATAAATGACGCCGTCGGGGGAGGGGAAGGGTTTTGGAGAGACTTCGAGAAGGAAAATGGTGAAGGAGGTGAAGGGGGCGGAGTTGAAAAGGGTAGAAGAGAGGGAGGCTTCCGTGGCGGAGCAGAGGTGGGCGAGGCGTTCGAAGACGGCAAGGCGGTGGATGAGTTTGTGGATATGGGGCGCGTCGGCGGGAGTGGCCAGACGAATACGGGAGAAGAGAGGGTTGTCCCGGCAAGAGGAGTCTTGTAAAGCAAGGGAGGGCTCCGGTGCTGCGGATGGTGGCGGCGGAGGTGCGGCGGCGGCCATTTCTTTCCTTTGTATGACTTGAAATGAAGAGCTCAAGCGGCAGCTTCCAGAGAAATCAGTGATGTAAAGTCAGAGTAAGAATGGCCCATTTGAGGCAATCTTATATAGGAAGTGGATTATATTTTTTATTATTTTTTGAAAGTTGAGTGAAACTTTAAGCTTAAATTAGGGTTAGACTTAAACCGAGTTTATTCGAATTTAAGTTTAAGCTTAGCTAGAATGAGTTCGAAACGAGTTAATCCTAGCCAAGCTCGAACTCGAGTTCAAATTACTCATCAAATTTTTCAATTAAAAATTTTGATACAAAATGATATCGTTTTGATCAATATATATTAAAATGATGTCGTTTTAATAATGAACAATGAGTCAAACCAAATTTAAGACGAATTTAAACTTAACTTTTATGAACTCAAACTCGATTATATGTAAACTGAACTGAGCTCGAGTTCAGTTATATGTAAACTAAATTAAGCTCGAACTAAATTCAGTTTGAATCTAACCCTGACTACAATTCCTATTTTTTAGAATTTATACAAAATTTTAATTTCCAGATCAGTATATGTAAAACATGTTGAAAAGAATTGTGCTCTAAAAGTAGACTGCTTCACAATGGTAGAGATTATACGTAAAAGGGTATAAGTTTAAATATTCAATGGTAATATTTTAAGAGTAAAATAGTTCAATTCGATTAAGATTTACTAATTACTATTGACCATGTGGTTAATTCAATCCAAAAATGATGATTTGATTGGATTAGAGTTCCTGAATTGTATATTATTTGGTCCAACTCTCCAAGAAAGCATAATTTGGACAATTTTTTGTATAAGAAAGAAGACAAAGCTAAAGAAGACACCAAGAATGGAAGCTCTAGACAATTCCAAACTATTTATTACTTTTAGAAAAGAGAAATTATTAAAGTAATGAAATGATGTGAGCATTTAGATCAAAAAAATTCATATGCATGTTAGCTTCAACAACTTCGCTTCAATCTTTAGAAGGGTCCCCTGTTATCAGTTTCATATATTTGTCGTCTTCTATTCTGGCATATAAATGAGAGATCTTTTTTTATCAAGACTTACCCCGACTTTCCTGATAAAATAGTTAGCTTCAAGAAGGGAGAAAACTATGCAGCCCTGCAAATCATTACAGGTGTAAAAATGCTTGAAAACACTCATAGATTATCTATAGGCTATTGTTAGATGAAGTACTCAATTTGGCCAAGCTATCTGTTGCGTTTAAATAAAGTGATCAAAATGAATTTCTTAATACATTAGGACCTGGTCAATAGTTCTCATCAAACAATTTTACATAATACGACTGATAATAAGAATTTATTGATTCTCATGATGTCATGAGTATATCTTCACATACAACTTCATCTGTCGCAAGAAAATTTAAGTTCAAATTGGGTTCTTAAAAAATAAGGAAAGAACAGTTCAAATAGGATTCCTCTAACAATTTATGATGTTTCAAGTTAAGGTCTAATATATAAAAGAGGCAGCAAAGCAGCATAACATGGTATAATTCTATCGCATTCAGCAGAACTAAACTTCGAAAACTAAATTTAATACTGAAAATGATACCATCTAAATGATCAGTAGCCATAACTTGCCTGCATATGGAAGGGAAGTTATATGAATACTGCCCATCAATCATGCCAAGCTCCATTGCATAAATCATTCCCCAGATTTCTTGATGGAGTACATGCTTAAAACTATGAAGACCGAGATGAAAAGTCTGATAGCCATTCTCTAGTCAAGGGAATAATCTGGTTGTACTGTGAGCATAAAGTATCTGCAAATGATGCACAACTCTCCAACTCTTGCTTGCTTCATAGTACAGCACCAGTTAACCTTTAGGTTCAAGGTTCAAAAGGATGAAGGAGATGAAAAGAGAAACAGGAATCTTACGCAACATCTATACAAGCATCTGCCCTGCTGCATGCATTATTTAAACAAGAACAGAAAGAATAGTGCAAATCTTCCTTTTTATTGGTGTTCTTTATTTATGTGGTGTCTGGTTTGCCAAATTATAAGCAGGGGGAAAAAGGGATTTCCAATCCGTATTGAATTATGAATAAATTTAGCTAGTTTGGACAAACAAGAAAAAGGATTTTGTACCTATTGAATAAATGAGCATCCTTTCATATCATGATGAAAACTTTCATCTACATGTCTAAACGAGTATCACAGGCCTCTAACCTGACAACCAAATCTTTAGAACCTACCTTTTATTATCTAGGCTGGAATTGATCTTTCCAATCACAGGAATTCAACCAAACACATAGGGACAGTTCAGCAGTTGTTTTTAGCTAACTTGAGGCTCTATGAGCTTTGGTTTAAATCGGCATATGACTTGGAATCATTAAGAACACAACAAATATGAATCAAACTAGAGATTGAATCTGATTATAAACTAGAGATTGAATCAAACCAGGATTAAAAGATATTGATCAATCCAAAACAAGTAAGACAAAGATTATAATCCAAAATCTTGTCAGTATATTATTCACCATGGGTTCAGTATCCACAAAATTCCACCCTGAAAGAATCACTTCAAATGGAAAAAGAAAATTGAATCAATAACTGAAATGTACAATGTATCAGTATCACCAGAAGAAGAAAGTATATACCGCAAAGAATCAACAACAAAATCACCCTCATCTAGGCGCAATGGACACCGAAAAGTCAGTGGGCAGGCTAATACTCTCAGCCCAAGTCTTGGACTCCAAATACAACTTAGAAACCAATCCTGTAACATGCCTCATATCAGGCCTTTTCTCTGGATCCTCATCCACGCACTGCAAACCCAGCAGTACCATATTCTCAGCTACCTCCACTGGATACGAGTCCCTCAACCTCTTATCCACCCACCTCCTCACACCACCACCACCAGCAGCTGCCGCCTCACCTGCTCTTTCAATCACACTAATCCTCCTATAAACACCACTCCCCTCATCCACAACAAACCTTAATGCCTCATCCCCAGACAACAGTTCTAATATCACCACACCAAAAGCATACACATCAGACTTCTGAGAAGCAACCCCAGAAAGTTGAAACTCTGGCGACATATACCCTCTAGTCCCCTCAATTTTCCTCACTTTAGAATCATTCTTCCCCATCACTTCACCACACAATTCAGCAGTTCCAAAATGACAAAACTTTGCACACAAAGTCCCAGAATCAGAATCTCCTTCACTAACTATAATACTTGAACACTTAATATGATTATGAATAACATTGGAATTAAGACCCGAAAAATGATGAATATAATCAAGACCATGAGCAAGATCAGCAGCGACCTGCATACGCAAGAGCCATGAGGACAAAACTGTAAAACCTGGATTCTTTTTATTCCTCAGACAATCTGAAAGATTTGCTCCTGAAACATATTCATACACAAGATATATATAACTCCCAGAAACAGAAGCACCCAAAAGCTTGATTATACTACTATGATGACTACGACAAATCACAGATAACTTCTCACATAACTGTTCCAACTCCAAAACACGCCTCAACTTGCGTTGAAAGATGATTACCTCTTTACCCCGGATTGAGGAACGCCAAGAAGTGGAAGAAGAGGAGGAGCTGAACTTGTCGGACAAGAAGTTATTGGTAGCCGAACGGATTTCTGAGAAGTCGTAAATGTGGGGTTTTTCCACTAAAGATTCTCTGAGAGTCGTGAGGGATGTTGAAGCAACACTATCAGCGGATGATTTTGAGAAGAAATCATTGCTGGTTAAGTTGCCAGAAGAAGGGACAGTCACTGAAGAAGATTTGGACTTAAAGGAGGATCTGGAAGAGCGGGAGTTGCGCCGATTTGATGAGACTACGTCTGTGCTGCGTTTTGATCTGCACATGGGTGAGCATAGCAGAGAATCAGAGATTAGAATATTAGATTGAAGTAGATTTTGATGGATTTTGTGAAAACGGGTTCTGGAGGATTCTATTCTGGTCTCTGTCAGTTGCCAATGTTGAGGAACACAACGTATGAAACCGCATCTTGGCGATCTGAATTCTGAAGCTTAGCGTAAGGACCGCGGTCAAATGACGTAGTACGCACGTGTACCTCTCAATTTAGCCAATCAAGATCAACAATAGCTTGGACGTGGAAGGAGGGATTTCAAACAACAGAGAGGAAGAATTCAAATTCTAATAATTACCATACCATTGAATTTAGGATTTTATTTATTTAATAAGATCAGATCTATCATCGTTTTAAAGAGACAATTACTCGAAATATTAATTAAAATAATTATATATATATAGAATTTTTTTTTTATTATTAAAATATAACAGGCCAGCCAACCAATTTTCTGCCGAAAGTACATGTTGGAGTACTATATTCTGGTTTCTCCTTTAGATTAGTTCAGAATGCTGGTGAATTTGTTGTGACTTTCCCGAGGCAGGGCTTACCATTTAGGATTCAGCCACGGTAATTGCTTTGCAGTTTGTTTGCATGGTTACAATAACTTTTTGACATTATTGTTGTTATTAATATAAATGGCATTTGGTTACATGACACCTGTTGTGCTTTCTTCATTCATGTTTAGATACTGTTCTGTTTACCATATGCTGTTCATCTATAACTGTATTTGGAAAAATCTCTGTTTCCCATAGAATTTGGAAGATTACATGTACTGTTTTCCACACAATCTTGTAAAGCTGCTGTGCGGGAATTTCCCTATAACCTTGACTTGTCCTTATCTTCATCTTTCTTTAGTTCATTGATTATTATAGCTGTTCTTTCTTTGATCTAGGTTTTAATTGTAGGGAAGCTGCTAACTTTGGAACTCCACAGTGGCCAAGTGTGGCTAAGGAAGCTGCAGTACGCAGAGCTGCCATGAATTATCTTCCCATGCTTTCGCATCAGCAGCTGCTATACCTGTTGACAATGCCTTTTGTTTCACGGTTAGATTATGTTTTATATAGATGCTTTCATACCTTCTATGGACCCAAAGTGAATGACTATTGACCAAAGTTTTTATTTTAACATTGCTTCTGCCTTTTCACTGTATGAAGACTTAACCATTCGTGATTTCATGCACATCGTTATTATAATCAAATCCAAGTGTCCTAGCTGATGTTGACTTAAGAATTTTCCTTCAAGATTTGGGCTAAACAAGGTATTTGAACTCAAAAATATATGTAGACATTGTTTGGCATGACATTATCCTTCATGAAGTTCCAATTGATGTAAAAATGACAATATATATCGTGATTGGCACACACAGGTGAAAGCAGTTGTTTATTTAGTTGTCGTAAGTAGTTTGATCGCTCTTATTTGATATTTCTTGTATCTCTTATAGTGTTAATTTATTACTTATCCATTTCTCATGGCCGGCATATTTTTTTTGGGCATCGGTTCAAACACTCTTGATTGCTTGGCAGTCTTTTTAGTTTTTAAAGAACTACAGTTGGGCTGAATGAATATAATTATGCTGATAGCATTCTCTACAATGCACAACATTATGGCTTCTGTGGAGATGTTTATCTGAAATCTGAATGACACTACAATATTCTGTTGTGTTTCTCTGAATATGTAATTGTGAAGATGCCGGTGACTACACATCATTATTAATTCTTCAAATCTCTTATGCTGGATTGTTTTGATACCAGGGTGCCAAGATCTTTACTACCAGGTGCTCAGAGCTCTCGGCTGAGAGATCGGCAAAAGGAAGAAAGAGAGTTGTTAGTAAAGAAGGCTTTTATAGCAGATCTGTTAGAAGAAAACAAATCTTTGTCTGTTCTTCTTGAACAGGAATAAACTTCTTATGCCATACTGTGGAACCCAGATTTACTTCCATGTTCAAGTAGGGAGTCTCAGTTGCCCACTACAACCAATGCTGTTACTTCAACACCAGGAGTATCTGTTTCAGATATTTATTCTGATAAAAACACTAATCAGAAGAATCTCCTAGATGAGATGAACTTATATATGGAAACTTTGAATGGTTTGTGTATGTACGATGATGACATATCGTCTGATTTTCAAATTGATTCTGGGGCATTGGCATGTGTGGCCTGTGGTATTCTGGGTTTTCCATTTATGTCTTCGGTACAACCATCTGAGAGGGCATCAATGGAACTTGTGCTTGCTGATTTTGTTCAAGAAGGGCCAAGAGTTTCAGAACCTAAAGAGGGTCATCCCTTTACAGACCTTGATCAAACTAAGAGCTCTTTTTCAGGTATTTGGCTGCTTTGTCTGGTAACTTTGTGTTATTTTCACTGACTTCTTCCCCTTTTTTGTGATACTAAAGTTGTCATTTTGACATTGTGGGTTATATATTCCTTGTTAGCATCAGTGCATAGGATGGCATAAAAGATGTCTTAAGATGTATCAAATGTTTCAAGGCCCTCAAGATGTTTTAACATTGCCTCACAATACCAATTCCAACCAGTGCCATATCTGATTCAAATTAAATTCAAAGAGGATTAATTGTCATATATCTCAAGTAGTTTTTATTTTACTGTAGATATATAAGTGATATTATGAAAGCATTTGTTAATATTTGAATAATCTTTGCATTCATTTATTGGCGCAATATCTATCTTGTTATCACCTGCTGGCTCCCCAAGTTGCTGAATAGATTTGTACTTTTTGCTGGGCCTGATAGTTCTATGCTTGAAAAGGATCTGGCATTATCATGAATAACCAAGTTCAATAAGAGATGGAATACGACCTCGAATTTTCTGCCTGAAGCATGCTGTTCAAATTGAGGAGATTTTGCAGTCTAAAGGTGGAGCAAACATCCTGGCCATTTGCCACTCAGGTGAGATAGTCATTATGATTATCTCAATTTTCTCGCTGTTTCATAGCCATATTGCTCCATTGCTTGGTTAGTCATTATGCATTGTACTCATTCATTCTCTACTCTCCTAGTATAGCACCATTTCTTAGTTTTCAGATCTTGACTGCTGATCGCAAATTGATTTTATGACATGTTTTTACCTTTGAATGAATACATACAGACTACCAGAAAATAAGCACATGCTGTAGCCATTGCTGCAGAGATTGGTTGCCCTTTCAATTATAATGACTTTCCATTAGATGGTGCCTCCCAGGAAGATCTACAGTTGATTGATCTTGTGGTTGATGGTGAAGAACAGGATGAATGTAATGAAGACTGGACCTCTAAACTCAGAGTTAACTTACAGCACTGTGTGAAGGTCAGGAAGAACTCACCATCTAAGCAAGTTCAGCATGCGTTATCATTGGGTGGTTTGTTTTCTAAAAAGTGTTCCAGTTCAGACTTTTCAAATATCAAATGGCAGTCCAAAAAATGTCGCTCAAAAGTTAAGCTAAATGTCCCAGCCAAGTCCAAATCGTGCCACAACATTGAATAAAAAACAGATGAAGTGTTGGGGGAAAAGTTAGATATTGTTGTTGAAAGGGAAGAAAAAATTATTCATTATTCAAGAAGGGAGTTCTGGTCAAAAACAGAGGCAAGCAGAATTCGCGGAAATCCTAAAAAGTTTTTACCAGAAGCAATTTCAGGAAATTAAGCCATGCAACATCGGGTATACTGGAAGCATTTCTGCTGGATTGGACCTATCTCACATTGGGAACTCTGAGGCGCAACATGAAATTAAGATGCTTGATGCGACTAGGGATGTGAGCTTGAATTACTCACCTTCACGTGTTGTAGATTCACTTGCAGCTGCTACTTTAGTGGTTGATAATATTGGGCAGACTGACTCTGACACTCCAGAGGAATCGAATATGGATGATGAAACTTGTCATATAGCAATCTGCAATAGTCATCAGACCCATCAAAGCATCAATGACACCGGCTATATCGATGAAAAGGAAATTTCTTATGCAGAGAAATGTTCTACTGGCCATATCAAGGAAGCTGGCGATAGGACCATAGTGAATATCATCACCACCAATAGGACTTGTAATGTAGCTTCTGGAACTTGGTACACTCTGGATGCTGATACGGATGTCTCTATGAAAGTGGTCTCTTGTCCTGCTAATTCACCAAGTTTACATGTTTTTCATCCACCTTTGGAGAGTTTTGACACAGAGATGGAACATAAGGTTCTTGATGATTTTTATATGAACTGTGAGGTACATGATTGTATGACTACTAATGATGAACTGGTGCAAGATATGCAGACAGCTGATGGAAACAATGATGAGGAATCCATTTCACGTGATGATAAGCTGATAAATCAGCCTACTCCTGCCTCAACAAGAGCAAGTTGTGAAGATCAGAGTTATGCTGTTAAAGACATTTGCTATCGAGTCTCTTTTGATGATATCATGCACAATGAAATCAAGTTTACGAATGGGACCAATGAGGAACACATGTCAGGTTCTGTTACAGTTATGGACAGTCTACTTCTATCTCACTTGAAAAGTCTAAAGCCCCAACCAAGGAATTCACAGCTGCAGACTTGTGCCAAATTAAGACTACAGAGACAGAATCCCCGGAGCAGGATGTCTGTATTACAAGTCGAAGTACAGAGGAGCTTGTAACAAGTTCTATTACACAGAGGCAGCCTTTTCTCTCAGTGGAAAGATGTGCTGGAAAACTGGAAGTTACGCATGCTGATATGACCTTGGGCTCTGAATTGCATCCAGAAATTCAGTCTACAGCTGAAACTAATGTGGATGAACTTGTCTGTACTTCCAGTTTACAGAAAGAAGAAAATCTTCTTATCCCAGCCTCGGTAGGAGAATGTTCAAAACTGCTAAATGGGATCTGTTCTGAAGACATCTCAAATGGTAATGTGGAAATAGATGAACTGCTGAAAAGGCCTCAGACCACAAATGCATCTAATGAGGCACTAAAAGCTAGTTCTTTGACACAGATGAACCAACTTGCTCCTACCGTGATTCGGAAGTACTACAGAACCTGTAGAGAGTCCTCTTCTACAGAAAAATTGCATAGCAAAGAAGTTTCTTCATCAAGTGCCGGTAGAGGAACAAAAAGGAAGAGTGAAATGGAGCAGTTGACAGAGAACAAGTCCAACTGCAGTGGGTTTATCAGGAGTCCTTGTGAAGGGTTGAGACCAAGGGCTGGGAGAGATTGGGCAAACAGAAACGAGGTTGAGATCAGCCCCATAGCCAATGAAAAGCTGACAACAAAGAGGTTGAAGAAATCTTTAAATGTATCAATTCCTTGCCAGAGGAAGAAAATTTTCTCAAGGAACCATTACAGGTGTGACTTAGATAACTGCCGCATGAGTTTTGAGACAAATACAGAGCTTTCTTTGCACAAACGGAACCGTTGCCCGCATGAAGGATGTGGGAAGAGATTTAGCTCTCATAAATACGCAATAACTCATCAACGTGTTCATGATGATAACCGGCCCCTTAAATGCCCCTGGAAGGTTGATCCATGTCATTCAAGTGGGCATGGGCTAGGACTGAGCATATGCGAGTGCACACAAGAGAGCGGCCATACAAGTGCAAGGTTGAGGGCTGTCTTTCTTTCAGGTTTGTATCTGATATGAGCCGACACAGACGTAAAACAGAGCACTATGATAACTTATCCACCTGAAGGCTAGCATTCAGACTTTTTTTTTTGAAAAAATATATTGATCTGTTGAATGGGGATTCTGGGGCCGAATTTGCCTACAGAATTTGTACTAGAAACCTGATTTTCCACTCAGATACATATTTAGGATGAGGCTGATCCTTCATATAGGTGAGCATTCTTCAATTCATTGAATGTAAATGATAGTTGAAAAAGTTCTCTATGATTCTTGAGATCTCGGAAACTTGGGGAAGGAAAATAAAAACGAGTAGAAAGAATGCAATATGGCTTAATTATATTACAACACAGAGAATTATCAAAATTTATTGGCACCATAATTGGTTTGCCATTTTAGATATCATAAACGACAGACCATGTAAAAATGTCACACAATTTCTCACTGGAAATTTAACAATCAAAGTAGACACAACTCCTTCACCAGATATATGGGGGGAGGAGCACATAATACAGGCAGCCTTTTAATAGACACCTCAGAAGAAAACTAAGTCTAAAAACTGAAGAGGATGGATTCCAGGGCACGGGGAATAATTAGCCTAATTGAAATCAGGCTTCTCAGGAAAAGTGCAACCTGACCTTTGGATAATCACATTTGCTGCATAGCAAGCAGCTCTAACACAATCTTCGATGGGCTTCTCTTGAATCAACTGTGACAAAAATCCCCCAACAAAAGCATCACCTGCCACATATCACACAATTAGAAAGGAAAGATATGAGATGATTTATTGACTATAAATGTTCTTTTAATGAAAATCATATTGTCACTTAGATGCACCGAATGAGACCAAGAACTATTTTTAACATAATGAAGAAATTTGCACAGTATGAAGTTTGTGTTGAAGATTGCATTTAAAGAGCAGTTTTATAAGTTCCATGAGTAACAGACTAGAGAAGGGCACAAGTCAAAATGCAAACCTGCTCCATTGGTATCGACCAACTTTTCCTTAGGTAATAAGATCACAGGGAACAATTTCACCTTCCCATCCTCAGCAACTACAACTGGATCTGCACCTTGCGTAATCACAGTGATTCTCTTGTGTGTTCCAGATGCTTTGGGCCACTGAGAGATCTTCAGTGCTATCTCCTCAACATTATCAGTCTGAAAATTAGAAGTCACCAAGTAAGTTAAACAACAGAGTTCTCACATTGAACAGAACTGAAACTATGGGAGTATCACCTGCCAGCCATGAACTTTCGAGAAGGTTCTAGCTTCTGTCTCGTTCCCAAACACATAGTCCATGTATCTGTGTACACAAAAGGCATATCAGTTTTGCAGTAATAACAGAGATTATTCTGCAAGGGAGTAGGCAGAAAGCTTACGGCAGAGCTTTCTCCTGGGCATCCCTGAAGAACTCACAGATAAATGGAGCAGAGAGGTTCATCATGAAGACCTGCAAATGTATCATAAGGATGCTTAAGCAATTAAAGAGAAATAATAGCAACGTCTAAGGATCAAATGACTTCAATTTTTATCTATCGGAGAGAAAAAAGTTCATATTAATTTAACCTTGTTATTTGCAGCTGCATGTTCAGCAACAAGTTGAATGGACTCAGGAGACACAGTTAGGAAAAAGCCAGCAATGTAGTAATACTTTGCCTTCTCAACTGTTCAAACAGGAATTTATACAAAAGTTAGCTGCATTAGCCAACAACAGTGCAAGAGCTTGAAGCATACCTAATGCCCAATTTTCTGGTTTCTTCAAGTGATCAGATTTGTAACAATTAGCAGCTCCCAAGTTGGCCACAAGAGACCTGTGCAAGGATTTTGAAGTTATAATAATACTCTAATCATGGCAAATTTGACTTATATTGTAAAAAAGTGAAAGAATTGAAAGAAAATTGTGAAAAAAATTCAGAATGAAAGGCATCCAATTTTTAATGGATAGGACAAAGGTCTTCTAAACCTTGGGCAAATCCTATTGGACGCAATTTATTTCCAATTCCATAGAATATTATAATAGGATTTTTTTAAATAACTAATTCAAATTACTTATATCTTAATTTACGTTATTAATATTTGATATTCAATTTTTTTACTATTCAATTCAGTATCGATCATACAATTAACATTCCTACACTTCTCACAAATAATCCAGGCAAAAGGTATATAATAAGCATCTTCATTTTACTTTATGGAATAAAATGATTTACTGAAAATATAGACCACATGGTTACATATGGCAAGTAAAATAACTCGATAGGACACAATTTGCACAAATTTAGTCCTGATCCAAGGTAGGGATAGCAGAGGCAGGCCAACATGTAACTAGTGGGCATCTAAGACTTTTAAAATCAACTTTTAACAGGAGATAAAATGACTTAAACCCTAAAGATAGGTCAAGAGAAATAAAACAAGATGATGGAGTGACAGGAATTTCTATAAATCGAAAAACTATGTATATAATTTGCACTTGTATTAGAGCAGAAAATAACTAAATAAAGTCATTGCTAATGAAGAGTAATCATGTTTACTCTCAAAATGAAATTTGCACCAGAATTACAGAGCAGGCAAGACATCACAGTACCTCTCACCGCCAACAACACAAACAGCACATGTACCAGTTGGTGTGTTCTCATCCTCAAGGTAATGCACCTAATTATATAGCATAATTAAATCATCATAACAAAAAGAAAGAAACAAATAGTGAGAGTGAAAAGAAAAGGAAAGAAACATACATTAAGGCCGGCTTGCTTTGAGTTTTTCTTCATCTCCTCACCAAATTTATCTTTCCCAATGCAGCCAATGTAACTAGTGGCACCAGGAATTTGGAGCATCCACTGCAAGACAACCAAAATTCGCTAAGTTCTGGATAACTAAAATGCAGGATTTAGTCAAAAAACAAACAAACCTGAGCAACTTTGATTGAATTTTGTGTAGCACCTAAAGATTAAAATGAAGCAAAACCGATAAGTCAGCATATAGCATGATCCAATAATGTGCTAGCTAAATATTAGGTATGGCATAATTAAAAAATTAAAATCAAAGAAATAGCCAGTTTACCTCCAGCAATATACTCCACATTAGATTTGGAACCCATTTCATCATACCTTAAAAAAACATCCACATTAAATCAGTTAAGCATACTGCAGTGGCTACAGTAACAAAAAATGCAAGGCATTGGTCACTTCAATATTCATATTCAACTTCTATTTTTGTCTTGAAAAATGAGTGATAACATAGAAAATTTCATAATATAACTAAACATTGAAAGTATTACTCCACCAATCTATAGAAATATAACAAAAAAATGCCCACAAATATTCAAACTTCATAAGTTTCATTTTCATCATTTTTTAAAAACAAAAACACAGAAACCATTAACCGCTAACTTTCCCATTAGATACATTATATCATCATATTGAGCTAAGCATTTTATCATTATTGGGAAAAAGAAAAACCCTTACATGGGCAAGTGCTTGTCTTCAGCAAGAATAGCATTGTTCAGCTTGATATCATATCTGTTAAAAAAAAAAAACGAAAAGAATTACATTTAAAAAAAAAACAGATCCACAATTGCAAACCATCATTACAAATATCAGATCTAAATCACAAAACAAACAACAACCCACTAAATAATTATAAATGAAAAAAAATAAAAAAAACCAGGCAACTTACTTAGACAAGAACTCCTCATCGACAACAGCTGAAATATCAAGAAGCGGGTTACCCATGCCCAACAGGATGCCCTCGAACGCCATTGCAACTAGGAGTAGTGAGAAATTGGTTTGGTTTGAGTGAGATTTTGATTAAACAAAGTGAAGGTGAAGACCGAGATCTCAGCGGGAAGAAAACTGATGTTTGTGATACACATTATATCGAGTGTGGCGAGTGAAGGGTAATTTTGGTAAACTGTCGGTGATCTCACCAACCCCCACTCACTTCTTGACTCACCCTTGGGTTGGCAAAGGTTGTTTATTTACTGTTTTACCCACTTCTATCTGACTACCACGTCTTTATACTTAAACAATTTTTTTTTTTAAATATAAAAACTTAATTTTTCTCATTCAATAATTATGAAATCAATTATTATGTTTTAAATTCTTGTAAATAAAAAGATTAGAAAGGAATTTAACTGTTTTAAACTTTAAAGTGTGACTTTGTTAGTACAACGAACCTTGGGTGGGACACAGTGTTTTGGCCATCAAGAAAAGCATTTTTCAAAATTTATTGGTGCTCTTTTTGTGATCACTGACTAAAACTATACATAAATCATCTTCGTTTGTCAGAGTGGCTTTTGACTTTATAATTATTTTTCGAAAATCTGAAAACCACGTTTACCTAAAATTAGGTTGCCTTCATCCAAACAAACGCTGTGTAATTTTTGTTAATATCACACTCAAATGCTACTTCTCTCTTTAGACCTTTTTTTTATTATTATTATTTTTAAACAATAAAATTATGTGCATCTATTTTTTATACATAATTTATATACATAGATGAGGTGTTATCATATGATGACACATGTTTTAAAATCACTTAATTACATGATGACACATCACTGTGTACATGAATTATGTATAAAAAATAGGTACACATAACATTGCTCTTTTTTAAAAGGAGTAATATTATGTGTATAAATAATATATAAAATTTTATATTTAAATAATGATATATTATTATGAGATTGAATAATTTAAATTAGAGATAAAATAATATGATAATATATTATTATGTATGTATAAAATTATATACATAATTTTATTGTTTTAGAAATATTTAAATTCTTATAATCCCATCAAAACAATCAATAATCTTCTTCAATTTTCTTGGTTAACCATTACAATGCAGTGACAATTTATTATAAAAATAAAAGGTTACCATAGAAGAATGAGGACTAACTATAAATTATTTCTATGGTAAAAATTTATATATATGTATAAAATTATTGTGTTTAGTTAGAAGTAATAAAAGAATAATAAAATATTATTTTATTTAAATCTCTTTAAATAAAATTATTTTATATTATTTGTTATATTAATTAAAAATGATGTTATTTTTGTCATAAAAAATTGATAAGTAAAGATGTAATTATAACAAAATCAATATTACTTTGATAATCTTTTAATATCTAAGATGAATGTAGTAATCAAATTATTTTTTATTACTTGATAAATCGAAAAAAGTATTTTTAATAATAAAAAATAGATTATCAAAATAATTTTTTAGTATCTGAACCAAATATCTCATGATAGTTAAAGGATTTTGTTTATGAAACTGAGTAATGTTACATATATAAACAAATTGTATAAACTTATTTATAAAACCTGATGTGGTAATATCAGAAAAAAAAAAAAAGTAAACAATCACATTATCTAATCACAAACTATCATTTCAGTTTGTATAAGTAAATTTATATAGTTTGTTTGTACATATAATTTTATTTTTTTTGGAACAATAATATATAACAAAGAAAATAATTAATATATCATATAACAGAATATCTGAGAGAAAACTGAATGGATGAATTGAATACACTATGACTTGCTATTACCATTACATTTGTTTGTTACATTCACTGAAACAAATATTAAATTAAAAAAAAGGGTATAAACCAGGCAGGTATTACAGTTGGATTAACAAGTTTATTTCAAGTACAAATTAACATGTAATCAAGTCCAGAAGCACATGAAAAAATAAAATAAAATTATATTCAAGAAAAAAAAAAGTATCCTTTTTGTTTAGTAGGCACATCCTAGCAGAGAGGAAGAGGAGCTCCATTCCACTCCTTTAAACATTCCATCATGGGATCAATCAACTTTCCTGCACACATTGCTGAGAAAACTTTGTCAAATTCCTCACCCGGTGACCTTACTTTCTCACCAGTTAGAAAACTTGTTCCAAGTTCTTCTCGCACAAATTTGTATAATGGATAGGACCTGCATTCCTTGATCTTGTTTGGAACTGCTGCATTTCCATTCTCAATTTCGATCCTTGTGCTTTCGACATCTTTGGGAAGCTGGGTTTTCAGTTCCTCCTCAAAGACTGCAATCTTCTGGAAAATTGAAGTGCTTGAGTTTTTCTCCTTTTCACCATTGGCCATGGCATGTTCAACTAGGACTTGCCTTAGTTTCTGCATTAATGGGTAGGTTGCACTGCAGGGATCGTCAATGTATGCAAAAACGTATTCCCTGTCCACAACTTTGATCAAGTCTTTTTCGCAGAATCTTGATGGGTGAAGTTCGCCATTGAATCCCATTGTCAGGAGTTTCTTGGCCAACTGACTTACTGTGTTCTTCACAGTGTTTTTTAAGTTCTCCTCCAAATGCCTCAAGTCAATGGCTTGGCATAGAGCAATTAAATAAGTAGAGGACATGAGCTTCAATATATCAACAGCTTCAGCTGTTTTTCTTGAAGAAATAAGGCCTAAAGAGTTCACATCTTGGTTGTGTTGCTCAGCGCTCTGGACATGATTGGTGACAGGATTGGCAAGGAATTGGAGTTCAGAACAGTAAGATGCCATCGCGATTTCGGCACCCTTGAATCCATAATCCAAGCTTGGATTGCGACCGCCAGAAAGATTTGAAGGCAATCCATTGTTGTAGAAGTCATTGACCAGCTCGGAGAATTGTGCAAACATGAGTTTACCAATGGAGGCAATGGCAAGACGTGTGTTATCCATGGAAACACCAATTGGGGTCCCCTGGAAATTGCCTCCATGTAGTGCCTTACTTCTTGAAACATCAATCAATGGATTATCATTCACAGAGTTGATCTCTCTCTCGATCATTTTCGTCGCAGCACGAATCACTTCAATCTGTGGGCCTAGCCATTGAGGAGATGTTCTAAGAGCGTATCTATCTTGCTTTGGCTTCTGAAGAGGATCAATCTCATGCAACTTTTGAGCTGCTTTAACATAACTGCTGCCAGCTAAAATGTGCTCCATGATAGCTGCAGCTTCAATTTGGCCCGGATGGTGCTTCAATTTATGTGTCAAGTGATCAGTAAACTCAGGTTTTCCATTCATAACTTCTGCAAAAATTGCTGACAAAACTTCTGATAGAATAGCAAGTATGTTAGCCTCAAAAAGCACCATTGAAGCTAAGCCAGAACCAACAGCCGTGCCATTCACTAAAGCAAGACCCTCTTTAGGTTGCAACTCAAAGAATCCACCATGGATACCAGCAAGTTGAAAGGCTTCATTGGCATTCAGGACTTGCCCATTTGGCCCAACTGCCTTCGAGTTTGGCCTTCCGGTCAAGAGTCCGGCAATGTATGATAACGGAACCAGGTCACCCGATGCAGTGATTGTGCCACGGAGTGGCAAACACGGGGTGACGTTATGGTTAAGGAAGTTGGTGATGGCTTCCAGGATATCAAACCTGATACCTGAGTATCCTTGTAACAGGGTGTTGATTCTCACCAACATCGCCGCTCTTGATGCAGAATGAGGCAAAATGTGGCAGGATTCGGTACCATTGCCAAAAATTCCAGCATTCAAGAACCTGAAAAACAAAATTTCACAAACTACATCAGTAACAGGTACATAAATCCATCAAATTTCCAGGTCCTGGAATATTTTGTGTACGTGGCCACATTGACAGGATCCACCAAATTTCCAGTCCCTGGAGTCTTTTCTTTTTTGGTGGGTTGGGCTTGGACGGCCCACAGACAGGACGTGGTCCTGGTCTAAGCCGGAGCCTAATTGCAAAATAAAGAAGTTGTCTTTAGTTTGACTTGATCTGAACTGCATTACAAAAAGTTACCATTTAAAGTAAACGCCCTGTCCTTTTCAGAAGAAAACGTTAAATTTGACCTGGGTTTTAGTGTTTTCATAAGAATCATGCAAGCCATACAGAGACACAAAACTTTTTATGTAAATTTCTGGTGTAATAAATTTCTTTTTCCCTGTAACCATGCAACTGTGATGTGGTTGACTAATTATTTTTCTTATATAAGATTTCAAACTATATTAAATATGTAAAATTTTTAATTGATTAATTAATTTTATAATTATTTTATAAAATAAATTAAAATTTTAATTTTAAAATTTTGTCAGAAAAATCTTTACTTTCTTATGCTTAAAATTCACTTTATTATCACTCTAATGATCAAGAAAATTAAGATTTTAGGTGCTATTATTATTATTTTTGGTCACTTTCCCAATCCAAATTGAAATGCTAAATCTTGAAGTGAACAACTTCACTACGTTGAAAATTTCAAAACAGACCAATAATACGTCTCTTTCACCCAGTTTAGGGCACCATATGCAACTAATCTAATCCACCCCATTTTTTTCCTTCAAATTATTTATTATAATATAAAAAGATCAATCTAGTAAGAATTAATCAATGATCATTTGACTCATTTCATACCCAACAAAATATAAAATCTAACCTAATTTTTCGTATTAAAGTGAAACAAAATATGTACCTCCCAAAATATATTAGGTTTTCAACTAGTGTTTGAAGACATCAAATTTATGGTGGAACATCATCCATGGAAAAGAAAGAAAATCTTAAATTATTTTTCATAGAAAAAACCTTTGCTTAATATTTAGAAGATAAATATATTTTGGAATTTAATGTGGCATTTGACAGTTGGTTTGAATTAAATGCAAGCTAAAAAATGGTTAAAATAAATTACTTTACCTAAAATTAGATTAGCAGCAGCCGCTAAGAAACCACATAACTCCTAATTAACCACAATCAATTAATTAGCTTAATTACCTGATAAGCTCCTTCTGCAGGGCGCCACCTTCCTTCGTTCGCCTATGCGACGTCGCACCGAAGCCAGTGGTCACTCCGTAGCTATCCGTCCCTTTGTTCATACTCTCCATCACCCAGTCGCTGCTAGCCTGGACGCCGGGACGCGCCGCCTCCGAGAGCTCCACCCGCACGCCGGAATCATGACTGGCAATCGCCGTCACTTGGCCTATCGTCAACGTCTCCCCCCCGAGGTTCACCACTGGCTTCCTGAACTCCTCCAACATGCGCTTAACTTCATCCAGGTGACTCCCTTTCAAAGACTCCGCCGCGAAGTTCCAATTCAAAGGGTCGCTCGTGCACAACTGAAACTCCATTGCTTGGTAGGAAAGAAAATGAGCGGGAAAATCTTGTTTTGAAAAGATTATGCTGTTAGTGCACGGGAGAGTATGAAAGTGTTGGTGTTTTTTTGGTAAACAACGAAAACAAAAACAATTTGTTGTGAAGGAAATTTTCAGGATTAAGTTATGAAAATTCCTGGGCTTAATTTGTTAACCGAAAATGAGGCCTTTAAATAGATAAAGGCGGGGATGCACATTGAGTGTTTGGTGGATTGGCCGACGGGTTAGTTGAAAGTTGCACGTGGCCGTCGGATTTTCATTAGGTCGGGACGGGGAAGATTTAGACACGTGGCGAGATAGTGATTAGGTGGCATGGACTTTGGGGTTGGTGGAAGGGCACGAAAGCAGAACGTCATCGTTTTCCCACTGGTGTAATGTCAAGATTCAAGTACTAAATAATCCACTTTGAAAAAACACATGGTGTAGATTTAAATTATTAAACATTTTTTTGTTTCCCTTTTTTTTCAGATAATTACAAAACTTATTTAATCTTAATGAAAAATAATCTTCAATCGCAAAACTTAACTTGTTCTAAGCAACAAATAATTAAGCCTTTAGATGTTCAAGACTTTTATATGCTTCCTTCCGGGTAATTAGGAGGTTATTATGGTAATTAAATAAAATTAGTGGGTGCTGCGCGTTAATAGATAAAATTATTGACAATTTAACCAATTGGAAGGTCTGAAACAACTGTCTAAGCCTCTCTGATTCCGGCCACCAAACCACATTCATACATACCTCCCACTCCACCTTTTTTCTATTTTTTAATCTCACATTAATTTATCTAATTGCATTAAAATTATTGTTTAACTCATTTGAGAAAAGTTGAGTTTAGTTCAATTTACCATTATAATCGAAAAAAAAAATTAAAATGACATCATTTTAAAACATATTAATTAAAATAATATTATCTTAATATATTCATATTAAATTTTTCTAAGTTCGTAAACTTAACAAATAGAACACTCTTTTAATTAGAGTTCAAATTCAAATTCAAAAATATTTAATTTTTAAAATCGAGTTTATTTCAAACTTATTTTTAGAATCGAACTTATTCCAATTCTAATTTATGACCTATATTAAAATTCGACTTTCATCTAAATCACTGGGTAATACTTATTGAACTGGTCGATAAATTGATCTAATGATGCTCGCAAGCACTTAAAAAATACAAAATTCAATCAAAATTTCTCCTTAAAAAATGGTAAAATTTTGTTTTAAATGTTGACGGGGGGATATGGATTTTTTTAAAAACAGTGATATTGCATGCCCAACAAAAAAATCATTATGATTGATGTGTGACACAGGCATAATAATATGGCCAACAATACTTTTTCCCGCAACCATAACCAACGTCTATTATCGGATAAAAATTTAAACACTCATTTTTTTATTAAAATTTATTATTGAAATCATAAATAAAAATATTATTTATCTAAAAATATTAATAAATTAAATTTTATTATTTTTTATTTTAATTTAAAAATTAATAATTTTTTATTTAAAATATAAAAAATAATTATTTCCTTTTAAAGGTTTTTTTACATCATTAAAGATAAAAAATTTCATTATTTTCGATTGTATTCTCTTCCCGTTCTGATATTTTTCGTAGCCATCTTTTTCATAGACAAATAGTAATCCACCCACCCAAAGTTATTTCGTATTATAATAACAACTCTGCATCTTGTATATTCCAAATTTAATTTATTTGATTGCACTTACATCCAAAAGTTGATTTCGATAGCAAAATTTAGCATTTTGTATGAAATGATGCAAACATTGAAGAAAAACATGATGGATTTATTATTATTATTATTATTATTATTATTATTATTATTCATATAAAAGTTTTCCCCTTTTGCATGCGTCAACAACTTGCTCGATCAAGCTTCAATTTTTATTTTCCTAGTTAGTATGATTTTCCTGGAAAATCCATCTCCGTCTCTATCCACTCTGCCTACCAACCCCATATCAATTTCTAATTGCTCTGTAGTTGGTAAGACATTTTCAGGATGATGCCTTGTGGTCTGGGCTCCACCCACCTCGCTGTTTTGCATTCTTTTTATTTTTAATTATTTATTTCAGATCTAGTAATTTGATTAGTTTTTTTTTTTTTTTTAAATTGACCTTGTTAATGTTATATATCTTCATCAATCGACATACATAATTTTAAATATTACATAAAATATGTTAGGGTAACAACAATTAAAATATGGAGAAATTCTAATGTAAAAATATATACGTAAATTTGTCATTAATTATCTTGACTAGAGAAAACTTTCATTTTTCTCGTAATATCGGATAAGAATTATCTTATCATTAATTATTTGTCAAAATAAAGTTTGAACTCATTTATAAATGTATCTCGTATAAAATTCTTGTGGCAAGGAATTGTTGCATATCAATCCCTAACATCCTTTGCATGGGTACAATGAATCAATCACAAAAGTTTCTCAACGATTTAATTTGTTAAATAGTTTTTGTTTGATTAATAAAGATTAATCTGATAATATTATTATCGTGATTAATATAAATTTAAGAGTAGTACTAATTTACCCCCAAAAAAAATAATAATAATGGTAGTTATTGAATTAGAGTTAGTAAACATTCTCAAACCAATTGCAGTAAACATTTTTCTAAATAATAAAATTATGCATACATATTTTTTAATATACAAATTGATATATATATTATGTATGTACTTATTTATATATTAAAAAATACTTCTAGATAACATTGTATTTTTTTTTAATCAACAATAATACAAATTAATTTGTTCTTATGTATATTCTTCAAACTGAAGCTTTCAACTCGATTTGTTGGAATTATTGACCAAGAATTTTAGCCATGGAAGTTGATTTTGTCAAGGGTTTGAAGCTACAATTTTATTTCATTATCCAAAACTATACAAAGACCACAATTTCTTTGTAAATTTATTGTAGGGTAGGTGAACCCAATTAGAAATTCAAGAGATTTAGATAGAATTATGTTTATTTATTTGATTGATCCAAGTAAAAAAAATTTGCCAAATTCATTGAAATAAATAATAAAATTTAAAAATAAAGTTATGAAATAGTCATATCTATTAATTAACCCTTGTAATTGGCCCTCTTGCCCATTAAACATAATTAAAATTGCCATTTATCATTAATTTTTTTTAGTTAATTATTTTGTATTTCATCATTAATTCAAGTATTAATTTAAAATTTTCTCATTTCACATACTAAAAAATATATTAATAAGAGAAATTAGAAACATCAAAAGATAATATTATTAATTTCATCCTCATTCAAAGCTTCGCATTCATTTCAAAATAGATTATGATTATATTGAAAAGACATCATAAAATATATTATAAATTTATATTGATTTATATCATACTTCTTCAAACATGTCGGGGGGAGAAGGGGTTGTCAGGAAAGAAGTTGCTAAGAGAAAAGGTTGTCAGAGGACAAAATGAAAATCTAATAGAAAAAAATATATAATATTTTAATATTTAATCTTAAAAAAAATTATTAATTTTTTAAATTTAAAAAAAAATTGATAAAATTTTATTATTTTTAATATATTATTAATTAAATAATAATTTTATCTTTAAAATTAATTAATTTTATTAATTTTAATCACTTATAAATGAGAGTTTGGATACCCATTTAAGAATTCGACAAACTTAAGTTAAAATAAGTGTCTGGACCTTATATTTAAATTGAATTTGTATAAGTGCTTTCACCAACCAAAGTGATAGAAACAGTCACAAAATAAATTAATGATTGATTAAGCACTTCTAGGTAAACCTGCTTCTTCATTAAGTTAATAATAATCAAACAAACAAACCGGCCTTTATATCAATTACAATACAAGTATCTTATTTGTGAAATTGTTTCACCTAATTTTAATGATGAGGACACCTAAATGCTTTCCATCACATTAAAGAAGATAATAAATACATCTGAATCTAGCTAAAGATTTTTGGCCTTGGAATTAACAATCATGTGTATAACGCCAAAATTAAAAAAATGTATTTAAACCAATCCTAAGGTGGGAAAATATAAAGCACTCTATATAATAATTTCAAGGTTTGTTGAATTTTCAAACTGATATTTATGTTAAGATATATTAAAAATAAGAAAATAAATAATATTTTATTATTTTATTATATTACGGCCAGATTCTAGTAGGGAAAATATGAATTTCCAAGATCGTTAATTCAAAGAATTGAAGGTCAACAGACAACCACGCAGAAAAATATTAGACTGGTAAGTGGTAAAATACGAAGGTGGCTGAAATGGCTCCATGCACGAGGTGCCTATCAACTTTCTCTAAACCTAAACACATACCTAAAAAAATATAATATAATAGTTGGAATGCATGCATGGACTGGTAGAAACCCACCTTTTGTATTCAATTGGGTTTGAACTAAACTAAGTTTGGTTTAGTTTGAAAGAATCTAAGTTTGAATTTATGTTTATTTGAATAAATTCAAACTTAAATTAATTTTATAAGTGTTTAAATTTGACTCATTTAATATAAATAAAAGTTTGAGTTCAAGTTCGTATCAAAAAATTTTAGTTTTGTAAGTTTAACGAATCGAATACCTTTAATATTTGAAGTCAAACTCAAATTTGAAAATATTTAATTCTTAGATTCAAACTTAAACTTAAATAAATTCAATTTAAATCTAACTCATATCTAAACAATTTATTTCTTAGTATATCTTTTCGGCTACGAATAATCCATATGAGCCTTTGTCCTTTTTTTCAGCATCTTCAAGGCTGGACGCTTGAAAATTCAATGGCTTCTAGTTAGAGAAGAAGAATATTGAAGTCTTTGAATCTTGTTAATTAAATACAAATGCTTTTAATAAAAGAGGCTTATATAATACCCAAACATGAATCTGTGCACAAACTCTTATAATAATTATGGAAATTTTACTGTTGAGTACCAAAAACATGACCCAAAAAGAGGCTGGTGGGTGCAATTGTCACACCCTCATTCACATCATTGTGATTTTGATTGATCATCTCTGCGGATCATTAAATTTATTAATATGGATAATGGACTTTCTCCATGGAAATCCCACTCAACATAGCCCTCTACCAACTTTTAGAGACACGGCATGGTAGCTATAAATTCAAACAGACATTATGGTTTTCAATCAATGTCATTATCAACTTTAATGACAAAAAATGGATAACTTTTAATATAAAATACTGGGGAAATATTAGGTATGTGTTTATCTCGTATAGGCTAAAAATAAAAAAATTTAATTAATTAAATAATATATAAACTTTTTAAATTATCGAGATATATTTTAGATTATAAAATTTTGATGTAAAAATTATGATAAATTATGTATTTAAAGTATTAAAATGAATAATATTTTAACAATAAATCAGACTATACGATCAAAAATATTACAAATAAAACTATATATATCTTATTTATATAAATAACACTCAATAGATAATAACATGTTATAATAAACTGAAATGATAATATTTAATTAGATAATTTTAAAATAAAAAATAAATAATCAATTAGGGGGCAACAAAGGAATAATCAATGCGTAAAAAGTCAATAAAAAAATCAATAAATTTGCCACCCAAATTTTACTCTTTTGGAAAGAAAATGGACAACAAAACAGTCAACCGTTATTCCGAAATTACAGCAGTGCCCCTATCCTCAAGCTTTTTTGTTTCGGCTTAGCCCCTATCCTTAAGCTGAGTTTGGTCAAAATTGCAATAAAATTAAAGACTAGTAAATTGGATTTAGGTAGCCACACAGCCCAATTTTTTTTCATACTAATTGGGCTTTGGCCTGTAAAAATTTTCAAAAGCCTTGTCTTATGTTTTATGATATATGGTTTAAGATTTTATTAAATATATATTAAAAGTTTCTAGTTGAAAATTAAAATTATTTATTATAATTGAAAATTTTGGAGTCTAAAATTAGCCTAAGTACGTGGCTAGTTTTTTAATTTCGTGAAACACAAAAAGATTTGAAAAATCCGCCACCTTCCATTTATAGTAGTTGGAAAATGCAATTTTGATAATGAAATTAATTATAAGTTAGATGATGTACATCAAGTTATTGAAGCCTCAACAACAAAGGCTTCTTTGATTTTCTCCTTTAATTTCTTAAATTAGGCCGAAAAGACTTATTTCCACTTAAGGTCTTCCAAATTAATGTTTTCAAAGTATTAAAAACTCGGATTCTCATTTGTGATCTGTTAAAACTAATAAAATCAGTTAATTTTAGAGTTAAAATTGTTATTTCATCAGTAATATATTAAAAATAATAAAATGTTATTTATTTCCCTTTTTGTTTTAGAAAACTAACAATTTATTCCATGGTAAAATTTTAAAATGTTATTTTTTTCCCCTTATGGTTCTTTTCTTTTCTTCTCCTTTTCCAGCATCTTCTTTGATTGGCTTTTTTCTCTTGCCCTTTTTCGGCATTTATGAGCCCTCTTCTCTTTTTCAATGCCATCTCTAGGCAAAACAATCGTCTTCCTCTCACCTTCGGACGAAGACAATTCGTCTTCGTTTCTAAGTTGTAGTCTCAATAACAAAGACTCCTTTGATTTTCTTCCTTGATTTTTTTTTTAAAATATTATATATTCCACATTAAACCTTATGGGTTGGATTGTTTATTATTTATATATTTGTCATCTAAGTCTTTAGCAAATGATTATTTCAAACATGCCCATTTGATTATAAATTAATAAGACTTTTTTTAAGTATAAATCTTCAACCCAAATCTTCAAGTTTCAAAAATAAATATATTGGTTAGTGGATTTTGATATCAACTCATTTCAAACAAGAAATTTGGGTTTGTCACCTTCATCACACTGATTCATCCATTGAAATTTCAAAAGAATTGCTTTATTTTTAAGCTAATGGTGTCAAGAATAAAAAATTATAAAATGAATATTGTTTTTGCTTGATTTGGCCAAATAACTATTTTCCATGCCAACGTTTAATATAATTATAGATTTACGTTGTTTAAGTTTGAAAAAATCAATTTCTTATTTGTTTATTCAATTTTTTTAATAAAATTATTGATAAGACAAAAAAGCCTTCAAGTTAAATAACATTTTGTTTTCCAAAGTTTATTAAATAATTTTTATATTTTAATTTATATTAATTTCCATTACAAATAATAGAAAAACTATTAGTACAAATATAAAGAGGGGTGATAATGATATGTAATAGTATGTTTGTAGTGAATTTAGTTTTTAAAGACGTTAGGGGTGTTAATGAATTTTTAAGAGGGTTTTGAAAACTCAAAACAAGTTTGAGGGTGTTTTAAAAGATTTAAAATTTTAATATGCCCTTAGCATTTTAAAAAATGAGTGTTATACCCTCAGATAACTTAATAGAATACGACAAATTAATAATATAAATATCACATTACAAACTATTGAGATTATAAGTATATTTTCAAAATATATGATAGTGAATGTGATCAATTCTAAAACAAGATAGGAAAAAATATTTATTTGTCTTTAGTAATTTTTACAAAAATGATATTTATACCCTTATAATATTGTTCATAGTTCACTTTAACAAGGACATTATTGTAATATTCTCAACCTCAATGATAAAATATTAGTTAATGTCATAATATTTAGACCAAACGTCATAAATATCCTTTAATAGTTGAAATAAACCGTCAAGTTTAATATAGGGTGAAAAATTGGTTTTTCCAAATTAAAAGGTCACAAAATCATTTCATCAAATGTTGGGTGGGAATGGCATTTGGACTTTTGATTCCAATTTTTTTTTTAAAAAAGCACGTTCTCCAGCCGGTTCCGCAGCACAAAGTCCTGAAGGAATATAAAAATTGGAACATGGTTTGATGCCAAATCCTGAAGAAATAATCTTAGATATTCTCATCAAATTAATTAATTTTCTTAAAATAAAATACACATCAAGATTTTTGAAAATGTAGTTGGCTTCAACATCAACCTTTCCCCAAAATTGTCGTTTTAGTCTCTATCGGGACCATTTGGCATTTTGGTCCTTGGGGTAGGTACTAGTTAAACAACAAACAGAGATGAAAATGCTACTAAAAACATTTATAAGACCACAGCTTATTTCTACAAACCTTAGGGTTGAAATTGTGCTCTTCTTTCTGCTTCTTTCAACTATGGACAAATAAATTAATTCCCGTACAGGAAGAAGAATTTGGGAGACGACAAGAATCTTCTGCAAGAACTCCACATAAAAATTTAAAAAAATTCAGATTTTGAATTAATCATCGATGTTAGGACCCTTTACGAAAGAAAGCTTTTGAAATATTTTACACCTAAGAAATAATTCTCTTCGGTCTTCCTCTTTCATTAAACATAACATTTTGACCCCCAACATAGTTTTCCAGTTCATTTTGACCCCCAACATAGTTTTCCATTCCAATTACAATGAAGGGTAATGTTTTTTTTTTATTAACAACCAGGACTTGTCTGTATTTATTAAATGAATAAACTTATGACATAATGATTAGACCTATAACCACTATATCAAATAAGTTAAAGTTTTATAAATATGATATTATAATATTTATATATACAATTTAGACTATATAATTATATACACGGATAATATAGATGAACTATGGGACATAATGACTTGGACTATAAGCATTGCACCTCAAAATTTGATTCTTAAGTTAATTAGTTTAAATTTTTTAGAATTTCATTTTGTTATAACATCTTACTATTGACTTCTAAGTTAATCGGTCAAAATTTTTTACAAAAAAAGAGATTCGTACTAATCAAATACTAATTTTTTATGAGAAATTTTTTTCAGTTAATCACTCGAACTAACCTTTCAAGTGCACATAGGTTTTATTGATACAATGAAATCAATTTTTGAATTCTTTGTCAAGATGCCTAACTTAGGTGACATCTGAGGAAGAATGAAATTCATTCATCTGGAGACGGCATCTGCACAAAATTAATGTCCACATTTATAGTTTCATAATAATATATATATATAAAAATATTCCTCGTAAATGTCCTGTTCCATTTAAAAATTAAAATTATAAAATTAGTTAGCCAACTCAGTCTGCCAACTTGCTCCTGTCCAAACATCACCCTTTTCTTGTCTTCTTCTCGCACTCCAAAGCAATCCTGCACCACTTGCCTGACAAAGAACCCTTCAAAACACAAACCTCGTAAATGGACTTATCCGTGTCACTTCGTAATAAACTTAGAAGCTAAGCTAGATTTTCCTATGCGATTTTTTGGACATTTCTGGCCCCGGGTTTCCCTTGTTAATTAATTTACCAAATATATCTGCTTGAAAAATATTCACTTAGTTCGTATCGAAACGTCTATTCTAATTTCACCTGGTGGAATATTATTCAAATATTCTTTCTAAGGATTATTTCAAAAAAATAATTTGTAATTAGATTGTATATACCTAATGATTTTATGTATATTTATTTTAAATATATAAATAAGTATATATTTAATATGTATTATTAAATAATTTTAAATTAAGAATAAATTAATATCTAATCATATGATAATATATTATATATGTATATATTTATATACTCAAAAATAGGTGATCCACATAATATTGCTCTTATGGCAAACATGTTTATGATACTCTTAGGGAGCATTTGGTTTGGGTAATATTTTATTATCAAAATAGAAAGATTACCTTGAAAATAAATTACTTAAAAAATTACTGGGTATAAATAATTACTATTTTTGATAAAATTTGATATGTATAAATAATTATTGTGTTTGGTTAAAGGTAATAAAAGATTACTAGTAAATTATTTTACTTAAATGCCCTTAAATTTAATTATTTTTAAATATTTTTCATATTATTTATCATATTAATTAAAAATAAATTTATTTTTGTCTCAAAAAATTAATAAATACTAATATAATTATAATAAAATTAAGATTACTTTGGTAATCTTTAAATACCTAAGGTGAATGTGGTAATCAGATTACCACCTATATTACCTGTCATGTCAGCATAAGTAATAGAAGATTACTGTAATATTTTATTACTGATAAACAGAACAAAAGAATAAAAGATAAATTACCAAGGTAATATTTAAAACCCATAACCAAACGACCCTTTAGAGAAATCCCACATTAATAAAGTACAAGAGAGAGGCTAGATCTGTCTGTGTATTTCATATCAATTAGGGATAAGAGGATTTAACTGGTTAAATATTTTATGAATTCCTTAAGCTATTAAAACATCTTTGTAATTATAAAACCTAAAAACAAAATTGTGATAAACTGTTTATCCAAAGTAGATAATATTTTGATAGTGAATAAAACTATTAGACCAGAGTTATTACAATAGTATCAAAATGATTTAACGTGTCTTCTTGAATGATAGTGAAACAAATCTTAATGAAGACGTTGAGTCTTGTAAAAGAGTGTATGTGATACCCTTAAATTTTTTCTAAAAAATTATATCGATAAAATAAATGATCATATATAGATATATCTATTATATTATATTAAATTAATATATTTTAAAAAATATATCGTTTTGTATTTATATCATTGTATTAATATATATATATATATATATATATATATATATATATATATATATATATATATATATTCCATAAAATTATAAAAGATAATTTACAGCAAAGTTGTATAAAATCCATTAGCATCAGCATCTGGCAAAGGCGGCAAAGCGTTAGCATAAGCGCCGTTGCGAGAAAAGCCAAAGACAAAACTTTGAAATTACATGACAGCGTATTTTGAAGTTTGAACTGTATGCTTTTATTTTTAAATCATTAATGGTACTTTCACACTTGGGACCAATTAAAAGAAGAAGCAACCTCTGGTTTGGCTGATACGGGTGGGAAGTTTTCATTAAGACACTTTTTGGTTACGTTTCTAAGGATTAAACAATTTTTTTCAGACTCCCTCCCTCGTCAGTCGTCACCCTTACAGTAATATTTTCCTTCATTTTCTTTCGTTGCATTCCCATTAGATCTTCGTTTCATGCACCTTTTTTGAGTTTCTTCTCAAAAAAAGTGGAAGGGATAATGGGATTTGTGAGTAGTTTACTGGGAATTCTCGGTTTTGCTATTGGCATTCCGGTTGGACTCTTGGTGGGATTCTTTTTCTTCATTTATTCTGAGCCTGATGAAGTTGAGGTAACATCAATATATTTTTTCTAGTATTGTTGGCTTTATTACATGATCTCTTTCAATCTAATTAATCCCTTCTTGGATTCTTTCATTCTTCAGTGAAAATGTATGCATTTGTCCTAAAAAAGGAAAATTTTTTCCTGGTGATCAAATGTTCGTTGATCGATATAAGAATTGGGATTTTCTTTATTCATGAATTAGTTTTCTACTATGTGGTTTATAGTCATTCTGCTTTTTTCAGTTCCCTATGGTGGCTGCTTTGAAATGAATGAATGGATGATTATTTAGTAAAACTTCAATTTACCTCTAAACAACTACAGTGTGATTCCCCTATGGTTCTGCTTTGAAATGAATTTTTCTTTTCATCTTTTTAATCATTCTTGTCTAGAAATGAATGGAGGATTTAGTAATGCTTGAACTTCCTCTAAAAAATATATGTCCAATTTTACTCATGAAATGGAATCACTGGAGGAATTTCTGTGATTCCCCTGGAGATATATCCATTTCAGGTTCACCCCTTAGTAAATTGAGAAAAAAAAAAATCCTCTTTTTGCACCAGAAGTGGATTTGTTTGGATGAAAGGAAAGACAGTGTAGCATCGGTTACCGGCAAGGGAAGCCACGGTCATGTCTCTCTCTCTCTTTTAATATGATTTGAAGGAAGTGAAATCCCTTGGTGTTTTTTGTTTTTTTCAACAGTGAACCTATTAACTTTGTGAAATGTTTACTTCCTTTTTTTTTTTACTGTGCTCATTAGCAATTGTAATCTGACATTTTAGGTTGTTTCTGATGAAACTTGGCTGCAAAATTCATTTCGTTTTAGCTTGGATTATCTGATGCAGGATACAGAGATGAAGCCACTTGTCGAGTTGGATAACATTCCTTTGTATGAACTGCTACCTGACATTCCATTTTGGATAAAGAGTCCTGATTTTGATCGAGTAAGCAGTGCAAATTAGGCATAACTGATTTGTGATAAATCACTCTTCAGCTTATTTGTAGTTACTATTATTTGTTTCTCATCTTCTTAGCATTGTTACTTTGTACCCTGAAACCAGTAACTCTATTGACCATATTAGTGTGGTTATACAGGTCGACTGGTTAAACAAGTTTCTCTTGGAGATGTGGCCTTACCTTGATAAGGTACTTTCATAAATCAAATGGTTCACATCCTGTTGTGATTATAGTAAACTTGAGTTCATTATAATGCACAGGCAATTTGTTCTACAATAAGAAGCACGGCACAGCCAATATTTGCAGAGTACGTTGGAAAGTTCAAGATAGAAGCCATTGAGTTTGAGAGTTTAACTCTTGGAACTCTACCTCCAACGATTCATGGTAATTTCTGCAATATTTATTTTGCAATGTTTACTTACTAATATGATGGTGAATGAAGTCCACAAGGTCCAGTTAGTCGTTCAGTCATGTTTGTTAAACTGAAATTTCTTCTTTTTCAGAAAAATCCAGGATGGTTCTAATCTCTGTGACAGGCTTCCATTTAGTTAATACCTCGCAAAAATTTGGCAGTTATTTGTTACTATCATAAGCATCTGCTCACTCCTGATGTTACATGTTGATACATCTATGCCAGTTAGAGTGTTCGATTCTAAATGATGTAATTTCAATGAATTCTAGAAAGTTACTGTTGGAAGTTCACGATTAAGATGTGGAAACACATTCTGCCAATCTAGAATCATGCATAAATAATGTATTTGTCACAGCTACACACTCAATGTTGATCATAACATAAGTAGGAAGGAAGAAAGTATTTACTTAGTTGAGTATTATATTTCAATCTCCCAAAGATAAAGGATGTTAGCAAGACTCGGCACTTTCTTTCTTTTGCGTTTCATTTCAAGTTTACTTACACGATCTTTCAGGTATCAGAGTCTATGAGACCAATGAAAAGGAGCTAGTAATGGAACCAGCAATGAGGTGGGCTGGCAATCCCAACATAGTTTTGGTGATAAAATTGTTGTCCTTACAAATTACAGTTCAGGTCAGAAGAGTCTGACAAACTCTTGGCAGAAGAATGAATGTGCTTAGTTCCTACAAATATCAAGAAATTGTATTTCATTCCTGAGATTGATTCTGCTTCTTCTCAGTTTGTGGATTTGCAAATATTTGCGGCACCTCGATTAACTTTGAAACCTCTTGTTCCTGCCTTTCCGTGTTTTGGAAAAATTTCAGTGTCTTTGATGGAGAAGGTAAGGAAATTTCATTTTAACTCAAGGTTTTGATTTTATCTTTTTCTCATAACTCAAAGTCAGTGGATTAGTTCAATTTGTACGATAATTGAACCATTGATTGCAGCCACACGTAGATTTTGGAGTCAAAGTACTAGGAGGGGACATCATGTCAATACCAGGCCTTTATCAGTTCATTCAGGTACTCAACTGGTGATTCTCTCTTGGGTATGGATTGGGCTAAATATATATAATTGTTAAATTTGGTTGCTTGCGGATGTTATGTGCGCTTACTTTTGGCTGGTTAAGAATCAAAATGTTTCTGGGGTTCTTGCAGAAATATATTCAGAAATATGTTGCAAGCCTCTACCTCTGGCCTCTAACCCTTGAAATACCTATTCTTGATGATTCAGCGTAAGTTTTGTTAAATGATTAGATATTTTTTGTTTTTCTAATGGTGCTTGAATTTAAGTTTTAAGCCATCGTTATTTCTAATTTGAAGTTTTTAGATGCAAGCAATAATGTGTTACATTCAAAAAAGATCTTGATATTTCCTTTATCAAATTTAAAACTTTTGACATGAATTCACTGAGAAGTAAGCTATCAGTTTATGTGTACCTTTCAATTGACTTCATAAACCAACCAAATTTCAGGGGCTGTTTATACAGTAAGCCTCATGCATAAGCCTAAAAAGGGCTTCATGCAAGTGAAAAAAAAATCCTAAAGTGAAGCAATCAAGGCTAGTAAAATAGAGACAGGCTAACAGCTTTCTTATCTGTTATCTTTATTTTTCTGATAAATACTTTGACATCTTTCTCTAGCGTGGCCATAAAGAAGCCTGTGGGGATACTACATGTGAAGGTTGTAAGGGCTATGAAACTCTTAAAGATGGACTTCCTTGGGACATCTGATCCTTACGTCAAACTCAGCTTGACTGGGGAGAGACTGCAATCAAAGAAAACCTCCATAAAAAAAAGGAACTTAAATCCTGAATGGAATGAAAACTTCAAGCTTATTGTGAAGGAAACCCAATCTCAAGTCCTTCAATTACACGTTTTTGACTGGGACAAGGTTTTTCCTTCATCCACACTGTGCTGTTTATAATGAAGAAAAAAAACAAATCAGTGTTCGTTTTGTCAACAAAAATCATTCTCCTTTCAAGTTTCTCATGAATAATCTGTTGGAGTTTTACTTACTAAAAAGGCTTAAGATTGTTGCATTTTCTTTGGCTTCATATTCATAGGTTGGCAGACACGACAGGTTGGGAATGCAGTTGGTTCCCCTAAAACTACTTACACCCCATGAGACGAAAGAATTTACTCTAGATTTGCTGAAGCATTCAAATATTACTGATCCTAAAGACAAGACTCAAAGAGGGCAAATCGTGGTTGAGCTTACCTATGTACCTTTTAAAGAAGACAGCAGCAAGTTCAGTACTGCACTATCAGAGAAATATAGCGGGAAGGATATCAGAATTAATCAGTCGTTCAGTATGAATGAGGAGATCTTAGGGGGAGCAGGTTTACTTTCAGTCGTAGTCCAAGGAGCTGAAGATGTAGAAGGGGAACATCACAACAATCCTTATGCTTTAGTCCTTTTTAGAGGAGAAAAAAAGAAAACAAAGGTGAACTTCTTTTCTTAATTTATATTGCTAACTTTTTACTTGTATGTTAGATGGTGACTACTTTCGAAGAATCAATCAGAAGATCTCTTTGCCTTACATGTTCAGTATAATAAATTTTGTGTAGTTTTAGCATATTTTGAAAGTTTCTCATGGCTTGTTTTACTGATTGGCTAAGCATACTTTCATTTCTACAGACGATAAAGAAAAACCGTAACCCTCTATGGAACGAAGAATTCCAGTTTATGCTTGAGGATGCTCCTTTACATGAGAAGATCCATATTGAGGTTATGAGCAAGCGGACAGGCTTTAGATTTAGATCACGGGTATCATAACAATCTCAATCTTACCTAGTATATTTTGTCCATATTTTCTACCATGCTGAAAACTCAAGGCATCTTCGTTCATGCAGGAGTCACTGGGACATGTAGAAATTAATCTTGCAGATGTTGTGCACAATGGACGCATCAATGAAAAATACCATTTAATCAATTCAAAGAATGGCATTATACATGTTGAGATACATTGGACAACCGTTTGAGAAATGGTAAGAGGATAAATTGGATGTATATACAAATTTGAGAGACAAGACGACGGTATGCAATAGTAAACAAGATCACCAGAAAAAGTTTACCAGAAAAGTAACTCCAAATTGTAGTTAAATTCTTTGTGTTTGTTGGGAAATGTTGTATATCAATGGATACTGCATTTGTAGATAAGTTGTTCAAAAACATCAAATTTTGTTTCATAAATAGAATAATTTTTTTAGTCTTTAAAATATTATGATACAAGGAAAATGAAAATAAATTTTTTTGGGCCTCCCAGGAGAACTTTTCTTTATTTTGCTTAGACATTGAATTGAAGGACAGAAAAATTGAAGCTTCGAATTTGAGGTCTTTCCTTTTCTTGTCTTTTTGGTATTAGAACAAGGGTATGAGCATAATTAGGCCTGTTTACCCAGCTTATCATATAAGTTTACCTGAATGAAGATTTTCCATTTCTTAATTACAAGTATGAAAAACCAGGTTTGTATAATATTCTATAATATGTAGTTTTTTCTATTTCAACTTTTTACTGGTAAAAACCAAACCACAAGGATTTCAGAAGTTTATTCGTTTGTGTCTTTCCTGCAGACCCGGACAAGTGAGACAGCTAAGAAATTTCTCAGCTTCTTGTCTGTAATACAAAAAATTGTCTCATTAATGTGTTTTAGTTTTCTTTGTTCTGTTTTTGTTTGATGCCTTTGTTAATTGAATTGAAAAATTGTAAAAAAAATTTTCATCCATCCTTTAACCTTCTTTTCCATTTTTCTCTTGTAGCTTGCATGACTCCATCTGGGCTCATTAAAAGCAGGAAGTTATCCGAGCCACGTGATGGCTGATAGATGCACTGGATTTATTGATGGTAGCGATTTATAAGCTGATGGAGAGAGGGATTTTCTGGTATCGGTTGACGTTCCAGCTGAGTCTTCCAGAAATGAGAAAAGTGAGATGTATTAACAAGGAGCCCTTGACCAAAGAAATGGTAGCGCTAGACAGTAATGATGTCAAGACTGAAAGACTTGAAACAGGGAAAAAGGGCAAAAGAATATATTTGGGAGACTAAAAGGAAAAAAGTATCTAAAGATAACTCAGCTGATATTTCTCACCTGATATTTTTTTCTAATGTTGAATGGTAGATGGAAGAATCAAGAAAAGAAAAGAAGTTGCACCAAATCAACAAAGGGAAAGTGTAATTTATTGAACAGGAAATGTTTATCCCTAAAAAGCTTAAAGCTCTCCTCACTAAGTTTTCTTCACCACAAAGATATTGGCTTCCTCGACTTCATTCCATCAGTGATGGATCCGCCGCCTCCTGCTGATGAATCACAACCGCCAGGTCCACCAGGTTTATTGTATAATACACCATTGACATCCTGGTATGATTTCTTTCTTTCCCTCATAACTCTTCAGAGCTGAAAAGGATATAACAGGCCTAAAATGTTCTCTTTAATTCCCAGCTTGTGGTTTCTCTGCTGCTGTGGTCTATTTACAGGCTGCTTTCCAGGTCTTCTTCCTCGGCCGCCTCCACCTCCACTGTGAAGTCTACAAGCATATAACTGGCGTTCAATTTTCTTCTCTAATCACTTCATTTGGCATAAAAGATGTAGGGAAAGTAACAGTATGATGAATAAAAATTGTTCCACTATGTTACATTCCGATTTAGTGTAAGTTCTAAGTAACAAAATGCAGTGAATTTTATTGCAGAAATTGAAATACTAATTTGCTTTCAACAAGTATGCACTACTAGTTGATCAGGTTTCATAACTATAAACTTACTCCAACAAAAATCATATGCCTGTAATACATCAGCTGATGCCGGTCAGATGCACTACCTTTCTCATTGGTTGGGGTAGTTTTGGCACTGACTGAAGGGATGGTCTCTTCCAATCACTCTTAGCTCGGTACAACCCCGTTAGGCTGGCCCCAAGATTCATTTCTACGGGAGGTTTTAGCACGACCCACCCTGAAGCCCTTCTCCTATTGTAAACTAGTGGTGGTGTCTCCTTAGAAAACAAGGTTTTTGAATAAATGTAAAGTGAATGTCATCGTTATCAAAGCTCATCTCAAAAATATTTTAAAGATTCAAGTAAGCACAACTGCCAGTCATGGGAGACTTTATTCGTTGACCACCCCGATATTTAAAAAGATAAACTCCAACCAACATTTGTTAATGGATGTAGTTGTGTGAATAATTTTTCTGTATAATTTTATATATAAATAATAATATATTATTATATAAATAAATAATTAAAAATTAAAATAAAATAATATCTAATCATATAATAATATATCATTATTTATATACAAATTTATATATACAAACAATACAAAAAAGATAAACGTTTTTATAAGAAACTCTGTTCAAACAACATGATGAAAGAGAGAAGAATTTTTCATTGACAAGTGTATGAGAAGAAATGTAACAAAGAAAATGACAGGTTGTTGGGGATTTTCTTGGATAAATTAAGGTATGTGAAGCCAAAAGAGACTCATGCTTTAGGAAATTTACATAACCTATATATGGATTGAACAACGTTCTTATAAGTATTTTGAGAAGATGCAAAAAATGATCCAGATTCATGTGTCAACTATTAATTCACAACCATGAGACATAACTTACAAAGACATCATGAGTGTCTAAATCGGCTCAACAAACATATGACTCACACATGTGATATATTAAATTTTTAGTACAAATGGCTATATTAGCAATTACAAAATCCTACCTATACATGTGACATTCATCCCTATAAAAGCAAAAATGTTCACAATTTTACTAGCACTAAGTCTTATATAGTCAAAACTTCTCCTCGATCATTTCATGTGATAAGTGATTAACTAGTAAGTCTTACTTTAGACAATAACCCTTAAAAGGAAGTCATGAACATAAAATAGTTTTCTAGAATCCATAAACAAAAAAAATTTCATAATCTATCGGATATTAACTAATTATTCTCTATTGTCAACAAATTATTCCCTTTAATTTTGACAATCATAATTAAAGTACAATTACTCATCTATTATCATATCCCAAATATTCAAAGAAACTTGATTGTCTTATGGGTGTTCTTTTTCTCAAAATGTTAGACTAAGAAAATACCCTTGTGACACGCACCACAATGAGATCACAATGACTTCTATTAAACCATCAACTTTTGCATTACATAAGACAATTATACATGTAACTCTAACCTTCACTAATATAAATTCTTAACAATAGATAAATGATGAAAAACCTAGAATAAAAAACACACATAGTGATACATGAGAATTTCACATTATTTTAGTATTATATCTTGGAAAATTGTCATTACTTAGATAATAGCACTACTGAAGATATAGGCTATTGGATTTTTTGGCCGAACCACCCTAAAATTTGACTCTTCATTTCTCTACTGTGTCTTCTCACATTGTTACACTCCTATCCATCCATATTTGGTGTGCTTCTTATTAATGCAAACTTCTACCCCAGTAATAACATTTTGTGAAATTTAAATAATTTGAAGAAATGTGATCAATTTTGTAAGTTCAAGGAAATTTGAAGAAATGATACAATAGTTCCAACGGCTAAGGATGAATTTCTACATGGATTTGTGTTAATTTAGAAAAATACATGAACATTTCTTGGATTTGATTTCATAATTCTGAGTTCCATATACAAAATGTAGTAAAGGGCATAATTTGGATGTCAATGGCTGAAAGATTCGATTAATTATTACCTTGCTTGGAAGAAGAATAAACATTATTAAAATCTAATGTCTACATATAATTACATCATAATCTAAACCACAAACAAACAGATAACAATCCAGCTTTCAATTCGTAAAGATGACAGAAGCAAAATGGAACTTTATTTGTCTAAACCTTCAGAGTTTCGTCTCCCGAATTATCATTGTTGTGATTTTCTCCATTCATGAGTGGTGCTGTTGATGTTGGTAGATCCATGGAGTTGCAGGGTTTTGATGCTTTTGGTTCATCGGATTTTGATTTAAATTTGAAAAGGAACCTTTTTGGGAAAATATTCCAGCTCCCTTTCGTCTTCAACATCTTGTTGATCTCTTGTTTCATGTTCAAGCACTCTTTCTCAAGCTCGGAAATGCGATATCTAATGTCTTCCACTGCAACAATCTGATCTTGGCCATTTCTTGCTTGGATATGAGCATCATTTCTGGTGAGTGCAAGATTCCCACTTGCGTTTTGTGAGTTCTCAAGATTATCAGACACGAACAACCAACCAGTTATGGAGGTACGAAGACGAAGTTGTTCAAAGAACAGAACTTGGACTATTACTCGAAGAGGTAGCCTTTCATTCTGGGCAGCATGTGTGCTTGCTTCCAGGGAAAGCTTCTGGCAGTTCATCAGCCGGCAAATCTGTTCCCTCTCAGAATCTGTTAGCCAGGGATGCGCCTGAAATTGAGAAAAACATCAGTGTTTTACACTAAAGAAATGGGAAAGCTCATTAAAGAAATTGACTTATAATGGAAACTCTGGAATTCAGCTATGCTGGGATGACTGATAGTCTGTTTTCCATGAAGTAGATGGCATATCATCAATAAGAAACCAAAGAAACACCCATCCTTACCTTGAGATATATATCAATTGCACGGTAGATTCCATCGTCTAATGGCCTGGCATAGTCTGGAATAACAGCTGCAAGAGATTGAAATTTTGGTAATTTCAAGTTTACATCAGGTGCTACCTCAGCCAGGTATCCATCAACAAGGTTAGCCACCATTGTCATTGGAGTCAGTGATTGGGTACCTCCAACCAATTGCCCTTCGTCAACAATACAATTTGAATCAATTGTCTCATGATTGAACAGCATGAAGTTGTCAAGAATCCGCTGAACACAGTCGATATCATAAAGGGTCTCCACTGAGTACCCCATATTGGGTATTAGAAGATCTTCAAGAGCAGCTTGATCCAACTGGGCTCCAATCCGTTTTTCTAAATTCTCTCGGCATGGTGGGCTAGCACGTAAAATCATCGATGTGCGTAGAAGCCTAAGCAGAAACTTGCTTGGTGTGACATTCTTTTGCTCAGGAAGTAACTGCACTATTTCTTCAAGTAGATTCCTTTGATCAGATTCAGATGGGGTAGACATATTTGATCCAGGGGCAACATGGTTCCCATTCAGGAAACTTGATTGTCTACCGAGTAAGGGAAGATGCCGATTCACATAGTAGATGAGGGACCCTGCAATACTCTCTGGTTTTGAACCACTTATTCCAACAGCCATAATCAGCCTTTTGTATAGTGGAAGACTAAGGAAGGAAACATCCTCATACCACCAATCCTCAGTTACAGTTTGCTGCTTGGCTGGTATCCTTATCCCATTCCATATCATCATGCCGCCTGAGCTCTGCATATCAGCCTGCCCTGAAATAGGCCAACTGAACAAACTTGGATCTGCACAAGCCTTCATTGCCAAGGAGTTGATGCATCTGGAAGCAATATGAAGTTCTTCTGCTTGTGGTAGAACCTCTTCGCACATTTCAAGAGCTCTGAGTGAGTCTGTCCAGTTACCAAAGACTTCATTAAGAAAATTTTCTGTTTGTACAATCAGATTTCCTTCTCCATAATCCTCAGTCATTCGAAGATATTCAGCTGCACATCTTAGTCCGACAACATTTGATGCAGTGAGATCTGTTTTTACACCATAACAGAATTTGGCTACAAGCAAGAAGGCTTTGGCTCCACCAGGTATGTCATGAAGTTGTAAAACACACTTTTTCTCAGCCTCACCAGAAAATTCTGCAATTAGATCTTCTATTACTCCACTTCGAGATAGCAGTGGAAACTGGAGTACATTTCAATAGGAAAAGAATCAAATACCGTCCACAGGGGCCAAAACAAAAATTATACAATCATACAACACATAATGGCTACACAGTCCCACAAATAAAACAAGGAAGAAGCTTTGGAAATTCTTTGAATTACATATCAGAATGAGAAAATGATGAAAAAAAAGGCTCCAAAGAAAGAATGACACAAGAATTTCCAGGTAAAAAGCTCCATAGTTTGAAAGGAAAGTAAGATCAATCCTATTTTTGCAATTGGGGACAGATATTTTCTGTTACTTCCAGGATGAAACATTCAAAAACACAAAGCATAAGATGTCAACAAAAGGCAATTGAGCACGGTTGAGATATTTTCATGTAGCCTCACCTAAAAGTGAACCATGACAAGGCCTTCCTCAATTTCAAACAATGGAATTTACACTCTATAGGCATGAGATATAAAAGGTATTTTTGTTTGAGTAATGAAAGGAAGTTCAGGATTGGTCAAGTAACACACCTTGTGGAGATGGAAGGACCACTCACAAACTTCAATAATAACATCACTTGGAAGCCCAGATGAACATAGCCTGCAAAGAAACATAATAAGCTTGCTTAAATTATACTGACAAAGTAGTACTCATATGAATGAAGAAACAGAAACTCCAGTGAGAAGAGATGTCTACTAATTTATACACTCAACCATGAATTCAGAATCTATTTTCAGAGGTTAAAGTTATTTAACCAAGTAAATTTGGAACCAAGTAATGCTTCATGGAAAAAGGAACCAACCAAGTTCTCAGGTTTCACCGGGAGTTAAAAAAAAAAAAATCACTGGAATTATCTCAGTTTTATGTCCAACCAAAAGTAATTTCTTAAGACTGATGATTACATAAAACTTAATTCTGAATTTAAGTTATAATAATACTTTACCAGTTTTCCATTGCAAAATTCTCCAACTAAAACTCTTCAGCCAAGTTTAAAGTAAATATCATTCCTCATAAATTGGGTCCTATCAAACCAATTTACAGTTCACATCAACTCAAGCCCATTGCATTAATGCTTTGAAACATAAAATCTTCCTCCAGCCCACATATTCAATGCATCTTTTCTCTCCAATGCCAATAAAATTTGCTTGTGATGTATACATACTAAGCTCAAACTTTAAAGCTAGAACAGACACAACTGCAACACTAGTATTAATGAGCCCAAATGACAAGTAAATAAACTCAGAAACAATCCAAACTCACGCATTCACAAGCCATAACATAGAAAAAAAAGGCAAGAAATTGTAACCAAACAGGAAAAAAAAAAAAGACAAAACAAAACAAAACCAGCCCATCAAATTTCTGAATCAAAAGCACAAAGAAGACAAACTGTCAGGTCCAAAACTGAAAACAGAAACAACCCATTAATCAAATTCCACAGATAACACAAACCAACATTCTAAATTTACCCTATAAATATAACGTAAATATCTTACTATTGCAATCATCAAAAAAGAAACAAGAAAAAGAAATAAATGCGAGACAGACAGACCAGGTTTGGCCATCAAGGTGAAACACTTCAGATTTAGATCCCAGCCTCATGCACGCCATGTAACAACTACTCTTTGTTCGTTATCAGTAAAAAGAGTCGTTCCAAGTGTTACAAAGACATGAACACGTGAAGACATAAATCAAGAAAAGAAAAGCAATAACAAATGGTGATATTGATGGAAACACAACCCAAAATAATAATAATATTAATCATAAATTATGGGGTTTTTTATGGTCCCGAGTCTAAAGGGGAAAATCCAGGAGCCGAATCAGTAGTAGCTGTTACAAGGGAGAGGCCGTGTTTGGTAGCCAGTGATTAAGCCGTTAAAAATATTTACCATTCGACTTATTAAATAAATGCTTCTTGTTGAATTTCTGATTCATGAATCAAGTCTGATACGTTTAGTCTATCCTCATCAGCTTAACTCACTCAAATGGAAGTGTAGAAATATGTTTGAAAGTAGTTTCCTCAAAATTGCCTCAAAAAACCATTTCAAAGTTTGAATAAAAGACTTATTTCCACCAAAGGTTGGTTGAATTCCTAAACTTATATCTGATAAGTATAAAAAATTTAAACTCTCATTTATGATGATTAACATTAATATAATCAATTAATTATAAAGATAAAATCATTAGTTAAAAGATAGTATATTAAAAATAATAAGATTTTATCTTTTTTTTTATTAATTCAAAAAATTAGTAATTTTTTTTAAGATTAAACTTTAAAATTTTATATTTTTTCTCTATTAAGTTTTCATTTCTCTAACACTCACTTCTTCAAGTGACTTCTCCCTCTGGTGATCCCTTCTCTCCTGAAGACCTTTTCTTTAGTGTCTTTATAACTGTAACAAAGATGAAGTGTGTTTATTAGAAATGAAATATGTTTATCAAAGACAAAGATAAATCATATTTATCTTTGAACAAAAATGAATCATTTTTATTATTCATCTTTGTTAAAGATGAAAATAAATCATATTTATGTATGATCAAAGATAAATCATTGTCATACAAAAAAAAAAAGACACGATCAGTTACAGTGTTGCGGCTTCTACTTTAAACACACAGAAATGTGTGACGAGCCGCCTGGGAAAAAATTTCCCACTGAGGAAAGAAAATCCTCAATTACAGATAAGATAAAATTATAAGTTAAGAAAAAAATATTAAAATATGTGCTCTTTAAGGATAAATAGCATTATAATAGGATACAATTTGTAGCCCGATCTGCGTAGGTGACTACTTATTTCACAAGATTGGATCAATAATATCATCTGATTACATCGTAGTATTAATAAATAAATGATAAGTAATATTATGTATATATATTTTTGAATATATAAATAATATATTATCATATAATTGATTATTATTTTATATTTTATTTAAAATCATTCAGTCATAACTTAATTATATTGTATATTTAAAAATGTTTACACATAATTTTACTGATAAATGATTATATAAACTGAAATATGATAATTAGGGATGATAAGAGGGAAGAGCGGGGAGAGGATCTTAATCCCTGTCCCGTCCCCGAGAAGAAAAATTTTCTCCCTGTACCTGCAAAAAAAAATCTCTTCTTTATACCCTTTAAACACAATATAAATGTATTAAATAACAAAATTAAGTAAAATTAAAATCAAACTACTATTTTAAATGTCATAAATATAATATATTAACCACTTTAATATGCACAAAAAAAATCTAAATAAATTTAAAAAACATAATTAATCTCAAATTATAAAGATATGTTAATATTTTAAGTAAATATATTAATATGCACAAAAAAAATCTAAATAAATTTAAAAAACATAATTAATCTAAAATTATAAAGATATGTTAATATTTTAAGTAAATATATTAATATAAAGAGACAAAGATGGGGGCAGCGCGGGGAGGGGACATATGTATCCCTGTCTCCAATTGCAAGAATTTTTTTCATTCTCGTCTCCGTCCCCTTCCTCGTTTCTATCGGAAAATTCCTTCTCTATTAGGATAAGAGAAGATCGACGCCCTTAAAGTCGGATTGAAATTGTCATATCTAATGATAATTATGGATTTGCAATTGAACAATTCTATGTATACTCATTTCGAATACACAAATGAATATAGAGTTGTGTGTGTTATGACGTGATTAAATGTTATTTTCTCTTTAATTTAAAATTATCTAATCGTATCATAACATATATAAAATATATATTTAAAGTAAATACGTATTTATTTACTGCAATTATACATGGTTTTATATGTATAATAGGGCTTGAAATAGTATCAAAATGAATTTCGCATCATTCTTAAGTCATCTTTTTATCGATCTAACAAGTTCCGTTATAATTATCTGTATGAATCAAAATTAGTACAAAAGATGATGGTTGCACAGCTCTATTTTTTTCAATTTAGCAAATTTTATTAGATAAAGAAACCTTATGTTCATTTGTAGTCTTTTATCTTCAGCGTCACTATGTATAACTGATCCCACTTTATTTTTTATTTTTTATTTTTAAGGCATTAACATTGCATTAATGGTAATAATCCGAAACGATAAAGCAAAAATAATATACCTGTATAAACACACACACGTGTGTGTGTGTAGGAAAGAAATTAAGAAATTAAGAAATTAAGATAAAATAGTCTCTACTCATCTTTTTCTCAGGTGCTTTAGTTTCACTCTGGAGATCATCACTCTTACTCAATTCTCTTCCCAAATGGGTCTTGTTTCAGCTCTTTTCCTCACAATCTTTCTGTCATTCAACTTGCTCATTTCCTGCAACACAACAGCCCATAAAAGCCCGAGTTTCATAATCAGCGTTCAAAATGGCATGAAACCCACAGAATTTTCTGATGTAGAAAATTGGTACAATTCCATCCTGGAAAATTTAAGTTCCAAGGCTTTGTTCCCTCAAAACAATAGAAAAATCACCCATATCTCTAAAACTGTCTTCCATGGCTTCTCCACAAAACTTGCCTTGCATCAAGTCGAGGAACTCAAAAAACACCCGGCAATTCTTGGAGTTCTCCAGGATCGAAAGCGCCATATTCAAACAACTCGGTCGCCTGGATTCCTTGGAATCGACACAGCCACCAGAACCAGGATTAATAATGATCTTCTCCAAAAATCAAACTACGGCTCCAATGTTATAATCGGAGTCCTGTATACTGGCATCTTTCCGGAGGGAAAAAGTTTCCAGGACAATGGACTTGATCCAATCCCTTCCCACTGGAAAGGAGAATGCGTTGGAGGAAATGACTTCCCAAAGACTCTATGCAACAAAAAAATAATTGGTGCTCGATACTTCGATTCTGAAGAAACCAGCATCACATAAGCAAGAGATCAAGAAGGACATGGCAGTCACACTTCATTAATCATGGCGGGACTCATTGTTAATAATGCTTCTTTTCTTGGTTTTGCAAACGGTGAAGCATCTGGGATGGCAGAAAAAGCAAGACTTGCTGTATACAAAGTTTGTTGGGGTGGAGTTTGTAGGGATTCTGACGTTTTAGGTGGAGTTTGTAGGGATTCTGACGTTTTAGCTGGCTTGGACAAGGCTGTTGAAGATGGGGTTGATATCATCTCTATGTCATTCGGTTCTGATACTTCAATACCATATTTTCTAGATCCGAGCGCAGTTGGATCGTTTGGTGCAATGGAAAAAGGAGTTTTTGTTTCAGCTTCTGCAGGAAATTCAGGTTTTCAAGCTGAAAGTGTGAGAAATGTAGCTCCATGGATAATGACTGTTGGCGCTAGTACGATTGACAGAAAGTTTCCTGCCGATTTGTTGCTTGAAGATTCGACACATTCATTATCAATGTAGTATTAATAAATAAAATGTCACAAAAGTTAATTAAAATGCAAAATTTTAATTTCAATTTAATAAATATTAATTTGAATATTACTTTTCAAGTAGCAATGTTTGATTTGTACTCTCATGTGATGCATGGCTTGAATTAGTAACATATTATTTTTAATTAATCTTTATAATATGATAACATTATATCATGGAGATAATTCGACAGAGTAACAATATAAATTATTAAAAATTTTGCCTTTTTGTCTATGTACAATTGTGTATATAAGATAAAATGAAATGATAATTTAGTAATTATATGAAAACATATGTCTAGTTATCAATATATTGAATTTAGACATTTAAATGGAGGTCGTTGATTAAATTATCCCATTGAAATATGATATAATTGTGTTATCTTGTAACGATATGAGGCAGATGTAGAAAATATTTTTATAATAATAAGGCCAAAAGTGATATGTCCAGGATATCACAGAAATGACTAAAAATGTTGAGAGTTGTTCTCTCTATTATTTTAAATAAATGATTATATGATCCCAAGAGTTAGTAAAATTAGTGAAGTATTTGAATTTCCAGGTAAAAGATTTGGGTTAAAGCCTTTATGACGCTTGTCGAACCTTGAAAAAAATGATTATGTAATTTTTTTTTTAATGATTTAATTGAAAAAAACACTTTTTATTTTTATAATTCCTGTAAGAATAAAATCTCCCACGCAGATAGGGCTCAGCTCAAACTGGACCCAAACCAAACAAAATGCCCACACCGAAGCCTTTTTAAGGCCCAAATTGTTGCCCACTGACAACTCCCGGTTCGGATACAATTCAGTCTCCTCGCATTTAGTTGTCAACTACGCGAGAAGGAGGAGAACCAGGCACAGAAGCTGGGTCAATGGGGGCTCTGTTAATTCCAAGACTGACCCTTTCCCTAACAGTCATATACTTTTTCTTACTCCTCTCAAAATCTTCTTCTCAAGAGATCCGTATCAACAATGCCGAGCGTAGAGTAAGCTCTATTCTTCAATTTCGCTTTTCCAATTTCCCACTTTTTGGTCTGATTTTATTATTATTATTACGGTTTTTTTTTTTTTCATTTACGTGGGTTTTGTATCTGTATTTTTTTATGTTTGATTGTTGAGTACATCATTAATGTGCCATTTATTTGTTTGAGCGAGATAACATAATAGTGAATTTTAGCTACTAAATTATATTGTGTTTGTTGAAATTTGATGATGTGTGTTGATCCCTAGTGTGGTTTTTTATTTAGAATTGAAGTCCACAATACATGTTTATTCGTCTTGATTCTCCTGACCCATTTTAATTTATGAAGTAGGCTTATTTGTTTTTCTGTAAGGTTTTGCTTAAATTGAGCACGTGATCCCTTTTTCTGATTACTGCTGTTTTATTGTTGATTGTTATTGTTATGCAGATTGATTTGAGTACACACATCGTCAAGGTCTTTCTTACTCTGAAGGTATTTCCTTGAATTATTGCTATAATTTTGTGAATAAAAATGTATTTTGAGGTTTAAGTTTCTTGTTTAGTTTTCTTCATGGTGCTTAAAATGCTCTTCCTTGCTGGTATTTTTCTTACTTGAGTGGTTTAAGGCCTAACATCTTTTCCAGGCTTTGTTTGAAGTTTTGGGCTTGAGTGGTATCCACCAATTCAACAAAATTCAATTTCAAATTTTGATACATTTGTAAAATTGAATTTGGCCATAATTAGTTGCTAAATCTCAAAAGCTTTTATCAGGATGATGTTTGAATGGTTACAGTTGTCAATATCTATAAATTTCATTTTTTCATCCTACTAATTGCTTATAAATTAACATGTATGTCGAATTGATGAGTTTCTTTCAGGTTGAGAATACTGGGAAAAATGCTGCTTCAGAAATCCTGCTTGCTTTCCCACCTACTCAAGCTGATCACGTAGCATTTGTTGAAGCGTTAGCAACTACTGGAAAACGGAAGAAGAAAACTTATGTGCCTCTTCTTGTAAAACCAACAGAGCTACCTGATTCACCAAATGGAAAATAATATTTCAGTATCTCATTGGTTAATCCACTGAATTCAGGTGACACCACAACACTGGAAGTGCTCTATGTATTTACTCACTTTCTAGAGCCTTTCCCAATGGAGATAAGCCAGTCTGAATCTCAGTTGGTATATTACCGCGATAGTGCACTAATATTATCACCATATTATATTAAGCAGCAGACAACTTTTATTAAGACACCAAGTACTAAGGTGGAATCATTTACTAGGGTGGATCCTACCAACCGAGCTGGTACCGAAATGAAGTACGGACCCTATGAGGATCAGCCTCCATATTCATATTCTCCAATTATTGTTCATTTTGAAAATAACAACCCATTTGCTGTTGTTGAGGAGCTTGTACGAGAAGTGGAAATATCTCACTGGGGCAGCATTCAGATTACAGAACATTACAGGTTGGTTCACGCTGGTGCTCGACATAATGGCGTATTTTCAAGGTACAGTATCACAGTTGTCTGCAGCTTTCTGGTCTTATGTGATGCTTTTTATTATTATTCTTCTCTCTTTCTGTGACTACTAGACTTTAAGCTTTGGTCCAGAATGTATTATAGGTTACTGAGAATGTCTAAGTACTTAATAAAATTTGTATGAATCTAAAGCCTCACATATTTTATGCTAAAGCTGTGTTAACTGTTGTATATTGTATCCCTAATGGAAGGTTGAAGTGACAACAAGTTTATAAGGCACCCATACTTTCACAGAATTTTCTTAAACCTGGATCTAGGTAGCTTGCTGATGAATTTGCCCAAATGTAAAACATTAAGGGCTGTGAAGCCAGGCTCCTATATTAATATAATATGTCTGCATTTGTCAGGTGGGGGTTTTAACAGATTGGAATTTTTCTGATCTGCATTTGTCAGATAGTTAAGCTATATAATCTGTCTTATTAATATTAATATTCATATTCTGAAATTATTTTTGGCAGGGTTGAATTTCAATCTAGGCCATCTGTTAGTGGTATATCCTCCTTCAGACACCTCTTGGCAAGACTACCCCCTAGAGTTCACTCTGTCTACTACCGAGATGAAATTGGAAACATCTCATCATCACATTTGCGCACTGATTCTCAAAAGGTACTAAAATGTGTTTATAGGTGTTAGAACTTCAGAAGTGGTGCTAGATTTTACTGTACTTTCACCAGAGCAATTTTTCATGATAAAGAATTGCAGAAAGATTTTCCTGAAGTTTCCTTAATGCATTTTCAGTATAATGAAACAATTTTATATTTTAATTGAAGGCTAAAATCACTAGGTATGTTTTGAAATTTCTTTCAATCTATGTTGTGGAAAACTACTTGTTTTCATCTCCTTATGTTTGGACCAATGAATATCTTTTGCAGTCAGACCTAGAGATAGAACCACGTTATCCTTTATTTGGTGGTTGGAAAACCACTTTTGTTATTGGCTATGGGGTTCCATTGCAAGACTTCCTTTTTGAGTCACCTGATGGCAGGCGATACCTCAACTTTACTTTTGGGTGCCCTCTTGCTGAGACAGTGGTTGACAATTTGACCATCAAAGTAAGTTTATTGATATGAGGTTGAATACCCTATTCGATTGTTCTACATTGTTGCTTCTGTCCATTTTATTCATATATGCTGGAATGTAAATTTGCTAAAATAGGAAATATGTCGTTTCAGGTTGTGCTGCCAGAGGGATCAAAAGATCCTTTTGCTGTTCTTCCGTTTTCAGTGGAGCAACAACTGGAGGTAATTACTCCTAATACCAAGTTTGAACACATACACTGAATCATGTGCACAAAAGCTTGTCTTTTGAATGTTGACTCTAGTAATTCTTTGCAGGATTCATAATTCTTTTTGTTTTGTTGTATGGTCACTATTGTCTTCTATGACTTAGAGATGTCTCCTCATGTTTTTTTTGCAGACCAAGTATTCGTACCTTGATGTCATAGGGAGGACTGTGCTTGTTCTGGAAAAGAAAAATGTTGTTCCTATGCACAACACTCTTTTCCAGGTGATTTCTCAACCTTTTGTGTTTTGCATGCTCCTTCCCAAATATTCATTATTCTGTGGTTAATTGTATTTTTCTTGATATATTACATATTGGTGGATTATATTTATTCTCCTTTTAAAGCATTATTTAAATTTATCTTGATCTTCTTTATAGGGACTGGATTTAGTCAGTGGAACATCAACTTGATTTAATCTTTATTTGTGGTGTTTGAATTAATTTATGCGAACTAGAGTTTTTAGAGTCTACTTCTGGCTTTTGATTTTCTAGGATGGGTGCATGATCTGTCTGTTTGCTTAGCTGCTTATGTCATGATTATCTTGTTTTTATCCTGATGGACATTCCTGCCAGTTATTTTATATACTAGGAAAACTATTGACTTGCATTTTCTTCTCTTATTCCCTTTTGCAGGTGTATTACACATTCAACCCAATCTTCATGCTTGCGGAGCCATTAATGCTAGCATCTGTTTTCTTCCTGTTTTTCGTGGCCTGTGTAGCTTACCTACACATTGATCTTTCTATACGTAAATGAATTTAAATCATGGTACATGTCAAAGGTATTCTTATGCAACTGTGTAGCTACACGTTACACATGACATCTTTACTCTGTAGCTTGGATTAGTTAGTCACTTCAATGTTGTAAGACTAATGGGACTGAGCATATCTGGAGCTAGAATTTGCTGGATCATTTGCATTCTGTAGAGGATTTTGAAAATGTTATTTACGATATTAGTCTGCAATAGGAATTGTCTTATGCGCTGCTGCAGTAGCAAGATCAAAGTTTGGCACCGGAGAACTTTAGGGATTATACTTTTGCCTGAAGATAAGAAATATGTTAGGTTGATTTGACAGTGAAATAGCTTGTTATAGAATCTATCAGCTTCATTTTCCCATTTATCATCAAGAACCAACCTCATTTAGGATTTGAGTAATGCTACATATGAAAACAAATTGTATAAATATACATGTGCAAATTGAGGTGGTTGTAACTGATGGGGTAATTTTAAATTAAGATAAAAAGTAAACGATCATTTTACCTAATCAAAAATCGTCATCTCAGTTTATACACATAAGTTTATATATTTTGTATATATGTATAATATCATTCTTAAGATACGGTCCTATAATGATGGAAACACTAACCTAAATGGGGCCAAGCCACCATGTCCTTCCATTTTATGCTCCTGATATTGACCACATTGTTATAAGTTGTTTAATGAAAACAACGTTTGTTGGTTCTTGTCTTTGAGCTAAATTTGGATTTTAGATTTTTGAAAAAAAAATTTATTCTCATTCACACAGTTCATTAAAAAATTCCCCCTTTTGACAAAATTATGATCAGGGTAATTTCTAAGTATTTAATCAATTCATTGTGCAAAAATATTAGAATAATTTGCAGAAGAAAACAACGAAATTGTGAAGTTATTGTTGGAAAAAGATGGGATTAATATGAAGTGATGTATGCTTCATTTAAAAGTAAATTAAATATTGAAATTTATTAACAAGTTGTTGTAGGCCATCACTGATTCATATTTATATTTGGGAAATTAATTAAATTAATCCCATTTTAATGGTCAATCCAAATAGAGCAAAATATTATGTACACACTTACAAATATATAAAGTATAATATTATATTTATTTATTTTTTATATATAATTTGTATATATATATATGATGTATCATTATATGATTTGATATTATTTTATCTTTAATTTAAAATTACTCAATCATATGATAACATATCATCTGTGTATATAAATTATGTATCAAAAATAGATACATATAGTTTTATTGAATATATAATTGGGTATATAAATGACGTGTTATTATATAATTGGTTATTACTTTATTTTTAATTCAAAATCATCTAATCATATAATAATATATCATTTATATCATAACTGTATGCTAAAAAAGGTGTATACATAGTTTTACGGATCCTAACATAAATAGCAACTCTAACTTTATATCACTATAATCAACTAATTTAATTAAATATAATTTTGGTCTTATTCCTAACCTTCCAATAGAACCTTAAACATTCAACATTATAAATCTCTAGCTTTCCTCTGTGGAATCTCACTTTGAAAGCATGAAATCAAGCAAGAAAGAGCATTATATCATGATGTTAAGTTAATCTTATCTTAACATTCATTAATCTACTTCTAAAACCTTAAATTTATAAATAATGTTTGTGATAAAACATTAACTAATCATATAATAACACACATGCGCGCGCGCGCGCACACACACACACATATATATATATCGCATCATTGTCGTCTGTCGTCACTGTTATGTCCGGCTTGTCGTTTGCAGCCTCCTTTGTACCATTGTCTCCATTTCATCATTCTTTGTAGCCACCTTCATCGGCTTTTCGCTCACTGATTTCTTGATGTTCTCTTGTACCTTTTGCTTAGACTTTTTCGTCTCTGAGTTACTCCTCTTCAGCTTATGGTTTGGATTCAGTGGAACCTCAGCTTCAGGGTTACGAATAACCTTGGTTTTCGTTTCTGGATAGGGTTGTTGCGGTGTGTAAATAAAGGGAAACTTGCATGAGAGAAGGATTGGACCAGGGGCTAAATAAAAATTTTCTAATTTTTTTTTTTAGTAAACCATTATTTAGACTTTATAAAATAAATTAACAGATTTTAACAATAAATTTAAAAATCAGGTGAAAAAATAGATTTTTCAAAACCATCGTGTCATCAAAGTTCAAATAGAAAACAGTTTTTCTAATGATTTTATAACATAACATTTCTTCTTACTCTAAAATTTGAGGCTTGTCATTTCTCCATTGATTCATCATATGACAACATTAAGAAATAGCAAGGTCAAGACTAATACTTTTGCTTGGTTGATGATTGATCAAGGTATATCGAATGAGGTTGGCCAAGTAAATAGTGTCACAACCATGCCCCAAGCTGTCTCTTTTACTCTTTCCGTAATCTTATAATTAGTAATCCATTTATATTGAGAAGATTTTGGGTGGAGATGACCAAGTTAAACACTTAAATCAACCACTAATTTATAATACTGCCAATCAGAACATTATTATTTTTTATGGTGCTAAAAAATAATAAATAATAAAGGCCACAAAACCGGTTGTTTTGAAACAGAAACAAAGAAAGCAGAAGCTAGAAAAACCCAAAAGATTTTCCAAAAACTTGGTTCTCTGATTCCCTTAGGTGGGAACAGAGGGTCATTATATTCTCTTTCTTTTGTATCAAAAGTCTTTCTTTCTCGCTTCATTGTGCATCGAAAAAGCATTAATATAATATATTTCTTTTGTTATATTTGTGTTAATTTGCATAGCCTTCTTGGGTGGCTATTCCTTTACGTGAAAGTTTCGAAGAGGAGAAGAAAAGATTCGAGAAGCAGAAGAAAGACTATGTTATGGATCCTTATTGATTGATAATTTATAGCAAGAACCAATAAAGTTTGGTTTTTGTATTCATATTTTTTAGATATATAGGTAGATGGATGCCACAGGAGGAGCTGATAATAAAATGGAAGGATGGTTGTATTGCATTCTTGTTAATCGCATTGGCTTGCAAATATCACGTAAAAGATACTTCATTCTTCAAGATAATTGCCTCAAATGTTACAAAACAGCACCCCTTTCGGACAAAGAGGTCTCTTTTCTTTATAAATTTTCAATGTGCTCTATGTTTCATGCATTGATTTGTGGTGTTTGTTTTCAATTTCGGCCTTAATGAAAAAATTCTTCTGGCAGTTTTCTAAATTTTGTTTCTGTTTCATATGTTATTGTGATGTTTTTGTTTGTTTTCAGTTTTGATCTTTGTAGATATAATGGGGTTCTGGAGTATCTCTTTCTTCTCTTTTTATGTGTATTTCATTTGGGTGTTTTGTTTTGGTTAGAATTGGAGAGCTGTCATATGCATATGAGATGTATGTAGGCCAATTTATGTTTTGTTCATTCATGTTTGGATTTGCGTGTAACTATATCGGTAGAAATAGTTTAAGTGATAAAAAAATTATTTTAAGCGTGAAAACATATTAATATAAATCTCTTTTGATAATATTTTTATATTAAACTCTTGATTTATCTGGTTTGACCCAAAGACTCATAATTTTGATATTGTAAGACAAACTTTTGGCTTTCGTTGATAAAACTGAAGTGGGTCGTCTAAGATGTCCAATTTAAGAAAAACTTTAGCTTTAAATTTTATTTTGCTATGGAAGAACTAGTTGTTTTTCATATCATTTAAAGGGTATTTGGTTTAAAAAATGTTTTATTACTAAAATTAAAGATTATCTTGACAATAGATTATTTTAATAATTAGTGACAATAAATTATTATTGTATTTGATATAATTAGTATATATAAATAATTATTGTATTTTGTTAAAGGTAATACCCTTAAGTATAATTATTCTAAAATATTTTTTATATTATTTATTATATTAATTGAAAATGAGATAATTTTTATCTAAAAAAATTAATAAATAAAAATATAATTATAATAAAATTAAAATTAACTTAATAATTTTTTAATACATATCGTAAAAGTGGTAATCAGAGTATTTTTATATATATATCATATAATATTATTAATATTATTACTTATTAATAAATAATAAAATTAATAATAAAAAATTATTTTTTACTTACAAGTTAAAAATTTATAGAAATAATAAAAAATAAATTAGCAGAATGATTTTTATTCGCCGGCCAAACACCCCTTAGCATATTTTGTTTACCACCGTAAACTTGGAAATAATTAATAGAAGACCAAGTTGAAGCTGTTGACAATGGAGTTTGGACTATTAGTGATAATAAACAATAATAATTTATTAAATGGACTAACTGAAATGCTTCTTCAACCAGGAACCAGTTACAAGTGCAAAGATAGACTCCTGCATTAAGGTTACCGACAACGGAAGAGAGAACATCCATAGAAGAGTATGAACTTACATCCACATCCACACTCATACTTTTATATGTTTCTTCTTTTTTCTAATTTTATTTCCATCAAAATGTTTGTAATTTGCAGGTGTTGTTCATTTTTACCATTTATAATACTTCAAATCACAAAGAACAGCTTAAGGTGAGACGAATTAATTCAAAATAAATATGATTTTTATATATATAAATGATAGATTATGTGATGGTTCATAAGCTTTGAAATTACTTCTTTTTAGTTGGGAGCAAATAGTTCAGAAGAGGCAGCAAAATGGATTCGCTCAGTAAAGGATGCTGCAATAAAGGTACCAAAAACTTTGTAAATGACCAGTTTTTTAACGTGCCATCGTGCCAAACTTCACATTTAAGTATACTTTCAGGAGTCTCCATGGCCAACTGGTGATCTTGTCCCTGTTTCTAAAAAGAGATGGCCATCTTTAAGGTATAGCTGCTGTCCTACAGCGTCTTGATTTCCGATCAAGGACCTAGTCATTTTATTTCTTGTTTGAATATGTTCTGGGGCAAAGTTAAATCATTTTTCTTGTGAATGTATAATATTCATTTGCTTTCACTATGTTGTCTGTGTTATAAGTTCTGAAATCCATTGGACTTATAGCCTCCTTATGAAACTCGGTGCTTGTAGGATGCATGTTTTCGGAAGGAATGAGAGTAAAGCATCTATAGACTGGACTGTTAGCTCATCCATTCACACAGTGGCAATGACATCTGACGTACTTGCACCTTCCCCATGGAAAATTTTTGGCTGTCAAAATGGTAAGAATTATAAGTGTCTTCCCAACATTCCAAGTGAACAAGTTTATATATATTGAAATTTTTGTTACATACACAGGACTGCGGCTTTTCAAAGAAGCGAAAGATTCTGATTCTCGTGGAAATGTAGGCTTCTCTCTTAGCTGTAACCATTGATAGTATACTTTGAAATCATCTTAAAGGCCAAGAAAATAATAAATGTTTGTTTATTCAGCACTGGGATGATCATCCGGCAATAATGGCAGTTGGTGTGGTTGATGGAACTTCAGAGGCCATTTTTCAGACACTTATGTCGCTTGGTTCCTCAAGATCAGAGTAAGATTGCTAGATTTTTCATTAATCATCTTAAATTTAAGTTCTGGTACAATGAAAAGCTTGGCAACAGCCAAGTCTCATTGTATTTTTAAGAGCTTCTTTAGAAAGGTTTTATAGATTTTCTGATAATGGACTGGTTTTATTCAAGAGGTTGATTTATGAGTATCTTGCAGGTGGGACTTCTGTTTGTATCATGGCAAAGTGGTTGAACATATTGATGGTCATACAGATATTGTTCACAAACAACTATACAATGGATGGCTACCCTGGTATTCAAGGCTCAAAACTTTAAATACATTCCATTTATAATATACTTTTACTAACACAAAATTTGCAGGGGGATGAAACCAAGGGATTTACTGGTGCGTCGATATTGGAGAAGGGAGGAAGATGGCACATATGGTACTAATAATGCTCTTCAGAAATTTCAATATACAATCAAGTTTTGCAGTTCATTATTTGCATACTCTGACATTCTTTATTTGTTTATTTTGCAGTCATTCTTTACCATTCTGTTCGTCACAAGAAATGTCCAGAACGGAAAGGATATGTCCGCGCTTCCATTAAAAGTAATATGCTATGAGTTTGTCATTTTCATAGGAGAAATAGTCACTAGTAGCATGACTGAGACAGTTGTTAAATGTGAAGAACAATCTTTAATTTGCCACTTGAATATGTGCGTTCAAATTTAGTGTAGAACGTCCTTCATTTTATTTTTATGTTAAAATGTTTTTCATTTTATGTCCAACATATGCAGGTGGAGGATTTGTAGTAACCCCTGTGGACCAAGGAAACAAATCCCTTGTAAAACACATGCTTGCTGTTGATTGGAAATGCTGGAAATTGTATCTGAGTCCATCATCTGCAAGATCAATAACCGTTCGTATGCTCGAGAGAGTTGCAGGTAACCCTCTAAAAAATAAGAGAATCACATGTTCTATTCATAAACTTCTGTAATTGGAATATTGTTAACCATCTTTCATTTGCATTCTGCAGCATTGCGGGAGTTATTCAGAGCTAAAGAAAGAGATAGTCCCTCGGAATTTACATATAGAGAGTCGGTAAGAGATATTGAATTCCATCAAGAAACTGAAGCACAATTGACAAGTGAAAAGGAAAAGGCAGAGAAAGATGTTTCGACCTTGGATCAATCTCCTCCTCGTGCAAGTTTGATGAGCATGAATGATAACTCGGATGAGTTTTTCGATGTTCCTGACGCGAGTGAAGCATCGTATCAATTGGAAACTGATTGGTCTTTAGAGGTTAGACCTGAAATTTGCTCATGGGTATTGGCAAAACATGCAGTAAGACAATAGTTGCCATTTTCTGAAACAAACAATTGTCAACTGGCAATGTTAACTAACAATGTTTGGCGAAATGATATGTGCAGAATACCCCCCAGCCTAGATTATCAGCTGCAAATTTAGTTAAAAAGTTGCACGACCTTGCCAGTGAGTCCTCTAAATATGATTCCAGGATATTATACATAGTCTTTTTCTATTGCATTTTCCTGAGAAATTCTCCGGAACTTTATCATATGGCAGTCCAGAAAAAGGGTTACACAGAGTTGCAAGAGACGCTTCAGGCTGATTCGATATCATGGTCTTATGGAAGTAGTCTTCAAAAAGACACTAGTTGTACGGTGCCTTGCAGTTGGTCCACAGCTGATCCTTCAGCATTTTTGATACGTGGAGAGAACTATCTAAAAGATAATCGAAAGGTGTTCTTCGATTCTTCATATCAATGCTATGTTCCCTATAAACAGAATTTATTCATTTCTGTTGCTTAATATTCTGTCCTCAGATAAAAGCAAAAGGCACCCTGATGCAAATGGTGGGCGCAGATTGGATAAGATCAAATCAAAGAGAGAACGATCTCGGTAGTCGTCCTGGTGGCCCGTTCAGGTTTGCTCCATTGTCAATAACCATCTCTATAAACTTAACAGAAACACAGCTCGAAAACAGGCTCAAACGTTTAATTTGATTCGTTCAGAGATATGCAGAGCAAGGGGGACCAGAATTTTTCTTCATTGTTAATATTCAGGTTCCGGGTCCGACCATGTATACATTGGCACTCTATTACATGATGAAAACGCCTATCGAGGACCATCCCTTGCTACACAGCTTTGTCAATGGAGATGATGCCTTCAGAAACTCAAGATTTAAGCTTATACCATACATTTCTAAGGTCAAATGTTTACTTCGTTTTAGAACCTGAAACAAGAAAAAACACAAAGTAAATTCCAAATGTGACACGTTGAAATGTGTTTTTGGCCTGTCAGGGATCCTGGATAGTGAAGCAGAGTGTAGGAAAATCATCATGCCTTGTCGGTCAAGCACTCGACGTAAATTATTACCGTGGCAAGAACTACTTGGAGGTAGATTACAGACCTTCTGTCAAAAAAATTAGTAGAATTTTTTTTAGGTATTTTAACAATTGAAACTGGTGCAAATTTTCAGGCTCAAATAGATGTTGGATCATCAACAGTGGCAAGAGGGGTTGTTAGTCTTGTTCTTGGATACCTTAACAATTTAGTGGTAGAAATGGCCTTTTTGATACAGGTAAAAGTCATTTATAAAGGTGTTAAATTGGCCAGGTTAGTTCACAGTCTAACACGAGCATGGCTTTTTTAGCCAAGTCTACTTAGACTTAGCATAGAAAACCCTAGGTTATCTCAAGCTCATGAGTTCAATGGATCGTGCCCAACTCGTGAAGTAAGGTCTACAAGCCTGCCCAGCACGGCTTAATACTGTATGATAAATTTTTTTAATATTGTTTATGGGTTGGCCCATTCGATACAATCCACTATTACACCAACTTAAAATAACTAAAATTTTTAATTTCATATGACTGAAAAAAAAATTCATATTTTGGGTTGGTCCACAAGCCAACCCGTTAACGGCAGCCCATGGGAGCACGACCCAAAAGCCCTGAGTCATGCCTCAAGCTTTTAGATTCTGTCGACCGGCTTAGCATGTGAACTCAGTGGGTCAGACCAAGATTAGTCTGTCCCACCCACTGTCTTATCTAGTCATTTATATTGGCTTTTATACAAACCCAAATTATTTATTGTTAAAACCTACTTACACTTGCAGGGTAACACCGAGGAGGAGCTTCCAGAATTCCTGCTAGGAACATGTAGACTTAATCATCTTGATGTTTCCAAAACCGCCGTAGCAAACCCTTGATTTTAACAGCCAGAAATTTTTTTTTCTATTTGCTAGATTGAAGTCCAAAGCAGAATGAAGTTACACATAGGTGCAGTGCAATTGTAATGCTGTCATTAATCTTAATAAGAGAAATTTAATTTTATAGATTTTTCTTTGATCGCTGCTCATCCTTTTAATTATATATAATTATTTTTTGCAGAGAGAATTTGCTCAATCTTTTGAGTAAACAGATGCGAATTATCATGGTTATGACTATTTTCTCAGCCCTAATTTAGTTTTATTAAACAATCGAACATGAGCCCGTGAGATCCACAACCCCTTCTCATAGATAGAGATGGCAATGGTCGAATATGACTCAAATACCTTAATCTCTGTTTTTGGAATGAAAAATTTCCATCTCTAATATAAGAATAACAAAGAATTTCCATCCTATTCTCGTAAAAGAAAATTTTTGTCCCTTTTTCCTTTCTAATCCTTGTAAAGAAAATATGCCACATTTTTATCTATCCATTTTCATTAAAAAATAATAAAATATTTATTATGTATTAAAATATATTTATAATAATTCAAAACTTTTAAGTATAATTCAATATATGTAAAAGAGATGACGAATAAAAAAAAGAATCAATTGAGAATATATTTATCTTCAATCCTATATTATCTTTAATTACGAGGATTTTAGTTGTTTTATCCTCATCTCTATCTATATTAAGAAATTTTTTTCTTATTCAGAGGGAAACAAGTGAAAACCAATTCTATAGATCGAATTCCCATGTCTACTCAAAGTATCCCCCCGACTCATTTGTTGCTCGTTCTGCTTCCCCTTTATTTATGAGATAAAATTCCCACTATACCCTCCAAACGTTTCCAAATTCACACGTGCCATGGACCAATCCCGTCATTCAACTCAGTCCTTAAAATCCAAATATTAAAATTCGGATCTTGGTCATCCCCACGTTGTGTGCGATGATTGAGGCACCCACGTGTAACCTGGCCTCAGTACATTAAAATTAACTTCGTTTTTAAGATCATGCTTAATTTTTAATTTTCAAGCTAATCTCACATGTACCATCGCTCTCATTGTCTAGTTCCCGGCGCTTATAACGGGTGGGTCAAGCATTACATATCATTTCCCAAATCACCATCACGATATCATTCGTCAGTTAAATAATGAAGGCCACGTGGCACCATCACATGCTGTTTCTCCACGATACAGCACACATATCACCAGACATGACAGCATGTCTTGATAAGAAGAATTATTGCACATTACATCATTTAAATAAAATTTTAATCTCGTCTATTTATTATATGAATAATCCGTTGTACTATAATATAATTTTTTATTTAAATAATTATATTTATCAATATAATTTTTAAATTATTGAATAAGATAAATTTTAAAATTAATAATTGATTTTATAATTATTAAATTAGATAAATTAAGAGTTTGATTTTAATATATTTTTAAAAAAACTGAAATTTATACTTTTATATATACAAAGTCTTTATTTATCATATAAATTATCTTTACGTGGTAAATAATATATATATATATATAATATTATGTAAAATAAACATTTTGAGCCTTTTTCTTCTTTATTTTTTTATTTTATACAAAATAAAATATATATTTGTAATTTTCTATTTTCGCCTTTTTAATTGTTATCCGGGAATGTAGTTCGTAAAACCGTTAGAGACGCGATGTGACACAATTCACAAGAGTCAAAAATCAGCGCACCGACGCTGCCTTATATACTGGGAGTTTGGGTCGGGTTACCTTCCGTGCCCGCTAAATCAAACTTTCCAAATTCCACCTGTTGCGTCCAGTAACTCAGTCGGTGTAGCGAATGTCGGCACCGACACGCCAGTTTTATTCCCGGTTTGTATCTTTTTTAATTTGGAATTTTTATTGGCAGCCACTAAAAATATCAATTGCTGAGGTGGAATTTGTGACCACGTTTTCACAACAGATCAATGATTGAGCCCATTATTTTATTAGTTTATGATTTCACTAATTTAATTAGATAATTAATTAATTTAATATATTATTAAATTATTATATATATAATATTTATTATATTTTTTAAAGTATAAAATAAAATTTTAAATATATTAGTTAAACAATTGATACTGTTATATCGATTAAAAAATTATTTATAAATTTTACCATTAATTCAATTAATATTTTACAAATTGTATCTTTTTAAAATTTTAATAAGGCAAAAATTATGTAATATTATGTTAATTTAATTTTATTGATTTTAAATAGTTTTTCAATTTAATGAGTTTATCAAATTTGACCGAATTTCAAATAATTCAATATTTATATATAAATTTGATTAGATTATAAAATCGAATTGAATTATAAAATTATTCATTGTTTAATCAATCTAATTAATCAATCTAATCCAATTTTAAGAGCACTAATGTGTGAACATGAAAATGAGTTTTATGTTAGTATCATCTTTTGTAATAAATAACGTGATAAGATGATTAAATTCTATTTAAATTGAATTACCTTTAAAATAAATAAATTATATTAGATTAAACTTGGATGCAACAGCTGGCTCAACAACCACCGCAATTAGAGTGATTTTCCTGATGTTAATACCGCTAAAAGATTTTAGATTTCCCAATTAGCAATAAAAAAAAAGAAAAAGAAACAAAAAATTCTTTTGAAATCCAATGGAAGTCAAAGCATAATCGAATCATTCTAATTTCTGATTATTCTCCGTTATGGACGCATCTCTGGGGCTAATCCCTCTATGCGCTGTGGCCCACACAACTATTTCGTCACATTTTGTCGCAAAGTAATATTGTACGGCTTGCACTAGCCGGCCCCACTTCGCACATTCTGACCGTAGATATTTATCCTCATCATGATAGAGTGCAAGCACAATTTTTTTTTTTTTTTAACTTACCAAAACAAAAAGCACAATTTATTTTTTAATTAAAGCAAGCAGCCAAGCACAATTGCCATGGGACCCTTTCGTCTTGCAAAAGTCAGAAAAGCTTACGTGGCAATAAATGATAAGTCCAAAATGAAAGCGGAAACGATAGTGAATGCCCAAAGTCCCAGACAGAAGTCACGTGACTATGGCCCCACACATGATGTTCTTCACGTTACGTTACTTAGCTGGACTTGAGCAGGTTTTATGATTCTCTGTTGTGAGCTTCACGATAAACTGTGAATCTTTATCCGCCATGCTTTTGAACTTTCATCAGTAGGTCCCGCTTTGAAGTCTCTGACTTGCCCTCACGCACGATGCACATGCCACCTCTTTCACTCCGCTCTTTGCGCAGGGTTCCACTATGTCAGCTCCAAAAGCGAAATTACCATGATACCCTATATGTAGTAACAAAATTAGACGTCAAAATCGTTAAATTCAAACATTTTTGAAATATTTTAAACGCTTTCAAATTTATTTTTCAAAATTTGATTTCTAGAAATTTGATTTTTCCGAAAATCACTCTACCTGCTTTTAAATTTCAAAAGCGTTTTTATTATTTTAATAAAGTAATGAAAACAGACACGATTTTCTCGGACTTATTTAAAAATTTGAAAATTAATATGCCATCAACGGGTACAGAAGATGGTAAAATTGGAATATTATATAATAAAAGGGAAGGTTACGATGTCCTTTCCCTCATCAACCTCATGTGTACGTGACAACCAACATGTAAATGAGTGCTTAGTTAGAAGACAACGAGAGTCCAACTAGACACATAAATATTTGAAGGCTCAACGACTTCCACCCGAATTTTGAATCAAATCTATTTCACCCTTCAAGTTTTAAAAGTTTATTTGTCCATCCATCGTTCATTTCTTTAATAAAAATCTATATAAAAAATTCAAAAAATAAACCAATTAAAAAGTTAACCAATATGCATTCATTAATGTTTTTAAAATCGAATCAAATTAACCAATTTGACCGATTAAAAGTAAAATTGTGAAGCAATTTATAATCTAATTTAGTTTTACAAACTGGTCTAATTTATATATAAATATTTACTTATTTGAACTTTGATGAAATTTGATAAACCTGTTAAACTAAACAAATTATTTAAAACCAACAAAATTGAATTTGTATAATATTATATAATTTTATCTAATTAAAATTTAAAAGAGTTACAATTTATAATATCTTAACTGAATTAATAATAAAATTTATAATTGATTTTTTTACCTATATAATAAAATATCAATTGTTTAATTAATATATTTAAAATTATATTTTATATGTTCTGTCTTTAAAAAATATAATAAATATTTGATACTGTTTAAAAAATGTATAATAATTTGATAATAAATTAAACTGATTGATTGTCTGATTAAATTAATCAAATTATAAATCAATAAGATATCTAATCTAATTTTAAAAATATTGTTATTTAACGATCGTGTGTATATACAAAGTCTTCAACCTGGTCAAATTATTAAACTCAATTAAAGAAATTTATTCTGGTCCATAAATATTGAAGGCTGGGATTTATGGTTAAGATGAAGGCGGCAAAGATCTTTTAGTCTACCAACCCAAATTGTTCCAAGGTTTTAGGACTTTTCCAAAGTGCAAGCAACCCGTTGAATTTGCCATTAATTTTGGAGATTTTAGTCAATCGAAATATGTAATTTTTAAACAATTATGAAGAAAAAGTGAGAGACGACGAAATCGAAGCTAATTTCCATCTCTAATTGTTTCGATTTTCACTTTAATTAATTATGTTACGACGAGGACTTGGTAACGTGGGTGGTGATTTCTTTTAATTTTTTGTTGTTTTGTTATAAATTGATAGCCTTTTGCATGATGAAATTGAAAAACATAGTTTTTGTGTAACTTTAATTATAAATAAATAAATAAATTCATAATTGATATTTATATTATCTGTTGAAGGCATTTTCATATTTTCACTAAAAAAAGAAAAAAAAAACATTATAATAAAAAATAAATAGTTTTCATTAACGGGAGCAGAGAACAAAAGGACAAATGAATTTTCCGGAAATAGAGGATGATAAATCATAGTTTAATAAGATTTAATGGAAAATGGTCATTTGGTCATACTGGAATTCATAAGTTAGGTTTATTGAAGCATCAAATGATAGTCAAAATACGAGGGATTTGCCACTAATTAAGGCTACAGATGACACTATAAAACAAATTAAAATACTATGTTTGTTTGTTTGATTTTAATTTATCTTATTCGCAGCATTCATTTAATGCATTTTTACCCCAATAGGGCACATACCCATGTGACATTTCTTTAAGATTATATAGGTACAGAATTATATTTGAATCGAGTTAGTTTAAGTTTGAAAGTCAACTCGATTTGATTCAGTTTAGTTTAAATTTGTTTACGTTAAATATGAACCGAAGTTAAGTTAAAAGGTTCAATTCATTTTAAAATTAAACTGAACTCGAATTATAAAAAGTTTAGCTTGAAAGTTGGATAGATGACTCGATTCGATTAGAACTTGACTCATCATTCGATTCAAATTATATTAAATAATTGTTAAACGATATTGTTTTATCAATGAGTCACAAATTCAAATTATAAATTTAAATCACATATCTAAGTCGTAAATTTAAGTTATAAATTTAAATCAAACTATTTTTATTTGAACTAAATTCGAACTATTCTTAATATTGGCTGGATGAATTCGAATCAAATTCAAACCAAAATATTTTTCATTTGAGCCAAGGGATGTTTGAGTTCAATTCGATTCGTTTTCATCTCTATGTACATGAGTGCAATTTTCTTCACCTAACACTTGCTTGATGTTGATTAGCCCAAATTTGTTTGTTTTTAAATAGTAAAGGTAAAATGACGATTTCCCACCTAAAGTTTAGTAAAATGAACTTGTTACTCTTTAAGTTTGAAATATTAATTTTTTTATTTATCATCCACTCTGTCAATGAATTATATTTTATAACTAAAAAAGTAATTCAAAAAAAATTTAAAATATATAATTTTCTTCTATATAATGTATCCATGATATTTATATATAAATATTTTTCTTTTTTAATTTTCTTATTCATGTCTCCTCCTTTTTTTTATCACACGTATTTATTTTCATGTTTTTTCTCTCACTCATTTTTTTTTTTCATTTAGTCTCTTCTTTCTTCTTTTAAATAAATGTCAATTAATCTTTTCATTTTTTCTCACTCTTTTCTTTTCAATAAATATTAATATATTTCTTACTTGTTTCTTTCAGCTTGTTCATTTTTCTTCAATAAGTAAAGTCTATCTCTTCTTTTTTTCTCTTTCTAACTAGTTTCTTTTTAATTCAAGTAAATGTAAATTTACATTTATTGATATATTTTCCTAATAAATTGAAAAATATAAAAATGACAAAAAAGATGATAAGAAAAGAATGATAGTTTATAGTGAAGATGACTTGAGTAGAAAAGATAATCGACAGTAATATTGCTAGTGAAGATGATAGAAGGAAAAAAATAACGATCGATTGTAGTATTATTGATGAAGATGATAAGAGGAAAGAGAGAATGAGTACTAGTTGATAATAAAGATAACGAGAGGAGAAAAATGATAATTAACCGTGGTCTTATTAATGAAGATGAAATGAATAGAAAAATGATAACTAGTAATGGGGTGATGAAGACCTAAATATGACCGGATGAGAAGGATTGAAAAAAGAAAATAGTAAGGAAAATTATTTTAAAAAATAAAATTAATAAATTATAATTATAATTAAATATCTATTGTTAATATAATTAATTTTTATAATTTTAATAAAATTAGGAATATGATAATTAAAATTCTTGTTAAATGGGAAGATTATTTTTATTATTATATTAACAAATGATAAAATGTAATGTCCGTTAAAACCAAACCAAATTCATTAATAAAAGTAAATTTTGAGTGAAATTGAACTTTTTCAAACTCGAATGATAAAAATTTATCATTTTATTGAATTTTAGGTGGAAAATAGCTATTTGGTCTATAATAAATAATGCAAAAATTATGGACAATGACCCCAAAATAATATGCTTGTCATGTGATCCCGGTATACAATACTCTTGATTGAAGGACGTTATGTCTATGATATGTACGGTTTATTTGGAAGGTGCAAGTTTTCAATTTAACTTTATTACAAAAAATAAAAATAGAGAACTTAGACACACCTATTATTTGCGTTCTTAATAATTGGAAATTTGTCGGTTCTAGATTCTATCTCTTGTTGCAATAAAATTGATTGTCACAACTTAACACATGAAGTTCACATATTTTAAATTGTCAAATAATACTATATATATCTATTTTAGATATATAAATATATACATACTTATATGTGTCATCATATAATTATATATTATTAGGGTTAGATTCGAACTAAATTAAATTCAAGCTCAATTCGGTTTACATATAGTAGAGCTTGAGTTCGAACTCGAGCTCATGAAAGTTAAACTTGAACTCAATTTAAATTCAATTTGACTCGTTTCGAGCTTGAGCTTTTAACTAACTCGTTATCAAAACAACGTCGTTTTAATACATTTTGATCAAAACGATATCGTTTTGTATCAAAATTTTTAATTTACAGATTTTACAAGTAGCTTAAGCTCGCTTGAGCTTGTATAAGGCTGACTCATTTTCGACTGTTTGAGCTAAGCTTGAGCTCCAATAGACTCGATTCGAATATAACCGTAAGTATTATTTTATCATTAATTTAAAATCATTCAATTATATGATAATATATATAAATACGCACATATTTAAATCTCTAAAATGGGTAGATATAATATTTATATTTTATTATATGGTGCTTGTTCAACAACAGACAACACCTTTCATTTCAACCCCCTTAACTTGGAAGGGAAGAAATTTTAATCAATAATAAAAATTTAAAATGTTTTATTTGTTCCAACCAAATAGTTATAAATTGTTTCATTTTTTTTTTTTTAAATAAATTGGGTTTACTAAATATTGAAGTTGTTTTTCAGATTGGTTAATCATTGAATTTCTGATGTACAATTAACTTATATGTAACATAGAAAATTGAAAACTACCAAACTTCTGACCCCAATTACTGATTGATTTGAATTGAATTTCTAAAAATTGGCACCACCCCACAATGGTCAATATGCAATGAAGCCTAACCCTTGAAAACCCTAATAGACAATTGGGTTTTTACCAAAAATCACTTTTTCAAACCAAGTTTTTCAGAAGTGATTCTATGAGTGCATCCCAAGCTACACAAAAAGAAAAGTTTTCATCAACCAATAACCTTTTTTTTTTTTATCTTTTTGGGTGGGGAGAAATATAGAAGGAATTGATGTAGAGAGTATGATTGAAGATAGTTGAAATGAAGGGAAATATAATATATATATATATATATATTTAGTGGCTCATCATTTCATTTCTTATCGGCAAAGTCCAGACATTCTTCTGGTATGCAATCACTTTTGTTTACCATTTCTCTAATTTATTATTCAATACTTAAACTTTTTTAAACTCAATTTTGCTGTTTGCCTTTGAAGCCTTTCAATTTTTTGTTGCCCACTTAGATATTTAGTCTAAATTAACATTAAAATTATTCATACTTATAATGAAAATTAATTTAAATATTAATATAATAATTAATAATAAATTAATATTTAATTATATAATAATACGTTATCAATTATACTAAATAATAACATTCCAAAGCCAAAATGATGACCTAGTGAGAGGAGTGGAAAACTAACCCAACAATAACTCAAAAAAACTAAATTTCTGAGATATTTAACTAAAAATCGAAGATTTTCTGTTGTAAAAATTTAAAATTTTAACCATTAAAAAAGATTATGTGAGGACTAAGGGCGATAACTGTTCATACTTGATACATGATAGTCGAATCATATATTATATTATATATGAAAAATCTAATTTTTTGTATTGTATATTATATCATATTGTATAATACATATTTTAAAAAATAAATTAATAAAATAATAAAAAATTATAACTAGTATGTTATTATTTTAAAAAATATTACAAATATCTATAAAATTTTAAAAAATTTTATACACACCTCTACTATATTATTGTTTTCTTTTAAAAAATGAATTAACCCATATTGATAATATATATATTATATCTATGATATATTCATTATATCGTATTAATTTAATATATTTTATAGTATATATTATTTTTGTATTTATATTATATAGTATATAATACATATAGTATATTATAAAATAATAACTTTGATGCTTCGGTAAGTTTACTTTTTACTTTGTTGCAATTATCAGTGTTGAGTACAGCCACCCAAAAAAAGACAAATTAGAAAGATTTTTATTTTATTTTATAATTTTCTAAAATCACTAAATAATTTTTTAAAGAACATTGAAGATTCAATTTTGGTACAATGTAAATTAAAAGAACGTGAAAGAGCGTTTAGTTTTTGACTTTGAACGTTCACAGCTAAATTCCTTAGCTGCCTTCTAAGTTCTGGCCCCACCTCTCATATACGTATAAAAAACACGGTTCCAGTACACGCAAAGTAGAACGGCCGTATATTCAACTTTCAACTACATAATTTGTGATGTATACTACATAAAAGTAATATTATACATATCTAATTTTTTATACACAAATAAATATATATTTATAGATTGTTTTATTAACTGTGTAATATTTATATTATTAATAGCAAAGGTGAAATTTATTAATTAAAAGAAATAAAAATATATATTATCTGAGATGTAGGGTAAGTAGTTAATGTCTTATGTTATGAAAAAGGTTATAATTGATTTATATATTTATATTATTGGATAAAAAATATTTTGAATCATGTTTATTTTATTAAAATTGTATATAATAATTAATGCATGAAACAAATAAAATAACAATAAAGTTATGTTAAATCAGTTTTAAATACATATTTAAATATGTAAATGGCCGAAAGATTTATTGTTATTTAGTTTATTGTTGAGGGGATATCAGTTAACTTTTGAAAATTCAAATATTTATTTATCAACTGTTAAAGATAATAAAATTTATTAGTTCTAAAATATTATTATTATTTAACAAGTAATATTAAAAAAAATAAAATTTTATCTTTTTTTTAAACATAAATTTTAAAAATTAATAATTTTCTCTTAACCTAAATTTTAAAAACTTATTTTCCCCCCCTATGTTTTTTTTCCTTCCTTCTTTGATGACCTTCCCCATCTCCGACCTACTTTGTCTTCCCACTTATCTTCCTCTGCGACTCTTTCTCCCTTTCTTGGCGCTTTTTGTTAAAAACAAGTGATTTGTCTTCGCTCTCTCTTGTTTGACGAATTGTCAACCGAAGATGCGATGGTTCATCAAACAAGAGAGAACATTGAATCAAAGCGGGAAGGAGCACCAATTCATTGAATCGAAGATAAATTGTGCTACCAAAGAATTGAAGACAAAACCCTAAGTCGTGCACTTAGATCTCTCGCTCAATTTGACCACAAAAACAATAGTTTGGGTATCGACAATGCCATTAAGGAGAGAGAAGGTGCCAACACTAGGGTTGACAATCCACTAGAATAAATTATAGGGAAAAATGGTTACCAGAAAAAGATAATATATTTTATGAATGTGTAACTGTAATATTCTAAAATTTGAGAGGGCGAATGTTTTTTTTTAAATAATAAAACCTTAAATGATAGGAAAAAAATAAGTTTTCAAAACTTATGTTAAGAGAAATGGTTAGTTTTTAAAATTAAGATAGAAAAACAAAATAAAAGTTTAGTTTTTTTAATATTACTTATTAATAACATTTTTATTTTTATAATTAAATGCATATTTTAATAAAAGTCGAATGAGGGATGAATACTTAGACTTTTTTAAGTTAATGGGTTTCAATTAAATAAAAAATTAAATCTTGGACGAAAAAATGTTTTTATTTATAAAAATAAATAAATCTATTATTTCTGTCTAATTGTATGTGCCCACAGTATTGAATGTTACGAAAGGCAAGCGGTGAATAGTAGAAATGTGGGTGGTGGGCGAGTGGGACCCTGAGACAGTGAAGGAATAGTAAAAGACAGCTGGCAGTGAAGGATGAAATTGAACAGCAGCAGCAGCCTCACCCACCGTCGCCGTTTCCTTTTTAAGCCTTCTCTCTTTTCATTTCACTTCTCTGCAAATTCAACTTCAACTTCCACCTTCAACACCACTTCTTCTTCTTCCTCCTCAAGGTTTGAATAGTTAATTCTTTCTTCCGCTCTTGCAACAACATCGATAGATTCTTAATTTTACATCACATTTCCCTGCAATTCCTTGCCTTTTTCTTTCACTCTTCCTTCTATAACTCAATTTCCTGCGTTTCTATTTGCTTTTTCTTCTGTAACGAAGAATTATCATCTTCTTGCAACTGAATTTCAAGCTTTCAGAATTCGGTTTCTCGTTTTTGAAATTATACATAAATTAATTAATGTGAATATGAAGTATTTTCATTATTTCACCTCCATTTTTGTACTTGGAACTTGAAAAATTTTAAAATTTTTGCCTCTGTTTTCTGTGATACCTCCAAAATGTTCAAAATTGGATTTAATAATTACAATAATATATTTCACTTTTTTTTTTGGAAAACCAAAAAAAGCAAATTATTGTGATTGCATTGTGCTAACATGCGCTAGCCTGGCTTTCCTTATTTCTGAAATTCACGCCCACTGTATATATGAAAACAAAATCCTTCCACTATTTTCAACTTATTTTCTTTTCTTTTTTTTTCTGTCAGGAAAATTTCTTCGTACAAGTAAAGAAAGAGAGGAATTATGATTGGACCAAATTTCATGGACGAGCTAGACTGTGGCAGCTTCTTCGACCACATTGACGACTTGCTTGATTTTCCGAACGAAGATATCGAAGCTGGGTTAACGGCTGCCGACTCTAAGTCTTTCTCCCCTCTTTGGCCGACTCAGTCCGAATCATTGCCGGCTTCCGACTCGGTCTTCTCAAACAACAGCACTACAGACATTTCCGCTGAGCTTTCCGTTCCAGTAAGTTCAATTATCAACCGTTGGATATGTTTTTCATGACGTCATATGTCGTATCGTTTGAATGCCACGTAGTGTAGACTTTTTTTTTTTATAATACTAAATAAATGTTATAGGATGTCCATATTTTTTCAATAAAACTTTTAATGAAATATAATTAAATGAATTTAGATTGAAAATAAAATAATAATTAATTATATAATGGGACCTCCTGTTTATATGTATAAATTGTGTATTAAATTCATATTTTTTTAAATAAAAAAGTTTGAATTTTTAGTTAGGGGTGTTTTAGTAATTTGACTGTTTTAGTGTCGGCGTTAGAGTGGAAGCCACTTCATGTGATGAGTAATTTGGCATATAGATTTTTCCTTTTGGATGCAAGTCACATCAGTTGGTTGCCCATGTTACTACCTAAAGTTAGTTGTGCCTTTTACAGTGGTTATTCGTTGGCGAATCAATTGTTTTCTTGATTTTGCTTCATGTGTCGTCTACAATTATTCATTTTTATTGTCTTTTAGTTAGATTTCTTCAACAACCCAATTTAATTCCATTGATGAATCACGTAATTATAATCATCTTACAGAATTTGTGAGCTTTAATCTGATTCAATTTTGGTAATTGTTATTGCAGTATGAAGACATTGTTCAGCTTGAATGGCTTTCCAACTTTGTTGAGGATTCCTTCTCCGGAGGAAGCCTTACAATTAATAAACAGGTGTCATCCTGGACGTCTAGTCCAATTTCTGTTCTGGAGAGCAGTAGCTCCTGCTCAGGAGAGAAAAATGTGTTGTGCAGCCCCAAAACAGTTCCCCCCGGAAGACGAGTACGTGCTCGTAGCAAACGTACTCGCCCCGCAACTTTTAATCCTCGCCCTCCACTGCAACTTATTTCACCGACTTCCTCTGTCACTGAGGCGCACCAGTCCTTTGTAGGCCCTAAGGTTCCTTCTGATTCTGAGAATTTTGCTGAGTCTCGCCTTGTGATCAAGATAACAAAGCAGTATAACTCAGAACATAAGAAGAAAAAGAAGATGAAATTGACAGTTTCCCAAGATTCCACTGAGAATGATCAAAACCAACCAACTCAAGCAGTTCGGAAATGCAAGCATTGTGAGATAACAAAGACGCCGCAATGGAGGGCAGGACCTTTGGGGCCGAAAACCCTTTGCAACGCATGTGGTGTTCGTTACAAATCAGGCAGGCTCTTCCCTGAATACAGGCCTGCAGCTAGCCCAACATTTGTGCCCTCCGTGCACTCAAATTCCCACAAGAAGGTTCTCGAAATGAGATGCAAGAATGGTGAGAAGCCTGCAATGGCAGGGATTGAGAAGATGATGGCCAATTCTCCGGAGATGATTCCAAATATCAACAACCTTGCACGGGAGTACATTTGAGGGATAGGCTTCAGGAGAGAGCAACGCTCCCTATTGGGAATATTTCTCCTCGGCTTTCCTCACTTGTTCCAGTCTTATCTGCAATTTGCTTACAGTTATTTCCTTCATTTCTTTGTTCATTTGATTTTGTACAGGGTTGGAATGGGCGAAGTAGGAGCAGTAGATGACCCAATATTTTAGCTAGTAGAAAAGAAGAGGAGAGAAGAAAAGGATTGTAATGAGAGAACTGAACTGAACTGAGGGTCATAGAGAAAAGGAAAGACTTAAGAATAGTAAAGTTTTAGGTTTACTGAAATGAGTTAGGTCCTTTAGATGTTGATTTCTTGTGTTTCCTTCTTTTCTTTTTTTATATTCTTTTTCTTGTTCTTCCCTTCATTTAGGGAATTCTTTTTGCAGTTCATTTGTCAGTAGAAATTTGAGAACTTTGGTATTGCTTTTACCTTCAAAATCTCCTATTTATAATATTATTGGTTTACACATACAAAATGGTGTTAAAATGGATATGGGTAAAAGGGGCCTCGGCAGTTGGCTGGTGGGGATTGATGAGCTGATGGGTTAAATAATAAGAGTCAATGTAATTATGGTTGAGGTTGTTACCAGGGATCTGGCAAAACGTCTAAGTCGGACCAAACTCTTACCAAATGAAAGGGAAAGAAAATTTTCAACTTAATAATATTGATGAGTGTTGTTATGGAGCAATCCATCACATCAATTATTAGTTATTTTTCATCATGTTCAAATCTCATTGGTTCTTTGGTTATGATATGATATTATTTTGCTTTAAAGCAACACTTAAGTTGACGGAGAAACTAAAAAGCCCCCTTTTTTCCGAACCCACCTTCATTTTCGTCTTCGTCTTCACACCACCAATGAATCAAGAGAGAACCCTTATGACCACGAGGGCAAATCTCCTAACGAATTGCATAGCTTTTTATTTTTTCCTATTTGTAAAATCCTCTTCAATGAGACAAACAAAGAGCATCCTCAAAATAACTCATTCACCCTCACAAGAAAGCTAAGGGTCTTACTCCTTTTATTTTGGAGAACCTTTTGCTAAAAATTTTGAAAGGCAGAAGGGAATTAATCTCTTATGAGGTTCAATTCATATTTAAAAGGTTTACAGAGAATATATTAAGATAAGAATGCAAAATCTCTTTTGCTAAAATACATATCTTAAACTAAAGTTGGATTCGAGCTTGACTTGCTTTAGTGAAGTTAAGTTTGAGCTTGTTGGACTCGTTTCAAAAGTATTTGAACTCGGTTCATTTTAGAAGAGCTGAGTTTGAATTGAGCTTTAAGCTTGATTCAATACTAAAACGACGTCGTTTTGATCCATATTGGTCAAAACGATGTCGTTTTAGTTGATTTGTATTAAAATTTTTAAGTTCACAAATTTTACGAACCGAACACCTCTAAAATTTAAATTTAAAAATATTAAACTTTCATACTTAAGCTAGAACAAACTCGGTTTCAATCCAATCTTATCTTAAACTATGCCACATTTAGATATCACTACCCAAGAACAATACTTGTATGTCTAATTAGTAAATATGCATTTTATACACATATTACATATGTTTGTTGTATTTTTTTCATTTTAAACGCATTATATCATATATTTGGATTGAAAATGTTTAAAACACATATTTAATATATTTGTTGTATTAAATACGTATTAAACAACTGTGTTACATATTGTCATATTTTTTAATTGTTTTGACAAAAGGTTAAAATAATGTCGTTCTACAAAGCACAAACTTAAAATTAATATTATTTTATTTTTTAAAATATATTATTAACGATGTGTTGTATAAAACTCATATATACATATTTTATATATTTTTAATCTAAATTTTATAACTTTTATATTTTAGTATTAAATAACTAAGTTCATAAGAGATTAAACTCCTTGTTAGAAGTTAAGACTCAGATGATAGTTAAGGAGAAGAATGTAAAAACTCTTTCACTCAAATTTATATCATATAGTAACATATTATTGTTGTGCACATAATTTTATTGATCACGAAAACCTATTTAAAGCTCAAACTTTTTTCATCCAATTTAAACCTTTTCAAAATTTACAATGCTGAGGCTTAAGGCTGGATACGAGCCTAGCCCAGCTCGTTTTCGGCTCATTTTCAATGAACCCAAGCTTGGGCTCGTCGAACTCACTAAACACATATTTGTGTTCGACTCGTTTTATAATTTTAGTGTTCGGGCTCGACTCGCACTTAGCTCAGGTTCATGTGTTAGGGCTCGGGTTTGCTTTGGACTTGTATTTCAAATAGCAAACAGTGTCGTTTGTTCTAAGTTAAATGTTTCTTTTATTTGAGTGAGTAGCTCACGAGCCGAGCTCAGCTCGCTTAACCGGTGTTCGGATTTGGGCTCATATTCTTTTTTTGTTTAAAATTCAAGCTTGTGTTTGGGCTCGGGCTCTTTCAAGGTAAGCTTGTTTGAACAAAGCTCATTTCAAACCTGAACAAGCTTGCTTCGAATCCACCCCTACTGAGGCTTAAACCTAATTCTTTAGCCCACCAAATACTAAATTGTTTCACCTGAGCCGTAATTCTACACTTTTCTTTTGTAAGCTGGGCTGGTTTAATCGGGCTTCTAGGACTAAAACTGGGCAGGGTTCTGAGATTTCCTGTGAATGGATAATGTGTGTTTTCTGGGCCAAGCCCCAAAACAACCTGAAGTACACAATGAAGAAGCTTATATTTGCTGAAATATTTAACCTAATATTTTTATTTCTTAAAAAAGAGGCAACGAAACCAAATCAGCTAATCTACACGAGAAACAAGAATAAACTAACTTACCAATTATAATTATAAGAGCTTCCCTCAAACTCAAGATGGTAATCTAAAAACTAGATTGAGTTTCAAGGCAGGGGGAAATCCTGCTGATTGGAAAAGTTTTATAAAAACGTCAGAAATTTAATAATCAACCTTAATAAGATATAAGATGCCCTTTTATATGTGATTACGAATAAAGTAATAATCAATCCCAATATATTTGTTATTTTGTTATAAAATACCTGTATAAAAAATAAGACTGTAGACATACGCATTTCAATTATAAGGTCAAACCACATTAACAATTATTTATCCATTTTCCTTCATTTACATTTCAATTCACTGTAATAAAGCCTTTTCAATTTTTAATGATGGTATCTCCAAATATTTTTATTTTGTATTATTAACCAAAAGAAGTTGACCAAAAAGAATGGTACAATGGTGGAACTAGTTTTAAATTCAAATAAAATGAAAGACAGTAAGCAGCAACTCCGCCGGCTGCACCAGGACCAGATGGAGCGGCATGACGGCAACCTCCGCCGGTATTCGTGTTCAACTTCAACACATGTACCAATTAATGTTCAATTATTAAACTATACCCCATTTGGCCTCCTCGTTTCCTCGCCTTGCTGTCTCTTCTTCGGCCAAATCTTGCTTATTTCATAAGTGTGATATCTCCTCTAATTTTGCAGTTAAAGATAAGTATGAAACTATGAATGAAAATTATTACAAATAGTTTTAAAAATTCGTGTGTTAATTCTTGTAGAAAATAATTATGTACTTTGAATGAAAATAATTTTGAGTGTATAACTCACATAATATGATTTAAGTTTGAATAATTATGATATTCGAATCGTATATCATATGATATATCAAAAATGAAAATTTTTATACTACGTATTTTATCATATCATAGAATAAACTTTTAAAAAATTAAATATTAATAAAATAATAAAAAAATTTCATACGTGCCTCTATTATGTTTTTATTTATTTTTAAATATTTCAATAATATAATTTATATTATAAAATATATTTATTATATTATATTAATTTGATATAATTTAATATTTATATTTTTTATTATACCATATAATAAAATATATATTACGTATTGTATAATATAAACAACCATGCGCGGAGCTACCCTAGTAAAATTTCTCATCATAAACTCTTTTACTCTGGGCTGGCGTGCCTTTGCTGTTTTCATTGGGCCCATAATCATCAATATTTTGAATTATTTTTAATTTTCTTCCATTTAAGAAATAATTAAGCCACAGAAATTTCAGCAACTTCATCATCAGGTAACATAATATCTTGGGTTTAGATTTAAAAAAATCAATGATTTTCCAAGAAATTCAAATATTAATTTATTAAATTAAATCAAGTTTTATTACAGTAAATAATGATGTCTATATTTACTAAAAAGAAAAAACAAATATAAAATCCCAGGAGTAACGACACAGATTCTAGGTGGGCCCCATCTGTGGATCCTACAGTTATATCCGACGAGAATCTCACAGTGAGTGGGCCCAAATGAAATAAACACACATGATTTAGGACACGTGTCTGATTTGTACGGACTGCTCGTGATAAAAGAAAAGTACAGCAGAAAGGGTTGTCTTGTAGCTGTCAATTTAGCCTAGCCGGCCGGCAGTGATACAGTGACTGCTTGGTTTTGTCAGTAGCCAACGGCTGCGATTAAATCAATGACACTAACAATCAAATCAGACCTTTCATTTCTCCGTAATTTACTAGTTTAAGTAATTTTCACCTTTGTAACTGTCGATGCCACTCATAGATAACTGCCACTCCAAATTGCACTCTGGTGGCTTAAGATCCCCAGCGGGCATATCCAATTCGAATTTTACTTGTTTAGTTTATCTTTAAAAGACAATCTATCTCAAATATGATCATCCATATGGTTGTGATCCTCTCCCTTTCTGTCACATTTATGTTTGTTTATATATCGAATTTTTAAAGGAAAAAGTATATATTAAATTATCGTAGATTAGGATCTTAATTTGTAATTTGAATTAAAATGAGAGAATTATACCTATATAAAAAACATTATGTTTACAAGAGAAAGTTAAAGTTTGTTCTGAATAAACATTATAAGGATGTCAAGTTATAGAATACCAATAGATCTCTTTCTTGATAGAACTGTAACTATAGTTTTGACATAAAAAAAAAAAAACTTTCACTTCATGAGTTATAAATTTATATTAGTTTGGTTGGCAGTCGTTTTTTGATATGTTTATACTTTAGATAAGATTTCAGTGGGTTATAAACTTTAGAACATTGATTTATCCTCATGTGTTAATTGTGGTAAAACGATTTTTTTAATAAAACTATATATATATATATATAATTTGAATATACATATGATATATTATTATACAATTAAATAATTTTAAATTAAAAATAAAATAATATTTAATTATATAACAATATATTATTTATATATATCAATCACACGAAATCACGTGTCAACGAACTTTTTTAATTTATTTCTGTTCCACCATACGATTAAAGTCCACATTTTCACCCCCAACCACACAATATCTGTAGTCCACGAAGTTTGAAAAATACACAAAACAACCCCGTCTTCAACAAATCTCACCACACGAATTCGTGTGGTCAGTGCACCATTCGCATGATCACTGCCGAATTCGTGTGGTTACATTTCACCTCCCAAACTTCGTTTTTCAATCTCCTTTTCAACAACAATCAATTCAACACTTAATCTAACACAAAAGCCCTAAGAAGATTTATCAAAATCACAAACAAATCAAGCATTTTCATCGAAAATTTTAAATCGAAACTCTAACGCTATACACCCAAATTTCATATGAAATCGCTCAAATCGTGAATCAAAATGCATAAAGAGATGATAAAGGTTGTTTTACTAACCTTTTTCTTTATTTTCGTGGCTGAAAACATCGCAAAAATCACTGGAGAAAATCGAAGCTGTTGAGTGCACGAAAATATGTATTTGAATTTTCTGTTTTCGTGTATCTAGTGGAGATACGCGTAGTTTTTATCGATTTTGATACGAGGGATATTTTTATCTCTGTATAGTTTTAAGACATTTTCATTTAATATTTAAATTTAGAGATAATTTTGTTTTACCCTCTTATCGTTGGGGTAATTTAATTAATTTTCCTAAAAAAAATATATATGCATGATGTTTCTCAAATTTTTTTTAATCTGATGACAAGACTAAAAGAAAACTTTAAGTAATGGGGTCTTGTGGACAGTCTTTACTTAATTAGACATTAATATGGCAACAAGACAACGGAAAAAACATCAAGAAACTGACATGCCAATAAATTGCAAAAGACATTTAGATGTTAAATTCAAAGGGCCTCATAAGAAAGACAAGCACAGAACAATGTTTTTAAAGTGGGGTACGGCTTTGTTGTGGTGTAGAGTGCAAGTAAATTAAATAAAAATATTTTCATTTATTTATTGGTAAAGAGTATAATAAAATTAAATTAAATTAAAATACATGTCTAAATCAGTGTTGGTTTCAATTCCAACTGCCAGTGTCTTATCCAATTAATGTCCATTTGTAGGCTATTTATTACTAACAATAATAATAATAATAATAATAATAATTTCTTCGGAGGCAATTACAAGGTAAACTGTCACAAAATAAATTAATTTTGGCCAATCATATATAGAAATTAAAATGGCAAAAAATTGAGTGATCATAGAAGTGCCGTTTAAAAGATTGGTGAGGGGTCCATTTCATAAATTGACGAAGATATAATATAATTTTGTTTTCCACTTATTTAAACAATAAAATATTATGTATATATATTTTTAATATATAAAAAATATCTTATTATATAATTAGGTAATTTTAAATTAAAAATAAATTAATATTTAATCACATAAAAATATATTATTTATATATTTAAATTATATAAAAAAATATGTATTATTATATCATTATGTGTTATTTTATCTTTAATTCAAAATTATCTAATCGTATGATGACATATCATTTATGTATATAAATTCTATATAAAAAATATTTACATATAGTTTTGTTATTATTTTATTTTCATAATAAAACTAAAAACAATAATTAAAATATAAGGTTTGAGAAGTAATTGACTCTTATCATTCTTCTTGTCCCAAAATTAGGCCGACCAAATCCCTAAATGTTTTGGGCTTTTCCTTAAACCTTATATTATCATCACATTATCTTGTCCTTAATCACCTTGTCACTTTCATTCCTTAATCCAATCTCCTAATCTTTGCTTTAATCACCCACTAACCACAAGTTTGCCATAAATCTTTAATAAATGCACAAATTAGTTGAAAATGGATTTGATACCACCTTTCTAACTTTATTTTTTAATACATAATAATTATCAATACTTTTTCAAATAAAGGAAACTAATTTTTCATATTAAATTATAAAAATCTTCTATCATTTATAAAATGACATAATGAAATCGGTATCATATAATATACGATACGTATCTTATAATAAAATATAATACAGATAGAAGATAATACGTATCTTAATATGTATCGAATTCATTTGATATAATAAATATATCATACAATAATACAATATATATCTTTAATATGATATATATTATCAATAACACATTTTTAGAAAATAAAGATGCAGTAAAAGTGTATATGAGACATTTAAAATTTTTAAGGGTATTTATAATATTAGTAAAAATAATAATGTGTCAATTATAATTTTTTATTATTTAATTAATATTTTATCATATTATTTTTTAAAAGATAGATCTTATGATAGGATACTGAAAATTTGATTTTTGATATACAATACGATATGTTATTTAACTATCATGATTATAAGTATTAATCAAATTGTTTTTTTCGTTTATTTTAGCGATAACAAAATTTTGTTATTTTAAAATTATTAAAAAAATTTTGATATCAATAAAATTATATTTATATAATTTTGAGTATATATAATTAGATATGTAAATGATATATTATCATATCATTTAATAATTTTAAAATAATAATTAATAATATAATAATATATTATTTATTTATATTTACATAACATTACTTTTGATATTTAATCGGAACCTCAACTTCTAACAAACTCAATAGAGGGTAAAATTGGTAATGAGACTCGTAAGTGAAATGTTATTACAAAATTAACTTTGTGGTATACGGTCAAATTATGGTACCAAATTTGGTCCCGTCGCAAAACCAGGGAACCGGTAGCAACAGAAGAGTCATGAGTTGACCAAAGGATGAGTTAACCATGGTTAATTTAAACAAAGCGTGGTTAGTTCCGGAGAGTCAGGGGCTTGGCAAAGTGAGGTTACCATGGTCAAATCAATCTGGTCAGGCTCCCTTGATTTCCGAGCAGTACGTAAAAATCGCGATACGAGTTGCAACCAAAATCTCCTTTTTCGGGATTATCTTTTTTTATTTTATTAATTGGAGACTTCTTTTATGATTATGTGGGGATTTGCCCCAACCCACCCAACTTTCTTTCCTCGCGCGTGAATATTACATTCTTATGCACCTTTTAAAATATTATTTTATTTGAATAACACAAAATTATATTAATTGTTTATCAATAAGTTAAGTTTATATATTTTTTAAGAATATAAATAATTTATTATTATATAATTAATTATAAATATTATAATAATAATGTCATATAAACATTAGGTTAAATTTTTTTGTAACAAAAATTTTTATTTAAATAAGATTATCTTTTAAAAGTGAAATTATTTTTTTGAAATTGAATAAAAAATATTAGATAAATAACATTTTAAATTTTGTTTTTATAATTATTATATTATGTAAATTAAAAAATTAATTTGTAAGTATTATTAAAAAATTTAAATTTATATTTTTTATATAATAAAATCTACTACCACTTAAATTATGCTTTATCTTAGTTATAATAATTTTAGTGATGTTGCAGTAAAATTGAAATATGTAAAATATATTGCAGTACATTTAAGTAAGTGGATGAGAGCACGTGCACGCGCTTAGAGGACGCGTGGGTAATTAAATAAATTAGGTTAAAAATATCTGATTAAATCACCTGAACTTGGCTTTGGCGGTGGACTGAAGCGATCCGGAGAAAAGTAAAACAGAAAAAAAAAAAAAAAAAGAAGCACCTTTTTTGTTTTCACTTTATTTATTTTTATTTCTATTTCTCTTTCTCTTTCCTCAACGAACCTCTCTTTTTAACACTTGAGTTGAGTCTGGTCGGCAACCCAACGAGACGAAGGTTCACATCTTTAACACTATTCACTGTTCCTCTCTCTTTTTAAACTTTCACTATTGACCCATCTCACATAACTCCTCTCTCACTCCCTTTTCACACAAAAAAGAGGATTATTGTTAGGAAAAGTTTTGGTTTTGGTTGTTTTTTCATATGAATACGCTGTCTCTTCTGAGCGCATTTTGGTGATTCCTTCTGCAGAATTTCGTTGCTGAGATTAGGTAAAGAGATTGTATGAATTGTTTATTTTTTATGTTTATTTTTATGTGATTTTCGTTTTCTTTCATGGGTTGTTGAGAAAATTGAAGCAAGTTTTGATTTTTCTGTTGATTTCATTATTCTCATGATAAAAAACTGATCTTTATTGTTTTTTATTTCAGTTGATTCCTGTATTGGGATATAGGTAACAAGTGTGTGTATTCATTCATGTTCTAGCAGTGTTCTGACTGAGGGCTAGTATAGAGGAAAGAATAGAAAAAAATTGTATGCTTGAGAGGCTGTAAGTTAGCGATGATTACAGTTATGGATGCGGCAAAAGACTCCTTGAAGAAGAATCCAACAACAGAAAGCTGTTTAGATTCACAATTATGGCATGCCTGTGCTGGTGGTATGGTTCAAATGCCACTAGTAAACTCTAAAGTGTTTTATTTTCCCCAGGGTCACATAGAACATGCTAAAGGGAACATAGAATTGTCAAATCTTAACCTCCCTGCAATGATCCCGTGTCGAGTAACTGCCATAAAGTATATGGCTGATGCTGAAACTGATGAGGTCTTTGCGAAAATTAGGCTGATTGCAGCAAAAAACAATGGGTTGGATGATCTTGAGGATGTGGCGTTTGAAGGAAATGCAGGAATTAATGAATGCAGTGAAAAGCCCGCATCTTTTGCTAAGACTTTGACACAATCTGATGCAAACAATGGTGGGGGGTTTTCTGTTCCACGGTATTGTGCTGAGACTATATTTCCAAGATTGGATTATAGTGCAGAACCTCCTGTTCAAATCATTCTTGCAAAGGATGTGCACGGTGAAGTATGGAAGTTTAGGCATATTTATAGAGGAACACCTCGACGTCATCTTCTGACGACAGGGTGGAGCAATTTTGTGAACCAGAAGAAGCTTGTTGCTGGAGATTCGATAGTTTTTCTGAGAGCAGAGAATGGGGATCTCTGTGTGGGGATTCGAAGGGCCAAAAAAGGAGGAATTGGTGGCGGATCTGATTATGCAGTTGGGTGGAACTCAGGAGGTGGAAATTGTGGCTTTCCTTTTGGGGGATATACAGGTTATATGAGGGAGGATGAGAATAGATTAAAGAGGAGAAATTCTAATGGTGATTTGAGGGGGAAAGTGAGGGCTGAGTCTGTTGTTGAAGCTGCAACTCTTGCTGCTAATGGACAACCGTTTGAGGTTGTTTACTACCCACGTGCAAGCACACCAGAGTTTGTTGTGAAGGCCGCAGCTGTGAGAGCTGCAATGCAAATCCAGTGGTGTTCTGGAATGAGATTTAAAATGGCTTTCGAAACTGAGGATTCATCTCGGATCAGCTGGTTTATGGGAACAATCTCTTCTGTTCAGGTTGCTGAACCCATTCGATGGCCTAATTCCCCATGGCGGCTTCTGCTGGTACACTTAAGTCTTCCTTTCTATTATTATTTTGTTTATGCTCAATTATTGTGGTTGTTATGAATCTAATATTTTTTTTCCTTAAGTATGAACTTTTGTTTCATTTAAATGCTATATTGATCTGCATTTCTGATATCTTGAGTCTAAAGAATGGTGTATTTTTTTTAAAATTGTTAAACTTAGCATTATCTAAACCTATTCGTTGTAGTTTCTTCATTTACCCCTATAATATTGCTATAAGAAATGGAATGTAATATAAGGAAAAGAATTGGATCCATGGCTAGTACATGAATTATGCCAAATTACACTCTGGAATGAGCAGCGTAGCATGCCTCTAACTGGTTTCTAATTGTTTATGATTTCTGAAACCATAAATTCCGTAAAGCATCTTTATTGCAGAGGATTTATGTTGAAAAAGCAAGTGAAACCTGAAAGGAAATTTGTCTTGAATTATTTTTCTTTTGAAATATGCTTGCTTCTAATATCTGTTTCAAATAATTATGTTTCAGGTAGCATGGGATGAGCCAGATCTACTTCAGAATGTGAAGCGTGTCAGCCCATGGTTGGTTGAACTTGTATCAAATATACCAGCCATCCATCTCTCTCCTTTCTCGCCACCAAGAAAGAAATTGCGGCTTCCTGAACATCCAGATTTTTCTTTGATGAACCAACTTCCAATGCTGTCATATTCCAGAAACCCCCTCATGACCGGCAGTCCTTTAAGCTGTATTTCAGATGACATTCCTGCAGGCATACAGGGAGCCAGGCATGCCCAATATGGACTATCTTCAGATCTCCACTTCAACAAGCTGCAGTCAGGTCTATTTCCAGTTGGTTTTCAGCAGCGTGAGCATGTTACTCAACCTGTTAGAACTTCCAGTGGCAATCTTCTGAGTGACACCAGAAATAATGAGAATATGTCTTGCTTGCTGAGAACAGGAAATTCCACCCAGAGTCCTAAGGATAGCAATGAAATAAAGACACCCCACATCTTATTGTTTGGTCAACTCATTCTCCCCCAGCAACATAGTTCTCAAAGCTGCTCTGGTGAAACTGTTGGAAACAGTTCATCAAATGGCAATCAAGAAAAGACGGCAATGTCTTCCGATGGCTCTGGTTCTGCAGTTCATCAGAATGTTCCACTAGATAACTCTTCTGATGAAGGGTCTCCTTGGTGCAAAGATCACCAAAAATCTGACCTTGGTTTGGAGACTGGCCATTGCAAAGTGTTCATGGAATCAGAGGATATTGGTCGAACCCTTGATCTGTCTGTCCTTGGGTCATATGAAGAGCTTTATGGAAAGTTAGCCAACATGTTTGGTATAGGAAGTTCAGAAATGTTTAGCAATGTGTTGTACTGGGATGCAACAGGTTCTATTAAACACGCTGGAGAAGAACCCTTCTGGTAATCTCGTCATCTTTTCTATTTTGGTCCTCATCTTTATGTCTTTCCAATCCTTTTACTTAGGTAATCAAATTTTCATTCCAGTCTTACAAGTTCATATCTGTTTGATGCTGCAGTGAGTTTCTGAAGACAGCAAGAAGGCTAACTATTCTGACCGATTCAGGCAGTGACAATGTAGGACGATAAAGACACAGGATTTTGGTAGGATGTACAGTTTCGAAGTTGTTTCTTCTGCTTTTCTCTTTTTAGTTTTTCTGTTTTTTTTCCCCTTTCTGGAGTTGTGGAGAAGTCCACTTCATCCAATTTTGGAATATTGTAGTTCACGATTGTTAATACAAATTCAACTCTGCCCTTGATTTTCTGTCTTTGTTTATCCTATTAATTACAAGTATGCGTGAACAGAAAAGACTTTCACAAGATATTACACAGCTGTAAAATGTTGAATGAGCTTCAACACTTTCTGTCGAAAATGGCCTTTTTAAGCAAACACATCTATGAAACTGAGAAGATGATGGTTTAAGATTACAGAAATGTTGTCTATTTTGATTGAGCTTTCTGCTTCAAATCACTTTCTGCTATCAAAATTGGTGCTGTCAACTTTCAACAATCTAATATTGTCCTACTTTGAGTGGTGCAACAGCCCTTAACACAAACCAGGCCAACTTTGGCAATGTCTTATGGGCATAACCTCCCTCTGAAGCGTCTCCATTATCAGATACACTCTGAATCCATTACCATGTTGTGGAAAAGCTAGTAGATTTATAAACAAATAGAAAAGCTAGTAGATTTATAACTAGAGCTGCCATAAATAATAAAAACAAAAACATGTCTAGAGCCTAGGTTGAAACTCTGTTAGTTTGCCTTTACATAGATTTTGTGCTTCTTATAAAAACAGACAAATTCGGGTGCATTTTATCTTGTCTCTCTTCTTCTCCCTATACACTTCCCAACATATCCATTTCAACATATTTGGGTAATTGGTAAAAGTTGTAAAATTCTCCTACAAAGCCCAAGAGAAGGTATAAGTTTGAGACTCACTACCACCAAAACAAGATGAAATTCTTAAATTATCCGGTTTAATGATTGTATTTGAGTGGGTTTCTTGTCATTTGAAAAAAGAGAAAACATAACCGAATCCAAAACGAACAATATGATAAAATCCTGGATGTTTTGGTGGGATCAAGACAAGATTTGATGCAACAACCAAAGCCCTATCCGGGTCTAAAAACTTTTGCTGATATTTCTCCTTAAGTACTTACTCAAAACAGTTAAAAGAATCACAGACAAATCCCTATTTACCATGAACACCCAGATATCCAGTGATTCACATTTTAACAAGAAGATCTTGAATCAAACAAACTGTGCATTAACTTCACTGCATTTGGAAGTGTTTACAATAAGCACTTTTCAATGAAAGCACTTCCCAAATTTAGCCAGCTCTAAAACAACGGTCCAGATGCATACATAATATAAGATGAAGATAAAGATGATAGATATTAATATCCTTGGGGATTTGAAGAAATAATAATGAAAAAACAGAAGCTTAAAATTGGAGGGGATTAACTATGGTTAAGGGGGCGGAAGTCAAAGGTTTGAAGTGGGCTTTAATTAAGTTGCACGAGGCAGACAAAGATTCGTGAGTCAAGGCAAGGAAGGAAAATAAAAAACCCTAAAAAGCATTTGATTTGATCAGGGTTAGGGTTAGGGGCGTAATCCTTGACTTGCATGTGACGTTACCTTACAACAATTAGCCATTAATATGGCACATGAACAGAGTAAGATCGTGCACCATTGTTGCCTCTGTCCACTTACGGAAAATGGATTATCAAGGATCTTGATTCCATAAATAAATTTGAGGTTTAATATCTTGTTCCTTTCTAACTCTTTCATCATATTTATAATACTGTGTAAAATCAAATTGGGTTTTTGCTCCATCTCTTTTTGAATAAAAAGAATTTTTTTTTGGATAAATACAAAGACAAAAATGACACAATTTTTGTAATCAAGGAAGAATCAAAAGGTAAATATATCTCTAATATATTATTTTTCTAATTTGTTTTTTATTATTTTTTACATATTCTCAAAATCTTTATAAATTAAATTATTTTTAAAATTTTTAAATTATTATAAATATTTTCTAACACCTAAAAATATTTTTATTAATTTTCTAGCATGATGAAAAAAGAAAAGTGTGAAAAAAATTTCAATACAAAGATAAGAAAAGAAAAAGGAAAAGAAGAGACATTTTTCTTATAAAGAGAAATGAGGGTTCTCCGTCATTTTTGTAACGGGGACAAAAAAATATTTTTATATAAAAATAAATAAAAATAAAAATATTCAAACATACTTATTTCATTATTATCTACATTTTGGATGCATGCAGATCTCCGACTGTCAGTAGTTCAATGTTTATCAACATTACATAAAAATAATTAACAGTATGAAATAAAGAAATAATTACATTTAGTGGCATCAATATCAATGTGATATAATAAGAAATTCAACGCTTGTATAATTGATAAAAGACTCTTAATTTGACTATTATTTTAGCTAACCTTAAAAAAAATAAAGGCAAAAATAGTAAAAAGTGAGTTGTGGTGTACGAGATTTTAACTAACAGCGAAAAGAGATGGGAAAATAGCGTTGAGTTATAAGAGAGGTGATTAGTTTATTAATTAAAGATTTAATGAGGCTGTTTAAATATAATTATTTTAATGAACAAGATCCAAGAAATTTAAAAATATGATAATGATAAGTCAACAAACACACACAATAAGATTTCCGACATGGGAATTGGAAATCTCCAACCTGTCTTTTTATTGTTTTTGTGTTTGAAAATTTAATTTTGTTGACCAGATTTAATCATATTAAATTAAGCAGATGCGTTTTCTGAACACAAAAGGAAGGAAGTAAATTCATCAAGTTATATTGCAATTCAAAATTCAGCTGGCTGACTGATGAGTTGATTAGAAATGAAGCAAAGAAAGTGCAACTCTTTGTCATCCAAGAATACATGTATGCGTTCACACCAACCCGATTTGATTTGAGGAGAGTCAGCTTGTACTGCAAAAGGGATAAATGTCCGTGGTCGACTCGAATTTCTGTAAGCCATATAAATATCACAAACAGAAGCCGACAATCGTGACAAGCTCCAGTCAAATTTGGGGGTAACAAATGAGCAAATTTCTGGGACCAGGCAAATGAATAGGCTTTAATTGTTTGTGAGCCAGCCCAGCCCCTAAGCACGCTGAGTTATACCAGTCCAGTTCTGACACAGCCCACTGCCTACCCAACGGTTGGGTTACTTTTTCCTTTCCATCATTAGTCTATTTTGTTTTCCCCTTGCCTTTGGTGAGAGGTGTTGGTAACCAGAATCAGAACCCATAACTGAACAGGTAAATTCCAATGCTAGTTCCTAAATCTAAAGAACTAATTAGTCTTTATTAAAGTTTCGGTTTTTGCTTTTTCAGCAAAGTATTCAGACCGCCTCACACCTACCATACTAGAGAATGATTTGACAGTAATATCAAATCTATCTCATTCAGGCATAAGAGGCAGTATACTACATCTTCATAATATCGATCAACCATCAACCCAAACATAGACTATATTCCTGGGATGGAATCAATCCAATAATGATAATGATCAAACTATCAACTCTTTTGAAAATCATGTGCAAGTTAACTGAGAAATCTACAAAAATATGACAAAGGCTAAATAAACCAAATTCATAGCAAGACCAACACATTAACACCTCAATGCAATTGAGGTGGAAATTGAATGGATGGTAGAAAGTCATAGGTCAGTACACCACACCATCTGAAAATAAAGCACAATCCTTTCCCTGAAGGTCAAACTCATCCTCATGCTTAATGCCTAACTAGAGCGTAAAGCACTATGCATGACTACTACCTCAAAATCCTAACCGTGGTTTCATAGGAAAGATCCACATACCAATGAGAATAGAATCAAACACAATAAATTAAAAAAAAAAAAAAACCATTCATATTAAATCACCATGAACAAGCTATTACAAGTTTTAAGGAGTATAACATGTGCTATCATACAAGACATTACTTAAAAACTTGGCCCTGCCAATATTATCATACAAGACATTACTAGCAAAGTAGTCCTTCCCAGTACCAACATGCCTTGCTTATCATATCATCACTTACCTGGATATCAATATTAAGATATAAAATATAAAAAAGATTAGTCCAAGCCTCAAAATGTTGGTTATGCTTGAAGAGCATGTTTTCCAAAGCTAGCACAATGTGACAAATCTAAAAGTATCTACTTTGTAAAGTACCAGAAACAATTGCTTTATAATCTGTAAATAAGAAATGTGTTTTAAAGTTTAATATGCCACATCAAAAAAGAAATAAAAATTTAGCACCAAACATTTCTATCCTTTCTTTTTTGATTTTCCTATTCTTTTTTTAAATATGAAATAATTTGTGTTCTAGTTCAAAGGCAGAAAAAGGATATTCAAGCATGTGAACTTGCCATCCACGGGTAAACCAAAAAATGATAATCTACCCAACTGGTAACAACACCAATGTTATAAACCATCACTCTCTTTTCCACTCTGTGATAATCAAGATCTCATTCATTCAAGTTTGATTTGGAGATATACAGCCTACTAGATAGGCTGTAACAATCCAAAAATTTAAACTTAAAGCAATTCTCAAGTTATATAATTTTAAATGATTATCAAAAATAAATTTTGTAAAATAAGCAGAAACAACGGTAGTACTGGTGATTCACCAAAGAAAAAAGAAAAAGTTAAGCAAATAGAGTATATCACTTATGAATTGTAGTTTCTTCATTATCCCTTTTGCTTTTGCAATCTATCACAAATCAAAAGAAGATGAATACATCATATGATCAAAATGAATTCAACCTAAGATGTAGGATACACTACTCTCCTCTCCCCAAACTTCCTCCCTCTTCACACAACTATGTGTCAGACCAAAACACTTATCGAGTAGACCACCAGGATTAGGATAAACCAAAATCGTACAAGGTGAAATATACAAGGGGATTTAATATGAAAATCAACTATAAACATAAGAACATATTTCAGGGCATTTTCTACTTGAACCAGTCAATGACAGAAAGTGGAATCAGTGCTTTATAAACTGGACTACTACTTAAGGTCCAACCCAAAGACTGCACCAGATTTGAACTGTCAATAAAATATTCCATCAAAATCAAATGTACATCACACTACCTCCCCCTTTCTTTCGCTTGATAGCTTTGGCAAGTGGCATGACACTTCATAGCCCAACTTAAAACACTTAAAAACCAAAATAAAATGAAGTAATAGTTGTAGCTCCACAAATGAATTCTTCTGGTTCAGGAATTACATTCCAACACTCCAATACTATTTTATTATATACTGTTTTAATATAGTGCCTTGCACTTTACTACGTTAATTATGACATATTCTCCCACATTTTCTTAATTTTTATAGCCAAAGTCTGTTATAAAGAACAAGAATAAAAAATAAGTTTCCAATTTTGAACTAATATACATTTGAATAGTTGGACTATAAGATAGTTTTGTATTAAGATTAAAGTTTTTTTGCCTTACCCATGAAAATTGAGAATTTTTCTTCAATAAAAAGGAAAGCTGCATGGATTTTTTTTTTTTAATGTTTCATTCTTACAAAAAATAACAAAAGGTAACGTAAATATAGTTAGCTGAATAAGTTTTATAATCAAGATAACAAATAACAGTTTCTGAGAACAAAAATTGTTTTGGAAAAGCAAACAAACTTGCTAAATATTTTAAACAGGCATACAAAAATATTAAAAACGAATAATCCACAATCTTCAACACAAGAAATAAGAAGCACAAAAATGAAAACCTCAATCAGAGCTGACAGTAATATACAGCAAAAATTCCATTAAACAACGCTTAATGGTTAGAATCTCACCACTGTGGTTCCAAATTAATCAGAAACCTCAGTAGACACACTTGACTTCCAAAATTTTATATCCAATTAGGAATGCTCTGGTCGAAAAAGCTTCTAATAACAGCACCCCCAAACATTCTCTCAAAAACTAAGTATTAAATTCTTCAAACGCCAGAGAAGAAAAAATTTAAAGAGCTATTATTATTAATTATTTTTATATAGAATTAATATTATAATCAAAACATGGAGGGTGTTTAAATATTATAATCGAATCACAGCTATTAGTATTCGAAAGGGTGTTTAAATATTATAATCAAAACACTTCTAAGAACAAACCCTAAAAACCCACAACCACGCAGAAAAATTAAAACATGTACATCCACAAAACGGAAAATTAACAAAAAATGGAGGAAACAAGAAACACGAGGATGACCTCCTTTAGTTTCCCAAATCTTCAGAAGCAAACGTTTTCTCGAATTCACTAACAAGTTATACAAAAGAAGAAAAATTACTCCATCCACTACTTAATTCCAATTACTGCTTTGTTTATTCAAACATCTTCAACTAGACAATCTCCCGAAGAAACCCTAACAATCCATAATTCAAACAGACAAACAGAATAAAAATATAAACAATAATCAAAGGGAGGAACCTTGATAGGTTTAGCTGTAGTAGAGCTCGAGGCCCATGCCATCATGGATCTCGTAGTCCTTAAGAGTGATATGATCCTTATAGATGGTATACCACTTCTGAATCCGAATCTTGTCCGCTCGAGTACCGGTTTGAGCAGCCACCAGCTTCTTCAAGTCACCGATGGTGTCATCATCGTTGCACTTCACGCGCACCTTCTTCCCTAGCCGATCGTTCAACACCACCTCAATCATCTTCTCTTCCCAGGGTTCTCTGTCTTTTTCTTGTGGCTTTCTTCTGATTCTCCTCGTTTTGGTTTTGCTCGGTCTTCCCTCGAATATATATATAATTATCTCAACCGCCCTCGCGCGTAAATTGACCGCGTATAATCTAAACGACGCCGTGCAAGTGTCAGAATCATCTTCGTTGCTTTTTCACTTGTACCCATCCATCCTAAAATGACTTTTTTTTTTTTTCACTAAAAATGCAAGTCGTTAAAAAAACCATTATACGATAAAAATTATAATTTTATCATCTAAAAATATTTTAAAAAATAAAACATGCTAATTTTATATTTTTATAAATTTAAAAATTTAAAAATTAATTTTTAAAATATTAGCCATCAATTTAATTAAAATCTCACTGTTAGTATGACAGAGTTTATCTTATTTTTATTATTATAATTAAATAAATGATTAATACGTGGAAAAACAATATCATCATTTGCTCAGTGCTCAAAAGGTAAATTTCACCGTCATTCACACTTCTGTAGTGAGATTGAATAAATTGATTTGATAATAAGGGTGATAATAAAAGCAACGTTGAGGTTGTAAAAAATGATAAAACCAAAAAAGTTAAAAAATGAAGCAAAAGAAATTGAAAATTACTAGGCCAAAGGAGTATTTCCCACCCAAGGTGCACTGCATTCTCAAATTTCTTCTTTTTACCTTTGATAATTTTAAATATCTATTTATGAACAGTTAAAATTAACGAAACGTTAATCTTTTAAAATTTTATCTCTTTTTACCCCTTTAAACTTTAAAAATTAAATTTTTTTCCCAATCTAAGTTTTAAAAAATGACAGTTTTCCCTTAAGGTTTCGTTCCGAGATCTCTAGTGTCATCTCTGGCTCCATTGTCGGCAGCCTCTTTCTCTCGAAACTTTTTTTTCCTCCAACGATCTCTCTCCACCCATTTGAATACCTGATCTATGTTGGAGGAGTCATAGAAGACGAAGTTTTTTGTTTTCCCAAACGAAGATGAAGCTGTCGTCTTCCCGAACGAAGCTCTTCTCTTTCATGGATCCTCTAACGTTGATCGAACATCTAAATGGGAAGAGAGAGACCGTTGGAGGGAGAGTAAACTTTGGAAGGGAGAGGTCGTTGACAATGACACTGAAGATCTCGAAACGAAACCCTCAGAGAAAACTGTCATTTTTTAAAACTTAGATTAGAGAAAACTTTTAGTTTTTAAAGTTTAGGGAGACAAAAAGAGATTATATTTTAATTTATTTTTAATATTATAGAAAAAATAACGATTTTATTTTTACTATCGTTAATTTTAACTATTTATGGATAAATATTTGAAATTATCAAAATTAAAAGGGGAGAAATTTGGGACCTTCGATGGGAAATAATCCTTTTGGCCAAATTACTATGATCGAAGTTGTGACTAAACTATGAGCATGGATAACGGTAACTAGAAGTAAAAGGCATATTTGAGGATCATTAATCCTTTTATGTGATAAAATGATGACAGGGGTCAATGACATGTGTGATAGAATTGTAAGAGATAATTGATGCAAAAGAAAAGGTGGTTTATGAAGTTAAAAATGTGAGATAATTTGTCAAATAAAGAGGAATGAATGATGATTCAATGATGACTGTCTAATTCACCTATTAAAAATAATATAAAAATAGAAAATAAAGAAAAATATATAATTTACAAGATAAAAAATATAATCTAACATTATAAATGGATAAAAGATTACTCTTCTGACAGTTGAATTTTAACATCTTTATATATATTGAAAAACGAAACTAATTTTTTTAAAAATTAAAGGTAAAAATCAATTTTCAACGAAAATTTTTATTAAAGAAAGCTGCTGCCACGTGTTTGTTTTAAAAAATATTTATTCACCAACTCTTTTTCTTCTTCTTTCGTTTTTGTTCGATCAGTTTCTCCGTCGCACTCTTCTTCAGTCTTCATCTAACCGCAATTACCGAAGAAAAAAGAGAGAAATAACGAAGAAATGTCAGGTAAAATTAAGAATTCAGCTCATAATTCATCATCTCTTCTACCTTTTGTCGAATTCGAGTTTCTTAATGCAATCAAATTTGATTTCGTTTGCATTTGAAGTTGGGGAGAAATGTGTGTTTTAAGAATGCTTTAATTTTTTCTTTTTACAGTAGCATGATTGTTATAATTTTGTTTTTATATTATTCCTATTTTATGATTAAATTATACGAGCTTAAATTGCAGTTAATGAGTAGAGCTTGGAAATGCTTTTTCTACTCAGTTTAGAGAGGGGTCTGTGTGTAAAGAAGTGCGGATTGAACAAATTTAAGCAATCATTTTTGTTACAGTAATAGAATTTAAGTTCTAAGGTATAATTAAACTTGACAATAGTAAATTTAATTATAATATTTATATATCAGTTTTCATCAGTTACTCTCGAGTTGTTATAGATTTCAGGAATGGAAAACGTTAATGATATTTTGAAATTTTTATATCAAGAATTCAATGCTTTTAAATCATTAATATTAATGGTCAAATAATAATATTTGTACTTTATCAATTACCTATTATTGAATTTATTAGATGTAATGATTAATTGGATTCCATAAAATCTAGAGGTAATGACCGCAGCTTAGTGTTGTCTGACATGAACACTGGAGAAAGAAACGAGAAATCAAGGGAATTCTGCAATAGAATCGGCTTTAGCGATTCTAAAAGTTTGATTAATGATTTGTGGACAGTGAATCTGATAAAGTTGTGAATTCTTATGCAGCAATGTCAGGGAAGATTGTTCAAAATGTTTTTGTAGCACAGACCTACCAAAAGAATAGGAAGTTCGGGACCCAATACCAAAGGGACTGTTGTTCCCCTTGTATGCGCAACTTGCTTCCCTTTCAAGGAGGGAAGTTGACATGGACTGGCATATCTTCCATGCAAATGCGCAACCCATCCAAACACCAGAGCGGTTTTATTAACAAAGGAACTGTTTACTGCAACGGTCTGTTCTAGACTCTCACTACCCGGGTTGAAATCAAATGCAAAGATTGCATTTGACCCTAAAAAGAATTTTAAATATTCCTACCATCATCAATAAGCATCTAAATATTATATGGATTTTAGAATTTAAATATGTTTTCTGTGTTATTGAGATAATTGTTCCATTTGTGGGATCATATTGACAGCACTGATTCATCACAAACAACCTTTTACCAATATACAACTTTATATACTTTCTCATGAAATTCTTTTTTTCTTTTTTTTTGCAGCTTCATCTACTACTGCAGTACCAGCGCTTGACAAAATTGATTTTCTTAAACTTCAAAATGGCAGGTGAAGAATCCGTCCCATTATGGCATGCATTTATATTTGATACTTTCTCAGTTGGCAGTTCCTTTGTCAGTTTGAATATACTGCTATCCTATTACTAATGATGTATATTAGTTTTATGTCTGTATTGATTTTCAACTATTACCTGCATGTTCCAATCTTGAAGAAAATATTGTTAAATATACTTGAGTTTATCAAAGTCATTTCTGACTCAGTTGCTTATAGAATGTTTCTGTTCATTTTTCTCATGAAAATTCAGTGATATTCGTGGTGTTGCTGTTGCTGGTGTTGAGGGAGAACCTATCAGCCTCACTGAACCAGTTACTGAAGCAATAGCATCTGCCTTTGCTGCATGGTTATTGGAAAAGAAAAAGGCTGATGCATCAAAATGCTTGCGTATTTCGGTCGGTCATGATTCTCGCATATCTGCACAAACATTACAGGTGGTCTGTTATTCCATTGTAAAATTAAGTTTGAGCCTCATGCAATTCTAGTGGGTAGTTACAATTTTACTTGATAGCAACCAAATTATTGGAGGAGCTGTCTCCAGGAAGCCTATTCTGTGTTTATTTCTTTACTTGCTGATTTCAGGATGCAGTTTCGCGAGGCATTGCTGGTGCTGGTCTGGATGTTGTTCAATATGGGTAGGTCATGACTTTCAAATGTTTGTCATATTCTTTGTCCTGTCTATCGATATTAGCACTGATAGACATTTTGTAGTATTGGATATATCTGGTAAATGTTGATGAACCTAGCAAGCTCATTATTGATCAATGTTGAGTCATGCCATTTTTGTGTAATTGGTTATAAATTGTTTCTCAATTGAACCTATGCAAATTTTATAACTGGTTGGAGTTACATTTTGTCTCAGACAGGAATTGGACTGTATTGTATCATTTACCGATGTAAGTTTTTGCTTTTAATATCATGTAATGAGGTCCTGTACTTCTTTTGGCCAAGCAGTTTCCTTGTCTAACATATGTATAGTGTATATACTAAGTATTTAGTGTTTAGCCTGACAAACAAAGTTTTTTCCGTAATGATTGACTGTAATCGGTCATCTTTATTATTGCCATTTGCCTTTTGTAGTTTAGCATCTACACCAGCAATGTTTAATAGCACACTTACAGAAGATGATGCAATTTTATGTCCAGTTGATGGGGCTATTATGATTACAGGTAGTGTAATAAATGTTATTCTTCTATTAGCATAGAACCTTTCATGTCAAGTAAACATGCCTGAAATTTTCACACAGGTTTCCATGGACAAAATTTCATTTTGGTGTTATTAGATGTCTGTTTTAAGATTAGGTGAAAGTTTTCACCTAATGAAGCTTTTAATCTTGTGAGCAGCTAGTCATCTGCCTTACAACCGGAATGGGTTCAAATTCTTCACAAATGCTGGAGGGCTTGGGAAAGCTGATATCAAAGACATCCTGGAGCGTGCTGCACATATATACAGTAGTTTTACTGATGAAGGTTTATTGAATTCACGGAAGAAAGTCTCCGCATCTGTTAAGAAAGTTGATTACATGACTCTATATGCATCTGATCTGGTAAAGGCTGTCCGAAAAGCTGCTGGAAATATAGGTAATGATATCTTTCAGAATGTTTAATTTACTTGGACTATAATTGTAGATTAACATCATTTTCTATTATTACTTGCAGTGCATTTTTTCATTTGTTCTGTATGTATCTATTGCTATTATAGTACTTGTTTTGATTTTTCTTTTCATGGTGGTTCATTTATTTTGCTAATTGCTGTTTGGTTTGTCAAATCATAGAGAAGCCATTGGAGGGATTCCATATCGTTGTTGATGCAGGAAATGGAGCAGGAGGATTTTTTGCTGTAAGTTTTATCTGCAATAATTTTTTTGGACTGAATATTAGATTGTAGGTATAATACTTTGTTTCTGTCAAGAAGCTTTAATTCCTTTCATATTTGTTTCCTAAAATATATTAGATTGTAGAAACAGTGCTTCATTTTTGTTAAGAGTGCTTTAATTTCTTTCATGTGTCCATATTGGTCTCTGGTCATCTGTAGAGATTTTTATTGGAATATCCAAGATTGCGGAATTTGGGTAATTATCAAGTTCTGCTAGAGATCTCTCATCGTTTGATGTTTAGAATATCCTCAGGTTTAGGTTTAGTAGTCTGTTACTAGATAGGACGCCTTGGACTTTTGGTTGAATAATGTGAATGCATGTTATTTCAAGTGTTTTTATGCTCTTAGCAACCTTGGAGCTGCATCAATACCAGTACTTATGTAGACTTGTTTTTCCTATGGTCTGTCAGGCTAAGGTTCTTGAGCCTCTGGGTGCTATAACTTCTGGTAGTCAATTCTTGGAACCTGATGGTAATATATAATTCTTGAAATTTCTAGTTGAGCGTTGATATGGGAATATTTGAATGACATTTTTTCACAAAAATCAGGTTTGTTTCCCAATCATATTCCAAATCCAGAGGATAAGGTAGCAATGAAGGCTATCATTCTGGCTGTCCTTAACAACAAGGCTGATTTAGGGATCATCTTTGACACGGATGTTGACAGGTATATATGTATGTAATTTTTCTTTAGTTTTCAAACCCAATATGTTCAATAATTGGTTTTTGATCATTTAAAAGATCTGCCGCTGTGGACTCAACTGGTCGTGAATTTAATCGGAATCGCCTAATTGCTCTTATGTCTGCCATTGTTCTTGAGGAAGTAAGATTTTCTTATTCCAGCATTTTTTTTTTTTTTGTCTGCACACAAACTTTCTCTAATCTTACCCATTCGGTCCATTTGTTTCTTTCCTTTAGCATCCAGGAACAGCCATTGTGACAGATAGTGTGACTTCAGATGGGCTGACAACTTTTATTGAAAAGAAACTGGGTATGATGCAAATTGAGGTGTCTTCATGCTTATTTTCTGTAATGACTCTGCTAACAATGTGGAATTTCTTTAGGAGGAAAACACCATCGGTTCAAAAGAGGGTATAAAAATGTCATCGATGAAGCTATTCGTCTGGTAAGATGGGTTTTGAATTATCGTGTTTTAGGTTGATTAGCTACATATAATGAAGTAGGTGTTATATGACAGAAGTCTTAGATTGGAGTGCTTGTTGACAGAGTCATGAAACTAGAAAAGAAGCCTGGATTAATAATAATAAATGTTACCAACAATAATTACTGGCTTTTTTTTTTCCTGTCTAAAAATTCGTGCTGGTTGATTGATATTTCAAAATGGTATCTAACATTTTTTTCTTGTTGATTAGATGTCAGTGCTCCAACTGGCTTTGCACAACATGGTGCCTACCTTATGTTTTTGTTTTCCCCTCATAGGATAACTTATCAATAAGATCTCTTATTGTGGAGTAAGAGATCTAGAGATGGACTGACCTCAAATTAGCTTTAAGGGAATTGAATTTTGTTTCTGCTATGTGCTTGGGAGGTGGAGAGGGGTGTGGTAAAATTAAACTAAAAATAATAATAATTATAAAAGTATCCCTATAAGCTTAGCTGTAGTTATCTAACTGAAAACCCAGATAATGGTGTTCTGCATGTGCTATTCTTTTTAGTCAGTAATGAAATATCTAGATTTTCACACCGGACTGTCTTGCTATGTCGTCATTTGATACTTCAGTGATCCTTATTGGAATTTATAACCTGTAAACATTGTCAGGTAGTCAGTTAGCTTTTTGTTTCATCTTTTGAAAAAACTTACTAATAGCAATGCTGACAGAATTCTATTGGAGAGGAATCACATCTGGCTATTGAAACCAGTGGCCATGGAGCTCTCAAGGAAAATCACTGGCTTGATGATGGGGCATATCTCATGGTATGCTTTTATTGCAATCTATTGGTTTGGCCTTTTTAAGCATGTTAAAGTAGCTAATCATGAATCAATCAAATAACCAATGTTTCTGGGTATGAATTTTTTCGTCAACTGCAATGTTGTTTCAAATGCAGGTTAAACTCTTAAATAAACTTGCTTCAGCCAGAGCTGCTGGAGTTGGTGGTGGTAGCAAAGTATTAACTGATTTGGTAGAGGGCCTCCAAGAACCAGGATTTGCTGTGGAATTGAGACTGAAAATCGATCAAAACCATCCAGATCTTAAAGGAGGGTATGTTGCTGTATATATTCTGTGTTAAGGATGTTCATGTGCCATTGCAGTTGAGGATTCTGATAATTGGGAATTTGCAGATCTTTCCGCGATTATGGGGAGGCTGTGTTGAAACATTTGGAGAACCATATTGATTCTCATCCAAAGCTTCAGAAAGCACCAGTTAACTATGAAGGGGTATGTTAGAAACAATGTTATGTAGACATTAGTTGAAGCATTCACATAGCTCCTTAACTAGTTGAGAATATTGGATTCAGATCAAATCTGAAACTTTTTGTTCTACTTATCCCTACAATTTCCTCTTTTTTTCTTTTTTCACCTAAACAGGTTAGAGTTTCTGGCTTTGGTGGGTGGTTCCTTCTAAGACTCTCTCTTCACGATCCTGTTCTTCCCCTTAACATTGAGGTAGAAAAGTACCATCCAACATTGCAGAAATTGTAGAACGATTTGCCAGATTAAATTGAAACTAACATAAATCTGCAAATACTGTAGGCACCTAGCCATGAAGAGGCTGTGAAACTTGCTCTCGTGGTGTCTACTGCTGTTAATGAGTTCCAAGCCTTGGACACATCTGCCTTGGAAAAATTCATCAAAGTGTCGTAAGTGATACCATTGGATGACGGCCTTCATTCTGATGTCAATTTGTAATATCGAAGCTTGGCTATGGTGTGGCTAACTCACTACAATATTGGCAGGTAATATGGAGCTGATGTGTAGTTGAAAGTCTTGTAAACTTTCTTTCTCAGAGGGAAGGCGACCGCATTACCCAGGTTCAGTTTTCACAGAAATGAATAACTCTAAAATATTTACAAATTTTGGTTTGATGGAAGGTTTGAGTTCTGAGTTTATGTAACTTGCATTTATGACAAGTGGCTGTCTATCCAGATGCATGGGAGGCTGCAACCTGCAAAAGTTTATTTGAAAGTGAGAATATTATTATTTCAATAAAAATTATTTGCACAAATTTGTGCATAAACGATGATATATCATTGTATGATTAAAAATTTTGAATTAAAGATAAAAATAATACTTAATCATATAAAGGCATATTATTATTTATATGTAAATATATATTTATTATTTATATATATAATATTATTTTTATTATCTAGTCGGATTTACTCAATCGTTTGATTTTGGCTGCCTTTAGGCTAGGTTAATGCTTATATGAAAACCAATGTTTAATTGGGGTGGGGAACTGAATTCATCTATCAACCGGAAGAATAAAACTACAACTATGAATAAATTTGATTAATTTATTTGTATAAATTGAAGTGGTAATTTGTAATTAGATAATCAGATTATTTAATTTTTCTCACTTTAAAATTTTCAAATAAGATATTACAATTTCAAGTGATATAAATAAGTATAATGGATTTATTTGTTTATTTTATATTACTTAAATTGGAAACTTCGTGACCAGAGGACCTATTGAAAATTAAAAAAAAAATGGTTGAAGAGTCCACTTAATAGAGTAAATAATAATACTAATATAGTCACCAAGTTAATTAGAAAATTACCTTTTAAAAATAAAGTTCCAAGTGTTTTATAATAATGTTACCTATAGTATGGTGTGATATATTACAGACAAATATATATATATATATATTAAAGTATATAATATAAAATGATATATAGTGATTCATATTGGTAAAATTAATTATACAAACTAATATATCTTTTTGAACTAAATTAGACATATAATTAAGGGTGAATACAAATCAAATTGAGTTCGAACACCCTTTAACACAAGTTTAGTTAAAATATAATATGATTTGACTTGATTCGATTTGATAATTTGAATTTTTGCATCAATTCGGTTTGGATTTATGGCTTGGATTCATGGTTTAAATTCATAACTCATTGGCAAAAATTATTTTTTTACTAAATAATAAGTAAAACTATCGATTTAAATCAAACTTGAGCTAAATTGAAACAGACACCCTTAGCTCGAGTTCAATTTGATTTAAAAAATGAATATAATATTTTGATTCAAATTTAATTCAAATTTAAATTAAACAAATTCAAATAAAACCAAACAAAGTCGAGTTAACTTTCGAGATCGAGCCAACCTAATTTGGTTGTAACTTAAAACTAGGATAGTCAACTGAATTTTTTAGTGTAATTAAATATTAAATATACACATTTGTATTCATTTTCTGATTGTATTATTTATTTTGTATGATAAAATTTAACTATAATTTTTAATATATATATATAGACTAAGTTAATAATAATTTAATAATATGATTTCAGTCCTTCATTTATTTTTTAAAAATATTGGTGACAATAAATTAAGACTGAAAATAAAATGAAAAATATGACCAAAAAAAAAACTTTAATTTAATTTTTAGAATTTTTTATTAATTTATTTTGAAAAGATATATAATAGGACATAATAAAATGTAAAATATATTATACAAAAAATTAGATTTTCGATATACGATATGTTACATGATTGGACTAATAAAATACTTGAAGGCTACCAGAGCAGCTGCCAAACCATTTGCAGATGATACTATTAATATATATGACAAACTAGTTTAGATTTCTACATTTTCATTTCTTTTTCTTCTTTTTTTACTTTTTAAACCTAAACAATTGCTTTCCTGTGCCCAAGAAGCTAAGCAGAGGTAGGAGTGTTTATCAGCTTCATCATGAAGCTGAACTTGATATCTGGAGAGGTCCTGGGCTGAGGCCAGTTTGCTCCTTCTGGAACCTTAATACTTTTGAAACCCTGCCCTTTGTATAGTTTTATCGCCCCTGGGTTGTTCAAATCACAGTGCAGCGCTATTGCACGGCAGCCCCAGCTCCTGGCTTTTGCCTCTGCCTTTGCAATCAGCCTCTTCGCTATTCCCTTCCTTCGAAATTTCTCCCGAACTGCAACATTGGATATGTATGCAATTCCAGTCCTGATAACAACATAAAATTCAATTACCCAGAGAAAGAATTTCTGTCAATCTGCTCAGAACCTTATAAGTATCGTATCGATACACCAGAGAGCTATGAGTGGCGACTGTCAAGAATTCCAATTAAACATTTTCATCTGCATCTTTTTAGAGCTTTAGTCCTGGAAATATTTCCTTGATACTAAACCAGCATCACCATTATTCTCACTAGCTATTAACAAGGCAACAATAAGACACTTGGAGCATTCCCCATCTATATCATCTTCAATAATAAGAACAGAACTACAGACATAAACTTCAACCTCAGAACTTTTTCACTATCAAGGGTCAAATATATAAACTAAGACAAAACATGGAACATACAGCTAGAATCATTTTGATCCTTATTTAAGGATCAAGACCCAAACGCGTAGAACCCTATAGTACCATTGACAAACAATAAATCTGAAAATCAAGGTGAAGTCTCACTAAGATATGTGATAGTAATCTTCAAATAAGATGCACATATATAATTGATAAACGATAAAACTATGTGCACACACTTTTAGGTATACAGTTGGATACAAAGTTATATATAATTTATCATCATTGTGATAAGATGATTTTGAATTAAAGATAAAATAACATCTAATCATATGATGACATATGATCTGTGCTTCCAATTGTATACTCAAAAGTGTTTACAAATAACATTGCTCATTGATAAAAAGCAGGGTACAGAAAACAAAATCAGCATTCTTCATACAAAATACAGCACATTGTTTCCAATATTTTAAAACATAACAACCTTTTTGCTATCCAATGCCTCAACATAATCATACAGTTACTAAACAATAATAATCATCAAGCAACAGAGAGCATGATTCACATTTTCTAATAGAAGTTTGCACCAAGTTAAAAATCATCATCATTTTCTAAGGTTAGCAGAGATAAGCCAAAGAGTATATAATAAACTCACCTTCTCTGCCGAAGAGGTCCCTTCCTTGGAAGAAAGTCAGCCACTGTGTCCACTGTCAAAATCCCAGCAACACAGCCTCTATTCAGACTGAATATTCCATCAAGCCCACCAATTTTGAAATCTTCACTTCCCAAAAAGAAGGGTTGATCAACCGAGCCACTGACAACAGCCACCAAGCAAATTCTCCTACAACCATGCCGCTGCACAGTCAATCCAGATAGCATAGCAAACAACCTGTCAACGCGCAGCACCAGATCTAAAGGAAATGAATACTCGGGGAAGAAGCAACTGCAGTGAGTCTCAGCCACTTCCCAACAATCCTCCAACCTTGCCTCCCTTACAACTATCTCAGGAGACACTGTTGGAAATAGTTCAACCACTTGACTCGCTCTGCATACTCCTGCAATCCCAATTGCGAAATCACTTTAAATCGATCATATATTCACACCCACACATACCAATTCATCGAAACAATCAATTTCTAGCCCAGATACACAAATACACTTAATCCCGTTATTGACTACCAAAGTAAGCAAATTTGAAGAAAAAAAATCAAGATCTGAATATACCCTTTAGATAGAACGATGTTATACTTGTGGGTATATTGAAAGATGATAAAGCTAGCCAATAGTTTAGCATAGAGGGGAAAAAAAGAAGAAATATAGCATAGAGGAGAAAATATAGATAAAGAAGTACCTAATTTGGAGGTGTTATGAGAAAGAGAGAGCCTGGAAGATGAACAAGAAAAGTAAGAGAGGGAAGATTGTTTGTTGAAATTGAGATTGTTAACGGTGAGAGAAGAGATTCCAAAAGGTAAGGTTAGCATGTTAATGGGAGATTTGTTTGTCTCAATTCTTTTGGGTTTTGATTCAGAAATAGAACAAAACTCCACTGGAAAGGATGCTGGACTAGTTCATACTTTGAAATAACGCACGTGTGTTTTGCCCCCCACCGCTTTGCTAACCTGTGGGTAGCTTCTTTTTTTTTAAGAATTCACTATTATATTTTTAAAATAAAAAAATTGTCGAAAAAAATTGATTTATATATAATAAGATTAAAAAATATTTTGAAAAAATGTATGATATGAAACAATATTTTAAAAAAGTATAAAATTATAATTTAAAATCATATTTGATAAAAATATATTTAAAATTGATGACATGGTATAAGCAATGTTTTTAAAATTGAGTGTCCAATATCAATCCGATACAGAGGATAATTTGCTTCAATTGATGATCAGAATAGTTAACGGTTTAAAAATAATAGTAAAAATTTTTTATATAATTTATGATTAAATATATAATTTTACTTATTTTATATTAAAATAAATTTAATTTGATGATATTATTTAAATACGATAAATAAAGTATAGGTTCAAGTTTTCATATTAAATTTTTGAAAAGAAATCAACTTTTTATGTTAATCAAGTTAAACCAAATTTTATATATAATCTGACTAATTTGATTAGTAATTAACGGTTGATCTAATTTAATTTTTAAAACCGCGGTCATAAATGAAATGATAGATATCTGGTGTGAGAAAGTTTGATTAGGAGGAGGAAAATGTTTCTGTTTTGTAAGAAAAAAAAATTGATAAAACAGATTTAAGTACAAAATTAAATACATAGATGATATATTTCCTAACATGCTCGCAACAATACAGACTATTCTTTATCATTAAACTTCATTTTTAGTATAAATAACAAAACCAAACCAAAAAAAAATAAAAATTAACATTTTCACTTCTGGTGAACACAATAATCTAAGAGTCTGTAAGATCACTTTTATGCTTCGTAAATCTTTCTTATTTTCTGCCAATTTACCTAGTAATTAACAGGAAGACTGTTTAGGAAAGACAGAGTTTGAGGAGATGTTGACTTTCCAAACAAGGAACACCATGAAGGAAGCTTGGAAAGTACGTTTGCTGCTCTTGCCGTTAATCGGTCGAAATCTGTTCTCAGCTTTAGAAGGAGATGTTCTCCTTTTCCGTCTACCTTTTTAGCTGATCGCGTGGAATTTTTAGCCCAGAAAAGATTCAGATCAAACTTTGTTGGTGCATTTTTTCCTCCTGAGTATTGGATTATGAACCATCCATCCATGCTGATCTTTTCATCGCGGGGGACTAACTCCCCTGAATTGTCTGTGCATTCCAGGTTAGGAGCGACAAGTTCAGTTAAGACAAGAATGAAGCACAGAAAAATAATAAGCTTGGCAGAAGGATAAGGATGCAGATTGAAAAGGTCATTGTACCTTTGAAAGTGAAATCTTCTATTTCCTCAGCATTGATAGCAAGAGACCAACGGACAGAGCCCTTGGTATCAAGTGAAATTTCTGTGATTCTTTCATCGCTCTTGGCCTTGGATTCATCATTAACATGTATTGTGGGAATATCTGACTGGCTCCACCCATCTTCGGTGTTGTCAAAGGTCAAGCAACCATATTTCATGGACAGAGTAACCATATCAACAACCTTATCTCGACCACAAATGAAGCCTTCTTTCATCTGTTCAACCTCCTTTGTTAGCTTTCCGGGAGTAGAAGAAAATAAAGCTATATATGAGCTTGGTTCAGGCTTTGCACCAAATCTTCCAGTTGCGTCTACAACATGCACAACCTGAAAAGATCATAAAAAATAATCTCCATTATAACATAGCATAACTAGTTTAATGGAATCTCACATTGGAAAGCCATGACCATATTTAACAACGTGATAACCCTATTTGGTGAACTGAAAAGCTAGAGCACCGTAAAGAATATGCAGTAACTATAGAGACAACACCATCAATTTGACATACTTCAGTTCATCTGGGTTATCATCTAGCCATGTCAAAGCTAAAAAAATAAGAGGCAATGCCATATTTACCTAGTATTAATGTAACTTACATTCACAGCTCTGGAAGTGTCTTCAGTGAAGGGGGGAACGGTATGAGATAACACCAGGATGAGTGAAAAGCCAAACAGAAACAATGTTGCAAAGACAAATGGTTTTTTTGCACCTATATGACAATTTTACACAACAATCAATTAATACATGAAAGCAAACACACAAAAAAGAAACTCTCCATTCCATTTTCTTCCCAAGTGAACTCCTTATCAACAACCAAATCAAAATGGTGAGAATCAATGGAGACATTTTGATAAATGTACTTCCAACCTTAGACCTCAACATGATGTGATTACAGCCAATGGATGACGGTGAAATGTTGGTCTGAATACACTAAAATTGCTTCACAATTAAGCAATTGACACCCTATCTAATGTTAGTGTTGATTGTCACCAACAAAATTGTCAGTGCCATAAGAAATATGCATACCTGAAAGATGAATATACGAAAGGAGATACACCAGAGTTAGGCATATGAAAATAGAAATAACACCGGCAAGTATTACACTTCCCAGCCATTCAGGGGTGCCACCTGGGTCCCTGCACATGGATGCAGAGCAGGATCAACTGACAAGTGAAGTTACTAAATTCATGTAACGTATGACAATGTAATCCAACTTTCACAAATGCGAGTATGATGCAGCTTGACTGTAGGCTTTAAGAGACCTGTGTAACTTGTGCCCTTGACAACTAACTATGTTCCACTTAGAAATTTAGCATGCTAAACAACCCATAAAAACAATGAAGTGTATGAAAGAAATTGAACGAAAAATGCACTATTTTTTTTAATTTGAACAAAACATGGTTTTTTTACTTAAACATCAAATGATTGACATCAGTGAAGGAAGTTTTACCTATCAATTCGAACCAAAATTGCAACTAATGTGACAGCCAATCGAATAAAATTTCCAGCAGAAATTAAAATTGGTATGGCCAAGCCCATAAGCAGAGTTGCAAGTTTAAGTGGCCTTGGTAAGCGGGCTGGGGTCAGAGTTGCTTCAAACAAGCCATCTGAATATCCAAAGTAAGAAATTACTTCAAAGCAGCCACTTGGAATGATGAATTAAACATATGCGAGAGTTAAAGCCAGGAAGTATCCACATGATCATAACTCATGAATCTCATAAAATTTTAACAAAATCATGGTATCTAAATCTCAGATGCATCTCAAGCAGAAAAAGTAATGTCCATATTCTAGTAGCTGAGAGCTGTAACTGCAAACTTACATGCAAAAGCAGGAGGTACTAACCAAACAAGAGCCAAATAAGAGGATCCGATTTTATAATAGTTTCCAATCACTAGAAGGATGAACCACTGAACAAAACCAGATTTAAAGAGCCATCTTTCAGCCTCTAACTTGATCAACTCAGCTTGAATATCAGCTGATAACTGCTTCCGCTTGGCATATACTTTTGCAAGATATGTTTTCAGAATAACATAACCCAAATGTTGACCAGTGAAAGCCCCAAGCAAAGCAGGTGCAGCAAACAACCCAACCACCAACCAGGGACTTGCCACATAAGGCACTGGGGATGAGGAAATTTGGGGTAAAATAAAGGCAATGAGAACAGAAAAACTAATTGAAAACACCCACATGAGGATTGCACTCAAACAGGACAAGCCCAGTGACATTGCAGCTGGATAACCACCCATAAACAATGATGCAGCCCATATCAAAAGTGATTGCATTATCACTGAATTGTGAAGCATATTTGCAAAACGATGACGATATATGATCATGTAAGTTCCCTGAGATAAATAAAGCGTTAGAAAATATGTGGATATGTCATTTCAGGTTAGCAGAATGCCTCACACAACCCACCCCATTACCCATGACAGATAACCGAAAGGTGGAGAGTGGGTGGGCAGTTTATGACAGTGTTCAAGATTTTAGCAGTTACAAAGGTACATTACCAGAATGTCAAAGTACACAGCACTCTCATGGTCAGTTTTTCCCTCTTCTTCCACTGCATTGCTTCCAGGAAGATGAGAGGATGAAGCACCCTGAAGCAGAAATGCGAGCATATTTTCTCCTAAATGCTGAAGAGACCCTGATTTTAATAGATCTAATTTGTCATTCTGCAAATGTAAAATATTCAAGTTAGAGCAATACTATATGTGTCCACTTTGGGTACATAAATACATACATGCTCATACGTGTTATCATATGATTGGGTGTTGTTTTATCTTTAATTCAAAATTATCCAATCATAAAATGACATGTATGATGTGTGCATATTTGTGTACCCAAAACGGGTACACGTAGCTTTGTTGTTCAAGCTATAATTAGTACTCAAGATCAAGATAAGATTAAATTCATGAAAATCCCCTATAATTTTGCACACCAGGAGATTTCTTAATTTCTTTCCATTCACTAACAACTTGATTATTTTTAGACAATAGTAGATAGAAACAACAATCATAAGGAGTTCTATTGAAGCCAAGAAATATAGGCCTGCCTGCTATCCACAGTAGAATAAATGGAGTTTTTCAAAAAAATAAAAGAACTCCGAGTAAAGGAAAAGAATAATATATATAGAAGATACACCTTGGTGTGATATACTGCACTTCTATCTGTGTATGCAAAGTCAAGACCTGAAAGACCAGCTATCTCTTTGTATATCTGGAAATCAGTGGCAGATGTAACGGCTCCAGAAGAAAAAAAATCCTGAAACATCAAAATTCTCAGGATTAAGTGTTGCTGGTAGCACAAGCATACACAAAAAATGAAAAGTGCAGTGGAAGAAAATAACCATGAAAATATGGATCCACTAACCTGTGCTATTATCTGACCACAAGGGTATTTTGCTACTGAAGCAAAGGTCTCGATAGCCCATGGATGAGGACCAGCCTACAAAACAACAAACAAAATATAAGTAAAGAAAATATGCTTAACTGATAACTCAAATAAATAAAAAATTGTGGAATATATAAGAAGCAGTTGTGATTATTTGATACCATCTGGTTCAAGACGAGATGAAAAAAAAAAAAAGGAAGAGAAGATCTGGAAAAAAGAAAACAAACATGCTCTTCTGCACTCAAACCATACATAATTCATCAACGATTAGTATATTACAATACTCATATAAATTAGAGATTAGAATACAAATGGTGGATTTTGTCATCATACATAGGATAAAGTTACAAGATTATCTTTCAGTAATGTCTGGGCTAAAAAAAATAGTAAGGACAGAAACTGGAATTTGACAATTAACTTAATTCAGCAGTCAGTGGTATTCCATCAGCTATACAAAATCACGTTAAACTGTGAGGCATATCAGTTAAATGTGTAAAATCAGGGCGTGTGTGAGAAGTGTTTCCAGCATGCCAACAATAAGGAATATACAAATCCAAAAGTCAAGTAGAAGAGTAAGCTCTTAGCAGTTAGTATGAGCTCCCTAGAGGCTTTCCTTCACTATATTACTTTGAATATAATATCTCACCAAACAAAACAGCCCCATTATGGACTTGGAAACTATGAAGACATACCATTCAAAAGAAAAAAACAGGGAAGATGGTTTGGAAGTTTAGATGTGTCATCATGTCAACAATAATGGCATTAAATAAATGAAAGCTTGGCACAGACCTATTTAACAACTAGGCCATCATAAAAAAGAATCTCTAATCAAATGCATCACCATCAATTGAAGAGTTCACAACCATATGCAGTCAAATAAATGAAAATAAAATAAAGAAGCACCTGAAAAATGCTAGACTTCCCTCCAATACCCATAGCCTCTAAATCAACAGCCATACGAATAGTTGTACTCCAGGGATGCTACATTAAAAAATTGAATGCATGTAAGATATGATTTTCATGGAAAATTACAAGCTTTGAGAATTAAGTAACAAACATTATTTTATGTTCAGAAACGACAAAAGAGCAAAATAAGTAATTACATGTAGCCCCACAGACCAAGTACTGAATTATTTGGGGCACACAGACATGTCATATCATCATATGAACTATTAATACTAAGTCCAAATAAAAAATGAAATTGGAATCCATTCAGCATATGCATTTAATATGCTTCAACCTGAGTTATGAAACTATGAGCACCATTTAGACCCTCCTCCTCCCCTGTATTAAACAAAAATATGAGAGCATTCTTAAATCCATGAGCCCATTGAGATGTTGCTCGAGCAAGTTCCAGCATAACAGCAACACATGAACTACAGTCTCCAGCGCCTTCCCTGAACCAAGCCAAGCACTTTGAATCAATTAAATGTGTATGCACTTGATAACCAAAAACAGACTGTAAAGGATCAAAGTTAAAAATAGAGCTTGTCACATTCAAAAATAACCAGAAAAAGGCACCACTCTACGTAGACAGTAGTCAAAGAACTAGTTAAAAGACTACAAAAGTGGAGAAGTCATACGCAGCAAAAACAGTGTCGATGTGAGAAGAGACCAGAATAGCATTTTCTGCTGCCTCTGATGCATATTTTGGTGTAATTCTGACTACCACGTGATTCAGGTCTGCATAAATAAGTGTTCTTCCCTTAAACACGCCACTGACCAAACGATTAGCACCAGACTTTGCATTGAAGAAGTCCACTTCCACATCAACTTCCCAATGAGCAGTTTTCTTAATCTTTTCAGTTTCTGCCAAAACATACTGTGGTGAAAAGAATGTTAAGCTATGACACTTAAAACATTCTTGTAGAAAAAAGATTATCCAGTCATCATATTGATACAAAAGCGATATTTATAAAGAATCAACAACAAACTGTTTGGCAGCATTAGATTAATACAAAAAGGCGTTAATTAAGAATACATACAACTTATACACTGCAGTGAAAGGAGTAAAGCTGAAGAACGGGAAAATTCATTATTACAAAATTATCAGTTTTATTTTCAAAGTTGTAACAAACAAGATAACATCAACAAAATTATAAATCGATAGAATGAAACGAACCTGCACAGCGCGATCAAGGGCGTCAGAACCAACAGGGTGTGGGCCCAATTGAGTCAACGTCTTGACATGTTCCATGGCCGCAATCTCAGAAAAGCCTCTCTTGCCGGCCTGCTCAGAACTGAGCGGCGGAGGCATGGATTCAAACTGATAATAGTAAACGCCCCAAGAGCTGTATTTAAACAACACAAGTAAAACCGTCACCACGAAACCCGATCTCTGCGCTCTCCTCAGGTGAGTGTTGTTAACAGTCTTAATCTCTTCGTGAGGCGGTTCGGCGGCGTCGGGAGGCGGCTCCGCCGAAGTGGCTTGCGGCCGCTTTCGCATAGTGAAGTTCGAAGTCGAGCGAGAGTGAGAGTAAGAGTTCGAGATACTTATGCTGCGTTGCGGGAGTCAAGAAAAAAGAATTTCAAATTCGAAGGCAAATAAGATCCAGAGAGCGAAAGCTCAATTGCAGTCTTGCAAACCACGAAGAAGATGATGAAGAATTTTATCTCGTTACAAGCATCATTTTATAAAAATTCGCGTACGACCTCGCGTTGACACTTAATATTTTCGAACTGCCAACTAACTTCAATTAATTTACTTTTTTTTCAGTTCCGCTACTCTCCTAAAACGGCGTCGTCCTCTCTTTTGAAAGAATCGAAAGATAACAATTTCGGTCTGATTTTAAAAATCCGATCCTCTTTGACAATTAAGGTAAAGAAATTTTTCAATAAAAATATAAAAAAAGATAAAAAAAATTTTGTAATCGTGGATGGCCAGTGATAGAGATATATGTATCTTTTTTTCTATCTTATCTGATTCTCATTCTTGTTAATTTTTTTATTAATATATTTATTTAAAATATTAACTTATTTTTATAATTTTAAATTATTTTTATTTTTTAAATTTATTTAAATTTTTATTAAATATATAAAATTGATTAATATATTATATTTGTTATATTTGAAATAATATTTTAATTTTAATTTTATTATTTAATATATTTATATTAAATTTAAAGAATATTGAGGGAAGATTTTTAATTGTTCGTCCTGTAGTTGAGGTACTGGTCAGGTTAGTTAATCGCAGAGCCGGGGACAGCTGGGGGAATCAATGGAAAGGGATTAAATTATTTTATTTTATTTTTTTCAAATTGAAATTTAATTATATTGTTACAAATTTTTCCTTCACAGGAGAACATTAATTTATTAGGTGATGGGATTACAAGAAAGTTTTGAAAGTAACATTTTACGTTTATAATTGTATAGAGAGAGAGATGAGATTACAAGAAAGTTTTGAAGGTAACATTTTACATTTATAATTGTAAAATCTATTTTTTATTGAATCGGGAGGAAATTTTCAACAAAAATGAAAACGAAAATAGATTTAAAAAATGGATAAAATATTAGGATAAGATAAATATATTCTAAATTTGTCAATTTTTTTTACATATTTTTAAAATTTTTATATATTAAATTATTCTTAAAAGTTTTTATTATTATAAATATAATTTTATATTTAATAAATATTTTATTATTTTTTAATAAAGATGAGAAGAGAGAAATGTACGATAAAGAATTTTTCTTACTAGATAAAAAAGGAAAAGAAATAAAATTTTTTCCATAATGAATGAAGATTTCTCTTTATTCTCATATCAGAAATTAGATGGGGACGTAGAAAAATTTTATTTACAAGAGTAGACACCCTAATTACCGTATTTGACTTTTGTTCTTATTGACTATCTCTACTCAAATACTCTATTTGAGTTCGTTTAAAGGCTTTATTTGCTCGAACATATTAAATTTTGGTATTAAAAATACTTATAAGATTTTTATTTTTTTTATGCATAAATTAAAGAGTTATTTCTCAACGATTTCATGTTGTAAAATGACATAAGGCCCAAATTTGTCGCATATTAATATTATGGAAAATAAAAATGAATAAACCCTAAATTTGGAAATACAGGTTGGACTCCATATTTCAGTATTTGAACTTTTTTTTTTCAAATAATTAAATTAAAATATGTTGGCAAGTCTCGTTTACAATAAAATTAAATTTACCACAAGAGAGTCAATATTTTTATAAAATTTCAAGATCGATAATCGGGTTCAACAATAATCCTGTCAGATATAAAACACCAAAGTGAAAGAAGGAAAAAAAGAAGTCCGAGAGAGAGCCTCTAGAAGTTAAAAAAGTGATTGCGTTGCCGCCTCTCTTCTCACTGCAGATCCCAGTGCCAGAGAGAAGCGCCTTCGCTGTCCCTTTCAACTCTCCAGAATTTTCGAAAAACGTAGAAATCAAAAACACAAAAGTACTTAGGGTTTTATTTTCGGTTGTAGGCCTTTCTTCTTATAGCGATGTCAGGTATCCATCGATCCTCAAGCGCGCCGCATAAACACGGCGGCCTTCCTCCTCAAGAACTTCTCGATGATCTCTGCAGGTATTTTGTTGTTCTTCTTTCACGCTTCGATTCTTTTGCTCATCTCTTTATCAAGTGTTTTGTTGCTCAGAACTTCGTTTCGTATATGCTTAATGTTGCTTTGTTTCTTTTGTCTGCTTTAGAATGTATAGAATAGCTTCTTTTTAATCGATCCATTAGTTAATATCCTGTAGATAACGATATATCTTATGATAAGCGATTAAAGCTAAGTTGCCATGTTAAGTTTTGGATATCCAGCATGGAACTTACTTGTCAAAACTTGGCTAATGACAACGGGGTGAATTAGTGATAGTTAATTATACATTAAGCTTAGCACTTTGGAATCTGTTACTTGATTTGAGTAGTTTCTATTTAGGAAGCACAGAAACAGAAACACGCCAAGCATCTCCAAAACGTTTTGGTTTCTAAAATGGTCTGAAACTGGTGTGAAACGTTCCGGACGTGTTTCAGAAATTATTAAAAAATTGGAAACACATTTCAAATGCAATTTCGTGTTTGAGCTTAAATGAAGAACAATGATTGCTGTATTCAGGCTCCTGGGATTAAACCTTCAAAATGTGGTGAATCTCAGACTCTAAATGTTTGGAATTATTCCGATACCATGACAACACCATTAACCCTGTCATTGAAGGCTTCAATTGTGGCCTTTTCACTGGATTGGCTGATGAAACAGTTAAATTATGGAGATGAGAGCTTCAAAGGAAATGTACTAAGCATTTTCTGGTCCAGGTTTTGTTAAAACAAGAGAATGCGGTGACAGACCTGCCAGTCAATCAGGAATCAACCAAAAGTAATTTCATACCTGTAAGACAAAAGAATGCAGTGACACGTGTTAAATGATAGTTTTTGGCAATGTTGCTGTCATCAAGAATTTTCCCATCTTCATTATTTCAAAAATCTTGTTGACTTAAAAATCTTCTGCTTATTCTAACTAGCTTGCACGCTTGTAAACTAAGGGGAACAAAAATGATAATGGTTAAAAACTCTGTACAGTACACACTTTTAACAAAAAGAAAAAGGTTATTTTAACTTTTTAATGAAAATTTGATATTTATAAAAAAGAAGAACCCTATATTTTTCATATTTATATGTTTCCCCATGTTTCTATTTCCTATATATTTAGGGGATATGCTTCAACATATCCGTTTTTGTCTTTCCACGTTTTCGCATTTCTGTATATGTGCTACTTACGTTTCTATAGTTGTTGGATACTAAAATGGAAACATGAGAACATTTAAAATACAAGAACAAGTTGGCAATTTGTTAGATTTGCTATGTCAGTGAATTTTTTGAAACTCTTTTTATTAGTAAGTTATGATGATCATTGTATAGTCTTTATTTTATAAGCATTAGAATTGTGTATCGGTTTTGTTGTTGCAATGCACCTATATAATTGCATATATAGTGGCTTATCTTTTCCCTTGTTCCTTTTTTCTTTTCATATCCATTATTTTTTATTCATGTCTATTCCCTTTGGTCAAATGATTTTGCTACAGTCGATTTGTGTTGAATGTGCCTAAAGAAGATCAACAATCATTTGAGAGGATTCTGTTTCTTGTGGAGTACGCACATTGGTTCTACGAGGATAATTCAGTGGAAAATAATCCATCACTGAAGTCATTAAATTTGAAGGAGTTCACTTCATTACGTATCCTTTACCATCTGTTTTCGTTTTAACTTTATTTTTAGTAAGTTGATGTTCATTTCTCACATTAATGCCATATCCTTTCTGGGATTATCGTCAACCAACTTTCAACTTTGTATTAGCTCATAATAAGCTAGAGAAAAAACAAGTTGTTTAGGCATTGAATATCATCACATAATGCACCTCTGTGACCTGTATATTCAAATGTTCTTGATTGCTTTTCTGATGCTTTTCTCTTGTTTTTCTTTTTTGTATCTGTTGCACAAGTTTGGAAGTTTAGGGCCAGACTATGTGGTGCATATTTAAGGTTTGACAAGAGTACAATCTAAATACTTGTCAGGTGTTACTAGACATAGTTTTTAAGTGGCCTTGAAGTGACTATTTCGGAAGGAGAGCACACCAAGAAACATAGATTATAGAGTTGAGCAAGAGGGTGTATTTTAATTTCTGTTTCATGGAATATTTTTTTTCTTTTACAAATAAAATCAAAAGGAACTTCCCACAGATGATAGACTGTTTGATTTTAACGTGGATAAAGACAAAATATATCATGGTCAGAAAATTTCATGTCTGAAAATGAATACATTTGAAAATAGCACAAGATAAGGACAAGATAAAGCTACTTAAGACAATTTTGCTGTATGTAATTTTTTAAATTGGAAGAGGAAAATGTTATTTTGGCTAATTAAGGAATGATTTCATTGCACGTGAATTCAGGGTGCCACAAAAAAGATTTGTGCAGCCTGATTCAGATAGTGTAATAAGTTTCTGGAGTTGAGCCCTCATTTTTTATTGCTGATTGACCATTTTCTGATTTTCTTCATGTGCTTGTTTCTATTGTAATATATTTCTTGAGGTGAGGTCTCATCTTTTTTGCTGATTGACCATTTTCTGATATTCTTCAAGTGCTTGTTTCTTTTTTTCTCCAGGTTGTCATATCTTTATTCACTTACCCTTTGTTTCCTTAATATATCTCAGTTTTTAACAGTTGTGATGTACTTAGACCTTATGTTGCTCACTTAGACGACATATTCAAGGATTTCACTTCTTACAAGGTTCGAGTTCCGGTAACTGGGGCAATCATTTTGGATGAAACGTATGAACGGGTGAGGCATCTTGAATAAGATTGTGGCATCTTGAATAAGATTGTTTTTCTAATTTTTTGAATTGTATACTTTATGTTGTTACTGTACTGTGGTTATGCACAAGATGTTTGATTTTGAATATCAATAATGTTCACCTGCCTACGTGTGTGATGTTTTATCAGAAGTCACCAAGTCAGGAAGCATGACATTATTGACATCAATGACAAAAAATTTGCTTTATTGATATCTGATAGTTTAATATTAATCAATTAAGACAAGGGACATTTGCATTGGTTATATTTAATTACATCAATGTCAGAAAAAGTTTTGCATTGTTTTTTCTTGACACCTCTTCTTCTACAGTATTTTCTAACCAAGAATTGGATTCTTAGTGGATTACAGACTTTCTTCTTAACCCGTTTTAGAACCTGTCTCATTGTTTTCTTCTATTGTAGCTTTTGAATAGGAATTGACTCATCAGTGAAACAGTACCTCACCTGTTGCTTCTTTCTGCAATTATTTTTTATTCGTTGTATCCTATAATGATGGACTTTCTAATGATTTAGGATTTTAAAATTTCAATTGTGTTATACTTGGCTATATAATACTTTGAAATTAAAACTGAAGTTTTGTTTGTAATTTTACCTGATATATTATCTGCTGCATTTCACAGTGCATATTAGTGAAGGGATGGAAAGGGTCAAGTTGGAGTTTTCCAAGAGGGAAAAAAAACAAAGATGAGGAAGATCACACATGTGCCATCCGAGAAGTAAGCTGGTCTCTTGTGGCAGTCTTTGATTGTGCTCTCTTGTGTGATATAATTATTCTAGCATCCATATTGAAATTTAAAAACCAGTTCTGTATACCTGAGCAATAGACGCTTCAGTAACAAAAGTTTTAAGGTTTAGATTTATTTTGAATATGTACACAATGGAAACTGATTTCTTTTTTCAATTTAGCGATTGATGTCTCTTTCTGTAGATAATAGACCTAGTATTTATGTTGAGAGGTGAGTCTTATTTAATACTATGGATTGGCACGTTTGTAATAGTGCAAATTAGGGTTGCAAATGAGCTGGTTTGGCGTGATTATTGTTGAGTTGAGCTTCAGTTTGTGAGCTTGAACTCAACTTGAGTATAATATTAATAAACCTCTAAAAGTTTAAAATCTTTCACTTACACCTCTATATCTTACTCCTTGACTTCGAATATGAGGGTAATCAATAAATATATAAGTTATGAGATTTAACTGTAATTTCTTGACCTGAGCTTGAGCCCAACACTACTCTACTTGGCTTGATTGCAGCCCTAGTGCAAATTCCAATCATAGTATTGTAGAGAAAATTTTCTGAAATCACCTTGTTGATTACTAGGCTGTCTCTTTTTTAATTTGAAGTAAATATTCTCAAAAGATTTAAAGAAAATTTTTGTGTATGTCCATTATGAGCTCAAAATGTGGTCCCATGGCCTAGCCACTGATAATATAATATTCTCTTAATATTTGCTTGTTGAGAGATATAATCCTAATGCAAGAAATTAATAATGGATATAGAAATTAACTGATCGATTGCTTTTTTTCTAACTTGGGTAAACAGACTTGATTCTGTTGGTTTCTGTTCCAAGCTCTTTTTTAAGAGCACGCATACTTGTTGTGTTATGACTTTTTGAAGGGGATGTGAACCGTTATTGGTTTAATCTGTAGTTGCTCTTGCCGTACTTTGGATTTTTTTTAACCTACTTACTGTAACAATGCAGGTCCTGGAGGAAACAGGTTTCGATGTTTCAATGCTTCTTAACAAAGATGACTACATTGAACTGATATTTGGACAGCAGAGGGTGCGGCTCTACATAATTGCCGGTGTCAGAGATAATACTGCCTTTGCCCCTCAAACAAAAAAGGAGATTAGTGTATGCTATATTTTTTATCAAATAATTTATATTTGAAAGATTCAGTCTTTATAGATTTTTTTTTTGGTTGAGCGGCTTCCTTGAAGACTTGGGAAAAATATATAAAATACAGATTTTCTCATTAATATAAGACTGTTTTAGTTCTTTTTAACCATGTAATCCGTTTTCTTTTCTGATCTTTATGTCTTTCTTAACAAGTATCCTTTCTGTTACTTGCAGGAAATTGCATGGCATCGGCTTGATGATCTTCAGCCTGCTAGTGAAGATGTGATATCCCATGGGGTCACTGGTCTAAAGCTTTACATGGTGGCTCCTTTTTTGGCGTGGGTATCCTGGTATTCAACTTTGTTTTTTTCATACAGGTTTCTGCAATTGGCTGTTTAATAGGTTTATGATATCCTTGTGCAGATCTTTGAAAAAATGGATTTCAGCACATAAGCCCCCTATTTCTCCAAACCCTGATATGCCTCTCAAAGGTTTCCCTTTCTCCTTTTCCTGTGAAATTTTGATTTTTGTAGGATATTAATATTAGGTTTTATGTCATGGATTTGAAAGAGGGTGAAAACTGTATAATAATATAACATGTTATAAATGCATCTTGTACTCTTGAGTGTAGAAACCATATAATGGTATAACAAGTTATAAATGAATCTCATATTCCTCAGGTACATACATTAGCTGATTCTTAAAGTCTAATAAAATTTAAACAGATTTTTGTCCAACTTTGTTACTAAAATTATGTTAGACGGTCAACAGTCATTGTTGTAATTTGGCTACAACTTCAAATTACGGATCATCACATCTGTTCTAGAGTTGGAATTTGTGTATTTGATGATGAATTATTGGGGAAGGGTGGAAATTTTCTGCCTGTTAAAAGCTACTCCAAACTTCGCTTTCCACCCTGTTTTTGGGTTCTGATTACTCATCTCTTCTCCTGTCTTGGAAACCAAATATAGAAGGTTAAAATTTGGACAGGAGGTTTACCTTGTTTTTATCGTAGAGGAGATCAAATACTGAAGATTAAAATTTGGAAAGCTAATATGAATTTTGGTTTCATGGTTGATGCTTGTTTCAATTTCAGTATGAACTTCTAATTAGGCTGATAAATCTGGTACGCAATTTTATGTTCAGAAGAATTTAGAATTGCATTTAATTATTTCATAGAAAATTGGGTGGCTTGCTAATTTTTTTACAATGTTATTAAATGTGTCATTTTTCCATTTTGTGAAGGGATCTGTGTGTGGAAAGCGAAGAGCAGTTCTATAGGAAGTAACACAATGATTCTGGAGAATCAATCAACTAAACCTGCAACTGATTCTCATCCTCCTGACACAGGCCCAGGCACAAGCTTCAGGAACTTCAGATTCAATACTGCTGCTATCTTGCAAGCAATGGAAGCTGGTTTTTCAAATTAAAGGTCAAACATTTTTTTTTGTAAATCTTGAACATTCACATAGCTGCTTGGGTTTCAACCATTCCATCTGTATTATCAGAGAGCATTAAGCACATACTCCATGGAAAATTAGTTGTTGTACCAGCGTTACATTGTCTGTTAGATTATCAGATTTGGTTGCTGTGCATATTCTGTACAGAATCACTTTCAAGGAAATGGTGCTTTGTTATTTTTCATCATTTTGTTAGTTAAAACCGAAGAATGTAGTCTGTTTTCACACAACCTTAAACTGATCCTTCTTGATTGTGATGGCACATTTTGAATTAGAACTTTGAAAAAGCTGAAAATGGAGAGCAGTATTTAGGTCAACACAGAGGTTAGTAGTATATCTTGGCGTCTATTACTTTTGTTGTGCCTATTCTATATTGCAGTTTAATGGGAAGCAAAACCTTCCTCCAATGACTAAACCTTAGTATGACTGGGGTAACACTAGGAGCCTGTAGAAATATCCATCATCGCTGTCTGAGACCCAGGTATAATTGCCAGTTAAGAGCTATCATCATATTCATGCTTATCTTTGTGTTGCTTTTGTTAGTAATTTGAATACAATTTTGGTCTCTCATGACATGCAACTGAAAACTCAGCTTGATCATACAAATTATTATTAGTTGATGAAAATGCATGAATTCATTCCCCACTATAATGTTAGCTTTAATTTTTGAGTAGTGGTATGTATACAAGCAATGACATGTCACTATGTGATTAGATAGTTTTAAATTAGAGATAAAATAATATTCAATCACATAGTGATATATCATTGTTTGTACACAACAAAGTTGTGTACGTTGTTTGTACATATAGTTTTATTGTTAATTTTTATCATTTTATACTGGAAAAGTATTGTAGGTGTGGGTGTGGTCAAAAGACTCCAGGTGAGTAACCTTCAAAGGCTTGCCTTGAATTTGGAAAACCCTAACTTATGTCATGGGTCAATTGTTTTATCTTCAAGCAAAATCAAAGCTGCCCATAATGATATCTCAAAGCTACTTTATATCAAAGGTAATCATAGAACTTCTATGGTAGGAGATCTTGATCCAGTGACACCATTTTTTCTGCCTTCTTTCATCATTCAAATCCCATTACATAATAGACTTTATAATTTCAGTTGCATGCGAGAAAAGCATCTATGAATTGAGTGCTTATGCACCTTCTTCTTTAACCACACAATGTCTAATGTCTCCTTTGCCTCCAAAATTCCCTTTTTTCTTTTCATGTTCTACATTGACAATAATGTAGCAGAATTGACTTAATTGTACTTTGGTATATTTTTTATTCACCTTTTTAAAGCATAAAAAATATATGATCAAGATTTTATGATATACCTAATTATCAAATTTTCATGTATTTGGTATATTCATGCTCGTAAAAGTTGAAATTTGCTGCATTTTATATATGAATAAAATTATGCTTACAGACAATTCTTTATGGGCATTTGCGTGGTTGATGTTCATTATTTTCCGCTTTTCAAAGACCGAAAATTTGACGAAGATTCCAGTTTCAAAGCCAAACTTAAGAAGCAAGTGTAGGAGATCTCTAAATTTGAAAAAAAAAGGGGCAATCCAAAAGTAAATGAAAGAACAAAATTTTCCTACTTATGGATTTGTATTTGTGAGTTCAGTCTCGTGGTGTATCCGAAGAAGGATGTACCAAGTTGTCTATATTCTGCACAAAAAGTTGAAAGCTCCCTCAGCATCAGCATGGAACGTAAAGATAAATGAAAGGGATCAAGAATTTGCAGACAATAGCTCTTCAAATTTACCAGTGGTCCTATCGAAAAGAAAGAAATGCTATTTTCATTATTTCTGATGAATTACTTTTCGTGGGATGGGATGCACATGTATTCGACCAAATATGGAGCCCAGAAGGGCGTGTGAGAACCTTGAAGAAATAATTGTTGCCTTGGAAGAATTAACCAGAGTGTTCTTAGGGCCTTGTGTAGTGGGAGTCGGGGTCCCTGTGAATGTGAAATGTAATGAGTTTGAAAATGCCTTTGCAGCTAGCTTTGTTTCTGCTGCTCTCAATTTAGGTCTCTTGTGTCTCTCACTTATTCTGAATCATGAATTTTCTGTTTTCGCTTCACCCATGCTGGTTCTTTGAATGTCTTGGACTAGAAAATTTATTTAAAAGAAAAAAGAAAGGAAGAAGCCATTGATGAAGATGATATTAGTTGGTATATAGGACAGCGTTATTCTACACTTATTTACGAGCTTCTTCTTTTTTTATTCCTTCAATGAAAAAAAAGTCACATTAATCTTGCCTTGCTCCAATAAGACATTAGTTTCTATATATGACATTATTTTCGAAGAGTTAACAAGAAGAGTTGTTTTATTTTGGGTTGTATTTAAGTGAATATTATTGAGAACAAAATCCTCAAATCACAATCAAACAATATTGTGTATCTATTTTGAATACATATTTATATGTGTCATTACATAATTAAATTATTTTTAATTTAAAATCATTCAGTCATATAATGATATATATAAGTGTATATTATAAGTTTATTGACTACAATATTCCCTCTAATATTATGAGACTGAATAATTATTTTCATACAAAATTAAGTGAAATTATAGATTTCTACCCTTTAAATTTAGTAATATTAATTTCTTATCTATCAATTAAAATAAATGAAATAATATTTATTTTATTTTATTTAAATATTATAATATAAAATATATAAGTATCATTTTTAAAAAAGCAAATAGACATTTTCTTATCTTAATTTTAAAATTTCCGTATTAATTCCATAATCTTAAACTATTTTATTATGACATGCCTTTAATTTATTGCTTCTTGAAAATTTTAGCTTTTTCCCCGTATCAACTAGGTCCAATTAGTCAAAAATGGAGGCACACGCAACCCAGCCGACTCCTCAAATCACGCGTGGCAACATGACAGCCACAATCCAAAAATGTAGATGACCCCACGTGGCTTGCTTTGATTAGCTGGCTGTCTCGAAGTTTGGTCGGTTCCCCAATATGGGCTTCTAAAGTTAATTTAATTATTAAAATAATAACCCAAAAATTAAAAGATCAACCATTAATATTTAAAAATTTTACATGTTTAATTTATTATATACTTAAATCTAATTGATTAATTGGGTAAAAAAATAATTGGGATTAAGGTTCAATAATTGTTGTAATTAAAAATTATGATCATGAGCATCATCCATGTTCTATCCATTCCAACAGATTATGAATTAATTAATTATGGAATTAAAATTCCCTCGATAGTGGAATCAATAAAATAAAATTGTAAGAGGCAGGCAGTGGGTAGTGATGGCCAAATGCCTCCCTTATGCTTTAATAATAATAATAATAATAATAATATTCCCATGCAAATGGAAAATATTCTTTTCTTCTTTTTTTTTTTTTATATATATTTGGATAAGAATTTGGTGGACTTATTGTTATATATGTAGGGCACTAATTATTCTTTCTTATAATTTTTCTGTCTAATACTTGTACACCATACACCTATCCTCAAAGTCAATGTATTATGATCAGGGTAAATTTTAATTTACAGTAACTGAACTTATAATTATTGTATCAGATAATTCAAAGTTTTACTTTATTATAACATCTTACTGTTTGATTTAAAATTAATCAGTTCAAATTTTTTATATAACAAAAAGATTATAATAGTTGAACTCTAACTTTTTACGATGAATTTTTTCGTTTAATCACTTAAACTAATTCTTAGAGTTTATATGATTTCTCTTTCTTATCTTAATTATTTCAAATTATAGCCTTTTGTATTTTTTTTTTAAACTCAGTTTTGTTAGGATTTTATAATTATTATATCAAATAAAATAAAAATAAAAATTTAAAATATTGTATGAGAGAATATAAACCACTACTTTCATACAGAGAGAATGCCTTTTTTATCTCTCAATTTAGGCAATTAAATTTTGAATGAAAGTTCAAAATGGGGCTACACTTGATTTGGTGGCTGCGGGTGAAAGTCACCCAATAAAACAAGAATAATTAATGGTATGTATAGGGCTGGATTCGAGCTTTTTAAAGTTCGGCTCGAGCTCGACTCGACGAATTTGGCTCGGCTCGAGTTCGGCTCGTTTTCAGCTCGGCTCGGTAACGGCTCGGCTCGGCTCGTTTTTTATATCAAAAGAATCCAGCCCTAGGTATGTAGCAAATGCTTTGTCAATTCTCCCACTGTAAATTTTCAAAAGAAAAATAAAATCAACCAACTTTCTCTCTTTCTCCAAGAATCCAATTCAAACACAACCCGAAAGTTGTAGGTTGGATTCCCCCAGAAAACTTTATAGTGAATAATTAAAATGAGTAATCAGTGCTAAAGTCGGTTAATAAGACAAAATTATGTTAGTGATTAAAACAATAACTTTAGGCCAAACGGCTATTTCCCACCCAAGGTTTGTTGTAAATTCAACTTTTTTACTTATTAATTATAAAAAATTTAACTACTTACTCTTCGGATAAATTTTATTATTACTATCGAGGGTTAAATTATTATTTAATAAAAATATTTTAAAAAAAAATTGATCATATTTTTATCTCTAAATTTAAAAACTAATAAAGTTTTCCAACAAAAATTTGAAAAATTTACATTCCCTCTTAGAGTTTTTGAAGCAACCATCGATGATCAAAGATAATGGTGATGATGACGCTCTCCCTCCCTCTCAACTTTTCTCTCAATGGTTGTCCATTTTTTACCATCATCGATCTTCTGCTCCTATCACCAGTTAGCTCATGAAGAGATCGAACTTTGGGTCCCTTCGTCACAAGATAAAAAGACCCAAATCTCGATCTCTTAGTACACTGGTTAGTGAGGGAAGAGAATAGCCGATGATGGTCTGAAATGGACAACCACTAAAAGAGAAACTAAGAGGGAGGGAGAATGCCTTCACCAATTGCTACAAAAATCTTAGGAGAAATATAAGTTTTTCAAACTTTAGATAAGAAAATGTGAGATAAATTGTTAATTTTTAAACCTAACAAGAAAAATGTGCTGAAAAAAATATGATAGTAATAATGAAATTTAACAAAATTTTAGGTATTTAAATTTTTTATAGTTAATGGGTGAAAATAGTTTGCACCAAAGCTTGGGTGGGAAATATGATTTGGCCAAAACCTTATAATTAAAAAGTTAACAGCCCATCAAAGTTGGATTACTCGGGCAAATCAAAAGAATCCAATTGAATGGAATGGAATGGGTTCCCTCTGAAATAGCTCCTCAAATTTTAGTTATTTTAGCTGGTTCATAAGTCCAACCGTTGGCCCCCTAGTTTGATTGATTAACATTAAAGTATAGAATAGAAACCTTCAGTAGTCTCAAGAGGATTTTGATTTGAGATTCTCACGCCACATTTAAGGCTCTTGAATTACGGATTTGAAATTTTATTTATTCGGTGAGATGAATTTGATCTCAAAAAAATTATTCTATTTAGATTTGGTTAAGAAGATATTTTTTTTTATTTTAATTTTCAAGAATATCAAACTCGTATTTTTTTAATTAAATTAATTATACAGAATATATAAAATTTTGAGTATAATAACTAACCATATAATTATTAAACTAAGTCAAGAATTTAATTTTATAACTTCATTAAAAAAATTTTAAATTCATATTTTTTATATATAAAATTTTATTTAAACCAAACTTTGTAAAGGTTGATTAGACAAAAGACTTTTTTTTTTTCAGATAAAGAACTTATTTAAACTAAATTATCATATTAAAATTGAATTAATTATATTAAATAAAATAAATTTGCGGTCTAATAGTGAACCCGGGTCTGGATCTAACCCTACAACAGCAACCCCTACCCCGGGTGGAGATAGATTGATCCCAAAAAAGAAAAAACAGACGGCGGGGTTGGTTCCTGGTTTCTGAGCTAGCTAATCGGGGTTCATTAATGTGGTAGTACGGCCTCGTGGGTCTGAGTTCTCAGGGACTGAACCATCTGTTTGTGTTTCTGGTTTTTTGACCGCTGGGTTCGACCGTTGTCTAATTCTTCACGTGTTTGTCACGGCCACGGGGACTCGCATTTTTCTTAATTATTTGTCGATAAGTAATTAATTATGTAGGGACAATCTCTTGACTCTTGAGATAGAGAGAGAGAGTAAAAAAGAGAGCCGTTAGGACAAGTCAGATGGCTTCAACGATCTTTGAAGTACAACTTGCACGAAAAAATTTATGAAGGGGTTTTAATTATTTTAATTTCTCGTATTATTTATACATTAACATTTTCATTATATAATTTTAAAAATAATTTAATATACATAATTATACTTGCCTCCTCACATCAAATATAATAAAAATTATATTAAAATCTCAAATATAAAATTTTAAATTTTAAATTTTTTAATTTCAATAACTAATTTTTAAAATGTAATTTTTTCAAGATTTATATTTAATTGCAAGATGAAATCCAGAACGAAGTGAGAAAATAAAAGAGGGATGAAAGCATTGAAAAAAAAAAAAAAAACATATTGGGATTTTGCCAGACAGGAGTGCGCAGGCGGTGCTCAGTGTAGTTAAAGTCAAGCAGGGTCGGTGAAAGCAAACCAACCATAAATTTTGAATCATATTATTATGTATTTTAGTTTTAGGTTTTTATTTTAATATTATATATATATATATATTTTAAATATATATATTTTATATATAATTTAAATATGTAAAAGATAGATTATATATATATATGAGAATTAGTAATATAAATTAATTATCCACTATCATGAGAATTATTGATAGTGTACACAAGAAAATTACTAAAATAGTTTGATATCCTAAGTGAAAACCCGTATTTATTTTTATGTTATTGGCTACTTCGAGAAATAATTTTCCAATAGAGCGTGAATAATATTTATAATAGAGATTGTCTTGAGAAATATTTGATTTTAGAAGAAAAAAAAGTCTAAAGAAGGTGGTTCGATTTTCCTAAGAGCCTCATTGCGTATAAGAAAGATATTTAATATGTTTGATTATATTATCCTCATTCGTCTGTGTAATTCTTTATATTTATAAGACGAAAAGGAAGAATGATATTTTTAATAGTTATAATTCAAATTAAAATTTGAAAATTAATTGCTTATTTCATCATAGGGATATAAGATAACAATCGTATCCTAATTTAGTATGAAGTTATTTATTTTTTATGTTGACATGAGAAGGTCATTTCCTCTAGACGAGACTTGTCTATCTTCATATTGAGTTGTTGGTTGTTGTTTCTATAGTTAGTCATTGCCTTAACGTCGCATTATGAGTTTGGTCAATGAAGAGATGCTTCGATTGATGAAATTAATATTTTGTATGTTTTGTGTCATGTGTTAGTTAAGTCATTTTTTGTTATTCTAAATTTTGGTTTAATTTTTTCTTTTTTGGTATTATAAGTTGATCGACACATGTTTTAAAATTGAATTGGACAATTAGGATCGCTTATCATTTTGCCTCAAATTGGCTATAAATGAGAACATTAACTCTCAATTTATTCACATCATATGAGTTTTTTCATCTTGTTAAGTACTTAAGGGGTAGGAAACGTCATTTCATCAAAGTTTCGGTGAAAAATACTCATTTGATTTATTTCATAAAACCTATTAATAAACTCAAGGGTGTTCAAAATTATTAAGTAACTAAATCGAATTAATCCAAGTTTTGAATAAAAACCAATTAAAAAAGTAAATTATTTAAAAAATCTATTTAAATACTGATTGAAAAATATAAAAAATTTGATTTTTCAGTTTGGTTATCAATTTGTCTAATTTTAAAACAGATTAATGGAACCAAATTAATTTTAAAAAAATGAATAATAAATTAATAAAATATCAAATGTATTTTCAAAAAAATAATAAATAAAATATTTTTTGAAATTTAGTTTAAAACTAGTTAATAAAAAATTTAGTTAAATTAATAATCATTTTTTATTTAATTCAAAATTATTTAAATTTTAAATCTATTCACTCTTAATTTATTATTTTCTTTGAACCAAAAATTTAATTTAATTCGGGAAAATTGATATATTAATTCACTTAATCGGTTTTAAATAACTATAAATTCACTAAGATGACGAGAAAAAGAAAACTTTTTCATGTAAATTTTAAAATAATAAATAATATAAAATTAAAATCTTAAAAAGGAAACTCCCAGTATCGTCCATTTCTCTCAATATATACCCCACTTCCCTACGTTTCTCTCACAGCAAAGCACTCTACAGGCTCAGCAGCCAAACCTTCTCTCTCAAATTCTTTCCATCTTCGTTTGAATTTTGTCTCTGCAAAAAAATAATCCATGGCGAAGGACTCCGAGCACGGCTCATTCTCAGCCAAGGACTACACAGACCCCCCTCCAGCTCCTCTCTTCGACTCAGTCGAGCTCACCAAGTGGTCTTTCTACCGAGCTTTAATCGCCGAGTTCATCGCCACCTTGCTCTTCCTCTACATCACCGTTCTGACCGTCATTGGCTACAAGAGCCAGACCGACCACGCTGACCCCTGCGGCGGCGTTGGCATTCTCGGTATCGCTTGGGCCTTCGGCGGCATGATCTTTGTTCTCGTCTACTGCACCGCCGGTATCTCCGGTAAGGCAACCACTTACACATAAAGTTTTAATCTTTTGTCTCGTTTGTATAGCAAGTAACAATCTTTTACACATAAAACAATGCAGGGGGTCATATTAACCCGGCGGTGACTTTCGGGCTGTTTTTGGCGCGTAAAGTATCGTTGGTGAGGGCGCTGTTGTACATGGTGGCTCAGTGTTTGGGAGCCATATGTGGAGTTGGGCTGGTGAAGGCTTTCCAGAGCTCGTTCTACAATAGATACGGCGGTGGAGCCAACGAGCTTGGTGAGGGCTACAGCAAAGGCACCGGATTGGGTGCCGAGATCATCGGAACTTTCGTCTTGGTTTACACTGTTTTCTCTGCAACCGATCCCAAGAGAAGTGCCAGAGACTCGCATGTCCCTGTAAGCATTTATTTCATTAATTTATATTTTTTTTTAATTTTCTTTTCGTTTTTGGATAATTTTACTGACTTCTGCTTTGAGCTGTGAGCTCTGATGCAAATGTTTTATGATGACATTAATATCTACGTTGAGATTAGATCTTACATTAAAAGTATCTGTGGTTTAATTTTGTAAAAAAGATCTTCTGGCCTTGATCTAATCTTCTGTAAATATATGATGTTTTTGGCATCTTAAGCAAAAAGAGGATAAAATTGTTTCTTTTTTTTTTCTATCTAATAGATTCTTTTTGTTTAAGTTTAGATTAATTTTCTGGGCAATGCAAGTGAAAGGTAGTTCTTTCACAGTTTAATTATTAAGAAGGTAACGGAGAAGTTAAGCTTGCTTGGCAGAGAGTAGCCCTAGGAAAAGATCGAGGGGTTAGTAAACGTGGTAGAACGGTAAGATTTTCATGAGAAAAGTTTGGGTTCGAAGTGTGTAGATCTCATGACCGGTGAAACCCTAAAATTTATCCGGGTGGTTATAATTTTTGTCACTGTACCTTAGAATTTATCTGGCTCGTGTCCCCGTAAACAAAAAAAAAATTTGGTAACATGGCATGTTTAGGCAAATATTACTTGATGAGGTGGGAATTTGCTCTTTTCCCCACTAAAATGACTTATCGAATAAAAAAGTTGAAAGGTAACATGCCTGTTCTGTGGCGGAAAACGAAGGGCTTGCATGAGATGGGACCATTTTTATCTTGTATTCTTCTAAAATCGAAAGTGGATTCTTTTGCTTTCTCAAATTTCTGTTTTGTATTTTCTTTTTTCATCTATCTTCAGCCTAACTTTGGAGTCTAATGGGTGGTGGGCTCTCCAGTTTTCTTTCTGGTAAATTCATGGGACTCCAGATAACTTCTTCTGTGATGATCTCACATGAGTTTAGCTCTTTTATCGTTTTGTTTGATCACATCACAATATCATATCATCGCAGATAATACGTAATTGACAAAGAATTATGGGTTTCACGTGTAGATCCTTTGGGATTTGGTTTTTCACGAGAGGTGCAAATACTGTTGGCTCGGTTTGTCATTTTTATCAAGTGGGGATGAAATTTTTTTATATGCTTCTTTTCAGATTTTGGCACCACTGCCCATTGGCTTCGCCGTGTTCATGGTTCATTTAGCTACCATTCCGATCACCGGTACCGGCATCAACCCAGCTAGGAGTCTTGGGGCTGCCGTTATTTACAACAATGACAAGGCCTGGGATGATCAAGTAATTAATCAAACATATCAATGACTTATTTTTGTTTCATTGTTTATCAAAGATTGTTACTGATGTTTTCTTTTTCCATTGGTTTCAGTGGATTTTCTGGGTTGGACCCTTCATTGGCGCAGCCATTGCCGCCTTCTACCACCAGTTCATCTTGCGAGCAGGCGCCGTTAAGGCTCTTGGCTCATTCAGGAGCCAAACCCACGTCTGATTTTTAACTTAAACTCTGGCCTTCTTCACGGATTCAGTGGATTAAAAAGAGTGGAAGAGGGGTTAGATGAGTGAACAATGAGGGAATTGTTAGTGCTTTTGGATGGTGGGGAATTCTTGATTTGTGTAGATAAAAAGTCTCTCTTTGTCATAAATGGGAGGTTTTTTTTTTTTTTTTAAATATCCATGTTGTACTTTCAAGCACCCTTGGCCTTGCCTTGGAGTTCACTTCAATGTTGTCTTTTCTTCTAGTTTCTATGTGATTATGCTTTGAGAGAAAGATTTAGCTGAGCTATGCATTTAATTCAGCATTTAAGCTTTCATTATTTAATCTCCTTAAGTCCTCATTGCGAAATAGAAAGGGTGGAAGAGAGATGGAAATGGGTCCGATGCATTCATTACTAAACGTGAACAATTCTGGCAGAGTTAGGCTACATGCACCGGAAACAAAAATTACATGTAATCATATAATGCATTATTATTTTATTATTAATTTAAAATTTAATTTGCCAATATTTATTTCACACTATACGAACATATGTATACCTCTCATGCACTACTATTCAACAACTTTAGTTTTATTTATTTCATACTTAGTCATTTCCTCACATTCCATATACCTAAAATTAACTCATATATCAATAAAAAGACCAAAGTAACCTCACTACGCGCTTTATAGGTATTACATCTTCCTGATGCTAACACTTCTTTCAATAAGAGACTACTCACCTTTCCTATTTGTGGCAGCTAAAGAATACACCAAATGATAGCCCCATGATCAGAATGCTCAAGTTTATAGTGTTATCACTAGTTTTAATATAGTACAAGAGTGATAAAATGGTTACCGTTATAAGTAATTTGTCTGCATGTATCTCGTCTCTCGTCTCTCCCTTTTCTTCTTCTTTATGTACAAATTTTCAGAGGGAAAAAACTTCCTTTGATTTCTTCCTCTCTCCCGATAGTTGATCCATGATTTTGAATTTCAATGAATGAATTTGTATTTATATTGATGACATTACATTTATATGAAAGTTAATGTTTTACTGAATAATTGTTATAAAAATGTTACAGATTGAGATTTGGTTTGAGACATTTTTATGACAATCGTTGAAGAATCTTTTGTAAATTTGGAACAGTCTGATCGTTGTTCTTGATGGCTTAAAGTTCGAAAGCTGATTAGTGGCTATTCGTCGTCCTCTTCATTCACTTAAAGGATTGACTTTATATTGTCTATTTTGTCCACATAACAATAGCATACAACAGGATTGCGAAATAAGAAATTGTTTGATAAGGAGATGAATTGAGTAGTGTCCAACAATGTGCATCAAGTCTTGATGATAGGTTTTGCTGAACCCAAATTGTGATGGAGCCTCTGATTGGTAGCACAGTGTGGGGCTTGATTGAGTAGATATGATTAGATAAGATTGTATTATTATACGTCATACTGTATATTGTTTTATGTATTCCACCACGGTACTTGTACTTGGCTTGATTTTCCAATATTTGAAAGGATGAGATTGTGATTATTTATTTATTAATTTGGAACTGAATGGAGATATTACAATACAATACAAGGAAACAAAAGAGAAACCATTATCTTATGAGAGAATACTCAATTCTTACGTTCACTCATTTTATGGGCTCAGGCCCAAGAAGAAAGAAGATGTCCTTCTTGGGCCTAAGCACATTTTAATTGGCCCAAGTCTTGGATCAAAATCTGGCTCCTTCAACATTTGAATTTTAAGGTGAAATAGGTGGTTGTTTACGTGTTAAGAGTAGAACCAAGAGATGTCAGAAGATCAAAATGCTCTAAATTGGATGGTTTGGGTCATTCAGGTATTTGAGTCATTATTAACACTCAAAAGTGAAACCAGTCAACTCTGGTTTCTTTGTAATAAGAAATCCCACATGAATCGAATTGATATTTGGGACAAAAATAACTTTTATATATGAAATCTTTATCGTTCCACTCTAGCTAACCTTGGAAGGGGGGGGAGGAGGGGGGCAGTGGAGTTTTCTGCCTCTTCCTTTTCGGGAAAAGAGTTCGATCGACTTTAATTATAAAGCCTCTCGGATAAGTTTGGATAAGTCAATCGACGGTGATCTCATCCGATAACAACAATTATGAAATCACAGTCGAAAATGATTGATCGATTACGACAAATATCAATCAATAACCAGCAAAGTCATCCCTTTTTTGAGGGTGGGCGTGAGCAGGCTTGACTCATTCTTCAACTACACACTCAATCATTATCACTGTATAATTTTTCTTTGTCGTTATTGAATTTTGCGTGAGGAAAATGCATCTATGGCCGATGATGAGAATCGGAGAGACTTTCAAGATATCATCCTTAACCAAACTGGAATGGAACCTCAAAAGAATGGACAGCGAGAAGAAACGACAGTCTCAAATCCAACCTCTCTCTTGCAGTCTCAAGTCTCTGCGGCTCTCGGATCGAAAGATTCTTCTTCTGAGCTTTTTTCTATCTGTAATGAGACACTTATGGTTGCCTCTTGCTGTTACTGTTGCTTCTGCTGTGGACGTAGGTAACTTTGTTTCACTTGTTCTAATTACAATTATTGTTATTCTTGTCCTTGTTAAATTTGGTGATCTTGGAGCTTGTGACCATTCCTCACTTTAAACTCGAGCTCAAGCTTGAGTCAACAAGGTTCGAGCTTTTTGAATTTGAATCTTAAGTGAACTCCATCGAATCAAGCTGAAACATATTGCTTACTCTTCGTGAAAAAAGTTATATTTACAGTATGTAGTCTAAATATGTGTATACGCACGGTCTTTCCATTCTTACTTTGAACAACGCCTTCTTCGGTATAGGTAAATCATCAGCTCTCTTTCATTTAATAAAGAGATTTATTTAATTAATTGTTACGGCAACTGCCATGGATGGAGAAGAGTGCTAAAGCGCCAATCCGCTAAGCCCGTGAGATCTGTGCATACCACAAGATTGCTAAATCAAATTTGAAGGTCAACGGTTGACCCTACTCTCAGTCATTTTTTTTTCCTTCACCTGGACAGCGTGGTCTTTTTCAAATGCTTAGCCTCAATTATAAGAAAATAATAAATGAGAAAATCCTAGCGACGAAAACAAGGGAGATTTTCTTTTAATTTATACCTTCAAGGCTGGTAGTGGTTTACATCATATTTATTAATATTTTATTATTTATAATATAATAAAATATAAATAAAAAATAATATATATTATAAAAATATTAAATTAATATATTATAATAAATATATTTTATTATACTATATATATTATCAATTTAAATAGATATATTTTTTTAAAATAATAATAATATAATTAAAATATATATAAAAGTTTTTTATACTTCTCTTATCTAATAAAAATTTACGGTGATCGAGAGCGTGTTTATAACTGTCAACTACTTTCCCAACTTCTTCCTCACAACTTAAATGCACTTGTCATTTTTATTATTAATGGACCGCGTAACTTAACTTCAATCAGATCTCAAATTAAGACTGATATTTTAACTTTACAAATCCTTTGGTGATTCATGTGCTGTAGCACTATAAAATCGTGGAACTCCACTCACACAACAATTCTCTCCACACACATAACTAACCTCTTCTTTCAACGCCAAACAAAAAAATCCTTGTTTATTACAATAATGCCCAAACACCCAGTTGCAGACGCCGACGAGAAGAGCCCCTTCGGCTCACTGACTCCCGACGAGTTCTACGCTCGTCACTCTGTCGCTCACTCCTCCGAGTACATCACCAACTCACGCGGCATGAAGCTCTTCACTCAGTGGTGGACCCCGCTCCCTCCCATCAAAACCATCGGTATCCTCTGCGTTGTCCATGGTTATACCGGCGAGTCCAGCTGGACTGTCCAGCTTTCCTCGATTCTCTTTGCCAAATCAGGCTTTGTCACATGTGCCATCGACCACCAAGGTCACGGCTTCTCAGAAGGACTCCAGGCACACATTCCTGACCTTAATCCTGTCGTTGACGACGCAATTTCGTTCTTCGATTCTTTCCGTGCGAAACACGCGCCTGACTTGCCGGCTTTTCTGTACGCCGAGTCACTAGGTGGCGCCATCTCGCTTTACATTACCCTCCGTCAGAAGGGCCATTGGAGTGGTTTGGTTTTGAACGGCGCGATGTGCGGAATAAGCGATAAGTTCAAGCCGCCGTGGCCGTTAGAGCATTTGCTCTCAGTAGTAGCATGGCTAGTCCCCACCTGGCACGTGGTACCCACCCGTGGAACCATAGTAGACGTATCCTTCAAAGAGGAGTGGAAGAGGAAACTGGCTGCGGCGAGTCCAAGGAGACCGACGACAAGGCCCCGCGCGGCAACAGCGCTGGAGTTGATACGTGTGTGCAGAGACCTGCAGGGAAAGTTCGAGGAGGTTGAGGTACCATTGCTGATATGCCACGGCCGCGAGGACATCGTGTGCGACCCCGCCTGTGTGGAGGATTTGTACAGACGCGCCTCGAGTGTACATAAGACATTGAAGATTTATCCGGGCATGTGGCATCAGCTGGTTGGGGAGCCGGAGGAAAGCGTTGAGTTGGTTTTCGGGGATATGGTGGAGTGGCTTAGGGCGAGAGCTATAAGCGCTTGTAAGGAGGGGTGAGGTACACGCGCAGTGTTCTAGACGGTGGCGCGTTGTGTTGAAAGGGGTTTGTGTTTCAATAAGACTTTCTTCGAAAGAAAAGAGAAAAAAATTAATGCGAGTAGAAACATATTTAATGTTGATTGTGGCATTGTAAAATAAGGGGAATTATAATAAATGGTTAAATTATCCTTTTATTAAGTATAAATGTTTAATTTTATTATTTTTAAGTAAAAATGCTTAAATTTCTTATTTCTAAACAAAAACGCCTTAAGTTTTTTTTTAAATACTAAAATTATCTTTATCATATTTATATAAATTCTTTCATTTTTATTCTCATTACATATATTTTTTATATCATTTAAATATTTATTTTTACTCTTATTTTTACTTAATATCAATTACTACGTATTTGTTCGGAAAAAAAAAATTCATATTTTTTAATTCGAATAAAAAAATCAATTTATGAAAATTATATTGAAAATAACATATTATGAATAAATAGATATATTGAAATACCTTAGAATATCAATAATAAAAAAATTATTCGAAAATCTAAAAAAACATATCTGAATTTTGAAAACTACAATTTCAAATAACTTATGAACGAAAAAATCAAAAAATCGATCAAAAATTTCGTAATTATATTATAAAATATGTTCAAAAAAGCACATCGTAATTACAAATATCAAATTTGAAAATTACATATCAAAAAAGTCTAGCTAGGTCACAAACAAACTCAAAATCATAAAAACTGAAAATCCTAAATTTGATAAAACAAAAAAACTACATAATACACATTGAAACAGTTTTATTTTAGCCTCCAAATTCGGCGCAACGAGCAAAGTTGGTTGTCGTTATAGAGCTCGAAACGTGTTTCGCGTTGATATATTACAAGCCTTGTAACTTCTCCTGGATCAAAAGTAATGGTCGTTCAAAGTCTATCTCATATAGACTCTATAGTTTAAAAAAAATTAATTTCCACCCAACCCACGGTTTTTACGGACTGTCCCACGGTTCAGTGTAAAATTTCCCACGAACCCCCATGAATTCCTATTTTTAAATTCGAATAAAAAAAATCAATTTATGAAAACTATATTGAAAATAACATATTATGAATAAATAGATATATTGAAATGCCCTAAAATATCAATAATAAAAAAATTATTCGAAAATCTAAAAAAACAGATCTGAATTTTAAAAACTACAATTTCAAATAACTTATGAACGAAAAAACCAAAAAATCGATCAAAAATTTCGTAATTACATTATAAAACGTGTCCAAAAAAGCACATCGTAATTACAAATATCAAATTTGAAAATTATATATCAAAAAAGTCTAGCTCGGTCACAAACAAACTCAAAATCATAAAAACCGAAAATCTTAAATTTGATAAAACAAAAAAACTGCATAATACACATTGAAACAGTTTTATTTTAGCCTCCAAATTCGGCGCAACGAGCAAAGTTGGTTGTCGTTATAGAGCTCGAAACGTGCTTCGCATTGATATATTACAAGCTTGTAACTCCTCCTGAATCAAAAGTAATGGTCGTTCAAAGTCTATCTCATATAGACTCTATAGTTTAAAAAAAATTAATTTCCACCCAACCCACGGTTTTCACGGACTGTCCCACGGTTCAGTGTAAAATTTCCCACGGACCCCCTATTTCCCCTCCCCCTAAAATTTTGAAAACGTTAAATCCCCACCCCCCCGTGGGAGTTACCACAACGCTGGCAGATTTAACCTATTTTTTGGCCAAAAGTCAGCATTTCAACACAAATCAAATCTATACATCCAATAACACAAAACCCTTCAAGAAATTCAAGCAAAACAACCAAAAATCAAAATATTTTATGCATTGTTCAAAATCGAAACTCTAAACATTCAAACCTCAAAATCTCTCTCAAATCTCGATAATCCTAACAATAAATTAATCCAAACAAGAAGTAGGATGATGTACTATCCTTATTTATCATTTTCGGTTGTCGAAAAACACAAAAAGTCGATGAAAAATACAAAAACCCGTTGACCCGTGAGAGACCTATGGAAGACCAGTGAGAGATTCAAATTTTCTCTGATTTTGGACAGTAAAAACGTGGGAAAGGTGAGTTTTATATATAAAGGCAGTTTGGTCATTTCCTAAATTGGGAGCATTTTTGTTTAAACCTTAAAGTTTTATGTAATTTTGCTTAACACCCTCTAATTTTAGATATTTATTATAATTTCCCGTAAAATAAAGCAGGCGTATTATAACCTAATAAGAGTTAATGCGTTCTTGAAGTTGTACATTCACTCTTGTTTAGAATTTTTTATTAAAGTTGGGAACAAAATTATAAAATTTATTTTATATATATTTTTAAAATTTTAAAAATTAATTTTACTTCTGTTAAAATTTTTTAATTTTAAAAAATCACTTTTTTTTTTAATTTCTTTTTACATTTTCTCAAATTTCTTTATCTCAAATAACGAGTTGGGTGAAAGGAAGATGGCCATTGGTGTTCACAATATAACAACAATGGAGGAGGCAATTTATACATTGAACGTTGAATCAGAATTGGTTTTGGGTTTCTTTGAATCTCTGGAGGTACTTAATATTCACCATTATTGTTCAAAGCAATTATCTGGTTGATGTAATATGACTGGAGAACTTGCAGAATTAGTAGAATTGGATCTTCTTCTTGCAATCAGTTAGCTGTTTGATTATTTAGTCATTGATTAACTCTAGTTTCTCCCCTAATCGGAATGGTCCGGAAACTGAAGAAGAGCAATCCATCCAGTTCTCTTCCATCTGCAAGCAATCAAATCACAAAGACTGGTCGGTTATAGGCTCAGCCCTTGCAATTGGTCAGCTACACAACTTGCTGCTGTCTCAAAGCTGTGTAGTGAAATTGACTTCTATCAAACTGCTAGAGCTGATATTGCAGAGTTGTTCAGGCTAACCGAAATATTACACGCCCTGCGTGTATACTGCTACAAACTGTGTCAAAAAAATTCTCTATATTTTGTTAGTTTTCGAATTCGGCATCTCAATGCTTCATGGCTTTAATATCAGTAGTTTATGATTCAGAGAGCATTTACTTACACATGTTTCTCTTAATTTCTTTGGATGGTCAATTCACAAGATTGGCAATAGCTGAGTTTGTATCTAAAATGAAGCATCCTCCTGTGAGTGTTTTCACTGTAGAAACCGTAGGACAGATTTTTGAGAATCCAATGAAACAGGTTCGACCTTATGTCAAAACCTCGTGTTGTACAAATAATGAAATTAAACATTTTGGCTTTAAAATGACTGTAAATTTCTTCTCGGTTATGGCTTTTCACCCCCCCAACCCCAAGTATGGTTCCGAGAGTGTAGTATCCGCTTTTGACGAAGCTGCAGTGGCATTCAAAGAAAAGGCGAATGTTGAATCCTTAAATATATATATATATATTCTGAAAATAATCTTGTATTGATATGTTTTCTCAAATTCCTGAGCAGCTTCTCTTTGTCCATGTGGAGATGTACTATGAAGGAGTTGGGAATCCTATTGCTCATGAATTTGGCATTACTGGAGATTTTCCAACAGTGAGTTTCAATATTCTGGTTGTAAATTTATGCATCAGATGAAATAATTGTGCAATAACGACAATTGAGCGCAGTTAAGTGACAAAGGCTCGGGATGTTTAAATTCGTTTCGATGACATTTTAAGATTAAACTTAAAAAAAGGGTCATGTTGAAATGCAGATTATAGCTTACATAGAACATAATGCCAAGAAGCCTGAACGGAACGGTGAATAGGCCTTAAGCAGTATCAAGGTTTGCATCTTGTTTTCTCTTAATTTATTCATTCAGTTGTTGATTTGTTTGCTAATAACCCAACAGTATTTCTAGACTTTGTTTCCTTCTTCTAGTCTTTTGGGGGTGGGGGGTTTTCTCGAGGACAAGCTTTAGAGCCAGTCAGTTCGCATTTCAGAACCTGTGCCCAAATTTTCGTTGGTCGGTGCCTTCTGTCAACTTGGCTTTCCACGCGTGTAAAGGTTGTTGTAAGATGAAAGTAGCGGAAACACAATCAAGAACGCTGAAAAATGGATCAAACAAAGGGTATGAGAGAGTGGAACGTTTTTGGAAAATTGCTTTGTATTGCTTGATTCTTGCTTGATTCATTGGTTGTGCAGTGGCCCTTCATACTAAACAGCTAACTATATAATAAATGTTGCCACTCAAACCCAACCACCTATGGCTTTTTCTTAACAACCTTAGGCTCCACTTGTCGGTATATTCCAGGATTAGGCTTGAACTAGCGCTGTTGCAAGACTTGGACTTGGTTTCATTGCTTGGAGTTGGAAAGTGGGTAGATACACCCAAACTGATGTTACCCTCTTGCTAGAGACTAGACAGGCTGTTTGGCTGCACTACTGCATGTGTGCGGGTTGCACTACAACTCCTTTCTTTTTTTTGGGGCACTTGGAAATTCTTCCGCTGAGAAAGTCGGGGACGGTGGTAACACAATTCAGGCAAGTGGGTACAGAATAATAGTTCCAGATGTTAGAGAGTCCCGAAAACAAAGATTATCCGAACCAAACGTATCGTAAATATTATCACTATGAATAGAGATCATTCATCATGAAAATTTAAAATTAAAAGAGTTAAAATAATAGTACCGAAACTTTAAGCTTTAAAATTGTTAAATGGTCGAAAATGGACCCAAGCAGCCCATTTAAAGCCCTCTTTGGACGAAAAATTGACCAACCCGTCCCAAATAATTTAATTTTCTTCCCGTCCGTATACGGAGCTGCTGAGCTTCATCAATGGATGTAAAATGTTAATAATGGTTGTCTTTTTTCGTGTAACCAGAAGGTAAAAGTGGTAAAGAGATAGAGATAAATGTGAAAGGGACATGTGAGATATGGGGGGAAGATGAAAGGAAGGCAAATGGCGGAGCAATTTGAAGAGGATTGTGACAAACAACATGAGGCAATGAGATAGAGGTATTATTATTGAAGAGAAACCGCAGAGAAGCAGGTCAGAGCTTGAAATTCAGTGGCTTGTTTTGATGTCTGCTTCACTCCTCTCACTCTGCTTACCTCCCCATTCCCAGCTGCCTCCTCACTATCTTCCAAACCGCCATTAACACTCGTTTGCATCTCACAGCTGTTTCTTCACTCTTGTTTTTCTCTTTCTTTCCCTTGATTTTACCATAAACATTTCTCTTTTTACAGAAAATGTTATATAAACCAACAACGTCATACTAAATTTTGAAAAGCGATGGTGTTACCCATGCACAATTTTTCTTTTTTTATGGATAATTGAGTATAAAATTTTTTATTATAGTTAAAAGAAAATTCATCATTTAATTACTAAACTTTGAAAGTTAATATTATTTTTTTCTTTGGTGCAAAAAACTAACAATTTTTCTTTAGAATTAAATTTTAAAAAATTATTATAATTTTTTTAGGGTATAGAAAACTAATTTGGTGAATAGCGACCGCTCTCTCTCTCTCTCTCTCTCTATTCTGGTGATTTTTTCCCTTTTTTGCAATTTCTCTCTCAATGGTATTCTCAAGATTAAGGTTAGATTCGAATCAAATTTATTTGAGTTTGAATTTGACTCAAACAAGTCTAAAACGAGTTAATCTTATATAAACTCGTTCGAACTTGAGTTATTCATTAAATTTATCAATTAAAAATTTTGATACAAAACGATTTTATTTCGATCAATATGCATTAAAATGACGTCATTTTAATAACGAAATAGTTAAAAATTTGAATTCGAAACAAACCAAATCGAATTCGAGTCTGACTTCTATGAGCTTAAACTCGAGTTCTATTATATACAAACTGAGCTGAGTTTAAACTTGATTCGACTCAAATCTAGTCCTAGTTTAGATGAAACTTTTGTCTTAATGATGGATGAGTCATCCAAATGAATCATTTTTATCCGAAAAGTTTTTAATATAAAATATTTAATCCCACATTAATATATTAGATATACATTTAATTCCGTATATTTCATTGAATTTTAAAAGGTTTTGAAAAGAAATAGACTATTAAAGGCCTAAAAAGGACAAAAGCAGTAGCTATGGCCTCACAGGTGAAAATAAAAGTAAAAGACAACTTACTCCTTTGGCCTTACGGGTGAAAATAAAATTAAAAGACAACTTGATAACATGTTTCCGCGGTATTATTACACATATAAATAGGAACCAAGCATGTGAACTGAATATTCTTATCGTTGGGCAGAGAGCCTTATAGTCCCAGGGAAGGCTGAGGTATGAGGAGCTTCACTCTAAGTCAATTACAACCAATGGAAGGTTATCTAAAAATTGAAGTTAAACACAAATCAACAATCTTAAAATTGATGTCATAGGTAAAAAAAGAGAAAGAGCTCTTCTCTTTATTCCCTTTCAACTACTTACTAATAATGTTAAGTTGATGAGAAATGACAAAGACTAAGCATTATTGAGTTGTCCTAATCAGCCAGTGTTATGTGTGAAGGAAGATAATGAGTGATAGAATGTGGGGAGATACCAGGTTTAACATAGTAAACTCACCCATCATTGTTAGCCAGATTAAGCCCACAATCTCAACTTTGAAAATGAAATTAATCTCCTTTAATTAATTAATTTTGTTTCCCCATAAACCCATAATGGAAATGGCTCATCATTTATCAACAACTTCCATATACTAAATTTTGATTGAGAAGAGGATCAATGTCATTAACCCATCTTCTAATCATTTTTTTTTTTTTTGGGTAAAAGAGGAACTCGTCCATATTAGTTAAAAGGTAAATTCAGGACACAATGATCGAACCCATAATTATTATATTAAATAAGTTAAAATTTCATAAATATGATAGAGACTTAAATTTAGATATTATTTTTATAAATTCTAGTAACCCCTAAAATCATCTTTCAATCAATTCATTTGTATTGTAAAATTCTTGTAATTTCATGATTTGGGTTTAGAATCTAATAGAGCACCCACTTTCAAAAGAAAGCTTTTGTCTTCCATTCTTCATAAAATTATAGAAAATTCAAAGTGTTTCTTCTTTCTCATTTTCTTATTGATAATAAAAATAAATTAAAATGTAACATTTATTTTCATATACTCTTTATAAGATTATTATTTAATTTCAATCATACATTTTTTTAAACTATTAAAAATCACCTTTGCATTATTAAACGTCCATTGCTTTTAATAATTTTAAGATTTTTTTTTTTATAATTATAGAGAATTATTAATTCTTTCCAGAAAGATTGAATTTATATACTAAATGCATAAATAATAATTTTTTACAAAAAAAATATATATTAAAATCAGAAATGAAGCAATAATCATAAAATAGACGTCTTTCAGCCCAATAGTTGTGTATGGGATAAATTTTATTTTACATAGAAAAAGGTAAAATGATATTTTACTAAAAGGGGTTTTCAAATAATTGAATTTTCAATTTGATTTTATTAAATTATTACCTTAAAAATAATTGAATTTCTAAATTGATTTCATGAAATTATTATGTCAAAAAGTAATTGAATTTCCAAATGATGTCATGAAATTGTTACCTACAAATTAATTGAATTTCCAAAAAAAAAATTGTTTCTTAATAAATTAAATTTCAAAATTGATTTCATGAAATTGTTACCTAAAAAATAATTGAATTTTTAAATTGATTTCACGAAATGGTTACATAAAAAATTAATTGAATTGCCAAAGAAGTTATCTCTAAAAGGATTTCTTAATATCTAGATTAATTATTTTCCCTTTTAAATGGCAAACAATTAATTAAAAATATATTAAAAATTCAATTATAATAATCAGCTTGTAAATGTTTATACTTCCATATATTCAAAATTTTTGAAACTTTCGTTATTTAAAATTACAAATCTCCAAAAAAAAATTTTACCAAAAACAAAAACTATCAATTTAGTCCCTAAACATTGACATTTGGTAAGATGACAACTTGATCTTAAAAATAACCTTATCCCACCCTCCACATTAATAAAATTCTCTCATATGTATGCCTATCCTACTTGTCCCTACATTGTGTATATTTTTAATGTATAATTTCTAAATATATCTATTATATTTTTAATTATTTATCACAATATCATTATTATAATAATGTTTAAGAGGATAAAACGGAGAACGGGTGAGGAAGACAAGGGGATGCGGAAAGAATTATTCTTATTAGACATAAAACGAATTCCTTATAATCCTTATAGTGGGTGATCCTAATAAGGAATGATTTTGATAGGAAATTCTCTATTTTTATTAACTTTTTAATTTGAATATAAGTTAACTTTGATCAAAATCTTTTATATATTAAAATAAAATTGTTCAACTTTGTTTTAATGGTTATATCCGTATATACTTAAAATGTTAATTAAAATCATATAAACTTATTTAAAATAGTTAATTAATTAATTAATTACTCAAATTATAAAATTGAAGAATGGCCAAATGATTGATTTTCAACCCAATATTTGATAAAGCAACAAATTCCATTCAAACATATGTTAGAGTACTGTAAATTAATATAATAAAAGGGCAAATGATTATTTCCCACCCATTTTTTAGGTCTATCTCAAACTGATACCCACAACAGATCAAAAAACTACCCGTGACCAAACTGTCATCCATTTTTTCAGTTAAGGACAGGGGTAAAATCGTTATTTTAATTATAAACCTCAAAACTTTAAAATTTCACCATTTTCCCCCTTCAGGTTTTAAAAACTAACACCACAACCTATCCTCAAAATTTAAATAGTTTAAATTTCACCCCTAGGGTTTGCTTCCTTCTCCGGTCATCACCGATGGTTGATGCATTCCACCGATCTCCTATCTCCAACTACAAAGGACGATGAAAGACTATCCTTCATTACCTAGATCTGGATGACGAAGCGTCGTCCAGATTTAAAAGAACAAATGAACGACAACGCTTCATCATCGCTTCTAGACGACTCAACGAGCGACGAAGGACAACGAAGCATCGTCCTTCGTCATCTGGGTGGATCTCTTCGTCGCATTGTGCGATGAAGAGACGGAGGGGAGATGAAGATCTCTTTGTCGCACCACCGTCGTCGTACTAGGAGAAGGAGACGACCGGTGAAGACGTCAGAAGAAAAGGTTAAAGAACGGGGGTGAAACTGTTATTTTTGAAAGTTATGGGGGCGGCTATGCTTTAAAAAATATGAAAACCCTAGGTTTGGGGGTGAAAATGTTACTTTTTAAAGGTTAAAAACTTTAGATAAAAATGAAATGTTAGTTTCTAAAACCTATGGAGGATGAAAAGTAATAAACTTTATAACTTTTTAATATTACCCCTCTCTTTAACAAAAAAATAGACGACAGTTTGGTTACGGATGGGAAAAATGGTTTTTCATCTGCCGTGGGTATGGGTTTGAGAATGAGATAAAAAATGGGTGAAAAATAGTCATTTTTTTATAATAAAATTATATATACATATTTTTATATATAATTTAAATATATAAATAATATATTATTATATAATTAAATAATTTTAAATTAAAAATAAAATAATATTTAATTATATAATAATATATATTTTATATCCACTAATAATCGATTAACGAATCATTTCAAAATTCACATTGAAAACGCCAAGCGTGTTGTACAAAGTGAGCCAAACCGATATGGTTGTTTTATTCTTCCGAGATAAGGAAATCCCTATTTGTCTAATTTAAAATTAAAAAAAAAAAAGAAAAAGCAAATGTAAAAAGAAGAAAACAGAGGCAATGTCAAAACACAGTTACAAAGCGAAAGGAAACAGTTGGAATAGGTCAAGTATTATTCACTCAGATTAGGTCCTCGAGGAGGACTTCTCGTCACGAATGGTCCTTCTCATTCCCATTAGAAGCCGAGAAAATTCTTCAATATTGCCGATTTGATTTTGTCTCTTCTTTCTTTCCTCCCCTTTGACAGATTAACAACATAAAAAGTCAATTGAATTCTGTTTATATTTTCCCACCCAAAACACTGTTTTTCACTAATTTTTTTTTAGGTTTAAAGACTTATTCTTACTTAAAAATTAATAATTTTTTAAGTTTTTATTTATTAATTTTAAAAAATCAAATATCTAATTATTATTTCATAAAAAAATTAAAAATATTAAAAATTCGACCATATTTTTTTTATAAATTTAAAATTTAATAATTTCTCTTTTGTTTTTCTTTACTGAAGGTTTGAAAAATCACCATTTAGAAGATGTTGAAAGAGACTAAGAGTGAAAGAAAATACCAACTATTAAAGAGTTGTTATTAAAACTTCAAAAGAGAAATGATGATTTTTTAAATCTTATATGGAAGTATAAGATAATATGATTAAATTTTTGTTTTTTAAAATATTTTTTATTAAATAATAATTTTATTTTAATATTAATAATAAAAATTAACAGATAAATAAATATTTAAATTTTTTAAAATTAATAAATAAACGCTTACAAAAATATTAATATTTGGATGGGAATAAAACTTTTCACTTTTTTACTGTAATTTTATTTCTGGCTAAAATTAGGAGTGGCATAAGATGTACCGACTATACGCGTTACTACGTACAAAAACATGGTAGACAAGGCCCCACCTACACTAGCTTATCTAATCAACAACAGTACCCAATTTTTAAGAGGAAAAAAATAAACACTTCACTAAATCAACAAAATTAGTGCGTCTCCATTCATCTGCCGACGGTGCCTGTTACGGGGTCCACGCGTAACCACAACCCCGCGAAATCAAACCATCATTGCCCAATTGGACCGTCCATCACGGACCAATAGCCCTTTTACAATCAATCCTAGCCCTCCGATCCACAACCGTCGGTCTCAGATTGGCCACTGTTAATTTTAACATCACCACTGTCAAACTAAAACGCTGTAAAATAATAATAATAAAGGTTTATTATCAATACTCATATAAAAATAGACATGCTCTGCAAAAACTGCTTAGTCATTGCCTTTCTTTCTCTGGGTCTCTCTTTGGATTCTTTGGAAGTTTTGTTTTTGAGTGCAGGTTTTGCTTTGTTTTGATGAATAATATTTCTGAGTGAGCTCCCGTTAGCGTTGGCGTGCTATTGTAAAAGGAAGGATTGTTGCAGCAAAAGATAAACAGATTTCTTTCTCTTCTTTTCTTGTATATAAATGTAATCATTCGCTTTTTTATTGCTTCAACTCAACTTAATCCCTGAGCTTTTCAAATGGGTGGACAACTTAATCCCCGAGCTCTAGTTTTTCACATGGATGGACAACTCTCTGTTCTTGGTTTTATATTGCTGGAAATTGGCATGTAATTTTGTATCAAAAAGAATTAGAGAAGGAGTTTTTAATCAACTAAAGTTGCAGAGGAATTTTGAAAATGGCGAGTAATCCATCATCGGAAATGCAGGAACCAAGCATCGACACAGATAAGTTGAGCTACGAGATATTTTCAATCTTGGAAAGCAAATTTCTGTTTGGATACGACAATCAAAAGCTTTGGATTCCCAAACAGATCTCTCCGGCAGCTTTAGGAGCCAAAACCGAGAGCTTAAACTCACAACAAAGTTGTGAGTTAGACGGCGTCTCGTCTGTCAAGAACCAGCGAGGCAAAATTTGTATACTCAGCATTGACGGCGGTGGCATGCGTGGCATTCTTCCTGGAAAGGCTTTAGCTTATCTTGAACACGCGCTCAAGTCCAAGTCAGGCAATCCGAACGCCAGAATCGCCGATTATATCGACGTCGCAGCCGGTACCAGCATCGGCGGTATCTTCACGGCCATGCTCTTCGCCACCAACGACAACACTCGCCCGATTTTCAAAGCAGAGGACACATGGCAATTTCTCGCTAACCAGGGCAAGAAAATTTACCGGTCAACCTCTGGTTCTAATTCAGGAAATTACATCAAACGAATTTTAAAAGCTGGTTCAAGTTCCGGTTTGCCTTCCGCCGGTTTGGAGAAAGTCACGAAGGAGATGTTCGCTGACAAAGGCCGAAATTTAACTTTGAGGGATACGTTAAAACCGGTTCTCATCCCGTGTTATGATCTTTCTAGTACGGCGCCGTTTTTGTTTTCTAGAGCGGACGCGCTCGAAACAGAGAGTTTTGATTTCAGACTCTGGGAAGTATGTCGAGCCACGTCTGCCGAACCGGGATTATTCGAACCGGTTTTAATGCGGTCCGTTGATGGCCAAACAAGGTGTGTTGCGGTTGACGGCGGTTTAGCCATGAGCAACCCAACGGCGGCGGCGATCACGCACGTGTTACACAACAAACAAGAGTTTCCATTCGTGCGAGGCGTAGAGGACTTGCTGGTGTTGTCGTTGGGGACGGGTCAGCTACTTGAGGTTAGTTATGAGTATGACCAGGTCAAGAATTGGAAGGTCAAAGATTGGGCTCGACCCATGGCTCGAATTTCTGGTGACAGCTCGGCCGACTCGGTGGACCAGGCTGTGGCCATGGCGTTTGGTCAGTGTACAAGCAGTAATAATTATGTTCGTATTCAGGTACAGTTTTATTTTTATGATATCAAAACATTTTTTACTATTGAAATCATAGGTGTTTACATTGAGCATTTTGTGGTTAATTTTTATGGGCCATGAAGTGAACATATTATATACCTGGAGTTAAACTTAGATGTGATATCTCAGTGTCTTTCATCATTAAATCACTGGATAGAGTTACAAGGATTTTAGTTTAACCATTAGTGCAACTGTGCAAGTGACAATAAGAGCCAGGCTGGTGGGGTTTTATGGCAAATTGTCTTAGCCTCTGTGTTGAAGACATGCAAAGGAGATACAATATACATAGCTATGAGTTATGGGCGTTTTTCTTTCATTCTTTATTTATTTTTTTCTGCTAATGTAAAATCTTATTCAAATCAGATTTGGGTTTGAATCAATTATATCAAATATGTTAAATCTTGAATCTAATTATTTATCTTACAATTACTACATTAGATAATCCAAAGTCTGATGTTAATATGTCATGAATCCAAACCCACTACACCAAGATTCCACATGTTAATACCACTCAAGCCATCTTGAGGGTGAGTTATGGGTGTTGTGGCTAACATGTCCTGGTTTTGAGCAAAGATGGTAATGAACAATGTATTAGGCTGTGGCTATGTTACAAAACCCGAACGTTAGGCTCGTATAATGGGGTCATTGGTACAAGTGTGTGCGCTTTTTTTGTGGCGTATGTTAAGCAGGCAAGTGCTATCAAAACTCAGTAAACTAAACCCCTGCAGACATTAAGCCATTAAGAGTAATGGGGGACCTGCGTCTCTGTCGTGTTGGGGTGCATGAAATGTTTTTGGGAGTTAATGAGGGCGCTGCTTTTGTTGCCAACCAGTGGATTTTTTTCTTGATTTGCTCGCGGATTGAAGTTGAGATGTGTTTGTGTTGAAGTTTAATAAAGTTAACATTAGGTGCATTTTAGCATGCTCCACAATTTAAGGGTTCTCTGCGTCTTTTAGTCAAAATGCCAGTTAACGCCTTAATTTGAGGTAAACAGGAAAATTGGCTTTTGATCTTTTGCTCCAGCCTTTAAATTCTAACTTTTGGTCAATTTTTCTTTTGCCTCCCTTTTGTCTTATGACCGGGATTTTTTACTCGGTGGGGTAAATTTGAAAACTACTTGGCCAATTTTAGAGCCTTAGTTTCAGTTACAGCCGCAATGTTGGGATAATGTTTCAAAAAAAAAAATGCAAATACAGCAATGTATTTTTGTGCTGACATATTAGCAAGGTAAGTTTTAAAGAAAATTTGGGGAGATATTTTGGGTAGGTCTTTGCATTAAGTGGGTAGCAGTGGCTGTATAGCTGGAGTTTGGAGCTGTTAGGAATTAGGACAAGGGAAAACAATGAGTGGTCATACAATAGCATTCATGATTGATCTTAATATTTTGAGGGAAACTGTTTTTCTATAATTAGTTTTAGTCTTCATTATTAGATCTGCTTATGGTATACTCTGCGGGCTGTCAGTTTACCAGAATGTGATCTCTGATTTTGCTGTTCTTGTTTCTCCTTAATATTAGACAGCTAAAATTTATAGAATAAAGGCGCCGTTTCCTTTCAGTCTGATGTGTTCCTGGCTTAATATGGAAAAGCAATCTGGAAAACACTTTGTAACGGGGAGTGCTATTTTTCTAGTTTGTGGCAAATTTATTCCTGTCACTGTTTTTACAACTTCTCTAACAATGGTTCACATGAACTGTTTTGCCTAAGTGAGAGATTATGTGTTTTTTGTTGCACATAAATATTTTTAATCTGAGTCCTTAATCTTGGTGTCGACCAATCAGACTGTAAATTCGATTTGTTTGAGATGTGGATACAATGCTTTCAGTCAATAGTTTAGTGTGTATGCAAGATTGATGCTCATTTACTATTAATTTTTGTTGTCTCAGGCAAATGGGTCCACTGTGGTCCGGTGCAGACCCAATGTTGATACAGACCCTAGTCCCAGCAATGTAAAGATGCTGATGGAAATAGCAGAGGAAATGCTGAAGCAGAAAAATGTTGAGTCAGTGCTCTTTGGAGGCAAAAGGATTGCTGAGCAGAGCAATTTCGAAAAACTAGATTGGTTTGCCAATGAACTTGTGCTTGAGCATCAGAGGAGGAGTTGCAGAATAGCTCCCACTGTTGCTTTCAAGCAAGCCACTCCCAGACCCACCTAGATTTCTTTACAAAAGGTAACTTTTTTCCTTTCAATAACAATTTTAACTGTTTATAATGCGAGTTCTGAAAGGGATACTTTGGTAATTATAAGCACTAAAAGTTTCAAGAATTGAGCTAAAAACCATGAGTTTAATTTCCTGTTGAAGATGAATTTTCACGAACAGGTGTTATAATTGTCAGCCTGTGTAATTATGAACCCTCAGTGGGCTTGGCATGTCACTTTCTTTGATCCAAGAAATTAAACTTTATGCTATAGTGGTTGTTATTAATTAACAGATTAAGTTAGGTGATTCATGAAATATTAAATATGTGGGGAAGATTATTTCAACTGTGGTCAGTCTACCGACACTGATTCACCACTATTGTGGTCATTTCTGAAAATTATAAGCAAAACCTTCAAGAATCTTAAGAGAGTATTTTGGTCATTCAACATAGAACCCAATCATCTGATGTCCGGAAAAAGTTTCCACCAGTGACCCCCTGCTGCCTTTTTCATTAAAATAACTCCGCATATGCCACTAGGTGACGGATCAATATTACAACAATAAGTTCTAAAACTACTCCAATGTCCTTGTATTCATAAATGTATCCATCCATCATGATTTGGCAGGTGTCCTTCCTGTTACTTGGCCCTTTGAGATTTATTTTAGTAATTTTGATTGATTAATTAATTAATTTTATGCCAGTTGTTTGTGCTCCTTCATGCCTTTCTTTCTTAGTAGTTATATTCTTTGGTAAGGTAGAGGGGAATGGTACCTTTTATTCAATTCTCTTTGATACAGAGAAGCAACCTCTTGATTATTTGCCATGTCATAATACAAATTATGAAGTTCTAAAGGAAGAGAAAGTGAGAACAAGGGCTAGATTCTAAAGAAATTGTTGACTTGTATTCTTTCTTAGAGTTTTGTACATAAATATAATTTTTAACATCTCCCCAAATGTTTTTATACAAGTTTAACATTGAATTCTGTATTTGAATTGCAGGGTAAAAAAAATGTCAAAAAAATACCCAAAAAAAAAAAAGAGGGGGAAGATAAAAATGGAGGAGGAGTAAAAATATAGCAGCTTTTACTATTGAAAGTGATGATAGACAAAGAAGAGTTCCAAAAGTTGAGTGAAAAGGACAAAGTAGTGATGTGAAAAGGGAAGAAGATCTCCGTGGGATACTTTGCCTGCCATAGGACAAACATGGTGGTGTCAACTCCACTCTTTTGACGAGGGCAAGGAGCCAAAGAAGCAAAAGCAAAGTCATTTAAGCCAATTCAGTCAGCTTTTGAAGGTCAAGCCAACACCCAGGTGTGATTCCTACCATTTCATTTCAAACATGAATCATTGATTTTTAGGGTGGGAAATAATTATATTAAACTGTTTCCATTACTTCCCACCCATTCCCTGTCTTTTTATTTATATTTTTCCTATTTTAGTCTTCTCTTCTTCATGTCATGGTGGAAAAAATTATATATAGTCAAAACAGTTGTTTGAAAAAAGAAGGGTTCTTTAACTTCTTTTTGTTCCCTTGCATAATGTAGTAGTAATTTGTGCAAACTGATCAATATTGAAGACTGGGGTATGGTGTAGAAGCAAGAAAAAAGAAAAAAAAACCCTCCTCTAGTTTTGTATGTTGAAACTTGAAAATGAAGGTGCTTGTAATTGGGTTGTAACTGGAATTGGAATTGATTTAAAAATTTTTGCACCATGTGGTATTTGTCTTATGATTGTTCAAAGCAAAAAAATTAGAAGATTTTTTTTTTTTTTTTTGTAGTATCTGTTGAAAAGAGTGATATTGGGTGGATGAAATTTTGTCGTGCTTTCTTTTTCAGAGTCTTTATTGACCATTATGAAAAGTGTTGAAGTTGCAAATGATTTGTGATAGGCGTGAGTGACTACAGTTTTCAAAGCAATATTTTGCGCATGCATCTATGTCTTTTTCTTATAATATTAATCACACTTTCCTTATTTGGCACACATTAATTTATCTAACTGTATAAATTAAGATAATAATTTATGATTAAATACAGTAATTATTAACTTATTATAAATTAAAGATGAAATAACATCGAATCATATAATAACACATCATATTACTTTAATAAAAATAAATAAAATAACAATGTAATATATAGTATGTATCAAAAAATAAAAAAGGCCTAATTAGACTAATACTATTCTCATCATATGGAGCAAAAATGTCGTTATGTGTATGGGCGGTGGTTCAGTATTGGATTAAACAAAGACAACAAAAAGGACAGGAGTTGAATTAGAAAATAAAAATTTTGAACCAAATTTGGACCGTTTAATCTTGATGAAGAGCTTTATATTATTATTATTAAGACTAATCTGTGCTAGTGCTAGTGCTAAGTCTATATTATAAGGTATGTTCTTTTTTGTCTTGTTGTGGGGCATCTACGTAATTGATTCATTGTTCTTTTTCATTTGTAAGTTTGTTTGCCAATTCTATTCCTTGTAGTCTAATTTTATTGTGATTGTTTAGTCTACCGACTTTGAATATAATTATAAAATTAAAGCTAACGTTTGTTAGCTTCAATATCATAAAGAAAATATATCATAGAGATTAGGATTCAAGATTAATAATTCTGATACAGTAAAGTTACGTATATAATTTTTATATATAATTTTATACATAAATAATAATGTGTTACTATATAAGTAAATATTGATTTATTTTTAATTATTTAATTATATAATAATATATTATTGTTTATATATAAAATTATATTAATAGTCATTACTCATATAATCAGTCCTGTTTTGTTCAAACTTAGAGAACAGAATAAGATAAGAAATTACAAAAATAGATGAGTTATAGGTCAAAAGTTAGGGCTGTCTGTTATGTTTGGAGAAAAATTGTCCTGGGAAGATGAAGATGCTCATCGAAGTCAATTGAATTGACAGAGATGGGTTTCTGTTTATTTTGAAAATTTTGGAAAGTTGGTGTTAATTTTCAAGTGATTATAAAAAACATAATGAAAGTTTGTTCAAAACTGTACAAGGGTTGAAATTTTCTTCCAAATCACAACAGTTATTTCAAAGAGAATTCACAAAGCCCTAATTTAGGTTGAGGATTTGAAACTTTTACAAAATAATTTATTCATCTTTTGCAGCAAAGCATGGGCAAAACAACAGTTTAAACGTTCTACAATTTCGTGAATACAAAGAAAACACTACTGCCTAGTAAATGACTGAGGAAAAGAGGCCAAAAAAAAAAAAATCCCAAAAATATAAAGTGCCTTACATTAATAAGAAACTTTTGATTAGTATGATGAAAGATGCTTTACTGTTTCATCGCCTTTTAAAGCATCTCAGCTGGCTCAAGTGATGGCAATTTGAAGGGCGTTTGTAGTTCTGGATTCGGGGGAAACAGATAACACTGTGCATATTGCGCCATCAATTGGTCCACAAGTACTAGTGATACCATCGCTTCAACCATTGGCACCGCTGCATCAACACCCCAACCAGAAATCCACAACAATTGTCAGATGGCCTTTTTTTTTTTTTTTTCCTTTTAAACTAATTTATCAGATAAATAAAGTGTTTTGAGAAGATAATAAGTCGATGAACATGGGTTTCATATAATTTGAAGTATATTTGCTATCTCATGGAGCACCACCACACAAAGAGTTCTCAGGACACTGGCCAATTACTTGAAATATCCTTGGTATATTAGCATTGTAAGGCCATCAGTACGATGTGGTGGGTTAAAATCGACAATGAAAAAATCATTAGGGATGAAAGAGAGGAGAAGGAGATGAATATATAGCTTATCTATCATTAAAAGACATACCTCTTGGGACAACACAAGGATCGTGACGACCACGAGCTATAAGTTCTGTCTCTTTCTTATCTCTAGTCACTGTGTTCTGCTTCCTCTGCAAAGTCATCACAAATTGGTATAAATTTTTTAAATTGGTTACTTCAGAATCTGACTAAAAGCTGTACAAATATTCTTCAACAATGAAGAACATTCAAGAATATAAAATAATGTAAATATCAGGATATGCAAACAGCCAACATGACTTAGGCAAGGCAAAAGCAAATTCTTTGTATGCAAATATGTGTGTCTGCATTGAGAGAGAGAGAGAGAGATAAAACATACTCCAATTGTAGATGTTGGCTTGAAAGCTATCCTCATGTTTATAATTTCGCCATTTGAAATTCCTCCCTACAAGACAACATAGAAATCCAAGTGGGCAACCAGTTCTAAACAAAGGGCATCTTGGTGATTTACCACCATACAACAAGAAGCCATTGACTGGCACATTAAATATATACCTGAATTCCACCGGAGCGATTTGTTCTTGTCCTAATGTTTCCATATTCATCTGTATAGAACTCATCATTATGTTCACTTCCAGTCATAAAAGTACCTGCAAGAATTTTTTTTATCCATCAGCACCTAAGATTATGAGGGGAAAAAAAAAGAGAGAGGAAGGAAAATATCATCGCATTAGATTGCATTTCAAGTGATCATTCTCCTCCTTTTCAACCCAATTTACTAAAATTAAGGGCAAGCGAATTACAAAGTACAAGAAAAGTTTCTTGACCTGCAAATCCACTGCCGAATTCAAAGCCCTTTGTTGCAGGCAATGACATTGCAGCTTTAGCCAACTCAGCTTCAAGTTTGTCAAAAACTGGTGAACCAAGCCCCTGATATACAATTCTGAATTTTAGCCCATGGTAGAATATTCATATATGACATAAAAACCATTTAATGAAGAATTTTTTAAGTTTATCCTGCTAGGTAGTGGTTGCAATTGAGAGACAGCACATACAAGGGGCATTATGTATGCGTGAGAGAGAGAGGGAGGGAGAGCTTACACGAGGAGCATTTCTCACAATGCATGTGACAACACCACCAACAGAATCCCCTCTCACTCGGACAGCATCAATAGCAGCAATCATCTTCTCAGCATATTCAGAATCTGGACACCTAGCAATGTTGCTCTCTATCTGATAATAGCCATGCAGAAAATAATTATGCTAATAGGTGTTAAATCATTAGGAAATATCATGATTCAATAAAAATGAAAAAAGCAGTAAGTTCAGAATCAAAAGGACCAGATCCCAAGTATAGAAAGAAGACGAGATTGGACTGGAAATGAATTAATAGATTGCTAGTAATTAAAAATATACAAGAAACATTCAGGGAAGTAAGCTTCCCCGGTGCCAAACTAACATTTCAAAATTAAAATCAGATATACCTGATCAAGTGTCAAAGCCTCATGATCAACCAAGTCCTCTGGAAGCACAACCTTGTGGGCTTGAGATACATAAGCAAGAATCTGGTGGCCAACAACAATAATGAAAAGATTCAAAAAGAAAGTAGGGGACAAATAGAAAAGCACTGGAGGAGATAATCCTTTTCTTTTAAGTGCGAGCTTAAAGATTTGACAAATTCACTAGCCAGCAGCCGTTACATGTTTTACTTCCAAAGATTAATAAATATAAACAGAAATATGAACTCCGAATTCTAGGTACTCAAATATCAACATATAACAGAGAGTAAAACTAACACAACCATTTACTAACCATTTCCGAGACACAAACTTCTCCTACCTGGCTACATTGTAGTTTTCATGAAATAAATCAAATGCAATAATAACTAGGGATCTCAGAAACTAATAAAACTCCTATAATAATCAGGCACCATTCTGCAACTATTTCAGGAATATGCAAGCAGCAAACTACAAGCATATTTATATACCAAGATAACAAAGGGTAAACACATATGACAATAAAATCAACCCCAAATCATACGGAAACAAATATACCTCAGTTCCAGCAAGCTGCCTCAAAATTTTCTTTGCAACAGCTCCAGCAGCAACTCTTCCAATGGTTTCTCTTGCAGAAGATCTACCACCTCCCTGTGAATTATGCATGAAGGTCAGATGAACTGGTCGATAAAAAGAATTTCATAAATTTCAGTTTCACTTCATTATTGTTCTAAAGATATTACTTGCACTGATCTGACACCATACTTCATATCATAAGTTGCATCTGCATGAGATGGTCTGTAAGCCACTGACATTTCACTGTAATCCTGGAAATATAGAGATATGCTTAGTGAAGCCTTCCACACACCATCAAAAAATATTTGAAATGTCAACTGAGTTATTGCTCATGCATATGGTCCTCTTCTTATAATCCTTAAACATGCCATAATTAAGCTATATCATCCACAACTGAAATGACCCATCACATTCACAAACAAACTCCTAATCAATTAAAGCAATTCACATCCTTTTAAATTGCTTAAAATTATTTTTGGGTCCTTTTTTTACTACTAAAAGAAAATTGAACACCCCAAAGGAACACATGACATTTAGGGTAATTTTTTTGTCATCAATAAAGTTGTAACTTGGGATGCAGCCATTCATATATTTGAAAACTTTACAATTGCATAAAGTAATAAAACATCAACTCAATAAATCCTAAAAATGATCCTCAAGAGCAAACAATACGTACCCATTACAATGCCATGATAACATCGAGTACAATCACTTTAAATACTTCGTAATAAAATTATGTTGTTTCCATGACATATAAACAAGCACCCAACTTAGTTTGAATTTTCTAGCCATAAGCAACAATGAAAGTGTTGAGAAGGAAAAACAAGTCCAAAAAGACCCATGTATTCAACAATCTTCACCCTTCCCCCCAAAAAGAATAAAACGGAAATTAAATTAATTTAAAAGAAACTTAGTGGCTTGAAGTTATTTAAGTGGCTATTCTTCGAACTAGATGCTGTGAAAAGCTCTAGCAATGGATACTCACATGTCCTCTCTGATCAGTGTTAGGTACAAATACATGGATAGGTGTTCCAGTGGTCACCCCTGCAATTATTCAGACATGAGTCATTCCATTTATAAAATAAAAAAAACAAGGCACTGCCATTTTTTTGGCCAAAGAGAGCACAAGAAAAAAGATACAAAAATATAATATCTAAGAAAAAAGAATGAGACCTTCAGAAACACCAGACTGAATTTTGCATGTATCAGTCTCTTTTCTTGGGGTAGTAATTCGGCTCTGGCCAGGCCTCCTGGCATAATAATTCTTAACTGTTAACACTTTAAGTAATTTTTGCAGGACAAACAAAGAGACTTCATGATTGATAAATGACAGATTCCATGACCAATAGAAAACAGAACATTAGTCCATATAATCCCCAAGCACGCAGCCCTTTGCATCAACATGCAATGGAAACACAAATAAAATATGGTGGCAAAGTTGACTTAAATGTTACCTTCTGTCTAGATCAAATTGCATATCAGCTTCTGAGAGAGGAATACGGGGAGGGCATCCATCAATTATACAACCAACACCTCCTCCATGAGATTCTCCAAAAGTTGTAACACGAAAATAAGTTCCATATGTACTCCCAGCTGCCTTTATTTCTGTTTCAAAGAAAGCAAGACATTAGAGCTCAAAGCTTCTAAATGCTGTCCAACTCTGGCTATAACACAAACATCAATCATTAACTTCAAAATAAGGTTATTTTTTAGCATCACACATGCAATACACAGACTAAAAGCACTTGAAATATCAAGTATAGGAATCATAAAAGATGATCCTTAAACGATATCCCAAGATGGAAACACAACTTTTGTCTCCATTTCTTTAGTTGTTTCATGTTCATGGTCAAAATGTTCGAAGTAACTCCAACACAAGGGCTCCTTACTGACATACCAATACAAAAAATTATTCAATTAAATGAAACAACAAATTTCCAGACAAACCAACACAACTATAGACATCGTCACATCTTGTATACACAAACTAAGAAAGAAAAAAAACTCACGGAGCTTCTTTGGGGTAGCAGAATGGAACACGATTTTGACAGGTGGAGATGGGAGTTGGCAAAGATCTGAGGGCAGACGAGAACTCAACGAACCCTCAGTTCTAGGGGCTGCAAGGAACTGTTTTGAAGCAATGGAAGCAGCCGCCATTGAAATCAAAACGAAAAAGGAGTTGAAGAAGAAAATGTTGTGATTTGTTTATTTTTTATATATGTTTCATTGGAAGTTCAAAGGGGTAGTTGCTGGCATAAGATTAGTGGTAATGGTTGTTGAGAGATGTCATTTGTAAGTTTCGCCTATACAAATAAAGGGCAGTGCTTACCTACCTTCGTCTTGGTAGGATGATGATCAAAATCCAAACTTTTCTTTGTCTTTTGGTGGTAGACTCGGACCACTCGTGGTTGGTGGTGGAGGACCATAATTTAATAGTTTGGACGACTAGGACTCCCACAACATTAGTGTGGAAAACAGGGACTACAGAAAAGTTGGGAAGCTCAACGAGGAATTTTTGACTTTCCCTTTTAGTCCATTAACACTTTTAAATTTCCAATTATATTTTTAGATATAAATACTCTCCATAGAAAGCAAAAACCGATTTAATCTACCTATATTATAGTTTGAATGATAAATATAAATATAATTTAATTAAAAAATATGTAAATTTGAAATATGTTCAACACATTAAAATTAAAATTTTAATTTATTTAATATATTAATTATAATATCAATAATTAGATTGGAGATTTTATCTTCCTTATTAAAATGACAACTTCCCCCGCATTCTTAGTTAAAAGCTATTCACTCCTTCAACTAAGGCAAACCTAGTTAGAGAGAGAGGGTCGATTGACCCTCTTGGCTGCCTAAAGTTTACCCGGCCAACAATCATTTTTGTCTATCCATCTTTCAGCAAAATTCTATCAACCGAATCTGTAAAATTGTATTTCCAAAATGCATCCGCACGCCGATTTCGAAGTTGAAAAATGAAATGATGCAGGTTCAATTTTCATAAAATGGCTTTCACGAAATGATTCTTACAGAAGGTCGTAACAGTCTTTCGAACTTCTATAGCTTGCACTTTACCCCTCAAAAAACCCTGGCTCTCATTCAGAGCAAACCTGTGAACAAAACAATTCTAGCTATTTCATCTTATTTGCAACGATGTAAATGCCTCAAGACCCTCAAGAAATCTCATGCAAAGATCCTTACTTGCGGCCTTCAGAACGACACCAAAACACTAACCCAAATCACTATTTTATATGTTTCATTCAACAAACTTGATGTTGCAGCACTTGTTTTTAAATTTATAACAAACCCTTGTAGCTATCTTTGGAATATTTTGATAAGAGAGAATGCCACTCATGGCAACTTCACCCAAGCTTTGGCTTTGTATACTAAAATGATGCAAAATGGTTTAAAACCTGACAAATTTGCCTTCCCCTTCGTGCTTAAATCTTGCGCCGGCTTGTCTAATTTGTTAGTGGGAAAGTCGATACACCAACATTTGGTGTGTTGTGGATGTGGGCATGATCCTTATGTTAGTGCTGCTTTAGTTAATATGTACACAAAATGCGGCAAAGTTGAAGACGCCCGTTTGGCGTTTGATAAAATGTCTGTGAGAGATTTGGTTTCATGGACTTCGATGATTTCTGGTTATGCCCACAACGGATATAATAGTGAGACGTTGGAGTTTTTTTGTTTGATGCGTCATTCTGGTGTAAGGGCAAATCGGGTTAGTGTTTTGAGTGCTTTGTTAGCTTGTGGTAATCTTGGAGCATTGAGGAAGGGTGAATGGTTTCACAATTATGTGATTCAAACTGGGTTTGATTTTGATGTTTTGGTTGCTACTGCTGTGATGGATATGTATGCTAAGTGCGGGCATTTGGATTTGGCCCGAAAATTGTTTGATGAAACAGAAGGGAAAGATGTTGTTTGTTGGAGTGCAATGATTGGTAGCTACGGAATTCATGGGCTCGGAAGGCAGGCAATTGGTCTCTTTGATAACATGGTGAATGAGGGGGTTAGGCCAAACTATGTAACATTTACTTGTGTTCTTTCAGCTTGCAGTCATTCGGGGTTGCTGGAAGAGGGGAAGAGGTTTTTTGAGCTGATGAGAAATGGGTTTGGAATTGCACCGAAACTTAACAATTATTCCTGTATGGTAGATCTTCTTGGTCGTGCAGGGCAACTTGGTGAAGCAGAGAAACTTATTGAGAGCATGCCGGTAGAACCTGATGCAAGTATATGGGGATCTTTGCTCGGTGCTTGCAGAATTTATGGTAATTTAGATTTAGCCGAGAGAATTGCAGATCTAATTTTTCAGCTAGACCCATTTCATGCTGGCTATCAGGTTCTACTGTCAAACATATATGCTGCAAAATCAAGATGGAAGGAAGTTGAAAAGGTGAGGTCAATGATGGCCAGAAGAGGAGCTACTAAAGTTCAGGGTTTTAGTTTAATTGAGTTCAACAATATGGTTTACAAGTTTGGCGTAGGAGACCGGTCTCATCCTGAATCTGATGAGATTTATTCAGTACTTGAGGAATTAGCTGCTTCAATGAAAAGATTGGGTTACACTCCCATTACAGATTTTGTGCTTCACGATATTGAAGAGGAAGCAAAAGAAGAGGCACTTTCTTACCACAGTGAGAGGCTGGCCATCGCCTTCGGCCTCATTAAAACAGCACCGGGGACTGCCATTCGGATCACAAAGAATCTGAGGATTTGTGGAGATTGTCACAATGCAATTAAGTTTATATCAAAGATTGTTAATCGAGTCATTATCATTCGCGACATGCATAGATTTCATCATTTTGAGACTGGTGTTTGTTCCTGTGGGGATTATTGGTAGCTACACAGTTTTGATTCATGAGTATGCTCTATTATCGACCATATTTTCTAGCCTTTCTGCTTAAAGATCAGAGAGCTTTACAGGAAGTGGTTAAAAACATTAAATTGAATGGAACTTGAAAGATAAACATACAAAAAAAAAAAAAAAAGATAATAAAAGAAAAGCTATATTTCACAGATATGACTTGCCCCAAAAAATTCACTAGTTTTCCATTGAAACTTGAGCATTGAGCCATGCAAAAGCATGGAAAAAAATATTTACGGTTTTGGGAAAACAAAATATTAATCAAGCAATAAATTGAGCTTTATACGGTATCGCAGTTTTCTGCGGCACAAAGTGTATTCTATAAATGAATATACGTTACCCTAAAACAAAGAATGTTACCACTGTACTCTGTTGTTATTAATCCTTAATAGAATTCCGTCAAAGCCTCAGCTGGAGCGCGTGTTTTCAAAATCATTTCTTCATATTCATCTTCGGGATTTGATAGAGCAACAATGGCTCCTCCTGCCCCTATGGAAGCTTCACCATCATGTATGACAACTGTTCTTATAACGATGTTTAGATCAAATGTCCCATTATATGAGAAAAATCCAATGGAGCCTGAATAGATACCTCAAGAACAACTTTCCATAGAATCAAGAAGTTCCATAGATCTTAACTTTGGTGCACCTGTCATTGAGCCTCCTGGAAATACTGCTCTTACACAGTCAACTGGGCTAACATTTGATTTCTTTTTCCCTCGAATTGTACTCACCATAGTGTGAACTGTTGCATAAGATTCCACGTCCATGAGATGCGGCACATGTATGGATCCAGGCTCACAGACACGACCAAGGTCATTACTTAGAAGATCAACCATCATCAAATTTTCAGCCTGATCCTTTTCACTGTTTTGGGAGATAAGAGGGAAGGAGAGCGGGGGCAATGTTAGCTTACAGCAAAAGCAATAAACAAGATTCAATATTCTGCACTGTGTCATCACAATGATGATTCCTGTGATAAAATTTTTGCCATATTTGCACAATATTCAGTAGTCTACCATATTCCCTCAACCATAATTCTTTAATCTTACAATGAAAAAACCATGTGTTGAGCAACTTCATATCATGATTACAAAATCAAACGAAACAATTTGACAAAATACTTTTAAATTCTTGATTTAATTCCTTTATCTCAAGAGAAATTAAATTGGTCATTATCATTTACATTCTTGAATTTAAAATACTCTCTCTCTCTCATATGTTAATAAGTTAACAGATGATATATTTGATCATCTTGTTGTTTCTAAGGTTGAATTCAAACTGAGCGTATTCGAGTTTGAATTTAAACTCGGTTTGAATGAGTCTAAAACAAACTAAGCTCAAATAAACTCGAGCTTAAAAGTTTAATATTTTTCAGCTCGAGATTTGAAGTGTTTAGCTCGTCAAGCTAAAATTTTTGATATAAAATGATGTCGTTTTAATCAATATGTATTAAAACGACGTCGTTTACTTGATTTAAGTTCGAATTCAAGCCAAACTCAAACTCAGTTATTTTGAAACGAGTCAAGCTCAAGTTTATTTGAAACGAATTCGAACTCGAACTCAATTCCATGCAAATAAAACAGAGCTCGAATTCAATTCTATTCGAATCTAATCTAATTGCTTCATAAAGGGTCTTGTATGTTTCGATAGTGTTTGAACCAAAGCTTTTGAGCCCTTTTTGCTTTAGAATTGTTGGCCAACTATGTATATCAAGTAAATTGAATCATATTTGCGACATTTTTGTATTTTAAGACAGACGTGCACCTCAGAGCAATCATAAAATATAAAATATTGTTTGATGCTCCATCTGCAATGAGACATCGACATTCCCTCTCGCCGAATTTGTACCTACAAATACATCTTTCTACGATTGGGGTCAAATGAGTAGTTAAACTCGATAGTGTCCTCAAATTTCATTTTGTCTTCTACAAGATAACTAAAGTAAAATTGAGGAATATCGGCGACCCTACCCACTCCCTCGCTCGCTGTTAATGATGCTCTCATCTCATGTGTAGAATCAAATTCGGTTTGATAGAATGTGAGTTTCTCATTGTTCATATGTGGATCGTGAGACAATTTGCACAAACAATATTTTATATTTTCTTGATTTCTCTAATATGCACCTTTTCTAATAAAAACCTGATACGCAGGGTGGTGAATAACTCAAAGCAAATGGGATAACCAGTAAGATTTGCTCATTTTCTTGACAAGTAACTAAAATAAATTTTATAATAAGTTATGAAAATTTTCGCTTTAAAAAGTCAAAAATTTTATCCTTAAATTAAATATTTGTTATAGTAAGTTCGCTACTAGTAAACTTCATTCAACTTAGTAAACTTGAAGGGTTTATTTGGTTGAAAGATTTAAAAATTATTTTGATAATTTATTTTTTATTAAAAAAGATTACGATAATATTTTATTATCAATAATGATGTAATAAGTAATATAATAAATAATCTGATTATCACATTCACTTTAAATATTAAAAGATTATTATAATAATTTTAATTATTATTATTATTTTATTTTTAGTTATTAAATTTTTAGATCAAAATTACTCTCAATTTTTAATCAAAATAATAATAATATAAAAAATATTTTTTTATATTTATTATTCTTTCATATAATAAATCAAATAATATACTAATATTTTTTTATTATTAAGAAAATTTCAGATTCTCGTGCACCATTCAACAACCTTTGAGCGACAGGGAACAAGTTACTCAGATGTTGCAAGGACTCTCGCCTTCTTATGAACCCTTGGCGACAATTGCCTCTCATCATCAGAAGCCGCCACCTGCATTGCATTTGTTGAACTGTGGACTATGCTTCTTACAACTTTTCATGGCATATGCTATTATTGTAAAAAAAATTTCTGAATATCAGAAATAAAATGAGCATGATCTTTCAAAACTAATGACTTGCTTGTTGAGAAATTTTGCAACAATAACATATTTTTATGTACTTTCTGGAAGTACTAGCCCCTTGTAACTCTTCAGGGTACAACCTGTAAAAGCGTGACTAACAGAGGGGAAGCTAGAAGGAGGAACCCCAAGTACGTATTTATAACTTTCTGTAAATATTTTTAACGATTAAGCAAGAAGGATTAGCCACTGTCAAACCAGAGAGAATGTTCTTCTGTTCTGTGGAAAAATAATTAAACCAACCCCATCTTCTCCTTTAAAATCTAATTGATTTTTCAGGAGATCTTGAAGGTGGTCCCTTTGTTATAACTTTGGCCTACTTTCCTTGTACTGTAAAAATCATATTCTCTATTAACCAATCAATAAGGTAGAAATTTATCAGAGTGGTCCACTTTTTCTTTTCTCTGCTTTGTGTGAGATTCCCTGCTGCTCAAACTCTACTTTATTTTCCCCAGAATCAATCCCTTTACCTTTTTTCTTTCTCAAGTCCCTGGCAATACGTGTGTGTTTGTGACATTATTTCTTTATATTATATTATACACACATACCCAAATAAGAGAGGAAAATAAAGATAAAAGATAGAGATTGGGTACTACCATACTATAATTAAGGTTCCAAAGTTAAACACTTTTGGATGAGAGAGTACTATAATGTGTGACCTTCTCAAAAGTTTTTGTGTTAGCATAAGTGACAAAAAAACAAGATTTTAAATATGAGAGTGCGAGTTCAAATCTCATCAATAATATTTTAAAATTAAACTCTTAACTTAGATACATTAATTATATCAAAGTTTCACCTGCTTGTTCTGTCAATTCAGATCCAAAAGAATGACCGGCTCAAATAATGTTTACCCATTAAAAAATAATAATAATAATAAAGAGACATTGTTTGATTAATTGTGTTTCTGATCAGATAACCCTAAACCCATCTAATAACTAGCTGTTCATTTTATCTGGCGCTTCAGCTCTCTGTAAGTGACCTAGCTACTGAAAGCAAGGACAAAGCTCCATTAATGGGCTTAAAGTCACTTGTTTTGTTTATGAAAAAAAATATTTAAAAAAAAAAAAAAGAAAGAAACCCCCTCAATACTTTTCACTTAGTGCTCTAAAATTTTGTTTTGTTTACGAGATCTTGTCTTCTCAATGAAACAAGAACGATTCTTCTGATATTTGTATAATCATTCATCTAGATTGATGGGGTGGGTTTGTTTTTGCTTGATAACAAATCTGAGTTTGTGATTTGCAGAAGAGTGATACCCAAAGCCAAAGGGCAAATGAAATGTTCAAGAGACAAGAGTGCTGAAACAAGATGGATGGAAATAAAACCAAGTGAATTTGTTATTCTCTTCTTAGATTTTGTTAAATCATAAACATCTTATAATGTATAGAAACACTAAAGTGAAAAAGATCAAATAAGTTCACCTTGCTTCTTTTTGCAGAATTATTGTATGCTGTTGCTTTCTTGAAAGAAAAAGAGATTAATTTAAAACCTGCAAAAAATAATTAAACCATGGAAAATATATGGAATATGCATGGCTCCTCATACGCCATATACGGAGGCCATCGAATTCCGGTGGGCTCTGCAAATGGCATACAGGGAGCCAGGCACATACTTATAAAATATGCACGATCAATCATATTACTAAAATAAACACTTGCATAAATTCATACATAGGCACATGAAATCATGCATTTACATCAACAGATGCATAAAAAAATGAAGAACTACTTCAAATGTTAGCATTAACAAAGAAAATGAGTAATATTCAGTACTCAAAGATAGGTTTCTTTATGGCTTCATACGATAATTAAGGAAGAAACAGAAGAAAGAGAGATCTGAAGTTTCTAAAACTTAAAATTCATTAAGTTTTAAAGCCCCACAAGCCCTTTTAAATTGGCATAAAACAAGCGAACCAGTGGCTAACCTGAGGGGGGGAGATTTTTGGTTTGTGAAAGGAGGATTGTGGGGTTGAAATTGCACCCCAAGGCTGGCACTAAATATAGACAACACCACAAGAGAGAAATAGAAATGGAGAAAAAGAAAAGAGAGGAAGAGGAAATAGGTGAGTTGGGTTAGTAACCACGCAGTTTCCTATGCTAACCTTAGGGTTGTTTGAAATCTCCTTTTCTGGGTCGTAAAGCAAACGTTGCTTTTCTCTTCTCTGAACCTGATTTTTGTCTGCAAGCGTTTGGAAAGACATGGATTCTCATTCTCTTATTCCCTTTTATTTATTGAAATAATTTTTTTTCAAAATTTTATCATCTTTTCTTTTATACTCTTTAGTATATTTTAGGTAATAAACAAACTTTAATTGAGTAAAATCGTTCATTTAGAATTGAATTAATTATACAAAATAGATAAAATCTAATATTATGTGATCGATCTTAAAATCATTTTGTCAAATAAACTAAAAATATAAAAAAGAATTTAAATATTTGATATCATGCTTGAAATCTCACGTCTTCTGCTAAAGTTACGTCATAAAAGATTTGAATATTTGATCTTATAATTAAAATCACACCCCTTTCACTAAAGTTACCCTCTAGGGCCTCTTAGTCACTTCTTTGTATTATTCTCCTCTTCTCCTTTTTCAGACTTATAGTAATTCCATTCTATCATATTTTTAATATTACTAATTTAATTCATTACTCTTTTCTTAAGTTATTTAGTGAGATTCTTTATTTCAACTTCTTGTGTTTGGATTTTTGAATAATCCATGTTGCTTTGCTACCTAATTCACCTGCATTTTTCTCCATTCACCAACTGCCCAGATTACACTTCGGTTCGTCCTTTTGCATGTTTTAAACTATAATTAATTAATTTCTCTTTTGTCCTTAATCAGATGTTTTCTTGTTCATTATTTAATTAATTATTTTCTCTAATAATTTATTAATCGAGATTAACCTCAAACACACAGATAACAAAACTTCAGTCTCTAATTGGAGAAGAATTAATTATTATTTTATGTGGGTTTTACAAGCCACATATAAACTTCTTATTGTCGTTAGTTCATTTGGTTAAATTAGGTTTTGTGTTAAGATCTTTATAATCATCATTTCAGATAATCTCAATTAGGCTTACCTTTGTCTTTGAAGTTTTTAGTCTTAACACGTATATAAGAATAATTTTAATTCTTTACTTTTGTAGTGGTGGGATGAAATTTGTTTGGGTTGTATGAGACTCATTTTTCATTAAATTCACGATATAACACTTAAAAAACAACAAACTATATCGATAATAACAAGATATATTTTCTACACATCGATCAATTTAATATATAAATAGAAATCTCTTGTCTAGAAACAGTAACTTATCAGAATGTACTTCTCTCTTATTCCACATCTATTATAAATTTAAAAGTAATTATTTTTTATTAAATTATTCATACACTCACTACTTTAACTCATATGGTGGACATAAAAGTATTTCACTAATTCCAATCGTCGTTATCATCTCCCCAAGCTAAACCCAATTTTTCGTACTTCTCATTGGTGAACCAATTTTCACATCAACAGTCTGTAAATTAAATATTTTATTCTTCACGGTTTTGATAATCCTTTAGTTTATCATTTGACTTAATCATTCAAGTTTCTTCCTGCTATATGTCATGTATTACATTTTTCAATTTCAATTTCGGATAGTGTCATCTAACTTGTGCATGATCCTTTAAGCTTCTTCGTTCTTAGCTTTCCAAAGAGATAAGACTATTTATGTTCCTTATTAAACACAATCCTTTTTCTTCTATTCAATAAACTTTCATCATTCTATCAAGATAAAAAAGAAATTAGGCTCCTTAATCAAGGACCAACACTTGTTTCTCTTCATCTTGTTCATAAATTTCGTTCTTTCTAAGGCTTCAATTGACAATTATTACAAGCTTATACTCCCATCTGAACACGAGCACCTCACAAAAGAATTCCAATAACACTATTCGATTGTTCTACGATAAGTCAATTTCTTTATAAGAATCTTCAGCTGGCTGTCCTAATATGGCCACCGGCAGAATTTTAGGGCTGAGATCAAAAGGATGTCAGCCTTGTCTTTTATTCTATTTTATATATTTATCTATTTTCTCGTTTTTTTTTTAAATTTTTGATACATTTCATTTCTATGTTACTGTTATAATTATTATTAGCTGACAAATTTTTTGTTCACATTATTTAAAAACTAAAGCATTGCATGTGATAATGCATGACCAAAGATATCTTTTGAATGGGAATATTAAGATTTCTTTGGATCTATTCTTTAACATTTTGTGTAATCAGAATTATTTATTTTGAGCTAGAGTAAAAAGTAGTCTTAGAAGATATAATTGAGCTTAAGAAGAGATTTGTGTACTTATTACATGATAGCAAAATAAATATGAACTCTTTCAAATGACTTAAAGGAAACCAATCCCAACAACAACGATAATATATATATATATATATACATACACACATACACTTATATGTGTCATTATATGATTGAGTGTTACTTTATCTTTAATTTAAAATCATTCAATCATGTGATAATACGTATAAGTGTGTATATATTTATGTACCAAAAATAGATATATATAGTTTTATTGATTGAACAAAAGTACTTTGTTAATAATTAAATGGAAATTAATCAAGGTTAGGGTGGCTTAGTTAAAATAGAATAAATTGCAGAAATATTTTAAATTATAGATATCATGAAAATACAATGAACGGATGGGGTTAACGAAACTGATATAGCATTACAACTTTTAAGGTGAATGTCTGATTTCAAATCTCTTTTACGTTTGTGAAACCCTAATTTATCCAAAAATTTCAGAAACATTATTAATAAGATTTTTGGGAAGAATTATAGTACAACACTAAAGATTAATCAAATATTGTTTGGCATCTCAACTAAAAATTGTTTTTCCCATAAACCTTTTTTTTTTGTAGGCTGTAAAGGTTTACAAAATCAATTTTATTCTCTGAATTTGTAATATACAAAATATATCCAAAACCCACTTTAAAAAATTTAACCTTTATTCACATATGGAAAAATCTAATGGCCTATTGGCCTAACTCCTGGCCAAAAGCCGAGAGAAATTCATTTTTTGGTGAATACAACATGTCAAGCACAATCTGACCTACTTAAAAAAGACATTTCAATTTAAAAAAAAGGAAAAGAAAACAGAAAGAAAAAACCCAATCTAAACACTACTACTTGCATAATATTGAATCATTATGAGCGGTCTAGTTTGAAGGTTGGTTAAAATTTTCCAATATTAAGTAATTCGACTGACCAAATTGAGCTAGCTCAACTTTATGTTAAATATTTTTATGAAACCCCGAGTAGGAAAAACCAGATGCTCAAATGGGATAGAAACAGCCTTTTCACGTGCTTCTTCCAAGCATAAAACCATCACAAAAGTTAAAAACTTCTCTATAACTTACGGACAAATTATCGGATGAAGAACAAAGCAATGGAACAAAAACCCATTAGGGAAATGAAACAAACCTTGAGTAGAACAATGCAAAGTCATTAAATAATATATCACAATATCGGGTGGGTGATGAAACATGTAAATTAGGGGTAGGGTAGATAAAACTTTTCATTCTGACATATGTTAACTTACATAAATTCAGTAATTTGGGATAAAACAGGTGATTCACTTCTTTTTGTAAACATAAATTGCCTCAAAGTTAGGATATAATTGCTAGTTAATAATTCGATGTTTTTTTGGTGTTTAAAGTCTCTTAGGGCATGAAATGAACTCTATCAGGGAAATGAAACAAAGCTCGAATGAAAGAAATCAAAAGCAGGATGATCTGTAAACAATGATATTAGTAATATTTTTGATAGAGAATAACAAAGCAAAAATGATCCCTTGAAATGCAACACGATGAGACAACGAATATTGTACTACATAGAAAAGAGAGAGAGATAGTGTGTATTGAGTGTGATGGATCTTCCATGTCTGGAAAAAGCTGCAAAGGAAAAAAATTCTCCTTTCCTTGTATGTAGAAAATGGCAAGCGATGAAAGATGGAAAGACTGAAAAAGATAAAGAGAAAAACAAGGTATTAAAAATGGAAAAATTTTCAATGATAAAAATTATCGTGTAGAGTGCTGTAAGGAATAAAGTGCGGTGTCAGAATGTATACATAATGGGGTCTCTTCTCTTTGGGTGTTTTTTGGTGTTTTTTTCTAAGTGAATGTTTCGAGCTTGGATTCTTCTGCAACTTCATCTTTCCCCCTCTCCATTAACAATCTTTTATTTATCAGTAGCTAATCAGACATAACAATCTTTATTCCTTTTATTTAATGGAATTACAAAGCTAGTTGTTGATAATGAAACAGAAACCAATGGTATAATATATTAAGGATTATGGTAGCAAACGCAAAGGTTTCCCCAAGTTGTAGGCCTGCACATTGCTTCAATGAGTTTGTTCTTATATGCATTATAACAAATTTGGAAGCACTCAGGCATCTTGCATTCCACCACTATGCGAAACCCCTCTGCAATATCTGGTCCTGTGGCCAAGCAAATTAACATCACCAAAGTTAATATCAAACTCACCTGCATGGCTATTCTCCCTGCTTCCATTGCTAACAAAAAGTGCTTCTTTTCTTTTTCAGAATTTAAATGTTTTTCTTTTTGAAGATACCCAGTTTGATTTTTGTTCCCAGGTTTTAAAAAAGTAATTATCTTTTACAAAAATACTGTATAAACTATATGTAATTCATTGAATACTTAAAAACAAATTAACAAATATTTTTCTATAACCATGAGAGGAAATATGGTAATTCATTAGACTCAGACCTTTCATGGTAGGCAATTTATCATTTTAAAATGGCAAGTATTTTAAAAATCTCGACCTTTTATGGTAGGCAATTTATAAAGGAAACTCTAGTATAAATACTGTATATTATTTGGCAGCTAATTAACCATATCTTGCTGGATAATCAACTAAATACTATATACATCTTTCAGTATTTGAAAAGCTAGATTTCGAAAGACATTAATGATTAATTACGAGATAAAGTGTCTTATTTTTGTTTACAATGTAAAATTTTCTATATAAACTCAAATCCTTAATTGAAACTTTACATAGAAAGGCACCTTGTTTTTGTTTGCAATGGAAGAAAGAAGAGCTTCATTGGCTTTGATCATTAGTCTTGCTTTTGGCTTGTTGTCGTTGACACTCTCGACGTGGGAGGGTGTCGATGCCGCCGCTACCTTTAATCCTGATCACCATCGCGTGTTAGTGGACATTGCAGATGATGCAGATGTGCCATGCAGTGAAGATACTTGCACTGGAATTTGCAAGCAGGCAATGCAGGATAAGTTCAAAGGTGCCAAATGTGCTGATAGTGGTTTTTGTACTTGCTTATAGCTTTATGAACACAATTGTACTGTCAAAGTTAAAGAGTTAATCCATCAATAAAATCTAATTTCTCATGTTTTTGTTTAATGTGTAAAACAACATTTAATAGTGAGTGAGTTTTTATTAGATTTTATTTGATTTCTTGCATCAGCATGTCCCTTAAAAATTTGCACGGGACACAACTCACAATTTTGTGGGTTATGCTAGAGCCCACCAATAGGGTAAATTACGTTAAAAGTTTACAGGTAAGGCTCACAGATTGGTCTGATATAACTATTTAAATAGAAATTTTCCTCTTTCATATTATTGATGGTCAAGTATCCATTGGACCCAACGGCTACTTTATTTATTTATTTATTTATTTATTTTTAAATAGAAATTTTCCTCCTTCATTTTGTGTGTGTGTTTTTTTAAAGTAGGAATAATACTTTTAAGTATCAGTGCTTTCTTTTGTAAGCATTCTCTTTACTGCACATGAAGAGATCCAGCGGATTGTTGTTTTTTTTTTTTTTCTAAGGATAGCATTATAGTATGCTTCTATTTCCAGGCTTTTCTAAACCATTTCATTTATTGAATTATTGGGTTTTTTTTTTTCTTTTTCCTAATTGTGTTGTTAAGGTTCTTATTGAATTCATTACTTCTTTATATGTTTTTGATTTAAATAAATTTTGATCGAATGTTTGAGTAGAATATTATCCATAAACCACAACTGTTGTAATAATCTCCACAGTATTACAAGTGATTGGTAGAGAATTACTTCCAATCATGAGAGTCAAAATATATGAAAATTGTTTCATCATATGGGATTCTACAGTGGATATATATGGATCAAAGTTTAATTAGGCAAAAGCCCTCTGGGGATGATAACGTTCCCAACGTTGTTATGCCAAGGATCAGCCAAGTGAGTTGCCAAATTCTCCAATGGCCCTGTGCCTGGATAAGCCGATTGTTGCACGCAGAAACCCACAAATGCCAACAATGCCAGCCGTCCTATACATCGAATTAACACACAATTACGTATCTTCATTACATATACATCGAATTAACACACAATTACATATCTTCATTTAACCTTAAAAGCAATCATAATGTGTGTCATGAATGTTACAAAATTTCCTAATATCAACTAATATTACTCATAATTTTAGCTTAATAAAATTAAGTAATTGAATAATTTAATGACAATTTTTTAAATAAATTTAAGTGATTAATAAAGTTATTTAACACCCTTAAAGAATAACATTAGTATAAGTTTTAGGGTTTATTAGATCGTTACTATGGTCTATCAAACTATTATATATTACGTAAATTCATCTCCGATACTCATATACAATAACTTCAACTATTAAAAGTTGTCATTAATACGTGGTTTTAAAAGCAAAAAATCAATCATTTTAATGTGAGTAATTTTAGAAGTTTTATAGATTCAAATTATATAATATTCTATTTATAATTTCAAAGAATTTTAATTCAATATTTTATATTTTATCTTTAAATATTGTAATATTAGAATAGTATCAGTTTTATCTAATCTATGTAAAATAAATCTTGCAATAGAAAGATATATCATGCACTGCTACTAACCGTTTTTGACCTCTTTAACCTTGTACTCCTCAAACTTCTTGGGGTCCTTGGAGAATCCCAGGGGATCAAAAGCACCACCGGGATACTTCTTCTTCTCGGGGTCTTTCTCCATGCTTCTTTGGTGCTCAACAAAGGCAATGGCGAGGAATTCAATGACCAGAATGGTGGGGAAAGTGCCCCATGGAACTGGGTTACCTAAGTAAGTTGCTTGTCCACCAGGAATTGCAGCCCATTCTTGAGCCTTTACCCAGTTGCCTAATCCCAATGCCTCTGGCACCAGGATCCCTGGCTGCAATAAATCCAATGAATCAATCAAATTGAGATGGTTTAATTTCATTCAACACAACACTGCAAAATCAGTCTATTGCAGTTCAATATGCCCATAATCAGACATTCAAAAATGTGACTTTTTGAGATAATAGATAGAAACTTACAACAGCAAGCATAGCCCATCTGCAGTGAATGAGTTCAGACTCCTTATATCTCTCAAGGTTCTCAGGGACCTCACCAAGCCGAAGAGGGTCAAATCCAAAGTCACTGAAATAAAAAAAACCCACACAACAATGATAAAAATAATCAAAAAATGATCATAAGGTTCAAATAATTATATGCTTTTTTATGTTATTATTATTGCCCTGGAGCTGAACCATCGAGATAAGGCGGGCGGGGCTGGCCCGGCATCCAGTCGGCAGACATGGAGAAACGTGAAGTAGCATAGGCACCAGAACAAGAAAGCGAAACGGCAGTGGCAAATTTAGATTTAGAAGAGGAGAGAACTCAAGGAAACGCAGTGTTGGCGATGCCACAGCTCATTATTGTATTGGAAGCCATTGTTAGAACTTTGGCGAAGAAGAGTCAGTTTTTCAGTTTTCTGAAGAGTAGTGGTGATGAAAATGGACAAAGGAAGGGTTAAAGAGGAGAAGGAAGGGTAGTGGGATGTCGGCGAATCTGAAAGTGGATTATTATTGGTCCAGCATTTGTTGGTGTGATTTGTAATTGGGCCACGTGGGAGTGTTAATCCAGTTGGTGCCCATGTTGAATATCTTGTGGGTTCGTGGTGGAGGATGAGCGACAGTGCCAGGTAGGCATTATACATGTAGGCAGCTCATTGCATGGAATCAGGATATCAAACTGTAGAATTGTTTTGTTTATTTTATCAATATAATTTATATTAACAATATAATAATACATAGTTGATAAATATAAATTAAATATAAAAAAATATGTGCAGATAATATTATTCCTATTTTATTAAAAGCTAAAATTGTTATGGCTTTCAAAGATGAAAGCTTAAGGTCAAGTTCTCCTTATTGACATACTAAGATACTTAAAATCAGTTAATATATCAAATTTGATTATACACTTTTAAGGTCTCTTTAGAGTCGTAGTTTTCAATCCTCTACACAATATTATAACTTGTGTGATGTCATTCTATATGTTGTTTACGTTTCTCTTGAGAAAACTGATGGAAGCTCCCTGGAAATTGTAATGTTGGAGAGAGGGTGGTGGTCAACCAGCGGTGTCCAAACCAATATAGATAATGCAAAAACTTACAATCAAGTGGACTAGTGTAAAAGCTTTTGTTTCACTTCAAGTTTGTGCTTGTAGGTTCACTATGTTTGGCTATTCCATGAAAATTTTACTCCCCCAAGCTTTATCATCTTTAATGTTGAATGTTCGATCATCTATGTTGCAAGTTCACCAACGATAATCCATCTCTTAAAGCTTATGCAGAAACCATTACCAAATTGATTCTTTATAGACCAACATGGTTGCCATTTCCCTGTGGGGAACATTGTTCTAGCGCTCTTGCTTCAAAAGCCATGAGGTTTCACAGTTTTCACCCAATTATATTGTTGCTCTTGCTTCTTGCAAGGACTTATAGTGAGAGAGAGTAACAAACTTATTGTTTTTCGGTGTATTCTTTACTTTAAATATCACAATAAAATTGTGTATATTTATTTTAAATATACAAATAGATATATTTGATATATTTTATTATGTAAATAAATAAATTTTAAATTAAAGATAAAATAACACTCAATCATATAATTATACATATAAATGTATATTTATTTATATATTTAAAATAGATAAATAAATTCGTTGATTATCAATTTAGTTTAAATAAATTTGAATTTTAACTTGAATTTATAGTTTTTATATTATTGAATTCAAATTTGAAAGTATTCAACTTATTAAATTTATGAGTTTGTAAATCAATTAATAGACATCGTTTTAATAAATATATATTAAAATAGCATTATTTCATTGGTTTTGATTCAATTATATTATTAAATTCGATCCAATATTATAATTAAATTCCAACTTGATTTTTTTTTAACCCATTTATGCCCCAATTGATTTAAAAATATCTTATAAGCTTAAATTAAAGTACTCTTTCAAGCCGAGCCGACCTCAAGAAACTTGAGGTCAGCTAGGCTCTAATCCGCTTCCACTCTCGAAGCCGCCCTGCTTCCGTGATCTGAAAAACCGTACAACGACTTCCTTTCCCCTTGAGGGAATTAAGTAAACGAAAACAAAAACAAAAGCAGAAGCAGAAGGAAATTCAACAAAATAAAACTCATTAGATCATCTGCCTTCGCTTCCGAATTATCGGATACCGTTCAATTATGAGTTCTCAGTCTGTAAGTCCGCCTCCAATCAGATCTCTTAGAAATGCAATTGTTTTCTTATTAATTTTCCAAGTGTTATTACTTTAATTTTGCAGAGCGCGGGCTTTTTCACTGGATTTACTAAGCTTTGCAAGGGATTAGCAGTGGTGCTTGTCGGAGGCCACATTTTAGTTCAACTTTTACCTGCGGCGGCTTCTGTTCTTGCTCTGATTCCAGCTAGGTAAGCACGTTCTGGATCCGTTTATTGAGTTTGAGAATTCGGTTTTTAGTAAATCCTAATCTGATTATGATTTACAATTGAAGTGATATTCAGTTGTTAAGTTTAAGGGGCATTAGGGATAAATCTGTGTTATTTAAAGTTAAGCATATCTTGTTGCGATATATGATATTTTTACGATGTGTAACGCTTCTTTGCTTAATTGATTCTGTTGTAAGTTTATTAACTGCTAGCGAGAACTTCATAGAAGCCACTATAAGAAGAAAAGTCAGCTTTGTGAGTGGACTTGCTTGGTTTGAAAAACAGTAGAAAGTAGCGGTCTTTGATAAACTTTAGGAGAGTAATTGATAAGGAAATATTCTGAAGATTGATTTTGTGAGGTTTTGGGCTAATGCTAATCTAATTAGATGGGATTTTTTATGTTCAGTATATGTTAAATGAGAATCAATTGATGGAATATGATTCTTTTTTGTGGATCTTGATGTAAATTCATGTTTTACCAGGTAAAGGATATCAGATCTCTTGGTTTTTCCCTTGGAAGTCTTGTTTTCTTGTAATTTGTTGAGGAGGAATGGTTTGTCTAAAGTTAACTACCCTTTTGTTTTGTTGACATGATGTATGTAACCCAAGGAAGAATAGATCTGCACCTGATTATCTCATACCTGCGTGGAAATAAGGAGGAGAATGATATCAAGCACAGCGATTTACGTTTTCAAGTTTCTTCAATAGCTTGATATTAATTAATTAATAAAAAAAATTTTGCAGGACAATTCCCTTTGCTTGGAATCTCGTAACAGCTGGTTACATTGAGCAAACAGTGCATGGTGTATGTAATTATTTTGCTGTAAAATATTTACCTAGTCTGCTTAATTTTACTGTCCCCAAAATGTCCCATTTCTTATTTATTATATGTATAAAGTGATAACTGTGGTCACTGGTTTTCTAGGTAGTCGTCAGCACCCTTGGTCTCCTCTTCATGGGGAAGTTGCTTGAACCTGTGTGGGGTTCTAAAGAGTTCCTGAAGTTCATCTTCATAGTTAACTTTCTAACTTCCCTATGTGTTTTCACTACTGCTATTGCCTTGTACTACATAACAAAGGAGGAGAATTACCTGTAAGTACTATGGCAGCCTTTTGTATTCAAGAATTAGGTATTTTTGTTTTGTTTCAACAATTCATAATTTGGAGCCTTACCTTTCCTGTCTTCTCTCTCTGTCACTGTTTGAAGAAACAAGATATTGAATTTGACCATTGATGTTTCTTTGCCCTCCAACTAGCAGCTGACCATAAACTGTTGCAATTTGTTTCTTTTTAACTGTATACAATAGTTTATTTAAGGATAAAAACTAGATCAATCTACAAAAAACAATCTGTGCTTGTTAATTGTTGTTCTGAGTATTCAAACTAGTTATTATATCTTATACCTGGATTATTTTAGTTTTGTTTTCTGGTGCCTTTTTTATTTTTTTTGTAATTGCTTATTCTCTTTATTCTTTGTAATAGGTACATGCCTGTTTCAGGTTTCCATGGGGTTCTTGCAGGGTTCTTGGTCGGCATCAAGCAGATCATACCTGAACAGGAGCTGTATTTATTAAAATTAAAAGCAAAGGTTCAAATTTTTTTAAAAGATTCATTTAGTCTCATCTTTCTTCTGATAGGAATTTCTGCAAGTTGAAGAGATGTCTCCCACATTCTCATCCTGATCCTGTTCCCATTATTTTGCAGTGGTTGCCATCTCTTATGCTCCTGCTATCCATTATTATAAGCTTCTTTACTGCAGAGTCAGCTGCTTATCTTCCAGCCTTAATATTTGGCACACATATGGGCTGGATTTACCTGAGATACATGCAGGGAAAACCAGAAACAAAATTTAGGGGCGATCCAAGTGATGATTTTGCATTCTCTTCATTCTTCCCTGAATTTGTTAGGTGTGTGAGATCTTTTCTGTTTGTATCTTATCTCATGACAATTTGCTTAAAGTCTTTAATCTTAATGTCACTGTTTGACTACTGTTTCTTTTACTACCGAGCAGACCAGTTATCAATCCCATTGCATCAATATTTCACCGGATGCTTTGTGGAAGATCTGAAGGCTCTAGTGATGGTCATGGTTATACCTTGGGAGATGCTCCATTGCCTGGTTCTGACCCTATTGAGGCAACAAGGAGAAGGTAACCTTTCTGGTTTGTTGCAGCTATGATAAATACTACATTGATCGCATTTGGAAACTAAGCAAAATGTTATACAATCCAAAGTAGCTTTCTAACCTGGTTAGAAAGATATGCTTACGACTGAATTTATATAAAACAGGCAGCTGATTAGAACACAACTACTATAATGAAAGTACCATATGTTTAACTAAAAACATTAGGTAATACTACATTCGGATAGTTTTGGTGTGAAAGCAATAGACTTTGTGGTTTCTGATTTCCCATTGCCATTCCTTTGCAGAGAAAGAGGAGCTAGAGCACTGGAGGAGAGATTGGCAGCTGAGAAGTTGGCAGCCTCACAGAGCGTAGTTGAGTCCAAAAAGGATGATGCGTCAGAGAATGTCTAACTGGGTGAGAACTTGGTTATTGAAGCTAGACAACAAATGCAAGTGTCCATACCTTGACCATCTCAGATGTTGTGCGATGTTTCGAGATAAATCTTTCTTTCTAGATTCTGGTGGACAGTTTTGTTTTCCAATTTGCCGTGGACTACCAACCCTTGAAGTACACATGTTGTCATTTTATATGTTGTGGTATCTCGCAATTATTGTCATATGTGCCCTTGCTCAATATATATAGTTTAGAAATGAACAAAAAACAAAAAAAGTCCTTGAATGAGTTTATTCTTTTTTTTTTTTTGTCCCTTTTTTTATTTACTTTTTGGTTTGTTTGATGCAATTGACAATGCCAACTGGTGTAAACATCACTTTGAACAAATGAATTTCAATTTTAATAAAATTATGTATAAAATTTTTATATATAATTTTATGTACAAATAATAATATTATTGTATGATTAAATATATCAAAATTAAATACACATAGATTGTTACCTTTTCCATAAAATTCAATGTACTGTAATTGATAACATTCGAGTATGGCATTTTAATTATAATAAAATTATATATATTTATTTGAATACACAAATAGATATATATTTGATGTATATTATTAAATGATTGAATAATTTTAAATTAAAAATAAAATAATATTTAATTATATAATGATATATCATATATATATTTATTTATATACTAAAAATTTCCCGTAGGGTTACATCACACACTCGGCCTTGGTGACAACATAAATCAACATGGTGAGAGGCCACTCTTCGGGAGCATAAAAATCATCAAATGGTTACAATTTTAAAATGTTCCGAATTGCATATGAAACAGCCAGACCGTTTCAATTGACTGAAGCAATTTACAACATTATGTAGACTTTACTTTGCAATTACAAGAGAAAAAGTATCCACTCATCGGATGAGGAAAGAGAGAAAGAGCGATACAACTTACCCCCTGTATAATGTATTGTAATATGTATCAACAATGATGTCAATTCCACACATCAAGATGAAACAAACCCTTTTACGGAGACACTGCATGGCTATTCAAAATCTACATTCCTCCTCTGTTCTGCTCTTCAGATTAGCTCTCCAATACCTCACCATAATACTGCTTGTGAACCATTTTTCTATAGTCTGCCCCAACTTAATAAATAAATCAAGAGGTAACAGAGAAAGTCTAAAAGAAATTATTAGGAAAAAAAAGCAAACACCAAAACTCGTTTCTGATTTGCACACAAAACCACAAAAATTTTCCTAGCGTTTTAACAACAAAGAAGTTAAGACAATAATGATGCGGAGGTTTTGGAAATTTAGAGATTATTTTTTATTTAAAAAGAACACAATCTTAAAGCTCATTTTTGTTTAAATAGCTATATTTAAAAAAATACCGCTAATTTACTAGGTGATGAAGATATAAACTGTGTCCAACCTTCCTTGTTGCTCCACAGAGCTGCAGCATAGCTGTTAAGAGGACTCTCAGGGTTAGGCTCTGCAAGTGAGAACTAATGGTTAGGTAAGAACAGGAACATCAGTTACATAATTATAACAATGTAGGGATGAGCAAGCGCACCTCCTAATAAACTTTGAATGGACAATAGAATAGTTCTGCAGTCATAGGCAGAAGACCACTTGTCCTACGGCGACATGTAAAGAGAAAAATATTTAAAGCAGAACATAAATAATCCAATACCACAACATTCCAGGAATTTCACCGTAGGTATCCTAGTAGGAAACTAGAAAGTATAGCGAATAAGTGTGGTACTATCTCCTAAAATGTACAAGTAGGTTTACATGGGATAATATAGCACTTCAAAAGAATATAAAATTCCATCACTTTTCAGGAATTTCAAAGTGTTTTATGGGTTTGGTCAACTAATAGAAATTTCTTCATGAACTTTCAGCTGAAGATGGGAGTGGAACTCCTTAAGATACTTTGTTCCGTTACCCAAAGATTGACTGAAACACTTCTATGTCATAAGTGTTATTTACAACTTAATGGTTGTCCTGTCCAACTGATACTATTTCAGATCAGGATACAGAAGTCAATACCAAAATCCCTGAAACAGACTGAGACATTTCTCCTGTCTCATTTGCATGTTGTTTACTAGCACATGTTTCAATTGGAACCCTTTTCATAAAGTAGAACAATACCTGAAGGATGTCAAGGCATATGTTGCCAAACTGATCAACATTTGGATGGAAGCACATAGTCTTGAATTTGACCTGGGGTGGCTTGAAAGGGTAGTCCAAGGGAAACCGCAAAGAAAGTTTGTATGACAAACCCTCATACATAGTTCCTTTCCCGCCATCAATTGTGCCGATCCAAGTGAAAATGCTCTCGGCTTCAGGAAAAGCTGAGACTCCAAGGTCTCCTCCGCCCATCTGCATTTGCAAAGAATATTAGAAATCAAATGAAATAATGACAGCAGATATAATCCTCAGGTTTCTTGTCAAAATATAAAAAAAAAAGATGCTTCTTTTACACAACCCAGAACAAAATTTATAATGACTGTAAAAATCACTATATTTTAAGGATGAAGTATATGTCAATCAAAGTTACAAAATAACCAAAAACTAAAGCAGGAAAATGACATTTCTTGATTTGTCTCACAAGTTTACATACAACATAAGTTGGAAAAAAATAATACATACCATTAGCGACATCAATTCCTTCTGCAGCCTGCAAAAATATAGCTAAAAACCATGAAAATCATATAACTGGGAGACCAACAAATTCTATAAAAGAAACACCATGGACTAAACTCCAATATTTCTTCTTATTTCCTTGTTTTTTTTTTTTCTTTTGCATGAGAAACAGCAGTAAAGCCAAGAAAAGAAAATACTACTTAAACTATTTATAACCAAAAATCCAAACGACTGGCCCAAGTAAAGAATTTTGAGAAAACCTTTACTGTATCCAGTATGTTACTCGTCCAATATCACAACTGCACCATCTACAACACAAAACTAGTACCACACACCAAACAAACATTATATCCTAGCCACGTGATATGGTTATACAAATTACTTTTGAACTAATTTAACTTTTAATATTATGCACCATTAATTTTCCATATTGAGACTTAGATTTATATCACCCGATTTCAAATACCATGACATACACAAAAATTACATGATTTGATTGTCTTCATAATTTCTAAAGAACCAACAAAAACGAGATTAGTACTTACCGTCACTTTTTCACCCAATTAAAAGTACTAAACTAGTAAATAAAAAATAATCATGCTCGTCTTCAGCAATATCTTACATTAAAAATGTTCCTAAGCTTTCTCAGGAAGCAACAGGAAATTTGAACTAACTACTCGTCCAACAAAAAAAGCAAAAGATACAGGATTTCTTTTTTTTTTTTTCCTAGTTTTCTAGCCAAACAAACAAAGAGCTCTGAAATTTTCCGTGAACCAAACGGAAAATTTAGTAAGGAACTAACTAATTAATCAATCATCCGAAAACTAAAACACAAGATACAGAAATTTCATTTTCCTAACTTTCTCGCGAAGCAAACAAAGAGCCGAGAAATTTCTTTTGAGATAACAGGAAAATTCAGTTAAAAAAGAAATGACCTCTGAGAAACGGATGTTGAATCGACGGTGTTCGGAGCTGCAGCTGGCTGCTTCGATGCAGCGGCAGGTGCATGTGGCTGATGGATCGACGAGTTATCGAGCGTCTGATTTGGGCGCACCTCCATGATCACGATTACGATCAGTGATCAACGGCGGAAAATTGCTGTCGATAATGATGGCGAGTTAAATTGTTGTTTGCTCGGTTAGTTATAAAGAGAAAGATTAAAAAATGGCCAAACGACTATTTCCCACCCAAGGTTTAGCGTTTTCTCAAAAGTCCCCCCTTTAACTATGGAAACACCAAACACCCACCCATGGCCAGTTAGATTTAACCAAACCCTAACGGTGGTAGGGGTAAAATCGTCATTTTAGCTATAATATTAAAAATAAACTAAAATAGAATCTATTTTGCCCCCCTAAACTTTAAAAACTGAAATTTTCCCCCCGCCTAAGTTTTAAAAAATGGCAGTTTCACCCTAGGGTTTGGTTTTGAAATCTCCGACGACCTCTCCGGCTCCGTTGCCGACGACCGCTCCCTCCGGAAGCAACCTCTCCTTCCGACGATCTCTTTCCTCCCATTTGGAGGTCCGAACGGTGCCCGGAGACGCCGTAGGAGACGAAGACTTCGTCGGGAAGACGAAGTTCTTCGTCTTCCCAGACGAAGCCGACGCCGTCGTCTTCGTCTGGGAAGACGATCGTCTTCCCAGAAGAAGACCTCTGGGAAGACGACCGTCTTCCCAGACGAGGACGACGGCATCGGCTTCGTCTGGGAAGACGAAGAACTTCGTCTTCCCGACGAAGTCTTCGTCTCCCACGGCGTCTCTGGGCGCCGATCGGACCTCCAAATGGGAGGAAAGAGATCGCCGGAAGGAGAGGTTGCTTCCGGAGGGAGCGGCCGTCGGCAACGGAGCCGGAGAGGTCGCCGGAGATTTCAAAACCAAACCCTAGGGTGAAACTGTCATTTTTTAAAACTTAGGCGGGGGGAAAATTTCAGTTTTTAAAGTTTAGGGGGGCAAAAGGAGATAAAATTTTCAGCCGTTAGGGTTTGGTTAAATCTAACCGGCCATGGGTGGGTGTTTGGTGTTTCCATAGTTAAAGGGGGGACTTTTGAGAAAACGCTAAACCTTGGGTGGGAAATAGTCGTTTGGCCTTAAAAAATTATTAAATATTTGAATTATTTTTTGATTGGTTTAGAGGTGGTGAGTGTTGGTGAGTGTATTTTAATTAATTATTTATTTATTTCCTATTTCACGACGTGATCTGTTCCTGTTGTTCAAGCTATTATAACCATGACTCAAGTTTAGCCACGAAGGATTTAACTTGATAGGCTTGGACATAGTCATTTTAGCCGATTATGAATGATGGCAAAAAGAATCTTGTATATATTTTAAACTTATAAATAATTATCTTTTGAAATTTAAGTTTTTAAATAAAATTATTAGAGAAAAGTCGAATTATTTGATAAAATAATAAATTTATTTAAAATAATTAAATTATTATTATAAATAAGTTCATTTTTTCACAGCATAATTCAATTTTCTTCTAATATATTACTTTATGGGAGAATATAAATTTTAAAAAATAATTATTTATAAGTTTGAAAGATACATATGATCTTGATCGAAAGTCAAAATGACCTTTTTTTATAATATTAAATTAAACTTAAACATCCACGATAATGTTAAATTTAAATTTGAGCTCATGTTTTTTAAAACTCGTCTAATATGAATTTAAATTCAAATTCAACTTTTTTATATTAAATCGAACTCAAACAAAAGTAAACTTGAAGTGGCTTAAATCACTGAGACTAACTGATATTGAACCCAATATTGAAATGTCTGATGTATACAAAGGCCAAAGCAAATTTGCAATATTTGAATAAAAAAGTTTCATTAAAAAGCTTAAAAATAATAATAATAACAGAAAAATGCAGAGTACAGTACTTAGCATGCACAAAATGAAGAGAAGGTATAAACTGGACCTATATATTTATATTTATACCCAATTATCCTTACAGGTCATTTTTATGCAGGCTAGCTCTAGGCTCCTGGTTAAATCATGTACAAGAAATGAACACATGATGATGACTATCAACTTGCAACTGTAAATCCAATTCAACTTATCAGCTAAATCATTTACCAAATGAAAATTCCGAAGAACTCATATTGATTTTGTGTTGTGTCTGGATAGGGCCAGGTCCTGGAGGCAATTGCATTGAGCCTGGTTCTGGCACTGGCTTTGCCACCATTTCTTGTTCACTGGCGGTTGAATCTCCATGATGGTGAGACTCATTGATTTCATAGTGGTTAGGTGAATGCAAATGGAGGCTCTCGGGGTCCCATCGTTCGTGATCGAAGTTGGAAGGCCTTGCCGGCGACGGATGGTAACTGTCAGAGCTGCGGTTGGGGTAGTTCTGTAGAAGATGAACCGGGGACATTCTATGAGTTGGCGTTTGAGGCCTGCTTGAAAAAGGCGTTGTCGCCTCCGAATGTTTGCCATGTTTTGTGTGTTTTTTCGCTGCCTGATGCCAGTTTTTGAGCGCTGCCGCTACTCGATCGTTGAAGACTGTAGGTTTCATTGTCGAACCCATCTGCAGAATCAAAGAATCAACTTGATTGATAACTCAGAAATTGACTACTTTTCCTGATGAAAATCTCTGTTTTTTTTCACTCACTTGAGTCACTAAAGCATAGAGTGGCAGTGTCACGTAACTGCACACAATGTGTATGATAATCCTGAAGGCAAAACCCCCTTTGTGTTAGAAAAATTGCCAGAAATTTGTGAAATTTGTCATTCAAAATTATAACTCACCCCATTGCCACTCTAATGACAATCTCTTCTACTCTGTAGTGGAAGCAAGATTTTATGGTGAATTCATACTGCAAAATAAATCAAAAGTTATTAGAAGAAGAAAGTACATACATCACAGCTCTCATCTTTTTTTCTCTATGCTTACCGTACTCCATATGAAGAAGGCGAGCTGAAATGCATTTTGAAAAAGAACCAAGTGGATGAGAAAGAGAAGGAACCGCGGTCGTCCGAACCAGAAAAGATCGTCCCCCGGCTTCACCACCGGCGCACCCCTCACTACATCACCTTGGTCTTGAATCCGCAGTCCCAGCTTAGTTATGATCACTTGCAGCTTTGCGCCTACCAGCAGAATTATCTGCAAAATTTGCAGCTCAGATTAAAATAAGTTACAAAAGGAAAGGAAAAAAAAAGGTGAATATGGATTTGGTGCTTACAATCAAGGGAATGAATGGTAACCAAAGATAAGCAAACCATCCTGTTCACCAAGAAAAATATCATTTCATTTTCAGTAATCACTTAGAAAATGCCTAAAAATCAGTAGCAGATTGAACTTTGATTTAAAAAAAAAAAAAAATGATACCATTTGTGTTGGTGAGCAAGAACAACATTGCAACAAACCACAGAATCGGACTGCAAAAAACAAAACAGAACAAAAGTTAGAAAATTTAGCATAAAAATAGTAGACAATAAGATTTGTTTAATAATTAATGTGGATTTATTAGCTTGAGAGATGAGAGGGCTGAGGGCCAACCTGATGCCCACCACAACTATGAAATCTTCTTCAAGTGATCTGCTGATGTATTTATTAAAATCAAATTTTGTTTCACTTCCAGGTGCCAAATGTGCCTGCAACAATTAAAAAAAATTGAGCCCTATTTGGCAATCAAATTCAGAAATTATTTGTAAAAAAAAGAAAAGCAGAGTTCTAGTGATTACCATGATAAATCCATGTCTCAGTGTGAGGTAATCAACTTTGGTCACAGATCCAAAGAATTGCCTAAAGAAGCTAACCTGACCAAGAAAAAAACATTTATTAAAATTTTTTTTCCAAAAATAATAATTTATATCCAGAATATTTAATATTTTTGGTACTTACAATCCATAGGCTAAATGCTGACTCACTCCACATGGTCAAATGTCTACGCCCAAATGACGTGTCTCTTGTAAATCTAAACCTGTCTGGATCTGGAGCACAAAAAATTAATAAATGCGAATTATCCCTCAAGAGAAAAGTCAATAATGACACAACACAAGACTCGCTGCATTGACTCAAAACTAATTTTAAAATCAATATTTCTCCAACTTTATTATATATATATATATATTTTTTTAATTAAATCCTGGATTTTTTTTTCGAATTGAACACAGAATATTACACTAAATAAATCAAAATTTTAATTTTAAAATATTATTAAAAATTATTTTAATTTTAATTTTTATATTTAAAATTTCACTTATTTATTATTCAAATTACCCTTCAATCAGTGAACTTTTTATATGTTTCACTCTCTTAAGCTAAAATAAACTTTTTAAATAATACGAAAGTTTGACTTTTATGTTGATTTGAGTACAGTAAATAAATTATAATTATTCAGTTAATATCGAAATTTCGGTAGAAAACTATAAACTGTTATTTACTCTTCTTACCGTTGTAGTATTGGTACTCAATGGTCTTCGTCTCGTCCTCCCAAACCTTCCATTTCCTCATCTGCAATATTTACAGGTACCTCAAGATGTAAGAAAGAAGGCACTCAAATCACAGAGAAAAAAAGAGAGAGAATAATTGATACCTTGGTTCTTCCCAAAGCCAAGATGGTGATGCAGTAGACAATATGAAAGATAGCTAATATAAATATGAAAATATGGAGCTGGTGAACACCATATGCAGATATCAGTGCAACTTTACCCTGCAATATATATGGAATTCACCATTAAAGGACTTAAAGTAGATAATTGCTATGTGAACAAGATAGAGAGAAACTGAAGAAATGAAATCTGTCTTGCCTTTGCCGCACATACGTCCTCCTTCGCTGCTGCTAAAATTCGGCGAGTGCTTGAGGTTGGATCCAAGAAGGAAAGAAGTCTTCGACTGCCTGGATATTTCTCATCTTCTTCCTTTTTGCTGCAGGGATGCCATGAGTCTCCAATGCTCTTTGGAACACAAATTTCAGAAATCAATCCTTGTGAAACCGTTAACAGGAAGGATAAAAATCCCATAAGCATCAGTTCTGCACCAACAAAAAAATTCAACAATTAAGCTAAGAAAACACAGATTATGCTTCAATATCGTTAGATTTAGTAGTTGCACTTACCTGCCTTGACTTTCTCGAGTGCTTCAAAAAGAGCTCGCTTGTGTTTCTTATCCAACCACTGAGAAAAGAGTGAAAGTATTTGATAATTAGTATCAAACTCAGTTTAAGCAAAACAGAAAGCCACCCACTTGGAATCATGGTAAAGTGAATGAAGATGAACCGGTTGACTCCTCACCTTTCCCACCATGTGAATGAGATGTTCGATGAAGATGGATATGGCAATCAGACAAAAGCATACCACAGCAAGAGCCCAGGTTGGAGTTTCCTCCAACGTACGTTCATCTGCCATTGATAAATCACCTGTTTAATTAGTTTTCCTTTACAGAAGCAGTCGTGAGGGACTTTCAATAGGAGATGAAATTCTCCGAAGTGGCTAAAAAGTTGAGGAAATGAAACAAAGGAACTTTGAGAAAATCAGTTTCTCAGTGGAACTTTGATAATTTGCAAGAAATATGTAGCTCTAGCTGCGTTATATAGACTTGTTAGTAATTGCGTAGTGTTTGTTTCTTGAATTATTGAGAGCTTGGCAGGTCAAGGCGAGGAAGTTTAAACACGATGACTTTGACCAGTTCAACCTGCTGTAGATTGGGCCCAAAAACTATGTCCCACCGGAACTTTGATAAAATCAATTCTCACACTTTAATTTTTAAATTTTTATTTTTCTACCCATTATTGAAAACCATTTTATTTCGTATAAATTATTAATTTGTCTTTTTTAGTGAAGTTGCGTGTAAATGAAAAAAAAGCCACAACAAGGGACAAATTATTTTGTCGTGGTGCTACAAACATAACATCTACATCTATGAAATCAAATCCAACGATTTTTAAATCCACAAAATTTAACAAAATACCCCATACAAGTTCAGAAATTACTCAAATAAACAAAAGATTAAGGATAAACGTATCTATTTTTAAGTACACAAATATGTATATATATAATTTATTATTATATGATTAGATACTATTTTATCTTTGATTCTAAATCATTTAATTATTTGATGACATATTTTAATTGTATACTTATTTATATACTCAAAATAGATACATATAATTTTATTATAAGAGAAACTCTCTCAACTAATCTTTAAATTCTTTTGACCGTAGCTTTACACATATATATTTGAATTGAATATGAGCATTCCAAACTCTAGCGTTTTAAAAAATGACATCCATCCCTTAAGATTTAGTTTTCAAGCTTTAACGTTATTGCTAGCATCCTCTCCTCCCAAAGCATCCTCTCCCTCTAACAATCTCTCTCCATTCAGTTGGACGGCCAATCAACCTTGAATGAAGCTTGGGAGATGAAGAGGCTGGGAAGACGAAGAGCTTCGTCTTTCCAATGAAGCTCTTCGCTTCTCAAGCTTCATTCGACACCGATTTAACATCCAACTGAGTGGAGAGAGATTGTCGAAAGGAGAGAAAGTTTTGGGAGGAGAGAGATTGTTAGATGAAAAGGCTACAGACAATGATAGTGGAGTTTGAAAACTAAACCCTAGGGTAGAATATCATTTTTTAAAACTTGCCCTAAGGGGAAAATGATTAGTTTTTCTGGTTTAGGAAGGAAAATAAATAAAATTTTAATTTATTTTTAATATTACAGATAAAATAACGATTTTACCTTTAAAACTAATATATTTAACTCTTTATAAGTAGGTATTTAAAATTTTCATAATTTAGAAATAAAAACTTGAGATTAAAGGATACTTTGAGTGGAATAATTCGTTTGCCCTTTATACTAATTACTAGTTTATTTGATCAAATCATACTCATCGTTTAATAATTATTGCTTGAGCAAATCTGTCAAAATTTCCGTTATTTTGATGTAGCAAGAAAAAGGTAATATATGTATTTAATTAATACAAACTCAATTATTTGCTAATCAACAAAGTAATTAAATTACGTTGATAAGATTATCATATCATTGATTATGGTATCAATTATTTAAATCACATTCTTCTCCAATTATTAATTATATAATAAAACTACATGTAATTATTTTAGGTAAATAAATAAATAAATAAATATTTTGTATATATCATTATATAATTAATTAATTTTAAATTAAAAATAAAATAATATTTATATATATAATAGCTAGATAAAATATTACTGTTAATTATATTGTTTATCAATAATTAAAATAAAATGAGAATGGTGCTAAAGGAGTCGTTAGAAAATAATCAACTGAGAAAAGTCAAAAGTCTGTCTAAATAAATGTGTTCTATTATGGCTTGGCGAAGTTTAGCGGACTTTGAAGATTTCCTTAATACACAACAGACAGATGAATAGGACTTCTGTCTTCTGAGTAAGAACTGCAAACACGCTTCACTCGTTTCCGACTTGTTCTCATAGTCCAAACCTTTAATTTGGCACGAGTAAAATTATGGGTATAAAACCTTAAGGATTGATAGGTAGGAAAAGATCAGGGATTACTTGTAAATATTTAGGATTTAAATAATTTTAGTGAAATATATTATAATAAAATTTATTTTTAATTTATTTAGTTTGTAATTACAAATTTAAGTGACTATGAGCTTTCAAAGTTTACTGTAAAGGCTTTCCAACTTAACAAAAATAAATAAATATTTTTATTAATTTATTTATAATTCTTGCAAAATAACGTAATGATGTGATTAAAAGATTTTAGAGAGAAAAAAATCAATGAAATAGTAAAATAATTAATTAAAAAATATTTATAATTTGTTTATTCATCTTATCACTCCAAAATTATGATTGTTTCAATGGTTATAGATTGTTCACTAAACTTAGAATTTATCCTATTTAGTGTGATTGATTCGATCTTAAAAAAATGATTTGATTCAAATAAGATTTTTTGTTATCAAAATTAAAAAAAAAAAAGTTACGAAGGTAACTTTTATTTTAAAAAATAAGTAATTAGAAAATTTATTTATAAAAAAGACAAAACACTAGATCCAATACGCACTAATTCATAAATTTATAACGTTCAACTTTTTCAACTATACTAATTTTATGGATCTTGAAATTGTAATGAGAGGTAGAATGAGGAAGGAAAAAATTTTTTTAAAAAATTATATAATAATCGAGTTAGTTGAGCTAATAAGTCTATCAATAAGGACTTTTTTTAGTCATTAGGGTAAGAACCAGGAAGGTTTCCCAAGCTTGCGGGGAAAAGATTGAGAACTGTCAACTGGGTTTAAGCTGTTCATCTTTTAGTCAATAATTTGGATAATTCAAAACAATAAAATTATATATATATATATATATATATATATATATATATATTAACAATAAAATTATGTGTGCTTATTTTTTATACACAATTTGTATACACAAATGAGGTATTATCATCTGATTAGATGTTTCTTTATTATATGATGATACATGTTTTAAAATCACCTAATTACATAGTGACACATCATTGTGTACATGAATTGTGTATCAAAAATAGGTACACATAATATTATTCATATTTTAATACATAATTTAGATATATAAATGATATATTATTATATAATTGAATGATTTTAAATTAAAAATAAAATAATATTTAATTATATAATAATATATTATCTTAAATTATATTTAAAATATATCTATATATATATATATATAATATTATTTATTTAAAAAAGGATCGATTCTAAATTAATAAAGAGAAAATGAAAATAGTTTTGAAAAAGTGCGGCTGCTCAAATCCAATGAACAGATTTTGCGATTTGGTTAATGTGGCCTTGTCAATGAATAAGAAAGCAAGACGTGGACAGGAAAGAGAAGCAAAATGTCAAAGTATAATTTTAGGATTGAATGGTAAGAGTAGTAGGGCTGTACAAAGTTTATTAATCCAGATAGATGCTTCTACGGGACACATAATTGGATTTATACATTGAACCTATAGGGTTGGATTAGAATCAAACCCGTTTAAGTTTAGTTTAAATAAGTCTAAAACAAGTCAGTCCTATATAGGCTCGGTTGAGGTAAAACAATTCATCAAATTTTTTAATTAAAAATTTTGATATAAAATAATATCATTTTAATCAATATGTATTAAACGATATCGTTTTGATAATGAAATAGTTAAAAATTTGAGCTCAAAATAAATTGAGTTGAATTTAAATCGAGTTTAAGCTAGACTTCTAGGAGCTTAAACTCGAACTCAAACTCAAACTCTATTATATACAAACCTAACTAAACTTGAATTTGATTCACTTCAAATCTAATCCTACAAACATAGGTCAATGCGACCAGTTAAGTTAACAAATTGAATAATAATTATTATATTTAATTTGGAGACTTCGACAGCTAAGTTTAGCCTAAATGGGAGGTGTTAATTTTATGGGTCATCCCCACTCAAGGTTTATTTATTATTATTTTTTTAAAACTTAAATATTTATTATATATTATCAATTTATAAAACTATAATTATTATTTAATAAATAATATATTAAAAATAATAAATATTTATTCCATTAATATTTTGTTTAAGGTTGAGGTTTAAAAAATAATATTTTCTTTTTTAAAATTTTAATTAAAAACTATTCTTTTCTAACGACCAAAATCCGGTTGTAACCTCTCTTCTCCACTGCTGGCCTCCCCGTGACTCCCTCCGCCGACTGCTCCAATCAAATGAACAGATTTTGCATTTTACAACAGCAATGAATTTTGGATTCTTATGCACACTTAATGATGAATAGCTGTGGCCGTCTGGTCTGGCTCTATTCATTTATATTAATGGGAGACCGCACAATAAATACACCCATAAATTCGACAACTATCTACCCACGATCAAAGGCTCTCGACCCACCTGCTTTGTCGGAGTAGTACATTTGCAACCGCGTCCTTCAAGTTGTCGATTCAGTGGTGAAGGGAAAGTATTTCAAACACAGAATAATAATTTAAATTTTTTTTAATAATATTTTAAAATTAATTTTTTAACTTATTGGATAAAATAGTTATCAATCAATCAATAAACTTAAAGTTTTAGTAATTTAATGTAAATGATTTAATTCAAAATAATAATTTAACTTAAATAAAATTTTTATCATAACCTCAAATTTAAACATAAAATTTAAATCTTACATTAAAAAAATATAGATTTAAATCTCAAATAAAATTTTTTTTATACATAATTTTTTTGTTCACTCAAAATTATCTTTTAGGGGTAAAATAAAGGAGTCTAATTCTTAGGAAAGTCGTAACGAATGAGCAAGTGGATTCACTTGATGGCACTCTTTAACCGTTAATTGACTTGACTTCATGAAAGTCACCTCTACCATTAATTAATTAATAAGAACGTTGTCGTTTTAACACCTTTTGATGACGCTATCGTGCACAGCGGCCTTTGATTCTGAAATGTTTTGACGTTAGTCTGGAGGTAGCTGGTGAATAACCCAAGAGTCTTTAATAGCTCCAACACAACTTGAGTTCATTATCCTCATATGCAACATTGAAAACTATGACTTCATCATCCTCTCTAGAAGCGCTTCTGTCTCAGATGATCTTCTAGAGATTTTAATATTGACTAATTGTACAATAATTTACCAAATTACTATATGTTTAGTCTAAATTGCATATGCAACATTTTTTCTTAAATTATTAATAAAATTATATATATAAATAATAATATGTTATTATATGAGTAAATATTATTTTATCTTTAATTTAAAATTATCTAATGACATAAGAACAAGTTTTTGTTTATATATATACTATTACTTTTTTTTTATAAAAGTTGACTAATAGGTCTCTCTCTAATATTTTAAAGGTTAGATGACTATTTTTCATCCAAGGTTTAGTGTACAATAAAACAACAAAGAAAGCGAGATCTCTTCATCAAATGACACCACAACGAAGAAACCCAAATCTCAGTTTTGTCATGCGCTAACTGGTGAGGGAAAAGGACAATCGATGATGATTAGAAATAGATAAAGAGAGAATGTCACCGTTACTATCATCTTTGACTACCAATAGATGTTAAGAAAAGAATATAAGTTTTTCAAATTTTGGATAGGAGAGATAAGATAAATTATTAATTTTTAAATTTTGGAGGCTGTGATAAATTTATAGTTTTTTAAATATTTTTATTAAATGATGTTTTTATCCAGACGGTAATAATAAAATTTAATAAATAAGTGAATATTTAGATTTTTGATAATTAATAAATAAAAAATGGGATTTACACTAAACTTTGGATGGAAAACCGTCATTTAGCCTATTTTAAAATTTTTAAAGGGCCATTGGCATAAATAAAATGACGTTATCTGAAAAAATAAATTAATTAATTATGGAAAATATTTACAATATGCGCAGGACTGTGCTTCTACTAATTTTCAAATTACTGTATTGCTCTAAGTCTTTTCCCATTCAACAATAATATATAATTAACCTGCCGAACTAAGCACGTTAGCTGAGATTAGTATTCTTAATTATTTTTATTTAATTATTAATCCAATAATATATAAAATCTTACTTAAATATTAATGAAACTGACATTACGACTTAGATGAAAAAATATATGGCGTAAAAAGTTAGAAGACTTTAATTTTTCTACAAAATGAAGACTTTTGTGCTTTACTGACTAGGCCTTCGGCCCCAAAAATGGTCAATCCTTGCTGGCTAAGGCCCTCTAATGTCTGCCGCCTTTGTTTACCCAACTTAATATAATTGTCAATATTTTATAATATATAATAATACTATATAATATAATATAAATAAAAAATATTTTATATATATTATAAAATATATTAAAATTTATCAATACGATAAACATATAATATAATATAATATATATTATTAATATAAATCGAGATATCTTTTTAAAGTAGTGATAATACAATAGAAATATATTTAAAAATTTTTAAAATGTCAGAGAATGTTAATAATATTTTCTAAGGTGAGAATGTGACAATTAGAATTATTTATTATTTTAAAAAAATTTACATTATATAATACACAATAAAAAAAATTAGATTTTGATATATAATATAATGTACTATTCGACTATTATACTACCCAAAACTAACATTGGTCCTGGATCATCCAATATATTTTTAAAATTTTCTTTATTCAGGTTTTATATATTGAGTGAGATTTTTTAGGGAGGCATTCAATGAATTTCAAGAACTGTTGAGGCGTTTAAGCATAGATAATTTTCGGCAAACGGAGTTAGCCCCTTCCTTCAATGGAAAATCTTTTTTTTTTTAAAATAAAAGGAAGAACTAACTTAAATATGTATAATCTTATAAAGCACACCTAATTGCTTCTCAAATGTTACTTAATTTGTACACAAAAGCAAGCCAAGCCCATCTATAATACTGTAGAAAGAGAAATCACCTTCAGGTACCTCCAATTCCAATGCCTTCTGAAAATTTAACCACCAAAGCACTTTTCAGAATTTCATCACCACCTCCACCTGCGATAAAGTCATTCCCTAAAATTAATTCAGTATAAATAATATTTAAAATTTTAAATACTATAAGAAAAACAATTTTTTTTATTATAAGTTTAGTCAATAGATTTTGAGATTTATCTATTCAATAAACTGGGGGTTTCTTCAATTTCAAAAACAAGTTTTTATTTGTTTTAAGAAAAACAATATTAAACAGACTAACCAATAGTTGTCCCATGTAGGTCGGACTTTGGTCATCCAGTTGGGTCCATATGGGAAACCCGTTTGTGCCCATTGTATATTTTGAAAGGCACAGCATCCAATTGAATAAATCCCAATAAGAAAAATTACTATCACAATGTTAACAACTGAGAGCCTCCGCCAGTCCCTTCTTACATCCTCAAGCACTCCGGCTTTACACGAATCACACTCGTAGCACAGCATCGTCGGAGCATTGTTCCACCGGTAACAATCCGGATCTTGAGCCACCATTGTTGCCATGTCATATATACACGAAGTTGGCGGCTTGCAACAACCAGACTGCGCAAAAATTCATCAAAAAATTACGATAGGTGGACATTAATTTACCTTCAGAATAATTCACGAAATAAAAATAAGATTAGAACGGGATTAACAACAAAATTTCCTGGGTCAGAAGGGGCATGAGTACAGCTGAATTTGAGCGGAATCAATTCGGTCTTGAAAGATGGGTCAATTTAAAATTTGTTTAATTCGAATTCAAGCTAAATTCGAGTTAAAATTTTGGTTCTTTTTTTTAAATCGAATCGAACTTGAGCTAAAAAGTGTTCAATTTGAATTTATGGGTCGAATCAATGGTTTAAATTCGTGGCTTGATTTAATTAAATTCAAATTCGTAATTTGAATTTATGGTTTGATTCGGTGGTTTCGTCTATTATTTATATGAAATAATATTATTTTGTCAATAAGACATGAATTCAAACCACAAATCTAAATCACGAATTCGAACCATAAATTCGAATTGAACTTAGTTACAACTTTGAACAACCAAATAGAACCAATAATTTTAATTAAACCAAATCGAATCATTTTTTATTTGTGATAAAATCGAATCACCCTTAATTTCAGCTTGACAAACTCAAATTAAACTTGAACTGAACTATTTCTTATTTGAATCTAACACAAACTAAAAAATGTTTTTACTTGATTCAATTGGTTGGGCTCTCGGCGGCGGAGAAATCATATTTGTTAGCGTCAAACGCACCACCAAATCGTTAATTAAGTAAAATCGGTGACTTCAAATGAACAAGTTTACCTGTATAGGAGACAAGTCTCTTTGAACATAATCAATAGGTGTCCAAGACGCAAGTTTGCTGCAAGTTTTTGAACCCAATATGCAACTTCTGATAGTCCTCCAATATTCAGGCTCTTTGATCCTATTTCTCAACCACGAGGAATAATCTTGAAGATGGTACTCTTTGTAAACCCTGCCGGGAACTTGAACTCCGCCGCCGGGGCTTGTCACCACAAATCCAAAAATGGTGACACCCATTAAGGCGGCGATAACAAAAAGCATCACCACTAGATAAAACCAAAGCGCCCATGCTACATGAAAACATGCGCCAATGAAACCAGCTAGAGAAATCACAAAAACAATGAAACCTAAAACTAGAAGTGGAGTTTGAAGGAAACTTTCACAGGTTGTGCTACTCCTCGCCATCCATAGGCCACCGCCGATGATCGGAATCGAAGCTAAGAGTGTCAAAAGATTCAAGAAACCGACGACCGTGTTGCTAAAATGATACATAGTAAGTTTGGTGCTTTAGTGGTAGAAACTAGTGAATAATTTGTAGTTGTTTATGCATCTCTAGCTCTCTGTTTCTTTATACATATTGCTCTTTCTTTTTGGGTGTCTTCTTCAGCTTTTTTTTTATTTAATGGGGTGACATTACATGCTTTAATTTTTTCCTTATTTTAGTACCAGAAAGCTTTCAAATTTTCAAAATGTTTTTGCCCCTTTTGCTCTCGCAAGTTGCTTTTTCCATGCAGAATGACTAAATTACACATGCATCTTAGTCATTAAGGAACTCAATTTGTTTTTACTTTTTTTTTTAAAATAAAATTATATATGCATATTTTTTTGTACACAATTTAAATATACAGATAATGTATCATTTATATGATTAGATAATTTTAAATTAAAGATAAAATAACACTCGATTATATGATAACATATCATATATATATATATATATATATATATATATATAATATTGTTGTACCCATTGAATTTCCCACATTATAAGTGTTCTTTTAAGATTAAATTGAGAATTGCTTGGTATAGAATTTAAATGCAAATTTTTAATGTTTAATGTTTAATGGGATGAATTACAGTCAAATTACCACTCTATCCATTAATTTAGCACTACATTATCGAAACAATAACACTATATGTATATTTTTTAACATAATTTAAATACATAAATAATATATTATTGTATAATTGAGTGATTTTGAATTAAAAAATATTTAATCATGTGATGACACATTATTTATATATTTAAATTGTATATAAAAAATATATACAGTAACATTACTCTTATCAAAATTTCAAAATGTTAAGGTACTTTCAAACATTATCAATCACCAAGGTTAAAAATAAAATAGCCTTATTTCAATCCGCAAAAAAAATTTATGAGCAACAAAGAAGATCAAATTTAGAAAAATAATATTATATTTATAAGTAAATCGTAAAAAACTTATTTTTATAATCTACTATGATAATATTTTATTAGGTAATTTTAAAATATAAAAAAATAAATAATTATATTATTTAATAAAAATTACTGTTTTAATTTATATAAATAAATTTGTATAACTTATTTGTATAAATAATTTTATTGAATTCGTACTACAATGTCCAACGGAAGAAAAGAAAAGTAAGAAGAAAGTCAATTTGGTAATTTCAGAGGGATGGAGCAAGTTCGGACCCAGAATTTAGGTTGTCTTTTCGGTTAAGATTTTAACATATCTTCTCAAAGTCTCTGTTTATTTATGTTTACTTCTCCCTTACGGCTCCACTTGCCCTCCATTATTTTCTTATATTGAATTAAGGATTGCCCAATTATTAATTTATGTTCCTTCATATATAATATTAATTAATACGTCGATTAGGACAAAATAGATTTTACGACCAATTGTAAAGGAACAACAAATTTTTATCCTTACATTTTTTAAAAAAGATCACTTTATTACAGTACTAATAATGGATAAAACACTTTTAACATGTTTGTTTTTTTAGAAATTTTACAAATATCAAAATGAAATCTGTTATAGATTGTTATCCAAGAGCACGGACATGATACGCTTCACGTTATATGTATTTATTTTTAATAAAATTATGTATATCTAGTTTTGATATATATATCTAGTTTTGATATATATATATATATATATATATATATATATAAACATTATATGATTAAATTATTTTAAATTAAAAATAAAGTAAAACAGATCATGTGATGATACATATAAATATATATACAATTGTATATCTAATATAGGTACGCGTAATTTGCTCATTTTTTTCAAGTATCTAATTAGTATTGAGATAATACATTATTATATGAATAGATTTTTTTTTTAAATTTTAATTAAAAATTATTTAATTACATGCTAAGATTTTATATTAATTACTTTTGGAACTATAGATTTTGTTTGACGACAAAAGGAAAATAAGATAAAAGAAAAAATCAGCATTTTAAATGAAAAAGAGAAATTGAGTTAATAGACAAATAGAAAAAAAGTAATATTATACGTATTTATTTTAAGTATATAAATATATATTTATATATTTATATATGTATCATATGATTAGATATTATTTTATTTTAAATTTAAAATCAATTAATTATATAATAATATATATAAGTGTGTATATATCTATGTATTAAGCAATAATACACATTGGGATCTTATTTCAAAATACAAATCATAAGGAATTTTTATTTATTACAATATAAATATAAGACAACAATTATGTAAATTCATTACAATTGAGACAAAAATATAATCTAATCTCCTACTGCTGCTATATGTGGGTATATATTAAATTTTAACCAACAAATTCTATGAAAAATCAAATAGTCCTGGCAAAGTACTGTTGTTCAAAAAATTCTTTAACAATATCAGAGCCAATTTTGGCTGACTCATTGGGACCTCATGGCCTGCACCCCGAACTGTTGCATAGATCAAGCCCTTGTACACTTGGCTCCACCCACCAACCTTAATTAATCACATCAAAATATTTTTTAGCAAATTTGTCTTTATTTATTTTTCAAAATTATTTTTTTATTGTAAATTAAAATTAAAGTCTTACCTCTGATTGATCGTCGTACCAGGCATACCAGTCGACGTCCGTTTCAAGATTGAGACCAGCGATGGAATATCTTGTTGCAGATAGGGGCAAAATGGCATCTGTGTCACCACTGTTCACAGTTCAAAAAGAAACCCCAAATTTAGTTTATGCTCAAAATATATTAAGCCAAATAATATTTAACTTCAAAAAGTAAGACCCTTAAAACCTACATCTGAACAAATAAACTCAAAATATTGTATTTTAATGTGGTCAAAAATATCAAGAGATATTAGTTTAGTTTGCAAAATCGGATTTTTAATTCATCCCCTTTAAATAGTAAGAGGATTCTATGATAAAAATAGAGATAAAAATAACTAAAATCTGTATAATCAAAAATGAAAATAAATATGTTTTCAACTGGTTTTATCCCTAACCTGTCTTTTCTTCGGTTTATCTCCTTTCTTTTATATTCCCAAAATGTTTATCTATTAAATTATTTTTAAAAATTTTTAATTATTATAAATATATTTTAACACTTCTCAAAAGTATTACATTACTTTTTTATCAGAGATGGAGAGGGTAAAATGTGAGGAATTTTTTTCGGAAGTAGAGAATGGAGATTCCCTATCGTCTTTGTATCAAGGATGGGAAAAGATTTTCCCTATAAGGATTAAGGTATTGGATCCCTACCTGTTTCATTGTCATATCTATAAATATTTTACGTCGTTAAGGGTGTATATGGTTGAATTTGTGAGTTTTTCAAACCAAACTAAAAAAAAAAATAGTTTGAAAAATTTTCAAACTAAACCAAACTAAATTAAAAAATACAATTTAAGTTATGGTTTAAACTTATTAAAATCATTCACTTCTAAATATATAATATTTTTATTAAATTAATTGAATTATAATTTTCTAAGGCATAATATAAATATATAAAATAAATATAAAACATGTAAAAAATGGTAAAATAAATTATACACCTAATTATTTATTGAAAATTTTTATCAAACATAGTTATATATATGTATTTAGAAAAATACGATTTATGATTTGGTTTGGTTTAGAAATAATCCAAATCATAATTCATACCGAAAATTATTTTTTTTAAATTTATTAACCTAAACCTATTTATTTTCTAAACAAAATTATAATTTTTTAAATAATTCAATTCTATTTTATAATTTAAACTGTATTTTGCATGGCCTCCTACGCCAACACCATTTTGGGCCTTAGTGAAAACTAAACACGTGAGAAAAAGAATAGATACCTGTACAGCCAGATCCTAATGCCAGTTGAAATAAGTTCCTTGAAGACGGGAAGCATGGATTTTGGAGAATCGGTCCAGTTGCTCCTGATGGCAGAACTGCAAATTGGAAAAGGCAAATTAAGCTTAATTATGAGCTTATATATACATACTGCATGGGAAAAATAAAAATTTTAAATGCTTGCATAAATTAATTATGTTTATATTCAAACCTGCAAGTCGTCCAAGGATTAGAAATCTTAGCGACATTGACATGAAAAGCCTTTTGCACGTCCGACCGATTCATATAAACTTTCGTGTACTTAATTATGCATTCATCCGATCCTCTGAACGTCCATGGCTGAAGTTCAAGAAAATAATAAAGTAGTGCAAAATTAGGGAGCGAAAATATTACACGTACTGTCTTCTCTCATGAAATTGTGAATTAAAAAATATGAAAAATAATATTATAAAGAGTGATCTATTTTTACACGCCACGTTAAGTCTTAAAACATATAAATTACAAAATTTCAAAAATTGCATGACAAAATTGTTATTTTGTTTTTCTTTATTTGCAATTGCCCAAATCACAACATGACTTGTTTAACTTAAATCTTTTCTTTGTTTAGACTAAAAGTGAGTAAATTATCTAATTAGAATTGAGTTATCGAGTTTTTAATTATAAATTTTGATTCTTAATTGGAACTGGTCTACTATAAATAAGTTTTGGTTTCAGTTTTTATAAAATTAACAGTATATAGTTTCACTTTCTAAAGAATTAAACCGACCCTAAATTGAATTCAAAACCAAAATTTTGGTACCCAACCTTTCATTACTTTGTTCACAAGGGAATCAGAGGAAAAGTGGTGCAATGCTCCCTGCGTCGAACGGAGAGCTTTTACACCTTTTTCCAAGAGTTAGTATTTGCGGATTTGATCCATTCTAAAAAAGATCTGATTTGGAGCATAACCATTGATCTATTCTCAAGAACTCCTTTAAGTTTTGTACACGATAGCTACTAGGAAGAGAAGTGGAGAGTTCTACATAAGCATGATGGGAAAAAAAAAGGAAAACAAGGTAGTCCTGGAAAACAAAACCCAACAAACAAAAGAGGATGGTCTACAAGAGTAAAACTAAACCTCTCTAGAGCAGAGTTTGACCCATCTCCAGCAAAAGTTGGCAATGGCCAAAAAGGACCTGGAGTCATCTTTAAGGCGAAGTTTGCTAGAAGATTTGGCAGAGGAACTGGGTTTGGAGGAAGATATTGAGAAAGCCAATTGTTGTGAACCACCTCTAACATCATCTTGGAAAACTAAACTGGAATTGAGGTTGCAAATCGTTTCAAGAGTACTGATACCGTCAAGGTCGGCTTCACATGAGAGAGATGGAGGATGAGGTGGCGATAGAGACAATGTTGGTGATGGAGAAGTGTAACCCTATAATTGATTTGTCGATTTTTGCCTAAATTGAAAATTTGGAGAAAGAAGCTCGCTGGAAAAATATGTTATGACTAATTATACGGGAAAAGGATGCGGTTACCCGCCAGGGTAGTTTGGATACTTTCAGTTTGGGATCCAACAAAGAGGTATTGGCCTCTTGGGCACAAAACTCACCATACCTATATCAAAATGAAACCTTAATTTATATAATGTAGTAGTTATGAGACCGACGATATCCTTTCCCTATGATTGATCTGACAGACAAATTGACATTGACCAAATAAGTTACATATATGGAAAAGTTATTTATCTAGTAGAAATTGGAATCCCCTGCTACTCGGTCTTTGGTTCAGGTTTCTATCTAAAACCTAAAAAAAATATGACAAGTTCTAGTAGAACCTCTAGGTTTCGAGTCAAAGAAAGATTCCTATTTGACAGGAACCAGAACTGACACAAAATCTATCCAATATTCCAAATACCATTCTCGGTCGAATTACCCAACCCAGCTAATATATATTTTTTAGAGAAGATCACGTACGTGTATACCTGATTCGATTGACCTCACCCTCATTTTGTTTTTTTCCCCCCAAATCAATCGACTCTCTCTGAATTAGTCGTCATCCCCCTAATTTGCTACAAAATTGTCTTCTCAGCTTTACCTTGAGTTTCTTCTTTTTTCAACGTTTTTATAGCTGGAAAGACTGCCATAAATTTCTTTATCCACGTGCCGGAAGAAACACGGAGACAACCTTCATAAATACAACAATATATAGGAGGCTGCCATTACTGATATTTTAAGTAGTTCTCTCTTTGTATAGTGTTGATGATTCAGCACAAAACCATACGGAAGAGAGCGTATCATAAATTTTTAGTATATATAAATAATATTATAATATATTATTATGTAATTGAGTATTATTTATCTTTTATTTAAAATTACGTTATTATATGATAACATATTATGTATTCTATGTATTAATAGTATAATTAAAAGTGTATACACATAATTGTATTATGGAGAAGAAATTTCACCCCAACCGAAAAAAAAAAGAAATGAGGCAAATTCCTCTAATATAACTTATGTTCAAACTAGTTTCTGGTGGAATGAATTTAAGAATCGAGTTTCGTTTTGTAAAAGTTCATTCAAGTAAGAGACATGGTAATGCAACACAAGCGTCGCTCAGTGACACCCACCCACCCACCCCCCCGCCCCGTTCTTATTAAGAAAACTCAACTCAGTTGCTATTGCATATGGTCCACTTCAAACTCGGTTTTACTTCTTATCGAAAAAACCGAACACTTGTCAGATTAGTTTCAAATTTATATGTTGAATGAACCCATTATAGAATTTGGAAAGGTTTCTCAGATATTTTGATTGTTCCTGATGAAGTTGAGTAGTTCTAGGTAAGAATTGGAATCGAAACTACTTCGAATAGAATCTATAAAAAAAATATGTTTCGGACAGGAATTGGAATCGACAAGCTCAATTTTGGGTAGGAATCAATCTTAGTCCATCCGGATTTTGGTTTCTTAATTTTTAGCGGATTTCCTGGGCTTGCTCACTCTAGTTACAAATAGAAACCTGTCCATACAAATTCTAATTCCAATTTCAATTCCCGAGGAATAGACCCATTTTTGTTTTGGTTCGGAATCTCATCTTTTTCAGTCGGTATCCATACCTGTTCACCCCTAGTTTTAATTTTTCCTAAGCACGATAAAATCCTTCCACTAACACTAATTTGTTTTTTCCAATTCTTTTTTTTTGTTCTCATAATTCCTAAACACAATAAAATCCTTCCATTAACACTAATTTGCTACGATGAGAGGAAAATATGATGGGTGGTAAACAATCGTCACATGATCGCACCATGTTCGACGGTATGTAAGGACAAGTGTGATAACAGTAGTGCGGAGGTAGGTGAGGTGTTTTAGAGATATATATGATGGAGGAATCATTAAAGGTGGTAAGAGAATTGGCAAGTTTAGGCGAGTTGGACTCAAGGGAACAAACCCAGTCTGACTCGATGATGATAATGACGAGTTCATATTCGGATTCAATGTAAAAATTTTGACTTGAAAGACCTTAGGAACGACTCAAGGACTAGCACCACAATGATAATCCATGGAGCGTGGTGAACACAAGGAGCATCGATGAAGTGCAATTATTTGTTTGTGTCGGGGGTTGTTGTGGTGCGTTTGGGAGAAGGTAGTGGTTGTTGAGTTGGTTGTGTTGTGATTTTGAGCCGTGCAATTTCAGCTGCCAGCCAAAGAAATTAAGCAAAATCTAGCCGCCTCGATGAAAGAAAGGTAAAAAAATAAAGAGAATGGAGAGAAATAAAAGGAGAAGAAAAAAAAGGCAGGAAGAGAAGGGGCTGGAAGAATAAAGGTAATATAATAATTGCAATCTCGATACAAAGTTAGTGCAAAATTTTTCTTGACCGAGTTTTGTTTTGGGTAAAAAAATATTTATACATTCTATGGATGGAATAGTTTTGAAGCCAAATATAAGGGGGCAAAACGTAAATCACCCTACTATAATATAAGCAAATGTATTAGAAGAATATAATTTATATATAAATATAATATTATCGTATAATTAAATAATTTTAAATTAAAATAAAATAATATATAATTATATAATAATATATTATTTAAATATTTATAATTTTATATATATATATATATATATATATAAAAGATTTGTATCAAAATTACCTTAAAATACAAAAGAAAATGAAAAATATACACACCTAATAAAACATCTCTAAATTATCTTTAATCGAAGATGACACTACTAATAATGACACTCAGTTAATTTCTCCATCCATTTTAACCCCAGATATATCCTCTTTTTTTTTTTTTTTGATAAAAAAATATTGATTGTTTTAGAAAAGAGAGAGGATGAATAGAAAAAGAAAAAAAAAATCTTTTTTCTCTCTCTTTATTTATCAGTGTCATAAGGAAGCATGAAAGTATTGATAGAGGAGGAAAAAAAGAGCTTACCAGAGGAAGCTTAAGATTGTTCTTGAGAGAACCAGTGGCAGAGCAAGGAGAAGTGTAAATGCTGTAAGGATTGATGTCTCCAAACTCAGAATAAGCAGCAGAGAGAGCAATGTAACATTCACCACGCGGGAACAAAAACGTTTCATTTGGGCAATATTTCTGCAAATCTTTATACGTTGAATCTGATATCAATCCATGGTTCCACCAAAACTCATGCGTCCCAATATTATCGTGATAATCATCTATCAAAGGATTCCCCAACTGCCCATTTTCACCAAAAAAAAAAAAGGAACTTTAATTTTTTTATCAGAATATTTCATCGCAAAATCTCTGCCCAGAAATATTAAGGAACCCAATGGCTTACCAGTAAACCTTTGAAGTTAAGCGTGGCATTCTCCAAGCCCTTATTATGGCGAACAATGAGTTGAGATAGTTCAGGAATGTAATGGCCTGAATAGTGATATATTAAGAAGATTTTTATTTAATCTATTTAAAAAGAAAAATAAAAAAATATATATCGTTTTTATGGTTGACAGTTAAACAACCACCAACTTTTCTCCAAACATTTGTTTCCAAAAGCTTTATTCATAGAAGCTTTAACGAACTATTGCATGTCTTAAACATTTACGTGTTCATATGGACAAAAACGTTTTTTTTAATATTAAAAAAAAAGGGGATATTTTTTTTTTAAATATATAAACATCTGGCTATTAGGTTTTGATCTTAAAAAATTAATTAAAGGTCAAAATTATGAACCTGCATAGCTTTCTCCAGCAATGTAAAAAGGCCGCTGTTTGTATTGCGGGAATCTCTCCAACCAGTTGACCAAAAATTTGTAAGTGTCGTTGGCTGCTTTTCAAGAATTAGTTTAACTGTTGGCTAACTAACTTTTGAAAATTACAAGAAGATATAAATCAAATTCAAGAAATGAAGAAAACGACCTGTTCTATTGTCGCCGACTGTGTATATATCGGAGGAAGTATTCGTATAAGAAAATCCGACGCCGGCCGGTGAATCGAGGAAGAGCAGATTTGCTTCTGCAACAAGTTAAACATTGTGAAGAAACTAAGTTTATGGCTAAATTTTACGTTGTTTTGAAATGGTTACCTTTATTCCAAGCGTCCGGATTCAAGTAGAGTGTTTTGCCGTCGGATTTTACCCGAAACGGTCCAATTTCTTCGGAGGCCCCGTAGGCAACGGACGAGCAACCCGGCCCACCATTGAGCCACAAAACGAGAGGTTTCGACCTTGGCTGACTACTCCACGGGGCCTCGATCAGCCAGTAGAAAAGGGCCCGGCCCGCTTGTCTGTCCACCGTAATGTAGCCAGAGAATTGAGAGAAATTAACATTAGACGGCTGGCCCGGGAGCTCGACGATTCTATCGCTCTCTTGTTGTTCCTTCGGAGATGAAGACGAAGAAGAAGAAGAAACTGGAGAAATTAAAAAAATCAAAAACCCTAAAACAAATAGCAAAGAGAAAGTCTGCCATTTCTCGCCTTTGCCTTTGCCCATACTGAGCAAAATTGCACAGATTGAACTGAGAGGGTGGGATTCTGGACCGTCTTGTGAGTTGTGAGTTAAGAGTTATTTAATTGGATTTCAGCACGTTAAAGTTGACTTGAATCAAGTTAAATGTTGTTGTTTACATAGATTTTTGGGTAAATTTTTTTGTTATAAACATGGGATTTCTTTATAGTAAGTTTTATATTGGTTTTCATCTATCAATTTTTTATTTTTCTTGTTGAATTTATGTTACACATTTTTTTTTTTTTAATTTATAAAATATTGTAATGATTAGTTTTTGGTTGGTGATAGTTGATGGATTCATTTTATAATTTGTTTTTTTTAAAGAAAATTTAACATCAAAATCCAAAAAAAATGTATAATATTTTTTTTCTAAAAAATTAATTACTTTGTAAAATAAATTTTTAATAATAAAATTATGTATACCCATTTTAAATACACATTTATATATGTCATCATATAATTAGATAAAATTACGTAATAATTAATATATATTTGTATATTTAAGGTGACTCAAACATAATGTTGCTTAATTTTTAAAAGGAAGAAGATTGCTTCCTACAAAATCTAGGGTTCCATTTTCATTTTTCAAAAAAAAATTATTAGTAATTGTAATTTTATTGGCTATTAAGGCGTGATAAGAGTCATCCCTTATTTATAAGCCTTTGAAGTTATTTTATTCTTATTTTTTTAATAATAAGAAAAAAAATTAAACATTTTATTTATGTAAATATTAAAATAATTTACCGTGGTTTTGCGCGATGGGTTGCTGAAAACAAAAGCCACAAAACTAAAATAATGCAGGCGGAAGATTGAATTTGAACTGAAGAATAGCAAGATCTACAGCCGCATGTTGGTTTGACCAGGGATAGTTGACTTTTTTTAATGGCAATGATGGAGTGCAAGCAACATCCATGTGGGCCATGTGACCTTAACGCACACCGTCCTAAATTTTGATTAATCAACTAATCTAGGTGTTATGTTTACAACACGTATCAACACGGTAACTAATTTATTTTTAAAAAAATTATGTATGTATAATTTTTAGAATATATTATTAAATATATAAATAATTTATGATCATATAATTTAATAATTATAAATTTAAAATAAAATAATAATTAATAATATATTATTTATATATTTAATTGTATATTAAAAAAAAATTATACTTATAATATGCTCTTTGTTTTTTCAATTTATAAAAAATCAATAAATTTTGAAAGTCCCTATGGCCACGGTAGTTTAGTTTCTTGGATCCGACGACTTATGCAGCCATGTGCCCAGCTCCTCGTGTTCATATTATTTATTAATTTATACATATTAATTTAAAAAAAGAAAATTCAATATAAAGTAACATTATAAATCAACAAATACATTATAACTTAAATGCGTAGCTTCATCCTTAATTTAAGTATAATTTTTATATTTACATTTAAAGTATGAACAATGTTAGATATATACAAAATATATATATAAATAATATATTATCATGTGATTAAGTATTATTTTATCATTAATTTAGAATATATTATTAAGTGTATGAATAATTTATTATCATATAAGTCAGTAATTATAAATTAAAAATTAAATAATAATTAATAATATAATAACACATTATTTATATACTCATTTTATGTATTTAAAGTATATATATATAATTTTATTGTTAATATATCAATAAAACTATGTTTATATATTTTTAGTGTATAATTTAGATATATAAATGAAACGTTATTATATAATTTAATAATTTTAAATTAAAATAAAATAATATTTAATTATATAATAATATATTATTTATATATTTAAATTATATATTAAAAATATATACATATAATATTATTAACGGATAAGTATGGTTGTACGTAAAAGTTAGAAAAATGGGCATCAAAAAAACCCCCCACCTAATTAGAGCATAATGTTTACATTTAATAATAATTTGGATTATTTTGAGATAAGGACTTGTGAACAAACAAGTTGGCTAACTAATACCTCACTTGAAAGACTTTTTGTACTCAATTATAAATTAATAACAACATTCCAAGTGGTTAAGTTGGTTTTTTTTTATATATATAAAATAAGAAACCACTTAAATAATATCATCACTTTTAAGACTAAATTAATCATATTAAATAAAATAATTTTTTATTTATTGATCGATTTTATAATTATTGATCCAGATAAATTAAAAGTTTAATCTTGATATATTATCAAAAAAGACTTATAATTATATTTTTTTATATATAAAATTTTATTTTTTATCATTTAAGCTATCTTTTGAGCTCCAGTGATTAAGTTGTTAATTAGAGTATAATTAATGGATAGTGGTCTAAATATTCAACTTCATTTATTAATCAAATCTCAACTGCCCCTTGATGGAATGGATTAGAATGATGCCCCTTGATGGAATAGAGAGGCACTCGAGAGGAATGCTTTTTTTTCCCTGTTATTTTCCTCTTCCTATACGTTAACAAATTTATAATCTACTTTGACTTAATCATTTTAGATAATGAATGAGATCAAACATGTTTATCTTGGCATTGGCTTGTTCTCCAAAAATGATCGGAAAAGAATATATGCTTGTCGAGGACGATGAAGGGGAACCTCATGTCCAGCGCCTGTCACCTTGACAAATGTCAGCCCTTTGTATACTTGGCTCCATCCACCAACCTAGATTCTAAAAAGGAAACCCAGTGAGATGAACCACGGAACCGATATGATGTACAAAAAGATGAACAGAAATAACAATCGTTTCAGGATAGAAAGCAGATTGAAGCTGTCATGGAAATAAGAGTTATAACGAAAAAAATGTTGAGCATTTCCGCTGTTTTATCTTAGCATAGCATGAAGAATAAAACTGCTATTACTATTAATGATATCTCAGTAAAGCTCCAGTTATATCAGCATGAAAACCAAAACATTGTACTGTGCTAACAAGGAGAAAAGGTGCGATAAAGGGGAAAAACTTAAGTAGGCACACGTGTATTAATATCTACAACAATAGCAATTAACTCAAACATAACATTATTTCAAAATGACCCAATAAAAAATGCTATCGAAATTTGCCTTCCCATTGTCATACCACGGGTACCAGTTGATTAAAGTTGGTAGCTTTAGGGCATCAATGGAGTATCGAGTGGCTGTTACTGGAATAACTGCATCGGTATCACCACTGGACAAAGTAGTCAATGAGATCCATGTTAGAGTGAAACACAGAGCCAACTCACAGATGGCCAAGTCAGTGAGGGGTAAAAGTCTTCAACAGTGAAATGTATTTATGGCATTTGAAACAGTGTTTCCTTAATTAAGAGCATACTCTGAAAAGTATACGTCATGGCAGGATACATTTAATAATTGAAGCACCATATATTGATTCTGAATGCAAAAATGCAAAACGCAGAAAACACAAAAAGGAGAAAAAACATTAAAAATCCCTTGAATGTTTAATCACAAGCAACAAAATCTTTAGCATGTTATTTATGCACAGTAAATATTGCTACTTTTCCCACCAAAAACACCGAGAAAGCTTCATGATTGCTTACTAAAACAACTGGACCAAAGCCACCGGTAACTGAACAAATTTCCCCAACTATAAGGAAATTAAAGTAAACAGTGACAAACAGTTGGGGTGGATTACCAGAATACCCATATTTTGACACCAGCAGCAGTGAGTCCTTTATATATGGGAAGCACAGAGAGCGGAGAATCAGCCCAGTAGTTTCAGACAATATCACTGAAAACGAAAGAAATTTGCTCAACGAAGCTGTCACAAGACATGTCAGACACGATTTCAATAGTTTTAACATCCAAAGATACCTGCATGTTTTCCATGGATAAGAAATTCGAGTTACATTTGCATGCATTGCCTTCTGAACTTCAGGAAGATTAAAGTAGAGTTGAGAATATCTCTCAGTGCAGGGATCATAAGCTCTCGACATCCATGGCTGCGTTTGAGAGTAACAGAGTGAACTTGGGAAACAGACCCATTGAACATATTTAAAGGAGTAAATCAAACAAAAACATGTTCAAACCCAACGGAGATTTCCTCTTGAACATTTAACACATGATCAATAAGCAATTACAATCCATCTGTGCCAGTGCTGACAACATTCAAATTAAGAAATTCATGAAATATTCAATATAGCAATCAGCAAATTCACAATTAGTTGAAACTGTTACATTGTCTGCACCTGTTGTTGCAAGTTAATTCATTTTCTAGTTGACACGACAGGGAGATACTTTATTAAATAAATAAATGAATAAAAGCTGCAACAACAGGTACAGACAATGTAAAAACCAAAACAAATTTGAGTGGGGAACAAGTCCTGCGAATTAGAAGTAAATGTTATTCTTAAGAAATTATATCAAGAAATTTAACTGTGTTGAATGATAAATTTCATGTAGGGATAAGATACAAAAAGTTGTTGAAGTCTCCAGAAATTTCTCAGAAAAGCTAATAAATCAAGCAGCTGCCAGTTTTCGAACGGCCACAGCTCAAAATATGTGGTTAAATTCATGGCCCCTTTAATAGGCACCCTAACAAGATCCCCATGCCCATAAATATGGGACACTTTTGCCTCTCTTTTTCTCTTTCTTTTCTTGATTAAACAAACTTTAACACCTGAAAAATTGGTGTGCATTAGTTGATGATACAGTCCTACAAAAACTTATGACCAAAGAATGACAGCTCTCACTCAAAGGGTTAGGTGATAGAAGTAGACCATACATCTAAGCTTCCAACATTATTGTGCAAAGAATACAACTTGGGACTGGGGGCCCCTTCCAGCTTTAAGCTAAATATTAAACGACTACATCCAAGAACCCAAGTGACCCACATTATTGCCAAGGCCCACCAATGAAACCACACACTGTATCTTCTCACTTGGGAATTTTTTATCTTTTTTTTTTTTTTTTTCATTGAAAACAAATTCCATATTATATCTAGCTAGTGCGTCTAGGGTGGTGTGTAACCTACTTTACATGCAATCTAATCAGATCCCAATTCCCTCGGGAAGTTGAACAAAATATAGCACACGTATCTTTTACTATTAACAGCATTTCTTTTTCACCAGGGAGATAATCATCCAACATCTACGCAAGCTATCATCAGAACTCTTGCTACTTGCATATTAAACATCATGAGACAAAATCTACTAGGATAAGAAAAGAGTGATGATAAACAGAAAGATAATTGTGTTGTTCATTTGACACTATAGTATGCAAAACCACATAATTATGCTGATAGTAAAAGGAAAAGATTATGACAGCTTACATAGTGACCCCTTCAGTTGTGCCTTAGTGATTCAGTGTTATTGCAAGGTTGCGTGAAAATGCTGTAAGGATCAATGTTTCCCTGCTCCCTCTCTGCATCTTTCAAGGCCTTAGTGCACTCCATTGATGGATGCGCAGATGACCCAGACTCACAAGCAACTCTTAGAATCCACTAGGTGGAGTCAGATATCAGACCATGAGTCCACCAGTACTCAAAAGTGCCAATAAAATCGTGGCAATCATCAGTAACGGCTTTTCCAACCTAATAGAAAACAAAGAGAATTACTCATTTGATGATGATTAAGAGCAATCAAGCATCAAGAATGACAATTTGAGATAATTGAGGAACATAATGACCCGAAACAAAATTTTAAAAGCTTGATCATTCAGTACTTCATCACACATTTAGTAAAACACACACACATACACACACACACACACACACACATATATATATAAACAGAATATTTAAAGTTCAGACCTGCATAACTTTCCCCGGCAATGTAGAAATCTCTGTGCTTGTACTGTGGGAACCGTTCAAACCAATTAACAAGAAAGGCATATGCATCTTCAGCTATATATTTACAACAGATACCAAAAGCATCTGAGGATGTCAAAATCAACTAATTCTAAGAAAAAACAACAAAATTCATAGTCAAAGCACTCTGTCAATAGAACAATAATCACTGCACTTACAAATTACCTGTTCTCTGATCACCGGCAGTGTACAAATCTGAAGTAGTATTTGTACATGAAAAACCAACACCAGCTGGAGATTCAAGGAACAGCAAGTTTGCCACTGCTCTAAAATTTTAACAGAATCAGACTAGCAAAAAAAGGACGATAATTTGCAACCAAAGAAAAGAATGTGCCTCATTAATATTCAAAAACACACTACAATAATAACAAGAAGGTACTCAGTAGACAATGACATACACTTGTTCCAAGCATAAGGAATCAAGTAAAGCGTCATCCCATCAGGCCTAATGTGAAAAGGTCCAATCTCTTCGGATGCTCCATACGCAACAGAGGAGCAACCAGGGCCTCCATTACGCCACAAAACAAGTGGTCTTGACTGAGCTCCACGACTAGCTGGTGACTCTATCAACCAATACAACAAAGCCCTCCCAGCTTGTTGGTTGACAGTTATATAACCTGAGTACAGATTAAAATTAACATTCCCTGGTTGACCAGGCAACCCATAGATTTTATCTTTCTTTTGATTATCCATATAAGAACATAGACAAGGACTTAACAAAAGAGACAAAAAGCAAATAGCAAAAACTATGTCCCATTAAGTTTAAAAAAGGAGCAAAACCCAGAAACACAAATCCTAAAATATTTTCAGTTTCCTAAGAATGTTATCTATAAAATCCCAAAGACATGAATGTTGAAAAGACCAATACAACTAAACAGAACCCAATATGGTTTCAGGGATTATAAGGATTTTATATACTCAGTTCTGAATCCAGAATTGAACTCAAATGAGAGCAAGAAAGGAAAAAACAACAAAAACACAGAGCACAGACAGATCCCCAAAAGTATCAGGATTGTGAAAGCATTGAACCAAACAGATCTTCAAAAGGCAAGAAAATATATGAAAATACAGTTTAGTATTCATAGTGTAGAAACATTGTGTTGACATTCAATTCACAACCTCCATGATTGTGATTAGTTGTCATTGAGTTGTGAAACGCTTGAATCCCTTGCAGGAATTCAAATCGTTTTTTGTGTTCCTTGTCAATTATTAATTTTTTAAAATTCCCTTTGAATGTAATCTATATTCCATTCAGGCGTTTGACTGAACAAATACCTGACCCACATGGGATTTTCAAGCTTTTCCACAGTGAAGAATGATAAAAAGCACAAAACGGAAAGCAGATATAAAATAATAAATGCTTTGATTGAATATGATGAAACCAATCAGGGAAAGAGATAATGATTTTTAGATCATTGATCAATAGTTAAATATTTGAAAAAAAAATTATGAATTCTGAAAATATATAAACTAAAACTGCCTATAAACTTAGTTGTAAGAGTTCTATCTTTATCAGAATGTATTTTAAGGCAAAATGACTATATCCCACGTTAGGATAAAACTATACATTTTTATTTTTTGAATTTTAAAAAATAAATTCTCATCGTATATTTACTTTTTTTAATGAGTTTTATTTTTTATAAATAATTATTTTATTATGTCTTATAATTATAAAATCGTTATTAATATTTGATATAACTATTACATTATCAATATTTCTATTAATTTAAATTTTATTATATAAACAATTGATTAAAAAAATAATTATAACTTAAAAAATATTGTATGTTTAATTTTTAAAGTATTAAAAATATTAAAATTTTAAATTCACCCTTATATTTTCTCAAATTTGTAAAAATTTTAAAATTTGGTTTAAAAGTTAAATATTAGTTCTCTCTTTTTAAAAACGGCCAAAAGACTTATTCCCACCCAAGGTTTAGTGTATTCTCAAACTCATATTACGTGAAGTAAGGTTGGATTCGAACTGAGTCCGTTCGAGTTTGAACAAGTCAGCCCTATACAAGCTCGGTTGAGTTCGAGCTACTGGCCAAATTTTTCAATTAAAAATTTTAATATAAAACGATATTGTTTTGACTAATATGTATTAAAACAACGTCGTTTTAATAATAAAATAATTAAAAACTCGAGCTCAAAATAAACCGAACCGAATTCAAATCGAGTTCGAGCTTGACTTCCACGAGCTCAAGCTCTGCTATATACAAATCGAGTCAAACTCAAGTTCGGTTCGACTCAAATCAATCCTAATATAAAGTTTCAAAAACCTAAACACCTACTTGTCATCCGATTTTCGTTAGAATTATATGTTGATAATAAAGGTAAAATTATCATTTAATAAGTAATATTAAAAAATAAAATTTTGTTTAATTTTCACTCATTATTTTTAAAACATAACAATTTTCCTCAAAACCCAAGTTTTGAAAAATTATCATTTCCCCCAATTAGGATTAACTCAAAAACCAACTAATTTTTCAACTACAAAATCCACTTCGACTACCTTCTCCAAGACTGACGACTTTTAACCAGCTCTCTTTGTTACTCTCAATGATAGAAAGACCAGTGGCTTTGGTCGTTCTTGGTTAAATCTTAGCAAATCTCATTCATCTCTGATGAATACATAAGCAGTTGACTTCTTAACCAAATCTCATTTATTGTCAGCTTTATAAACGAAACGTCTATCTTCAGCTCCCTAAACAAAATGTCCATCGTTGTTGACTTTCAAAATGAAATGATAGATGAACAAAAACGATCGACAGAGAGAAATCTTAGTCGATTCTTAGTAGATCGAATCAGCGACGATGATGCTCAAAGGAGATGTCGATCTAAAGAGAGAGATTGCATTGAGAGAAAGAGAAGAACCCAATCTTTGCTCGAGCAATGGTGACGCTGATAGATTTTGGGCACCAACAAAGATGAAAATTTCAAAACTTAAGTTTTGAGAAAAAATTGTTATTTTTTAAAATTAATAGATAAAAATAAGATAAAATTTTATTTTTTAATATTATTTATTAAATAATAATTTTATTTTTATTATTAATAATAATTTTAACAAAATTTTGTTAATAAATAGATATTTTAACTTGAGCAATGCTATATGTAACTATTTTTGATACATAATTTATGTACACAGTGATGTGTCATCATGTAATTAAGTAATTTTAAAATATATGTCATCATATGATAAAAAAAATCAATTATATGATAATATTTTATCTGTGTATATAAATTATGTACTAAAAATAGGTATATATAATTTTATTGTTTTAATTTTTAAAACTTTATAAATATGATTATGAAAATACACAGAAGTGTCGGTGAGAATAAGTCTTTGGGCCTTTAAAAAACGCCATAAGTTAAATAGAATCACGTGAAACTACGTTAAATTAGATGCACTAACAGAAATATTTCTTATTTTTTATTTTATGTAAAGTAATAATTTTTATTTTGCGAAATATTAAATCACCATCGTCGTTTCTTTTTGTCATCATCCTTATCATGCAAACTGTTTCACTACTTTAATAGTTGGGCCCAGTCCAGAAATGCCTTCAGAGCGGCATATCGGGACAAAATAGTAAAACTCTCAGTAAAAAAAAAAAAAAAAAAAGTAATGCCTTTATTTAAGGTGTAGTTTGAAAGTTAACGAAGAAGTTTTATATGTTCAAGGGAATATATTCCGCAGGATTGGTTTAAAATGACCAAATTGACCATGAGAAAGACGACAAATTGGGAGTGAAGTGTGACATTGACTCATGTGGGAGTGATTAATAGTGGTGGCTTCTCACTAAAGCTACAGAAAAAGGAAGGTTCAATATCAATGCAGAGACAGGGCCTGCCTTCACAAATTAAGGGTTTCAAGTAGCATGCAAAAATACAAAGGACAAGAAAGGCCCTACCATGTTGTGATTTCAGAAAGTTAAACCATCAAAATGATGGCTTTTGTCCTTCCCTTCCAATTTCATCACATCATTCCTGCCAGATATATATATATATATATATATATATATATATATATATATATTTTTACTTTTTTTACTTTTTTTTTTCTCATTGATTGATTTGATTGAATAATGCACGTACATGTTTTGGAAATTTTCAATCTTTTGTTTGCATACAAATGAACGACTAAAGTATAATACAAACTTTAATATATTATTATGTATAACTTGAGTTTAAAAGGAGAGAGAAATTTATTTTATTTACTTTTACAAGTATCCGTTGTTAGTGAAAATTATTATAAATCATCTATCAATAAGTTTTTGATAGTTCTATACCCTAAAGACAAAAATTCAGTCTACAAAATTGGATATTTGACTCACTCCTTCTTAAACAAAAAAAAAAACTTTTAATAAAAATGAAATCAAGAACAGGGATAACTAAAACTCCATAATCAATAATGGATATATATATATATATATATATATATTCTCAACATATCCTTCTCTAACCATACCTTTCTCAATTTGTCTTTTTTTATATATTTCTTAAATTTTATATATTAATTACTTTTAAAAGTTTTAAATTATTATACATTTATTTTGATATTTAATAAATATTTTATTATTTTAATAAGAATAAAAAGAAAAAAGTGTGAGGAATTTCTCCTATAAGGAGAGGACAAGAATTTCCCATCATCCCTTTTGGAGATTGGGATGAAAACGATAAAAAATTTTCTCCTAGTATAGGGAATAAAGATTAAGACTTTTTATTCCCACCCGCATTGTCATCCTTATTATAATCAACCCCCTATCACAATACAAATGTAAACTAGGCTACCACTTGGGCTCTCAAGCATTCCACCATTGGGCTTCACACCTGCAATTCAAATTCACCTAGCCCATATTATCTCTGAAAGTTTGTTGAAACTATCTGAAAGACTCAGAGTCAGACAGAGCAAATATATATATATATATATTATAGAGTTTTTTTTTTTTTTTAAAAATTATAAGGGGGGCTCATTTGCTGTCAGCGTTCCAGCCAAATGCCGGTATGACAGGAAAAAGTGATTTCAAGGGTTTTATTTTAATTATTTTTAACATTTTCTTTCTAAAATTAGTTAATTTTTATATATATATATATAAATAAATATATTTGATTGGTATTTTTGTTAAGGGAAATGAGCAATACTTGAAATTAAAGCCATGTATATTGATGCTAAGTTAAAAGTGAAAAAAAAGCCTTATAAGTAGAGTGTAATTTTTCTTTTTATTAATGAAATTATGCTAAGAATATGGTTGAAATTGTAAACAGAATTAGGTACATGAGCATGATCACGCACTCGAATCAATTGAATACCAACCCACCAACGGGACCAATTACATGATGGTGAAGCATGTAATAATAAGTTCCAACTTTCCTTCACATTATGGCCTTTTTTTTTTTTTTTTTTTTTGAAGAAATTTGTTGCTTTCTTTATTTCATGCCTAAACATTTCTCAAACTTACGTTGCATTATTTTATACAAAAAAAATTCAGTATATATATATATAGGAGAGAGAGAGAGAGAGGATACAATAAAATAATACAACGTCAATTTATGATATGATTTTGAATAGATTCAATTTAAATTTAAAATTGATATTGTAAACAAACACGATGGGAGGCCCAACAGTAGGAATGAATTCCAATCTTCGGAGAAAGAAGAAAAAATTTTAGAGGGAAAAAGTAAATTTTTTAAACCCTTTGGTAGAGAAAAATTATTAATTTTTTAAATTAAAAGAGAAAGGGGATAAATAAGATAAAATTTTTTTGTTAAATTATAGTTTTACTCTTAACTCTATCAGGTAATTTTAACAAAAATATGAATATTTAAATTTTTAAAATTTTACAAATAATAAAAACCCTTATAGGATAAAGTTGATGCAATTTATATAATAAATTTCTTAACGTCATTTCATGATATGGTTCAAGTAAATTCAATTTGTATTCAAAGTTTATATTGTTAAAAAAAAAATCTATTTATAATTTCAATTAAACAAGTTTATTAGCCACTTAATTAAATCATTATGGCTAAACTGAATTTAAAAATTCATTTGATTGTTAACTTTGATTTCTTTTTTTTTTGTTTTTACATAATTTGTAAAATTACTTAACCATATAATAATACATTATTTTTTATACTCAAATTGATATAACACATAATTTTTTTTTTTTTGGAAAAATTTAAAAGGAAATCTTATAATAATTTAAAAACCTCTCTCATAAAATTTTGAAAGCACCAAAATGTAATGCATTTTTAATAAAAATCTTTTAAATTTGTTTTTACCAGAATAATTGTCATTATTTTCTCTACTTTTTTTGACTTATTTGACACGGTTCTTCTAAATTTCCCATAAGGAGTCATGAATTTACATGATTATCTTCTTTAATTGATTTTCCACTAATGTTAATTTCAATCGATTACTCTAATGTCAAAATAATTAATTACTCCACATTAACCATTTATAAAAAAATGCTTTACTTTTTTTTTGTTAGTCCCCTAAAAGAAAAGTCATATTTGTCTTTGTGTCAGTATTGCAATTATGAAAAAGTACATGGCCCAAAAAGAACTATTAAAATTTTTAGAAGTGTGAAATTAAACTAAGAATAAAAAATAGATTAAATCCGGAGTAAAGAAAAATTCTTAGAAAGGACCATAACTAATAACAGATATAAAAGATATTGTAACTATGGTTAAATTCAAATCGAATTAAGTTTGAGTTCAATTTGATTTATATATAACTGAGTTTGAACTCGTTAAACTCGAATTTAGTTTAAATTCTATTAAGTTCATTTTTTGTTATTAAAATGACATCGTATTAATATATATTGATCAAAATGACGTCGTTTTACATCAAAATTTTTAATTAGAAAATTTAATGAGTAGTTTGAGCTCGATCGAATTCGTATAAGGTTAATTCGTTTCAAACTCATTTAAATCGAGCTAGAATTAGAGCTTCAATAGATTCAATTCAAATCTAACCGTAATGGTAATACATTCACGGTATAAGCCTTAAAACTATATTTCATGTGTTGGTCGAAGGGTGATCTGAGTTATTGCCAAATTAAGCGATTGAACTAAAATAAGTGTTTTGGCACGTGTGGTTAAAATTACAGTTACACATCAAATCAACAAATATGTTGTATATCAAAGCTTGAACAAGAGATTATACAAGTGTGTTGGCACGTGTCTAAGCTTCAATGGGACACCTTGTCCTTTTCTTGTTTGACTCCGTATCGGAGCGAACAAAAACCTTAAACAAAATATCGAAAAAGGACAGAAATATTTTTTAAAAAATCAGTATTTCTCTAATTTACAAAGAAGTCCTTTACTTGTGAGAAGCCCCTTATAAATGAACTTTTTCTCCATTCTCAAGTCAAGTATCTTGTTCTAGACTTGAGTTGTTGTGACAAAATTCTCTCATCATGTACTTGAAATGTTTGATAACCATTTTTGTATGTGAAAAATAGCATTAACTTAAGTTTTGGACAATAAATTATTTTATAATTAAAAATAAAACATGTTTATAATTTTACAAAAATTTCCTTATAATATATGAAGAAGAAAATAATATTTTTCTACCAAATGTTTGACCTAAATTGTTTTCCACTTTTAGATGATATAAATAATTTTTTTAATTAAAATCAAATTTTGTTAATAAAAAATCTTAACACATTGTCAAGTAGTGAAATTAAATATATAAATTTAATAAAATCTCATTTATTTTACTTTTCCTTTTCCTTTTGTCTTAAAGATATAGAGATGGCGACGACCGTGGAAGAATTTGGAGAATAAAAACTTTAATTTTTTAGAGTAAGTAAACTTTTCATTGGCAAATGTGAAGAAAAAGACGAGATTCATAAAACATTGCCACGTGAAGAAACAAGATTAAAGAATTGTTTTCATTATCTCATGTCCAAAAAACAAAATTAAAATCTTAAAGAAAACTCATTTTGATTGTTTTATTGATGAATCATGAGTGTTGTTATAGCTCATTGAAAAACTCTTTGAATTCTCTTATAATTTGTATGATTTAGAGACCATTTAGACACCTACTTCTTTCTCTTATCCCAGTTTTAAGCTACTATTGATTTCACCATTTTCCTCATTCATTTATTCCCTTATCGTCACCCCTTTTATCTTCTTCCTTTGTTTAATAATTTCATATTGTCCTTGATGACAACTCTTATCATGATAGAAGCTATGATAATGGAACTAACAATAGCGAGATCATGACGATGGTAAATAAGTGAAGTTTATAAGTTTTTTAACCATTTTAAAGGTTAGAAGTCATGTCTTAAATATTTGAATCTAATTTATAAAAGATTTATTTTTAATATTAATTGATGATAAATTATTTTATCCTTACACTAAATTTTCTGAACAAAATTTGATAGTGAGTGAGAAAGTGATTTTATGCCATTTAAGGTCAAAAGGTATCAGACAAACAAACCTTGGGTGGTAAACTGTAATTTATTATATATAACACAGGCCTTTAAATTTACTCTAGGTGCAGATTTTAGGGCGGATAGCTTCTAGAAACTATGCCTTTTTTATTGCGTGATTTACTCGGCCCATTAAGTCTAAATATTTTTCACTAAAATTGTTATCAGAATAAACAGTTTAAATCACATGAAATTGCCGACATTTGTTGTTTTGATTTTAAAATAGGGCATTTTGTAAGATGCTTTAGGTTATTATTCCTCCCTTTAGTTACTAAATTTATACATGTTAGACATTTTGCTTGCTTCACATGAATCAATCTTAAAGTAAAACTCCAGCTGCAGAAAATATGCCCATAAAATTGAATTCGCAATTTTTATTTGTTAATTCAACCATGATGTGTAAAATTACTAAAATAGGTTCCCAAGTGTGCGGATTTAATAAGGCCAAAGGACCATCTCACCCCCAAGTTTTAGTACATTGTTAAAGTCACACTCACAGGGTTTGAAAAACCCAAAGTTCTACCTATAGGCTAACTTCTATTAAAAAATAAAAGTAAAATTATCATTTCATTAATTATATTAAAATAATATAAAATTTATTATATTTTTCTTCTACAGTTTTAAAAACTAACAAATTTATCTTTTGTCTAAAGTTTTTTAACTTTCAAAAGTAACATCTCTCCCTCCCCCCTCCCCCCAAAACCTAGGGTTTATTTTCTAGAGGCTCTTCGACTACCATCACTGGCCACCAGAGAAAGAGCTTTAACCCACCATCTCACTGCCCACCTCCAAAGCTTCTAAATGACTCATCGAAGACTTATCTTCATCAATTCCAGAAGAATCAATGGATACAAGGGTCTTTGTCGATTCGTTTGGAATTGACGAAGATTTCATCGATTCAAACAAATTGACATGTCTTCGTCGATTTATTTGGAATCGACAAAGACACATCTTCGTTGATTTGTTTGGAATCGACAAAGACACATCTTAGTCGTCTTTTTTTCCACCAGAGAGTGAAGATCTAGTGACCAACGAGTAGTAGGTTGAAGCATTGTCGTCAGTTGCCAGAGATAGTGGCCAAAGAACCTCTGGAAAATAATCTTTTGGTTTTGAGGGGAAAAATGTTACTTTTATAAGTTAAAAAAACTTTAGGAAGGAGTAAAATTATTAGTTTTTAAAACTGTGGGGGAAAAAGATAATGAATTTTATATTATTTTAATATAATTAATGAAATAACGATTTTACCCTTATTTTTTTAACAGAAGTTAGCTCATAAGTGAAATTTTGGGTTTTTTAAATTTTATAGGTCTGATTTTGAGAGGGCACTAAAACTTAGGGGTAATATAGTGCTTTGGCCATTTAATGATTGATAAATTGGGCAAATGGGCATACGATATAGAAAATACCATGGGTAGTGGCAGATGAACCATAAAAGATAGGCCAAACGACTATTTCCCACCCAAGGTTTAGCGTTTTCTCAAATGTACCCCCTTTAACTATAGAAACACCAAACACCCACCCATGGCCGGTTAGATTTAACCAAACCCTAATGCCTAAAAATTTTATCTCCTTTTGCCCCCCTAAACTTTAAAAGCTAAAATTTTCCCCCAGCCTAAGTTTTAAAAAATCGCAATTTCACCCTAGGGTTTGGTTTTGAAATCTCCGACGACCGTTCCGGCTCCGTTGCCGACGGTCTCTCCCTCCCGAAGCAGCCTCTCCTTCCGGCGAATGCTTTCCTCCCATTTGGAGGCTCGATCGGCGTCGAAAACGGGAAGAGGGACGAAGACGAAGCCGTCGTCTTCGTCTGGGAAGACGATCGTCCTCCCACTGGGACGACGATTTTACCCTTACCATCGTTAGGGTTTGGTTAAATCTAACCGGCCATGGGTGGGTGTTTGATGTTTCCATAGTTAAAGGGGGGACATTTGAGAAAACGCTAAACCTTGGGTGGGAAATAGTCGTTTGGCCTAAAAGATACACTCTGACAAAACAAAGAAGTTGTTGGTGTATGATCTTCTAGATTTCCTTTGCACGTGGTTTTCCAGTTATTAACAGGGCAAATGAGTATCTCTCGCCGAAATTTTAATTTAATATTAAAAATATATTTATAATAGATAAAAAATATAAATACTCACTCATTTTAAAATTATTATTAGATATAAAAATAAAACTATTATTTAATAATATTATTAAAAATATATTATTTTATTTTATTTTCTTTTTTAGGTTTTAAAAATTAATATTTCATTTCATGTTTGAATTTTGAAAAGTGATTTCTTTTTCCCTTCAAATTCCTAAGTTTTTTCCTTCACCCCCTCCCTTCAGCCATTGACAATCGGAGCGACATGTTGCTGGACAACGGAGATGATGCTCATCATCCAAATCTAGATGATGGAGCATCGTCCAATCAATACGACACTTGTCATTCAGTCTGGAAGATAAAGCGTTATCCAGATCTAGACGATACTCGTTGTCTTTTGGGTGACTCCATCTTGTTCTTTTACCGTTGGTTCATCGTTCGTTGGAGAAAATGATTAGATTTCAGGTTTGATATCCTATGAAAAAAAAGTGAATTTTTCAAAACTTAATTTAGGGATAAAATATTGGTTTTCTAAATCAAAGAGAAAAATGAGATATAATTTTAATTATTTTAATATATTGGTAAAATAATAATTTTACCTCTTAACCCTAGCAGAAAATTTGTGGTTGTATTATAACAAACTAAAACTTGGATGGGTATTTGAGTTTTTTATCTATCGTGGGTATATATTTATTATTTCATCAAAACTTAGGTGGGAAATAACCTTTTGGCCTTATTAAATATGCAAAGTTGCATTTCAAACATTAATAAGAGTATGTGCATAATTTTGTGTATAAATAATAATATATTACTATATAATTGAATATTATTTTATTTTTAAATTTCAATTATCCAATCATATGATAACAAACCATTACTTGTATTCAAAGTTATACATATATCACTAGTCTTTTAAACATATTCCAAAAAGTAATTATAAGATTTATATAAATTAGTTTATTTCCCTCCTAAATTCTAACAAATTATTTCTTATTTCTCAGGTTTGATAGGTTGAAATTCATAAATATCTTCATACCATTATATAAATTTAATTCTTTAAACTTATTTATTTGATAATTACACAATTAAAAAGTTTTTTTTTCTTTTTCATATGTTATATAATAGTTTCTTACCAGCAGTGCATCCATTCAGTAAACGACCATTAACAAGTCTGTACCTCAATTAGTAGATAAACATTTTTTATTTAGAGAACATAATTCATCAATCGACATTCATTTTTTATCATATATTTCGGTAAAAAAACAATAACTTTCTACCTTATCAATTGTAATTGTAATTTTATCTATAATATAATCATTTATAAAGTTATTAAATGTAATAGATACGATTGTAACCATCATGTTTCATCCTTTAGACTACGAAGATTTTAAAAGAAAGAGAAAGATGCAAAACACTAATAAAAATTAGATATCTCATTTACGCTTATGATTAACTCTGTTTCATTATAAGTTAAACGAAACAACTTTTAAAAATTTAACAATTCTCTTAAAGATTCTCGTTCTTAGTTGAGTTTTTCATTAGACACTTCTTTGTAATCTTTATACACACATATGCTCTGTTCTAGTATTATCCGAAAGTTATTAATACTATAATTGTGGATGTAGGTTCTTAAATAACAAAAGCCCTAGAGGTAGAAAATTATTACCGTAGCCCATCTGGGGCAATAATCTAAATTGCTACATTATTTGATTGACAAGAAATCTTATCAGACATAATTAAATATATATTTTCATAATGTTTACTTAGGGAAGCTATGATAAAGGAACTCTTACACTTCCTCAAAGCCACACGTATGCATAAATAAATTCTTTCTCTTTATGACAACTAAGGTGGTGTTTGGTTTGGATAATATTTTATTATCAAAATAGAAAAATTACATTGAAGATAGATTATTTAAAAGATTATTAAGTATAAATAATTACTATATTTAATAAAATTTAGTAGGTATAAATAATTATTGTGTTTAATTAAAGGTAATAAAAGATTACTAGTAAATTATTTTATTTAAATATCTTTGAATATAATTATTTTTAAATATTTGTTATATTAATTAAAAATAAATTTATTTTTGTCTCAAAAATTAATAAATACTAATATAATTATAATAAAATCAAGATTATGTTGATAATCTTTAAATACTTAAGGTGAAGGTGGTAATCAGATTATCACCTACATTACCTGTCACGTCAGCATTGATAATAGAATATTATTATAATATTTTATTATTGATAAACTAAACAAGGAAATAAAAGAGAAATTACCAAAGTAATATTTAAAAACCATAACCAAACTGCCCTAAGAGTGATTAACATTTTTCCAGCTAAAATTTGACCTAAAAATACTTTCCCACCTACTGAATGCACAAATCACAGTTTCTTACTTAAAACCTAACTTTGTTAATGTTAATACATACATACATACATACATATATGTATGTATGTATGTATGTATGTATATAGCACAATGTCTATGCACCAATTCTACCACGCATAGCAATAAATAGTCTTTATTCATTAGAGTTTTTACATTCTCAAATGTATCATTTTGGATTGCCGGTCTTAATTAATTTTTCTTTCCATTTAAATATCGAGCTTTAAATAATATTACAACAACATGCATACAAGGGCAAATCTGAGCTTTATGAAGGTCAATCCAAGCTTATTATCCATATATTAAAAAAAAAAAATTAGAATAGATAAACCAAATATACCCTAAATTAAAAAAAAAAAAAAAACATATTATTCATACTTTTAACCCAATGCTCAACCCAAACTGTCGAAGTCCAAATTATCTAAAATATCTAATTCACTTCTCATTTCAAAATTTCTAATCTTACTCGCTTGAACCTATTTTCAAAGTGAAAAGTATTATACTCTCATTGTTTTTCTTTTTTATTTCACAAACCCTATTTTTATCATAAATTTTGTTTAGTGGATTAACAAAGAGAAAAACTCTTTTATATAAATTGGTATACATATATAATTAATAGGGTTGAATTCGATTTGATAGAATTCAAACAAGATCCAGTTTAAGATTGATTTGACTTTAAGATAATTAGTTCGTGATTAATTAATTGAGACTTAAACTTGATTCGAAAATAATTTAAATTTGAATTTGATGTGAATTAACACAATTTTTAACTCAAACTTCTCATTTGATTTAAACTTTGAGCAGATGAATTTAATCCAACCCTAGTGGCAGAAAGCCATTTGCATTAACTATAATTATATAAAAAAAATTAATTACTGTCAATTAACCTGACATATTAATTTATACTATTTTTATCAACGTCTCTGAATTCGATATCTGAGATTGCGGCCTCGAAACCATTTTTAATTGTTATAAATTTCTTGTTAGAAGATCTCATTAATTATAATCAATAAATTTTAAAAGGCCAAAGAACTTATTCCCACCCAAAGTATGTTGCAAACTCCATTTTTACCCTTTAATTTTAAAAATTTTATTTACTCACCCATAGACTGTTAGGTCTATTAATTTAAAAAGTGAAATCATTGTTTTATACATAATATTAAAAATAAACTAAAATTTTATCTAATTTTTCTCTCTAAATTTAAAAAACTAAAATTGTTTTCTCTAAACCAAGTTTGAAAAAATTACATTATTTCCCTTAGGATTTAGTTTCAATATCTAATCACTCTCTCTAGCCCCATCATTGACCCCCTCTCTCTCCTGATGGTTTCCTTTCTTTTGATGGTGTGCCTTAATGAGACCCTAATCCTTTGGCGCTATGTGACATCATTTAGAAAGATGATTTATCTTCCCTGATAATGTCGCACGAAGCTAGAGGGTTAGAGTCTCGTTGAGGCAAACCGTCAGAGGAAGAAGAACCATCGAAAGAGAGAGATGACGTCAGAGAGAGTGACCGGATATTAAAACTAAACCCTGAGAAAAATATAATTTTTTTTAAAAACTTAGTTTAAGAGAAAAAATATTAATTTTTAAAATTTAGGTGAAACAATGAGATAAAATTTTAAAGTGTTATAATTTGGTTAATTTTAACTATTTATAATAGATAAATAAAATTTTTAAAATTAATTAATAAAAATTTAAGAATACAATATATTTTAGGTGGAAATAAATCCTTTGGCCATTTTAAAATTCAAAACATATGGTGCCATTTTGACTAACACGTTATTATTGTCATTGTAGAGCTTTCAAGGTTAAATCCGTCATAGTAAAATGGTTGCGACTAGCCTGTAAATTTATTGCTTAATTCAAGGGCATTCTCGAAATAACAAAAAAAACGATGGGGGCCAAAATTTTAAAAAATAAAATAAAAAAGTAGACAAATAAATAAAAAAATTAAAATTTTTAATCGCGGACGCCAAATAACATTCAAATATGGTTTAATAGCTCCCTCTCTCAAACATTTCTCTCCTCTTTTTCCCTTTCGTCTTTCTCTCTCTCCCTCTCTGAAGGCGCTATTCATTCCTTATCGGCTAACGTTTTCACTTTCTTTTTCTTCCAAACACCAGAAGGCAGAGAAAATTCTCGAGAAAATCCGCCTCTCTCTGTAACTACAATACATGGAGGCGTGCCTTGAAACCCTAAAAAAATACCACTATCTAACGTAGCGGATTTGATTCTCAAACCGTAGACATCAGCCGCTTTATCACGGTTTCATTTGAAATCAGGTTATTGCTGTCAGTTTTCTCAGGTTTTCACTCTCTCAGAACCGTATGTTTTTATACGGTTCAGAGCTTACATTTCGTGAGCAGTTTCTAACGGTTCTCCTTCGATCTTGAGAATACCAGGTTTGCTCTTATCTGTTTTTAAGTTTCTTTTTCTTTTTCTTCTCTGTTGTGCTGCACAAAACCTTAGAGTCTGTGCGGTTTGGTTCGGTGCTTACAGTTAGTTCTTCGCTGTTGCCCTATCAAGCTCTTGGTCGATCTAGCCATTAATAAGCTTTTTAAAACCTTAGATTATTAGGTGCGGTCATATATGATAAGGTGCTTTTTCTGTAAAATATAGTCATGGAGGGTTTTTATTGGTGTGTTTGGACTTGCATAGCGTGATTAAGACGCTTTTTATTGTTGTTAATGTAGCGTTTGGTTGCGCGAGTAGTGGGGAATTGGTGTTTCCTGCCGATGCGTTTGGTTGGAATTGTAATTTCATGCCTCCAGAACCACAGCCCTGGGATCGGAAAGACTTCTTCAAAGAGAGGAAGCACCATAACAATAATAACCACCACGACAGGACGGCGTCTGACTCCTTGCTAGGAGGTGGCGGCGGTCCCCTGACCAGATGGAAAGATTACTCCTCGTTCTCTTCTCACAGTCGAGAGCTCCCCCGCTGGGGATCTGTCGACTCTCGCAGACCTACAGGTATTGTCAGTGTTCTAATAGCTCATTTTCATCTATTGTGAGAGCTAATTTGCTTTGAGAGTAGCCTTAGATCACTCACTTTTCATTCATATTTTTTTGTATGGAGGGGCATCGGAACGAGACTTTTCTTGAAACTAAGCAGTCATGATTTATTTGACATGTAGCTTCTGATCTGATTAGTTGTGTTTTAAATATATGGTTATTTCGGATTCTTCTAGATCTGTATTTTTGGGGTTGTTGTGTATTTTTATTTTGTTCTGAGATCTCTTTGGGGTGGATTTATTGACTACTAACTTTATTTTCTCTGGTTTGGGAGAATATTACTTTGCTTTTCTAAATTTTTTGTGGTTTTCCCTATTTGTTCAAATGTTTTATGAAGGTCATGGTAAGCAGGGAGGTTGGTACTCATTTGCAGAGGATTCTTGTCATGGTTATGTGCCCTCTCGAGCCGGTGACAAGATGATGGAAGATGAGAGCACCCGTTTGTCTGTTTCGAGTGGAGATGGGAAGTATGGCCGGAATAGTAGGGAGAATAAAGGTTCTTTTAATCAGAAGGACGGGAAAGGGCATTCATGGGAAATGAGCCATGGGTCATCCAGCAGCCCTGGGAGGCTACAAGACCTGAGTAATGATCAGAGGTCAGTTCATGATGTGATAACATATCCATCTCATCCTCAATCTAGCTTTGTAAACACATGGGATCACCTTCAGTTGAAAGATCGGCATGAAAATAAAATGGGTGGTGTCAATGGGTTGGGCACAGGCCAAAGATGTGAGAGAGAGAATTCACTGGATTGGAAGACAATTAAGTGGACTCGTTCTGGAAGTTTGTCTTCCCGGGGTTTGGGGTTCAGCCATTCGAGCAGCTCGAAGAGCCTGGGTGGTGTAGATTCCAATGAAGGGAAGGCTGAGTTACAGCCAAAAAATGCAACTCCAGTCCAGTCTTCTTCAGGGGATGCAGCAACCTATCTGATGTCTGCCACACCATCCGAGGAGATTACTTCAAGGAAGAAGCCACGTCTTGGATGGGGTGAAGGATTGGCAAAGTATGAGAAAAAGAAAGTTGAAGGTCCTGATGTGTGTGGGAACAAAGATGGAGCTGTTGTTTTGACTAGTAACATAGAACCTGCTCATTCTCTCTCTTCAAACTTTGCTGAAAAAAGTCCTAGAGTTATGGGCTTGTCAGACTGTGCATCACCTGCAACTCCGTCTTCTGTGGCTTGCAGTTCTTCATCAGGTTTTTGTTTCTTACATTGTTTTTCATTATAATTAAGTTGGTTCAATATTAGGATTTGACTAAACCAAAGCTTGAGTATTCTGTTTGTTCTGTTTTCACAATATTCATGTTTGGTAATGTAATGTGTACAATAAACCTGATGCCATCTCTAATATGTACTTTTGCTTCAAGCTGATGGTAGAGGGCCTGGGTAAGCATGTCAATATGTAAGTTTCAAGGATTGTTAAAAAATGAGCCTTCCCCTTAGGTGAGTTGTGTAACATGTTTCATATTAAGTGTTAAGTGCTTGGACTTGATGGCTAAAACAAGTATATTTTTTCCTGCCCCATTGTTTTCCATGCAATTTGATGTGAGCATATGATTTGTGATTTGTTTGCTTTACGTTCTCCATTCCTATTATTTGTGTTGGCTATCTTTTACCCCTTCACTTATTTGGATTGGATGAAGCCATCGTCTTCAATTTTGACATATCTTTAGTGTTTAATCAGGTTTTATTTGGTGTGTGTCTTGAATATTTTTATCCTATCGTTGTTTAGACACAGAAAGACTCTACCACTGACCATCAACCCTCCTACATATCATTTTCTAGTGTTCACGATTGCATATCTGACCAAACAATTTTGAATTGTATGTGGGCATTTGTTGCAGGTGTAGAGGAGAAAGCAAATAGCAAGGCAGTGAGTGTTGATAATGATAACAGTAATTTATGTGGTTCACCCAGTATTGGGTCGCAGAATCATCTTGAGGGATTTTTATTTAATTTAGAGAAGTTGGATGGCGTTTCAATATCTAATTTAGGCGCTTCACTTGTGGAATTGCTCCATTCTGATGATCCTAGTTCTTTAGATTCTAGTTTTGTTCAATCTACTGCAATGAATAAGTTGCTTGTATTGAAAGGTGATATTTTGAAGACCCTGGAGATGACTGAGTCTGAAATTGATTCACTGGAAACTGAACTTAAGTCATTAAAATCTGAATTGGGAAGATGTCCTTATCCTGCAACATCCAGTTCTTTGTCAGCAGAGAACACAGATAATTTAAAAGAACAGGGGACTGCCTCCAATTCAATTGCACGACCTGCTCCTTTGCAAATTGATTCTTGTGGTGAAGCTTTGTTGGATCAAATGCTTGGTTGTAGTCATGCCTTAGAAGAAGCTCATGCTAATGTTAAAGATGAGGATGCAGATAGTCCTGGAACTGCTACTTCTAAATTTGTTGAACTGTCAACCAAGGTGAAGTTAGAGTCTCCATCTGACATGGTTAAAAATGGTTCTGTTAAGTCAGAAAATGTTGAACTTAGATACACACTGCCTAAGGAAGAGGTAACTGGTAGCTCCACTGGCAGGAATGGCATTACACTTACAGAGAATGAAGCTGGTGCACTTGTTTCTGGCGATTTGAGTCTATATGCTGATGGAGAAAACTTGTGTGATGTAATTTTGGGTGACAATAGAGAATATGCTATTAGGGCTTCTGAAGTATTTAATAAGCTATTGCCAAGAGATCACTGTAATGTTGATGTTTGGGGAGTTGCCAATGTCTTGCGTTGTCAGGACAACTCGTCAGCCAAAGAAAAGTTTGTAAAGAGGAAACAGTTTTTAAGGTTTAAGGAGAGAGTATTGACTCTTAAGTTTAAAGCATTTCAACATCTTTGGAAGGAAGATATGCGCTTGCTTTCAATAAGGAAATATCGTGTTAAGTCTCAAAAGAAATATGAATTGAGCTTGAGGACAACCCATAGTGGCTGTCAGAAGCACCGGTCTTCTATACGCTCTCGATTTTCTTCTCCTGGTAAGGAGACCCTTAATTTCTTTATGTGTTGATTGGTTTTGCTGATTAGTCATATAAATTTTGAATATAATTGAAAAATTTTATTAGATGATAATGTCTCTATGCAGGACAGTGGAGAAGTTCTGATTAGATTTATATAATTGATGATTAATTTTATGAACTTCTTTTATTTGGGAAGTGTTCTGATTTATGTTGGTGTTTCTGCATAATCTGGAAAGAGTATGAGATAAATTTTATGCATTATATCTGTAATCTCTCTTTCTCTCTTTTTAACATTTGGACATTGATAGCTTTTTGTTTTATATTTTGTTGTTGACTATAATTGAAAGAGAGATGTATGAGGTGAGCAAGTGGTGATTTTGCTTGATTGTTAGTTCCATATTGTTTTTGTTGTGGTTAAGGATTTTGGTTTTTTACATTTAACTGTTTCCATGGAAGCATGTGTTTTTCTTTTTATTTGATGTCTTTCTGATCTCCTAATGAAAATTTTTTATTAGTGATTGCCCAACCAGAAGCATGACAAAGTAGCGAAGTGTAAATGCGAATTTTTTTCCGAACTGATAAGCAATGTCAATGCATTTATAAAATTCCTATTATGTGTTGTATTGCTTTCTGTTTATATTGGTTACAAGACCTTGCATCTGAATGTCCTGTCGACCTTTATGCTGACAGTGTGAGGACTTGTAGGGGATGTAATTTTAGGGGAAAATTACAGAAGCTACAATATTGTTACCATAGAGTTATACTTAGTCAATATAGCTGATGGAACAATTTTTTCCTTTTCTTTATATTGGTGATCTTGTCCCTTATTTTTTTTTCCTCTTTGGATGATTCATTTCTCTGTAATGTGTTTAGTAAAAAAGCTGGAAAGCTTGCTTTTATTTCATGTAGAAAAAGAAACCATCTGCGGGTGCAAATGTTAATAAAAGTAGTGTCAGAAGCATTTAGTTGTAAAATAATTTGAATCAACTGTCACTGCATCATTTTAACGGTAGGTGGATTAGCAGCATTTTCTGGGATTAGTGGTAGTGTAATATTTGAAGGGCAAGATAGAAGTGTCCCAAGATTTCATGAGAGGTTGTTGGTTCTTATTTTTTCTCTGATGCATTGATATTAAATGCATATCATGTTACACAATTTTATTTACTGCTTCTTAGGTGATGGTGATTCATTTATTGCTGCTTGGTTGTACTCACAGTCACCTTTATAAGTGAGGCAAGCTTCTGATTATTAGCGTGGTTCTGCTTTGGGTGTTCATGTTAAGTTTTCATATTGCTTACAATAGGAAATTATAAAACATGAAAATGGTATATGTGATACATTCCCTTGACATTTGTTGTATGTTCAATATTTTTTTATTGTTTCTTTTACTTTTGAGGTGTTTTGTTAATTATAGTTTCAGGGACATTTGTTTCTAATTACTGGTTGGTGGTAGATGAATTCCTTTTCCAGTGTTAAATTTTGTGTTGACCATATGACTTCCATCTTTTCTTTTCCATAGTAATCTCATTCATAAAAAATTCTACTACTGACAATTTTTTTGTTCATTGTTTTTTACTGTATTAGCAACAGGAAACCTAAGCCTTGTTTCGACCACAGAGATAATTAATTTCACTAGCAAACTGCTTTCAGATTCCCAGATCAAGGTTTATAGGGATTTTTTGAGGATGCCTGCATTGATATTGGACAAGAAGGAGAAGATGGTGTCAAGGTTTATCTCTAGTAATGGACTGGTTGAAGATCCATGTGCTGTGGAGAAGGAAAGAGCTATGATCAATCCCTGGACAGTGGAAGAGAGAGAAATTTTCATGAATAAATTAGCCACTTTTGGGAAAGATTTCAGGAAAATTGCATCATTTCTTGATTATAAGACGACTGCTGATTGTGTTGAGTTCTACTATAAGAACCACAAGTCTGATTGTTTTGAGAAAATAAAGAAAAGGCCTGAACAAATGAAGCAGTGCTCTAATACCTATTTAATTGCATCAGGCAAAAAATGGGATCGGCAGATGAATGCAGCATCCCTTGATATATTGGGTGAAGCTTCTGAGATGGCAGCTACATTCCAAGCCAACAATGCTCGTCAGATTTGTTCTGTTAGAATCTCTTTGGGAGGGCGTAGTGATTCAAAATTGTCTTTGGGTGATGATGGCATGACAGAAAGGTCAAGCAGTTTTGATGTGCATGGGAATGAGAGAGAAACTGCTGCTGCAGATGTTTTAGCTGGAATATGTGGTTCCTTGTCGTCTGAGGCAATGAGTTCTTGCATCACAAGCTCTGTTGATCCAGGGGAGGGCCAACGAGAGTGGATGCACCAGAAAACGGATTCTGTGAGGAGATGGCATTCAACATCTGATGTTTCTCAGAATGCTGCTGATGACACTTGCTCAGATGACAGTTGTGGGGAAATGGATCCTGCTGATTGGACAGATGAGGAGAAATCCATCTTTATACAGGCGGTGTCATCCTATGGTAAGGATTTTGCCATGATCTCACGATGTGTTAGAACAAGGTCCAAGGATCAATGCAAGGTTTTTTATAGCAAGGCACGAAGGTGCCTTGGGCTGGATTTGATACATACCGGATGTGGAATTGCAGGAACCACTGTAAGTGATGATGCCAATGGTGGAGGGAGTGATTGTGAAGATGCATGTGTCTTGGAGGCTAGCTCAGTCATCTGCAGTGATAAGGTGGACTCTCAAATGAATGACTTGCCATCCTCTGGGGTTAACAAAAATCAGGACCCATCCTGTGCAGGACCCATGAGCTTACAAACTGACCTGAATAAAACAGAGGATGACAATGGGGTGAGACATTTTGATGATCCCAGATCCAAGGATGTAGGTCCTTTGGTTTCTGATGAATGTAAGATACTGCATAGTCCAGAGGTAGTTTCTGAATTTGAGAGAAGGAAAATGGATGATGTTGATAGGCAGTCCAAGTCACTGCAGGCCCAAAAACTTCCTGTCTTATTGGTTGAGAAGGAAGGTGAAAAAGATAAGTTGACAGAACAAGCTGTATGTGTACCAGTACCAGCAATGATTAGAGAAGCCTTGAAATCATACCCGCCTGGTTTAAATGCTGTAGTTGAGACAACTGAGGCTCCTGTTAAGGGATTCCAAAATGGTTTGGAAGAACAAAATGAACATAATAAAACATGCTCAGCTGATAGTAGTGACAGAGATATGATGCGAGGTTCAAATGTTGGGAATATTTTTGATCTGGCGATAGAGACAAGTTCTTGTTCTGTTCCTCTGAAGTTGGATAGTGGGGATAAGCTTCCTGTAATGTCATTGCCACCGGAGAACTCTCTTGCTCCTGCAACTTCTGTGGCACATGATTCTGCTGCCATTGAATGCGAAAAAACTGCTAAACAAAATAGATTTTCTACCAAACTTGACTTTGAGGGGAATAAAGATAAGAATGCTGATATATCTGTTGGCAGTGAAGACTATCACCATAACCGTATGGGGCATTCCATAGTGAACCATGTTGAACACTCCCAGATTCTCAAGAGGTACCTGTCGCAGATTTCAGCAAAGAAAGGGATGAATGGTGATATTGGCTGCAGACAACTTTCTGAAGTTCAGGGCATTTCTAAACCAGACAGGAGTAACAGTGTGCACGTGGCTCAGGGTTGCCACGTTCAGAAGGGTACTAGTTCTCTGTCTCATGCAGCAGTTCCTGAGTTTCCTCTTGTGTTGCCAAACTTAGACCAAAAGAATGATCCACCAAGAAGCCATTTGCTCGGGTTAACAGAAGTGGATAGACCATGCAAGAATGGTGATGTTAAATTATTTGGTAAGATTCTTAGTCATCCCTCATCTTCACAAAAGCCAAATTCCTGTAGTCATGAGACTGAAGAAAAGGGGACTCATCATCACAAACAGAGCTGCAAGGTATCAAATATGAAATTAACTGCTCCTCGCCCAGCTGAGATGTTGAAGTTTGATTGTAATAACTATCCAGGTCTTGAGAATGTTCCTCTGGGGAGTTACAGATTTTGGGACGGGAACAGAATACAAACTGGCTGTTCATCTTTGCCTGATTCGGCTGTTTTACTGGCCAAGTATCCAGCAGCCTTGGGCAATTATCCTGCTGCCTGCTCATCCAAACTGGAGCAGCAGGCTTTGCAAGTCAAGAGTAGTGAGTGCAATATGAATGGTGTAGCAGTTCTTCCTCCAAGGGAAATTAGCAGCAGTAGTAATGGAGTAGTGGACTATCAGGTGTATAGGAGTCGTGATAATAGTAAAGTACAGCCATTTACCGTAGATGTAAAGCAGAGGCAGGACTTGTTATTCTCTGAGATGCAGAGACGAAATGGATTTGAAGGTCTCCCGACTCTTCCACAGACAGGACGAGGGATGGTTGCGTTGAATGTTGTAAGAAGAGGAGGGATACTGGTAGGTGGACCATGCCAAGGTGTTTCAGACCCAACGGCAGCCATTAAAATGCACTATGCTAAAGCTGATCAGTATGCTGGGCAGAGTGGGACCATTATTCGGGAGGAAGAATCTTGGAGAAGCAATGGGGACTTAGGAAGGTAGTAGTTGTTCTTTGAGGGCTCCGGAAAGAAGCCCTCTGCGGCAAATGATCTTTGCTGCACCTTGTATAATAGTTTTTGTATCGTTCAATGAAAATGATAGGGCAGTTGACAGTTTCTCAGATCTTTTCCCTTCTTCGGGTAAAATATTTTAGATGGTTGTAATCTCTCTCGCAGGCAGATTTGTATTTGTTGTATTTGGGAAATACAAAAATAATCTGTCAAAGATTGAAGGGGCAATTCCAACACCTACCAATTTGCCAACTCTTCACTCGTCCTTAAATGGCTAACAATTCTTTCTAGAAATTATGACCTACAGAGAGGGGCTTCTGTTAAAACATTCGGGTTTCTAAAGCGGGCATGGCCAATAATTGGATGTTGATTGCTTGTGCTTGTAGAAATACAGAAATCAAAACATCTTTTGTCTTTGTCATTTTAAAAATGTGAATGTGCCGAATACTTTTTGACTATGTGCAGTGTTGTTGTCCACTGAGCTGTCTATCACAAAAGCAAAAGGAAATTTATGAGGCTCACTTAATTGACATTTCACCAAATCCTGCTCACAAAGTTTAGTCAAAAAAACATACCAGAACAAAGTAGGTTCAACTTGCAGAGTACCTGTGGGTCTTCAAAATTCGTTATATTGACACCTAAACAAATGCGGACCAACAGTGTTGCAGTTTTGTCATTTTAAAATTTATACAGAAAATATGATGCAGTGAGGATTACCATTGCCACATGAATGGCGTGTGGCTGTGTATGCTTTTGAGTGTGACCACAACACATCAACTGGCTCCAATTTCGCATTGCTTCTGGCCTTATCTTCTTCCATACACGTGGCAGTGATCTGTGTTGCCTTAAAATCTAACTAATCTACTTGTTTTTGGAGGACGGATGGAAGAGGTGCTTCAAGTAATTCTATAATTTCTATTACCAGCATTTGCAGATAAACAAAATTGTTGCAATAGGAATTAAATGAAAACTATAATAAATAAACAATAAATACACTTCTCAGGGCTTAACAATTTTTATTTATGAAAATGTTACTCATAGCTTTGAAAATCCTGAAATAATTTACCAACACAAGGATGCATTTACCTCACCTATGATCAGATGCGAAAGCATGAATTGAGGTGCATGCAAATAGCAAACAGAGTCTCTTGGAACAAGTCCCTGAATAACAATCTGTACGAAGAGCAAAAAAGCATGCATCTTATAAAAGGAACGCGACTACTTTAAAAAAATTAAGAGTATCAACTAATTTTCCCAATGAAAGATTTTTTTTCTATCAGAAACAGACTGGTCAAAAGACCCAAAAACCAACTCTATATATGCAGTGAACTAGATGAAATTTGACAGCAGTTCATGAATAAAAAAAGTTAGGGAAGAAAAAAAATCATCCATGCTCGAAGAGTTTTTCTGTACCCATCCTATAAGTTGTGTCAGCAAATTCAGAGTCAAAGGACCTTGGTTGGCCTCTAGATAACATAGAGAGGATCACCTGCTTATCAGTTAAAAAAAAAAAACTTTCAGAGTCTTACTTTAAATAAAACATAAGACGGACACAGGCAGATAAAATTTTAAGCTCCAAAATGTGAAACTTTGTGCATTGTTAATGATGGGAGATATCTAATCCTCAACTGCAATTACAAAAAAAGGTACAATTGACAGGATAATAACTAGCAACATGAGATTATAAATCAGAAATTTGAAGCAATCAAGACAACTTTTAACCACTACAGTTGAACTTTTCGACATTTAGAGTCTCCTTTATACTTGATCTTGAAAATGAGATAGAGTTAACACAACTTTATGACCTTAAACATATGCAAGCTCCCTGTTATCACAAACTGTAACCTTTGGCTTTTACCTTCTTTACCCCTTAATTTCAAATACAGTTCACCATCACCTCATCCCTTTTTTTTTTTTTTAAATGCCATCTAGGTGCAAAAATCCTATAAAGTTTTGAGTCCTCATTTAATGCTAATGCTGGCATGAGAGTTATTAGAAGTGATGACAAGATTCCAATACAAAATTGGAATGTTACTCAAAAACCAGTACCCTACAGATGTCAAGACTTCAACTTTTACCCACTAAAGGATGTCATACAAAAGCAAGATGAATGTGTCTTTCGTGTGGCCAGCCAGACTGAATTGCAACCTGTCGAACTCATAGACAGATCAGAAAACTTCTATTCAGATACAGGAAATGCAACAAACACCCTGAAATTCTTGATAAACAATTGGACGAGGACAGTCTATTCATGACAGATATCATATAGCCTCCACAATATTTCATAACATCTAGTAACATAATGGTTGATGATATAACAGGAAGCAGAAGGGGTACCTGAACCAATACTCAGTTTCCTTCATAGTTGTCAAAGGCGTGCCTGGCGAGGCGCCTTTAGTATTGTCAGGGAGACTAGTGGTCCAAAGACAATGGCTTTGGGCACCTTTGGAGAAGCTTTAGGCATAGAAAAGTGTGTTTTATTATCACACAAAACTTTGGTGATGTTAGAGGGAATTTTGAGAGATATCGGCGAGTTTCAAGGTCATCATAGAAGTTGACAAGAAGTTCTAAGGTCATTGAAAAGGTAGTCGGCCAGTTCTAAGGTCGTTTGTTGGAGAGATTTAAGGTTGTCCAAAAGATCACCGAAGAGTTTTGAGGTTTCCATAGAGGTCGATGGAGAGATGATGACCAATTAATAATATTTAATTTATATTTTTTTCCTTTATTAAAATTTTACACCTGGCACATTAAATGTAACCATTTACCAACTTATTATTTACCGATTTTTCTTCTCTTTCATTTTCATGTTCATTCACCATCTCTTTTATTTTTTTTATCGCCTTTCATCCAAAGGAGACACCTTCACCTTATTTTTTTCGCCTAGACAATAGGACCCCTCATTGCACCTTTAAGTGCTTTTCGCTTTTAACAACTATGATATATTTTGCACATCTTTCTCAAGGTCTTTAACTTCTAGTCTTATTGTTTAGAAAACAACATGTTGCGACCTTCGATGGTGAGGGTTGGCTTTTGATTGTAATGGAATTAATTGAAATTTATATTGAAAAAATTGAATTTTATTGATTGAAATAATGAGTTCAATTGAAAAATCCAATATCTCCAGCCATCAAGAGATCACTGGTGGTGCTTCACCTCCCGGAGAGCTACTCTGAAATTGGGTTCTCAAAAGTTGACCTAATCCTCCCTAAAACCTACTATTTATTGAATTAAGAACCAAACCTTACTCCTAATCCTAATTGGTAATATTATTTGTTCAATTCAAATCCTAATTGGACTGCTAATATACTAATATTCCTAATTGGTAATCAATAATCTAATTGTTAATCCTTATTCCAAAATTTGCCAAAAATTTAGTAAATTCTTAAATCACTCTAAGTTCCTAAATTACCCCAAATTTCCTAAATTAACTGGGGACTAACACAGTGAGGGGAAAAAAAAAAAAGGCAAATGATAAAGGAGGTGGAAAACCAAGCACAGCCCTGAGGGTGAATGACACAGTAAATACTAGGAGGAATATGGTGAACAGTACAATATATCTCAAGTTCAAAAACAGAAAAAGGATTATGTTCATCATTTTAAATCTGTGGTCCAGCAACTAGATAGAAGTTATAGATATATTAATTGAACACAATTCAATAGCTAGATAAACCTGAAGGAGTAGAGACATACAGCTCTTTGGCCACACCAGTGCATCACATAATTCCAATTGGCTACTTGATGATTATCTCTAATGCAGAAATAAGTTTCAATTTACATAAAAATATGTTCAAGTAACAATATAATAGATACAAAAAAAGAGTCGATATAGATGGTTAGCTCATTTTGTGGCCTGTACAAGAACAATTCTTAGCTAAGCTACAGAATGACAACACATCACATAAGCACAAAAACATTAATGGCAAAATTATATAGGGAAATTCTGAAAAAGATGTTTTGCTGTGTTGTTACCTCATCCTCCTCAACTATCCCACTTATTACCACCTAGTATATCTTTGAAATTTACCATGTACAAAGCTCCAAGTTTGTACCACTGCACATCAAAGGATAGTAGGTTTAATCAATCAAATAATGATTTAACACAAAATGCATCCAGAGTAGTACTTGTTCATGGCTATGATAAATTGGATCAGTAAAGTACTTAAAACAAAACGCAACACAAATAATAATTTTCATGCTTGAAAAAAAAAAAAAAAACTCCCAAAGGTATGTAGGTTGTAGTTGTACTGAGGATTGTGCGGCCAGCATGTCATTCTGCTATTTTTCGTTCAGAATCTGTCAGTTAACTAACTATTGTTCTAAATGCAGTCCAGATCAGGTTCATCCCTGTAGATATTCTCTTCATTTTCCAACATTAATAGATAAGAACACGTAGAATACGAACATTTTACTTCAATTTTAAGGAACGAGAAAATTGGTGATTGAGGGGTTCTTTGCGTACTGTAACAAGTGAGATGGGTATTACTACTGGTGACCGCATCATGTCTTCAAAAAGAAAAAAATAAAGAAATATAGATACATGACTTTACCATCTGGTAAAGGAAATAAAGGCCTATTTTCCTAGTAGTCTGCATCTGTTAAATTGATTTAGAAGCATGGAACAGCAAAAAAAAGTTCCTCTAACTGAAAATCTGATGAATACCTGATCCGTTATATGCGGCTATGGCTTCCCTCCAGCAATATTCCCTGCAACCTGCAACCTGCAACTTCTCTTAATCACAATAACTCTCCTCCAGCCACAATCACCCTCAAACACCACAAAAAATGTAATCCAACAGAGATACAAACAAGAAACCCAAACACAGCACTTTATTATTATTATCCAGAAAATAATAAAGCAGTCCAAAAATCCACAGTCAACAGAAATAGCAAAGTTCACAGCAAATGCAAGTGAAAATATTCTGGCAACACAGTTGCCAGATCCTCCCAGGGCGGAGCCCCCAAACTTACTGAAGTATCTTCCAAATTCTTGCCTTCCATTTCTTCCTCTACCTTTAATATGCTGATTTGCTCATTATCCCATCTTTCCATATCCAACCTCCACGTGTGCCAATTGGTTACTGTTATCTCTTTATTAACTGATTCCATTTCACTACTTAGCATTTTTCCGCTGCTCTCACCCTTTTTCTTCCTTCGGTACACCTTCCCAATAAGTGGTCCCCACTCAACCCTGCTCACTGAAAATACAGGGAAGAATAACCAGATTTACCTAATTGCTATACATAACCAAAATTAAATTTAGAAAAGTAAAGTTGGAGCATTAGATGTTTAGGAATGTCAAGTGTTGATTTGTCATCTTGGGCAGAAATAAACTAGTAACAATCATTATTATTATTATTATTGTTATTATTATTATTGCTAAGAAACAAATATTCTCTATGAGAAGTATACAAGTATACAAGAGTGGACAAGATATCCGTACAAAAGGACACAGTGTCCCTAAACCCAAAGGTTCATAGCACAAAACCATCATTGATTATGGCAGTCCACTGTTTACACTAAATTCTTGTTTAGCAACACCAGTGAACATACTAACATGTCAACAGACATCTCAAGTCAAATATGAGAATTTTTTAACAACAAATAGAAGTCACATTTATCAAATTTCAGTTCTCAGCTTCATCATTGTTCTCTTTATCCTTCCACAGCATTTTATTGAAAACCAGGGACAAGTACATGCACCTTGATCAATAAATTCCTTCCAAGGTCTAGAGTGGTTAATGAAAATAAATAAATAAATAAAAAGAGCATACAGAGTCACCTTTACAGTGAAACACTATCTTGGTAATTTTTTTAGTCATGAAGCTAACATGATGTGCACTTTCCCAAACGATGTACAAGAACAAGGTGTGAATCTTGATTTGATGGCGAAGACCTCTGCTGGCTACTGTAGCTGCTCTGGAAAAATCCTACTGGAAGAACTTGCAGACCATAAGGCTTGTTTAGGCAACCTGAATACAAAATCATTCCGTCAGAACACATTAACCAGAAAACAGCAAAGACAGAAGTACATAAAAAGCATAATCTCCTAAAAACCAAAAAAGGAAGACAATCTAAAACACAAGATTTATAAGAAACAATCTAGACACATTGACCATAACAAATGAAAATTGACACCAATCTATTCATATAATACAAAACTTCACTGCTGTACAAACAACCACACAGAGACATTCAAACAAAAGTTTACACCAATTTGAGCATCTAACAGTCAAAACTCATGAAAACAAGTGACTTAATATACAGTCATATATAAGAAGCAATGTGCAATAGCAATTTACCATACCATTGTCTTCATATAACCTCCAGCATGTAGAGTGCATCAGGTCCCTTCCAAGGCAGCCTATGATATACTAGTTCTGAACCAGCACTGAAATTTTTTATTGATAAACAAACAACATAAGAACTTCTTGTATTGTATACACTAAGTACACTGTATACAAGACACTACAAAAAAATAATAATAATAATCATCATCAAGCGCAAAACTAGAGAATCGTGTCAGGATCTTTAACAGCTTTACCATCAATTGTTAACTGAAGAGCACCAAACAAAACAATATAGTAAATCCAATATAATTTGATGACAGGATATATTTGGTAGTACCTCTGTAATATTGTTGAAATTAAAATTTTACCTATCCATTTTGAATTCTCTGCAACCAAATGCTCCTTATTGGTAAAACTTGTAGTAGGTAAATAGATAATCTTTAAAAAAAAAAAAAAGAGATAATCCACGTAATGGCCTGCTAGGTTGAGAAGAAAACAAAACAAAGTAAGTTTCGACTTCAATCGTTCAAGTTACTGCCATATTGATCTCAGTGAATGCTAAAAGCTCATATCAACCGAAGTCGTCGAAATAAAATTGCAAATTTGGCACATATTTTTCTTCCATTACATTTCCTTCAGTTTTCTCAGCAATCAAACAGAGCATGAATAATAAAATCAATAAGAACGACGTGAACTTACCCTTGCAAGGGAGCTGAGTTTGGTAGAGTAAAACTCGATCAGTGTCAATTCTGTAATTATAACCAAAAACAAAAAGTCCCGCATCGGAATTTCAAAAAACAATTTATTAATAAAAATAAAAAGTAGGAAAAAAAAAAAAGAAATAAAAGTAAGTGAAGAAGAGACTGGAACTAGTGGCTGAAACGAAGTCGTTGTTGTTGAGATGGGACCACGGCAGGCCGAATCCCTTCTTGCGATATTGGGGTACTTCTGCTGTTTTCGTTTCTGGAGAGCGAGACACTTGTACGTATAAGAGGCGGAAAGTGGAAAGGCTTTCCGCATGAAGACCACACAAAAGCCTTGCATTGCTGCACATGAAGACTGTACAAAAGTGATCTTAATCATTTGACTTTTTTTTTTTTGTTTATTAAGAATATGATGAATTCTTTATATTTGTATTTAATATCATTTAAAAATAATTAAATTTAATCTCGAATCCATTTTTATGTGAATAAAATTAGCAAAATATTGAAAAATAATAATTTGAAAATTTGAGAAATGAGAATTGAAATAGAAAGATTAAGAAAACTGAGAATAACTGAATTGTAATATGAAATTGTGAATCTGGGAGAGGATAGTTGGGCTGACATCGCTGACTGCATCAAACTGGTTCAAGGGTTGTCCTTCTAGGTTTGGGCACGGCCAATATAGTCCATGGGCCTAGCATGACCCATGCTTTTGCCTACCGGATCGGAACCCATTAATTTAAAATTTTAAATCAAATGATTCACACTTTATTATTTGGATGCAAATCGAAAAAAAGACTCTATCTCCTTATTAATTTTCATTTTTTTATGAGTAGTCAATCCTAACTTAACAGTAACATGGTTTGAGGAAGCAATTTAATGATCCCAATTAGGTAGTTGAATAGCATATTATATTATATATTAAAATTTTAATTTTTTATATTATGTATTATATAATATGTTTTTTTAAAATAAAATAATAAAAAATATAATTAATACGTTATCATTTTAAAGAAGATCACAAATATTTTTAAAATTTTAAAATTTTTCATATATGTCTTTATTACATCATCATTTCCTCTCAAAAAATATATTTACCCATATTATTAATATGTAATGTATCGTAAAATATATATCGTAGAATATATTCATTATATCGTATAACACATTCAATATATTATATTAATTTGATATATCTTATCAATTAATATAAGATCTGTTTTATAACTATAATCCCAAGATCAATCTCAGACGGAAGGAAGGGATCATGTTATCATGTGGGCATTAACAGTGTCTGCGTCATCATCAACAATAGCAAACGATTGATAGCGAACCATTATTTAGCCATGCAAATGGTCCTTAAAATCTAAATCTTGGTGGGAATCCAACTAGTCCCACAACAAACAACGACCAAGTCACAAATCTTTGTTGTACCTGCACCAAATACAATTTCAAACCGCAACTAACAAAATATTCAGAATCAGTTGAAAAGTGAGAGTCAGCAGCCCACATTGTTGAAATTTCCAATGGAAGTTGGAAGCTTCAAAACCAAATTACATCTGCTCAAATTTCATCTTTTATTCTTAGTTCCATGTCCCAAAAGGAAGTTTCTTACAAGAAAAAGAAAAACACATGAACAATTGCATACAAAGAGAGAACATCAAATAATACTTCACTTACAAATATCAATTATTTCATTTTTTTACCTCTTATTATTTCCCCAATAGCCAAAAACAAGCCTCTTGCAAGGCAGACATTACAAACACAAAATATGGGACAATAAAATATAATTTGATCAATTACCTCTAATCAGCAGAAAACGTCTGCAGAAGTAGATGGTGTGACCACCTGAAGAGGTGCTGAATTCCATTCCCTGGGATTGCCACAATGTCCACCTTTAACCGCAACAACCTGTAACTGACTTGTATTACCAACAGAATTTTCCTCTAGAGCCAATCTTTTCTCGGCTACTGCTTTCAAACGGTATCTTTCTGCCCTAGAACCAATGACTTGTCCCAATACAGACGCTGCAATGGTAAATGCCATAGCTGTCTTTGGCATCAACACAGACTTTCTGAGCATTCCTATGAATGGAACAGCTGCATGAATAGCAATAAACCAGGATGCTGAAAACTTTTTAGTATGTTCCCTCCATACACCTAGTGGGACATTTGCCGCCATACCCAACATCCCAATCACAAGTACTTTTGCAGGCAAGGGTTGAGGGCGAAGGTTCTTTGCAAAAGCAGTTCGTGCGATAGCTGCTCGGGCTGCAACCACTGCTGGTGGGCACCTAAGTTGCATGCCAGTAGGAGGCTGGAAAACCTTTGCAACAAGTGGCAGGACACCACTAACTGCACGATATGACTTCGCAATTGGACAGTTACCATTTTGTAGCCACTCATTGCTCATAGCTTCGTGATTAGATTTTCCTCCCTGAAAGACAAACACACAAACATGTGAGGAAGGTAGACAAAGGAAAACCAGACATCAGTTTGATGTTTTAGTATTTGGAAAGAAAACAGAATTTAATTCATATTCTTTCTTGAACCATTAAAATCCCAAAACAAATCATCTTTCCAGAAAAAAAATATACAAGAAACATTAAATTCAAATTTTAAGAATTTGAATTGTTCCTTAAATTTGAAAATACATATAGTTTTACCTGTGAAGAAGACTCTTTTTTGGAGGATTTTGATTTTCCTTTTTGATTCTTCCACTTCTCTGAAAATGAATCAAAACTGAATGGTCCTCCAAGTCCAAAAGATGAAAGACTGATAGTGGCTGCTTTAGCAGCTAAAGGATTAAACTGCGGTGGGGCTAACTCAGGTTCTGCTGCCTCTAATGATCTTTCAGAAAGTGGGACTACTCCATCACGCCCATGAAAAAGCCTGAAAGCCATATCAAAGTTTGGACCATCCTCAAAAATTGGACCTTTGGCTGTGTGAACCTGGGCAGGAAAAAAACAGTAAATGACACAACTCTAGGGAGTTTAAAGGCAATCCACAAGATGATGAAAGTACAGCAAGAAAGCTCTGATATGCATAAGTAGATAGCTTACAGGCATGGGAAATGGCAATGATGAAGCGAAGGAGAAATTAGTGGGCTCATTAATGTTCCTCAAAAATGGACATCTAAGAATGTCTAGTGGAGAAGTAACTGTATCCTCATTTAGGCCTCTGAAGAAACTCCCCATTGTTATTGCAAAGTAATATCCCCTTCACATAAAAGATGTGCAACAAGTAAAACAGCCGAAAGATTTTAGAAGCAAGAAAACACAAAAAGCCGAATCAGAATTAAAAAACAATAATATAGATTGATTCATATAAACAGTTTTATGCATTTCCCGAAGAACATACAATTAACCCTCTATATGAAATTGAATTAAAAAAATGAACATAAACACGTCTATTAAATAGCATATAATCAACAAGAATTCAACCATGAATTAGTTTATCAATCTCTGTAAAACAAACAAAATGAAACAAACATTTTGGGGTTAGTTGTTCATAGTTGTCCAAATACAGATCCACTACAACACTTTAGCAAAAACCCCCTAAAACTCAGATTAATCACCATTAGAGTAAACAGAAGTCGCATATAATCATGCACAGATCAAAATTTAAGATTTTCTTTTTCTTTTTCAAAATTCATTTAATAGAAGGATTTAAAAATATGTTTAGATCTAAATTCACGAACTCGACCATTATTAAACGTAACGAAATTATAAATTAATAATGTAGAGATTAAAAAAAAAAAGACAGAACACCCAATTTTAATCATCTAAAAATTGAAAAATAAAATAAAATCAAGATAAAAAGCACCAAAAAAGAAGAATGATCAAATATGAACAATCACAAACAATAATAAACCAAAAAAAAAAACAGAGACAGTAAATACCAGAAGAGAAGCGGCCGAAGAGACCAGAAGAACGACTAAGAAGAAAAGTAAATAAAGAATGAAGGAAAGGAATCAAAGAGTTAGGTGGGAAATACGAGACAACGAGGTGATACTCTCGTTCGCTCCTGTTTGTTTGTCACAGAATTTTGGAGAAGGAAACGACGCCGTGGTAACCACACGCCAAGTAAAGGGCCATAATAAACGCGCGTCATTATTCTAGAAAGGCCAAAAACTTTTGCCCCCGAGGTTAAGTGTAATTCCAAGTCATACCATCAATTTTCAAAAACTCAATCTTCCATCCATCAACTAATTTCCATTAGAAGTATCGAATTAAGGGTAAAACTGTTATTTAATAAAATAATTTTAAAAACTAAGATTTTATCACTTCATCCCTTAATTTGAAAATCTCAAATTTTTTTATCAAAGTTTGAAAAATAGTAATTTTTCCCCTAGATTTTAATTTTTCTCTTAGATTATTTTGGCAGGCTTTTCTATCATCGTCTCTTTCTTCCTACCGGCACTCTCTCCCTCTTCGATGCTCCCTTGCTCTCTAGATGTTGTCGATTTTGTCCATCATCGAGGAACAACAACGAAATCAAGTAAAGAGAATTCGTTTGTCGTCGATTTCATTCGTCCTTCATCCTTTGTCTTCCATCGTGCATTGTCCATCGACATCAAAGAATCACTTTGAGATCTCTTCATCTGGATGTCGACATCATCTGAATAGTTAGTTTGGATTTGTCAAATCCAAACGAAACTTATCTAGATGATAAGTTTCTAGGCCAAATGAAGATGGGTTCTTGTCTAAGGCATAAAGAGACTATGTTGATGACTGTTTAGGACGGAAAAAGTTGTTTTTCAGTGGTCAAAGAGTGAAGAAAAAAAACCTTTAGTTTGGTGGTAAAAATATAATTTTTTAAAATTGAAAAATTTTTGTTAGATAAATTTGTTAGTTTTTAAAATTTTGAAGGAAAAATATAATAAATTTTATATATTTTTAATAATATTATTAAAATAGATATTTCACTTTTAAAACTAATTAAAAATTTTAATAAAATTTAATTTATAAATAAATGCTTAAATTTTCAAAAGTTAGAGGGTATAAATTTTTAAATTACACTTAATGTTGGGTGAGAACAAATCTTTTCGCCTTCTAGAAATTATATCTCTCCATTTTCACGTTTTGTGATAGAAAATATAATAATAAAATTGCACGTTAATTCTCGGGTCCTCTAAAATAAAACAAACTATTTCATGTTTAAATTTAAGATTTTCCTCACTTAATTTGGAAAATATTAATAATATATCCAAAATAATATTTATTACTACTAAATTGGCTATGAAAATTGACAAATTTTATTCTCTTAAAAGGTAATTAATATTTTTTTTTATTTTTTCTATTTTTAAAACCGTGCTAAGTACTTTTACAAAATTACCCTTGAAAGAATATCATAAAATATTTAAAATGAAAATCATTAGTTAATGGATTTGGTTGTTGGTTACATAAACGTCATGGATGACGCTCCTACACTTTTTATCATGAGATGTGACGTTTGTACAACCTGATTCCATTTATTGTGATTTTTTGGGTGATATGGATAATCTTAGAGTTAAAGCGAGTTTATTGTTTGAACTTTGAAATGAGTTTCATTTGGATGTGTTTGAAAATCTAAAACGAGCCAAAAATGAGTAGGGCTCGGTTAGGCTGATTTTCAACCTTAAAAAATTTAAAACGGTTTGGCAAAAGGATTTTCCCACTCAAGTTTAAATGCGTTTTTAAAGTTATATTCACGAGATTTAAAAAATTTAAAGTTTCACCCATAACATAATTACCATTAAAATTTTTTTGTTAGAAATATAAGTAAAATCGTTATTTTATTAATATTATTAAAAATATAAAATTCATTAATTTTCTCTCCTAAATTTTAAAAACTAATAATATCATTCTTACTTAAAGTTTTTTAACTTTGAAAAATCATATTTTTCCCCTCAAATTTTTACTTTATCTCTTCGGCCACAATCTCGGGCGTCGACGACCTTCCCTCTTTACCCTAAACTGTTGGTCAACGTACGCAAATAAATCTGAAACAGATCTCTTCATCAAGATCTGGACAAAAAGTTTCATATCTCTTTGTCAACAAAAAGATTAAGAGCCCAAATCTTTTTGTCGACGAAGAGATCTAGAACTTTTCACTCAAATCTCTTCTTCGACGAAGAGACTTTATCGTTGTTCTTTCCAAATCGTTGGAGAAAGTGACAGGAGCCAAGTGGTAAGGAAAGATAGGATTGGGCAATTCCGCCAAGAGGAGAAGAAAAAAATTCTACGGTTTTGGGGGAAAAATGTGATTTTTCAAAGTTTAAAAACTTTAGAAAGGATAAAATATTAGTTTTTAAAACTTAAAAAAGAAAAATTTAAATAAATTTTATATATTTTTAATATTATTAATAAAATAATGATTTTATCCTTATTTTTAAATGTGAGTTCAAAAACGTACCTAATCTTTAGTGGGACATAGCCATTTGGCCTAATGGTTATGTGTGAACTGTGAAACCTTAGCCACCATTTTTTTAACGTGGAATTTGAAACTTGATTACCATTATTATTATTTTTTATGAATAAACTATATTACATAAATAAAATCTTAGATTATATGGTTACTCTCATAATTTTGCTTAAAAGAACAACAACAAAAAAAATTTATATTGACGATAGAATCACTTTCAAATAAATTATAACCAGTCAAATTTCTTACATCATTAAATTTTATAAATGAGTTTTGATTAAAATTTATTTTTTACAAACTAAAAAATTAATTAAAATATATAATTTTTTATACAAATAATATTTATATATTTATTTTTCAATAAAATTATATATATTTATTTTAAATATATATATATATATTATTATATAATAAGGTAAATTTAAATTAATAATTAATTAATAATTAATCATACGATGATATATATAAATATATATATATTTATATATTTAAAATAAATAAATATATTATTATTATTTTTTTAAAATTTTTTATAATTAATGCTATATGTAATTAATTAATTTAAAATTAAAGGTAAGAAATAATATTTTATTATTTATATATAAAATTATATATATTATTTAATTTTTTTTAATTGTCTCTTCCTCTTATTCTGACACTCATTTCTTTTCTATTAATCTTAATCTCTCTCCTTCTCACTTTTCTCCCACTTATTTGCCCATTATCCTCACTTCTCTTTTCTTCTCCCACATATTTCTTTATAAATGATAATCTATAAGACTATTTTTCTCTCTCCTTTCTCTTTAACTCATTTCTTTTCATTAAATATCGTACTCTTCCTCTTCTATCTCATTTCTTTTTATTTCAAGTTAATATAAATCTACGGTATTTGAAAGCAATAAATTATAAGTATATATTTTTATACTAATTTAAATACATAAATAATATATCATCTTGTGATTAAATAATTTTAAATTATAGATAAAATAAAAAATAATCATTTGGCCAATTTATCGTTTTCATAGTTATTTCTTTTAAATTCAATTAAACTTTTCAAATTTGAAAGATGATGGAAGAACGTAAATGGTGGTGAGGATTTTTCTAGTCATTTATTTTCAGTTCAATTAAAATTTTCAAACATAAAATATGAGAATTTGTTGTTTTATCAAACATCAAGTAGGAATAATCCTTCGGCCAATTTTCAAAGCACAAAGAGTTTAGGTTAAGTTAAGATACGCCTAACTTTTAAGGGATATTTGATTGTATAAGATATATTACTTTAATTAAACACAATACTAATTTATGAATATTTAAATAAAATAATATTTTATTATTATTTTATTACATAATTATTATTTATAACTAATAATTTAAAAATAATATATTTTTTTGTGATAATTTTTTATTTTTTTAATCGAACCAACACATCTAAATTTGTAAGGGGGAACTTGGAAAAAATTACCTTAACCTTTTCAAACGGGTGGGTTAAAAAGGTCATGTTTGTTATTACCTATTATGCCCTTTATTTGATCATTGTGGTTAGATTTTAAAATCTCCACATCCCCTCTAAAATATGTAACATAAAGTTGGTAAAATTTTTCGTGCAAAAAATAAAATGTAACCTATTTTGTTTTATCAATTATGAAAAATATTTTAAAAAATTAATTGAAGTGCTGCTGATATTTATTTACAGAAACAAACAAAATGTTGGATTTCATGACATAAAACAAATTGCAGATGCCAGGAGTTCTGATTCAAACATTACCATGGGACACAAGAAAAGGCCTCATCTTAAAGCAAAGAAAATCTAAGAGTTGGGTTCATCGTCGTGTTTCTTGTACTCCGGCTTCAGCTCATACGAGCCTTGATTAGTTCCCTTGTTGTTGTAAACACAGAGTTCTTTAAGTATGTCTTTCAGAAATTGCTACAAGAAAAACAACATAAAAGTCAGAACAAAAAACAACTGGAAAGACAAAGCTTTAAGACACTAAATGGGATCTAAATACATACTTCAGGTTGATCTGTCTCTTGAATTAGTTGGCGTAAAGTCCAATTCGATTGCCTTTCGAAGAGCTTAAACATAATGTCTTCCATCTCTCCACGGTCTCTTCTTGTTCTTTTCATTTCGGATCCCTTAGTAGGGGCTTTCCTCTTTTCCTATTGCAACCAAATAACTTCCCTTAGTAAACAAATATTCAAAAGGAAAAACGGAAAAATACAATTCCCTTGAACATTCAAAGTTTACAGTGAATCCAGTGGGAATTATCATCCCTGGCATAGGCCGCATGTGACTTCCAGTGTCATTATCAATAACCTGAAAAACAGCCAGAAGATGAAAGACACAAGGGAAACTTCACAAGTTTCAGTAGGAATACAAATAAATGAAAAGGAGAACCTGAATCTGTCTACTTTTGGTTGTATACTTTTTGGTTCTTTCACGGCAGAGTTTTCGATAGTTATCCATGTTATCATGAATAGGTCTCATGTCTAACTTGTTCAGTATTTTTCCCTCACAAGAAATCTTCCCTGAAATTCAAAAGGATTCGATAATTACAGTTAGACTGATGTATTAATGAACTGCTGTAGAAGAAAAACCAGAACAAAAGCGCCATGGTTACCTTGTGTGGACTCGGAAAATGCACACATTGGAGTAAATTTACCAGGTTCAGCAGCCATGTCCATCGCGTAATGTTTGGGAGCAAACCCAGATTCGGAGCCAAGAAATTCCATGGAGAACTGATTATCATTCCAGTTTTTCTTATTAGGAGCTTAAAAACACAAACATCTATCTAAAATAAATGTGCCAAATTTTTCATCAGTTCTTTGAATTGAAATATTGCATGACTAAAGCTGTGAAAACACCATAGATTTTCTCACTTTCCACAAGTTTTATGCTGTCAGCTACTCTATACTTTCAACTATAGACTCAAATCAAAGCACCAACCATTGAAAAATCATTAACTGAAAGAAAGACACAATGAAAAGTTAAACAAAAAAACCCAGTAAAATCTTTAAAATTGAGCCCATCAAATGAAAAAACCACAGAAGGAAAAAAAAGTTCCAACTTCAAAATCAAAATGCACGTTAATTTTGTGCACAAAGCAAATACCAGAAAAAAATAAGGAAAAAAACAAATGCAAGCAAAGAAACAAAAGAAGAATCTTTAAAAATAAACAAAATGCAACTATGAGAAAAAAAAAAAAAGGAAAGAAAAACCTGTGGAGGAGTCTTGTCTTCCTCGGGCTGAAGGGGGTCGATGGAGATGATAAGTTTGGCAACATGGCGAGAAGAGCCATCGGACGATGGAGGCTGAAGAGAGCGAGACACCAGTGCGGGACATTTCATTAGATACATTATTCTTTCAGCCTGCCTTGTGTCAATAAATCCACCATAGCCGGTACTGCGATGATTAGTAGCTTCGTCCATGAGATCGAAGAAAATAGACGAGGGTGAAAATGCAAAAGAAGGAAAAGTAAAAATGTATTTTGGAGTTTGTTTATTTATTTACTTACTGTCAAAACTGTTTTTAGAAGACCAGATCAAAAGGACTCCTATAAAAATTATTTACTCTTTGTCACAAATTAATATAAAATTGAAGTATGGTTATTTACCAATAATTATTGAAAACGTAATCATAATTATCTAACGAGGGCAAAATTGTCCCATTCATCTCCGTCATGGTCCGTGAGAGAGAGAGCGAAAAAAGGCCGACAGAAAAAGAATATGCTAGAGACAATGAAATTCACCAAAAAGTAATGACGAAAAAAAACTTATAAAAAATAATCATTTTTCAAACTTTTGAAAAAAAAAAATTAGGTTTTTAAATTAAAAATATAATAAATTATTAATTTTTTAACTAAATAATATTTTTTCCTTTAATTCAAAAAGTAAATTTAAACAAAAAAGTTAAAATTGACCTTAAGTCAGAGTAAGTCTTTTGGCCTTTTTATTATGGGAATACATGAGAAACAATCAATGTAACAAAAATGGACAATGCCCCCTATATGTCATATAATCAAGCTGAGACAAACAAAACGCAAGAGGTGCAAAAGGGAGCTTTCAACCGTGCTTTTCAGGCCAGCCAGGCATGGCTGGCTTTGTTATTTAACAACATAATCCATGCCTAAAGTCCTCTTTCAAGGATAGTAAAAGTGAAGTAGCAAATATAGTATGCAGCAGAATACAGTGATTGCTGAAGAATGCATTCTATTCAAACAAATTACACATCTCCCATGATTCCTCTCAACGCGCAAGTCATAGAAACGACAAAATATGGTACATAATTCTTAATGGTGGTTACAAGATCCACTGTAAGATTTCTCATCCATTGGGATTTCTACTGGAACTGAATCAGAACTGCTGCTTCCAGCCATATTTTGCTTCCTTTCTGCCTGAAGTGACCGGCACAATGATTCAAGTTTTTCTTTCTGATTCTTGGATTTTTCCAATTGTTTCTTCAATCTCTCACGCTGCATGGTCAGACAGATAATTTATATACTATAAATTTTTATGCTAATGTAGAAGAAGCATATCTTGAGGTAGGGGGCGTGCTGTTGATGAAACTAATTAAAATAGCAGTCGAAGATTGTGTCATGCACAAAGACTGAAGTTGGTGACAAAGAAGACAACCTCAGACAAGTAGAAGAGACTTGTCATCTTTACAAGGAGTTACTAGCAATAAAATCAGTGCAGCCAGCCGCTCCAATCCGTGAGGATTGGGGCTTTATTAACCATATGCATCCAACATAAACTTCAATAACCGTAAGAGAAGCATTCTATAACAATTCATGCACTCACTACATTAAGTTTAAGTACAAGAGACAGTGTGACATGTCATAAATATTCTAAATGTAAAAGAAATAATTATTTATATCCAAGCCACAACAGCCTGGGTATCTAGAGGGCACAGGATCTTGGGTTGGGGGGCATTCACTGTTCAGGGTTCAGGCTTTATGATAAAAGGGGAAAAAAAAAAAAGAGAATATAAAGAAGATCAAACGCAAAACCAACTAACCTCTTCAACAAGTTCTATAAGTGTAACATCTGATTTCTCGCATTTGCTCTTCAAGAATACGTTTTCCTTCTTGAGTTCCTTGATTGATTTTGCCATCTAGCATTTTGGTAGAAAGATATAAAAATGGGAATTAGCATCGGGCAATCATAATAACTAAGCCTTAAATGCATATCTCTAATCTTGAAACAAAAAATACCTTTTCAATCTCCTGCTTAAATGTTTCAAAGACCTCATTGCTCTTCAACAATGCATCCTGCAAAGTCAAATATATTTTTATTTCTGGCAAAAAATGACCATATAATATATTCTTTAATGCCTTTATTATGTCTATACTAATTAAGCACCTGCTCTAATCAGGCACAGTAGATACTTAATAAGATCATGCATTATAGCCCAAGCAAAAAAAAGGTTCTACCCAATGGACCATATTGAATTAATGGCCAATATGAAATGTAATACAAATGTCCCTTGATTACTTTAACAAGCACTTTGATTATGATCATCTCCAACTCAAAGAAACAATGATTCTGACACCACACTATAAGTCAGAAGGACCAACCCATGCATTATGAGGACACAAATTTAATAACAGGCTATACATCCAAATGCTATTAAATCTAACTGATTATCCAACATCACAAAAAGCATCCTTTAGCTGTTATTATCAGTATTATTATTTTAAAGAGACTTTAAGAATGCTAGGTACAAGATATATAAAGAATATGTCTCCTATGCAACTATTCCAACTTGCAGTCAGTGAAGTTTCATGCAACATTTTAAGACAATTAACTCAAATGAGGTAAACCTGGAATTGCTGAAATTTTTCTCCATCAGCTGTCAACTGCAAACGCAAATTCTTTTCAGTAGATAGTAATTGGGACACCTGTTCAGCATATAATTTCATTTGGGACTGCTCCTGAACTAGTTTCTCCTCATGCTGCTTAATTTTTAATTCAGCAAGCTGAAGTTCAAGGGTTTTCTGCTTTAACTGCGTATCCAGATTCCACAGCAGTATAACATCAATAAATAAGTCAAGAACCCTATGTCAGAAAACATCAGATATACAAGTAAAGCTTTATCTAAACCTTCTGTCCAAACTGTTGTTCGGTAAGGGCATATTGATCAGCTAGCTGCTTCAGATTATTTCTTAACCTAGACATAAAAAATAAGAGTAAACAACAGCTAGACATATGGGTGGCATAAAATTCATTAAAAAAATAAAATTGAAAAATTTCCTGAATTCTCTTGTTCTTACATCTCATTCTCCTTTAGCTGAGTAAGACACTCATCCTTTTGCTCTTCCAGCTTAATGCTAACATCCTAGAACAGAAGGAAACAAATATAGCAGAAATGAGCATATATAGAAAAAAAATGTAAATGGAAAGAGAAAAACACACAAAGAGAACCATAAGCTCCATGAAGAGAGGACAAAGGAAAATTAATATAAAATCACAGGAAAACCCTTTTAAACAAAATATAAAAAATAAACAGAATTAAGAAACCAAGGTAATTGGGACTCTCCAATTCCTGTTAGCATTAAGAAACTGGAGTTCTCACCTTAAAACTTTATAGCCTGTACCAATGGATATAACAAATTAACTAACCAATTAATGGTAGCAGTAAAGATGTTGGCCAAAACTGAGCATTTAGAACACAAGCCACAGAAAACGTTCCCATAAATGTGAACAAAATTTCAGAACAATCATTCATTCATATGCTTAGCTTAATATGCAAAACTTGATTAAAACAGGACAGAAAAGCATGACATAAAGAATAATTCACAAATTCTCAACTAGTGAGGACCGTTAATTAAACCTTGATTGCATCTTGAAACTTGGCTGACAGATCTAGTCTCAAGTTCTGCCCCTCTGTTGAGACCCGCTTGCACTCATCCTGTACAATAACGAGCAAACATCAATACTCCGTGAAAGCAGAGAATAACCGGAAGGATTATTACGGATCACTTTACAACTTTCCATACCAAAATTGTATGGAAAATCAACGGAAGCAAAGTATACATTTCATAAAGCTAAAAAAACTACTTGTGAAAAGAAAAAAATCTCACTAATGCAGCCAGTTAAACCAGATACAACTGCGTAAAAGTATACCATTAGCATCTTGTTCTGACGTTGTAACTCTCTACAAAGAGACTCTAGCTTATCTCTAATAGCAATAGCTACAAATAGAAAATAAAAAGTGTGAAGTCAGTGAAATGATAAATGTCAATAATAATGTACTAGGATATATATCAACAGAAATTACATTCACCTCACCAAGCAAAATTTTCAACAAGATTATTACAATCTCTCTGAACACTTTATAAAAGGTTAAAAGGAAATATCTATTTTATAAAACAAAAGAGATATTCATAAATATCACATAATGGTATCTCTAATTTCCAGACTCTTTGAATTACAAGAATACATCAATCTCATTTGACTGATTTGTTAACATATTCATCTCAGCACACCCAAATGGAATTACATAAGCTTAACAGCAATTTATTGATAGAAAACCTTTATAACAAAGACAGACCGTGAAATAATAAGAAAAGTCCCCTTTACCCATATGCACCACACATATGATATGACTAAACCTCTGAACAAGCACCCTAGGAATCTGGGTTCATCCCAGCCATCACAAAAATTGTTATAGTTAATCTGAAGGATAACTTACCTGCATCTCTTTCAGCAATAACTTGTTGATATCTCAGAGTGAATTCAAGAAACTCAGTTTCGGATTTGAAAGTGCGCTTTGAACTCTTACGTTTCGTTTCTGTGTTTTCCTGCGTTATAAGCAGTAAACTTATAAAGCATAGTGAACTATATTTTGACATTTGAAAACAATCAAAAAATGAAAAGTAAATTCATATATTCACAATAGTCAAAATGAAAAATATGATAGGTTCAAAAGCAAATATTTAAAACTAAACAAAAAATAAAAAACTCTGTGGATCATCATAGAGATTTATAAAAAAAAAATAACATCAGAATACAGAAGTATTATTAACTGGTTTTCTGCTTTTCAGAGAATCATTATTATCTGACGCGGATAACTCCTTTGTAAGGTTCCCCTGCACATTTGATCCTCCTTCAATAGCTACAAAAAAGGGGGTACATCCTGAAAATGTTAAAAAAAAATAGAAATACAAAGACATTCATAGAGATGCGTATGTATGAAGAAGTCTCTGGATGCATGGCCTGAATTAATGATGCTTTACTTCTAAGATCCTTCAACAAGTTGGAGCCTTCAGAATACAACTGAACTCAACTCAATTCCTTTTGTCATTGCAATACAAAAGCCAATCACCTAAAGCATCAGTTCTTTGAACTATATCAAACTTTTCAGATGTGTCTACCAAAATTGTTTTAAGGGTTGAATATTGGTTCATGTATAGTCTAATGGTGTTACATAACACACATTCATTTGGTCATTCCTGCTTTCAACTATATTATAAAATAAATTATTTAAAAAGAAAAATCAGGATAAAATTATATGTAACAGAGTAGAAAAATGTTTGTAGTACTCTGTCTACACCTTCAATCAATGCCATATATCCCCTACCTCCCAGGGTGGAGGAAAAAACCACCTCATCTCACTTTTTGAAGTTTCCTGTATATACTTTCTTTCACATTATCATAATGCTTCATATAGTATCTGATCTAATATGATGTTTCCAGTCAGTGCAGTACATTCTCCAGATAAAAAAGTAAAATGAGCAGTCACAAACACTTCTATACAGTTTATTATTCAAAAGGAAAAGTAAGAAATTGCATTCAGGTTGAATATAATTACATCTCTCTGTATTTTGACATTCCCCTTGAACTTGGCCTTTTACCTCGCTGCATCCAGGTACCCCAGCTGAAGCTTCTGAAACTGAAGCTACTGATGTAGGCATGGATGGCATAACATCTGTCTGCTCCACTGTATCCTTATTGTGCATTTTTATTAAGTCCACTGAAGCATCAAAATTATCTATTTCAGATAATGGAACAGGAAAAGTTCTCAGTTTCTGAGTCTTCTCAGTCCTACCCTTGCTTGTTTGAAACTCTTCTGATGCCAAATCATGTGTTGATTCATTAGAATTATCCAATTCCACAAAACCCTCATCCTTGTAATCACCATGTGACTTTTCTTGTTCCAAAGCTGGCATTGAAGGAGCTAATGCTTCTGTGGAGCTATCAACAAACCCATCTGGCAACGAATCAGCTTCAGGAAGTTGATTTGCAGCTGCGCTCTCCATTATCCCAACACTTTCACCACAAAAACAGAATATCAATGTACACAGCAGCTACCACAACTAATGCAACAATTACAGGGAAAAACAATCATAACTGTTGGAGACTCAAATAAAGAAGAGTCCCACATCTAATAAACTTAACTAAAATGAGTGGTATATAAGTGTTGTGGATTGGACCTTAACACAAGCCAATTGGTTTTGTGTAACATGGGTTTCAATCTTTACACTTGTAAGCCCAATTTATATTTCCGACATGGTATCAGAGCACGAGCCAAACGGCGGGTTTAACAACCTAAGTGTTCCTGGATACAAGTGACAACGCACCCAGTCAAAAACCGACTGAGCCAAACGGCCTAGGTGCTTGCACTTAAGCGGGGGTGTTGGAGACTCAAATAAAGAAGAGTCCCACATCTAATAAACTTAACTAAAATGAGAGGTATATAAGTGTTGTAGATTAGACCTTAACACAAGCCAATTAGTTTTGTGTAACATGGGTTTCAATCTTCACACTTGTAAGCCCAATTTATATTTCCGACAATAACCATGCCCATCTTGTTATGAAGATTTCTTAAATAGTTTCATACCTTCAAACAGAGAAAGAAATAAAAACAAAACTGGTTCAGAAAACACACAACATTTCCTTTACTAGGACCACAACCTCAGAAAAAGGGGCTATTCTGTGTACCCTATGTCAAAATCACACTTGAGAAAACCAAATTAACACACAAATACATTACTTGTTAAGGAAACCACAATTTCTTGCACCATTTTTTCCCCTTTAATTTTTTTCAAAAGTCAAACAAAAAAAGCAATTACTGCTAATATTTAAAACTTTCAGTATAGTCCCATTTAGAAGGGAAAAAAAGCGTAAAGGACTAAACATGCTTAAATCGTTGATAGTTTAAAGTTAAAAAAACTCCTAATCCCAGGCAAATGACATAATAACAGAAACCCATGTCTTAAAATATGAGTGTATAACAAAGAGACAGCCAAAAAGAAAAGCATACTAATTCCGCAACTGGGCTTTCACCATTTCACCAAGAGCTTAAATATACACTAAACCCTTAAATAAAAAAGTGTTATGATTCGTAAATTAAAATGTAGAAAACAGATCAAACAGTAACTGAAGCGATCTAAGATAAGCAGCAAGTAAGAAAATCGGAGTGAGAGAATACCAGTAAGTTGTGAGTGAGAGAAACGTCTTCGCTTTCGTTGAAGAGAAGGACACAAACAACTCGTGGGGTTTTTGTTTTATTAGGAAAAGAAAGCTTAAAAAAAAAAAAAAAGTTTAATGAAATATTTTCAGTGAGATGAATTTTTTTAAATGTAAAAACAATAAAACATTTTGAAAATGACGACTTCCTTTTTCCGTAATAAAGTAAATTCATGTCCCACCCAAGGTTTGGCCCAAAACCCTTTTAACCCCTTATGACATAAATAACAACTTTTCACCCAAAATATACTTCGAATTTAACACAATATCATATCAAAAAGTTAAATCATCCAATTATTATTAATTATTATTTCACTTTTCCAAATTATTATATCACTCTAAATTAATTATAAAAAAAAACCTTTATTTCATGCTCCTAATTGACTCCCACTACTTTTTTGTTTTAACAGCCCACACCACACTCCCAACCCCTCTATCTCTCTCTCTCTCGCGTACCACCATTTGTCCCAAATTCCCGATCTTTGCTGATCCTCTCTAACGGAGTGGAGTGATTGAATTTAAAACTTTAAATTTACAAATGAATTAAATTGTTATATTATTTTAAATATTTAAATGAATTTTTTAATTTTTTAAATTTTTTAAATTTTTCGATAATAAAATTATTAGTTCATCTTAATAAATTTTTTTAAGTGTTATTTATGTCATAAAAATTAAAAAAAAAAACATTAAACCAGATCTTTATTGGGAAAATGTGAATTTTCTTTTTAAATAAAGTGTCACAATTTTTTTTTTTTCTCTAAGCGTTAATTTGGTATTGTTTTCCTCTCAATCATAAGGCTATTGCAGTACAAAATGAAGACGACAACCGATGTATCTTTCAGTTACCATTAAACTGAAATTAACGCTGCTAATTCGGTGCTTTTGTTAAACAATAATATTATTTACATAATTTTATATATAAATAATAATATATTATAATATAATTAAATATTATTTTATTTTTAATTTTTAACTGTATTTATACATAAAATTACACATATAATACTATTTAACACTAAATTATATAATAATACACAAATATATATTAATTTATATACTCATAATAGCTACGAGCGGTATTGCTTCATGGTAAAAAATGAACTTGCATATTTGGAATCATTTTAAACATTGTTTACTGCAAATCAAAGATGAATTCAGAAGGCTTTTTGATCATATTAACAAGTTATAAATGGAGGTGAAAGAAATCATCATCCACATTCTTCTCTTTATAAAACTTCCATGAATAACCAACATCTTAACATATTTATCCGCAGGTTCCATCCTGGTGAGGCATTAAATAGTTGATGTTCACTTGTTTTCTGCACCTCTAAAATCAATGCACAACATGGGAATACTAATGATGCTATAATGTCCAACCATCAGATTCATATCTAAAAGCACAATGCATTACTTTACATACCATTTCAATTCTGTTCAATAATTACAACAGATTTACTAGCAGATTTCCCATATAGACATCAACACAGGAAATGCAAATGCAATTAATCATCTTTCCAATTCTCGAACATACCAGTCAGGTGGTTGCCATTGCAGTGCATGTATCCTGTGTTGGTTGCCTGGTTCTCTTTAGCTTCCCATCAGATTGGGCATAACAAGAATTTGAAAAAGCAGAATAATAATTTCATTTACAGCTGAATCTCAGCAATATGTAACATATTTATCCAGGGAAGACTAGGCCACAATAGATATTCAAGGAAGACTAAGCTGTTCTACAAAATAGCTGCGGCTTTTCCATAATATCCAAAGGTTAAGAAGCAGGGAATGCTCAAAGTTTTTGAAATTTCTCTCTTTACCTAATATAATGCTTCAGCTCTAGAATATAGAAGTATGTAGAAGCTGAAAGGCAGACTTGCATTCTTCATCACATAAGGCGAGAGAAATTTTATATGCCTGATTGGAGGAAACCAAAGAGTGTCATTACAGTCCCTGTATTCAAACTAATATAGCTAAAATTTTGTGCTAACAGTCTCTATCAACATGTAAAAAATGAAGGGTTAACAAAACTAATGGAGTATTACAATTTCTAAAGAAAAATCCTAGGTTCGAGTTTTTACTATGCTTGTGAAAACCTCTAATTAATTACTTATCTTAAAAGAAAAAGAAAAAAACATGTAAACGCAACTATCCATAACTATGGTACTTAAGCAGACTGACAGAAATATAAAAAGTTTCTACAAGCCAAAACAAATGACCGACTCCATAACCGGCGTTCATGACTACTAATAACAATTTCAAAATGCCACATTTTACTAGCAGCAGTTTGATTAACCTCATAATCAACATTTATTTATTCAAAAGATCAATCTGTAAGAGGAAAACATTGACAACTCATAACAATGATCACTTCTTAAACCAAAAGATACCGCTACATAAAAATAGGTCATACACTTGTAACCTCAGACATTATAACCTCAAAAATATGTTCAAGTACAATTCTAAATACATGCTTCTGCTTCCTTCTACAGTGAGGGATGGAAATTTGATGCAGTAAAATTACTAATCCAATTATTTTATGTACCAGAAAAGAATTATGGGATGAATATCTATTTAAGACACTTTCCAGCTAATCATTAAACCTAGGAAAGCTTCATAAAAAACCACAAAACTTATGAAAATATTTTGCCAATAATAAATATAAATAACATTGCCTAGATGTTGATATAGATAAAATATCGGGTAAGAAAATGAAGTATGGTAGACATTCATGTTCTATCTTCTTTTGTTTTAAGCAGGTGAGCAGAGAGAAAAAATTGCATTTTAACAGACGTGATTGTTATTCACAGATTTCCTTAGTAATATGTCATTTATGATTCATATTTCCACGCTTTTTAACATCTTAAGATATTCAACACAATAGTCAGAATTCAGCATAAGTGCATCAAAGGGCATGTCTACAAATAAGAGGCATTAACATTTTATAACATGAATGAAGTTTAGGCTCACCATCAGGGGAAGAGGTTCTGAAGCTGCCAATAAATTTATGAAGCAGATGAGATGTCATAACAATGTGAAATCATGAGTGGTAGGAAATGCATACAACTGAAACTTGTATTTACCTACAGAAGACAGCTTGGCTTTGCTCTTTTTCAATAAAATTAAAAAAACCATCATCAACCCAAAGTAGATATTGAAACTAGAGTACGAAACTTCAAAAGTCATCTTCAACAACGTCCATTTCCATCTATAGTCAGATTCTGCATTTAAGAGGGATGCACTCTTTGTCTCACAGAGCGTGGCTGGCGTGGAAATGAGAAAGGGCCATCAGATAATTTTTTATTATTTTTTCTGTTAGACTTAGTTTCACCACTCAAAGAAGCGGCTGCACACAGAAAAATGAGTTAATAAATCATATAAAATCTTTTTCTAGTAAGTGTACGAATGACAATAACACTATAAACACATCCAAAGTATACTACATGAAAGATCTAAGAGGAATTAACATGATGTCCTATTGCTGACTACAATCAAAGGAACAACAGACATCTGATATCCAAATGAAAACAGTGTCACCATAAATGAGGCAATGCACAATTATTAACAAGAGTCAGAGATGATTGAACCCATGAGAAACAAGTAATATTCATTGCAAATAATAAATTGGCCTTGTATGGCACCGGTGCATAGTTTTAAAATGATTTCGACACTATCACCCCAGCCAAGAAATCTCTACATCCACCCAATCTGCTTCATGAGTACTCTACCAGATCATTTCATAGCTAAATATTACACTACAAGTTTGTTGGTTAAGACATTATCACATCGTTACTCAAGAAAGCAAATGTAATTTATGAAACACAGTTCCAACAAACTGAATGCAGACAGTAGCATCACTATGCAATTAAAAACAGTGACAATTTAGTGCCAATAGATTAAGAGAAATAGTATTTGGCGATTCATGACAGTTAATACAGATTTCTAAAAAGGATAATACAGAATTTAGTATTGCTGAGAATGTAAAGCTTGCTTTAAGCAACAATACAGCATTACTTAGACAATTCTACCTCCGTTTGGTCCACAAATGTGTCTCAATTCCAGCCCATTTGTGGCAGCAGGTTGAGGATTAGACCCCAGATCACCACAAACATGCTCACCATCACTACCTAGCCTAAGAGAAATCCAATCGTCAGTATGGATACCATTCAGAGGCTGCTGTCCCAAATCAGACTCTGACAACACTACAGGTGGCTGAGATGGAAGGAAACTTTGTAGAGAGGGATCATCACCAACATATGCTGAGGTATTACCAATTAAATGCTCATCTATGTCAATATTGGAATGGCAAACCTGAGAATCTAGGACCTCCCTGCCAGATGTTAAAGTTGACCTAGAAACTGATGTGAAACCATTCATCGGAGCAGAACACATTACTGAAGAATGGTCCAGATCAACAAAAGCCTCGGAAACATTTGAATCTGTACCAAACAATTGGAATCCAGAACCTTCCCGACTAACAGAAGTATATGGCCAGTTAGGTATGCCAATGCCGCTAATATTGCAGCCGAAAAGACCCAAACAAGAATCCGCAGCAGCATCAAGCATTGAGTCTGACAGGTATGATCCTGAAAACCCAGGAGGTCCACTATCAATTTCAGGAAAAGTTTTGTAGACACTTCCAGCAGGATCCAAATATTTGTTGTCTTCTTCTGAATCACTGAGAATAATGATATCTGTGTCATTTGTCACTGCAGATGTTTGGTTTTTAAACTCCAAAGTTGAATTAAAACTGCCAGGAATAAAATTTATCTCATTGCCATTATTGGCAGAGTTATCAATATGCCCATTGCAATTCTGATTAATGCTTGGGTCTTCATCATCTCTGCCACTTCCAGAGGCACTGCTGCTCATTGTAATAAAATTTTCTTCATAACTTTGAACACGATCCTCCATTTGATATATTGGGGAGAGGATGATAAGCTGATTTTTACTGAGTTCTGCGGTCCCATTGAAATTCTGTTTAATCCCAACTACAGAAGTATGAACTGAACTACCTTCCTTGATGATCTGCCTTGGTGTTCCTAATTTGGAGATGATCTCATTTCTGGCATTACAAAGTGAACCATCAGGCAAATGCCATTTTGCAAGATCGCCAAGCTCACCTTTGGTTTTCACAGTCCAAGAACCATCAGGCTTCACCTCAATATCAGTTATGTCTTCATCACAATTTTGCATCTGTCGCATAAAATGGCAATGAAAAAGTTCTTTATATATATTCACTAGACTATATAAGCTCTGGTAATTATAGGACATGCAGTAAGGATATTACCATTTTTGTAATGCGATTGAAATAAGGGTCAATGATGATGTCCTCCAAAGTGTAATTCTTGAGGCAAATGGGACATTGCCACTGCAATAATTACATATCTTGCTCACATCTTTATGCTTGGAAATCAAATAAACACTAATCATGAGATAAGATTATCACTTGCCTTCCTAGATCGCTGATTTAGCTCAATAAAAGTTTGAAGATCAAAACAGCCCATGTGAGCACAAGGTTTAAATCTGCCAGCAACCTTCATTCTAGAACCACTCATCTGCCAGTTACATGTAACTATGTAAACATCAACCAATGGAAATACAATTAATGAAGACACTAAATAATATCCCATCATCTTCATAATTATTATTATTTTCCTTTTCAGGGTGGAAAAAATTGTATCGTATTATTAAAAGTCAAAGTGAATTAGTTGAATCCACCCTCTAAATGGAATAGAAAAAGTGTGGAAAAGAAAAAAAATGGCAAAGCAACTATAGTTCCAAAAATAATATATTATTACTCACAGGACAACGTAAGCTAACTGTAATTGACTCTGCAATAACTTCCAAATCACTATCGCTGTCTTCATTTCCAGTAGCCATCCCACCACCGATGCACCGGCGAATACGGGCCAGTGCATCTTCAAAAAGCTCACCATCTGTTTCTTTGGGGATCAGGTTGCGGACCTTAACATTGAAACATTGAATTAGACAAAAAAGTGGATGCATTAAGGGAAATGAAAATAAAACCAAACCTTAAAAGAGAGCCAAGCGAGAAAAACATAATAACTTATCCAATAACACTTCAGAAAGCATGCAAAGAATCTAGATAGTTTCTGCACACACAGGTGCCTATTCTTTTTAAGACAAACAATACAATCCACTAGATAGTCTAGTGCTTAGGAGAGTCTGGTAGACAGTATGGAAGAATAATACTTCCTATATGATAATTAATTAAAGATGTAAAAGTTTACACAGAAAATCATTTTCAACAAATAAAAGAAGGGGAAAAGAAGTGTGGCATGTTTTCTCCTGTCCTGTCCAACAGAATACATAAACATCCTAGGAATACCTGTTCAACCGTACGCCTCTTTACAAGTCTGACACCAAAGCAGAAATTGCGAGCATCACATGCCGATAAAGAAATCTTATTAGCCCCGTCAATGATGTAGAATGTAATCTGATAAAATTAAAGAAAATTATGGAAAAATCAATTGATGAATAGTGCAATTATTAAGTTAGAATTTATTATTCCTTTCAGGCCAGATTATACAGATCGAACCAAGCAATCATATAGTGCCTTGCTTATAGATTTTAAATCCCATAATAGAATAAAGTAGAAGGTGACAGAGACTCACTATGGGGCCATCATCTCGACCATTAGCACCCAGCAACTGTGATCCCTGTCTATTAACTGCTCGTACTTGATGTCCTAAAAAAAAACATGTATGATTAAAACAGTCAAGAAATAGTTAACCCTATCATTGGAAACTTAGAATAAAAACATTTTCTTGAACTATATGGCAAATATAGTCAAACAAACAAATCTAAAACTGCAGATGGACTATTCCACAATGTTAGCCCTAATGAACAACATCAGACCAATACATTCTTAAGGAGTAAGGACTTGCTCGGCCATAGTGGCCCCATGTATAAAGCTCAACCAGGTGTGCAATGTAGAGCCAGTGATGATATTGCAAAAAAGAGTTCTGAAAATTTTAATTTCATTTTTTACTTCTGTGGGCATTTCATGACCACATTATTGAAGGAACTTCTTACATTGGAAAGTGCTACAAAGGATTAGAATTTTGACTGCCAGAAAAAAAATTCAAAGGGCATGCTTGTCTACGCCAAAAGCAACTTGATTCATGCTTCTTCTCTTGGTGAGGTTACTTACACCCAGAATCAACATGCAATTTGTCCACTACTCATGTCCTCTGACTTGTGTGACTTACTAAAAGATTGACAATACAATTTATCACAATTTTTTAATTTTCAGTAAGAAACAGAACTAGGTATTGTTGCAAATAAAGTTAGAAAAAAAGGTGAAAAGATGCTGCAATCCGACATTAAAGGATGAATTCCTATCCACCAAAAAGGCAAAGAAATACAGATGTTCAAAGTAAAGCCCATACAAGAATGATCAAATAGGCAATTATCCACCTCCTGAGCAAGCTATGCCAGGAGGTTATGCAATGTAAGACATCAAATGCTTCAGCCAAGGAACAGCCTGATTACTAAACAAGCACCACAGTAGCACAAATAGTGAAAACAGTTGGGAAGCATCTCAAGAGACCACGGTTTTTCAGAGACCATGATCTCCTCAAGAACACAGGAAAAAGCAGGTGAAGCAGCAGCTGTGCATGAACATTTTACAAGTGGAAAAAGATTACTAAAGTCCATACCATTAACCTGCAAATCTGCAAACTGTGGCCATTGCATCCTGAATGAAACTCTATCATTTAGGAGAATACACCAAGCCTGCATGGCAACGTATGACCATATATTAATAACCAAAATACATAGAACCCTCCATTTAAGACATAACTTATTAACAAGCATAATTTTCCCTTTACTACTCTGTCTTGCTACCAACCTGAATATCATATCCATCTTTCTGTAGTAAATCTTTATGAGCTTGTGTATGCAGAAATGTTGTTTCTGCAATCTGCAGGGGGTTTGTCCTGAAGATCAGAGTATATAAGTAAATTAAAGAGAATGAAACAGGAGAACCATAACAAAATAAAGCTAAAAATAAAATAAATAATTCCTTCAATTCTCCTGAATTATGGATGGCACAAGGTATTGAGTATAATCCTAAACATGATGAAGCTTGGGTTTGACTTTTCTTCTTTAAAACAAGATTGGAGATCCAAGTAACATCTTAACACTCCAGGCTTTCTGAAATTTTTAACAATATAATTCTAAAAGAATATGGATAAGATCAGTTATCTATGTAACTTATTTAATTATTGACTAAGAACTTACAAATTTTGTGTCAAGAAATTCGGATTAAATCAAAAGATCATTAGAAAAAATTCCATAGTTGAAGCAGTAATGGACCAGCATGCTTAAAAATGTTTTATTTGCTTTCTCAAATCCAGTGCTTTTACCAGCAGTGCCAAGAAAAGGCTTGAGAAAATGACTACAAATTCCAAAAAAAATAACTCAGAAAAAGGATGCAATAATAGAATTTAAACTACAATCCTGTCCTATGTTTTGTGTGGCTAAATTAGTCAACATATTTGTCATATCTATCCAAGCAGAAATCACATTGTGCTATGTTGTAATCAACAGAAAGAACCAAATTTTTTTGCCATAATTCAAATGCAAGTCCCTCAGTTAAATATAACCATTAATCTCAAAAGCTTAGGTTGCAAGAAAGCACAATCAGTAATATTTAAACTATGATAAAATGTAATAATGTAACTCCTCTGATGCAGAGATTAGAAGCCCATAGGCAAGAAATCATAATTTGATATTTTGAGGCAAAAACTAATAATGGATTTAATGAATACAACCATAATTTTTCCAATCATATTTCATATTAACAATGTTTGGAACTTTTTAGGGGGAACAGAGCAAAAGCAAAAGTAAGAGTGAGAGAGAATGAACTCACCCATCAGGTGGAATATTTGAAAAGACCAACTTCATAGGGGATACCAAGCATGCCACAGTCAACAAAAATCTAAGCATTGAAAAATATGTTAATGAACCAAGAAATTCTTCACTTCCTAGATAATAGGGAAATTCAGAAAATTAGTTAAATAACATGAAACACTAACATTATTTTTAAATAGCATCTAAATGCCAATGAAGAAGTTATTATTAATCTCATCATGGACAAGGTTGATTCTTGATGTATGCATCAAGAATCAACCTCATCAAGAATCAACCTTGTCCATGATGAGATTAATAAATAATCATATCTATTAACGGCATTTTTTATTTAAGATCCATAATTTATCCAGTCACCAACACTTTTGGGAAAAATTAGGTACAAGCAGAGCATGGATATCCAAAGAATCTAACATAATGTGAACTAAGAACAAAAACTTGAGTTTTCCAAAGCAAAAACCAGATTTTAAATTGCAGGAGATCCCTTTCAAAAGCAAAGACATTAAGGATGACAGACCTATAAACTAGGTAAGGCCAGACTTACAGGTCTCTGAAAGCAACCATTGAGTCTTGACCGTTGGCTTAAAGTTCAGTCTTCTGAGAAAATGACAGAGGTTAAAAGTGACCGGAGGATTTCCTTAAGGTCTTTCTCATATTCTTTTATACCGGAATAAAGAAAGTCCAGTTAAGACTCCTACAGTATACAATGATGGTCTAATTGATGGGTTCGACAACTGTTCTACCAATTTAAAAGCAGGCTCAGGTATAAGGGCCAGTTTGGCAACTCTTCTTTATTTCAACAGTTTCAGAACCTGAGGAGGTAGAACATATGGTTTAGTGATAACAAAACAACCCAAATGATTTGGTTGCGGAAAGATACCCAAAGTTCTTCGAGGTTATTGAACCAAGCCATACTAAATAGAGAGTGTAATTCTATATGCAGTATAAATACTGAAATAAGAAACTAAAACTGCAAAATATTTGCAAATCTACCTGTTTAATTAGAAGCAGGTGGAATATCCAGTAAAAAAATTGCAATTATTAGACAAATCCCGCCTAAAAAAGTAGGGTATTAAGTGGAAGGCCAATAACCACAGTTGACATTGAACTAAATCAATGTGGGATCTGATAGTAGCATCCTCTCCACATTTGCAAGCCAATATAATACTTAAGCAAATGGGCTTAAGCACTAAATCATAAAAGAGTACAGAAAACAATTTTAATCAGCTACCAGGAGCTAAAAAAGGCTATGCAATTGAATAGTTTAAGCCATCAGTTAAGGGCCCACCATGATATACAGTCATAGCGAAAATTAAAATTTAATGATGTAAAATGCACCACCAGGAACCATATATATTGAAATAGAATATGGAAAATTTTAAATACATACGGATCTGCCCTTTTGATTCGACACATTTCACAAAAATATGGAGGAGGGGTAGATGGAATCTCCTCCATAGGCTTCTCTGGAATAATAACACAACCAGCATGTTGCTGCACCAGACATCCTGGATCTACACACTGCACATAGCATAAATTTTCATTACAGCAGATTTATAATATGTAGATTAACTAAGCAAGATATACAAACTACAGAAAGCCCTCCAATGTTTTAGAACAAAGTTCTTCAATATTTCATTTACATAAATGATATATGCAAACCTAATCTAGAGCAAATTTATCATTACCTGTACCATTAACTCAGTAGGATATGAATTTCCACATGGGCAGCAAATCCTCACATCTGAAGTTATTGAATCTTCAACTTCTGTTTCAAGCTTCAAATTGTACAAATCCATATCAGTCTGTCCCGAATTTGCCAATTCAGAAGCCTCTGAAATCTGCATTTTTCTGGAAGCAACATTTATTCAATGCATAATGATGAAACATAAATGCAGAAAAGTTCCCCAATATCTTAATGCATAAGAAACTGGCAGGCAAAGAAAATTTAAAATTCAAAAAACAATTGTGCAACATAAATGTTAAAATATTCCCAAAAAAAAGTATCAGTCATGAATATCCATGACAATTATGTACAACTAAAAGAAAGTAGCACCTATAAGTATCATTAATTATATTCACCAGTCCTTCGTCTGGCAATACGCGTGATATTCTGTCCACCAAATCCTGCAATTGATATGTATCATAGTGAATAAACCTCAAATACCAGGTGAAAAAACATCATCCTTGAAGATAATAAGAAATAAAAAATTTTAAGAAAAAATCATCAGTTGTAAAGGATACCACAGATAGCAAGAGACAACATAAAATCACATAATTATTGAAATTCTAGAAGATCAATATTTATAAAAAGGGTGCAATCAGATTTTACTAGCCAAAAGACAATATACTGCTTAAACAAATAGAAGAAATAAACAAACAAGTGGCAGATAAATGCAGGCAAAAGATACCAAAGGTGCAAAAGTTTGATCCACACAGAGACCTGCAAAATTGTGGCACAAACCCAATACTAAAATTGCAGCAATTATCTTCCACAACAAAAGCACCAAAGAGCAGACACAGACTAAAGAAGCAGTTATTCACTGCATGTTCAGGTAGCTCTAGTAATTTATAGGCAAGAAACAGTATAAATTTTGGTTCAAATGGTGCAGACACAAGCAACTAAAAACAACCAAAATAACTATTGCATCTGCTACCTTCAGGATCTTCACTTCAGCAAACAAAATGCTGAGTCACCAACCAGGAAGTTCTAGGTACATCAGAGGGCATAGATAATCTTTAACATACATCAAAACAGTCATGCAACTAATTAAAGTCATATGTGACAAGAATTGATATTGAAACTTGAAGATCATGATGGGAAGTCTATTACAGAATTCCTTTAGTAAATACTACTTAGAATCTTTCCAAGAAATTTACCTACTTAAAAATTGCATGCAGGAAATTGCCATTATAAACACACAACTAACAGTAATCAAACAGACTTACCTGCTTCTTTCCTTGCTTTGGAAGACCTAGCTTAGTTAGAACATCCTTGAGCTCTTTAATTCGAAAATAGGCCAACTTGCCCTACAAATTTAGCAAAACAAAACCTCAAATGGTTTCCCAATCATTAAGTTTGGCATAAAATTCCTTGAAGTTGTAGCTCAAACAAAATTAATAGCCAAATTCAAATAATTGATAGGCAACACAAAATACAAAGTTATATTTACATAACCACCTCAGTCTGGAAAATATTAAAATAGATTTTGTTTGTCCTCGGTTAATGGAAGGTTGACCACAGGTCCCTGTTACACGTGACGCTTCCACCTTTTTTTATTTTTTGGCAAAGGGACAAGGTTGCAAACAGATATTCAAGAGAGGGGGAACATTGGGTACTTTACTGTGTCAAATTTTTTGTTTTACCTCTTGTAAAAGAACTTCTGGATAATCATATTTCCAGACTCACATATACAATAGATGAAGAGTGTAACAGTAGTAATTTCTGAAACAATATACACCAAAAACACCACATGATCTTATTTATATTGATTCATGCCTTTAATTTTCTCAATGCACCATCGTGAAAATTCCATAGCTTATATTTATTTTGCTGTAGTAGAAGAAAGAGTTACCAACAAGGCAATTCCATGTCCATATATGGTACATAATACTTCTTTAGGAAGCTATATGTGTGAACAGCTGAAAATTATGAAAGTTTTATTCTCAAACATCAGGATGCAGAGAACCTGAGAGCTTCCGCGAGGTCCTATAAGGTTGAACTTCGGACTAAAAAATAACTAATCCTCATCCAAAGGTCCACAACCGACTAGTATCAACACATCCAGTATAGTATATAAATAACCCACGAACAAATTACACCATAGATCGCAAGTTAATTGGCTCTTGTTGATACACAGTAAATCTTTGTAGAAAATGGTATCAAATTATGCGCGATTCTTCAAACAATGGCGAAAACAATACAAAACCCAACTAATTTTAAATTAATCAACATCTTGTCATCACAAAAGCTCCAATACAATAAAACACACTGACAATCACCAACACTATTACCTGGGTAGATATTAAATCCATTTCCCTTCCACTACGAATCCCAAACCTCTGCAGAATATCACGAGTTCAGCTCAAAATTAACAAAACGTTAGAGCTTCAAGATCAAAACTACACAAAACCATATCAATTCAAGATTCAAAACAGGCAACTTACAAAATAATTACTTACAAAGTTGGGGTTTTAGATTGTTTAGCAGCTCAGTCCTCCTCCTCCGACAGAGTCATCTGACTTGAGTCTGTTTCACTTTATAGAGAGAGAGAGAGAGAGAGAGAGGGAGAGAGAGAGAGTAAGCGGTCAGTCGTGTCGACTAGAAATTGCCAATTGCTGAAACTTGACTTATTGGCGGACGTCAAACTGGTTTACTAAATTAGCATTTCTGTTTTCCGTTTACGTCCGGGGATTGTTCCTGTGTTTCGAGGCGTTTCGGTTACGTTTGTTTTGCACGTTGACGGTCCCTAGTTGTTTAATCATAAGCCAATGCATTTGCAACAAGTCGGCTGGCGCGAAAAGTCATGTCGTGCAGTAATATTTAGTTCTCGCGAAGGGCGTTTTTCACGCTGCTGTAGCTTCAATTTTTGTCAGTGACAGTACGAACCGTGTACTGGTTTATTCCAACCTAAAAGCTGCTTCATATCATTAGAACGGCCCAATCATATTAAAACACGTATGTAAGTTAATAAAAAATATTAAAACTTGCAGAATTATTTATATTGAAATAGGTTTTTTTTTTTTAATTTTCCCTTAACCTATATTTGACGCACATTTTAAGTTGATTTTTACCTGTTCAAATATGGTAAGATTCTCGAGATTGAGTTCATAATTGACAATGGAAACAACTGCACATGAAAAATAAGTAAAGATCTGCGTACTGGATCCAAATCATGAGAAGCTTTGCTTAATTATCAAATTATGAATTATTTTAAGGTTTGGTTCTAATTAAATTGATAATACAATTTTGATAGGTCGATATAATTAAATTTTTAATTTAATATAAAATTATACAAATCACATAAAATAAATTACATAACAACATATATAAGAAGTTCATAATATATTACTGTTAATGGATTTTATAATGGGATAAAATATGCAATTTATATAGTAATAAAAAAAATTTAATTTTTAATATATATTATTATAATACATATTAGAAGCTAAAGAAGTTGTCATCGCCGAAACTACAACTATTCAATGCTGAATGCACTATCAAAATTCACGCATTTTTTAGCCAGCGCATCCTTTGCTTGGCAAGGGCCATTTTTTCCGTCTTTAGCCAACGTTATCCTTCGGCAGATTGAATATGATAATGATGACGATGATCAGAGTGGTGATGAGATGGCAGCAGTTTCACGATCTACCAAACTAGCAGGAGGTCATCGCCTATATCATCGTCACAGAGAAGCAAACCAACAGGAAGTGTCGAAGCTGAAGAAGAAGTCCACTGTGGACGAAGTTTCAAACATCGACAACGCGCGTGAGAAGAACAGTTCACCGTCGGCAACGCGCTTGAGAAGAATGGCCGAACGTTGTCGAAAGTCAACCAAATGTTGTTGTCAAAGTTACAGCAAAGACAACAATGCAAAAGAAAGGGTTGCAGACTTCTAGTGATTTTTCAATTTATATTTTAAAAATTTTGAAGGACCGAACCACTTTAAACTGCACTAGATTGCGAACCGAAAGCGGACCGCTGCTCCAGCCACGGTCTAGTCCGAAAACTTGTATATGACAGATTGTTTTGCCAATAAAACCCATCTACAGTGCCGATTCACGGTCCAATTGGTCTAATCTGGTTTTGTAAACCCTAGAATTCATCACTCATTTTGTTCCTTAATAGATTGTAGCACTCCAATACCTCACTTTGATTCAAGGCTTTGTCTTTTAATAAAGATTATTAATAAAACTATATGTACATATGTTTAAATACATAATTGAATATACAAATGATATATAATCATATAATTAAATATTATTTTATCTTTAGTTCAAAATCTCCTAATTACATGATAACACATTATCTATATTTCTCATGTATGTTAAGGTGTGTGTGCTGATAGCATTACTGAAAGATTATATATCTCTAAATTGTAGCTTGAAAAAGCACTTCCATAGTATGAAAAACCAACGTTCAATAATTTCTGGTTATCCATCAAATAAATCATAAACAAAATCGAAACCAAAATAACAAGAAATAGAGAAGGTCCCTGCACGAGATTGTGAGATCTCCCCCAGCATATGGAAGTCGAAATTTTTGATGTTACTTCAGGTTACAAAAGCACAGAAAGTGAGGAAGTATCTTATTTAGCAGTCAACTTTGCATAAGGCCAAGTAGGTGCTAAATTAGAAGAGAAAATGATAGTCATTTTCTGTTTATATTACAAGTAGTCCGGGACATGAGTGTGTGTGGCTTCAGTTCTTGGAATAAAGTTACAAAGCATGGACAAAACCAACGACAAAACGATGCTCTACCTTTCCTCCCACAAACCTGTTAGACCAGATTCTGATCATTGCCAAGGAGGCTCGTTCCAACAAAATGCAACCAAAACAAAAACCATTTGACATGTTCAGAAATGATCAAGAAGAAGGCCTTTTACTCTTTTTCTTGGCAGTTTTGGCAATAGCAGCACAAATCTCTTTTTTCCTTTTGTTGTTGCTATTGTTATTGTTGCTATGATTGTTGTTGTTTCTGTTACTGTCATTGTTATTGCCGCCTATGCTTGCCGCACTCTTGCCCTGACTTTCAAGTGCATCTTTCACAAAGAACTTTAATCTCCATAAGGTGGATTCACTCTGCGCAAGGAACATAGTACTGAGTAACTTATAAAACTAGCAGGCTGTAGAAAAAAATAACACTGCATTTATAGTGATCCATAACCACAACCTGAGCATCAATATCAAGGTCAACTTCTTCAGCTTTTGCTTGAAAACTGATGTTACTTTGAGCAACAATCTCCAATGCTTTGCTGAGATCCTCAGGAGACAACCTGGTAAGTGCAACACCAATCTTCCTTTTCTCTTCAGTTGAAGTTTTTCTGAAACAGTGGCTTCAATATTATCTTTAGTCACAAAAGTACTGTAATTTTCAGGCTCAGATACTTCAATAAAAGAAATCTATTAAAAAAAAATCTGCTTACATTTAAAAACCATGCAACTATCAAATAACACTGATGAATAAACAAAACATTAAGTTAAAAGCTATCTTGAAGGTGGAATCTTTTCTTCTTTTGGTGTCATTGCTTAAGAAATCAAGGTTTTGTTGTTAATTTCCTTTCATTTCCTCAAACGGCTATCAGCCTTGGTTATGATCTTGTAACTCAATACGTTTGATCCACAAAATCCATTTTTACACTAAAAGCTTATCAATCCTAATACTAGTCCAACCAAACAAGGCCCAACTTAACAAATATAGTGCCGAAAAAGATTTTGCATTGTCTTCTTAATTAGAAACTTGATCAAATAAATAATATTACTGTGCCCAGAAAAGGTCAAATTATGTTCCCAGTACAGTAACAATCACTTGGTTTGAGATGATAAAAATCAAGCAATCTTGTTTCATACACAAAAAAAAAAAAAAAAATGCCACCCTTCAAGAATCTATTACCATTCGTTAAAGTAGGTTCTCAGGTCTGAGCGCAAAGGGAATATTAGAAAAGACCAAGCAATCTTACTTTATATGCATAAAGAACTTGCATGAGTCCTGATAAGGCAACATGCATACAGATAACTCCATTTTCCATTCAGTAACAATATATAGTAATGTCATCTTCAATTTTGATGAAAAATTCATGTGGAGGGTGCAGGAATTTAACAAACATTCAAAAGAGTTACCCTATAGCACTTCAGTAACTGGTAAATTTAAGAATATGCTTGACAAAGAAAAATTAGCAAAGTAAGTTGCAATATTATAAATGCAATTTGACTTTTCATTACAGATTTCACCATTTTATGCAAAATTATAGCCAAACCTGCACTTTTGAACAACCATTTCTCTGAGTTCTTCCAAATGCATATCGACCTCATGAAGCTGAAAAGAATATAGAATTTTCAGAAATTCCTCCTATATTCCGTTATGACAGTTGGATTGAATTAGATAGCAAATAGGAAGAGCTTAAACTTGCTAGAAGGAATCTATCTTTACCTCCCTCCCCCTCTAAATATATCCTTTAAAGTGATAGCTACAAAGAGTGTGACATACCTCATTACTTATATCTCTAGCCATTTTGGCATTTGCAGCCTCCTGTGCAAGTTGCATATCCAACTGTGCCTCTGCTTCCTCTTCTTCTAGTCTTTTTTCCTACAGGTAGATGCTTGAACGTGAACAAATGATCCAGAAATCACAAAGAAGGTTATTTGGCATTTCTCTTCCACAAAAGCAACCATACTGAATCCCAATTGAAGTCATGAAACAAAAGCTATTAAGTCCAAGCGAAGCAAAAATCTAGAAGGACAATATGTTACCTCTTCAGTAACTTTAGGCAAGAGTTGCAGCCACCTCTCCTCAAATTTTGCCAACAAAGTTTTTGCCATAACATGGACATCACTTTTCTCGTCATTATATTTCATTGCATTCTTAAAAACCAACCTCACATCAGTGCAAATCTCCCGAACATTCTTATAATCCTTAGCCTCCATTTGTTTTTTTATTGTACTGAAGTCCATGGGCTTGTCAATAATCTAGTATAAAGCATATACAAGAGGTTAAACAATGCCATATGCTTAAAGAATTCTACAACCAAAATGGAAGGACATTTAAAAACAGGCAATGACATTTAGTATTATGCGTCAGTTAAAATTCTCTAAGAAAACAAGCTGCAGTAACAGAACAACATTTATAAGAAAATAAAACCGAGGAAGCTACAGTCACTCACCTCATAGTAATCATCCAAACCAAGACCTTTAACATCAACAGGTTGCATAAATGGCCATGCCCATTTGTGCTGTGTGATCTGAGAGCAAGCCAAGATAAATTAGGGAATGAACTTTTAAGGTTCCAATGACAACAGCATATTCTTTCATTGCTCAAAGTAACCAACTATTAACAAACTATAAACAAATCTCTTCAAATTCTAAATGAGACTTGCAAACAATCATTGCACGTGGTTTGAAACCAGGTATTATACATTGTTCTACCAGTTTGCAGTTTCCAGGTCCAAATTAGAATTTCAATTTTCAAAATTGAGCAACGCAAATAAATTGCTAATCAGTTACTTGAATGGATTATTCATTACATGACGCAATATTGTGCCAAATTGACGCATAAGCTCTTCCATTCGCTTCTCAGCAGCCTTCTCTTTCCGCGATGCTTCTTGCTGCTGCTTCCTAATGCTAGGTACATGCCTTTCCTTCTCTTTATCCTTCAACACTGAGCTACCTTTAGAACTGCCTCCCTGCTTTTTACTCGTACTACTCAAGTAAAATTGTTCAACCTCGTTCACTCTTTGCTCAAGCTACAAACCAAAAATCACAACAATAATCAATCACAACTCACGATAGTGCGAATCGGCGGACGAGATCTCAGTTGGTACTTTGACAAACAAAACTACATAAAATACACATCATTTAATTATCTTTACCTTATCAACTTTTTGAAAAATTTCATCGACACAGCGCCTGAAACTCTCCACTTCGGCAGCACTAGGTTCGGGATTTGAAGGCTTAACGGTCGAGAAATTTGAAATCGAAGCATCCATGGGCATGGCTTAAACACCGAGTGAATGAATTGATGTTAAGTGTGACTGTAATTTCTGTGCTAAAGCTGACCGTGAACAGTTGTATTTATACATAAACGTATATACACATACCGTGGCAGAGGGAACAGCAGAAATGGACTCTGACGTAGGTAGGCGGCGTATAACGAGAGTGAGAACTTGAAGCTGTTTGTGTGGTAAAACGGAAACCCTTTTTCTTTGATCTTTTCTTTCCAGTATGTCCCCTTAAAATTCAGGGAAAATGGGACACATTGATCTTGAATTTTTTGTTGCTTTTGTTATTCCTTGTCTATTTCATGCTAAATTATCCTGCTCTTAGGAAATAGGCATGCTGGCACTATAAGGGATTTTATTGCAAAGGCTTCTTAGTTGACAAATCTGAGCAGGTATAACAAAATTATCATTCATCAAAAATTATAAATATAAAATTAATAATTTTATGTATACTTATTTTGATATATATATATATATATATATATATATATATATATATATATATATATATATATATATTTATATATATTATTATATGATTAATTACTATTAAATTAAAAAAAATATAACCCCTAATCAATGGTAACACACATAAATATATATTTATTTATATATTCAAAATAAATATATATAATATTGTTCTAATTAAAATTTTATAATAGTTCATATGTTATATGTATATAGTCAATATTTCAAATTAATATTTATTTTATTTTATTTTTAACCTTAATAACTCTAGCCTCTCTCGGGTTTTTTCATCCAAAATTTCATCTAATAAGGGTATGATTTGTCTGCAAAACCAATTAAGTTTGCTAGAGAATTTCCCCATTCAGAAGTTTGGGGTTAATGTAATTTTTTTAAATTTAATTAGCATATCAGATTTTTTTAATAAAATTTGATTATTTGATGATCAAAAATTATTTTGTGTTAATTTATTGATTAATTAGATTAGTGAACCGGTGATTTTGGGTGAAAATGAGATGATTTTCACTTTGTTGGGTTTGAAAAATCTTATAAACGCAATCGTGTTGATTTAATGCTTATCGCCTAACACTACTTATAAAAAATGAGGGGCCTCAGGTATGCGCAGCACTTATAGGGGCACAAATCGGAATTTGCCACACACCCAGGTACTCTTATTGTGTAACGAAATTAGGAGACAAAATGTGGACGGGACACGTACTTGGGGGTGAGTATATAGCCACGATGGCGTTTACTGTGTTTTCCGTGCCCAAAAATAGAAAAATCATCTAATTTTAAAAGGAAAATAATTATTTCTTAATCTTAGTTCAAATTTAAAATCATATATATAATAATTAAAAAATTTAAATTCTCATTTATAACTCAATTTTTATAAATTTTTTTATTAAAAATAAGAATAAAATAATTATTTTATTGGCTATATTAAAAATATATAAAATTTATTTTTTAAAATTTTAAAAATTAATAATTCACTTTTAATTAACCTATTTCTTAATACAGTGTTTTACTTTCAAGAAATTGATCAACTTCCCTCTTCCAAAGCTCCTCCCTTTAACGAAACCTAGATTTCCTACCCTTTAATTTAAGTTTATCGTTTATAAAGAGAATGGGTAAATACATAGTAAAAATTGACATTTTTATTATTCCATGACACGATCTTCTTTAAATAGAAATAGATGACCCATGGACCCAAAAAAAACTTTTTACTATAAAAAATCGTTTCATCAAAACAAGAGTGGGAAATGTCATGCAAAACCCCCAAATAAAACAATAAATTCCCACATATCTAGTTGAAAAGTTTCAATTTTAAATTTGTAAATGTTATGGGTTGGTGGGGTGGCCAATCCAAACCTATATGTAGCTTTAAAACTTGTAATAGTTAGAGTTTCATAAGTATGATAAAAAATCGAATCCAAACTATTTTCGTAAAAATTTTAATATTTTATCAATTTTGTTAACCTTTGAATCGAGTATCCTGTAATTTCATAATGTATTTTTAACTCTCTCTCTAAAAACTTCTTTAAAGATTATCGATTGTTTGAAAATCTAATAAACATGTAATAAATGCGACTAAAGACATATATAATGGTGATAAAATTATCATATTTAATATAATTTATTTTCTCTCGGTTTTAAAACTAGATATAAAAAATCTTATTTTAGGTTTTAACTTACTTAAAGTAATTTGTTTTAAGTTCTATTGAATTAAATTAACAATTAAGTTTGAGACAATTTGATTTAAATCCATTTACCACTTATGAATATCTAACTTGTTAATCCAAAGTAAGACGGTTCCGATTTTTCAATTACTAAAATGGAATTTAAATATTATGTAGTACTGTTAATATGCTCATTCTCCACAGAGTAGAATGAAAGCTCCAAGACAACATGTGATTCCAAAGTGGTCAATCGTTCAGCTAGCCCTAGCCGGCTGAATGTGGGCTGGATTTGCTAACGGACAGATGGAATCCAAATCTTACTTTGGAGAAAAGAAAGCCTAGAACATATATTAATTGTTTTCAAACCGGCCATAGCTAATGTGGGATATTATCGATCCAAACAATTAATGATAGAAGAGTCAAGAGAATTGAGCTGTAAACTTTATAAAATATGATTTGCTCATGAATTTATTATAATTCGATACAAGTTTTGTTTAAATAAATTCAAATTTAAATTTGGTATATACAAATTTAAACTAAAATATATTTAAAAATCGATCATAAATCCAAATCTAAGCTTGATATACACAAACCCAAGCTAAAAAAATATTTTATTTTTAATACAATGTCGTATAAGTCACAAAATAAACAAATTTGAGCGAATGCGTTTAACAAACTCGAACCAAGTTCGACTTGTTTAGACAAACTTGAATTGAATGTGAACTCTTCATCTATGAAGCAACGAGCCTGAGTTGAACCTTTTCCTCTTAAAAACAAATTGAAAACAAATTTCATTATATCTAGGTAGAAAAGTATTTAACAAAAATAAGAAGCTCGTTAACACAAATACAAATCAAGTTTCACCTTGATCGGTACGGAAAGTTTACTTTTTATTCAATATAAACTCATTCAAATTTAAATAATTAGATGTGATCAAACTCTATTTATTTATTAAAAAAATATAATCTTATAAACAAACTTGATTTGTTGAAACTAAGTTATGGTTTAAGCTCGACAATGAATTTCAGTTCCAGCACAAATGGTTCGAGAACCCTGAAAGAACGATTAAACAATAGTTTAATTAAAAACAAAGAATTCTTGTAGATATTCACAAAATTAATCAGGTCAAAGCTCATCAACCATGCCATGCATGCAAGCTAGTTCGGCGAAACACAAGGGAACGACATCACTTTAGCCAACAAGTTGGTAAAGACAACCCGGTGACCTTTCCTATCAGCTGCCGCAGGTTTTATAATATCACAACCACCGTGAGCAGTGACATCCGGGAACATGGGAGCCGGATTTCTCCTACTATTTTGCCTCTTCTTTATATCACTCAGCTCCATTTTAGTTGGAATATTGGCCAATCCATATCCTATAAAAACCTTGTGCTTTCTGGACGAACTACTCCGATAACTCAACCGGCAACTCCCTGTTTCCGGGTTCCGACAAGACTTCGATTTCATCGAATGAAGTTGTGCCTTGTTGATCTTGTTCCCCTCATCCAATGAATTACGAGGTCTGATCTGACTGTTGTACGAAAAGACGTCGGTTTGGTTGGTGTTGTTGATGGGAGTATTAAAGGTGAAAGAGAAGTCGAAGGAGTCACGAGGATCAGTGGTTGATAGTCGTTGTTGTTGATCGTGGGGAGGATCAATCGGGAGATCAGAGAAAGAAACGACATCGTCTTGATCTGAGTCGTCTAAGTCTTGAAGGTATTGAAGATTGTTGTTGTGTTCTTGATGATCCATTGAGGAGGAAAGTAGAGGAGAAGGAGATAAAAATGAAAGTGGTTGGAGATGTTCACGTTTGGTAGAGAGATAAAAGAAAAATTGCAACGACGAGTTATAAAACAAGTTAAAAAATTAGGAGGAAGACGGACCGCGTCTTTCTTTGTAAAAAAAAAACTTTTGCTTTGACCATTCAGCTGTTAAAGACAAACTCGCTTTTTCTAGAAAGCTGTTGGGCCCAATCGGCCCAACTATTGTGTTAAACTTGGGCCCTAGTGGCATTCGGATAATTAAACCGGGAAGCCCAATGCCCATTGCTGAAATATACACTAAAAATAAAGGGTAATTAATTAAAATAATCATTACCCAATAGATTATAATTATACACAGACGAAATTATCCTCATTTGTACAAATGTTTTTAAGTCAATTTGACCATCTAAAAGCCTGTGAACACTTTGCATACAAAGCAATTGTGGCACATACAATATTTTTTTCATTGTTCTAAAGCATTTCATTTGTTTTTCTAAGAAAAATTGGGAAAAAAAAAAATAAAGTTCAGTAAAGTGTTCATCTCCATCTTTGTATTGTTTATGTAAAATATTTGCTTGTTTTGGCATTAAAATTGACATAAAAATCCAAGTTTTTTCTCAGATTTTTCGTTTTAGTGTTTTCTTTATGAAATAAATTGAATTAGTTGTGTTTTTGTCTAGTTATATGTATATTTTTGTGATTAAATAAGGTTAGAATCAAGTGTTAGTATAATCGATATGAAAATCTTTTTTTTTTTTTGAGTTCATTTCCGCCATATGTGATCTATTCCCACCATATGAGTCATACATGAGAGGGCTAGATAAATGTAAAAGGTAAACGATATTTGTCATAGACATGTGTGACGTGTATGGTAGGGATTAATTAATATTTTTTACAAGTGGGGTAATTAAAATTTTACATTTTGTTTGTTAAATATGTACGGTAGGGGTAGTTAAAATTTGTCAAGCGCGACTTATATAGTCTCGCATGGTGGGGAAAATTAATAATTTTTCAAAATGGAAGGTTACATAAAATTTCGTGGTAGAGGTAATTGAATTTTTTTCTTTTTTGTATAAGCGATTTGTGTGCAATATGTATGAAATTTTGGTTGAAATGAATTTTTTAGTTCTTGTTTTGTTTGAACATGTCAAAATATTATGAAAATTAGTTGAATTATTCAAATTTTTGTAATTGAATGTTGCATCCAACCATAAGAGAAAGTACGAGAGTTTGGTTGCGGTTGAAAAGTTCCTACCTTCTCTATATTTTAAAGCACAAATAATCATTTAGGATCATCGAGATGTAATGATCAAAATATATGTATCTCATATGCTTATTTAATTTTGAATTTTAATCATATTCATATGAATCTCAAGGTGGGCTATTAATTAATTTCCTTAAAATAAATTATATTTTGTAATTTTGTGTAATTTCGGGGTTTCGCTATAAAAACTCATAAATGCAAAACCCTTGTAACTTCTGTAACTGGAGTCGAGAGCAATGGCAAGGGCAGCTCTTTCTCACCTGCTACGATCAAAATCCCAACTTCTCGCACCAAGAAGCTTCAATTCAGGTTCAATTGATTTCTCTATTTCGATTTGAACTCCTTATTTTTCATTGAAACTTCACAACCAATCGATAGCGAACTTCTAGCTTTGACTGTGCTTTTGATATTTTGCCTAAATGGCTCAAGGAAAAAAATTGAATAATTATATTTCAAGATTTACGGTTTACGAATTTAGGATTTTGTTTGCCCGGAATTTGGTAACTAAGGAGATTTATTGTTGACGGTTTTGCTTTCTGTGTTTTTGTTTAAAGAAAGATAAAATGAAGCCAGATCTGGGCTTAGAAGATTACTAAGGGGATGCTTCTTTATCTGTTCTGTTGCCTTAATAGTTATGGTGTCAGGGGATTTTTTGGCTTTTTGTGGATATCGTGTTGCTGGTTGTTTGTGAAACTCCATTTCTTAAGTGAAAAAGACGACTTTTAGCTTTTTAAAATTGCCCCGACTTCATGGCCATCTATCTACGAAAATATCAAGAATTCCCCAATTCTTGAAATTGTAGGGTGAGACTCAATTTAGAGCCTTTTTTCAAATTTCTTGGTTTTTCATTTCCAGAAAGGAAAAAAATCCACCTTTTATCAAATAGATAGTCTACTTTGGACTTGGGTTTGATTTGTTTCCTGTTCTTGTCAAATCTCATTGTATCTTTCTTAAATGGTTTTAGAATTTAGACATGCATACTATTGATATGGCTGTAAAAAAGGCATTTTAAGCATCCCATCCATATGAGTTGATAATAGTGGGATCTACAAATGGCTCTACTTGGTCTATTTCTCATTATAATGGTATGCTTTAATAAGAGTTCAATTTCAAGAACACTAGAGTTCAGGATCAATTGTTTTACTCAATGTTATAAGCTTTTGGGCTTGTATATTTTGGTGGCTCTGGTCAATTCAGTTTTTATTAATACTGAAGTCGTCTTCATGTTCAGCAACTCGGAGTTTGCTTCTCAACAGTGTTAACCTCATAGATGGAGAAAATAGAAATTTGTTGTTGCATTCTCTACTTTTTTTTCTTTTAACTACATTATACATGTGATAAAAATAGATTGAACAAATTAGTAGTACTTTGTTTAGTGGTAAAGTGCCTCCATACTATTCTATTTTGTCATGGTGAATTAGATGGATCTTTTGTTTTGTACTTTCTAATGAATGATCTAGGCATTTATTCTTTGTTTTTTTGTTTTGAGTCACTGATTTTCATGATTTTTAGTTTTTTCTATGACAAATATTTGCCTTGTATTTGATAAGAAGATCCTGTATGACATTGTGCGGTTTAATGTCATGGTCATGAGATGCCCAGTAAGATGCATATTCCTTCTAGTCTTCGTTCTTATGTCTTGGAGTAGAAATTTGAGTTCTGTGATTGCATTTGAGTGGCCAAACACAAATGACTACGTTTCTTTCTTGCTTTTTTGCAAATACATAATTCAGTGGTGGTAATTACTGCAATGGGTATCATCCTTGATAACCATAAACAACTGATCCTATATTCAGACTGGGAGTACACTTATAATTTAATCATGACTGTTTTAGCTTTTTCAACAAAGGTAATATTGTAAGATGCAAATACTTCTTGGCCTACTTTTGTTTTCTTAATAATTCTTCATGGTTTCAGGTTATCATCTTAGTACATTTGCAATAAGGTCACAGTCCCTGAAGGCAACATACAGTTTCTACCCTCCCATCCATCTGGCAGCTCCTCAGAGAAGATGGGCATCTCAATATTCAGCCACGAATGATGACAGCAGGATCAGCATTGGACCACGTCAAGAGGGAGACACTAAGAAGGATGATAAGGACTCTGGTGTTGTTTATTATGGTCCAATTTCATCAACCATCAAGAAAGTGAAGCTTCTCTCTCTTTCGACCTGCTGCCTTTCTGTATCTCTAGGCCCGGTTATAACCTTCATGACATCTCCAGATATGAATGTGATCCTAAAGGGTGCAGTGGCATCATCTGTCATATTTCTCAGTGCTACTACCACCGCAGCCCTTCACTGGTTTGTGAGCCCGTATATCCACAAACTCAAGTGGCAGCCAGGTTCAGATAGCTTTGAGGTGGAGATGATGACATGGTTGGCAACATATGTTCCAAGGACTATTAAGTTCGCTGATATTCGAGCACCTGAGACCCAAAGGCCTTTTGTGACATTTAAAGCAAATGGGAATTTCTATTTTGTTGATACAGAGCACTGTCATAATAAGGCCTTGTTGGCAAGACTGACCCCTCAAAAGTCAAATCAAGAATCAGCTTTCAAGAATCTGTAAGTTATTTACATGTTGTGTACTCTTCACAAGCCCTCGGTCAGCTTCAGCTTTTGGAGGGTGTTTAAACATTGCCTTTTGATAAGGGGAGAGAGAGAGAGAGAGAGAGAGGGGGGCCAAATTTAGTGGTTTTGACTTTTGATTCTTTTAAGTTTTGGAGATTACATTTCCCGAAAGTTTTGGCCAATGAGGTTTGGTAGTTGTAATAATATATGGCTTTAACTCTTAACTTTTGAGTTGTTTAGCTGGATTACCTTTGATCTTTATTCTCTATATTTTCCTCTGAAGGCTCTTTGGCGCCTATGTTTTTAGAGTTTTGGAACAAAATGGAAACACATTCCATATGATAATTGGAAAACAGGATTTAGAGAAGGGATGTTGAATTTTTTTACCTTTTTTTAAACCATGTATGTATATATGTCACTCATTTTAAATTTTAAATAAAAATATCACAACAGTAATTTATTTTTCTAAAATATCTTCGATGATGAAACCTATGTAGAAAGAAAAAAGTAATTTTTTTTTTCTTTAACCTTCTAGCAAGAGAAGAAATCCTTGTAATATAAAAAAAAATTTCAATAAAGAAGACACTTGTGATTGAACAATAAAACTCATATGAGAAAATCATTATAAAAGATTAAACTTAGAAACAAAGGAGGAAAAAACGAAAATTGTCAAATTTTTTTAGAGAATTCACATGTGAAATATAATATTGTTGTGGTTTTATATTGTTAGATTGTTTAATGTTGTAATTTTATGTTATTGTATTGTTTAATGTTGTATTGATGGTTAAAAAATATAAAAATTCAATTCTGGATAAAAACTAGATGAAGTACAGGTTGACGTTGCCACCAACTTGTTTTTCGTCTGGTTTTTATTCAAAATTGAATTTTTATATTTTTTAACTATCAATACAACATTAAACATTACAACAATATGAAATCACAATATTAAACAATATAAACAATATGAAATCATAATAAAATTATATTTCATATGAAGTTATAAACATAAATCTATTTTACATTATTTAATTTTCAATTGTTAAAGAAAAAAACACAAAACATAAGAGCTTGAATCAAGATTGACTTGAATTTGAATGATTTTGCTGTGAAATTTTTATAAGAAATGTGATTTCTCTAAAGAAATTTGGCAATGTTCATCTCTTCCTGTCTTATATTTATATGAATCCTTTATAATAACTAATGATTATTTTCTCTAAATTTCTTTCACAAAATTTATTGTTCAATCACATGTGTTTAATTCAATTATTTTTTAGAGTTATAAAAATTTTTTTTTTTGTTAGAAAGATGATAAAAAAGAGAGAGATCTCTCTATATGGATAATATTAATAAAGACATTTTAAGAGAATATTGTTATGATATTTTTGTTAAATAAATGATTGTATGGTATATATGTATATGTTGTTGAAAAAAAAGCTAAAATGTTATGAATAATTTTGTAAAATATTATTACATTGAGCGAGCATTTGACTTTTGCTGCAAAAACAAAAAAAAGTACAGATCCAATAGATTTCTTGTAACATGGCTTTCATGGAATATCAGCCCAATAGGAATCGTAAGAATAAAACATTGTATTTTTGTTTTTTATTTTTACATAAAATTGTTAATCATTTATATATCTTTTTTATTATCTCATATTAAAATAATATTATTTTAGATTCAATACTAAACCAAACTTAAAATTAAATTAAAATTCAAACTCAAACTAACTCTTCTAAAATAAACCGGATTCAGACATCACATTAACAGGCTTGAACTCGAACTTAAACAAAATCTACCAAATCCAGCCGTAACCATCAACGTGAGAAGAAAATAGTAATACCTGAGCTTCAAACGTTCGCAAAACAGAATTTGACATCAACAGACAGTTAAAAAATGCCCTTACATTTGAGAATTTATAGTGAAAAAGAGAGACTGTTGAATTAACACCAACACCGCAAAAATCATGTCGCACAAAGTTTTTAATACGCAAACTAGACATCAATAATAGAAAGTCGATAAAAACAAAGACCAAAATTAAAAAGACTCACAAAATGACTCGACACAATAATCTCGCCACCGCCGGTCAAGAACCCAGTTCTGGGAACAGCATCCCCGCCGCCAAGGCAATGACTTAAGACCATAACAATTAAAATTAACACCTAAACATGTGACTTCTGGACTCCTAACAAGAACCCAGTCATTATTAATTTGACACTGATAGCGTTCACTGGCACATGCGGCCACCCGCACGGTTCACTTCTTCTTGGCAGCAGATTTAGTCACCTTAGCTCCGCTGGGATCCTTCTTCTCCACATTCTTGATGACTCCAACAGCAACAGTCTGGCGCATGTCCCTCACAGCAAATCGACCAAGTGGGGGATACTCAGAGAAAGTTTCGACCACCATAGGCTTTGTGGGAAGCATCTTAATCATACCGGCATCACCATTCTTCAAGAATTTTGGTTCCTTCTCAAGCTCCTTCCCAGAACGCCTGTCAATCTTCGTTAAGATCTCAGCAAACTTAACAGCAATGTGAGAGGTATGGCAATCAAGAACTGGTGCATATCCATTTCCAATCTGCCCAGGGTGGTTCATGATGATAACTTGGGATGTGAAGTTGGCTGCCTCCTTGGCGGGATCATCCTTGGAGTTTGATGCGACAAAACCACGCTTGAGATCCTTAACAGCAACGTTCTTAACATTGAATCCAACATTGTCACCTGGAAGGGCCTCTACAAGAGCCTCATGGTGCATCTCAACTGACTTGACTTCAGTCGTCAATCCAGATGGACCAAATGTGACAACCATACCCGGCTTGAGGACACCGGTTTCAACACGACCAACAGGTACAGTTCCAATACCACCAATCTTATAGACATCCTGAAGTGGAAGTCGAAGGGGCTTGTCTGATGGCCTCTTAGGCTCGTTAATCTGGTCAAGGGCCTCAAGAAGGGTAGGTCCCTTGTACCAGTCAAGGTTGGTGGACCTTTCAATCATGTTGTCACCCTCAAATCCTGAGATGGGGACAAATGGAATCTTCTCTGGGTTGTAACCCACCTTCTTCATGTAGGATGAGACTTCCTTAACAATTTCTTCATACCTTGCCTTTGAGTACTTGGGAGTGGTGGCATCCATCTGTTAAGAAAAAATCAACACATATCAGTAGTTTAGAACAGGAAACAGTAAAACACAAACAGAATAAGGAATCAAGGTGTCAAACATCATGCATTACCTTGTTACAGCAGCAAATCATTTGCCTCACACCAAGGGTGAAGGCAAGAAGAGCATGCTCACGAGTCTGCCCATCCTTAGAGATACCAGCCTCAAAACCACCAGTGGTGGAGTCAATAATAAGGACAGCACAGTCAGCCTGGGAAGTACCAGTAATCATATTCTTAATAAAGTCACGATGTCCCGGTGCATCAATGACAGTGCAGTAGTACTTTGTGGTCTCAAACTTCCACAAGGCAATATCAATGGTAATACCACGCTCACGCTCAGCCTTGAGCTTGTCAAGCACCCAGGCGTACTTGAATGATCTCTTATTCATCTCAGCAGCTTCTTTCTCAAATCTCTCAATCACACGCTTATCAATACCACCAAGCTTGTAGATTAAGTGACCAGTGGTGGTGGACTTCCCAGAGTCGACATGGCCAATGACCACAATGTTGATGTGAACCTTCTCCTTACCCATGATAAAGAATTAGCTTAAACTGCTCAGGAATCAGAATTCCAGGTTAGAAAAATTTTAAAACACACATCTAGAACCATTAGAAAATAATTATATTACCATAAAAAAGAAGGAAACGGAAGTGTTTACAAGAAAACCATATCATCTAATTGAAAAGTTACAAACACACTTGAAAGAAATAAATGTATATTCTAAAACGCAAATAATTAAATACGACTTTAAGAAAGCATAAATCACAAAAAATACCAGATAATGGGATCTGTTAAGATTCAGAACTTAAATTTATAATTTCTACGAGTACAAAAGCAGAAAACTCATAGTGAAAACAAATCACAGCAAACTAATCATAATAGAGAACAGTTAAAAACACAAATCTTTATTTAGTCTAAATCTCATATAAAAAGATTACAGCATATTAAAACCTCATCCCAAATTAACCTATATTCGACAAATAAGAAATACAAATCGTTTATGGTAAATTGAATCGACTAAAATACAACGTATGTAATTCCAATATCAAATCGCATCACAACACAACTTTACAAACATCAGTTTAGGACAATTGAGATCATCAGATCACTTAATCTAACACAAAACAATCCGATTCCTGGATCTGATATCAATATAATCAATTCGATCGCACCAAAATCATAAAACAAATTGTAAACCACAATTCAGTATAATTTCACAGATCCGGAAACTCGAAAACTAACCAATAAAATTCACATCATAATTAAAAGTAATCAACAAAAAATTAACAGATAAATAAAAAAATAATAAAATTAGACCTGAAGAGGGAGCGCTGCTTAAACCCTAGCCGCAACTGAGAGAGAGAGACTAGAGGAGCAGACAAGTAAAACTATGAGATATAATAGGGTTTGTGAATTTTTATACCAGTTTTTGTTTTTTTATTTCCAAACATACCCTTGCTTTCTATTCCAATGACATACGTGTCCTTCTACTGCAATAAAGACGGTGGTTTTGTGAAGATCTTTTTCCACTCGCAATCATGAGCGTTTTTTAAACATCGGTTTGATGTACAAGATTATTTGAAACGCGCTGTTGAGATGCGTGCAAAAAGGGAAACTTCGAAAAGCAGTGTAACGACGTCGTTTTATTTGGAAAAATCTTTGATTTTTCGAGTGGACTATGATCTGGCGGCGGAGCCAGCTGGATTAGCAATAACGAAAACACTTATAATTAGTCATAAGAAATTTTATGTGTGGCCAATCTTGCCCACCCAATTTTTGATTAAATAACATTACACCCTTTAACTTAAAAAACTGTTTTCCACCCATCTTTTAAATTTTTTAACAAAATGTCTAAAATGCTGAAAAGACACAAAAACGCCTAAGCTAAGTAACAATTTTTTATTGAATAATTTTGTTACTCTAATTTGTATTAATTTCAATAAAAAGATAAAATTTACTTATATAAATAGATAGGAGTACTAATAATGTATAGCTGTATGCTTGAAAGTAAAATATAATTTTAAAAAATGTTAGGATTGTCAATGAAAATTTTAAGGGATATTGAAATTTGAAAAAAGTTTTGGGTTTTTCCAAACATTTAAAATTTTGATATATTTCTTGGTGGTTGTATGAAGAAATAAATTTGGTATGCAAATGTAATATTACAAATTGTAAGAATTAATACATTCTTAAAATATATGAAAATGAATATGACAATTTTTGAAGCAAGAGCAAAAATGTCTATTTATATCATTGTACTATTGTTCACGTTTGAGTCATGTAGAAGTTGAATTCTTTTTAATTGTTGAAACGACCGGTTTCCAAACTTTAAGTGTAAAAATTGTCATTTTATGAAACCTTGGGTAAGAAAGGTTATTTAGCCTTTATACTTCATTAAATCAAAAGAAACCATTTCTCAGATAAACTTGTAATTAAATTTATTTGGAATAGGAATTTAAATGTGATAATATTTGGCATCTAGATTAATAATCCCATTATGAGTTATACTAGTGTTATATATATAAATAATAATACGTTATTAATTGATTAACTAATTTTAAATTATAAATAAAATAATATATAATTATATGATGATATATTATTATTTATATATAAAATTATATATATTATTTTTACATAATATTTTATTTTAAGAGTTATGTTAAAATCTTGAAAGACAACTCTTAAAATTTGTAATTTTTGAAGAGTTGTCTTTACAAGATAGATAATGATAATAATTGTGAAAATTAATTAAATATAAATGATGACATATTTAACGTAAGAATAAATTATTATTAAGATTTTTCGTCTCTAACTGATATATGTAATTTATAGTCTTTATTAGATAAATTACGATAGTAATAGTAAAAATCTAATAGTAGTTTTTAATGAAGTTTAATATGATTTAAATAAAATTTGTTTAGACATCGATAGAACAAAGCTTCGTTATGAATACTGTTAATACCAGCGTCAATTGCTATGTCTAATATGTTCCTGTTTATCATTAACTTTCAAGGTTCTTAGCTCTTTTAACTTAGTTTCAGAAAGTTAAATTATAAATCATATTCAAAGTACTCTAAATTCTTAAACATTGGCTGAAGAAAACTAGCTTTGAATCAATCCTAGGCATCTTTGATTTCTTCCATTGTGTTAGAACGGAGAGAAGAGAGAGTGAATCAGAGTGCACGAAGAGGGAGAATATGAGGTAATGATTTTTCTTTGGGCCAAGGGGTCTGCCAAGTGAAGGATAGGGGTGATTGGTGTGATGCTGCAGATTCTGATGATGGTTGCTCTTTCTAATTGATATTTTTTACGCACCAACCCAATAAAAATTTTCCTTTGTGCTTGTTGAAGTCAACAATTGTGTCTCTTGGAAGAGATTTGGGGATTGTTAGAGGTTTTTGTGGGGTTTGAATTAGTGGAGAAAGTGGAGTGAGTTATGAAAGAATGATGATTGTGCTAGAAATAACGGCCACCGAGTGAAAGGAAGGAGAAGAGGGAGAGACATGGCAAATTAGATACCGTTATTATTTGGCTTCTTTTAATAGATTTTTTCTATTTTTTAAAATTATAGTTAATATTTAAAGTTAAATACTAAGGTGTCGATATTTTATAACATTTAAAGTTTTTATTATAAAGATGTTATTTTTTTAAATCAAAATTTGTCTATATTGATTAAACAGATAAATTCAAGGTATAATAATCAGATCTATAATCATTTTATTAGATAAATCAAAATTTGATAAACATGATTGAAATTCAAATTTAGGTTTTTTTAATTATAATATTTTTTAAAATTTTGTTAATCTTTAAAATAAAATATTATTCACCTTGGAATCACAAGATCTTGCATACATATAAAATTAAAGTTGATAATTAATGGAGAGAAAAATAATAAAAAATCATTTGAAGGTGACAAAAAGCTGTTTATATTCTAGACTTTTTGTAGTTAGGTAAATGATGAGCTTCCCTTTGAATAATTCATTTGATGAATAGAAAAATTTTACAGATTGATTCCACTCTCTAGATGTTATTGAAAAATTATAAATAAATAAATAGAATTAATTTGGTTTTGACTCATTAATGGAAGAGACTTTGACTTGTTATAATCACATTTCTCCAGAACTGTCCTCGTGGCAGATCCTCAATGGCCAATGAAAAATATAATATTTATTTAAAATAATAATGACGTATAATTACATTAATCACAAAGTGTTTAAGGATTAAATACTCATTATATATATATATTTTTTCTTGACCTCGACAAAAGTATTTGAAGGGTTAAAGCCAGTTTTCTTCTTAAAAACAAATTAAAAATAAAAGAAGCTTCTATTTTTTTTGTTGTAATAATTCAAATGTTTATAATGTTTATACATTAGTTTTAATGAATCTTAGCCTAATCTTCTAGAAAACTGACTTCCTCTGTTGATTATTTTGACCCTCTAGAACCCACCACCATCCTCAACTGTTACAGTCTCTTTCAATGACCGAATCACCCTCCTTCTTCCTCAGCCTTACTTATATATTTTCAACTTAATCGTTTCTGAATCTCCTAATATCAAAAACTCAAACCAAAATTTCCCTTCTTTGTGTTTACATGGAAATGGTGGCTAAAGAGTTCAATCATGTTCTCCAAGGAGAAGATGACGAAGCAGAAGAAACACTTTCTCTTTGTGATTTCGCAGTAAACAGCAATACAGAAGATTATAACAACTGGAAGGATAAGGGGTTCGACATTGAAGATCAAGGAGAAAGGTCAAGCTCTGAAGATATCTTCGAGTTTTCAAGCGAAGAATTTTTTACATCTTCAACTAATTACCCAACAGACAACGTTATGTTCTGTGGAAAACTCATTCCACTCAAGCAACGTGTTGTTCCTGAACAAACCCGGATCATAAACGACATCGTTCTCCAGCAACGAAAACGACTTGAGAAAAAATCAGCGATCATTAATTACAGGCCATTAACTCGGGGGAAATCGAGGTGGTATTTGTTTGTGTTTGGATATGAAAGGTTTCCTTCTGAAATGGAGCTGAGAGATATAAAGAACCGGCAGAGTCGTCGGAGGGATGTTAAAGATAATGCAGCTGTAACAATGTTTAAATTCAACGACGACAATGGAGGTGAAATTGGTAATGATAAAAGTAATCACAAAAAGGGTTTGTGGAGATTGCTTAAAGGTTTGGGATGTAAAAGCCTGAAAGCAAATCCTGTTGCCAAGGCATCGTTTGGGCTGCGATCTCCATGTTCGTGAGGAGCTGCTGTAGGGAAGCGTTTAGTAATAAGTTGAGGATTGTTTTTCTGGTCTTTCTTTTTATTGTCTTAGAATTGTTTTAGAAAGAACCTTCAGACTGCAGTCTACGTACAAGTGATCAGATTTCCATAATAAAAGAATATCCAAATTAGATGAAACGAAAATATTTTATTTACATGCACGTTGTTCTAATTCTTCATCGGAGCTCTTCCAATTTCATGTCATGTGGATTCAAACTGAATTTATTAGAATTTAAATCTGATTCAATCCTATCAGATATCGTGATTAGTAAACAGCAAAGAAAAATTAACGGAAGCAGACGTGACGCTTTTATTTAATTTTCCCAGCAAGTCTACATCATTTTAGTGCTTTCCATGTCATAGATTCAGGAATTATTTCGCTCACAGCCTTCTTTCGTTTATCTTTACTTGAAAATGTAGTCTTGCTATTGGACGGCTTCTACTTTAGTTTTCTAAATTCATAATAATGTTGATGTTCATTTCTCCTTGCGTATGTCTGAAGCAAAATCACAGTAATTCATATGAATCTAATTATCTTTTGGCTTAATTTCAGGGGAATTAAATGGAAATTCTCCCCTTCTTTAGGCGATACTTTTGTTCTCATTCTCTTATAGCTGACTCTTACATCCCAAAATTTAATTTTTTATATTATACATTAGATATTATATTATATAATATAATTTTTAAAAAATTATATAATAATAAAAATAATAAAAAATATAATTAATACATCACCATATTAAAAATTATCACAAATACTTTTAAAAATTTAAAATTTCTCATATACCTTCTTATTATATTATTATTCTTTTTAAAAAATATATTAATCGATATCAATAATATGTATTATATCATATAATATATCTACTATATCATATTAATTTGATATACTTCATGATACATATTATTTTTCATCTGTATCATATCATAAGATACTAATAACTATGTTTAACACAAATAATATAGAAAAGAATGAAAGTTACATAAATTGACGGTGCGGTGTTCCAAAATTTAATTTCCCTTTTCCTAATATGGTAGACAAAATTTTTCCCTTTTCATAATTAGAATAACTTCCAAAAGCCTAAATGAGTATTACTTCATACAACACATCAAAATTTAGAGGTAGGAAGGCAGTAACAATCAAGCTTTTTAATTCTGCCTTGAATTCTATTTCTTCTTTCATCGATGAACAAGGGCTCTACCTTTCTTCGCTCCCACTGTTGTTCACCATTGACACTGGCTAACATACACTGTGATAGTTGATTATTGTCCTCTTTTCCTTTTTGATTGCTTCTGCTCAAGGAAACTGCAGCAAACATAGTTACAATAGTTAGCTCAAGATGCAGCAAAGAGTGAATATCAAAGGTTTCTACTAGGAATAGTCAAATTGCAGAATCGTTAAGGTGGGTTATACCTTATCTTTTCATTCAAGATCAGACTCCTTGAAGCAGCCCTTTCCATAACACTCTTATAATATTGTGTAAATGGGGCATTGCTGCTGTGCTTCTCAAGCTGGCAAGGGAAATCCATCAAAGTGAGATGAGACTGTTGGATTTATCTAATCCAAAATTTATTATTAGATCAAACAAACCTGAAGAAATGTTTCAACAGACTGATGATCTTTCGGTGAAAATACCACCTCATCTCTCTTCTTTTGCACAAATTCAATGTTCTGCTCCACCTATATTGCCAGAAAAAATGCTCGTCATAAAATGGAATATCAAGGTTCTGTTCAATGAGAAATATGACCATCAGATTTAGAACAACCAGCAAAACATGCTATAGAGGAAACAGAAAACTAAGGCTTTTCACACTCGTCAATATGGTTTACACAGCTTGGTTTCAGCATCAAAATCATTTTGGGAAAGCATAGATTCCAAATGAAAGCTAGGTCTTGTGCTGGCAACAGGTTTCAATATCTTTGAAGCTCAAGAATTTGTGCCATGGGGCTTTCAGCTCAACCAGCAAATTACCATTCCATGCATATGCATGATATGCTATTCCTTTCTTAAGTTCCTTATATTGCATTTCTACAATTATTAAATGGGAGCAAGACAGTAGCAAACAGGTAGGCCATTTTTGTCGCTAGATGTTCTTATAATGAATTCTTGTTAGGGTGGAGGTACAAGAAAACATTGAATTCATTCATAAGAATGCTTACCATATCAACAAAGCGCTTCACAACTCGCCGGCAACTCTCAATAGTAGTTTTTTCAAGAAATTTCCTTATACGGATTAGTGGAATGGTCGCCAACTCAGGAAAGGAAATGTGGTAGCTCCAATGAGCAAAGTGCACAGAAAGCAGTTCAATGGCAGCAAAAACACACTCTTCCTGGAAGTTTCGGGATTTCAGCAAATATTTTGGCAACTGCACCATAAATTTCAAAAATTAGTCATACCTGAAATATAGGATATACACTTCTTGACAATGTATTAGTTTAAAAGAACAATGAGTGATCAGGAAGAAAATAATATACTCAAGTCAGATGCTGATGCTGTGTAAACCATATAAACAAATCAGGCAGTTAAAAAGAACTGGAATTTCAACATGCAAGAGCAACATTACTAATTTCTGACCTTCACTGTAGATGAAAAGTTGAAGTCCTTCCCAAGCTTCCCACCCTCCCTCCCTATTTTATATTCCAAAATATCCAACACCAATGTAGTGACGGGGATGAAAATTCCACTAGAACTAGAGAGATGATTTAACCACTCAATGCATTTGCGTCTTAAAGGCAAATATCTTGGTCCTGGAAAAAGTACAGCTATTCCGTTTATAATCTGAATGATGATATATATCAATGGCTGAAGATCATAATCACATACATTATGTGATATAAATGTAACCCAGATATCAATGCAGTTAGTAAACTGCCAACTGCATATCTTCTTCACTGCTTCCTGCATATAAACAATAAAAACAGAAAATGATGAAAGCATTCCTCTGGGTCACAAAATTCAAAATAATCTAATTCTTATTAACACGAAGTCTAATCAGCAAGTGAATAATCTCTGAATGGATATGTAAAGCATGCAAAATACATCTGCAAACCTTTTTCTTTGTTCGTAGACCTAACTGCAGTATTCTAGACATTTTCTGGATGGAAATCATAGCCTTGCTTGATGATTTCTGCAGATCTTGAGAGCATAGCTCAACAAAAGAGTTCCTTAGAAATTGCATGTGTTTGATTAAAGCTGGCTCCACAAACTTGCAGTGACCAATGAAGGCTTTGAACATCTTAATTAAGCAAATATCAAAGAAATCTGAACTAAACATGGAAGACACATCTTTTAAGAGGAGAAAGGCGTGAGATGATAGAATCTCTTCACCCGTTGCCCACAAATGAACCCCAATCTGCATTAAATTCAAAATGTAGGGAATGAGCTTAAATAGCATAAAAACTGATTGTGATAAAATATATCGATATAAACTATGGATATCACATTTTCGCAAAACTGCAAAACAATCAAGTTCCAAGATATTTCTATTCACTGCACTGTCTCAATGTGAAAGCCCCATGACATAAAAAGTCAATGTGGTTGTAATGACAGTGTAATACAAATGAACTCATACAAATATCAACAAACATCTTGGTTATACACTGACAAAATGTCTAAACCTGATTAATAATAGAACATAACATACATAATTTTACATAAAAAATACCTTGATGAGTCTAAGCAGTAAAGGAGGAAAAGAAGCAAAAAATACTGCAGAAGCTCTCAGTCTGCTTAAGGATAAAGCTAATATCTCAGAGTCTGTAGCCTGATTCAGCATGAACAGGGTACTTCTCAAATAAGACTTGATAAGTGGCCTCAGAGTTTTCCATTTTGGAGTATTCTTCAGTTCCAAAATGGTCCCCCTCTTGCTAGATGTGGATGAAATTCCCAGCATCCCACGGAATACATTATCAGTCTCATGAAGCACAAATGTCAATGTCTTGCAAAAGGTTTCACTGTCATGAAATCTATAGCCTGAGTCAGTATCTAGGGTACCAGTTGATTCAGCTCCATAGTGGCATGCAGCTCGATATCCATTTAATAGACTAATAAGGGCCGGAACACTCTGCTGCTCTTTAACTAGGTTACACCAAGAATTAACAGCAGAGCTAGTCAAGAGCTTGTTCATACACGAATTTGGGCCATCTTCATTTACTGACTGTATGTCATCATTACTTGTCTCATCATCATCTGAATACTGTTATACAGGAAAATACAATGAAAATTAACGAATGGAAAAACCAGAAAAATTAGATAAATAAGGTTAAATCTGAGGATTTAAAGGCCAAACTCTTGATATTTATAAAAAAAAAAAAAATCAACCTTCACAATTGGGAAAGCATGGTCAAACCCATTACAAGTGCGTAATTTCAAAGATGTGGAAAATCAGAACATAAAACTACTTAGTCAATATATACAGCAGTAATTATATAAACAACTACATCAGTCCAGAACATTATATCATTGAGATATCAATCGCAAAGTAGAAAAATGTCTTAAGTAACTTACAGAATCTTCATTTCTGGATGATTTAAGACCACTATCATGACTTTCCAAAAACCTTGAAAACTCTGGATCCTGAAAATTTCCATGTAGAATTGCTTCATCAAATAAATAAAAAATGAGAAAAGACACTGAGATGAAAAGGAGAACCACCTTATCAAGATCTGTCACACAATTCACAAAATTTTGGGGCAAATTCTAAAAATAAAGAGGATCCTGATTTTAATTCATGAACATTCATATATTCTGAGGTCTCCTCAGAAAATTGATATTTTGAAGGATCCTCTTACCTTTGTTTTCAGTCTTTCCAATTTTTTCATTTTACTCTCAAGTTCTGAAAGAATTTCCTGGTTCTGAGCAGATGACTCCAGACCAACTCCGTTCTCTGTATATGAACTTATGATAAAATTTTAACAAAAAGATGACCAAAGGAAAAGAAAAAAATATGATACCCAAAAAAATTTGTAAACACAAGTTACAGAAGGAGTAATAAGATCTTCACCTTCTAGTTGAATTTCAGCTACATATGTATCACTTGAGTCCTGCTCATAAAGTATTAACATTAATATTGAAAGACCTACCAGAGGAATCAAAGGGAAAATTAAAAAAATGATATTGCATGATAGGTTTCAAAACCTCTGAAAGATATCCATCACTGCCTGAATTGGATCCCTCAACGTCACTATCATCTTCACTAAATATTTCATCAAGGGATGTCTCCTCAATATCAATACCTTCATGGTTTCTGAGGACAAAATTGAGATTTTTCAAATTACTGGTTCAAGACCAATATATATTTAACTATCAAATAAAATCCTTTAAGAATTCATATAGCATGACATAGTAAAAACAAAACAAACTATTTTACAGTAAATTAATTGGTCGGTTGCAATTTCAAAATTTTACCTTCTATTAGACAATTCTTGTGAATCTTCTTCCTTAATTTCAGCTGCATCCCTCTCATTTTCTATAGGAATTGAATTACAAGAAACATTACATATAAATTACATTAATCAAGTAGAAATTTAACCAAAGCTTATTGCTTCTATAATAAAAACTGATGAACTAATCCACTACTTAAAACGACCTAGAATAAACTTTAACAAAACAAATGCACTACAAGTTCATGTTAGCATTTTATTAAACGTTCCAAAGCTTAGAAAAAATGGATATAACCGACCCAAAAAAAAAAAAACCCCTTACTTTTTGAAGCTTTCTTCTTGAACATAGACTTAACCTTTCTTTTTCTTCTTAACACAGATTGCAGATTCTTCTTGGCGAACTTCCTTGCTTTCTTCCCCAGTTTTCCCATTTTTTAAATCTAAAACCCTAAAAAAAAAAAACTTGGTACTAAAATCGAATCGAAATAATTCTATTATCAATTAAGAAAATTATCAACAATTGTGAAATGAGAGAGAGTTTGCGTACCGGCTAGAGTAGCTGGAAACCGCTCGTTGTGAAAACAGAGAAGTGGAATATCCAAAAGTACAGAGTACTTTGTTATGGTTCGGCGATTAGTTCACTGCATGGAAAAGTTCAAAAACCCAGGGTTTTGGTATTGAAAGAGAAGACTTTAAAGGCATTAATAAAAGTCATAGGGCTATTTTAGTAATTCCGAAGCGTATCGGACTGCTCGCTTGGGCTGGGCAAAGGATTTCATTTTGGGCCTGTCAATCGCTTCACATTTGTACTTAAATTGGTAACAATTTTTTTTTTTTTAATCAATTGAATTAAATAAAACCAGAATAATAAGATAAAACGGCGGAGAGATCTTCTTCCCCGCGGAGCTTTAACGAGTTGTGTTCTCGGCGATTCGCAAGGGCAAATTAACCATTCTCGATTCGCCTGGTACTTCTCTCTTTATATTTGAATTTATTTGTATGTTTTTGGAATTCTTTAATTTTGTTAAGAGAAATTCGGCGAAATTGATAAAGAAAGAGAAAGTAACGTGCCTATTGTTTCGTTTCGATTCGTTCCATGAATGATGGACGAGCTCAATTAAGCTTACGTCACTTCGTTTTAAGTTATTATTTTCCTTGCATCATTATTACAACTTCATTTCCGTTGTTTCCCTCAATTTTCCAGCAGCCAAACAGGAGCCTAGGTTTTTTTTTTTAGTTAGTATAAGGTTTTTACGTTTATATTGAACTAAAGAGAAATAGTTAATCAATTATTCTGTTGTGTTTTTACGTTTACATTGAATTGACGAGAAATAGTTAATCAATTATTCTGTTGTTTTTAGGTTTTTGAGCGAAGATGATTTATACAGCAATCGACAATTTTTACTTGACTGATGAGCAGCTGCAGAATTCATCTTCGAGAAAAGACGGTATTGATGAAGCAACAGAAACTACTCTAAGAATCTATGGCTGTGATCTCATTCAAGAAAGTGGCATTTTGCTTAAATTGTATCCTGCTTTTGTGTTATTCTTAGTGTTAGAATGTTAGTTGTTACATGGTTCATCCATTTACTTTGTATTATTTATATTATTCCAGTTACATTGTTTCCTATGATCATAATTATAGACCTCAAGCTGTAATGGCCACTGCTCAGGTTCTATTTCATCGTTTCTATTGCAAGAAATCATTTGCTCGTTTTGATGTGAAGGTTAGTTTTGTTTTCTAGATGACTGAAATCAGAAGGAAGGTTTTTTGAAATGTGAATATGGTATTGCTTCTGGGTGTTTTAGGTGGATTATGCATCTCATTTTGTGTATTTTTGTCCACTAGAGTAAAGGTTTTTGTTTAAAAATTTAAGGCTAATTGAAATCTGTATTATTAAAAGAAATGCAAAGCCATTCTTTTTATTTGGTTAGATTTATTCATGTTGTAATATCTTGATGACTTGTGATGATATCTTGTAGATCGTGGCTGCTAGTAGTGTGTGGCTTGCATCAAAGCTGGAGGAGAGCCCTAGGAAAGCCAGGCAAGTCATCATTGTTTTCCATAGAATGGAATGTAGAAGGGAGGGCTTACCTATTGAGCATTTGGATGTCTTTTCGAAGGTTAGTATTGATATTATGCACGTATTTATTCAACAATTTTGCTGTGTATAGGTTTCTTTTGGCTGAAAGTTTTGTGACAGTTGTTGAACTGACTGTATGAGTGATTAGGTTATCATTTCAAGTGTTATTGCGCTTCTAGAAGCCCTTGTTTGCTTTGTTTATCCATTTGTGGACTAATTGTTTACACATAATTACTCATGTTATGCAGAAATTTTCAGAGTTGAAAGTGGAATTGAGCAGAACAGAAAGACATATATTGAAAGAGATGGGTTTTGTTTGTCATGTTGAACATCCTCATAAGTTCATATCAAACTACCTTGCCACCCTTGAGACACCTCCAGAGTTGAGGCAAATTGCTTGGAATCTAGCAAATGATAGGTATGCCTTGCATCAAGCTTACTTTTGAGCACATTTCTTCTTTTTTAATCTTTTTTTGGGGTCCCAATTTTTTGCATCACAATTTATGTAAAATTAATCCTTTATTGTGATAATTTTTGGATAGCACTTGGTTTATATTGATTAAATAATCATGTGCTCGAACTTTCTCTGCTACCTATTCTGATGAATGTATGCTCATGGTGTATTTGTGAAGCCTCAAGATAAAGAATAGTACACTCTTTAAATTTTTGTTGGCCAAACCATGTTCAATTCTTCAAGTGTATTAGAATTTTTAAGTTTGACAAATTAGGTAAAATAGAGAAAGTTCTTCAAAATACTTTAGTTTCATTTAATTAAATTAGCCATTAAACTTATTCGTAGGAAGACTGATTTTAAGAATCATAGGAAGTAGAGGTTTTTCTTGTGAAAAGAATTGTCTGAGATAGGCTCTAAGAAAGAGAATGTTCTGACTTCTGAGTTGTAGAAGTGAAAGAGGTACATATACATATGATTACAATGCATATTTTGGTGTTGTTACAAGTCATAGTAACAAAAGAAGCATATTGGGAGTAGCGTTACAATTCTTTAATTTATAAGATTTGGCTTAAACTCTTAGATGATTCTCATATTGAATGATAAGGATCTTGTGAAGGTGTTAGAGACAGCAAGGCTAGAGCAAGAGTTGAAAAGATGTGGGCCTTTTGAGGTCTCATTAGACGTTAAGACTTTCTTTCATCTGACTGGTTTAAAATTAAAGTTGAATGGGCTGTTTCTGTTACCCATTTTTTGTGAATCAATATTGGTGTTCTTATCTAAAATGTGCTGTGTTTTTTCATGTTTAGTTTCATAAAATGTTGTAGAATAGTTTGAGTTATGGCTCTATAAAACCTTTCTCAAAGTTGATTATCAAATCTGGTTGCCTTATTGAAGGTTTTTTAAGTGGAAGAGATGGTATTAAACAAGATGGTTTGTGTAAAGAGTCATGCTCTAACCATGCACCCAAAAGAAACAAAAGGATGGTTAAATAGAGGAGGAACTTCTGTGCACACCATTCAATTTTTAGTATTTTGTTAGCAGTTCATTATGTTCCACTGTTTGTAGCCATTATATCATTTTAGTTTCTTCTGATGGTTGAATTGTTGATTTACTCTCTTTCTGGAATAGTTTGCGTACAACATTGTGTGTTCGATTCAAGAGTGAGGTTGTGGCTTGCGGGGTTGTGTACGCTGCTGCGCGGAAGTTTCAGGTACCTCTTCCAGAGAATCCACCGTGGTGGAAAGCATTTGATGCAGAAAAATCTGGAATTGATGAAGTTTGTAAGGTTCTGGCTCACTTGTACAGCCTTCCAAAGGCACAATATATACCAGTTTCTAAGGATGGAACTGTATTTACATTTTCTATTAAGTCTGTGGATTCACAACCTCAGTCAACTCCAAAGGTAATATATTTCTTCTTTGTCTTTTAGGTTCACACTGTCGCTCTTGTAATCAAATTAATGTGGTGCTGATTTTTCAATTTTTTTTTTCAGGAAGTTCCACAAAGTCCATCTGCTAATAATGACACCACTGTTAGCAAGACAACTTCAGCACCTGTTATTCCTGAATCTAATGGATCTAAGGGTTCAATACTAAAAGCAGGAGTTGATAAGCTGAAGGAGTCTAAGAAGAGTGATGATGAATCCAAGAACATACCCACTGAAGGAGAGGCAAGAGAAGAGCTTGTACAGAAATCCAAGTTTGAGCACCGGTCAGAGGTGACTGGGGAAAGAAGCAAGGACAGAGACAGGGAAAGGGAGAAAGATAGAGATAGGGAGAGAGACAGGGAGAGGGACAGGGACAGAACAAAAAGCCGAGATCGTGATAGGGGCAGAGATTCTGACCGGGAACGAGAGAGATCTGATACTGAAAGAGACAGAGTTAAGGATCGAGGTCATCGTACTAAGGATAGATCTAAGGATTCAGGTGAATTATCAGTATCTTTCATCATCATGGTCCTACGCCTAGGCCTAAACTGTATTATTAGTTTTGTAAATGTTTTTTATTCTAATTATCTTGTTTGAAGTATGTTAAATGTGGATTTTTATTCTGAAAACAGGAGGACATTCTGAGAAATCAAAACGCCATTCATCACGAGGTAGGCATCTCACATTTCTTTGTTTTATAATTAATACAAATTTCTTCGTTCTTGGTTTTGAGCTGAAAGTTTGTTTTATCATTTTCAGACCGTGACTACTATGGCTCCGGTTATTCTTCAAGGGAGAAGGATCGTCATAGACATTATTAATATCGATAAACTGCCACAACTTAGAACCTTCAATCATTCGTAAAGGTTTGCCTTAGCCTCTCCCAAATTTTAAGGATCTGAAAAAAAAAGTAGCCATACCCTAGCAGTTTTATTCAAGATGATTATATGCAGGAGCATAAAATATTACATGTTGTACTTGAATTTTATTTAAGAGTACAGATAATCTTCTGATTTCTAGATACACAATCTTGATTTGGTGATTAATTTTTGTACAATGTTATTTGACAACTAAGCCTTTTCTTGGCCACCCAATTGTGTGGGCACATGCACATTCCCAGTACATTACCAGCTGGTCATTTTATGGTGCAACTCTGGAATATAATTACAGAAATCTGTAAAGCTGCCATTAGCGTGCTATTATTTATCTTGTGTAAGTGTATTGATTAGGATTTATAATAAAATAACAGTAAAGTACTAAATTTACTGGTGGTGCTGTAGCCTTTTTCTGTCATGTGCCAATCTGGAAATGCTAAGAGCTTTTACTACTAATGTCTTCAGTATCAGATCTTAGAAGAATAATTTTTTTTTTTTGAAAATAAACGTGGAAGAATAATGTTGAATTAGGAGAAACTGAGTGTGAGCATGCTTTTTGCCGGGAATTGTTTTTTACCCAAATTTTGTGTTTTCTAGAATTTTGAGTGGGTCATTTAAGAAGCAGGCAAAGTGTTGTGGATCTTTGTCATCGTTGCCAAAGATTTTGTCGGTTCAATGATAGAATTTAGAGCTTTTTAGCAAAGCTTGTACAAATTCTTATAATTTTTTACTGGAACATATCATAACAAGTGAAAAATACTTCAAACTCTATTCAAATGCATCACTTTTTTTGTTTTTTTTTTCCTGGCGAAAATAAATAAAAATAAAATAAGGTTGTAAGCAAAGGAAGCACGTGATGTCATTAATGTCACCACCCAAAAACATGCCTTTTTATTAAATAAATAGTCTGCGTCGATGTCATTTCATAAAGATAACCGTAGTTGTTCGGACCACATTCGCCACACTCATGTACGAAAATTACTTTGTTGGCTAAAGGATTATTACTACAAATTGTTTTCCGACCCTAAAACCATCTCGAAGAACCATAAAACGGGCAATTCAAACCCCATCCTTGTCTCATAAGCACAAGCGCATGCTCCCTTACATTCTCCTTTAATTTTACCACCCCCAAAATTTATAAAATGTTTATCCATCTTGCTACTCCCCCCTTTGTTTGGCTTTGCCTATGCCAAACTAGTCGTTTTCCCTCATTGTTGCTTGAATTGAATGGAAACCACACCATGTCATGTTGCCCTCCCCACAATACTGGGCCAACCACCACTTGGTTAGAACTTTACGATTTAGTCAAGTCAATATGTTTGGTCTCATTAGTAAGTAAGATCGAGAAAAAAAAAAGTTGAAGGGGTTTGAGCCATTGAACCTACGACATGTAGACCTCCACATGTCTCCCTTGTTGCTTGGTGATGCATCTTATTGCTACTTGCACAAGCTCCAAACATGAACAATTATCACCCTACTTGACTTCTTGAGCCACGACAACACATTTCAAACTTGGAAGTTGTCACTTCTACATCTACAACTCCTTTTAGGTGTTTTTTGGTAATAAATAATTAAGAAAAGAGAAGAAAAAAAATTGAGAAAGAAAAAAAGAAATATATAAAATAGTTAAGATAAAACTGTAATTTGATTATATAATTAGAGATATAAGTGACATTAATCTTATTATATATTGTATAATAACAAAAATACTATTTGGCTATTAAAATTAATAAATAAAAAAAATTAACTTTTCAAACTAAAAAATTGGAGTGTTTGGTTCATCAAAGTTTGAGGTGGGAATTTATGAAACCAAGGGGGGGAGAGGGTCTTTTCATTATAGATTGGCGTCACAATGTATTTGCCAATAAAGATAGTTTAGTTAGTGGGTGAAGCAAAGGATAAGGAAGAAAGAACTGACAAAATTTATGACAACAACAGACAGAACACAAACGGAAAGATGGTGAAAGGTGGTTGTTGTTAGATAAGGGAGGTTGTTGGCTTGTCGCCGTTACACAAAAAAGGAAATTGTTAAAATTTCAGTGTTGCATAAATCCATAATAACAGAAACCGAACCAAGGGAGCACCATTTTTCTGTTTAAAAAAAAAAAAGGGTGGATCCGAACAAAACCAGGCTGTTTATTGTTCCATTTCCCAATCTTTGAAGCTTTCTTTCTTCGCCAAGAATCCTCTCACACAAATAAGACCTTTCTACATGTTTCTTCATTACTACGGTTTTTGTTTTTGTTTTGTACAAAGGAAAATAGAAGCCGAAAAAACACTTTCATTCAGAGAGATCTCAGTGGTTTTTTCACTTATATTATAACAGGTATCTGGGATTTTGTCCATTTCCGTCTCAGTGAAGTGTACCTTAAATTGGAAAACTTCATCTGGGTTTCATGATTTCTTATCAACCAGTTTTGTTTTTCTGTTTAAAATTTGACACATTTATCCACCTTTTGTCTTACCATGTAAATCGCTTTGCCATTCTCTTTTAACCGGTTTGATCTGGTTTTTGTTTTTGTGATCTATTTTGTCCATTTTTGTATCATTCATGTCAGTCTCTGTTATTGTTTCCTCTTCTTTGCTTTGCATTTATTCTTGTCAAAGGTTGAACTTTTTGTGTTTTTTCTAAAGATCTTGCAGTTTGTGAACCCAGGGAATTTGGCATTTGTTGCCTAGTTAGAACAAATGCTTCAAAGTTTGAATATTTTTATCTGTTGGAGTGGCGGGTTCATGGCAATTTTACTGTTTATTATCACGTCTAAATTCTTTTAATGATGCTTTTTATGATAGTGTTCATCGTTGATCTGTCTCTCTACATTTAATCTTTTTTAAATGGTTGACCTTTTTTTTTTTTTTACCCCTCTTGAGGATGATGGCCATGATTTGAGACTTCTTCTAAGAACGGTGTACCTAGTTATTTTGGTAGTTTACTTTTACAATTTGGTCTTTTACTTGCTTGTTTCAACTGTTTGATGTTGAGGCTTTAGTTTCTCCCAAATAATTAGAATTTGAGTTTAATAACAGTTTACATTATGCTAGATTTGCAATTTTTTCCGAATTTTTTGGTAATTTTTCTTTTCATTTGATTCATTTGGCCTGAAATTGACTTGTTTGCCTTTTTTACTTCATAGATGAGTTTTTAGGAAATGGGGAGGAAAGGGAGTTGGTTTTCTTCTGTGAAGAGATTTCTTAGCCCTGAATCAAAGGAAAAGAAAGATAAGGTTTGGATTTTTTAAAATTTTCTTATTTTCATAACTTGATATTGTGAATTAATTTTGCTTTTCTGAATGTGTTTATGATGGAAACTTGTTGGTTTTGCTCTATAGAATAACAATAAATCAAAGAAAAGTTGGTTCAGAAAGCATGGGAAGTCAGATCTGGTTTCTGTGCCTGAAGAGATCACCATATTAGCTGTGCCTGCTTCCACTCCTCTGGTTGCTCCAGTTGAAGATGTTAAATTAACCAAAGCTGAGAATGAGCAGAGCAAGCATGCTTACACCGTGGCTCTCGCCACAGCTGTGGCTGCAGAGGCAGCTGTTGCAGCTGCTCAGGCTGCTGCAGAAGTTGTTCGCCTCACTGCTGTTGTGCGTTACCCTCAAAAATCAAAGGAAGAAATCGCAGTTATCAAGATTCAAACAGCATTCAGAGGATACTTAGTATGATAATTACCCATTTGCTTCTACTTTAATGCACATAAACTCATAAGCTGGAATTTGGAGGTCTTAAGAATTTACTGAATTCAGTTGTTGATCAAACTTAAAAAAATTAATATAATTATGTTATTAGTAAAGGTTTTACTTGACAGACCATTCATGTGCCTTGCATTATTTGCCTGCTTGTATAAGTGATCTCTTACTAGGTTATTCAAGCATTCACAGTACATAAAGGGCATTAAGAACAATTTAGGAAACTAGAGTAATGAAAGATAATTGTTATATTCCTTAAAATATAATGCCCCATTAGCAAGCAATGAGCTTTATATGTGACTGGGTTCTTGCTTTGAGCATTTCAGGCAAGGAGGGCCTTGCGGGCTTTGAGAGGGTTGGTGAGGCTGAAATCAATGATACAAGGACAATCTGTTAAGCGGCAAGCAACTACCACATTAAAATGCATGCAGACTCTTGCTTGTGTTCAGGCTCAGATTCGAGAAAGGAGGATTAGGTTGTCAGAGGAGAACCATGCTCTGCAACAGCAACTCCAACAAAAACATGAGAAAGAGCTGGAGAGGTTTAGTGCTTCTGTAAGTGCTGTCATTCTATACTCTTAGCCTTTGGCTTGAGAGTGTTAAAATATGTGGTGAATGGTATCCCCACTTTTGTTTTTGTATACATAAATTTTAATTTCACACACTTTTACAGCAAGTTGGAGAAGAATGGAACGATAGCATACAGTCTAAGGAGCAAATTGAAGCAAAACTACAGCACAAGCAAGAAGCTGCTATGAGAAGAGAGAGGGCATTGGCTTATGCATTTTCTCATCAGGTATCAGACTATACTCTTTCTTACCATCTCTGAAATATTAATTTGTGGCCTATTTTTTTAATTTTGAAAGAAAAAACAATTTAAACCTGGGATTTGATTGGTGAGGAGGCACATGTTATTTATTTGTTCCTTTAACTAAAGAGGATAGACTGATTTGAGAAATGCCACTAATGTGCATTGTTGTTTATTCTTCTGTATATTTTCTCTCCGGCTTATACTTTCTCGTGTACTGACTGTTATTAAATTTAGTTTTAAGGTTTCTGAATTCTGTCTTTCGAATATGAATTTTTCTAGGGAACCAAAAACTGTGATGCTTCTAGATGAATGGGGCTTTTGATTGATGGTTTTTGTTTTAACTATGGAAAATACTAACTGAGGGAAGTTAGTCTCCAGAATATAGAGTGATTGTGTACCATTGATTATTCTCTTGTCATGCAGCTTTTATATATTGGTTAATCGAAAAATATGTTCATGTGGAATTTAAATATCTTTTAATTGCTAAAAGTCTGTAATTTGCATCCTTTGGTTGAACTACATAGTAGAGTTAATCTGGATGATAATTTGTTTAACAGCATGTCTTGAAGAACTCTTCAAAATCTGCAAATCGAACATTTATGGATCCAAACAATCCCCACTGGGGTTGGAGTTGGTTAGAGCGATGGATGGCAGCCCGACCATGGGAGAATCGAAGCACTGTCAATAATTTTGACCATGGTTCTCTTAAGAGTGCAGCAAGCCATGCCACGTCTATAGGGGAAATCAGCAGAGCATATTCACTTCGTGATCTCAATAAACCTTCCCCAACTGCACATAAATTAAACCGACTTCCCAGTCATAAATCACCTTCAACCCCTCCTTCCAGAGCACCATCTTCATCATCAGTAACCGATAAAATAAGACCACCAAGCCCACGGTGGAGTCAATGGGGTGGGGATGAAGACTCGAGAAGCATGTTTAGTGCACAATCTGAACAACACAGGAGGTACAGTATTGCAGGCTCATCAGTTGGTGACAATGAGAGTCTGGCAATTTCCCCTTCGGTTCCAAGTTACATGGCACCAACGAAGTCGACAAAGGCTAGATCGTGCCTAAGCCCGTTGGGAGCAGACAAAAATGGGACACCAGAGAAGGTGTTAATGAATTCTGCAAAGAAGCGGCTCTCATTCCACACTTCTCCAGCTGGGCCAAGGAGGCATTCTGGTCCTCCCAGGATCGAATCTATCTCCATAAAGGATATCAAAGTGCATACAGATGAGAAAGTTACCAATGGAATCATTGTCAGGTAGTGCAGGAAACACAACCAAAATAATAGAAAAAAAAAATTTAGATAAAAGTGCAGATGAAGAATGAATAAAAAGATGGGTTAAAACTTTGTTTTCAACTTCATTATCTTCCTTATCGGCTGCGCCATTAAGAGGTGCAGGGAAGAAAGAATGAATAAAAATGGATTATTGCTACATATATACGTGTTATATTTGTGGTGGACTGTCATCATCTTCATCTTCTTGAACAGCCACTCTAGTTAGAAAGATTACTTATCATTTAGCAGGATTGGTCTGGTGGGTGGTGATATTTGTTGATGATTTTTCTTGTTTGTCAAGTTTTAGTGTGAATTTTCTTTATGACTGAGTAAAATCTGGTGTATCTTTTCCCCATTATAATGCTTCATTTGGTTGCTTGGAACATAAGCAAAAAGTAGTGGAATCAAGCCACACTTTGTGAACAATTACTAACCAAATGGCACCACCTGTTTCAATTGAGAATTGTCAAAGACTTGCAATGAACGTTTGCTTTGAAATTTTTACGAGAATATCTCCCCAAGTACTCCACTTTTCATTGACTAAATAATCTAAAGTATATTTAAAAAATATATATTTTTATAAATTTAATAGGCCAAAGGACTATTTCCTACCCAAAGTATAGTGTAATCTCAACTTTTCATCCCGTTAACTATGAAAATCTCATTTACCCATTTATAAACTGTTAAAATTAATTGTTTAAATTTAAAGGACAAAATCATTATTTTATTTATAATATTAAAAATAAATTAAAATTTAATCTAGTTTTTCCCTAACTCCTAAAAACTAACCATTTCCCCTTAGGTTAAGTTTTAAAAAACAGTTTTATCGAGAGATGAAACTTTTCGACTTTTCAGGTCAGATCTCGATTGACCAACATTTCAGAGGAGAAAAGAGAGATGGTTGGAGTATGATGATGCCTCTGAAAAGTTTTGTCGTTGACGATGACGTTAGATTTGACATCAGAGATTGAAAGCTAAACCCTAAAGAGGTAATGTATTTTTTAAAACTTTACTTAGAGGAAAATGGTTAGTTTTTAGGGGTTAGGAGGGAAAAAGATAAAATTTTAAGGAGTTAAGGTTTTATTAATTTCAACTGTTTATGGGTGGGTAAATGAGATTTTTAAAATTAACGGAAAAAATCTGAGATAATACTTTGGGTGGAAAATAGTCCTTTGGCCAATTTAATATTTTAATGTCATAATTTAACGCCAGACTGAATCTAGATCAGTCTCGTTAAAGTTGAAAAGTCTAAAATAACCTTATTGAAGGTTGAAAATCATAGCTATATTGATATCCCCTCAACTGTAATGGGATCTATTCTCCTTATTATTGATACTAAAACTTGCGGGGTTTTTTCTGGTAGAACCCATTACAGATCAATCACATAAGATTTAATAAATCCACAAATAAATTATTTAATTCATGACAGAAACGGTCCCAAGTAGCGACACGTAACTGCCCTTAAACTCTTAAAAAGCCCAAGACCCGCACCCGCACCTGTACCTGCCTACTAGACCTAACGTCAGCTTCTATCCATTCATCCATGATCCATCAACATTCATTATCCAAACAATTCCTTATTTATTTTATTTTTTAAAAAACTATTTATTTATTTATCTATGCCGAACAATTATTTCCTTCATAATTAACTAAAGGCCCATTCTTATTCGGCGACTCATCTTCTTCCCTCACCGTGTGTATCTCGCACTCAAAACCATAAACTGTCCAATTTTATTTTTCCACAAATCTCAGGATTATACCAAGCTTCACATCTCCTCATTCTCAATAACACTTGAGTTAAATAGGAAATGGATTGATTTGATTTCGGTTCCAGCTGAAAACAAATGAGGTGAAGTCAAACTCGAGGCTTTTGACTTTCTGTCCGTACAGTTGGGGTTTCATCATTCAGAGTCGGATTCAATTGCGGCACCGGCACCGCTCTGTCGTCTGGCTGCTTCTTCTTCAATCGATCGCCCAGTCGCTTGTAACTTTTTCTTTTCTTACCGGCTTACTGTTCTTTATTGATGATTTGTGCGGACATGCTTGGTACGTGTTGTGAATCTATACGGAAATCTTGTTGAAATTGTTTTTGAGATACTGAGTTGTAATTGTTGATAGAAGTGATGGTGAGTGCGAATGATCCAATTGAGTCGTTTTTTAATTCGATTCAACATTTGAAAGATGCAATTTCACCGCTCGAATTAGGTATTAGAAAAGCGGCCAAAGATCTTGAGAGTTGTATGGCAATTCATAAGAAGAATGAAAACACTCTTGAATTGAATGTAAATGGAAACAGCAATAGCAAAATACACATTTTTTCTGTGAAGAAGAAGAGTGATGGTATTGATAATTATAGTAATAATAACAGAAACAGTAATAGCAGTGGGCAGTGTGTGGTTAGTGAAGAGAAAGGATTGTTGTCAATTAAGGTGCCAATGAAGACATTTTTAGGAATGTTTTCACCGAATCTAGGGAATGGGAAAGTTGGGGTGGTTTCCGAGAAAGGAGTGAGAGAGAGTTATTTGAATAAGGCCGATGGGTCTTGTATGAACTGCTTGCAGTTTGCTGTTACTTGGTCTTTGTTGGTTAATGGTTTCGTTCAGGCTTTGCTGAGTCCATTTAAGGCAGGCAAGAAACAGATTCAGAAAGTTGGGGATGAAGACAAAGGGCAATTGAGTTCATGTGCATATGATTTGAAATCTAAGAGTTTTTGTGAGTTTAAGCAAAGGGAAGCAAAAGATCAGACTGCAAATGTGTATACGGATGAGACTTTAGCACATGAGGTGAAACATGTGTCACTAGAGTGCTTTATTGGGTTTATATGTGACAATTTGATTCAAAACCTACAAAAATTTGATCAACTTATGCAGGAAAGTGATCAAAAGGGTTATGGTCATTCAACATCGGCCTCGACCTTGCTGCCATCTTCTTCTCAGTTTGATCATTGGAAGGCAGTTATAAGTATTTGGGAAGGTAGAAAATCTGATGTTAACGGATTCTTGGGGAACTTGAAGTTTGCGAGAGTGGGAGGTGTACCTTCTAGTATAGTTGGGGTAACTTCTTCAGTCAATGAAGATGGCGAAGGTGGTGTTAGTACAGCCAGTGGGGAAGAGACAGGGGGTAATTCACCACAGAAGCTGGCTGGTGGGATTTTTAGTATTCCTCTATCAAATGTGGAGCGTTTGAGATCCACTTTGTCTACTGTTTCACTGACAGAACTGATTGAGCTTGTACCACAATTGGGGCGATCTTCTAAAGACCATCCAGACAAGAAAAAGCTATTCTCTGTCCAAGATTTTTTTAGATACACAGAGTCTGAAGGTATGGTTCCTTATGCAGTTTAGTAGTTTATTCCATCTTGCTTTATGTTTTGTTTCTAATATTTTACTGGAAATATGCTTAACATCAAAACCTGTAGAGAAGTCATGAAACTATACTGTGGTAGAGTCTCATTGCTGGAACTGAAGAGTATTGGGTTTTATATACATATCATAGGCTTATTTTTCTTAGGATTCAATCACTTTGTGTTATTGTGTAGAAATCTATAGTATATGTGGTTGTTTCTCTTTTGATAGAGATGAAAATTTCAGTCTTTGTCAATACTATCATCAAAAGTGAGAACTCCTTTTTAAACCCTCATATTTCCAACAGGAAGGAGGTTCTTTGAGGAACTGGATAGAGATGGTGATGGCCAAGTGACATTGGAAGATCTTGAAATTGCAATGAGAAAGAGAAAATTACCACGGAGATATGCTCGGGAATTCATGCGCCGTACTAGAAGACATCTATTTTCAAAATCATTTGGTTGGAAACAATTTTTATCATTGATGGAACAGAAAGAGCCAACCATCCTTCGAGCATATACTTCTTTATGTTTAAGCAAGTCTGGTACACTGCAAAAGAGTGAAATATTGGCATCACTAAAAAATGCAGGACTTCCAGCAAATGAAGACAATGCTGTTGCTATGATGCGATTTCTGAATGCAGATACAGAAGAATCTATCTCATATGGACATTTTCGGAATTTTATGCTTTTGCTGCCTTCTGAACGGCTGCAAGATGATCCTCGGTAAGATGAATTTACCATTTGAAAGAGCTGTACACTAAATTTTAGCTTTTGCTCGAAATATGATTTCTGTCTGACTTTTTATTTTGTTGGTTAAAGTATGATTGTTATTAAAATCTGTAGTTTGGCTATGGATCTTAGTATAGTTTCTTTGATTTAGTAGCATGGTTTTCATTTATGAATTTTCATTTATTTGGTGATAGGATGGTGCCAGTTTCCCTGTTTCTTGGTATCCATGTACAGGTTGGAAAGAAATTTTTTTTTTCCTATGAAATGAGGGACGATGAAGAATCGTTTGTAGTCCTAGAAGTCTATGGTTTTACAAATTACTAGGTTACTCCTATCTGCTAGTAACATCTGTTTGTTATACATACAGGAACATCTGGTTTGAAGCTGCGACAGTTGTTGCTGTTCCTCCACCCGTGGAAATACCTGCTGGAAGTGTTCTGAAAGCTGCATTGGCAGGCGGCCTTTCATGTGCACTTTCCACAGCATTAATGCACCCTGTTGATTCTATAAAGGCAATTATTTTGGAATAATCATCTGTACTCTTGTATTGGCATTTGGCTAATATTAGTGAATCCTTTTCAATAATTGCTTTATTTGGTATTAAAATCTATGGTAAATGTGAATTACTAACCATGGGTGTCTAATTGTAGTCCTAGGAAGCTGATCTGCTAGCCTTATGTGTTAGTCATGTTTTAATTATTATCGATATGAGTATTTTGGAAGAGTTAGGAATATCTTACTTGTAAGGTCTGAACTCATACTTTTCTTTGTCATGTAAGTGCAATGAGGATGTTTGTGCTGATTCCCTTGGTTTTTTCTCTCATTTGCCACATGGTGGAGTGCCATAATCTTGATCCTAGGAGGCATCCTGGTTAGCATAGTCGTCTTTTCATGGCTATTTTTTAACCTTCCCTATGGGCTAGGCAGTTCATCAAAGCAAGGAAACAAAAGAAGAAAAAAAATTTGAATTGACTTTAGAAAACTGTAATGCTTCTTGTTTAATACATTCTCCCCAAGAATGTGCATATTTAAGAACACAAGTTCCAGTGAGAGTAGTTTATTCATCTTTATGATTGTTACATAAAAACAGCATAAAAGTGTTCTGGATAGTTGACATTGTTTGTACAGTTTTCCATTTACTGTTTGTAATGCTTTGTTGTGATCAAGGTTTTCTGTTTTATCTTTGTTTTTATCAGACACGAGTTCAAGCTTCAACTCTAACCTTTCCTGAAATCATCTCAAAGCTTCCTCAAATTGGCGTACGGGCATTATATAGGGGTTCAATCCCTGCAATTCTTGGGCAGTTTTCAAGGTTTTTATTGTTACTGTTGTTATCCTTTTGATCCCTTTCATGATTCTGCTTAATATCATTGACTGGTCTTCAGTCTGTTTTTCTTTTGACTTCACAGCCATGGCCTGCGAACTGGAATATTTGAAGCAAGTAAGCTCCTGCTACTAAATGTTGCTCCAACACTGCCTGAAATCCAGGTAGTTTTCCCGTCTATAGTGTTTGATTGGTAATGAATTTTCATCTGGTTGTGAAACAGTTTGACTTGATGCTGTCTGATAAAGTAAATATCTAGTAAAGAGGGATCTCAGTGGTATGTTTTTATTGCTAGGGATTAACAACAAGCTACCTGCCTCAAATTATTATAATGACGATAATATCTATCTTATGATTGGATATGAAACTCTAGCTGTAACATTGTTTCCTGAAGTCTCAATTTTAGAGTCTTACACCATCAATACCTTGTCATTTACCTGTTATTACCTTCCCAAACATTTCTTTTTTTAAAAAAAAAAGTTTGTCATAATTTTAATTTCTTGAGGATGTTCAGTTGTCTTGTGTTCCAATTATTTCAAGTTAACATGCTTGTGTTGGTTGATATGTCTTTCGTGACCTCCTATTTTCCCCTATAATTATCATGTTTGTAGCTTAGCTGGTGTGATCTCTTGTGAGTTTAGTTTTGTTGGCATGATAAGCAGGTTCAATCTATGTCGTCATTCTGTAGCACATTTTTGGGGACAGCAGTAAGAATCCCATGTGAAGTACTAAAGCAGCGCTTACAGGCTGGCATTTTCGACAATGTGGGAGAAGCCATTGTTGGAACATGGCATCAAGATGGTCTCAAGGGTTTTTTTCGTGGCACTGGTGCCACTCTTTTCAGAGAGGTTCCATTCTATGTTATTGGCACAGGACTTTATGCTGAATCAAAGAAGGTAGAGAGATTTCACTTTCAATAAACAATAAAACCATTCTTATCCCTCATGGTGTTTGCTTGCATACTTGTTTTGAATTTTTGCTTTGCAATTTTATTAGTTGTTTTAATTTTCAACATAAAGTGGTAGTGTTGGGAATGTGGCTGTGAGTCTTGAAAATTGAAATAAAAAGGCATTTGGTTTGTTTAATTTATTTCCACGCATGATAAAGTAGATTTAGGCATAAATAAATTTGATCTTGAAGTTATCTTAAGTTCTTTGTTGGCCTGAGGAAACTTTTATATCTTAACAATGCTTTGATTATATTGGTTTGTTTTGTGCGTACCTTTTATATCTTAGCACAATATATCTTCTGCTATTTATTTCTTGAATGATAATAACCTGTATTTTTGGATGATACTTGAAGATTGTCCAGCAAATTCTTGGCCGGGAGCTGGAGCCCTTTGAAACAATTGTTGTTGGAGCTTTATCTGGAGGGCTAACTGCTGTGATCACTACACCTTTCGATGTTATGAAAACTAGAATGATGACTGCTCCACGAGGTCGATCTGTAACAATGTCAATGGTAGTGTACTCTATACTCCGTCATGAAGGAGCCCTTGGCCTATTCAAGGGAGCTGTACCTCGATTTTTCTGGATTGCTCCTTTGGGTGCCATGAACTTTGCAGGTTATGAGCTAGCTCGGAAGGCCATGGTAAAAAATGAGGAACTAGCAGGAGACCAGTTATCCCAGAAAAAGTTGGCTAGTTCGTAAACAATACAAGGTTTTATAAAGTAAGAACATAACTTTCAACAGATGCCTTGGATTTTGTTTGCAATAGTTGCAAATAATTGTTGCTGAAACAAGTTAAACAGGATGTGCTTCAAATTTCTGTTCATCTAAAACTCCGCCTTTCTTGTTCATTGTAATTCTTGTTATAATTTTTGCCTTTTTGCCCCCTTGTTTTGAACTTTTTGTTGCACCAGGAACGGTAGTTTATATACGTTCTCGGTTAAATTTTGTATTTTGCCTTCGCAATTTACATTTATGTACATTCTGTGCAGTTAATGCCTTTTGCTTTTAATGCTATTTTTTTTTTTTTTCAATATTCACACTTCTCTGGCAGTTGCTTTTGATGCTTCATTGTTCTGTGCTTCAGCCAGGTGATATATAAGTATAATTTTCTTCAAATTTTACTTTTTTGTTCCAAAGATTGTAAGCTACTGCTTAACTTTGACTTCATTGATAAATGTACGTAAGGCATTGCTAAAAGAAAAGTTACTTAATATAAAAAGTACTGAGCTTTTAGCAAATATTAGGGGAGAACTCAGTAACTCTTTATTACTATTTTCTTTTTGTTCCAATTGCAACAATCTTACAACTCTCAGCACATTCATAGATAAAATAGAGGAAAATTGGTGCTACTCAAAAGAAGCAAAGGTATGATGGAAAAATTCATTTTTTTCCCTTAGTCCAAGTTCATTTTCTGTAAATCCAGTGCGACCGACATTTTCTGAAAAACAATTCGGAAATTATTATCGCGAAACAAACAGTGAAAACATGGAATGTTCAGACATCTTGGCTGCGCCGTGATTACGCTTTGAGTAAATAAAATCAGTAGCCCCAATAGTCGTTTCGGATCTCATCATCGAACTTCTTCTTCAGCTCAGGATGCTTTGCAAAGTATTCTTCCGCGGTCATGGTGCTGAGCTTTTTCTGTTCAAAAAATAGCCAACCCATGAGAAAATCATACACTGGGCATGAACGGAAATTGAAATAGTGCATTCATTTTTGGTTACCTTCAATTCTTGAACCTCGGCTATTTCTTTCTCTAACCGTTCAGACTCTTTCAGGGACTTCTCCTCTGCTTCTTTCAATTCCACAATCTACATGCCATAAAAAGCAAATGGCAGGTTAAATGCAACATTTAAGAGAGAGATTAAGAAAACCCCAAAAAGAAATAGTGATCATTTCGATTCTCACCAATGAATCAAATTTAGGTTTGTATTGAGGGGTGACTGTATCCACATACTTTGGGATCTCGATGCCTGCAAAGGAAACAGGTAAACATATAAACAAGAACAAAGGAAAAAGAAAGAAACAAAAGTTACCAAAATAGTTTCATTGCAAAAAATTTGATAACAAAGATCCACTAAGAAAAGGTAGCAGTTTAAGTTATCTTGATAATTCTAGAACACACTAAAATCAAACTGGATATATAAGTTGTGTCAAAAAACCGGGTATTGCACATCAATGTTGTTAACATGATTAATGATAGGAAAAAAAATACTAAAGATACCTTTTCGATCAAGTACTATGCTAGGAAAGAAAATATGCTACTTTACACAAAATTATGCATGTTACCATGTTACAATCCCACTGTTTAGCATTTTTTTTGGAATAGCACTTAATAGTTGATTCTTAATTCAAAAGACAAAGTTCCAATCCATGGACTTCATATGCATGACACACGAATTCTATAGAACTGCAACCACTCTAAGAGCAATCAGACATAAGGCACACAAATGACAACAAAAATCCACACAAAATGTATAATAGGAATCTCACTTTCATAAGCCTCTTTGTACATGTCCACCAAGCGTGATCCAATCCCTTTTCTGTAATAATCCCAATCAATAGGTTCAGGTTCCTGCATAAAGTAAATACCTATATCACACCCGAAACCAAAAGGCGTTCCAAAAGTGAAGAAAAATGAAATCAAACAGCAATTCAACCACAAAAAGCCTAGAGGAACTTCCACAATATAACCCTTAAAGGATAGCTAGAGTGAAAAAAGAGTGAGATTTCAAGCATGAGAGTAAGAGTTCAAATCCCTCGAGTGATATTTCAAAATTAAACTCCTAATTAACCTAAGGCAGTGGTTATAAGACCGATTACTAAACCCGGAGTTTCCTTGTTATAAAGGAAAAAACTTACACAATATAAATCACTTGGAAAACAAAAGATCATACTTTTGGATGTCAAGATCACAATCCTGGTGCTCATTCAAGAGTTAAAGCATTAACAACATTTGCTGCTACAGAACAATTTCAAGTATACATAAGCCTCTATCCCCATTAATATAATCAAACAAAAAGCACCCATTTATCGAAGAGTGTATTAAAATAAGTGTGTATAGGTAAATATACATCAAATTATTCCTCTCTGTGAAATGAAACTGTCAATTTCACAAAGCATAATTTTCAGTTACATTGCCCACGTATGAATAGCAAATTTAAGGGGAAAAAGCCAACAAACAAAACAAGTTTCACAATTTTACTTAATTGATCACAGCACAAAATAAAAAAATGAATCAAAATCTTATCGTTTCAACAGCAACAATAAGAACATCACAACTTAAACAACCCTAGCAAAAAAACGAAAAAGATCTACCATGAAAACGAAAAGAAAATAGAGATCAAGGGAGACGGTACCTGGCTGAACTTGGTCTGCAGAGCAGAGTTAACTTCATCGAAAGCGCGACGAAGAGTGGAGAACTCCTTGCGAGCCTCATCGGTCACTAGCATCTTCGCCATCCCATCCCAATCTATGGTTCTGCCTGCTTTGAATGCCACGTCAGCGATTTTCTTTCCTGCGCCGCTCATTTTCTCTCTGATTTTCTCGCTTACTTTCCCGGCTGTCAAAGAAACCGAGGAAAAGAGGAATCATCAACTTTAGCTGTGGCTAGCTACCTGGATTCTTGGGCTCAATTGGGCCTTACTGTTTGTTTCCCCACTGAGGCTCAGTACTCAATTTCGGCTTTTTAAGTGAGCCTGAATGTCTTCAATTAGGCCCAACCAATAGGGACTGTCAATTTTGTTTAAGGACATAGAAGGCTTGGCTTTCCCTAGACATGAAAGGAGGCCGGCCCAGCAGCGCACGGCTCAGGTCTCCTTTTTCCGATATGGCCGATAGGGGTACGATCTATAATTGTAATAGATTGTGTTAGGCCTGCAAATCGTGCTGAGACCTTAAGATAAGGATTACGGGTTGACTTGGTACTAAAAGAAAATTTAAAAATTAAGATAAGGCCAAACGACTATTCCCCACCCAAGGTTTGATGATTTCTCAAGTTTCTACCCTTTAACTATGAAAACACCAAATACCCACCCATAACCGGTTAGATTTAACAAAACCCTAACGGTGGTAAATTTAATCTCATTTTTTCCCCTAAAAGTTTAAAAACTAACATTTTTTCCCTAAGCTAAGTTTGAAAAAATTGCATTCCCCCCCCCTTAGGGTTTGAAAAATCGCATTTCCCCCCTAGAGTTTATCTCTCCGGCGCCATCACCGGCCGTCTTCCCCTCCCGACGGTTTCTCTTCCACCGACGACCGCCCTAAACTCTTGCACTACTCATTCAAAGCATGAGATAAGTCGTCTGGGAAGAGAAATCGTCTTCCCAGACGACTTATCTGACGACGCCGATGCAGTTTTCTTCATCGTAGTTGGAAGATGAAGACGAAGATTAAGCCCGATCGCAGTTGGAAGATGAAGACGACGACGACTGGGAAGACGAAGAACTTCGTCTTCCCCGACGAAGTTCTTCGTCTTTCACGGCTTCTCCGACTCCGATGGGGGGTCCAAATGGGAGGAAAGAGATCGCCAGAAGGAGAGGTTACTTTGGGAGGGAGAGACCGTCGGCAATGGAGTCGGAGATGTCACCGGAGATTTCAAAAAGAAACCCTAGGGTGAAACTGTGATTTTTTAAAACTTAGGCTGGGGGAAAGTTTTAGTTTTTAAAGTTTAGGGGGGCAAAATAGATTCTATTTAAGATTATTTTTAATATTATAAAGAAAATGACTATTTTACCCTTGCCACTGTTAGGATTTTGTTAAATCTAACCGGTCATAGGTGGGTGTTTGGTGTTTCCATAGTTAAAGGGTGGAAACTTGAGAAAACATCAAACCTTAGGTGGGAAATAGTCATTTGGCCTTAAGATAATTAAAAACTATTAAAACATATAACTTAGTAGATTGACCAATTAAAACACTTAGATTGACCCATTACGGGTTCGACATAATACGACCTACTAAAATGAAGGTCATGTCATAGGTTTTTAATATATGGTAGGTTAACTCAATCTATACGATCCCTAACATAATTTTTATGGCCAAACGACTATTTCCCACCCAAGGTTTAGCTTTTTCTCAAAAGTCCCCCATTTAACTATGAAAACACCAAACACCCACCCATGGCCGGTTAGATTTAACCAAACCCTAACGGCTGAAAATTTTATCTCCTTTTGCCCCCCTAAACTTTAAAAACTGAAATTTTCCCCCCGCCTAAGTTTTAAAAAATGGCAGTTTCACCCTAGGGTTTGGTTTTGAAATCTCCGGCGACCTCTCCGGCTCCGTGGGAGACGCCGTGGGAGACGAAGACTTCGTCGGGAAGACGAAGTTCTTCGTCTTCCCAGACGAAGCCGACGCCGTCGTCCTCGTCTGGGAAGACGGTCGTCTTCCCAAAGGTCTTCTTCTGGGAAGACGAAGAACTTCGTCTTCCCGATGAAGTCTTCGTCTCCCACGGCGTCTTCGGGCGCCGATCGGACCTCCAAATGGGAGAAAAGAGATCGTCGGAAGGAGAGGTTGCTTCCGGAGGGAGCGGCCGTCGGCAACGGAGCCGGAGAGGTCGCCGGAGATTTCAAAACCAAACTCTAGGGTGAAACTGTGATTTTTTAAAACTTAGGGTGGGGGAAAATTTTAGTTTTTAAAGTTTAGGGGGGCAAAATTAGATTCTATTTTAGTTTATTTTTAATATTATAGCCAAAATGACGATTTTACCCCTACCACCGTTAGGGTTTGGTTAAATCTAATAGGCCATGGGTAGGTGTTTGGTGTTTCCATAGTTAAAGGGGGGACTTTTGAGAAAACGCTAAACCTTGGGTGGGAAATAGTCGTTTGGCCTAATTTTTATTTATAAAAGACAAATACCAAAAAAATCTTCTTTTTTTTTTTTTAAGTTTATAGGTTCATTCTCTGAATTAAGTAAATATTGCTTCAGTATAGATTTTTTTTTTTTTTTTAAATATTTTATTAGAATGTTAATGGAAAAGTCAAGGTCTAAAAATTGACTGATTTAATTGCTGGTGTGTGCACATGTCTGTCCCAGTCGAACCCTTTTTGGCAAGAATTTATTCACAATACAAGTTTGATTATTTTGCTCATCACAAATCGTTGCTATTAAATAGACTTGATCTCTATCTAGACTTACTGACTTAGACCAATAAGTTTGTGACTTGTCAATGCAATTGAGCATACTTATTTGACGGACTATCCATGGAAAAATTAAACACAATTAAAAATAATTATAATAAGATAATGGCATCTAAATTAAATGTCACATTCCCATACATTTTTTTACTGCAGTAAAATCATCAGAAATTTCTTATTGATGAAGGGTTTTTTTTTTTAATTTTATTCTTTGGTTAAATATTAACATTATGGTAATCAAATTACGTATTTTATCATATATCAAAATTTTAATCTTTTATATTTTATATCATCTATCAAATATTGTATCATATGATACAATTTTTAAAAAATAAAATAATAAAAAAATATAATAACATGTCATCATTTTAGAAAATGTCATAAACACTCTTAAAAATTTAATATTTCTCATATACACCCTTAGTATATCATTATTGAGCAATATTATGTATATCCACTTTAAATATATAATTATGTACACATTTATATATGTCATCACATAATTGAATATTACTTTATCTTTAATTAAAAATCATCTAATTATATGACAATACGTATAAGTATGTACATATTTATATATTCAAAATAAGTATATATAATTTTATTAATCATTATTTTTTAAAAATATGTATTAAGTTATATCAATAATATGTGTCATATTATATGATATATTTATTATATCATATTAATTTAATATATTTTATTATATATATTATTTTTTATTTATATCATATTACATGATAAAATATATATCATAACAACTATAATAAACAAAAAAAAAAAAAAAAGCTTTTGATTACCAATTTGAAAACATTTTTTTTCTGGTGTCAAAGTACTCAATGGGAAAATAGGAGCACAAGAGTTTGACGATAAACATCACTTCCAATTTTCTTCATTGTTAAGAAGGAATTAATAAAGAGTTATTGTCTTATATAGAGACTATGAGACTGGAAGAGCAGTGCAACTGTCTAAGTACAATTGAGAAGTTGATATGATTGTAATATATAAATGGATATATATTTTATATATATTTTTATATAATTATATAATTTTAAATTAAAAATAAATTAATATTTGATCATATAATGATTGATTTTAATATATATATTTTTATGTATTAAAAATATATACATATAAAATTATTTTTTAAAATTTGTGGATGATGGGGGATGATTAGAGAAAAGATAAAATATGGCACAATGAGTTAGTAAAACTTGTTGAATATTAAAACTTTCAAGTTAAAGACTTTGGTTTGAATCTCTGTCATGTTTGTGAAACTTTGAGTTATTTAATGAAGACTCAAGTTCAAGTCTTTGTCACATTTATAAAACAGTAAAGATTTGAGTTTGAATCTCTATCATATTTATAAAACTTTAATTTATTTGGTATAATAGTTATAAGTCTATTTATTATGCCCCAAGTTCAATAAATACGAGTGGAATCTTCAATTATTCAAAGGAAAAAAAGAAGAGTTTAGAAAATTTTTGTTAGGGATGATGAATTTACAGTTTCACGCAAGAGGATTACTGAGCGTCAATCATATGTTAAAACGGATTCTCATTTTTCCTAGAAGAAGATCAAGAGTTGGCCCTATCTCATTATAAGTTTTACATGCATTCACTGGAAGTAATAATAAAGTACTAAAAAAAAAGCTACCAATTTAGAAGATAAGTATTGAGTCTATTGACCATAGAACGCAAGCAACACCCAGAAATTAAGATTAAAAAAACAACAAAAAGAAAAGAAATCTGGCGATTTGGATAAGGTCACTACAGTAATGGGTACGTATCATCTCTTATGCCTGATGGCCCTTGAGATCGCTGAGATATCATCTCAAAATTATTAAGTGTTGGCATTAGTATTTACGTTCGAAAAGAGTAGTTTGATCGGTTAAATGTGAAATCTTTAAATAATTTTAAAATATACATTAGGTCAAAAGCCATAAACGCCAACCAACGAGTGTTAATGATTGTAAGGTTAGTGATCGAAGATTTTATTTGTTAAATATGATTGGTTTAATTTTAAAAAAATAATCTAATTTAGATAAAATTTATCGTTTAAAAAGAGTAAGTATTCTCTTACTTAATGATTAGGTTAGGTTAGGGCATTCTAGTATCATATATATACTAAATAAAATATCATTTTATCAGTAATATTACAATTCTGGTATGAAAGTAATGCTATTGATAATGTGAATGTTCATGCTTGAATGACATAGCTAGTTAGGCTTAATGTTGTACGTACTTGAGGGGCTTGGAATTGAAGTTGGGTCTTGTTTCTCAAATGGAGTTGGTCAAAAGTTAGCTAGAGGTCTTGATTCTTCAATTACTGAAGAAATGAAGCTTCTTCGTTTGTCATCACCCACGCATTAAGCGAGCCATGCACGTTCCTCAGCTGTTTATGGAAAACAAGAAAAAGACCGATGACTGCAATTCACAATTACAATTGCCGTCTGAATACTGCAGCAAATCAGTTTGAAAAGCCCGAATGAGGATTATACTGCCCTAATTTCTGTTGTCACGTTGCCACGTCAATTGACTCTAGAGCTAGGATCCCACCGGTCATATTCTTCTAAAGGAAGATAGGTATGGCTCAACCCATGTTAATTGTTATTGAAAGGTTTGGCAATTGAATACTCTTAAAACTTGAGCTTAAACTTAAGTTCAAAAATATTTAATTATCAAACTCGTTTCAGATTCATTTGAACCAAGATTATTTTTAAGTTTGAATAAACTCAATTTAAATTCAATTTTAGTCGTGTAAGAAACTTATATTCTCATACTTGTTTACTGTTTGGAAGGGATTGAGGTGTCAAATAAAGTTATCAAGGCATAATTGTCCATTCATTGGATTAAATCAGTGATAACATTAGTTAGATCACGAATGACATTGTTCAATCATGCGTTACATCAAGTGTTATCGGTTGCACTCCAAGTGCCAAGCTAGGTTGGTGTTATTGGGAAGCTGATAGCTTCTTTGGTGTCATTCTTATGTATTTGACTAAGGTGAAGTATAATAGCACAAAAATATCTACAGTTATATTTCTTAATTAAGAGGGAATTCATTATATTATAGTAGTATGGTCAGCGTTATACCGCACTCCAAGTTATGAATATAGTAATGTTATTGAGATGATAAATTGGGTATATTAATTGGATTCAAGCATTGTTCAACTGGCATATACGAGCTACTAAATTAATTGGGCAATTAAATGTTGAAATGAAGGAATTTTTAATGTTAATGATATGCTTCATGTCCACCGGTATGCCTTTTATTAGTTTTTCTTTAAAAAAAAAAATAAATTAAAGAAGAAAAACTGGCGAGCCTAAAAGAGGAACCCGACCACAACTGTGCAAGCCCTGCCAGTAGACAGGACAGCAAGAGTTGGTATGCCTTTTAAGAAAGTGATACATGGCAAAATAAAGTCAAGAGACTGTTTGGCAAGAAACTAAGAAAAACAATTTTAGAAAATAGAATTAGGTTACCCAATAGAGCTTTGAATCGATATCAATAAGCACAAGAGAAATTCTATAAAAAATATATATATATAATTTTTTTAGAGATTTCCCATAATTTAATTTCGTTTGTTGACATGAATCAAAAGGCATAATCACTCAAATTCTAGCTGACAGACCAAATCTCCCTTATTAGTTGACACTTAGTTTTCCCTAATTATATTTTAACACATTGATCTCTCAATTCGATCATGTCCAAAGTGGTTCCCAAGAGGAGCCAAAACTGTTGTCATCGAGAAAGCAGCTTGTGTCGGTGAATTGTTGCTGCTGCTGTTGTTGTTGTAATTGTTGCTGCTGCAAAATCGGTTCTTGAGATTGCCCCATTTCCACGCAAATCAAGGCGATCAAATTGCGCTGTTGGCATTGCATCGTGACGAGCTCTGCTTGAGCCCTGGCCAGCTGCGCTTGCAGCTCACCGATCTGTTTTTGAAGATGACAAATTGCTCCAGCGCAACCATAAACTGGGTCTCGTATCCTCGCATTTGCCTCATACACGATGCTGCTTACTGCATCAGCTCTTAGAGACTCAGGAAGATCCTGATCAAAATTTAAATTTTTGTTAGTCAAAATTCTGTAAGATTGGTCTTTATGAAAATTAAAACTTGAACCCATTTGCAATAGTTATTTTGGTAGTACAATAATGACTTATCAAAATATTTACTATCATGTAATTTAGGTAGTGATTGGACCCCTATTGGTCTTGGAATTGTACATATAATTTACATTACTTCTGAGAGAAAGAAAAATTTAGGTCTGAGCCATGTTGGTTGTTGAAGAAAAGTGAAGATACCCAATTGAACAACTATGCTTTACAGGAGAAAATAAAAGAAGGGTCCACTTAGAATGTCTCTGTTTTACTTTTCTTTTGAGGGCAATTAAAGTCCTCAAGTTTGTCAAAAAAGAATAGAAAAAAATTAACTGTTTAAAGTCTAAACAAAACAACTATGTCAAAGGGAAATTTTTTTTTTTTCCCAAATGGGTTGTGCGGAACTAACAGAAAAGTAAAATGTTGGTTTCACATGGTGAAAGAAAGAATGAAAAAAAACAGTGCAAACCTGCAAGAATTTGATGATGTTGCTGGCTCCAAAGACTCGATGAGCAATGGTGAACTTGTAAGGTTCAGTTGGTGGAAAATACGGAGCTAAAACACATTTTTCGACGCAGCGGCGGCGGAGGATTTTGCAGGCGGCACAAGGGCTGAGAACAACATGTGGAGGAGACGGTGGAGATGACTGTGAAGAAGAAGGGAAACTTGGAGAAGACTGCAAAGGGTTTTGTGAAGAAATGGAAGAAGAAGATGGAGACGATGAGAATGGACAAACAAGAGCAAGTTTGTCTTTACATTCCATGGCGTTTTTGGTGAGAAAGCAAATGGAAGAATAAGAGAAAAACAGCTGCTTTAGTTGAAGTAAAACTGAAGGTAAATGGGATATATATAGAGACAAAGCTCGAAACGAAGCACATGATATGATGTCATAAGTTTGAAATTATATCAATATTTTTTATGTAAAAAATATTTCCCATTTTGATCAAAAAAATAATAGAAAGCAATTTGTCACTTGAAGCCTTTGAGGCTAATTTGAGTAAGTACGGAGCGGTTATACATATAAGAGGGTATAATTTTTTTTTTTAATTTACTTAGTATAATAATTATTAGGACGATCATTAAATCTAAAATTTTATTATTTTTTTGTGATTAATTCAATCTAAAAAAAATTCAATTCAAATAATATTTTTTGTTATCAAAAAGAAATTGTGTTTTTTTTTTTAATATTTGAGATTAACGTTTGGTCATGGTTTTTGATCATTGCAATGAGGTTCACACTATGTTTGGCATAAAAGGATTGACCAAGTCAAATCATAACATGATTCCATTTGTCTCCTAGGTTGTGTTTGAACATGCAGATTTTAATGGCTGAATTTTCCTGCTTAATTTTGCCCTTCTCTGAGGGGTTAGATTGTTGGTTGATATACAATCCACCTTGGCCATTTGGCCTTAAAGATCTCTTCATTTAATCACATATTGTATCATTTAATAATATGTGATTAAATAATATAATTATTTATTTATTTTTATTTTAAAATCACTCATTTATATATTATTACGTTAAATTATATAAAAAAATTAGTAAAATTTATTTTTATATATATTAATCTTTTTGAAAAATTGTGCAGCTTTTTACCTAAAAGTAATATTATATGTGCACACATTTGAGTACATAACTAATATATTATAATATAATTTAAGTGTTATTTTATTATTAATTTAAAATCACTCAATCAATGATACATTATTTATATATTTAATTATATTTTCAAAAATATATATATACATAATTTTATTATTTTACCTAAACCCAGATCACATCAAATAAACAAGCTCCCAGTATCTCACAAGGAGCTGACTTTTTTGTTCATAGAATCTAATGAATTTGTTTTAAGCACATGCAGCTAGAATAGGGAGGCAGCTCTTAATAATGGATAAAATTGTTGGTTTTGGTCGTGTCACAAGGCCATTAGAACGCAGAGAAACTTGTCCAAATACATATCCCATTAGCCACTCTGTCTCCAAGCTGATGCAATCACAGTGCCTTGATTACTTCAAAATAGGACTGGATATTTCCTTCTTTTTTAAGTTTAATCCTGCTTTCTTTTCTGTCATTATCATTTCCCACAATTTTTTTTTTCCTTCTTTCTGCAGGAATAACCATAATTTTGCTCCTTCTAATCACTGAATTTACATCAATGTCACAATTATAATTCACATTCTGACGATATTTCTGTTAAAAAACTGTAATTTAACCCCTAAATATTCATGAATATCGTCAGCAAAATTGTCAAATCTTTCAAATATGAGTAGGTATTGATCACGACTTGCTCTCCTTCGACAACTGTTGAAGCACGTAATTCTGGAAGGCCTCGTGGCCTCATGGCTGATGCAATCAGCAATCAAATTGTTTGGTTTCTTGAATTTTGCTTACATTGTTCAAAGGTGAAGCACAATTTTGCCATGTTAATTAGCAGTTTTACATATGAAGTTCATTGAATTTTTGACAACCAATCTTCTGTTTCTTCACTCAATGTTTACTTAAAAAATTAAAAAAAATAAACGTTTTGAATGCCAGAGGCCATTGATTTCAACTAAAAAGTAGGAATTTTGGTGAATAAACGAGTCAATGGATGGATAAGTTATGAGTACTTGATCATATGCTATGCCAAAAGGATTGATAATCTTTGTAGTTAGGTTTCTATTCTGTCAAAATGTTGATTTTTTTTATGATCTCTCTGGAAAGTTCATGCGTAGTTGCATATATTTTAAAGCTCTGGCTTTTATTTTTAACGTGGAACTTATGTAGTCGACACATTTTCGTTCAAAGATGCACAGAATCTAGCTAATAATAACAAAAAAAAGTTTCAATTATTATAAAAATTAAAAAAAAAAAGTCTTAGATGAGACGAATATGACCATTTCGTTATACACATATTTAATAAATTGTTGATAAATGTATTTATTTATTAATAAATTAGAGATGACAATTCAGTCTCTAATGCAAAAATGATACTCTTATAAAGACGAGAAAAAAGATAAGAATAATTAAAATCTTTACCGTTAGAGATAGTATAGGGATGAAGATTATATCTCCGATATGTTCTCTTCCTAATCTATGCAATCTCAAATTTGTCTATTTTGTTATATATTCCTTAAATCCTTATAAATTATATTATCCTTAAAAGTTTTAAATTATTACAAATTTGTTATAAACCATAATAAATATTTAATTATTTTTCTAATGGGGATGGAAAGGGGAAAGTATGAAAAAATTTTCCCACGGGGATAAAGAAGGGAAGAAAAGAGAAATTTTCACCACAGGGAGGGGATAAGTATTCCCTATCATCCCTGTATCGAGGGACAAGGTGGGGACAGAGAGAAAGATTTCCCTTATAGGATATTGAGGATAAAGACAAAAATTAACATATTTGATTTTTAAGTATCGATCCTATTGATATTCTTAAAATGAATAAAAAGTATATGGAAAAGTGAGGACACCCATCCTATTGATATCCCTAAAATGAATAAAAAGAATATGGAAAAGTAAGGATGGAAGGGATATGCAAGCAGAAGAGAGACAGCATATATTCTAGCCACCAACAATTACAACTAATTGAATTGGTGATAAGTAACTGACGATGACTTGAGCTTGAAGAGATAAACGCAACCAACAAAATGCAAGTAAATTTGGGTCCAGGGTGGGACAATGGTTCGGTAAATCGGTAGCCTCGTGCCGAGCAAGACAATGAGAGAGAGAACCAGCCATGGCTATTCACATGATGTATCTTATTAGAAAAAGACTTTGTTGTACAATTTTTTTCCACACTCATCCAATGCCATTCTTTTCTCAACACCAGAAATTTTCCAAGTCTTTAACGTTGTTTTTAGTGGAAGTAGTTGGACTTTTCTTTTCTTGCTCCTTTTTATTCCTTTTGGAATTTCTATTTTACAAACTAACAGGACTAGAGCAAAACCCTATTCACACAATTTTGACGAGTGAATAATTAGATACTCAAATAATATATTATCATATAATTAGATATTAATTTATCATTAATTCAAAATTATTCAATCACATGATGACATATCATCTAAATATCTAATTGTGTACTCAAAATTGTGTTAATATAGTTTTGTTGATAGAACTAAAACCCCTTTTATTGATGTCGTTTTAGAATATAATAAAACTATTTATACATACTTTTAAATACATAATTGGGTATATAGATGATACGCTAAAATGTTATTAGATAATTTTAAATTAAGCAATATTATATATACCCACTTTTAGTACACAAGTTAATACATACTTATATATGTCATTACACAATTAAGTATTATTTTATCTTTAATCTAAAATCATCCAATCACATAATGACATACATCAAGTTTGTATTTATTTATGTACTCAAAGTAGATACATATAATTTTATTGTTTTAAATTAAGATAAATGAATACTCAATCACATAATAATATATCATTTGTTTATTTAACTAATTGCGTATTCAAAAATATAAACGCATATTTTTACTGTAACTCAAGCTTGTTGACGGGAGTTGGGTTTCGGATTCTGAGTTAGAACACAAGAAATACTAAATTAGATCAAATGCATGCCAGAGTGCAAGAGTTTACTTAGTCTACAATCCAGTTCACTAGAAGGGCAGGAATTCTTCAACTCAGAAGAATAAGAAGAAGAAGAAGCAGAAGCACCTTTGTCGCGACAGCGAGCCATGCCATTTAGTCATTTGCGTGTGGACCAAAACAAAATTATTCCAATGCAAAAAGTAATTAAATAGTATAATAATTGAGAGTTTAACTAATTAAAGTGGGCAGTAATTATTTATTTATTTATTTTAGTCTAAAATTTCATCGCTAATTAAATGATGGAAAGTCTCAATCTTGAGACTAATCACACCGTTTGATGTGAAAGTAAATGTTAACGGTTGTCGCCAACAATCTAACGTTTTGTCAATCTAAAATCTAACGTCAATTCTTAATTAATTTCTTTCGATAAAGGTTGACAAAATTAGGCAACGAGATTACAGATGCTTCATCATGACTTACTTTACGTAAAAAGGAATTAAAAATGCGTGTAACATGCTGATGCAGTGAAATTAAGATTAGTCTTAGTCTGATGGACTTATTTCCGCCCAATTTTTTTTTTTTTTTAAGTTTTCTCATTCATTATTTTTAAAAAATTTAAATATTTATTCACATAAGTTATTAAAATTAATCAAATTTATTAATTTTAAAATTGTATCTTATTTTTCCCTCTAAACTCTAATAAATTTTGTTAAACTAAAGTTTTAAAAAATTACATTTTTCTTTCTTCAGAATTTCAATTTTTCAATAAGTTTTTTCGACAAACGACCGTCTTCTCTGACCCTCTCCTAGAAAAGTCTCTCTCTCTCTCTCTTTCCGACGTCGTCTTTCTTTCCCGACCATCCCTATTTGTCTCCAAAGATGAATAATTCATTGTCCAAACAAATGATTCATCTCCAAAGTGAATCATTCATCTAGATGACATTGTTTGGTATGCTAAGAGATTACTGGTAAAGAGATATGGTCCCAAAGAGGGAGAGACTTTGCCGAGAGAGCAACCGAAGAAGGCGACCATTTGTCGGAAAATCTCAACAAAAAATTGAAACCCTAGGGGACTGGGGGGGAGCCAAATGTAACTTTTTAAAACTTTAATTTAAGAGAAAATTATTAATTTTTTAGGTTTATAGGAGAAAATAAGATAAAATTTTATTTTTTTAATATAACTGGTTAAATGATAATTTTATCTTTAAAATTAATAAATTTGATTTACTTTAATAACTGATAGACGGGTATTTAAATTTTTGTAAGATAACAAATAAAAACTTAAGAAGAGAGTAAACTTGGGGTGAAAATAAATCCTTTGGCCTTACTCTTATCAAAGATTTGTTCTTATTTAAGGAAGCTTATAAACTTTATAAATACAAAAGCACACAGTTAGTTGTATAATTATAATAATAATAATATTAAGAAATTGAGAACAAAGCTATATAGATATATAGATAATATATTATTATATAATTTAATATTTTTTAATTTTTTATTTAAAATTATTTAATTAAATAATAACATATTATTTATATATATATATATATATATATATATGATATTTTATTATAATATTGATACGTAGGAGCAGTTGTACCATATGAGTAACGTTTTTAACTAAATGACTGTGACCAGAAGTATCACTCAACTATACTATATAATATTTAAGAAGCCAAAATAATTACAAAGTAAATATTAGATGATTTTATATAATAAAGATGCCGAAGCTAAATCAATACAGGGTGTGATTGGTCAGGATAAAATAAAAGATTATTTTAAAAATAAATTATTATTATTATTATTATTATATTAGATAAAAAATAAATTTAAATAATTACTATATTTAAATAAAAATTTACAAATAACGTACTGTCAGTATTTAGTGTTGATTAAACATGACATTAATATTTTTATATTTATGCTTAGCTTAAGCGTAAATGCCTGTCCATCATTAATTATAATTTATAGTCTTAATTAGCCTGATGATTAAGTTCCACACGTCGTTGCTTAGTTGGACTTCGGTGGGTTTCTCACATGGCTTCCTCCTCCCATTTCAATTTCACTTTTAAGAAAAGAAGGCAAAACCACTATTTCCCACCCCAAGGTTTGGTGCATATTGAATATTCTATCTTGTAATTATTAAAATTTAAAATATTTATTTTTCTATTAAATTTTATTATTACTATTAAGAGTAAAATTATCAATTAATAAAAATATTTTAAAAATTATAAATCCATTACATTTTGTTGTTTATCGCACAATAAAGAGATGAAGAGACTGAGATTTCTTTGTTGTACGATGACGCGACGAAAAGACTCAAATTTTAATCTTTTTTTTGCATCGTCAATGAGCGAAGAAGACAATCGATGATGGTCGAAAATCAACCATGACTGAGAGAAGAGTCAAAAGGGAGGGAGAACGTCGTCGTCGCCTCTAACTGTCGACAATTATTGCACAAACCCAAGAGATAATGTAAGTTTTTCAAAGTTTCGATGGGATTCACTTGGTTAGTTTTTAAATTGAGAAATGAAAATATGATAAATTTTTAGTTTTTAAAATATTTTTATCAAATAATAATTTTCCCCTTAACAGTAACAGTTAAATTTAACAAAAAAGTAAATATTTATATTTTCAATAATTAACAGGTAGGGAGTTGTGTTTGCACTAAACCTTGGGTGGGAAATAGTCATTTGGCCTTAGAAAAAAAAGTGATATAGGTTACCTCACCATTAACATCTCAAAATTATATTATTATGGTGTTTGGTTGAGGTTCTATAAAAATTACTCTGGTAATTTTTCTTTTATTACTTATACTACTTTATTTAGTTTATAAATAATAAAAAATTCTAATAATCTTTTATTATCAATGGTAATATAATAGGTAGTATAAAGGATAATCTAATTACCACTTCCATCTTTGATATTAAAAGATTACCAGATAATTTTGATTTTATTATAACTATATGTTTATTTATTAATTTTTTTAGGGCGAAAATAATTTCATCTTCAATTAATATAAAAAATAATATAAAAAATATTTTAGAATAATTATACCCAAAAGTATTTAAGTAAAATAATATACTAGTATTCTTTTATTACCTCTAACCAAACATAATAATTATTTATATTTATCTATTTCTATTAAATTTTATCAAATATAGTAATAATTTATACTCAGAAATCTTTAAAGTAATTTATTTTTAAGGTAATTTTTTATTTTAGTAATAAAATATTCCTCAAACCAAACACCCCCTATATGTTATTAAGTTTTCCTAATTTAGTAAATTAATTAAATTATGTGTATATAATTTTGAGTATTAAATTGAATATCAAAATGTTGTGATATCCAATTCGATGTTTAAAACTAAGTACATATAGTATTGTTCTCCTGTAAATACATAAATGTGATAGCTCTTATTCACTTAATTACATGATTATAAATAGGGTTTTTGTGGATTCCCAAATCTCAACAAGAATTTTTAATAATTCTCATATCTTTTTACGTCAATTAAAAGATATCAGTTCTAAACATTCTTATAAACAATATCACAACCCCATCAACGTTTATCCTGCGAGATAATGTCAGTCGAAGAGAGAGAGCTTCAATGTAGAGAAGGTGTTACAGGGAGAGTTGTCGTAGGGAGAGAGAGAGTGACTGACTTTCAAATTCTTTCATTATATTTATGAAGAAGAAGAAGTTTGATCAGTGAAATGTGTGTAGCACATTAACAGATTTTTCTAAGTCTTAAAGTTAGAAAAGTGGATGCTATAAACGATTTGGCCTGTCAAATAAGGTAGGTTGGATACCACTTCTCCTGCCCAACTAAGGGTCATGACTTGAGCTTGTTAATTTCTTTATTAGAGAATTCATATTATAACTATAAGTTCAGACTTCATGGCTTAAAAATTGAAAATAACTTTTTGCAGCCATTTAATTTGACAAAAAATAATTGATTAATTAAAGACATATACCAAGAAAGTTACTAAACAAAGGATAAACCTACGAGTTTATATTCTATTTTCCTTTTTTTTTTCAACTAGAGATTTTCTCGTATGATATCGAATAAGTCAAAGTTTTGTCAATTTTGATAACCCAAGTCTTTTTTTTTTAAATTTTAATATTTTATCAATTTTACTAACCTTTGAGACCTATATTTTATTTACTATTTATTTTATATTCTTTAATTTGCTTTTAATTTATGAAAACAATATAAAATATAATTAATTAATAAATTTTTTTCTTAAACAAATAAAACCCTACTTGTTTGATAAATAATATAAAAAAAGTTGGTTCTACTTTTAGACGGATGAAATCAATTTGCAGGGTAAATTATATCAAATTAGAGAAAAATAAACTGGTGAAACTATGTGTATTCAGTTTTGAGTATTTAATGAAGTTTTCAGATGATGTGTCATTATGTAATTGAGTTATTTTAAACTAAAAATGAAATAACACTCAATCATATTATGATACATTATTTGGATCTCTAATTAGATATTAAAAAATGAGTATACATAATATTGCTCAAAATTAATGTAAAGGAAATTAACCCCCCCAAAAAATTGAATGGGTCTATCCTCCAATCATTCCTTAAATAATAAATATATGTATATCCAATTTTAAGTATCAAATTATGTAAATGATATATCATCATGTGATTAGGTGATTTTGAATTAATTAATGATACAATAATATTAAATCATATGATAACATATTTTCTGAGTATCCAATTGAATACTTAAAACTTCGTATATATAACATTACTCTCGTTTAAAGGTCTATCTCTTTTTCTTTTAATTTTTTTGTTTTTCCAATTGATTTTATTGGATTTTTCTAATCAAATGAACCCTATAGCTCATTTCATATTTAGATTCCGATTTCGTTTTCAATTTTGATTCTTTACAAGCTAAAACCAAAATTGAATCTGAAACTGATACGTTTCACAAAATTGTAATCAAAACCTACCTGTAATAGACCGATCTAGATAGAAACTGGAACCAAAAATCGAGTATTTACGATTCCAATTTTGATTCGGTTTTGTTTTGCACACCATTGGTGCACATAACATTGCTCCCTCTCTTATAAAGTCTATCTATACTTGTTGAATGAAAAATCTTAAGATGAATTTTGAAGTGGATAAGTATACAATTTGGATAGGATGCCACAAATTACAAAGTATACAAAATTCATCATTTACAATTGGACCATTAGTATGAGTTATTGTTGAAATTTTGTTTGTTTAATTATGAATAAGTCTTGGGTAGAAAATCAGTACTCTTTCTAAGTCTCCAGCCTCTCATCATCACATTTTAAAGTAGATACTGTTAAAAAGAAGGAAATGGAGGAAATATTTATTTAGAATATTGAAGTCTTTCAAGAGAAGAGAGTTGAATTGCAAGTGGATACTTTAAGCAATTAAAATAAAAGGAGGCAAGTCAGGTCAGGTCTCAGGTCTCAGGTCTCTTTTCTCTTTTGACGATTAAACTTGTAAGGCCAAAAGACTTACTCCCACCCAAGGTATAGCAAAAACCTGAACTCATCTTTCTCTTGATTGAAGACGACCGGAAAAAAAAAAAAAAGGGAAAGAGAGTGAAAGAGAGAGATAAAGTGGGTGAAAGGACAACCAACAATCATAGAGGGCAAATTATCATTAGAGAGAAGGGACACAAACCTTAGTAGAGTATTTGTCACTTTTCAAAATTTGAATTGGAAAAAAAATTATAAGATTTTTAAATCTAAAGAAGAAAATGTGATAAAATTTTTAAAAAATAATGATTTTATCTCTAACCCTAACTAAGATTTTTAACAAAAATTTGTTTAGGGGTGAGTGTTTGGATTTTTCAAAATAAAAGAATAAGAGTTTGAGTTTTCACTATACATTGGGTGGGAATAAGTCTTTTCACCGATTTATAATAACTTATTAAGTCCCACATAATTCTTGACCTTTGTATTTGCAATTTTAAATTACCAGAAAATTTGAACCCATCTTAGGGACAAAAAGTTGGGTGCACTAACATAATAAATAAATATACAATTAAATATATAAACAATGTGTTATTATATAACTGTATAATTTTAAATTAAAAATAAAATATGATTTTATCATATAATAATATATAATCTGTATATTTAATTATATATTAAAAATATATACGTATAACATTATTCTTTAAACAAATTATTGAAAAAAAAAAGTTATTATAATAAACCTTATGCGTTTGATGCTTTATAATTCTTATACAAAATTAATTTGTTGCTACGTTGAACAGGTCTTTTGGCGAATGTTCTGTTGTATTAATTCAAGAAAAAGTAAAATTTCCAACTTTAAGTGTACCAAAAAAATAAAAAATCTATCTACTATTATGATGGTTTTGGCAATTTATAATATTAAACAAAACCCTTTTTTTTTTTACAAGAAAATATTATTTGAGCCACATAATTTAATCGGAGTTAAACTAATCTCATCAAATAAACGAAACTTCAGATTTAATAACTGATCTAATAATTACGGTTTACTGATTTATCCTATACTTTCTATACTAGAATAGTAAAAAGTTTATGATGTTTGATATTTAAACTCATTTTTGTCGTTTAAATAATAAAATTAATAAATGGTGGTTGAATTATTGGCATTAATTATTAAGAAATTTTGGATCCCAATTATGTCTGGGATCATGGCTACAAACACTTATCTCAAATAATAATCGATTTTTCTTTTTTAAAAGAGCTCTTTCACTTTTTATAAAAGGAGAGGAGAAGAATGGAACTTGCACACTTCAAAAATGGAAATTCATTATGGGCAAAAGTTTTGATAATGCCCGAGAGAAATACTTTTTCAGATGATTTAAAAGCGATTCTTGTCTGTAGTTGCAGTGGGGTTAAACTTCCCCTTCCGAAGAATCTTCCGGTGGGGCTCAAGATTATTCCTATCATTTACTTTAGATTATTGCAAATAATTGGGTTCCAATAATATCATTTGCCCGCATGATTAAAGCTTCAACCATCAAGAATGGCTTTTTTTCATTTTTCAGCTTTTATGGGATATAGTGTTGAAGATGTCAAAACTCTTTCGTCTGTAAAACTTATGGATTTAATATCCAAAAAGTGATTAGTCATAAGATAATGACAAGATACACGATCAATGATCAAATGCATCAATAGCATAAGTTGATTTAGCGTGCAGATAGATCTTTCTATCCAAAAATAATAGTAAAGATAAGAGTTCGACAATTATCACGATTCTCATAACCTCGCTCCTCAATATTTAATAGTAGTTTTCTATCATCATAGAACACTTTCCATGATATTACTGATTTTAAAAACAGAATATCCCAAATTAACTGATTAAATGGCCCATATTGTTCAGAAATCAGAACCAGGCTTCAAAAAATTTCACTACAAAAATTGACTCAAATCAGAGGCCTCAACACCACCTTGCGCACAATAGGGGTCATTCTTTACATGGCATATTATGTGAGTACATTTATGCAGTCCGGAATAAGAAAAATTTTGACTTTTAATTTTCCCCATTATTGAGGATTGAGAAAAAAATTCATGGTACTGAATCTTAAATGGCTTGAACAGTTACCGAGAAACTGTGAAGGTCATTTACTGGACAAATTAGAAGCCCATGTCTTTTCTAGTCAAAACCTACCAGTTCGAGCGATTCCAAATACATATATTCAGCTAGCATAATCCAGTTTTCGGAGCTCCAAACTCCATCGACCACCTGAAAAACAAAGAAACAGTCATGGCAAACCACAAAATTAATGAAACACATTGTATAGTTTCACTCCCAAACATTGCTAAGAAAAAGGAAACAACAGATCTAAACATCCAGCAAAAGCATGCATGCACATAATAGTTTCAAAAGTTTAGTAAGGGCAAAATATCTCACTCAATAGCAGCCTTTAAGAAATGATGAGCATCCCTCTACATTTGTTTTTGCCATATGGGCTTCAGTAAGTTCATGCATGTCATCATCATCTTCCAAGTCATGTGGTACAGGGATCCACGGAAATGGCTGAAAGATTTTTCTAATATAATCTAACATACATATTTTGTTATAATTGTGAAGACAAACACCCTAGAAAATTTAGTACAATAGCTGTTTTTATATTAAATAATATTTTCACCTATAGTCCTGTATGTGAGAAAAAAATTATTCAAATAAAGTTACAAGAACTCAAAAAGGGGCAACTAATATTCATTACATCCTGCATAACAAAATTTGCAATTGACAAAGGGAGTTAGAGTTTAAACTTGAAAGATTATAAGTATAAACTGACCAAGGGTTTTATTATCATAAGGAATTTTTGCCTTGACAAGTGTCTCAACGAACAACACAGCAAGCTCTGCTCTACAAGTAATCTGAAAAATTTTCATGCAAATCAATTAAAATAAAAGAAATACTAAGAAAGGGTACAAAATGAGAAATTTATAACATGGTCCTTCAACAAAGGATTTTTATTTCTTTTGGTTTCGCGAAAAGGGGGTGGTGTTTTACTTAAAGAGTTGAATTTTAAGTAAATAAGCCCGTTTCTACAATTTAACCACAAGATTCACTGTTTTATCGTACTATATGCATTTTTATTCATCCATGCAGTGATGACCATTCTTTTACTTATACAACATTGAAACTACAGACAGGATGAGCCATAGTCTACATAACAAACCTCATGCCTTGTCAACTCGCATTACAATATAAATCCAATCTTCAATTTCAACACTGGCTGCAAATCTATCAATATATGTGTTTCTATATAAAAGTCTATCATAACCAAATTTTAAGCTTGTCTACCTAGAATTTGGAAATGCAACAGATGGCATGACTGGGTAACCAGATTAATAAGTTGAATAAATTAATATGGAGCTCAAAGGTCTAAATCATCCAAATTTGGCATTAATACAAGATGCAACCACAGTTACCATTTTGTCACTATCTTACTATCATCTAATGATTCCAATCCAACAATTAAACTCATATCTAATCTGGAACAGTTAGGTATGAGTAGAACCAAACCAAACCAACTATCAGCCTACATCAAAGTCATTTACAGGTCAAACTTCAAACCCGTCACAGTTTCAACAACAATGTTAACTGGCTAAAGTCATATTGTTGGAAGTGCAAAAGCAACTTAGTACTCTTTTCGGTTGAACAAATTTTGCAAACCATAAACAAAAGCCTTGAACCCAAAAAAGGAAAAGGAAAAAAGATAAAAGAATCACAGACTAGAAATAAGAGAAAACCTGGTTGTTTTTCAGCTGGATGCATGCACCAGAATTTTCAACATCCAATGCCTCCGAAAATCTCTGTGCACTGACATATCTGTACCAAGACATGACTGTTAATTAAACTAAAATACTCCCACAACAAATAATAACCTCTGGTGAAATGACAAAGACAAAAAAGAATTTTTAAGTCCAGAATTATTAGCCAGAGATAAAATGAAAATAGAAATCACAGTCAAGGACCATGTAGCCATGATTTGTGCACAAAAATGAATAAGCAATATCTCACAAGTTTCAACGGTTTTATAATAATATCTTAAAAATTCAATTTGGAGCATATAGGTTGTATCTAGAAATGCTTGAGATACAATCAAAAACACATTCAAATAATCAATAATGTAACATTTAACAAATGCTTTAGATATATATATATATATATATATTAGTTTAAAGTCAAACAAACAGTTGAAATGACAATCAAAGGAACACATATTTACAGAAAAACATGATTAAGAAAAATTCAGGTGCCACTCGAGAAAAGAAAAGATTTTGCTTAAAAAACTTCTACTTGAAATAAAATGCTAAATGAACACTTGAAATGATCAACAAACGAACACAAATTCGAAGACCATGAAAGGGAACAAGAGACAATTCCAGTGCTTCACAACAAAGAATCAGATTTTACAGAAAGCACTTTTACTTCAATAAAACAATCCCTACTCTACTCGTTTTCAAGTGATTTATAATCCATAACAAACACAAGTTTCAGCCAAAACAAGAGAAATTAACAAAATTATATCAATGATTAAATAATAACAATGATAATAATCGAGCTCTTACCATGCGCTGATAGACTTGTACATCTGTTGAGCTCCATAAAAATTACTATCATTCATAACTTTCACTAATTTCTCAATGTTTTGCATTTAACACCAAATGATAAATCAAATTGTTCTTATGAAATTTAAAGTGCATTGTGTTCCTGATCTAATCAATTTAAATCATTGAAAATTGAACAAATTAAGAGCTCAGCACACACCTCTTCTTTTTAGAATTTAGTATGTGCAAAAAAAAAAAAAGTTTATTTGGAGCATTAATACTATATTTATTAACAATGGGTATGTTTACACGTAATAAAAATAAGTATAAATAAAAGTATCATATGATTGGATGTTACTTTATCTTTAATTTAAATTATTTAATCATGTAATAACACATCAGTGTTTTTTACCTTTGAATCCACTGTTAATTCATGAAACATTATTACTTATTATAGACTGTTTTACAATTTTTTTTAAATATAAATTTCATAAACCCTCACTTACAAGTCAATTATAGAAATTTGATAAAGTTCAAATACAATGGTATGCCACAAAAAACATCACACCAAAAAGGGCATTACAAGCTAGCAGGAGCTTCAGTAAATAAAACAACTTATGAAAAAACTTACCTTCTGTGTTTAATAGCAGCTGAATTTGCATAAAACTCTTCTTTTTGATGATGTTGTGAAACACCCAAGGGAAGTTAGCTACCACGGTCAGCTTTTGAAATGCTTTTTCGCCTTTTGATTAGTCCATCCATTAATTTCATGTAGGTCGATTTGTTTACAGTGATACCCGTCTGTGTTGCTTCCTCAAAAATGTGCATTGCATCTTTGTATTTCCCTTGACTACAAAGCTCATTCATCTGTTCTGAGTAAGCAATGGACCTTGAATCAAATCTCTCTGAAGTCTCAGAAGTTACCACACTTTCCCCCTGTTCCACTTGAATTGGCAGATCCTTTAACTTTCCTCCAACCATTTTAGACTTGAAATCCTCAGCTTCTTGAAGCCAACCAGCATCAATTAGTGCACCATGAATGATGTTAAATGTATAATGGTCCGGCCCTAATTTCTTTTCTTCCATTTCAGATAGAAGATCAAATGCATCCTCAAATCTCCCTTCCTTGCATAGACTTGATATAATCGTGTTGTAAGTAACTGCATCAATTGTCCTCCCCTTTGAAATCCACGTGTTGAAGAGTTTAAGAGCCTTTTCTAGCATACCCTCTCTACAAAGTCCTCTAAGAAGAATATTGCAGGTAAACACGTCAGGTTTGAATGAGTGCTCAACTATTTTGTTGTGAAACTGAAATGCTTTTTCAATTTGTCCCTCCCTGCAGTATCCATGCATAATTGTATTATATGTGGTTTCATTTGGGATTAAACCACTCTCAAGAAGCTCATTCAACTTGTCAATAGCTTGCTCAGTCTTTTCTGAATGGCATAGCCCTGCAATTATAATGTTATAAGTAACAATACTAGGAATGATCTTTTTCTCTTTCATCTCATCCCAAAGCTTCAAAGCTCGGTCCACCTTTTCGTCCTTAAAATATCCCATGATAAGAGTGCCATAGCTCACCTCATCAAGATAATAACCCCTCTTGCTGGCCCTATTAAGCAAGTTGTACGCCTCATCAAGCTTCTTCTCCCCACAAAGAGTATGAAGAAAAGTATTAAGTGTAAAACTATTCATCTTCAAACCTTTCCTACCCATTTCTTCCATTGTTTTGAAAGCTTCAGCCATCTTCCCCGCCTTACAATATCCATTTATCAAAGTATTGAAAGTAACAGTGTCCGGTGAAAACCCACTTTCTTCCATTTTCCTCATAGTATTACTCGCCTCTTCTATTTTCCCTTCCTTCAAATACCACTTAATTATAATATTATAAGTAACTGCATTTGGCTTCACTCCTTTCTCACCCATTTCATCAATCAACTTAAATGCCTCTGAACTACTACCTGATTCAAAACATCCATTAATCATAGTGTTGAAAGTAACCACATCAGGCAACAGCTTCAAATTCTCCATCTCATTCCTCAACCTGAACACCTCCTCCAACTTTCCGTCATTACACATCCCATTAATCAACATATTATATGTCCGAACATCCGGCAACAAATTATTCAAAGTCATCAACTCTATCACCTTCACCGCCTCCTTTAACCAACCCAACTTACAAAATCCACATATCAAAATATTATACGTGCTCCGATTAGGTAACAAACCTTTATCCTTCATATCCGACAACAAATTCCTAGCCTCACTCAACCTACCTTTCTTACACAAAGCATCCAATACCGTATTATACGTTATATTATCTGGTGAACAACCAAAATCCTCCATTTTTCTCAGCCACTCAAGTGCATCTACGAACTTATTCTCCAAACAACATCCATATATCAAAACATTAAAAGTACTAGTATTAGGTTTGACTCCAAGCACACTAATCATATCTTTAAAAACTTTATTAGCAAGCAAAATTGAATGTGACGAAGGGTGTCTTACCAATCCATTTATAAGCAAATTGCAAGTCAACAATCTAGGCTGAAGTTTCAACCTCTTCATTTTACTAAAAACTTGAGCAGCCAAGTGAGGCTTCCCAGAATCAACATAGGCACTTATGCACGTGTCGAAAAGCGGTTTTGACAACTTAATACCATATTTCTTGAGGTCCGAATTACTGGGGTTAACAATGTAGCCATGAAGAACGTGTTGGCGATCAGACTTGATGAAAGAAACGAGTAAAGATTTGGCATCTAAATGTTTGTGATACTGAAGAAGTGAAGGGAGCAGAGAAAGAAGAGGAAGAGGGGACTGCATGAGGGAGAGAGGTAAACGAGCTTGTGCCCACTTGAAAAAGGAGAGGAGAGTGTTGGGTCTTTGGGCTAGGGTTTTGGAGGAGAGAAGCGATAGGAGGAGTGGCTGACTGACGTTTTTAATGTGTGGAGCGAGTGATTCAAGTGGAGCTTTATCTTTTGTTAGGATTTCTGTAAGGGTTCTTAAGAGTTGAGATTCTGTTGATTCTTGGTTCAGGATAGGTGGTGAGATCCTCTCCCTGCCCCTCCCCGTTGCCATCCCTACTCAGCAGTAGTCTTTCTCAATTATGAATAATGATAAAAAATGCCCTAAGCAAGCACTAATTCATTCAAGAAAGAATATCTGTAAGCAAGTTGGGCTTGGGCCTAGGGATAGGTCCGTCCATATTCGAAGTCAAAGAGAGCGGCTAAGAAGCAAGTGTTTCCGTTACGCACCTTTTCTCTATTGGTGGAGCTGCTCGACTGAAAGAAAGGAAAGGTTTGGGACAAAGCCGAAGAAGAAAACCCGTATATAATCACAGAAACATCTGACCTTGTTAGCAACCTTGTTTTCGTATTTGAATCCGAGCTGGGTTGTTCAGGCAGTAAGTGGTTGTAGTATTTGTACTTTCTTGTTTTCCTGTAGTTGTTGTATTCGGTTTGGTATCCTTTCAAAGGTAGGCTTATCGCCGAGGACAAACCAACCGAGATTTCAATCTCAAAAATGTTGTCGAGTAACCTATAATTTATGAGGACTATATAGAGAATGAGCAAAGTTGGGTAGCGAAAAATGTAATAAATTAAAATAAACGGGGAAGAACAAGGAAGAAAAAAATATTTACCATTTTTGAGTTTCTTTCTTGGTTAAGTCTCGGTTCTTAGGGTTCCTTGCATCACTCGCGTGCTCCCAGGTGCGCTTAGCTTCCTAATTTCATATGTTTGCATTCACTTCGTCAATTTTTGATGAGTTTCTTTTAATTATTGGTTTGGTTCAGATTTCATTGTAAGTTAATTAGTTTACTATTATTTGAATACTGCATTTTAATGTATTAAAGCAAGCTTTTTTTTTTTCTCACTTATTGTAATTTAGTAATGTGTTTATTTATCAGGAATCATGGAGTAGAATTTGGTTCAAGTCAAAATTTCGATCTAATTTCAAGTGTTGGATGGAGTTTTAATATTTGATGAAATGCTTGAAAGAGAAAGAAAGCGTAGTACTTAGGATATTGACGGTGAAACCTTCAATGAATTAATTTGGTTCCATTCCGGCAAATTTTCGATTCTGAGTTGAAAGAAATAATTTTTTACTAGTTCTGGAACTGCCCAGAGCCTCATTCCTGAGGAAAAGTGACTGAGTATATTGTTTTCCACAGATGGGAGGGTTGAGAAGGTCCACTCTCGGTGTCTAATTCGCTAAGTCGGTTTAGGGTTATTGGGATTATTAGATAAGGGAAGATGAAGCTTGATTCAAGAGTAATGACCCTAGTTCATACTTTTAGTATTAGTAATCTTTTAGGAATTTTGGGTTATTGAAAAAATAGAAGAAGATTTTTTTGGGACAAGAGTAATTGCCATAGTTCAATGTTTCTAGTATTAATACTATTTTTAATTGGTTTCAGTATGTTCACAGTGCTTTTTTTTTTTTAAACTTGTGACATGTAGACACAACAATTTTGTTTTGAAAATAGTAAACTTCTCTAAAGTGTTCAATCTAGATTTTGTATCCATTCTTTTACAAACCATTCTTTCATGTTTGTCAATTGAGTTTATGAGAGTTAATTTCTTTTTGTGCTATAATTATGATTCTGATCTAGGAACAAGAAGAAGAAAAGAAAACAATTGACATTTAGAGGTAAAGATTGGAAATGAGTTCTGAAATGTTGCAAGCTGCTAAGGTGTATCGCCATCTTCTCAAAGCTGTTGGGAAACATATTGGCAAGGAAGACTATAAGAGGCATTTCAGGGAATATATAACACAGGAGTTTCGGAAGAACATCAACTTGTCTGATCCTTCATCTATACAACAAAAGATTAGACTTGCCTATGATTATACTTTTCTTATTAACAGTGTGCACCATCATAAGGCATGCTCTCTTCAGTTGGTCTAATTTTATTATCCTTTCTTCCATTTTGAAGGCTATTGTATTTTTACTTTTTTTTTTTTTGGTGCAATCTCCGGGCAGATTCTGGCTGTCTCATACTTTACATGAAATCAGTTGTTTTCCAGATAATTGCATGTAGTATTGCTCAGCTTATTCTATTAGCATTGATACATAATGGCATGGGTTAAAATAATACTTATTTCCACTATTGGGCAAAATAGTTTTATCAGTTGTGTGGTTTGTCGTTTTTGTCAATGAACAACTATTTCTCCTGTTTACTTATTGGTATTGTTGTAATGAAAGAGCTAGTTATTTTGTCAATTTTACCTTCATATTTTGGTTATTGCAGGACTTATTGTTCTCTTACAACATTGCTGTTGATAGATCAGATGAAATGAAAAGAGTACTCGGGAAATCTGCTGCCAGTGTTGGCCTTCGTCTTCCTGAGCCTTACCAGCCTTGATGGTCAGTAGGTGTCGAGCGCCTTAACATATTCACTTTGAAGTCAATTTTACTTCCTGTGTAGCCCATAATACTGTATTGGAAATCTGATTAGAGTCAATCCCTATTTGTTTATAGGTCTAGTTTCTTTGCTGTCAACCAAATGGAACCAGTGTTTTGGTTGATCCATTTTCATTTTCTTCAAAGTATGTTTACTGCTGTTGCCTGAACCAGTTGCTGGCCGAAATATTTGCCGCACTAATAAAATTATGGTTGCTTGAACTTGAGGAAGAATATATTATTTCTGATAGTGAAAATGCAGCCGTCTGTTCTCATGATCAGCTTGTACTTCCCCTATTACCTGTTTCAGAGCATTGGGGTCCTCACTTTAAAACATGAAATAGATATAGACATGTGGCGTTACCTGGACTCGAGACCTTCGGTGTGTTCAACCGAAGCGACAACTAGTGACACCACGCCACCATGTTTATTGTTTGGTGTTGTCACTTCTATGATTTAAGTGTAGCACGGTAAAGGCCAAGGGATTATTTTTCACCCAAAGTATGTTAATTTCTTAAATTTTTTTATCATTTATTTACTCATAATTAGTTAAAATTAATAGAATTCTAACTCTTGAAAAATTAATCTCATTTTTTCCTCTAAAAGTTTAAAAATTAACATTTTCTCTCCTAAATCAAGTTTTAAAAAATCATATTTCTCCTTTTAGGTTTAGTTTCAAAACTCTGTCACTTTCTCTGATGCCATTGTCGGTCGTCTCTCCCTCTCAACGGTTTTCCTTTCTCTGAAGGTCTGTCTTAACTTCACCCCAAGCTCTTCGACGTAGAGGAAAGTCATATGAGAAGAGAAATCGTCTTCCCATACGATTTCTCTTGGTGCTGGGGGTTTGGGATAGAGTTGAGATAGGTTATCGGAGGAAGGAAAACCGTTGGGAGGGAGAGACGGCCGACAATGGCACCAGAGAAAGTGACAAGGTTTTGAAACTAAACCCTAAGGGGATAATATGATTTTTTTCAAACTTGGTTTAGGGAAGAAAAGTTATTTTTTTAAATTTAGGGAGAAAATAAAATCATATTTAAGTTTATTTTTAATATTAAGTATAAAATAACAATTTTATCTTTAAAATTAACAAATTTAAATAATTATGAGTAAATAAATAAAATTTTTAAAGTTAACGAAGGAACTTTAAGAAATCAACATACTTTATGTGGGAAATAGTCCATTAACCCACATGAAACTGCATCTGTATCCGAAAGCAAAGCCAATCCATATTGTTTTTTAGATTCAGTCCCTTATTGACTATTGTCTTTTAGATTTAATTTCTTTGCTATCAAGTACCAACCAAAAGGAGCCAAAGTTTTGGAAATCAGAGTGGTACAAATCCCCATTGTTTTTTTGTCAGTTTCTTTGCTATCAACATCTGCATTGCTGTTGCGCTAGATTGAGGCAGGTTTTTATGTTTAGGCATTAATTTGATATTCCTTATTTCTATTAACACATTTCTTTGCTAGACCTTCCAATCATGATATGGAAACTACATATATAAATAAAATTGTATAAACTGTAAGATGGTAATATAAAATTAGGTAATTTTAAAATGAGAAAAAAAAAATCACATTCTTTAATCATAAGCTACTACCTTAATCTATACAGATTAGTTTGTACAATTTATTTGTACACATAATTTTATTTTATAAAAAATATGCAATATAAAATATGAACAAATAATATTGTATATACAAACAAATTATTTATATAACTTTATATGATCGTATTTGATTAAGTGACTTTAAAATAAAAAGAAAAATAAATACTCACATCACTTACTTATAAGTTGTCACCTCAGTTTATATAAATAAATTTGTACGCGTAGTTTTCTTTAATATAAACATAAATTTTGGCGTTGCAATAGCGTATGATTGAACAAATTTATTGTAGTTGAATAAAGCTTTGTTCTTGTTATCAATCAATATAATGGAGTTGAGAGTATCCCTGAAATAGATGAAGACCACAACAGAATCAGGGCAGATAGAAACCCTGATAATTCATCAGGACCGTTCATGTGAAATTAACACCTGTTAATACCTATTATACCGCTGTCCCCTTCTTGCACCCTCATTTTTAGCGTAAACATCCATCACATTATCAAATTTACCAGTTTCAGGCTCCAACATTCATCATCTGTCGTCGCCTTCATGGGTTCAGAGACATTCATACAAATAATACTGGCCATCTTGATTCCTCCTGTTGGAGTCCTCCTACGTTATGGCCTTGGAGTCAGTAAATATACAATTCTTTTAGAAGAAATTAAAATAACATTGTGATCTGTTCTGATAATTTTGTTTGCCTTGTTTTGCAGGTGGAGTTTTGGATAGATTTGGTGCTGACAATGTTGGGATATTTACCTGGGATTGTATATGCAATTTATGTCTTAGTTGTACAGTAAATGAAGAACATTTTCATGTTGGGCATACGTATATGAGAATATTTTCTTCTTCTTTCTCAATAATGTGATCATTTAAATGTGGTGTATGTATCTGTGTACTGAAACAAGGAAAACCAATTTCCGTATGTAATGAGATTTATGCTGAAGATGAAATACCAAAAGAAGAAGATGAATTGTGCAAATGTTTTCAGGGTTTGTGTTCATGCTATGGTTGTTAAATTTTTCAAAGATGCAACAATTTCATGGTTCCTTTTTAGCAGGCAAAACAGAGCGGTAGAATGAATACAAAATCATAATAGAAATTTAAGGGGATGAATTTCCTGTGTTGAATATTAAATGAGAACAGGGTTCCATAAAGTCTTCCCAGTTGGCTTCAGGTTTCCAATGCCTGGCATAACTCAAGCAGACAGCAAAAGCCTAGGCCCTTCACCCAGTTTTTGACAGTGACTAGCAACCATCTCATACAAAGCAAAAGACACCAGCAGATAACCATAGATATGCAGCACGATTTGTCAATGGAATCTTTAATCCTCAAGAACAGCATAGTTAATATATTACACTAACTGAATTTTAACCACATAACATCAGGAATCTGAAAAGACATATTGCAACCGAAGAAATATTGGATAACTAGATGAACTAAGAGTCCGGTTACCTTCTAAAGCAGCCAGTTTAATCAGCATATGCCATAGCATTGTTATCTTCGGAACTGTATCAGCCTATATCCTTTAGTCTCGGCTCTTTCCTATAACATATTCATTAATCAATAGTTAAAAATGAAGCCACCAGAAAAAAAAAAAAAAACTAAAGGTTGCAACATATAGCATTACAGTAACAGATATTGGATCAACATCAATCCTAGTTAGGCCCCTGGCACATGAGTGGATTAAACCCTTTAACATACATCAATTGGCTGAAGTAACAATATTCAGTGATACACGAGGGAAATGTTTCAAGATGGTTTCAGAGTCTAAATAAACAAATGCAGCTCTCACTCAGCTTAAAAGTTGAAATTTTCCAAGGACAAATTTTCTAAGCTATAGAGAGTAAAACAACATCAATTCCGACTAATACAATTTAGGGTCAGTAATATAGTCCTCAACTTCTGCCGTCCTTGAGAACTGATACCAATACTACTTCAACAGACAGGAAATAAAAGTATGAAAATTTCTGTCCAAGGGCAAAAATATACCTTAAGTTCACATCAAAACTCAACTTGCAGGTGTGGACATCAAGTTGCATATCCCTCGCCTAAGGTTGTGGCAATGGGTGAAGTTTTAAATGGTAGGGATATAATATAGCTGATCTGATAATTTACAGCCATTGATCCAAAGATATTAAACTTTGCAGCACTGCTGGAAGCAACTTCTGCATCAGAACATTTCTTAAAAACCACTCTAGCACGGTTAGTTTCCTCATCAATTTCTGTTTCAGATTCCTTCAATGGTCCAAAGCGCCTAAATATCTTATTCAGGTTTGTCTCTGAAGGAATGCAATTTACCTCAGGGAAGTTCAGTATAAGTTCTGCAGGTGAATTCTCGTCAACATAGCCAGGCGGTTTTGGAGGGGCAAGATCCTGATTGCCATCAGCATATTGCTTCCTGGAATATGATCTACGACTCTTTTGAGCAGGTTTCTCCAGTTCAACAGGAACAATTTTATACCCTCCACCATTCCTACCTGATGGTTGCTCTTCAGAGCCATTTTGAATTACCCTGTCTGTCCAATAAGTGTCACTCATATCTTCAAATTCAAAAGTTTCTGGAGACCCAAAAATTGAATGAGAAGATCTTTTCCTTTTTCCACCTGCTTTATCCACAGGCCGGCTAAATATTATTGTATTTCTGAAATCCGAGAAGAAACAAATAATAGTGTTCAAAAAACTGTATCCTTTCATGGGATCTCGTGCTGTTAAATGAAGTTGAGATAGTAAATCATCTAGTGACGTATAATCTGCAGGAAGAATCATCTTCTTTCCTTCTAAATCCTCAAAATTCTCAAATGAAATATCAGCTCCATCTCCATCAAATTTCTGCAACCTCTCACTATTACTCTTCAGGATAGATGGAGACCCAGCCATTTGGCTGGCAACTCTACGTATGCATTCACCAATTTTAAAGGATGGTTTAGGCATTTGAGATGTCGTGGCAGATACTTTTGCAAGAGAAATAGTTTTCCTCACATCTTGTAGTGAGTCATCGCCAGTAGAATCAACCACCTTCCGCCTCTTTCCAGACGATGGTGAAACCAACCTGCTGGTACCAAATTCATCATCATCTAGAGAATCCAATGAACCACTCATCAACTCAGACAAGCTTCTCTCCTTTCTAGGGTACATGCTATTCTTCAAATTGTGTTTACGTTTATGATATGAGCTTCTTTGAGTTCCAGGAATCTCCTGGGCAGAGTGAACATGCTCATCATCCTTACTAAAAGGAGTTGCATGCATCTTGTCATCAAAGTCAAAAGCATCCACACTATTTTCCACCAACCCTCCACAAAATTGGAATTCAGGTAGCCGATAATATCCCTTTAAACGATAGAAGGACAACAATTGAGCCTTAGCTACAACAAGCTCTAGTCGGTCAGCCCCAGAAACTGGAGACTGTGCTAATGCTCTCATGTACTCAACTAATTTATCTGGTTGAAAAGATTGAACACTCGCAAATTCATCCACTCCATCTCTCATACTCGACTCTTGTCGGATTCCGGTATTCTCAACAATTTGGAACCTGATTTCATCATAAGCATCCTTTGGTATGCAAGAGCAAGCTAGCTCCAACTCCACGCGTCTAGACACTTCTTCTAGAGCACAACTGACAGCATTCTGAAATACTTCTGCATTGCTCTGCTTCTCTACCTGGGAGAAATGTGAATAGAAGGGCTTTAGCTGGGATGCATCAACCCACGCGAATGTTCGATCCCCAAAATATGCAACCAGAAAACAGTCCTTCTTATGATACTTCATCGCCTTCTCAGATGCATCAGAAGGATCAAAAATCTGTCCAGGCCACCATGGATGGCTCCTCACTTTACCCCAGACCAAATCAAACACATCAAACTCTCCTTTATCCTCCAGCGACAACTGATAACTAGCTTGATGGGATTTGACTAAGTTCCCTGCCTTCACAGTTGTCCATTTAATAAATTTCTCCTCTGCTCCATGCGTATGACCGTGTTCACTATCTGGTTCTTCAACTTCCATTTCCTCTGGTTCATGCAAATCAACCTGTTCAGCATCAATAACTTGTTCTTCAACTTGCATCTCTTGCCCTACAGTTAAATCAACTTCATAAAGATAAGCCGGCTCCAGACCTCCAACATTGGAATCCAGAAGTTGTTTACTGTACTTCAGAACAATTTCACCACCATTCATGACTTGGTTACACATTTCTGTACTTGCACAAACTACCTCAGCATTAAAGCTCTGTTCATTTCCTGAGCAGGATAGAGTAACATCAAACTCAGAAGAGCATGGATGAAGAACTTCTACATTCACGTATTTTGGAACATCATCCACAGTCATACTCTCACCACTGACAGCCTCAAGAGCTGCTTGTAGGGTAGATATCGAATCCGAACATGCGTTTCTGTGATTTTCAGAGCTATCACCATCCATCAGAACCTTTGTCAGATGTTTTTGACTTAATATCTCTTTCCTTTCATCTGAGATATCTGGTTTGGCATCATTTAAAACCTCCTTATTGTCCATGGGCGAAATTTTGTTATCTCCGCCAGAGTCTTGGGTATCTAATTCAGTGCCCATACATAGTGTCTCATCCCTATTGTTCTGAACACTTACAGAGGAAGATAACAACCCATCCAATTTAGCATTACTAACTTCTTTTTCAATTTCATTCACTTGTTCTACATTTGAACCAACAAGAGCAGTTCCCTGACACAAATTCTCTTCCAGCTTCAACTGTTGGGGTTCCTCAAAATCTGGATGCACCTTTTCGGCCATTGCCACATCTTCCCCTACAACCACCTGGGTTGGCTGAAAGGAGGATGTTGAATCAGCACAGACATTGCACTGTTTTTCAGTGCTTCCATTGGCTGTCTCCACATGTCCCTGCAATTCTTCCAGTGAAAAACTTAAATTTTCATCAAAAGTATCAGTATCCATACCTTCTATGGTGGTACACATATATCCCCCTTGATCTGATGAAACTTCCCCCACAAGAACAACTGGAATTTGTTCATCCAAGGAATTAGGGATAGCATTGATAATAGCATCTTTTTCAGTTCCTTCATCATCTATCTCAGCTAGAGGAATTTTCTTTTCTCCTGAACTAGAAGAAATCCCCTCTACAGCCAGGTTACTAGGGGTATCTTTTTTGGAATCCAAAACCTCTTCACTAACCATCGATACATCCTCCTCAACAACCTGAGGTGGTGCACTTGACTCTTCCCCAATTGCAAGGCAACCTGCATCTATGGTTTCAATACCAGGATTCCATATTTCATCATCCAAACCCCCCAACTTCTGTGTCTCCACAACTTGATCTGCATCATCTCCAGCACTATTCAATTCACTACCTTGCTTAGCATTCTTATGCAGTTCTTTTTCTAAAGAATTTTTCTTCTCCATAGCAATTTCCTCCACGACTTGTGCTTCTCTTTCCAAAGTACCAGACAAAACTGTAGAAGATTCAACCCCATTTTCAGCTCCTTTGCCCTGTGCTTCACTACCCACACTACCAACCATTCCAGTACCTCTCTCAACATTATCTCCAAGAAGTCCTCTCTCCAGATCTTCTTTCCCAGCACCCCCCACTGTTTCTTCCATGTGAGCAACTTGGGTTTTTCCACCCGTTGAATTCATAGTTGCCTTTGACTCTTCAAGCCCAGTTCCAATTTCCACATTCTGAACTTCATCATTCACAGCTTCAACCTTCCTCAAAGGTATTTCATCAGCTACATCACAGTCATCCTCACCTCCAACCATCTTCTTATTTTTCTCCACACTCTGCTCCGCAACAGGCCCTTCGACCTCCATCTCCAATCTATCATTTGATGATGCTTCACCAACAGAAACCCCAATTCCCTTTGTACCTAAATCACTAGCTACATCATCCCCACCACCTGAACTTGCCAAATGTCTCTCTACACTTGCTTCACAAAACCTGCCAAGACCACAAATCTCTTCACAGTTTAAATTCGCCTCACTCTTGGCCTTTAAACTACCATCATTACCACAAACACCTCCAACCTCCATCACTATATCCTCTTCACCACCAGAACCACCATCACCAGTACAACTCTCAACCGAACCCCAAACCTCAGACACTATAGACTCAACCGGAGTTTCAATTTCACTAGCCACCTTTTTACTAGAGGTCACTGTAGACTCTTCCAAATTATCCGTAGAAACAGAAACATCCTTTTCTTGGCCTTCCTCCATGAAAAAAAAAAATCTGTGTTTGTTTCAAAATCATCAAAGACTGTTTCTTTGAAAAGGAAAAAAATAGCTGGTAAACCCTAGTACTAAAAACTTAACAAACCTAAGACATACAAAGAAAGTAAATTCGCTAGAATTAAAGGCAAAGATCAAAACTTTTTGTAATAAAATTTAGAGAAACAGATTAAAGAGTGTACCTTTTGTAAATCTTCTGAGAAGTGAAAGGCGAGGATTTGGGTTTTATACAGAGGTGTTCGCGTTTTGAGTTTGAACAGTGATCGTTTCAGAGATCTAAAGAATTGAACAAAACCCGACCATAATGGGTTCTTGTCCTTGTCACTTTTCAGTGATTGGACATCAGTCTCAGGCTCTCAGGCCTCAGCTTTGAGCTTTCTAATTTTTGTTCTTTATTTTTTAAAATATTATAAATACGTAAATCCACTTCTACTGAAAACTATAAAGTGTTCTTTAATTACAAACTTAACGATCATATTATTGGCACCATCAATATTTACTGAAACAATTCAAATTCTTGGGTATTCTGGTTATAGCAGAAAGTACAAATTTTTAACTTAAAAAGACTTTTCTAAAAGATATAAAGAATTTAATTTTAATCTCCATTTTTTAAGTTTCTTCTTCTAGATTGGCAGAACCTACCATAACTCTAGCTTTTGCTTCAGATGAAAAATTGTGTTGGTCAAGCACCTTGATAAGGACGGTATAAGTTTAAGTCTTTCTCTAATAATTGTAAGATTAGTTATTAAATACATAATTTTATCTATTTAATATGATTGATTTGATTTCAAAATAATGATCCAAATCAGATAGGATTTCTTGTTAAAAACAAAAAAAAAATTAAATCAGACCAAAGAATCTTTTGTAAAACTTCAAAATATATCAACCTCTAATTCAACAACCAAAGATCACAGTAACACTACTTTCTTTAAAGGATTTGAAATGACCAATATACGTGACAAAGGTTCGTATCACATGGCAAAGATATGAGGTTGCATCTAACCTAACCTCATGGTTTTGCCCCAAAACTCCTTACTAGACAAAGGTTCGTATCACGTAATAATATTTTCGTGTTGGTTTGATTGTGATTGTATAAAAGGGGAGAAGGAATGGGTTTGGTTATTGTGATTGAGTTGGGAATGAGTTTAACTATAGTTGTCATAAAGATGAGATTTGAGTATGTTGGATCTCGAGGTGGTGAATCAATTTTGAAGTAATTATTTGATTTTGCCATAGCTTTCAAGATGATAGTTGTTAACATTTACAAGGAAGGTAAGTTGATAACCATTGATGGATGGTTGCTAGTAAGAAAGGACGAGTGTGGCAACTTGAGATCTTCTCTCGAGGTTGAGCAACAGAGGGAGGAAATGAAGGTGTAACGAGATCAAACATGTAACACCTCTCTCCATAAAACATTTCTATTTAAAAAGAAGTTTAAGTATCACTTGACTATATATGCATATTCACTTACAAAATATGTGTGAAAATAAAAACATACCATAATTATATAAATACCGTTGAAAATTAAATCATTTATCAATAGAATCATCAAAACATGTTTTTAAACAAATAACTCAAATCCAAGTATATAGTTATAACAATTCGTAAAACATAACATCTAAAATAACATAAACAAATTACATGATTGATATGTCCTCATACGACACCTCAATCTCATAGTCGCCATCTCTATTTGTTACCAACAAAATAAATAAGAAAATATATAAGTGATACTCACTCAGTAAGTAAGAGATACTATGTCCTACAATCTTTATTATTATTCTTTTCCATTTCTTATATTTCATTTCAACTTAGTCGTATAAAGTATACTTTCAGACTCTAAACTTTGATGAAATAGATTGTCTTGATTTTTACTTAGTTGTTAGGGATCACCTTTAGTCCTAAAAACTCTTATGACTTAACGTGTCTTGGAATATTTACTTTGTCATACAGGGTGCACTTCCAAACCTAAAACTGTGATTCCTCAAAATGCAATGCATGTAAAATTATGGTGAAAACATTTTTCTTAAAAAAAACCATTATCTTTAAAAACAATTTCCATATCTATCGGACTAGGTTGAGACACAGATTTAACACTAACCATATGAGTAAAATAGTTGCACAATCTTTTTTCCTACACACATTTATTCGATTGCAATAATCATAATTTGTGCCCTATTATAAACAAATGAATCTTAAAACTAACTTGTCTTTTCTTTTGAACCTCATGACATGCTTATAGGGGTGGGTGCCTTCATAAATATCTTATCACCTATTTGAAATTCCAACTTTCTATGTCTCTAATCAACATAGTTTTTTTGTTTATCTTGAGTCTATTTCATCCTCCATTTGATCAGTTTGTCATTATCAATCATCTTCTACTTCATATCTTAGCTCAAGTGTATGCACCAATGAGCCTTTATCTCCTATATCATCCAAGTGTAAAGATGAATGGCACTTTATACCACATAATACTTCATAGGGCTTAATCTTAATCGTTGCCTAATAACTATTATTGTAGACGAACTCCATCAAAGTCACAATCTCCACCTACTCATCGTATGGTCCATGTAGCAAACTCTTAATATATCCTCTATAACTCGATTAGTAGATGAAGAACAAATTGTCATATTTATTCCTCATTAATACAAAACCTACGTCTATTAAATGTAAAAAAATGACAAATAAAATTTTAAAATAATTTAGCAAAATCTACATCTGTCATTACTTTTTTTTATAATGTGTTCACAAGGAACAATGATAAAGAGTATAGTTTATTAAGGAAATTTTAAGAACATCTTTTGTTTTGGCTTAAGAAAATGAAAACGAGAATGAGAAATCTCAAATAGAAGAAGATCCTTTTTATATGTATGGTTTTTTCCTTCGTTTATAATTAGAGATGAGTGAATGTTGTCATCACTTAGGGGGCACATGGTGATAGTGCATAAAAATTTCACTAAGTTTGTGTGTTTATTCAATTAAAATAATACATGCAACATCAAGATCATTATGCATTGAAAGAGGTTCAATATAGCACCACTCATTACATGTAATATGTGTTGAGACTCTCATTTTATAATGAATAAACTCTATATATTAAATACACAACAATTGTTCAGGTGTTAATTAATAATTGTTGAATATTTGAATATCTTTTTTTTTTTTGAACACGTGGTCATGATTGATTAACTTGAACAATGAGAACATGTATTCACATTTATTTGCATGTCTATGTCAAGGCATTTAAGTGGTAAACACTAACAAATGTCACTAAAATCAACTTTTGCTCTCTCAATGAATACAAAAAAGTGAAAGACTAAAGAATCTCCTTTGTTGCCTGGCAGTATATACATGTTCTTTTTTCCATCAAATTATTTAAATATATAAATAATTATATATTTAATATATATTATCATATAATTAGATAATTTTAAATTAAATATGTATTTATTTATAAGTGAATATATATAATATTACTTTTTTTTAATAATTAAAAAATGATTTTAAATAAATTACTGAACTTTTTATTATTTAAAAAAAGGTATTTGTTGATCTACATTTGTTAATTCTTTACACTATAATAATCCAGTTAATAAATTGTATTGATTTTCATGAAAATGAAACTGTTTTAGAGTAGTGTTATGTGCAGGGTTGGATGCAAAATGACTTCATTCAGTTTAAAAGTTGATTTGATTCAATTCGGTTTGGTTTAAATTTATTTATTTCGGATATGAACTAAGTTCATATTAAGATATTTAACTCATTTGAAAATCGAATTGAACTCGAGTTATAGAGAGTTCGACTTAGTTTAGCTTATGAGCTACATAGATGGCTTGATTTAGTTCGAACTTAATTCATCGATCAATTCAAATTATGTTAAATAATTGTTAAAAAACATTGCTTTATCAATAAGCCACAAATTCAAATCACGATTTGAATCATATATTTGAGCTATGAATTCGAGTTAAACTCGAAATGAATCATTTTTATTCGAACTAAACTTAAACCACTTTTAATATTGACTCAACAAATTTGAATCAAACTCGAGATAAACTATTTTTTATTCGAACAGAACTTGAGCCAAGAAGTGTTTGAGCTCAATTCATTTCATATCCAACCCTAGTTATGTGCATAATTTCTATATAAAATTTAATACATAAATAATATATATTATTATATAATTATATAATTAAAAAATAAAAATAAAACATTATTAAATTATTTAATAAAACATCATTATTTAAGTGTGAAATTGTGCATAGTTTTGTTGAAGTTTTAAAGGGGCCTAAGATGGCTGAGTTTTGAAGCAACTTTGGCAGGCTCAAACAGCCCAGCTAGACTGCATTCAAGTTTAAGATGACACATGGCAGACACAACTGTTTTCGTTATCTAATAATGTTGTTTCACAGCTCCATCATCATGTTAGATAAAAATTATATAAAGAAAGATAATTAAAGAATCTTATCAAACACCTAATTGATAATAATTTTAATAATAATAATAATAATAATAATGGTAAGAATAAATTAAATTTCGGAAAGAAAAAGCCACAACAGATCATTTTATAATAAGCTTGTTCTGGAGCAGCTTCTTCTCTATTTCTTCTCTTACATTGCAGCAACCAACCCCTTTTAAGACTTTTCACCTGCGCCACCTGTACCACCACCTATTCCACAGCCAAACAAACTGTCTCTGTAATATCAGTTTTTATTTTTATTTTTATTCAATATAATGCAAAATTACACATTTATCCACATGTTTTCATTGTACTCGACAACTCAAGTCAAACATGTCACTTGTAAGGGAGTTTCTAACCGGTTAACCGGATCAGATTGATAATTTTTCAAATCAAACCAAATTTTTAATTTTAAGAAAATCATAAACCAAAATCTTTTCATTAACGAGTTTTGAACTAACTTTTAAAAGATTATACTATTTTACACTTTTTTCAGATTTTTTACAATCAATTCAGTTCGATTAATCAATTTTAAAAAATAATAAAACTATACCCTTTGTGTATCCAATTACTTAATACAAAAATATATATATTTATATACTTAAAAATAAATATATATAATATTATTTTATAAAATAGATAAACTTGTAACTGAACAGAAAACTTAAGTCTTCTATATTCTTGAATATGTATCAATATTCTAATTTTTTATTCCATTTTCGGTTAATTTTGAATTCATGGTTACTTGTTATAAGCGTGCAATCGAGTGTGGTAGAAGTAGAATAAAATGAATCAAAGGTAAAGTACCTGTGTTAGGGGCAGCAATTGATGCAGGTTTTGGCATCACAGCAGGGAAAGTTGAAAGGGGGCCCGTAGTAGTTGATGGGAAAATGTGGGCCGGCAGGCCCATTGTATGTGATTGATGGACCTGATACAGAGGGTACATCGGCATCAACGGGTTGGCACCTATAATAGGTTGCCCCGGACCCGGATACACCTGTGAGTAATGCCCGTTCATGTAGGACGCACCGTTGTAGCTCAGCTTCTGTGCATCACAAAAACGATTATAATTTTACAAATCAATTTTTTACCGTCCGAGCATTATTGGCTGTATTAAGATAATACAACAAACGGCAATAAAGGATTTTGATTTTAATGTCACTAGAGGACCACTTAATTGTGGGCTCAGTATTGCTTATCATTGGCATTGCTTGTGTGCTTTGCATCAAAGAGTAGATCAGTGAAGACACCTGAATCACTATAGAGTGCAGATGTATCTAATCAGCATTAAGATCGCCAACTTACATGATTGTAACTGACATCTGTAGCAATGTAGGTTGGAGAGTACCTGAACGGAGCAGAGAAATGATCCTGTAAGACAACGTCTATCTTAATAAAATACATCCCAAAGGAAACAAAAGTGGAAATTGAGACATACCCATAGAAAGGAACTGGCTGATGATGGTGATGGTGAAATTGTGTCGCCGGGTAGTACCACTGCACATGATTTGGCGGTGCAGCTGATGTGGACCTCGGCCCGACGTTTGATCCTTCATGATTTATATCACATCATTAAAACCCACCACATAAAGTTTCATATAACATCCACCCAATAAAATCCCATCCCCTACGTACATCTTTTGAAGACAACAAACTCCGACAAAAGTTTCTAAACGTCTTTTAAATAAAAATATATATATTAAAAAAAATTTGAATATAGGTATATAGATAGATATACCTGTTGAGACGGGGTGGCGGAAGCAGAACGCGGACGGCGGGCACCGAGAGAGGCGAGGTTACAGTTGGCGCGGCGGCCATTGATGATGGGAGTGGCGTCTTCGCAAGCCTTTTTGGCAGATTCGGCTTCCCTAAACGTAACCTATATAATAAAATATAACTTACATATTTAGCATATATTAATATACTAAAACTGCAAAAACTATTGAAGTGTAGTGTAGAGCTTACGAATCCGTAGCCCTTGGATCTGCCGGTGAGTTTATCGCAGATAATGACGGCCTCCAAGATCTCGCCGTACTTCTCAAAGTGTTCTCTCATGGCTTCTTTAGGCGTCTCCCACGCCAAGCCTCCGACGAAAACTTTGGTGAGTGTGGTGTCACCAAACGGTCCAATGTTGCTGCTCATCGTTGATGAAACTCCAAACCCTAACCTAATTGAAAATATAGACGGATTTAAACGAGAGATGAAAAGGAACAAAGAGATGAAGAGAGAGTAGGTTTTGAGGATAGTTATAGGGGAAGAAGTGGGAATAAAAAAATGGAGAAAAACACAAGGACAGAGAGGCAAAGACAGATAGACTAATACTTAATAGCTTAGAAGAAGACTATCAACGTGATCACACTCACAATCACAGCCACACAGAAATATATATTCTATTAAATTTATTAACATCTTTTCATCTTCTCTTTGCTTTATTTCTGTTTCTCCAATGGCCTCACTCTGGTTTACAGTTGTGAATGACAAGGAAGTTTAATGTTTTTGGATTTAATTGCCTTCATTGGTTACGCAAAAAACGACCGTTGGATTACCGTTTTGGTATTTTAAGCTGGCTAGCTGGCTGGTTGGCTGGATGGTGCTAGCTACATGCAGTGGCGTTTTTGGTTTAATCTTCGAATAAACAAGAAGGAAAGTGCGTGGGCGAAGCAGGGAGAGAGGCGCGTGGAAATGAGCAGAAGGAGAGACATCTAAAAGGCCGTACGTTGAGTGGATGGAGGGCCCACAAAGGAAACGAAATTAACGTACGCAACGTGCAGAGCGCAGTGATACAATATGAAAGTTGGCGAACATGACATACGGCCGGTCGTTTCCCTCGTTGCCACGTCACTCTCTGATACCCAATTAAAACGCGAACCCTTATTTTATTTATTTTTACCGCAAATACAACAAACAAGAGAGACAAATAAATGCGACCTACTACTTGGATTTCTTTTTCCAGTAACTTTATTTCTACTTGGATTTAAGGGTGGGTTTGGACCGGTTTGAGTGTCTCTTTGAATAAAAAATAATTTAATTTTATTCATTTTAAATTTAATTAGATTTTATAATTTTGATTAATGATTTGAATTTATAATTTAGTTTAACTCAAATAAATAGTTTAAATTGAAGGATTAAATGTGTGATTCGGATTCATGATTTATTTATAAAATAATATTTTTTTTATAAATAATATTCAAATTTTTTATTTGAGTCAAATCAAATCATAAATTTAAATTATCAATTTAAATTATTGAATTCGAGTTAATTTAAATTATAAATTTAACCTAATCGAGTTATAAATTTAAATTATTGATTTAAGGCTCGAATTAAAAAATAGCCAATTTTTTATTTTAATTTAATTTAAACTTAAATTAAATAAATTTAGAATCAAATCCACTTTTGAGGTTAAACTGGCTCGGACCATATCGAGAAGCGCTTGGGTTACTAATTTCTAACGCATGTGAAAGTAGCGTGGCACTCAACTGATTGGTGGATAGTGGCATTGGATTTTATCGAAAAAATAATTTGTAAGCAAACGAAGTGGTCAAAGTCAGTAACATGAACGAAGCAGATCTTACAGCATTTCTGCTCGATCACATGGACCCACTTTGAATGTCTCAACGACTTATCATCCTCGTGTCCAACTTCAACTCCACCCTCTATTGTGCACGCGCACGATCCCACCGTCCAATCAATATTTTTTTAAAAATTATGATTAAACGAAATATATTTTTAATCATAATGATAATGTATAATAATATCATTTAATAAAAAGTTATTATTATGATATTAATAGAGGATTTTCTTTCATATTTTTAGAGGTATTTTGCTAAATTAAGAGAGATTTCTATTTTTTGAAAATAGTTGGAATTTGGAAACTTAATTATAAAAGAGACAAATAAAAGAAATAATAAAATGATGTATATTTATTTTAGATATTATATATATCATCACATAATTAAATAATTTTAAATTAAAGATAAAATAATATTTAATTATATATAATAACATATATAATTATATATTTAAAATAGGGATTAATAATATTACTATAAAGGTAATTAGTTTGAAAATTTTAAGAAAGAAATGATAAATGGTGGCACATTTTGATAAATTTACAGTTACAACCCATGTGGCTGATTGATGAATTACGTAGAATTAGAAGAAAATTGAAGGCACCAATCAAGGGGCTGACCAATTTTTCTTTTGAATTCACAACCACATTTGGTACATGGTTAATGACTCATTTAAGGCAGTTTTAACTATGATTAGATTCCATATTATTTAATGAATTAATAGTTATGTTGATCGGGTAGTTTGAGTAGAAAAAAAAAAAATTTATATATAAGAAAGTATAGGTTCAAGTCTTTTTTAATTATCTATCGAGATCAAACTTTTGACTTACCTATTACAGTAATTATGAGATCGATCATTGGACTTGAGATTGACTTATTTAATATAGTAGACTTTAACCTAATATGACAATATGAGTCAGGTGTGATTTCTCATTATCAAAAAAAAAATTATGGATAACTAGTGTTATTAAAATCGAATCAGATCAATCAATTTAATCAGTTAAACTGTAAATTAGTATACAGTATAATCCAATTTATATATAAATATTAATTAATTTAAAATTCTGTTAAACCCGTTGAACTAAGAAAACCAATTAAAACTAATAAAACTGAATTTATATACTACTATTACACAGTTTTTGCCTTATATCGAACTTAGAAAAGTTAGAATTTATAAGATATTAATTGAATTAGTGATAAAATTTGTAATTATTTTTTCTTTATCTATATAATTGAATGTCACTATTTTAACTAATATATTTGAAATTATTTTTTACTTTTTCTGTTTTTTTTTTTATTGTACTAAATTAAAATTTATGTTTCAAAAAATAAAATATACTTAATTGTTACTGATAATTATATAGAGTTTTTTTAATGAATTTTATGTAAAAAATGTGATAAATATTCGATATATTTAAAAATATATATAATAATTTGGAATAGATTTAACCAACTTATTAAACCAATTGAACCGACGGACCGCAAACCAATAAGGGAACTGGTTTCAGCATCAGTTCGGTTTTAAAAACACTAATATATGACTAAAATCCAAACACCTTCATTTTTCTTAACATTATTAGTAATAATAAAATTATGTATATATATTTTTAATACACAATTTGAATATACAGATGATATGTCATTATGTGATTAGATGATTTTGAATTAAAGATACAATAACACCTAATCATATGATAACATATTATTTATATATTTAAATTATGTAATAAAAATATATACATATAAAATTATCTGATTGATAAATACACTAAAACAGATATTTATGAAAAATAGTTTCAATTTTTATTTTGGATTTAACATAAAATAAGCCCCAGGCTGTCGAGAGGGGGCAAAGGGGGGCAAGGATTAAGAGAAGGGAGGGGAAGGATGGCGATGATGGCGGAGGGGGTATAGTGTCTGTGTTTGGAAATCAAAATCTCTTGAAATCTAATACCATTTTGTATATCTCTGCAACGTGGCCAGCTGTATAGCAAGCGAGAAAATTAAAGGCCACCATTATTAACTAAATATACAACAGAGAAAGATGCCATCTAAGCTTGACCCTTGACTCTTATCACGATAAGGGGTCTTGTGTTTGACAGATTAAAAGCTTTTTCTGATTAACAATGGCAGGTGAGGCCTCAAGCAGGGGTCATGGTGGTGTGAGCTGGACACTTCCTGCTTATGAGTTGGCAAAAGTAATCCACCTGCTTCCCTTCTCTTCTGTTTTCCATTTAATAATAATTTCTGGCTTTGAAATACTTAAACATGCACTGCATTCATGATACATCTCAATTTGTGTGTGCACCTGATTGTATGTAACTACGGCACTTTGGGGGGTGCTTAGCAGTTGATAACAAAAGACTGCCATGCTCTGGAAGGAATAGTTTAAGTGAGAAAAAAAAAAAAACTTTATGCATTAAAAAGTATATGTTTTAATGGTATTTTAAAATAAAATTTTTAATTTAATGATTATAAGATCGATAATTAGATTCTAAGTTTAATTTATTTGATATGGTTGATTTTTCTTCAAAAAGATAATTTTATTCGGATAGTATTCCACATTATCAAAAAAAATTATAGTAATTTGATTATTAAAAAATATTATTAAGATACTATTAATGTTATAATTCTATGCGTATTAATTTTTAAATATAAAAATATTTATATTTTTAATTAATATAATAAATAACATAAAAAATATTTTTGAAATAATTATAGTAAAATTATTTAAATAAAATAACATTTTGATATCTTTTAATTAGATTATATTAAATATAATAATTATTTATATTTATTAAACATAATAATAACAATAATAATAATAATAATATAAATTCATTAATCTTTTAAACAATTTATCGTTATTATAATTTTTCTAATAAAACTAATCCGACCCTTAGACGGTAAAAATCCTAAAAAATAGTGGCAAAAAGAATTATGACGCCATCGATGGATGGTGGAAGAAGATTTTGCGAGTGGACTTGGGAGTGCATATGATGCGATTAGAAAGTTGAGCTGGCGAGCTCGTGCAAAGCAAGAAATGATGGTCACGTCGTGGAGGGAGACAACAACTAAAAGATTGTTTGTTGTTTTAATTGGGAGTGTCGTTTTGTTTTTCTCTCTCTTTTTCCCGTCAAGTGTCTATCATCACGTCTCACGTGCATGTAACGTGGCACTCTTTCAGTGACAATTAGATGTCACGTGCTACTCTAACAGAGGAGAGAGAGAGTGCCTGCTTTATTTCATTAATTGGCTCCTTACTTGGGTAGCCACAAATGTGAATGAGTTTTGATGCTTTATTTAGTTTCATGTTTTCTGGGTTATGGACAGCGATAAAACTATGAGAATTTTCCTCTAAAAGATAGATTGAGCAAAAAAAAAAATATATATATATATATATTCAAATATTTTCTAATAATATATTAAAATTATCAAATTTTTTATTTTTCTAATCAAACAATTATAAAATCGATTACTAAATTAACAGATCCTCTCATTAGAAAAAAAAACTATATATACCTTATTTTAAGATAAATACATACCCATGTGATACAATCACTTGATATAAATTTATCTTACTCAATAAAAAAAAAAAACTATATATACTAACTTTAAATATATAAATAAATACATATTTTTGTGATATAAATATATATTTATTTATATACTCAAAATAAAGACGTATAATATTGCTCTATGGTTATGATGTTGGCGTCATTGTGTAGGGTTATGGTGGGTTGGCAATTAGTCAGTTGTGGGCTGTGACATCAAACCTATAATCAATTTACCTTCGCTTTCTATAGATATACTCCTCATATCACCCAGAGAAACTGACCTGGAACAAAACTTACATAACACACCTTAATTAGAGAATAATTTGATAGAAAACTACTTTGCTAGTATGTAACAACACATTTACCATAATCATAGGCCACAGCAATATTTTCCTAAAATTTCCAAACAAAAATACATTACCAATGGAAGTATGCAGATAAATGCTTTATGCAATCATAAACTTGACAAAGAGACATTTACATCATTGATATGTGAACACTAGAGCTGTTCTGCTGATCCTAAATAATTTGATCAACCTAAAATTTGTAAAAATTGAAGCTAGAACACTTTTATTCATTCCCGGGCATGGAAGGAATAATCATATGCTGCCCCTGTGCCTGCGAAATTTAAGGAAAAACCATTTCATTAGAACCCAGCAACAAATAAATCCCATGATTGGCTCTCCTCTCTTTTCTTCTCCACAAGGAAAAAGGGAAAAACAAAAATTAAAAAAAAAGAAAGAAAGAAAAACAATAGAACAATTTCCGTTTGGGGTGATGCAAGTCATTCATGAACCAGACTTGGTTTGAGACAGGATTGAGTATGAGCTAGTTGTGTAACACCTACTATTTTACTTGAGAGTTGAAACAGTCAACAATAATAACATCTGGCCAGAAGTAAGGAGTTTTGGCTCCCACCTCTGTCACCACCAGGCTTTACATGGCAGCAATCCCAAGTAATTTTTTTACAATCCCAGGCTAATTCAGATGGCTTAAGGGAAGGTAGGTCCACAAGAGCAAGACGGTAATTGCATGTCAATGGCGGCGGAACAAGAATAATGATAATAGGTAAACAGATAATAAAATGAAAAGGATTCTTTAGATTGCTTGGGAGTGGGATTTCCTTTATCACAAGCCTTGATTCTCTGGGAACTGCAGTTAGAGCTATTGGCTGAATAGCAGTACATCAGTGACATTGTTGAGTTAAAATTACCCAATTGCCTATTCTAATCTTATTCACTAATTTCAACTGCACAATGTTAATGAAATATATGAATTAAAAGCTAATTGACTTTTACACAAACCAGTTAGAACCAAAACTTAAATACATAACAAAGAGTAATCTCAAGATTAGATAAGCCAAGATGCAAAAGTATTTTGGCACAGAAAGACAACATACTGCACAATGTTTTAGCTAACAACGCATCAAACAAGCAAGACAGAAAGGACAATATGAAATTCAATCTGTTTCCAAGCGTAAATTAATCAATGACATTCCTATTTAAATCAACCATAAGTGGACAAAGAATTGGTACACCAGTATGCCAAGCAACAGATTAAGCTAAAAGAGTTGATTCTACCATTTCATTAGCATTTCATTTATCAATTACTGAAACATGATCAAATGTGTAGGAAAGAAAGAGTAATAATTACTTGGGGATTAACTTGTGGATTTGCATAGTTCAATGATCCCTGAAGAGCAAACTGCCAGATTTATTCACCACCAATGCAGGAAAAATAGAGTAAAGTAAGCTAAAGTTCAATTATCAACAATTGTTTAACAATAACAAAGCAACCATATCTGAAGAATTTCAATCCTCCTCTATGGAATTCTAAAGTAAGATTATTTGAAATCTATAATTGCACCTGCACATTCTGGCCAGCAAGAGTTCCAACTGTATCTCTTTTGGCATATCCATCCCCACCCCTCACAGATCCCTTGGTGTCACCCTGCCAAAGTTCAAGTTTTCCTAACAGTGTCAGAACTAATTTTACAAAGCCAAATTTTATGGGAATTTTTTTTTGTTGGATACGAACTAGTAGAAATTTAATATAATATTACTAAATGACAAAATCTCAGGGAAGAAATGATTCATTACCTCCAACTATTACCCGTGATCATCCCCAAAAAAATCAATCCCCAAAAGAAAAAAGACAAAAAGACATTGTTAGAGCAGATTCACTACTAAAGCAACATTATAAAAATATAACATAATAAGTCAAACCAAAAGTTACAGCAGCATTTGCTGAAATATCAATTATGGAGACCAAAGGAGAGAGAGAGAGAGAAAGAGTCTCCATTTAAGATGTTTAATAAGAAATTTGGTATACCCAAGCCAAAGGAAAGAGTGAAAAACAATTAAAAAATAATATACCTCCCTATATCTCATTAGGTATGCCTTAAGTGGCTCAATGTAATCCTCAAAACCCAATGTTGCCATTGCCCATAGCAAATCATCTCCATTAATTGTCTTCCTCTTCTCCTTTTGACACTTATCACTTGCCCTAGCAGAGAAGAAATTTTGCAATCCAATTTTCATGAAGCATAATCCAATTTCCCAAAAACACAATCACAATCACAATCCAGAAAAAAAGTGTCAATTTCTTAAAGAGGGGAAAATATAAAACAAAATCACAATTAAAATACAAAACCGACCCACAAAACAAAACCAAAACCAAAAATTCTAAAAAAAATTAGATCCCAACTTCTCAAGCGAAAATCAGAATACACAACAAAACACCAAATTTCCAAAAACACCCATCCCAACTCGGAAACCAAAGAATCCCAATTCTCACTCATCATAGAACAAAAGCCCAGTTCACCAAAAATTAAAAAAAACAATATCACAACAAAACAAAAACAAAACCCTCATTTGCAAAAACATAAATCTCAACGGATAAGACAAAACCTCACTTTCCAAAAACACCAAAACGACACCTTCCACCCACTAAAGCCATATTTCCCAAACACACATCATAATTCACTCAAAAACGAAAAAAAAAAAAAAACCCTCAAATCTCCTTCCACCTAATTTTCTACAAAAAACAGTCCTCATAAATTAAGAACAAAAAACAGAGTTAATGATATGCATACTCGCTGGTGATGAAGCTGATGAACTCTGAAACGCACTCCTGGACGGTGTCTTTAGCGTCCTTGGCGATCTTTCCGTTAGGCGGCAAGGCCTTCTTCATGATCCTGCTTATATTAGCTATTGGCAAATACCTGTCTTGCTCTCTTATTCCTGAATGCGGGCTCTGCTCTCCACCACTCTCGTGGCTCCCTCCCGCCGGACTCGTTGGTGCATCCGCCATCTCAACAAATCCCTAAATTAAACTCACACCGTCACACATAACAAAATCTCCAAAATATGAAAACGAAACCCTAAATTTAAACACGCATTTACGAATAACACATACACAATCCATATATGATGCATACATAGAATTTCCCTCATCGAATCAAATATGCACACAGATACGCAAACAAAAACATACCTAAAAAATCTAAAAGATCATCTCGAAAACAACTAAAAAGTTGAAGTTTCGAACTATGTAACCGCATGCAGAAGAAATTAAAATTTGAAGGTAAGTGAAGAAAAACAGACAAAACGGTAACGTTTCGAGTTGTATAAAGTATCAGAGAGAGGGAGAAGTACCAGGAGAGACGAGCGTTTTATATTTTATTTTGCGCGCGTTTTGGAGTTGGAGAGGGAGAGAGGAGTAATTGGTGAGATTGATATATAAATTTAATTTTTTGAAAGAACTTGAAGTCTGATTGATCTGACGATGCAGAAGAGAGGGAGGTTAGAGAAGGAGAACCAGAATCTGATAAGAAAATCAGTAGGGTGGCGTTTTATGTGTATCAGAGCCGTTGGTTGAGGTGAGAAGGTGGTCCACACACGTTTCTTATGAGGGACAGGGGAAAGGGGTTTTATGGTAAATTTACATAAGAGCTGCAATTCCCTTTTTGGTTCCCTGAGTGAAGTGACCAATCACAGTGTACATTGAAACAAAACGTGACTTGTTACATTTCAGGGGTTTACCTAGGAAGATTCAAGCCTTAAAAATCAAATTAAATCATTCAAAAATTTTAATTTTTAATTTACGATTTTTTTTATTACTGTATTAAATAATTTAAAATTTTATTAATAACGAAAAAATTTTACAATTCGGCTATTTTTATCAATTTTTAAAATTTATAATTTGATTTATTGTTCGAATGAATTTTAAATTATAAAGTAGTTTCATTGCAGCTCCTTCTCCTCCATGATTTCCTACTCTACCTTATTTGCTAACTCATTCATATCTTTCAATATTCATTGCTCACATCTTAAAATGTTAAATCTTTAAAGATATATTACTTTAAACATAATTAAGTATACATTATTATTATATTAAATAAAATTAATAAAAATAAAAATAAAATAAAATATATTTATATGTTAAACTAAATAAAAAATATGATAATAGAGAACAATTACAATAAATCAAATGTGAGAGATTGAAGGAGAAAAAACTATAATATATCAAAAGATGAAGTTGAATGAAAAGTTTGATAACTACAAGTGCTCTCAACGGTTCACGCATGTGTGAAGATGGCTAGGGCCTACTCTCTCACTCTGGATCGGTGTTTACAGGAGCAATTTTGAAGGTGACTACTTCTAGATCTAGAAATATTTGTTTTCGTATTTGCAAGTGTTAATTCCTCAATCTTTGACAAAATTGATAAGATCCAAAGTTTCGACAATTAAGATCCAATCTTAGTTTTTAATCTTTTTTGAAATTTTTTAATCACGTAACGATAATAACCAACAATTAAAGAGTAGTAAATTGACATGTGATGGTATAGAGATGTTAATTAAAATAGGCAAAAAATTTTTCTCTTATACCTTTTTAGGCAAACACACAATAGTTTTACTTTTATAAGCAAATTTTTTTGTAACTTCAAAAATACCTTCCCAGCCCTGTAGGTGTAGGCGCTGAAAGGAAGGTGTGGTGCACGCGGTGCGTACGCAATGCGTGCGGTACGCGCGGTGCGTACGCAATGCGTGCGGTGCGCGCGGTGCGTACGCAATACGTGCGGTGCGTACGCAGTGCGTGCCCAGTGTGCAGTGCATACAGAGTGCGCGCACCCTCATATAATATATATAAACAACTGTGCGCACACTTTCTTATATATATATATATATTAAATAATATAATATAATATTTAAAAAATATAATAAATAAATATATAATAAATATTATAATATTTAAAAAATATAATAAATAAATATATATTAAATATTATAATATTTAATATAATATACATAAATAATAATAATAATAATTTTTAAATATATATTATATTATTATATTATAATATTATATATATAATATATATTTAAAAATTATTATTATTATTATTATTTATGTATATTATATTAAATATTATATTATTTAATATATATATATATATTTAAAAATTATTATTATTATTATTATTTATGTATATTATATTAAATATTATATTATTTAATATATATATATATATATATATATAATTATATTATATTATATATTATATATATATATATATATATATATTATATATATTATATATATATATATATATATATATATATATATATGAGGGTGTGCGCACTTTGTACACACCGCGTGCACTTGGCACGCACCGCGCGCATCACACATTCCTTTCAGCACCTACACCTACAAGGCTGGGAGGGTATTTTTGGAGTTACAAAAAAATTTGCTTATAAAAGTAAAACTACTGTGTGTTTGTCTAAAAAGGTATAAGCGGAAAAGTTTTTGTCTATTTTAATTAATATCCCGATGGTATATATGGTGGAATGGTAATTTTAATTTATAATAAAAGCATTTGTGTTTTAATAATTGTTTAAATAAGAGTAAAATAGCCGAAATAGGATCTTAAAAAAAGTAATATTATATGTATTCATTTTGAATACATAAATAAGAACATATTTATGCGTGTTATTACGTGATTGAATATTGTGTTATTTTTAATTCAAAATCATATAATCATATAATGACATATATCAAGCGTGTATATATTTATGTACTCAAAATGGGTACACCTAATTTTATTGATTGTAATCAGAGAGAAATTGTGATTACATTCCTAAGCGAAGTTTGCTAGGAATAATATTTTTTTTTTTTTTAACCCAGAAGAACTATTCCTTGATAAGATAATAATTTATGCTGTAGATTCAAATCTCTGGGGAGGTCTGTGATGAAATTCCAAATCATATATTAAAATTGGGATCCAACATTTTTCATGAAAATTCATTAGCCTGCAGAAAAACAGCAAAGCAAAGCCCTTATATTAATGAATCCTCCTCTAGTTTTCAATCAGAATCAAAACTTTAGCAATTGTACAGTTTCAAGAATTGCAAGTTTCATTGTAAAAAAAGAAAGAAATCCTCTAATTAACTATGATCATGTGAGGATCATATATAATATTTTCATATATTAAAAAAAGGATTTTCGTCCAAATTAAAGTCAATGAATTCAGTGAGTAAAAACATAAATAAGGGCCATATTTTTCAGACACTACTTAAGCAGCGAGAAAATGAAGATATTCACAACCTCGCTTAGCTTTGTGCGAATCACTCCTTTTCCGATAGCAGGCAAGGCAAGTTGCAGGTCTATCTTGATATTGATATACTGATATATGCTAATTTCTTCCAGATCAAATGCGAAGTAAGCCTGTGGCCTGTTTTAGATGTTCCTTTCTAGACCTGCTCTCTCCATGATCTCTTTCTGCTCCAACACCAAAAAAGAACTTAAAATGAGGAAGATAGAAAAGTAATAAGTGTAGTGTTCTTCATTCCATCCCCAGTATTTGTTGATTAAAGACTGTGCTGGTAACTTCACCAAAATGACATTTCCGTAGTACACAATGTAATATAAGTAACATAATGATACCGTGGTAACACAGTTAAAATAAGGAAACTAGGGTCTGAAGATGGCAGTTCAGAATTCATTCTTTCCCCTTATGGTTGCTGAATTCTCGATTCAATTTTTTCAGGTACATGCAGACTTGCATACTTCATATCAGCATATTGTGCAGTGGATGGTGCAAGTAATTGAAATGCGTGCAGTTACCTGAATTAATTGCGTAATTGTCCCCGGACTTTCCTGTTTATCCAATATCAAATATGGTGAAAAACACTTAAAATGTATTACAATTACTAATGGGGTAAGAAAGAAATTTGAAAGGAAATTTCATGCACCTCAAACCGTTTCTCCTTCCATGCAATATCCTCCCAACCTTTTGATTCATGCAATCCCCAGGTTATTGGAACTTGAATCGACTCCACATGCTGTAGAATTCTCAAGCTACCTGTGACACAAATTTATCATATAGATTAATTTTATGCAAGGGTAATCAGGAACACAGCGTCCAAATTACAGATAACTGTATTTGCTACAATAGCAAGTTTTGCACATGAGCTGGACCAATAGCAACTAAACAAAAGACTTCAATGCACTGAAACACCAAAGGCATCACATGTACCAGTTAGAATACAAATACATTCTCGATCAGAATCAAGATTCAGTAGCAACTTGAAAACGCAAAATAAATCCATAATTTCGGAAGTAGAATCCTAATTCTCAAACCAAAATGTTCACACATATGCTAGAAAAAAAGGCAAGATTTTTCCACAAGGTGATTGCGTACCAGCCAAATTCATACAAATACAGGATGCAAAGGGGTCATGGCATCATTGTCAGGTGATTCCTTATCCTGACAAAAAAATAAAAAGACTTACTAGTAATGAATGCTTCTTCCCATAGTTCATGCTTTGACCACGATGGTGAGACTTCACGTATAGGGATTCCCTTGTTTAAGCATACTCTGACAAGTTTAAAATTTTGAAGTCACACAATCATTCCTAAAATATGCAATTATTTGTTGAATTCTAGTTGCTTCATGATCTACCAAATATAGGTAGCCATAATAAGTGAACTTCAGCATGCAGTCAAATATAAAAATTTCCCAGCCAATAATTATGAATTGAGTGCACATCATTCAACAACAAAAAATTAGTCAATTCGCTAACTTTTGTTGCACTTGATATTTCAAATATGATGAACTTCAACATAAATGTGATTCAACACCTCCTCAAGACTTACTCTTAACAAACTGTTTCTACCTTTTCATAAGATTTATGAACCTCAGCTAGGACATAAAAATTCTTTTGCGCAAGAAATGAAAACATAAATATGACATTTATAGGCTTCAGATTATATTCTAACTAAAATGCACCTTCACCAGTGAACTGGAGTATATCACAAAAAACAAAACCTAAAGATCCCGTAAGGGTAGCTCACTCAATCACAAGTTGGCGTATGACTCCTGGAAGGGCACCATCACTTATAGGAGCTGTTTGTACTTCAAATGCATGATTACTGTGCAAACAATTATCCTCAGCTTTACTGTGACCCTGAACATAATAATTTTTGAAACAACTATAAGTGTAAAATAATGCATAAAGAATTCATGATAAAGCCACATGCTAATACATGTACTGACACTGATATCCCGTATATTGGTCACGCATGAAAACACATTTTATTTTATAAGCATAAACGAGCATATATTGCAAACACAATTCCCTCGTAACTGATGACACTTTCTGTGACTCACAGATAGAATTTTCACTCATCACTTGATGCTCATACAAGCAATTTTTATCTATAACTTGAAAATAAACAGATACCATGATCCATGACCTGTGGAGATGTTCCATACAAAAGAATTGAAATAAAGTCAAAGCTGCATTTCAATAATTTGTGTAATATAACCACCTCTGTATAACATCTCTTATTAGATATAGAAGTAAAGGAATCCAGATGGGAAAATCTCTCTTCAACCAGCTTGGAGAAGCCTCACACAACAATTTTAACCATTATATGGTATTAAGTGGTCTAAAATTCACATGATTAACCCAGACAGTATTTTATTTTGTGGCCGAGGAAAGAGATTTCAAAGTGAGGATTTGCTAATTTGCAAATGACAGCAAGATACTAGTTATTTGTTCTCGGAATTTTGATTACCTGAGAAATTTGGGCTACACTATACATACAAATAACATCTAGAATATTTTTTAGGATAGGACTGAATTTCCTAGGTTTTCTTCTAAGACTACATGTAAAGATAGTGTTTTAGGAACTTTTATAAAATCGAAGATCACTCACCTTGCAACAAACAACAAAAAAGTTTGTTACTGAGCCTTCAAGAATTTGATCACCATCATTTGACAACAAGAGTTCAGTCACTGTTGGTGGCCTCAGCTTTTCCAAAGACTTCCTAAGCCTGCCTAACATACAGTAAAAAGTAACTAATACTCCATTTTCATCAGTCAAAAATTTTAAATTTTAAATCAATCATAATACAAATAACACAAAAACACAATCAGTCACAAGATAGCAGAATATAGTTTAGCTAACATAAATCTTGTCAAAGAATTTGAAATGCATAAAATCATACTAACCTCACCCAATCCGAATATTTTGCCTCCCCAACATCCCTTCCACGGCCCACCACAGCCAAATGCGCCCCACTTCCATGAAAACCAAAAACTGAAGGCACATATCCACTCAAATGCACGTGCACATCAAAAACCTTGCAAATATTTTCAAAGCCCACATTCTCCATTCCACCCAATTTGTCAAAGTCCCCACAAAAGAGAGCAGTAACACTTAATTCTTCCCCATCTCTCCTTTCTTTCAAAGCGATGGGCATAACTTTATTCATCGAATCATTCACTAAAGACTTAACCATTGATTCCCACATTGATGATGATGATGGTTTTGCCAATGATGGCATTGTATCATGGCTTGATGTAAACAATAATTCTGGGTGTGAATTGAATAGAATTCTTGCAGAATTTGCTAGCCTTTGCAAATGTCTATCCCAAAACATGAGACTTGAACCATTGTTGTGAGTGCGTGTTGTCGTGTATGCGCCTGTTAAATGAATAAGTAAGACTATGTATAATAACAATGAATACTAATTTGTGTACTAATAATGACGTGTCAATATATAGTTGAGTGTTACTTTATCTTAATTCAATATCACTTAATCACATTGTTACATATTATTGTTAGTATACAAATTAATACTCATTGTTAATGCATATAGTTTATTGTAAATATATTTTAGTGGTTAGTTATAAGAAACTAAATTTACATTCTTTTCCTTTATATAAAATCACTTGAAAACAACATGAAGAAAAAAAATCAATTTGAGTTTATCCTCAAAAAATGAGAGCATTGTAAGGGGCATACCTGGATGTGTTTGGAGGAAGGTAGAGACAGGAGGAGTGTCTGAGGAGTTTGATATGACACCATTGCTAAACAGGATTCTAGTACTTGGCATTTTGCTTTGTACTGTGAAAACTCAAAAGCTCTACTTAGTCGTGTTTCCAAACTATTTTAAGCACACCAATAATTAAATTTACTAAAACAAGAAACATGTGTGTGTTTTAATACTACTAAAATAAAAGAACTCATGGACAATCATTCTTTATGAATACTCAAGGGTTTGTAATGTGGTATGGTCTACTACTCAAAAGCTTACATCTACGATTATATTATTTGTATTTTGAGAATAACTTAACCCTAAGGATCTCTAGTAAGGGTTTCTTTGGGTCCCCCAACTGTTACAATCTTATCCGTTATATTCAACTTTAAACTGATTTCTTTTACAGAGTGTTGTAAGTGAATTTGATAGAAAAGGAGTTTTTACTAGTATAACAAAAGCAAAAAAAGTTTACCGACAGTTTTTTTTGGCTAAATAAGTTTATTGAAAGTTGATAAAACTGATATTTATAAAATTATGTATGTTTTAATAACAAACATATTATTACTTTACACCCATCCAACCAATTGGAGTCCTTTTGAGGAAATTTATCAGACAATTGACCTGCATATTTTTCCCTCATAAACTCAACATTTAGATTTGATCTCTTTGTTTCTCCTTTTCATATACTATATGAAACACACACACACACACATAACAGCAAGAAATTTTACCAGTTGAATATGTGGAAAAAATGACCATCACATACAACCCACAATTCAAACGAAAATTTTACAATTTTATAAATGAACAAATAGCAGTTTCATTAATCATGCATAAAATTAACATAGCTCCTATTATCATAAATCGGTGCTTAATAATTGCCGTTAACAAGAATATCAAATGAGAAGTACTTACTTTTCTTTATGCGTTCTGGGAAGCCTTTACGGATTTATGTGTTGTGGTCAAACTCTGTTGTGCGTGCTCTTCTTCAACCTTTTTCAAGTAGACCCTGTACCGCCGCTGGTCTTCTTCCCGCTTTATTTATTAAAGGATTTAAGAGCCAATAGATGAGAAGGCTTTACCATATTATAACCCACTACAATGTTACATGGATAAATAATATGTATAATTTTATATATAAATAATAATATATTTTAATATAATTAAATTATTTTAAATTAAATATAATATAATATTTGATGATGTAGTGATATATTATTATTTATGTATATAGTTTTATTGTATAATCTATTTTATTAGTTTTTTTAAAAATTTGTCTATCTACATATTCAACACAACTTCAATGGCCCAATTCGAAGTTGATCCATAATTATAAAAAACTTGTCGGAAATGGCCAAGGGAAAGCTTGAGTGGCTAAATAAATAGTTATCCAAGTAAAAGAGTTTGAATTCGAGGCTCAACAATTTTATATTAAAATTAAATTATTAAATTATTTGATGTTGTAGTTACGGTAGCAACTACTAAATTCAAAGTTTTATATGTTTGGATTGAATGACTCAATCCTTAAAAAGACAAACATTAATTCAAATAGGGTTCCTCAAAAAAAAAAAAAGTGAAAATTCTAACTTATTCAACTTATAATAATTTCAAGACATTTTGGATAAAAATATAAAAAACATAAACCGGGTAGTTTTATTTTCATATAATAATCCACACATTTGAACAATTATTTCATTTAAATTTTAATATGAAATTATTTTGCCTCTTTTGCAAACTCTTATTTGCTTGGCGCCATTCATCAATGGACAAAAACATATATGGTAAACCACAGCTCAGGTCTTGTTCATCTTGCAAAACAATGGAGCAAAAATTCAATGAACGTTTATCAGAAATCACAAGCATATATATAACCCAAAAACCATGTAATTTTTTTACCTCTGCCTTGAATTAATTGAAACCCTACTATCCTTTTTTGCACAGCAAAGTTGCGTCTCTTCGGAACAGTCACCAATGGAATCCATTCCTTTACGTATGAAAAACCCACAAAAATAACATCTTACCATCACCAACTCATCAACCACAACAATGGCCTCTTCTTCTTCGTCTTCTTCTTTTGCTGATTTCCTAGTGACTCAAGAACAGTTCAACATGTTTCACAACATTGACCGCCGTCTATTCACCCGGCTGGTTTGCGATCTCGGCCGCAATCCCATCGAGTCAATGCAGGTCATTGCACTGTGGATATGGCTTGAACAGGCTGGCCACTGTCAAGATTTGGTGGGCAGCATTCTGACATGGCCTGCTGCTCAACTCATTTCAATGGCTGATGAGGCTGTTTTATTGCTGACCTGTATTCAAAATGATAAAACTATTGACCTTCATCTTCCTTTAACTCAAAGAATGACTAAAGATGGAGTTTCTCTGGAGTATTTTCAAGAGAACCGCCTGGCTGTTCTTCATGGAGTTGCAAGGAACATTAATGAAGTCTGCGCCAAGGCTTTTGTAGATATTTTGCCGCATGTGTTATTTCCTTCTGTTGCTGATGCAGTTCTGAGGAATAATAATGAAATTGTTGAGATGTTAAGGCGTGCTGGAAAGGAAGAATTGGTACCACAAGATGAGAGGACAATTTTCTTGACATTTTCTAAAGGCTATCCGATTTCAGAAAATGAAATCAAAGGCTTCTTCACAAGGTGCATGCTGCCACCCCCTCTCTCTCTCTCTCTCTCTCTGGATATTACAAATTTTTAAAGTGTTTGAAACCGGTTAATCAAATCCGTTTGATAATATTTTGATCCGTAAAAATCATAAGCAAAAATTGAATTGGTTTTAAAATTAATCAATTTTAAATTGAATTAAAAATATTAATTAATCAAACCGAATTTTTAATTAATCAATTTTGAATCAAATTTTAAAATATTATTTTATTTTATTATTTTTTGTTTTTTAAATAAGTTTAATATTTTATTAATATTTTATTCAATTTTTTTAAAACTAATTTAGTTTAGTTAATTAGTTTTAAATAAAAAATAAATCAGTGATAGAATTAAAAAATCAATTTTTCTATATTTTTAAACCAATATATGAATTAGTTCAAATAATCACTTTTTTTCTTCAAAAAATTAGTTAAATTTGATTATTGGATAATAAGGTAGGATACTAAGAGAATATATATTATATTGCTTGAGAATTTCATATTTTGTTATATATATATATATATATATATATGTGTGTGTGTGTGTGTGTGTGTGTGTGTGTGTGTATTTCAACTTAGATTTTTCTTTTTTTATCTATTACCAGTTTTGAACTTAAACATAATTAATTTATTTAATAAAATTTATGTACATATTTTTATATATAATTTAAATATATAGATAATGTGTCATTACATAATGATATATCATATGTATATATAAATTATATATAAAAAATATGTATATATAATAGTACTCTTATTTATAGTGGAAGTTATCTGGCCACATTAATTGTAGCTATACATGTAATTTATTTTTTTTTATAGCAATGCTATTTGCACTCATATTTAGTACATAATTTATGTACACAAATAATATATTATTATATAATTAAGTGATTTTGAATCATATGTAATTATGAGATAAAACAACACTCAATCACATGATAACATGTCATTTATGTATACGAATTGTATATAAAATATGAGTATATATAATAATAAAACAATGTGTACCCACTTTAGGTACACAAATATGTACACACTTATATGTGACCTCATATAATTGAGTGATTTTAAATGAAGAGCAATATTATGTGTACCTACTTTGGGTATACAAATATATACACACTTAACATATCATCACATGATTAAGTATTATTTTACCCTTAAATCAAAATCACTTAATCATATGATAACATATATAAATGTGTTATGTATCTAAAATAGGTATATATTATTTTATTATTCAATTAAGGATTTTATGCCCGCAAAATAAATACAAATAATATTGTTATTTTTTAATTATTTTTTTTAACAATTATATCTATATGGGCGTAAAAAAGTGTTAACTTATTAAAGTTTTGCTTGTTTGTGAATTTTAATGAATCAGAAATTTCGGGGAGTGCATTGAAAACATTTACATGCAGGAAGTTGCAGCGGCAGAGCAGCCATTATATGCGCGGCTCGTTGTGTATCCAGTTTCGGTAATGGAAGTGGTGCTTGGAGGTAAGACGAAAGCAAAATTTTCCATTAATGGAAAGCATGTTTGGGCCAGAAAATTTATACGCAGAAACCATAAATCCCCCCCACGCTTGTAATCACCAGATCTAATTAGACCTAGAAATTGTGTTGTACTTCTAAGTTCTTCTGGTTTTCCACAGATTCTTTGTCAGTATGTAACCTTTTTCTTTGGGGTAACGGTGAACCTTACTTACGTCAGAGTCTTTTTTTTTTTTTACATCAAATAAATAAAATTTAATTTAATAATTATTTTTATAATTACTATATTAAATAAAATTGTTCATTTTAAAACAATTATCGAGGAATGACTTGTTTGGGTAGGAATCAAAAACCGACAACAGAGTAGCTGACGGTTCCGGTTTTTGATAGATTTTGTTTAGATTTGTCGGTTCGAAATTGAAGATACTGCATTTATGATTCATATTACTTAATTATTAAATAGGCTCTTGGTCAGACATTCAGACTTTTTTATGAATACACATGTTAACTGGAAGTTTGAGACTTTTTTTTTTTATCTTTTTTCAAAAAAAAAATTATTTTTTATATATATTTATATTTTTAAAATAGGTATACGTAATTTTATTATTTCTCAAATGAGTTACTCTAAAATTAAAACAAAAATGTCTTTCCACAAATAATTAAGATTTGAAATTGGTTAATATTTTCCCCACTCGTGATTGCAGAGCACAAAGTAGGGCTGGATTCAAGCCGAAACAGCTCAAGCTCGGACTCGGCTCGATCGAGCTCGAGCTGGCTTGGCTTGGCAGGGCAGATTTTTTTAAAAATTTTTTATACAAAACGACGTCGTTTTGATCCATATATATACACAAAACGATGTCGTTTTGATATGAAAAACGAATCGAACTGAGTTCAGCTCGAACTAAACTCGAGCCGCCCCTAAATAAAGCGAGCCGAGCCCGAGCTGGCTCAGCTCGAATCCAGCCCTAGCACAAAGTCATATGAATTTGGTTACAGACATTTATTAAAGGAAGATTCACAAACATTACAATGAATATAAATCTTTGCTTACCCTAAAAATAAATGCAAATTTACAGGACTGCTTTATAATAATTGTAGCAGTTTGGATTCCTGCTCAGGCCTCACCTAACTTTCCGGTGAGCAAAATGACAACTTGTTGGATTGATTGAGTGGTAAATTTCTCTTGTTTTACTCCTAGTTTTTGTGATTGAAATAATGGGATGTAGCTATGGTGGATGATGTTGCTGGTGTAGTGGGAAGCTGAAACATGTTGAGGATAGGATTTATTTGAAGGGTAGGTGAATAAGAAGAAGAAGTGCTGGTAGCGGAAGAGAATCCTGATGATGCTGCAACTGATAACACTGGCATTGGAGCCACATTGCCATTGCCCTGCGTTTGCCATGCCCAGTTTGTAAAACTCGGCAAAGATACAGAATGAACCCTCTTCTCTATATGCTGACCCTGTTACGAGCAAGTGACATTATTCCATCAATGAAAACCATTGAAGTGGATTAACATAAGTTCATAATATAGAAATCAGTCAGAGACATTCGATACCTCATAACTCGGAAGTAAAAGAGGGTACACGCCTGCAAACGTTGAAGGATGTTTGGGAGGGATTGTTAGAGCATGTTGATGTTGTTGCAGCTTCATACCCACAGAGGCATAAGCAGAACTTTGCTGTGTTAATAAAATTAGAAACAAAATTATCAAAGATCAATCAACACAACTGAGTAAAGTTCAAGATAGAAATGTTAATTACCACTAGACTTTCTTTGTTGGGCATGTCGCTTGAAGACTGACCGATTCCTAGGTTCAAGTCTAGATTGTGGTCACTGACTGTAATTCAAACAATAGGAAATTTCAGTTTTTAACTAGAATATTTATCAAACAGAGACTTAAAAGCATGGAAAGAAATGAAGTACCTCCATTGTTGGAATCTAAAATCATCCGTTCTTCGTAAGAACTTGGTTCAAAATTGGTTACTGCATCCCTTCCATGATATCTGATGGCAGCTCTGTCATAGGCCCTGGATTTACAGAACAAATTTTAGACTTCTTCATATAGAAATCACTTTCTTTCTTTCTTTCTTTCAAATCAAATTATTCTGAAGAAAGGAACCCATGATCACTAGGACCTTGCAGCGTCTACTTCGTTGTCGAATAAGCCAAGATAAATATACCTGCGAGCATGCATCATAATTTTCAAAAGGAGAGATGCCAACCAACAACTTCTCTTTCAAAGTTTCAATTAAATGGACTGTTAGATTTATTTCAGATTTTACCATGACTTAAAGCCAGAATTGTAACACAGTAGAATAATTAAAAATGAAATTCAAGTTTGACATTTTGATGGGTTAAAATTCTTACTTCTTTCCAAGGAGTTGCCCCATTCTAGCTTCCCATCTCCCACATTTGTGCAAGGTCACACCTCTGTATCTTGATGTCCCTCTAGAAAAACCAGAGCTTTCGCGACGAAGAACCAGCACAAAATCTTCTTTTGATAGATGTTTAGTCTGCAGATCCATATCAAGTTTCAAAAGCTTAACTAAAATGCAATATATATGAAGCAGAATAATTAGTATCAAGGGATTATTATTAATTTACCTGTTTCATATCTTCCTCATAATCACTGACATTAAAATTGAGATCAGCATCAACACCACGGAATTTAATTGCAGCCTTATCATATGCCCTGAAATATAATATCCATGTTTTAGGAAAAGCATGATAAAAAGGAAAAATTTCTCCGAATAACAGCATAGAAGAAGGAAAAATTTCTCACCTCGCAGCAGCATAGGCTGTGTCAAACCCACCTAACAAAAGTAAAAAAGGGCAATTCAACAAAAATTAATCACCCCAACAATCAAAATTACCATTAAACCAGCTAGTTTAATTTACTTTCCTTAACCAAAAAAATGGAAAAATGGAAAAGAAAATTCTCAAAGAGATCATCTTCTTACCCAAATATACTTGCTTTCCACAATCCCTGCACAGATCATTGAAGAAAACAGATGAAGCAACTTAAAAATAGTAGATAAATCTTCATATAATTGAACCCATAAAATCTTCATTACCATATGTGTGATTCCCAACGGCTGGTTCTGCGATAAAACGTCACGCCTCGGTACTGTGAGCTTCTAGAGCGGGGGCCTCGCCGACTCTTTCGAGCTGGTTGTTGCTTTTGCTGCACAACTTTTAGTTCTTGCCCCCCACCGGAATCAACGAAAGATAAATTTAACCACTTTTGAGGTCTTACCATGGACTTCACCGCTTCTGCATCATCTTTTTCTCCGATGATTGGGAAAAGTTGCCGCGTGACGAAAGCTTTTGACGAAGTGGTGGTGTTGTTGTTATCATCAACTTGGATTACGACGTCGTTTGGTTTGTCTTTCTTCATGATGTCGAAGATCAATGCGGAGTAGGAGTTGTTTGACAGGTTTTCGTCTCCGGCATTGGCTTGCGGCTCTTCACAGTTGATGATGGAGGAGTTTGAGGTTCCAGAATCTTCATGGCCGAGATGTTTATCGTCACAAAACGACGACGATTCATACGAAACAACGCCAAGATTAAGATCCAACATCATGAATAAATATATTTAAGCTGTTCGTCAAATGGGAAAATCAAAACTCATTTGCTAGAGCCAAAAGTTTGCGTTTTTGAGTAATGGTTAGAAGCTAAAGAAGAAACCTTAAAAGAATGCACTCGTAAAGCAAAGAGATGATGAGGAAAATTAAAGAAGCGGGTGAGAGTCAGGTTTGTTTGTGTGGACAAATGCAGAGAGAGAGAGAGAAGGCCTGCAAAGATAAAGACAGAGAAAGTAAGGAGTGGAAGAAAAATAGTAACTTTAGTTTGTTTTGATGGGGGTGTAACTGTAAGAAATTAAAACGTAATCGAGTAAAAGTTGCAATACTAGTACTCGTTCGCTTTCATTTCTCTATTTTGCCCCTCCTTTTTAGGACGTCTGTTGTTTGTAATTCTGAATGCATGGCGAATGGTTTAATGATTAACAGTTTTTGTCCCAGGTTGAAAACGGCGACGTATTGATTTTCAAACGTCGCATCGAGCGCGTAACGTTATTGAAACGGCGGCGTTCAACGTGCTCTGGCGGTCAGCAATCTACGCGAGCTACTTGACTTATGTGATTTCCCCCATAAAAATCATATGTTATAATGCCGGAGTTGCAACAGGTAATAATTTAGAACAACCGTGATCAAATCACATCATAACTATTGGTCCCACGTTAGCTTTAAATGTCCACGTGGCCCCCAATAACAGGTGATAAGAAATGGACGGAGACTATACTGAGAAATAGAAGCTTACAATTTAAGGACCCCCCTGTTGTGTGAATATCAGAACAAAAAGGGCAAATCCAACGGCCGGGGCCGCGTATTGTACCTAAAGTGGACCCTACAGGATCGAAACGTGGCTATAAATGGTACATTGAATTTGCAGCAGCGATTTGTAAATGCATGTGATATTTCTTAATCGCGAGTAAATGACGAAAAGGGACAGAGAAACAAATGAATAAATGAATTGTTTTTATTATTTTAGTTTACGGGATTTATCTTGTACTTATGATTTATGACTGACGTGTCCAGGACGTTTCACAATAAGTGGGTCGCTCCGGTGTGTCACTTAGACATTAAATTAATGCCCCTCACTATCATGAAATTATTTTATGGGTCTGATGTATTTGATCATCACATCACGCGTGATATAATCATGACAAGATTCTAAGTTTTATTTGTCTGATTTGTATTTTTTTTTGTAGCGTGCTAGGGGGTGCACGGTAGAGTTTCTGGAGCTAAAGAAGGAATCACGTGTTTGATAAGCGAGACCCTCTTCCCTTCAATGCAAAGGTAGAAAAGTTAATGCCATATTTGGACCACACAAGTACGAAATTACATATTTGATCCTCTTCTTGTCACATCTTCACCAATCATTCAGGGCCTCCCACCCAAGAAAATAAATGACAGAAAAGTGACAAATATTTATAAAAAAATTAAACTGACAAAATAATTTGTTTGAAGCTACACAAGATAATATATTATATATTGATGTGATGGAAACTTAATGGTTTTATTTAGTATTAAAAATAAATAAATAATAAAAATATTATTTTTTATTATAGATTTTATATTTTGACCTAAAATAGAAATATCATTGAATTTAATTTTCATAAATAAAGCTGTTGAGCTAGAAGATTTTGTTAAAGGGTATTATAGTAATTTCCAATCAAGGCAACCACCAAAATAGCCATAAATAAAAGACGGACTGTTGTAAGTGGTGACTGACGCAATTCAAGAAAACCAATCAATAGAAAGTGCGTTTACAAAGTGGGGAAATCAGGGCCGTCCATTTTAGGATTGATTGATTGATTGATTGATCGATCGATTGATTGATGAATTATTTTAGAGGAGCAAAGAAATGATTTTTCCTTCGTCCTACGTAGACGTTTCCTCTTAGGGTAATCTTATACCTTAAAAAAATCTATTTATTATATTCCCAATTTCCTCCTATAGAAATAAATATAATCAACACCGCAACTATTTTACAATTATTCTTAGTATAATTATACAACTATGCAAATGGGGTTATCTTCCAAGTGGAGAAAATGATTCTTTGAGTATGACACATCCAATAAAAGAGCCACAATTTCATATAATTCATAATTAAAAAAAATAATATTTAATTATTTAATATTATATATTTAATATATATTAAAAATATATTTGATAAAAATATTATGTATATTTAGTTTTATATATTTAATTAAGTAATATATCCAATATTACAGTTTTATCTTATGCATAGTAGGTAATATAATTAGTAAATTCAATATATAATAACTGAACTTACAATTATTACATCAAATAAATCAGAGTTTTATAAACGTGACAGAGACTCAAACTTAAATTTTTATCTTAAAAATTTTAATACGCTAATAATTTTATTGATAATTTAAATACCCATGATTTAAATATTTAGTGTCATGAAAAATGAATTCATATTATAATTAAAGATGAGTAGACTTGATAAGATCACCATTTTATCAAGCTTATAAGTTGAGTATAGAGTAAGTTTGGATTGAAAATTAAAGGCCAAATAGTATTGATGTAAAATGAAATATTAAAAGTATTGAAAAATTATTATTTATTGCCAGCGTATCAACTTCTTTTATATCCCAAGGAATCATGATCAGCCACGTTCACATGAAAGGTGACGTGGGCCAATCACAAAGTAGACATTTATTTAATATTAAGTGATGGAGGTCACATGGGGAGAGTGCGGCACAAAACGTCATCCCTTAGATCACAAAATTGAAATAAAAGGGCTTATTTTTGTTTAATCAATATTTTAAATATTATATGGAAAAAAAATAGTTGTCTCTTTTTATTAGATGTTCAATTTATATTATTGGATTGATTATTTTAATATTATAGATGAGATTAGATTTAAGTCAAATTAAACTTATTTTAAATTCATCTAAATCAAAATTTGATTTGAAGCTAACGTTAATAATAGGTAAATTTTTCTCAATTACACATTATTTAGCAATTATCATGTGGGATTCCCCGGCCAGCATATAATATTAAATAAAGGATCCCCAAAAAAAAAAAGAAAGAAAGAAGATATCAAAATTCGCATTAGCATAATTTAAAAGTATGGCCAAAGGACTATTTCCCACCCAAGGTAGGATACATTTTCAAGTTTTTCTCCTTTCAACTTTGAAAATTCTAAATATTCACCTATAAATAGTTAAAATCAACGGTAATAAAGGTAAAATCATCATTTTGTCTATAATATTAAAAATAAACTAAAATATAATCTCATTTTACCTCTCTAAATTTTAAAAACTAAAATTTTTTTTAGTCTAAATTTTAAAAAATGATAATTTTCTCTTAGAGTTTCGTTTCGAGATCTCTGACGTCATCTCCAGTGTCATTGTCGGCGACCTCTCCCTTTCAAAGCTTACCCTCTCTTCAACTGTCTCTTTTCTCCTATTTGGAAGTCCGATAAAAGTTAGAAGATTCATGGAAGATGAAAAGTTTCGTCTTTTACAGCTTCTTCGACGTCGATCAGACATCTAAATAGGTGGAGAGAGACTGTCAAATGGAGATAAAGCTTTAAAAGAAACAAACCGTCGATAATAGAGCCGAAGATGACATCGGAGATCTCGAAACGAAATCCTAAAAAAAATTGTTATTTTTTAAAATTTAGATTAAAATAAACTTTTAATTTTTAAAGTTTAGGGGGCAAAAAAAGATAAAATTTTAAAGGGTTAAGATTCTATTAATTCTAACGGTTTATGAGTGAATATTTAAAATTATTAAAAAAAAAAAAAATTGAGAATAAAACATAACTTTCCTTTGGCCGACAAGTATTGATATTGTAAAAAGAATGCCAATAAATAATCTAATCTAGAGGCTAGAGCCATCAAAATATAAATTGCTTTTAAAATAATAAATAAATAATCTTTCTTTAGAGTTACTCCAAACCTAAAAAGCCATAATTAGTCATCACATCACAAAGTTTGGTGGGTGAAGATCAAATCAAACATATTTTAAATATAAATAAACAAAATATAATAGGTGTAGAGCTGTCGGCAGGCATACGAGGTTTTAAAGTTAAACAGGTGACGTGGATACTTTCTATCCTTTCGAATCAAAGCCTTCGCTTCTGTTCCTTCCTTTTCGCCCCCTTTTTTTCCCTTATTTACGTTAATGTCCCGCATCTTTTTCGTTCACGTGTTTTAAATTTGTCTGGGACACGTGTACGTCTCACGATGCTACTTGCACTGAAGCCGATGAGATCAAAATTTATCTAAAATTTAATTTTTTATATTGTGAATTAATTAAGATGTTGTTTAAGTATAATTGTTAAAAGATAGGGTAATAAAAAATTTAAATTGTTATATTATTATTTAAAAAATATTATGAATATTTTTTAAAATTTTTATATATTATTTTATTATATAATTATTTTTTTTAAAAAATATATTAATAATATATATTATATCATAAAATATATATCGTATTATATAATATGTTTCTTATATTATATTAATTTAACATATTTTATAATATGTATTATTTTTTATTTATTATATATTATGTTATATTATATCATAAAATATGTATCATTATCTGAATATGAAAAATCATTCATATATATATATAAAAGAAAATATGAAAATTGTTTCATGATTTATTAAAAAAATAAAATAAAATTAATTGATGTTTTTCGCTTTTTCTTTCCTTTCATACTAAACCGTTGCTTGATGCCCTTTTTTGGCCTTATGAAGAAATAAAGGATATTATTCAAAATTGGCATGAAGGAAAAAAGGTGACATGACAGTGCCCACACAATTGGGCCAAAAATAAAAATAAAAGCGGACCCACATGTATGAGTTATGGCACACAGATTTGCACTAGGAAATGTGCTCCAATGAAGGTGGGTTATTTGTAGAACCAAATTCCCAAAAGAAAAGTTTCTTCTGTCTGTTGCTTTTTCTTTTTCAACATAAAAATAGTAGCTTTGAGTTAAGCAGTGACACCTGCAAGCATAGGGCTCTGTTTTGTCATCCCCCAAATGGCGAGTAGAGGCAAATTATTCAATTAAAATGGGGAATTTATCAGCACTCAGTAGCTGGATACTGTTATCAAAAGATCTTGTCTGTGTTAAAATTGTAAATCAGTAACTGTTTCAATTCAGATAATTGAACATCTGCTCTCAAAGTTAGCAAATAAAAGGAGAAACCCAGAACACAAAGATTTAGAAAAGCAAATCAAACAGAAACCAAACGGTTTCAGAGTTAACAACGAGGTTCTACCAAACAGTTGGGACAGGATTGGTATTATGTGCAGGCTTCTCCATTTTTGAGGCCAAATCAAATTTCTCAAAACAATGACATTGCCATTATATCACATATGTTTCCAAAAAAAAAAAACAAGAATATATATTAACCTAGCCTCTGGTGTGCCATGCCCAAAGACAAGAATCAAATAAAGCGTATCAAAAACAACAGATGAGTCCACATGTTCATGGTTGTATAACTCCCCTAAATATCTCATATGAGCAATGCGCCGCTGCTGCATTCCATAGTCATTCGATTCTAACCCAAGCCTAATCTCCTCCAAAACATAAAGATAAACAATCCAAATGTTATTAATTTAACAGAAACTTCAAAGACAAAACCATGCACATAGTCATGCTTAATTATTTAAGGCTTCAATGCAGAAGCTTAAAGCTGATTTTGGAGACCACTAAGCAATGATCTAGAATATACAAACTGTATTTGCAAAAAGTTTTGACAGAAAAATCATGTGCTCTAGCTGACTTAAATTCCCTAGACCAGCATCTTCAATATACACCTTCCACATACTCAACTTACAAATTCTAAAGCAAACAATATTACAAACCAACATAAACACACTACAGGAGCAACTTAACACTGAAATGTAAGTTTAGAAACAATATTTTCTTCTGTCAAAACCAATATCATTCTTTATCAGGGAATACGGAAAAAAAATAATTCGCATAATAACAAAAGCAAACCTCATCAACAACAGCTACAGTAATTCATCAGGATAGCAACTCAAACCAGCCATGAGAGAAGCAATAAGATGAATCTAACCATACTTTCCTTTATGAACCTTGTAAAAGCACTTCAAAAGGTACAACTCAGAATCACTCCATGGTAATTTGCGTAGTTGCCTCAGAACATCACATAAACAGCATCTACATTGTGAATGTAGAAACTTTAAGATTCTGACAAGGATATTCTAGAAAATCAACCTACAACAATGTTCAATCAGATTCATCATCTAAGTCTCTCATGAATTGAGATTGCCATAACAGTTGCTTATTATAGCCTACTCATATTACAAATTATTAAAAGTCACTCTTTAAGAAGTAAAAGTTTTATAACTACAAATATAAAACAAGCCAATTGCCAAAATTTAAAAAAAAAAAAAAGCAAAATGATGCCCATAAACAACACCACCAAGCGGCAAATATCAAAATATGTGTTAGAACTCATATATATATTTCCCGCAGGAAAAGAGAAAATAAAAAAGGCTGTGGCCCAAATGCAAAATCAGGAGGCTGCTACCTTAAGGCAAATCCAGCCACTAAGAATATGAAACGTGGCAGAACAGGAGAGGAAGAAGTGGCTGTGGAAAGAGCTGAAAAAGGAGAGCAGGTGCTGGAAAGAGGGGCAGGTGGAAAAAACTAAGGAAAAGTGGGGAGAGAGTGGTCCTCTCGAATATTGAGTATGTACTGTAGGGATTGAACTGGAGATTTGTGTAACTTTTTGGAAGAGTTAGTAACTGGAAGTGTAACTAATTAAGCAGTGCAGTAGATGGAAATAGTCATTGTATTGGAAAACTAATTTGTATTCATTCCTGAAAAAGTATTCAATACAATACATATTTTCATTGCCTTATGTGTTGGTGTTTGTGTTGTTATTCCTGTTCCATTGCATGTTGTGTTCTGGTTGAGATTGATATACAGGGGAGGCCGTAAGAGCAGAAGAAGCAACCAGGGAAGGCTCTGCTGCTGGCGGATTTCTCAGGTATCCATCAATATGCAAAACTCAGATCGTAACATTTTGTGATCAATATGCAGATTGTATCTTCCTATAATAAATCAATAATGAAATATCATATATGACTGTCAAACCAAATAAATTTTACAAACCTTGCCTTTCAGGATTCAAGTTGCTTTGGTGAAGAGTCATTTTTGCCTCAGTTGATTTCTTAGTTTCCTCAAAACGAGCAGCAGCTTCCTGTAACAAAAAGAAAGTAATTTTCCGAACTAAGTAATAAACATCTTTGAACAAAGATATGTACAAGAATAAAAGAATAAATTTCCTCAAATCTGATAAAGTAATTTTCTACACTGAGTCATTCACAACTTTGAACAAATATACAAACAAGAATAAAAAATAAAATTCTCCAAATCTGGTAAACTTGTTTAGGATTTTCAATCCATTGAATGACCATAATTAAATATATCAGATAAATCAAAGACCACATGATTAGCATATTCTAGCATATGGGATATATCAGTTATGCCAATCTCACCTCATCGCTTTGCTTGTCAAGCTGTTCACCTGCAACACGATATTCATCTTCGTGGTGATCCATAGTCCTATTGATATTCCCAAACAGAGACCATCATAAAAATCAGTAAAGGGATTAATTGGCAAACATGAGCACTTGAAAAAGGTTTTCTAAGACAAATAGAAAAGCAGTATAAGACTTTTCTATTTCCCCCTGATTATGATCTATTTCACATAGTATAAGAATAATACCAATTATAGGGCAGTACGTGAACACACACATCAACAATGTATTGAGCAACAGCTTCAAAAATAGAGTAGCCGGAAAACAACAAAAACCATCAGGTAAAATGCATGAGCACAATTCCACACAATAAGGCCACAAAATAACTTAAGTTGTACATAATTTAACACCATGAAGAACATCGTATTGATTAGAGAACATGGGAATGCGAGTAGTAACTTTGAGTAACATTATATCACAAGTTGCATTATTGCGAATAGAATGACAATAATTTAAAACTTTCTAAAAGCATATGACCCCCAAAGCTAGAAACTTTAGAACTAAGCAAAAATAAATATCCGCCTATTTAAAGATCCTCAGACTGAGCAACCTGTCCTCATCAGTTTTCCATTCTTTGATAATTGAAATTCCAAGCAACTACAAAACTTTTGTTTCACTACCCAATTTTTAATGTCATAATTTGTGCTTTAATCAACAAAAAAATTCATCATATAAAAGATTATGAACCAATACTCAAAAGCATTGACAGTGATACCTTTAGAATGACAGTAATGGCACCTTTTTTTTTTTTTGGCTATCATTTGTGATACAACATGTCACTAAAACGATTTCTCAAGAGAGAAAAAGAACCCCTACAATGCTCAATTTGGAGAGTACGAAAGGTGAAATTTCTAGGACTTCAGATAAATTCAGACAAGAATGATGAATTTGAACACCCAAAATTTCTCTTCCACGTGTATATAAAAATGAGGGGACTAATTCCCAGGCATCAGGTCCATTGTAAAAATGAGAGGGACTTTTATGGTATTGTGCACCTGCTTATAGACACCCAAAGTTTCAGCGCCCTCTACAACGAATTCATTTTTTAATAAAGGCCAACGGACTAATTCCCACTCAAAGACTGAAGTTTAATTCTCACCAAAAGAATGATGTTTTTTCAAATTTTTATCTGTTAATTTTGAAGGTTTTATTTACCTATTTATAAATAATTATATTTCTTAATCACAATGAATTTTATTATATTATTGCATATGTACAAGCACAGGATTAAATAGAGAAGTTACATGAAATGAATCCCTATAATTAAGCTATGATCCCACAATCACCATCCTATTTGCTCAATTACAGCCCCTTAATTTCCTCTAATTAATTGTAATCTTCTAAACTAGGAAAGTATGATTTGTACAGCTCATTACAGTATATTTCAACACTCCCCCTCAAGTTGGTGCATAAATGTCGCGCATGCCCAACTTGTCTACAAAATTTGAGAATACTCGGTTTGAGACTGCTTTGGTAAGTATATCAGCCAATTGATCTTCTGATCGAATCTCAGGCAATTCCACAATCTTTTCATCCAGCTTTTCTTTAATGAAAAATCTATCCACTTCGACATGCTTTGTACGATCATGTTGTACTGGATTATGAGCAATATCACACGCTGCTTTATTATCACAAAATAGTTGGATAGGTTGGTTAGTTGAATAACCCAAATCCTGCAAGAGGAGTCTTAACCATAACGTCTCACAAATTCCAAGTGCCATACTTCTGAATTCAGCTTCAGCACTTGAGCGAGCTACAACATTTTGTTTTTTGCTTCTCCATGTCACAAGATTACCTTCTAGAAAGGTAAAGTAACCAGATGTAGATTGCCTGTTATTGACATCACCTGCCCAATCAGCATCAGTATATGCTTTTATACTTTGATAGTCTTCATTTTTAGTAAACAATACTCCTTTCCCTGGAGCAGATTTCAAGTACCTCAGAATGCGCATAACAGCATTCATATGTTGTTCTCTAGGATTGTGCATAAACTGGCTAACAATACCCAAAGCATAAGCTAAATCTGGCCTGGTATGTGATAAGTACATCAATCTCCCTACAAGTCTTTGATATCTTCCTTTATCAACTGGTACTTGACTGGTCTCTTCACGAAGCTTTAAGCCTTCTTCTACTGGTGTATTAACTGGTTGACATACAAGCATACCAGTTTCCTGCAATAAATCTAAAGCGTATTTTCTTTGAGATAGAAATATTCCTTTATTAGATCGGGATACTTCAATCCCAAGAAAATACTTTAGAGAGCCTAGATCTTTCATTTCAAATTCTTTGGACAAGTAGTTTTGAAGAGCTTTCCTTTCTTCAGGATCATTTCCTGTAACCACCATATCATCCACATATACAATGAGTGCAGTGATTTTTCCTTGCTGCTTTTTGAGGAAAAGAGTATGATCTGAATTACTCTGATTGTAGCCAAAGGCTTTCATGGATTTTGTGAACCGTCCAAACCATGCTCTAGGAGATTGTTTTAGCCCATACAATGATTTCCTTAGCCTGCAGACCTTCTGGTTATGTTTTTCTGGTATCTTATGCCCTGGTGGGAGATCCATGTAGACTTCTTCGAATAGTTCACCATGTAGAAAAGCATTCTTCACATCAAATTGTTGTAATGGCCAATCTAAGTTTGCAGCTAAGGATAACAATACACGAATTGTGTTGATTTTAGCTACAGGGGCAAACGTTTCTGTGTAATCAATCCCATAGGTCTGAGTGTATCCCTTTGCTACCAACCTCGCTTTAAAGCGTTCAATTGTGCCATCTGCCTTGTACTTCACAGTGTAAAATCCATCGACATCCAACTGGCTTCTTTCCGAGTGGAAGATCAACTAGTTCCCATGTTTCATTCTTTTCTAGAGATTTCATTTCCTCGTTCATAGCTGTCTTCCATCTTGGGTCTGCTAAGGCTTCCTGCACACTGTTAGGAATAGATACAGTAGATAATTGATTCACAAATGACATGTTTGATTCCGACAACCGATGGTTAGACACATAATGATTCATGGGATATTTTATTTTACTAGACAATTCAGGTTCATATGTGGGTTTAGGAATACCTCTATTTTGACGTTGTGGTAACTGTCTTTTGTGTGGCTCAGGATTATCTTCAGAAAGTGATTGGTGTGGTATGTCAGATGAAGGTGTAGCCATATTTTCAAGGATCTCAATATGAGGTTGACTTGGAGGTAGCCTCACTTCTTCGGCTATACCTTGATCTAATGTCAATTCACCAATTTCTTGATTTTGTCTAGTCTGAATGTCATCATCATTGGAGTCCAATGTTGGACCACTTAGATCTAAGTTAATCACATCCATGTTCCCATTTTCATCATAATTGAGAGTCTGAATTTCCTTTCGATACTCCCCCTGACATTCAGGCTCAGAGAAATACATTGTATCTTCATGAAAGATGACATCCATTGTGACAAATAGTCGACGGGTTGGAGGATGGTAACACCGGTATCCCTTTTGATGTGTGGCATATCCAACAAAAACACATTTCACTGCTTGAGGAGTTAACTTAGTGCGTTGATGCTTGTGGAGATGTACAAACACTACACACCCAAAGACATGAGGAGGTAAATTTGGGACAGATGGGGCATCAACTATTTCATTAAGGATTTGGAATGGTGTTTTAAAATTGATAGTGCTGGAGGGTACCCGATTTATTAAATAGGCTGCAGTAGTAAGTGCTTCTCCCCAATAAGATAATGGCATATGAGCTTCAATTAATAATGCTCGGACAACTTCTAACAAGTGTTGATTTTTCCGCTCCGTAACTCCATTTTGTTGGGGTGTGTTAGGACACGTAGTGTGATGAATCATTCCTTGTGCTTCTAGATATTGTTGAAGTTTAATATTCTGGTATTCTCCACCATTGTCACTATGAAGAATCTGAATCTTTGCATTGTATTGAGTTTCAACCATTTTATGAAACTTTTGGAATATTGAGTTCACTTCAGTTTTGGATTTCATCAAGCACAGCCATGTCATCCTGGTACAATCATCAATAAATGTGACAAACCACCGTGACCCACCCAAAGTAGTGACCTTAGATGGACCCCAAACATCAGAGTGAATGAGCATAAAAGGAAGTGGACTTTTATTTAATCGTAATGGAAAAGAAACACGATGACTCTTTGCAAGTTCACACACGTCACACTTGAAAGTAGCAACATCAATTTTTGTAAATAAATTAGGAAATAATTTTTTCAAATATCCAAAAGAAGCATGTCCTAAACGGCGATGCCATAACCAGATTTCTGACTTCCTTTTATCCTCCTCATGACTACCCATTTTCAAAGCTTGTCGTAAGCTTTCGGTACTTTGTGATTCTAAGTCCAAGTAATATAGCCTTCCTTGCCTAATACCACAACCAATCGTCTTCCTGGTTTTGATGTCCTTAAACACACAAAAATCAGGCCAAAAAATTACAACACAAGATAAGGTAGTTGTTATTTGAGAAACTGACAAAAGATTATATTCTAAAGATGGAACAACTAACACAGAGTCTAAATTTAATGTATCAGTTAGACTCAAGGGCCCTTTCCCAATGACTGGGGTAGATGTTCCATTTGCAGTAGAGACAAATTTTTGATTGGAAGGATCAAGTGGTGAGACCTGTCTAGAATCAAATGTCATATGATCTGTAGCACCAGAGTCAATTATCCATGCACTATTAAAAACAGGTGTATAAATATTTAAAGCCTTACCACCATTGTCTGCAGATAATGTCAATGCTGAGGTTTGTTCAATAACATCATCTTCGATCTTTGTTTCAACAATTGCTGCAGTTGAAGACCTTTTCTGATTTTTCTTTGAGCGACTGTGATCCCACCATTCTGGATATCCCACGAGCTCAAAACAACTACTTTTGGTATGACCAGATTGATTGCAATGAGTGCATTTAAAAGAGGACTTGCCAATCCCATTATTTGTTCTACTATTTTTTGATCGAACACGATCTTGTTGACTTTGAGTAGATCGGTTCCTAGCCACCATGGCACTGGATTCAGAAGTTTCGAAATCATTTTTCAAGGTGGTACGACATACAGCTTCTCGTCGAACCAAAGAGTAACACTCATCCAGATTTGGCACTGGATCTTTGCGCAAAATTTCTCGTTGGATTTGATCAAAATCCTCATCCAATCCAGCAAGAAATATGTGAACTCTTAACCGTTCAATGGATTTACGGTAAGCTTTGACATCATCTGGATCCTTCATAATCACCTTATCACGATGGTCTAATTCTTGAAAAATTTCAGTCAACTCCCCATAATACACAGAGAGAACTCGTCCGTTTTGTCTTGCTGAGAAGGCCCTTTGATTCAAATTGAAAACTTGCAGTTCATCATTTCCATCATAGAATGCTTTTGACAAGGCATCCCAAATTTCGTAGGCAGTGTGTAAGCGTAAATAACGCCACATAATTTCTGGAGCCATAGACATTAATAACCATCTTTTTACCTTTTGATTTTCAGCATACCATTTTTCATAGCCTTCATCTCCTTCTGCAGGTGGCTTAGTCTTGCCACGAATATAAGAGATCTTGTCCCTTTCAGCAATTTGCATTTCCACTAGCTGAGACCATACATCATAATTTGTTTCTGTAAGGATTATTCCCGCATTGAATATTCCTTCAGATTGAACAACAACAGGAAATGTTTTGGATCCTGATGTTTCACTCATATTGTTTTTTTTTTTTTTAAAAATCACTCACAAAAAAAAAAATGATTAGGAAACGTGTATTGGTCTAAAACCTTGCTCTGATACCATCTTAATCACAATGAATTTTATTATATTATTGCATATGTACAAGCACAAGATTAAATAGAGAAGTTACATGAAATGAATCTCTATAATTAAGTTATGATCCCACAATCACCATCCTATTTGCTCAATTACAGCCCCTTAATTTCCTCTAATTAATTGTAATCTTCTAAACTAGGAAAGTATGATTTGTACAGCTCATTACGGTATATTTCAACAATATTTATTAATTTTAAGAGTAAAATTATTATTTTATATATAATATTAAAAATAAACTAAAATTTTATTTTTTTTCTTTTTTAAAAGCAAACAAGTAACAATTTTCTCTGTAATCAAAGTTTAAAAAAATCATTTTTCCCTCATAAGGTTTAACTTTAATATCTAACCACTTCCTCCAGTGTCATCTCTGGTGATTTCTTCTTCTCGATAGTTTTTCTTCCTAAAGTGGTCTATCTCAACATCTCTTCTCTCTTTGATAACCGTGCATTACTCATATGAAAAGATGATCATCTTTCGAAAAGAAGACAAATAATCTTTTTCTAGAAAAACAACTATTTTCCCAAACAAAAAAGAGATCTCTCATCTTCATTGGAAAAGACAAAAAACTTCGTCTTCTCAACTTGAATAACTAATTGGAGGGGGAGAGATGACAAAAGAGACACTTTCGAAGGAAGAGGAAGAATCGGGAGGGAGAAGTTGCAGGCGATGACACAAAAAATTGAAAATTAAACCCTAAAAAAAAAATTGTTATTTTTTAAAACTTGAGGGGGGGGGGGGGGGGAGGATTTAAGGAGTTAGTTTTGTTAATTTTAACTATTCATATATGGATAAATGATATTTTCATAATTAAATGATGAAAATTTGAAAAATCAATAAACTTTGGGTGGAAATTAGTGTTTTGGCCTTTAATAAACTAAAAAACTATATATATAAATAACGATATATCATTATATAATTAAATATTATTTTATTTTTAATTAAAAATTATATAATCATATAATAATATATTATTATTTATATATAAAACTATACATATTATTTACCTTAATAACTCTTCTCTTCAATAAAAAGTCAGCTTCTTTGGAATATCCACGGGACTCTTATGCGAGTTTTATAGATTTTAAGAGCATAAAGCATTTTTTAGTGGGTATATAAAATTTTATTAAAAATAAAATTAAAAAATAGATATTGGGTCAGTCCAATTTGCCCAATCTGAATGGGGTTGCTCTGGTCACATCTCGACTGGTTTTATAAGATAAGACTTGATTGGCTAAACCTTCCAATTTTCACATAAAAGTATTCTGAGTTTTGGATGTGTCCTGACTTCTCTGTCACCTCATGCTGACCTACACCAAGCATGCACACCACTTCCTTTGGATGTGAGTCTACATATATTTTCACATGCCAAGAAAATACAAATCGTAGTGCCGAAGTACAAGGAATTCACTCTGATGGATGCAGATTTTTAGTGTAAGAAGACCATTGATTGATGGCAATGGCAAAGTTCGATCCTCACAGGATGAACGTTAGTGTCATGCTTAACACATGTAAGTCGGACGAGTAGTAATGTTTCCGATGATTTAATAGTTGAGCAACATATAAAACTAGATTTTGGAAGACTCTTGGTTTAGTAAAATTTATAAAATATTAGAACTTTAAGAAAAAAAATTTGAATTTGAGTTTCTGTCACACTTATAAAATACTGATTTACCTGATCTATTGGTTACGGGTTTAACTGTCCAACTAATATAGATAAGATCTCTGATTACTAAAAAAACAAACTAGACTTTGCCATATTTTTTTTACGATTTCTTAATCGTAAAAAATAGCTGTCTGAGCCCTAATTAGTAAATACAGAAATGAAAAAAAATAGTACGCAAATTATACGGATATAATACAAGAAATAATGAAAAATATGTTTGTAATAAATACCCCTAAAATTTGCATATGGAAAAAGTACATAATATATATATATACGAGTTTTATATCACATATCATCAATAATATACTTTTAAAAATACGATAATATCATAATAATTTTAGTACATTTTATAAATATCTTATTGAAAATTAATATAACAATTGAAATATAAAATATTTAATTAACTATTAAATCTAATATAAAATAATACATAATCAAAATTTTTTGTACAATAAATAATTTATCAATCAATTAGGAAAAATAAACAAATTAATTAATTTATATTTCAAACTTTATATCAGAGTGAATCTTTATATAACCATAAGAGAGAAAAGTGTAAAATTATGGTTAAAAATTAAGAAAGAAATATTGTTGGATTTTTTAGAATGACAGTGGCAATTTTATAAATAATTGAAAATAAAAGAGGCACTTTTGTACTTTAAATTTATCCAAAATTTTAAAAATATAGCAAACATAAAATATGATTTATAATTCCCATTTAATACGAGAAGGATGTAAAGTAAACATTTAATATATTTTAGGTTTAAAAATTCTTTTAAACTTATTTAATATATAAATAATATAAAAATATGAATAATACGCCTATTTATTTGCTGGGATATAGGAATGGATTATTTAATGTCATTTAGGAGGTGTTTAGTTTGGTAATATTTTATTATCAAAATAGAAAATTACCTTGAAGATAAATTACTTAGAAGATTATTAGGTATAAATTATTAATATATTTGATAAAATTTGATAAATATAAATAATTATTGTGTGCAATTAAAGATAATAAAATAATATTAATAAATTATTTTACTTAAATGCCTTTGAATTAATTATTTTTAAGTATTTTTTATATTATTTTTTATATTAATTAAAAATAAATTTATTTTTCTCAAAAAATTAATAAATAATAATATAATTATAATAAAATCACGATTATCTTTATAATCTTTCAATAACTAAGATGAAAGTGGTAATTAGATTATCACTTATATTACTTATCACATTAACATTGATAATAATATTTTATTATTAACAAATTAAATAATATAATATAAATTAATAAAATAACCTTTAAATATTTGAGCCAAACATCCCCTTCAGTCAACGGGAGAAATTTTATATCATCTTCTTAGACTTTAACGTGTTCACACTCTCTAGAGGTTTATGACTAATAAGGAATTTTTTTTTTATAAATAGACCCGCCAGTCTCTGGCAGTCGCTTGTTCCAGTTCAGGCTTCTTCTTGTTCTTCTTGTTTTCAGCGACTGAGAAACTGAAAGTTTCCATTTTCTTCTAGCTCATCTTTTCTTTTCTTTTTTTTCTTGATTCATAACAATGGAAAATAGAGGCAACAATACAACCAAAGAAACTGGAATTCCTCAAAAGAGAGGTAAAGTTAGAGAAAGGATATTCTCAGAGATCGCAGAGAAAGTGAAAGCTGCATTTACTTTGGCTGGACTGCTAAAAAAGAATGGTGAAGCTGGAAGCTCCTCTACAACACCACCACCACCACCACCACCACCTCAAAGAAATTACCCTTCAGATGAGCATTCAGATTCTTAAACCAGATTTCTGTATTATTTATGTATTATTTTATGAAGCCTTGCAGTGATTTTCGTTTTCCTTTCATTAGTTATTTTGATAAAGAAGGGAAGAACTGAGTGTGTATGTGAAAATCAGCTCTGGAAGTCATGCTTTTATATCTCAGTTTCAGCATTTGTAGATGTTTCTAAATTGTTATTTCACTTTGGGTTCTGTAAACCATGAATTTGGCTGGTGGGCTCCTAATGTTTTTCTCTATGAAATATTATTCTTTCCTTGTCATTTCCTGCAATATGGGGTCCTGAAAGACATGCTGCAACAGCACATCTCTTCCATTCCAGAACTATTGGGTCTGGTACATCTACGATGGGATGACCTGACACACGTCCAATGTTTATACATATTTACAACACTACCCATGGTAGTTACAGAAATTACTTAACTACCCTTAACAGTTACTTTGAGTTGAAAGTGGTTATTTTTTTTTATATTAATCCCAAAAACTACCGTAAACTAACTGCTCCCATAATATTCTTCATACGCAAATACAGAACTCTTTGCCTCTCCTCTTTCTCTGTGCTCTCTGTTGCTATAGAAGGAAAATCAGAAACATTATTCACAACAGGAAAGACAAACATGTGTTGTGGAATCATTTGAAGGCATGGATTTCATCAATTGGCACCATCATCGAATTATCAACTGGGTAAATCCAATTTTTATCCTATATTTAAAATGCTAACAATGACAATGGGGATCATTGCAGAGAAGAAACATGATAGATATATAAATATAAAATAATGTTATATGTATATATTTTTTAATACATAATTATAAACAGATAATGTGTCATTATATGATTGAATGTTACTTTTTCTTTAATTCAACATCACTCAATCATAAGATAACAAATTATTTGTATACTTAAAAGTATGTAGACGTAATTTTATTAATAAAGATATATCAGCAGTACTATATAGCTGTTCATGCATTCCATAAAAAATGGGGATCAAATAAGTGACAAACAAGCCCACCATCATTTTCGCTATGAAATTTAATCAGTCAGAAGGCGTGGGCACAGGCAAACCAGCATTATCTTGCCAACTACAGTAATATCAGCAAATTATTTTTGAAATTTTATTGATGTATACGCATACAAAATGCTATTGATCTATGGCACCTTCTATATAAGGTGTATCAGAGAGAAAATCAAAGATATGCCAATTGGGACAGGATTGGTGTATGTGTAGGCTTCTCCATTTTTGTGGCCAATCAATTTTATCAAAACGATGACATTGCCAATATATCACATATGTTTCAAAAACAAAAGCAAGATTATATATCATCCTTACCTCTGGTGTGCCATGACCAAGCAGATGAGTCCACATGTTCATAGTTGTGTAACTGCCCTAAAAATCTCATATGAGCAATGCGCCTCTGCTGCATTGCATAGTCAGTCAATTCTAACCCATTTAACAGAAACTTCAAAGACAAAATCAAGCACATAGTCATAATTATTTATGGCTTCAATGAACAAGCTTAAAGCTGATTTTAGAGACTACTGAGCAGTGATCTAGAATATACAAACTGTATTTACAAAAAGTTATGACAAAAATCATGTGCTCTTGCTGACAGAAATTCCTTAGACCTGCTTCTTCAATATACATCTTTCACATGCTCAACTTACAGATTCTAAAGCAAACAATATTACAAACTAATTTAAACAAACTGCAGGATCAAGTTAATGCTGAAACAAAGATCAGGAATATAAGTTAAAAAACAATATTTTCTTCTATCAAAACCTTGACTCAGAGGTCAACAAAATTGATGAAGCGTTAAAACTTCTAAAAAGAAGGTCTCAGTTCAAGCCTTTGAGATATTTATGAAATCCTGACTTACTCGATACAATAATTATATATTCAGTCACTGTGTTTAAGGTTTACCTGAAGCAGTGAGATAGAGAGCATCAAGAATGGTTGGACACTAAGCATGGGCAATAATAAACTTGAAGATAAAGTAAAGAGGCTGTAGGAATTTTGCCAAATATTACAAGTTGCATAATAAGACAGCACAAATGCGCAAGTATGGCTTAGAGGTCTATTTACTTCAGGCAACTAAAAAACAAGGCCAACTGGTGCAATTTTGAACTTGCACAATTCTCCAATGAACCTAATATTTCTGATATTTGTTTCAATGTTCATTTGATCCTGCAATGGTAACTTATATTTAAGACCAGAATGTCATATGATTGCAAAAGAATATCAATAAACAGTCCATCACAAAGAGCACATAGGCAAAAGAATATGATATGGGTTTTGTAGTCCAAAAAGTGTCTTGACAGCTTAAGGAGCTTATAAGTTATTTAATTAGTTGCATCTTAGCATCCCAAGTGATGTAGGATACATGCACATGCCTAACATATCTCATGTATTTTGTTGATGTATGATTCATTTAAGGATCTCACATAAAACTTAATTCTACCATCAAATTAAAATTGTTCAGTTTGATGATGGAACAAAATTCATCTCCATGCACTTTATTTTATGTCTTTAATTCGACTCGGACTTTTTAAGTATGGATCAAATTGTAGAAAGAAGTTAATCAATCTCCTATTGAAATAGTAGTATAATATTAAGATGTTGTTTCAATGCAAAATTTTGCAAAAAAAAATTATCTAAAATTTTTTGTGGATCTTCATTGCTTCAAGTTCAATCTACCAAAGAAAGAAGCCTCTATGAGATTCAAGTTGAAAACTTCTCAAATGAAAAATCCTCTAAGGCTGAAAGTTCTCAAGATAATTTAAGAATTACATGATGCTTCTTTCATTGTTCAATTCATGCAAAATTCAATAAGTTGAAGAAAGAAAGTAAAGCTTTAAAAGACAGAATTAAAATTGATGCAACATGTAAAGAAATAAGTGTCAAAGCATGAATTTGAAGATCAAAAACAAATTGAAGATGGAGTACCAAAGATTTTGAAGATAAAAATTGAAGAATTAATTGAGGTTTACAAATTAAGAAAGAGTATTGGAAAAATTAAGACAGGGCCATTCCACTTGCCTTCTTTGACTCGTAGAGTTGTTTGAATTGAATGTGAAATGAACTTGAAAGCTATATCTTTGACTCTCCTAACTTTTCTCCCAAAGACAATTCAAATTTGACTTGGTGGAGGAACAAAATTGAATGCAATTGCATACTATTAATAGCATGTGGGTTTCTGAAGTAAATCCTAGGCCTATTCACTCAGCAATGTGAGTGACCACTGCAAGAAGGTGAAACCTCATTGTAAGTTACCCAAGCCCAGTGTCTGAGTAAGTTTACTCTTAAAATGTCGTTGAAAGATGTTTAAATTTTTACTTACATGATTGAAATCTCACTATTTTGCCACTCAAGCTATTCTCAAAGCCTTGTTCATTCATTGTTCAACATTGAAAATTGGTTTATCTTCATCCCTTAAATGATGTTGACTGTTCAATCCAATAGCAGATGGTGGCCTAAAAGATGATTGGAGAAAATTGCCTTTTGGAAGGGACCATGGGAAGAGGAGAGTTTTGACTCTTTTCGAAAGACTTTCTTCACCAAACATCACCATATCCATGTACATGTCTTTCCAACTGTTAATTTTCTACCCTAGCAGCTGACTAGAACTTTGATGGCTCATAAAACACTAAACCCAACTAAAATTTGTGTAGCTAATTGTGGAAAATTATGCCCTACGTCCTTGTATTTGTCCAGGTGCTTCATATGCTAATTAACTTGATAATCATTTTTATATATATATATATATACACACACAGACACTTAAGCTTTCTTGCTACTGTACATCATTGATGTATTGTATTTGTACAAGTCTATGGAATGCTATAGAGTTCATTCTCATAAAATTTAATATATATATATATATATATATATATATATATATATATATATTAAAAAAACAACTGTCTGAGGATGCACTAATTGATGTCACCTTAAGTCAACATTTGATATTTTTTATCATCTTATTAGAAATTAGGATGAGTTCAGTGTTCATACTCTGTCAAAGCTTTTGACTAATAAGGAATTTTTTTTTATAAATAAACCCCACCTGTCTCTGGCAGTCACACATTCCAGTTCAGTTTTCTTCTAGTTTTCACTGACTGAGAAACTGAAAATTTCCATTCTTTCTCTTCATTTATCAGAAACAGAGCAACTCTGTTTCTAAACAAAGCCTTTTGGGTCTAGCTCATCCTCTCTTTTTTTTATTCAAAACAATGGAAAATAAAGGCAACAATACACCCAGAGGAACTAGAATTCCTCCAAAGAGAGGTAAAATTAAAGAAAGGATATTCTCAGAGATCGCAGAGAAAGTAAAAGTTGCAGTTACTGTGGCTGGACTGCTAAAAAAGAATGGTGAAGGTGGAAGCTCTTCTTCAACAACACCACCACCTCAAAGTAATTACACTTCAGACGGGCATTCAGATTCTTAAACCAGATTTCTTTTTCTGGAATTATGTAGTTAATTTACAAAGCCTAGTAGTGTTTTTTTCTTTCCACTATCATTTGTTATTTGAATAAAGGGAAGCACTTTATGTGTGATAATTAGCCTTGGAAGTCATGTTTTTGCACCTCAGTTTTGGCATTCGCAGGCGTTCCTAAGAAGTTGTAGTTCTTGTTTCACTTTGGGTTCTGTAATTAATGAATTTGGCCGGTGGGGGGCTCCCTATTGTTTTCCTCTCTGAAATATTAATCTTTCATTGTCAATTCTTGCAAGATGGGGTCCTGAAATCTTACATCTCTTCCATTCCATAACAATGGGGATCATCGCAGAAAGTAGACATGATGGATACATAAATATAAAGGGGGATCATCGCAGTACTATATAGCTGTTCCTGTGGTCCATAAAAATGGGGATCAAATAAGTAACAAACAAGCCGACCATCATTTTCGCTATGAAATTTCTTCGGTCAGAAGGTGTAGGCACACGCACTGTGGCATTATCTTGCCAACTACACTAATATCTGCAACTTATTTTCGAAATTTTACTGATGTATACGCATAACTCAAAATGCCCACACTGAATAACAATGGATGATCATCAAGCATCAAAACCAAAATAAAGAAAAAAAAACTAGCTGCCATCTCAACAATCCAATGTCGATTGAAAAAAAAAAAATAGTGCACATGATGAACATTGTCTGGATCAAAACATGGATTATTCTCACTAATGATGGTTGATTTAACAGCCGAATACATAAACTCTTGTCCCCTCATTAGATCATGGTGGATTGCCACAAATGAGCCTCTCTCACTTTGTCCATTTAAGATAAAGCTTTGATACCTGGCTCACGAATTTGAATAGATGTTCTTGACAAACTTGCTTCGAGTTCATTTAACTCATCCAGGTCTAGCTCGTCATCGTCATCGTCATCGTCATCAGGAAGGATCTCTTCAGAATTGGCCACTTCATTAGAGGAAGTGCTTGGTCCTGCTGATCCATCCTTAACCTATAATCACACAAAAGGAGAATATAAATATAAATCAGCAGTACCATATAGCAGTTCCTGTGTTCCATAATGGGGATCAAAAAAGGGGTCTGGAAAGTTCACTATCAAAAAATTATGAACTGATACAAGTTCCGAACCATCACAAAAACATACAATTTTAAAATGACCAAACCAAATTACCTTATTTTCAGTACTCTCAGGCTCTTGTTCTCTCTGGTATTTTTCATAGGCCTCAGCATCATCCACAAACAAGCTTGAATCCGAGAGAAACAACTCGCGACCACTGAAATGAAGGGAAAATCAATTTACAAAATTCTATATGGAAAAATTTTGATGCAAGTGAGCAATCCAGTGAAAAATACCTCATCCTATCATTCTTAGCTCTGTCTGCTCGTTCTGCAGCCAAGCCTGCTTCTCTTTCTTCCATCTTTTTCTTCTTCCATTGCATAAATAGCTCAGGAGTCATTGGGGTTGATACTGTTAATTTTGCACGCTGAAGAAAATAGAATATGAAGCTTAGTCAGAAATGAAGAGCAAATATAGAAGAAACAAAAAAAAAAAAAAAATGCAAAATAAAAGTTAATCTGTTTTAACTGAAATTTCAAAGAATAGAAACAAAGAAGACAACCTGATTTTCAATCTCGTCTTCAACAGCAATCTTCTCAGTCTCTTCATCTAGAAGTGCCTTCATCTGAGATTTTAAGACATATCCAGGAGGAAGAGCATGTCTATAATGACAGTCCTTGCCACCATTTGGGCATACCCAGAACCAACCATACTGCTTCTTTTCCACTGCTTCCAAGAAGTATTTGCAAACCTACATTAACAACAAAACAACCAATTATCCAAAATCATGCTTTTTTCCAAAAGAAAAATATATTTCCACTCCAACACTCCATTTCCAACAAATAATCAATCTACAACCCATGGACATTTGCTCATGCCTTTACAGATGATGATATTCCTCTCATAGAACGAAGCAAATTGTTGTCAATTGAAAAGAAAACAAAGACAAGTTCTCTTCTTTCCCCACCAAATCATGCAGAGCACATGTTTGCAAAAAGTGATCAGAAAAGGAGCAGAACCACAGCAAATACAGCTTAATAGATGCTTCCATGGAGCCTATAGAGTGTTCAGGTAGGAAACAGAAGAAAGGATTGATCAAGGGGAAGAAAGAGGGAGGACAGTGACCTCATAGTTTTATTTTACAGCTTCACAATTTATACTATTATTTTGCAACTCATTCCCGCGTCTTTCCTTTCCTCTACTCGTGTGAAGAGATAGAGAGACCACTTCACCACCCACACGTATGAAGATAAACAAATCTTGCCCTAAATCAGTACCTGCAATAGCTACATCTGCAGCTGATTTGGCATACTACCACCTCAATCCTTAAGCTAAAAGATTATTGTGTGCATCAGAATTGCAACAAAATTTAGAAGCATAAAATACAATAGAAAAGCTTGACTATTTATGGAGAGAGAATTCCAAACCTAAAACATATAGCAACTTAAATCACAATAAACATCAAACAAGAAGAAAAGATAAAGAATTACGGAACTACATACAATCTCAGTTGGTTTATTCTGGTTATACTCTTTCTTCTTTGACTCAACAACCTTCTCCAGTGTCTCTTGATCCCAATCCTCCATTGTTTCTTCTTAACAAAATAAATCCCCAGAAAAAAAGTCAATTCTTTTCCTCAAAAAGAAATGGTAATAATACATAAGAGCCAAAATAATACAGATCATAAGTTAATATATGTCCATTACCTTCATCACGCTTATCGCTGTATATATCAATCTTCTCACCCTTCCTTTGAACATTCAGATCATGTGAGAACTTGCATTTGAAACCCTTTTGACATTGTCCCACCTTGAAAAACTCACATAATATTGACTTGGGATCCACACCTATAAAAATTTCACTAAACAAAGTGATACACGTTCTAACTGATACATGCAACAAGACTTGAAAAGTGAAAGAAAATAACTGTAATATTGTAAACAATACATACCAACTGGTACTTTTGGCTGACTAACAGCAATCTTGAACAAATCATTCAGCTCTTTTTCTCGTAATTTCTCTTCCTCTTTCTTTTTCTGTTTATCAAATAAACCGGCATTGGTTATGCAATTAAAAAAAAGTTGATCAAATTTTCCTTTTACAGTCTCAAAAGGGTCCTCATCAGTTATCAGTCTAATTTAGCTTTTACTAACTCATTTGCGTGTATATTCTTGTGAGCAATAAAACAATACTGAAACAGTTGCACGAGCCAAACACTGCTAAAACTATATTAAGCTACCTAATGAGCTAAAATTTAATAAAGTTAGCTAAAAAATAGAATTCTGATGACTACATAATATCCATTAAACTAACAGAAGCAAATATAAAGAAGGCTAAGTAAGCCGACCTTGGCGGCGATTTTGCTGGTGTCGGGTTTGGGCTGAACTGATTGTTGGAGATTCTGAACGTATTTCTGCACATTTTTGCTCTTGTTCTTGTTCTTCAAACCGAAAGTTTTGTCTTCGACGATCTTTTGCTTCTTCGCTAAATCGACTTTCGATTGCTTCGGTGGCATGTTTAACCCGATTCAAAAACGAATCAGCAAATTCAAAAATTAATGAATAATAAGAAAACCTAAATTGACAGCTTAACCAAGGAAGTACGAAAGTGATATGAGCAAGGGCTTCAGATTCGGCCGGCGAGATTGGTTCGCGGAAGAAGGGTTATGGGTTTTGCTTTGTTTCATCTAAAAGGCGAACTCATATGTTCCCCTATATATGACTTGTCGTTGATAATGAAAAGTATAAACGGCGTGTCGTTCGTAAGTTAGAGGAGAATGTGACCTGTTGCTTCCTGTAAGAACACACATTGTATCAAATAGAGGGATGACAACAGGGAGGGCAGAGAGGGGATCTCAATCCCCGTAGGGATATCAATCCCCATCCCCGGTTAGTCCTTGCTATTAGAATGAAAATAATTTTCCGTCCCTTTTTTACAAAGAAAAATCCTCTCTCTATTCCCGTGAGAAAAAAATCTTTTTTTATATTTTTTAAACATAATATAAATATATTAAATAATAAAATTAAGTAAAATTAAAATTAATTTACTATTCTAAATATCACAAATATAATCTATTAACTATTTTAATATGAGCAACAAAAACCTAAATAAATTTGAAAAATATAAATAATTTAAAATTATAAAAATATATTAGTATTTTAAATAAATATATTAATATAAAGGGACGGAGAGGGCACATATGTATCGCTATCCCTGACCCATCCCCGATTGAGAGATTTTTTTTATCCCCTTCTTTGTTTCTATTAGGGAATCCCTCTCTATTGGAGTCGAAGAATATCAGGACCCCTAAAATTGGGTCAAAATTTTCATCTCTAATCAAATATCAATATCATTCAGGTGGGTCGGTAATGGGCCCTAATAAATTAGGTAGGTTTGTTAAAGCTCCGGTCCAAATATTTTTCATTTGGATTCGAATTTTTAATCATGATAGTCGAATCATATATTAAAAACTTAATTTTTATATCGTATATGAGTATTACATTATATCGTATAATACAATTTTTAAAAAATAAAATAATAAAAAATTATAACTAATATATCATCAATTTAAAAAATATCATAAATATCTTTAAAATTTCAAAATTTATTATATATACTTTAATTTAATATATTTTATAATATATATTATTCTTTTATATTTTATCACAGGATGCCAACAGATCGATCAGGGCTTCAATCAGCTTCCCAGTAAATTAAGAATTGAAAGGAGAACCAGATCCAGACAACACCCTTTAAAATTTTGTTAATTTATAATTATAATATGGTTTTAAAAAATAAAATAATTAGAATAAAAGAATATTTTTACTTTTTAAAATCATTATTTCATTAACAAAAATTAATTTTAAGTAAAAATAGAGTTATCTATACTTAATTTAAGCTAGAAAAATGTTATTTATTAGATGGGAAAATCTAATTTTCTCTTCTTGTAAAAATGCAAGATTTTGGGGTTGATTTAGGAGCAATATCGGAAATCCAAAGGGAACTTGTGAATAATAATTTTTTCTGGGGTATTTGGATATAAACCAAAATGAATTGTAAGATATTCTCATTCATGTTTCAGAGCCACGGCCTCCATCCTCTACACGACCAGAGAGAGAAATCAGAGATATGAGATTTCGCAAAACAGTTTACAGTATTTCTCAGATAAAAAACGCAACTCCATTCTTGTTTCAATCAACTCAACCTTCTCGTTCCTTGTCTCTGCTTCAGTCAAAATCGAAGCCGCAAAAACAGTGCGTTTCATCTTTCATGTTTCTCATCATTCAAATTTCAAACCTTTTAATCTTTAAATTTCATAGTTAAAATGATGAAACTGCAGGAGCTCTTTTGGAATCGCATTTGACATCGATGGAGTTGTGCTTCGTGGCTCTGTTCCAATTGGAGGCTCGCCTCAAGCTTTGAAAAGATTGTACGGTCATTCTGGTACTTTATTGAAACACAAAAGTACAAATACAATTGCACTTGTTTTAGTGGAAAAATCTGTATTTATTTATTTATTTTGTAGGTTCTTTGAAGGTTCCATTTTTGTTCTTGACAAATGGTGAGAAATTTCAATGATTGAATTTTTTGTTCAGTGGAACAAGGAATTGTTGAATTTATTATAATATAATATCGTCAGGAGGTGGCATACCAGAATCCAGACGAGCTGTAGAGTTAAGTCAACTTCTGGGTGTCAACATTTTAACTTGGCAGGTGCTGTTTTGATATGACATGGATGCGGGAATATATTTCTCTATTTTTCTTTGATTGATTAACTTCTGGAAGTCTTTGATGTCTTGCTGCAGGTTGTACAGGGTCACTCACCTTTTAAAAACTTGTTGAAAAGGTATAATAAAATTTTGTTTTTGAATTGTGTGTATGTATATTTCAATTTGATGTGTGGATATCCATATTGCTTGTACATACATGTATGATTGTATTAGCTACAGAATTGTATGATTTATGGATAATTTTGCTTCAGATTTGAGAATGAACTTATTGTCGCCACTGGTAAAGGAGAACCTGCTATTGTGATGTCTGAGTATGGTTTCAAGTAAGCTTCGTGTTCATGTCTATTCTGGGTATTGCCTGATATTTATGGCTTTGATTTTACCATTTTATGCAACTAAAAGTTCAGTTTGGTTGACAGAAAAGTGCTCTCTGTTGATGAGTATGCATCATTCTTTGAGAACATTGATCCAGTATCTCAATACAAGATGTGGACAACCAAACGGGCAGCTAATAGGAATAGCCACTCAACAAGAGGATATAATGTTTCCTCTGAAAGAGTTAAGGCAACTTTTGTTGTTAGTGATCCTGTAGACTGGGGCAGAGACATTCAGGTATTACCTCATTCTGTAATGGATCTGTGGACTGTTAGCTCTTTGTGCATCACTGTATTCCATTTAGAAGCTTCATCTGAAAATTATTTCTTGTTTAATTTGTTCTTTGTATCAGGTAGTTTATTCTCATCATTATTTAGATGTCCTTCATTTTGATTATTGGCATTAGGTTCTCTGTGACATCTTAAGATCTGGTGGCCTTCCTGGACAGGCAAATGGACATCAGCCACCTTTGTTCTTTGCCGCTGACGATCTTGAGTACCAGGTTAGGTGAAGTTTCTTAATTTGATTTAATAAGATTTTTAGTTTGATATCAGTGATATTCTTGGGAGCTTTTATCAATCTTCTATGAATTCTACCAAAATAGGATTTGAACTTGGTAGTGTATGATCTAATGAAAATATCTAATACAGGCGGCATTCCCCTCTCAACGACTTGGAATGGGTGCTTTCAGAATTGCACTGGAAAACGTCTTTAACAGGTAGCTTAGTATTATTATTATTATCCTATTAATACATAATGAAATCGTAATGCATTTTCACAAATCAAATTTTCACGTTTGACAATAATTTGCAGAATTCACCATAGTCCACTAGAGTATGTGACTTTTGGGAAGCCAAATCCTTTTGTATTTGAGAATGCTGAAGCCATTTTAGGCCAGTTTCTGCCATCAAATGTTGCTTATGATGGATCTTATCCTTTCAAAACCCTTTACATGATCGGTGACAACCCCTCTGTAGACATCAAAGGTGCAAGACAGGTTGGTACAACTACTAGTTTTCCTATAGTTGTGTGCATTGAATTTGCTCATCCTTATCATCATGCAAAATCACTTGCTCTGATAATAAATTAAAAGTTATTCCTGCATAAAAATCAGGCCTGATTGCATTCCAATTTTCAGGCTGGACGTCCATGGTTTTCTATCTTGACAAGAACAGGAGTTTTCAAGGAAAGCTGTAACAATGCAGAGTTTCCGGCAGATTTGGCAAGTGCAATGACTAATTGCATACATATTCTCCATGAGAAGTTCAGGTACTTTCCTTTTATCTTACATTGAGCGTTTTCGCTGTGCAGGTTGTTGACACAGTTGAAGAGGCAGTAGATTATATCCTGAAACGGGAGTTTTTTTCTCAGTAGTTCAACAGCTTTGCTGAACACCCCATTTTCTTATTTTTTTAAACCCAATTGAGCTCTATTGATTATTTTGTATAAATTCAGTGCCAAAGGAAACCAACATATAGTGTTGTGGCACTACAGAAGTGTTGCTTTGTAGGAAATTTTGCAGCGTCTCTTCGAAAGGCTTACCACCTAATGGGTTCAATCAACCCATTTTGACAACATTTATACAAAAACTATGCATGATCCACACTTTTTCTCCCCCATTTTCTCGGTAACCAAACAAAGAGTAATGCAAACAAAATTTGAACTTTGAATGCCGACCAAAGCTTCCGCAAATACAAAACCCACAAAATAATAAATAAATAAAATGCCTGGTTGAAAACTCTTTGATCTAAATCCAAAACACCCGAAAAAGAAATTTAAGAGAAAAAGCAAATTGAAATTTGAAAAAATGCGCAAATGATAGAGAGCTCATAACAAAGCAATTGTGTTTTTCTATTGGTAAGTAATTTTTGTAAGATTTCATAAATGTAATAAAAGTTTGAATTTAAATTTTTTACCTAAAATTTTTAACGCTCCCAGATATTTTTTACAAAGCAATTGTTTTACTTATTATAAAAAGCAAATTACAAGAAAAAAATAATAAAAATTTGCAAGAATCGTTAGTAGAGTCGAGCTTAACAAGATTTGTGCATCTTCGAGCGTGCACGAGCTCCAGCAAAAGAAAAAATGTAAAAGCAAATTTAAGTTTTTTTTTAGCTTTTTCTATCTTTCACGTTGAAATACTAAAGGGTATAAATTGGACGATGGGTGAATAAAATGAATTTTCAAACTTAAAGGGTAATCTTGTGATTGTAACAAACCTTAGGTGGAATAGTAATTCGGCCCCAAAAAAAATCATAATCGCTCGCATGTCGAGCCGGATGTGTAATAATAATACTGCTCTATTTTTTGTTTATTCTCACGGCCAAACCCCAAACACAAACAGAACGGAATCAGCGAAGAAGTAAAGTTTCCAAAACGTCGTACAGAGACTGAGTGTTTGCATTTTCAATAATGGACGATTATACGAGAGAAATGATGGACCTGAAAACCCTAGTCACTCGAACGCTTGAGAAGAAAGGCGTCCTCGCGAAGATCCGGGTACCAATTCAAAAACTACCCTCCTTTTTTCCGTTTATAATTTTTGTTCAGTTGTTTTTTTGCCGAGATGGTTTGATCAAGTTGAAAAGGGTGGAAAATGAGACTAATTAGGATTTTTTTTAGTTACGTTCGTTCGCGTATAATGTATTTAAATTGAGTAATTTTTACAAGTTACAGATCTCGTTTCTTCGTAGATTTTGAATATTTTAAAAAAATGTGCGCCGAATTAGCGTTTGTGAAGTTCAATTTAAGTTAGTTATGGCTGGATTAAAGTTGCGTGGAAGATAACTTCTTTGGGATGATGATAGGGTTAAAATTTCCAAACCGAGAGTTCGTTTGAAGTTAGGGTTTAACTGCTGTATGAGTAACGCTTTAACATGGTTGTTCGGACAATGATTTTGGAAATGTTTTAGTTTTGGAATTCATTTTCTGTAAATTCTGAAAACGGTTCTTTTATCAACTTTAATTAGTCTTTTAGACTATTTCTGAGGTCTTATTATTTTTTATTGTCTTATCATCATATGAATTCTCAGAGGGTAATTTCTCTTCTAGTTAATATCAATATTCAAATAGGACATAGAAATATAGCACCAAATGATGTGTCAAGAGTTTATTTGTGCTATATGGCTGTCAAGAGTTGTTATGTGGTAGGAACACATTCTGAACAATTTGTAGAATGTTAGACAAAGTTGTGGAATTCTTACTATTGGTTCAGATTACCCATTTGAAGGAGTGAGAGAAGTTGTGTTATGATACTTTCAGTGCTGATTGCCTGTGTAAGTTGCCTTTTTTTATGTCACTATGGTGGTATTACTTGTATGAATTAAAGTAGTATCCTTATTTAACTAAGTTATGTTTGCGAGGTTCACTATTTATTCGTTTAGTTAGTATGGCTTTCGGTTTTTGAAGAAACATATGCTATCACCCAACTCTTGTTCCACCTTTTTACTCAATTCTTTTGTTTTCTCGCTAGGCCGAACTCAGAGCTAGTGTTTTTGAGGCTATTGAAGAGGAGGACCAGGTAATTAAAAAGGAGGAAGGTTTGCCTCCTGCCTTATTGGGTAGTTGCAATGATCGTGCAAAACAACTTCATGCTTCTCCCTCAGGTCACTTTGCTTATATGAACTTTGTTATCTCTGCTTTAACTTTGAAAGAGTTATCGTTATTTGTTGTTGGGAATTTTACTTAACATAAGAGCTAATTTGTTGGTTTTTATTGATTATATTCCTCTTATAAGAAATTGTTTGAGCCATGTTTTGCACTTATTATATCCATTAGGATGACAATGGGTGAGTTACATGATGGTAATAGAAATCGCATAAGCCTAGTGGCTTGGTGCTCCTTGAATGATAAGAATATTACAAATTAAAGTGTACGTTTGTATAAAAACCAGAATTTATGCACCAATATTATTCTTGTAGGAACGCAGTTTTTAAGTGACTTGATGGAAAAGGGGTTGTCTTTAACGGTCATTTTACCACGATATATGATTCTTATATTACTTCAATTATTGCGGTTATCTTCCTCTTGCATTCAAATTTCAAGATGAGAGTTTTAGTAATATAAATGAATTACTAGTTTATATACTAAGGGGGCGTTTGGTTTGGGTAATATTTTATTACCAAAATAGAAAGATTACCTTAAAGATAGATTACTTAAAAAATTACTGGGTATAAATGATTACTATGTTTGATAAAATTTGATAGGTATAAATAATTATTGTGTTTGGTTAAAGGTAATAAAAAATTACTAGTAAATTATTTTACTTAAATACCTTTGAATATAATCATTTTTAAATATTTTTCATATTAATTAAAAATAAATTTATTTTTGTCCCAAAAAATTAATAAATACTAATATAATTATAATAAAATCAAGATTACTTTGGTAATCTTTAAATACCTAAGGTGAAGGTGGTAATCAGATTACCACCTATATTACCTGCCACGTCAGCATATGTAATAGAAAATTACTGTAATATTTTATTACTGATAAACCAAACAAAGGAATAAAAGATAGATCACCAAGGTAATCTTTAAAACCTATAACCAAACGCCTCCTAAGGAGATAATTTTTTGTGTTTATTTGTATTTTCCCCTCGATCTGCGTAATTCTCTTTCAAGCCCGGTACTTTCAATATCTGATTTTATACCCAACATGAAATTTTTGTTTGATGTAGTATATAAATATGGCACCGATTGTTTAAAAATTCGATGTAAGTGCTATTATAAAATTGAGAGAAATTCTAATTCTTTTTAACTTATGCTTTTGCTGATACTCATAGTTTTATCACTTTTATGACTATCTAACTGCAGGAAGGTTACTAACTGCACTAATATGTGAATACTTGGACTGGGCTCAACTGAACCACACAATGAAAGTTTATCTGCCAGAATGTAATTTGGTAATCAAGTAATTTTACAATGCATAGTTACAATGTGATTCATTATTACTTTTTTATTTTATATATATGTTATTTTTGTATATATGTGAATGAATATGTGTACATTTCAGCAAAAAGATGCTTGGAAAGCTGAGTTGAAGGAATTTAGTAGCAAAAACGGTTATGATCTTAACAAAAATGGCGATAGTGCTCCTTTGCTTTTGGATGTTCTTGAAGGGTTTTTGAAGTTTGAGGTATGATCTTGCATCTCTTTTTGAGCCAATTTTTTTTTTTTTGTTTTGTACTTTTTCTTTTTGATAGGAAGTCAAGTTTTCTAAGATTCAAACGTGTGATGTAGAACTTCATTGATTCTTGAAGTGTGAAATTTTGGTGGTTTTTTTTTTTTGAATGTGGTTCATATTCATTTTTTATTGTTATCATCTACAAAAAAATATAATGCAATTCATTGCTTTGTAATTTCTGATTATCTTTGAAAAAAGGCTAAAGCTGTAATGGGTGTGAACTAGTACTGGGATTGAGTTTTGCTTTGGCAAATGTGATCTGTGCAACTTATTGATAATATATTTTCATGTCCTTTAAACACTTAAAATTTTTCCATTGTTTTTGCAAGAAATGATAATATTTGTTCCACAGAATTCATCCCAAGCAAGGGCTACTGGAAGGAGACCACTAGAATCTGAGGTCTTGACCAATTTAGAGTCCAGGAATGTACGAAGACCTTCATCGTTATCTCTTGCTGGGGGCTTACCTCCACTGGGGAGGTGCTTGACAACATTTCCTTTTTTCATCCTCTTTTATTTCTTTCTTTCTCGGTTTTGCTTTTTGTATCTGTGTCATTTATGGCTAATATGTTTTTTTTTTTTCCCCAATCACAATAGGCCCCTTCCTGCTTCGCAAACTTCTGGTAAGTGATTATTTTATCCTGTATTAGTTTTATTTTCCTTTTGCTGTTTCCTTCTCTATCTGATTCTTTCTGCCATGTAGATAGGAGAGCTGGGTCATCCATGTCTGGTTTCAGGAAAGATGAATACAATTGGAGATATGACAGTGATGAGCTTTCAGATGATGTGATTCGGGCATCGGCTGCCCTGGAGAACCTTCAGTTGGACAGAAAAGCTAGGAATTTAACGACATCACGGCGGTTAGTTTCTCAACACCCTCTGAACCAATTTTTTTTTTTTTCTGGTTTTGTAGATATTAAAAAAGGTGAATTTGGGAAACTTCCATGGACAACTTTTTTGAGTGCTAGTGTGGCCTCATGGTTTGAGGAGATCTTTGGATCTTTAAGATACAGGGTAATATTTTCTTAACAAGGATTTTCAACAATTTTGGTGGTTCTACATATCTATTTGTTTTACATCATGCTTTTGAAACTGACATGATATGTATGGTGTTTGGATGACATTTCATTGTGTCATCTAATGCCATATTCTAAAGCCCAGAAGGTTTTATTATTAACTATGCAGAAAAGAACTTAATCAATAGACAGAATCTGTTCCATGCATAATCCTCCTGATCCTTTATCTTGTCATTAATATTGTCATCCTTTGGATTTGACAATTAGGTGTATTTGACTCTAGTTTTTGGTGCAATCACATGTAGCAAATCCACCTTATAACAATGCAATATGACTGTGTAGCAACTATAACTTCTTTGAGATCAAGTGTGATAATTCAGGTGTATAGGCCCTCTATCTGTTCATTTATTCTCTTATTTTTATAATGATTAGCCAAATCCCTTCTTCATTGTTATGTAGTAAACTTAGAGCTATTGACCATATGTGTGTAGCGGTGAAATGTTTCATAATTATCTGGTGGATTTGGTTGCAGACATGCTCGTGATGGAATCATAGATGACAATGGCAGGCATGATCATATGCAATGAAGGGCATCTTGTGTTATTACCACACATGTAGTTTAGTATGTATCTTTAACTTTCCATTGTAATGTTTTTATTACCATGAATAGTTTATGTATTCTGCCATCTGTTTTAATTTTTTGTCTGGGCTTTCAGTTTCTTACTTTTATGCCCCTCTGCATTCATTTAGAAAGTGTCAGTGCTTGTTATTCTACAAACTTTATCTTTGTATTAGTATATGCCGAAAGGGTAAATCAATGAATAGAAAGAAGGCCTTCTAGTTCAAGCTAGAACAACCAATTCAGCTTCATTTTAAATTATCCTCTGCTTTAGTGGCAGCCTTTTCTGTCTTATCTTGAGATTTGATGACATTAATTTTAAGTAGCGCCTGGAATTGACCATTTTTATTCCCGTAATAGCTTGAAAAACCCAAACTTTTTTCCTCGGTTAAGGCAATGCTAGCGTTTACTACAAATTTTAAATAAACACCTTGTAAAGAAATCACCAAAATCGTCTCTAGGCTTAGTTACTTTATAAGATTGTTAGATTATATACCATATTTTCCTGTCCTAAATAACATGCAAATGCCCCGGTCTGGTCTGGTATTATCTCGATAATCTCACAAACAATCCAGCATTTCAAATCGTCTCAAAATTTCTTTGATTTAAAAATAGATTCAACAAACAATCCATTGAGGGGTTGTAAAGATGTTCTGTTCTGAAGGAATTTTCTTTCTCTTCAATGTTCATCAATATAAGATACAAGCTTTTCCACATGAAATAACATAAAGCTTTCTTCTAGCAAACTGTAAAACAACATCTATATGTCAGTGCACAAATTCAATTACCCATAAAAATAATGTTGCCTGTTTCTCAAGCCTGGCTCCCGGGATAGAAACAGTCAACACCATTTTCCTTGACCTTGAAGTGGAAATTGTGTATCTTGTTCCTTGAGTTCCCTGGGGCATCAGATATTACCTTGTTCAAAACTGTCAACTGCAACAGAGAATTATTGTTAGAAACTATGGGTAAATCACTTGCATCATCAAAGTCCATAACGGCATGTATCTTCCATTAAATTTTTAATTTACCCAAGTAATTAACAGAACCTCTAATGTTTTAACAGATGGCAAAATTCAGTTTATGAGATTTAAAGCACGAAAATGTAACAGTTCCAGTGGCTAAATCATTTTGGATTGCCGATATTCCAATTATTTAGTTGGACAGGTCAAAAAAAGACATGCTCATTATAACCCTTTGCTGTAAAACAATAGGTTACAGTTTTCCAGAACTAAAGTTCTAGTATTCCATTCAGGTAAAGATTCGATTTTTATATGAATTTGCATAACAACACAACTAAAAGATGAGCAGCATATTTATGTTAGCCTTATGGAAACAACATATAAACCAATGCACATTAACATTTTAGAGACATATAAATTAGTATATTGAAGTTTCCTGGGGTATGCACAGTCAGTAAACAGCCATAACAATTACTTTACAACCGGCAAGTACCAAACATAATTGATATTTGGACCAATTCTATCTCCAATTTGTACCATACGAGTGCCAGAGGGAATTGCCATTACAGCTCAAATTATTGCTGATTTTTAAAATCAGCGTCCTCAATTGGCAAACGCAGAACCAGGGAACCAGGAAAACCGAAATAACAGTGAAAGTTAGAATTCCCTAGATACAAAATAAAATTTATTGAGTCAACCATTTCACAGACCTTTCCTAAGCAGTGAACTCAAACTAATGACAGAATAAGCCCACTGATAATAAACTCATATATGCATACAAACATACCTGACCATGCACATCAGCTGCCAAACCAGTAGCCAAAGGCTCTGTTTTTATCAGAATGTCTGCAAGGTACTCCATCTGTAATATAAACTTAGGCCTCTCCATGCTTGAATATATATCCTCATGATTAAGTGAGACTAAAGAACAATCCTGTGATGAAAATTAAGTAAGAAGCAAGAATTGGCATCACTCGACCAAAAGAGTGGAAAAAGAGTAAGAGGCTGAAGCTTTATCTTACAAATTCTGATGTTAAAGTGTGGCAGTAATGCAGGAAATCTAAGACATAATCTGAAGCACCATTAGCAGCCACCTCAATGAGAGACATATCATCTATCATTACTGTAACGTGATTCTTCTTGTCTTTCGGTAAGCCACAAATAATTTTTCTTATTTTCTCATACAATAATACAAGTCCACCTTGACCAGAATTTGCTTCATCTCCATCTAGTCATGTATCAGAGTCAAACAAGGCTTCTTGTCAATTAAATCATAACAAAATATTCAACAGTCCTCAAAGTTTTATCATTGACAAAGCGGAAGTAATGTACGGTCTTAAAAACAAACCAAGAAAAAAGAAGAAAGGAAATTCCCACCGGGAGAACAATATTTTAAAATAACTTAGCTAATATAGACGTTTGAAATCCCAAACAATTTGTTAACTCATGTAAAATACTTTCGGCAAAAACACTTTTACCTGAATTTTCTCACCTGAACACTGCAGCATAAGCATATCAAAGAAAAAGAAACGCTTACTGTCCCTCTGTATCACTAGATTGCACCCCTATAACCATAACATAACGAACATCCTAAAGTTAAAACACATTTATTATCAAAACTCAAACAAACAGAGGTATACACGCCCTAATACTTACGAGTTTACGGAGAATGCGGTCATAGTGAGAGAAGGAATTGGAGAGGGCAATAAAGATGATGACATTCGATGAATTTGAAGAGAGAGCGCGTTTAACGAGTTGGTGAAGCACGAACGAGCCGCTTGTCTCGACGCAGTCCTCGATCAACAAGACTCGCCCACTCAGGGGCCATGATTCGCTCTGTTGCTCTAACCCTAAAGCTTTGTCAAGCAGATTCAACGCTTGATTGTTCATTTTAGACTTATTTGAATTTCGATGGTGGTGCTGTGGGTTTAGGGTTCAGAGTTTTGCATTGTCTTTTTTTTTTTTTTTTTCCGGCTTCATCAGTGCAAACGATATGGGAAACAATTATAAATAATCATTTTGAAGGGGGTTTTAAAAAAAGTAGTAGGCTTTGAAAAGTTTAGCAGGTATAATAAAAATTTATAATTTCATACAGTATCATATATGTGAAACATTATACATATTATAATATATATTAAAATAATATGATATAATATATGTATTTTATGATATAATATCTATTAATGATACGAAATGATACATTTTAAAAAAAAAAAATTGATAATGCAATAGAGATGTATATAAGAAATTATAAAATTTTAAATATATTTATGATATTTTTTAGAATGATGATATGTTAATTAAAATTTTTTATTATTTTATTTTTAAAAATAATATTATATAATACGATACTCAATATAAAAAAATGAGAAGAAATGTTAAGAATCATGGCTTGGAAGAATTTTGATGAGTTCCATTCATTTTCCACAAATAAATTATAAAAAAGGTGATAGAATGTCATCCAAACTTTGGTGAAATGATTTTTTTGTTTTTATGTTTAAAAAGTTTGTTTCTTAATTATCATAATAAATTTTGTTAATTTTAATTACAAAATCCGTGAATAGATGATGAATTTACGAAAAGTCTAAAATGACTTTCAATAGATAGTGAAAAATCGAAAATATTTTTCTTTTCTTTTAATGTACTACTCTTTATGTAAAATGCATTTTCATTTAAAACCCTCCCCTCTTCCTCCTCACTCTTTGTCCACTGTACCACCATTGTTGCCACCACCACCATGTGTCCCATTCTACTCTCTCTGACTTCATATCTTCACTCCCAATCAAAACCAATGGTTCAAACTCAATCTCAATTTCCTCAAATTCATTAAGTTGCCCTAAAGAATCAGGCGAGATGCCTAGAGCTTACCACCATGAGAGATAGAAGGAGAAGAAATTTGTTGTTGGTTTGCTCCTACTGACTCCATCATTCCCTTCCATGAGAGTTTTTGGGTGTGTAAGTCTCCTTACTCCTTATCAAGAAGTTTCAATGCGTGCATCTTTATTTATGACATGGTAAAATGTGAGTGTACATGGTCACTAATTTCTTGGATGCAATATTTCTAATTAGGCACTCCGGCCACAGGACGTGCACAGTATAACCGTGGGGATGCATTGAAAAGAGGTTAAACCATCCCTGCACAAACTAGTTGGGAGCAATATAAAAGTTAGCCAAAGACTCTGGTGGTTAGCCACAAATGTAATCTCTCTGAACATTATCAGTGTAGCCACAAGTTAAACGAATTTTGAATTTTTCAGAAGGGTAGTTCAATATGCTAATCTTCTGAAAATGCTTTTCTGATGTTGCAGACACGGCCTTTGTTTGAAGATAGAAGGAAATTCTCACAGATGGCTGACCCAATGCTCCAAGGCCACTATCCACTGAGAGATTTACACCAAGCTCTTGCTGTTGCCGCAATGTGTGTTTATTTAGAGCCTAATATGCGGCCCCAGCTGATGTAGCCACTGCCCTTTCTAGTCTTGCTTCTCAAATGTATGATCCCAAAACCCAGTTACCAGTCCAGAGCTCCCCCACAAGCTCTTCCACCCTCAGAACCAGAAGGGAACAGTGACAGTCAGATAACTGAGAGAATTTAACAGATTTCAATCCTGAGAAATCGATAGGAACTGCCAGCACCAGGTGTCTGAATAAACCATCCATCCAATCAAGAAGAATCCTATCTCCTAGAATTTATTTTGCCGCAAAACTCTAATTATTTCCTTGGTTCACATTCAAGCTCAAATGGGTCCAAACTTACACACAAAGTATCAAACTGCTAACGTTTCTTTCAAAGCTCACCTATGTAAAACAAATTATAAATTATAAATTATTTAAGACGCCTCTAAAATGATTGTAATGGCATAATAAAAGTAATAATTATAGGAAGGATACAAGAATAAAAAGATTGTACAATTGTTTTTACTATGATCTCATCGATTCATCACACATTCACTTATTCTCTAGACAATATTATTATTACTTCTCTACTTAATGAACGGATGAACAATTAATGGATATATGAATTTTTGTATTGGTTCTCACCAGTAAAAAATTACAGACAAGTAAATTTTCTACACTCTGCCACAAAATATATCTTCCAAACCAATGGAATCAAAAGATGGATATATATATATATATATATAGGTATCAAATTATCATTATAATTAACCTGCATTTCTTCACTCTTGTACTTCATCACTGTTTCCATTTGTTTCTTTCTGCGGGCTGCTTTGGCTTTGCCCCTTGTCTGACAACTTTATATCAGCAGACTTGGCATCTGTTGGCGTATCTGTGCTAATAGGTTTTTCCTGTTGCTGCATACAACATAGTTGAATAATAACATGCATGGTATAAATCAATCCTGCTCAGCTTAATATGATGTTATAAACAACTTTATACTCTTCATTGTGTTAAATCCATATAAAGAAAGAAAAATCTTACCTTGTTCCGGTCTCGCCAGCCAAGTCCAAAAGGTCGAGCTAATAAACTAATCTTCCTTCCAGGCAGTTCTGGCATGGGTTCTTGATGAGCTTTTGAATCTGGCTGGGGAGATCTACAATGCCATACCATGCATCAGAAGACAGATTTTCTCCATAAAGGCACAATAAGCATAGTATCTAAAACACAACAGTAATCAAGTCCCTTCACTTGCATGGAACAGTAAATACGGAATAAAATGATGTTGTATAGAAGATAAAGACGGATAAAATTTTGTTTAACAATGAGAACAATAATGCAGGAGGCCATAAGAGAATCTAATAGAAGCAAAGATTGATTACACACCTTGGAGATGGCTGTGCCTTCAGTTTGCCGGATTGGTACTGCAAGGTAGCCTCCAACATAGATTCTGCCATAACCACTCTTTTTTCCATTTCTGCAAGCGAAGCCATGGCCTCTTCATACTTTTCCTGCATAAACACAGGTTTGATAACTTTCAAATATCCGAAACAAAAGACCTTAGACAGTTAATACTTTAAATGGCTGATTACCACCCCACATAACAGTAGACAGTTGAATAGGATTAATGTTAGAACCCCAGATAGTTTAAAGAAGATCAAACAAAGATGTAAGTTTATCATAAATCAAAGACTCTCTAGCTAGTTTACCAATATCTTGTAATAACTGTGTGTTAGATATCATTATCAGAAATTTCAAATTAAATTAAGCACCTGAAGCACTTGAGTAGCATGTCTCTGAGCTGCAGCCTCTTGCTCAGCAAATCTGCGAGCGTCTTCTGTTACCCTTTGTTCTTGCTCAACCCGCATTAACACCTTTGAAATTTTTGAGTGATCACAAAGTTTACACAGCGAGCCAATGTAAGGAGAAGAGTGATATTTCCTTAAGCAGATAGCAATTGAAAGTGAAGTTAAAAAAAGTACCTGGAGCATGGCACTTTCTTGCTCCTGCTTTTCAGCGAAGGCCCTCCTAAGCTCAGAAACCTCTTGCTCTAATTGCTCAACCTAAAGAACAATAGAAGAAATTAAGAGTGCAATATAATTGACTGAAGGAAAGTTTAGCTACTAAAAAAATCAACTATGTTCTCTGAATATTTTTGTGCACCTCATTATTTCAATTCACAATTACAATGAGTCCAATTTATATGCTATGAAGTTAAAACAGAATGTTTACATATTTGACAAGTTGAGAATTCCCACCCTAATACCCTAAAATATCTGGAAAAAAAAAATCACATTTATTATATATTCAATCCCTCCAATGAACACACACATAATGCTGTGCATAGCAAGTGACAAAATACTGTCTTTCTAAAGTCATACTAGCAAGAGGTTCCCAATAAAAGTAGGAGACTAAACAAAAGGCAGAAAATATAGTAAGAATGACAATAATATATCAAAACAAAACAAAACTTCCAACAGTTAAAACTTATTGAATGAACCTTAGCACTCAATTGCCGCCGATTGTCCTGCTTGACCATCTCCATCAAAGCTGTCTCCAGCTCTTCAGCTCTGACCAAAAAGGAAAGAAACATTCATGTAATGATCTAAAATTAGAATGAAAAGCCAAATGGATTAATAAACATAGATATTCCACTGATGAAACTTATTGCAACTTCTCAATCATACATGGTAGGCCAAAGGACTTCCAACGTTCCTGAGTACACCCCTATACCAATTAACCTCCAGAATTCATATTTCAGATTTTTAATTTGCAAATCTAGGTCCTTATTTCTAAACCCTCAGGTAAAGGACCTCTGACTTGCATGGAGAAGGTTAGAATTACTCGATAATGAGATCAATACAACTTTGTCATGAAGAAGCTAAGAATTATGATAAACAATTAACTAAGGATAGGCATATTAAACCACAAAAACAAAAGAACTTTTTGTACAGATGTTGTCAGTATCATAATAAGTTTTCGGACAGCATGTCAAAACACTAACCTGAGCAAAGCAGATCTTTTTTCCTCCAGTAATTTGCATAATTCAACTTTTAACCACACCACCTGCAATCAGCTAAAAAATTAAAATGAGTATATTATAAAAGAAGTGATTTAGTTTACCATCTTACTACAATGATAGAATTTTAAATTACCTAAAGAGGCATAAAATCTTTGCTTTCATGTTTTCAATCATAGGTATGGTAGGAAAGGACAAATTAGAAAATAAATTCAGAGTGCCCATTCTTACTCCCAAATTTGTGATAGATAGCTAGTGTAACCAATCAATCTAAGACAAAATTCCTAATGATATATTAAATCACAGCAAATTACTCAATTCAAGACTTCTCGTTTCACCCTCACATATACTGCTTCCATGGCCCCAAGCATTCATAACCAAAAATTACCAAAGTCTTCTTCATTCAGAGTTTATTTATCAAGAGAAAAAAGAAGTAACATCAATCACCGATAAATATTTTATAATCAAAACAACGTTATTCCTTTTTCATCCACATCAAATTAAAAAATGCAGATTTATGTAATCCCTTTCAAGGCGTAGTCCTATAAATTGACATACAAACTAGCCCATATGAGTCTCCAGCCATTATGTAAGTTAAACGTCCTTACCATGCATTAATATATAGAAAATGGGATTTTTCAACTTCTTTACTCTCAAAGATGGAGAAGTACATTAAGCACATAAGTAGGAGAAGATATATAACCTACCTGATCTCGAAGATCTGGAGCAGAATCTATCTCCACATCTGCTGTAAGGCTAATAAGAACTTCATCTGCATTTGTGGATCCAGACTCTGAACGAGATAGATTACCATTTGTCTGTGTATCATCTGTTCGTGCTCCTTTATTTGTTTCTATTAACATTGTCTTGGGATCCTGCTGAAAATTAAATAGCTTAGATGATAGACCCTGAGAATCCCTCCAAGCTTGAAGCCCCTTTGATCTTTCCTCAATGGCAGCTATTACATCTGGCCGATGCTTGTTTCTCAACTCCACTAATCTGCTTTCATTTACATTTTGGAAACCCATGCAAGCTGTCAATACAAGTTGACTGCTATCAAAGGTTGAGCCAGCCAGCGACTGAAGCAAAGTAACTGCATCTCCAGCATCCTTAGTTGTAACTAATGCAGGGCCTACAAGTAACTGAGCAAAATTAAGTTTCACAAAGCAAAACAGCCAACAGGTTTTATTTCAAATTCCGTTATACATCACTTGAACCCAGAAACTTGGATGTTCTTTTATCCAGTACCATATAATTCCATCAAAGCAAGTGCTGTTCTAAGAAGCATGACACGGTTTCCTTCAAAAAGCAGCACATCCCAGACCCGAAGAACTGCAATCAGGGAAAGTCTTCAGTTTATAAGGAAACTTGCAACTAAGAAATTACACCACTGTCTATTATGCAAACAAAAAAGCAAAAAATTGGTGAAATAATCAAGTGTAAGATCACTTTTTAGGGAACAAAATTAATCTTATGATGCTTTGTCAAAAACCAAGTTTTATATAATGAGGCTAAATAAATAAAAACAACAGCATAAAACCTGACCACTTTCCCATGGAAGCATGTTCATGAAAATGGAAAGGAACCACGGTCCACTAACCCATGCTACCTGCACTCCCAGGTAATCCAGATGATTGACTGCACCAGATATCAATGTAACATCACCAAACAAGATTCATGCAAAGAGCCATTTGAGAATATGCAAAATCAACAACAAACTAGATATATAAATTTAAAAACAAACCCAATTTAGGAAATCTCTCGCGCACCAACTCCTCAAAAACAAGTTGGTCAACCTGAAGACATAAAACGAGCCCATCTAATACCCATCAGTATTTGTACTTCTTCAATATGTCTTGTTGGAGGAGAAAACACACATACAAAAAACAGCTAATTTTTGGAAGGAGCAAGATGGGAACCATTACCTGAGACTCTATCATTTCCTCAGAGTAATATCCATCAAAATAGTCGTCAATAATGCCCATTAATGCCCTGAAAATTTACAAGAAGATGTAGTCAAAAAGGCTATTTTTCTTAGTTCAGAGCCTCTAGCTAACTGGAAAAAAAAAACAAGAACAATGCTTCACAAAAGAGGGGATGCAAAAGTTATGATTATAGTGTACATTTCAATGATCCTTTTGATTCCAGACTAAAATTCAAACTGGATTAGAACACTATTTATTCCTTTAGAAATATATAAATAGGCAACAAAGCAGTTATTGTCAAAACAATGATAAGAATGCAAAAAAATTAAAGAGAGAAAGCGTAACATTATGCATTCATTCAAGAGAGTGAGAAGCTAGTGACATAATGACGATAATTCAGATAAGTTCCTCAACCTACCAGAAGGCATTTTCTTCAGGCATCATCAGAAGTAACAGTGCAGCAAAGAAATTCATGGCCTGCATGGTAAAGAAATAGAAAGAAGAGATACCAGATCAGAAAAATCGCTTATTTGACTATGTAAAAAATGTATAGACCTGAAAATATTACATCTCAAGGCAACATAAAATTTTACAATAATTGTGAAAGAGGAAATATTATGCAGAACAGGTGTCTCATATAAATTTTGCATTAAGTGGTATAATCTTGCATGTACTCATAAACATTTTCACATGTGCTGCATTTAGGCAAAAACATAAGGTAGTGTTTCACCCTTTTTGCATACAGCATTCCAGGAATACCATGAACATGATTAGAAAACAAATAACCTACTTCAAAACATATACCTGACAGTACCCAACAGAAGGGTTGTGTCGAGCATATGCTGTAAGTAACCGCCTCAAAGCATTTCTACCATCATCATCCAGAGCAGGATGCCCTGGGAATGTTCGAGGCAAATCCTGCATTCATACCCTATATCAAACTTGGGAAACCTCAATGTGAAATACCAAAGAAACGAAAGTAGAACCCACAAACTTAAGACATTGAGCATCAAAACTGAAAATATTGCATCTGTGGTGACCTTCTCAATCTGCCCTTTCCATTTCTCGGGCATACAGACAGAATCTGTAGTTAAACTCTTGCTATCACTGTCAGACAGAGAACTATTTTCTTCTGTGTTATTGCCAGACTTAGTTTCGGAAGCAAGCAAATCCTGGTAATACTTCTCCACTCGGCGTGCCCTCACACCCACAAATGCTTGCCAAAGCTAAATTGAAAGCATCAAGGAATTAAGATGTATGTCATCCAAGAAACGAAACCTTAAGAAAAGTAGGAGAGAGCTCAAAAGTGCATGGCATACCTCTCCTCGTAGAGCCATTGGCACTCCCCCACGAACAAGGACCTCCAACTCTTCTTTCCAAGGAAATACAGATTCTAGAGGGGCTGCATCAGCAGCATTAGAACCAGCGGCAGGGGCAGTCACACTATCACTTGATGGGCCATCCTGAGCCGGATCTGACTTTTCCACATCATAAAACTCATCATCAGAGTCCTCCTCTGAAGCTACTTTCAAGGATTTAACCTCATCAATAGGAGTTGAAGGCTTCCCTCTTCCAGTCTCTTTGTTTTTAGATAAATTTCCTTTCTTTTTTACACGCATACACATCATTTCTTCAATGCCACGAAGTGATGGTCTAATCTCAGTCCATGTTAGGATCCTATGAGGCTTTTCCCTTGATGTGGACTGTATCTCTTCCTTTGCTTCACCATTTTCAGGGGAGCACTCAGAATCAGGCTTCTTGACACTTGCATCATCTACTTCAACAACCTTCTCTTGATTATCACAAGCCACTTCCCCCTCAGCTTCAGTATGCAATTTTTTGTTGTCTTCCTCAAAAGATAACCCATTAACAGGCAACTGAGCCAACTCTGCTTGCCGCTCCAAGAAGCTCTTCCACCTGTCTGATCTTTCCTCCTCTTCCTCCTAGTACCATGTATATAAACAGAATATGTCAGTTTCTTAACCACTTCTTCAGTTATGACCTCATAAACCAAATTGTCTCATGGTCAAATCTCCAGTACTTAGTATGGTACTTTTTTGCAACTATTACTCATCAAAAAGCCGTTCACTGTTACTTAGAAAACTATAAATAAATAAATTTCTCAGAAATTTCTTTTGCCATCTCTGTAGCACTAAAATCCCAAACAATCAATTAAAACCCCAGAAAATATACAAAAATAACGATAAATTTGACAAAAGAAATAAGCGTAGGCAGAAAAAGACCTTGTAAATATTTGCATACTCTCTATATCTTTGTACATGCTGCGGTCTCACTGCAAACCCATAAGTATCCCTGCCAAACCAAAACTTATTTCTTTTAATTCCATGAAACAGTGGAGTCTAATTTTCAGCATGAAAGCCCACAATAGAATCTCAATCGAGTATTCATCAATATAAAACTCCGAACTAAGACCATCAATTATAAACCAAACGAAGACCATCAATTATAAACCAAACGCTACAAAAATTTACGCAGAAACCCAATTCCAATTACCTACAATCGACCTCTAAAAAGCTCCGATTCGCATAAGTCAACATATTACCCTCATTACCACAACTCTACTTCCCAAATCACTTGCCATTTCGGTCTAAATTTACTGGAAACCATGCCACATTCCACACAATCCTAAGAGAAGCCAATACGCCAACCTCCACTAACACTAATTAAATCCAATCAAATAAAAAACAATGTAATCGAGATCACTAATCCACTTTCAAGATCTACGCAAATCAAAGTACAATGGCGGCTGATTCGAGTAAACATACACGACAAAATGTAGCACAAAGCACAAAAAATCCTCAGAAGTTTCCAAGAATCAGTCCAAACTAAAAAAAAAAAAAAATCAAAGCGACGGAAGGAAAAAAAATCAGTTAAAATGGGCAGACAATAACAGAAAATCTAAGGAAACTATCAACAAGCACGCATAAATCGGAGTCAAAGAGTCAAAATTATTAATGATAAAGTAACGATCGATATGATCAAAGCCGCAAACACATTGTGTGTGGGTGTGTTTTTTTCATATGAAAGAATGATAAGAGAAAAAAATGAAATTGAAAACGAAAACCCTAGGAAAAGATGACGCGTGGCGAGAGGAGAGAAACGGCGGTGGTGAACATTAATACACACAAATATCCCTACACACATGCATAGATACCTCTTGGTGACGAGCGGATTAATAGGCTTGGTGGCGGTGACGGTCTTCATTTAGGATAACGCGTATGGATTTGATTGGTCCGTCAGTTACGAACCAACAGGTTTTTGACGAAAGATGCAGCGAACTCCTTGATTTTCTACAACTGAAATGAGGGAGAGAGAGAGAGAGAGAGGAGTCCCTGACCGAGTGAGTGCGGTTTGGTGTAACGCAGAGAGAAACGAAGGACACGTCACATCCAAAGGGCGAGATTAACGTTGCATTATCATCATGTGTGTGTGAATTTTTTTCATTTCTTCGCACGGAGTTCCATAAGAAGAAAAATATATAGAAAAGAGCCAGGGAGATTGACAGTGATGAACCTTAATTAAGTTAATTAAGCCTGTCATTATCCTTAAAATATATGCAAGTTGTAACAATAATTCAAAAGAATTTATTTTATTAAATAATATTTTTATTATTATTCAAGAGATTTTTGTTATTTTAGAAAATTCAAAAATGTTTTTATTATTTTTCGTTGGAATTAATCTGAGCAAATTATGAAAAATTGGATGGGAGGTGAAAGTTACTTGTAATGATGTCGATGTCGGCAATGGTGTTGAAAATGACAAAATTAAAAACAAAATTGAAAGCTTAACGCATGAGGCTGCATATTGATCATGATCCTATCTACGAAAAAAATTGTAATAAAAATACTATAGCCCACCCAAGTTTTAATATCATCGCGAAAACATGCTTATAATTGTTTAAAAACATAAATATCCACCAACATATTAATTTTTATTAGAATTTTTTATTAAAATTAAGAGTAAAATTATTATTTTATCATTAAACTTAAAAAACCTAAAAATTTATAATTTTTTTTAATTTAGAAAATTAATAATTTTCTTTTTGATTAAACTTTGAAAAACCGTATTTTTTTTTTAGGGTTTCAATTTTTCAGGTAATCCACCAGAATCCGATCATCGTGGAGAAGGTACTTCTTCTTCGTCGAATCCTTCATCGACGCTTCTTCTCCCCATTGGTTGGATTCTATTGAGCTATCAGATTCTAGTAGGTCAACTGAAAAATTAAAACCTCAAAGGAATTGTAACTTTTCAAAGTTTAATCATAAGAGAAAATTATTAGTTTTTAAAACTAACTTAAAAAAATGATATAATTTTTTAGAGTTTTAAGGTTTATGATAAAATAACAATTTTATCTCTGTCTCTGATAAAAAATTTTAACAGAAATTAGTTCCTGAATAAATATTTAGCTTTATGGCCTATCATAGGTATCCTTATAATTTCGACTAAATCTTGGGTGGTAAATACTCCATTGGCCTAATAAAAAACTAAATCAACGCAACATGCTTCAGTTTGTCACCTCAATGGGTGCAGATTCACCCCATTTTAGGGTCAAACGTGCCATAATTTTCAGTACTATTTTTAGAGCTACAAAAGGTGCACCTTTTTGTCATGACCATTGGGAAAAATAAACCATATCAAATTATATAATAACATTATAAAATTTGCAATGCTATTTAATTTCAGGTATTTGAAGTGCTTTATGCATTTATTTTCTTTAAACATCTTTAATAATTCACATAAAACTAGTGTAATTGATTCACATTTATTTTTGTTATCATAATCTTTTTTATAAGGCCAAACATCTTATTCCCACCCAAGGTTTGATCTATTTTCAAATTCTTACTTACAAAATTTCAAAAACCTAAATACTCATTCGTCATTTAAATTTTTCTAAAATTTGTTGTTAATTATAAGGGTAAAAATGTTATTTAATTAATAATATTAAAACATAAAATTTTATCCTCTTTAATTTAAAAAATTAATAATTTATTTCATTTAAAAGTTTAAAAAGTTACATTTTTTTTCCCTAGAGTTTCATTCGTTCACCTTTTTTCTTTGACTACCGTTTTTCGACCAACCTCCTATTTGTTGGTGCTCCCTTCTACCTCCAAGATGAAAATGCAACCACTAAGGCAACTATTTGAAACGGTGTCATTGAAGATCCTTGGGTGGGAATAAGTCTTTTGGATTGTACTTTTCTATCTTAATAATTGGTCTAAAAACAATATGTCACCTCTAGGGCTGGATTCGAGCCGAGTCGAGTTCGGCTCGCAGCCAGCTCGGGCTCAGCTCGGCTCGTTTTCAGCTCAGTTCATTTACGGCTCGGCTCGACTCATTTTTTATATCAAAACGACATCGTTTTGTATACATATATGGATCAAAACGATGTCATTTTGTATAAAAAAATTTTAAAAAAAATCTATCGAGTCAACTCGAGTTTGATCGAGCCGAGCAGAGCCTGGCTCATTTCAGGCTCGGTTCGAGTCCAGCCCCGATCACCTCATATACATTATATGTTTTCACTCAACACCTAACTTAAATAAAAATAATCATGACATAACATTAAAAAGTTAAATTAATATATTAATCTTAACTATTTTACCTTTAAAAATTAATATATCATCTCAAATTTAAAAAAAAAAATTTAAATCCTTATAGACAACAGATTTATTTAAAGTTTTCTTTTTCTCTTTCACTTTTATCATTTTCTCCTTAAGCACCAAGCTACCACTCGTTCATTCCTTTTACTCTAACAAGCACTTGAAACTCCTAACCTCGCAAGCCACTTTCTCCTATATCGGTTAGATCAACATTATTGTAAAAAGTACAACTATAGTCTTTTGTCTTCTTTATACTCCCTTATCATTTAAATTCAAAACCCATCAAAAGTCTTTCACTCCAATATAAAGGTGACACTTCATGGACTCCCTCTACAACGTGACAATTAGAATTTTAAATTTAATTTTTTTCAAAATTTTTAAATAATAAAATTTTTATTTTATTTTACTAGTGTTATTTTTAAAATATAAATTAATTTTGAATACGAAAGTGTGATTTATATAATAAAGTGATAAAAAATGTAATTATCTCTATATTATCCAGTGAAACAAAAAGCATAAAAAAAAAAAAAAAAAGGTTTTGCGCGAAATGGGAAAGCAGGTAAAAAGGAGAAAAAGTGTAGTTCCGCAGTAGTGGTGTTATGGGCATTGTAATCCGTAAGGTTGATGATTATGCTTTTTTCTTGTGACAGCACAGTGTTACTTAGAAGAAACCAGGTTCAAGGCATAAAATGAGCACATTCTCTAGTGCCCAATTAACTTGCTGTTTAAGGTTCTATAATTATTGAATTCAATGTTGGGGTGGATTCGAGCGGACCTCAATTGCCAATTTGGCTCAATTGAACTTGATTTAGATAAGTTTGAGTTTAAGCTCAAGCATAACGAGTTTTGTATTATCAAGTTTAAATTTGAATTTAAATATTTGGTTTGTCGAACTCACGAATTTAGAAGAATTCAAATTAAAGTTGACAAAAATGATATTGTTTTAACTAATTTGTATCAATATAACGCCATTTTAGGTGATTTTAACTTGATTATAGTATCGTATCAAACTCAACTCAATATTATAGCAAAACTCAAGCTTGACTCTCTTTAAGTTGAGCCAAACTTAAACTTGTCTAAGTTTAAGCTTAGGTTGATTTGAATTAACCTCTAATTCGATACGTAAATGTCATTCACTCAATCACTCTCAATTGAATACAACAACATATTGACCATACATTCTCCACATATTCCTCCTCCATTTAAACTTCAAGGCCTCTCTCTTTTGAGTACATCTTTAACCTATAAATTTGATAAGATTGTGGATAAAATTTATTAGGAGTGTGTATAGTCTGATTTTGTGTGGTTTACAGACTTTTTCACATCAAAATTAAAAAAAAGTATGAAAAATTTTCAAACAAAATCAAACAATTTTAAATTTTAAGTCAAATCATAAAAAACGAGAAAATAGAGTTTTGATCTGGTTTTGATTACAATTTAAACTTATTAAATATAATCTACTTCCAAATATTTTGTACTTAATAAATAATATGTAAATTATAATCATTTAGTATATGGAATGAATAATAGATTGTTGTGTAAAATGAACAATAAATTGAAATAGTCTCAATAGTTTATAATATAACATTTGCATCCTAATTTTTTATGTTATCTTCAGTTTCTTAGAGGTGTGATTGCCATTTTTTAATCTACCAAATTGAATTTTAAATATGCAAAAGACCCTCAAGCTTTTTTGGATTTTTAAAACTCTCCAAAAAATTCATCAACAACCCTAACATTTTAAATATTATAATTCGCCTTGAAACATACAATTATACATCATTGACACCATTATTTATACATATATTACTATTTTTAAAAAAATTTTAATTAGAATTATTATAAAAAAAGAGATACAAAAAGTTATTTAATAAAACTGGGAAACAAAGTATTATTAAATTTTTATTTATTTAATTTTTGCATTTTCAACCATTTTATAAAAAAATATTTATAGATTTTTTTTAACAAATTTAACAACATTATATAAAGGAACCTCAACTCAAATTCGAGAATTTTAATGTGCACTTGGCATGGCAAGACTTGAATAAAAGAAAAGAGAAAGTAAGTTGGAGTGGGTCGGTGTGGTTCAACAAGGGCATCCCTAAGCATTCATTGGTTACTTTGACAGCCATTAAAAGTATACTAACCATTACGGACAAACTTTTGGGGTATGGTCTAGTTCTCATGATCCTTGTTGTTTTTGTGATGGTTTTGTGTTGAATCCCTTTGACCACATTTTTTAATTGTGACTACAGAGCTGTTTGATTCTTAAACAATAAAAATTATCTTGTAATCTTTTTTATTATTTATATTATTTTATTTGATTTATCAATAATAAAATATTATAATAATCTTATTTATCAATAATAATATAATAAATAATATAAGTAATAATCTGATTATCACATTCATCTTATGTATTAAAAAATTATCAAGATAATCTTAATTTTATTATAGTTATATTCTTATTAATTAAATTTTTAGGGTAAAAAACTTTATTTTCAATTAATATAACAAGTAATATAAAAAATATTTTAGAATAATTATACTCAAGGATATTTAAATAAAATAATTTGTTAATATTATTTTATTACCTCTAATCAAACACAATAATTATTTATATCTATCAAATTTTATCAAAAACAGTAATAATTTATATGCAGTAATCTTCTAAGTAATTTATCTTTAAGGTAATCTTTTAATTATTATAATAAAACATTACCAAAATGGAACGCCTCTAGGTCAAGCTTGGAAGGAGTATATTAAGCTTATATCAAAGAAGGTCAAAAGACTTATTCTCACCTAAGACTTAATGTATTTCTAAACTCTCACATGCGAAGTTTTTAAAACTCAAATATCTATTATTCAGTTAAAATTTTTAATTACAGTTAAAGATAAAAATATTATTAGAATAAAAATATAAAAAAAATCTCTAGAGACCAAAATTTTTTCATCTTTGGTGATAAAAGAATTTTTAAGAAAAAATTATCATTTTTTAAATTTTGAATAAGAGAAATTATTATATTTTTAATTTAAGGGAGAAAATATAATAAAATTTTAATTTTTTAAATATTTTTTATTAAATAATATTTTTATCATTAAAAGTTTGAGAATACACTGACCCTTGGATGGGAATAAGTCTTTTGGCCTATCAAAGAATTGAAAAGGTAACAAGTTGTAGGGAATATGAACTTTATTTCTTATATTTGAAATTATTCCCCTTTCCTGGGGGAGGTGAAACAAGTCCTCCAAGTCTAGTTAGTCTCTTTATTTAGCTGTTCCGGTTGCAGGTTTTCTCGTTTGGTAGGATATCCTTCCACTGGGCTGTGTATATTCGTTTTAAAAAAAGGACTTCCTCATTCCGCGAGCGGTGGACCCAAAACGGCACTAAACAAAACGTGAACACATGACGGCTCAATTCAATTGCTGCGAAAAGAAAATAAAATTACCAATTCTGCTGCAACCATGCCGGTCTCGGGTCTCAATCTTAAATTGACCATGGCTTCTCCCTTCAGCATCAACTCTTGCAAACTGGTGCGCCACATCCCCACCGCCACCACTCCCCCACCACCACTAACCCCAACACGCACTAATTGCACGAGGAAAACACTCTGCGCATACTTCCCCCCCGCGGCGCACGTTATCTCTCTCCCTGGTTATAATAGAAACCCTCCTTTCCTTTTTACAATGTTTCGTGGCCGCAAAACTCGCTTCTCCTCTTCTACTCCCACTCCTTCGCCCCCCCTTAATAAAGCCGGCTTTCCCGGGTCAAATCTAAACCCCAATCATCCTTCCGGGTCCGGTGCAGTCGCAGACATGGATCCGGATAACGATAAGACCGTTCATGGTGGAGATTGGTACGGTAAACCAACGCCGTCACCGTCATTGCATCAACGACAGCAACAACAACCACCGTCTTCTAAGTTGCTGACGTTGCCTACTATCTTAACCCTTGGTCGCGTTGCCGCCGTGCCGCTCCTTATTGGCAGTACATTTTTCTTCTTCTTCTTAATTTTAAATAAATTAACGGCAATGAATATTTATTTGTAAATTTTGACGGAATTATTGCGTTTACTATACAGCTAGATCTAATCGACGCTTCCTAGTTTGTTTATGAATCAAGTAATATTACTTAGATAAGATGTTTGTTAATCTTGATCACTTGCATGGTTTGATATTACATGATGTTTTTGAAATTTTATTTGTTTAGGTGAATTTTCTGAATCATGTTTATGGATTGCTTATAGCGCCTCAGAAATTTGTGAAATTGAATTTAATGCCAAGACTGTGTATTGGATGATACTAATATGATAATTTTTCTCTCTAGCCTTTCATGTTGATAGTTGGTGGGGAAGGACAGCGACGACAAGTATTTTTATTGTTGCTGCAATCACAGATTGGCTTGATGGTTACCTTGCTCGCAAGGTATATATTTTTTATTCATATATAAATTATAGAGGAGAAGTAAAAACGTTTTTAGGTTTTTTTTTATGTTATTGATTATGGTGCAATGGTTGAATATGTTTCAGATGAGATTGGGCTCGACTTTTGGTGCATTTTTGGATCCAGTAGCCGATAAGGTATGGTTTATTTTTGTAACCAAATATTAAGTTTCTGGTTTTAACCAGTCAAGTTAATATCGGTTGTTGGTTAAGTTGTGAGAACTATTATATTTGGTCTTTATGCATCTTAATGTAGCTCATGGTTGCTGCAACATTGGTCTTATTGTGTACGAGACCTTTGGAAATATCAGCATTTGGGGAAGTTCCATGGCTATTGCCTGTGCCTGCAATTGTAATAATTGGTAGAGAGGTACTATGCATTATGAATTATTTATCATCTCTCCATAACCACCAATGGATAAATTTTGTTTGTCTATTTGAGATGAATGTACTACAAAAAGTTTTTTGAAACGATAGGTCGTGCATGTGTTTCCTTGCTGCCTGTTTCATATTATAGTTTTGGTAATTTAGCCTCAAAATTTCCTTTTAGCTTCTTTTTGGTGTTTGATCTATGAAGCTTTTGATTTTTAGGTGCAAATAGTGATCTTTAAGAATAAGGTTTCCATGCTATTTAAGTCACTGTTGCTGAAGTTTTTGTGATCTCCATTATTTGTAAACACATTGCAAATATCAATTCTCAGCAATTTTATCAATGATGAATCCATTGCATTCTCACCCTGCCCCTTTCCCCTCTCCCTCTTTTGAAATAATAAAATATAAATGTGACATGACCATCCTGTTTATGCTTTCGTAAATTTTTGTAATGAGCCTTGTCGGTTTGTGTCTGTCTTTGTGCTGATGCATTTCGGTTCCAACATCTTGTGTATATTCACACTGAAAGCCATTTAAATCAGTTTCTCAACTTCTTGTAGATAACCATGTCTGCTGTTAGAGAATGGGCTGCTTCTCAGAATGTTAAGCTTTTAGAGGTTTGTTTTTCCTCCCTCTGAAGTTGGTTCATTATCTCTTAAATTTCCATAACATAACAGCTTTTGAATCTTTTTTACCCTTAGGCAAAGGGTTGATTATTAACCACAGATTACAATATTGTTTCTAAGTTGTCACTTGTTCCTTTTAGGCTGTTGCGGTAAATAAACTGGGCAAGTGGAAAACTGCAACACAGATGATTGCACTAACCATCCTTCTAGCCACTCGAGATAGCAGGTACATCATCTTTTTCTACAATTGAGATGAAAGTAGTTCTCTGAAGAGAATTTATGAATTATAGCATAACATGTTTTCTTGTATCATTTTGTTCTTATGCAGTCTTGGGGAGCCCTTGTATCTTGTAGGTTCTGGTGTTGCTTTGCTTTATCTCTCAGCAGGGCTTTCCTTGTGGTCTTTAGCTGTGTATATGGGGAAGATATCAAAAGTGTTGCTCAAGTAGTTCAGTTGACTCTCTGCTTTATACTAGCTATCATATAACCCTAAACCCTAGGTTTGTGCAGAGGTGCTTGAGGTATTTCCAAAACCGTTTCTATCATTGTCTTTCCACATTGAAGCAGGGTTCTCTTCTGATAAGCATCAAGGGGAAAAAAAAGTTCTTTTCCACAGTTTGTGCATATATTAGTTACTTCAAAGTACAGATACAGTTTGAAATCTCTGATTCTTCCCTCAATTTCGAGGAGTCTAATTGTGTAGCTGTCAAAACAAGTTAGTTTCACCATCTCTATTTTCATGTTCTTATCCAATGGGTGGTTCCATTGTTGGAGAGAATTTGAGGGCATACTGGGTGCAAGAAGCGCATTGTAGGTAGTAATTTTACCTAAAATGCAGAATTGGAGTTGAAAGAATTTGTTCTAGCTGAATATAGGAAGTGATAAACTTAAATACCATCGATAAATCTAACAACTTTAGATTATTTTTTTAGATATATTGGGAGTTCCTGATACACAAATACGAGGCTGATTGTGATTTTATAGGACTTTCATTTCTTATTGTATTTATTAAGCACATTCTCCCTGGTTAGCAAAGGAATCTTTTATATGAGTGTTACAACTGAGATTATGTTGCTAGTTTATTGAATTCAGGGTTGGATTCAAGTTGAGGTGAGCTCGAGCTCACCAAACTCCTCTCAAGATTGTTCAAGCTTGGCTCGCATGAACCCAATGTTTGGTTAAATATTTTTGGAAACATTTGTCTAGATAATTTATATGCAGAGCAGGTTTCATCATTGTTATGGTAGAGGTCCGAAATCTTTCATTTGGATCACGCAGACTTGGGCTAAGCCTGCAAAAGAGATACATCAAGAAAGGAGATCATCTACTTTGTCATCTCTTTATCCTAACATTTGCCAACATTTATGAGAAAGTAGCATGAATTCTCCCTCGGCCACCTCAAAAAGCTCAATTAGATGATATCTCAACAAACTTATTTGTATAAACTGAAGTAATGGTTTGTGACTGGGTACCACTTCAGTTTTATATAAGTTTATATATATAGTATTATTCATCTACGAGAATATGAAAACAGGCAAAAATTCTAGTTTATTTAGTATTTGCAAAACTCTTATGATAGAATGAACTGATTACTGCATTGTTTTATGTCACTGGCAATTGTCGAAGAAGTTTCTTGTCTTTATTGGTAGAATCAGTTTCTGGTGCTATAATGAATATACAAGTTTTTCTCACCAGACTGGATTTGGAAAGAGCATTTTCTAGTAATAAAATGAAGCACCCACTGCAGTCGAGGGTTATAAACAAAACTGGTATTAGAAAGAATAAAATTATGCGTACAAGCTTATTTGTATAAACTGAAATAACAATCTGTTATGGATGATGTGATTATTTTTTTTTTTTTTAAAGTCAGAATATCTCATTTCTCTTTTGTTCGCTGCTTCACATGGTGCAGAGCTCACAAGCCTCATTGCAATACCCTGCATTCAAACGGATAAGATAGAAAAATCTTAACTGGCCGTACAACATATCTATGTGAAGTTAAAATAGTTTGCCATGCAGTGATGCAGTAAATACAAGAAACACTCTGATAAAATGTTTCCATGGGGGAAAAAGCTTACAGGACAGATTAACTGAACTTGCCATTCGGCATATCATACACGTTAACATTAGCAATACAGCCAAGACTACCTTCAAACTTTAACTCGAAATAGAAAAATCCGAGATATGCTATAAATTGTTTATGTAATAGAGATAAAGAAACAGAGAATGCACTTGTTCTTATAGCATTTCCTATCATCCAACCCAACATCACTTTTATCCTTATTAACAATAACCAACAAAAACACACATATAACTTAAAACTATAAATAGAAATCCTACGTTGGGTGGATGGTTGTGGACAATGTCCACTGCCTCCTGGTTGCTTAGGTGCTCCCATAGGTTATCGATGCAAATATAAGAAATTGATCTTCAGAGCACAGTTCCTGCACCAATATCGTCAGCTCCGCTATAAGGATTGGCTTATCGTAGGGCTCTGGCACTCTGAACTTAGGAAAAAGAGGCTCTCTGTTAAACTCTGCCTTCTTCAGATAGGCATCACCAATGGACCTTGAAATCTGTAATTCATAGCAAAGCTCTATCAATACAGTACCTATTGTGCATTCTAGTCGTGACACCAGTTAAAAAATTTCAATCATACTTATTGTAATGCAGAAATCATTTCCACCAATTACACATATCAAGAGAAAAAGTAAGAATAAAATGAAAAAGGAATTCATCTTTTCAGATGTCATGAACTATACTTGACTTTGTTAGCATGCATTATCGGTCCAAATATGATGAATATCTCAAATATCCTATTTGTTATGAATCAGCCTGACATCATTCAATGATATCAGATGATGGCAGGAACAAGTGAAAGGACCTTGTTGATAAATCGATGATTGCAGGCGGGTCTGAACTAGACCGGAGTTACTGAAAAGAAAACAAACTAACTTACCCAGTTGCCATTGCTGCTGATACTCTCCCTCTGCGGCTGCCTTTTCTCATTGAAACAAGTGAGTATTTCTGAAGTTGGTGCAGTGAAGGCGAGTATGAAACTGAATTATCAAGAGGGAAACTTGAAACTGAATTATCAATAGGAAGAGACTAATGATATTCTTTCAGGGAGAAGAAAGAGATCATGAAACTGAATTATTGAACATTTTTGCAGAGAGTGAAACTGCCACTTCAAGTATAGCAGAAGACTGTTTTCGGATTTATCAGATTACCACTGGTCATTTTTGCATAATTTTCCAATCTAAATTTTCTAAAATACATTACATTATTCTCCACATAATTATCATTCCAGCCAAGCTTGAATACAAAATAATTGTAGAGACATTGTAGGTTCAAGCGGATTCATCATACTGATTATGGGGCCTTGGCATTGAGAGTGAATACTCACTCTTCATAGCTGAATCAAATTACGTGTTTGGTTGGGTTTGGATATAATTAAAAATGAGATTATGCCAATAAGGGTATTTTATTAAAGTAAATAAATAATTATTATAAAATCAAGATCATTTTAATAATTTTTTAATAAATATAAAAGTAAAAATTAGATAATTCGTTACAGCATCAAAATTTTTTATTATTGATAAATAAAATAAAATAACATCAAGTATAAATTTGAATACATAAATAAGGCGCCCTTTATAATTCAGTTCTGTTGTTCATGCAATTACAAAGCCAATCCTAATTAAAACATACAATCTCCACTTTTTCTTTCAATAATCTCAACACTGAGTTTCAGTAACAACCTTACAGTTCCGGGTAATCCACACACGCTGGGCATATGGACACGTGTATGATATATACAACCTTCAAACACACAGAACCGCAAAACTATTCCAATTCAGATTCATCAAACAACTGAAGCAAACACAAGTTTGCTAGAAACTGAATTAATTGCTGAGTTTAATTACCTTGTTTCACCATCAAAGATTGAAGGAGGGTCTGAGCTAGAGGCAAAACCTCTTGAACAACACTGCAAAACAACACTTAAACCTCTAAGTCTCAAACCCACTTCTACTTTTTAATTTTCAAATAAAAAAACCTACTTACCTGGTGGCCATTGTTGCAAATATACAATTTCTAACTCTGGGTTTCTTGAGAGGTAACCTAGTTGGGATATTTGTTATATGTGGACCAATAATGCATGCTGACAAAGTCAAGTATAGTTCATGACAACTGAAAAGATGAATACCTTTTTTCTTACTTTTTCTATTGATGTGTTATTGGTGGAAATGATTTCGGCATTACAATAAGTATGAATTTTTTTTAACTGGTGTCATGATTAAATGCACAAGAGGCACTCTATAGATAAACCTTTGCTATGAATTGCAGATTTCAAGATCCATTGGTGATGCCTATCTAAAGAAGGCAGAGTTCAACAGAGAGACTCTTTTACCTAAGTTTAGAGTGCCAGAGCCCTTCGATAAGCCAATCCTTAAAGCGGAGCCAACAATATTGGTGCAGGAACTGTGCTCTGAAGATCAATTTCTTATATTTGCATCAGATGGCCTGTGGGAGCACCTAAGCAATCGGGAGGCAGTGGACATTGTCCACAGCTATCCACGTAATGTAGGATTTCTACTTATAATTAAGTTGTATGTGTGTTTTTGTTTTTCGTTGTTTTTAGGGACACAACTGATGTTGGTTGGATGATAGGAATTGTTGTAAGAGCAAAAGGCATTCTCTGTTTCTTTGTCTCTATTACATAAAGAATTTATAGCATATCTCCGATTTTTCTATTTCAAGTCCAAGTTTGAAGCTAATCTGTCCATGTTAATGTGTGCAATATGTTGAATGGCGAGTTCAGCTTATCTGCCCTGTAAGCTTTTCCCCCCGTTGAAACATTTTATCAGTGTTGCTTGTATTAACTACACATAAAGATGTTGCATGGTAAGTTCAGTCATGAATTTCTAGTTTTTAATTTCTATGGTAAGACTTCTTGCTTTCAGGTCACCTTCAATGGTGATATATACTGAATAGGCAACAAAATGAACCACAATTCACAGGTTGTAGCTTCACCAAGTGGGTAATAAATATTCTTTATGTTCTTCAGGCATCAGTTGAGACAAGATTTTACTCACATCCATCAATCAACAAACAAATTCAATAGAAAAATTTTCACGGGCATTTCATCCGTCTAACCACCGTCCACAAAGTATCTTAACACTATGAAAATAAGTTTCCAAGATTTGAGGCTATACAATGAATTTCCTTTTTTCTCCAAAAGTCCAATCTTTGAGAAAGGTTGTTTTCATACAAGTGAGGAATACAAAAATGAAAGGATGCTTAGAACCTCTTGACTTATGTGTCGGCATCTCCACACACACCACCACTAGCTCCTTTAACTGAAAGCACTGGGCCGTGCCAGGAACTGCGACTGATCATATAGGAATCAATAAACAAAACTATGACAGTGATATCATCATGAAAATGTCTCCTCACCCCGCAATCAATTTTCTTCAAGTCAGAGTATCTCACTTCTCTTTTCTTTGCTGCTTCACGCAGTGCAGCGCTCACAAGCTTCCTTGCAATGCCCTGCATTCAAATGGATAAGGTAAGAGTATGTTACCTAAAAACTAGAAAACTCATAACTGGACTTACCATACAACATATTTATGTGTGGTAAATACAAGCAACACTCTGATAAAATGTTTCCATGGGGGAAAAAAGCTTACAGGGCAGATAAACTGAACTTGCCATTCGACATAATGCACACATAACATTAGCAATACAGGACAGATTAGCTTCAAATTTTGGCTTGAAATAGAAAAATCAGAGATATGCTATAAATTCTTTATGTAATAGAGACAAAGAAACAGAGAATGCCACTTGTTCTTATGACATTTCCTACCATCCAACCCAACATCAGTTGTACCCTGATTAACAATAACCAACAAAACACACATATAACTTAAAATTATAAGTAGAAATCCTACATTACGTGGATAGCTGCAGACAATGTCCACTGCCTCCTGATTGCTTAGGTGCTCCCACAGGCCATCTGATGCAAATATAAGAAATTGATCTTCAGAGCACAGTTCCTGCACCAATATTGTCGGCTCCGCTTTAAGGATTGGCTTATAGAAGGGCTCTGGCACTCTAAACTTAGGTAAAAGAGGCTCTCTGTTAAACTCTGCCTTCTTTAGATAAGCATCACCAATGGATCTTGAAATCTGCAATTCATAGCAAAGCTCTATCAATAGAGTACCTCGTGCATTTAATCATGACACCAGTGACAAAAAAATTCAATCATACTTATTGTAATGCCGAAATCATTTCCACCAATAACACATCAATAGAAAAAGTAAGAAAAAAGGTATTCATCTTTTCAGATGTCATGACCTATACTTGACTCTGTCAGCATGCATTATTGGTCCAGATATAACAAATATCCCAACTATCGTATTTATTATGAATCGGTCTGAAATCATTCAATCATATACCATACTATGTCCAAGCTGATAACTCAAATTCCTTATTCAAACATTTTAGCTTGGTAGTTCAAAGAACTTATCAGCACAGAAAATTCAATGCAAACACATAATGTACAAAGATGAATTTAAGAAATGAAACCAAGCGTAGGATGATAAACCAATGAAAAATAAACTAATGTCTATTATAAAGCCCCCAAAAGTCACCTGTATGATACCCTTCACACGCCAAACTTTGTGCTTTAGAACAACAATCTGTGGATCATTGGGATGCAATGACTGCAATTCCTTTCTCACAGATTCTATACTTGCATTATGCTCATTTGATAACTGAACAGCCTTGACCTCTTTAACATTATTTCCCAGTCTTCCTAATACCACCCTAGAATCACCTGCATTAGCAATGTATAGCATTCCACTACAGATAATACCTACCAAACAACATGAACCAGAGGAGGCAATCTCCGGCTTCCTTAGCCACTGCTGCTCCACTAGAAAAAGGAATTCCTCTTCTGTTGCTAAAAATGCTCTAGTGATAACATCAGCAGACATCCCATCACTTTCAGCTGTAAACTCTGCATCATGAATAGCTGTCAAGTCAGTGAAAATATGCATTAGCAGTCTAAACGCTGGAAACAAAAACTGGGGAGGAAAAATGTCTGTGAAACCAAAAAAGAAAGGGTGAGAGAGTAAATTTAGAGTCAAGCCACCAACAACATTCAAAATTAGTTTCATTTAGTTATTCAAGCAGTAGTTCCATGAATACTGACACTCAACATGGACTATGCACTTACAAAATGGTACAATATCTTGCATCTTTCTTAAATTCATATGGTCAACAGCTACAAGCTTTATTTGAGCTCTACATATGCATATTGCAGGTTAGCTCATGATAATTTATGTATTTCATTTTATTCACCAACAGAAATTCAAGCACAAGACAATGAGTAAAACGTTTCTCAAGCTTGTGAAACCACAGATGCATTAGTAAATATGTTCTCAGTTCGTAAAAAATATAAGAATCTAAATTCAGTTCAGCTTTCCATTAAGCTGTGGCAACCAGATATGATTGCCTTAAAAAGAGAAAGGGGCAGAGAGAGAGAGAAAGAGAACATCACATATTCAAAAAGGAGTATCTAAAATCTCAAGTTATGATTTATACTTCCTCTCCCTTTCATAGCATACGATTTGACCAAATGGATGCAATGTGACAAAGGAGCCAATTGTGTACTAGCATATTACATGAACTCAAAGTGTATACAGAATAGACTTTGTTACACTGAACACGAGGAAGAACAACATACTCTTGATATTGTCAAAAAGGTGTTGATTTACAAACTGAGCAGCATCTGGACCTCCATGGCCATCATAAATACCGACAAAAATTCCTTGCGGCCCTGATTCATGCAAACTCAAAGGTCCTGATTCTAATTGACTATGGTCTTCTAACTGACTATTAGCTTGAACTACTGCCATAGAAAATTCCCCACTGCCCTGGTGTTCTGAATCTCTGTACCACAACAATCCATCTACCTGACTAGAACCTTCTCCATCACTAGAATTTTCATCCTCAACCACAGGCTTCCAACAAGGTGAAACAATTTTCAAAATTGTAGCTGACACCATCACTTACATATTATCATCCAAATGATCCAGCAATCAAATTATTCATCAACTCAATATTAACAACTTTACACAAACACAGTTTCAGTTCCGCTCTCTTCTCAATGTTTAACCCCAAAATATAAGTTTCACATAACAAAGACACATTGATGGATGCAGACAACATTAATCTGCACAAAGGGTAAACGATAAATCAGTCAACAGGAATAAATCAAAACACAGTCACTATCAATCCATACACGCATTAGAAAAACAAAACAAACGCAATTAGAGGTCAAAATAACAGAGGGATCTGAACAAAACTTGCATAATATGAATTTTAGACCAAAACAATCGACATGAACCTAATGACCTTAAAGGCAAAAACAAGTTGATGGGTAGGTCCAGTAATAATCACAGAACAAATCTGCGCAAAGAAACGATAAAACAAAGAGGTGGGTATGTTCCAAAACTTGAAAAAAAAAATTACAGAAAACAAAAAAAGAAAACCAATATGGCACAAAGATATCAATGGGACTATAATCAAATTGCACAAGAGAATCATCCAAATACACCAAAAATTATTAAACCAAAAAAAAAAAAAGAGGCGATATTTTCTAACATACCTTGTGAATCAAAAAGAGAAATTTGGATGATCCTCCAATTTATAACCTTAAATCCAAAAACCCATCATTAGATATGCCCTAAAAGTAACAATCAAACAAAGAGCCAATCTTCGAAAGTGTTTACAAGTCTTGGCGTTTTGAAAAAGAAAGAAAAGTTTTTTTTTTTTTTTAAAGGATAGATCTAGAAATACAGAAAGAGATTGAAACTAGGATTAACAAGTTGTGATGGCTTCTTTTGTTGTGCAAGCAAAATAGAAGAAGAAGAAAATTACACAAGAAGAAAACTTCCGTTTGGAAATACCCATGAAAATTATACAACAAAATTCTTCGGAGGTATTTTATTCTTTTTGCTGGAAATTTAAGTTTTTTGTTCGGTTTTCTAATTTATTGCCTGGGGTTTTGACTTTGACCTCCAACAAACCACCATTTTAGGCAAGCTTCGCTCATCTTCTCTTCTCCTAAATATGGCAAAGTGAAAAACGTCTTTCCCTTTGAAAAATTAAAAAGCATTTTGGGAGTTTTGTTTTTCACAAAGGTCTTCGACATCTAGAAAGGCGAATCACAGTGTCCCACCGAAATTTTGGAAGAATTATTATGTGACCATTAAGTTTTTAAAGTTTATTTTCTGATCCGTTTGCTAAATTTATTAATAAAATCTCTTAACTTTTTTTTATACAATTGGTGAAAATACAAAAATATATTTTATCTTAATAAAGTTGAATAATAGTTTTGTACCTAAAAATTTATAATTTTTTATTCATCTCTAAATAATAAAAAATTATAAACAAGACTAAAATTTTATTCTTATTTTACGTCAATTGTTCTTTTTTTATTGTTACCATCTTTACATCATCATCAATTAGAGACGTCAATGGGCTGGGCCGGGCCAGGCCGGGCTGACTTCAGCTCGGTCGTTGGGCTAATGGGTCGAGCCCAGCCCGAGTCCCAAACAGTAACGGGTCTTCGGGCCGAGCCGGCCCTTTAAAATATCAAGGCCCAAAGCCCGGCCCATATACTAACGGGCTTTAAATGAGCCGGGCTGGACTTTATTAAATAGGCTGGGTCGGGCCTTATTAAATGGGTCAGGCTGGGCCTTATTAAATGGGTTAGGGCGTGCCTTATTAAATGGGCCGGGTCGGGCCTTATTAAATATTTAAAAAAAGTTTTAATTAAAATTTTTAAACACAAATTATTTTTTAATTATTAAAATCGAGGACAATACCCCGAATATTTTATTTATAATCTCTCACTTATGGCGGAGGAATACCGTGGTTACATGATAAAAAATATTATAAATTTCGTGAAAAGGAAAGTCTAACCATGCTGTTAATTTTTGTCTGAACAATATTACGTATACATAATTTTGGATATATAAATAATATTATTTTATTATTAATTTAAAATTATTAACTTATATAATAATACATTATCTTTAACCTTATTTACATACTTTTATATATATATATATATATAGAGTTTTATTGATCTTATAAATTTTCGCATTCATAAATTGAATCTAGATGTATTATCTAGAAGCATACATGCATTCTGTGCAAAATCGTTTTCTCTCTTATTTTAGCATGTGAAATCAACAATCTTAATTTAGACTGATTATTGGAACACATACATCTTCAATCAATCATCAATAATTTCAACAAAACAGCCTACCAAAACCGTACATCTTTGTATAAATCTTAATTCTTTTTTTCTTTTTCAAAATAAAATATATATATATATATTTTTTATATCTATATATCAAAAGGGCCAAAGCCAATAAAAATGCAATTCAAAGTTATGCAACAGAATCGTAAATACATATGGAGAATTTGCAGCCTCAAACATTTTCTTATTTTCACCTTCTGCCATTTGCACCTTCTGCTATTTGGCAGAATTTGCTTCTGCTGCCTTGCGGCAGAATACTGAAAAAAATTTATAAAATATATATATATATATATATATATATATATAAACAGTATCGTATCGGGCCGGGTCTCCATTGGGTTTAATATTAAAGCCCAAGGCCCGGCCTAGTAAGCCCATGGGCCTGGCCCGGTTGCTACAGTACCGGGTCGGGCTTTGTCGTGCCCGAGCTTTTGCTCGTGCTTCGGGCCGGGCCTCCATTCGACCCGGCCCAATTGACGTGTCTATCATCAATTAATCTTTCTTCTCTCAAAGATTACATTAATGTTAGTTTTTATTATCATCACTATCTCATTGCCTTCTCTTTATTTGTCAATTTCAACTCTAACAAGTTCTCTCTCTTTGATCGTTTTCTCACAACTCACATCTAACTCATAATTCATATCTCACTCTTCGATCTCCTTCCCACTTTAATGACTTCATCTTCATCAATTCACTTTAATCCACAAACTCATATCTCCTTCTTCGATCTCCTTCCCACCTCAATGACTCCTCTTTTTAATCTTTGTTGATTCTCCCACATTTTCATTATATAAATTTTCGCTTTTGTAATGTCTTTTGACAATCAAGAAATGAAAAAGAACATATATATATATATATATATGTGAAAATAAAACAACAATTTGTTTGTATTATTAAAAATATAAATTATATTAACTTTATTATATATTATATAAAGAGAAAAAAATATGTATGATCCACTAAAATTAACTACTAACTTTTTATTGACGGGAGAGAAAATAAAATTTTCAAACTTAATAAATCAAAAACCGTTTTAAGAAAGTTAGGGTGGGAAATTCATTCAGCCCATAGTAAATTATAGTTGTTTCGGCCCCACCCATCATATTTCTAGTACTGTGTATGTGCAAATGTAAATAAGAATAAATAACTTATCTTAGAATATATATGTCATAGTCTTTTACCCTTTTTAAACTATATATTAAAATAATAAAATTATAAGTATATATTTTTAATATATAATTTAAATATAGATAATATTTTATTACATAATATATATATATATAGTTAGTTCAAAGATAACTTTTGTAATTAATTCCTCAATCCGAATTAGCTCTTGGTTCATTGAAAATATACGATAAATTGTATAATTCAATTTTCTATCAAAATTATTCAACTTAGAATTCAAGTCTTCAATTTTATCTACGATAGTATCCAATAAACTTATCTCAGATTTATTTTTAATATCATTATAAAGTAATATTTAATTACATAATAACATATAAATTGTATACTTAAATTGTGTACCATATATATATATATATATATATATATATATATATATATATATATATATAAATTCCTTATATTAAAATTGCAGGAGTATAGATTATTCAATAAGCATCACAAACAAAAGGAAGATCCATAAGATTCAAAATGTGTTTTATAAGGTGTTTTTATCCTCACTTTTACTAGAGGTTATGCCTCTTTCATTAGTAATTTTATATTTTATTGACAGTTGTATTTATTTTTTATCAAAGAGAATAAATTTTGTTAGATACAATTTTGACAATTTGTGCATACCATTTGCTTTTTTTATGGAATATTATGGTTGATATGAATTAATTTGGTAAGTCATTTCTACATTACTTAAAGTTTATTTTCAAATATTTTTTTAGGATCATATCCCAAGGTTTGTTTGGTTTTCAATTAATAAATATTTTCTTAATAATATATTTTTTATTATTTATATTATCTTATTTAGTTTGTTAATAATAAAATATTATAGTAGTTTTTTATTATCAATACTGATACGATGAGTAATATAGATAATAATTTAATTAATATGTTCATTTTAGATGTTAAAAAATTACTAATATAATCTTGATTTTATTATAATTATATTCTTATTTATTTATTTTTAAGATAAAAATAATTATATTTTTAATTAATATAACAAATAATATAAAAATATTTTAAAATAATAATACCCAAATATATTTAAATAAAATAATTTATTAATATTTTTTATTACTTTTAATCAAATTCAATAATTATCTTTAAATTTTAATAATAATATATTATCTCATACCAAACACCCCTCAAATATGATGTATACAAACTTATCTTATCCCTCTTCACCATCTTTTGGTGGGCCTAATTTCCTAGATTTTTTTTAAAATGCCTTTTTTTTACCCCCTATGTGTTCTATCAATGTTAAACTCATCCATTTACTTTAAAAAGTACTAAAAATACATTTATTGTCAAAGATAAGGGTCCAAATGATTTGCATACTCTATTATTATAAAAAAATAAAATATTAATATAAGATAAATTACTTAGAAATTAGTGAATATTAATTATCATTATATTTGATAAATTTTAATAAATATAAACAATTATTATATTTAATTTAAATTAATAAAAAAATATATTATTTTATTTAAATATTATTGGTATAATTATTTTAAAATACTATTTATATAATTTGTTATATTAATTAAAAATAAAAATATTTTTATTATAAAAATTAATAAATAAGAATTAAATTATAATAAAATTAAGATACTTAAGATAGAAGTGACGGTAATTCAATTATCCTTTATTTTATTAAACTATCCCCAATCCTAATTGAAGATTAGCAAAGTTACTCTACCTCTCCCTCACTTACCAACTCAACATATATTGTAACCTTGGGAGCCAAAGAGAACAATATAAAAATATAGGGTAATTTAGAAGGGTTGTAAAAAGCAAGAATTCATTGCTTCGAATTATAATACTTGCCGTTTGTTTCTATGATCTATCTAATTTGTGTTAATATCGAATTAGAATTGAATCAAACTTAAACTTAACTTAGATGAACCCAAACTCACTGGGTCTGTCTTAAGGATGTTTGAGCTTAACCCATTTGAACAAATTTGACTTAAATTCAATCCTAATTTGCAGCACTCCTCTGACTAACACTACACTCAGATTATCATCGACTCAGCCCAAACACAAGTTCACAGTCTGCTCGTGTTTAAACTCACTATCTATACAGTCAAGCACCAGGGATTCCGACCATTTCTCCACCGGAAAAAGCAAACCACCCTAACCACCCTAATTTATCAAGGGTATTGCTCCTACTCAAACTGAGATTGAGACATGTTGCGCAGCTACTGCTGAACAGCTCACCATAACAAGCTGGTGGTGGATTACAAAGGTGGAGCATAAACATGCTCAATGTAAATGGAGTCTTAAATAAAGTGCTTTTTGATCATTCAGACATAACACTATAGACAAAACTAATAGTTTGGAAGATATAAATAAGGTGAAATTTCATCCTTGCTTAGAAATAGTAGAATATTAAAACTTTCAAGGGTTAACAAAATTGATAGAACATTAAAATTTTCAGATAGAACACCTGAGTTCGAGTTTCTACCACGTTTGTAAAACCTTGTAAAAAATTACTTACCAAAAAAAAAAAAAAACAAGTTTTTATTCAAGCAAAAGAGAGAAATAAATCCTCCTAAAATGAATTCCACTGAGATGGACACAATAACAACTTAAACTTCTGGTCATATCAGACAGGAACCAACTACACAGAATTATAGTAACCTATGTTACAAAAGAATCATGGTATATTTCAATCAAGGAAAACAGTGAAACCAAAAAATAAGAATGCAAAATTCAAAGGTATGAAACTATTATTAACAGTATGCCTAATTATCCAAATTCAATCATAAGTAAATAATAGCTAACAATCAATTTAGCAGGAATTCGTTCATTGTATCGGGGCTGCCAAGGAGGTCAAAATGTTTATTACCTAAAGAGTCTTTCAATATTGTTATTTGGCCTTCCTTTACAAGTATGTCATCATCAAGGGACTCAATCTTTTTCCTCAATGCATTAACCTCCAAGTTCAATTGCATATTCTTCTCACTGTATTGCTTTACTTCATCCCACATCATGTCTCTCTCCTCTGAAACTTTCGGCAATATACCCTTAATGATATGTAGTTCCTTGGAAGAATCTTGGAGGTCACTTTGAAGCTGGCCTATGCTCTCATCCTTCTTCAGTATCTGTCGGCACAAAATTTGAGTTCAAGAATTACTAATGGAAATCATTGCAAAGATCAACTAGGAGTTGTGAGGACATTCAAAAAGTGAAAATATATATATAAGATCACACTATTGAGATAGAATAAAACTTTCACAGAGATTAGCCAGATTGAACTTTATAAGTAGTAAAAAATGATTACCTGATTTTCAAGATCTTTCAACTTATGGGTCATACATGAAATGTTGTCCAAGGCATTTTGGGCTTCACACCGCAGGATGTCATTACCTCTGACAGCCGTTGCCAGTTCAGCTTGCAACTGCTGCACTTCCAACTCTTTAGAATACAGTTTCTCTCTTAATAGATTTGTTAACAGTGTCTCTGCTTTGAGCTCAGATCTTATGTTCTCCTATACAAGTAAAAGTACACATAAGTAACAATAAAAGTCAACATCAAGGCATTTTGATGCATCAAGTTAAATAAGTATATTCAAATGTAACAAAAGACAAAAAACTTATGTAACATTCTTGATTACCTCTGGAGTTTGATTATTCATCTTTCCTGAGCAATCAGCCTCAGTATTTAAAAACTGACATTTTGAAGCAACCAGATTGGATTTCTCATGCAGTAAACCAGACATAGTCTGTAAACTCCTTGTGAGGCTTTCAATTCCACGCTTAAGGCTCTGAATCTTCATGTCAGATTCAACAATAAATTGCCCATCTAAACCATTCTTGATAGATTCTATACCCTGTTTATTGTCTTGAAGTTTGCCTGATTTCCCTTTAATGAACTCCAGTAGCTTAGGACACAATTCAGCACTCTCATTCAACATCGATAGTCCTTGATTTTGCAAACAGCATATACGCATCCACAATTCCTTATCCAGCTTAATGGTTAAAGCACCACTCTCTTGTCCATTGTCTTTTAAGCGATGTAATAAGGTTATATTCTCATTTCGAAGAGAATTGACCTCAAGCCTATAAGATTCAGCCTCCCTTCTCAATGATAGTTCAACTCCTGTCAACCTCATTTGCTCCATTTGCAATCTGGCCACATGCCTATCAAACTTCTCCGAAGGTTTCTTATTTTCAATTCCTTCACTAAATTCTTCTTGCAATGCCGCAATTGTCTTCTCTTGTTCACTACATGTTCTCAGCAATCGAGTAAGAGATTTTTGCAATTCCTTGCATTCCATTTCCTTATCTTTAAAATTCCTTTTAAAGCAGTCTAAATCTTCTTCTGTTGCTCTAAACTTCTTTTGCAATTCAGAAAGACTTCCTCTTAGATCCCGATTTTCCTCACTGCACTCTTGAATTCTTATATTGAGGTCCTTAAGTTGCTTCTCAGAGTGGGTTATCATGTTTCTACTCTCTGTTTCCCTTTCTTTAAAAGAAGACACTTTCCTCTGGAGGGAGACATTGTGCTCCGCAAGCTCCCTAACTCGCTCCCGAAGCCTATGCTCTTCCATTTGATATTTCTCAAGCTTCAATGACCACTCACTTGACCTTCTGTCTAACTCCTTCTCCAATTCCAACTGCAACTCATGCTTTTCTTTCCCCAGTCTTTGTGTTTGTGACTCCACATCTGCCTTAACCAACCTAAGTTCTTCCTTGGTAGAAGCCCTTTCTGCAATTCTAGACTGTAGAAGACCAGAAACCTCATATGCCAAGCTGAGCTTCTCCTCAGTTAATCTTTTAATGGTTTGAATCAATGTTGACACATCAAACCCACAATCACGAATAAAGGTTTCCTGCTCAAGTTCTTCAGAAAGTACCAGGACCCTCTCCTCAGCTTCTTTGGATCTTCTTTGTAAGTTCACATCTACATCTTCTTCTATATCAATAGTGTTAAAACCTTCACAATTATCACCAGGGAAACAATTTTGCTTCTGAAAAACTAAGAAATCATCTTTGTGATATCCATTTACAGTTTCAGAAGGTTCATCCAATGAATAACTTCCCCGAGCAACCACATCTGAGTTTGAATCAGAGCACCTACTGAAGGAACCACCATAAATTTCTTCAATAGTTATTGGAACACCATGGTCAAATTCCTTTGCATGTGATCTGGGAAGAACATGAGTTTGGGAGAGTCTCTCAACCACATTCTTTGCAAGTCTCCTAGGAGATTCATGCCCAAAACCATTCTCCACCCAATCCCTAGATGAGAAATAGAGACTAGTGTCTTTAGCATCCCTAAATGAATGAGACTTACCTTTGACATTATCTGTTGGTGAAGCAGGGGTCGCATACTGAACTCTTGGGGGGAGCCTGCAGCCACCATTTACATTACCAGAATAGTTCCTCTGTGAAGAACTGTTTGTAGGCCCACTCCTTTCCTGATGCTGTTCTCCATCAATGTAACGGTCCAAAATTTTAGTTGAAACATTACTTGAGGACAAGGAAGAGTTTCCTGATGAATCATTGTGACTTCTGGATGACCCAGAAGAACCTGGCCTCTCTGTTCCAGGTGCACTTTGAATGGGTGACACTTCAAATCGATTTTCCCAGGAATGCCTCTCAGGTGTAAGAGCCCTATACCGTCTGGCATGGACACAATGAAATACAGAGTCTCATAGACTAATTTTACAAAAAGAGGGTGAAAAAAGAGGTAGTTACATTATTTACATTCAGACTCATAAAATACAACTCTCACGAAGAAATTCTACTCTAAAATATAATTAATGAAATCACTCACCCTGATGAACGACTGGATTGCTTAGGAAAAATATCAGTAGTACTACTAGAAGGCGATCTACTCTGATCAGTTGCCCTTGAAAAATTCTTCTGTCCCATCCCATCTGCAAAAAGTGCTGTTGATGACAGCGAGCGGCTCCTTCTAAGAGCTGAACTGGCACCGCAGCACTCGCCATCAAATTGTTGCTTCCCGGATTTTGACAAAAAGCCCCTTGAGCTTCGGAAACTGGTCTCAGACTTGTCAACAGCTTGATTGTTCACCCCACTTCCCGGTGGGTTTTGGTTCTGTTTCTCGCTGTGAACTTTCTTTTCTGTTGATGGTGGGGAAACAGAGTTGTTTCCACTCCTAGAGGAAGATTTGAAAAAAAATAGCTTCTTCATCTGTATATCATAAAGAGATGCAATTGCTCATGAATATTTGTGTTTCTCCCAATCTTGAAATTCAGGATATGATGAGGGCTTCACTAAACCTGAAGTTAAATTATCCAGCCAAGTTAGTTTAAAATAAGAGAAAAGGAAACTAACGCATACAAACATGATTGAGAACACTAAAAAGAAGTGACAGGTAAGAGCAAAGCAGAGAAAAATAAATTTTATTCAGAAACAAGTACAAACAGCTCATCTCAAATTCATTATACTGAGCTTAAATAGCTAATTTGAATAAAAAGAAGCATGCAGTTATGTGATGATAATTATGAAACGAACCTGAAGACCTCCAATTAATCAAAGATGGAGTCAAGATACGAGGGTAATTAAATTTCTCAAAAAGAATAAATAAGAAGGTACACATAACCAAGAAACAAGAAAAGCTGTTATCCTAGCACTTATGACTGAAAATTATGGCAAAATAACCTCATAATCATGTTTGCAATATGAAAAATACAGAACTGCCAAAAAACATCTACAGAATAGAAGCCATCTGCAAAAACAACAACCAGAGCCTGAAGAATAAAAAACTAAGAAAATATTCTCATTGACAACCAAATCCATTTATGAAAATCAATATTAATTTACTGTCTCTCAACTGACTCATAGAAATACAAATATATATATATACACACACGCTAAATATTACCAAAACCTGCCCCGCCCGTGCCCCCAGCCCAAATGCGTAGAGCTTAGCTCAACATACATCATCGTAAGAAAACTATATTCATCATTTATATTCCTCGACTTTCTTTCTCAACAAAAATGTAAATTAAAAAAAAAAGAATTTTTTTGAACAGGTAAAGATTTCAGACCTCTTAGCCTATCATGGAGAATTCAGCCTTTAACAACTAGTTCAAAAAATAAACCAAACGTATATTAAAATATTTTTTCAAATTAAAAAACTAAACCAGAGTGAAATAACAAGACGTTAGAAACATTTCTGTCAGAGCTTCTGCTCCGATCCGATCTATTCAAAGAACACGGTAAAGATTAAGTTTAAAAGAACAAGTTACCCTCAACATTTCAATCAGTTCCTTGGAATCCCTATAAACCCTTTTCTTGATTGTATCGTCAAGCCAAACACCAAAATAAACAAACTGAAAGAGTTTGATCTGACACAAATAGGAATAAAAAAATGAAAAGGATCTAATAATAAAAAACTTTTAGCAATTCAACACACAAGAGGCCAATTAAATTAAAGATTTCTACGTTTATGCAATAGGAAGCAACAGATATCTGCAAGATAAAGCAAAAAAGAACAAGAATGAACACCGAATCAATACCTACAAGTACGCACGCTATAATAAATTTTAGCAAAAACAAAAGCCAAAAGACTAAACAGCAAGTGTCTGTTTAATTGCTGAGATATAGATCGAAAAGAAAAAAAAACTCAAACAATGTCAGTTAATTTTCTATTATTTTTTAATCCCAATGAAAACAAAGGACTAAATAGTTAATTCTCTGTTTGGTTGCTCAAAAACTGAGTGAAAAAGAAAATAAATTTTCGCATTTTCTTTACGAGAAAAAGAGTTTTTTCAAAAAAAGAAAAACAGCGGAGAAATGATAGTACATAAAACAAAAAACGTATGGTTTCAAATTGTCCCTCCTTTGACATTTTTTCAAATTTTCAAGGCAACCAAACAGATACCGAAAAACAAAAAATTAAAAAAAAAAAAACTTACAAGCTTTTCTACTCTGCTCTTGTACTTATGCAAACCAAAGCCAATAAATTTCAAACAAACAATATTTAAACCAGATGAATTTCTCTTTTTTCGAAAATTTAAAATTCAAAAAGTAATTAATTAACTTGGCTTCACCGTTCAAAAACTCTCTTAAAGAAAATTTCAAAATGAAACTTAAATATAATGAATTTAATTGACTGTAGTACAGCGAAGAGAAAGAAAGAGAATCTTACTCAGTCGTTGGTTCAACGGCGTCAAGCGCCGGCGACAACAGTATCAAAAAATATTTTGACGGGATAATGACGGCGACGGAGAATATTCTGCCGTCAAAAAGAATTTATGAACAGCGAGTGTGTAGTCTGTGTAATAGTAAAGAGTATTTTCTTCTACTCGTTTTTTAATTTTACGAAAAAAGAATACAAGGAAAAGGTGCTTACTTACTTTCCTTTCATCGTATAAATGTTTTTAAAAATTTTGTTACGCGGATAAAGCGGAAGGGGAGCGGGCGGCGGGAAGTGATTGAGTGCGGTCTAGTACAGAGAATTTGAAGTGGGTCCGGTAAATTTGAAAATGGAAAGCTGGAGCATGCGTTTGAAAATCAATGTGATTAAGAGCTGCGTTTGGTTTGGTTGGTCCCACGGTTTCCACGGGGATGAATTCATAAATAATAATATATTATTATATAATTAAATTAAATTTTATTTTTAATTTTTAATTATAAGTGTTATTAGGGCTAAAGTTAGACCTGGCCACGGTTCATGAATCGTCGGTTTCTGTTCGGAACCGCCGGTTTCAGTTCGGAACCGTCGGTTCACGGTTCGAAAACATAAAGACCCTAAACCGAAACCGTAATAGGACGGTTCGTCCACGGTTCGGAACTGACGGTTTCGATTCGAAACTGATATTGAACAGTTAATTCTAATACATGATCTTGATTTAATTTTTAAATTATTAATTACAATAATTGAAAATTAAAAGAAAGGCTTGGAATTAATTACAATAAATAAATTTAATTATATAAATAAATTATATGATTAATTATAAAAGATAATAAATAAATAATAAATAAAATTAATTATAAAAATAAATTCTATAATTAATTATGAATTGTATAAAAAAAATTGAAATTGAAATTAATAAAAAATTAAGAAAGAATTTAATTAAATTTAAGAAAATTTGATTGAATTGAAAGATTGAGAGAGTATTAAGAGTTTGAAGAATGAGAATGAAAGTTTGAAGGATTGAGTGAGAGAGTGGAGAGATTGAAATTTGAGAGAATGGAATTTGAAAGAGTATATATAGGAAAAAACTTTTTTGAAAAAAATTAAAAATAGGGGGGGTGAATTGAGATTAAGAGAAATTGCAGGGGATCCCCTGCAATTTTCCCTTCAAGCCAACGGTTCCTTGGGCTGGAATCGTTGGCTTTTTTAAAAAAATTCAAAAAAAATATTCAAATTTTTTCGATTCAGTACAGTAAACTGTCGGTTCATAAACCAGATGTGAACCGGCGGTTCACGATTCCAATTTATATAAACCGGAACCGAACCGTAGAACCCCGATTTTGGTTTCGGTTCAGTCTGGTTCCAGGTCTGCCGATTCTGATTTCGATTTTAGACAGGCCGGTTTAGGTCCGGTTCACTGGCCAAACCGGCCCGTGGCCAGGTCTAGCTAAAGTAATAGGGACATATGTGCGTAGAATTAGATGTGTTTGTAGTTAATTCAGGAAATATAAGTGAAATACTGATGTATTTTGACACTTGACGCAAGCTATTAGACATGTTTATAAGGATTTCAAAGCATGTTTTACCACTTAACATATAACTAAGTGCACCACGTAAGATTTTAGTTCTTGACTGATTTGGCATATGAGGTGGAAAAGTAAACATTTTAAACCAAAAGGGGTTATGATGGCAAGGGGGTAAGTGCAAGTTTTTTAGACTAATAAAAGGTAAATGGATTTAATCACTTGGTGCATAAATTTTTTTTTTTTCATATTGAATCATATTTTAGTCCTATCTATATCAGACGACATAACTTAAAATATTTTATCTAATATTGTCTTTTTTTTTTTCAAGGCAACCCTAAAATTGTAAATAGATAAACCAAAAAATATATTAATGGGATGTCTTATCAAATCACCTTTTTCCTAAAAAAAAAAAATTGTATATATTTAGGTACTAACTATGATTTACCTTATCATAATCTAATTTGATAATTTTTAATAAAAACTAAAGTAACATAATTTTGACCTGATTTTATTAATACTAAAGTTGACTTTTCAAGTTAGGCCAAAAGACATATTCCCACAAACACCTAAGCTTTGATGTAAATCTAATTAATTCTTAAAAATTTAATTTTTCATGAATAATTAAAATTAATAAGAATAGTTAATTTTAATAGTAAAATTATTATTTAATTAATAATATATTAAAATAATAAAATATTATCTATTTCTTTCTTAGGTTTATAAAACTAATAATTTTTTTTACGAATAAATTTTGAAATCTTTATTATCCCGAAGGGGTCGTTTGGTTCCAGATTTTGAAGATTATTTTAGTAATTTATCTTTTATTCTCTTATTTGATTTGTCAGTAATAAAATATTACAGTAATCTTCTATTATCAATGTTAATGTGATAAGTAATATAAGTGGTAATCTGATTACCACATTCACCTTAGGTATTTAAATATTACTAAGGTTAGGTTTAGAAAACTAATAATTTTTTTTACGAATAAATTTTGAAATCTTTATTATCCCGAAGGGGTCATTTGGTTCCAGATTTTGAAGATTATTTTAGTAATCTATCTTTTATTCTCTTGTTTGGTTTATCAGTAATAAAATATTACAATAATCTTCTATTATCAATGCTAATGTGACAGGTAATATAAGTGGTAATCTGATTACCACATTCACTTTAGGTATTTAAATATTACTAAGGTAATTTTGATTTTATTATAATTATATTATTATTTATTAATTTTTTGAGACAAAAATGAATTTATTTTTAATTAATATGACAAATAATATAAAAAATATTTAAAAATAATTATATTCAAGGCATTTAAATAAAATAATTTACTAATAATCTTTTATTACCTTTAACTAAACACAATAATTATTTATACCTATCAAATTTTATTAAATATAGTAATCATTTATATTCAGTAATCTTCTAAATAATTTATCTTCAAGGTAATTTTTATTTTTTGGTAATATAATATTACTCAAACCAAATGCTCTCGAAGATTTAAGTTTTCTCTCTCCATTGTTTTTGATATCTCTCTAGCATCTTCCTCCACTTTGAATTGTCGTTATCCTCAAATAAAAATAATTAACATAGAGAAAAGATGCCGAAAAAGGGGAGAGAGAATGAAACTAGTTAGTTCGACCAAAAAAAAAGAAAGGAGAAACCTGAGGGGGAAATAAATATTTTAAAGTTTAATTCTGAAAAAAATTATTAATTTTATAAATTTAAGAAGAAAATGGATAATATTTTATTAGTTAAATAATGATTTTACTTATAAAATTAATTATTTTTATTAATTTTATCAGTCTATGTGTAAAAGTTTAGATTTTCGATAATTACTTTGAGAGGGTGGGTTTGCATCAAACCTTTGATGGGACTAAGGCTAGACTCGAACCGAACCCGAAATGAGCTAGCCTTAGCCGAGGTCGAGCTCAAACTACTCGTCAGATTTTCTAATTAAAAATTTTGATACAAAACGATGTCGTTTTGATCAATATGTATTAAAACGACGTTGTTTTAATAATGAAAAATGAATTGAGCTGAGCTTAAACTCGACTCGAATATATGTGAACCGAGTTCAAACTCGATTCGACTTAAATCCAGTCCTAGATGGGACATAGTCATTTAACCTTCAAATTACCAAACGATGTCGTTCTATATCTCCTTCTCATCAACCTCAAAGCGTCTCTTGCACTTCTCCTCCGAAACATCCCCAAATTTTCAGTAATCAATCGAAATCCCTTCCCAATGGAGATGGATTCTGTCCCAAACGGAAACGCTACCTCCGCATCGCCGCCACAAACCACCACCCCGACCAACGCCCCAACGACCCCCTTCTCGAAGCTGACGCAACTCACGGAAGCTTTAAAATTGGAGCATCAATTTCTGAGAGTCCCGTTCGAGCACTACAAGAAGACAATTCGAGCCAATCACCGCGCCGTCGAGAAGGAGGTTAGCTCCGTTATCTCTGGAGTTGCTGACATGGCCGATTCAGATAACTTTTCCAAGGACGACGCTGTTAATCACCTCAGGTCTCTCGTGTCGAGACTCCAAGGGCTGAAAAGAAAGGTTAGTCTATGAATTTGCTTTATATTTAATTTTTTTAAGTATAGAGCGATTCACTCGTTTTGCGGTTAGTTACTGTGTGAGGTAGAGATTGGATGAGCTTTGGATTCGTGTGGTGAGTTCTTACACATTTTGAGGCTGTAACATGCAAATTTTGTGCCTTGGATTGTATTTGAACGTAGAGAACCAATGGTGGTTTTTAGTAACATGGAATTAGAGCATTCGAGATTTTAGTTTTCTGACTTAATTTTGTGCTGCCACAGACTGGTATAGAGTATGTTTCTGGATTTGGATATGATTTAGTTGTAAGAGTCCTATTGGATTTTTGTAACTGGTATGTAGTGATATTAAAATCTTCTGATTTATTCAACTTAAATTATATTGTTTCCATCTCTGTGCTTGACAGTAGTTTTTAAAGATTGGTTATAGCTTTCAGTTATTTATGGTAAGTTTTCTAATGATGCAGTTAGAAGAAGGGAGTCGAACAGAGCATTTGCAGGCACAGAAGTGCCGTGCTCGACTCAATCACTTAGAATCAGCGGATGCTGAGAATTTGTCAGAATGGAACAACATGCGAATGAAACGTATCCTTGTGGACTACATGTTGCGGATGTCATATTATGACACTGCACAGAAGTTGGCAGAAAGCTGTAATATGCAAGTAAATGGGCATGCCTGTACCTTTTTTTATGCAATTAAACTTTTATTTGGATTGCATCTTGAGATATATTTATGTTAGGCTTTATTTCCAGCAATAAGATATTTTGTAGAAGCATATTACTAATATATTAATATTAAAATTTTCTGATACTATAGTTAGCATCCATCATAAGTTTTGGGGTTTGATTTGTTACTTAATGCCATTGATTTGGATTTTTTTTTTAATTTGTCATGTATGTCAGTTATAGGATTGTCTATTTATATCTTTGAAATCTAATCAGAGGGCTGGTATTAACTTCATGGATTTTATTTTTATATGGTATCATTGGTTATGTCTTGCATCTGCTGTATGTGATATAGATTATGTACATAATTCAGTTGATCTTTATGTGCCAGGATCTTGTTGACATTGATGTATTCCAAGAAGCCAAAAAGGTTATTGATGCTTTGCAAAATAAGGAGGTAGCCCCTGCTTTAGCCTGGTGTGCAGATAATAAGTCCAAATTGAAGAAGTCAAAGGTACTTACTACCATTTTAAGGGCTTTTTCATATTTGTGGACCACAGGAGCTTTGCAAGCAGCATAGATGATGTACTTGTATAACCTTATTCTTGAGATTTTTTTTGGTTAAATTATGAGACTATGATGTTTGTTAATTTTTTGGTAATTTGTATTGATTATGATCACTTTGCTGGTGGCAGAGCAAGTTTGAATTTCAGCTGAGACTTCAAGAGTTCATTGAGTTGGTGCGATCTGAAAACAGCTTGCGTGCCATTACTTATGCTCGAAAATACCTTGCACCATGGGCAGCTACCCATATGAAAGAGTTTCAGCGAGTTATGGCAACTTTGGCTTTTAAGAGTAATACTGAATGTACTACGTACAAGGTGTGTATTATAATTCATCATGACAGTAGGTCAAAGGACTGGTTCTTAAGATGGAGTTACATAATTTGTTGCTTCCCTTCGTCCTTTGTTGTCTCATCAACTGTTATTCAGGTGGCTATCATTTGAGACTCTGATCAGTTAAAATTGGGTCTATATATATATATATATATATATATATATATATATATATATATGAATGAATGAAAGAATCTTGCACTTTTGTGCCACAAAAGCTTGGAAACAGTGTATAAGTGAAGCATTGGCTTTTAATTAGATTCTCAGCCTTGATAGCTTTATTGAATGGTTATTATTATTTTTTTTTATGCAATTTGGAAACAGGTGTTCTGGCAATACTAATACAGTGGCTTTGCTTTCCAGGTTTTGTTTGAACCGAAGCAATGGGACTACCTGGTGGACCAATTTAAACAGGAATTCTGCAGATTATATGGCATGACCCTGGAGCCATTGCTGAATATCTATCTGCAAGCAGGCTTGTCAGCTCTGAACACTCCGTATCCTTATTCAGTAACTTGATATCTGCTTTTCTATTGACTGCATATATGTGATATGAGAATAATGAGGATTTAGTAGTGTTGGTAGTGCATAACTTATAATGAGAGTATAATCTTGAATCTGTGTGTAGGGGTTTGGGCTGGGGGACAATGGTGGGAAGGACCTTCATTGTTGAATAAGAACTGTGGATGTGGGTCCTTACCACCATTGAGCATAGCTTCTCTGGGTTTTTACAAGGTAATTTAGATAACCAGATTTTTGTAGATTCTTTGATAGTAACTCATTGTTTATGCTACATTCCTATGGCATGTGGTGTAGATCTAATTATAAACGTAACGATATCAGACTTTTTAAATAATGGGCTGCTGATTCTTCAATGATTTGCAATCTCATGAATTACCATTTGTTTGAAAAAATTATATGACAAAGTTTTGTTATCATCATCATGCTGCTGTGACTGAAGCTGAAGCTGTACACTGGGCGTTTAAGATCTTCTCTATCACCATTTTGTAGCTGTTTGTGCATTCCTGCTTTGTATACATGTATATTATTTGCCTTGACCTGGTTTAGATACTGCTACGAAGATGATTGTACCAAGGAGGACCCATTGTCACAGGAAAGTTTCCGAAAACTAGCATCACCATTACCGTACTCCAAGCAGCATCACTCAAAACTTGTTTGCTATATAACGAAAGAGCTAATGGACACAGAAAATCCACCACAAGTGTTGCCAAACGGCTATGTCTATAGTACCAAGGTTTGCATTTTCTGGATGTAAACTAGTATAGTAAGCTTATGGTTGAATGAGCTGACAATTTTTCTGCTATGCCAGGCTCTTGAAGAAATGGCCAAGAAAAATGACGGTAAAATAACATGTCCTCGGACGGGCTTGGTGTGCAACTATTCAGATCTGGTGAAGGCCTACATATCATAAATCTCTCTGGAAACCTGATGAAGTGGAGACTTCCTCTGATGCTGTTGTGGTTTCATTCTGCACCATTTGTGGATTCTTTTTCCTTAAGTTTCAGAAATTTCTTAATCAGCAACTAGGTAAATCTACCGACACCTTGGCGTGGTATTAGTGTTGGAAGGTAGCCACCTGTAGATATGCAAAAAAGCAGCTGAACATTTTTTGGTGTTATCAATATGGTTTCTGTGAATGCAAACAATAAAATAACAGCTTTAATTTCACCTGCGTTGATTTAGCATTGGCTCCCTGAAATTGTTATAAATCTACTGAGGCTAATTTTACTTTTGTTGGGAGAGGAGTTAGATGAAATATTTTCAAAGCCTTTCTCTTATGCGTTATATTGATAAGATTAATGATTTATAATGAGACATTTTACCCTGTAACCGATTAGCCCATGCTTAATAACATCCATTTCAACCATCTACAGCCATGACTTGCAAAATAATTGCTCAAAATAAGATTAAGTACCACAAATAAAAAGTATCTGGCAATCTCCAAGTTAATAAAATACTGGGTTCAAAACTACCAATACAATGTCTGTGCTAAATTCTCTGAATCAGAACGTGCAACCTAAGCTGCTTTTAATTGGATTCGCTGCCTCTTGGGGACCCATGATTATCATCATCATCAATAGGGCTCCTATCATCCCTAGGGATTGGGCTAAGGCTGCGGCTGTGGCTACGGCTATGACTGCGCCCATTCTCTTCAGCAGGGCTTCTGTAACTACCATCCCCAGGGCCATCAGCATCATCAACAGGGCTTCTGCTCTTAACTCTTGGACTCCCACTATACTCTGATCCATTGACCTGCCTGCGTTCCCTTGGGGATAGGCTACCTCTCTCTTGTGGACTTCTTTCATCTGGAGTTACACTTCGCTTCCTCCCTTTAGATGGTGGTGGTGAATTCCTGCGTCGCTTAGGGCTCCTGCTGTCCCGTGAGCTCCTTGATCTTCTCTCCACATGTTCAATACTTCGTTCTCTCTTCACAGGCGACCGTGATCGACTGGAGAATAGGAAATTATTGAGACAATTAAAAAAGGCACAAATTATGAAGCTATGAATAGAAAATCACAATTAAAACTTCCTCCAATTCTTTAAATTGCATGAGTGCCTTTTCCAGAATAACAAAGAATATAAAACAAAACCTTGAACAAAAATTTATTCAGACTTAATAAATGCAGGAATTAGTTTGTTTTCAGGTTGACTTATACCAGCCATGTGCCTTGCCAGTATCACCCATACCTGGTACTGTTTCTGGCTTCAGTAAGAGCATTAAAATATTTCACAAACACAGGTAGAGTAAGCTTTTGTTTGGGAGAAGACATCTCAAAATAATAACATGCTGTACTGGCGCATCAACAAATTTAATCACAGTATGTACACACTTTTGACATAACCAAATCAATGGTAAGAGATGATAAACATACCTGTCACTACGGCCTCGGCTGTAACTGCGGCTCCTACTTCTAGCACGGCGAGGAGAAGGTGAACGCGAATAAGTCCTGTCATGTCTACACCAAATCATCATCCACTAAAGATATGTCCCATTCCCACATTAATGTGATGAACAAGAAAAATTAAAATCAGTAGAAAAGTAACTGAAAAAAAGAACACATACCTTAGCTTCTTTGGACTGTTTTGACAATTTCTTTCAATGTGGCCTCGCTCACCACAGCGATAACACTTATTCTTCCAGTCTCCAGCCTTGCAGTCCCTGGCCCAGTGGCCATCAATTCCACAGTTGAAACAGCGCCCCGATCCAGGAGGAGGACCTCTACCAAGATACTCACGAGATCCACCAGGACCACGTGGCCCCTAAATGCAAGTGAAATCATCTTAGCATTGTAATAATTCAATTACAAGGAAGACAGAAACACTTACACATTCAAAACCCTTTATTCTTTTTAGTGCCTTGAAAGGTACAGACGTTGTATTTGAAACCAAGCCCCCTAGGAAACTTTTCAAGAAAAATTCTTCTATTAGTACTTACCCCTTTAGCAAATTCCACAATGATACGGCTCCCATCAACATCACGACCATTTAAGCTATATCTTGCATCATCAGCATCTCGAGGGTCACTAAATTCCTGTTATCACAAATGTTGAAAAGGAGGCGTACGGCAAGATCATATTTGCGAGACAAACAAAAATAAAGATGAGCATGTGAGACTGTGCCTACGCTTATGTGCAAGAGAGGGAAGAGATGGAACAAAGTAAAGATATACGTACAACAAAGGCGAAGTCACGCTTCATATCCACATCGCGAATTCTGCGTAAACAGGTGCCAGAAACAGTAAGGCCATCATGACACAAGTATTGATGGGTTGATACTTCGCCCTCACAGATGAACTAAACACCACTTTGAGATTCTTGCCATTTCCATAAAAACACGCAATAACATTATAGAAAGACTCGCCAAATCCACCAAGGTCAACCTCTCACCATAGACCTCCAGGTTAGGCAAAAGCCCAGAAACCTTCAACAAGATCATTCAAGTTAAACCACACAAGACACGGGGAGGGGTACAACTTTCTCACATATATATTGAAATGTATATTCAATGTCAAGCACTTAATAAGGCTTGGCAAAAGGCTTAATTTCCTTCTACACACAACTAAATTCCCTAAACCCCATAGCCCTATCAAAATCCATCATAACACACTGCATGAAACAGGTAGAGTAACCCCTAACAACCATAAGACTAATCAATCCAAAAGAGAGGCTTTCTTCACCATTCACTGGATAGGGTTTAGTGGAAGAAGATAAACAAGTGACACCACATCGGGGACAAGTAAAGGTGTCTAGTTATTTTCAAGCCAGTATCAAACGACACAAAAAGCAACAACGAGTTTTGAAGTTCTTATAATTACCTTCCATATCGGCCAAATATGTCCTCAAGATCGCGTGATCTAGTTCGCGAAGCCAGGCGACCAACATAGAGACGCGTTCCACCATAACGGTCATCATACCGAGGCATCTTTTTTCCTGCAACAAAGATATAAAAAACCAAAAGAAATTACAGTACAACATAAACAAGCATTCAATTAGACTAACAAATATGACAACGCCGTCGTTCAATTCTACAAGGAATTAACAATCAAAATTCATAACTATCATTCGTCAAATTGTCATGAACAATTGAAGGCATAATTAACAAATAATTATCATAAAAACTTTGAAACGGACACCTAATAAGCAGGTTTTATCAAACAGAAGTAAGTTTGTAATTGATGAAGGAACCGTACAAATAGCAAAGAAGGAATTGTAGATGGATCGATGAAGGAAGAGAGACGTACCTGACAAAGGAGGACAAGGATACAGATTTTAGAGTGGAAAGGAAGAAACCCTAGATTTCGTTTCGAACGAGAGATATGCGTAATTCTCTCTCCGTTTATTTATAACGAAATATGAGAGGAGCATTTGGTGCGTGTGGATAAGTCACGCTGCTCTTAGGCTAAATGCCCTTTGATTTGTTATGAATTACAATTGTAACATCGTGATTAAAGTGATTATATTAATAATAATAATGTCGAAGGACTTATCCCCTCCAAGTTTTCTCTTTTCTTATGCTTTTGATATAGAGAGTCAAACTTAAAATTTTATCGGAAGAAATAATAATTTATTTTTATTTTTAAAATTAATAATTTATTTAATTAAATTTTATAAAGTTTCTTTCACCCTTACTATTTAAGATTCTTATTGTTAATATATTATATGGTTAACAATTATTTTCATCAAAATTTAAAATATTATATTTATACCTTTAAAAAATTTATTTATTCTTTTCAATAACTCTTTTTTTGATTATTTATTTCAATGTATTATCAATATCATAATAAACATTTTCTCTCTCTTTTTTATAGTTTTTTAGTATGAAAATTATTAAAAATTTAATTAAAATAATTAAATTTATTTCAATTGATTAATGTGATTTGTACAAATAAATACGATGATCTATACAGCGGTTGATATATAAAAACAGTCTAATAAATAATTTTATAATTATTAAATTAAATAAATAATAATTTGATCCTAATAGGTTGGTGTTCCTACCTATTCCTCCGTATGCGGTTGCTCGGCTGGACGGTCCCACCAAAATAAAGTCGTTTCGTTTTTATCAAATCTTCGCACAAGACTTTGACCCATGAAACAAAACTTTCTAAATCTTATTATAAAATTTTAACATCATTGATCTGTTATTGGATTACATATGAATACTCTATAAATTATATTTTCACCCCAAAGAGAAAGAAAAAGTTAAATGAATAATAATAATAATTAAAAATAGAAATATGCACTTAAGAGTCTAAAAAATATTATATTCCAATGGGATAAATTCAAATTTAAATTTAAAAATTTATTATTTTTGAACTTAAATTTCAATTTTAAGGGTGTTCGGCTTATGAAACTTTTAAACTTAAAAAATTTAATCGTTTTAATTAATACATATCAAAATAATATTATTTTAATATTAAATTGAGTTTAAAATTTGATTCGAATTTAATTTTTTTCAAACCAATTGAATTTAAATACTTTTAAAGTAAACTCGATGAGCTTGAACTTAAGTTCGAGCTTAACTCTATAAAAACAAGTTGAATTTGAGTTTGGATGAATTCAAATTTAATTCGATTCGAATTTCCCATACTTAAAACAGCCAAAGTAAATAAATAACTACTGTTATTATTATATAAATCAAAGCCCATTAGCACAAATAATTAATTTTCTTTCTCTACCAAGAAACCAACTTCAATCTCTCTCTTGTCCGATACGTTCCGATTCTCTTTATATCGGGTCTCCTTCTCGTTTGACTCTGTTCTACCTTCTTCTTTATTCACTAATTTTGTTCATTCTAAAAAAATCATAAATAAATTGTACTTCTACACGTAAATGCATAAATCTTTTCTCTGTTCTTTTGGTTGATTTTATTATCTTTTGATCCCAATAGTTTTTTTGTCTGAAGTTAATCGATTTTGAAGGTTTTCTAGATTTCTTTTCTACTTTGGAAGTTTAAGAGTGGTTCATTAAAATTAGGATGTTAATGAGATGATGAATCAGGGAGGCAATACTCAGACCGTCGCTTTACTTGACCCTAATTTGGTGGAGGTAAATATTTTTTATTTGTTTTATGGTTTTAATTGAAATTGATGAATTGTGTTATATAGGCTAGTAGGAATTATGTATACGTTATTGTTAAATTCATAGGTGGAATATGTTTAGTAAAATTTTTAGGATTTGTTTGGGTTTATATGTTCAAATATAAAATTTTGTTGATCTAGTGGATAAATCAATTAGAATTAGAACATAATGCACTATTTCTGTGATTATATAATTTTCATGCTTGTGTGAGAATGTTGAATGGTGGGTTTGAATGGGGTACAGGTTTGGAACTGAAGTAATAGTAGTGGATGAGGATATATTGAATTCTGTGTGAGGTTGTGATGTCCTTTAGCAATTTGGAGCAGAGTGTAGTAGGAAGGAAAAATTGTTAATTTATTTATTCTGGTTGTTTTATAATTGAATTGCAATTCTATTGCGGAAGTTTGTAGCATCACTTCTAAATGTTCATCCTTTTTATTTTAGTTTTTGATTCTAGTGGAGGTGATGAATAATCGTTTGGTTCAGAATTTTTGCTGGGTTTAGTTTCTTACTGGATCCAAGTTGGATATATGAAGAGGGTGGCCTACTTTCTATTTTCATTTTCTCTAAGTCTAATTTTGTCAAGTCAAAGAGCTCTTGTTTCTCACTGTCTTGTATATGTGAACTCTGCTTATTGACGTACCGCAGAATGAAAATGAGTATAGCTGTTTGTTTGCAACATAAAGGGAATGTAGCGTAATGGTATGAGATGAGCTGTTTACTAAATTAATCCTTGAAAACTACCTGAAAGCACTATATAAAAATAATTACATCCTCTCTTTTAACCCAGTAAGTTTCTCCTATGGATATTACTGCTCCTCTACTTGATAAATTAGCTGTAATAAGTAAACTTATTAAGTTTAATTTGAAAATTTGACATTCTTACCAATTTACATTATGGTTACAAAATATCTGTTTGGTTTTAAAATATTTAATAATGTTTAGGCTATTGTAACAAACAACAATTTTGGTGTATTCATCTTTAAATAGGAGCCTCTCCAGTTGGTGGTGTAGGTGGCTTGGTGATAAGTTGCCCTTATTGCATCCTGCTCAATAATTAGATTCATAATCTTTATATTCTTTGTACATCCAAAATTCTTAATATTTCCAGTTGAGTGACCTTTTTCAGTTTATGGTATTTCTTGTTTGGCTACAATGCTTTCATCTGCATAACATTTTCGTTTTATTTTTTTTCCAGAACCGATATATTGTTGATACTAGCCAATCACATACGTCATATCTTCCCTCAACAACTGGATCTGGAGCTGTTTCATGGAATGCACATGGTGTGGATGGTGGCGCCACAGAGAATGGAGTTCTTCTGAATTCCACTTTTCACCATGAGCAGCATACAGAACCACTTGTAAGGGATGTTCAAGATGGAGTAAATGTGACATCTGCAGTGAGTTCATCAAGTTTAGGAACAACTGCTGTATCTGAACACAGTGGCTATACTCCATTCCCAAATTCTAGTGATCCATACAGTTTTGGAAACACAGGATACCCTGGTTACTATAGCAGCTATCAGCAGCAACTTAACCATTCGTACTCTCAACCTGTTGGAGCATATCAAAACACAGGTGCTCCTTGTCAGCCTATTTCTTCGTTTCCAAATTCAGGGTCTTATGCTGGGCTTACAAGTTATTCAGGCACTTATTACCATCCTGGTGATTATCAGAAAACTGGAAGTTACCCAAGCAGCAGTTACGAGAGTCAGATGAACTCGTGGAATGAAAGCAATTACGCAAATTATAATCCACATCAGTACTCAAACTACTCTGCAGATGCAAGTGGCGCTTACAATTCTGGTACTGCAGCCACACCTTCACTGCAATATCCACAACAGTACAAGCAATGGACAGATTATTATGATCCTACAGAAGTTACTTGTGCTCCAGGGACAGAGAATATGCCTGTTGCTACTACATCTAACCAGGTGCCTACTGTTCCTGTTGTTACTGCTGGTTACCCAACCACAAATGGCCTGCCTCCCACAACTTACCCTTTGCCCTGGCAACAGGATTACAGTTCATCACAAATGCCTCCATTGCAGGTTTGGTTTTTCTTTCATATGAGGTGTGGGTGAAATTATATGGCCTCATACACCTGCATAAGTGAGGTGTTTACAGTGACATTTCATACATATCTTAATTTTAGTAACAGCTCCTGATCAGGTTATAACATTATGACTGAATGTGGGCTTTAGGAATGGAATTACTCTAATTTTATTTTGATTTATCAAGATTTGAAGTGTTCAGGAAGGTTTGGTGTATTTTGTTTAGCATGTCATACAATTAATTACCTGTCGGCATTTACTTGGTGACTCAATTAAAAGTTCTGTGCTCAGGGAGTGTAAACATTGAACATAATTGTTAATATGATGGACCTGTTAACTTTCTGCTGCTCTCTCATTGTTTAGTTATGTCATCTGATGATGTTATTTAGTTAGATAATGATATGTCATCTTACTTTGTCTCCCTTTTCAGCCTACTGCACCAATCAATGGTTCTCATGATAGTTACTGGAAACATGGGGCTCCAATTATCCAAAATCACCATATCAGTCATTTGCAGCCGCAGTTCCAAAAGCCTATGGATTCCAAAACTCCTTATGATAATTTTCAGGAGCAACAGAAAGTTGCATGTCCTCAAGGACCCAATTCGTCATGTCCCACTGCGCAACAAACACTTCAAAGTCTTCAATCACCACCTATACAGACACCTTTTCTAGATAATCAAAGAGCAAGCAAATTGCAGATTCCTACAAATCCTAGAATTGCTTCAAATTTGGCCATTGGTTTACAGAAAACTAACAAGGATAGCACCATAGCCCCTACTGCGGCAAAACCTGCTTATGTCTGCATTTCAATGCCAAAGCCAAATGAAAAAGTTTTGTCTCATGATACTGCTGATTCAATACTCAAGGTGAGACTTCTGTTAATTGTAAAATCCTAAGTGGTTGTTTACTTGCCTCCTATAAGTGACATTGACTGGATATCTTGTAAATCAATGGGATTTATGACTATAGTCTTATAGGATTTAATTTTTTTCCTTTTCTTCAGTATTTCTTTTTTTTAAGGAATGAGTTGTTTTTTCGTTTGAACCAGAAGATTGTTATATCATCTACTTCCTAAAATTCTAAATTTTCTTTCACTATTAGAATATTTAAAGATTTTCATCCTTTAAGTATGTGTAATATCATGTAGAAGGGTTTTGTGTACTATTTTTATGATGAAAGTGGTGATCTTTGTCCATCAACTACTGGCTTTATTGTTGCTTGCAGCCTGGTATGTTCCCTAAGTCACTACGGGGTTATGTTGAAAGAGCCTTGGGTCGATGTAAAGATGATACAGAGATGGCAGCTTGTCAAGCTGTCATGAAGGAGGTAGGCCTACTTACTACTGTATTTTTATATATTTTGGAGAAGCTTGTTGAGAAAGAAATGTGCTAGTAAACTAATTTGGAAGTTATTTAGGTAGCAGTTGTTTACTCCTAAGTTTGTAATGTGCAGTTGATTGCTAATAATTCTCTCGGTGTGGTTTTGAGTTTGTTACTGATTATGGTGGCTTGTGTCAGAATGTAAAAAACTTGCTTATATTTTTCTTTTAATCAGAATGATTGTGAAGATTCAAACAAATTAAGAAAAGGTACACTTAGGAGTTTAGAGCAACATGTTTGATTAAAAAAGAGTTTGGTGGTAACAAATTGTCAAATTTTATTATCTGTGATGAAAAAGATGTAATGTAATTAGAAAGGTGCAGTTTGCACCACTCATGATTTATGTTATTGCTGTATAAGATTCTGTCTTTGATAACTAAGCTAAAGAGAATTTGATGCACATCTGAAAGTTTAACGTATCACTCAACACTTTTGTTATCTATTCTTTAATTATTTTTGTGCCATTAGAGATAGGAATCTTTCTGTAAAGTCTTATCTCATGCATGACTTTGCCTCTTTGGTCATTAGATTTCCAACTTCCTGAATTTGTTTGTTGCAACAGATTAAGTGGTAGGCTTATTACTTGTTTTGGGCTTCACTGTCAAGATAATTTGATGTGGTTTATATACTGATTGATGCATGTTTCTGCAGTACCCTGTTCTGATTTAGCAAAAATATCTGATAAGTTTCTTCTCCCTTTTTTTTTTAACCAGATAATTTCTAAGGCAACAACTGATGGTACACTATACACACGGGATTGGGATACCGAGCCTCTTTTCCCTTTACCCAATGAAGAAATGCTCCATAAAGAGTATGTACTTTCTCTCTCTTCCCCTACCTCACCCCTCAAAAGAAAAAACATAAAATTAGTTTGATTTACCTTTTTCTCCTGAACCTCTGTATAGATGTTTTAGGAATGAAAATATGCTGTTACTTTTGATATTAGTAGTGCTCTTTTTTCTTTTGCTAACTCTTTTATAAAGTTATGTGCCCTCCAGCGGTATGCAGAGTTCAACTTCTGTTTCTGCATTACCAAAGTATAAGAGGAGTCCAAGTAGACGAACCAAAAGTAGATGGGAACCTCTACCAGATGAAAATTCAGTTAGCAAGTTAGCTTCTCTCTGTAATGATACTGTAAAATTTAGTGGTTGGACTAATTCCAATGAAAAGGATAAAAAGGTATTGTATCATTCACCTTTTAGCTCTTTTTATATTTTGCATTGTGGTGGAGCTCCAATTTTGTTGTTTTGTACCCAATTCTTGACTTACCTTTCTAGAGTTGTATGTATTTGGTTGAAATACTAATGTTTCAAGTTGATTGAATCTATTGCAGCCTTTAAGTGGGAATATGAGCAAGGAGAATGGCTTGAATAATATTAAATTTCTTTTGTCAGAGCATAAATCAGCAAATAAAAGTTCCCAGAGGCCAGTTAAGAGGCAGCGTCTTGCTGCTGATGGTTTTAATGGTCCAGATAATGGTGATGCATCAAGTGATAGTGATAAGGAACAAAGTTTGAGAAGATATTATTCTGGTGCTATAACACTGGCTAATTCACCTGAGGAGAGAATGAGACGTGAAAATCGTTCCAGGCGTTTTGAAAAGGGCCAAGGAAATCGAGCAGAAACTAATCACATAAAGCCTAGAAATGCTGGTGCTGGAAGCTTGTATGTGCGGAGGGCTAGTGCCTTGGTGATTAGCAAAAACTATGAAGATAGTGGCAGCAGGGCTGTGGAAGACATTGATTGGGATGCTTTAACTGTTAAGGGGACCTGCCAGGAAATTGAGAAACGTTATCTGCGACTCACTTCTGCACCTGATCCTTCTACTGTACTATCACTATCTTGTTTCATTATTTTCCAGGCCTTATGAGTTGAAACAAAATTAATAAATGTTGAATTATTGATATTGTTGGCATAATACTTTCTCTTTTTCAGGTAAGGCCAGAAGAAGTGTTGGAAAAAGCTCTTCGTATGATTCAGAATTCACAGAAGAACTACCTTTACAAATGTGATCAGTTGAAGTCTATTCGTCAAGATCTAACTGTACAACGGATACGCAATCATCTAACAGTTAGGGTGTGTATGATATCAGCCTGTATTTCTTTTCATTTCATCCTTCCCCCCATTGCCCTTTCAATTAAAGGGATAATTTTCTTTGTATTTTGATGACTTTTTAACTTTTATGCTAGTTTTCTTTACTTATCTTTGAATTGCTTTCAGGTTTATGAAACTCATGCTCGATTGGCAATAGAATATGGTGATTTGCCCGAGTATAATCAGGTTCTGGCCATACTATTGACAAAAGGCATTTTGAAATTTTCTTCTTTGGATGGATTTTTTTTTCAGCCTTCATTGAAATTGTTATTCTGACTTGTTGCTTTCCTTGATGTGTCTCTGAGGCTAGAGTTGATTTTTTTAATGACCATCTTTTTGTTATCAGTAAGCTGTGCAGTAACTTTGAAGGTGAAATTTATTGTGGTAGTGCAATTAATTGTATTTTGATATCATTCTAAAGAATGGGCTCTTGGAAAATATTGTGGATAAGATATCTCAGATTTTAAGTAATATTCTTTGGTCCTTTTGTATCAGTTTAAACTTGTAAGGTTGTGTAGTTCCTAAAAATGATGTTAGAGCTTGATTAACAGTTGTCAGAAGTTGTCTTGTATTTGTGTTTCTATTCTATTACTTTATGGCAGAGTCAGTTGGGCTTGTGTTTGGTGTCTTTTTGAACACGATGGACCTTATAATTAAATACGACCATTTTCATTTTGTATAAAATGCTTACATATTTCTTGTGAATCTGAGTTATTCTCTGACTTGGTTTTTTTTGGGATTCAGTCCCAGTCTCAGTTGAAAATCCTTTATGCTGAAGGAATTGAGGGATGCCATTTGGAATTTTCTGCCTACAACTTACTTTGTGTTATCTTGCACTCTAACAACAAGAGGGAGCTTTTATCAGGGATGTCAAGGTTAGTGACTGCTGCAGAAAGATGACTGATTCTATTGATGTTGTATGTTTGCCTTCTTGCCTTCTATTTGTATGTTGTTATGTTACCATCATTAACTTGAAATGTGATGTTGATGGATATTAAGAATGCTATGTTGTTTATTTTTATATGCTTATCTGAGCCTCAGATCTGTTAATCTGGGAAAGGACCTTTTGAAGTTTAAACGTCATTCACAGCCTGTTGTTGGGTGATTGGATCTTAAACTAAAGTTGCATTCCATAATGCTCTATATCATTTAAATTTAGGTAGAATAATTTCAGCCTTGTCGATAGAATGAAGTGCAATTTTTAGCTTTTATCTATCTAGTCAAATAAAATTTTTCCATACTTTGTTCACTTCGTGTCTAGAATAATCATCCAGAAACATGGTAAATTGTCTTTAGTTACTAGAAGTAAAGAACTTAGCTGATTTAAAGAAGCTGAAAAATTTTAAGATGGTGAAAACGTTTGAGTGTGCTCTGCCTTATGCATGCACATTTATGGTAGTAGGGGACTTGCAGTCTGCTCTGCCTTGGCAACAATAGAAGCTCTGGTTGAAATTTAAATGTGAACCTTACCTGAAGCTAGGTGTGGTTTCTCTTTGTTAGGGGTTAGATCCAACCATGTTCAAGAATAGTGTGTTCCGGGGCAATCTGTGTTTGCGAGCTTTAACATGGTTGGTGCCTGGGCCTAGCTGTGAGCTGTAACAAAATTGTGGTTTCCATGTGCCTTCTGTTATATTCTATTAATGCATGTATTGTGTGGCCATCACACATGGAGTTCAAGTTGATGAAATATCTTTGAGATTGAAATGCTAATGCAAAATCTCAATTGTGTTGAGCTGTCAGATTATCAAATGTGGCAAAGGAGGACGAAGTAGTTAAACATGCCCTTTCAGTTCGTTCAGCTGTTACTTCTGGAAATTATGTTTTGTTCTTCAGATTATACAAGACAGCACCTAACTTGAACTCTTGCTTTATGGGTGTGTATAAATCATTGTAACTATCCGCAATTTGATAATCTTATATTGCAGTATAATATATAAGAAGAGTAAGTCATTTCTTTTTATTTTGGCCTTTTCGCAGATCTTTATGCAGACAAGATGCGTTTTAAGGCTTTAAGCTGCATGTCTCGATCATATCGTCCTACAGTACCTGTATCATACATAGCCCAGGTCCTGGGCTTCACTAGTGTCACCCAGACAAATGAAGGATGTAATGAAAAAGACTCAGATGGAGTAGAGGAGTGTGTGGAGTGGCTGAAGGCACACGGTGCATCTGTTGTTGCAGATAATAATGGGGACTTGCAACTTGATGCAAAGGTATGTTTAAACTGGCCTAGCCAAAACACATTATCTGTAATAAAATTTCACGCCCTCCAAGATATCACTATTATTTTGAGGGAGTTTTTTGCATTCAACAAAACCCTAGCTGTTTTTGGTGTGGTTGCAATGACCGAAAGAGGTGTTTCTGATGTGCAGGCTTCATCATCTTCCCTATTCATGCCAGAACCAGAAGATGCTGTGTCCCATGGAGATAGTAATCTTGCAGTTAATGATTTTCTAACAAGGGCATCCTCATTGACAAGTTGATTGTGCTTGATTTCATTTGACAGCTATAGTAAGAACTAAGTTCAGCACCCATTGACAAATTTGATTTAGCTGCAAGGAGAATGATATGAGTTCCCAATCTGCTGGGAGCTTGCAAGGGACGGATTGGCTGTAACTTTTAGAAAGGGTATAGATCACAGGCGTATCGAATGGTTTTTTTTTTTTTTGGGTAAGTAGGCGAATCAAGTGTTGTTCATACAAAATTGTAATTCAAATCCCCCTTTTACAAAGTTCGGAGAGGGGCCTGAGCCAGTGTTAGATGTCATTTTTGATGTGAAATTCGTCATTCTTTCTGGTGAAGATTTATTTTCTCTTTGGAATGGACATAACAAATCAATGTACCACAAGGAAATATAAGCAAGGTTAAATGTTTGTAACAAGTCCTGCTTTATTTTTGTTTTTTCTTTTAGAAATTCAAAGCAAGGGACGTTTAGATTGATTCGCTTTTCAAATGCATAGGTTGCGCATAGGGATGGCAACGGGGAGGGGTGGGGAAGGGATATCAATCCCCGTCTCCGTACCCATAGGGGATATCAATCTCTATTCCCAGCCCGTCCCCATTACGGGGATAACAAAGAATCCCCGTCCCCGCGGGGAAAAATCTCTTCCTAATACCTGTAAATATAAATTTTAATTCTTTCCTATATTTTAATAAATAAAATAAATCATACTTTTTCAAAATATCACTTGTTACAAGAGCTATAAAATATTCATTGTTATTTTAGTTCAAATACAAAGTTTTCACAAAATTTAACAATATACAATAATCAATCTCTTCATTAGTAGCTCTTTATGTTAATATCATCATTAATTCTTCATGTTGATATAAAACAACATTTTAAAAACTAACCTGCAATAATCAATTTTAAAAGCAACTTACATAGGAAATATTAATGAATTTGTAATTAAAAATGTTAAACTAATTAAAATATACTAGAAATTATTATACTAATATATTAGATTTAGGGGTGGGGCGGGGTAGGGATATATGTATCCCTGTCCCCGATTACAGAGATTTTTTTCATCCCCATCCCCATCCCCATCCCCATCCCAGCCTCTTTCCCCATTTTTATCGAGAAATCCGCTTCCCGTTAAGGTCGGGGCTCTTAAAGTCGGATCCAAATTATCATCCTTAGTTGTGCAGCCTGGTGGCGTCTGGCCAAGCCAAATAGAGGCCTCTGGTAGAGGCATTTCAACTGGTCGTGCGGTTGCAATCTCAGTCCAATGGCAAGCCTCAACCACCCTCTAATTGACGGGCAAAACTGAATACCAAAAAATACATTTGATCAAGAAATACTACATAAATGTGGACAAATTCTCATTCGATGGAAACCAACCATTCTCTTTACAATCCCCAGCCCAGCCTCAGTGAGTTCTCTCGTAGCTTATTTATATATGTGAAGTAGTTTTAAAAGGATTGAATCCTACATTGCCTAGATGTGTCCTCCCTTTATGGTTCATAAATATACTTTCTTCGTAGGCTTGTGACGAGTTAACAAAAAAGGTTGGTCTTGCGTTCCGTGCATAAGAACCAGGCCAAAAGCGTTTAGCTTACATGTAAATCAATGGAATCCCCCTTGTACGTTAGAGAGGTAACGTGTAGTCCCTTTTTATGTACATCATTTTAATTATTTCATTTATATTTTGCAAAAAAATAATTATTTCAGTTATGTTGGACTTAATTTTTACTATAAAAGCCCAACATAACTGAATCATACAACAATTCCTACCTGTTGGGAACATTCACATTTTATTTTGTTGTTCCTGTTCTTGAAATATTTTTAAAAGAGTTTGTTAAATTTTGGGGGATTGTTCAAATTCATCGAATAAAAATCCTTAACGACAGTGACTTTCGTTCATGCCTCAAGCTACTGCATCACATTGTTTCTCTTCTACTCTAAGTCGATTTACAGGAGCTGTCCAGGTCGAGCCTCTCCTCCACTTCAAAGTTCCTATCCAACTCACTTTGTTTGCCCACTTCTCTGTTCGAGTTTGCAGGTCACATTCCACTTCTCAAGCCAACATCAACACGATTGCAATATCCTCATTTGATACCATCCCACCATAATCATTCGCAAACTATGTTTTTTAAACTTTAGGTGAAGAAAAACTATGAGTTTTAAATTTGGAAATAAAAATGTAATAGAACTTTAATTTTTTAAATTTTTAGTAAATAATCATTTTATTCCTTATTCTAATCAAGTTTTTTAACAAAATTTATCTTACAGTGAATGTTTGAATTTTTGAGAATTAGAGGGAATTACTTTGGGTTTTTACTATACTCAAACAAGTCTTTTGGCCTTTCAAAAATTGAATTATTTGCATGACAAAATTATAAAAAATTGGCAGGAACGAGTGTTCTTCATACTGGAAATGCGGCGTACGCATGGCGTTGCTATTGCTCTTATCAAGTCCAAGCCTCTCAAAATTGTTGATAAAAAGTTGATTGAATATTGGGTTCATAATAACAAGGTTTGTAGACACACAATCCTCAGCGCTTCTTTTAGCAGACTGTTTGATGTCTATTGTTCTTACAAGGAAGCTAAGAAAATTTAGGGTTCAATGAATCTCAAATATTCTGCCATGGATGTCGACAAACAAAAATATATTATTGGGTACTAATAACAATCATAATAATAATAATAATAATAAGAAAGCTTTTACCCAGAAATAATTTCACTCAACCTTACCGTCTCTTGCCCTTGCTTCCCAGTAACAAAGAAAAGTAGAACAAAATCCTGAACAAAAATCCCCACGCCACAGTGATCCACAAGCAACTCCATTTACTCAAATCGGTTATCCCTTGTTGCTGCAATATATCCGACCCCTTCGTCAAGCACGTCGAGCTCGTAATCCTCATTCCCAAACTCCCGCTCAAACTCTCCAACAATCTCGCTTTCATCGAGGTCGGCACGGCCCCCAGTGGCGTGTTGTCAAAAATCTGAACCCCACGACTAAAACACTTACCCGCATCCTCAAATTCGTTTTGCAAAACGCCTTCGTACGGGTACTTCACCAGTGACAAGTAATGGAACCATATCCAGTAGCCGGGAATCCGATCGCGGTTGATGAAGAAGCCACTGAAGAGTAAAAAATATGCTAAAATAGCAACAACAATGGTGTAACCGAGCATTACATCAGGCACAACGCCTGAGAGAAACGAGACAAAAGAACTTCCAGCCCAAAACGAGGCGAAGATTATCGATGAATAGAATAAGAACCCCGAAACTCCACCGTCGAGCCCCACCGCCCAAAATGTGGTGGCGGAGAAGGCTAGCGAGAGAAATATCAACGACGGTAACGCCACGAGAGCGTGAGATAACGCGTAAGATGATCTCCGATAAGCGTTATGAGAAGTCTCTCTCATGAAAATATATCTTTCTTGAAGAAAGACGGGAAGGGCGTCAGCGCACGTGTAGAAAGTCGTCGACATTGCGAAAGCGAAGAAGCCTAATCGTTCTTGAACGCCTTTAGGGGAATTATCGAGCTGCCAAAAGACGGTGGCGAGAATAAACCCGGTTACTAAAACTGCCGCTAAGCGTATAGCGAACAGCTCCGGCATTCTTCGTGAATTTGTGATGGATCTTTTCGACAAAACCGCCATTTCGATCCAGAACGGATTGACAAAAGTGGGCACCATTGATGTTGTACTTGCTTCGTTTGTGGTTGCACCTGAAACTAATTTTCCTCTTGAAATACTTGCACTAATGGCTTCTTTGAGTGAGAGTCCTTGTCGATTGCTCTCAGCTACATGAACTGAAGTAATTCTCGTGTGCTTCATTTGTTGCCACGATTTGTTAAATTCAACTAAACTCTTTGTTGCACCGGGGGAGCCTTCGAGTTCTCGGATAAGGTCAAGAGCGAACTCGGTCTGGTTCTCGTGTTCCGGAATCGGATGGCCAAACTCGGCGAAGAAAAGAGGCAAACTCAGTGGTGAACCGCTGTACACAGTTTGTCCACGTGATAAAAATATCATCTGATCCAGCAGTCCGAGAATGCGATAACTCGGCTGGTGAATCGACATCGTGACGATACTTCCACTTTGAGCAATTCTCTGTAAAACTTTCACCACCATGTAAGCACTGGTGGAGTCGAGACCCGAAGTCGGTTCGTCGAGAAATAAAATAATTGGATCATGAATTATATCAATTCCTATAGAAACACGACGTCGTTCTCCGCCAGATACTCCCCTGTGACCTTCGTCTCCAATAACTGTTTTTGCCGCATTTCGCAGTCCTAGCTGATCGATCAAAGCTTGAATGCGCAATTTCTTTTTTGATATTGATAATGTTCTCGGCAGTCGGAACTCCGCAGCGAACATTAAAGTCTCCTCCACCGTCAACATCGGGAACAACAAATCGTCTTGCATGACATAAGCTGATATGACTTTCAACATCCTCGACTCCAAAACTTCGCCGTTTAGCGTAATCGTTCCTTTCAAGCTCCCTTTCGCGATACGATTCGCCAAAGCGTCGATTAGCGTCGACTTTCCTGAACCGCTGGCGCCAAGCACCGCCATAATCTCGCCGTCACGCGCCTCTCCGGAAATGTCATTGAGAAGAGTCTTGGTTCTGGAGAAGAGATTCTCTCCCGGCACTAGATCCGTCGCGGTGGCGGCTCCCACGCAGTGGTGTCGAGGCCTGCTAAAGATCGCCGGGAGCTGCAGCTTGCGGCGGACCTTGACGCTGTAAGTCAAATTGTTAAACGACAAAACGAACGGGAGGGAACGAGGCTCGACACTGTTAAAGTCGCTGACATAAAAAGTCTGATGCACCGGAGTTTCGTCTCCGGTCGCTTCTTTGCGTACATCGCCTACTCGCTTTAACAGCTGGCCGAGGGTGGGCGAGGCTCCGGAGGTCCCGTACGATAATTCGGTTAACTCCATTGAGTGAGCAGAGAACGGAAGATGATTATCACCAATTGGTGATATAATATCTTCGGCTACAACACGAGACATCTCTGAAATTTAAAATAATATCAAAGAAAAGAAAAGAGCGATTAGGTTTAGGAATGTTAACGGCGTGGGAGCATACGTGACGCCGTGAAATCGTGGTGGTGGATGCGGCGGAGGAGGGTGTCGTTTTGGTGGGTTTATTTAGAAGAGCAATTCGAGAGGTTTATGTATAGGTTTAGGGGCGCTTGGGTTGGGATTTGTTTATATAGGAAATGGGATTATCAATCAGACAAGCCCAAAATTTTTTTACCGAGAGGTAAATATTTTTATTAATTTGATTTTTGGACTGAGTTTATGAGAGTAAAGGAGAGGTGAACACGTCTTCTTTTTGCTTGAAGGTAGGACACGTGGCGTAATGGGTATTTAGTTCTGGATATATGTACTATTTTGGTGTAGATGAAATTCGGTTGGAACTGGATGTTGATCTACTGGCCTAAGCTAAGTTAATTAAAATGCGGTCACCCGAGTTTTCCTTATTCTTCTTCCATTAATCATCAGAAAAACATTTATATTTGAACTTAATAAAAAGAAGATGTTCTTTATTAAAAACTAAAGAACTTTTGCAATGATCATCCTTCTCACTCTAAATTTGTAACGTATATTAAATTATGATATACAATCCAATGCAAAAAGATAGTAAAAGTAATAATATTTTATAAGTAGTTTGACTAATTTGTTGGAGGTCTATGTCCTTTATAATATTATTGATTATTTGGCGTAAAATTAGTATAATGTATATCAATATTGTTGTCACTTTACCTTTGTATAATCCTCTAATTATAAGACGAGGTAGAGTTATATATAATTGCATAATTGAATATAACACCTTTAAGGGGTGTTTGGTTTTAGTATTTAAAGATTATATTAGTAATCTATCTTTTATTCTTTTGTTTGGTTTACAGTAATCTTTTATTACCAATGCTAATGTGATAGATATTATAGGTGGTAATCTGATTACCACATTTACCTTAGGTATTTAAAGATTAGCGAGATAATCTTGATTTTATTATAATTATATTATTATTTATTAATTTTTTGAGACAAAAATAAATTTATTTTTAATTAATATGACAAATAATATAAAAAATATTTAAAAATAATTATATTCAAGGGTATTTAAGTAAAATAATTTACTAGTAAACTTTTATTACCTTTAATCAAATACAATAATTATTTATACCTATCAAAATTTATCAAACATAGTAATCATTTATACCCAACAATTTTTTAAGTAATCTATCTTCAAAGTAATCTTTCTATTTTGGTAATAAAACATTATCCAAACTAAACGTCTAGTACAATAATGGATCTATACATTTAATTAAATTTTCCCTTCTATAGAAAGTGGATAATAACATGATTTTAATTTGATACGAGATGATTATAAATTAAAGATTGAGTTAAACTCTAAGATTATAAAAGTAAAGTTAATCACATCAAAGAGATTATTGAAATCATCGTCAAATCTTAATTTTTTTTACAATTTTAAAGTGAAAATTTTTTTATCTATATTTTAGATTAATGTATATATAGATAATAGGACTAATCACCTTTTCAGTAGGGCTGGATTCGAGCCGAGCTGAGCTCGGCTCGATTCATGTATGAGCGGCTCAAGCTCAGCTCAGCTCGGCTCGTTTTGGGCTCACGTTCAGCTCGACTCAGCTCATTTTTTCTTATCAAAACGACATCGTTTTTAATATATATTAATCAAAACGACGCCGTTTTATATAAAAATTTAAAAAAAAAATTTACCGAGCCGAGTTCGAGCCAAGCCAGCCCTACTTTTCAGTGTCACTTCTATCAATTTGATTGAGAGGAAGTTTGAAAACGCAACACACAAAATTGAGAAAAATGTGAAAAGGACTTATAAAATACAAGGCATGACATGGAGGGGAAGCAGCAGCCGCCCAATGCCTCTTGAGCTATATACATAAATGCCCCATTTCTCAATTACTTATCTCAAAGCTAAGGATAAATAAGTATGGCCATCTACATCATGTATATCCTCCACCTCCACACAATTTGAAGAAATTAAATTTTAAATTTTAAGGGACGATTTGATTTTAACACAGGTTGATAATTTGAAATGGTTTATAGAGAATAAAGCTACCGCAAGTTAGAAAATTGACAAATAAATGAAGCTTATTAACTGAAGAGGTGTACTTGTTAAACACTAGAGGTAAGAATTGACAAGCCTACTCTTATATTTGCCCCTTCAGAAAGACAATTACAAAAGGAAACATCTAAAAGAGTCAACAAATACAGTGAGGGATAAGAAACAAAGAAACAAAGGCACAAAACATAACATTTTGGGTGCCAAACTACGAGCAGAAGTCTTGGTTGTTAATGTTAGATGGCCAAATTGCAAGCTAACTCATACCTATAATTAAGGGCTGCTCTTAAAATACTGACTTCCTCGCAAGTCAAATTAGAAAATTGTGGATGCAAACATGTGCTTGAGCATGGGCAATAAATATAGGCTAAATGGCAAGGATGTTCCTCATTTACATATCAATTGAAACTCTTTTGTTAAGTCAATTTTTTCGCTTGTCTTTCTGTTGGGTGTCAATTTTCTAACCTTTCTTCATTGCTTGAACTTTGGGAAGTTTCAGTTTTCACATGGTTCGTTTTGACAAATTTGAGTACAACCTCTCAGAGTCCAACCGGTGCTTACTCTCAATATGCTGAAGATTTTTCCCTTATGTTCATATCGGATTAGGTAATATTCAAACCAGAAATAACCTTTTGGGGAAAATATATACCAGTTTGTAAATGTGAAAGGGAAGGCTGGTGATAAAAATCAGTTAAAGGAAAAATCAAACTTATGGATATGGTGGGTTCATGTGATGATATATAACAAGACCCATAAGTTGTATATTAATTAGTCACGTGGAGAAGAGGTGTAGAGACTGAATCGGCACAATGTTGTTGGCGTCTGTCAAGGTTCAAGGGACCTAATTTAATTACAGGGGTGGACAACAATACCATTCCTACCATCTGGTTGATGCACAATCTGCCTACGCCCATGAATAAAAGTAGTTCAGATACATGGTGTTAAAATTTTAAAGAAATCAGTAACATTCCGATTAATGAAGATCAGCATTTGCAGGATTCTCCTATGGTTGAAATGCTACATCTAGTAACTTTCAGAAAAATCTCAAACCTACCAAAATGTTGAAGCAAAGCTGCTCAACTTGAACGAACAAGTTTAATGAAGATCAGCATTTGCAGCATTCTCCTATGGTTGAAATGCTACATTTAGTAACTTTCAGAAAAATCTCAAACCTACCAAAATGTTGAAGCAAAGCTGCTCAAGTTGAACAAACAAGTTTAATGACCACGAACACTAAAGGAAAGCGCATCCCTGATTACATTTGGTCATCAGTGAAGCTGATAGCCAGATCCCAGTAATGTGCTACGCCAGTGTCGGCAAAAACTTTCCTAGCAGCTGCTTCAGTCATGCACTCATGAACGGAAAATCTATTGAAGCTTAGTTTGGCAACACTGCCCTGCCACACTAGCATACACTTATTGAGGGGTTTCTCAGAATTCTCATCTTCATCTTCGTCTTCTTCATTCACTGCTTTCGCCCAGTCTATACGCCTAAGCATAAGCTTCCCATATCTCTTGATGGATTTGATCCCACCTTCAACAACCACAACACTGATTCCCTCAGTAATTACAGCACAACCAGTTAAACGGTTTTCATGGGCATTAACATCAACTTTGAAACGGGTCTTAGGGTGTGAAAGGTCATTGATCTTGTAAACAGAAACAACAGTATCAAGAGAATTAGAGTCATCAAACAGTTTCCTCTCTTTCTTCTCTCGGCGCTCAGCAGGTGTAAGCTTGCGTGCAACATTCCTGTCGATATGAGCTTGTTCATGCTCAGCAGCAGCACTACGGATTTCTTTTTCTAGTCTAGTGGGATCTTGGGTTGCTTCTGAACCAAGAACTTTCATCAAATTGCTCATTTTAACTTTAGGTTTAGGAGGTTCGATCAAGCCTTGTCTTATCATCTCCTGTCTATCTTTCTCCCTTGCCAGCCGCCTTTGAGTACGGAGCTTCTTTTGTTCCTTCTTGGTTAGCTTCAGTGGTTGAGGTGGGGGCGGAGCTGCCTCAGCAGGAGGCTCAATAGGACAAGGATGTTCAACATAGATAGTGATTTTTTCCTTCTTTAATTTATCTTCAACCATGCCACCATTGGATATGTCAACATAAGAACCATTAAGCAATAGAGGCATATCCCTGAAATTCAGAGCATATGTAATTATGTTGTTTCATACAAAGTATTAAATAAAATAATGAAGATAGACAGAGTATGCATTTTAACCTCTGATAAACTAAAAACAAAGAACAAAATTCAAAATATATGAAAAGATTGTGAGTAAAAATCTTCAGGGTGTATTTCATATTTTGACTTCTAACAGTGAAAAAGCAACAGGCTTGAAATGAGATGAAAGGGATCCTGTTTCATTTAATAACCACTCCAACACTGGCCAAAACCTTAACTTTATTTAAAAAAAAAAAAAAAAGGACAACAGCATATCAAGGTGAGCTCTTACATGCCATCAATCATAAAATATGCACCTCCACAACAGACGATCATTGAAAAATACAAATTCTTTGTTCTTTGCAATAAGTAAAATGAGATTTGTATCAGCTCTTATGGTGGGGGTGGAATGCCTAGGTTCAAGATGAAGATAAGATTGACCTATTTTTCATGTCAAAAATTGCTTCAATTTATAGATATCTCTCTTTGCTCAAACCAAATACATTAAATAAAGACTATTCCTTACTGAAAAATAAATTGGTATGTTATACCAAATATAAAAATATATCAACTTACCACCACTCTATTTCAGGAATTGTGTCCTTAGGTTTTTCCTTGGTCACAACTCTTTCTGCAACCTCTATCAAATTAGGATTAATGTCAGCCCCTCCCTTCACTTTTGCCAACTGTGCTTGCTTCGCCTGTCGCTCCTTTGCTCCAGCTTCTCCAAATTGACTCTGTGATAACCAGATATATCATATATATAAGCACGGAATATCTAATAGTGATCAAATGAGGGCAAAAATGGATGTAAAAAGTACCTTGACTCTAAGAATCTCAGCTTCTTTTGACCATTTTCCCTCCTCTACAAATTGGAAAGTCATCCGTTTGGGTCTCAAAAGCTTGTTTTTATTTATACCCATTCTCTGATCAAAATGAGGATTTGATTCCGGATCCACCTCCACCTCAGGTTTAAGAATTTGAAATGCATCTTTTTTCTGTTTGTTGATGTTGACCTGGATAGTTTAGAAAGATCAGCTTACAACACTAACAAGATTAATGAATCAAAATATGGAAATAACAGTATAACAATCTCGATGGGTCAGAAATAAACCTTTAGAGTGCTTAGGTTGCTTGGTTTAGTCACATTCACTACATTTCCATGTTCATCTATTTCCCTACCAAGTGCATCCACACGAAGAACAGGAGCCTTGGTAGACTTCTGGGGAACAGCAGCATCTGTTGGCAATTGTCCAGGAAATAGGTTTATAAGAGGTGCAAATTCAGGGTCCTGATGAAAGCCCATCTTAGCAGCAAGCTCTTGAGCACGTTTAACAGCTTCAATGTTGTGTATATTAGAGAGGCCAGGAATGGTAGGCACCCCACCTGCAGGTGGCTTCACAGAAGCTGCTACAGCAATTGGTAAGTTTGATGAACTAGGCATTGCACCAGCTGATAAAGCATTTGCGGTTTTTGTCACTGTTCCCTGTGTTATTCCAGTACCAGAGGATGGCACTTTCACTCCCTCCTTCAGTCCAGAGACTGAGCTACCATCTGAACTTGTGCCCTTGTTCAACTATAAAAATGAAAAGAAGTATTCAATGTCTACCAAGGAATAGATATTACCAAACGAACAAATAAATTGGACCACATGAGAGAAGGAGAGAAACAATTTTTTCTACAGTGCAGATTCTTCTTACCAATGGTATCTTCTTCAGCTTTGCCGACAATTCCTTCTGCATTTGTAAAGCTTTCTTAGCTTTGGCTAAAGCATCTAGTGATAGAGTTCCACTTTTCCCAGCAGCTGAAGATGTCCCATCTGTACTAGATTTTCCAGGAACCTCATGAGATCTGGTAATACTAACTCCCTTATTTTCATTTGTGGTATAAATTGAAGATACCTTTGCAGGAAGGGGATGATCACCAGTGGCCATAGAACTGTCAGGCAGAGTCCTTGATACCACATTAAATGATGCAACAGCAGCACGCTGTAAGAACAAGTTAAATTCAGCAGTCAACAAACAAAATTCACAACTACATGAAAATGAGAAATAATAACAAAAATATATAACCAACTCCTAACCTGTTGTGCGGACTAGTAAAAGGGCTAAAAATATGACCAAAAAAAATCATATTAATAAAAAATATTACTTAAATTGTAAAATACGTACAATTCACGATTAGCAGCCATGAGCTATAAACTGAAATAAATAAGTGAAGAAAAACTAATCAGAAAACATTAGAATCACTGCAAGCAATGTGAGTTCCCTATATTCGCAAAATGGCCAATTCATAATACAGTGAATGCACTGTTTATAACTGCATGTATGAAACACTAAAAAGTTCGGAAACTTACATTCGAATTGGCAGAGCCCCCACGAGCCGTCGCATCATCACTGACTTCTTTCTTCACATTGACTTCGTTAACATTTACATCTTCAGAAGCACCCTCGCTGTCCTCTTCTTTTACGAAGCTACTTTCAAGCCTTCTCTTCCCTTTGTTATCATAAAAAATCCTAGCCTTCTTCTCATCTCTCTCCTCGATTTCTTCTCTCTCTTTCCTCTTCTTTCTCTCATCGATTTCCACGTCATCACCGTCCAATTCCTCGCGCTTCACTTCACGATCACGATGCTTCGTTCCCTCCCTCTCATGCGATCTCTCACTGTTGCGCCTCGACTCGCGATGATCGTCGATCGATTTCTCCCGCTTGAAATTGCGGTCGCGTGAACCTTCTCGGTCTTCGCGCTTGGACGATTTGTGATCTGGCGATGATCGGTGGTGATGATGCTCTCGATCACGGTGTTTTTCGTCTCGGTCTCTGTGACGGTGCTGGCGTTCACGTTCACGGTCGTCCCGTGAACGTTTGGACGATTTGTCCTTTTCAGAGAGACGATCCATGGCTAGAGTTTCACTCTAAAGTATGTCGACCTAAAATGAAATACAATCGGCGGCTCAATCTTCGCTACTTTACGGTTTGTTTTCACAAAACCGGGAGCATTGGCAATGAGAGGAGCCGTGCCATCATAATTTACCTCTCCAGTTTTAGTAGAAAAGCCGAGATATTTTGGTTTCGATAAACATAACCCTATAGCCGGTTTGAGTGTTACTTTTACTTTCAAGCAACAATCAAGTTATCTAAAAGCCGAGATATTTTGGTTTCGATAAACATAACCCTATAGCCGGTTTGAGTGTTAACGTTTACTTTCAAGCAATAATCAAGTTATCCATCAATGATTCAATTCCAAATAGGTAGTTTGCGTTAAAATTCTTTGATACAATGGTTATAGTCTCGATTATTTGATCGAAGATTTTACTTATTGTTACAAAAAAAAAATCTAATATTATATTTTTTATTAAACTCAAATGACACATAATTTTGGTTTAATAAATTTGAGTTAAACTATTTTTTTCGAGTTAAAATATGTTTGGATTCAATTCAATTCGTATTCATTTTATTGAGAAGATTTTTACAGATATAGATACCCTTTATAGACTCAATAATCAATCTTCTATTATTGTTTTGTCCTAATCTATGCATAAGAGTAATTAAATATAATAAGGTTACTCTTGTTTTGGAAAAAAAATTGTTGGAACATTATAAAATAGGACTATCCCAATAACTAGTGGGTGGGATTTCTTCAAACAATTATGTGATATCATAGATGTGTAAGATGAATTTAGTATTTTCTTTGTTGGTTTTCTTATCATATGGGTTGCAGACATAAATGGGACTAGGTGGAGAAGAGGAGGGGAATTTTTTTGTAAGAAATAAAAATTTTCTATCATTTCTGGGATAAGAATGAGAAACGGTCTTCCTATGGGGACGGAGGTTAGGGAATTTGGCTACGTCTAGCGTTCTTGTCAACCCTTCTTGAAAGCCTGACTGAAAGATGTAACTAGTAATTTTTTCGCATACAAGTTGGTCACAAAGTATATGCATATAAATTTCCAAACATTCAAAGAATGAGGCAGATTTTTTGTTCCCTTGAACAACCCCTCCAATTCTATTGACAAAAAGAGGCAAACAACCAATTCATTAAAGAAGAATCAAAAGCTAGCAAGGAGACTCTGTTTAACTGTGCTTATACACTAGACAAAACAACATTAAGCAACTTCATTTCTGAATCTTTCTTGCATACCAAGAATTAATTGGCATGCGTACTACATGCATGCCATTAAACTACACCATCCCTTTCTGTACCAAAAAAAAATGTGAAAGACTTCAGAACTTCTTGGTTGAGTACACAACTTCAATAGCTCTCCCTTGTTTCCTCTTGCACCATTTGTGCAAAAACCTTACTCATTGAAATGCCAGCAAGGTCATGCATACCTCCCATGCTAAATTCCGAGATGGACATAGTGGTGTGTGACTGGTTGACAAGATTTGTTTGCAACGGTATCTCACCGTTAGGACTACATTTTTCTTCATTCCCTTGGAGTTGAAGCGCATACTCCAAGTTCCATAAGACATCTCCCATAGACGGTCGATCAAGTCCACACCTGGCCAGGCATTTCTCAGCTGTCTCTCCAAACTTCTTCAGGGATTCTGGTTTTATTTGGTTGTTGATCTTAGGATCTACAATGTCCCCCAAATGACCACTCTTCTGACACTTGCTTGCCCATTCAACTAAATCCATCTCTTCTCTTGGAAGTGATGGATCAATCACAGGTCTCCCACAAAGAACTTCAAGCATAACCACCCCAAAGGAGTACACATCTGATTTTTCGGTTAGTTTTTGTCTTGTCAAGTACTCAGGATCAAGATAACCGAAGCTGCCTCTCACTGCAGTACTGACATGAGTTTGATCTAAGTCAGGGCCAGTTTTTGAAAGACCAAAATCAGCTACTTTGGCCATGAAATTTGCATCAAGTAGTATGTTTGCAGACTTGACATCACGATGAATAATTGCCTTTGTGGAGCCGGTATGAAGATAGTGAAGTCCTCTAGCCGATCCAATGCATACGTCAAGCCTTTGCCTCCAACTTAAGCTGGGAAAGTTTGAGCCATAAAGATGGTCCTTAAGGGTACCATTTTCCATGTACTCATAGATAATGATCATCTCATCTTGCTCATCACAGTACCCAATCAAAGACACCAAATGTCGGTGACGAAACTGAGATAGCATTTCAATCTCAGTCCTGAATTCTGCAAGACCCTGATGTGATTGAGAACCTCCCCTCTTCACTGCCACCATAGTTTCATCTCTCAAGACTCCCTTATAAACCTTCCCAAAACCTCCAACCCCAATGACCAAGCTTTCATTAAAATTATCAGTAGCCTCCCGAATCACAACAAAAGGGAAGCGATAGCCAGTCTTTGTGCTGGAAAAGATGGCAGTAACACCTCCTCCATTCATGGCAAACTTGTCCTCTGCCTTCATATGATCAATTTGTGCTAGTTTTTTCCTTCTTCTGCACAGTAGGAAGAGAACTGAAACCAAAACAATGCTGAAAAATAACCCAGCAGCCAATCCCACAATAAGACTGACTCTGATCTTGGAACTGGTTGAGAAATTAGATTCAGATTCCAAGACATCAAAGCTGCCTCTAGAATTGTTTATCTTCATGATCTCCAAACCATTAAGAAATGCAGTTGGGTAACTTTCCACTGTAGTAGAAGGACCAACACTCACACTTAGCTTATGGCTATCACTCACTCTTATGATGAAATCCATATAGAATGGGGCACCTTTGGTTTTGGTAGTAAAGTTTTGAAGATTAAAATCATGAGAAGCATACCATGTATTGATATAAACATTGAATAGGTATGGTTGAGAGGCATTGGATATATCACAGAAGTGAAACCGAACTAGATATTCAAAGCCAGAATCCACATGAAATATCCATGTTACATTTGCATTTGTATGAGGATTTTGCTCTGAGTTCAACATCGTGGCCGTGCCATAGACATCAGCTGGAGCAATTTGCTCAGTTGGCTTTTCTCCGGTGAAATTGACAGATTCGACATTCGACACAAACTTAGCTAATCCATTATGCGCTAGAAATGCATCATCAGCAACCCAAAGCCGCCACAATGGATCAGTTTGAGGAGACACAACTTGATTACCCATATTTACCCTCACAACTGTCTCCAAGGCCTGCTTCTGCAGATTTTGGTAACCATTTTGAGAGCCAATAGTTGTGGCGCCTTGAGGGATGAGCTCATCAGGAAGCGAAAAAAATTCAATAGCATTTAAAAACGCAAATGAATTTGCAAGTGGAGTAAAAGTGACAGCAAGCTTATCAGAAGTTATGTTCAAAGAGTATTCTTTAACTAAAGAACCATTATTCCCTGATTGGTATTCCCTGATAAGGGTAAAACTTTGTGTGGAAACAGAGAATTTTGCCGAGCTCATATTGTATATTTCATACAGAAAAGGGAAGAAATGGAGGCGAATCCAATGTCTCCCTTTCTGTTTGATTGGAAACGAGTAAGTGGAGGGTCCAGTGAAAATTCTAGCAGTGTGATACAAAGCTGAATAATTACTGTTTGATGAGATAGAACTGAAGCTAATATTAGCAGAAATGTTCTGTTGAGTAAAAAGATGGATGGAACTTGAGTTATCAGAAACAAATACACGATTATCAACAGATGTATTTGTGAAGGAACCACAGTCTATTAGATAATTGTCTATAGGAGTAAAACCAAAAGAAAAATATATTAAACAAAGAACAAATGAAATCCATATCTGCAATTCAAAAAAATTGCCAACATTTATCATGATCAAGATTGAGAAAAAACTGAGATTATTACTACAACAACTTGCAAAGGAAAAAATGGCAAGCTGAAAAGCAAAATTCTGATAAGAAGAGAAAAATAATCAAGAGGGTAAGAAAAAGATATAAAAAGCGAGTGGAGAGGAGGAAGAAGAAGAAGAAGAAGACCCAAAGAGAGTAGCGAAAGTTGGGAAATGTCTCCGACTGGAGTGGAGTATGGGAAGTAAAAGAGTCATTATAATAACAGCATGTTGCAAAGAGAAGCATTAAATTAACAACAATGAAATAGACCCAAAACCAAAAGAGATTGTGTTTTGTTTTGACAAATTCAGAGGATCACAAAAATAATATAAAAAAGAAGAGAAGAAAGAGTAGCAGGCAGGCACAGTACAGTCAAAGACTAAGTAGTTTGAATTGCAGAGAAAGAGGAAAACAGCTATCAATGTAGATAAGTAGCTTTTGCAGATTAATGTTGAAATGAATGATTGAATATAATTATTAAGAGACTTAATTTAGAAAACACGCGGGTATTTGGTGGCTGGCAGATCCTTTTCTTCTTCCACGTAATACGCGGTTTCGCCACCCACCGGGGCGAAGAAGAAGAAGAAGGTTCCTCTGTACTGTCTCTGTCTGTGCCTGCACTTTTTCTTTTTATATTACAATCAAAAGGTTGCGGTGAGCTTTAGTTGTTAGCTTTGGGGGCTCTAGTTCTTGACTCCCGTACGTGTAACTTTTCAGCCGCCAAGGGCCCACTGAGTTGGCATGAGCTTAAAAGTGGACAAAGATAGTTTCAATTATATACGAATTTATTTATTTCAAATATTAATTAAGGTTAAGTTAAAAAGTTTGGTCTATTCTTAAATAAGGTAAAACTTAAATTAGAGATAATACAATTTAATTTGTCTCGTAGATAACTCTATTCGATTTGAATTTAACTCATGATTTTATTTAAATTATATTAAATAATTATTAAATAAGTTATTTTATCAATAAATCACAAATTCAAATCATAAATCTGAGTCATATAACCTAGTTATGAAGTTGAATAATAAATTCGAATTAAACTCAAATCAAACTATTTTTATTCGAATAAAACTTGAATCATCTTTGATGTTTGATTCAATAAATTTAAGTCAAACTCAAGCCAAGAGGTATTTATACTCGATTTAATTCATATCTATCTCTATCCAAAAATAGATTAAATAGCAAAGGAGTTGAGATTTCGAATATAAAAATATTAAATTTTTTAATTGAATTATTAAATTTAAAGTTTCATCTATTTAATATAGTTAGTTTTAAATTCAAAATTTTATTTATTTAGTATGCTCAGTTCAATTTTGAAATAAAAATTCAACTCAAATAAGGTTTCTTGATATCGAAAAACTTTTCAAACGAGTGGGTATACCTAAAATTTGCAATTAGAGATAGATATTCATATAAATTAAAAGTAGTTGTGTATATAGCAAATGACAAAATGATCCTTAGTTAGTTGCTATGTCAATTAATAAGCGAAATTAATTTGATTATAATATCATTAGTTAAGTATTGACCGGAAAATCAAGATTAGTTCATCCCCTAAGCTTTTTGGTCTAGATACGACATTTACTTTATTTAATTTATAAATAATAAAAAATTTTAATAATATTGTATTATTAATAATGATATAATAAATAATATAAGAGTAATCTCAATATTATTTCTATTTTAAATATTAAAAGATAATCAAAATAATTTTGATTTTACTATAATTATATTTTTATGTATTAATTTTTTTAGAACAAAAATAATCTTTATTTTCAATTAATATAATAAATAATATAAAAATATTTTAGAATAATTATATCTAAGGGTATTTAAGTAAAATAATATACTAGTATTCTTTTATTATCTTTAACAAAATATAATAATTATTTATATTTATCTAATTTTATCGACTATAATAATAATTTATACTCAATAATCTTCAAGATAATTTATCTTTAAGGGAATTCTTTAATTTTGATAATAAAATATTTCTCAAACGAAACATCCCCTTATGATGCATTTGGTTTGAAAATTTTCATAACAGATTAAGAATATTTTAATACCTAAAGTAGATGTGATAATCATATTATCATTTATATTAATTATTATAATAATAAAAAAATATTATTATATTTTATTATTAATAAATTAAATAAGATAATACATATAATAAAAAATAAATTATATTCTTTTACCGTAAATTAAACAATAATTACATATAAGAATTACATATTTTGCCTGAAAAGAAGCTAACATCTACGATCTGGAAGTAGGCCCAAATTCCTAATTTTTGTTACGGGCTTTCTCTTTTGGGCGCAAGTACATCACAAATCTCCCAAAAGGAAAAAAAAAATCTGCTATGAAATTTCTAACAGACAAAACCAGAAAAAATTAGATAAAAACCTGACCATTGAAGCCTAACCCACTCTTTTGATACGTCAGAGACAGAAACTCTGTAAACTTTCATGCCATAAAAAAATTATTAAAAAAAATGCCATTAAAGAATTCAGATCCATTCGATTCAACAAAGAAATAGCACGGTTGAAGATTTAATGACATTTTTTTAATAATTTTTTTAGTAATTATAAATATTTATTATTAATTCTATCAATATGTAGATAAATGTGATATAATCCTATATTTTTATAAGTTTTGATTACAATTATTTGTAATGCTGGTATAAATAAAGGTGAATTTTTTGAAAAATTAAAAGGCTAAAATACTTATTCCCACCTAAGGTTAATTGCATCATTAAATTTTCACTGATTAAATTTTAAAAATTTAAAAATTTATCTATTAATTAAATTTTGTTATTATTATTAGGGGTGATAATGTTATTTAACAATTTTAAATTAAAAAAAATCTTATTTTCCCATATAAGTTTAAAATACTAACAATTATTACCTCAAATTTTAAAAATATCAAAGATTGTATTCTCTCTTTCTTATGATCTCTTTTTTGATAATTCACTTTGACACAATGTCAACCCCGTTAACAGCGTCTCGTCTTATTTTTTGAAGGTTTTTTAATGTGAAAACTATAAAAAAATCAATCTAAATGATCAAATTTGTTGCACAAATTCATTATACGAATTTGTACGTCGCCTGATATGTTAGTTTATAAGTCGTCCGCATGTAAGTGGCACGTGTATAAATTAGTTTATAGTTGGATCCAAATATAAACTAATTTATATATAAACTAACATATCTGGATTACTTATACCTCAATCCATTATATATAAATGATGTGATCTTACACGACAAAATACCATTATAATATGTAATCTATGCGTATAAACTACAAAAATACGACGTAAGGTTGTTATCAAAGAAGTGGTACAAAGAATTTTGTATTTATGACATAATTATTATTTCATTGGACAGCAGCACACGTGTATAATCTTTCTTTGGGGAAGGACTATTTCCCATCTAAATTTTAGGTCAATCTCAAAGTCAAATCCATAGAAGATGAAAAACTCAAACTCTCATCTATGGCTAAATTGTTATCCAAATTTTCAGTTAGAGACAGGGGTAAAATCATTATTTTACTTATAAAATTTAAAACTTCAAAATTTTTATCATTCCCCCTCTAGGTTTTAAAAACTAACACTTCAACTCATTCTCAAAGTTTGAAAAGTTTAAATTTCACCCTTAGGGTTTGCTTCCTTCTCCAGCCACCATCGACGGCCAACTCTTTCCATCGATATCCCTTCTCCAGCCATAAAAGACGACGAAAGACGAATCTTTGTCATCCAAATCTGGATGACGAAGGACGTCGTCTAGATCTGAAAGAACAGATGATGGATGACGCGACGAGCGACGAAAGACGATGAAGCATCGTCCTTCGTCATATGGGTTGTGCGACGAGGAGATGAATATCTCTTCGTTGCACCACCGCTATCACACTAGGAGAAGGAGAAGGCCGGAGATGACACCTTAGATGATGTTGGAAGATGAAGTTGAAGAGTGGGGATGAAATTATTATTTTTCAAAGTTATGGGGGGTATCTGAGCTTTGAAAAATATGAAAACCTTAGGTTTGGGGGTGAAAATATTACTTTTTAAAGTTTAAAAACTTTAGGTAAAGATGAAATATTAATTTTTAAAACTTGGAAGTTAGAAAGTAATAAACTTTATAACTTTTAATATAAACAGTAAAATAACTATTTTACTCCTCCTTTTAACATAAAAAATTAATAGAAGGTTGGTTATGGGTGGGAGTTTAGATTTTTTATCTTCCGTGGGTGTAGGTTTAAAGTTGAGCTAAAATTTGGGTGGAAAATAGTTCTTTTCCCTCTTTCTTTCTAGAATAAAAGTAGTTGAGCTCTCTGGAAAAGAAAGCAAATATTATAAGCATTAATAATTGTGTAGGGTCTATATAAGTAACAGCAAGTCTTATGGGTTGCGTGGGAGCTACAAGAAATCAAGTGTAGCGTCAATTTATCAAATATAATATTTTTAGCAAAGTTAAATTAATAATCGGTCTTCAGACAGATGCTGTTTTTTGGATGCATTGACGTAACGTGGAAACGAGTGAATTAGGTTTAGCGTTAGAACACTTTTCTACCTTTAGTTGATATAAACAACTTTTTCTCACCTAAAATCAAATATAAATAATACTTTTTTATTTAAAATTAAACTAAATAATAATAAAATTATCATTTTATCCTTATTATTTTATTTTTTAAAATTATCATATTATTATAAATTAATAAAAATTAAAAATAATATTTTAAATATCTAAATTATATAAAATGTTTTCTATTTCTATTTTTTCACTCATATCATTTTTTTCTCTCTTTTTATAGGTAAGGATATTTTTGTTATATAATCATATATAAAGGGGTAAATATAATTTTGAAAATATTACGGGTCTTTCTACAAATTTTTAAGAATTATTGGTAGTTTAAAAAATATTAGGGTTCTTTTAGAAAATTTTGAAATATCAATTTGCTACCTAATAGTTTTAAAAAAGATAGTCACACTCCAAACAATTCAAACAAAATATAATAACATTTTTTAAGGGTTAAATTATCATATTTAAAATGTTTGAATATGAGAAAAAAATATTGTTTTTTTATTTTCAAATTTAATGGATAATAAAATTTTTATTTCACCCTTACATCCTTAGTTTTTAAAACATAATTTGAGTTTGGGTGAAAAGTATTATTTACGTCAGTTAGGGGTGTAAAAGTCTTCTTAGGCCAAACCTTGCGTGGGAATAAAATTTCTCCTTTTAAATCAGTGCAGCGCATGAAAGGTGTGTCAGCGTGTATTTAGGGCAGACCGCATACCTTAAAAGTGGCTCTAAATTCATTATCAAACCCTCGTTCACAGTTGGGAATTCAGATTCTCTGGGATGGCCTGTAATATTACTTTTATTTTAATTATTGAGTTGTGTGATCTGCATAATTTTATACATAATAATATTAAATAATTAATAATTAAAAATAAAATAATAATTAATTATATAATAATATATTATTATTTATGTATATAGTTTTAGGGCAATTATTTATCCTATTCTCCTAATTATGAACAAATACTCCTATTTTTTTTTTGGATTTTAAAATATGTCCTAAGAATAACGAGAACAATTTGTATACGTAAAATATTATTTATATAAAAATCAAAATTCAGGCTAAGGGATCGATCTCTCTACTCCACCACAAGTGTTGAATACCATACAACAACATTATTATGAGTGAGAGATTACATGTGGGCCGCTCCCTTCAGACTTTACCAGTTTCAATTTGGTTGATTTTGTGGTCCAGTCCTTTGAAATCTTTGGCACAATTATCGGCTTCTGGTTTCTTTTCTCCATCGTTCAACAATTTTGAAAATCTTTCTGCCAAATTCTTCTTTGCCGCCGGAGAAACGCCATTTTTCCCGATGATTGACTCTAGAACTGACTCTGCAAGTAGTTTGTTGTCTATCACCACCTTTCCAGATTCGCCTATCGATTCATTCTTTGAAAAGCCAATCTACAGACAATCACATGTTGTCTCGTTAGAATGATTTAATAAGATTTGGTTGTAGTCTTTGAATAGAATGTTACTTACTGTCAGTGATCCGGTGGGGGATAGTGTGAAGAGAATTGAAGCGCCGGGCGGAAAGTTTTCGTCCTTGAAGGCATCAATAAACTGTTCGATGGCTTTGGATTCAGCGTCAGTGTAAAGTCCAAGTGATTTCCAAATGGCTACGCAATTTTCTGCAACTTTCCCCGAGTATTGTGGACCAGTTAATGGCAAGATCATTGTCACTCTAATGAATTTCTCGAATGGACCTGAAAAAACCAAATATAAAAAAAAAAAAAAAAAGCAAAATTTTTCATGTACGAGCAATGTTTTAAGACAATTTATAATTTTATCTTTGTTAAGAAAGTTGATAAAAGCCATTAAATTTGAGTGGTATACAGATTTGCGTCCTTTTCAATCTTACAGAAAAAATCTGAACGACCAAATTTAATGCAAAAAACGGGCCAAGAAAAAAAAAATCTGTTACCTGTAACAATATCTCTATAGAAGGCAACGGATTCAGATAACTCCTCGGCACTCTTGCCCTTCCACTTGCCGGCGAGTGACGACACGGCGCTATCTTCAACGTACACTCCGATCGCCGTGAACTTCACGAACTTTCCTTGAATTTCCAAACCTCTTTCCCCTGTACCAATCAAGAGTCACTAAATCATATCAAATACTGAAACAAAAGCAATTATAATAACAAGCCATCGTACGGATGGAGCGTAATTGAGTAATTACCTGCGCCACCGAGGAAGTGGATTTTGGACGATCCAGGAGGTTTAACGGTGGAGGAGAAGGTGAAGCGTTCGATCTGGACATCGGAGACGAAGTGTGAGGATACGGGTGAGGGGTTCATTTTAACGGAGAGCGCTAAATGATAGAAAGAAGAATACAATTTGAGAATTGAAGTTAGAGTTTAAGTTTTGCCCTTTGGTTGGTTTTTATAGAAAGTGAGGCGAGGGAGGTAGGTGGCGGGCGAGTTAGTCTACAGACTTCAAGGGTTCGGTGCACGTGCACACGTGGTGGTTCTTAACCGGACGGCTTCACAACATAAGAAGGGAACATTAGGTGAAAAATTGAACATAGTTTTAAAAAACTACATTTTTAAGGGATTAATTAAAAAAAACTGAAATTATAAGGATGAAATAGGAATTTTTATGGCGTCGGTGGCTGGCTTAAGAGAGGACTTCTAGCTTGACTAAATGAACATTGTTTTCTTTTTCTCAATTTAAATAGGGCCTTATAAAGGACTAGCCTCAGACCTCACGTGCCGCAACAGAGGCGGCGCACGGGGCCTCCTTCATACCATAAAACTGGAACATTAGATTAGGTGAGACACCATGTCTGAATTTAATTTCCCTGTAATATTTTAATTAATATAATAATAAATTATTAATATTGTTAATATATATATATTTTAATTGATTGTTTATATTTAACTCTCATAACGTTGACTTGTGCAGTGACAAATTTCAAAATAAGTAAACATTAAAATTAGTTTAACCAACCATTATTTTTTTTATGTATTAGTGGGTCAATTTTAAACAATAAAATAAGTAACTTTATTGGGCAGTTAGAGGCGGAAAATGAGTCCACAATTTGCATTTGGTTGAAGTTATTCCAGACTTAAACTGGACGCCATGGAAGGTTGCGGTCTTTTGGGAGATTAAATCATGATTCGATCCTTCCACTGCCGACTACTCCGCATAAAATACAATAACTGCGCTGTTTAAGAGAAATAATTGTAATCCAATACTTTCTAAAAGTGGCAATTGCATCCCAACTTCTTAACACAAATACTATTTTCCCTCGTTTATCTGTTAACCGTAATTAGTTAACTAAGATTTTTAATTAAATATGAAAGGAATTTTTAATCTTATAAAAAAAATTATTTGGCTTGCTTTTTTCAAATATGACATCGTTTTGCATGGGTATATTTGTCATTTAAAAATCTTGGGAAGTAATCTTATTTTAAAAAACCATCTTCGATAACTTTTCAAATTTTCATACAAGATTATTTATTTTATAAAGGCCCAATGACTATTTCCAGCTTAATATATAGTGAAATCTCAAATTCTCATCCTCCAACTTTTAAAAACTCAAACACCCACCCATAACCAAATTTTCGTTAAAAATTTCAGTTAAAATTAGGGATAAAACTAGTATTTACTAAAAAATTAAAGTTTTATCACATTTTCCTCTCTTATATTTAAAAACTTATATTTCCCCTCAACGCAAAGTTTGAAAAGTGACTAAAACTCCCTAGGGTTTGTTTCTCTTTCTTCGACGTTGATTTCTCCTTCCTTGATCGTCGGTCGTCCTCTCTTCCCCCCTTATCTCTCCTTTCGTCTCTCTCCTTTGCCTTTCCAATCGTCTTCGATGGGAGACAAGACAAAATCAGATGAAGATGACTAGTCTTTGTCTGAGTTTTGTCTTCGTCTTAGGCCAAAAACAACTAAAGAGACAAGGGAGAGAGATCGGAGGAGAGATAAGGGGGCAAGTGAGGACGGTCGACAGTCGAGGAAGGAGAAATCGATGTCGGAGGAAGAGGAATAAACCCTAGAGGGTTTTGGCCACTTTTCAAACTTTGGGTTGGAGAAAATTATAAGGTTTTAAATATGAGAGAGAAAAATATGATAAAACTTTAATTTTTTTAGTAAATAACAGTTATACCCCTAACTTTAATTGAAATTTTTAACATAAATTTGATTGTGGGTGAGTGTTTAAGTTTTAAAAAATTGGAGGATGAAAGGTTAGTATTTCACTATACTTCGGGTGAAAAATAGTCCTTTTGCCTTTTATGAATCACAGTAGGGTACATTTTTTCAAACAAAATAATATATTAAAATATGATTAGATAAATTAATATAAAAAATTTCTTATAGGTAAATAAATAACGGTGAATGATATATCCTTATCATGATGTTGTTACGTTACTTTGTATGAATTATTAAACTTTTTATAAATATAATATTACTCATATAATATAATCAACTCGAAAATTAATTATTTTTTAAATTTTCACACCACGAACATCATGTCATTACATATTTATAATATTCAATGCATCATATTTTTTTCATTTCAATGCCATTTAAGGCAATATCTCATCATTGAAGTAAATTTTGTAAGGAATAGTATTATTGTTTCGTTTGTAAAAGAAGTAAATGCCCATAAAATAATTTTAATAAATTAGCAAATAATATCAATTTTTTATCAAAAAATTTATGCCTTTTAGAAAATTGTAATTCGTGACAGAAGTTGACAAAATTAGTAAAGTATTATAATTTATAAAAGAAAAATCTGAATTTTAATATATATTATATTTATAAAATTTTGATTTATATTATATTTATAAATAAAAAATTGTCAGGAAAAAGAGTTTAAAAAAAAGGCAAAACAATAGATATGAACAGAATCAATAACCGTAATCCATCTACCGGCACTTAAATGTTTTGTTGACTGCTTGGCAGGCAGGCTTTCCTCTAGTGTCAGGCTTTGAAGAAGCACGGCATTGACGTTGGAGTTTAGTGTCCATTTTCATGGGGTCAAAAGATTACTTTCCATTCAAGTTTTGATGTATTCGTAAAATCAGATTCACGTGGTTTAAAAAATTTAAAATCTCATCCATATGTTTAAAATCTCAGTTAAAATTAGAGATGAAATCGTTATTTAACAAAAAAAATTTAAACAACTAAAATTTTATTTATTTACCCCTTCTAGTTTAAAATCTCACAATTTCTCTCACATAAAGTTTGAAAAATAAACATTTTCTCCCTAGGGTTTGCAAACCGCCTCCAGAGACAATAAAGTGTCATCGTCTTTGACCACGTTGGTTTTTCCTCTCGACTTATCTCTTCCTACTAATCAAATCTCAACCATCAGTGAAACTAATTTCCTTAAATGAAAACAATATCATATTCGTCAAAGTATCTACGTCTTGGACGAAAATGATTTCGTCTTTGACATCGAAGGTCTCAGATGGCCACGTTGTCTTCATCTAAGACCTTCAACGATCATTTTCGTCTGAGACAAAGACACTCCGATGAAGATAATTTCATCTTCGTCAGAGGAAATCAGTTTCGTGATGGTTGAGATTTGATTAACAGGGAGAGATAAGTCAAGGGGGAGAGCCAACGTGACCAGAGATAGTTGTCTCCGATGATAGTTTGCAAACTCTAAGGGGAAATGTTGATTTTTCAAACTTTAAGTGATAAGAATTGTGAGATTTTTAAACTGAGGGAGGTAAACGTGACAAAACTTTAGTTTTTAAATTTTTTTTGTTAAATAATAATTTTACCTCTAACCCTATATGAGATTTTAAATAAATAGATAAGATTTTAAAATTTTTAAACTCCATAAATATAACTTTAAGAATACATCAAAACTTGGGTGTAAAGTAGTCCTTTGACCCCGTGAAAATGGACACTCTTCGTTTACTTCAATTGTTAAAAAAAGTAAATGCCCATACAGTAATTTTTATAAATTAGCAAATATGGTATGACAATATCTATTCTTATAAAAAAATTTAGACTTTTAAAAAATTATAATTTATCACTCAAGTTAATAAAATTAGTAGAATATTATAATTTATAAAAAAAAAAATTAATTTTAATTTTTATTATATTTATAAAATTTTGATTTATACCATGTTTATAAATAAATAATCGCCATGGAAAAGAGTTTAAAAAGGTTGGCAAAACAATAGATATGAACATAATCAATAACTTAATTGGTAAAAGCGGCGAGCCATAGTCGATCTAACAGCGCTTAAATGTCTTGTTGATTGCTTGGCAGGAAGGCTTTCCTCTAGTGTCAGGGATTGAAGAAGCACGGCGTTGACGTTGGACTTTTAATGAAGAACAGGTAAACGTCGTTTATGGCCGCACAGGTGTCCATTTTCATGGGGCAAAGCTTTACTTCCCACCAAAGTTTTGATGTTTTGGTAAAATTACGTCCACAAGGTTTAAAAAATTTAAAATTTTATCTATTCATTTAAAATCTCAATTAGGACTAGAGATAAAATAATTATTCAATAAAAAAATTTAAAAACTAAAGTTTTATTCATTTTCTCCCTCATTTTGAAAATCTCATAATTTTTCATATCTAAAATTTGAAAAATCAATATTTTTTCTCTAAGGTTTGTAAACTGTTATCAAAGACGACTATCTCTGATCGCATTGGCTCTTTCTCTTGGCTTATCTTTTCTTATCGATCAAATTTCAACCACTGGTGAAACCAATTTCCTTCGACGAAGATGAAATCATCTACGTCGAAGAGGAAGCGACCATCGAAGGTCTTAGACAAAGACAATATGGTCGTCTAAGACCTTCAACGATCGTCTTTATCTTAAAAAAAGATAAAAATCATCTTCATCGGAGGAAATCAATTTCACTGATGGTTAGGATTCGATTGGTAGGAAGAGTTAAGTTAAGAGAGAGAGCTAACACAGCTGGAGATAGCGAAGTTCGCAGTCTCTGACGATGGTTTGCATACTCTAGGGGGCAATGTTGATTTTTCAATCTTTGGGTGAGAGAATTGTGAGATTTTCAAACTGAGGGAGGCAATGCAATAAAATTTTAGTTTTTTAAATTTTTTTGTTAAATGATGATTTTATTCTTAACCCAAATTGAGATTTTAAACAGATAGGTGAAACTTTAAGTTTTTCAAACCCCGCAGATATAACTTTGAAAATGTATCAAAACTTGAATGGGAATTAGTCATTTGGCCTTTTCATGGAGGACCAATCTCCATCAAGTTAGCCTTCTTATTTTCAACATTATAGACCTTCAAATTTGGAAAAAAAAAAAAAAATCAACCATTAGTCATTTGGCCTTTTCATGGAGGACCAATCTCCATCAAGTTAGCCTTCTTATTTTCAATCTTATAGACTCTAAAATTTGGAAAAAAAAAAAAATCAACCATTAGACACTGATGTTTGATTTTTATGTTCAAATTTTTAGAATGTTTGTGATTTAAAAATATATACTGAATTTATTTTATTTCAAAGCTTCTTTGATGTGGTGTTAAATAACCAGGGAAAGTATTCTAAAAAACCCCATAAAGTATAACATCACCTATTGTTCCTAAAATACTTTTGATCCTCTGTTATTTGCCCTTTTTTTTTTGTTAAATTTAATAGAAAAGGGGTATAAGAGTAAAAAGTGACCTAAAATATTTGCATATAAGATTTTCTTAAGTTAAAGGAAAGGCCAAACGACTATTTCCCACCCAAGGTATGCTGTAATGACGAGTTTCCACCCTTTAACTATGGAAACACCAAACACCCACCCATGGCCGGTTAGATTTAACCAAACCCTAACGGTGGTAAATTTAATTACATTTCCCCCCCTAAAAGTTTAAAAACTAACATTTTTTCCCTAAGCTAAGTTTGAAAATATTGCATTTCCCCCCCTAGGGTTTATTTCCAAACCCTTCCAATTTCCAAACCTTTTCCGTCGCTTTCTCTGGCGCCATCACCGTCTTCCCCTCCCGACGGTTTCTCTTCCACCGACGGCGCCTCTCAACTCGACCTCAACGTATCCGACGCAGAGATAAGCCGTCTGGGAAGAGAAATCGTCTTCCCAGACGACGAAGACGAGATCGATCGATCTCGTCTTCGTCGTCTGGGAAGACGATTGTCTTCCCAGATGAAGACGACTCGTCTTCCAGAGGACGACGAGTCGTCTCGTCGTCTCGTCTTCGTCTGGGAAGACGTCGTCTTCCCAGACGACGACGACGATTGGGAAGACGAAGAACTTCGTCTTCCCCGACGAAGTTCTTCGTCTTCCACAGCTTCTCCGACTCCGATTGGAAGTCCAAATGGGAGGAAAGAGTTCTCTGGAAGGTGAGGATGCTTCGGGAGGGAGAGACCGTCGACAGTGGAGCCGGAGACCGTCGGCAATGCTTCGGGAGGGTGAAACTGCGATTTTTGAAAACTTAGGCTGGGGGGGAATTTTAGTTTTTAAAGTTTAGGGGGGCAAAATATATTCTATTTTAGTTTATTTTTAATATTCTAGAGAAAATGACAATTTTACCCTTGCCACCGTTAGGGTTTGGTTAAATCTAACCGACCATGGGTGGGTGTTTGGTGTTTCCATAGTTAAAGGGTGGAAACTCGTCATTACAGCATACCTTGGGTGGGAAATAGTCGTTTGGCCTAAAGGAAAACTAAAAATGAGAGTATAGAAGAAGGCTGCCCATAACACCTAAGTTGGGGTCATCTCGATTGTCTCAATCAAGCACACTCACCTACTCCCAACCAACCCTGATGGCAATATTGGGTTGTCTGTAAACGTAGTCTGAATGATAAAAAGGAGACATATCCAAATATGAGAATTTTGAGTTTAAATTTTATTAATAATATATTAAAATAAAATTCTTTATTTATCTTATGTAGGTTAGGGGGTTGAGAGGTCCTTTTCATTTTTTTCAATTACTGAAAAAAAATTATTTATTCAATTTTATTAAAGAATAATAATAAGAGCAAAATTTCTTTTTAAAGTGAATTAACTCTTTGCAAACGATAGCCTTGTAGAGTTATTGATTTCTTTGCTTGTTAATGTGAACAAAATTAACTCTTTATTCAAACTTGTGGTACAATTCAATCGTGCGGGATGGCAGTCATTTCTACAACCTACCAGTTTTCCTGACTAGCATCGACGGTCCTCTTCCTCAATCTCCCAACATCTTCTTCTCCCATTGATTGTACTCAGGACTTCTGCTCTCTCATTATGTTACATCACATCATGTATATTCGTCAAAGATGAGACATCTCAGACATCTTGGGAATTTGAATTTCTCAAATTGAAAACAACTCAACGTGAACTGAGAAACAATATTTTCTTTGTATGTTGTTGGTGGGAATACAATATCTCTTGACCGTACTACTTACCGTGATATAAAGAAAGGAGGAGAATGAAAACAACATTAGAAAAAATATTAAAAATTGAAATTGAAGAGTGATGGTGAAATTACTGTTTTTAAAAGTTATAGAGGACGACTGAATTTGAAAAATATAAAAACCTTAAGTTTGAAAATAAAAATTTTATTTTTTAAGGTTTAAAAACTTTAGATAAGTATAAAATTGTTAGTTTCTAAAATCTGGAATAGAAAAAATGACAAATTTTATATCTTTTTAATATAAACAGTAAAATAACTATTTTATCCTTATTTTTAAGAGAAAAATTTAACAAAAGTTAGACAATAAGTGAGAGTTTGGATTTGGATTCTTCAATTGTCATAAATATGATTTTGAATTTCAACTAAAACTTAAATGGAAAAGGGTCATTTTTCCCATTTTTGGAAGTAATGTTCACATCAAATACATTGCTTCAGATTTTATGCATACAAATAACTTTACAATATTGAATTTCTTTTACATGTAAAATCAATCAATGTGAACGAAATTTGATGTCAAAGATTATGTAACATAAAAAGGATTAACTAAGCAAGTGATACACAATGAATAGTTATATTATTTACATACAAATCAACCTAAAATACGAATAGAAACTCTGTTATCTGAAAACAACCAAAAAAATGATTTTTGATAATTCTAGTCGTTTCTATAATCCCTAAATACAACATTTCCATCTCCTATTATTATTGGATCATATTTAATCTCTATCTTATATCATCGGATGAGACAATCATCTCACAATCCTATTGGATAATTTAATTAATAACTTTTATTTAGATATCTAGATATAGTGCGTTAAGATATAAGTGTATTTCTTTATGTAATTATAACATTAGTTCTTCTTTTTGTCTTATAAATACTGGATTATATAAAGACAAAAGAACTATAATTTCTACAATTCAAATTATCACTCTACTAAATTTTCTCTTAAATACTAATAATATAATAATGGACATAAGTGCTTCTTTGTAGAAGACTTATGATCATTTATCGGCATGTAAAAAATAACTCATGCTATGAAGATGACAACTCTTATTGTGTAAAACATAGATCACATCAAGCAAATCAAAGTGTCAACATGCATTATGTGGATCATAACTCATGCCATGTTGGCGCCAACTCTCAATGTGGAGAACATAACTCAAGTTTGGCGATTATGGTGTCAACGTGCATTGTTCAAATCATAACTCACAGCATGTAGTTATTGTGTGGGTAGAGTTAAGCTATAATACCTCTTCTCATAGCACCATTGGTATGACTCCCTACCAAGCTTTATATAGAAGACCTCCACCTTCCTTGCCTCTCTACACTCGGGGATCTATCGCAATACACGCTTTTGACGTTCAACTTCGGTCTGGACACGATGTGTTAACAAGCAAATAACCAAGAGAGGGATGCCACTTTTCAACTGGAAGACTTAGTGACGGTACGCTTGCAATCGTATCGCCAAGTATCAGTAGCTCTTCGTTAGAATCTGAATTGAGCAAGCGGTTTTATGGTTTGTTTCATGTCTTGGCAGCAGTGAGGCCAATCGCATACAGGTTGCAATTATCCATGGAAAGCCGCATTCACCCAGTATTTCATGTGTCAACCTTGAAAGCTTACAAGGGGAGAGATGTTGCAAGTTGTCGTACACTGCCTCCTCTGAGTATTGGTAACAATCCTATGTAGTTTCCATTGGCCATTGTGGGAACTCGTACAGTAAATTGTAAAGGAACAAATCACCAACAGCTGTTGGTACACTGGGGTGATGTTGGTTTGGAAGATGCCACCTAGGAAACCTTTCATGGGACAAGGTGAGTTTCACACACAGACAATGGTAAAGAGTGGCAAATTGAGCTGGACCAAGCCGCAGTCCAAGAAAGCTTGGAGGATGCAATAGAAGATGTTGAAGTTGCGGTCGAAGAGAATGGCCTGGCCTAGTCCAAACAATGCTTAGATCCAAGCAAATGCGCGTAAAGAAGAAGCCAAATTGGTTGAGGAGCCTGCTTCCGCGTGAATATTATTTAGCTTCACACCCTTCCAATTTCGACTCGGATGTTGGCTTCGAATTCTTTAGCTCATTTGTGAGCTTCATCTTTGAAAAAAATTATGTATGAAGAAATAAGCACTTAAAAAGAATCAGTAATCCACAAATTTCAGGTGGATTTTTTAAGGTTGAAGGACTATTTCTCACCCAAGTTTTAGTTGATCTGAAAAGTATATTTACAATTTTTTTTAAATTTAAACATCTATTTATGAGTTAATTATTATTAAAATTTGTTTGTTAAAGATAAAAATAAAATCGTCATTTAAACAATAATATTTAAAAAATATAAAATTTATTATATTTTTCTCCTAGGTTTTAAAAACTAATAATTTTACTCATGCTTAAAGTTTTTTAACTTTGAGAAATCACATCTCCTCCCCCCCACCAAATCTAGAGTATTTTTTCTTCACCCTTCAAGTCACCATATTTAACATCGATGACCTCTCATTTCTACTATAAACTATTTTTGAATTTGTTTCTTTACATCACGGGCCGAATCCACTTGTTGATGACCATGATTTTCATCAAATCCAAATCAATTGTCTAGACGCGTTGTCATCCTGATAAATCGTCGTGACGTGTCATTGTTTAGATGAATCGTCTAGAAGCATCATTGTCCATACAATTCCTTTGGATTTAACAAAAATCGTCATTGTCGACAAGTGGATTTAGCTGGCGAGATAAAGAAATAGAGGTACCTATGATTTAGGGTGAAAAAGAGGAGGTCGTTGACATTGGAGGTGGTGGCTAAAAGAGTGAAGAAAAAAACCTTAGGTTTGGAGGAGAGAGGAGGAATGTGATTTTTCAAAGTTAAAAAGCTTTCGGAGGGAAAAAATATAATAAATTTTATATTTTTTAATATTAATAGTAAAATACCCTAACTGAAAATTCTAATAATAATTGATATATAAGTAGGTGTTTAAGTTTTTAAAATGTTGAAAACTTATTCCCACTCAAGTTTTGATGTTAATCCAAATTCACACTTATTAACTATTAAAAATCTAAAGATCCACCCATTGAAAACTAAAATTAGTAGAAAACTTTATTCATATTACAGAGCCAGGTGGCTTTCCACCAAATTAAGTCAAGAAAAAGTGATGGGAAAACATTTATTAATTGCAAGCACATGGAGGAAGAAATGGAGAGGGCTGACGTAAGAGAAGAAAAAATAGGTGTTAGTCAATTGTATTAGGTCAAAAAGGTAGCGATAAACTACTATATAAACCCCCCATTTTCTATCACTTGTACACACAATTTTCTCTTCTCTTCTCTTTATCCGGTTCATATATAAAAACATTCTCTCAATACTTTCTTACTTCCTTCCATCAATTCTTCATTTTTTATATTGGTTAAATTAATTTTATAACAATTCAAAAGGTTTTTAACAATAAATGTGGAAAAGCGATAAATGTTGAATAACCTAGAGACTCACCTATCAGAGGTTCAAGGTTTTTAATAATTAATGTGGGAACTTGAAAAAGCATCAAACCTTGGGCAGGAGTAAGTCCTTAGGCCTTTTTAAAAAGCTAAGAATGTGCTTTGTAGATTCGGAAAAACTTGGGTGGAACATAGTCCTTTCCTTTGGCCTTTTAAGAAAAGAAAGAAAACATTTACGACGTGGACGTGAAAGTGTGTAATCTCACTTTAAACATTTTTAAACCCAAATTGGACTAGTAGGTTGCTCTTACACTGAAACTCCACCAAAACGACACGTCATTGTGAGAAAAACGACGTGATCTAATCCCCATTCCCACCAAATCCCCCGCGCTGACTCTCTTTCATTTCTCCTCTTCTTCTTCAACCCCTTAAACCTCCAAACAAACCATTAATAAATTTCTACTCAAACAGAAAAATCATAAAATCAGACTAACAATTATCTACTCTGATTGCATTTTACTCAAATAATCTTTAAAAAATAATTTCAAAAAAGAATTGGAAGAAGATTGAAACGATGTCGTGGCTGAGGAATGCCGTGAGCAAAGCGGTGGAGGTCGGGAACAAGAACAACCTGACACGCACCGTAAGGAGCTACGCTGACTCCGTCGTTCAACAGGCCGGCCAAGCCGTCGCTGAAGGAGCCAAAATCTTGCAAGATCGAATTGTAATGTCATTTTTTTTTGTTTCGATTTTCGCTTTTGACTCTAGTTTCAATTTAGGGTTTTCGTTACTTATCTTTACCAACAATCAATTAAATTTGATCTTGTAGGGGAAATATAGACTGTACCTAGCTGGAAGCTCTTAATTGTTGCTCTTAAAGTTTTTATTAGTTTATTTAATTACCATTTTTATTTGGAGTTATTTGATGATAGTTTTATGGTTTATTTATAGTTTGACTATTAATTATTATTATTATTTTTATGATGTGTCTGATAAAGTTAGATATTCTATGTTTTGGGAACTTTAAAGTTGCCATACATGTTTCAGGAGAATTATGTTGCTATAGCTGTTGCTACTGTAATGACGCCAAAATCTGATGCCATAGTTTAAAATTTGGTGTTCCATGTTACCAAAACCATAACTGTAATCGTAGTATTCCTGGGGGAGTACCTCTGTTTGAATTTTAAATCAAGTGTGTAACTTGTTTAAGTTGTATGCTAATGAAGGGAGCACGGAGTTTCAGAAGTGTAAAGCAAACTATCAGAAGATTGGAGGAAGCTGCAATCTCATGTAGGGGCCCTGAAAGAGTAATATTGTTGAGAAGATGGTTGGTTGTGCTTAAAGAGGTTGAAAAATCATCAGGCTCTGTATCCGAGGATAAAGAAAAAGTGCATGAACCTCATGGAACTGATCAAGGAAAAGAGAGCCCAAGAAAATCAGCTATGGTGAGCTTGATTAGTTCTAAATACCTTGCATGTAAATTTTCAATTTAGCTGTACTGAAAATACAGATTTGTAATGGATTATACCATTTTGCTTTATGTTTCTTGACTTCACTTATTGGCTTATGAGGTCTGTAGTTCACTGTTATCCTTCTTCTCTTATCTCTTTAAGTTTACTTTGCTTAGTTTAAGAGATGTCAAATTCATATTGCTAGTTATGTTCCTGCCTATTTTTCAGAAAAAGTGTGTACTGGTTCTGAGTGCATGCTATTTTAAATTGCGTGTGCTGGATCTTTTTATTTAGGGAATGACCCAAACAGTGACTATTTAAATGTGATAAATACTGCAGTTGATCACTTAATTGCATTTGTCCATCCAATAATAAAGGTGCTTATTTTTTTCTGAACTTTTGGTTTTTTTTTGCTGAGGTGTAACATTGATTGAACATAGGGACCATAGGTTTGCAAATTAGAACCGAATGTTCTGGAGATGTGAATTTTTTCAATTTAATTTTTGGTGAGCCAATACTGTTATTCCATATTATTGTCCATGGCATTTTATTTTTATTTATTATCTTTATTCAATGACCTTTTTGTTGTTATGTACAGCTTCTGTATTATGACTCTGATGTTGGGGGTGAACCTTTGAACTTTCGTGATGTCTTTCTACACAGTCAGGCTCTGGAGGTCATAACATTGTCCATGGTATGCTAAAAGTCATCTGAATCATTTGCACAGACTTGAATTGGCATCTGCTTGCCACTTCTTGGATATTAGTGTGGTTCTAAATGAACTTCTACATTTTCTGGTTGTTGGGCATGAAGATTAAACATGTGTTAACTCTTTTTAATGATTCAGATTCTTGAAGCACCCAGTGATGAAGAAATTTCTTTACTGTTGGAGTTGTTTGGGTGAGTATAATTGTTATTATCATAATAATTATTTCCTAATTGTGACCTATAATGCTGATTATATGCTCACTGGACAAAATTGAAAATTTCCTATTTAATCGATGATGCTAAAAGTTTCTAAATGTTTGGCTTAGGATTAGTTGTTAGTTGTCATTAGCAGGATTTGGCGGCAATTATTTAAGTATTTATGTTCTGGAGAGTGTGATGTTCCATCAAGGCATATGTAAAAAGAGTTGTGATCCAATCATTGAAGTCAGCTCCAGTTGGAACTTTTGCCTCTTTTTTTTTTTCCCCAAACATTGATTATGTGTTTGTTTGCAGGCTCTGCCTTACTGGAGGAAAAGAAGTTCATAATGCAATAACAAGCAGTATACAGGATCTAGCTACAGCTCTCTCAAGTTACCAAGAAGAAGTATTGGTAAACCCATGAAAAAATTAATCACACTTTTATTATTTTACTCGTTTACAGGGCTCTGGAAGATCAAAAGTCAATTGTGATTATAGCTGCCTCGCCTAAGTGATTACTTTTGTGAAGATTGCTGGTTTGACCTCTCATCTTCATCTTCTTCTTTCTGGGGGTAAATTTATAGGTAAAGCGAGAGGAATTACTTCAGTTTGCACAAGGTGCCATTTCAGGGTTGAAAATTAATGCTGATATTATGAGGTGATTAAGAAATGAGGAGTTTCTTTATTCCGTTCCTTGTTCTTCCAATTATTTTTTCAATTTCCATTTCTTTGGTTTTTTGCATTTTGGTTCAAAGTCTCTGTCTGAGCACTTATATGGGTTGTAAATGTCCTGTTCTGTTATGTTTGGAGTCTCTAAAATATTCCATATTCTGTGTTTTTTCTCTGGAGGAATATGGAGTTTTTTTTGGATGAATTCTTATATATTCTTATTTGAATACAATGCTATGTTGAAATAGAGCTTGATAGATAGAGAATTATTCATGTTGACCTGGAAAAGACTGAATTAATGGGTTCTTTCTTTCCTTCTTCTGATCTGCTTTCTGGTAGAATCGATGCTGAAGCCTCTGACCTAAAGAAAAAACTTGATCGATTGAATGCTTCACTAAAACCTTCAAATGAAGCTCTTGAGCAAGCATCAACTACTATGACAACAATAGAGGTGATCTTGATTACTCATTACCAGTTTTGACTTCGATTTCTTCTTTTTTTCGGAGATGTTGTGGGGTATCAAAATACTCTGAAAAGAAAATCTGTCAGAATCAGAGTAAGTTAGTTTTCACATTTAAGGCAGACTCAGAAGTAGGACATTCATATTTGCATGATTATTTGATCTCCATGGAACTCTGGTGTAGTATATTTGATTCTTTAAATCAAGATAAAATGGAAACTAGTTTGAGGTACTTCTTATTGATATGGGTGGGTGTTTTCATGGGTGTAGGATAATCTCAACCCTTTAAGCTATAAATCATGAAACTGACCATTCTTTCTTTATTAATATTAAATAGGCTTTGAAAGAAGCACTTGCACAAGTTCGGGCTTGTTCCAGATTGGAGGGACTTTTACTTCAAAAGAAAATGTTAAGCAATGGAGACTCTGCTGAGATACATGCTCAAAAGGTATGCCTATGCTTCTTTTTTTTTCTTTTTGAGTAATTAAGGTATGCCTATACTTGCTCTTTGGTTGTTCCTTGGTAATGTTTGAATGAGCATTTCTGCCCTTGTTCCCTTTTTACTGTTTTGATTTTACTTCTATGTGTTTGTGAAGTGTTTTTTCTATGCCATATCTCCTTTGTCCCTTTTAAGGTATGAATTTGTTGACGTAGACATGAGTGGGTTAATATTAATGTGAGCAGGTTGAGAAGCTGAAGGTGTTGTCTGAATCTCTAGCTAACTCTATCGTGAAAGCTGAGAAGCGCATTTCAGATCACAGGTATTTTTTTCGTGTTTTGTTATGTCTAAATCATCATAAACTTCCACTTTCTTCCCAATTATCTTGAGTGTGAAGCAATTTAATTGAATTTTGTGGAAAGTAAATAGCATGCATTACATTCATACCTGCTGTAGTGTGATTGATAGCTTATAGTAATGTACTTTAAATTTTCAATAGGATGATAACCCTAATTTTTCCATTGTGTTCATGATGCCTCGATAAATTAATCTGGAAATATGAAAATCTATCATCTCGGTTTAGCTCATTAGTTAATTCTTTTATTACAGGCTCCTTTTCTTTTCCTTTTGGGCTTTAATTAAGGAGTCGTACATTCTTGAAATATCAGTTCTCAGTCTGATTCTAGAACAAATAAATGATTGCTTAGAGGGAATTTTGCCTGGAAAGGTTGGATTGTTTAGAAACAGAGGTGGGGTTGTGTTGAGTGTGATATGTTCTTCTCAATGAGGAGATGCTTGTGGCAAAGAAGATGGTGAATGTTGTTGTAAGATAGAGCTTCTGACTTAAATCCCTTCGGGATGCTGGCTATGTGCTTTTCAGAGTGGGTTAAACCTTCCGAATTTCTTGATGTATTTTGAGCAATTTAAGCAAATGACTGTCTTGATTATATTTGGATATCTACTTTCGGCTTATTTATATTTCACATGGAAAGGTTAGATTGGATATAAAAATAATCAGTAACAACATGTCTTACAAAAATAATCAATAAAATGGTATCCTACATGATCTCTGAAGATGTTTGGGTCTATGTCTGAATTATCTCATTAATATAGCAAGATGGTTTTGTAATAGGGGTTCATTATTTAATCTATGATTGGCAGAGTACAAAAAGAGGAAGCACTAAAAGTTCGTGTGGTCAAGGCTAGTGAAGCTAGTGAAAAAGATAAGGTAATATCCTTGCGTGTTGATGCTTTTTTGATCTTTTCTTCTCAGTAACCGCTGAACTACCTCTGCATTGTACACATGTATTATCATATGATGCATGCTTTATGGTAGGGATTTCAAATGTGTTTGTTGAAAGCTCAACTGAATAGTTGATTAGATAGTTTAATTTAAAAGGAATTTTTTTCTACAAGCTAAGTAATGGAAAGAGAAGAAAATTAATGATTTCTTTTCTTTCTTCTGGATTGCCCTCTCATTTCTGCAATCATTTAATTCTGTGGGTGTCTCTCTTCTAACTTGAACAGTTAGTTACACCATGCTTTACTCGTTTTGGTGAAGTGGCAGAGAACTGTTATGGCTGAAATCTTTTTGCCTTCAGGAAACTGATCTGAAAATTTTCTTTTGCTATACTTTCTGGTCAATTATTGTACCAAAATTTTTTGTTTTATATAAACTGTGGAGTCTCATATAAAGTGATTATGCCTATGTACTGATACTATGTGTTGTGTTCATTAAATTTTAAGTTTATTCTAGCCATTGTATGTGATTTACTATGTTAATGGGGGAAGTTGAGTTTTATTTTAATGTTTGTTTCTAGGGATTAGCAGCTGAGATTGCAGAACTTGAAAAGGAAAGAGATCATCTTGAAGCTGAACTAAAAAGGGTCTCTCTCTCTCTCTCTTCTCTCTTTGTCACTGTTATTCGTGGTTATGCAGATTATATGTTAAAGGTGCATGTTGCTTTTCAGAAAATATGAATGTGGTGCAATTGCTCATTTATTTTCTTTGTGCTCTGTTGTAAATTTACTAGTGTTGCAATATGGTACCTTTGAGATAAACGGTTTCATCTCTTGCTACCAGATTATGTTTTCTTTATCATCTGCCACATGAAATGGCTTTGTTTTACTAATTCTAGCATGAATACTGTTGTTGCAAAACCATCTGAATGATGTAAATCTTATTTAGTGTTTTCATTTAGTTGATGATTCCTGTCTACACTGAGTATGACACAGATGAAATATATGGATTTTGTAACCTACCATCTCAGTTGTAGGGGGAGTGCTCAAGTAATCGTGTAGTTCAGGAACCTTCAGTGTTGGTGAATTTGTTTACTTAGTTCATTGGTTGTGAGCAGTTAAAGATTCATCTATGTGGTGTAGGTTAATATTACTTTGGCTGCTGCTCAAGCACGCCTTCGCATTGCCAAGGAAGAGAGGGAACAATTTGATGAAGCTAACAATCAAATTGTTGAGCACTTAAGAACAAAGGTTGATACTTCTCTTGGGATTTCTTTGGAATCCTAATAAGTTAATGTTTAGAGATTATTTCACAGTATACTGTTTCTACCCCTCTTATCAGTCAAATATCCAAATCATCATTTTCTAATTTGTTTTGTGCTTTGTAGGAAGATGAGCTTTTGAAATCCATTGCTGCATGTAGGGTAGAAGCAGACGTACTCAATACATGGATTAATTTTTTGGAAGATACTTGGGTTCTCCAATGCTCTTATGCAGAAATTAAGGATAAGCAGGTCAAGTATGTACTTTGATCATATTGTCATAGTTATATAACTTGACAGGATGAACATTATGAGATATTCTCTTATTTGTTTTTGTCTGCTTTACATCACTAGCTAAAATACTTACTTTTTGGGTGATACTTACTGCTGTTTTACACTTCAAGTGATGAGTTGGACAAGCATGAGGACTGTTTTGTGAAGTTGGCCATTTCCCTACTCTCTGCTTACAAGGTATTTGATTATTTTTTTCTAAAGAAATTGCAACTACTTTTATTCTTTAACTCTCTCTCTGTCTCCCACATTTTCTTTTTTTTGTTGCAACCATGTGTATTTATGCAGAAAGAGTTGGGGCCTTCTGTTGTTCGCATTGGAAAATTTGTGGAGAACCTAAAAAATCTGAGACAGGGGTAATGACATTCTGTTTGCACCAATATGGTTCTCACATATTTATGAAGTTATTTAATTCTTTTAACCTGTTGAAGTACCTCTAGGAAGGAATCTGGGTCGGATATTGAGGATTCAAAGGAATTGAACTCTAGGAAAAATCTTGGGGAATATCGAAACTTTGAAGCCAAGGTAGAAATGTGTGTTTTCAGTCGCGTTCAAATGTGCATATAAGAGTTTGCTTTTTATCATGTTATGATTTGTTATATAGTTTGAAACAGCTTACTAGGTCTACTATCATTTCACCCTCTCAAATTAATCAATGGGTATTTCCATCATGATCATGTTGAAAGTTTTTCTTATTTTTAAGTTCTTCCATGGTTTTCTATCCTAACATATTTTGTGGTGAAATTTTGTATACTAATTTAAATAAAAAAGAATTCGGATTTATAATAATTCGAATTTATAATATATTGGCATTTTTTTCATTCTTTGCTGGTGTAGAAATTTCTGCCGGCTTTTATGTTGTCTGTGTGGATTTGTTGCTTTCTTTCAGGTCATAACCACCTTCAGTGTGGTAGATAACATGAAAGAGCAATTTTATGCTCATCGGGGAACAAATTCCAGGTCTGATTCTCTGGTTGTGTTCATTCCTTTATTTCTTATACATGGTTGTTTGCTGTATTCCATATGACTGGGATACTCACAACCCTCCCTTTTAATGATCCAGGAAAGATGATGCTAGGGTTAGAGAGCTATTTGATGATATTGAGAAGTTGCGACTGGAATTTGAATCTATTGAGAGACCAAATTTGGAATTGGAGTCTCTGATCCCAGAGGCTGATGCTCCATCCAATGAGACACCACCAGGAAGTCCTTCCAACACCCCTGCACAGGGAACCACCACTGTAAAACCTAAGCTTGATGAGCATCCTGAGAAAACTACAATCATGGCAGAGCAGGCGCTGGACCCTGAAGCGGAGTTGGCAAAGTTGGAGTCTGAGTTTGGGAAGGTTAGTCAAGACTACCCTGGAGAAGAAATTGGTGATTGGGAGTTCGATGAGCTGGAAAGGGAGTTTAAATCAGGAGGTTCAGCAGCAAGCAAATAGCCCAAATTTGCTCGGTCAAATTAGTGATCCTTAATATACCAAAGCATGCATAAAGATGCTATAAATTTGTATCTGACCTCTCCAAAAGCTGCATTTTAGATTACAGGCTTTTATTTAACTTCTATGTAACAGTCGATGAAATGTTGATTTATTGATTCTTCTGTAAATTCTCAAAGTTGAATGCTGTAATGTGGAGTTGATGAAACAAATGAATGAAAGTGCTTTACATGGATGCAGATGCTAAATCTTTACGGTTTGGTTGACTTTTCTTTTGTTTCAATCACAGTTTGTTTGAGTGAAAAACCAACATTTCTTTGCTTGGAAGTGGAGGATGAGTTGCTGATGTCAAAGGGGACCCTCATGCTTCCTTGCAAAGGAATGAAGGAACCAAGTACAGAATTTGTGGTTCAGATTTTGGTAAATGTCTGGTGATTGTGAATCCAAGGGGAAACTGTCAAAGACTTAATGAAGTGGTTTCCTCTTCTGGAAGTTGGAGTTTGTTTTATCTTTAAAAAGAGCATCATCATTGTGCGGTGGCTCTTATGCATTCAACACAAGGGTACAGAAACTAGTGGCCTGGGAGCCTCCAATCTATAATCTCTTATAAAGGCAGCTTCCTGAAAAATGACTTGCCAAAAGGTATTTGCTCTAAGCTGTTTCTCAGTTGTTGCATTATCTACTTGTCAATTGCTGGTGGGCTTCCCGGCAAAGTCGCCCGAAATTTTTCTTACTTTATTGATTCTTCAACTAATGGTAGAACTTAATGCACTCTGATCCTGTGGGTGGTGGGCCATTAGATTGAAACATTTATGGTTATCCTTTGCCCGTAGGGCAAAATCTTAATCCAAAATCTCATTTTAGGAAAAATCCAAGATAAAACAGAAGTGGTCATTGGTGGTTTCAAACTAATAATATTATGTGCATAAATAATAAATATAAAATTATATATAAATAATAATATATTATTATATAATTAAATATTATTTTATTTTTTATTTAAATAATATAATCATAATGATATATCATTATTTCTATATAAATTTATATTTATTATTTGTATATATAATTTTATTAGTTTAAAAAATAACAAAACTGCTTAACAAGGATTATAATTATTAATGAAACCGTATACACAAAGAAAATATATAATTTTATATACATATAATGATATATCATTATTTGATTAAATATTATTTTATCTCTAATTTAAAACTATCTAATTATATGATAATATATTATTATTTATATATAAAATTATACACATTATTTTAACACATAATACTCCTCTAAGATTATTCACCAACATAAAACAGACGAAGGGTGAGTGAAGATTACAATTAATTATTCACGATACATTAAATTAATGAGTTTGAAGTATATATGTTTGTGTGAACATGTGGGTTTAGTCAAAATTAAGAAGAATATAGGTAATCACAGTGATAGAGTATGTTCTATCTACTTCTCATTGGTCAATTGTGTTCAGAAACTTCAGTAGCTTTCTTTACCCTCCTCACTCAATTGCAGAGAACAATATTTTATATTTCATTCTTAAGCTATGTTTCCAAGAGATGAAACTCATAACATTCCTAGTTTAATAATCCGAAGCTTATGGGTTATTTAACCAGTCTTATTTTAACATTTTTAAGTGTCAAACTCAACATTTTTTATATATTTTATTAATATGAGATTTATTTAGAGGTGTCACAAAACTCATACTTACCTGAAATTGGGATCATGCATGGCAATACACATGAACATGGCAAAAAATACTTGTTAGAAGAAACAGAGTTGGATGTGTTTTCTTATGCTTGTTTCAGAAAACTAAGCTATTTTGGGTTTTTGAATTAGTGATTCTAAAAGAAGGAAGAGAATCAACAACTTGAAATTTTATAAACAAAGGGAGTGTAAGTATCCAGCTTTGTAGACATTCCATCCACAATTCCCTTAAACCCACCAAGAAATGTTGGAGCATGTGTTGTTTCCAAATGAAATCAACAAGAATCAGAAAAGAAACAACTAAAGATGGACTCCATATTCATCAGTTTAATCGAGACAATCGCAATAAACAAATCATCTAAAGATAGTTTTTAAAAAAAAAAAAACCAGAAATCCAGTGTTTAATCAGTTTAGAGATGATAATCAAACCATATTAATGATGATGGTAATGAAGTTTCATCACAATTCTTCATTGATTAGTATCAAAATTAATCAAGGGATTTGTTCTGGTCCCAACAAATAATCAAGTCTTAATGATGTATAGTGAATGATAACCTTCCAAAATTGTTCATCAAGAAAGAAAAAGAAGGGCTGGGCTGGTACAATCTAATAATTTGTTACAAGAAAAACAATGAAAAATGAACCACAAAAATTCTAAGTCTAAAAAAAAATTCTGAAATGGGACAATGCTGGGCCATTTGGATAAAATTCCCATATCGTAATGTATTTTGTATTAATAAAATTATGTATATACACTTTTACGAAGATAAATAAGTACACACATGATAACACATCATGTGATGGGATATTGAGATAAGTTTGAATTAATAATAAAATAACACATAATTATATGATGACATATTATTCTCATATATATATATATATATATATATATATATATATATATATATATATATATATATATATATATATATATATATACATATACACACACATACCCATTTACCTAAAGCATGTACATATAACATTGCACATTTTATATTAGGAAACATTCAACATTCTGACAATAACACTTTCCTGTAAGGGTGATCTTCCCTTCATATCTTTCATCACAAACCTCCATAGAGGAGAATCATCATCTTATCTTCTCAACACTGAGTTTTTGAAATGGCTGTAAGCCTTTCATCTTATGAAAATGCAGATGATGATTACATTGACATGGAAGTGAGCTCATACTGCAATTTCTTTAGCAACTCCGTGGCCATGAACTCTCCTCCTCATCCGAGGGAGTTTGAGTTCCAAATGTCTTCAGCTTGTCTTGAGAGGGAGCCTTCAACTTCTCCTGCTGATGAGCTTTTTTACAAAGGAAAACTCCTTCCTCTTCACCTTCCGCCGCGTCTGCAAATGGTTGAAAAACTCCTGGAGAACACCAAAGTTGCATTTGATCAAGATTTATATAACACTCCTTTGGCAACTGCCCTCACCACACCAACTACAGCTAGTACCCCATTTGAGTCCTGCAATATTTCCCCCTCTGACTCTTGCCAAGTTGGTAGAGAGCTGAATCTGAACGAGTACTTCTTCGAGTACTCAGATGAAGTTAGTGGTTTTATTGGCGAAAATCAGGAGAAGTCCTGGACTAAAATGCTGAAGCTGATCAAACATTCTACAATTGGTTCAAAGTTGAAGGCCTCCAGGGCTTATTTCAAGTCTTTGTTTAGTAGATCTGGTTGCTCCAATGAGTCCTGTACGGCTGCCAGATCAGTTTCAAGTGAAGGACGAGTTTCAAAGGCTGATGAGTGTTTAAATAACTATGTGAATGTGGCAAAGAAAACTCCATCCGGTGTTCTAAGGAGAAGAACTGAAAAAGAGAAGATTACTGAAGATACTGCAAATTGCCATAGGAGATCATTCTCAATGGTAATCAAGCAACAGTCGACAAACAAGTCCTCATCCTCTTCATCGTCATCTGGCTCTTCTTCGTCTTCAAGCTCTAACGACTCTACCCGGTTCAATAGGCTCCAGTTTCTCAAGAGAAGTAGCAGCAGTGCTCATTCAGAGCTTGAGAATTCTATTCAGGGAGCAATTGCCCATTGCAAACAGTCTCAGCAGCTATTCTGTTCCAGAAAGACTTTAAGTGAAGTAAGGTCTCATTCATTTTCAACTACCATGATTACAGTTTGTAATGATCATTAAGGACCAAAACTTTGCAGGGGCTAAAGTTTAAAATCTTTTACTTAAGCACTCCAATTGCCCATATGCTTTGATTCAGGGGACAAAAAAAACTATCCATAATGCCCCGGAATTTTAGACCTCATCATCCTGTAGACGTTTCTGAAAATGCCCAATAAAAGTTCTTTTTCTTTTACAAGCATAATGAGTGCTTATGAATAAAAGGACATTCTAAAAGTGACTTAAACTTTCAAATCAACCATTTTAATGGCGAAAATTCAATTGTTTGCCTCCTAAAGAAACAAAGGGACACTTCTATGTCATAAATGGTTAAAAATTAGGAAAATTTTTCTTGGATCAAACATGTAAAACGTTTTTTTTTTTTAAAACTAAACATGAATGAACCAGGGCCCTCTGGTAAATGCACATTTGCACTATTGAATCAAGAAATAACATAATGTGTAATATGAAATCTTCAAATGCAGACAAGAAGCCTTTCAGGTGGCTGCTTTATCTTTATATTAGATTTTGGTAGTGGGTGTCACTCAACCTTAAAACTAAGTAACAATGTCTGTCAGATTTTTGACAGGATTAGAAACCATATAAAAAGAAGAAAAGAACGTAGTTAAAAAGGCTGATTTGATTGTTGTTAAGCACTTAGGAAGAACTCATAAACATATAACAAAAAAAGCACCATTTTATCCCACCCAACTTCCATGGATGACTCATTCGAATACCAGATGGAATACCCAATTGCAATCTCAATACTTGGAATTTTCAAGTGAACCCAGAATTTTGTATAGTAAAACTAAATTAGGTTCAAAGTTATCAGTTTGTTTGATGCTCTTTTTGGCTTGCCATAGATGATCTAATGTAGATAAAAATGTGAGACAATTATTATATTTATCTCTCCCGGGGCTATGTCCATTTTAGTCTAGATCATACAGTTTAAATTACTAGGATAGACGCTCTGATTTTGATATACATCACCTCAAGGAAGGATGCAATAGAAAATTCACTCATACACATAAGGACAGATTAGATAATTCACTCGTTTTTGCATAAAGATATTAAAATAAAATTATATGTATCTATTTTAAATACACAAATAGATACACACTTGATATGTGTTATTATATAATTAACTAATTTTAAATTAATAATAAACTAATATTCAATTATATAATAATACATATAAATATATATTTATTTGTTTAAAATAGATATGTATAATATTACTCAAAATGTTATTCCATGCTAAAGATTGGATGAGTGATTGCTAGTTGGAGTAGGGCTGGACTCGAGCCGAGCCAACTTGACCTCGAGCTCGGCTCGGCTAGATCGAGCTCGAGCCGAGCTCGATCTGGCTCAGGTTGGCTCAGTAGATTTTTTTAAAAAAATTTTTATACAAAAAGACGTCGTTTTGATCCATATATATACACAAAACGATATCGTTTTGATATGAAAAACGAACTGAATCGAACCATAAACGAGCCGAGCCGAACTCGAGTCGGCCATAAATAGACCGAACCGAGCCCGAGCTGGCTAGTGCTTGAAAAGTGATGTAACTTGATTTGGGCCAAAACTCATATGGATTGAAGAGCCTGATTGGTTGGGTTTTATAATTGTTAAGGGGTCTATTCAAACATAACTAACAACTCATATCTTATATCCATTGTTGTATGTTAGAATTTTAGAATTTTCTAATGGGTTCCTTCATTCAAATTGATTAAAATAAATATCATTAGCCAAATGGATTCCATATCATCACCATCATTTTGTGGGGTTCTTTTCTTTTCTTTTTTCCCAAAGAAGAAAAAGATCACTGTCTACTTGATACCCTTACCAAATTTCAATTATTCCATTTGCAAACTTTATGTAGTTACCCATGAGCCTAAATCATGCCTTATCGTTTAATTTATGCATTTTTTTGTCTGCCTTCCACGGATTATAATTAGATTGGTTCTTAATAATATATAGGATTCGGATCAACATTGATAGTTTTCAAGTGGAAGAGCATATAATTTTTTCTCCAATTATTGTCTCAATTCATATGTACAGCCGTCTTGGTGGAGCCATTTTGCTTGTGAATTATTACATCTTTCATGTTCATTCTTCAGGCCACATGAAAGGACTGGAGCCCAAACCGGTCAGTTTTGCAGTCAATGAAGCAGTGTCTTCTGTATTTTTTGAAAAATCCACCTCCAGAGGCCACCCATTTATCAAATTTGCTACTTTCCATTAGACAATAGGAGTACTGCAGGAAATTTGTCACAACAATTGCATACGATTACTGTGCATGTAGTTTCTGAAACCATTAATCAAATTACAAATATTCATTTCACAGCAATTCCAGGCGCGCAACTCCGAGGATCAGCTTCATCTGATGTACTATTTGATAGTGGTAGCGAAAATGGAAACAGATATAGAAGCACAATATTATTATCAATAATGCATCACAATTCAGCAACAAGACAACAACCGCGACCAACTTCCTTGTTTCTCCACCTGGGAATGTATAGCTTTCCTGTATGAATATACATAATGCTAAGGCAACGTCCCACATTTCTCGTTTATCGGCTAAAGGAAGTGGCAACATCAGCAGTTCTGAGTTTGCCATTCTGTCAGAAAGGAATGCAGGGAATAGAGAAGGCACACTGAAAAATTGGCCAGATCAGAAATATTATGATTAATATTAACTTCTACAATTTTAAGCAAGTGATGTCTGAACACCTTTTTCATACTAGTTTGATTGCATCTATTCTCTACTACCATAAATGTTCTCAAATGGTACAAGTCCACATTCAGAGAGCATAAATTCGATCAATTTCAGAATTGGAGAAGTCGGAGTGCGGCCATGAGCTGGATCCACTTCTCATTCTCGCAGATTTCTTCCTTAATCGATTCCTCTTAGATTTCACTACATAATAAGTCATGGTGCCAAGAACCCCAGCCATTATCAATCCCCCGACGGCTGTCACCAAAATGGCTGCCCATTCATGTCGCCGACCAACAACTATGTATGAAGAGGCCATAAATGCCACCGAGGTGCAAACAGAAGCCAACCACATCAACTTGTTGATCACCTCCACCACCCGTTTCTCTGCTTTCGTCTCACCTCTAACTAGAGTGATTTGGACAACGACAACAGCCAAAGATGTGAAGAGTGCAAGTGCATTGAAAATAAAAAAGATCTTGAAAGAGGCACGGTGAACCACTACAGCCATTCCATCATTATCATCCCCACCAGGCACAGTAAATATAGCTGCAAAAGCAACCGTGGCAAATAATACAGCCACCACAGTCACTGAATTAGTGGCATTGTTGATCCCTTCCCGATGGAGCTTCCTGAGCTCTTTAGAAATATTACTAACATTTTTGTTGGTTCTTCTAGTTTGTTCTAACTGAGTGTGAACATCTTTCTTGATCTGAGTCACAGTTTTCCTCAACTCATCCCTAGGCTGATTCAGTTCATTAGCTCTGACAGCACCATAGCGAGAAAGGCAGTCCTTTATTTCTGAGGCTTCTTCAGATAGGGGAAGCTCTTCAGCAATGTCAAGAGCTGTTTTGTGGTCTCTGGTTAGTGCATTAACATTGGTGTCAGGAAGGGATAACAGCTCACTCACGATCTGCAAGGAAAACAGGAGGTTCAATAAGAAAGGTAGTTTGTATATAAATTGCCAGGGATGCTTCCATATATTAATGGATTCATGGACGAGACTGACACAAAATAACAGTGTTCTTGCACACATCGTACATCTGCCAGAAAAAGTTCTAGTCACACAAATCCAATTCAACACATTCAGGTGAAAAAAACAAATTTAATCCCTTTAGCCAATTAATTCAGTTATATGTACTCATAAACTCTAATTTCAAGTTACATCATGCTCTATTAAATAGACATGACAATTATAAAACATTCAATGGGATGCAGAAAATGGACCTCTGCAAGAACAAAATCTAAAGATAAGCATGCTGCATCAACTATAGGCACCACTTCTAGTTTATAAGAAAGAAAAAACATATATATACCTCTACTCGCTTTTTTCTGGTGGCTACATGTAATGCAGTGTTACCAAACTTGTCTGGAAGCATTACAATAGCAGCATCAGCCTCAAGAAGCAGTTTCACCACCTCACAGCTCTGCCCTTTTACAGCCATGTGAAGTGCAGTCTGTCCTTTCTTATCGGTCCTTCGTGCCAATTGTGCATCTTTGCTGAGTAATGCTCTCACTACTTCTACATGGCCTGGTCTGGCAGCTAGATGCAATGCATTTTTCCCATTGGATCTAGCTATCTCTAATAAGCTGCTATCCTTTGACAGCAATTCATTGACTACAGTTGCATGTCCTCTTGTAGCTGCAGATATAAGCGGCGTTGCATTTGATGGGCCAAACGTTCGGCTTAAGCTGGGATCATGATCTAGTAACACTTGGACAATTGCTGCAATAAAAAAGAATAATTATTAGTTTGAAGCCCCAGTCATGTAGGAAGATTTTTGCAACCAGTAATGTTTCTCACAAATGTAGAGAAAAACCATCACCTCAGTCCTTGAAAAAGAACAAATCATAATCTAAACTCCAATGGTAGAGGACAGTAGAAAGCCACCTTCGCACATTTTCTTATCTTTAATTATAATCTGATCTCCATAATGAGTAAATATAACAACTCATAACTTTGAATTGTGCTATAGCAATTAGCAACCTCTCCATTAATAATTGTATTTAAAGAGATATCTGCTATGAATTTTCATAACAGAACAACAAACTCTCCTCCATCAACCATTAAGCCACTCATTATAACTGACAAGCAAATAACTGTTTAAAGTTTACAAAATGAAAACCAGCTACCACCTTGTCATTTAGGTTACTAAACTCCTTATGACGAAATAAAAGCTCAAGGCACAATTAAACCTTTCAACCTTATGCTATTTTAGAATACTCAAACTTGCCATGATAAAGTAAAAACATGGAATAAACAGAATTACCATGATGCCCTTGGATCGCAGCAATATGCAAAGGGTCAAGCATGGACTTATTCTTCCTTGTAAGACCCTCTTTGGTCGAATACTTCAACAACTCCTTCACAACTTCTATATGCCCCTTCTCAGCAGCTGTAAATAGTGCAGTTTCCCCCAGCTCATTCACCTCATTCACAACTGACGCCCTTATCTCCGCAACTTCTGCATCAAAATCAGCCCCACTTAAGGTCCCCACAATTTGGGAATCTATGTCGGCAAGGATCTGTTTAACTGCCCCTAAATCTCCACGCTGAGCCGCCAAATGCAGCTCAGTGTCATTGTGACGACCTGTTACTTGTTTCACATACTTCTTTTTTCCTGCTTGGTCTATGCGTTTCCCTGAGTTGGACAGGACCAAAGCTGGTGCTGTTGCTGAAGAAGGTGAAGGGGATGGCGAAGGTGTAGGTGATGGCGTCTGTGAAGGCTCCCAAAGAGAGTTTTGACTCAACTGAGGAGTCACTTGTCCTTTTTCAAGATCTCTCCCAGCTTCTGAAAACAATCATCACAATTGATTTAAAAAAAAAAAAAAAAACGAAAGTAACTACTCGAGTTTGTTAATATCAAGGACTATAGTTTAATTTCAATAAACTATATATATACACTTTGAATATACAAAATGGATATCCAAATGATATACTATCATGTAATTAGATATATTTAAATTAAGAATAAAATAACGTCCAATCACATAATAACATATCATTTATGTATTCATTTTATGTACTCAAAATGTGTACATATAGCATTACTCATTTAATTTTGCTCAAGTTATTGTTCTCTTTAACCATGAAACTCAGAAAATTTCCTAACCCAAAAACACAAAGTTGAACTGGAGATAGATAACCACACAATCAATCAACCTCTAGGCTTCTTTAGCTCAAAATTAATCGATCATATATTCTCACAAGCACTAAACTTTTTTTATGGCTCCAATCAAGATAAGATCAATCAACTGGACAAACGAGAGAACCAAACATCCAAGAATCTAATTAAAGAAAATCCCTCCCTCGAACTATTTGCAGCAGAAAAAATTAAATTCTAGATCAAAAAGTTAAATTATAATATTTAGTTATATTATTTCAGCCAGATTCACGTTAAACTACAATCAGTATATGTAAAAGAATCTTTTAAAATTAAAAAACAGAAATTAATTTATGGGCATCGGGTCTTTACCTTCTTCAATAGATGAGGTCATGGTTGAGCACTGAAACGAAACGAAAAACAAAAAGAAAAGTTACAAGAGAAAGAGAGCCGGAAAGAGGAAGAATGAAGAAACAGGAGAGAGAAGGAAAGTGGGAGGAAGGAGGGGTGGTGGAAATTGAGTTGAGTGATGACAACTGATAAGACTGATGGCCAAAGGCGGAAAACAGATTTTCGACTTTTGTTGTTATTTATTTATTTTATTATTATTATTCCCTCCACGTCAATCGACTGACTCGAAACTTTATCTTTACAATTTACAGGCCATCCGCCAGATTATTAATTAATTGATGTGAAAATTATTCATTTATTTACAAAACAATCCATTAAATAATTAAAAAAAATTCCAAACATAAAAAAAAATGAATTCAATTTTTTCAAAAAAATATCAAAATTAAAATTAAAATTTATAAAATTTAATAATTATTAAATTAATTATTAAATTTAAAAATTTATCATATTTAATATAATTAATTCTAACTTAATATAATAATTTAATTTGAACAAAATTTCTTCTTAATCAAGGGAATTTTTTTATTATTTATAAAATTTTTACAATTGAAAATATAATATAGATAGAAAAAATAAACAGATTTATTTCTGGTGAATTGTTGGTACGATAAAAGAGATGGGAAGAAAGAAGCAATTACTCCACCCGGTTTTGAATAATGTTGAAGAGGATATTGCAATTGAAGAAAATTACGTACACTGAAAATTAAATTGGTTTTTATTGTTAAAATTGTATTCCAAGTACAGAGCAAAAATCATGGCCTGGCCAGACTTTTGAGAAGTTCTTCCCAAAGGCGGTGTTGAATGAGCGGGGCCAGTCTGCCGACACGGGTAATCCTTTTCGGCCAGACCCATGTAGGTCTAGCACAAAAATCCTTTAATCGTGCCAGTCTTATGAACTGAACAAGTCTTGGCCCTGGCTATGAATCAAGGCACCTGGGCCGGCCCGGTAGAAACTGACAAACAATTTTTAATTAAAAAATAAAAATAACCCAACACAAAAACGCCACCAAATGTCAGGCCTTAACACGGCTCATGTGCTTAACGTTGCCCGTTGGATGGTGCCAGGATCGGCCCAACACACTGCCAACTGCTACCTCTCTAGTTCTTCACACGGCCTTGGGTCCCTTGGAAGCTTATGAATTTTTTACTTGGTTAATCAAAATTTGATTTTAAAGATTTGAAATGACTAGATACTGCAGAATCACAGATTTTGGATAAGCTTAACTTGACGATAACCGGGCTTGTTGGTTTTGTTATTGGGACATTTGGGCTTGCATTGATGACTGGAGATGTTGATTGAAAACTTTCCGTGGGTACACAGCCACAGAAGAGTCAAACAAACAATTATTTTATCTTAAATAGAAGATAAATAGGTACAAAGAAGTTCGAACTAGAATTTGTCGGGAAACCCTCTTCCAAAGTTGGCGTATGCCGCTTTCAGCGGCGAGCACACGGTATTTTATAGTTAAAGACCAAGGAATAGTTCGCTCTGCGCTCATCGCAGGCTCTGTACATTCTGCTACAGTAGCAACCATGTATTATATATATCTGGCTCTTGCAGAGATTTTCGTGTGTTCCCGATGTGGGACCTTGGTCTCTTAAAGGTTTGCTTCCTCAGTCTCCGACTACTCCATACACTCCGTATTCGCAAAGTGTCCACTTCTCTCTGGTCAGGACTAAATAAAATATTTGTCATTATTTAAGGGCTGCACCACCAAATGATCCCATCCATCAACGAATTAAATTATAAACATCAAAGTATCTGCGACAAAGGCTTTAAATAAATACGGTGTGGGGCAATCTGGTCCTCACACCTTAAATTTTAAAAATCGAAATATTTATTTATTTTTTAAATTTTATTATAATTATTTAAAATAAAAATATCATTTAAAAATAAAAATTTATTTTTCATCTTAATTCTAAAATTTATTTATTTATTTTAATTTAGTTTAAAAAAATTATTTTTTATTTCATCATTTAAAATTTTCATATTTTATAATTAATATACATCCCCTTCAAAATTTAAAACATTATATTTATATTTTAAAAAATATATCTTTTTTTTTTATAACTATTTTTTTTGATAATTCACTCTAGTGATTTTACAACACAAAAACCACCCAAAATTGGCTAAAGTAATCGGATTTATCGTACATGTCTATACGGCAAATTACATAGACCTGTGCATCGGTTTATTAGAATTTTATAGGATTTGAAGATGAGCTAAGCAAGCTAGGGTTGATCTTATAGAGTGGTTAACAATTTAATGATGTCGATATGAATTTTAATTGAGGCACCAAGAACTGTACGGTCATGATCAATGCTTTCTGGTTAAGTAGGTAGCAACAGGCTCAAGTCTAACATGAATTAGGCAAAGGTTTAATGGACTAAAGTAAATTAACCTCCTTTGAAAAACCTATTGAAATGTTAAAAAAAAGAAAGAATCAAAGGTTATTAAAACAGGTTAAATATTATGATTTAAAAAAAAAAAAAGACATAAATTTGAATCTTTTTTACACCTATAAAAATTTAAAATTAATTATCAATAAAAAACTATATATATATTTGATTAATGATTAATTGAACTTAATTGGTAATTGGCATACAGTTCATTATGATAAAATAATAATTTTCTGTTGAATACATAAATAATGTCTCCATTAACAGAGACCAAATTTTATCTTTATTGTTGATCTAAATACAGCTTCAGAGATAGGGTTTTAATTGACCATCATCACCTTGGAAAATGGCAAACCTGAAAAGGAAATAAACTAAACCAGCAATTCTGGCTATGGCGTCTAATTATGAAACTTAACGAAGTTCAAGCAGTCGTCGTTGAGCCAACTGTATTTCTCCATGAAAGGGTTAACAGTTGATTTCGGAGGATAGCGGTCTATGCAATCTTCCCACACGTTGGGATCTTCCAAGTTCTTCATCACTTCCCAGACGCAGTTGTTGCACTTGAAGCCAGCTCCGACGCTCACCATCAGGATTTTATCGCCTTTCTTCAGCCTCTTTTTAGCCTCCATGTAGCCCAGAACATACCAAAGGCCACCGGCGGAGGTGTTTCCGAATCGGTGAAGCGCCATTCGAGATGGCTCTAAATCATATTCGTTCAACCCTAAACTCTTCCCAATCCCGTCAATAACAGCTCTTCCTCCAGGGTGTAAACAGAAGTGATCGACTCCCGTTTTGAGATTCAAGCCTGCGCTGGCTGTGTCAAAGAAATTAGCAGCGGCGCCTTTGGTTTTTCTGCGTCGACTGATGATTACATATCGAATTAGCTCTCTCAGGGGGAGAATTTTGGGTACTAGAACCTGGAGGTTCATGGAGAAAGCTATAGCAGCGGCTTTTGGTAGGGCTCTGGTGAGAAGAAAGCCTCGGTAGCCGAGTTCATCTTCTTTCTGAAAGCAGCATCCGTATGCTTCATCGTTTGCGCCGATATGGGTCCTCACTGAATGGTTTAACTTCATGATGGCTTTGTGCTTTAACAATCTGTTGTTTGTTAGCACCATGGAGCAGCCACCTAAGCGGAAGAGACAGTTGGAGAGCATCATGGATTTCTCTTTGCCGCAATACCAGTTTGGAGCAAGAGATTCAGAGCTAACAACAACGGCAATGGCGGATTTGTACGACTTGAATAACTGTTGAACAAGGTCAACCGCTACAAGACTTGCACTGCAACCCATGCCGGCTAAATTGAAAACCTTGACATCAGCCCTCATCTTGTATCGATTCATCACGCGAGCTGAGAGAGAAGGAAGGCCAGGCAGCAGCGACACATTGACGACGAGAATATCAACACTAGAGGGAGAAATTTGAGTCTCCTCAAAGACGCGATCAAGCGTGTTAAACATAATATCATCGATCTCCGAAAGAGCATCGATTAAAGAAGGCGATTCTTCTCTTCCTGCAATGACATTTTTGGGGCAATATGTGTGCTCTCCGAGGCCTGAATTCACAATGGTTTGTAGGAGAAATCTGAATTCTTCCAAGCCTAAATTCTTGTTTCTGAAAACAATTTTTGCGCTCGACCCAGTGTCGAGCCTGGCATCATCGGTTGCTTTGTAACACTCATAGGCTAACATATAGCAACAGCGGTCTCTTCTTCGAGATACCAGCTCACAGAGATGAAACACAAGGTAAAGAAGAGATAAAAGATACGGTAGTACAATTAAAAACTCCATGGAAACACAGAGATCAGAAGGAGTATTTCTAATTATACAAGAAACTGATGCTGCTTGTACATCTATTTATAATACAAATAAATAACAGCGATGGAATATTTTTTTCTTCTCAATTATGACAACTGTGCATTTCACTCGGCGTTGACTTAATAACTTTCTGCTTTATCTATTATTTTACCATAGAAGTAGGGCTGCGCATGGTTCAGTTCAATACAATTTCAAATTTTTTTTAAGCCAAATTGAAAACATAATTTAAACAAAATAAAACTATTTTAGGGTTTGAAAATTTTGCTAACCAAACTAAACTAAAAATATATAATTTAATCTAGTTTAGATTACAATTTGATCCTACTAAAATCATTTATTAATAAATAATAATTAAATTATCGTTTTCTATAATATAAAATAAATATGTAAAGTAAATATAAAATATATATACAACAATAAAATTATGTGCATCCACTTTGGGTACACAAATATATACACATTTATATGTGTCATCATATGATTGGATAATTTTGAATTAAGAATAAAACAATAACCAATCATATGATAATACATATGAGTGTGTATGCATTTGTGTACCCAAAATAGGTACACATAGTATTACTCTATATACAATAAACATAAATAAAATAACAAAAAATATAAAAAATGAATTATACACTTAATTATTTATTAAAAAAAATTTATCAAATATGATTACATATACATATCTATTTTATAAAAATACAATTTATAATTTGATTTGATTTAAAAAATATTTAAACGATAAATTATTTTTTAAAAATATATCAATTTAAATTAAACTTTTTATAAACCACACCTAACTAGTTTGTAATTTTTAAATAATTAGATTAAACTTTACAATTTAAATCGGATTATACGTATTTCTACCTACAACTACGTTCTCAACTACATCTACGTATGTTCAATCACATTTCTAATTATTATACAGCCTGTACTTTTCAGTTGAAAATTCAATTCAATTCATGGCCCTATCATTTTCTGGGGAAGATCTTGTTCCCATGCGTCCTTGTTGAGTTTGGTGGGATATATATGGATCCATGTCCAATGGGGCCAAGATTTCCTCCAATTGCATACTAAAATAAGGCCAAAGGACTATTTCCCACCCAAGTTTTAATATAAAGATACATACATATTTATACGATTTGAAAAACTTAAAATTTTACCTATAGATTCACTACTGATGAAATTGTGCATTAAAACTAAGAGTAAAATCGTTATTTTATTAATAATATTAAAAAATATATAATCTTGTTTCATTCACCTCAACCTCAACTTTAAAAAATAATATTTTTTCCCTAAACCTTAAGGTTTGTTATAAAATCTGGCAACAGTAATGGCGGTTGTCACTGTCTCCACCTTTAGTGTGGCAAAGAAGGGAGGCACTCAACTATGAATTGTTTTCATCATCGAAAAAGAGATAGAGACAAATCTATCTTGTCTCTTCATCGAAGAAGAAACGAAGACGATTCGTCTCTGTCTCATCTCATCGTTGAGAAAGTTTCGTCTCTGTCTCATCTCTTTGTCAAGAAAGAAATGAAGACAATTTGTCTCAATCTCTTCTTTATTAACGGAGATAAAGTTTTTCGTTTTTATCAATGTCATTGACCGTTTCTCCCCTCTATTAGGCTAAAAATAGAGACAGTATCAACCATCGTTACTATTGTTACAGTTTGTAGTGGATTTGGGGGTTGGGGAGATTTTATTTTTTAAAGTTGAGGTCAGGGATTAATTGTAAGTTTTCAAAATCTGAAAAAAAATATATATATATATATATTTTAATATTATTAATAAAATAATAACAAAAAAAATTTAATAATAATTAATTTATGGGTGAAATGTTGGGTTTTTCAAAACCATAGATATGACTTTGACAACATATCAAAATTTGGATGGGACATTGGCCACTAAAATAATATAAGAGGGCTGCTTTAGAGGGAGAACAGACTGACGCCAAGCAACATTTATTCGAGCTGCCAACAGAAATTTAATGGCGTTGAAACTGACTTTGCTCATCAAACATGGTGCTATTTATTACAATGCAACGTTGACAGGATGAAAACGTTTTCAATTATATAATTAAGTTTTTTCTTTGTATATTAACAGGAACTTGTCAATGTTGAATTGATGGATCAATCAAAAATATAATAATTAAATTTATAATTATTATATTAAATATAATAAAAATATAAATTTAATTTTTTTTAATTTTAATATTTCGATAATTTTATTAATTCTTGATTTATTTTTTGGATGTTTTTGATGTAAAACTTGTCATTGAGAAGGCAAATATAATTTAAAAAGTGGGTTGAAATCGGTGACATTGGAGACTCGTTTATCTTAATATATGTTTAAATTTATTATTAAAATTAAAAATAAAGATATTATTTAATTATTTTAAATTTATTTATCTAATAAATACTAGTAAAATTTTTAGTTATTAAAAAAATATATTATTTGATTAAAATATTAAAAATTTATTATATATTTATTTTAAATTTAAAAAATAAATATTTTTTCTCAAAAAGTTTATCCCTCCTTCTCTGACAACTGTCTTCATTCTAACCGACGGTCAACTTTCCCGAAGCCTTCCCGAAACCAACCGGACGACAACCATTATTTTGGGATGAAGATAAGTCTTCAAATCTTCATCAATATAATTAAAAATGTGGATTGGGAAAGGTGAGAGTGGAGGTCTATTTAATAATAATAATAATGTTGGTCATAAATTTCTTCCTCAATTATAGAATTGTCTGAACAATTAATTAATTTCGCTGTGCCATGTGATGGACAGAAACAAAAACTGGGAAATCAACAACAAAGTCTACCCTAATAAATACTTTGACAAGTTGCACTGCAGCTTCCATCAACAATCACTTGTAGTCAATTCAAGCCCAATTTTACTCAGATAAACAGACCACGAGGCCAACTTATATTTTATGGGCCAAAAGACTTTTTCCAACCCAAGGTACTGTGAAACTCTAAACTCTCACCCACTAACTTTCAAAAACCTAAACATCTACCTACAATCAATTTTTCGTTAAAAATTTCAATTAACGTTAAGAGTAAAATCATTATTTAGTAAAAAATTAAAGTTTCATCACAAACTCTCCCCTATATTTAAAAACTTACATTTTACCCCCAACCCAAGGTTTGAAAAGTGGCAAAAATCCCCCTTAGGGTTTGTTCCTCTTCCTCCGATGCTGATTTCTCCTTCCCCGACAGTTGATCGTCCTCCCTTCCCCCCTTATCTCTCCTCCGGTCTCTCTCCCTAGCCTCTTCGATAGTCTTCGATCGGAGACGACTCAGACAAAGATGAGCAGTCTTCGTTTGAGACGAAAACACGTCGTCTTTGTTCGCGTCTTCGTCTCTCTAACGAAGATCGATCGTCTTCATCTAAGAGACGAAGACGACATGTCTTCGTCCAAATGAAGATCGCTCATCTTCGTCTCTAGTTGAAGACGGTTAGAGAGGCTAGGGAGAGAGATCAGAGGAGAGATAAGGGGGGAAGAGAGGACGACCAACCGTCGGAGAAGGAGAAATCGACGTCGAAGGAAGAGGAACAAACCCTAGGAGGGTTTTTGCCACTTTTCAAACCTTGGGTTGGGGGTAAAATGTAAGTTTTTAAAGATAGGAAAAGAAATTGTGATGAAACTTTAATTTTTTTTGCTAAATAACTATTTTACCCTTAACGTTAATTGAAATTTTTAACGAAAAATTAATTATGGGTAGGTGTTTGGATTTTTAAAAGTTAGTAGGTGAGAGTTTCAAATTTCACTGTACCTTGGATGGGAATAAGTCTTTTGGCCTATTTGATGTGATCCTACTTTTTAATAGATAAATGAATAACTAAAACTATCGATAAAACTTATATTATCTATATTTAATAATAAAAAAATTATTTATATAATTTTATATATAAATAATAATATATTATTATATTTTTAATATTTTTTATTTTTAATTATATAATAATATATTATTATTTATATGTAAAATTATATACCAAATACTATCCACTTAATAATACATTTAAAAAAAACTGCCACGGAACCATTTATAATAGGACAGATATTTGACTTAACTGATGTTTATAGCCATAACCACCTAATAAAGACGCATCATATCAAATTTATTGGACGGTTCATTATACGTCATTGATTAGATGTATCTTTATAGGCCCAATGACTTACTTCCACTCCAAAGTAAGGATAAACTTTGTCTAGCGTCCTCTTTGTTCATTGTCGGCCCCCACAGCCGAGCTGATATCATCTTTCCTAAACAACGAAGATGTGAACAATTATTGGGAATCATCAATAATGATTTGTGGGTTTCCCCCTATCTAGGGTTTTTTCTCTATTAAGAAATCGCACCAACCTATAAATCAATCATTTCTCTTTGTTAATACGTGTGATTCTCGATGATTGTCGACCAACCTACAAACCATTTCCAATGATTATCTGAGTTTCCAACTTTAGAGATCACACCAAACCCACAAACCATTCCCATCATTTTTCGTTGTCAACATTGGCTCGACTGTGAGGGCGATGACGAACGGAAAGGACATCGAAAAAGTGAAGTTCAATAGAGGGTAAAACTAAAGTTTTTAAAAGTCTTAGAGGTGGCTAAAATGGGAGAAAGATGGAAACCCTAGATTGGAGAGAAATGTAATTTTTCAAAAGTGAAAAACTTTTAGTAGATGTGAAGATGTTAATTTTTAAAATCTAAAAGAAAATTATTATAAAATATATTTTTTAATAATATTATTAAAATAATAATTTTATCCCTAATTATAACTAAATATTTTAACAGAAATTAATTTATAGGTAAGATTTTGGGTTTTGAAAGTTGACAAATATGAATTTAGAATTTTACTATACCTTAGGTGGGAATAAGTCTTTTGGCCATCTTTATATAATAAAACTATATGTATAGTCTTTATATATAATTTTATATATAAATAATGATGTGTTATTATATAATTAAATATTATTTTATCTTTAATTTTTAATTATATACCATTTATATGATTTGTGCTCACTATCGGGGATTCAAATTTTTTATATAATATTTGAAAGCTCCTATATCACTATATTCTATAGTTCTAATATTTAAATGGATAGATTATGCACTAATTTTTTGCTAGCTTCAGATCAAGTTAAATGTATTTTATAATGAATCAATAAAAAAAAATTATTTTTATTGATTAAATCAAAATTAGTGACATTTAATCACTGATTTTGATTTAATAGAAATGTAATTATTTTTATTGACACTGATTAAATGTCACCAAGTTAGTCGATTGACATTTCTATTAAATCAAAATCAGTGACATTTAATTCTTACATAAATAAATAATTGTAATAGTTAATGATGATTTGTAGAGAACGTCCCACCACTACTTTTATATTTTTAATATTTGATTTTAATTTTTTAATTATTTTTTTTATATAACTATTGGTTTTAATGAGTTTTATCATTGTTTTTTATGATTAAAATTGTGAAAGGAAGTTTGGGATTTACATGAATATAAGTGTTTTTTTGTTCAGCTCAGAAATCATTCGTTTCAACGCATGTATCATCTCCCACACAATTTATATATAGGATAAAAATGTTATAAACAGTCTAACAGATATTGTCCGTTTTGGGTTTCAGGCCCTCACAGCTTTAAAACGCATCTATTAAGTTAAGGACTTCTGACCTCTGCTTATATACAAGCTCAGTAGACAGAACATACAAACTCAGTAGACATAACATGAGAGATGTGGGACTTCAGATCACAACACACTCGCTATCGTGCGGATAACGTGTTATAAACAGCCCAACAGATATTGTCCGTTTTGGGCTTCAGACCCTCACGGTTTTAAAACGCGTCTATTAAGTTAAGAGCTTCTGACCTCTGCTTATGTACAAGCTCAGTAGACAGAACGGGAGCGATGTGAGATTTCAGGTCACAACAAAAAACAATTAATTAAACACACACTTAAAATACATTAATTATCTTTAACTTTTTTTTTGAACGAAATAAAACATTTTAATTGTACTAATAACAATAACTATTTATACGGAGTTATCACTAAAATTGATGTTTCTGTTATAAACAGTCCAACAGATATTATCCACTTTGAGCTTCAGACCCTCACGGTTTTAAAACGCGTCTATTAAGTTAAAGGTTTCTGACCCCTGCTTATATACAAACTCAGTAGATAGAACGAGAGCGATGTGAGACTTTAGGTCACAACAGTTTCCTCTATTTTTAATTTTCAATGAGGTGAACAATCTTTGCTCCTCAATCATATATCTTTCTGTCTAAATATTATTTTCTTGATTATTTTTTACTTTTAATTTCAAGATATACCTACAAAAGAAATAAAATTCTATTGGGTACTCTATTTGTTTTGATGGATTTGGTTTAGCTATAAACATCCTTTTACAAATCTAAACCTTTTTTAATATCAAATTATTTGTCTTTAAGATGTACATAGTTCGGTTTGGTATTGTTCGAAAATATTTTCAAACCAAATTGAAAAAAAACCCATTTGGAGAAAAATTTCAAACTAATCTAAACTATTTTAGATTTGAAATCAAATCAAACCAAACTAAAAAAATAAGATTTAGTTATATTTGAATATATTAAAATAAAATTAATTGAATTATAATTTTATAAAACATAATATAAACATATAAAATATATACATAATATACATATAAAAATAATAATAAAATAAATATAAAAAAACAAATAATTCACATAATTACTTATTAAAAAATTTGTTAAATATAATTATATATATTTTAAAAAATAAAACACGATTTCTAGTTTTATTTAATTTAAAAATTACCTAAATTATAATTAAAATTAAAAAAAATATTTTAAAAACTTTTCAACCTAAATCAAATCATTATTTTTTAATTATTCAGGTCCGTTTTATCATTTAAACCGAATTTTGTGAATCCATATTTGTCTTTCCAAATTGTAAGTATGTCCAACAAGATAACAATAGATGCATATTAGAGGATTACCTCTGATCCACTTCTTTGTTTAGTCAACTTCGTTCGTGATCCGAACGAAAAAAATACAGATCAGAGATTGTCTTCCAAGCTCCAGAAGAAGAAGAAAAAGAATGGGTTCACTTCCGTACGGCGACGTGGAGAACAGTCTGAGAGCATTGGCTGGTCGGGCCGAGGGTTTTGGAAGATTCGCCATGGGCGGGCTGCACGGGCCGCTCTACTTCGTCACAAATTTATCCGGTTCTCTTCTCTCTCTAATTCTGGATACCTTAATTTTGCAGAATTATGTTGCTTTTTTAGATAGAGTTGTCACGATTCAAATTAGGATTTTCATTGTTTAACTATCAAATGTCTCATTATGATCTTTATCTGGATTTTTTTGCTTTTCTTGAAAGGCCAGTGCCAAAAGTTTTTTAGTTTATAAGATACTTGTTAACATAATCTCCATTAAAAAGTTTGAAAATGTTGTGAGAAGTTTTATAATGGGCTGATCTAAGAATCTTTTGACTCTGTGTCGTAACGAAATTTAATGGAATTTATATATGATACCTCACATTTGTCAAAATAATAACTTTTTGATACCTGTAAGAGAGTGTTTTTCATCTCTTTCATTGCTTGTGGTTAACAAACTGACTATTTGATTTTATTTGTGTGTTTATAGATGATGGTCCAGGATCACTTCGGGAGGGATGCCGGAGAAAAGAACCATTGTGGATTGTTTTTGAAGTTTCAGGTACAATTCATCTTGCTTCATACTTGAGTGTATCATCTTATAAGACGATTGATGGCCGGGGCCAGAGAGTTAAGCTTACCGGGAAAGGGTTGAGATTGAAGGAATGTGAACATATAATTGTATGCAATCTAGAGTTTGAAGGTGGTAGAGGACATGATGTTGATGGCATTCAAATAAAGCCAAAATCTAGACACATATGGATAGATCGATGCAGCCTTAGTGATTTTGATGATGGGCTCATTGATATCACGAGACAAAGCACCGATATTACAGTTTCTAGGTGGGTTCTTGCTTATTGGATGATAAGACCTAAAATATTGTGATCAATACTGGGTTCTGATCTACTTGCTCCAAATTTGGTGGAACAGATGTTATTTTTCTCGGCATGATAAGACAATGCTTATTGGAGCAGACCCCTCTCATGTCGAAGATAGATGCATTCGAGTGACCATTCACCATTGTTTTTTTGATGGGACAAGGCAAAGACATCCTCGCCTTAGATTCGGGAAGGTTCATCTATACAATAATTACACCAGAAATTGGGGCATTTATGCAGTTTGTGCTAGTGTAGAATCCCAGGTAAATGATTTTTTTTTTTTCAGTTAAGATCTTTTTGTTAACTGTGTGATATACTATTATCCTCTTAGCTTTACCTGATTTTATTGTAGTGTTATATATTCTGTCATTTTTGTTTTTATCAGATATACTCCCAATGCAACATATATGAAGCAGGACAGAAGAAAAAGACCTTTGAATACTATACAGAGAAGGTAAAAGTGACAATCTATTTATTGTGGTAGTTCCATTAACTAACATGTAGAGTGATCCACAAAACAAGGTTAGGTGTACTGTTGTATCAATTGAACAGATATCATGACCAGCACATCTTGTCCACCAAATGCCCTTAAAAGCTTAAGTAATTAAACTTTCTGAATGGGAATGATTAATAAGCATGACTTTTTACTCTGCAATGGTCTCATTGTTTTAGTGGAAAATAAATTCATTGTCTTATGGAATACTTGCTGATGCATTTTAGGACCAGATAGTCTGGTACGTAGGATCAGTGTTTTCCAACTTTGTTATTTGGGCTTGAAATAAGTTGACATTTTGAGGAGTAAATGAGGGAAACCTCAAACTTTTCTTTGACTGGGAAGAGCTAGGTATAATAATCAATGAGAGATGCATTCTTATAGTATGAAAAACTCCAAATACCTTACCACGCTCCCACAAGGAATGCACCATCTTGCAGGGGGTTTTATGCTTACTCTGGTTATCGGATGCCAAATGTGTGGAGTTATTCTCTGGTTCCATCATCTTCGATTAATTATTTGTGTCAGAAAGAAATCCGTACTGTCTTGTTTATCAATATAATAATACTTCTGGTATATACTAACATTTATGGTTGAACCCCTTTTTTAGTGCTCCTTATGTGTAAATTAGAATCATATTTCCTGTCTAAAGTATAGTTTTTACCTGTATTAAAGTTCCTTCATTTAATGATATTAGCCTTCTTGTACTGTATCATATTTCCTGTCTAAAGTATAGTTTTATATGCTGGCACTTGAATGTTTAAAATGCTGCTATTGGATGTACCTGTAGGCAGCAGATAAGCCAGAAGCAAAGTCTGGCGTAATAATATCTGAAGGAGACTTGTTCCTAAATGGAGCACAAGCATGCTTATTGACCGAAGTGGGGGATGATCATGTTTTCCACCCAAGTGCATATTATCCGACATGGACAATGGAAGCAACCTCAGATTCTTTAAAGGATGTTCTCAGAATTTGTACGGGTTGGCAATCCATTGCTCGACCAGCAGACCTTATGGTAGCGACATAGCTTTTTAATATCGTCTTTGTGCATGCATCTTGAATATGCGGTGACATTTAAATGCATTCATTTGTGTTTTGATTTTTCCTTGGGAAAAAAATTATACAATTATGGAAAGTTTTGGCTGCAAAAAACCATTATCAGAATATAATTAATGTAGTGTGTGTAACTATGTATTTAATATTGTTTCAGAACTCGTCAGTTTGCTTGAGACTATTGGCATACTTTTGGGTTGACTCCTTTGATGGATATATCGACAAATTTGTTGATTTTGAACTAATCCTTAGTGGAAAATATACATCGTTAACAAGTGCTAATAACTCTAGGAAAGATTGAGAGGAAGGAAAGTGAAAGCCTAATATGTTTATTCACTTTCAATAATTCTAAACCAGTTTCTCTAAAGTTTCATTATAACATCAGTTGTAAGACTAGAATATAAAAAAGGCAACCTTGAAGAATAGAAGTGTGAGACTGCAATGTATTTTATTTCTGCACAATTGTTTTTGTGACATGTTTATTCAGATGAAAAAACTGAAACAACATTAGAGTAGAAGCAGCATGGATTATAACAGTAATTGCATTGGGCATTGAAACTCTTGCATTTTGTACTCAAGTATGTGTTCTTTATCTTTAACGGATTATGCATCCTAGCGATGAGCTGCAGGATAAAGATGATGAAGAACTAAGTAAGATGTGAGTACCAAGAAACAGATCTGATAGATAATTTTCCAAACCAGCAGGTCCAAATCTCACCAGCACTTCCAAATTTCTATCCCCATTCACCATCATGATATATGTGTCAAAGAATTCTCTGTATGCTGGTACAAGTTTCTTTGCTATTGAAATCTTTAATTCATCCCTTAACTTCCCATCTGGTACGTTCCATGATGTCTGTTTCATATATGCTTCTTCAAAAGCTGCATGGAACCTTCTAAAACATTCCTTTGCCGCATCTGGTGGTATTGGTGAGGAACTTTTCTCTGGCAAAGATGAAAAGACCTTGGTCCATGCCACAGTTTCGTAGTTTAAAGCATATTGTTTAAGCTTCTTGTTGTGCATACTCATCCACTCCTCACCAAAAAGGTCCTTCAGGTGAGATGTGCGAACTTTTTCAATGATGAAGTTGAGATTGTTGGCTAGAAATAGATATGACAAAGACAAATCTTTTCTGCATGGCTCAGCTTTGCGGTCAAGTTTGCATAGAAGAACAAATATGAGCCAGGCTAGGTGAACTGACGCTGGAGATGCTGAACTGTGGTTGGAGGTTGAACTCCCAATGTTAGTTTCTGTAATTGTTGAATTTCTTGGAGGATGTTCAGCAAAAATTTCAGAAAGAATTTCACTGTGATCTCCTAGTGAACATATGAAGCACATTGCTGATTCGGTGAGTGGGTGAATCCCACCACCAATAGTTGGAGTTTTTGATAAGTCCTTCCGAATTCTTGATTCAAACTCATATAAAATTGTTTGAATTGAGTCACCAAGCTTCTGCTGTGATGAAAGAGCTTGCAATTTTATGGCTGAGGTGGAATCATAGTTGAAGATCAATTCTATTTCTGGCCAAAGATCAGTGAGTGCTTCATAAAGTTCCATTTGTCTGAAAATTTTTTCTTGTGATTTCTTACCCTTTGCAATGAATTCTGGAAATCGGAACAGATTCATTGCTCCTTCTTCTGTTATATGACTGAAGCAAGACTCTCTGATTGTATCAGATGCTGAAAGCACATGATCACAGAGAACTTTTTCTCCACTGAAGAGAGTTTTCACTGCAATCTTCACTGCACTCAGCCAATTTTTTATCATATATTCAAGCACTTCCCAATTCATTTTCTGAATTCGAGAAGCCTTGAACTGTTCGATTCTAAGTTGATGCAGTCCTTCATCGACTATTGATTTCCTTATCAGCTTGTATATCTTTATGCACTCCTTGCCATAACCAGAGCTGATCATACATTCAGCTATTGCCTTCAGGTCAGACATTGCAAGCTGTGAGACATTCTCCTCTTCAGTTATAGTCTTACCAGCTCTTTTCAACTCATCCTCATCTTCAGATGCTTCCTTATTGTCAGAGTTTCTCGACTCATCAGAGGATTGACCTGAAACTGATTTGGGATTAAGTTGATCACAGTGTTTGGACAGTATCTGATAGAACTCATGTTCAAGCCTTTCCATGGCAATTTGCATGAGGGTCTGAGCAAGAACAAGCTTATGAGAAGGTGAATTTTCAGAAACCAAAAAGTGCATGGCTTGAAACAAGTCTTTGACACTTTTGAGGAGCTCTTTAGCCTCTTTTCTGTTATGACCAAAAACTGAGATAGCTTTGGTGTATGAGGAAGAGTTCAGATTCCATTTGGTGATGATTGGTTTTGCATTTTCTATTCTCCCTTCCATCATTGATTCAGAGAATGTGTGTATAGGGGAAGAGGACGAATGAGTAGAAAAACTCGGAAATGAAGAAACAGAAGAGGGAGCCTTCGAAGAAGAGAAGAAGAAAGTCGACATTGTGTTTCTGGGTATTACAGATTCACTCTCTGCACTACTTGGTCAAGTTAAATTTTCTGAGAATGAGATTTGCAGGGGGATATATAGAGATGAGAGCTGCAGAGGAAGATTTCTTATTTTTAGGCCAAAAATTGGGGAGTTTACTTGAGTTGGTGGAGCAAGAAAGATTGACCAAGAATCATTGGCATAACGTTATAAATGTGGTTGCATGATAGTGGATTGGAGACGAGCAGATTCAAAGAACTAAGAACAAAAGTTGTATTATGTTCAACATTTATTAAGTCATTTTCTTCTGATCACATATTCTTCTTCATCTTACAATGTGGGGAGGTCAATTGAGAAACAACTTGGAAAGGTGTGGGAAAATTTTGTTTTTAAGCCCCATATGGGTAGCTTAAGTGACAAAGAAATGAGATTTTAAAAACAAAGGTTCAAATCTTTTCTACCAATATTTGAAGAATTGAAAAACAATTGATCTAATGCAATAGTTGAGAGACCACCTTCCTTCTTTGATTCTTCTCTTTTAAGATTTTGCTCTGACAACTTCAAAAAACCCAATTAATTTGATAACAGATTTTGTGTCTAAAAGATTCAAACTTATGTATGGTATAACTAACCACATTTCTTTTATGAGATAAAAGTTTAATCTTGAATTACTTTTTATTTCAAATACCATAAATTTTATTTATTTATTTTAACAATCACATAAATATATTTTTATTAAATAATTTTAAATTAAAAATAAAATAATATTTAAATCATATAATAATATTTTATTTAAATATTTAATTAAACCACATACCATTGGCATTCACAAATTTGGCAGGGCTGACTTCAAACAGGATGTTATTTGAACTCCATTACTGATTGGTAGAAGTTACAATTCTTCTAGAAAGCCAGATAATGGATATAGAAAATACAGCTGTTTAATAATTCTTTCTTCCAGATGCACTTCAGTTGAATTTGTGTCCAGTCATGTGCCCTTTTTAATCCAAAACTAAAGTGGGGGGTAATATTATCAATAAGATAATACTAATTATATAATTTTATATAAAAATAATAATATTTTATTATATAATTAAATAATATTTTATTTTTAATTATTTAATTATATAATGATATATTATTATTTGTATATAAAATTGTGTATAAAAATCATACATATAACATTATTATAATATTATATCATATTGATTTATAATGTTTTGTAGGCATTTAAGCTTCTAGATGACAGATAAAATGTTTAAAATAATTTATAAAAATATATTTAGTATATATATATCTTCAAAATTATGGGGGAAAAAACCGTCAAATATACTTATAAAATGAAGAGAAAAATTAAAATTTTGTCAAGGATTCAAAATTTTGTTTCCCCCTTAAGTCGATTATGTTATAAGTCAATATTAAGAGTAATATTATATATAAATATTTTTAAAATATATAATTAGATATATAGATGATATATTATTATATGATTAAATATTATTTTATTTTAATTTAAAATTATTTAATTATATAATAATACGTTATTTATATATTTAATTATATACCTAAAAATGTTTATATATAATTTTGTTGAATTTTAAAACAATCAAGTTGCATGTAAGTAGAATTTTCTTGTGTGCTGCTCCTGTGATACCTTTAGACGAATCCCACATCGACAAAATACGGGAGAGATGTTGGGTCTGTCTATGTATCCCACATTAGTTAGTGGTGAGAGAATTTGAGTGGTTAAATAGCCTGTGAGCTCCTTAACTGTTAAGACGTGTTTTGAGTTGTAAAACCCAGAAGTAAACTTATGATGGGCTGTGTGTCTAAAGTAGACAATATCTTAACAATGAACTGGGTTATTGGATCAGAGATGTTACAGCTCCTGGGAGACAATTGTTCCATTGGTTCCAGGAAAACTTATATTTCTTTCAATTGAAAAAAGATAAAGGAGAGAAATAGACATGTGTTTTTATATGGGGTTAAACAAATTAAATTTTTTTTTTTTAAATAAAGGAAGTCGAGAAGATTTTTTCAATTCAAAAAATTTTATTATAAAAAAGCTCTGGAAGCAAAGTCAAAAGACTGACCAAGATCTCCAGTCTGGCTGCCCAAAAAATTTGAACGGTGAAAAAGAAACTAATAAATGATTTTGACTTACCTGCGTGTATACTTTCTTAGTTTCATTGTCGTACGTTTGCTTGGTGATTCAACAGTGATATAATATTTAAATATTTATTTATATGTTAAAATTTTAATTATTATTAAAAATAAAAATATTATTTAATAATTTTACTTAAAAAATTTTTTCTCATTTTTCGATCTTAATTTATAAGTTAATAATTTTTTCTTTAATTTAGTTTTGAAAAATTATTTTTTTACTTTCACCTTTTCAGATTTTAATATTTTAAAGTTAACAATTACGTCATCAAAGTTTAAAAATATTATATTTATATCCTAAAAAATATATTCTCTCTTTCCGATAATTCAAAACTTTGCGCACACAGATTCTATATATATAATATTATTGTTCTCTTTAGATCGGTTAAATTGTGGTTGGTAATAGCCATAGCACTTGAAGATTTAAATCTTCAATTTAGGGGACTAGGTATTGCCAAAACCAATTCATCAATAATGACTACTAAATTTTCAATGCAACAGAAATCGGATTAGACTTCTGTTACAATTAACGGAAGCAATTTTTGTTCATGAACGTAATCTTTACTTCCTATGGAAATATGAGATGCATTCCATAATTTAAATGGAGCATTGTTATATAAGTCTTGCGGTCTTTGGTTGAAATAAAATATAGTCAAGTCATTGTAAATAATAGAAATATGGAAGCCTCATCATCCTCAATCTAAACTTTTGATATGAAATTGACAAAAAAGAGATTAAGGTAAAAAAATTATATAAAATAATGAGTATTAATCTGATACTAAACTTGATATTTGGTATAAAATTAATACCCGCCATAGATACATATAACATTACACTTATTATTATGACCTCAAATTTGGTGATTGTTAATGAAAACAATGTAATATATACTTATTTTTAATATATAATTCATAGTATAAATGATGTGTTATTATATAATTAAATATTATTTTATATTTAATTTATAATATATAATCATACGATAACACATTATCTGTATATATAAATAATATATAAAAAATAAATACACATAATTTTATTAATTAAATATTATTTTATTTTTAATTTAAAACCACACATCACATAATGAAACACTAAAATGTATACTCATTTATGTATTCAAAACCTATGGTCATAATTTTATTGACTTGCAAAAGAGAAACATAAAATCAATGTAATTTTTGCCTTCTCTGAGTAAGCATTTAAATATAATAGAATTTTTAAGACGCCGATGAAAGGTGGTTTCGCATAAGCAATATGTAGCTTTACTGTACGCAGAACATTTGAACAAGTTATTCAGAATAACAGAGCTAAAAGACATGTCAAAACAGGGTTATGGTTCTTTTGGTTTGCTGTTGCAAATTCATCGATGATGAGTAATTTGATCTATAGGAACATTTCAGATGACTTAACGTGAGAAAAAATTCCAACTTCGATACATGTTTTGACAGTCCAATACTTTCAAGCCATTCATCACTAGATATGTTCAATGGTATCAACTATCAAATATTATTCGAAACCTGTTTGAGAAAATTAATGGTGGTCGTGCATTGCATTCTTAAGTAGACAATAAAAGCTAATGAAACTTAACCAATGAAATCGCAATAAATAAAATTTTCTGTTGTGACTACTATTCCATCATAAACTACGACCCTGGATTGAATGCAACGCACCGTTCCAGTTTACACACATAAATCTGGTACACACTCAAATTTGCAGACTAGATATTAAAAAGTAACGAGTCAAAATTTGTCAAACAAATGGGTCCATAACCGCATGATACCAACATGTCCTATAAAAATCTTAACTTATACCTTAATGGCATACTTTCTCATAGGGAAGTACATCTCCCGCTTCTTCTCCCTCTCTGTCTTCAATGATGCCTGGGCCCAAAAAAAAAATAAAAAAAAAGAAAAGCAGCAATCATATTTAGATATAGTTATACCAAATGACACTGAAGGAACTTTAACAGATTTGAGATATCAAAGAATGTTTCACCTATCCTATTAAATTATACAATATAACAAACAAAAACAAAATATAAGAGGACACTGAAGGAACTTTAACAGATTTAAGATATCTAGGTAGCTATGTTGTATATGAAAAAGTTACAAGTTTAAATGTCCATTCTGAACGAATAAATAATGCTGGCATAAACATACAACAAAACATATAAGATTTTGGTAGCAAGAGAATTTTAAAACATGTCATTACAACAAATCAGCTCTAAAACCAAAACTCGAAAAAGATCATATAAGAAACTAGCAGTTTCAGCATTGCACATGCCCCTTGCAAAGCATTAAATCTTAAATTAGAAAAACTTGAAAATACAACAAAAGCACAAAAATGGCTAAAATTACCTGGTGCTTTGTCAGCCTTCTCCTGATAGCTCTGGTCTTCTTGGGACGCAGGTCAAGAGGCAAAAGCCTCTTCTTCTTGTAAGCCTCCCTCAATGCAGCCTTCTGCTTCTGTGAAATAACTGTCAAAACCTGTGCAATTGACAGCCTCACTACCTTGCTGCAAACAGAACACAATCATATCATATTAAAAAAAAAAAGAATCACAAAAAGAGTGGATAAAATTACTTTCTATTACTTTATACAACTCTTCAATAGCTATCTAAATGACCGAGAAATCTTTGAAAATAACTTCCAAAAGAAACTCATATATCCAAGATAAGAAACATTATACACAACATCAACTATGAACAGAGGTACAATGTCATTATATAACGTATTCACTGGCAGAGAAACCATATGATCACATAAAATATGTATTTGCATAAACACCATGTAACCAACATTAAGAGACACATCCTTGCAGCATAAAGTCACCATATAACAACCATTTGCGGAAATGTTTTCACTACTTTCCGAATGAATAATCTATTTTGCTAAATATCAATAACAAAATTAAGCTTCATATTTCCACCTAAATATGTTCCCAAGAGAGCAACAAAACAGAGTCATATCTCAACTTAACCAATCAATCGACAAATGTATCCAAGTTTCAGAGAGCGAGAGAAATTACATCTTGGAGAGCTTGTTAGGAGCACCACCGGTGACCTTAGCAACACGGAGGAGGGCGAGCTCGGCCTTGAGCTCTTTCAACTGGTTCAAGAGGTCTTCCTTTGATTTTTGCCTAAGCTCATGCACCTTGATCCGAGCTGTTTTCATTTTTCACATAAACAAAAACAAAAACATATCATCTCAGAAACGCATGAAACAAAAACAAGACTAGACCACCAAACGGGTCTGATTTTGTAGCTTACCCATTGCTTTGTTGGGTGTGAGTTTGCACAAACGGCGGCTCTCAGTAGCTCTGTTCTGACTCCCAATACGGGTGAAACCCTAAAAATGAAAGTGGGGTTAAGGTTTATATATAAACCGATCTTCATGGGCTGGGCTTGGATGGTTTCAATTCTAGGTTTTTATTTTAACGGGTTACGATTCTTGGATTATAGCCCATCATCAATATTTGGGCTTCTTTTGGGCTCAGTAATTGGATAATCTCTTGACAAATTTCAGAAATACATTTATAACAGAAGTAGCTCTAACAGTTTGTATTATCGGATTGTAATTATGTTGTATCAGTTCGGATTTAATGTTAACGGCCTTCAACTCTAACTTAATCTAAATTAAAATTTTATCAAAAATTTTTAACCCTAACTCAACTCTTTAATGTTCATTTTAACCTGACATAACCTAATTTGATCTAAAATTCTTTATTATTTTTACTCTAATAAGTGTTTTCAGTATTATACCCCGATCAATTATTAATAAAATACATAATATAATATTTTATTTTGTTTATAAATGGCCTAAAAATTACAATCCAAGATCTTTAAAACATGTCAATAATCTCACTAACTAAATCGCATTCTCACTATCGAATAATAAAATAAGTATTTAAATAAATATAATAAATAATATAAAGCAATTCCAATCATATAAATATATAACTATCTAATTGTTCTTTATCATTTTTAAAATTTATTTTTAATAAATTTTATTAAAGTAATAATTCTTTAAAAAGTCAAATAAATTCGAGTTATTTTTGTATAACTATTTAATTTAATTTTAAATTTATGGAATCAATCTGAAATAAAATTGTATGCAAAAAATTGACTCTAACTTGATTTTTCTCATCTCAATTAAAAAAAGAATAAAAAATAAATTAGAAAAAAAAATCTAAAAATTCATTAATTGTAGATAAATTTTAGATAAGCACGGAAATAATTAGGAAAACGATGAAAATACAGGAAATATCTTTAGCGTTGATGGTATCATATCATAACTAAAATAAGTCAAATATGGACTATCCATCCCATCACATGATTTAATTATTTTTTATTTTCTCCACCACTAAAACATTATCATTATTTTAATTATGAGACCAAAAAAAAAGTTATCTTTTGGATAATAAAGAATCTGATTCGAGTTAGTGTTATATTGGGTCAAAATCAATTATATCAAATAAAATAAATTTTAGATTTGATGATTAATCTCATAATTATTGAATCAATTAAATCAAAATTTAAATTTTAATATATCGTTAAATAAAACTTAAATAAATACTCTCTTATACATAATATTTTTTTCTTTATCAATCAATCTATATTTTGGGGATGCTCATACAACCCATGGGGACCATGAAAACTTGGTTGAAGTGATAATTAAGTTTTTATTTATTTATTAGATCAAAATTAAGGGAAAATATTTAACCTATAAGATAATCCCACACACAAATTATCTTAGTCAATCAAATCTAATTAATTATAGGCCAAAGGACTATTTTCCACCCATAGTATGTTGCTTTCTAAAGTTTTCTTTCTTTAACTTTGAAAATTTCAAATACCTACCCATAAACAGTTAAAATTAACAAAACTTTAACCCCTTAAAATTTTATCTCTTTTCCCCTCTTAAACTTTAAAAACTAAAAGTTTTCTCCCAACTTAAGTTTTAAAAAATAACAGTTTCCCTCTAGAGTTTAGTTTATAGATCTTTGACACCATTACTAGTGGTCTCTCCCTTCGATAGTCTCTTTTCACCTATCTGGATATCCGATCGATATCGAATGAGCTGTGAAAGATGAAGAACTTTGTCAGGGAAGATGAAGCTCTTCATCTTCCCAGACAAAGACGAAGAGCTTCATTTTCCTCTACGAAGCTCTTCATCTTCCACGGCTTATTCGATATTAATTGGACATCCAAATGGGTGGAAAGAGACCATCGGAGGGAGAGGAAGTTTCAAGAGGGAGAGACCACCAACAATGACGTCAAAGATGACACCAGAGATATAGAAACTAAACCCTAAGGGGAAACTGTCATTTTTTAAAACTTCGATTGGGGAAAAACTTTTAGTTTCTAAAGTTTAGGGGAGGAAAAGAAGATTATATTTTAATTTATTTTTAATATTATAGATAAAATGATAATTTTACTCTTGCTACCATTAATTTTAACCAATTATGGGTAAGTATTTGAGATTTTCAAAGTTAAAAGGGAAAAACTTGAGAAAATAACATACCTTTGGGGGGAGGGGGGGAATAAGTCCTTTGGCCTTAATTATATTATATTTCCTCTTATAAAATGGCAAGGAATTTTCCATTTGGGAATTTGATTGATAAATAAGTGATGTCTTTTTCCAGCTACATTATACGGGGAGAAAGAGGGAACAAATCTTTCTAATTAGGGCTGGATTCGAACTGAGTCTGTTCAAATTTGAGTTTGAGTTCAGTTCGAACAAGCTCAAAACGAGTCAACCCTAAACAAGCTCAAGCTCAAGCTTGCTCATCAAAGTTTTTGAGTTAAAAATTTTGATAGAAAATAACGTTGTTTTGATCAATATGTATTAAAACAACGTCATTTTAATAACAAATTAATTAAAAACTCAAACTCAAGCTAAGTTTGAGTTCAAATGTAATAAGCTCGAGCTCGAGCTCTATTATATGTAAGTCAAGTCGAGTTAAGCTCAAGCTCGATTCAATTCGAATCTAATCCTATTTCTAACATTTGCATTTTCAACAACTCAATTTTCCCTACCTAATTAATTAATTTCTTACCCAAAATAAATAATAAATTATAGTCCAATCAATCGATGGCAGCCATGCCATGCAGTCAAATTGGGTAAATACCGGCCAAGACAAGCTTGAATTGCCCGCCCCCTAAGCACTAAGAGAATTAAAAAGCAATGAAAATATTGGAAATATTGTTGTTAGGATCTCAATTATAAAATATGAGATTTAAATCTCATATTAAAAAAGTATAAATCACTATTATGGGGCTTGTATGGTCTTAAGCTTTTTCATCTCAATAGTTAACTTTTGAGCTATGATTTTCTTAAAGTTTGTATCATTTGGTATCACAGTTATCATCATATCTCTCAGTTATAATCGTGCGATGCGGATAGTGATACCAACCAACCTGCGTGGACGTGGGGGTTACAAAGCGTGGTCATATATTAGGATCTTAAGTATAAAGTATGAGACTTGAATCTCGCATTGAAAAGTATGAACAACTAGTATATGGTTTATTTAACTTCAGACTCTTCTATCTCAATAATTAACTTTTGATGTGTGATTATCCTAAGGCTCGTATCAATTGCTATAATTGATGATAACATATTATAACTCAATAAATAAAATACGGAGCAACCCCTCACATAATTTGATTATTTTTTATTTTGTTTGCCACTAACTTATTGAAATTATTTTAATTATAAGACTAAAAAAGTTGGGCAGTATTGATAATAATGCGATTTGACTTTAGCTCATCTTAATTAGTGGTGAGCCTAATCCGTCAATCCCCACTTAGTAAATTTAATAATATGAAAACTCGTTTAAAGTACTAATTAATTTAATCTATTTATTATATCAAAAATCAGGAATTTCTTTTAAATAAAGAATCCCATTTAAGTTTAATTGATTTTTTTTAAATTAATTATATTAAAAATAATTAACTATTAATTTATTTTTAATTTAAAATTATTTAATCATATAATAATATATATATTTGTATATATTTATATATTTAAAATATATATTTATAATTTTATTATTATAATATTAAATAAGAGAAATTTTAAATCAAGGTCAAGAAGACATTTAATGTTTGACAATCCCACGCGCAAATTATCTAAATCAATCAGTCTAACGAGCTATATTATATTTCCTTGCATTATTGAGAAAGAAGAAACTAATCTTCACGGCCTAATTAATTATGACAGAATCAACTCGCAAATAAAACTATTTTATAATTAATTATTAAAATTTGTCACCAATTGCTCATTCTTCACTGCCTAATTAATTATTGTTACACAATCAACTTGCATATAAAATGTGGATAAATTCTCACCGCCCCTGAGGTTTCAAGAACAATCAACAGCATCCTTTTAGTTATCATAAATCACAGTAATGCCCTCTAAATTTAACAAGATTACATCGGCTTCCCTTTTACCACCGATTTTAGCTTATTCAATGTTGAGCCATATTTGTCATCTAAATACATGTTAAAATTACATGTTTATCTTATTATAAGTAGGGGTGGATACGAACCAAATTAAGCCTAAACATCCCTCAGTTTAAGTTCGATTTGAATAAAAAATGATTCAATTTAAGTTTATCAAATCAAAGTTAAGTCTAATTTGAGTTTAGTTCAAATAAAAATAACTTAATTTGATTCAATTCAATTTGAGTTTAACTTAATTTTGTAGTTCGAATCAATAATTTGAATCAATGATTCTAATTCAATGATTCGAATCAAGCCCCTTGTAGATCACCTTCCCCATTTGTCTTTGTTAATCTCCACTTGGATGGCTACCTTACTTAGCATGGTTAAGGGAGGTAGGTGATCACTTATAATTCCTAAGGGGGGTTTTTTTATTTAATTATTAATAAAATCTCATTGTTTATTTAGAATATTTATTTATTTAATTATTAATAAAATCTCATTGTTTATTTACACTCTGGTTCTCAGATATCTTTCGATTTAAAATTAGATTTATTTAATATTGTATTGTGATTCTAAATTGCAGTCCAAGTTCCCACTCCCTACTTAACAAGTTGTAAAAAATAAAGGGATTAATTAAATACTAATAATAGGATAATCCTCTCCCACACATTCTTTCAAGTTTCAACCTTACATTCTCATTAACTGTATAAAATATCTTTTAGGTCTAAAAGACTTGTTCCCATCTAAAATTTAGTCCACTCCACCACTCACCTGTAAGGTTTTAAAAGTTTAAATACTTATCTATTATATAATTTTTATAAATAAAATTATTATTTTAATAATAATATTAAAAAAATATAATTTTATCTTATTTCTCTATAGATTTTAAAAATTAATAAACTCCCTCCATCTAAACTTTTCTAATTTTAAAAAGTGCCTTCCCCCTTTCTCCCCTTCTTACCTAAAGTTTTTTTCCTTCCTTCTCTAGCTACTATTTTCATCTTTGGCGATCTTTTTTTCCCACTCTAACTCTTAGCCAGCTCTCTCTCATTGTTGGCAAACAAAGACTTTATTGACAAATAGATGAATAAGATAAATGATTCATTACATGAGGAAGAGATGAATGAAGTGCAATGGATCTTTGACAAAGTCACTCTGATTTGTTGCATTCATGGTCATGTCTTCATTTGGAAGGTAGGAGAGAGCACTAACAAATAGGAAGTCGATCGAAGAACAATCATTAGAAAAGAAAGAGAATGAATGAAACCTCAAAAGAGAAAATATAACTTTTTCAATTTTTGGGTGAAGGAAAGAAAGAAAAATAAAATAAAATTTTAGTTTTTAGTATTATTAATTAAATGATTTTAACAGAAATTAAATAATAGATAATTATTTAAAATTTTAAAATCTTACCGAACAAAAATTTGGAACTTGACCAGAACTTGGATGGATAATAGTGGTTTGACCTATATTTTGTTAGTCACATTCTTTGAACGTCACATCCTCTTAACTTTATTAAACATATAAAATTTTATAATATATGATTGTTATTTGATCTCTCTAACTCTAACTTAATTAACGAACCATTTACTTTAATTACAAGTTAATTACATTAGCTTTAGATTACAAACCCGTCAAGCTTTTTTACCTTTCCTTTGTATCTACGCCTTCAACTCCTTTTGAAAATCCATGCACTTACGGGATTTTTACATCACCCCCCCTGTCTTTCATTTTTTTTTGTTTCTCCTGTTCTTACTTTTTCTCGCCAAACTCTCTTCCACCTTTCTTTCTGAATATTCATGGTTGTTTTTTTTTTTTTTTTCCTTTTTGTCTTGTTTTTTTGTTCTTTGATATTGGATTCTTATGTTGTTTTTTTTTTTTCCACTTGTACAGGCTGGTGGAATTTGTGATATCAAGTACGATGAGGTTGGTGAACAGTGAGATTTTTTTATCTTTTCTCAGTGCAATCTATTTATTTTGTGATTTGATTTTTTTTTTTGGATGAATTTTACAGGAGTATGTTTTTAATGGTCGAGGGATGAGGCTGTTTACTTGTAGTTGGGTTCCTCAGAATCAAAAGCCCAAAGCTTTGATCTTCATCTGCCATGGCTACGCTATGGAGTGCAGCATCACTATGGAGAGTCAGTATAATTAACATATACATAAAGTTAAGCCTTTCATCATAACAGAAGGCTAATTAAAAGAGTTTACCAAATTCCAGGCACCGCAACTCGGCTGGCAAAATCAGGCTTTGCTTCTTATGGCATAGATTATCAAGGGCATGGAAAATCAGAAGGGTTGAAGGCTTATATCAGTAACTTCGACGATCTTGTTGATGATTGTTCCACCCATTTCACTAACATATGTGGTTAGATTTTTCTTCATTCGTTTAACTTGTTCACATGTTATGTGGGGTTGACTTAATTTTCTGAAAGATTGTGACTTCAGAGAGGAAAGAGAACAAGGGGAAGATGAAATTTTTGTTGGGAGAATCCATGGGAGGATCCATGGCTCTTCTTTTACACAGAAAGAAGAAAGATTATTGGGATGGTGCTATCTTGGTGGCGCCAATGTGTAAGGTAATGAGTTATGTAATAATCACTGAATCATCTTCTGTCTCTTCTGTGCTCTTTGCCGTAATTTTAATTTCATGGTCCCGCAAAATTGGATCCAGTTTTGTTCATCAACTTTTTATTGGATTTGGTAAGAGAGAGAGAGGAAAAAAAAAAAAAGAGGAAAAATAATACTAAATTTTATAAGATAAAAGAGAACCACCCACTCACTTTGAAAAAGGAAGAAGATGATACGAACTTTGTTTATTCAATTATTTGGCTTCATTAGTTGAAAGGATCAAAATAGTTTAAAGTTTAATCTTGTTTTGTTTTATCTTGCTCTGGCAGTTTAACTCTACAGAGTTTCTTTTTTTCTTTTTAGAAAAACCCATTTGAGTTTCATTTAAAAATTTGATTTTTTTTAACCGGCTCTTTATTTTTGGTGTCCATCTAGTGTAAAATAATCGTTAACATTCTTTCCGCTGGTGCCCATGGGCCGTAGCTGACTTTTGGATTGGCCATTTCAACAGTTTACCTTAGAACCGTTGACCCAGATTTCTTGAACAATGTAATTTAATTTTTTCTGGGGTGCTTTCTATTGTAGATTGCTGATGAAATGAAGCCACATCCTCTTGTTATAAGCATTCTCAACCAGCTTTGCAAGATAATCCCAACATGGAAAATTATCCCAACTCAGGATATAGTCGATGCTGCCTTTAAAATGCCTGAGGTTAGACAAAAGGTATAATAATAATAATAATCCTATAATTTCTTGAATATATTTCTTAAATTTTACTTTGTTTAGTAATAATCTTTTAACTTACAGATTAGAGCAAATCAACTCTGTTACAAAGGACGTCCCCGCCTAAAAACTGGGCAAGAACTTCTACGGGTTTGCTTAGATCTCGAGCAGAATCTTCAAGAGGTGTTTGTTATTTGTTTTCATATCTTTCTAACTAGTCATGGTTCATTTGGAAATGTTTGTAAGATTTATTTTACGTAACCTAAATAAACTCATGCAATTCTTATTACAGTATCTACGCATAGATTATAAAATATTGAATACGATTTTTTAAGTTTATAAGAATACTTGAAATATTATGCAATTTGAAAATCTAAATCTTTAAAACTGTTGAGATTAACTACATTGAATTGACAAATCTTTTTAATAAGTAAAACTATATTGTATAAGTTTCAAAGAGGGAACTTAATTGATATATATACTAGATTAATGAATCCCTCGTCAAATATCCAATAAAATTTAAGATTTACACTAATACTGTCTACCTATTTAAAGACATTAAATTTATTTTTATTGATTACTTTACTTTATCTATAAATTGTTATTGAAATATTAAATTATTTGATTTTATCAAACTAAAATCATAATTATTGCTGGAATACATTAGAAAATTTTCTGACAATGTTAGGTTATTTGTGGTGAATTGTAAGCAGGTTGCTTTGCCATTCATCGTTCTGCATGGGGAAGATGACAAAGTGACGGATCCAGGAGTTAGCGAGCAGCTATGTAACGTAGCATCCAGCGCTGACAAGACCTTGAAGCTTTATCCAGGGATGTGGCATGGCTTGCTCTACGGTGAGCCGCTAGAAAATATAGAGATTGTTTTCAGAGACATTATCAATTGGCTAGAAAAGAGAGTTTCCCTGGGCCTGGAAAGCGAGCTTAAACATGCTCAGGATGATTTCAACAACAATGCATAAAAGTTTACTTATTCTATAGATAAAATTGTGGTTCTGATGGAGGTCTGGGTTCAATCTTAAAGGTTAATAAAATTGATGAAATATTAAAACTTATAAAATTGACTTATTTAGTACAATGATTATAAATTTGATCATTATACACCGAGTTTATCCATTTAACAAATATGGAAAGTCCGGGTACCCAAAAAAAAAATTGTTATAATATTTAATTATTGAAAGAAATGGGGCTCATGTCTATCATAGCTTTCCTTAAAAACTTGTTTAGCTATTGTGTTTGTTGTAGTGTAAGAAGGAATATAAAATGAAAACTAGATAAATCCATACCATTTTTTGCTTCCATTCCTGGTAATGTTTGAGGCCCTGGTGAAAGTTGAGAATATGTCTTGATATGCTCACTTAAAAGATGTGTAAAAATAAAGCTTTTTAAAAGCAATGCAGTCGCCAATCTTTCCCTTCGTTGGCTGAATATTTCTATTTAAGCACTTGTTCAACTCTTCAACAAGGAGATAACAGGCAGACAGACCTTGTCAACCTTCGATATTCTAATTTAACCACCGCATGTCCCCGGATAATTTTCCTCACAATAAAGGCTACGTATACCTATTTGATGTGTTATTATGTGATTAAATGATTTTAAATTAAAATAAAATTATGTATATCCGCTTTGAGTATACAAATATATAGATATACACTTATATGTATTATCACATAAGTATATAATATTTTATTTTTAATTCAAAATATCTACCCGTGTGATAACACATATAAATATATATATTTATGTATCTAAAATGAGTACACATAATAATAAAATTTAATCATATGATGATACATATAAATATATATTTATCTGTATACTCAAAATGAGTGTGCATAAAACTGTTCTTTACCTCAACTATAATTTCATTTTTAGCGCCTCCATTTGTCATTCTTATTGCATTAATCTTGTCAGAATTTCATTTGAAGAAAATAATACCATCTCTTGGCTTCAACTATGGAATCCTGAGGACTGTTCTTCATGGTATATATCTTTTTCTTTTGTATACTTTTTATTTCTTTATTTGATTTTAAATTAAAGATAAAATAACATCTAATTATATGATAATATCTAATTACACGAGGACTTGTCATTATTTATTTATAAATTTATTCTCTATGTTTGTTATACAGTGCTATTCATATATCTCAGCTTTATACCCTTTTTTCTCCTTTGTCTTTACTAGGAATCCTAAATAACAAATAACCTAGCTTCTAAATATTCAACTGTTATAATGTCGGCTTTTTCATAGTTTTGATTCAAACTTTCATATAATCCAGTTATTTTATCACTCATCTTAATCCTGTTATCTCTCAAATATTGAATCCTGGGCAAGTATTTGGTGGAATTACAAGAAATCGGTAACACTTGTTTGCTAGAAAGTTTAGAAATGGATGCTACAAGCTACAAATTAATTTTGTTGACGCAAGGAATTGCACATTACATCTAAACAAATCAGAGAAAATAAACATTTGACTCAAGGGTTAACAAAATTGGTATACTATTAAAACTTTTAAAATAAATACTTAAGTTTAAATCTTTGTTATGTTTGTAAAACTTATGAATCTACTCATCATATCCCAGGTCTATCTCTGGTCCCAGTTACCAAAAAATAATAATAAATAAATATTGCAACAAAGGGCCGCTTTTCCTGAAAACTGCCTATGAACTTCTGAGATGAGAAAAGACTGCAAGCAGTTTTCCCACCATCCATCATACCATTTATGCAAGGGATTCTTAATCTATCCATGTGGGTTGAATTATTAAAGGTGACATTGCCGTTTCTGGTTCTCCACGGTGAAGACGATAAGGTGGCTGATAAAAATGTAATATTTTGTAGAGATAATAATATTAATCATAGGGAAGATGTATACTTTTATTAGGTTGTTCTTTAACAATTTCATAGCAAAGTTTAAGATATGAGTGATGCCACAGAACATGGATTCGATCAAATGCAGAGTGCACTCATTAAAGGGTAATCATACAGAAAACATTGAGAAATATCCACCGTTGCGAGCTAATATCCTACTCCTGCAAACAAGAAGACTCCTGTCCTATATATACAACAAAAAAGGCACAATCAAACACCTACCTTCTCAAACGATCTTGTTTCTAATTTCTTCAAGTTTCTTCAGGATCTCTCCAGGAGTTCTATCCAATTCATCAGCGATTTTTTGTTGCAGATCTAGTGGCAGTGTAGGGAACTGTTCACATAGATCTCCATCAATAACATCCTGCAAAATTGTCTCAAATTATCGGCATTGTTAAACTTATCAAAGCAGAAAGCTCAAACAATCAAATTACCAAAAAAATTAGGCCTTTAAGACTCCAGTATTTCATTATACAGCTAAATGCACTTAATGGGCATTTAAACATAAACCAAAATCCACTCATTCTAAATTGAAACAAATCAAAATTCAACATTCCTTGTTAATGATTCAATAATGGTGCTGAATGAAGAAAAATGACAGTGACATTTATTTTTTTTTTCCCCTCATTTCTATTACTGAGTTCTCAGAAGAAATTGGAATAAGCAGTTGTCTTAATGAAATTTACGATGATAATGAAATAACGGTGGAAGTTTTTATGCAACAATACTACATTCACACTCCCAAAAAGAAAGAAAACAGAAGAGGGAACAAAAGACAATTATAAATAAACAAGTTTAAAACCAATTTTAAATGCTAATGATTTTAGAGACAAAAGCCATTTATAATAGAACTCAATTTTGACAATGATAATTAGCTCATTTTAGAGAACAGATGTAATTACCTTCACAGGGAAATATGCAGATCTAAAGGCCATGTGATCTCGCCCACACAATGGTGGGTGTTCTTGCCTCATATGCATCTCCAGGTGTGAAAAAAAGTCCACATCATCACGGGAAGTGAATGCGAGCAATGCTCCTAAGCTCCCCATAACAGTCCCATAAATGATGCATTCTCCCCCACCTGGAACCAGAGACGCCTTCTGCATGGATGTGACCACATCACCAACATGAAACTGTACTATCTCCTCTACTTTGTTGGGAGCTCCATTGAGTTTCCCCTGTTCCCATTTTATCTTTCCACCAGTTGGATCTTCTTCTATCTCATCTGAAACATCCTGTGACAGTCGCACAAAATAGACATTCCCAAACTTGTCTGTACCAGCCACAGTGTCAAAATCTATATGGTGTGATGCTGTAACCCATCTTGGAACACAATCGTCAGCAAAAATATATAGCTGATTTTCATCCCGTCTATACTTGCAGAAATGGAACGACTGCAAAAACAAACATGAAATTAAAACAAATTGAATAATTCAGCTAACAAGTGACCACTTTCCAAACTAATAGCAAGTAAAACTCAAGAATAAACTCCATTTATCAGAAAAACCTTACAGGTGACAAACAACATGAGAAGCAGTCATTTAGCAAATTCAATGACAAGAATTTAATTGACTAATGAAAACATCATACACTTCCACATAAATATATGAACAAGAAATTAAAACAATGTACAAAAACATAAAAAATTCAAACTCACTCAGTCAACTTACCTCTTGAATATCACCGACATAGATACGATCACGATAGGTATGAATAGAAACTATAGTGTTAGGGAACAGCTTATTCTCACATTTTCTAAGCAATCTCTTCTTCCCCAAGTCATACAATCTGAGAACATTTCCTATTCCAGCAAGTAATCTTCCCTGAAACTGGCATAAAGCAAGAGGAACACCTTCCACTTGTGTCTTGTGCAAAAGTTCAAGGGTTTTCCCATCTTCCAAGAACCGATAAATATGAATATATCCTACAACTATAGTTCTCTTGGGCCAAAACTGCAGTCCTTTGGCTGTACCAACGGCTAAAAGAGTTCCATGCTCCTTATCATGAAAATTGACAGTACATACACTGAAGGCCGCTTCACTGTCCTGAAGCTCCAGCAAACAAGTTGTATTACCTGTACGAGGGTCAAGAACTCTGATGCAGGAAACCCATTTGTCTGACTCTGCTTTAGGATAACCATACTGCTCATCAGAGAGGGGATCATCTTTATTATCATCATCACCATTTTCCATCTGGTCCACATTACCATTTTCATTTTCCCCCATTCCAGAGGCCTCAAAGCATTCCTTCTTTGCAGCTTCACGCTCTTCTGCAGTGAATGCTCCTTGATCACTCTCAATAATCACCAGCAATCTCCTCTTGGGTTGAAGAACAAACTTTCTGGGGGTATACCTTAAGGGAATAGCAGTTTCATTAAAAGTTTCTCCAAGTTTCTCAATGGTAAAAACCCTCAATGCATTCCCTGCAACAGAAACGACACCTTCCAAACACTGATCAGATGAAAACGAAGCAGCATATTCAAGAGTCTCATAGGAAAGAGGTGTTAAAAGGAAACGTCCCCGGTGAATATACCCAAGCCAAGGTCGACTAGACAAACAAAGCATTGCAGTGTGGCCTCCCACAACAACAGAAAAGAGCTTTGGCGGTCTCAGCCCCAAGAACCTGGAACGGGAATCTGAAAGCTGACCAGTCACCATATCAACCACTGTTCTAAACAGAACCCCATTCTGCAAACCCGCGTTGAGGAAAAGACTAGCTGGGTGATCAGCACCATCCTCCCCACCAACCGATGCCTGAACTTCAAGAAAAAGGAGAGATTCAGGAGGCGATGACACACTTTGGACACTAAGAATCTGCATGCAGTCATCAGGATCCAACGATAAGATACGGACTGTATTGTCATATGAACCGACTGCAAGAAATCGGGATCTTTGCCTTCCTTCTGGAACTGGGGCAATGTCCAAACAAGCCACATCTCCAGACATTTCATGCTTCTCCACCTCCATCAGTTGTCCAGTCATATCCACCTCAAAGTAAATGAGCTCCCCTCCACTTAGTGCAATAACCACTTGAAGTCTATTGGAGCCAACCTTAACGATCGTTCTCTTTCCAGGTGTTCTCCACTCATTAATACGGCCATCTTCCCTAATATGCCTAATGCCACTTGGATGAACTTGCATTAGAGAATCATCGCCAATTAAAGAAACAGCAAGTGAAGGGGTTGTATCAAGGAACCCACTATCACTAACTTCTTCAACAGTTTCACCAATTGAAAGCACAAGAGTCGCATTGTTAAAAGAAACAACAATGTATGCATCAAACTCATCATTTACGTTTTTCTTAACAGTCCAAACTGCACTTGGGACACCAGGGAGCTGTGACACAGCCATCTCACTAACAGCCAGACCAGGTCTCAGTATCCTAAGTGATGAACGTGGACCACGGCCACATAAAGTAAAAATTTGAGGTGCTTCCTCCTCAAACAAATTTGAAATCTTCATATCCATAATTGGCATCAAACTCTCAACTTGTTCAATCCTAACAAGATTTTTGAGCCCTCGAGGCTGGAAAAACACAGGTTGAAATCCTTCTTCAGTCTCCATCAGTGTAGCCGAGGAGGCTTCCACATCAGGGTCAGCCCCAATTGCCTGAAACTGATACAAGGCATGGTTGCCAAACTCCGAAGCAGCAAACAAATACCCTGATTTCAACACACACATTGATGCAGTGACAGGAATAGTATCAAAGTACTTGATCTTCAACTCACTAACATGCTCATTATCATGTTCCAAAGTAACCTTAAATATGTCCCCATACTCTGTCTGCAACAAAAAGAAAAACAATGATTTCTGCCTATGTGTGGCAGCTGAAACTATCAAAACTCCCCGATCGGCCGGCAAGTCTACACGTCTAGGAATCACAGCCCTAATATCTGGATGACCCTGATTCTTATAAATAACAAAATTTTCAGCACAAACTAAAACCCCACTTGGCCCATCCCCTCCTCCAGGCACTGTAACTAACATATTCGCCCCATTGTCAACTGGTTCAGACCATTTTCGTGACACATGATTAAGCCCTAAATCTAATTCATAAAATGTCAATTGCTTTTGAGCGTCGCTGGCAGCTTGACCAGTTGAATCCTGGTCAGCCTCAGAGTAATCCAACTCAATTGCTGCGAAAATTGGATTATCAAATCCACAATCAACACCACATATAGAATAAACAATAGTGTGAGATTTATGAGCTTCTAATGGAGATGAAATAGTTAATCTAGCAGCAGTATCTCTATTCAAAACATAAACTAATTTTTGCTTCTCACAAGCACCAATCATAACGGCACGACCTTTTGGGTCAATCGCCAAATACTGACCCGGAACGATCCGGCGACAACCTGATTTACCGAAAGTTTCTTGGTGGATTTTATCGAACGCATTTCGTGAAGGATTATACTCAAGAATGACTATCCGACCGGAATCTGAGCCAACAACGATGTAGTCCTTTTGAGAGCCGGTGAGACGGAACTGAGCCAGGGAGCGAATGGCACCGAAAATGTCAGTGGAGAGAACACTTTCGATTTTTCCGGAACTTTCGGGGCGGAGAAGCTCGAGGATCTTGCCACGTGCGACGACGATTTCGGGGGTTTTGGTTCCCGAGAAGTTGCCATTGATTGCGCAGAGTATGCCGGTGGACTGCTGCAGAGTAAGACTATAGAGATACATCGTGGTTAATGGGAAGAAGAGCGGTTAGGGTTTTAAATAAAGGAGGGAAATAAAATAAAAATGAAAAGGTTTATTAGTTTTTAGTTATGTTATAGAGCATCCTAAAACCGGAAATTAAATACGGCCAAAACGCTATTTCCCACCCAAGGTATGTTGATTGCTCAAAGTTCCTCTTGTTAATTTTAAAAATTTTATTTATTTATTTATGACCATTTAAATCTATTAATTTTAAGGATAAAATTGTTATTTTATATTTAATATTAAAAATAAACTTAAATATGATTTTATTTTCCTCCCTAAATTTAAAAAACTAATTTTTCTTCCATAAACTAAGTTTGAAAAAAACCACATTTCCCCCCTAGGGTTTAGTTTCAAAATCCAATCACCTTCTCTAGTGTCATCGTCTACCATCTCTCTCTTTCGACGATCTGCCTCACCTCCACCCTAACTCCTTCGGTGTCTAGAAACGTCGTCTGGGAAGAGGAATCGTCTTCCCAGATGAGATGTTTCTGGACGCTGGAGCGGTTGGGGTAGAATTGAGACAGGTTGTCAAAAGAAGGAAAATCGTTGGGAGGGAGAGACGACTGACGATGACACCGAAGAAGGTGACAGAATTTTGAAACTAAACCCTAGAGGGAAAATGTGAGGGAGAGACGACCGACGATGATGCTAGAGAAGGTGACCAGATTTTGAAACTAAACCCTAGGGGGGAAATGTCATTTTTCTAAACTTGGCTTGGGAAAGAAAATGTTAGTTTTTAAACTTTTAGGAGGGGAAATGAGATAAATTTTTCAAGGGTTAGAGTTCTGTTAATTTTAACCTGTCATGGATAGGTAAGTGAGATTTTCAAAGTTAACGGAAGAAACTTTGGGAAATCAGCATACCTTGGGTGGGAAATAGTCCTTTAGCCATTACATAACTTTGTAAGATTTATTTATTTATGCCCACCAAATAATTCAAAATTAGGGTTAGATTTGATACAAACTTGTTTAAGCATAAGTACGAGTTTGACTTGAATAAACTCAATACAAGTTCGTCTTAAGTGAATTGGAGCTCAAATTTGAGAATTAAATATTTTTGAACTTGAACTTGAATTCAAGCTTTAGGGGTGTTTGACTTGTTAGACTCATGAACCTGAAAAAATTTTAATACAAATCGATTAAAATCATGTTGTTTTGACTCATATATATCAAAATGATGTCATTTTAATCATTTTTACCCTACTACAATATCAAATTGAGTTCAAAACTCAGTTCAAGCTTAACTCCTCTCAAAGAGTCAAGCTCGAGCTTGATACCACTCAAATCAAGCTAAATTTCGATTTAGGCAAGTTCGAATTTGGCTTAAATCCAACATAATCTTAATACCAAATACAAACATAGATACTAACCACTCTACCAAAACCATAACCAAACCTCCTATTCTCTTTCACTTATAATTGAACAAATCACAGTTACCTTCAAGTTAAAAATGGCCAAGTTCCCATCCACCATAGCCTGCTTCCTCTTGCTCATCTCTATTCTCAATAAATCATTCTCTGCAAGAAATCTCAGCAACTCAACTCCAACCCATCATCACCACAAGCATTTCAACTTCACATTCCTTATGAAAAATGTGCTCAATTCCAATACCACTCATCCCTCATCAAAACCTGCAAAAACAGAAGTCACCAGTCAGCTTCCATTTCCAAAGCCATTAGGCTTTTTCCCTCCTGATGGAGGGATCCCTTTACCCCAATCCCAGCCCTCATCTCAAACACTTGATGTTTCCAATATGGGTCTGTTTTTCCCTCCTGCAGCTACTCTTCAGGAATTGAAACTTGGTACACTCATGATAATTGATCAGGACTTGTTCGAGCATTCAGCTTATGGCTCACAAGTTCTTGGAAAAGCACAAGGGATTTATGTGTCTGCTTCTGAAGATGGATCTAGTCATATGATGGCTATGACAGCAACTTTTACAGATGCTGAGTTTAAGGATGGATTGCAATTTTTCGGGGTGCATCGGAACGATGGAGCTGAGTCTCATATTGCTGTTATTGGTGGCACTGGCTTGTATGATGGTGCGAATGGCTATGCAACAGTTACAGCAGTAGATGCAGACTCTGGGGCTTCCAAACAAGAGCAGAAAGATAAAAAGTTCCTTTTGTTCAATGTTTATCTCAGCTTGTAATTGTCAATGGGAAACTGATTACCCTTTGTTTCTCTTAGCTCTTCCTCAAGCAGAAGAACTATAAACTCTAGTACAATTCTTGAATAAATTCAGTATTGCTATGAAAAAATCCTTGTTTTGACAAGTTTGCAGCTGTCATTAAATAACTGGCTTTGAACTTCATTCTCCTGGACAATGCCAGCAAATAATACTGATAGCCCATTCTGTGAAGTTTAAGTGAAACAGAACTCAGATTTACTTGAATGAAATGACTTGACATCTTATTCACATGAAAAACTTAAAAGAGTCTAACACTGTGATGAGGTCTTGTAGTAATTTTTAACTATTGAGAAACCCAGATATTTGGTCAAATTATTTCAGGAAAATTTGAACTGTCATCAGTAGAATTCAATAGTGTTACAAGAAATTGCAAATTGTTGAAGATCATCAATCCAATAAGGTAAACAAATTCGGGTTGAGAACTAATGGAAGCCACGAAGAATAGGATGAAATAATTTGAAAAGCCATGAATGTATTTAAGTTGCAGGGCTAGCAAATCTCCTTTTCTCCATGAGCAAGTTAATATACTTTCCCCAGAGAACCAAGCCATTTCAGCAAATCCTTTACTGTTAGTGACAAAAAGAACTATATTCTTAGAATTAATGTCATTTGTCAAGTGTGTTTCTGAACTCAAAATTTCAGAAGCAAATCAAGTCATTGCAAACTCTAATAACAGTTAAAGCACCTGAAGATTGACTACTAGATTTTCACTAAAATCCTGACTTCAGGGACAACCAGAGCACTTAAAGAAGCTTAAGGGAATGTTTTGTACAAGAAAATAGAACACCTGGAAGAATTTTTCTATGCCAAATTTGTCTGTCTGCACTCAACAACTTCATCATAAACAGCTTAAGGGATTAGGTTTATCAACTAAAACACACATTATGTAACCAGCAATGTACCGACTCCATATCAACAGCTCCACTTCTTCATTGAACACTCCTGAAACTATATATACATCAGAAATTCACTTCCATCTCCATCAAGAAACAATCCTTCAAGCCTGCCTCTTCTCTCAACTCAATGGCTAAAGCTCTCAGTTTCACCTCAAGCACACTCAGAGCAACAATCTGCTTCTTGCTCCTTGTCATCACTCTCAAATGTGCCTACTCAGCAAGAATTCTTGAAGAAGTGGATCCACAGCCCCAACAATCCACTCCTGTTGCAACAACTGCCTTTCCCACCACCTTGCCTGGCGGCCAATTTCCCGCCACTGCCCCTGCCAATATGGTGGAGGATGATAAAGACAATGCTGATCACCCACCGCTCCCCGAAGAAGCTGAAGCCCCCACTGAGGTTACGCCACCTGCCACGGTGGCAAATCCTGGCAAAGAAACCCCACCTTTGTCCTTCTTCATGCATGATATATTAGGCGGATCCCACCCATCATCCAGAGTGGTAACCGGGATCATAGCCCAAACAGAAATCAACGGCATACCTTTCTCCAAGGCAAACAGCAATATTTTCCCAGTCAACGGTGGCACCCCACTTTTCAACCCAAACTACCTTGACGACATTATAAACCAAAACAATGTTCCTTTCTTGACCGGCCTGAACGGAGCCCAACCCAACACTGTTTTACAAAACACCGGCAACAACAACGTTTTTAACAGTGAAAACGGCCAGCCTTTTGTTTCCGCCGGGCAGCTCCCACCGGGCTCCTCCCTCCAAAAGCTGATGTTCGGTACAGTGACCGTTTTCGACGATGAACTAACAGAAGGGCAGGAGCTGGGTTCAGGCGTAGTTGGCAGAGCACAAGGGTTTTATTTAGCTAGCTCTTTGGATGGCACCAGTCAAACCATTGCACTGACGGTTTTGTTGCACAGCGGTGAACATGATCATGAATATGATGATAGCATTAGCTTCTTCGGGGTGCATCGGACGGCGTCGCATGAGTCACAGATTGCCGTGGTTGGTGGGACGGGAAAGTATGAGAATGCTAAAGGGTATGCTACGGTTGAAACTCTTCATCAAGAAGATCAGCATACAACGGATGGTGTTGATACGATTGTCAAGTTTAGTGTTTACCTTTTTCTGTGATTATGTCTGTGGCACTTTTAATTTATCAGACGTCTTTGTTGTGCTTGTATCAGCCACGTTTGTGTTGTGATTAATGGATTGAAGTTGGATTGCTTTTTTTCACTCTAATTTAGAGAATATAAAATATTATATATAATTTAAATAATAAAAGAGAAAATCTATGTGCGGCCAAACTAATTCAATACACAAATCTCATTAATTGATAGGTCAAGACATAATCTAACTCTTAAATAAGATAAACTGTGTTAAAGTTAGTTTAGTTTAGTATGATCTAATATTTTATATAGATGATCTTATTTCAAAATAATTTTCAAGGAAAATATTTGCAAAACCATAACTTTTTTTCATTTAATTGATTGTAGTAACATGAATGTTGATTCCAAACCTCACTAGATCAAACTTTTCATATTTACATCACTTTCTCCTGGCCTTAAGGGTACATAAACCATTAATGAATTGGTAATAAAAGTAAGCAAGAATAAAAAAAGCCTCTCTCTCTTGCTATCCTGTGGTTCTGATTCTATATGATCTGACAAAAAAATGTATATATGCATGCAAAAACTCTCGTGGCACTGATAAAACAAATATGAAGGTCTGCTAGAACTGCCATAAACACAAGCAATACCTATAAATAACTATCAATGCTAACAACCTCTTTGGCTAACTGATCAATCAACAAACTCTCTATATCTGTAACGATTACCTCAATATCATCTCCCAACTCTAACCATCCATCATCCTGGCCCAACAGTTTCACAGGGGAATCCCTGTTTGCTTGCTTATCATGATGAACAAGCGAATTCCACAGCTCTTCCTCAACTGCCTCAATGCTCTTCATAAAGCAAAGTCTTCTGGATACAGGTTTTGCCCAGTTCATCCCAATGCTTGTGTTGAAAATATCAACCAGCTCTAAATTTATACGGTCGAACAGAAGCTTCCTCTCTGACCTCTTCCAAGACATCTGCTCACCATACTTCTTCTCTAGAATCTTGAAAACCGCTAGGCTTATTGGGAATTCGGAAGAATACCATGTCTCACAGCCCAGATATGAGTTTTCACCATGAAAACCTGCCTCAGTAAAGACATCGACAAGGTAGGAGAAATCCCTGCTCTCTTCGACATTGATTATTCTCATGAACTTCTCATTTTCCCTACAATTGTGTATTGATCCTTCCTCAGATTCATCATCACTTGACACAATCATCCCACCTCCTTCAGAGTATGCTTCTAAGGACTCTGATTTTAATAGTTCAAGTTGCAGCTGCAAACCTGGCAACAGACAAAATTGAGGAAGTGAAAAACTTCAAAAAGTTACACAAGCACAAATATAAAATGAATATTTTTGTATAGAAGGGCAGGTCAAGCTACTGTGCATATCAGTTTTGGCACCCTGAAAGCATTCAGCGCTAGATGAAATCTCTTTCTCAAATGGTGGTTCAAGCACTGAATTTGGACTAGGCTGATAAGCTGCCTCCAAGTTCACAAGAGATTCAAAGTCTGTGCAAGAGCATATTGAAGAAAAAGAATCTTCTTGAGGGATTCCGAATGACATATCCTGCAACATAAAAGTCAGATTTTCAGAGAGGAAGGAACTTAGAATTATTACAATAAAAATGCATAACATTAGCAATAAGTAGGACTGCAGTCAGCTATTGTCGAGCCAAGTTTGAGTAGGCTTTTACTTGACTAGGAGAGCTCACAAGCTTAGCCAAAGCTTGTGAGTATAGGCCAACAATATAATATTAATAAACTTCTACAAATTTAAAATTTTACACTTACACCCCAAAATTTTACATTCACCTCTTCAAACTACATTAACCCTTTAAATATTTGTATCTTACATGAAATCTTTTATTTGACCCCCCTATTTTAAATTCTCACATACAATCAAATGTCAAATTTTGAATATGGAGGATAATTAATAAATATATAAATTACGGTGTCTTATTATAATATTTCAAGCCGGGCTCAAGTCAACAATTTTTGAGCTCAAACCTTACGTCTACCCTATCGAGCCAAGCTTGAACCTAACAATACTTGGCTCAACTTAGCTCGATTGCAGCCCTAGTAGTAAGTAAAGTTGAAGAGTTCTTCAAAAGACGTGCAACAAAACAATTTGTCTATTTCCTAGAATCCTGGAGAAGAATATGCACCAAAACTTTCTACAGTGCAAAATTATGCAGCCAAATATACACACAGTGAAAGGTAAGATACGAAATGGTGATCAGTAAAGCAAACTTTCCTTTGCATTTGAGATTCACTTATTTACCAGCAATTAAACAAGACATATAATGAAAGGAAAAAAATTTGATTTTTAGGTTGTCCAAGCTCATGGGAGGTCAGGCTGGCAGGCCAGTTACAATTGAACTTACGATAGCATACCAGCAGAGTTTTAGTATATCATGAATTATGTACTATTATGTTATAAATAAATGAATTTCAAAAATTCATATTAGACATTCCTTAATCAAAAGCATCAACGTATCTTCTTCAATCATAGTAGACACATGAACAGCACCTACCATATTCTAGTTCAACAAAAGCAAAAATGTGTTGCCCTAAGAAACTTAATTTCAGAATGCAGAAAATACTTTTCAGTCCATCGGCATGTACACATCTCCTAAACACATCATCAACAAGAAGGCATTTTCATGTGTAAGGAATGGTTTACATGATTATAGAAGCTAACAGAGAAACAAACTTCCCAAGAAATGTATGTCACTGTACCAACCGTATCAAAGAATCCAGAAATGGTTTCAGATGAATATCAAACCTGTTGAATCAAGGTATCTGGAACTTGATAAGAATCATCATAATCTTCCAACAATGAGGTGCTGTCTGTGGGTTCAAAATCCTGATCCCTGTGATTTTCAGAAGACCTACTCACAGACTCAATTTCTTCATCAGTCACCATTTCAGAAACCATACTATCAGAGGCAACACTGAATGCTGAAGACTCAGTGACAACACAATTCTGTTCAGACAAATCTTTTTCCTCAATCTTGTTCTTCAACTCTTCCTGAATGGCCAAACTCTCCTGTTTGGTGCATCTATGTTCTGAATCAGGGCAAATAACATTGCAACTTGAAGAATTAAAAACCACGGACAATTTTTCACATGGATCTTTCTCCTCTAATTTTCTTTTCAGCTCAATCTGGAGCACCTGATCATCTTGCACCAAGTAACTATCTCCAGACTTAATGCAGTTGGATCCTGAGTTTATACATTTCAAACCATCTTTCTGATTATGGCCTTGCTTTCTAAATCTCTGTTTCAACCAATTACTAGATTCCAGAGGCTTCGCAAAGTGGTCACTGTGAAGACCAATCTTGCTGCTATTGTTCTGCCCACCAAGCCTGATGTCCAAACTTCTGGGCCTTGATTCATGATCAGGAATGGCAAGCATTTCACCCAGAGTTTTGGGCCTATCACCCACTTCAACTTCTTGAAACTTTTCATTAGCTTTCCATCTTTCTAAGATCTCCTTCTTCGCTTGCCTAGCCACATAAGACCTATCCGAATGGTAAAATGAGAGCCTGTATTGATTTTTCCAGTAAGAAGAACTAGGGGAAGAAAATGACATCAGCCCAGACTCTTCTGTAAGTCTATCTCTGTTTCCTGACATTGATGCCTTTCTGGACAAGTTATTTTCGCTATGCCACATTTGTCGGGAAATCAGTCTATGAGGTTCCTCATCTTTGGCCAATTTTTTCCTTTCTTGCTCATCAACATATGTATCCCGTTTTTGAGGACAATGAAATTCCTTTTTCTTCATCCTAATTGCATAAAAATTCACATTAGCAACAATCTTTGTTGGGGAAAGGCGTGTTCCATTCTCCAACTCCATTCGAGATCTCTCAAACTTGTCTATATTACCAAGACCAAGTTTCTGAGGCATTTTCACAATTCCTTGATTGATTCCCCTCCCAGATTTATTGCATATATCAGTCTTTTGAGAACAAGAAGCATATGATGAGTTCAAGACTTTAATGTGCCTAGATTGAGAAGTGCATTGAATACCTTGCAGATCATGGCAATGCTTGGTGATCAAAGAATCAGGTTCCCTGAGATCTATTGCAGACAGGTTCGTTTTCCAATCCTCAATTTCCAGTGCATCCTGTCCTCCCTTTGAAGAAGGAAGCTGCATATCCACTGAGTTCTTATCTACAAATTTTTGGCTCATGAATGCCATATTTGCCTCTAAGGAAGATGAGATACCTTTTCCCTTTTTAACCGAAAGATTGTTATCCTTTTCTATTTTTGTTTTTTCTAGTGCTTCAACTGCATCCATAAATTCTTTATCCTCTTCAAAGCTCAACCGGAAAGAGTGGCACTTCTCTCTTACACCAATAGAAGCAACTCTCCTTAGATAATTCTCAGAAAGCACTCTTTGCTTTTTCTGAACAGGCTGATTATGTGGCAGCTCATCAAGACCCATTAATCTTGCTATGACACTCTGTGTACCTTGTTTAGATTCCATCTTTAACAACAGTATTGAACTATTCTAGATAAACGCTCCTTCAATTGAAGGAATTTCCAGATATTGATCAGATAGAGCTATATAAAGAAAGTGAAAAAACAACTTGATTCTCAACAAATGCTCTCCCAAAATTTGTTTTCTCTTCCATCTAAAATCTTACATACCCATCAGGACAAAACAACAATGTGCTACTCACCAAATCTTCTTTCACAGTCCCGATAAAGCAACAACTAAAATCAGATGCTGAATTTGGAGCATTTCTGAGTTTCTGAACCTCCCTGCTCCCTGGAAAAGGGACCATAATAATTCAATAAATATGCAGAACCAGTGTCCAAGCAACAAAAAATTGTGAAAAAGAAAAAAGAAAGATACTCCTAGCTAATAGTCTTCGATTTGCAGCACTGAAGAGAATGGAAAGAAGAATGAAAACAGAACCCAAAAAAAAAAAAAGCTGTATTTCCCAAAAAGCTTTCTAAGCCACAATCATCGAATAATGTAGTAAATCTATATCATCTTAAAGAGAATTTAGAAAATAAAAGGAAAATGAGAGAGGCTTATCTGAGCAGTGAGCATCCAATAAGACAATCTAGTAAAGTTTGTTGTGGCAATGAGAATGCCGAAACAAATCATAAAAGCATCTTCTCTTGGTAAACAGTTGTTACAAGAACAGCATAGAAACAAGTGTAAAGTGCACCAACTTATCAACTGATGTAACATTCCATAATCACAGATAGTGGATAACTTTAAAACAAAGAAAAAAAGGAAAGTCTACCATCAATCAAGAAAACTGTTACAATATTGATATGAAATCGAAGATTTTTGGGAACCAAGACCAGAGAATTATTTTGTAAAACACAAACTGTTATTAATATAAACATAAAAATCCCACTAATCTCATGTATAATAATAATTACTACCTAAAAAAGCTGGAACAAAATGATTTTGATGCCACTATAACAAAACACCACCATTAGATTCCGTCACAATCACTTTGGAGCCAGCACACGCAACAATCAATCAAACGCCAACAGAATCATCAAACTCTTAATATAAATTATAAAAACAACACAACCCGGGAAGTGATAAAGAGAGAGACTACTTAAAAAAAAAATTACCTTCTTTTAACGATCTTCACTTCATCCATCATCGCATGCAATAAAATCAAACGATCAATAATCATAAACAAATTTTTTTTTTTTTTTGTATTTATGCTTAAAAATCAGGCAAGAAAAGACACGACAACAAATTGAAAACTTTTGCAAGTCAACAAAGATATGAACTCATTCCAAGTCTACAACGTCTGATTTTATCCGATTTTCACACGAAAAATTAATACTTGGACGGCTGCAACAAAACCAAATTCAACACTTTATAGAATTTAGCTTTTTACAGAAACTGAAGAACTGGGATTAAAGAATTGAAAGTAAAAAAGAGAAAGATAAGTACAATGATGAAAGTATGATTGATGAAGAAACTGGCGAGAAGCACAAGTGTTTTCATGCAGCAGAGCAGTTGGTTCCTTATTATTATTCTTTTTGTTATTTACTTTTAAATTAATTTTCCTTTTGTTTCGGATGTCGTTTTGCGAAATTACGCGCGAATGATCGTTGTGTTTGCGTACTTGGCGCATTAAGATACGATTTCTTTTTTTGTTTTTTCATAGGAATTTTGATTTTTCCACTCTTTGTTTTCTTACTTGCAATTATTTTATTTTATTTTAATTTTTTTATGAGTGAACAAATTCCTTATAATTAAATTTGGAAATTTAAATTCTGTCAAATTTTATTATTTTTCTTTTAACATTTTGGAATATAACATTTTTGGAATTTATATATACCCGTAAATTAAAAATATAATTATGAGGATATAGAAGGGTGGATTGAAGGTGATGTTAGATTCTAATTAAATTTATTTAAAGCGAATTTGAATTTAAATTTAAAATTTTAATATTTTTAAGTTTGAATTTAAATTTGAGAGATATTCAAGTTATCAAACTATTAAACTTAAAAATTTTAATATAAAATAATATTATTTTAATTAATATGAATAAAAATAATATTATTTTAATAATAAATTAAATTAATTTTTTAAAAAAGAATTAAATTTAAACTCTTTTAAAGTAAACTTAATTTCGTAAAAATCAAATTTATATACTTTGAATTCAGTTTATTTTTAAACTAACCTTAACGGGAGAAAAAGAAATGTTTATTTATTTTTAAATAGTTAATATTAATATTGAGAATGAAGGGCGAGAGAATGTTTGGGAAAAAAATAGTAAAATATTTATTAAAATAATAATGGGTGTCACGGCCTCCAACATATGAGTCTGCCTGTCAATCGAGCTTCGGGCTTTGAGCTTCAACTTTTATGTTCAACTCAGTTCAGTGATCTTTTTCTATTTGGGCTCCAAGTTTGGGTACACACAAAAATTGTACAATAGAATTGGGTTCGGCCACCGCTCCCAGCCCATGACTTCTCCATTGGTAAATTTTTGAACTTCTAACTCTAATAATCGAATCGAATATGAAAGCATAATTTTTTATATTATATATTATATTATATAATTTATTTTTAAAAAAATAAAAATATTAATAAAATAATAAAAAATCTTAATTGATGAATTATTATTTTAAAAAATATCATAAATATCTTTAAAAATTTTAAATTTCTCATATATACCTTTATTATATCATTTACGGGTGTGCATAATTTGGTTCAAATTATAAAACCAAAATGAACCACTTAAAAATTATAGTTTTGTTTGGGTTAGAAATTTTTCAAACAATTTTTTTTAGTTTGTGTTATCGTTTAAACGATTTTTAAATCGAACCAAACCGTAAAACTACATTTTTCAAAAATACATATATCTAACTATATTTAACAAAATTTTCTAATAAGTAATTAGGTGTATAATTTTTTTTATATTTATTTTATCGTTTTTTTATATGTATATTTTATATATATTTCATATTTATTTTATATGTTTATATTATATTTTAAAAAATTATAATTCAATTAATTTTATTAAATGATATATAAATAAAAGTAAATGATTTTAAAAGGTTCGAATTGTAATTTAAATTAGATCAAAATAATATTTTTTTAATTTAATTTAGTTTGATTTGGTTTAAAAATTTTTAAATCATTTTTTAAATCTTGTTTAAAAAAACTCTTAAACTATATTAAATTGTATTATGTGCACTTATAATATCATTATTTTTCAAAAAAAGAATATCAATTTATAATAATAATAAATTTTATATGATATATCATATAATATATTTATTATGTTATATTAATTTAATATATTTTAAAAAATATATTATTTTTTATTTACACTGTATTATATCTCAAATATTATTAGATACAGATACCTTGCTTCATGCCCATTTTGTTTCACTCAATTACCCTGTTGGGCCTAGTTCTGCTCATTGTATTCAGCTGCGCATTTCAGAATGGGTGGGTTCCATTTTGTTAATGGAGCAAGTAGCAGGCAACCTAATCCTCTTTTGGCGTAGTGTGAATAGCCGTGGAAGGTAACGTTTTTAAAACTGGAGTAGCGATGAATTGATTTTTTTTTTTTGATTTATAATTTTATTAGTTCAATCAAAAATTAATTTATTTAAAAATTTATAAAAAAATTAATTAAAATATTCTTATATATAAAGATTAAAAATATTTTTTTTAAAGAATAATAATTATTTGTTTAATTTTAATAAAATAATTAAAATAAAAAAAATCTCAATCTTATGATATAAAAAAAATTAATTTTATAAATTATTACTTATAAAAGATATTTTAATAAATATAAGATTATTGTTTTTTTAATTTTATTTTTAAATTTATTTTTTTATAAATTATATAAAAATAATTAAAATTTTAAAATATATTTTAAATTTTAATTAAATTAAATTTTATTGTTTTTAATAGATGTTATAAATAAATTAATTTTTAATATTAATTAGATCTTGACACAAAATTTCCATTCAATCGGTAACCGATTGAGCAGGCCTATTTTTAAAAACAGCGATGAAAGGCTAGGAGTTTCTTGAACAAAGAGAAGTAACAGTTTCACCCAATCATCTTCTGACGCAGGATGTATAGCCATGAAAGGCCAGAAGTTTCTTGAATAAAGGCTAATAATTTGTTCTTCAATTGATTTTTTTTTTTTTTTTTCTGGACACAAAGCGAAGAAGCAGACAGCACAGCCCGGGTATCAATAAAGTTAATCAGTCCAAAGCAAGAAGGACACTGATTGCATAGCCACTTTATTAAAAGTAAGAATATAAAGAGGCAATTTTTTTCATAATTTTACTTTTGACGTTGTGGGAATAATCTGCAAAATGCAAACAAATGAATGAACCCTCAATTTATGCAACAGTGAGGGAGCATTTCCTGTAATTTTTGAGTTGTCACAAGTGAGAATGTGATCGGAGCTTCACACTCATGAAAAGTTATGTTATTCTTTCTTTTCCTTTTTCAATTTGAATAAACTACTCAATGGTAAAAGATAAAAATCTTGAAGATTAGGCGGGTAATGAGCTTGTGGGATCATGAACATGGCGGATTTTCAGTCTAAATTCAATCATTAACTGACTTATTTCCAACCAATGCTAAATTTTATTACTTACCAAATCAATTTAAAACCTTAACGGTACATTTGTAAAGGAAACTTCTAAACTTTTGCCTAAGATTGAGACAATAAATTTTGATGAAAAGGAAAAAGCTTTGCCTTATAATTCTGAGTTTTTAGTTTAGTTTATCGGTTAAAATCAAATTAGCTCGTTTTATTAAAAAAGCTTTGCCTGATTTAAATGTTTAGCATTTTTTTTTTCATATAAATAAGTTACTCACTTTGACTTGCAACTCGTCTTTATTGTGAACGTTGAAGAAAAACACTCACCCTCTTACACTCAACAATGGCTCTGGAAATCTGTGTGAAAGCTGCTGCTGGTGCTCCTGATCTTCTTGGAGACTGTACGTTTTGTTTTTGTTTCTCTTTTCTTTTGTGAATATACTTTTTGGGTTCTGATTTGGAAAATGTTATGAAACTCAAAGTTGGATTGTTGTTCCTTAGGCCCATTCTCCCAAAGGGTTCTGCTAACTTTGGAGGAGAAGAAAGTTCCTTACAAGGCACACTACATCAACACCAGTGACAAACCGCAATGGTAAAGTTTTGGTTTTTGTTGTGATTTCTGAGAAATGGGTTAGTTTTCTAAAGTATTTTTTTCTTATGATGAATTGCTAGGTTTTTGGACGTAAACCCAGAAGGGAAGGTGCCAGTGGTGAAGTTTGATGACAAATGGGTGCCTGACTCAGATGTGATTGTTGGAATTCTTGAGAAATACCCTGAGCCTCCTCTCGCTACCCCTCCTGAATTTGCCTCTGTGTAATGCTCGCTAACATGCACTTATAGATATTATTCTTGATTTATTAGTTCAAAATTTGATAGAGGAGAAGCAAAATCTTGTTCTGTGATTGTTAATATTATTTTTAAAACCTTTGTAAAGGTAAATTTTACAGTAGAAGCAAACATATGCATATCTTTCTTTTTTCACGGCGATTGGTTCCTCAGAAATCGCTTGATATGGTCTATCATTATAAGTTGCTTAAATTAGTACATAAGGGTCCTTGTTTAAGCTGATTTTTTGCTGTCTGTGTAATGTAATGTTGTAGGGGATCAAAGATTTTCTCAACATTCATCCAGTTTCTGAAAAGCAAGGATACAAATGATGGGACAGAGAGGGCTTTGCTTGAGGAATTGAATGCATTGGATGAGCATCTCAAGAAACATGTACTGATAAACTTGAAACATAGGGGCATCTGATTAATAGAATTGATTTTCTTTTTCTCATTACATTGAGAGTTGAGACTAATTTGCATGAATATGAATAGGGGGGTCCATTCATTGCTGGGGAGAAGATCACTGCTGTTGATTTGAGCTTGGCACCAAAGCTGTACCACCTTGAGGTAGCTCTAGGGCATTTCAAGAAGTGGAGTGTCCCTGCGAGCTTGCCTCATGTCCACAACTACATTGAGGTAGAAGCTGCATAAATTTTCACTGATGCTATTTGTTTCTTGTTTCTTGGTTAGTCATATTGTTTAAGATGACCACTTTTTAGTTGTCTGTAGAATCATGCTGTACAGGAAAGGAGTCAATTTATTTTGGGATTGATGTTATCCATTTGACACTGATTTTCTGCCTTTCCTGTCGTATTTTCACCCTTTCTGGCCATTGATAAGATTGCTTTCTCAAATATAAACCCACACTGGTGGATGTAAATAAAATTAGGAAGCGATCCTGTCTTTCGCATTTTATCCTCCACAGCACAGATTTTTTCTGATCAGGAATCCCTTTTCTCTTAGCTACAGAACCCTGTAGATTTATATACATGCAACACACGTCAAAAGCTTTTTGTAAGAACAAAAAAAGCATTCTGGATAACTCTATTTACAGAATCAAAATGCTTCTGATTCTCTGTCAATAAAGCAGGTTTAAGGACTGCCTCAAACTACAGCCTGATAAGTTTGTTGTAGCAAGCCTTTAAATCTATGAAACTTGGGATATCATGCTTTCTCTTTTAAATCAAGAAAACTCCGACCTGTGGGCTAAGTTAGTCAAGCGTCAATCGGAGTCTGGGGAAACTTCCAATATGATTTTGTGATCTTTTCTTGCAGGCACTTTTCGGTCGGGAATCATTTCAGAAAACCAAGGCTGCACCACAATATGTAGTTGCAGGATGGGAGCCGAAGGTCAATCCCTGAACTAGTCCTAAATTGTAAGGTCGCTTAACTTTAGTAATGAAATGTGGGTGAGACTGAGGCTTTGCATAGCCAAAATGGACACTGGTCCCTTATCCAATAAATGTAGTGTAAACCTATCATAGCTATAGCTTTGTGTATTTCCTGTTAGATTAATAATGGAACCATAGTTATTAGTATATTACGACACACAATACATATTTTACTGTATGATATAACATAATACTAGTGAAAAATGATACGAAACTTAAGGTGTATTGAATTAATATGATATATATCTTATGATACGATATATATTATTAATATAGATTGATTACTTTTTTTAGAGAAAATAAAAATTTAGTAAGGGTAAGTATAAAAATTTTTAATTTTTCATGAATATTTATTATATTTTTTAAAATAATGATACGTTCATTAATAATTTTTATTATTTTATTTTTTAAAACATGTATATTACGATACGATATATGATATAAAAAATTTAGTTTTCAATACACAATATAATACGCAATTTGATTACTCTGAAACTTCTTTTAGTTAATGGTGCTTAACTGTCAGCAATGTGATTGTTTGTTTGTTTGTTGGTGGGTCTTTTTGGCAGTTGCCTTATTGATACAGAGTTTTAGAGGGATAAGTTTTCACATGAGATTTTCAAATCATGTTCTCTCAGAGGAGCCGTTACTAAACATATTACATCAAAACTATAACAAATGTGAATTACATAATATTATTTATTAAATAATAATTATATCTTTTAAATTAATTAATTTAATTAAAATTAACCGTCGATGAAAAGTATGAATTTAGGTTTTTCAAATTTAATAAGTAAAATTTAAAAATAAATTCAACTTTGGGTGAGAACAAGTATTTTAGCCTATATAATATAATTGCTAAAGGTGTTATACCTTCAAACTTATGTTTAGGGGTGGAATAAAGATTTGTTAACTTTGTAGTTGGACTATGTAGGACGAGGAGTGGATTTGAATTAAGTTAGTTTGAGTTTAAATTTATATTTAGTTTGAATGAGTTGAAATTTTAATTTGGTAACTTAATTCGAGTTCGAAAGTTGATCAACATTTCTTTGTTGAAATTTTTCTTTTTTTGATTTTTTTTTCTTTTTTGGTATTTTTTTCTTATTTTTTGATAATCAAACGATTTGTCTGATATTACTTATCGACAATCATTTATTCGGGAATGTGGCTCCAGTAGAATTCCTATGGGCTGCTGGCTACCATATAACATAACACCATCAATAAGATAACCCACATGATGAATTTGGAGATGAAGTGGAAGTTAATACGGCAGATGAATTTGGAGCATTGATTGGCTTTGGCTCATCCAAAAACTACTATCATCAACTTCAATTACTAAACAAAAGTTCATGATGTGACCAGCATATGCTAAGCAGTCCCCACTTGTATAATAATTTTATTAACAAACAAAACCAATATCATCACGTGCCAATCACTGCAGAAAGAACAAAGACAAAGCCACGCCAAATCTTATACGCAGACGATCAACGCATGTACATGACGACAATCTATAAAATGGCAAGAAGATTCCAGTTCTGTGAGTGAGAGTACGACTGTCGCTAATTTACTTGCATATTATATGTTAGAGCAACAACTATACAGAGAAAGAGGGCAAGGAGATATCGTTTTCGAACTTGGTATTTTGTTAGTCGTCTTCTTCTTCATCTGCAGCCTTGGAGGAATCTGTGATCATTTTCTGTATCATTTGACTTGTCTCTTCCTCGGACATTCTGTCTTCTTTGCTCTGAGATTGCGCATACGCTTCAAAGAACTCCTTGTTTTCTTTCTCCAGCTCATTCCACACTGACCATGCATTACATACAACTTGTTATATGCAAGTTTCACTGATGGATGGTTCTCAAAGAGAGAAGAAGGGATGTGAGATGAAGCAAGTTTATTAATATCCATACATAGAGAAACAACTTTTGAAAGAGTGGTGAGCTTGAAATAAATCTACAACAGTAAATTATTTTCAATTTATCAAGCTTATTGATCATCAATCTTGAGCTTGAGTTTTGATAACTTTGATTAAACATCATTCATGAAGAATATATACGAAGTACTAAAGAAGTAGTAATTAACCTTTTGTTGAAGGGGTTACTTTTCACTTCAGTAACTTTTAAAGCTAAATAAAAAACTTAATTAGCTGAAGATCGCTCCCTTCTTCTTTGGGTTCATCATTAGATTCAGTTGATGACAAGGCAGGGCAAGATTAACTAACAGAGGAATAAAACTATGTATACTTACAAATTAATTTGTTTAGGTTATGACTGAATGATGTGATTTTTTTTTTTAATTTTAAAATCATCGTATCAGATGTTATCATCTAGTATTACTCTTTAACGAAGAGATCAACTAAGGTGAAGGAAGACTACTCACCAGTGGAGGTGATGACCGGTTTGATGTCTGCATGTCTAGAAAGGGCTTCCATGCATTCTTCTTTTGTCATGCGGAATATCAAACACTTCTCTATCAGGTGCTGCACCTATAAAAGAAGTTGACACAAACATGCTCATGATCAATAATAAACCCACAGCACACAGCACAAATCCAACATAAGAAAGGACGAACCAAACCCAAAACATGAAAACAAATAAACTATTCTCTTAGAAGTTAATCCAACAAAGCAGGATCATCCAAACCCAGAAAACAAGAACAAAAGAGTTTCTATATATAAGCTACCAAATGTATATAAGAAGCAGAAGAGTCTCCCATGATAACCCTCTGGAGAAAAAACAAAGCGGTGATCTTCTTGCAAGTTGTATATGAAAGTAAGTGATAGATGAAGAGAGAAAGAAATATGTGTAATGAAGAGAGGAATGGAAAAGAGTTGGTGCAGCATGTTGATTATAAAGAAGCTGCAATGCAAAATACAGGAAGATGGGGCCAGGAGTCCACGTGAGAGATAATTGATAATTGGTTGAGAGGAGATTAGAGGAGATTATACACTGACCATTTCTTTGTCTTCTTGGATTGCCATTAGGCTGCCTCAATCCGTCACTCCACGTGATGAGCGGGTCCAATTCTTCCCCAAACAGACAAAATGCTACAACAGTTGGCCTTCTAAAAAGAATGGCTTTTGATCTTCCTTAGCTTTCGCTTGCCTTGTCTCCATCAATTTTATTTCATCAACACCATCCAGTTATTCTGTAACACGAATTCTGATGGACATAATGCTCTCTCTGCAGTCGGTTCATCTACTAGTGTTTTAGCACGTTGAATGTATTGAAAAATACTAAGATCATTTTTTTTAGCTCTTGCTATTCTATCTTCAATTGTAGTTGGCGGTTCTGAGATACAGAGCCGAAGACATTTGCTAACGCATTCCACACCTTGTATGAGGTGTTAAGACCTATTATGTATGAAGAAACTGCCTTTGTTAAGGAAGAAAGCAACAATCATAAGAGAAGTTGATCTCTTCAAAACTAGCTAGTGTACGCTAGACTAACAACCTGATCTTGTAATTCGGTGTTTGAAGGTATTGTTTGTGGTGGAAACATTTCCATACCATCAATGCAACCTTAGAGGTTTTGATAATTGAGAAGTTGCATGAATTATGCTTTCCACATGAGATAATTTCTAGGGTTAAGTGTTATAGAGAAAACATAGCTAGTAGATATGGGTGTTGATAAAGTTGCAGTGGGATTGACTGATGCATTCAACGCAGGAGTACTAACGGTAGAAGAAGAGACTGAATTCGACATGATGAGCCAAAGTAAAAAAAAAAAAAAATGTCAGATTTAAGATCAATTTACAAGTCTGATACCATGGTTGAACTGTAATATAATTTGTAAAAAAAAAAAAAAAAATGTTTAACAAAAAGATAAGAGATAAGTAGGCAGAACCAATTCTTGTTTTGAATTGGTTGGAAAGAATTTTGTAATGAGTGGTATATCAAACCTGTTTCATCCCCAACCTTTTGGTAATATACTTTGATTGATCCCACTCATATTAATTAAACTGTTAAACTCAGACTATATTGACCACACCTACAGTTATTATACCAAGTAAGTCAGGATTTCCTAAATATATACCATACCAAGTAAATCCGAATTTTATAAGTATGATAAAAACTCAAATTCAAATATTCTCTTTGAAAATTCTAGTATTCTATCAGTTTTATTAACCCCTAAAATCATATGTGGATGTAATTATAATTCTTTTATATAGTACAATCATTTCATTTTTTAATAACTTTATTATTTGAAATGATTTTTTTTATAATAAGTGTTTTATTTTCCTTTTTAATTATATATTTTGATTTATTTAATTAGAAGATAAACTCTATTTAAACTTAATAATTTTAAATCTTTGTAAACATTGGTTATTGATATTTTGGGATAACCCTTTTGCCAAAATTAATTTGGGTATCTTGTGGTTTAATTATTTGTTTATCTTCGTACAAATTCATGTTTTATTTGGATTCATTGTTGTCTACAGTGTATTCACTATTAGTACTGAAGCCTGAAGATACGACACCGACCTACATATTCAGGTTTTCCATTCTGTTAATTTTTATTTACTTTCCTTATTCTAGTTGTTTTCACGTGGTCAAATTACAATATCTCACATAGTGCCCCTCTGACAATCCAAAATAACTTGCTACTTGTAAATATTTAACTAACAAAAATATGGAAATAATATCTCTGTGACTCTAATATCATCATTTAAGGGTATATCATTTCGATAGAAATAATTTTAGTTTTGTCCGTTCATCTTATATGATTATATTTATATTATATTAATTTGAGTTTTTGATTAAAGACTTTCAACTCTAAATCAATATAAATTAAAATTATATAAAAAAATTTTAACTTTATCACAACCTTTTAATATTTGATTTACTCGATTCAATCTTAACGCTATCTAATTTGGTTCTAAGTTATGTCAAATTGATCTGAAATAAATTTGTTGTAAAAAAAACATAACCTTAAATCTTTTTTTTTGGGTCATATCATATTAGATTAACGGACCCTATTGAAAATTATTTGCTCCAACTAAATAATTTAAAAGGTGAATATGGAAAGCGGAGATGAATCAAATGGCAATTTTATAATATTGACTTACTAGAGTGAAGACTTACTGTTTACTATCCAATAACTTTATAGGAAAGCTTAATATATATACACACACTCTATGATTCTCGTAGCACATTTTGAATATCCAATCATTCTTTTAAGAGATGGGTGACGAAATTAGGTTACCCTTTTGTTTGATCGGTTAGAGAATTTACATGGAATTCTCCGTGCTCGTCGCCTTTTTTATTTCTTTGATCACAGAGATCAGCAAAAAGGGACCACTCGCTAACTAAATTGGAACTTGCATGAGAAGCATATTATATGTTATAGCAACCACAACAGTGAGAGAGGAGATAGAATTTTCGAAGTTGGCATATGTTTGTCAGTCGTGGTGGTCTTCAGCAGCTGGTTTGGAGGGATCCATGATCATCTTCTGTATCATTTGATTTGTTTCTTCCTCGGACATTCTATTTTCTTTGCTTTGAGATCGAGTGTATGCTTCAAAGAACTCCTTGTTTTCCTTCTCTAGCTCATTCCACACTGCAACATATGCAAGTTTCACGCATATATGAATCTCTAAGAGAGAGGAACCCAGTGTAACATGAAGCAATTAGCTTACTGATATATCCATTTACAAGAAACGGGTTGATCATTAAGAGTAGTGATCTTAACCTCAAGTTTACAACTTATATAAAATTATTTTCGGTTCCAATTAAATTATATGTACCTATTTGAAATATATAAATAAGTATATATTTGATATATGTTATATGGTTAAATAGTTTTGAATAAAAGATAATAACATATGAAAATATGTACCCATATTCATTTAAATATTCAAATTGGGTAGGAACAGTATTGCTCTTTCAGTTCAGTTAGCTTGAACGGAAAGGTTGAGAAGGAGAGAGCTAACCAGTGGAGGTGATGACTGGTTTGATGTCTGCATATTTAGAAAGGGCTTCCATGCATTCTTCTTTTGTCATACGGAATATCAAACACTTCTCTATCAGGTATTGCACCTATACATAAAAAAATTGTCACAATCAAGCTCATGATCAATAACAAACCCACGAAACCCAACACAAATCCGACATAGAGAAGGATGAAAACCAAACCCAAGACATGAAAACAAGTAAACTCGATCTTAACAAAACAATATTCTACATATGAGCTACCAAGTGTATATAAGAAGCAGAAGAGTCTCCCATGATAACCCTCTAGAGAACAAAGCAAAGCGGTGATAGATGAAGAAAGAAAGAAATATCTATGTAATGAAGAGAGGATGGTGCAATATAATGACCATAGCGAAGCTGCAAATTAAAACACAGGGAGAAGGTGATGGAGTGAGCTGGGTCCAGTTTCCCACGTGGGAGATAATTGATAATTGGTTGGGAAGAGATGAGAGGAGATTATGGAGGACTATTTCTTTGTCTTCTTGGAAATTAGGCCACCTCAATCCACCACTTCACGTGATAAGAGGGCCCCGTTCTTTCCATTCAGACAAAATCTAAATAGCCCAGTTGGCCTTCTCAAATAGTAGCTTTTGATCTTCCTCCCCTTTGCTTCTATCAATTTCATTGCATCAAACGATTGAATTTTTCTTTAATTTGCAGCAAAACCAAGAGCTGGGTTGCATTTCCCATGATATTTTTTGTGTTTAAAAGAATACAAAAATTGCCCATACCTTGATATGTTTCGTTGCTCATTGGTTCAAAACACTATTCTTCCAAGCTTCTTTCACTTTCTTGCGAATAGTCAGGAGTCAGGACCAATGAACATCTGTTTAACTTGTAATATTCATGCAATTGGCTCACTGTCATTATCTTCCTCCACACACAGCGGAATAATCAGATAAATTAAAATAAGAAAAACCTAATACATTTTAAGGTTATGATTTGAATTGATAATACTATTGTAAGCTTTTAAGTTTATTAGAGATACGGTGAATTTAACAATCTTTTATATATTTGCTAGGCCTCTTCTTCAAAATCAATATAATATAGTTTTATCAATTAAAAGGTTCAAAAGCAAAAGATTACAAGTTATTTCAAGAGAATTCAGATTTCATGACGTTCCAAATATAACCCATCTTATGGATCAGATTAAAGATACATGTTCATCTAAATTAAATCTTACAGTCTCTCCATAAAAAGCAGTGAAAAAATTTAGAAGACAATTTATCAGTTACTACTGAACTGGTATACATTGATGAAAGGATGCCATAAAACTGTAAGAAAAAGCATCAAATAGTAACCAAGTAAAAATTAAGAAGAAAAATATAACTTGAATTTGGTAGGATTTGACAGGTTTGTCTTTTTTATTCAGATTCATCAGACGACACTGTCAACATATTCCTTGAGGAAAAGAGGGAAAAATAATTAGGGTTAGTAGGTGGAAAAAAAAAACCAAGCAAGAATTGACTCCCCCATTAAAGAAAACAATTTCATTGCATTTCCTTTGGATATTTTCTTCAGCACACACTCATTATATTCATCACGTCACATGAAAATCAAGCAATAATAAAGCAATTTAGACATGACGTCTGACTCAACCCCTTTGATAAATACACTTCTTGGCCTTGTTAAAGCATCTCATCTACGCGTGGCTTCTGCATCGTTTCATCTGCTAAAATTTTTTTCTTTTTTTGTCGTCCAATCAATATTTTCCCACCTTCATTATTTTCTTTTTTCCCTCTAACTCAACTTTAACAGAAAAAAACAAGTTTCAGATTATTCGTCAAGGACCCCGGATTTAAGTTGATCAGTAACAATAAGTTCGGTCAAAAAAAAAAAGATATTATATTTAATTAAAGATAATAAAAAAATATTAATATATTATTTTATTTCAAATTATTTAAAAATATTATTCATATTAGATAAAAATAAAAGTATTTTGTCTTATAAATTAATAAATAATAATAGAATTATAAAAAGAAATTAAAATTAATTTGATAATTTTTTAATATCTATCATATCTTTATTTGTAATAAAAAATTATCGAAATATTTTTTTATTAACAAATTAAACAAAATAATGTTAATATATTAAAATTTTAAATACAAGATATAAGAATTAGATCTCATATTAGAAAGTATGAGTTTCTAATATAGAGTTTATATAACTTTGAATTTTTTAATCTCAATATCTATCTTTTAAAATGTAATTCTTTTAAAATTTATATCACATTAACAAATTATAATTTATTAAATAATCTTATAATATCTAAAATGAATTTCCCGTAAAGGCAAAAAACATAACTAAATGTCCCCTAAGGGCAAAAAATGTAACATTCTGAAAATTTTGGTGGGATCATATGAGTTTTGGGATTATTTTTAAGGTTTTTTTTTTTACTAATTAGATGGACAACAAACGATCGCGTGTGACTCATTGGTGAATTTGTGATTTAGATATGATTTTAGACGGTGGAAGAGCGGCCAAATCTTGACTGGCAACAGGAACTTCAAAGAGTTATCACCATCCCCATTGAATTTACAAGCTCTTAAAATGACCCTTGCAGTACAATCGTACTTCTGCTGTTGTGGCATAAAAGCTCAATACTTTTGATTCCATTTCAGGGATCACATGTTTGTATAATTTTGTAACAGCTCTGTATGCATGATTGGGTGAAATTAAATTATCGGGAGAAGAACAATTCCTCACCTAAATTTTAGCATAATTTCAAAATTACACTTATGACAGATGAAAAACTTAAATACTTATTCATGAACTAACTATCGTTTAAATTTTTAGTTAGAGACAAGGGTAAAATCTTCATTTTATCTATAAACTTTAAAACTTTAAAATTTTTATCATTCTCTCCTTCAGGTTTTAAAAACTAACACTTTAACACATCATCAAAGTTTGAAAAGTTTAATTTTATCTCTAGGGTTTGCTTCTTTCTCTAGTCATCATCATTTCAATCGATGATAGTTGTTTTCCACCTATCTTCTATCTCCGGTTACAAAGGACGACGAAAGACAACCCTTTGTCGTCCAGATCTGGATGACGAAGTATCATCCAAATTTGTAAAAAGAGAGGAATGATGATGTTTCGTTGTCCTTCGTCGCATCATCCAGATGTGACAATGAAGCGTCATCCAAATATGACGATGAAACATCATTCTTTGTCTCTTCTTTCAGATATGGACGATAAAGGGTCATCTTTTGTCATCTTTTGTCATCTTTTGTAGTCGGAGATTGAAGATTAGTGAAAAGCACCAACCATCGGTAGGAATAATGGTGGCCAGAGAAGGAAGCAAATCTTAGGAGTAAAATTTAAACTTTTCAAACTTTGAGAATGAGTTGAAGTGTTAGTTTTTAAAACCTAGAGAGGAAAATGATAAAAATTTTAAAGTTTTAAGGTTTATAGATAAAATAATGATTTTACCCCTACCCTTACCTAAAATTTTGGATGGCAATTAATCCATGGGTGAGTGTTTAAGCTTTGTAATTGTCATGGGTAAAATTTTGAGCTTATGCTAAAATTTAGGTGGGAAACAAGTCTTTTCCCTAAATTATCCAATGCATAATTGTAGCGGCTTTTTCGGGCACTGGAAGGGTCTTATCTAGTTGAGTATATGGTATATGACCTCAAATGATAAAAAAGTAGATGGGAAGAAGCAAATATCATCCACAAATTCAAAGTCCTCGCTCGCCATGGTTTAGTTTGAAAAGAGTCAAGGAAGGCAGACTGTCTCTTTTCCTAATTCTATATTTCTATTTATTTATTAATGTTTGGTTGCTCCAGTTGCACATTTAGATTTTGATTTGGACCATTTATGGTATTCCAATCCATCTCATGATATAATACTATGTAAATAAAATAAAATAAAATAATATATATTATAAAATATATAAAATTAATATGATATAATAAATATATAATATAATATATATTAAATAAATTGAAATTTTTTTTAGATAAATAATAATATAATAAAGTATATATACAAATTTTTAAATTTTTAAATATACATCTGATTTTTTTAAGGTGATGATTTAATAATTATATATTTTTATATTTTTTATTTTTAAAAAAGTATATTCTATTATATAATATAATATTTAATATATAATTAAAAAAAATTAGATTTTTGATATATAATATGATAAGTGATTCAATTACTATAACCAAATAAATTACATATTAAATGTTAGATTATGATATCAATAGGTTTTATTTAAATTATGGTAATTTTTTAATTATATAAATTAATATAATAACATATAATTAAATAATATAATTATATATTATTTTTTAATTATATATTATTATTATTATTTCAAATTGTATAAATAAATTAATAAATTTTATTTATACATGTAATACAGTGACTGCTCAGCTCCACCTCATCCTTTCAACATAAACTGCTGCAGTCTGGCTGTAGCTTTGTGTGGAAATTGCAAACTGTAACACAATAATATAATAAATAATTATATTATTTAATTATATGTTATTATATAATATAAATAAATAGAAATAAGATCAACTTTTTCTGATTTTATTAGAGGGATTTCACGCACCCCTTGAGATTATAACGCACCTTTTCAAAGTGTTACACCTTTCCACACACCTTTTCAACGTTGTCACACCTTTTAGCCATTCTTCAGTGTTGTCGCACTCTTTCCAGCACCCGCACTCTTTCACGCACTCTTTTATACTTTTACACATTTTTACATCTACTCAGAAAAATGCATTGTTTTGAGGATACACCCACCCTTTCACTCATTTTTGTATCGTTTTCAACCATTTCGAAGAGATGCACACTTTTTCATCTGACACAACCCATATATTCTATACTAGTTATGTCCATCATTTTATAAATGTATAAAAGTATATAAATATATATTATTATATCTTATTTTTATCTATAAATTTTATTCATTACAGAAAAATTAAATTTAATACGTATCCTTTGAAATATAAAATATTAATCTATAAAAAATATTGTAAACGACGATAAAAAAAATAAAAAATATTTTTAAAATAAAAAATAACATTTATTTAAAAAGATAAAAATTAATCGATTATCTATTTTAATTAATTCCCTGCGCTGGAGGCTTTTTTACTTTGTTTTTTTCATTACAGCAAAATCCATAGCCAGCCAATGCGGGCCCACTTTATGTGGCTAGAGAGTATACGCACGAACGCAACTTACGCAGCGCCACAAGACATAAGCGCCGACATATACGGAAAAAGAGTGACTCTCACACGCTGCGACTGCGACTAATAGGAAAAGACCGGAAGTAACAAATTGGCTAGACTTGCTGACATATACAGAAATCAGATCGACTTATCTGATTTCTTTACCACGGTTACTAAATTCAAGCTTATGCATTCCATTATTCATGAACAATATCATCAAAATTAAACAATAATATCATAGAAAAAATTATAGATAGAGAATAAGAATCGTAAAAATTAAAAGAGAAAGAAAAAAATTATCAATAAAATGAATTTAACTATTAGTATCGACCAAATAAGTTGAAATTGTTTCTCTAGATTTGAATCCACTGACTCGGATCCACCACCTAGAGCCAACCTATCTTCTGTCCACAAATTTTAATTTATTAAAATCATATAATTGGTATGTAACAATTATTATTCAATAAAACTATACATCAATACACAATTTAAATATATAAATAATACATTATCATAATTTAATAATTTTACATATTATATAATAATATATAAATAATTTATATACCTAAATTTTATTTAAAAAAATATACATATAATATTTTCATTATTATTATTAAAGAGTACATAATGGTTTCTGTGAGTTTTCAATTTTTCTCTTTTTTTTAAGAATTGAATCTTGTTTTAACTCTTTAACGTTTTTTTATTACAGCAAGAGCCATAGTCAGCTATTGCAGCCCCACCCTATGTGGCTAGACAGGACACGTACAAAAACAACTATCGCAGCGCCACAGGACACAAGTGTCGACATAGAGAAAAGAAAGTGACTCTCACATGCTTGCGACTGCAGCCACTTGCCTCATCAATAGACTGTACGTACAAACGCAAGTATCGCAGCTATTGCAGCCCCACCCTTTATGGCTAGACAGGACACGTACAAAAACAACTATCGCAGCGCCACAGGACACAAGTGCCGACATAGAGAAAAGAAAGTGACTCTCCCATGCTTGCGACTGCGGCCACTTGCCTCCTCAATAGACCGTGTATCAGATTGGCTAGTTAATTGAGTAATAAACTTGAGTTGCTTTGGGGTGGTGTTTACCACTTTGGGAGGCCCGCTCCAGCGAGTTCTGCAAAGTAAGCAGCGTCTACGCTCGAACCAGCCTATAACCCCTCCACAAATTCTTGCGCAAAATCAATAATAGCGCCGCGACCGGCTCTCACCGCTCGCTTTGTTTTCCTTACTCATTAGTTTAAGGCAATTTGTAAGTGTCTGGGGACTTGTTATTTAAACCTGATCTCTACATAGGACTTTTCACTTTCTCCCGATGTGGGACGCAGAATACTACTTTAATGCATCCTAAAAATCAGGAATACTTGCCTCTCTTCAATTTCTCAAATTTTCGGATCCCTAATAATAATATAACAGATGTAAAGTTTAGTCAACCCGTTACATCACCTATTATAATATTTAAATAAAAATGTTTTTTATTTTGTGTTTCATGCAAATTAAGTTTAATATTTCTGTGTTTCATGCCTCATTTGGGAACTCATTAGCAGCTGAACCTAATTTTTTCCCAAAAGGAAAAAAAATAAAAAGAAATATTTGATGGCTGGTTTTACAGTACTAAAAAATGGTGGTATAGTATTATGAACTCTTTCAATCTTACAACAAAGGAATCTACTTACAATAAACAATCAAAACTTATACAGAGACGCATGGATTGCCTTGATAAAAATTTCCATCAGTAGATCACTGGGAAGCAATTCCTCTATTTGCGAGGTAACAATGGCTCCCGTTGAGGGTCTGTGTTCTTGGAATCAGAATGGCTTGTATTACCTGACTCCAGTGCTGAAATCGATGAATCCTGCTCTGTACGTTTCAATAATCGCTGCAAGAAACTTGCTTTATCATCAGGCAATGGAGCTGCCATCTTTGAAGCATCATTTAAGCTCTGCACATGCTGAAGACAAACTTGGACTGCATCGTGGACTCTAACGAAGTACCATTCCTTACCAATCAGATCCACCAGACCAGATTTCGACAACGTCATCAGAACGTCTCGATTTGGATTGGAAATGGCAAGCTGTGAAATGATAGCAATGATTAGCATGAATATAATCATTATCTTCCCAAAATTTAATAGCTCTTTATCAACACAAGGCCCTTCCTCGTCTAGAAGGATACTCAACCTGGATGTCCCGTGTTCTGTATTCTTGATGCAAATCTTTCAAGGCTTGAACAGCACTAGAATCTATGTAAGTGACAGCTGCAACAGAATCAAGAACATTTTGAAGTAAGAGAGCGGACTGTCATCAGAATCTCACTTGGATCAAGTGTGACGGAACCATTTAACTGAATGACTAGAACTAGAAATAATAACCAAAAAATAATAAGTGATATTAATATCATTGGTAAGAACCATTGGAAACTAATATCAAAGGTTACTGCAAGATTCATAATACTGAGTCATCACTTGCAAAAATGTAGATAGATTGAAGATCTAACCACAAAATTAGATCAATCAAGACCTTGTAAATTCTTCGATGCTAAGAAACTTTTGTGTCACTGCTAATTAGCTAGATACATATAATCAAAAGGGAGTTCACCCTTGGCCGAAAACAAAAATGCAAACAGTTTTTGTATATACATATTTTTCACAATTTATGTACAAGTGAAAATGTCATCTTAGTTAGCCTGCCACACACATACTTTCAGAAGGCATGGTGTACCATTGTTTGTGTTTAAGAAAAACAATATACAAACCATGTACATTTTTATGACCAAATGGTGAAAATAGGGTAAGTAACTCTTACGTGCCAACTCTAAGATCACAAAGTAGATTCTCTCAACTTCTGGTCCATGTCTTATAGATTTATCAACATCAAGTTCATATTCTCGTAGCCTGTCCAATATTGCAGTAACTCAAATTTTATTGCTAACTTAAAGAAAAATTTAACTGGTAACATGAGAAAAATGAAAAAGATTCTTGCATTCTATCTAGAGATTTTTCAATCCTCACCTGTCTTTTATGTAACTTATATTTGCAAAATAGATAGGTGCATCAATACGAACAATCACAATTCCGTGGTAAGTATAGGCTTCTGGATATTGTTGAATGTTTCTATACACAGTGGTGCCAGGAAGACGTCCCAATATAGCTTTAGTATACACCAAACAGTAAAGTAGCATATTAAGGCATAAGCTAATGAATGAGTAGTTTCATATTACTTGCCAATAATTTTGAAGAAATTGAAATCGGGGTGTGAATTTTGTATATTCAAGAATTAAAGATGCACTTGATATCATCTATTAAAATTGATGTTCTCAAGACAGAGAAAAAAGACCATCAATAGAGATTTTAAAAAATGAAAAATACATTTTGTAAAAATAATTGCTTATGGACAAAATGAAGTCGACTAAAAGTGTTTTATGGTTTTGAGAAATGAATCCAAAGAAGAGAGAAGAGAACGTGAATATGTTTACTATCTCTTTCATCTATTTAAAAAAAATGGAATGTGCATTTTGACAAATCTTTCCTACAACACTTTCATTTATTGATGATGTTTGTAAACCCCTTGACATCAGTTAGATGAAAGGAGACAAAAGGTTTCAAAAGAGTGAGTGAATATCTATAAAAGTGTTAACATAAAACAAAATACAAGATTATGAATTGAAAGTAAAGGTAAGTCAGGATTCCTTGAGTTGATACTGGAAACTGGAACACTCTAATGAAATGGAAAATAGTGAAAAATTGGGAAAGATTAGTCTAAACAAGAGACGTCAATGTAGTTTTATAGCTCTGGTGGGCAAAGTTGCAATTAAACCATTGTGCATATCATATGTGCAAACAAGGAGGAAATTATCCACATACCAATATGAGGATTTGCTGATTCATGGATGACAAAGGCAAGTGAAGCACCTACCTGCAATTCAAAATCAATGTTAAGTTGGGTAATCTCTTTCCGGCATTATGGTGATATTCATGCAATCAGCCCTTGTATATTTGTATTAGTATCAAGCATTTTCCCTTCTAAGCTATATTGACTGATAATTAAAGTCCTGGAGTCATATTGCATAGACAATAAGATAAAACTGAAGAAAAGTTGCCATGATTCAAATTCTTACCCCAACAAGGACACCAATCTCAATACCAAGGAACAAAGTTGTAACGCTAGTAATTGTCCATAGAAGAAAATCTTTCTTATCTACACCCCATAAAAATATAGCCTCTTCATAATCCACCTGAAATAATATGTACATGAAAGCACCATACTCAAAAGCCGTAAAACAGATATAAAATGGTAAAAAAATCTATTATTTTATTTGAATAAAAGTAAACTGAGTACAAAATATATTTTTCACCACACATATACCATAATACAGTTTCAGTCCTACTCTTTTTAGAGTGTAACCACCTTTAGACTTTTGAAACGCCGCTGTTTGTCCATCATGCAACTTATAACAGCTAAGTTGATGAGCACGCACACATACTCAGCAGAATGTATGACTAAGACATAAGTTTCTGGTACTAAATAAAACTGGCAATCTTTCTTTAAAAAAATTATTAATTTTCAAGAAAATTGATTTCAAACTACCAACTCAGGAACATAAATGACAGCCAAGGAAGGACCACAAAAGGCACAACTAATTGGCCATATCAATTTGTTCTAGCTCAGATAGACCTAATGTATATCATAAAATAGCAGCTTGCACAGTGTAACCATAAAAAGCAAAAGATGTGGACCTACTATAGTAATAAATTTTGCCATGCAGATTTAGCATATTTACCAGACCAATAACAGCAGAGATTACTATTGCAGCCAGAGCACACTGTAAGGAAATGAAGTCATCAGTTCCATAATTAGCCTTTCAAATAAATATGCTCCTTAACAACTGCAATGTTACTGAAAAAGAAAATGCAGAGAACCACAAAAAGAAGAAAAAAAAATAGCTGCAATGTTTCATCAAAGGTTCTAAAATTTCCAATTTTCTTGGTTTTGATAAACTGACAAATTATTGTTTTTTGGTCAGGAAAGTATAGGAAGAATGAACAAATTATAGCAAAAACATGCTATCAAACAAACATTTATATAACATTCCCATTCAGAAACTAAATTGCCATTTAAACCAACCTGAGGTATGTATTCAAATAATGAGGTCAAGAATAAAAGAGCACAGCCCATTATGATTCCTGTTATAATTCCTGATAAGCCAGTTTTTGCTCCACTTTCATGATTCACAGCTGACCTAGAAAAGGAGCCTGGTAGACATGTTCAAAAGAGAACCTGTCATTTAGTAGCATATCATTGTAACATAAACGATAGGTGAAATTAAAAATGACCAAGAGAGGAATTTAAAACTAATATATGCAACCATGTTTGCTGCCCTCACTCAGTTTTGTCTCACCTGTTGTGGGATATACTGAAAAGAATGAGCCCACAATATTAGCTACACCAAGGCCAAATAACTGTTGGAAGTAAAACAAAAGAAAATTGTTAGGTGTTTCTTTCCTTCAAATATAGTATACATGCTTATTGATATTGAGATATCAAAATTTTGTTTAAAAATAATAAACCTTGTCTTTTCTCATTACAGTGATATTATAGATTTACTTAACCTAAAACCCAAAAAAAAAAAAAAGGATATTTATTCATATTACATAAACCAAACACAGAAATACACAATATAAGCATTTTATTTTTAAAATTTGCTTACTGGAAAAAAAAAAAAACACAATCTAAGCTGAAATTCACATCGTTTTATAGATAGTGCAATCCTAAGGATTGAAATTGCAGATCATTAATACCAAGAATGATCCTGATATTCACGAGTCTCAAGTTCACAAACCCAGATTATTTTACTCGGCAGAAGTTCCTCATATATGAGACTTTTAAACATAAAAAAGGCAGTGGAAGAGCATAGTTAAAAGTAAAAGATGCAGGTATGAGAAGTTAATGTCAAAATAATGAAGAGAAGAAAGAACCCGCGGAATAAATTTTTTCCAGTAAATCTTTATTACATTATCCAGAAAATAATATCCAAAATGAAGTTATCGCATGACACACGATTCACATTGGACGGTGATCAAGAAAGCCAAAGAAAACAAATGCCACCAAAATATGAGCACTAAATAAATGGTATTCATGAGGCTGCTATACTATGATAATCATGGAGCAAAGTAACTTCCATTTCTTTACTATAGCGTACCTCTTGGTTTGAGTCCAATTCATACCCATTCTTCGCAGCCAATGCTTTTGCAATCCCTACAGATTCCTGAAGTTCAAGCAGTAATGTGACTGGAGGCTCAAATCTATTAAGTAAAATGTTATAGGCAGAATTTTCTTCCTAATTTCTTACCAATATAGCTACCCCAGTTATGAGAAGTGCAGTTGGAATCAAAGATGTTATATAACCAAATTCTTTAGGAACAGAAAACTTTGGGAGGCCTTGTGGTATCTCTCCTACCTTAAACAATATGTAAAAGTCTTTATCAGCTCCAGTTAAGAATGACTTTGAAAAAATTACCATTCATTATATATAGAAACAGCAGCTTTAAAGAAAACATTTATCAAAAAATTGATGATGTCTGTGACATCAGCTACAACCAAGATCAAATTACATGGTAACATTTGCTTGGCTGAAACAAAATGATAAACTAGATAGGAATTTTTTTAAATTTATTACAGGCAAATAATTGCTCAGTACCAAATGTTATTAAAGAGAACAAAAAGCCCAAACATTTAAGAAAATCATGAGTCCAAATGTGGAAATGGACTTGATTTATGAGATTTTGGTGAATGTTGCTGTACTTGGCAGGGCATATATGTTAGTGCTTAGGATAAATGATGCCAGAGTGATCTATTTGCCTTTAGGAGGAGTTGACACTTCTTGTTGTCAACAATATATATTTCAGTATTAAATAAAATTTGAGTTGGGTTCTTATCAGACTCTCACCAAGGAAATGGAAGATGGATGAAATATTTTAACAAAAGTTGTCCCCAAGACAACTGCTGTGAGGGGACCAGCTGCCCGCAGAAACCTGAAGCACTTCCTTGTTTTTCCCTAACATGAAACTGTTGTTTAGTTAAAGAAAACTATCTTATTTTCCACCCATATATAAGTAAAAAAAATAAGGAAAAAAACTGTACCAGGTGCTTCATAATCAGAAGTATAGCAAGAAGGATGGATCCCATTACAAAAGGAGGCCATGAAAACTACAAAAGGAAAACATCACCTGTGGTTAAGAAAGGAGTGAATGAGTTTTGACACAAGGCAAGAGACAGAAAACAAGTAGATGAACACATGTACAATAACTGAAAAATGAGAATGAACAATGGGACTGATGCAGATTAAAAAAGATAGGCTAAACTCGCATAAACCCAATTACACAACAACCAGTTTCGTGTATACAAAAGAATGTTCATGAATAAATAATAATTGATATCACCTAAAGTGCAAATTAGACATATCAGTCATCGTCAAGATAGATTTTGGTAAAACACTGAAATGGAAGTAGTACAGAAGTGCATTATTTCCAATAAAGCCACAAGTAACAATTACAATCACACATTGCAAATGGAAGGGACCAAAACCCTGTTCCTCCATTTTCCCATGTCTGAAAAAACAAAACTATATGCAATAGAACACACAAAATAGAAAATACTGTTTGAAGTCTGATTTCAGCACTTTCACCGCATATCAAGCTCAAAATAAAAAGACCCCATATAATGGTGAATAAAAATTAACAAAGAAGTGAATTAATCACAATTTCTGGAAACTAACACACAAGCACACACACACAAGCAGCAAACTATATGTATTAAGCACACACAAAGGATACCTTGTCTGCTCCAGCAATTATGCTCTTAATCAGTGGCACAATCTTACTGCTACGTACAATACTGTAACCCAAGAAATACTTAGCTTGAGATAAGGCAATCACAATGGCTGAAGCTGTTGTAAAGCCAGAGATCACAGCATGGCTAATGAAACGTATAAGCCATCCAAGCCTGGGAAGAAAAAGATTAGATACATAATTATCTATTTAAAAGCAAAAAGACATGAATCAGAGGAACCTTTAAACTTACAAATATATGATAGAAAGAAAGAAAAAAGTTAAAAGACCGTGGTTGAGGTCCAAGGCATTCCCCCAGTTACATCCCACCAACCAATTTCTCTTTGTCCACTATCTTACCCTTCAAAGAGAGAGTACAACGTAGATGGCATACTGTTGGCACTGAAGAGATAGGTACTTTATGCCAATCCATATCAATGATACAGTAAGTTAAGAAGTGGCTCCGCCAGCAAAGATAAAATATATCCTTCAATTACATCAGGACCACACTAATAATTGGCAACGTGACATATTTTATTACTTGACCTTTCAGCCTATATTTGACAGCAAAAGCTGAGGCTTTTACACTTGCTTTTAATTACAGCAAACCCCTAATTTGTACTTTCAGCCAATGCAGACCCACTTTATGTGGCAAGACAGGATATACACGCTGTGACTAATAGCTTTAAGGAAAGACTAGGGAGATTACCTTAACAGTCCCATAATGCATTCACATATTCCAACCATAAGAGCCAATAATATTGCAAGTTCTGTGTATAACTCATCGGATGAATCAGCAATGCCAGCTAAGACATTAGAGACTAAGAGAGAAACCAAAGCTACAGGACCAATAGCTAGCTGCCGAGATGACCCAAATATGGCATACACAAATATTGGCACAAAACCAGAGTCTACCTTGCAAGACCAACGATAGAGGAGAGCAGCAAAAAATTAGTACAACATAAGAAGTAAAACTATGAGAGAATTATTAGATTGTTATGGCTGTAACATATCAATGTAAAAGGCAAAGAACCACCATTGGTACATTTAAAAAGCAATCAGTTACTGCCAGCAATACCAAAAATTAGTATGAAACAGGTCCACTTTAGGAAATTGTAGCATGATCTTTTAAATCAAAAAAATATGTATCAGAAGGAGGGGCAAAATTGCACCAGAGGATTATACAGAATATGCACTGCTTTAAGATTTTTGACGAGGCAAATTTGTGAAACCTCCGCCTCTGTTTTAATTGGATTTTACTAGTCATAGCGTTGAAGTATACTCTAAAAATATTGACTTTCCATCAAAATGTGACTGAGATCATTCATCATTTACTTCATATTGACGCAATCCAAAAAACAAAGAGTAACATTTGTAAGAACACTTACATAGCCCATATATCGGCTCAAGCCCAGCCAATTTTGCATAAGACATTGCCTGGTCAATTTTAAAAACAAAAAAGTCAAACCTCAGAACCCACATACTCAACTACTAAATCAAGTTGGGTAGAAAAAATAACTTCCACTCACAACCAAAGCCAAAACCCTTTGCAATATATAGTAAGTAGCCAAAGCAAATCACAAAGAATTCAGAAACCCAAGACACTCCATGAAACATAATAATAAAATCCAGTCAAAATAATCAAAAGCATACATATCCAAAAGCTTTGTAAGAGAACAAAAACATTTCGACTGCATTTAGCTACACAGCGTAAATATCCCAACATGGGCTGCGATTTAGCAGGGAGCAAACCCACAAGCCCAAATGATCGTACAAAGCAAGTTCCAATCTCTTGATATGGTAGGCATCTTACCTAATAAATAAGTGGCCCACAATTGGACAGCAAAATCTAATCATTCATGATTGAGGCATTTTTTTATAATTTACTTGTATGGAAAAAAAACAAATCTAATCGGAGATTAGAGTAACGTATTTCGGTAAAATGGATGTGGAATAGTAAAAAATTAACATTTTTGTTTTTTTTAAGAAGTGAATTTTCATTTTTCATTGTAAAAGGGATTACATTATTTGTTAGTTGATTAGTTTGCTGCTAACTTTTTGATGAAATTTTTGAAAGTTTGGTCGTTCAATGAAAATAAAAAGTAAACCTGAAGAAGCAGTCAAACGTAACCCAACGGAGTCTCAAAGTTAAAAAAAAAAAAAAAAGGGTTGTAATTTTTCATATGGTCTCGCTTTCTGTGCCGCCGGTTTTCGCGGGGACAGGGGAGAAAACGGATCTCCAATGTTAATTCTACAAAAATATCAAAGACTTCATACATTTTGTTTTCTCTTCAACCTCATTTTTCTGACCAGTTTCCTTTCCAACGTTTTCTCGGTAACCAAACAGAAAAAAATCATCCAAGAATCTTAGAAACATATAACAAAAAATAGAGGCGCAAACCGAATAATATAATCATTTTCAGTTTTCTAAATTCTTATGGTCTTTTCTCAGCAACCAAACAGAAAAGAAAATTTTTATCGGAGAATATTCCGAAAAAAAAAAAATTTTAAAAACCTCACACAATATCGAAAATCGTAATCACATTCTGTTTTTCAAATTCTTTTCCAAAATTTTCTTCGCAGTTTCGTTTTCTTGTCCGTCGTTTTATTGGAAACCAAACAGGAAAAAAAATCATCGTTTTAGACAAATTAAGACTTATAACACTTAATTATTCCATTTCGTCGTTGAGAATAGCAGAGGTGAAAATATGACCTGCGGCACGAGCATAACACCGACGGTGACACCAGCCATGAGATCGATCTGGAAGTACTCCCGCCACTTGTAAGTCCTAATCCAACGAGAGCACGGTAACAACATCTCGATCCACTGAATCCACGTCATGAGCTTAAAACGAGTTATCCATTTCGTAAACGCAGCACCAAAAAACGAAGCAGTCGAAGACGACGCCTTATCCGTCGGGTGCTGGAGCGGAATAGTCTTAATGGTGCGAGTCGACGGCATCTTGACTGTGGTAGCGGAGGAAGACTCAGCTGATGAAAGGTTCTGAAAACTGGGAGATGCGTAGGATATCTCCATGCGCACTGGCAGCGCAATCAAGAATAAATATACGGATATAAAATACAAAAGAGAGATAAAAGTGGGGACATAATATATATTATAAAATATATCATATTAATATATTATACAATTAAAAAAAATATAATAAAATAAAAGTGAATAAACAATTTTTAAATTTTTTAAATAATAATATATTAATTAAAATTTTTTATTTTTTTAAAATACATGATATGATAAAATACTTAATATAAAATGCAACTGTATTTGTTTGAAGGATAAGGTAGTAATTACAATGTAAAAATATTTGTAAATGTAATTGTGTGTTAAGAGGAATATGAATGGAGCCAATAAGAAAGAAAAGATTCATGAGAATGAACATGGACATAAAATAATGGGTAGTGATTAGAGACGTACACGGCAACGCCGTTACTGTTTTTAACGTTGAATGGTCGACCATTTGACTTTTCTACGCACCTTCACCTAAACCCTTGATAAAAAAAAAAACATATATATCATATATATAAAGCTTATTTTGTCTTAACCATATTGGGGGATTGTGAGATAAACTGCTTGTTTCTTTCAAATATGAAGTTTTTACTTCTTGTAAAATTCTCACTGTAAATATTTAAAAACAATAGTTATCCTAAATTATTCTTTAAGTTGAAATTAGAAAACTTAAAAAAGAAAGACTAGATCAAAGCGATCAGTAGAATAACACATATAAAAGGAAAAGTCCAAATTTTGGCTGCTGAAGTTATGAATCGTCTGAATTTTCCTTTTTTTTGGCTGCATAAGTAACGTGGTTAATCGGTTGAAAAAGCGTTTATCACGTGAATCTGAGAAAAACATAAGGAGAAACGATAAGTAGAAAGAAGAATAATTTTGACTCCAAACGAGACCAATTCCTATTGGTAAAGGAAATAGTGACTTTAAATTTTTAATTGAGCCCCGATGAAAGGCTATCTAAATATAAAACAGCAAACAAAACAAGGCTGAAGTTGAAGGGTGGATTTGAACCCGATCCTTCGAGTTTGGCTCACTGTTGGGCATGAATCTGCTCAGATGATGCTCAAGAAGATTGAGCTCAATTAGACCACCAAAGGAGTTTGGGCTCCTTAAAGTTAATAAGTCAAGATTGAATTGATAGTGACTGACTCAGACCAACCCGCAGGTCAAAAATAAAACAATGCTATTTTACATAAATTAAAAATAAAGTCATTTTTTTATGTAAAAATGATTTTTTTTTTTTGTCACTCTAGAGTAGCATTCTCAATTTTCCTGTCTAATCTTAAATTAAATTAAATTTAACTCGATTTGAAATAATCAAACTTAAGATTACGTTCAAGCTCAACAAGCTTCTCTCAAACCAACTCAAATTTAACTCAATTTGAAAAGAGTCGAACCCAAGTTCAACCCTAATACTAAATCAAAATCAATCAAAATAATATTGTTTTGATATATATTGATCAAAATAATATCATTTTAACTTATTCAAATCAATATTTCTAATCTTGCGAATTTAATAAATCAAGCTTCAAACTCGAACTTGATAAATCAAAATCTTTAGGCTCAACCTTGTGCTTGCATAAGCCAAGCTTATTCGAACCAAAGCAGCAATCGAGGCCAAATCGACACCAAGTACAATAATCATCCGCCCCATTTTCCTTAACTCATTAAGGGCAATGGTCAGTCAGGCCCAATCATATCTAGTCCAACGACTATTCATGTGAGTGGACTAGCCTTCATACTCCAGATTCCATATATCTGGGCATTAACTAACAAAAAATCTGGTCTATACTAAATGAATAATCTTTCATTAATTACAAATTGCTTCCACAAGGTTTAACTTTCGTGCACAATTAATGACTAAAATTCAGGTGGAAACGAAAGGCACCAACAAGATGATAACAGATGTTGCAGCAGAGTTTCAAGGAGCTATGAGTGGGCTTGAGCATGCTCAGGTTTGTGTGAGTACTCGTAATCAAGATGAACAAAGGCACGTTCAATCTCTGGCAGTAGCTCGAGCTTTACCTGCAAGGACTCCCCAATATCATGGGCCTCTTGCAAGGGCATGTCTGATGGCAGAACAATGTCAACCTCAACAAAGTAGTGAGACCCAAAAGTATAAGCTCGCACTGTATCAATGTGTCTTACAGCCTTGTGGTGGTTCCAACAGAGGTATGTCAGCTTTTGTAGATATTCAGGGGCAGCTGATCTTCCAACAAGGGAGTTGACATTTTCCAACACTGTCATTGACCAGGTGCGAATTGTGTACAAGGCCAGCTGCAGCAAGTTACATGTAAGCATAAATAAAGACTAGTGAAAGAAGATAATTAGAAGTGTAAAAGAATGGTCAGAGGTTCCAAACATAAAAGAATTCAAACCCATACTTACTGGTAACCTCGGTAATGTTAGTTCATAACTAAAATCCTTCTACCATTGACCTTTCTGGACCTTTCAAGTAACCATAGAACTTTGCAAGGTCCAGAATGAGCAGAGGTTCCAAAAGACTAGCAATTAATTACATCAATCTCCTTTTCAGAAGACAATGCTTGGAAATGCTGAAGCATTTTGACAAATTATATACAATCCTATGATTGATTTTGTAGAGTATATGCAATATAATTATAGAACCAAATAGCAAAGAGAGTAAGCATAACTAACAAGAGCATCAATTTCCTTCTATTTATGCAAGCACAATTCCACAGCATGAACAAAGAAAAGGACAAAATTGTGAAAGAAACTCCACTCACAATGATCGCTCCCACAGGATCCATCCAGTCATCAATGTATTTAGCAAGAAGCATAGCAATGAGGCCGATGATGTTGGTGATAACATCAAAAAAGTGATCCTGGGCATAAGCTTTGACGATTTCATTAGTAAAAGCACGACAATAAACAACCAGAAGAAGTTTTACCAGGGTCACTGAGAGCATTATGCCCACAACCCATCTCTCTTGCTCTTTGCTAAGGTCAAAGTCATCCTCCTGAAAAAAGTGTCAGAAAAAATGTCGGAAATTGTTGCCTTTCAACTACAGCCAATTGGTCCTACTCTCAAAACAAACAAAGGTCTCATTCAACAATGAAGGATGGACCTTCACCAGACCAAAATTTTAATGAGCACTTACATCAGATACCATAGTGCGCACTGACTCCAAGATAATCTGCAGGCCCAGTGTTGCCATGACTGAGGCAAACACAAGAATTCCCTGCACATTATTTATAACTTATTAATGGTGTGTTTCAACAAAATTCCAAACACTCATAGTAATATCAAAATTTCAATGGTTTATACGGGGGCAATTAGACACACCATTCATTCATAACAAATATTACACATCCAGATTCACAATCTGCTAAAGGCTAAGACTACAAGCCTTCCCACTCTTTCTAATGTAAACAAAATAAGTTTCACTTCCAAAGTTCATGAATTGAGAATAGGATCATATGCAGATTAAGGGCTACTCTAGTCATTTCCCTGTCCACTTTTTATTTTCAGTGTAATTTGATCATTTTCTAATTCTCTAATGGCATTTTTTCAAGAAGTCATTTTCCAAATACTTCCTTTAGAGTTCTGAAATGTCTATAGATCATATTTGGAAAGTTTTATGGAAAATTATGGCCAGTAAAATCTATCCATGTCTTAAACAGATAAATACTGCAACAATAGAAAATTTATGTAGAGGCAATCGTTTGAAGATTAATTAGCTGACACTATTACTACAAAAGGGAACATAAGTCCAGGAGATGGCTTCACTAGACAAAAAAAATCATGATATGCACAAGGAAATAGAATAATATATACTAGGAATTAGAGAGTTCATTATTTATCAACTTGCGCATGACTACACTAGTCATAGAATTTAAGTCTCAGAACTTGATCACCAATATATATTTCCACAAAGACTAACCAATGGCTGCATCCTTTTCTTTCCAATGGGGTACTGATATGGATTTGGTGTTTGCATGGAGAATGCAGTAAACCATAAGATGAAACCAGACAGAAGATCAAGAAGAGAGTCTAATGTGGATGCAATGATGGCCAATGAACCACTTCTGACAGAGGCATAAACTTTAGCAGCAAAAAGAAACATGTTAGCAATATTTGATATTCTAATAGCCAAAGTCTCGCTTCTAGCCTTGGTTTCTCGCTCTTCCTGCAATATGATAACCAATTTCAGATTTTCAGAACAGGACAATCTAGGTACACAACCATGTCTAAATCTAATAGACAAAGGAGGGTGTAATTGCATTACAAACCATTGACATTCCAGGAACAAAACCACGTTCCGCTAATGCATCCATTTCATTAAATCCCTCAAGCATCTCTACCTGCTGTTGATAGTACTCGGCAACGTTATCTTCTGATCCTTAATCAGTCATAACATACAAAAAAGATGAGTTAGAACAAACAATATGTGATAACATAATTGAAAAGGTACTAATTCATTTTTTGTCAAACCATGCATACCTTAAGATGCAAAAACCATATCAGTCATAACATACAAAAAAAAGGTGAGTTAGAACAAACAATATGCTATAAAGTAACTAAAAAGGGACTAATTCATTTTTTGTCCAACCATGCATACCTTAAAATGTAAAAACCATGATTTTAAAAACTGGATCAGACCAGTTGGTCCGACCAGTTGGACTGTCACCCGCTGGGAAAAAGGGTTACAGTTCATTGAAAAACTATTTTGGGAGTTAGAGCGGGCGGTTCGAGTGGTTGGACCGAGTAAAACCCAGGTGCTAACATTAGCATGATGACATCAACAGAAAAAAAAAAATCATTTAAAAAAAAAATCAATATTAGGACTTGAACCCAAGACCTCACATAACAATTTTGAACATATATACCATCAAACTAAATTTATTTTTATACTAGAACAATTCAGATTATATATTTAATAATTAATTATATAAAATTGCTTCAAATATTATTTTTAAACTGTTAACTGGTCTGACTACCGATGTCGGACTGAACCGCCCCTTTCACCCAGTCAACATCCAGTCCAATTCCAAAAATATTGGCAAAAACTGAAAATAATAGTTTACACAAATGCTCCTGTCAAACCAAAGATTCATTTTCTTATTTCAATGGTTACGTTTAACTCTATAATAAGTCTTGTTAACATTAGAGAGTACAGGCAAGAATTGGAAAGTTTTGAAAAGGAAAAAAATAATCATTAAAGCCACTGATCAATAATAACTCAAGAAACCCTACTCCTCTTTAATTCAGCATATATGTCCAATTTAGTTAGTAACAATTTAAGGGTTCCAAAAACTTTAGTACATCAAAAATAAAAGCCAGAAACAGGACCACATCAAATTCTCAAATTTCTTGGACCACCATGATGGAATTAACACTAAAGTTCTAAATTAACAGACACCAAAAATAAAAGCTAAAAACAGTACCACTTAAATCCTCTAATTTCTTGGACCACCAGGATAGGATTAACGTGAAAGTTATAAAATTTCCACACCCAGAAACACAATAGTGGCAAAATTACATATCTCTACCTCTTAATAAGATCAGAAGCTGAAAAACAAGCCACTCGCGTTTAGATTAAGAATCACAAAATTCAAATAAAAAATTTACACCATCAAACCTCAAATTCAAAGCAGACACGGCATATATTGCATCCCTTCTCAAGTTTCAGCCCACGCTTTTTATCTACTTTCTTCTCTGGTCAGCTCTTAAAAGCTAAACTACAATTTAAATTACTTTCGCCAAATTTATTTCCAGTTTTTCCCATCACTCAAATTTTACATTAAAAATAAATAAAAACATTAAAAAATTATGTAACATCGAATTTCAGAATCGAATAAATTCTCCACTAACTAAAGAAAAAAATAATAGCAGTAACAATATACGCAATTTAAAAAGGCAAAAAACCAAGTCAAATACCATAAAAAATCCAAACCAAACAGTAAGGAACAACACTCGTGTAGAATATTTCCACTCAAAGGTTATGTAATTAGTATCAAACATATTAGTTACCCAAAACTCCCAGGCAGTCATGGAGGCCACGAGGCGGCTTCTTCTCCGCGTGCTCAGACGAGAACTGAAAGCCATCGAAATTTAACCGCCAGGACCGGTCAACATTGCTGTGCTCAGACAACAACGACAACTCCTCGTCGTGCTCGTGTCCCACCGATTCCACCATTCTCAGGTCACCGCGAAAAAAAAAAACCGAAGAAAATTAAATAAAAAACCTTAACAGAAATGAAATCTCGCAGTGAATACGACCACGTTTAAGGTATTTAAAAACCGATTCATTCGTGGTCAGTGAAACAGTAATTCGAGGCTTAGAGAGGTGACAAAAAATATAGGGATGGCGGAGATTAATAAAGTTAAATAACCAAAAACTAGGGATTTTGTTGTGACATGGTGCATATGGTTGGCTACTTGGCTGTAGCTGTAGGGGTGAGCACGTGATGGCCTGTGCGAAGGTGTAGGCTAATGTGTGGAGATGAGCGAAAAGTGGACGGTGACGATTGGATCGGCACGGGAAAAGCAGGAGTTCCATTTCAGTTCAGATAAAAAGGGTAGTATCTATCAAGGACAGAATGATCTGGGCCGCCCCTGTTGGAGGCTTTGCTTTTGGCAATGTTATAGTGCAGTTGAGGCGCATGAACTCCTGAAAGTAACACCTTCTGATTACAAGAGAATATCTTTCTTTCTTAGAGCCTGTTATTTTCTGATGTGCCCTATTCCCCACCCACTCTGAGGTTTATTTTTCCAATGACATCCCACAAGTTTGAACAGTGTCCATCACCTCCCCTCACATTTCAACCATTCTCTCAACTCTCATCTCTTCCCACTTGGCCACTTTGCTAACAAAATTAGTTTTGGGAAAGGTATTATAAACCACTAAAATATGTATATATTTTTTGTTGATAGCAAGTTATTCTACTGACAAGAAGTACGCAAATTCATTGATGCGATCTTAAGCAAACAATAACAACAAAATAAGGTTTTTAAAGTGGTTTGACATATTACATATAAATCAATATTCACTATCATGTTATTAGTATTCTAGAGAAAAATTGATAAAGTAATTGTATGAAATGAAAAAAATATCATCATTTTGACTATGAATAATATTGTATTTATAAGATAAGAGGAAAACATGATATTGTAATTATATTAAATAATATACTTAAATTTAGGGTATTAAATCTGAACATCTAATGAAATTTATTTTTAAGGAAAATTATTGATTGAGTGATTATACATAAATAAAAGATGATTAAGTTGTCCCACAGTAGTAGAAAATAGAGATAGAATAAGATCTTATAAGAATGTAAGACTAAAATGACATGTTGAATAAATTTTAGAAATTGTCAAGAATTACTCTTCTCACCATCTTATGATAAAATGACTCCTATTTGTATTTTGGGTTAACCTATGTATAGATGACGTGTTTAATTAATATTTGTATACTTGTTGCACTAGTTCGACACCTCTTTGGTGCATATCTACTAAATTTTATTAAAGGTAAGTCTATCGCATATCAATTACCCCTTAATTTTTAAAGTGAAAGTCTGATTTTAGAAACTTCTTATCTTTCAACATAAATAAACAGTTGTATTCAATCAAGATCTAGCTCGTGACATGTCATGAAAGTGATGTTTTTACTTTACATTTACCCATTATCTCTGAATAAAAGAACTTTTACTTGCATTTTAGGTTAACTTGTATATAGATGACATATCTAATTATTGTTCATATACTAATTACTCAAACTAAACACTTCTCTAGTGCAACTCTTGTATATTTTGCTAAGGATAAGTTCGATCATACAACAATTTTAAATAACTCTTTAGAAAAAAATGTATTCATTAATTTATTTTTATTTTAGTGAAATTAGGGATGTATATGAGGTATTTGATTGGTTTTAGAGTTGAATGTCACTTTATTTTTTATTTTTTAATATAGATATATGTAGGAAGTTTAAAGTAATTTTCTTGTAAGAAAAATATATCATACCTAACCAATTTTCGTTACCAAATAGTGGAAGGGGAGATTTGAGGGGATTTTTTTGATCAAGGAGACGTATTATGGCAAGCTATTTAAACTTGAGGGTCTTTTGAACAAAAACTCAAAACTCTGGGAGGTAGATGGGAAACTTTTTAGAACAAAAACTCAAAACTCTGGGAGGTAGGTGGGACACTTTTTAAAATGGAAGTAGCGTCAGCTTGGGTGTAGAGGATAAAATCCCATATCACGGATATAAGGAAGAAACAGGAAAGATCCGTGTTCGCGAGATAGTGTCATGATAACAACGGTGGAAAAAAGTGTCGCGGTTGGTGGGATTCATGACCCACCAATTCTTTTCATTTATTTTGGGTCAAAAGACTTATTCCTCCACTTCCCCCTCCCAAATTTTTTTCAATTAATTTTAAAAAACTCAATTATCTATTCATACCTATTTAAGTTTATTAATTTTAAAAATAAAATCATTATTTTATATTTAATATTAAAAATAAATTTAAGTATGATTTCATTTTTTTCTTTCTAAATCTAAAAAATTAACTTTTCTCTTTTCAATCAAGTTTTAAAAAATCACATTTTCTCTCTAAAATTTAGTTTCAATATCCGATCACTCCCTCCACCACCATCACCAGTTGTCTCTCCTTCCAGATAGTTCTCTTTCCTCTAACAGTCTGTCTCAACTCTATCATAATCCCTCTAGTAACCAAAAGACATTATCTAGAAAAAAAAATCATCTTTCCAGACGAAAAAGAGTCATCTTCTCAGAAGAAGATAAGTCATCTCAGAAGAAGATAAGTCGTCTCGTTTTCATATAGAAAGATATTTCTCTTCCCATATGATATCCCTTGGAGCCGAAGGGGTTGGGATAACGTTGAGGCAAGTCGTCGAAGGAAGCTAAATCGTTGAGAGGGAGAGACGACCAATAATGACGCTAAAGAGAGTGACAGGATATTGAAACTAAACCTTAATAGGGGAAATGTGATTTTTTTTTTAAACTTGACTTGGGAAAGAAAATGTTAGTTTTTAAACTTTTAAGGGGGAAAATGAGATAAATTTTTCAGAGGTTAAGGTTCTGTTAATTTTAATCTACCATGGATGGGTAAATGAGATTTTCAAAGTCAATAGAAAAAATTTTAGGAAATCAGTATACTTTGAGTGGAAAACAGTCCTTTGGCCTTTATTTTAACAGATACAAAATTATTTATTTCACTAATTTATTAATTTTCCCACCCACGGTCTAGTGCAAATATAAACTTTTATCTATTAATTTTAAAATTTATTTATTTATTAAATTTAATTATTACTGTTAAAGATAAATTTTTTATTTAAACTTATATTTTAGATTACCCTTAAATTTTGATTTTTTTATTTTTACTCCCTACCTCATACTTTTTAGGTTTAAAAATTTATTTCTCACTAAGTTTAGGGTTACAAATTTTTTCTCATATACAACTACCCTAACTTTTAAAAAATTTTAGTTACTCCCAATTTCCTTTCTCTTTCTCTTTGACAACGATTCACTGTGTCCGACGATCAAATTTTTTCTGATTCCTTCTCTCTTCCTCTTGGTGGTTGTCTTTTCACTCACCAACCGTCTTCATCTTACAAAGAGTTTGTCGTCCTAGTCTTTGTTTCGTGTTTAATGTTAAAATTCTTTAAATATATACAAAATATTTTTTATAATTTGAGATAAATTTGTGTACTTAAAAAAAATATATTTAAAATTACGAAATAAATATATTAAAATAATTAAAACAAAAGATAAATAATAAAAAAATAATATTAGTAGATAACTTAGGGAGTAACCCATATTAGTAAGATTGGGTATGAGTTTTAGAAAATATTATTAGTATAATTTGACCCTTTTTACTCATACTCACACCTGCCCACCTGCATGTTTGTTAGGTATACAAACACATCATATTAAAAATTCAATTGGAAATTTAAATAATATATTATATAATTAAATAATATTTATGATAATATATTATCTATATATAAATTAAATACTAAAAAGATAAAAAAAGTTGTGTAACATTAGTCTTTATAGAAAGGATAATAAATAGACATTCCACCTAACCAAATCAATTAAGTGTCAGAATTTATCCAATTAGAATATCATCTAACCCATTATTGGGTATACCTAGCTAGAAGAATTGTAACATAAGATTAGATAAATTCTCAAATATCTTTTATAGGAGTACCACTTTGGGGCTCTGTACCATATATTATAAGAATATGGATCAAGTAAAGAGATGACAATAAAGATTACAAGGGATGAACAAAATTTTGCATAAAAGCAAAGCTAAGGCCTGATTCTCCAATAATATAAAAAATGCTAAAATAAGATACACGTTGTTGTGAAAGATATCCTCCAATCCAATCTCCTTTTCATAAAGTCAAACTTTATAATTAGAATTTTGAACACAAATACGCACATCTAGGTATATCTTTGTTTCAATTTGTCAAGTGCCCAAAAATGAAATAAAATCAAATCAATTACACTAAAAATGGGAAATTAGTTTAGGAGAAATACCATGGTTTGAAAAACCGGATAGGAGCTTATTCGATTGATTGTACCATTAATTATTAGTTAAACTAATTTTAATATACTAAAAAGCAGTTTTTGTAATTAAATTGAATTAAACCATTCAAACCATCAGGTTGAATGAGAATAAAATTTGGTTTAACTCGATTAACATAAAAATTTATTTTTTAAAAAAATTTATTATGAAAACTTAAACTCAAGATCTTATTTGTCATATATATATATAAATATATCATCAAACAACGGCAACAATGGACCAAGCAACCGTTGTTGCCAGTGCGGGCTGTTGGGCCTATGGTCTAGTCCTAAATTAATAGGCCAACTCGTTAATTTTTTTTATTTTAATTACGTTTTTTTTTAAATCGTCAATAGTAACATGTTGTGTCAAGCTAGTATGAATAGCCCATGGGCCAAGCCCCACCCTTTTGTGTTGAGCCTTGAGTTAGTCCGATCGAATTGACACTTCTACCGTCAAACTACACTTATTTTAATGTTAAATAAGTTAAATTATATAATTAATGATAAATTATAAAAAATAATATTATTTTTAAATAATTAATTGATCTAACCACCAGTTGAACTAGACCATCCTTTCCATCAAGTTAATATTTGATCCGATTCTAAAAATATTAACATTTATTGCTAATTTATCTATATAAATTTATGTGACAAAAAAATGATTTTATAATTTTTGAGTAAAAGAAAAAGTAAATAATCACATTACCTAATCAAATATCACAAAGATTTTTCATAAGCCAATTTGCTCTATGAAGTTGATGGGCCTACATAACCTAACTCAAACTTTGGGTATGTCTATTGTTAGAGTTGGATTTAAGCCAAGTTTGTTTAAGCTTAACCTCAAGCTTGAAAGTTTAATATTTACAAGTTTAAGTTTGAGTTTTAAGAATGTTCAGTTCGTAAAAGCTCACAAACTCAAAAAATTCGATACAAATAAACTAAAACGATATTTTTTTTATCAATGTACATTAAAACAATATCATTTTAGTATCAAACTAAGCTTAAAACTCGATTCAAGCTCAGTTCTTCTCAAATGAGCTGAGACCAAACACCTTTGAATCAAGTTTGGTGAGCTCGAGTTTGACTCAACTAAAATGAGTTTAAACTCAATTTAATTTGAATCTAATCATACCCACTATTATAATATGATTAGGGCCAAATGACCTAAAATCTATAGCCCAACAAGGATCATGATTCATGGCCCACCAACAACTCAAAAAGCCCAACCCTTAATGATGACTTTACACCAACTGAACAACAGCCCATATTTACTGTATATGAAGAAATAATATTATGTTTATTTATTTTAAGAATATAAATATATATATATATATTTATATATTATTATATAATTAAATATTATTTTATTTTTAATTCAAAATTATTTATTCACATGATAACATATATACGTGTATATATATTTATGTATCTAAAATAAATACACAATTTTATTGGTATATCAATTATAGGCCATTATTACCATTTTAAACTAGATTCTTATCATGTATATATGACGCTTGGATACAATTTTATGTATATAAAGTGGCGTAACGTTATACTTTAAATGCCACGTAATTCATTCTTGTTTGATGAGCTGATGGTAAAGAAAAATAATACAAAAAAATAGATAATCAATATAATATGCTAGCATAAATAAAGTAACGATGTGTTGCACGCCAAATTTTGATGATACATGAGCAAAGTAAATATTTATTCCATAGTCTTCAAGATAGACTACTAGTGTGTTTTAATGCCAGAGGGAATAAGTTATGATATTTTTCATTCAAAATGAATTAGTAATATTATATGTATCTATTTTAAGTATATAAATAAATATATATTTATATATGTCATTATATGATTAAATATTATTTTATTTTTAATTCAAAATTATCAAATTATATGATATCATACATCAAATATGTATATATTTATATATTTAAAGTATGTAAACGAAGTTAATAGGATATCTGTTTAAATTGATCACACAATGAATTGACGTTTAATCATGTTATCTCATCATTAGAATCACACCATTCATTTTAAAAGAGTATCATTTTTATAGATGTTGTACAGGTTGGTTAGGCCTATAATCCGACTCTGATCCAAAAATTTGGCACGGCTTGCATTAACCTGACAAAACTAGGACGTGGGATAAGACTCACAAGCTAATTAAGTGCAACTTGCTAAAACTATTAGAAAATGATAAATAATATAAAATTAATTAGAAATAAAAATATAAAAAATATAATTTAGTAGGTTGGTCTGCAAAAGTACGTGGTATACTCTGCTAAAAGCTCATGGGCCATAGGTCATCCTTCAAGTATTGAGATTTTGTTAGATTGACCCAACACAAATATTTGCCAAATGGTGGATTAAGGTTCGACTTAACACATAGGCCTAATGGGTCATACTAGGATTCGCACGACATGACCAAATCCAACCACTGCCATCTCAACAATAAAGTTAGCCAACAATGTGTACAAGGCAATGTATTATCATCTCATCATCTTCGATATGGTTTTCTTACTTAAACTAGATATTGATTTGGTAAAAGAGTTAGTTTGAGTCAATTGACGGTTGAACCAATAGTTAGAGCAAAATGTGACAATGAACTAATGATTTTCATACCAAAGAGAGTATTTGGTACCAAAAAGTATAACTCAAATCCTTACAAAAAGATTAATCTTATATTAGTTTCTTAAATATATGAAAATTTTTAACTTAAGTGTCTACGATATCCTAAAAATCACCTTTACCAAAAGGTTTTGTTTCATATTAGATATTTTATCTTTAATTTTTTGTATGATCATTACTAATAATTAAAGAATAATCATCTTAAACAATTCTCTGAAAATAATTTTTTATTTAATTATCATCATTATTTGATTGTCACAAACGTATTTCTTCGTATTGTCATCTTCGAATATGCATTAACTTCTACACGCAACCGTACTTTTTTTACCAGTTTCAAATATCGAAAAATTTGTGTGATTATTAAAATATATTTGATTAAAACAAACATTTAACAATACATCTCCATATATCCATAACCCCCAACCTGGTGAAATTTATATTTTTAAATTACCTAAATGCCCCTAATTCTTATATAAACCCAAACAATTTAAAATATCCTGTCTACCCCTCGCCTGCCCTTTACCTCGATATCATTTCCATAAATCTGAAACGAGTCTTCTAACATCGGTTTTCCACCAATTTTATCCCAAAATCCAACTATTCTGTCGTATTAATATAAATTTGATGTAAATACACATTCTTATAACTAAATTAAATACAAAATAATAAGAAAATCAACCGCAATTTGTAAATTAATAAAGCAAGATTCTATCATATCAAAGAATCTTAAATTTTCAAATAAAATAACAAATAATATAATAATATAATGAAATGCTACTTCCTTAAATTAAAATAATTTTAATATAACAATTCTTCGATTTTGAAGTGATTTTCAGATGAGATAATGGATAAAAATAAGTTAAGTGGACTAAAATTCTTAATTTTAAAGATCAAAGTAAAACAAATATTAAATTGAGAGCTTGGCAAAATCTGTATTATCCATAAAATTTGGTTTATAATGTACAAATTGATTAAAAATGGTTATTTTAATTAATTTTCTTCCAAGCCTTTTCAGTTCTTAAATGATATTTGATTTGAGTAATGTTTTATTATCAAAACAAGAAAATTATCTTGAAGATAGATTACTTAGAAAATTATTGAATATAAATGATTACTAAGTTTGATAAAATTTGATAAAAATAAATAATTATTGTGTTTGATTAAAGGTAATAAAAGAATACTAATAAATTATTTTACTTAAATACTTTTGGATATAATTATTTTAAAATATTTTTTATATTAATTAAAAATAAATTTATTTTTATTTCAAAAAATTAATAAATAATAATATAATTATAATAAAATCAAAATTATCTCAATAATCTTTTAATACCTGAGGTGAAGATGCTAATCAGATTTCTACTTATATTATCTATCACATAACTATTAATAATAAAAAAATATCATAATTTTTTATTATTGATAAATTAAATAAGATAATATAAATAATAAAAGATAAATTATCAAGATAAATTTTAAATTTCTAGAATTAAACAGCCCTAAGGGTGGGGACAATTTTCTAGTACTAGAAAGAAAAATTGGGTTTATTTGATACTTTTTGAAACTTTGGTGGGCCACTGAAATTACTCAGTTGATTTGCGGATACAGAATGTACTGCTGCCAACGACCAAACCATCGCTTAAAGTTAAACTCTGAAAGAGCAGAAACTACCTCAGGACACTTGTCTTCTTCTCCTGTCCGACACCTCTCTCTCCTCGTCTCTTGTCTTGAAATTCAATTTCCATTTTGTTTCAGTGTGTTGACTCAACCTTTGTAACCCATAAATGGTAATCGATTCATCATGTTACTAAAGCAGATAATCTTCACTTCCCTCGTTTCTATTGCTCTATCTCTTTCTGTCTCGGCCTCTACCGACCTCGATGATTCTCTCCCTTTTCTATGGCCTTTGCCCGCACAATTTACCTCTGGAAACGATACCCTCTCCGTGGACCCCGCCCTCTCGTTGTCTCTATCCGGAGATGGGGGGCGCTCTACAATTGTCAGAGAAGCTTTTGATAGATACAGAAAGATAATTTTCAAGCACAGTGTTAGTGGTTTTTATTTGTTTAGAGGAATAAGATCGGGTTTTGATATTGGGAAATTGAACATTGTTGTTCACTCTGAGAGTGAAGAGGTGGGTTTCTTCTGTTTTATTAGTCATGTTTAAGATTTTTGCCACAAATTCTGATCTTCATTTGTTTTTTTGTTTGTGCTTTCGTGTATAGCTCCAATTGGGTGTGGATGAGAGCTACAGTTTGTTGGTGGCGAAGAATGATGGACGGTCAATTATTGCTGAGGCAACAATTGAGGTAAAGTGAATTGCTTGGAAATCCAGACGTCAGTTGGTTGTCAATCGGATGGTTATATACTTTATTTATTTTGCAAATGTGCAATTTAATTAGTTATAATGTTATTTTAATTGTTGAAAAGAGTATACTGTTGAATGGAGTAGTGTGTTTAATGGATTATTTCTTCAGTTTAATACATTTACTCATGTTATCTTGATGTGTGATTTTTTTTTATTTTTTCATTAAGGTTTAGTTTCATTGGTGTTTCTGTTTCTTTCATGCAGGCAAATACTGTTTATGGTGCATTGCGAGGGTTGGAGGTATATATCAATACCATTTAATCACATATCAAACTGGGGACATCTGTATAAATTATCACAATTATGCATATGTATTGTGATTGCGTAGTTATTGAATATAACATGGATTGATTCATGAGGGTTGGGTTCAGAATTTGGCCATTGGCATCTGTGAATGTGTGATGACTACAGAGATTATGAGATGGGAAAAACAAGGGCTTATGTACTTCATCTCTCTGTGTCTTATGAACAAATATACCCTTACAAAGAAATATTATGACTGAATTCTTGGAGTTAATTACATGTACTCTAGTAGTGTTTGTACGTCTTCAATTACATGCTTATAGCATATAGGTATTGCTAATCTGTTGAACTTTCTCCTTGTACATAATTATTTTCACTGACAAATGTGAAAGGATTACTTGGATTTATGTGGAGTCCTTTTCTCATTTATGATTCTCTTTTTCAATGTTCTAGACATTCAGCCAGTTGTGTTCTTTTGATTATGGAACTAAATCTGTACAAATATATAGAGCACCATGGTACATCCAAGACAAACCAAGATTTGCATTCCGTGGGCTTCTACTAGGTAAGCTTAATTTTCTAGTAGAATGTAGAGATGTCTTTTGTGTCCTATTCCTGGAGTATCACTTGATTTTCAGTGTATTTGCATCTTTTTTTTAGATACATCGAGGCACTATTATCCAGTGGATACCATTAAGCAAATAATTGAATCTATGTCATATGCTAAACTTGTAAGATATGCTACTAGCCATGTATTTATTTATTTTTTTGGTTGGGTGGAATTGTATTTCATTTGAACTTTCACCAATTCTACACCATCTTAATTCTTCAGTTATTTTGTGTGTAATTTTGATGTTGAATATGGTAGAATGTCTTACATTGGCATATCATAGACGAGGAGTCATTTCCTCTTGAAGTTCCTACATATCCAAATTTGTGGAAAGGTTCATATACAAAGTGGGAACGCTACACAGTTGAGGATGCCTATGAAATTGTCAAGTAAGATTTATATAACTCTTTCAATTCCTACGCAACGCATGGGTTTGGAAGCTTCTAAGAACCTTTGTCCAAATATCTTCCTATTTTGGTCATCTCCTATCAAATTCATTTCACTTCACTCATGATCTTATACACTTTAGATTTAATATTTGTAATGGTTTAAGGCTGTCTTAAGTAAAAAGATGATTACAGTGATAAACTTAAGTTGTGGAAGAAACATATAATTATCACTATAAATAAGAACCAGAATTCCAACTGTAGTGATTAATACTGACATAATATCAATAAAATGAGAGGAATTAACACCCTGATTTTGGTGTTTGAAAATCATATGATATTTTCGGTGTCACTTTCCAGGAAATATACAATTTTCTTTATCAGTGAATTTATAGTTTAGTATGTATTCTGTTTTATTTGGTTCTCTTTCTTACATTTATGTTACTTTATCATGCCATTAACTAATAAGGCTACCATTTTTTTTCTGTGTTTTCATGTGTCAATTGAAGGTTCGCCAAAATGAGAGGTGCACTTTACCTTTAGTGTTTGTTGAATTCCATCCAGTGCATTGTGCTTCAACTGTATAGATAGGTATACTTTTTTGTCATTTTTGTTTATTAATTATTGGTATGAAATTTTGGCAGGCATCAACATTATGGCGGAAGTAGATGTCCCTGGTCATGCGGAATCATGGTAAGACATTTGTCAAACATTATATGCCTAATACTGTAATATAATGCATATAGCAATCTTGCTCCTTCTAAATTCAGCCTCTGTGACTTCTTTTGCAGTTACATGGATAATGAAATTAGATACTCAAGCTTTCTTATTTAGTTCCAATAGCAAAATCATGAAGTTTTTTCTGATAGGGACAACATCTTGGATTTGTGTATTTCTGGTGTATATATATTTTTTTTCATTTTGGACCCTAGCCAAGTAAAATTGGGAGACTTGAAGTTTTATTTTTCTTTCATTTTAATTGCTAGGTGATACTGTCATCTGAAAGTTTGACATCAGTAGAAATATTACATTTTGATGCACCAAAAGGTGGAATCATTCTGATTGCAACTTGTTGACTCATCTGCATTTTAATTAGTTATACACAATGCCTTCTGCATGATTTCATATTCATTCTGTGCAGGGGAGCTGGGTACCCTGATCTTTGGCCATCTGCAACCTGTCGAGAGCCACTTAATGTTGCAAAAAATTTTACTTTTGATGTGATCTCTGGGATTCTATCAGGTCAAGATCTTTTGAAACCTTTCCTCGGATAGTGGTCAAGTTACTTTCTATTTATATGAATTAATTGTTGGGTCAACATTAGCTTCACTACCATATCAATTGATTAGACATGTTGTCAATGCACTTGATATTCATGTTTGCAAATTTGTTAGTCAACTTGGTCAATAAATATGTTCTCATATTGTTGCTTTCCAGTTTTGTCTCGATAGATTATTTCATTAATGGTGAATATGACATATAATCTTTCTTCTCTCCACTAATTGGAGTAAAATTTTTCTATTACAGATTTGAGAAAAATTTTTCCATTTGAGTTGTTTCACTTGGGTGGTGATGAGGTCCATACAGGTTAGTTCCAGTGACCTCTCTTCTTGTTGGTGAAGATTTTGAAATCTCCTCTTGCTTTCATTTTATCATTCAAAGTCTTTATCTTTCCATTAGTCTGAAGGCTTTGTTAGTCATTGGAAAACCTCAAAAATGGTTGATAGATATCATATGTTTAATGTCTTGAACATGACAAATAGTGAATATGATTTTGAAAGGAATATCCTATGGATAAAGTAATCTATCAAAATCTACTAAGCTTCCTATAGGAAACCAGAAATAAATCCCTGAACTTTATGGATTAAAATTCCAATTTAGTCACTGAATATTTTTTTCCTAGTTTAGATTGATTTGATTTTTTTCTTAGTTTAGACTGATTGCTTTCCTAGTTTGTTGTTGTAATATATGTATAAATTCACCTATTCACAAATGAATGGAATCAAGCAAGAATTCTTCAAATTTTCATTCTTGTTTCATGGTATCAGAGCCTAAGCTCTAAGAACTTTTTTTTTTAAAATTTTTTCTTTCTGAGAAGAAAAAAAATGTGTAATTTGCTAGAATATTGCCAAAAAAATTTTCAAACTCTAGACGCTGTTGCAGTTCCTCTTAGTCATCATAGAAGTCGTTGGACATCGACAATAGCCATCAGGAAAGCACAAACTCCATCACAATCCTAAGATATTGTCGAAAAATCTTTAGATTTGTCATAAAACTTTATTGGACGATCACATAAGCTGTTGATGTACAACCAAATATCGTCGAAAGTTTATATTCTACTGTAAGAAGTTGTCGGAATTTGTTGATTTACAATCTGCCAGAAGTTTCAGCATGTCAAAAGTTTTCAAACCTATCAAAAGTAATTAAAAGTGTTAGAACTATTGCTAGAAATTGTTTGTCTGCTACCTATCGAAAATTTCATCTGTTGCCATGTTGTTAACTGAAAAGTTGCCTCCTTTTTGTTGCCAACTTTTAAAATCCCCTCCTTTGGTAAATTTCAAAAAGGCCTCTTCGACAAAATTCAAAAAGACCTATTGTGGAAAATTAAAAAATCCCTATTGTGGTGGTTCTCTTAAGAAAGCAATCTAAAAGTTTTTCACCATGGCTACAAGTTCCCTACGCTCAATTACCTCCATGGGATTCTTTGTTCCTCTTTCACCTTCTATTGCATCTTTTGATTCTCTTACTATTACAGCCTCAATTGCTTATAGAGGTACACTTAACTTTGTTTTTGTGTCTCGCAACTCATAGGATTTATGGATTGTTGATACCGGTGTCTTAGATCATATGATTGGTTTTGTTTCTATATGCATTTTGTTTGCACCATGTACAATTGATTTTAACATTTCAATAGTAGATGGTAGTGTTTGTCATGTAGCTGGTCCTAGGACTACCAAAGTATTTAATTTAGTGTTGGACTTAGTTCTTTATGTTCCCAGTATCTCTTGTAATTTACTATTGATTAGTTAATTGTCTAAGGATCTTAATTGTTTAGTAACATTTTTTCACTCCTTTTGTGAATTTTAGTACGGATATTCAAAGATGATGATTGGCAGTGCTAAAGAGTGCAATGGCCTATATCTTTTCAAGGGTGCTCCATCTTTTTTAGTTTCTAGGAAATTTTCAACTTTTGTTTCTGTTTCTATTGTTTCTAATAATGAGACATTTCTTTGGCATCAATGTCTTGGACACTGATAGGTACTTGGGTCAATATTTCTCCAATAGCTGCTCCTCCTTGCTTCACTGATCACCCAATAACCAATATCAAGTTTCCCTGTTTCCACAAACTCAAACACAACCCAAAATGGAAATGCACTAAATATGCGTGTGAATGAAACGGAACCAGTCACTAGTAATATTCATTCAAATTCAGGAAGATTACAGAAGTTATCATATTACATGTGATTCCCATACTTCACCCAAGAGATTACAACTCAAAAGCAAAACCAAGAACAAACAACAATTACACAACAAAGTACTAAGTGCACTGTTCACTTCAGGCTTTTGAGAGGCCTGCACTCTCCCTACATTCCTACTGTCTTGCAATCCTCCTTTTTTTTTTGGTCCTGCAGCTGCCTTTTCTACTTTTTCCTCTGTTGCCAATTGCTCTGCCGCCAAGCCTCTGCCAAGTTTCCTTGTTTCTCCAAATTGACCTTGCAATAAAATAATTGTTGATTGTTCTACTTGCTCCAATCCCCTGCTGCCACCTGTTTTAACTCTTGTTCCTTCCTTTCTCTTGCGTGTAGTGTACACGTGGGTTCTAACATTTCCCCTCCCATCGAAACGTACTTTGTCCTCAAGGTGGAAATGAGAGAATAAGTGGGCTAATTTTAATTTTTGGTCAAATAGGTTAAAAAACTGAGTTTGGATTTGGGTAAAAATTGGGCTCATATTTGGTGTGGGCCAATTGGGTTTCAGGTCTGGTCTTGGGTTTGGATTTTTATCAGGTATGATTAATTGAGTATGGTGGTTTGAATTTATTGGTGTAAGGGTTTTTGGGCTGGAATATATAATGTATAGGTTGAGTTGAGTTGCGGTTGGATTGAGTTTTTGAGAATTGGGTTGTAATGGATTTGGATTTAATTGTAATGGGTTTGGGTTATGGACTCTTGGGTTATTCCAATTTGGTTTTGGATTGGGCTTAGTAGTTGGACTTGATTTTGAGTTGAGTAAAAAATGTTTTGGGCCGGAATCAATTAGTGTGGGTGTGATTGGGTATTGGGCTAGGTTTAATAGTGGTGGATTTTGGTTTAATGAGTTGGGTTTGGGCTGGGTAAATGGGTTATTGGGTCGGGTAGGGTTATAAACCCTTCTTCCTCCTCCTTTTCTTTCTTCATGGTCGCCTCCTTCTCCAGCTGCAGCTTCTTCTGTCTCTCTTTTCTTCACAGATTCTGAGCACCTAGTAATTGGTTGCATCTCCATGGATTTCTCATTTTCTTCCCCTTTTTGCTTTTCGTTCGCAACTGTTATTGTCTGCTCTATCCTCATCGTCAATGAAAGTTGATTCCCATATGAACCAATAGATTCCGACAACTAAAACTCGTCTGAATCTGCCATTTTTTTCTTTCTGATGGCCTATTTCCATCAATGGGTCTTCATATGACATCGGACTTCCTTTCACAATACCGAAATCACCAAGGTCAGTTTTTTTCCTCTCTGAATCTCCGTCGAATGCGATTAGAATGCCTTCATCATCTTGATCATCCTCTTCTATCACGAGAACAGCTCATGATTTGCATTTACAGTCATGCTTCGGCTCTTGCTTGTCGTCACAACGAGGACAAATTTTGTTCGTCATCAATTCTCGAAGTTCCCATTGAGTCAATCGTCGAACCATCCACCAACGCCTACTATCTTTGATGAAGTCGACTTTCTCCATCCCTAGAATCGGTACTCTGATACCAATTGATAGGTACCTGGGTCAATATTTCTCCAGTAGCTGCTCCTCCTTGCTTCACTGATCACCCAACAACCACACAAACTCAAACATAACCCAAAATGGAAATGCACTAAATATGCGTGTGAATGAAACGAAACCAGTCACTAGTAATATTCATTCAAATTCAGGAAGATTACAGAAGTTACCATATTACATGTGATTCCCGTACTTCACCCAAGAGATTACAACTCAAAAGCAAAACCAAGAACAAACAACAATTACACAGCAAAGTATTAAGTGCACTGTTCACTTCAGGCTTTCGAGAGGCCTGCACTCTCCTTACATTCCTACTGTCTTGCAATCCTCCTTTTTTTGGTCCTGCAACTGCTTTTTCTACTTTTTCCTTTGTTGCCAACTGCTCTGCCGCCAAGCCTCTGCCAAGTTTCCTTGTTTCTTCAAATTGACCTTGCAATAAAATAATTGCTTACTATTCTGCTTGCTCTAATCCCCTGCTGCCACCTGTTTTAACTCTTGTTCCTTCCTTTCTCTTGCGTGTAGTGTACACGTGGGTTCTAACAGACACCCTAGTTTTAGCCATTTTAAAACATTTGTCTATGCATCTATTTTTTAATAAAGACGTGAAAGTTTTTCAATACAAAGACCGTATATGTGCTAAACACTCTAGACATTCTTAATCTTTGTACTCATATCAATCATTGCAATCATCACCTTCCTTTTGCAATCCTTCTCTTGTACTTGCCCATAATTACCTTCATAGCTGCCTATGTTTCCTGCTCTTATTATTGCCCATATCTACTTTCATAATTGTCCATGTTTCTTACTCTTATTATTGTCCATACATATTTCATAACTGCCTTTGTGTGTCACTTGTGGTCCTTATTCCCTTCTCTTTCAGGTCATCTAAATCCTTGGCCCTAAGAAGTGGGAGCTTGATGAAGAGCTTTATATGAAGATTCACCTAGTTTTAAGAATAAAGTACAAGGAGGTAAGGTGTGCAAACTAAAGAATTTATTGTCTGGATTAAAATAGTCCCCTAAGATTTTGGTTCAAAAGGTTTAGTTCGGTTGTGAAGGGCATAAGATATAGTTAAGGACAGACTTACCATATACTATTTACAAGCATTCCTATATTGGTAAAATATCTATCTTGATTATTTGTGTGGATGATATTATCATAATAAGAGATGATGCTAAAGAGATTGGGACTTTGGAGAAATATTTGAGGACAATTTGGAGTCAAAGATTTGGGAAACCTTTGATACTTTCTTGGTATTGAGGTGGCATGAAGCAAACAGGGAATTTGTATCTCTTAAAGAAAATATACGATTGACTTATTGAACGAGACTGGGAAATTGAGGTGCAAAACAGTTGTTACACCTTTAGAATTGAATTGGAAGTGTAAATGTCCTTAAGAAGATCCTCTAGTAAATAGGGGAAGATACCAACAATTTATAAGTAAACTCATTTACTTATCACTCATTAAACTGAATATCACCTTTATTGTTAGTGTTGTGAGTCATTTTATATTTTTATGCATACATTATAACAAAGACATCTTGATGTTGTCAATCATATCCTGACATGGTTTAAGGGACTCTAGGGAAATAGCTACTTTTTCGGAAGAATGATTAGAGAGGAATTGAGAGCTATGTAGTTCCTGACAAGTCAAGGTATGTTAAAGATAAGAGCTCTACTACTAATTAATGCACTATGGTTTGAGGAAATCTTGTCACTGGGAGGAGTAAGAAGTAGTCGGTTGTATATTGTAGTAGTGTCGAGTTAAGTTTAAGCCTTAGTTCGAGGAGTTTGCGAGCTACTTTAGTTGAAACAACTAATGGCAGATTTGACGATTGTCCGGACAGGTTCTATGAAGCTCTATATTGGCAGTAAATTTGCAATCAACATTGCACATAATCTAGTGCACCATGATCGAACTAAGCATATGGAGATTGATAGACATTTTATTAAGGAGAAAGTGGAAGAAGGGATTATCAACTTATCATATGTCTCAACCAAGTTTCAAGAAGCTGATTTAATTCACAAGGCTTTGCCTAAACTTGGATTTGAATTATTTGTAAGAAATTGGGAATGATAGACGTCTAATTCTAGCTTGAGGGGGAGTGTAGGAAACCAAGAATAAATTCCCAAACTTTAGGGATTGAAGTTCTAATGTAATCACTGAATATTTTTTTTCCTAGTTTACGCTGACTACTTTCCTAGTTTGTTTTGTAAATATGTATAAATTCACCTATTCATCATTGAATGAAATCAAGAATTCTTTAAATTGTCATTGTTGTTTCACCTCCCAACAAGTACTTTTCATATATTGTAGTTCACTCTTCCCTCTCTCTACTTCTGGCTCTTTCTGGTGTTAATTTCATACTCGTATGCATTGCAATGTTCACTGATTAAAATTTTACAATTTTTGTCAGATTGCTGGGACTCTACTCCAAATGTGAAGCAGTGGTACATGTCCCAACTCCTTTGCTGATTATCTTTCACTTACTATATGATGACTCTAGTGCTTAAGTAACCTATCATATAGATCACAACGTGAAGTCCAGCTAGGAAATGACCAATAATATGATCAAGTGGAAGTGACCGTGTAATACCTATTTTTAAGTCTGCTGGGTCTATTACTGCTTGCAGCTTGTTTTATTTCGTAAGAAGAGAATCTAAGAAAAGGGATAAAACCTATACTAGACTGAATTCTGTTGGTTTTGGAGGTCTGTTTTTATGATATGTTCTTGCCAACACATTTCCCTAACATGTCTATTACTCCTTAGCTTATCTAGAGTAATAGATTTAAATAATGACTTACATCTAATTGTCTCTCTATCTATCGTAAATTTTAGGAAGAGTGAGGATTCTTAGATTTTGACTGATTAAGCAATAGGATATGCTCCATTCACCATACTGAAATTTACCATATGGTGACCCCATGCTTGCACTTTGAGGCATACATAAGTTTGTTTGTTCAGTCTGGGAAAGTGGTCCGTATCCACACAAGCACATTGTTACATGAACCATCTATGTCAAATGTGAACCATCACAAGTTAAAAATATCTGCTGACTTCTGAATAAATCTTTCTATCTTAGTTAGGCGGGCTGTTTATTCTCCCATCATTTATGTTTTCTCAATATACCGATCCATCTCTGATTTCAGGCTCCGGGATCACAACATGACTGCTAAGGAAGCATATCAATATTTTGTACTCAGAGCTCAAGAAATAGCAATATCAAAAAGTTGGACCCCTGTGAACTGGTATGTCCCTTATCTATGCCAATGTAATAAGCATTTTTAAGTTGCTATGCTTGAGGTGTTTTATGCATGGCAAATTCTCAAAGTTTTATCCCATTGTTCTTGCTTGGATTGCAGAAAAAAGTCTGGGAAATTTTTGAAATGGCAGCAAAAGAATATGGAAATGAAACTAAAAAATGAGCATATTGCCACAAACATTTCTTCCGAAATTATTTATAAATGGAAATATGGAGAGTTACATATCTTTTTCCAACTATAAATATTAATTATATTATTGGCAAAAATATTGATGCCTTGAAACAATTTTATTTTCACTTCAGGGAAGAAACATTCAATGCATTTGCAGGAAACCTTAATCCAAAGACAGTGGTGCATAACTGGTGAGTTCCTATTGCAGCTTTACATATGTAACAAAGCAAAATGTGTCTTCAAAATAGAATTTCAAGCCTTTAACTTTTCCATTTGGTGTGATAGGTTGGGCTCTGGTGTCTGTCCAAAGGCTGTTGCGAAAGGTTTCAAATGCATTTACAGCAATCAAGGTTTTTGGTATCTTGACCATCTAGATGTCCCTTGGGATCGTCTCTATACTGCCGAGCCATTAGAAGGAATAAATGATATCACAAAGCAAGAGCTTGTGATTGGAGGGGAAGTTTGCATGTGGGGTGAGACTGCTGATCCCTCAAATGTTCAGCAAACAATATGGCCTCGAGCTGCAGCAGCTGCAGGTATGTTAGCAACAAAAGAAGTCATGTATTTCCTTTTTACGGATACCCTTCTTGATTTTAGGCTGATGGTAGAAATTTTTTGTTTCTATAGAACGATTGTGGAGTCGGAGGGAAGCCATTTCCTCTGGAAATGTCAACAATACTGCATTACCTCGATTACATTACTTCAGATGCCTATTGCATAGGCGTGGGATTCAAGCTGCTCCAGTCACAAACTTCTATGCTCGACAACCTCCAGTTGGCCCCAGTTCATGCTATGAACAATAATTCTCCATTCTCTCTTCAGTTAAATTTATGCATCTGAAGCTGCATTTCTGCAATTATGTACACGATAAAATCATTAGCATTCCCCAAACTTTGAATCATGTTCATCAGTCCTGTGTTTTTATGGTAATGTATGGTCATAGAATGTATTCCAATCTGGTCATAAAGTTTGGCAAGAAATTGTTGTGATGACTTTTTCATCCGGTGTGTCAATAATCAATAATTGTTATTATCATAGCATTGAGATTTTATTAGGATCTTAAGTGTAAGTTATGATGCTTGAATCTCACAATAGAAAGTATGAGTTTCTGATATAAAGTTTTACGGGTTTTTATTATAATTACATTAATCATTTATATGTTTAATTATGTATTAAAAAATGTATACATGTAACATTGTTTTTAGAAAATATGACAAGAGAGTAAGTACATTTAAGTCAAATCAATTCAAAGTCTATCCCAACTTGTCCAACAATTTAGAAAAAGCACCAAAATGGTGCCATCAAAGTCTAAAAATTTGATAATTTAATCTTCAAGTCTTCGTTGTTAACAAGGATTCCCTACATTGACTTTCATTCAGTTTAAAGGTTTTTAACTTTACCTAAAAATGGGGTCTTCCCAATCCCTGAAGCAAACCAAACCTGAAAGTTGTTGTACTAGTTTCAAAAATCAAAATTAATGGACTTGAAACAATTAGTTTTCTTGCCCAAAGTTATCAACACGGCTCTGCCTTTGATCTTCATGCATGTGCTTGCCTGTCTTACTCGCTAGTCAGGTAACAAGCAGGAATTTCAATCCAATCTTCAAAGTTTGTATTAAATCAAAATTTACTGTGGGACATATTTAAAATTAAATGATGTGATACATTTTCTTTTCTAAAAAATTATGTAAAGAGTAATACTATGCATGTTTATTTATTTTAAATATATAAATGAGTATACATTTATGTATGTTATCATATAATTAAATATTACTTTATCTTTAATTCAAAATTATCAAATTACTTGATGACACATATTAAATATATATTTATTAATATATTTAAAGTGAGTATGTATAGTTTTATTAGGGTGAGCTGGTGATTTGCCTATTAGAGCGACCTTTTTATTCAATATTTGTTTTTTAACTATATTCTAGAGTTTAGATTTTAATGAATTATAAATATTTAAACTATAATGTTACTCAATATCACCCTTCTAAACATATAAAATTTTGGGTTGTCTGTACAAAAATAAAATAATTATGTGGTAAAAAAATAAATATGTAAAGATGAAGGAAGAAATTTAAATAATTTTCACTTTATTTTTGTCCCATTCACATGTCAAATTGTAATTTGGTAAGGGCCTCATGGAAGGCATTATAGATATGATCAGAATCTTAAACCATTTTTTGAAATACAATTTTTTAAGTATTTAAAGTGTGTTTTATTAATTTGGTATTTAAAAAAATAAAAAAAAATAAAACACCATTTTCAAATGCTTCTTTTCTTGAGGTTGAAGAAGCATATGCATATGCTTTAGGGTGTGTTTGTGTTTGTTGTCACACTTCTGTATTAAAAATTCAAATTGACTTTAAAAAATCCAATTATTTTATATATTTTTTTGGTTATTAAAGAGTATTTTTCAGGAAGATCTATGTACTACGCCAAGAAGTGGTTTGCAGAGAAATATATGGCCAAAAGACTTGTTCCCACCCAAGGGTTGATGTAAATTGAAAGTGACACCTTCTAACTTTTAAAAAATTTAAACATATGTGTATGAGCTAATTTCTATTAAAAATATTAGTTAGGATTATAGATAAAACTGTTATTTAATAAAAAATTTATAAAATTAAAATTTTATCATATTTTTTCTTAGATTTACAAATCTATCATTTTTCCCCCACTTAAAGTTTAAAAAATAATCATTTCCCCTCTAAGGGTTGCAGTTTTGTCTTGCTGCTGCTCTTCCAGTGAATTGAGTCGGCCAACCTCTATATTGGCACTCCTTTCTCTCCTTGACGATGACAAATCTTTAGCTAATCAGAGATAGATTGATGATTTGTCAGTGTGAAGATAAAACAGATCTATGTGTCATACAAATCTATTTCTTTTGACTAATCTGTGTGTCAATTGATGCATAGATTGATTGGAATAAGTCTTTTGGCCAAAATATATTAAAAATAAGACTATACACATACATTTATATATATTATTATATGATTAAATTATTTTTATTTTTAATTTAAAATAATCTAATTATATAATAATACACATAAATAAATATATCTATTTATATTATCAAAATAAACACAAATAATTTTATTATAATCGCTACAAATTGCAACTGGGTCAATTATTAATGTTAAGTTTAGAAATATATTCAAGTCAAATTTGTGGTAATCAGTCATAATTTGTGGGCAATTAACAACCATGTAATTATTACTCATAATTATTCATACAAATATAACTTTTATGGATAGCTTCATCATCACAAAATGTCATTTTCTTATCATCAATTCTCTAATCTCACAAAATTATAAAATTGTATTATGATATTAAATAAAATAATGTAATGAGTATTTATTTTATATTATCATATGATTAAATAATTTTAATTAAAAAATAAAATAATATATATATATATATTAAATATTTATCTATTTATATACTCAAAAAAATATTCGTAATTTTATTGCACCAAATAACAATTTTGAATTATCTTTGCTTTGCCATTTAAATTAAAATGAAAATTTGAATTATATTATCATTTTTTTAATTTAAAAGATTGAATTTTGTTTTAAAGGGATTGAACTTTTTGATTTATTTTGGAGAAGACCAAACTTTTAAGGGATAATTTGTTTTGTTTTGAAATTAAATAATTAATTTAATACCCTTAAAAAGGAAGGGTCGAATTTTAGTTTTTTTAATAGAAAAATATGAAATTTTAATTTATTTAATAAATAAAATAATCAATATCTTTAATTAAAAAAATAATTTAATATTTCTTGCTGTATCCCATTATTCAACTTTCTCAACTTACATCATAAAAAAAAAAAAAAGCACTTTATATATTTTGACTCATTAAAATATTCCTTGAAAATTTACTTTCGAACATACCGTAAGTTGTTAAAGAGAGTAAATTACATTTTATTTTCACTCTAAGGTTTTTTATAAAAAGCATTTTTCACTTATAATATTAATAATTTCTTTTACCTAAAATTAAAATTTATTTTAAAAAAAATTGCATAAGGGCAAAAAAGTATTTTTATCTTGAAAAACTAACATTTTTATAATTTAACCTAAATATTTTAAAATGTGATAGTTTGACCCTTATAAAAGTTTAGAAACTCGCTAATAAATCCCTACAATTCTTCAAAAAGCCTAACCACTGCTGGTAATCCTTCACTGCTGTTATGAGCTTCAGGAACTCTATTTAAGAAAAAACTGCATAAGAGTAAAAGAGTAATTTTGTGTTAAAAAATTAACATTTTTTTAAGTTAAACCTAAATATTTTTAAACATGATGTTTGACCCATAAAAAAGGTTTAAAAACTTACTAATAAACCCCTACAATTATTTGAAAACCCTAGCCACTGCTGATGATCCTTCACTATTATGATGAGCTCTAGGCCTCGCTGTCCTCTTTCATTGTAATCTAATATGTCATTAATGACTCTTCACTAAATGACTTGATTGAGTAATGAGTCATTGATGACAACCCAAAATCGCAACGAAAAGAGAGTGGTAAGGGTTGAAGACTTGTGCGACAAAAAAGGAAAAACACGGTGATATGAAAAAAGTGAATTGAGAGATCAATAATATGAAAAATGTTGTAGAAGAAAAGAAGATAGTAGAAGTAACTTCGAATAGAAGAAAAAGATGAAGTGGAGATAAAAGAAAAGTAAAATAAAATAAGTTTTATATTATTTTGATATTTAACATTTTTATAAAATTTTTGTTAACTTCGATTTATATGATAACATTGAAAAATAAAATAATAATGATAAAAATGTATATTCATATTTTGATATTATATTTTTTATTTAATAAAACTATATACAAATAATGATATATCATTATAATTTTAAATTATTTAATCATATAATAATATTTTATTATTTATATATAAAATTATATATACTATTTATATACGTAACACTATTTTTTTTTATTAATAGGGATTGATTTTGGCCCTTTAACTGGGAAGTATTTGTGATCTAGGGGTAAAAGATTCTCAATCAAACATTGGGTGGCCAAATGTAATTTATCGGTATCTAAACATTTTGTTATTAAAAAAAAAAAAACCCTTTTTCTCTCTCTCTCTCTGTCTCATCTCCTCACAGTCAAATAAAGAAATAAAGGCACCAATGAAAATGACTTGTAATTACCGTTTCTTTTCTCTCTCTCCTTCTCTCCTTCACTCACTCTGTGTGATCCTGCTCAGAAGTAACCTCGTCTTCACATCTTACTCTCGGTATCTGACACTGTAAGTCGCAAATCCTAGCCCTCTGTGATGCGTTCTTTATATCTGTTGTTGCACATCAATGGAAACAAAGAAGAAGAACGACAAAAAACCCTAGAGAGTTTCACTAGTTTGGTGTTTTTATTTTTTAGTTTCTTTTTGTGGCTTGTGAAGCTTTGTTAGTTTTAGCGAAGTTTCAGATTCAAAGAGTAGGTTTTTTAACTTGTCGATTTTACCTTTTTATTCTCCGTAAAGTTCAAGTTTATTGTGTATTCTGCTGATTTAGGCGGTTTTTTACTTTATTTATTTTGGGACTGTTATATGGAAGTAGTTCATGATTTCAACGGATAAACTTATTGATTTACGGTTATAATTTTTGTTTTGCAGTGATTCAATCTGCAGTTTGTGCTTGATCTGATATGGGTTTTTGTTTTTCACATTTGGGTTAACTTCACCATGTTCACTCGCTCTACTCAATTGAGGAATTGATTAGGGTTTTTTACTTTACAATTCTTGCTTTGCCTCAATTTCGCAACTGAGTTCTTCATTTGGGTATGGTTTAAAGTTAGGGTTTGCTCAGATTTCTGTATTTGGCTGAGATTGGGAGAGTTAAGTTGTTGAATTTTTTGAAGTGGGCTGCTCATGGTGAAAGATGTAAAAGTTTTCATATTGTTGTCAGAATTTGTTTAGATTCTTTGTTCAACTCTTGATGTTAGTATATAGGTAAGAATTTTTGGCTCATAAGGTTTCTGGCTTTGGCCTAAATTATTGAGTTATTAAACTCCATAAGCAGGCATGTTGACTAAAGAGGATGACTCGGGTAATCCTCAGCCTTCTTGCCAGCTACCTGGCTCCAGGAAGATGTTCTGGCGATCGGCCTCATGGTCTGCCTCTCGTACGTCACCTCAGAACTCTGAAACTGAAGAGAAAGATTTTGCTGATCCAAATTGTGGCAATGGTGGAAACAATAATCAAATTCGCAGGTTTCCTGCCCCATTAACTCCGCGTTCCCAACAGAATTCTAAGGCTCGGTCTTGTTTGCCACCTTTGCAACCATTATCTATTGCGCGCCGGAGCCTAGATGAGTGGCCCAAGGCAAGTTCTGATGATCTTGGTGAGTGGCCACAGCCTCCAACTCCAAGTGGAAACAAAAATGGTGAAAGATTGAAGCTGGATTTATCATCAATTCAGCGAAACACAGAGAAGAATGCTGGGCTCGTGAAAAGGGATAAGATTGCGTTCTTTGATAAAGAGTGCTCTAAAGTGGCAGAACATATATATCTTGGTGGAGATGCTGTTGCAAGAGATAGGAATATATTGAAACAGAATGGGATTACTCATATTTTGAACTGTGTGGGTTTTGTTTGTCCTGAGTATTTCAGAGCAGATTTTGTTTACAGAACCTTGTGGTTGCAGGATAGTCCGTCAGAGGATATTACTAGCATTTTATATGATGTTTTTGATTATTTTGAAGATGTGAGGGAAAAAAGTGGAAGGGTTTTTGTTCATTGCTGTCAAGGGGTATCCCGGTCCACATCATTGGTTATTGCATATCTTATGTGGAGAGAGGGACAGAGTTTTGATGATGCTTTTCAATATGTGAAGGCAGCAAGGGGCATTGCTGACCCAAACATGGGTTTTGCATGCCAGCTGTTACAGTGCCAAAAGAGGGTTCATGCCTTCCCTCTTAGTCCCAGTTCATTGTTGAGGATGTATAGGATTGCCCCGCACTCTCCGTATGATCCATTACATTTAGTCCCAAAAATGTTGAATGATCCTTCACCAATGGCTCTTGATTCTAGAGGTGCATTTATTGTTCATTTACCCTCAGCTATATATATATGGGTTGGTAAGAACTGTGAGACTATCATGGAAAGGGATGCAAGGGGAGCTGTTTGTCAAATTATTCGATATGAGAGAGCGCAAGGGCCAATAATAATAATAAAAGAAGGGGAGGAACCAGGTTATTTTTGGACTGCCTTTGCAAACTTCTTACCTTTGATGGATAAATCTAGAAACGAAGTGGAGATTGGGGAATCAACTATTAAGATATGTCCTGGTGGGAGAAAAGTAGATTCCTATGATGTTGATTATGAGATCTTTCAGAAAGCCATCATGGGAGGTTTTGTCCCTCCATTTGCATCATCAGAAAATGAACATGAAACTCACCTTCCTGCCAGAGAAAGCAGTTGGAGTGCACTTAGGCGTAAGTTTGCCCCAGGTGATATGAAGGAATTTGTCTCAGTGCCTAAGCTAGTCCTATCTCGAGTTTATTCAGATTCAATGATGTTACTACGTACGTCATCGCCGTTATCATCAACATCGTCATTGTCATCAACATCTTCTTCACCCCCATTTCTCTCTCCTGATTCAGTGTCGTCTGATTCAAGTACCAGCTCAAAGTCTTTCTCAGAGTCATCCATGGATTCTCCTTCAGCAGTGTCGTGCTCTCTTCCAGTGGTTTCGACTTTGTCTAACTTTTCAAACCTGTCCCTTACATCTGAAACTTCATCTCAAGACATTAGCCATTTGCTGCCATCTACTCAGTCGTCTTTATCAACTGTTAAACATGTTTCACTTTCCCTTGCTGAACGTAGAGGTAGCTTGTCAAAGTCTCTGAAGTTGCCGGTGACGACTGGTAATGTAAGGGTAAACAGCACTCCAACTATTTTGACTGATCAAGGGGATGCTGTTAAGATAAGCAACAATAGTTACACATTATGTAAACCAGATGGTATAGAAATTGTATTTGAGGGCAAGGATGCTAGTAGAAACAGATCAGAAGAACTAACTCACATGTGCCAGGTGAAGATACCTCCAGGTAGAGTAACTTGTGCTGACTCAAGTTTCAAGGAATTCACATCTGTTAATAATTTTGCGGAATCATGGAGAAATCTTACTTTTGGGGAAGGTATTAACTCCAGTATCCCAAGTGGTTTGGAAAAAAGCGTAGCAGCTAATTGTAATCAAATGCAACCTCTAGTGTGTCGCTGGCCTACTTTTGAAAAGGTTCTAAAATTTGGTTCAAGCGATCTAAACTCAAAATCTGCTTTTGCAATTTTTCCACCGAGTACAGATTTAGGGAAAAGTGCTCAAAATCTGTATGTATGGGTTGGAAGATCTCTCTGTCATGATAAAGGTCAGATTCAGTTAGATAACAGCAGAGAGTCAAGGGATCTAGGAGACATTGACTGGAGTCGGTTTGGTTATGACATTCTAATTCAGATGGGTCTGCCAAAGGACACCCCAATCAAGGTGTGGAACTTACTTTTGGGTTATTTTATAAGTTTCCTTTTTGTACAACATTTGTAATTTTTGTCATTGTTTACTGGTTCTGTTGATAATTTCAATGCATTATGCACTCAAAAAATCTTTTGTGGTATTTCTTGCTCCATGTTGTTAGCTTTTTCCTGGCATGCAATTATTACTTTCAAGTTATCAGCTTTTTGCTTACATGCTCAGTTGGGGTATAAAGATATTCACACAGTAACCTTTATCAAAAGGAATCATAAAACTTGATTTAGATTTGACAATGTGAGATTATTTTGTGGCATGTTTTAGTCAGTTCATTTGGATTAAAGTACATCTGCTTATTAACTTTGCTGTTCCAAATACTGCTGTTTATAAACAGGTTATTAAAGAAAATGAAGAGCCAGCTGAATTTGTTGCATGGTTGAGTACGTTGTAGCACTAGTGAGGGCCAGAATAGAATTGTCAATGTAATAACACATCACTTAAAAATTTTTTCAGCTGGTTTAGTCCACTACATCATCCAACATCAGAACAAACTCTGGCAAAACCAGTGAGGTAAGTTGTTTGCTAATTTTTTATCTATTCAAATTTGACTCTTAAAATATTTATATGATCTACCATGTGACTTTTGGGAGCACTCATTGGGATGGCTTGTATGGAGGCTCTTCTGGTCAAACCATTCACTAATTGCACATTAGCAAATGACCTTTTGCCGTGTCCAATGACTCGATAAATTCCAGTTCTGGCATAACTAAGTTTATCTTTGTATCTTTATGAGAAGATAATGAGCTGTCTGCAATAGGTGTAAAAAATAAATTAATGATGTAGTGGCTGGCTAGCTGATCAGTGATTTTTGATGGTTTGTTATGTTGTTTGGTATCTAGAGAAAATTACAGACGAGGGCAATAGGTAGAAGAAGTATATTGGTTTTTGCCATTCATGAGTTGAGATCTAAGATGTCAGCTTTCATAAACCTTCATGAACCCATTATGATTTATCTAGTCTAGATTGGCTTTGTAATATGATTGTTAATGAGACTTTAATTTTTTTTTTTTAAAATAAAGAAGCCGATGAAAAAGAATAAACTCAATTTGTCTTCTTATGTTGTTTGCAGGATGCTGCTTTCAAGTCTGGCTATTTACCTGGTTGTACAGTGATGCAACATCTTGGTAACCTGAATCATTTGTTCCCCAGACTGAACGTTTCTTGTATATTCATTGTTACTAGAAACAGATTCTGACTCCTTTATTTAGGTAGAATAGAACATTTAAATTTCTGTAGTCTCTTTGTTTCTTCTGTCTTCCCTTTATATTGCTTAGGTTTTGTTTTAAATTTAATTCTTGAAGGTGTGCATCAGAATCCCCCTACTGAAACACTCATCTTCAATTTACCTCTGTATGTTACAGTAAGGCTACTAAATAATCACTTGTTATTCATGAACATTAGTTTTTAGAGAAAAAGCTATATGCATAGCTTTTATCGGGAAGGAAAATGATAAAATTCTGGTGTGTCATTTCTGGAAGATAGATGTTTGAATTGAATGAGTTGTGTGTCAAATTTTATACAGAGGAATGGTTTCGGGTTAGAATGTGTGCACTTGGGGACATTAGTTAAGGAAGTAACTGCAAAACCCTTATCTTCTATCCTCGGCCAAGATCCAATATACTTTTGTGCTAGCTGTGCAATGGGTGACTACATATTTAGCCATGGTACCAACAGAAAAAAATTGGCAGCCTGAAGTCAGCTGCCAGTCCTTTCTATTCCTCGGGATGTTGAACAAGATAATAATTTGCAGGAATGATCTTAAGCTCAAGACACGTTAATACCAGTGAAGTACATGCAACACACACAGCGAGGTAACCATTTTTCTGAAATATGAGGATAACAGAGTACACTTTTGGCAAAGGCAACCATTTTTATATGCTAGTTGGATCTGTACTCAGGCCCTTAAGAGAGAATAAAATGGCTGTGACATTCAAATTTGTGTCGGCATTTGTTGTAGCACTGAGGCTTCTTGTTCTCTCTCAATCTTTTTTCCTCTTAACGTTTGTTGGTTTTAAATTTAAATTTTAAATGTGGGAACTTCTCTTATGTTAGATTGCTCTGTTCCAAGCCTGAACAAAATTGGGGTTCCTAAACCATTGTCAAGAACCTATTGGCGGCTCCTAGTACTGCTCTACTAGAAAATCCTTTATAAAAATTATGAAGGCTAAATGCGGCCGTGTATGTTGGACAAAAGGAATATATGAATTGGATGCAAGGATTAGTAAAACTAGTGGGAGATTACAATTTCTAAAGTGAAGGTTTGAATATAAACTTTTATCACGTTTGTAAAATTTTGATTTATTTAATATAATAATTGTGGGTTTGATTATTGTGATTTGGGTTATCTGTCTAACAAATATCAGTGGGGTCTTTGATTATTAAAAAAAAGAAAAGAATATATGAATTAATCAAACAGTGATCAGAGAAACTTAATTGTGAAAAATGGAGTGGCTATAGCAATAATATTTATCAAATGGGACCACATTTTAACAATCACAGGCTCCAGAGGTAACAGAGGTAATGGAAAATTTGAGTTGGAATTAGAGTGTCAGTCGGTGGGATTGGGCTGGGCTGGGCTGGGTGTACTGTATAAAATGTACTAAACAATTTTTTCATCAGCTAAAAGGTCTTTATCACGGAGCTCTTACAAATTTTCACATAACACTAATTCCAGTTGATACCCAAAGAAGTTTTCGAAGTCCTTTCTTTCCCTAGTTCAAAAATTTGGGACATTTGTTATACGATAATTCTTTACTTGTGAAATACCTACCTGAAAAACAACTATATATAAAAACGACAACATGTGCCTCGACTTATGTTAAACAGCCCTTACTTAGAGAATGTAATCTATCAATTGATATTTCATTTGTATCATTTATTCACGATAAAAAAAACCATAATTTATTGTTTTATTTTGTCAAGAGAGGATCCATGCTTAGGCCCAATAAGGCCCATTTATTAAACCAAAGAACAATACCTCATAACAATTCCAGCTCCCAACAGCCATTACTCGCTCTTTTCAGATCAGAGTAGCAATGGCCACGGGCCAGCGCACGGTGTTACAATTTGCACCATCGTCAACTTCTGCGGCGAAAGTTCAACCTCTGGTTATTTTTAATATCTGCGATTGCTATGTGAGGCGTCCCGACCAAGCGGAACGTGTCATTGGCACACTCCTCGGTTCCGTCTTGCTAGACGGCACCGTTGATATTCGTAACTCATATGTCGTTCCTCACAACGAGTTCTCCGATCAGGTTTTTTAATGTCATCTAAATTGTTATTTTGGGAGTGTAAGTAGAATTTAATTATCTGCGAAACCATAAGAAGTTGTTGCATGTAGAGAGTTATGATTTATATTGTGATAAGCAAAAACTTATTGCTTTTAGTTCCTTTGGTTTTTGCTTGTGATCTGTTTGCTGCCTGTAAACAAAGGTTTTAAAAATTGATAGGAAAGTATCAAAACCAAATCGGAAGCAAGAAAGAGTTACATTTGCTGTTAAGCTGAAGAATTAATGTAAATAGTGTAGGTTCGATTGGGACGCACTAGGTAGCTCATGGGATTCCGTTGTTTATTGCAGGTTGCTTTGGATATTGAATATCATCAAACTATGTTAAAGTCTCACCTAAAGGTGAATCCGCAGGAAGTTATTGTAGGATGGTAATTCGCATCTCATTAAAATTTTGTTTTCTTTTAAGTGCGTTTTATTCTCTTTCTTTTATCCATTGAGTTTTTTATTTGTTACAGTATTTTGCTTTTGTGAATTTGTGCAGGTTTTCAACTGGGTTGGGAGTCACTGGTGGCAGTGCATTGATCCATGAATTTTATTCTAGAGAAGTTTCTAATCCTGTTCACCTGACTGTAGATACAGGATTCAAGAATGGAGAGGCTACCATAAAAGCCTATATTTCAGTTAATTTATCCCTTGCAGACCGGCCACTTGCTGCACAATTTCAAGAAATTTTGCTTGATCTTCAAATGGTTGAAGCTGAGCGAGTAGGATGTATGTATGTGCTTTACATTTTGATGCTTATGAAAAAACATTGTTTTGGATGCTGCTGAAACCGCATTAAATTATTGAATGAAAAGTTATGACTATCTGGTGTCAGAGGATTTAGAATTATATTCGTTACTTGTCAAGAACATTTTCATTTCCTTTATTCTTGATCCTTTTTTTTTTCTGTCAGAATAGATGGAGCATGTTCAATATATCTTTTCTGCTGTATGTTTGTGTTATTTATTACATTCCCTTTCTCTCTTCCATTGTAGATATAATACTTTTCCGCTCTGTCATAAGTTCTCAACCTGTGAATGTTTTTATATTCAAAGCTATAAACTAGTTTTAGATAATTAGGTGGTGTTTTGGTTATAATACAGTCTGAACAATAATATTTGGTCATGATGGCAGTTGATATACTGAAGACAGCAATGGTTGACAAACTTCCTGGTGATTTGGATGGAATGGAAGTCTTAACGGAGCGGCTTGTAGCTCTAATAAATGATGTTTACAAATATGTTGATGATGTTGTAGTGAGTATGATGGTTCTACCTTTATCATAGTAATACAAGTTTGATGTTTCTGCTTATTTTATGGTTTGATTTGATTTAATACTTGTTTTTTTTCTTAGGAAGGGCGTGTTGCACCTGATAACAACATTGGGCGTTTTTTATCAGACACTGTAGCCTCCCTTCCCAAACTGTCACCACCAGCTGTTGACAAACTTATTAATGACAATCTGCAGGTAAGATTAAAGTTTAAGCTTTTAACTTCAGAGTAGTTTGAATTGATGTCTGTTAATTCATCGAAGTAATTTCTGTGTGAGGAGCTCAATTTCTTTGACCATGTAAATTATTGAATTAACACTTAATCATCAATATAGTTTGTCAATGCATTTTATTTATAACCTATTTTACTGTTAAACACCACATTTTCTCAACTTCAATAATTAATTTCCAAGCTTGGATACCATATTTGAGGGCATTTATCTGATTAAATTTTGATTCATTGGTTTTTCTTTGTTCTCACAGGACCAGTTGCTCATGCTATATTTGTCAAGCATCACAAGGACACAGCTCAGCTTGGCAGAAAAGCTGAACACAGCTGCTCAAATAATATAGTATCCATCTTGTGGATGAACCCTTGTGCGGAGACAATCTTACTTATAGAAAAGTTTTAATTTTCAGTTTATCTTAACCATCAAGGACATGTGGGTATTTTTCCTCTGAGGAGGTTGCATTTTTTCTTTGTCCTTGATTTTAAATTTGTAAGTTCTCATCATTTTAGAAAGTTTTGTTTTTTTAAAATTGCCATTCATAAACATCATCCATTTAGGTGAACTTCCCAAATTGGGCTTTCTGTTGATTTCATATGATTACTGTTTAATGGGGTATCCACTTTTTTAGTTTTGGGGTACCTTTTTAAAATCTTTTGTTTGCCCAAGTAATGATAAACAGAGATAATTTAGTTATATTTTTTTCCCTGGGTAATTTGGAAAAGGGAAATTTTAAAAATTAGGCAAAATTAAAGGGGTCTAAGCGAAATTGCCCAAAAAATTCAGGTTAAAGCAAAAATGCCCAGGTTTTGTGAAATGACGAAAATACCCCCATATATAAACACAGCAAATTTTCACTGTGTAATTCAAAGAAAATTCGAATTTTTAACGCATCCCACGGCAATCCCACGGCGAACGTCATTTTCGCCGATTTGCTTACTTTCCGGCAACCGAAAATGGAAAATAATGTTATCACATCTCCCGTAATCTTGTTTGGATCAAGTTATTGCTCATATTATTGAGATTTGATTGAGATATTTCGATTTGAAATTTTAGGGTTTACGGTTTGAACAATGCTTAAAATGTTTTGATTCTTGGTTGTTTTTGTTGAATTAATTGAGGGGTTTTGTGTTATACAACGTGTAGATTAGATTTATGTAAAAATCGGTGGCTAAAACGACCAAAATTTGGCCGGAAATGACTGCCGAAGCGATCGGCAGTCGACTGGGAACAGTGTTTCCCACGTCAAAATCAATATCCCACGTTCAGCCTAATTTCGGGGGGCGAACTTAGCTTTTTAAAACAATTGGGGCGACGTGGGAAATCCTTAGCCCACGTGGGGTTTTTTTGATATTTATCACGTCAACGTGAGTTTTGCAAAATTACGAAAATGTCCATATATATAACACAACAAAAATTGCTATTTCCCACGTTAATATCAGCGAAATTACTGTGCATTTCTCTGAAATTTCAAAGCATTTTCACGTCACCACGTTCATCCCACGGGCGAGCTGATTTCCGTCGATTTTCTTGATTTCCGGCACCCACAAATGGCAAAGAAGGTTAGTATATCTCCCTTAATCTTGTTTGGATCAAATTATTGCTCATATTATTGAGATTTAATTGAGATTTTTCGGTTTGGAATTTTAGGGTTTACGGTTTGCATAATGCTTAAAATGTTTTGATTCTTGGTTGTTTTTGTTAAATTGATTGAGGGGTTTTGTGTTAGACAACGTGTAGATTTGATTTATGTGAAAATCGGACGCTGAAACGACCAAAATTTGGCCGAAAATGACTGCCGAAGAGATCGGCAGTCCGACGTGGGAACAGTGTTTCCCACGTCAAAATCGTCCAGTCCACGTTCAGCAAAGGTTGGCTGATTTTGGGGGGGAAAAGTAGCTTTTTTAAACTATTGGGAAGCTTGGGAAATTCCTTAGAACACAGTGGACCTTTTAGATTTTCAGTTTTCATGAGGGGGTAAATTGATATTTTTCTTATCTAGGGTTTTTGAATGTGTACTTTTCGAATTTTATATCCGTTTTTTCTGTTCTAGGGTTTTTCAACTTTTAGAATTCGAATTTCAATTTCGTTTTTTCGAATTTCATCGTTTTACGCGATATAGACTCGTATTTTTAAGATTTCCGAAGGATTTTTCGATTATTCCCATTCTAGGATTTTTCAACTTTTAGATTTCGAATTTCAATTCCGTTTTTTCGGATTTCATCGTTTTACGAGATATAGACTCGTATTTTTCAGATTTCCGAAGGATTTTTCGATTATTTCCATTCTAGGGTTTTTCAACTTTTAGAATTCGAATTTCAATTCCATTTTTTCGGATTTTATCGTTTTACGAGATATGGACTCGTATATTTCAGATTTCCGAAGGATTTTTCGATTGTTCCCATTCTAGGGTTTTTCAATTTTTAGAATTCAAATTTCAATTCCGTTTTTTCGGATTTCATCGTTTTACGAGATATGGACTCGTATATTTCAGATTTCTGAAGGATTTTTCGATTGTTCCCATTCTAGGGTTTTTCAACTTTTAGAATTCGAATTTCAATTCCGTTTTTTGGATTTCACCGTTTTATGAGATATGGACTCTTATCTTTCAGATTTTCGAATGATTTTTCGATTGTTCCCATTCTAGGGTTTTTCAATTTTTAGAATTCGAATTTCAATTCCGTTTTTTCAGATTTCATCGTTTTACGAGATATTGACTCGTATTTTTCAGATTTCCGAAGGATTTTTTGATTGTTTCCATTCTAGGGTTTTTCAACTTTTAGAATTCGAATTTCAATTTCGTTTTTTGGATTTCACCGTTTTACGAGATATGGACTCTTATCTTTCAGATTTTCGAAGGATTTTTCGATTGTTCCCATTCTAGGGTATTTCAATTTTTAGAATTCGAATTTCAATTCCGTTTTTTCAGATTTCATCGTTTTACGAGATATGAACTCATATTTTTCTGATTTCCAAAGGATTCTTCGATTGTTGTCATTCTAGGGTATTTCAACTTTTAGAATTCGAATTTCAATTCCCGTTTTTCGGATTTCACCATTTTACAAGATATTGACTCGTATTTTTCAGATTTCTGAAGGACGTTTTACGAGATTGAACTCGTATTTTTCAGATTTCTGAAGGATTATTCGATTGTTTTCATTCTAGGGTTTTTCAACTTTTAGAATTCGAATTTCAATTTCGTTTTTTCGAATTTCACCGTTTTACGAGATATGGACTTGCATTTTTCAGATTTCTGAAGAATTTTTCGATTGTTGTCATTCTTGGGTTTTTCAACTTTTAGAATTCGAATTTCAATTTCGTTTTTTCGGATTTCATCGTTTTACGAGATATGGACTTGTATTTTCAGATTTTCGAAAGATTTTTGGATTGTTGTCATTCTAGGGTTTTTCAACTTTTAGAATTCGAATTTTAATTCCGTTTTTTCGGATTTCACCATTTTACGAGATATGGACTCATATTTTTCAGATTTCTAAAGGATTATTCGATTGTTTTCATTCTAGGGTTTTTCAACTTTCAGAATTCGAATTTCAATTTCATTTTTTCAGATTTGATCGTTTTACGAGATATGGACTCGTATTTTCAAATTTCTGAAGGATTTTTTGATTGTTGTCATTCTAGGGTATTTCAATTTTTAGAATTCAAATTTCAGTTTTATTTTTTTGAATTTCATCGTTTTACGAGATATGGACTCATATTTTTCAGATTTTCGAAGAATTTTTCGATTGTTGTCATTCTAGGGTATTTCAACTTTTAGAATTCGAATTTTAATTCCGTTTTTTCGGATTTCAACGTTTTACGAGATATGGACTCGTATTTTTCAGATTTTCGAAGAATTTTTCGATTGTTCCCATTCTAGGGTATTTCAACTTTTAGAATTCGAATTTCAATTCCGTTATTAGGTAGTTAAATCTTGTTTTTTAAGTTTTGTTATTTCCTTTTTTATTATTTGGTATTTTCCATCTTTTATATTTTTTCCACGTATACATTTGTTTACATATTTGTTTTTACTCACGTCTAACAAATTTTTTACATTGTCTCAGGATATTTCTCGCAAAAGAAGACGGGTTGACAGCGAGCTGCGAGTCCCCGACGAGACCAGACACTTCCGGGCAGAGGCGATATGTCGTGCACAGCGTGCCGCATTATCTCGGATTAGCGACGCAGTTGTATTTTCATTGTATCGAGTAGCTCACGGATATATATTTATCGTTATTTCTATGTTTAGATGTATATATTTATTGTATGTTCATATGTGTATGATATATTTTATTTATGGTTATATATGGATGTGTTGTGTATTTGAGTTCATTTTTTAAATAATCTTGTCATAAAAAACCAATAAAAATATATAATTACTCAAACATTTACACACTTGAAACAATTAGAGAAAATATAGTAATGATGAAATAAATTAACACTAAATTTATTACATCAAATGACAATACAATTACATATTTGAAACAATAATAAAAATACATCGGTTAGATACACCTGAAGTACAACAATGAAGAATCATATAACAAACAAAATTGAGTATAAGCATGTCAAGATCTCGTTCCTTTGCCTTTTGTATGTGAACGCTGGGGGGCGGAGCTCGGGATTGGTGCTGGGGATTTACATTGGGTTCGTGTATGCCCCGGTTCATGGCAACGACTGCAAATCCTCGGTGTAACAATTTCTCCTTGTGATGGACGTCGATTTCTATTAGACGGACGACCTGGACGACGACTATCAAGGACGGGGGGCAATATAACTTTGTCTTCCGGTGAGTGTAACCAATCACATTGATTTCCAAGAGGATTGATTGGTTCCTCATATATTGCACGATAAATATCGGTGCGGAAGAATGGATGAACCCATGCGTGCACATTCGTTAGTCTCATATGTCGTGCAACGGCAATGGCATGCTTGCACGGAATACGTGAAAGCTGAAACTTTCTACACGTGCATGACATGTCACCAAAGTCCACAATACCCATGAATCCACCAATTCCAACAACCTGATGCCGAGTAGGTGTAATCGGTCGAACATCCAAACTTGCAGACTTTGAAAGACGATCACTGATCTTATCTTCCGCCCAAGGGGTGAGGAAGTTATGACATTCACCTATAATCCAGAAAAAATATTAAGAACACATTTGGTAATATGATTAACAAAGTGGAAAAAAGTATATGAGACAACTTTTAATTAATATCGATTTGATACTTACTTGCATGAGTTCTCCTCTCGTAAAACCATCGTTGCATTGTACCACGAATAAACTTCAAGAGCATGGTTATAGGTAGGCCCCGTGCATATCTGACAAGGGCATTAAATGACTCAGCAATATTTGTGGTCATGATATTGTATCGATGCCCTGGAAAGTACGCTCTACTCCAACGGTGAAAGCCGACATCCCGTAGATAAGCTCCAGCTTGGGGGTTCATTGAGTCAATAGATTGCATCATCTGCCCAAATTCAGACTCTGTGTATGATTTAGCAGCTTTCCAATATGCACCCGCGACCTGTAAGAGGGAAAAAAATATGAAAACTCATTGTAAGCAAAATGTTTGAAAATGATAAACTGTTATAAATTTAATAACTTGTTTACAATATACCTTTGAGTCCCGTTTATACTTTGCCCGCATGTTACACAGAAGGTGATGACAACAACATCCATGATGGACATCTGGAAAGACTTCAGCCATTACCGAGTAGATAGCATGATGTCGATCGGAGATTATTGCAAGCTCAGAGAGGTCAGGGATGCATTCTTTAATTCTCATAAGAAACCAACACCACGTGTCGTGATCTTCTTTTTTGCCGACACCGAAACCAATAGGGTATATTTGATTATTACCATCAAGAGCCACCGCGATAAATAAATGCCCCAGATATCGACCTTTAAGGAAAGCAGCGTCAATGCAAATAACGGGGCGAAGATATTGACTAAACGCACGAACGGAACATCCTAACGCCATGAAAAAATTTGTAAATCGATGCTCATCGTCTGTTTCAATAGCAGTAATGGTGCTCGGATTAGTACGTTGTAAATTGTAGCAATAATCTGGTAACAACATAAAAGATTCCTCCGGTGAACCCCTCAATGAATTGATAGCCCAATTTCTTGCCCGCCAAGCCTGTGAGTAGGAAATATCAATTTTATATCGTTCGGCGATGTCTACAATTATTTCTTTAGGTCGATAAATTCGATCAATCATCACAAACTTTGATCTCATTAATTGACCTAAAGCTCGGGCCCCAGCTTGTCTGTGATGTGGCATGATTTGATCAACTAAACATGTGTGGGTAGGATTTATAGAGTTGATCCCCCACACATCACCGACAGTGGACTTGGTTGCATGTATATACCACTTACAATTTTCAGCCTTGCATTTAATTTCCCACCGTTTCTTGTCAGACTTTTTAACACCAAATTGAAATCCTTTTAGTAAGGCGAATTGTCTCATGGCGTCAATCAATTGGACTTTACTATGAAAAATATCACCAATCTTGACCCCATTCTCCTCTCGGATTGATCTGGAACCACTTGATGATGCTGATGGTTGTGGAGGAAAATCAGGAAGCCACCTAAATGGATCAGTGGGGACATTGTCAAAAAACGGCCCAGAATAATTTCCACCACCTGAAGTAGGATCTTCAAGCCGTAAACTATCTATACCCTCGGTTACTGATGTCATATACTCAGGCTCTACATTGTCTGAAGGAATGTCGGGCATATCGTTTCCATCGAAATCACCCCAATAGGGAACTATATCTTTTTCTCCATGAGCCCATGAGTTTGCAATATATAATGGGTCATTACTGAAATCAATCAACTTTTCCAAATTGTATTCTTTTTTGACCCAACTGCTTTCTTTTTCATCTTCATCCTCATCTTCATCTTCATCCTCATCTTCATCTTCATCTTCATCTTCTTCCTTCTGCCCTTCAATTGGGGTACATGTAACAAAAACAGGAATACATTCCTGAAAGTACTGGGACATATCAAGAAGACCTTGCACATCTTCATCATTTTGGATCTGGATGGGACAGTCGAGCTCAATTTTTCTTGGCTTCATTGATACTTGAATGTAGTTTTTCATTGGACCAATACTACAATACTCCGTCAAAAGCTCAATAAATCCCTCGAATGTTGTTCCATAAGGGATTTTAATCAATTGTTTGGCTCCTCCAACATATTTCATTGTGTTGTTGCGACCTTGAATCCATTCTCCTTGGTAACGAACCGATGCATAACCCTCCATTTTAAATATCAATCCTGCAATGACAAGTTTTTGAAGATAATTATTCAGGTATAAAAAAAAAATCAATAATAACTATGTAAATCAGCCGTACAATTATTAATAATTAAAAAAAACACCTCATATTTTTCTAATATGTTATTTATCCCCCTATAATTATTTAACAATTTATATAACACTTTCGTATGTTATCTTATATCAAAATGCATCTATCTGTTTATAACGTTCTATTTAAAACGTTTTTATAATATCTATACTTTGAAATAGATATTCAAATTCTATACTTTGAATTACTTTAAAATGTCAATAATAAATAATTTCTGCAGAAATCTGAAAAATACTAGTGGATATATCCTAAAACGATAATTTAAAAAAAAACTGAGCTTAAATTCGAATTCTAAAAATTGAAATACCCTAGAATGGTATTAATCGAACAATTCTAAAAAAATCTGAAAAATACGAGTTGATATATGCTAAAACACTGAAATTCGAAAAAACAAAACTGAAATTTGAATCCTAAAAGTTGAAATACCATAGAATGACAACAATCGAAAAATTCTTCAGAAATAAGAAAAATGTGCATTGATATATCCTAAAGCGGTGAAACTCGAAAAAACCTATAATTTTAATTATAATGCGCCTACAATGTTTAATATGAAAATACGTCCTAATTTTAATAACATTTCATTTGACACCCTTATATGTCGTCTTGTATCAAAGCAATTCCTATATATTTTTAACATGTTATATAAATCCTATATATATTGTAAAATATCTAAAACCCCCATAGCAATGTAAAATATCCAAAAACCCCCTATATTTATCCTAAATTATTTTAACCCCCCATACTTGTCAAATATTACATTTAACCCCATTGCAATGACATAAAAAAATTACTTAACAAATAAAATTAAGTTTTAGGGTAAGATTGACATAAATACTTTTTTTTGATGAATAGTATTTTTTGAATCAAATTCAGAAATACGAACTTCCTTCGTCCGAACGAATCCCTACTAATTGATGTTAACAAAAAAAATGAAAATGAGAGTGAGTGTTTGAGTGATATGAGAAGTGTGTGAAAATAAAATGAGTAAGGAGGGTTTATATAGATGAGGGGAAGGGTATTTTTGACATTTTAGAAAAAGTAATAAAAATATATAAATAAATATGAAAATGCCTTTACAATGTAAAATATCCAAAAAACCCCCAATTTTTATCCTAAATTACATTTAACCCCTAATACTTGTCACATATTGCATTTAACCCCCATATTACGACATAAAAACTATACTTAACAAATAAAATGAAGTTTTAGGATAAGATTGACATAAATACATTTTTTTGATGAATAGTATTTTTTCGAGTCGAATTCAAAAATACGAACTTCCTTCGTCCGAATGAATCCCTACTAATTGATGTTGAAAAAAAATGAAAATGAGAGTGAGTGTTTGAGTGATATGAGAAGTGTGTGGAAATAAAATGAGTGAGGAGAGTTTATATAGATGAGGGGAAGGGTATTTTTGACATTTTAGAAAAAGTAATAAAATATATAAATAAATATGAAAATGCCTTTACAATGTAAAATATTCGAAAACCTCCCATATTTATCCTAAATTACATTTAACCCCCAATACTTGTCACATATTGCATTTAACCCCCATATTACGACATAAAAACTATACTTAACAAATAAAATGAAGTTTTAGGATAAGATTGACATAAATACCTTTTTTTGATGAATAGTATTTTTTCGAGTCGAATTCAGAAATACGAACTTCCTTCGTCCGAACGAATCCCTACTAATTGATGTTGAAAAAAAATGAAAATGAGAGTGAGTGTTTGAGTGATATGAGAAGTGTGTGGAAATAAAATGAGTGAGGAGGGTTTATATAGATGAGGGGAAGGGTATTTTTGACATTTTAGAAAAAGTAATAAAATATATAAATAAATATGAAAATGCCTTTATAATGTAAAATATCTAAAAACCCCCCATATTTATCCTAAATTACATTTAACCCTATAGTGAGTGAGGAGAGTTATATAAATGAAGGGAGGGGTAATTTTGTCATTTTAGAAAAAGTTTTAAATAAATAAATATATATCAAAATCTTTTATAGTGTAAAATATCTAAAAACCCTCCATATTTATCTAAAATTACCTTAAAACCCCTATAGTGAGTGGAAAAGTTATATAAATATGAGGGAAAGGGCAATTTCGGTATTTAAAAAAAGTCATAGGCTTTTTTTTTTTGGAACAGTGATTTTGGGCATTTGGCTTGGAAATAGTGATTTTGGGCATTTTGGCTTAATGGGAGGGCATTTTGGCTATTTTTTAAAATTTCCCTTTGGAAAATTGCATCTTGCATATTTTGCTTGTGCTACAACAGGCTAGCCGATGTGTGTAGAGGTGGCAGATATGAGACAAATGTGCGCCACAAAAGTGAAAGTGGGAGCTGGAATAATGACATGAATAACAGGAATTGTGGTCTGCCACCGAGAACAAGGAAGTATAAAAATGAAAACAATAATATTGTGTATAACTTTATGTATAAATAACGATATTTTATTATGTGATTGAATATTATTTTATTTTTAATTTTTAATCATTTAATTCTATAATGATACATTACTATTTGTCTATAAAATTATATACAAAAATTATATATATAATACTATTCAAATTAAAATACATAAAGCTAAAGTTGTAACTTCTCAAAAATATTACTAATATTTTATTTATAATAAAATTATATATACATATTTTTAGTATATAATTTGAATGTTATCATTTGATTAAATAATTTTAAAATAAAGATAAAATAATATTTAATAATATAATAATATATCATTTATATACATAAATTATATTTAAACTCCGAATGTGGAGACCATAGGAAATAAACAAATAAACTCATCAACCCGGCTTAAAAGTGGAATCATCCATAATTCTAAACTGAAAATTGAGTACCCTTTGAATTAATTTGTCAGAGATTGGTCCAGAAAGAAGTTGGGGTGGTTGTGAAATTCATGGAGGAAGATTCTTCACCAAGTTGGTATGAGACACAGGATTGCTTCAGCCTCATTTTACTTGAAAACCACGACTAGCTTTCGTTTTGTTCAACCATCTATGTCGAAAGTCATTGGAACGATAATAAATAAAAGCAGTGGGTTGTGGCCCACTCCAATAAATTAGCTTATGCAACTGCCTATTTCACAGAACTGAGTCTCCAAGCAAACCCCCGATTCTTACTCACCTTTCTTCAAACTACTCAGGACTCAGCCAAAAACTCTTCGATCATTATATTATCAATCAAATTATGTGTATAATTTTAAATATATAAATAGATATATATTTATTATATATAATCATATAATAAAATGATTTTATATTAAAAATAAAATAACATTTAATTATATGATTATGCACATAAGTGTGCATATATATATAGTATTGCTCTTAGATTAACTAGTTTATCAAATATGGTGTTAGAAAATTTCCCCAACATGGGTAAACAATAATGATGTTTTAATTAGATAAGACCCAGGTAAATGTATAATTCACCGAATTTAGTTTTACGCATATTCCATAATCAATTTGATTGAAATCACATACATTTTATAGAAAAACCTAGGTTACCATGATGTAAATGTGAAATATTGAGTTTATCGAACCCTTGATGAAAGAAATGAATAAACTATTATAAAAAAAGTTATATCTCTCTTCCTCTACAATTATTCATCTATTAAAATATTGTTATTTTAGGAGGACATGACGAAGAAAGACCAGTTTTATTAGATAAATAATCAATCGGATTCAGAATTGATTTTGCATCAATAATGATGCATCAAGTATATCTAAATTTTAAAATTTTTTTAATTTCAAGTATTCTAATTTGTAAATATGAGAATTTATTGTTATTTAATTAATTGATAGCTAAAATATTGTGCGTAAATTTGTGTAATTAATCTAACATATGCTTCACAAATTCATTCAGATCAATTACTTGCTAAAAAATCTGGTGTTTAAAATATGAAATTAAAAGGGTTCGGTGCCACATTTTATAGCATTGTACAGGGAACCACTCACACCCAACACAAATAGTCGAAGACAATAATTTAATCAGTGGCCAAGTTTTACACCTTGGAGTTACAACTTTGAATGCAGCAATCTTAATGCCACTGCCAACTGCAGGCAAACCCATTTCTATATTGGCCCAAAAACTTATTCCCACCCATTTCTATATGTCATGAGGGGGGGTTTTATGTTTTTTAAAATTGATGGTAAGAGTTCGAAATTACATCAAACCTTGGGTGAGAATAAGCTTTTGGCCTTCCATATTTTATGTAAAATCAAGAGAACATCCTGGGGAATCGGCCCTTCAACTAGAAACTTACCCAAATCATCTGCATTTTGAATTTTAAACTAAAAGCAATTGGCAAATTAAATTTTGTTCAACTTGGCTTAAAGTACATTACTAACTTTAAAATCTGTTATATCTCACCAGGTTATCGCAGAATTTCAATGCTAGGCAAGGCAAATCCCCAAGTCTGACGTTCCAATGCTCAAAAAATCACAAGTGCTCAAGTTTCTATAGTTGCAGACTAACCCTAAGTACAAAGAGTTCACTGACTTTTGAGATTATCACTAACCTAGCTAGGTTTTTATTTACAATGAATCATACTAAATCATTTTGAAGTTTCTAAGATTTGTACCAAACGATGATTGAGTGACAACGAAATGAGATTTCAAATATAAGAATAAGAGTTTAAATATTCTCGGGTGACATTCAAGATAAAACTCTAAATTTAAATAATAAAAAAGTGAAATTTCAAATATAAAAATAAAAGTTCAAATTCTTAATATAAGAGTAAAAGTTTAAATCTTTTCCAGTTATATTTTAAGATTAAACTGTTGACGTAAATGGTAGCTTAAGTAGCATTAAGATTAAACTATTAATCTAAAAGGTAATTTAAGTGGTGAAAACGTAATATTCAAGATATGAGAATAAAAGTTCAAATTCTCTTTAACTATACTTTATGATTAAACTCTTAATTTATCTAATATAATAATTGTAAGGTTGATCTCTCCCAAACTTTGATTCGATGGCTTTATTGTCTTCTAGTTTGTGTTCATATAAACACCATTAAAAGAAGGTTCAAACTTACTGCATTTCTATGTCAAAAGTTGAGATCACAACCGTCCAACAAAGATCAGACAATGTGAACTTTGACTTTCACCTACGTCAATCTCATTTATAGTAGTTGTTTCATTACTTATCTTCTTTAGCACAAAAGTTTGGATTTCTCACATGTCTTCATGATCTTGGACTCACTAGAATAGTCTACCAAAGCATGCAGAAGTAATTTATCTTACACTTTACTGGAAAACACAAAAACCCCATAAACAAATTTTCTATGCAGGTCCACATCAACTCAATGAGACAGAAATTTGATACAAAGATTCATTTAATAAATACTAGATTGGTGTAATGGTAATTTAATAAATACTTGTCTGCTCGCCGACCAAAACGTTCAACAGTGGCAGCCGCGATCACCGCTTTAACGTATTGTATTGTATTTATATATGCACACGGGCTTATATCTTTTGTGCTCAGAGAGGTTCAGAAAGAAAGTTCACAAAGACTTCCATTTCCATAACAGAAGCTCAGATATGGACGACGGCATGACAGACTTTTATATAAAAGCAGCAAGGCGTAATGTGAATAATGGTGACTCTGGAGCAAAGTGTGGGCGTTGGAATCCCACCGCCGAACAAGTTAAAGTTTTGACTGACTTGTTCAGCTCCGGTCTGAGAACTCCGAGCACGGCCCAGATCCAGAAGATTTCTTCTCAGCTTAGCTTTTATGGTAAGATTGAGAGTAAGAATGTTTTTTACTGGTTTCAAAACCATAAAGCTAGGGAGAGACAAAAGCGTCGCAAAGTATCGGTTGGTGAGAAGAAGGATGTGCTTCGCACATGGGAGAAGATTTCTTCTGAAAAACGTACGTTAATTTAGCATTTAAAGAAAGTTATCAACGTATAACAACTTTGACATTAGGTTTTATTTTTGCAGATTTTGTAGAGGTTAACAATGTATCTGCGGATGAACCTGAAAGAGTGATCCAAACTCTTCAACTTTTGCCATTGAACTCCTTTGAAGAACATGAACCAAAGAAGCTGAGGATGTATGCAAATGATTGCAGGGAGACTCTTCATCCACCATTGGATCTGCGTTTAAGCTTTTTGTAAAACTACCAGCTTTTGATCAATCTTATCAAAAAAGGAAAACAAAAATTAACATCAAAGGTGTGAGAAGTTGAAGTTTAGAATTTGGAAAATGTGTTTAGGGTTTGGAGATGGCTTAGTTATGAATATATTTCTTTCATTAAAATATTAACAATATGCTTCGACATTCTCCTCTTCATGCGCATAAGGCCATTGTTTTATCTCTCCGTGTTTACTCTGTTGGATTTTTTGTTGCATAGAGATTGCAAAATTGCTTCCTCTCAAGAGCAATGTCTCCTAGATGTGCATAAAATTCACATAAAATATGCAGGTATATTCGTGCATTGGGTCTGCCTCCATCTTTGAATTTCATATATATGTCTTTCTTTGTTTGACTCAGTCATGAAAAAAAGGTAATTGCCATCGGTAACAAGAAACTCATCTCCATCAAATTATTCAGCACTGATCACACGGTCTTCTAAGAATAAAGATAGAAGGGAAGTAAAGATTATGTTATCTTTTAGAAGATCATGAACAGTTAACTTAGAAACATTTTGATGCAAATTCGATTCTATGTGATTGATATGCTAATTGGTTAGTGTGGACTATTCATCCCATCGATAACTTTTTTAAGACATCCTTAGCCAACTAAAACAAGCTCGAATTTGAGTTGATTAGTATGGATTTTAGTTGAGTTCAATTCAATTTATGTTCGAACTTGATTTGAGTTAGATTTAGATATAGTTTTGATGCATAATATATGATCAACTTTTAGATTGTGAGTAATGCTTCATAAATTCTTTAACTTTCTATATAGATGAATGATATGTGAATGATTAAGATTATTGCTCACAATACGTCATGAAAATAATGTTTTAGCTTGTGCATATGATGCACCACATGTATGAGTGGCGTGCATGTCAAGTTGATTCAAATGGTTGTGATGTCTTGTTGGTCACATCTCATGTATGTTGCCAAATCGATGACATGTGCCATTAGTTTAACTCGAATGACTAGGATAGCCTCAAGTTTATCCCAAAATTGTTTATAAGTGTACATCAACCCGAAGTGCAAACTTCTTCTTTTACCTTAAATATTTCAAGTTCTAAGCGCTCTTTACAAATCTTAAATCATTTTCACAGCTTTTAGATTTCCAAAATGAAATAACAGTGAATTAATCCTTTATCTTTTGAATAGAGCATCATCTTGTGATCATTTTGAAGTTAAGCTCTTCTAAACTATTCGTACTATATTTTTATAAATTTTTTGTACTTAAATAGTCATGATGTGTTTGGATGTCATTTGGGTGGATTTTAAGGGTTGCACAATAGTATTTTAGGGTAGAGGTAACCTGTCATGGTTTCTAGATGGGGTTAAGATTTATTTCCAGTCTCGCAGGTAAATGGTTGTCAGTTGGGTTTTCTAATAGCTAATAGTTGTGTATAGGATTAGATTCGAACCGAACCAGCTCGAGCTCGGCTCGGTTGAGCCCGAAAAGAGTCGGGCTTAGTCGAGCTCGATCGAGCTCAAGCTATTCATCAGATTTTCTAATTAAAATTTTTAATAAAAACGACGTTATTTTGACCAATATATATTAAAAACGATGTCGTTTTGATAACAAAAAACGAGCCGAGCCAAATTTGAGCCCAAAACGAGCCGACCTTAGCTGAGCTCGATCGAGCTCAAGCTTGAGCCACCCATATATGAACCAAGCCGAGCTCGAGCTCAACTCGGCTCGAATCCAGCCCTAGTTGTGTATTTTCATATTCTTGTATGTCTTCCAAAGTTAGGCCAACAATGAAGTCCAACACTATCCTATTGGCATGGAGGTATTCTCCTTTAATAAAAATATACATAAAAACGATATCATTTTTATTTGTCTACAATATCAAACCAAGTTCAAACTTGAGCAAAATTCAAGCTTGATTTTCCTCAAACAAACTGAATTTAAACAACTTTGAAGCAAACTTAACAAATTTGAACTCGAACTCAAATTGAATCAAGCTTAAGCTTGTACAATCTTAGCTTGGCTCAGATCTAGTTGTAGGTTGGGCCTGTTCAGCAAATATTGGAGGCTTTATTAGTAAGCATTCTTGGGCCGAATTGGCTTTTAATTCCTCAGGCTCTTTCGGCCCATTTTTTAAATTAGGGCCTAAATTCGGCCAGACAGATTTCCCCGTCAAAAAAATTCAAACAATTAAAAGTGCAAAAACAGGCTTTCCTGGAGAATAAGCAATCAAAAACTCTTCAATAATCCTGAAAAGGGTGAAGAAGAGGACAACAAACTCAACGAATCGGAGACCGAAATATCGGGAAATGGACGTGATTAAAACACAGCAAGCATCGGTTAGACCAGTCGAGAAGGTTATAGTTCATCCACTAGTTCTTCTGAGCATCGTCGATAACTACAACAGAGTCGCTAAAGATACTCGCAAACGTGTCGTCGGCGTTCTTCTCGGCTCGTCTTTTAAAGGAACCGTTGATGTCACTAACAGCTACGCAGGTAATTAAATTTCGATTTTTATTTAATATTTATTTTATCTGTTATTGGTAGATCTGAGTACTTGAAAATTATGAAATTTTAGTTATGATAAGTGAATATCAATTTTTTTCGTTAAATCTGTGCTAATTTTTAATAATTAATTAATTTTCAGTTAAAATTTTCTGTGCTAATAGCAATTCTATGAAATGAAGTTTGAATTATTCGGCGTTAAGGGGATCAGATTTAATTTTTTACTCATTATGGTATGTTTTTGGCGATACTTGTCGAATTGTTAGTTAATAACAAGGAAGAATGTGAATGAAACTATATGTTCTTAATTTTAGGCTGAAAGAACTGAAGTGCCTACAGGTTTTTATTGATTTAACAGGGAATGTATTAGTTAGTTGATATGTGATCCTTTGGTTTGCAGTGCCGTTCGAAGAAGATGACAAGGACCCAAGCATTTGGTTTCTTGACCACAATTATCATGAATCAATGTTTTCTATGTTCAAGAGAATAAATGGTATTACTCTAATTTGGTTCCCTTTAAGTTTATACGTGTATCTATGAAAAATCTGTTAATATCAAATTAATGTTTTCTTTCTTCAGCAAAGGAGCATGTTGTGGGATGGTATAGCACTGGCCCAAAATTGCGGGAAAATGACCTGGATATTCATGGCTTATTTAATAAGTAAGATTACCTGCCATGATTTATGAGGGAAAATAAAATTCCCCAGATTTCTTTTTTAAATAATGTAATGCGTGGTGCATAATTTTATCTTGAATTTCCCCTGTTCTGCCTCTGGTGCAGCTATGTGCCTAATCCTGTCTTAGTCATAATTGATGTCCAACCAAAGGAGCTAGGAATACCTACAAAAGCTTATTATGCCATCGAAGAGGTGAAAGAGGTAAGAGCATAAGTTCTATTCGATGAAGTTTTTTTTTTTCTTTTAATTGATGTGCTAAAACAAGAGAATGTAATACAGTTAGACCATATCTGTTTATTTGCCTTCTCCTACAAACTGCTTAATCTATGCTTGAAATTAAGTGATAGTATATAATTTACAGAATGCTACTCAGAAAAGCCAGAGGGTGTTTGTGCATGTACCTTCAGAAATTGCAGCTCATGAAGTTGAGGAAATTGGTATGCCCCTTGAGATTAAATCCTAATATATTAATGAGATCCCATTTCCTTGTTTGAGTATTAAAAGCGTGAAGTATGCATTTTTATTGGTTGATCTGATCATCTGTTTACGGTTTTAATTTACCTTCACAGGTGTTGAACACTTGCTTAGAGATGTGAAGGATACAACTATTAGCACTCTTGCAACAGAGGTCTTGTATATCAATGTCAAATTTAGCTTGCCATTTGTCTTTTAAAATTTGATGGATCTCCAGCTCTAATACACTATTGCTCATAAGTTGACGATTATTGCTTACCGTCTTTTGAGCTTTGTTCTTGTCATTGCAGAGTGAGACAAACATAGGTTTTTGTTTGTTCTTTTCAGGTGACTGGTAAACTTACAGCTTTGAAGGGGCTGGATGCCCGACTTCGTGAGATACGGAGTTATCTTGACCTTGTTATTGATGAGAAGCTCCCACTAAATCATGAGATTTTGTATCATTTACAGGTTGGCTGGCTATGCATTCCTTTTGTGAGGTTCTTTTGTGTGAAAAACACCAACATTGCCCATTAGCTTTATGAGATTATAATGGCAGATTTAACATGCTTTTCATGCACTTAAACATAATTTATGAAATCCTTTAAGGTTCTTATAGCCATCTACATCGAATGTTAATTCCATGTGAACTTCTATTTATCTAATCCACTTTATGCTATACTTTATGGTTTCTGACAAGCTGCTTCATGTCATTTTATATATTATTTCTCTTTTTCCCTTATGTTTTCTTATATGATAATTTTTAGTGTTCATATTATCTGAGTGAAGTACATCTAATGTTAACTCTTATTAAAATCATGTAGAATGTATTCAACCTTCTTCCAAACCTTAATGTCAACGAGTTGATCAAGGCTTTTGCAGGTAAATGATTTATGTTAGTCAAGCATTTTTCCTCCTTTTTTATACTGCTTTAATCTTTTGGAATGCTGATTTATTTCTACTATGTACAGTGAAAACAAATGATATGATGCTAGTGATTTATCTTTCTTCTCTTATAAGAAGTGTCATTGCTCTACACAACTTGATCAATAACAAGGTGAGAAAATTTCTTCAAATCCCAGCCAAAATAGCTTATTTTAGTACCATACGTTCTGTCATCAATATGCCGGCCATGGCTAAGAATCATGCTTTTTCAAGGTTCAAGCATAGTCCAGATTTTTTTTAATGCCATGCTAGTTTTAGCTAGAATTGGAAGTACAGAGATGCATTCCACGCCAGAACATCTCTATTTCAGTGCATCATCTGATTTGCATGTTTGGTCATATAGCATTTTCTATGAGCATTTAAGCAGCCATCATACCACTCTACTTGAATACTTTTCTCCCTAATGCTTGCCTATTTCGAACACCCCTCGCTCCTATATGCTAGAATTACAAGTTCTATGTTTTTAAATTTAGCTTTGTTGATTCTTGTGTAATCTTAGAAGCCCCGTTGCTACTGCTTCCATCTTGACTTTCCTAGAATCTTGTCCTTTTAATCTTGTTCATGCTATTTGCAACACTTGGCCCCGTAACTTATTCGACTGTAAGCCAATACTTCACTTTATGGTTTATGGATACCCTGCTAAATAAGATTTTAACAAATTTCAGATGCTCAACAAAGAACATGAGAAAGCAGAAGACTCAAAGCCAGTTGCTGTGCCTTCTGCAGCTGGAAGTTAAACTTGGGAATTATATGCGGTGAGCGTCTGATGATGAATTCCAGTCATTGTGTTCCAGTTCTCTAAACCTTTGAAAATCGCGAGTTCTGCAAAGAAGAGGTTGGCTGGTATTTACAGAATAGGGAGGTTGGCTGGTATTTACAGAATAGTTGTTCCAACGTCCAATCTGTGTTTGTTATGATTTAATGGTAATACGTCACATTTTTAATTCATATGTCCAGAATATTGGTCTTTTGACTGTTAAAGCCAACTCAGTTCAGCTCATTCTTTCCCCTTGGAATATTAGTGTGGCAATTTTCAAATGTCTTTTTACATCTATTCATTTCTTTGGTTAGTCGTTTGAATTATGGAATGGATCATTATACCCTTCAAAAGCGAAATCCCTATACCAGGAGGACATTTACATCAATTATTGATCCAGAATGCTAGTGATTATTTTGTAGTGAGACTAAAATTTTACGTACAAACAAATTGTACAAATAAATTATACAAACGTATCTATGACATTGAGGTGATAGTTTGTGATTGAACGATATTATTGTTTACTTTTTCTCTTAAAAATTTTTCCAATCAAATTCTATCATATTAATATAAATAAGTTTATACATTTTATTTGTATGTATATTATCACTCATCTGAAAAATGTCGACCGAGACTTTAATTGAAAAAAAAAAAAGAATTCCAAAATTTGTAAGTCACATTTCAATAATTTTTCAAGAATATGAGTCAATCTGAGTTTAATGATTATATGAAAGCTGACATCCAAAGTTTTAAATTTATAGGGCATTTAGAGGCCTAATTCACTCTGTATCTTCAATGTTACCAGGCAAAACTGATTGTTCAAACTCAGCATCCATAATGACCCCATCCATTATATGTACAACCATCTTCCCTTTCCTGAGATTTACCCTTTCTGACTTGACTCCGTTAACCACAAGCATTACATCTGAAACCTTTGAAATGTATAATGTAAATCCAGATAATGAATCATATGAGATCTCTTCACCAGAAGCTACTGAAAGTGTAGTAAGAGTCCTAGGAACAGCCGAGAAACCCAATATTCGAGAAAGTATTGCGTATGTATCGTTCATCTTGTCACCTTCCAGATCACGATTTACTTGTATCCTCAAATCACGTTCGAAAGCTTTCTCTGAAGGTACAAAGATGGTAAAGGCAAGATCTTCGGGCAGCATATCAATCATCATTTCTGCAAACTTCCCTAACTCTTCATTTCTAAGAACATCTCTGTTTATCAGGTTGGAGTAAGGCCTTTCTAGTGATATCTCAGGAAGCCTGAGCATTGATACAATTACAACAAACAAGCAAGAAATAGAAATTGTTATAAATACAACACAAATTGGGCTCTTGAAAATGTGGTCTTTCCTCATCTTCTTTGATAAACTGGATATCAAAAACTTACCATTAATCATTCACTGAAAGCAAAATGTTACAACAGTGACCACTATAACTACCATATGACGCCTTGAATTCTTAGATATCTTAAAATCTTTATCATGCAAAATCACCATCCAAACTCCACAAACTTATTCAAACCTTTCAAAGCTTTTAGTGCGACAATTCAATGCCAAAGTTTTTCTTGATTTTCACATCCAAATCTCCGAATGTAAGTCAATTCCGTAGTTGAGACATCACCAATCATAGTCCAACTATACCAGTCCCTTCCAATCTCAGCGTAATATTTCCCCTAGTGCAAAAAGCAAAAACCCGTCAACATATAACCATGAAAATTATTGCCTGACACTTCATTACATCAGAAGAAACTACAATCTTACATTGAATTTCAAGCAAGCAAATTATTGTTGATTATGAATACAAATTCTTTCACTAGTCCATGGCAAGTCCAGGAGATTTCCTTTCACCAGTGACCTGATCACTGCTCCCCCAACTGTCACTATGGTTCCCAGTGTCTTTGCCTCCTAATGTTCACAATGTTAAACCAGTAAAATCATTCACAGAGTTGAAACAATAGCACGGATTATCTTTTTTCCATAGAAGCTTAAGATTTAGGAGAGAGATTAATCAACTAAAAATGCAAGACATTATAAACGTTAAGTAGGAAGAATGTTGTACATTTCAACTGAGTAAGCAGTTAAATCTACTTTGTTCAAGTATAATACAAATTCTGGCTAAGCACAGGCCTATACATAGATGATTAAATATTTAAAAAGTGTTTCTTAATTATGGTAAAAGATAATTATCTATGTGCAGGCCTGAACTTAACCAGAACCTGCATATACTAGGATAAAGTACACTACAACTGCTTACACAGTTGGCATGTGCAATTTCCTGCCTGTATTGACATTTATAATTACTTGCATTTTTTGGTAATTATTCCCATCTCTATACCTTGAGCTTGTAAGAAAAAAATTAACAATACCACTGTTTTAACTCTTTGTGAATGCTTTTGCAGGCTTGAGAAACTGAACATTAAGAAGCAAAGATCTAAAAGGGTACTATAATGACCTAGTAAAGAGTAATTGGACTTTAAATGTTTTAGATTTTAAAGAACTAGTTTCAGCTACTGCATTCCCAGCAAAACGAACCCACGAAACTAATAAACTCAGCCCGTCACAAATTGAGGGAAAAGAAAACTCTAATCTTCTCTGATCTGCAATAGACTTTTCTCTTTAGATTATTTTACTTCAAATTCCTATGTCCTAATTCAAAATCTTAAAAAAAAAAAGAACTTAAAATTCCATACAGTTCGAAATCTGATTATAATCTTAGCTTGGTCAGTAACTAAACAGAGAAAATAAGCAGGAAAACAAGAAGAAACACCATTATCAGGAAAAAAAAAATTAGAAACAGATTCACCAGAAGAGCACTTACTAAAAAACTAAAGTTAAACTAAGAAGTTCATAGACAGCTTCAATAAATATCACATTAAGAGAATTAAAAAAACGTAAATCTTTGAGTTGCTTACCTCTCTTCCTTGTTATTCTCGTGAATTGGCCAATAGTTCAATTGATTGAAGCATCAACAAGAATTTTGAATGTAGATCAGGGTTAGGTTTTCCGGAGTGAACGGATTGATCAGGGGGATACAGATGGGAATAAAATAGTTTGTTGTCAAAATGGACGTATAAATTTCTAAGTATTAAATTAGCCAAAAGCTTTATTCTCACCCAAAGGCTTATATATTAATTTTTAAAAATTTATTTATTTTTGTTAAAATTTATTATTAAAATTTGAAGATAAAAATATTATTTAATTAAAATATTAAAAAATTAAAAAATTATCATATTTTTTAATTTAAAAATCAAACAATTGATTTTACTAAAGATTTAAAATATAATTAATTTTCCCTTAATATTTTAATTTTTTTTTTAGATTTTCTGACGAGTTTCCCCATCACCGTCTCCCTATCCGGCGCTCTCTCTCCCTTCAGATTGGCATGAAGAGAGCTTCTTTGTTGTGGGAGTGAAACTGGGTATAAAATCCTTTGAATATAATTTGCCACAAATTTAACATAGAGAATGGACAAAACTACCTAAAGTTTATATAATTTATGGTTTGAAGATGTTGTGTATTGGCTTTAAAAGTTTGTTTAATAAAGAAAAAAAAAACATCAATAATTTGCGTGATGAGTGTCATGAAACAAAGTCTATACATAAGGAAAATAGGCCAAAGCACTATGTCCCACCCAAAGTATGCGCATTTCATCAGTTTTCCCCATTAACTTTGAAAATCTCATTTATCCACTAATGAGTATTAAAATTAACTAAATCTGTTAGTTATATTATTTTTTTTCCTACACCCTAAAAACCAATAATTTCACCCCAACCCAAGTTTTAAAAAACAACATTTTTCCTTCTAGGGTTTTCAATTTTCAGATTCAATTTTCCGGTGTTGTTTCTTTCTCTCTGACGACATCCAGACGACGACTCTTCCACTCCGGCACAGTCTTCTTCTGACGGCTCTCTTGGGTGTAGTCATCGATGAAGACTCCTCGTCAACGAAGAGTCTTCGTCGTCAACGAAGACCTCATCTTATTAGATGATCGCTCCCAGGAGAGCCTTCGGAAGGAGACCACACCAGAGAGGAAGAGCCATCGCGTGGAGGTCACAGGAGAGGAAGAAACGGTGTCAAAAAATTGAATATAAAAAATTGAAAATCCTAGGGGGAAAAATGCTACTTTTTAAAATTTGGGTTGAGGGAAATTATTAGCTTTTTAGGGTTTAAGAAGGGAAAATTAAATCGCATTTAAGTTTATTTTTTATAATATAGATAAAATGATGATTTTACCTTTGAAACTATTAGTTTTAACCGTACATAAATGAGTAAATGAGATTTTCAAAGTTAACAAAGGAAAACTTGAGAAATGTGCATACCTTGGGTGGGAAATAGTTCTTTGGCCAAGAAAATAACCTGTAGGCGAGCATATGAATACAAAGTGTGGGTAATGTGTGTCTGGATTTATTAAGAATGAGACAAATGGCCCATAGCAAGGAAATGGAGGTCCCCTACATTCAAGAGTAGGAATAAATTCGAAGTGAGTTTATTCAAGTTCAAAACGAGATTTGTTCAAATGAATCTGAATATAAACATAAGATAAATGAACACAAATCTAAATACGAGTTGGGGAGTAGTAGAAAAAATAAATTCAATCTCAAACTCGAATAGAGACCATGTTTGGCTTACGAGTCGAGCATGGTTTGCATTGTTAAAAAAATTAGAAGGAATGATGTCGTTAAAGGAAGTCGAACTGAACATTTCGTGTAAACCTGAGTCAAGTCTGACCCGTCCATATAAACTTGAGCTAATTGCAAACCAATAATGAATTCTTAAATCTTGAAGTGGGTTGAATATGAACTGTCTTCATGCTCAATAAGCCCGAACCGAAAACAAGCCAAACCCACCTAAAAAAGAGTTTCATCTTGTTCAAGTCCAGTTCAATTCGAATCCAATTATATTCAAGAGTATATGCATATACAAATCTCTTTAGTTTACTTGTGATAGTTTTTTGAAATCAATAAAATTACATATACTCAATTTTATGTATCTAATTAAATATTTAAATAATATATCATAATATGATTACATAATTTTAAATTAAAAATAAATTAATATTATATCATAAGATATATATATATTTTTTATATATTCAATTCAATACTCATAATTGAAGCACACTTATCATTGCTCTTTTAAAATATCTATTAAATTACGACCAAATGATTCAACTTGTTTATTAAAGAAAGGCAATTGCTAACTTGGACTTGAGTCCCTTCGAGGAAGCAACAAAACAACATTAACCATACCTCCTTTCACCACCCAAAAACACTACATCATTATACAGTACTATTAACTTGATACAAATTGCATGAACTCGTAATCAGATTCAATCCCAGCCATTGTTTCTGGCGCCAAAACCACCTCCAGATCAACGCTGCCACCGCCTTCACGCCCTGGAAAAGCGGAGATCTTACCGTCAAATTTGTTCGCATTTCCACTTCTAACTGCCAAAGGTCGGCCCCACCCAAAATCGTTATCATACATTGGGAATCGTGGCGAGCTACCCATCGTCATTGATGCACCGTCAAAGTTCCCTAGGGGAAAAACTCTCGGATTGCTCTCCCAATCCTCCACGAAACGACGCACCGTTTTGTCGTCATGAGCGTTCACATTTTTGTTCAGCTGCTCCGCGCACCACCTCAGATCTTTACTCACCACGTCGCCAGCTGACGCGTAAGTGGGAATGCTTTGAATCGCGTTACCGAAATACAATGGATCCAGTTTCGGGTTCAGTCTGTGGCGGCAGTTAACCGCCATTCTAAACGTTGTCGTTTTCGACACGTGTAATTTTCTCGCTCGCGTCACCGCTCTCCATAAAAGAGCACCGAGTGACTGAAACGATGATATCTCCACGTTTGACTCCTTCTTCTTGAACAACATATTACAGTACGGATCGTTACTTTGCTTCCCCATTAATTCAACGGCGTCAATATCGCCGTTATCAACCCATTTCTTCTTGTTGGCTCTAGCTTTCAGTTTCAAAATGGATTCTCTGCTGAAACTGAAAATTCTTTCACTCAACGCTTCGTATTCATTGAAAGTTACCTTGAGTCCACTGACCGGAATTCTCAAAATTGCGGGAGAAATCAACACCGAGTCTCGAGAAAAATCAGGTTGTTTTGAGATTCTCTTGATTCCTCTCGAGAGTTCGGCGAAAGTGTTGAAGAAATTCCAGAACGACGTGCCGTCAGTGACAGCGTGATTCACAGCGCAGCTGATGAACACACCATCCGCGAGCTCCGTCACTTGAACGGTCATGAGTGGCTTACAATGGCCGTCGTGACTAATAGTTCTGTCAAGCGCAAAGAAGCTCTTGACAATTTCAGGGACATGAATTGGAGCAATAATATCACGAATAAAAAACTCGGTGGCACTTTTGTGAACAAATTCCGCACCGGCGTCGTTGCAGGTGACACAGATGTTGCCGTTGGAGTCGGTCTTCAAGCGGCCAGCAAGAGGAGGAAAATGAGATAGAGCTTGAGAGAGAGCTCTCTTCAAGATAGAAACGAGAGCGTCAATGGTTAGATTCGGGCGAGTGAAAAGGCCACCTTTTTGGATGTAGTGACAGGAAAGCATGGGAAGATCAGAAACTGAAAGCTTAAGGTCTTCAAGAGTTGATTTCTTGTCGGGAAAAATGGTGCATTTGGAGACCAGAGTGGGGGAAGACACTGAAACTGAAGCAGCCATTTTTGCCAAATTAAAACTACTCTCTCACTCTTACTCTTGCAAATGGGCTTCGATTTGCAAGTGAGGGAGTGAGTGTGAAGAAATGCACAGAAGGGGAGAGTACTTATAACGGCAAGGGGAAGCGTTGAGGGAAAGGTGCATGAACTTAAACGAATTGACGGGGGTAGGCGGTCTCTGAAGTTGTCAATTTTTTTGAATTATATATTTTTTATTTATTAAATATTTCAATTTTAATAATAATTCTCTTTTTCTTTTTGTGTTTATTATCTAAAGCATCATTGAGAACCACGTGTGGACGCTTTTTCTCTTTCATTTGACCCATTAGACACACGGCCCCTCCTACATAGCCAACCATTTTTTGCCACGTGTGATCATTAGACTTTGTTAATTACCCATTAACTAATGATTATCTTCTAAGCAAAGAGTTAAAAATCAAGATGGGGATTTGTGTTGGGGTAAAGTAGGGATATTTTGGGGCTGTTTTATTAAGACAAAATCCTTAAAGCTTTTTTCCTTCAAATCTCAGGAATATCATTTAAGGACACAAAGCCCCCCGTATACGAGATATGCATGCCTCAAAACCATCCAAATTCTACCAGAATCCTTTCATGCAAGATTTACTGCAATCTCATCCTGATATTCTTGAAAAAGGAGAATCCTACGCGGCTTTCCCCATTAATTTGTGCTCGTCCTACATGTAAATGCAGAGATGTCCATGCTTCACAATTGGAGAAACAAGAAGCAGACGGAATGGGGCGCTCTCAATACAAGACTATTGAGACTTTCGTCTACGACTTGTCTACGGTTTAGTTGATTTCTTTTCAGACTTGTTCATCATCGATAATTAATATTCAATGATCCAAATAAAACAATTGGCAAGATCAAAATACATTGGAAGAGCATTTCATATGTTGATTAAACCAGTGTTATTAAAAGGGGATTCCATCCTATCGTTTAACTAGTTAAATCATAAATCAATTTATATATAAATATTAAATATCTTAAAATTTGGTCATACCTAATAAACCGGTTCAATAAAAAAAACTAGTAAAAACCAACCAAATCAAGTTTGCATAATACTATATAGTTTTTGTTATATATTAAAATTTAAAAGAATTAAAATTTGTAAGATTTTAATTGAATTAATAATAAAATTTATAATTGATTTTTTTTATTTATGTAAAATAATGTTAATTGTTTGAATAACATAATCGAAATTATTTTCTACTTTTTCCAAATTTTGTATTTTATTGAACTGAAATTCCTGTTTCAAAGCACAAAATATTTTTAATTTATTTTATATTTAAAAAATATGATAAATATTTGATATTATTAAAAATATATATAATAATTTATGAATAGAATTGGTTAAATTGGTTGAATCGTAAATTAGCAGAGCAATTAATTAGATCATTGTCTATTTAAAAAACATTTGGTTAAAAAGTTTGCTTGCGAAATGGTGTAATACAGTTTAAAATTTTGTGAAGAATCCATGGAAGGAATCTAGATAATTCTCATGCAAACGGATTAACATATAAAATCTAAATTAAATTTTGAAAGAGCGCCGACAATTTACGTTCTGTATGTTGGCTGTCATTCTCTCAATCCCGAAAAAGGTCGGCCAGAATCTTAACTGTTTAGCTAAACCTGAACTGTCTTATGGCAAAATTAATAAAATAAATTGCAGATTCTAGCTAATTGGGATTTTTTTTTTATTATTATTAGTATAATATATAGTTCAATTGAAAGCTTATGTCTGAGATTACATGGTCCGAAGGCCGGTTAATTAAGTTAAAAGAGGAATCTGCTCGAACCGCCATTTCTGATTTGTCGGTTTGTGACAGTATTTGAAGGGCATATTATAAAGCACATTTTGGGTTTTAATTAATTAATTAATTAAGGCCACATGACATATTCCCGCCCCAGATTTATTGCAAACTCAAATGAATTAAGTATTGGAAACTCCGAAAATTAACCCCAAAAAAGTTAATTACAAGAGTCAAATTGTTATTTAAATAATAATATATTAAAAATAATAAAATATTATTAATTTTATCTTTAAGTTCAAAAAATTAATAATTTTTTTTTAAAATTAAATTTTAAAAAATCACATTTTTTCCTCCGTTAGGTTTCCATTTTTCAATGAGTTTTCTTTAATTCTCTCTCTCCCTCTGATGACTTTCTTTTGTTCTTCGAAGAGTTTTTGTCAGAGATGAAGACTCTAAAGAACAAAAATAAGATTATAAAAAGAAGAAAAAGCCAGAGAAAACTCATCAAAAAATGGAAACCTAATAAGGAGAAAAATGTAATTTTTTAAAATTTAATCCTAAAAAGAAATTATTAGTTTTCTAATCCTAAAAAAAAAGATAATATTTTATTATTTTTAATATATTATTAGTTAAATAAAAATTTTATTTATAAAACTAATTTTTTTATTAATTTTAATAATTCATAAATAATAATTAAAATTTTTAATATATAACTAATATCAATTTGGTTTTACAACAATCCTTTGATAGGAATTTGGCCATTAATTAATTAATTAATGGTTTGACTTAATTGGTTCATAAAATAAAATAATGGACATGGTGTCTAAGTGAAGAACGTTGACATCTGCCACGTGTATGACAGTTCAAGACCAACCATGTATCATTCAGAGGGGGGAGTAATTGCTTGATGCTTAAAAAATAGATGTATTTAAGAAGGAGGAGTGATGAGTGAGTGAGTTTTTGTTAATGTTAATGTACGATTGCAGTGAGCCTTGCCTTCTGGGAACTTGTTTCTGACAGTTCAGAACCAGCCATGCATGCAGCTAATGGCCGGTGAGTTTCGAGTTCTGAAATATTTCTCAACTTGTTCTTATTAATTCTACTGATTTCTTATGCTAACCTAATTTATTTATTATTATTTTTTAGTAATGGAATTGACAAAATGAACTACGTTTTTGCACACTGCTTGAATCTACAAATGATTTCGAGACCTAAATCTATGTATGGCATTATTTGATACATTGGTGAAATAAGTCTCGAAGAAAAAAAAGTTTCGTGATGAAATTAATTGTCTTGTTTCTAATTGATATGAGATAATGATCATAATATTATTATCTCCTATTTCATTAGAAATAACTTGACTAATAGATTCTTTATAGATAATAATAAGATTTAGGGTATGCCTCTTATGTAATTTCCTTGTGAACTCTACCTCTCAATCCCAAAAAGGATTCTTCAACGAATTATAAGGTCAACTTAGAAACCCTCCTCCATGAAACTTTTTTGAGAGTTTATTTGTTATACCTTACCGTTTTTTCTACTAAACACATGCTATAATGTTAAATAACATTGTTGTGGACGTATGTAATCTCAAAAATGGGCTAAACCGCTATAAAAAAAGTTTGTTGTTGAATTTTGTTTTTCCCTTATTACTTATACAAAACCTCACCGTTACACAATTAGTCATATTATCTCGTTTTCATATTTTTTGGGTGTGATCACATCTCTAATCTTGCATACTTCTCATTGGTACAAATTTATGTATCAATAAATTAATTTTAGAAGGAGTGCCACCACAAGGCTTTAAATTTGATCGAGTGATTTCAAAAATTTGATTAACTAGTTTAAAAAATAGGATTTGTCACTCTTATTTGAATTTGTCAATTGGATTTAGTTTGGTCTAATATATGGGATAAGTGTTTAATTTACATAGAACACTTTCACCCTTCAACTTTTAGGTTTTTACTGTTTGACCCATAAAGGTTTGAAATCTTATACTTAAATCCAACAATGAGTGTTGAATCCATTTGGTAAAAAATGAAATCACACAACTAATTAATAGAGATAATCACGACCAGGAAGAACCTTACATGATTCACTACATATACAATATGTCCAAAACTGCTCAATCTTGACAAATAACCATATATTGTATGTGACCTATAAGTATCTCTAACATGTTGTTAGTGAATCAAATCATAATTCATCTATAATTGATCAACCCTTTATTCATAGACTATAAGTAGCCTCTAATAAAATATCATGATTTCTCAAATGATAGAGAATCAATAGAATATTAATTTTATCTTTAAATAGTACAATTATTGTATAGTTAAATTCTTTCATTAATCGATATCTTTTCAAGGTCGATACACAAAAATAGTGTCTATTTTAGGTAATTCTTGAATTTAACATTTGATTTCTACGGCAAGATCAGATATGATTGAACTTGGGTAACAACCCAATCTCATTGTGGCAAAAACTTTTAGGGTTGTACTCATCAATCAAACAACATTTTGAGACATCTTCTTTTATACCTGAGAGTGATGAATCTTATATCAATCCATCAAAACCCTAATACAATTTTCAATATAGCCAACAACAAATACTGTATTAATATTTTTAATAAAAATTTCTAGTTAGGCTAGTGTCAAACTAGATCGAAGTGCACATGACACTTTAATGACTTTAAGTTAAATGATCACATGAACTATCATACGTTAGAGGATTTCTTCTAGAGACACTAAAGTTACCATTTATATAAAATCCTCTTGTGGGTTAACATGTACTCAATATGCATGTTACACTAGGTTATCACAACTAATTTTGACACGTGAGACTCGTTGCTACTTTTTAGTAAGGTTGTTCAATATGATAAAAGTTTTACTACATTTATATGTTCCATTAGTTAGGATAATACTGAGACTATGAATGTTTCTAGAATAACTACCATATATATACATAAGATCCTCATGATCAAAATACACGTTAATTCTCTTGTCACAATTTTACCATTCTAAGAATATTCATCACATATATAATTTATACATATAAAATATAGATGAAGAAATGTCATTTATTGAGTAAAACATGATAAAATGTTTAAATACTATTACAATGTTAACCACGATAATTGGCTCAGGAACATTTATTCTAACAGTTTGTTCTCTCTAAGGTCGGCAACACTTAAAATTCTCTGTAACAACCGTGTTCAACCATTTTTTTGTTTTTCTCAGTCTTCTTGTATGTTTGTATCTGAAGCGTACCAGTGAGAAAGTAACAAACAATAAATTAGCCAATTATTCACGGTACCTACTATTTTTGCTTATGCTGAAAATGATAGCTCACTTATATTATTTCTACCATTAATATAAATGGATTGACTTCATAAGTCAAAGCTTTTGACAGACCCAGACGTTGTCATTTTATAAAAAATAATTGAATGATAAATTATTGGGTCTAGGGTTTGCATTCATGCATTTGAACTTTTTGCATGGATTCCCATTTACGTTCTTTGAATTAGGGCTTGGCCGGCCAGTTCTCCTCCTCTTCCTCTTTCGCTTTCTGATAGGTTCAGCTCACCAAACACATCATCATCCTGCTTACATCATCGTAAATATCCTTTTTAATTTGTGAACACCCAAGTAAATTTCAAATCAATAAAGCACGAAAAAGACAAAATGACATAATCACTCGGTCGCAATTATTGATCATCATTTTATAAAGGTTGGGGAGTTGCAAAAGACAAAATGACAAGTCTTCCCCTCAGTTAATGTGATGGAAGATTTAGATTAGTTGTTCATTTCTACAAACTTGTACGTTTTTTTTATGAAAATTCAACCTTTAAAATTCGGCACTTGAATAGTTTTCGACCGAACTCTGAAGTCGGCAAGTGCTGTTAATTGACACGTTGAGAAATGAAGGTCAGAAGGCACGTAGAATAGATGGTGAAGATTAATCAATAAATTACAAGGCGTTAGGTAATGTTTCTTGCAACCATCCACGGATGAAACACAGCCTGCTATACCCAAAATTAAAACTGTAGGCACCAACAAATCGAGGAAGCTATACGGCTCTAAAGAATTGGTTTATGTTAGAAATATTATTGAAAGAGATTTGATCTTATACCTTTTTATGCATGAAAATAAAATTTTTTTATTCTCATTCAAACTGTTAATTGTATAAATAAATTGTATAATTTTATATGTATAGATAGAGGTTATAGAATCTGATTGAATAATTTTAAAATAGAAGAAAAAGTTAATTATTATATCACACAATCATAATTTATATATTTTATTTATATGTATAGTTTTATCTAATATAAATATATATATATTAATGTGCACAAATTGTACGAACTTTTGTGCACAAATTGATGTAACATTTTATAATTGGATGATGTAAATGTTAATTTTTTCTTTTATTTTAAAATCACTCAAGCAAATGTTATTTGTTAGGTATACACAAAAATTTGTATAATTAGTTAGTACATATACTATTATTTTATATATTCAAATTTATTAATTATTTATTAAATTTTCATCTCACATGTAATCAATAAATCTCTGTGTATTTATAATAAATACTAATTTAAATATCAATAATGATATTTTACTATATAATTAAAAAATTCAAAAATTTTCTATTATATAAAAATATATTATCATTAATATTTATAGTAAGTGAATATTCTTTACTAATACCTAATATTAAACTTGCAAAAATTTCAACCTACCATCCCTGAGAGATTCATAGGCTTAACTCAATCACATGCTCCCAAAAGTACAATATTTTGTTTGCTCCTAAAGAAATCACCATCAACTTGGTAAGTGACTTGTTTGCTAGACAGGTATTAATTTTACCCGTGTTTGGTCAAAGATTTATAAAAATTATTTTAATAATATATATTTTTATTATTTATATTTTTTAATTTATAATTAATAAAAAATTATGATAATATTTTATTATTAATAGTGGTATAATAGATAATATAAGAGATAATTTAATTATCACATTTATTTATTTACTAAAAAAATTATCAAAATAATTTTGATTTTATTATAACTATATAATTATTTATTATTTTTTTACGATAAAAATAATCTTATTTTTAATTAATATAATAAATATTTTAAAATAATTAAATTTACGAAGATTTAAGTAAAATAATATATTAATATTTTTTTATTACCTCTAATCAAATAAAATAATTATTTATACTTATTTATTTTTATCAAATTTTATTAAATATAATAATAATTTATATTTAATAATTTTTTTCCTGTATTTAGTCAGAAACTAGACACTAAAGGGCCAAGGCAATCTTTATCATCATCATCGATCACCGCTCTTCTAATTAATAAAGAAGACAAATCTGTACCGAAAAGCCATGTAAGTCATTGAAGATCTTGCCAAATCTTCAGCAATAGCTACACCTGAAGATTTTAACCGAAACCAGTAGCACCAAAGTGGGGTAGAGCCAATAATTGTTTTTAGGACTTGGTTTTGGGCCAGAGACCATGGAAGGGGTTAACCCTGATTGGTTATGCACTTTCATAGAGCAATCAAAGCTTAGACTAGGTATGTCAAAGATTATGGTAGTGAAAAGACAACTGGTACCCAAGGTATGATTGAAGCCTAACAGATTCTAGAGGCTGATGGAGGGTCCTTTTACTTGTGAGGTCGCTCAATCATAGTCAATCTAACATTTTATGGAGTCTAAGATTGGACTACTCCGTTTGGTAAGGAACCAACCCGTACCAGTTCTGATGTACAGGATCCTTGTATTACAAGGCAAGTACAGAGCATACTTTCTTATGGTTGCGACCTCTAACTCTTGTGGCATGGCTTAATCAACTAGGTTCTAATGGGTGGATTATTAACAAATAAATAGATAATTCTTTAGCCAGTTTTTGCGGCAAATCTGTTGGCCTTGACTTGGAATTCATGTCGTACCAACATCAAATCTGTTCAATTCTAGTTTCTTTTTAATGAAGTTTTAACAAAAGCCCAATTAGGTGTTTAGTTGTTTATAAAGGGTATTTTGATTGAGTAATGTTATATATACATATTTTGAAATTCATAATTAAATCCCAGTTGTGTATTTAAAAGTGTATATGTGTAGTTTTATCGATTTTGATTATAACTGAATTTTCGTTATAAACTTCGCTAAAAAGCTTAAAATTTGATATTAATTAATTTTTCCGAACATCTCCAACAATTTTGCTACCTAATGCTTATCATATTTACTCAAACAAAGATGACTAAACAAAGATAGCTTTTCTTATATGCAATATAACAAAGCTTGACTCCAGTGGTTAGTAAAATTAGTTGGGTATAAAAACTTTAAGAGAAAAAATCTAGGTTTGAGTCTTTATCATATTTATAAAATATTGACGTATCTGATATATTGGTTGAGAGTTTGTTACTATACCCTAAATTTATTCATTTGACTAATACTAGTGTATGGAGACAGATTTGTCACCGTCATCTAAAAGTGATTCATTAAACCTGCATGTGCTTCTTGCCTTACAAAATTTCTTGGATATATAGCTAGCTAGACATATTTTAGTCCAAATTATTTTATTTATAAAGCACCCATTTGCCATATTTTTATGATTTCTCCATGAACAAGTGGGGCATTTGGGTTTCTTTATGTATTTCTTAAGAATGACTTCGAGTTGCTTGACTCGTAACAAAATATTTGATCTGGGTCCAAGAGAAAGGCTCCATTTTTTTGTGGGGTTACCAACATCTACGATTGTTGGGCTTGACAATTGGCTTAGATCAAGAGCCACTAAAGTCATGTTTTTTTCTTGGAATCGTATGGTACAAAAAAAAAATAAAATTACTAAGCACAATGGAAACTTAAGAGTGTTCAAAATTATTCAAAAATCTAACCAAAAAATAAGGTATTCATAAAACTAGTTTGATTATCGAATTGAAATATTATAAAAACCAAAATTTTAATTCAGTTTTTGATTTATTAACATTTGAAAATAAATCATCCGAACTAAACTGGTTTTGAAATTAAATTAATAATAAAAAAATATTTATATTGACACCATCTTAACAATATCACAAGCCAAACCTCAAACTCAATAAACAATTAAAAAATTTGTTAGCTTTCTGAGAGTGTGTGTGATGTATACCTTACAAAACAGCAAGATTAATTATGGACCGTGAGTAACCCTCTTAAAACGGGTATAGGTCTTAGCGTTTTGGATCTGTATCCAACTTGGACTTGTATTTATGGGTAACAAATTTTTGAGGGCGCATCAGATTTCTTTGTAGGTACCTGCAAGTCATTTGTTTTTTTTTTTTTTAAATGCATTTTCTTTTCCCTTTTTAATATTAAATTTACAATATAACCAATAAAAAGTTGACGTAATTTTCCTTCATTTGACATGAAATAAACTCAAATTTATTATAAAATTAAAAAAATTATTTTTTTTAAAACATATTTAAAGAATATGAACAATAAATTCAATAATATACATTATTATATGATTTGTTTATATGCATAATTTTATTCTTTTATAAAATAACATGTATTATTACATGGTTTGCAAACTGGACTGGCTAGACTGTGAACCGGTGGTTCGAGCGATTAATATATAAGGAAAAACCGTTTTTATCAATTTTTTGGGTTGAACATAATTATTCCCCAGTTCCTGTAAACAGAATTTAAAAAAAAAAAAAATCCCAAAATCCCTAACCCTAACAAACACAGCAAGCCAAGCAACAAAAATTGGCTGATTGCATCAGACCACCAAAATCTCCAGACGTTGACGAAATCCCTGCCCCACCACACACAACGGCGGGTTGACAACGTTTGATTTCTTCTGTCGCAGTTTTCTTCTTCTTCTTCTGCAAAAAACTTCACTGTGAATTGAAAAGTTCACCATGGCTGCGACTTTAGTGATGAGTCCGAAGACTTTGTTATGTGTAATGATTTGCAACAGCTGTTGTTGTGTGTTGTAATACTCTATGGCAAATCTGCATATTGTGTGTAATATGTGAATTTTAGTGTACGATTTTATGTGTAATGTATAAGGAATTTTGCGTATTGTAATGTGTCTGTGTGTTTGAAACAAACATCAATATGGACAGTCTGTGAACCATGGTTTTGAACCAGACGTCGTGTTCGCAGACCTAGAAGCAAACAGCCAACATGTTTATTGAAACAAACATTAATACTTTTATTGAAATAAACATCAATATGTGACAAATCCTAATATTTTTATTTTTTGTGTGCAATACTATTGCTAGTTTCATATTGTTTATAATATTTTTTTTTATATGTTTATTGTTTTTAACATGTTAATTGCCTATCCCATATATAAATAATATTGTGACATGTCTGGTGGAAAACCATCATGGGAATGCATTTAATAGATGATGGGCGCATCAATTGTAATAATAATAGTAAGATGGCTCAAAACAATGTTACTCGAACAAAATTAAAAAAAGATAAAACTAATTCTAACCTTCAACAAGAAAAAGGAAATTACCCTCAGATTAATCTTTTTTAATAACGAGGAATTTCACTTGGATAATTAGTTTTCAGTTTTAATAGATAGTGGAGACATACAAGTGACCTTCAGCTTTGTAACCCGAACCTTCAGGTCTCACAAGCCCGTATCGTTGAGATAGCATACAAGGTTTTCTTAGTATTGGAATTTGAACTCTTCCCACCAAGATAAGGCCTGTTGAGGTTCCAGGATCTGCTCTGGAATGTACTCTTACAACTTCCATGTTCAGGAATCCGAATTCCTCATCCGGGTTTAAAATCATCCGAAAACCCTGTTTCCATATCGGATTTGGAGAACCTTTCACCACATTAGTGTGGTGTTCTCTTCCAGGCTGAACCCAGAATATAACAGCGTAATTCCTCTCTGAATAATCGATCGGATAATCGCTAGGATTGTCTATGTCCTCCGCGTATTGAATGATGAATTTGCATGAAAATTTTGAATCGGCAACGCTCTTCTCAGTGAAGAATCTCTTCCGATTGTTTTCTTCTGAATATTCAAAATATGCAATCTTCTTTTTCTTCCCCATATCTCCCTAATAGAATGAGAGTAATACAAATAGTATCAATGAAGTTTATGGATGAACAGAAATTGTTAGGTAAAAAAAAAAATAGACTTGACTTGACTTGCCTGCGGATTTCGAGTCATGCTCAAATGGCATTGGCTGGTGAGGAAGTGGGACTTCCGAATTAACTGTTTATATTGGATGTTGATTTGACCAAGGAATTTAACCAAAGAAAGAAGTCCATTTAGACTAATTTTGTACTTCATTTAGGTAATCAAATTTACTGCATTTTTTTTTAAGGATTTCGGCCAAAGAACTATTTCCCACCTATAGTTTGATAAAATAACATTTTTATTATTTAAGTTTTAAAAAACTACATTTTCACCCGTCATTTATTTTTGTTAATTGGTAAAGGTTATTGTTGATAGATTTTTATTTTTTTTCAAAAGTTTTGAGGATGAACAATAATTTATATTTTGAATGAGAACTTGAAGGAAAAATGAAGATCTAGAGTTGAAATTGTGGAAAAGTTGATGAATAGATTGGAGAGATAGGAAGGGTAAAATGCCAAAAGGGGAAAAGAGATTTTGATAATTGGAGGGAGAGAGCATAAAAGGAATTCTCTAATAAAAAGAAAACTAACAGAAAAAAATGTAATATTTAAAGTATAACCTTATAAAAAATTATTAAATTTTAAATCAATAAAATATGATATATTAATTTTAATTTATTATTTAATATATAATAATTAATCTTAATTAATTAATTTTAATAACTCATAAATAAAAAGTTAAATTTTTAATATTTAATAGCTATCACTGAATCATCAATAAATCTGGGGTGAGAATAAGTATTTTAACCTTATTAAAATTGTCGAAGAGGATTATTTTAATTAATTTTCAGTTACTTTAATTTTTTTTTTTTATTACTTTCAACAATTAGACATTATGTTCTTTTTAAAGAAAGACACGCAATCGAAGAAGAATTGATGACTCAAACCAATGAATGAGGCAAGCCCAAAATAGTAATTTCACTCTGGAAAACGTAGCCAGGCACCAACCGTCACCTGCTCTTTCTTGAATGTAACAAAGCTGTGGGGACTAACGAAAGCGAACCAAACACAACGCCCATACGGCCAAAGTCAAAGATTTTCCACATATATTAATGTCTTTATAAACCTTTAGATCTCTCTAATGCCTTGTCAGTTCTTTTGATTTAGAAGCAACGGTATTTTTACCAATTTTCTCGAGAAAATAACGGAATTTTGCCGGGAAAATTTTGTTCGCTATGTCGGACGCTTTAATCAATGGACTGGCTGGAGCTGGTGCCGGGATCATCGCTCAGCTCATCACATATCCGCTTCAAACTGTATGATTTGTTCATGATCTCTGTTCCCGTCGCTTTTATCATTATCTTTTGTAGTTTTGTAATGGTTATGTTGGTCCGTGTAGGTTAATACTCGGCAACAAACGGAGCGTGACTTGAGCAAAGAGAAAAGAAGGCTTGGAACCATTGAGCAAATGTGTCAGGTTTTAATTTATTTTTACTTTAATAATCCTTTTTCTATTTGCTGGCTGATTTGAAACTGTCTTAAAGAAAGTAAACTAATTCTTAAAAAAATGTGTTATATTGACGTTCATTGGAACAAATTAGTGTCCTGAAAGTTAAGAGGAGCTCGCAGTTTATCAATGATCAGAAATGTGAGTTGAAGTTTTGTTTTCGTGTTAGTTTTGAATTTCCTCTTGTTTGATTTGTATGTAGGTTGTAAAGCACGAGGGCTGGGAACGGTTGTATGGTGGTTTGACACCATCTCTAGTAGGTACTGCTGCATCTCAGGTGAGAATTTTTTTTATTTTTAATTATCTTGTCTAGTATGTGAAAACTGCTTCTTAATATTGATTTGGAGGCCATTCTGTTGTTTGCTTGTGTATTGCAAAAGATATGTACTGTTAAGTTGTTGATGCTTTGTTTGGTTTTCAGAAGGTATGATTGAGAAGCAAATGAAGTTTGGGAATTTAAAAACTTTGTGTTTGAGTCAGTTTCAATTTATTTTAAAACAAGAAGAAATTAGCATGATTCTAAAGATATTTATAAATTGTAGCTGAAGGATTTTGGATTATGGAATTGATTTGATAAAATGGCTAGTACATAACTGAGCAAGAAGATGTTTTGTGATTTTCAATGTAAATAGGTATGTGGTGCTGGGGTGGTGAAATATGTCCCTGTGCATACACGTATTTGTCATATGGTCTTTATTCTTGTCATTGTTCTACGTTGTGTTATGATGAGGGTGAATAATAGTAATGGACCTCAAACCTCTGGAGAATTTCTCAGTGTTCAATAGTATGTCGTCTGCCTAAATGAGCAAACAGAGGACCACATTTAGAAGGAATCAATTGATTTTACCTGAAGGTTATGAAAGACTGGTTTAGCATAAACTTTGGGTTAAAATAAACCCACAAATTGCCTTTGAATGTTAATTATTTAAGACTAGCTGATTAACTTTATAGGGGCTTATGTCAAGATTCTGTTTAATTAACTCTAAATCATTTTCTTTATTCTGGCCTCTGGGCCTTGTTTGTTTTTTGATATATGTCAGTATGTCAGATAGCATATACAATGTCACACTGCATCCCTGTTAACGTTATAACTAAATTGATTGTCTTTAGTACTACATAATAAAATGTTATATACTTTGAGCATGTATCTTTCTTAAAACATGAGTTAATTTCTTCAAAAAAAAAAATGTTATATACTTTGGCTTAAGTCAAGAGATTTTATTTCTCTGCTGTGATTTGCATCAATTGTTTAATTTTATTATTTCTTATATACACGCCATTTTTATGATACAGGGTGTTTACTATTATTTCTATCAAATATTCAGGAATAAAGCTGAAGCTAAGGCTCTTGAACACAAGAGGAAAGGGGTTGGTGATGGATCAGTTGGCATGTTTTCATCACTTGTGGTTGCTGCTCTAGCAGGGTAAACTTTATGGAGTTCTAGTGAAATTGATTCTGTATATAACTAAATTTCAAGTACAGTTCTGTGCTGTTGTGGTTTCCTATTACACTCAACACTGTCAACCTGGGACAGGAACATATTTTCTGGCATATAGCTCTTATCTGTATTTGATGTTTTAGTCCTTATACATTCTCCCCAGCTTTCAGTGCGGATATCTTTGCAGAAGAGAATACTCTGATCTCAAAGTCAAACATTGGTTTCTGAAAAATTCAAATTTTTTTATAACATTGACTCTTTTCTAAAAAATAAGTCTTTAATTAGAATGGCACTAGAACATGGTACACATATAATCATGTCTTTTTGATACGTTGCATATTAAATTAGAACAAAATTTTCAGGTGATCATTTTATCTCCTAACTATTTACATTTGTTTATCCTTTTTTATGTGTAAATTTTGATGCTAAAAGGATGATTTATGTGTTTGTTTTTGTAGGTGTGTAAATGTTCTGTTGACAAACCCCATTTGGGTGGTAGTTACTCGCATGCAGGTAATAGCTAATTTATAATTTTAAGTTTCTGTTTGTTCTGTACATGATGTGTTCAGTAATTAACATCTCCTTCCTAAATACTCATTTGATTAAGAGAATTTATTGTTGCTAAATATTGGAGTTTTCCCATCTGAACTTGAATTTGTAGTTTTCCTGAATGCTATATGTCAGGACTAAGCATGGTGGCAGAACACAAATATGTTGTCACAACACAAAAGTAAGGCACGGAAAACAAAATCTGGGCCACTTTGAAAAGGGTAGACATGTGGCAAATAATTATGGGTTGTTAGAGGAGATAGAATAAAAAGGAAACCTTAGGCTAAGAAGAGGGGAGGATTTTTTTGGAAAAATTCTGGGCAGCTCCAGCTGAGTTAGGAAGAATACGTAGCCTCTCGAAAGCTAGAAATTTCAGGAGAGATTTCAGCTTTTTGAATAGTCGGAATGCGAGTGTTTTTAGTTTTCTTATTTGCACACAGGGAAGTGAATTGTTACTCTTGTAAACACAACTTATATCGCAACTATTATCTCTGTTTTTGGTTTGTCAATTACTTGGCTTACTTTGGTTGAGAATCGGAACAGTGCTGGGTTCATAACACTCTGTGGAAGTTATCTTGTACTACTGGTCAAGTAGTTAAATTAGGGGCCTATGTATTGTGTTGCATGAATTTGCTAGAGTAATAAGTATGTGAGATATTAGAACTTTATTTTCACATTAACTTTAAAAATGTTTTTATTTTCTTATTACATGTCTTCTTTTATGCTATCTGTTTCTTCCAAAAATCTAAATCAGGCAGTGGGATATGGGTTTTGTTTTTTGTATGGCATCACATATGCTCCATTTTCATGTTAACGATTAATCTATGTGGAATGAATAGCTTCATGTTTCAAAGTATTGTTACCTGCAGACCCACACAAAAATATTGAAGAAGTCCCAGCTCAGTCAAGCAGAAGCAGTTACTCCAGATGAAGTGATTCCTGCTGCGCTTGAGCCTCCTCCCTATGGAACTAGCCATGTGGTGGGCACAATAAGTTGCTATAGTTTTATGTAGTTTGCTCATGAGTTGTGATATTGGAAATAATTCCGTTGCTATTATCTTGTTGGTGTGAGCCACAGGGAAAGAAATTTTCCTATATATTTTGATGTGTAATATTTACAGATTCAAGAAATATATGGTGAAGCTGGATTGTGGGGCTTTTGGAAAGGTGTATTCCCAACATTGATAATGGTAAGTGAATACTTACTCCTCTGTGTCACTGGAGCGACATTGACTGTTTCCCACTATTTTTTACAGGTGAGCAATCCATCCATACAATTCATGCTTTATGAAACCATGTTAAAGAAGCTGAAGAAAAGGCGTTCCTTGAGTAAGAAGGATGGCATACGTGTCACTGCTTCAGAGGTTCATTTCCACATCAGTTCTCTGTCACCTCCGTTTCTTTTAAAGCCAATTTTAACCTAGTGCTTTTGTGCTCACAAATTAACTTCCACCCCTTTTTGTTCCATGATAATTTTTTAAGTTGAATAAACTGCTTAATTTTGCTAGATATTTCTTCTTGGAGCTTTGGCAAAACTTGGAGCCACTGTTGTAACATATCCACTACTCGTTGTAAAGGTAGGCTTGGAAGTTTCAATTCTATCTTTGATAGCAACTTCATGACCTTAGGATAAGCAATTTATACTGAGTCTTGACCTTAAGATTCAATCTTACTTGCAAAGGTAATGCAATTATCCATAGGACTAGCCAAGGAAGTTCGTTTTAGACTGAGAAAACTTAGAAAAAAGTTTCTTCCTGGTCCTGTTTTCCTTGATTTAAAATTTTTTCATGAATTATAATTTTTCTGTTCCTCTGATGTTGTGACATCGCAGAATGAATTTCCTTACTGCAATTTGTCTTGCCATGCTTTTGAATTTGGCGCATTCTTTTTGTTATTTCTGCTAGAATGAATACATTATGAGAAATAACAAGCAGAAAAGATTTATTCCCAGAAATCAAGTTTAGAGATACACTGCCATACTCAAAATTGTTATTGTGATGATAGTTTATTACCATCTGTGTTTTTTTGGTTTTGTCTCATTGACTCTCTTGATTTTTGTAGTCGAGGCTTCAAGCAAAACAGGTCCGAACTGGGGATAAAAGGCACCACTATAAAGGTTTGGATTCTTATGATGAAATTTCATACATGATGATTTATGGTATTATTGACTTGTTAAAACTGTTCATGGTTTAATCAATAACTGACATCACCCCAATCCATATGAATTTTGCCTTGGTATAGCTTTGTCTTAATATACAATCTGATATGCACAGATCTGGAGAAAATTATTTATTTATTTTTTTATAACCAAAGACTCTGTCTGTATTTGTTGAACGGGGAAACTCGGGACACAATGACCAGACTCACAATCATTACACTAGATAAATCAAAGTTTTACTAATGTAGCAGAGACTCGAACCCAAGTCTTCACTTTGAAAATTCTAATACTTTATTAGTTTTGTTAACTCTTGGGGCCATATGGAGAAAATTATATTAAGACATAAACTAACTCTGCCTGTACACTAAGTAAAAAGGAGAAAAACAATGCAAACAGGCTTTCATTTTTTATTTTTTTGGTGCCTAGAAACTTTTATCTAAGTTTCCCCAATATATGCTTTTCGCCTAAAGATCATTGATGTGGTGTGATTTCTTTCCTGCACTATAATTATAGGCACAATGGACGCCATTTTGAAGATGATTCGCTATGAAGGGTTCAATGGCTTTTACAAGGGTATGAGTACGAAAATAGTTCAAAGTGTTCTCGCAGCTGCTGTTTTGTTCATGATGAAGGAAGAGCTTGTCAAGGGTACTCGGTTTTTGCTTACCAAGGACCGCCGCCTTGATCAAGGACTTTAGAGTAAGCAGAGTGCTGCTTGTCAAAGTGCTTAGCAAAATTCAGTTTCATCATGAATAACATGTGGCATAGGCATAGAAATAAGATCATTTGTATACCCTTCCATTCCATTAAGGATAATTTATTGAAACAATTTGGTGTAATATCCGATTTGGATTTTTTAGATATTTGATTGTGTTTCACTGGCATTGCCTCCAAATTTGAATGTTATTATAATCATACAGATTTGATTCGACTGATTGACTAATTAGCTCATTGACTTGCCATGTTTATTTCCGTTGGTTTTCTATTTCTAAATAAGAAAGAAATCAAAAGGCCAAATAACTATTTCCTACCCGAGGTCTCATGAGATGGTTTGATGGGTGGAAAATTAGTATTTTCTAATTTAATAGGTAGGATATGTTATTTTATCAAACCTTGGGTGGGGCATAGTGATTTGGCCCAATTAAAATACAAGGTCTTAATTTTGAGCAAAATAAAAATTTGGTTTTAATGTGAATCGCTAACAATTTAGGAAATTCAATCAATTCATAATCCGAAAATTAGTAAGTTAAAAAAAAAAATGCAAGGTTTTAATATTATTTCTTTAATTTTAACATGAATTATGGTAATTTAATCAATTCAGAAACGACGTCGTTGAAGCTCAAAACAGTCAACTGTATGTACCCGCCTAAAACGCCTCACTGAACCATTTACGGAGAGACACAGACAAAAAAAAATGCAAGAGAAATCAGAAATGGCGAACAAGAACCCTAAGAAGGTTAATCTCTTAGATCATCATTCCATCAAACACATCCTCGATGAGACCGTGCCTGAGGTAATCTAAAAACCTAGATCCATTCATTATTCGATGTAATTTTTTAAGCTGCTTGAATAAAATATTGGGGCTTGGTTTTAATTAATCTTGTTGAAATAGATTGTTAGCAGTCGAGGTTATGTGGAAGACATGAGAACGAGCAATATCAGGTTGATGATTGGATCAATTATCATTGTCATTGCGTTGGTTGTTCAATTTTACAACAAGAAGTTTCCAGAGAATCGCGATTTTTTAATCGGATGTATCGCATTATATCCTTTGCTTGGTTTCTTAACTTTGTCCAATTTTGATTTGATTTTGTTAATATTATATTCCTATCTGTTTTTATTTAGTTGAAACATCTACTATTTGGATAATTTTTTATGTTTGTTATACTTGCAGATTTGATACTTCTCTAATTGTTTTCGTAATGATTTCAATTTTTATTGTGTTTGATCCTTGATTCTGGCAAGTATTTAGTTTTCAATGTGATATTGCAGCTATTCATCCACACAAAGGAAAAGAACGCAATCTTGTTTACTTTTCCTCCTGAGGTAAAGTAACCTTACGTATTTTTATAAATGTAATGCTTTGTCGAATATTTTTGCTAGATAGCATTTTTATACTTATATGTCTCAAATGCATATATGCAGCACACTATGAGTGTTTGCGCTGGAGCATGAAACAATACTGATATATGGTTATTTAAATATATTACATCCATGTATGGCACCTTTTTGTAATTATATAATTTCTTGAGAGAAATAAATGCAAATTCAATGTAAGTATGCTTAACTGCCTAACTTGGTTGATGTGAGTGGATTATTTATTCAATATCCCTGAAATCCTTGTTATTTACTCTGTGGAGTTGTTTCATAGCATTTTTGGATGGTGTCTCTATCTAAATGTGCCTACTTGTATATAAGGTTAATGGTGTTTGGTAGTTCTCTGGAGATATTCTATGTGTATGCAAGGTAGCAGAGACAACTGGGATGGTGAAGTTGTGTCATTTTATTTGGTGGTTTTGGAAGCGGCAATTTGGAAGAATTATTTTCCATAAAGCTCTATTTTTGCTTGATTGCTTTTCTATTTGATGCTTTTTTTACCTAATTTTAATCAGCGGAAAGTTTCTTCCTCCAGTGCTGATAAGTATTTTGAATTTTCCCTGTCCTTTATTTTTTTCTGCGTGATTTACATGTTAATTTAGCTGTGGCAAACCTTGTAATCTTAGATTTAGGTTATGGATTTCTCTTGTCTAGGTTATATGCGCGAGTATGTTGTATAAAATACTGCTCTTACGTGCTCTTGCCTTACTTTAATAAATCAATTAAGAAGTTTTAGTCATAAATGTTAGAGTCAAGTTAATACACTTATAATCTGTGGTTAATGTGTTTCTTGTGGTCCTTCCTGCAGAAACTGAACATATACATGAACCCTTCTTGTTGTCTTCTGAAGCAACTTGTGAAACATCAAACATATGTGAATTGTTTTTCATTGTATTTTCTGTAGTTCTAGTGAAACTTTGTTGTTATGATATGTATATGGATAATGCTAGTAAAATTTTGAAAATTGGGTCGTAGCTAAATTTGAATTTATATTTTCACTCAACTTCTAATCAGCAAATTTGTTCAACAGGGTTCCTTCTCCAGCACTGGTTTGGTGGTTTCTTCCAAATTGCCAAGATTCTCCGATTTGTACACACTTACCATTGCAAGTGCAGATCCAAAATCAATTTCTGCAGGGCAGCCAGTGAAGCTAACCAAAAGTGTCACTCAATGGTCTCTTTCTCATTCTCTCTTTCACACACACACAGAGACACATATCCCTGTAATTGTTTGTACTAAGGGCATAGACATTGCACATTCTATAGTCTTTTGGAGTTAGGATGTGAATTAATATATCCATTCCACATTTCTGATCTTTTAAAAATATTGCAGGTTCACCAAGGATGGAGTTTTGGCGGAGGGCCTATTCTGGAAAGATGTTCTAGCTCTAGTTGATGAGTATACAGCAGAACCGAAGAAGAAGAAGAAGTAATTGATCTTAAACTTCAGAACTCTCGTGACAGATTATTATTGAGGAAGCAAAGATCTAATGCGATTGTCATTTAATACAGATATTTTTCATAATTAAGATGCTTGCATCGGAAAATTTTGGACCAAATCGAATGAATCAACTTTAGACTACAGTTCACATCTTTTGTCATCGGGGTTTACATCTTCTTATATCATCAATAGGTATTTTGCGGACCCTAACAGTTGCTAATAGATGCCAACCTGTTAGGTGCAAGATTTTTCTAGCTATCACTTGCTGTTTTGATGGGTAGTTTTACACCTGAGTGGTTGAATCGTAGTATAGACAGTGTGATTGGTAATTTCTAGAACGCTATCTTTTTCATGTATGTATGATAACATGTTAGTCTTATAATTGAGGGAAAATGGGTTTTGTTTGCTCAATGGGTCCACATAATGGGAATGGTTGGATTGGTATCTGCCAGCTGATAATGCGTATAATTCATTTCCCCATTTGGTGGATTCACAGCTCTGCCATTCTTTCCTCGAGTAAATTTAATGGAAACTTTTTATGAAGTAGGGTTGAAGTGAAGGACTGCAGGAAGACCAAGACTTGAGGTTCTTACCCTCAGCAAAAAATACAGTGAAAAAAAAATACCTCTGAGTGCTTTTCTTGGAAGACCATTATTCACAGTCAATGTGGATGGCCATTTCGGAATTTAGAATATTCCTTTTATGCACCCTTCCTCTCTCTCTCTCTCTGTCTATTCTTTATTTTATGACTAATTTCAGAGCTCAGACAGTCATTTTATTGTAGGTTGGTATCTCTCAACATCATCCATATTCTATAAAGTGCTTAACCCTTGTAAATTTAAATCATAGGTATCATGATTTTATGTTGTATAATCCTTATTTTATAATACAATAAAGATAAAAAATGAAATATATTATTTATAATTTTTTAAAAATTTTAATTTTATTTATAATATTTTTTTAAAATAATAATATGTTAATTATTATTTTAATTTTTTAAAAATATATAATATATAAAAAAATTAAATTTTCCCTACGTGTAATGAATACCATTTTTTGAATATCACATTGATTAATTCTATTCTGATATGATTTTAACAAATATTATTTGAATATGAGCACGCTCACTGGAAGGATTGTGATAGGTTGATCAGAGAATCTGCAATCAGTCATATTGAATTATTGTTGCGGGATCCACCCAAATAGATATTTCTCACAAAGCTGATTCCACACTCCTAGTTCTACCGTCAAAAAGGTAATCCCCATTTTTTTAAAATAAAAAAAATTAATTAATCAAACCACTCTGGTTATTTTATTTTATTCCTCTTTTCCATGACAAATGAAACAACTAATTAAATCACAATTAATAACATTATTATTTATTTAGCTCACAGGACGAACAGATTCCTTGCTTTAAGCCAAAATCCACCGCCTCCTTAACCTCAGCCTTTCCTCCTATTGGTTGACGTGTCATCCTCTTTAACTACAAACTTATGAGCCCCACGCCGACGTCACGGACCTCAAACCTACACCACAACCATATTTGATAATTGATAACGGCCCTTTCGAATCCTGCTATTTATTTATTCCTCGCTTCTTTGGTTTACTCTTGTTATATGTAACAAAACAACCCCTCACTCACGCGTCTGTTCTCTTATCTCCGTATCTCCTTACAATCAACCAGCCACCAATCAACTGGAATTTTATTCTTAAATCATATAAAATTAACATTTTAATTTCTCCTCTGTTTAATTCGAATCAACTCTTTGTTTATCGTACCTTGAATTTATCGGAGAATAGAGATTAAAATCTAGAGTTTCGAATTCGTATTTGATTAACGAATCTGTCATGGCGAACTCCAACAAGCAAAATATTGTTGACGATCGTGAAGATCAATCTAGAGGCGACGACTACATGGACACTTCATCGGTTTCTTCGACAGGTGTTGAAACCTCCACCGTTGGATCCCGTGAGATTGGACTGACGGAGCGATTGACCGACATATTTGTTGAAGAAGGAGACGAGGATTTGTTGCTTCAACGGAGCGATCGTGAGGATAGGGTTTTGCAGTGGCTTCAGGCTCTCGATATGCAAGTTATGGGAGCTTGTCGCGCCGATGAGCGATTGAAGCCTTTATTAAAGTCTAATGCTTCAAGCGGCGTCGCCGAGGATCGTTTATTGGCTCATCTAAGTCAGGTACACGTATTGCGATTTTTTTGGTTAGATTTTTTTATTGATTTGGCTGCTAATTGATTTTGATTTGTATGGTTGATATGTGAACAGCACTTTGAGCCGTCGGAAGTGTGTATGTTAGCTAGGTGTTTTTGCATACCACTTGTGTCAATTCGAGTTGGGAAGGTAAACAAGCAAGGGAGCCTACTATGCCCAACTTCAATAAGGTAATCGAGTTTGTGTTGATATTTCTGTCTCGATTTTTCCATGTATGTTTGATGTAGCCCGGTTGTAGGATTATTGCTTATGTTTGATTTCTTGGTGTCATCACAATTCATATATATCAGAAATTATGAAAATAAACACTGTTTGGCACAGTAATATCTAAAAATATAAAAAAGAAAATGAATACATTTTGTGTAAGTTTTTTTTTTTCTGTAAGATTTGACATAAAATGCTTAAAATCCATTCTTTTGTTGGGTGGATATATCGTCAGCTTCCTGTTACTATGATTGGATTCTTAGGCCACATTCTCTGTTTAATTTGAATCTATGCTTTATTCTTTGTATTAACGTGGTTTTAATCAGAAATGGGAAAAACCATTGACAAGGTCGGGATCAGGAAGCCATTTTGTTTATTTCTTTTCAATCATAATATTAAATGAATTTAGTTTCTTGTTAAAATTTTGTTTTATTAATTTTTTGTTTTATTTTTATCTTAAATGTTAAGAGTAACACAAGCAGATGTGACGGTTCTTTTTGCAGCTATCTAATGGTAATTGATAGCTAATATGCCATGGTGATTGTATGACTGCTGGCTGGTAGTTTAAAATTTACATGCTTTAAAATGGACAATGTTTCGCCATATATCACTCATGTTAATATGCCTGTAAGTTTGTATGTTATTATATGTAATGAATGTCTTTTCTTATGTTTTCAGAAGATTCTGACTTTTGATTTTGCTCGGTACTGGTGAAATTGAACCCATCATTGAAATAATATTCACTCTTTTCTTCTTGAGGACCTTATATCATTTTTTGTTTGATTTGATCATGACTACAAGGTTTCATTCTTTTGGTATGACTTTTTAATTGGAAATGTATGATCACCTTTAGTAAATTTCATCTTTAAAAAAATTCATTTTTGACTTACATTTTATGTGTAATTACATGTTGCATAGTACTTGTAAATTAGGTTTGTAGGTTCATCTAATGACTTTGCCATATCATAAGGTTTATAAATAAACTGGCCTTAGAAATATATTGTTCCGATTTTATCTGTGATGTGGCCTTTCACATTGTTAGTTACTGTATTTATTGGAGTCTTTCAAATATGAAATTCTCTGGAAGAAAGCTGGTGTGGATGATAATAGTTGAAACTGTAGGATTCTATGTTGTGTTTATTGATGGTGATAATGTTCATGCTTCCCAATAAATATATCTTTTGACTTGTAGGTAAAGTGGGCGTAGTAATGATCTCTGAATTAAGGGGAAGTGAAGGTAGTTTCATCTCCTATATTATATGGTTTTGGTGCATTTTTGTGTATGTAGGGGCAATAGTTAATTTCTGTGGAAAAAAAATGAGTGTGAGATCCTTGTCTTAAATTTTCTTGTGATTCTAAGTTAGTATTAGTTAATTCTGTATTTTGCTATTATGAAGTTTGGTTTCTATTTGAATTTGTTCATATCTTATTGTCATTGTTTTGTTATGTGATTTTATTTATTTAAGTTTTATATATATATATATATATATATATATATATAAGTCATGTATATGGATTCAATTGCTCTGAAAAATTCTGTCTGTTATACCATGTCCTGTTTACTTGGGGATCTTGATTAATACCTCTGTGTGAAACAACTGTTAAGCCAAAATATTCAGTTTTTGCTCAAACTGTTAAATAAGTAATGGAACTAACTAAAACCAAACCAAACGCATCAGGTTTGTTTGGACTGGTTGTCTTATAGTTATGACCATATGTGCAATTACTGCTAAATGTTAATATTTTGACAAAAAAACTTGCAAATATTGTAATCAACCTTGGGTGAATGTGATGAAACACTTGCTTGGAAGGATATTGAGGTATTAGATGCCTATAGCATTGATACTATAAGCAACTGAACAAGTTTCGGATGTTTTATGGGTTACCTTATATGCATTCTCTTGGGGGCAGTTACATATGGACTGCCTGTCCATCCTTGGTTTTTGAGAATAACAACTGAAATATCAGATTTTTTTCTGCTCAATTTTTATAATACATAAGTGTGTCGTCTTCAGAGCTTTTGGTTGGTCTTGCTTGAATTTTGTAGTGTTTATATTGTTCTTCTTCACTGCTTCATTTTTCTTACCTCTTCTCAACTATTCCACTTCTTCTTCATAATGTTACAGAGGGAATCTGAATCTTACAATCTTGCCAACATCTGATTTGCGACTCTCATTTTTTGGAGATGATGGTCATACAGAAAGACTGTTTACCCTGAGCAGCAAATCTGAGTGCTCTGCTGTTGTAATTGGTGAGATCCCAGCCGACCATTCTGGAAGATCGTTTCTTATGGAGATCCCAGATAGCAGAATATCATACTTCTGGTGCTCAGAGAAGTCCAAGCTTTTGGGCATTGAATTGATTTCAAAGGTATATGTTATTCAATGATGGTCACACTTTTACACTCAAAAAATAGCTGATAAAACATTCATGGTTTTCCTACCATTAGATCTTTGTTTAGGGAACTATATGTTAGTCTTTTTTCTCTGTCACAGATGAAAGATCTTATCAAGAGGAAACCGACAATTGCTGAATTAACTGGAATCAGTGAGTTGCGCCTGGGGTGTCTAGCAACTCACCTTCGTGCCTATCTTGTGGGATCATCATTGAGCAACACTCAAGCAAGTTGTACAAATTCACTTTCTCCTTGTGGTTTATCTGATTTCTCGGATTCAGTTCAAAATTCTCAATGCCAGTCCTCATCCTCTAAGTCTTTGCGATCTCGACACTCTAGCAGTCAAGCTGTAAAGACAAATTCAATTTATCAGGGTAGCCTCAGTCCAAGATCAAGTTCCTTTAAAGAGACTCTGTCCAGAAGCTTGTCCACTCTAAGAAGTGCTGCTGCCAGGGAAAAGTTAGGGCGCCGAGGTGGTGGCTATCTGTCTGCTGTTGACAACTTGACAGCTTCTTCACCTGTTACTACTGATGAATCATGTTGCAATCAATCTGAAACTGGCAATAATATTTCTGAAGGCAGTAGTTTCCAATTGTCACCCACTTGTCTTGAATCACTTGGGAAATTTTCTGTCCCTTCAACCTCAAGCCCATTGACTGAAGTCTCATCCACAGGTTCACCTCTTTTGTCTCCTTACTATTGTTGGTGCCCTCTAGGTGTGTCATCATCGATGCAACATCCAGCATTATCTTCACAACTCCCAGCCTCATCAAGTGAACAACCTTTACTCCCACCACTTTCATCCTTGTTATCAGCTAATGGATCTGCCAGTTTGTTGACACCAACTCCACCTCTGAGTCTTGCTGACATTCCTTCTCTGGATTTCCCAGCTTTCCTGCCAGATCCGTTGGTTAGGTTGCAAGTGCCAAGTTCTCAGCAGATACCAATTTTCACACCTTTAATGTGTGACCCAATTGTTCACATTCCAGTGATTGATGTTTGCTCGTCAGTTCAAGGCTACCTGGTGAGTGCTGGTCCTGGTATATCAACAACAATTCCTCCATTGCACCCAAAACTTGTGAACCCATTACTTCCTGAGAGTGAGTCAGTGGTAGAGAATGGTGCAAGAGAGACATTGCGGCTGCTCATTAGTGGCTCAAGCCAGACCAACCCTCCATTGATTGATGTATTGCCTGCTGTTCTAACTAATGTTGATGAGAACCAAAGCTTTCTTCTTGCTGGTAGCCGGGGTCTCTATAGTGGAACCAGAGATGTTGATGCTATCGGGAAAAGCATTGCATTGGTTTCATTGTCTGGGAGTTTAACAACGGCAGAGATGAAGCGTGAGAGCCTTGATGACAAGGTGAATGCATTGCCAGAGGATTCAAATGTTGTTAGTTCTGCTGAAGAGAGTAGTAGCTATAGGCCAAATTTCAATGAGGAAAGTATAGAATGATATTAGAATATCTTGCTGTTCGATATTTTTATTATGTTTGTTGATGTGTGCGTGCTATGTTCCCAATTGTAGATACTAGATATATGGTTTCAGTTGTGACATCTTGAATTGTAATTAGTTCAAATCCAGCGCCTTACCACAGGACTAAATTTTCTATCAGTTTTCCGTTGTGCTCTGACCAAGTAAATTATAAAGGCTGTTCTGCTGCCTGTGAATTAACTGCATGCTGCTTCTGTAAAAGTAGTTGTGGCACCACTTTAACACTTGACACGTTAAAATCTGAGGGACATTTATTTTCTGTATGTTCCGTTGATGTGAGACAAGTAAGCATTGTTCTGCCCCAATCAAATTTAGGCCCACTCCCAAGAGATAGTGAGAGTGATCATGAAGAAGTTTTATATATAAGAATATAGGTTTAAATCATCTCTTAATTTACTTAATGTAGTTTACTCGATGTAATAAGTGTGGTTGATCCAACCTTGAAAGGATGGTATTTCTCATTTGAAAAAAAATTACCCTGTTTTAGCAAGTTAACCCATCTTACAAAAGCCCCCATTCAATCCAAGGGCAGCCTGGTTTGGATCAGGATACCCCGGCACGAAGACCGGCCCAAGCACTGCCATGAACAGTCATTTTCAGAGAAACTCTAGAGGGCAAGAAAATGCAAGTGGTGCTCAAAAATCATATTCATTTGATATCATTAAGGCCCTGGAAATGATCACTAACAGAATCCCAAAAAGTTTGGAAGTTCGTTGATGATTAATTTCAAATATTAACAAAGTATCATAACCCTTCACCAATTTTAGCCTGGTTCACTGTGTCTGCTCACCATCAGATTATGACAGATTTGGGGTTAGTTTTCAGTTAAAAAGCCATGTTCGGTAGAGATTGAAGCTTCCTTTTGTGTTATATTATAAAATAGGACCCTACAAATTCAGAACCCCATTAAAGTTGCATTCCTTACAACTGTACCTGTCAGTAATGGCAGCCTGAGAATAATGTTTCGGCAGTTGGATTCTCGCACCACAAAAACTAACGTGGAAACCCTACCAAAGTAAAGACACCAGAAGAGATGACAAAACCAAAGAAAAAACTGCAAATCTCTTAAGCAACTGAACTAATCAAGAGAATCAAAGAAGTGCCAAAGGCAAAGTGGCAAAAAAGAAACAACAAAAGTGCAGTGAAAGTTACCACAATTCATAATAAACACCAACTGGGTTGTCTGATTACTGAATTTTAAATTAAGTTTGATAAGATAAAAACCTTTTCCAATTGCAATAATTTGTAGAGAAATGGTTTGGATCAACCAATCATAGAGGAGATTTGCTGACTTTAATAATGGAATTGGACAGTGATAGAATTTGTTTGATCTGGGCACTGTAGCTAATTCCATGGAAGAGGCATCTTTCAATTGAACATATGCAAAGCCAAAGCCTATCAGATTGGCAAAAATGTGAGAGAATTTTTTTGTCAAGTGATGCATAACCCACTTAGGAAATTGAAGTGGTTTCAGAATAAATCAATTATCTCTTTGATGTGGGTATAAAAATATATGCTAAGAGATAAGAAAGTGATTTTACATAGAGAAGCACTTTTTTTAATAAAAATAAAAAATAAATATGGGCAAAAGGGATTCTTTTTCTAGTTTTGTTTGCCAATATATTTAGCTTGATTGATGGAGATTGGTGTTGCATAGGCATTTGCTAAAGGAAGAATGGCACCTTTATGCCTTTGAACTAAAATTAGGAAGAAAGTAGAAAAATTCAGCACCTATTTAAAGGTGAAAGTCCTTTTAAGTTGCCTTTTTTTTTATAACAAAAGGATAGATCCTGTGAATTAATTCCAGACAGAATCTTAACCATTAAGGAAAAGTAATGGCAGTTAATTTCATTATAAACATATTTTTTCATAAAAGGAAAATAGAAATTGCTTGAAAGTAGAAAATAAAATATCAAATTAGAAATAAAAAGAACATAAGATATTACTTTGTTCTGATTTTGTAAAGAAATGTTATATCTAAGACAGAGGTGTTTCTTTAATCAAATTCATCAATTATTAGTATTTAATTATAAATACAACATAACACCTCTCAAATGAAAGATGAAACCTAACAGAGCTCTAAAACTCGATAACTAAATGTGTTTTATCCAGAGTGAGCAAAAATGTGAGAGAGTGAATTAACCTATGTAAGGTGGCCTTCTTATACCAAAAGTTAAAAGTGAAGAGAAAATAATCTTCTCTATGCAATGACCAAACCACCCTTGTATGTTATCAAAAGGACTAAGTTAGGCTTTTATGCAATATTATCCAATTGCCCTCAAGATTGAGTCACATCTTTACCAGGAAAACAATGGGTGCTAAATTGGAGACAGAGAGTAATAAAGGTAAGTGGTTTTTGGCAAGTTGAAAGATGAGGTTATCGGTGGTCGTGTGTATGAATAAAATCATATGTGTATATTTTGGATACACAAAATAGATATATAAATAATTTATTATTATATAATTAAATAATTTTAAATTAAAAATAAAATAATATCTCATTATATAATAATATATTATTTATTTATCTTTTTTATATAACAAAAAATATACATATAACTTTGTTTTATGGGTACCAATGGGAATGGGGCCATTGTGTTGTGAAGGTGGAAGACCATCTTGTCTGTCACCTAAAACTCGAAGCCAGGGCACACAGCTTTGCCACAGGGCAGTATTTATTTATCAAAAAGCAGTTTTAATGCTTTGTTGACCTTAAATGCAGCACAACCCAACCATTGAATTTATGTTTGATTTGAGAATTGAGTGATTTATAAAAGAAAGTGCTTTTGTTGAAATTACTTTTTTAAAATAATAAATAAATAAATGAATAAATTATGGTGTTTTTTTCTGATTCAAAAGGTAAACATGTATGAAATGCTTCTTGTCTGATCAATGCAATGCAAGTGTTAGGTCTAAAAGATGCTCAAAATTAAGATAGAAAGTAAATTAATTAAAAATTAAATCCAAATAATTCAATACTTGAATCCCCATAAAATGATCCAAGTGCATATATATATATATATATATATATATATATATATATATATATATATATATATATATATATATATATATATATATATATATATACATATATATTATTAAAATTAACACGTCGACTGACTAAAAGTAGTGAGTCGATATGTTAATAGTCTGATAGGGTATGACCCCCTAAAACATAAGTCATATCATATATTTTAGTCTTTTTTATAGTCAATCTGACCTACAAGACTTATTATTATATATATTTTGATCTGATATGATCCACATACATAGTGGGTCATATTGAAACTGACACGACCTAACATTAGCTCTAAACTTAAGAAATACTCCAACCAAGTGAGCTATATTGAAAAGCTATTTATATAGATTTCTAATCAATTTTTTTTTTAAAATATAAATACTTTAGTCAATGATAGATAGGCACATGTTTCACCATTATCATTGAGTCTTGCTTTTATATATTACAAATAAATATAAAAATGAAACCATTATTTATAATATATTAGTTAAATATGTCTAAATGTAAAAGTTTGAATGGTGTATTTATTTTTTATTTTTCAAATGTTTGAATTAACTAACTATTTATTTAAAATAATATTAATTATATAAATAATGATACTCGATTATATAATAATATGTTAATATATTATATATATAATATATACATTATTTTATTGATTTATTGATTTATATTTATACACAACTAGTAATACAATTATTTTTATTATTAATAATATATTTATATTATTATGATATAATATTAAAATTTTGTTATAACAAAAATAAAAGGAGTACCAAAATGTTATACAAAATTTAGAAAGATCTGACTTCATGGATGCGCCCCTAATCAATTTTACTATTTTTAGAAATAATTTATTTTAGAAAAATATCATATAAATAATATTGGTGATGTTTGGTGGGGGCCAGACACAACCACAACACCTAAAAAAAAAATTCTAATATCATGATTTTATTTGTATTATTAAATCATACAGTAATTTATTCCACTATCTAGATGATTCATAATTTGATTAGATAAAAAATCAGATTTGATCTAATTATTAATCTTATTATATTGATATTATCAAAAAAAAATTATATTTTAAAATATATTATTAAAACTTGAATCCAAAATTTTATCTATTAACTTAGAATATTTATTTAATAATTAATTATATAAAATTGTATTTGTGTTTATGTTATGAAAAAATCAATATCTTGACTTTGGTTAGCATACGACGTCGTAATTACTGCAAGGACCGTCATTCTCTGGACTCCCTCACATAAGTTTCAAGATTGACTTTTTTAACGGTCAGTATTCAAATCATCATTGCCTGACTTCTCCTATCTTATAACCGTTTGTTGCCACGTACCATCAAATGGGGCCCTTTCTCTCAACTACTACCATCCAATAATAAACCGCCACGTAACCATCACGTCCCAGGAGAATTCCTTGTACTACTGTTGTTTGATTGGTTGCACCAATTTGTTTTTGTCGTTTCCACTTTATTTATTTTTCTCTCTTTGAGGCGCCCCCAATTAGGGTCTGATCCAAACGCCTCTTTACTTTCTCTTTCTATTGCCCAAAACCGTTTAAACTGTCGCAGTCTGTTTTCCTTCTGCCTCCGAGCATCTCCGCCGCCCATTATCCTTTCCAAATCTTAGCTTCACACTCCTCTTTCTTTGCTTTTATGTTCTATCATCTACTCCCACCTACTTCACTCTCTCTTATGATCCGCAAATTTTCTCTCGCCCCGATCCGATTCGTTTCTTATGGGATATCTTTCGTCGTAGATATTGCCGGAATTTCGTCTTCTCTCTAACGGTTTTTTATTCTTGGTTTCAAGCTTTTTGGCCGATCCATTGAATATCGGCCTTCGAAAATTTTGACCGATAATTTTTTTTCTTGAAAAATTAATTTTTATTTTATTTTTTTTTTAAAGAGGGTATATTAGATATCGACTGGGTTGTAATTTATTTATTTTTGTATGGATGAGAAGGACAAAAAGGTGAATAGAGTGCGTGCTGCCATGTCAGATACGGTTGCAGAGTGCGTGATTCAGTACATAAACGACCCCAAGGATCGAGACGCCGTTTCGTTGGTGTGCCGGCGGTGGTACGAGCTGGACGCAATTACACGTAAGCACATAACGATTGCGTTGTGCTACACGACCACACCGGAGAGGTTACGGCGTCGTTTCAGCCACTTAGAGTCGTTGAAATTGAAGGGGAAGCCAAGAGCGGCGATGTTTAATTTGATACCCGAGGATTGGGGCGGGTATGTGACACCGTGGGTTAATGAAATTGCTCAGTCGTTTAATTGTTTAAAGTCGCTTCACTTTCGGAGGATGATTGTGAGTGACTCGGATCTGGAAGTTTTGGCTACGGCTCGAGGGAGGAATCTTCAGGTTTTGAAGCTTGATAAGTGTTCTGGGTTCTCTACAGATGGGCTTCTCCATGTGACTCGCTCCTGCAGGTACTTCATCTTTGTTAAATAGGTTAATCTCTGCTATTTCACACGCGCGCACACACACACACACACATATTTATTTATTTTAACTTTTCCGTGAGTCAGAGCATTTGATGTTTAATGGTTACATATTTGTGTGGTAAAAAATGTGTTGTATTGAGAAAGACGTTAACATAATTTTAGTTTTTGATTTTGCCTGAAATAATGTTTTGTTGACCATTTGGAGCTGTCGTAACTTAAATCTTGTTCATGAGTTGTCTTTTCGTGGTTCCGATGAGTGAATGATGTTGCATTACATCATAGTTTTCTCCAAAAGTTAAATTAGTTCTTTCCTGATCTCAATCGTGGTAAGCAGTATTTACTTTGATTGAAATTTAACAACCCTTCATCTCTTTAGCTGTGTTTGTACTTTACTGCCTACTTTGGTTTTTCTTTCTGGTTGCTATAAGAATCATCGGATGAAAGAAATAATCTGTGAATGGATGACTTGCTTGATTGAAGAAGTTGTGAGTTTCTACAACCATGAACTGTGTAGTTAATATCTTTGTTTGGACAAACTTTTTGGATGAAAAACTAGTTGGCTATTTGTATTGATTAATCTGATTACCTGTATGTTTAGTTGACTTTTCAGTCGTCATTTCTATTGTTGGCTGGTTCAAGTTTGCATGTTATAAGACCTTCATCATCAAGAAAGTTTAAAATCCACTTTGAATCCTAGGTTTACTGTATCATTTGTGACATTTTCCTTTTATACTGTGATTGTAAAGTTGACGGGATACCCTGTAATGGATGAGAAAGTTCTGTTGCTACATGTAAGAGTATTGGATTCCCGAGTTCTTGTTGTTGTTGGTCTACCCTTAGGATCCATATAATGAAATTCTGGGTGTTAGCAATTTATGAGTGGTCTCATGCCTTTGGTAGAGATTTTTATTTGTAATGCCTTGTTTTTATTTGTAGAGGCTGATTGTGATAGCTGTACTTGTTATCTCATTGATTAGTGAAAGCTTTCATCTGTTAGATTCTAGAGGACAGACAAAGAAGAATTTAAAAACTTTTTATATGAAAAAATTGTTAGAATATATGGAAAATATAATTTTCATAAGAGTTAATTGGTATTCAAGTTTGATCATAGATGCCCAAACCAGGTTGATGTTAGTCACTAAAATTTGTTTATTCTGCATTTACATTGATAACAAAGGGAATGATATCTTTTGTAAGAGAAAATGATGTTAATCATTAGATATACTATTGAAGTGGAGTTGCCATAGTGGCAGTAAGGCTTGTCTTAATGAATTGAATGAAGAATACAGTAGTATGTCCTTTTTTCTTAAATAGTTATTGATCCTAACTTATAGTAGTTATAAGGTAGAGATTTTTAAGGTGGACTCTTGATTCCAGATCATACTTAACCTTACATCCATTTCTAAGAGCTGATTGAAATCACAGTGAAGGTCTGAGAACCACATAATTATTATTGAAATAGGATACTCAAACATTGACCGAAGATGAGCCAATTGAAGCCATAGTGAAGGATAATTAGTTACAACATGACAAATTTACAAGGAAGACTTGTCCCCAAGCTCTATATGAAGACTGCTGTATGGGTGGTATTACTAAATTTAACATTTTTCACTTAGGAACCTTTACTATTTTCAATTTTTTTAAGGTTATCTTGTATGTGTTCACTTCAGTGATTTCTTGACTCTGCTACATGATCTAAGCCTAGGGATTATAAGCTTTTCTGTTTATGTGGATTCTGTAGGATGTTATTATGGGCATACAGTAATAATGGAGTAATTTAAGTTGACTTATCTTGCTTACTATACTTCTTTTTCTTGAGTTGGTCCTGCGGATTGTTATGCAAGCTACAGCCTCAGATAGCTGACACTTATGTTTTTTAGAGGGGGAGACTTGGATGTATTCATGTTGTTTTTTTTTTGTTTTATGTCTCACAGGCAATTAAGAACCTTATTTTTGGAGGAGAGCTCAATAAGTGAGAGAGATGGTGCTTGGCTTCACGAACTTGCTTTAAATAACACAGTACTTGAGAAATTAAACTTCTACATGACAGAACTGGTCAAGGTCAACGTTGAAGACCTGAAACTCATAGCCAGAAATTGTCCGTCCTTAACATCTGTGAAAATAAATGACTGTGATCTCTTGCACCTTGTCAATTTCTTTCAAACTGCAACTGCTTTAGAGGAATTTTGTGGGGGCTCCTTCAATGTTCAACCAGCAGACACGTATTCTGCCCTGTCATTTCCCCCTAGGTTATGCTGTTTGGGTCTATCCTATTTGGGGAAACCTTATATGTTTTTGCTGTTCCCTTGTGCATCTGTGCTGAAAAAGTTGGACCTCCTCTACGCATTGCTGGACACTGAGGACCATTGTCTGTTAATTCAGAAATGTCTGAACTTAGAAGTTCTTGAGGTAGGATCACAAAATTGTTTCCCTGTTGTTTCACTATCACTATGTCTTTGTCTACTGGTTCAAAAAAGAAAAAAAAAAAGCCAAGACTTCACAAATACATACATGCATTTTTCTTTGTCTGTTGCTTACATTTGCCTTCATTTCATCTTCCTTGTTTTATAACGAGCTATATACAAGTCCCAAGTCATGCTGTCTGATAGGTCTTTTTGTTTTTGCTGTTTATATTCGAAATGTGCATCAACTTTTCAAAATATATATGTATATTTTAAATCACAGAGTAGACTGGTTCATGGGTGTCAATAATATAGCGGTAAGACATGTTTAGATATGTAATCCTATTGCCATTAGCTTCACTTTAGTTCTAAGAAAAATGGAGACTTCAGCTGATAGAACATTTTAATAAATTATTATCGATTGATTTAATGAAAAGGGAAACAACATCAGTTAAACAGGAATATTTTAATTTTTTAGGAATGTATTAGACTTTTTTTCCTGTTATGAGGAGTTGTCAAGTTCCTAATGGCAATTAATGGTCCAAAAGTTCACCAGTTAATCAGTTGGCCAAACATTTTTAGTAAATAGTGTTTCAGGCTTAGTCTGACATGGAAAAAGATCCAATTGGTGGCTCTACCTATTGTTCAGGTCCAGATTTTAAAACAATAAAGTGCATAAGTCACCATTCACCTGTTTATGGAACTCTCTAGTTTGTAATTGGTTTCTTGCATTCTTATTTTCTTTGATGCTGTTTTTAGAGGAATATTCGTTTTCGATAATTATATTTTGTTGACATTTCTCTCAAACTTTTCATACTCATGTCATTGGAATTAGAATGATATTCATTATACTAAATTGGTTCAAAGAAAATTAATGAAATTTTAGGGCAACATAAAATGTATTAATTCTGAAGAATTTTCCAGAAAACTAAGGGGACTAGCAACTTAAGATCATTTTTTCATCGATTTATTTTTCATGTTGGCAGACAAGGGAAGTAATTGGAGATAGAGGATTAGAAGTTCTTTCTCAGAATTGTAAGAAATTAAAGAGGCTTAGAATTGAGCGAGGGGCTGATGAGCAGGGAATGGAGGATGAAGAAGGTCTTGTTTCGCAAAGAGGTTTGACTCATCTGGCTCATGGCTGCCTAGAGCTGGAACACGTGGCAGTTTATGTATCAGATATCACAAATGCATCTCTTGTATGTATAGGTGATCACTTGAAAAACCTCTGTGATTTTCGCCTAGTTTTGCTTGACAGAGAAGAGAAGATAGCAGATTTGCCACTTGATAATGGAGTTCGAGCTCTGTTGAGGGGATGTGACAAGCTTCGAAGGTTTGCACTATATTTAAGACAGGGAGGTTTAACGGATGTGGGCCTCAGTTATATTGGGCAATACAGTTTAAACGTGAGATGGATGCTTTTGGGTTGTGTTGGGGAGTCTGATTTGGGGCTTATGCAGTTCTCGAGGGGATGCCCTAACTTGCAAAAACTGGAAATGAGAGGTTGTTCCTTCAGTGAGCGTGCCCTAGCTATTGCTGTGATGCAACTGACTTCGCTGAGGTACTTATGGGTGCAGGGGTATCGAGCATCCCAAAATGGTCGTGATCTTTTGGCAATGGTTCGCCCATTTTGGAACATCGAGTTAATTCCTCCTCGGCATATTCAAGAGGTTGATCAGGATGGACAACCAGCAGTGATTGAGCACCCAGCTCATATACTTGCATACTACTCCCTCGCTGGACAAAGGGCAGATTTTCCAGAGACAGTGCGCCCATTAGATCCAGAAGATTTACTTATCAGATAGAGCCAGCTGTATATACATCCTTTTTCAAAGTCTGTTGTTTTCATTTTAGTGCCACGCCCCATTTATAAATTCAAAAACGATTTTCATTTTTCGTCAGAGGGTTCAAATTTTTAGTTTTGATTTTGTTTTTAATGTTGTAGACTTTTGTTCCTTATATAAGTTTGTATTTTCATCTGTAATTTGAAAGCAGTTGCTACTGTCTTGTTCCTTTGTACAATTAGGTAGCTTAAATCTCTGTCTCAGTCCATGAGTGAATTGTATTAAAGTGAGCAACTTTTTTCTTACTTTTGTTATTTGGGGAAATGATGGGATGCTTTGAAGTCTTTAATAAATATGTAACATGTGATTTTACCTTGATTACATATTATTTTGGTACAGGTTTATATGGTTCATAATCAGTTTTATTCAGAGGCTGAATGATTGATGAGGTAGCCGATCCTCAGCATTCTCCTACTCTTAAACAGGTAACTTTACTAAACCAGACGACTGACTTCCCAAGTTCTCTTATGTTTCCCTTGAAGAAAAAACATTTACCTGTTGCTTTGCTATACACATATTTGCTAAACCAATCTTGATCAAATTGAGAATAAAGTGGCAAGAGTGCTTTCTTGTACAACTTGCTGGAAAGCTACACACACACACACACACACACACACATATATATATTCATATATTGTTTTGTATTTACCCATTTTATCTTTCAAGCTAATAAAAATAATCATGTTGATCATATTGCTTTCGGAATATTTAATGTTTTTCATTTGTGGATTGGAAAATTATAAATGCAAAGAGACGTGGGGTGGGCAGCATCTTATTTCATGGTAGTTGCTGCAGCAAAAAACAAAACAATGGCAACTACTAAAAAACAAAAACAGTAACACCATTTTCTGCAAACATGATTTCTTTATTTATTTCATTTCCCATTCACTTGATTGTGTCATTATCACATATATCAGGGTTAAGTTCTCTGCAGCAGAATTTCAGCGGAAGAGACTGCTTTCGAAATTGCAAGCTAGGTATCTTTCTTTTCTTTTCTTATAGACTTGGTGGCGTATGAAATTATAGCTAAGCACAGTTTTAGAGTTAAAAAGGAGGAATTTTGGAATTAGGAGGTCAAAGTTAGTCTCAAAAGGATAATTTGAATAACAAAAACTTGGGCTTTCAAATATTAAAGAAAGAATTCAAATTCTCCCGTAACAATATTTTAAAATTAAAATTTTAATTTATTTAACATGGTAATTATGGGGTGGTGGGTCTGATGTGGTCATTAGACCCATTGGGGTCACACCAAACCTGACTTGGGCCGAGCTGGCTTCAGGAAGGTTTTCTTTAAAGATTGAAAAAAAAAAAAAGAAAAACAAAAGCGCTAGATTTTGTAGCAAGAGCCATTTTATTTTGTTGCAAAGTGAACTTAAGAATCATCAGAAAAAAGGATGATGCTTCCAGGGACTAGGTGGTGGAACAGTTTGCCACAATTGACAATTGGGTTGGCCGAAAGAGAGATACCAATGAAAAGGCAAAGTTGGATTGGTATTAGAAGTATAGTAGTTGAATTATATATCGAAAATCTAATTTTATATATTATGCATTAAATATTATATCGTATCATATAATACAACTTTTAAGAAATAAAATAAAATAATTGATATATTATCATTTTGAAAAATATCATAAATACCTATAAAAATTTAAAATTTCTCATATTCACCTTTATTGTATTATCATTTTCTCTAAAAAGTGTATTAATTTATATCGATAATATGTATCATATCGTACTATATATCTATTAAATCATATTAATTACGATACACTTATAATTTATATCATTTTTCATTTGTATCGTATTGTATAGTATGATATTGATAACTATGATTAGAGATAAATAAATAAATAAATAAATAAGAAAATATAAAGTGCGTTTCTTTGTTTTCGAAATGAATCTATTTTCAAAACCACTAAAAACTAATACAAAATGTTTTGGGAGTGTTTTAAGAGTAACAAAAATTAAAAATGCATTTCAATTTAAGAAACCCATTTCTTTTCCTCATTATTTAATTGATTAAAACTCGATTTCATATTTTACTTTCTTTCATAATTTCAAATTCTCATTTTGATTTCATCTCCTTTCCGGTAACTAAAACTTCTCTTATTTCCGACATGTTAAAACTCATCTCCTCTTTATCTCCAGCTTCTCAAACTTCCGACAAACATTCAAAAAATTGGTTTTGTTAAGTTTGATATTTATAGTTTATTTGATTGTTGATTTATAAATACACACTTATTGTAACTAAACTATTGTTGTATTTTAAAGAAAGATAGGTTTTTATAATTTTTTATAAAATTTGGTATTTATAATTAAAAAAAACTTTTATATTTTTCATATTTATATTTATGTGTATCTCCATCTTATTGTTTCCTGTATTTTTTGAGAAAAAAACTATTTTAAACTGCTTTTTGCATTCTCACGTGGATACATATTCTAGGATGGTTGAAGCATGTGATGGTGCATTAAGAGGAATGCATACTCAGCTTTCCACTATATGATGGTGATGACCTCTTTGGTCAGCTTGGCCTTATTGGATGCATAAGGCTAAAGGATAGCCAAAAGGGCTTCTAACAGAATACATTTATATATGGAGCTTTCAGCGAAACAGTAGGTGGTGACTCAGCCAAGTAGACCAAATCATCCAATCACATAAACAAAGCAAAGCATTCCTTGTCTAAAGGCATAAGGTGCTTTAATATAACCTCTTGTAAGCTGCAACCACTCTCCAATACCTCATCGAGAAACCATTGTTTGGAAGAAAAGAAACTTGAGAGGCTACTTTGTCAGAGAGAAACTATTTCATGAATAGGAAGGGACTCCTTTTTGTGGAATTCAAGGGCAATGTACAGATTCAACACAATATTTATGTAACAAAAACACTACAACTGAAAATTACATTATACAAACAGATTCGGATTTTCACTTCTGGAGTACAGCAAAGCACAACTATCCATATATTAAAAGACTTCTCTATATTAAATTCAGAACACTGATTTTCGGGTTGAACTGAAGCCCATGATAAACAGTGGCATACAAAGTTTTTCCCTGAAGTTTGAGGCCATTTGAACCAATGTCAAAGGCAGACGGCACAAAAAGGTTATCACACGACGTATTAAATTCACTGCTCCTTTGTTTGAATCATTCCATTTGAGTCCAACTTCTGGCGAGTCAGAAGACTTCTGTTGCTGCAGAAGCACATCGGATAGATCAAAAGAACAAGGTTTTCGATTGTCTGATGAATTTGGATCAGCAAGATTGATGGTAGTAATGCCGTGGATGCTTGGTCTCCTCTTGTCTTTCCCTCCTGATAGCTGCCTTATAAAGTATTTCTGAGCATAGCTTGCCACTTGAGTAGGGGTCCTAGTGATTACAAAATGCCTGGAGATATTTCTCCAGTCTCCTTTACCATACTTAAGAAGTCCTTTCAAAAACAGCCTATAATTCATCATAAAGGAAACCAATGTCAAAAGCAACATCAACTTTTATTAAAATTTCTATTGCAGGCCTCAAAATATGATTATGTGAAAACAACAGCAAACTTGACAACTGGGAAACTCATCTGGCATGATGAATTTCTTCATGGAACCAAAACACATATATTGTGACACTCCTAGTAAATCCTACATTAGTAAAACACGAAAATGATATTAGGTTTGTGTGTACATCCCATATTGGTTGGAGATGTTAAAATATGATTGGTTAAACAGTTCAACTATCAAAACATATTTTGAGTTGCAAAATTAAAAACAAAACTATGATAAATTGTGTACTTAAAGTAGGCAATATTTTATTAGTGAGTCGCTCTATTAGTGCAGGTTGTCCTTAGCCTCTATTTGTATCTACAATTAACAAACATAGATACTGATTGAATGTGTTGGACAAATCATCAGAGAAACTAAGCACAAAGTTCAAAACCAATTCAGCTCAATATTTAACAACTCAAAGCAGTTCATATAGCAACTATCTAAAAAAGGCTTCAATATAAGCAACATTTTTTTATAATATCTTGAAGAGAAGTCACCTGTGCTCTTCTTCAGTCCAAGGCACACCCTTCTTCCTGTCTTGATCCAAGCTTTTCACCAATGGTCTCTTCTTATTAGCATCAAAATCACGTTCAGAAACAAACTCTAATGTGAAAGATGAGCCATAATAACGTGGAATTGGAACCTTTCCAGCTTCTATATTCTTCACATCTTCTTCCAATTCTTTGTACTGTTTAATGACATCAAGCACTGTCTTTCCTGGTATTAGAGCTGCCACTTTGATCCATCTATCCGGCGTGCCCTCATTGTAAATTGCAAGAGCACTCTCAAACCTCTTGTTCTCTTCTTTAGTCCAGCTTGTGCTGTGGCTTTCCTGAAGAATCCAACTTGAATCCAACATATATAATGCTGGATACAGAGTTCCCATATTAAGAAGTTTTATTTTGCCATGACAGAAGACCTGAATAACATAGAAGTTCATAATGAGTTTACGAATGATTAAAAACAAAGTAGATTAAGAATCATTTTACAGGCAATCAAGAAACATTTTTTTTTTTTGGTTAAAGGCATAAACTAAAAAACCTAAGAAAGACCCTCCTTTGAAGAATCATCGAGAATCTTGATATTAAAAGAAAATATCCAATCTTGTTCTTGGGTATGAGAGAGAAGAAAAAAAAAAAAAAAAAAAACCAAGATGAGACCTTTAAACTTGAAGAAGCAGAAAAGAAGTTGAACAATTAATTTTCATCTGAAAAGAAAGAACTTATACTACTTTGAACTGCAACTCTCAGCCATAAAGTGAAAAGAATAATCATGAAAGTCATAAAAAATAAAGATACGAAGAATTGAAGGACAGGAACAAGTTGGAAAGAAAAATAAAAAGCGGGAAATATTATAATTTGAGTTGGTTTATTTGAAGAGAAGAAAGAGAATAGAAGTATTAAGTGGAATGCATCTGATGGTGACTTAAGTGGAATGCATACTCAGCTTTCGACCATGTGATGGTGATGGAAGGCTTTGGTCAGGTTGGCCTTATTGGATGCATAAAGCTAAAGATGGCCAAAAGGGGTTCTAACAGAACCCTTATATATAAAGGATTAAGCAATCTCATACTGTTGAATTTTAGAAGGAGTGGGTGGTGAGTCACCCAATTTGGCCACATCATCCAATCTCATAAACAAAGCAAACTGTTCCATGTGTAAAGGCATAAGCTGCTTTAATATTACCTCTTGTAAGCTGCAACCATTCTCCAATACCTCATCAAGAAACAATTGCATATTCTTTCTGCTAAATCTGCTTTTATCAAACAGTTAAATCAATGAAGCAATTGATGATAAAGAATTACCAGATAAATACCATGCTTCAATAAATCATTGATGTTTATATCAATAACATGATTAATTTTCACCTTTCTGTGGAATTCAAGGGCAATGTACAGATTGAACACAATATTTATGTAACAAAACAACTAAGACAGTACACTAAAACTGAAATTTACATGATACAAACAGGGTTGGAATTTCAATTCTGGAGCACTGCAAACCACAACTATATATATATTAAATAACTTCTCTAAATTGGATTCAGAACACTGATTTCCGGGTTGAACTGAACCCCATGATAAGCAGTGCCATACAAACTTTTTCCCTGAAGTTTAAGGCCATTTGAACAAATGTCAAACGCAGATGGCACAAACAGGTTATCGTGAGATGTATCAAAAATCACTGCTCCATTGTTTGAATCATTCCATTCAGGTCCAGCTTTCAGCAAGCCAGAAGACTTCTGTTGCTGTGGAAGCTCATGGGATAGATTGAAGGAACAAGGTTTTCGATTGTCTGATAAATTTGGATCAGCAAGATTGACAGTAGTGATGTCATGGATGCTTGGTCTCCTCTTGTCTTTCCCTCCTGATAGCTGCCTTATGAAGTATTTCTGAGCATGGCTTGCCACTTGAGTAGGAGTCTTAGTGATTACAAAATGCCTGGAGATATTTCTCCAGTCCCCTTTACCATACTGAAGAAGCCCTTTTAAAAACAGCCTATAATATTCATCATGAAGAAAACCAATGTCAAGAGCAAGAGCAACATCAACTTTGATTACAATTCAAATTGCAAGCCTCAAAAGATGATTATGTGAGAAAACAATAACAAACTTGTGAATGGGAAACTAATCTGTCATGATGAATTTCTTCATGGAACCAAAACACAAATATATTGTGACACCCCTAGCAAATCCCATATCGGCTAAGAATGAGAGAAATGTTGGGTTTGTGTATGCATCTTACATCGTTTAAAAATGTTAAAATATGACTAGTTAATCAAGACATGCTTTCAGTTGTAGAGTCTATGTATTCAGAATAGATAATATCTTAATAGTGAATCAAATTATTGGATAAGATATGTCAAATATTAGTGGAATCCCTTAGCCTCTATTTGCATTTACAAATAACAAACATAGCTACTAATTGAATGTGTTGAATAAATCATCAGAGAAACTAAACACAAAGTTCAAAACCAATTCAGCTCAATGTTTAAGCAACTCAAAGCAGTTCATATAACAACTATCTTTAAAAAAAAAAAAAAAAGCTTCAATATAAGCAACGTTTTTTATAACATCTTGAAGAGAAGTCACCTGTGCTCTTCTTCAGTCCAAGGCACACCCTTCTTCCTCTCCTGATCCGAGCTTTTCACCAATGGTGTCTTCCTATCAGCATCAAAATCACGTTCAGAAACCAGCTCTAATGTGAAAGATGAGCCATAATAACCCGGAATTGGAAACTTTCCAGCTTCTATATCCTTCACATCTTCTTCCAATTCTTTGTACTGTTTCATAACATCAAGCACTGTCTTTCCCGGTATTAGAGCTGCAACTTTGAGCCATCTATCCGGCGTGCCATCACTGTAAATTGCAAGAGCACTCTCAAACCTCTTGTTCTCTTCTTTAGTCCAGCTTGTGCTCTGGCTTTCCTGAAGAAACCAACTTGAACCCGACATATATGATGCTGGATACAGAGTTTCCATATTAAGAAGTTTTATTTTGCGATGATAGAAGAAGTTAATACTTAGAAGTTCATAATGGGTTTACGAATGATTAAAAACGAAGCAGATTTAGAATCGTTGTACAGGGAATCAAGAACAATTTTTTGTTTTTTGGTTAAAGGCATAAACTAAAAAAAATCTAAAAACGACCCTCCTTTGAAGAAACGACGAGAATCTCGATAATACAAGAAAAAAATCCAATCTTGTTCTCGGGTATGAGAGAGACGAAAAAACAAAAATCCAACATGAGACCTTTAAACTTGAAGAAGCAGAAAAGAAGTTGAACAATTAATTTCCAAGAAAAAGATAGAATTTATTCTACTTTGAGCTGCAACTCTCAGCCATAAGCGAAGAGAATAAGCACGAAAGTCACATTAAGAAATCAAAATCCCAAGAATTGAAGGACAGCAACAAGTTGGAAAGAAAGATAAAAAGCGGAAAATATTATGATTTGAGTTGGTTTGTTTGAAGAGAAGAAAGAAAATAGAAGTAAAGATTATAGAGAAAGTGAGACCTCAGACATCCAAACAGAACGAAAACGAAAGGATTCTGAGTAAAGATTGTAGATTGAAGAAGAGTTGAAGAGGTGTAGAAAAAGGAGACTCGAGAGGTGTCTCCATTGGTATGGCTGCGTGGTTTGAGTCACGCACTTCTCAATATTCCCATATGCTTTTCAGAAAATATTTCACGTCAAATAATTTAATGAATTCAAGGCAAGCCAAACTTAAATATGGGATTATTCAGGTTTAACTCTATCTGGGGAAGTTGGGCTCGACCCTCTTCATCAAGGTTTTCAAAACTAGGTTGGTGATTAAATTTATTGTTTAACTAATTTACTATTTAATCTAATTTTAAATTATTATAAATCATATAAAATTTATTTAAAATAATTTTTTACAATTATCTATAATAATTAAATATATTTGTTATTATAATAATTTGAATTAAAATTAATTCAATTTAAGAAAGTTAAACTCGAGTTGAGTAACAAGTTTGAATTGATTATAATTGAAATGTGACTATGTATTCTATTTGAGAGTCGTAAAATTATAATTTGAATCTCAATTATGTATTATATTATATTATGTTTAATACTTAATTAAAAACTTAACATTTGAAATATTATATTAATTTTAACTAAATGGTTCATGAAAAGTGCTAAAATCAAGATTAATATTATTTTATTTTTAAAATGTTTCATTAATAATAGATCATATTAAACTCATATATACACATTTTAAATTTTGTATTGTATCTAAATTTTATAATTATATTTTTACAAGCATACTTTTTACTATTCATTATATTAATACCCATATAATCCTTATAATATTTTTTTCCATTCCCATATTTACTAATAAGGCTTACGGGTTATAATAATAACTTAGTTTTGCTTATTCAAGTTAAAAGATGTTAAAAAAGATTATAATTTGTGTCGTAATGTAATATCTTATTATTTAATTAACGTGAATTTATTCTCAATAAAACTATGTCTACATGATTGAATAATTTTAAATTAAAAATAAAATAATATTCAATCATACGATGATATATCATTTTGTACTAAAATCATACGCATAACATTACATATTTATTCTATACCCAGATGATGTGAACAAGAGTAATTATTTATTGTTGGTATCAACAAAGCGCCTGTAGCTCAGTGGATAGAGCGTCTGTTTCCTAAGCAGAAGGTCATAGGTTCGACCCCTATCTGGCGCGAAGCTTCACATGCTTTTTCATACTTTAACCACCCACGTGCTGTTGCTCCTTTTGCACTTCTTATATTTTATCACTCGCATCCTCGTTTATATTTTACACTCATAATCTCTACTCTAAACTCTCCACCTTCCACTTTTAAAGCCTCTATTAATTTGCTTTAGCACTTTGGAAGATCAAGAGGAGAAGGTATTAGTGATTCTTTGGGGCCCTTCCCATTCTCCACCACAAATGCCATCTTAAGCCTCCACGTTGTGTGCACTTCTAAATGACAATGCAAGAACCATACACCTGCCACCACAACCAATACAGCAATAAATCATGTCACAATCTCACATCGTTTGTGAATGATCTTTAGAATTCATTGTATAAGGTTTTGGTCTTCCTCTCTAAATATACATGTTTATAATGAATATGAGTGACTCGAGCTTATTCAAATTAGTGTATAATGTTAGTGAAGGATTATCAATGAAATAAATAATATCATTAAATCGGTGAATAGAATCATTTTGTAGGGAACTTGCTAAATAGAGATGACTTGTATATGCTAAATTTAGCTCTTTTCATAAACCTTTTATCTTAAAAGAGTTGAGAAGAAACGCCAAAAGTGGGAAATATTACAAGGATATCAGCCTAATTTGACAAAATGGGCAGAAGCTTGTATACTTCTTTTCCAAGACTATGAAGTAGGTGGAATTTCATTTTCCAGACAATGACTAATATGTTTGTATAAGTTAGATTACTTTCTTGAAATTGCTGTGGAACCTTGTGATAAGATCGCCAAGAGAATTATGAAAATGGAATAAACTTACTAGATTTACCTGGGTTATCTGCTCTGAATCTTATTGCTGTCCATCCAGCAGTTGGCACTCCAATGGTGTTCTTCTCTACAGGATCAACAAGATTAAAATTCTGTGGATCTTTATATGGATCAAAGTTTCCAAGTCCATTGCCAACCGCAAAGAAGTTTAATCCATGCAAATATGTTGGATGGTTCTCTGGGGCTATTAGACTTGTGCCTTGAAGCACTACTTGAATGGTTGAATTATATGCCACTCTGTAGAGCCTTGTGCCGGTCAAGGTCTGGAGATTAGCTGCTGTTAAGTTCCCTGTGTAATTATAGGGTATTGTTCGGGTTGCTGGGAAATCATTAGTGAAAACTCCACTTGTTATAGTAATGTGCCTGAAGAAGAGCTGTAGATGGCAATACAAAGCTGATATTATTAATGTCTGCCACTACTCTGGTACCATTAACACATGTTGCACATGGACTGACATCAACAGCCATAGCAAATAGCAGTGAATGATCCACAGTTTGTGGGACTTTTGCAGGGTAATCATTTGAATTAAGGCTTCGAAGATTATCTTTGAAAGCATTTGTTACTGCAGTGGCATTTAAAGCAGGAATGTCAGTGAAGGTGGTAGGCAAAAGGGCCACGGTTCCCTTGTAGCGCAAGAATGCAAAACCAGTGACATTGTTGACAGCAACAAGGGTGTCCATGAAAGGAGAGATGGTTATTAAGCATTTGCCATTGGCCTGATCAGATGTTAAAAGGGCATTTGTGGTTTGGCCTGGACCAATAAATATTGTTCCAGCTTTGAAAGGCTTAGTGTAGGATGCATCAAATTCAACAGTGGTAAGATCATGTCCAGCAATTTTGAAAAAGAGTTCATCATTTACTGCTGCATTGACAATCCTTAGCAAGTATGTCTTCCCACTTTCAACATGTAAAGTGAAACCTGCAAAATTAAAATCTGATTAAGACACAGAAATGGATCAATTCAATCTGGATATGATACCACTTGTTGATGGGGTATGCATGATTTGATACTAAATTATCAATTTCAGTCTATTCAAATCTATGAAAAGATGCTTATAATTTTGTTTATAACCTCTCCTTTTCTACTATGAATAGTAAAATCTTCAAAGACACCCCAAGTCAGTACACTGAGAAGGGCAATTTGCAACCGGTCCTGGATAGCCATTAATGGTGTGAGCATCTGATATATTTGGTGGCAAACCAGTCTGTGCAGCCTGGTTGACCACAGCTTCAACATCTGCTTTCCACCATTCACCGACAATTAAGACAACAAAATTACATTACGAACAGCAGCTGAAGACACTTTGATTTGTTGATATGCTTAATATGAACTTTGTGCTCACCTAAAACAACGATCTTTTCCTTATCAGGTTTAGGAAAAGCATAAGGAACACCTTTCTTAGGAAAAATAACAATTGCTCCATGTAATGTTGCTCTTAGCCAGGAAATATGTGCATGCCAGAGAAGTGTGCCTCTTTGTCCTATTAAGGTGAAATTGTACAAATAGTTTTGCCCTGGTTGTATTGGACGTTGGGTAACTTAAGCGGGTCCATCATACCAGCCGGTTCAAAGCTGCCTGACACCATGACGCATATTTCATACTTTTTAAGAAGATTTTAGGAATCATTCATTCATTATCAATGGCTAAATTGCATGATAAGCAACATAAATTCTTGTTAAAGTCAGTGTATAATATGTCTCTCCAGTGGATTGTAACATTATATTAAACTTGATTGGTGACCCTTATGAGCACATTATCACCTTCTCTTGCATACAGAGTTGGCCCTGGGAACTTCCCATTAACAATGACTAGAGACTTCGTTGAACAAAGTTTTGTGAAGTTTGCCATGACCACCTGTATAAATTTGACACTAATATGAGTATATTCACTCTCTTATTTAGCCTTTTCCATTCTAACAAGGGTCAACTTACATTTAAATTATAGTGAAGAACCATTGACTCGACAAATGCTGGAAAAATGGAAGTCACCGGCAGCATTGCCCAAAGCAAAGATGTCATCCCTCTCTATCTCTCTCTCCCTCTTTCTCTAGGTCTTTGAGAATAATTTAAGGCTATTTTAAACATCAATGCACGCCTGAGTATTTAAGTTTAAAATGAAGTCTTTGATGCCATGTCATTTTACTTTGTTAGGTGAATGGAAAATTTCAGGCTTGTACAAATTCTTCTAAGTTCTCTTGCTTGCTACACAAAGTAGTCAAATGTATGCATCTGGGAGTATGCTACCTGGCTATTCAGCCCTTGCTGCCATCTTCAGTTGACTGCGACCTCTATTTTGAAAGTTGAAACATCCCATCTCCTTGAAAATTGAAGGGTTTCACATATTTTCCATAGATCCTCCAGTATTCTACTTTGTTATAATTATCATTTTTTAAATCTTAATTAGCTATACCATTAAAATAACCAGCTGCCTTCTCAATGAAACACTGGTTGTAACTTAATAGTTAATCAATCCCTTGTGGAGGGAAAGCAGTATATGGTATCATTAATGTAGGCTTGCAAATGCAGCTAATCTTCCAGAATAGCACAAATATACATGGGAGATGACTGGATATAGTGGTGGTGGGCAGTGGTCTAATTCTATGTATTAATTGTATATGAGACTTAACTCTCTAGTGGAGAAATGGCTTTCATGGACTTTATAACTGGTCCTCTGCTCAGAAGCTTATAATACATATAAGATATGGGGTGTGTGGTAACATAGAAACATTTCTATCTATTTCAATTCCCACTTCTTTTTCACCTGGGGTTCTTCAAATCCCATATGTTTTTTGTCCAATACTTCACCTAAGTTAACCAAACTTTACATTATTAAAATTAGCCTAATTCTGTCTCTGTCTCTTTTCTGTACACCTGCTTGTAAACACACACATTTATCAAATTATATTAAGCTTAGTATGGCTTGGTATTCTAAATGTGATTCCTTTTGGGCTAGGAAGGAAAAGAGAAGCAAATATTAGTAGTACGTATAAAGAAGAAAGCCTAAAAGGGTGTCTGAAGTGGGATCTTTAACAGTGCAATGATTACCACTATCCAACCATCTCAACTGTAATTTGTCGGAACCAATCGCCTTCCTCAACTGGGTTTTTGCTAACTTAATTATCAAAGATGCTCTTTTGGCCTCGGCATGTTGTGTTGTGTACTATATTTTCTGGAGGAGTCCACAATATTCTCTTCTCATGTCATTATTGAGGTTCTTTTCCAGGATTTGGCATGTCAGATTGTAACATATTTGATTGGTTTTAACTTCTAAAAGTGACATAACAATCCCCAACAAGATTCATTTGAATTGAACTTGCTTTCCATAGCAAGATCTCATGAAGCTTATTTCCTTGATTATTTCTCTGGACTAAAGTGCTTAGTTCTTTTCCTATGAAAGGGGCACCTCAGAATAAACTGTTAAGGACTAGTTAAATTGTCTATTCTCTGAATAAATTCGCTAATTCAATTAAGACTAGTCAGGCTGGACTGGCAGGGAAAACAAAGTGTATCAATTACCTGCTACAGGGATTTCTATGATGCATCAGAATTGACAGTTGAGACAACATGGTTTGAAAACATTGAATGCGTTTTTCAGTTGGCATTATATATTAGTGTAGCTAACAATGAAAGATGCTGCAACTTTACAATTGAGACAGCACAACACAAAACATGCTCTTAAATCTTATTTGATGATGATGCTTCTATGGCACTGCCAATCCTGTTTATGCAAGATTTATAGAGAAATCCTAGATAATCTATAATACTTTCCTCGGAAGCCCCTTCTACAGGATCTATCTCAAATGACCAGTTAACTAGAGTTGAATCATCCCCATAATCTACAAGTTTTAATGAATTTACAGATCCATCTAAACCCACATTGCTTGCTTCCATTTTGTAAACGAAACTGTGCACTGATGAGTCCATGGAAACTAGCCTCTCCTTGATCCATGACCTTTCCCCATCATCTTGAGGGAACATGAATCCGGAGACAAGCCGAACATAGCCTGGAACTCCTTCTTCTCCAGCTAAGTCAGTGCACCTTTCAACCATTGGCATCCATTCTGGTAGTTTTTTGGTTTGAGAAACCATAATCCAAACTCTGCCAATAGGTGCATCAACAAGTCTACTAATTGATCCAACCCACTTGCCCCTTCTTGCTTGAAATGCCTAAGCCAGCAGTTAAAACTCAGTAAATCATAACTAAGCAATGTATTTAATTCATGGACAGTGCAAAGTGGGGAGAAAGATAACCTCATTTTCATATTACATAGACAAGGCAGAAAAATTACCATTTTCTGTCAATATCTTGCTTTGATCTGGGTAGTTCTATGACTCGATGATGTTTTCACCTGGCCAAATATGAAATCTTCAGCTAGTATTGGAGCTTACTTGTTTCTTCCATTTGCATAGCATACCACAAGGTGGCTTATTAAGTTAATAGTGAACTTTGGCATAGTTAATCGTGCAGGAATCTGAGGTAACGATGTAACTTTTGGCATGTTTCTTCCTCAGGAAGCCAAGGGAGGAGCTTACAAGAAGATAACTCCTTGGCATCTAGTCTTTGTTATTTATTTGTTAAGAGCACATTTTTTCAGGAAAAAGAAATGGTCAATTGAATATTAGTGACACCTGCTTGATTATTTATCTGATAACAAAGCAATTCCAAGTCCCTGGACAACTAGAATATTTGACGGCATATGAAGAAAAATAAGAAAATGAAAGCAGCACTTGAGCAGCTGCTCCAAGTGGAACCCCCTTGAGCCTTGAGGATCCATACAGAATTTCTTCAAAACGGATTATTTCATTCTTGGAGCCATAAGCGACTTGGGTTCTTTCATCAAGATTGTTGATCACCTTGTCTGGTACAGAGATATTGCCATCACTACTGTAACCTCCAGCTTTTTCAACCAAGAATCCCAAAGGAGCCACCTCAAACAATACCCTCAACTTAGCTTTTGAAGGTGGCGAAGTCACATTTGTGAAGATACCCTTCTCTTTTACAATAATGTGCACTCAACAAGTTAAAACAATGAGTAAATAAAAACCTGGAGAAAAAACTAAAGTTTGGATTAGTTGGGAAGACCTGGTTGACATCTGGCACCATTCCTCCTGTGTATCTCAGTGTGTATTTCTCTCTTACATAATAGTTTATCAGCTGTTGAGCAACAAAGAAAAGATGAAATAAGTTGATAAAAACTCCATTTCTGGGTAGAAAGAAACAACATTGTGCCTTGTTATTCTCAGGGTTATCAAAAGTTGCTCTCAAATTTCCGGGGGAGAAAAGTTTTCCTTCACCAAACTCTGTTGTCTATTTGACATGTTGCCATTTTCCTGAGCAGTGCATTGCAGAAACATTATTTTACAAGATACGTTGCGATTCAGGGCTCCAATACTTTTGATGAACATTTTTTAACAGATTTTATTGATGCAAGCAAACCTTCATCAAGAAGAAGGAACTCATGGCTGCCTGTAACATCCTCAAAAGCAAGAACATAAGTGGTACGAGGACCATAAATTCCCATGGCTGCAGCAACTTGATCTCTTCCTGTGACCCCAGTTAATTTATCTCCAGGCCACACCCCAAAGATGGTGCATACTGTAAAATTTGTGTCCACAATGCTAGATCCATCAGGAGGATCGAAAGCTGCACTGAATCCACCTGTTCAAGTTGTTCAATCTTGTTACTAACTTCAGTATTTGAATCACTAGAAAATTATAAAATATGCAAGACCTTCAACTGGCCCTCCCATGTCTTGCAGCTCAGGCACTTCTTCAGAGCAAGCATATTTTGCAGAAATGTGAGTAAGTCAAGGCCTATGCATCAAAACTCAGTTAGATTTCCATTATTTTCGTGCATTAAGTTTAAAGATTATCAATTCTGACCTCAAATAGAAGCTTGTTGGCAAGCATATCCACAGCAAGCTGCTCATCTCCAAAGGAATTGACACATGCTGTTCCTCCACAAGAAGCAGTTTTGACCTTAAAAGCAATGGTCCTCAATGCTTCTCCCATGCACATCATCAACCTAACGAGTCCCTTGTCTGGTGTTGATTTAGTGAGGAACTCCTCCTACAATCACAAACCTGTTAATAACAAGTGACCATGAAGCTAAGTGAAGCAATATTTTTCATATACATGGTGACTTACCAAGCTATCACCAATTGCGAGAATGTTTTTTATTCTTATCTTTGTTTCTATACGAGAGTTCCCTCTCCGTCAGGGTCAGGAATCTTAAATTTAAGTCGAAATTGTCATCTCTAACTATTTTACAGTTACTAATAGGGTTTGTGCATGGTTCATTTCGGTATGGTTTAATTTTTTGTTAAAACCAAATTGAAATAAGAGATTTTAAAAAATTTCAAATCATCTTATGTTTCAAATCAAATATAATTAAACTTAAAAAATAAAGTTGAATCTAATTTGGATTATGGTTGGATTATATTAAAAATCTTTTAATTTCAAATATTTCGTACTTAATAAATAACAATTGAATTATAGTTATCTAAGATATAAAATAAACATGTAAAATGAATATAAAATACATATACAATAAATATGAAGAAAATATAACAAAATATATATAAAAAAACAAGTGATACATCTCATTGTTTGTTAAAAAATTTAATTAAATATATTTTTATACATGTATTTAAAATGATTTATAGTTTGGTTCGATTTGTAAGCTTTTCAAATTATAACTTAAACAGTAATTTTTTTTTTATTTATCAATCCAAACCAAACTACTTTATAGATCAAATAATATTATTTCAAACAATTTGATCCAATTTTATAGTTTGAACTAAATTACGCACAAAATTTTGATAGTAATAAAGATTGATATTAATCCTAATTAAGTGTTAATATTAATATTAATTGTCACTTTAAAAAAAATCTAAATCTATTAATTTAGATTATTATTGGGTTTGGGCTTTTGAGGCTAGTGTTGGACTTGGGCTTTCATTTGAAGATTGAGAATTTTTTAGGTTATGCGTCAATCCAGATTGGGCTCCGGGTCACATTTTATAATTTTTATGGGCTTTCAGAAAAGTAAACTAGTTTAATGGGGTTTGCGAAATTAGGGGATTAACCCCAAAAAAAAAAATTGAAAAAGTTACCTCCAATTGGTCTGAAACAACTGAACTCTGCGCCTTCAAAGCTTCACCCACACTAATCAACCTTTTGATATTCGTTCATGGAGCTTGGAGTCTATTCTAGGGCTTTAGGCAGCAGCAAAGCGATCTGCTTTAGCCCTGTATCTACAACAACAAGAAGAAGAGATCACCGAAACCCCATGAACGCCACAAACTTTAATCTTCACCAGTTTCATCAACAAAAATTCTTAAATGCTTCAATTCTAACGTCCAAAACGTTTTCACCTAGAGAATATTCTCCAATAAAGGTTACTTATCTTTATTTATTGTTTCGACTATTCAAAACCGATTCTTTAGTATTAGTTCGAGACTTTGGGGGTGAAAGTTATCGAGTGAAGACTTTTTTTTCCCCCCTCTAACTGAAGAGGGAATAGAGATGTTTAATATTTTTGGGCGTGGGTTTGTATATATTCAATTTTTAAATGTGACTTTTTGTAAATTTTCAACTTCTTTGATGCATTTAGGTGATGAAAATGAGTCGAGATGATCCTCGCGAGTTTGAGCTTTCGAGTTTAACTGCATTGTCGCCATTGGATGGCCGATATTGGGGTAAAGTTAAGGACTTGGCTCCTTACATGAGTGAATACGGGCTTATCTACTTTCGGGTTCTAGTTGAGGTACTTCTCTTTTTATTGAATTATTTGATATTTCAAAAGACCAGCAGCCAATCCAGTTGTATGTTCAGGAAATATTATCGGATCTACTTGAATAAAACTGTTATTGCTTATGGATGAGAACTGTTTTTACTACTTGCATTTAACTATTCAACTTACTATTGTTTTTGTAAAGTTTAACTTGGTTAAAATATGGTTAGGACCTGAAACTAGTTGGATTAATTTGAGGCAAAATAATCAATGTATCATGATATGATTAATGATATAGGGCTTTTTCGGAGCAAAACATTGGTGGTTAAGAATTTTCTGACCATATGTTGTTTGTGCTGCCTATTGTTAATAGCTATAGTAACCATTGCCAAGATTCAGGTCTCATTTTCTTGTGGATATATATACATTTTTGTCTATTTTGAAGGGATTTTAAATTCGTATGCTTCCTGCTAGATCAAATGGCTGCTGAAGCTTTCACAAATTCCTGAAGTCACCGAGGTTCCAAACTTCAGTGAAGAAGCTCAGTCTTATTTACAAGGAGTGATTGACAGTTTTAGTATGGACGATGCCTTGGAAGTCAAAAACATTGAAAAGGTCACAAACCATGATGTGAAGGCAGTGGAATATTTCTTGAAGCAGAAATGTCAGTCCCAGCCAGAGATTGCTAAGGTTGAGGTTCTTCTCATCAGTTTCTTTAGATACTGAGATAATCTTTTTAACTAGAAATGGGTCATGTGCACTGCTTTACCTGTTCTGAAATCTTAGGATCATCTTAATTTCTTTCCGTCTTTCTCTTGTATTACAGGTTCTTGAGTTCTTTCATTTTGCTTGCACATCAGAGGACATAAACAATCTTGCCCATGCATTGATGCTGAAAGAATCAATAAACAAAGTCATGTTTCCAGTAATGGATCAATTGATAAAGGTGTTATGTAACATGGCTAAGGATAACGCACACATCCCCATGCTTTCTCGTACTCATGGTCAGGTAATAGAGTTATTACTTGCTTGTAGTTAGTCATTCAAAAGCAACATCGTAACAATTCAGAGAGGGCAATGATATTTATTCATGCCTTGATGTCTGAGAATTGTACTTGATGATTTACATCTGTATATGCATTCCATTGCACAAAGTTAGTGGCGTATTTTCAAAATTTATCTTGTTGTCTTTTTTTTTTTTTTTTTTTTTAATTTTGAACTTTTTAGTTTGTCCCAGTTGCTTTATAGTTTAGTTGCAGAAAAATTGACTATTCATGGCTAACCTGCAGACAGCTTCTCCAACAACTTTGGGAAAGGAAATGTCAGTTTTTGCTGTCAGGTTAAGCAGAGAAAGGAAGGAAATTTCTCAAGTTGAGATTATGGGGAAGTTTGCCGGTGCAGTTGGGAATTACAATGCTCATATTTCTGCATATCCTGATGCCAACTGGCCTCAAATTGCTGAAGAGTTTGTGAATTCTCTTGGACTAACTTTTAATCCCTATGTTACTCAGGTATTTTTATTTTTGGCACTTCTTTTTTTCCCTTCTAGTTCTAGAGCAATTTATTGCTTGCAAGATTAGAAGTCACTAGTTAAAAATATTTGCTTATTTGCAGATTGAGACTCATGACTACATGGCAAAACTTTTTTATGCTTTTATCAGATTCAACAATATATTGATCGACTTTGATAGAGATGTGTGGGGCTACATATCTTTAGCCTACTTTAAGCAGGTAAGCTTTGTGACAGAAGGGCTGGTTTTGGTGGATTTCTTCCCTTGTAAAGAAAAGTAAAAATTTTTCTTCTGAAATTTTGTGACAGATAACCAAGGCTGGTGAGATTGGATCTTCAACTATGCCTCACAAAGTTAATCCAATAGATTTTGAAAATAGTGAAGGTAATCTTGGCAAGGCTAATGAAGATCTATCATTTTTAAGCATGAAGTTGCCTATATCGCGATGGCAGGTGAGACTTTATTTATTTTTACTTCAACACAAATTTTCAGAGACTTCTTTCCATGGACTAGCTTGTGTTGTGGTTTTGAGGCCATTTATATCTTATGCTGGAAGTGGAAAATAACATACAGGGGTGACAGGGTTGAATATGCCAAAACATTGACAAACTGGCTGTTTTTCAAGTGATGCATGTATAGTTTATAAAAAGGAGTGCCTTATGTTTGGCAATATCAATTCTTTGTATTTGCAGCGAGACTTGACTGATTCAACTGTTTTGAGGAATATGGGTGGAGGATTGGGACATTCCCTTCTTGCCTATAAAAGTGCAATACAAGGAATAGGAAAACTTCAGGTATGCTGTATAAGACAAATGTTATTCTGATTGATCTGTTGGCACAAGCAGAGTTGGCACCTTGCCAATGAAGCAATCGAATTTAATGTATATATTGCTTTAACATTTTGAAAGAGATTTTAATGTTTTATTTGTGTTTTATGATTGTATTTTTAACACATCTTAGGTTAATGAAGCTCACTTGAGTGAAGACTTGAACCAGGCATGGGAGGTGCTTGCTGAACCAATACAGACTGTATGTATCCTATTCATCTTAGTAATATCTTGATTTCTCCAAGTTGTACAAACCTTAATGCTTTAATTGATTGTGTAGGATGCTAATATTGAACAAACATACAGGACCTGATCTTGTGACTTGGTTCTTGCTTTTGTAGTTTATAGATTCCTTTAGCCTTCCCTCTTTCCTAAGAAAATGTAATGTACTTAGTAGTGAGCAACTTCTAGCTGTTCATTGTAGCATCTAATGTGTTTGAATTTGGCTGTTTTGAGTGAGGATTTCCCATGTGAGGCAGATGCCTCTTTTGTATTCTTCATCGAATCTTTTGAAATGGCCCCATAATTCTTACTCTTGTGCTTATTTGTATGTAGGTTATGCGGAGATACAGTGTTCCAGAGCCCTATGAGAAGTTAAAAGAACTAACCAGGGGAAAAGCAGTTACTAAAGAAAGCATAAGAGAGTTCATCTTGGGCTTGGAATTGCCTGAAGAAGCAAAGGCTAATCTTCTCAACTTAACACCCCACGCTTATGTTGGAGCAGCTGTTGATTTGGCTAGAAATGTGGATGCAGCTGTGAATTTGGTGAATGGGACTAAGGTTTTAGAGCCTTGCTCTTAAAAAAAAATCTCACAAGACAATATAATTTCCTGACTACAGTTGTTACTTTACCAGATCAGGCTTTAAGGTGAAATGTTACTCTCATTGGGAAGGCAAAAATGACCGCATACTGAAGCTTTTTGAAGGTTTGCGATTGTAATTGGAATCTAGTAATAATTCAAACAGATGGTTGAAAATTTTAAAGCAATATATATGCCTCTGATATACTGTTATTTGCTAGAAGTTTATTGTCTTGTTATCCATTTTACTTTCTGCATGGAAGATCAAATCACCACTGGTTGTATAAGTTTCATCAAAGATATGGAGATGGAGTGTAGGGATGGATTTAAGCCGATTTGAGCTTGAGCCTGAACTCGTTGAGTTTGGCTCGCTTGAGAGGAGTCAAGTTTTACATTTAGTTTAGCATTATAGTTTAAAAAAATAATTAAAACGATATTATTTTAATACATATAGGTTAAAATAATATCATTTTAGTTGATTTATATTAAAATTTTTTAAATTTTTGACAAATTGAATTATTCTAAAACTTGAACTTGAAAATATTCAACTCTTAAGTTTAAATTTGAACTTAAGTTTGTTTGAATCAAATTTATTTTGAATTTTTTTGAATCAAATTTATTTTTCAGTTTGAATAAGTTTGATTTGAATGTTATTATGCAAAAATTCGGTTACATCAACTTAAAAGAAAAATATGGTATTGGTGGAGAACAGAGTTGAAGCCATATGGGCCCTTTCTGAAATTAAAGCAAATGTCAGGGCGGAGTGAATTTCAACCCCTTGTATTGACGAGTTTCCTCCAGATACTTTATATTAATTTATATTTTACGCATAGCCCAATTGCCTAATCAATTTGGATATAAAAAAGGCCTGCCAAAAGAATTATTCCTATCTGAATATTATTGTAATTTCAAAATGATATTTGTTTATTATGAAAAAAACAAATATTTCTTTTAGATTATTAGAATTAACAGGACCAAATAGGGTTATATATTTTTCTCCTAAATTTATAAAACTAATCATTTTTATTTAAGTTTAAACTTTTAAAATATCATATTTTTTTTTTTAAATTTTCTCTTTCTCTTTTATGATACCATCTCTGAATGAAGACTTCATCTTCGTCCAATGATAAATATGAATTTTCATTAGGAGATAACATCAAAAAAGAGAAAAGAGAGAGAAACAGATTAAAGATGACACTAGAAAATGAAGAGAGAAAACAAAGAATCTTAAGAAAAAATATAATATTTAGGAGAATTATTAATTTTTTTAAATTTAGGGAGAAAATAAATAATATTTTATTATTTTTATATATTATTAGTTAAATAATAATTTCATTCTTAAAATTTGACTTAATTGATTCGGTTAATTTTAATTATTATAGATAAATGTTTGAGTTTTTAATAATTAATGGGTATACATAGAATGCAACAAAACATCGGGTGGGAAAAAGGGTTTTGGACATTTTGCTGACGTTAAGGGAAGTTGCCCTGTTTCTGATTAGGCCGCTTGTGCCACATCACCATCCACTGTACAAAAATGAAGCTTCCTGTAGGAGATAGACACAATAGGCAGCTTCTCTTTTGCCTTGGAGAATTCTAGTACGACAAATTTTTTTTTTTGCAACGCTCTTCCTTGTATCCTTAACATGTTCATCTGTGTAAGTTTGTTCGTGCAGATTTTAGCTTATAAGAGAAAGAGATCTACCTTATAGATCACTTCGAAATCTTGTCGACCCAGTTCACAGTCTTTGTTCAACTCCATAAAACTGGCCGATTAAGGTTGGTTAGAGTTCAAAGATATGAACTTTTTCCAAAAGAAGTTGAGATGATCTGCTGCTGGCTCTTAGCATGGTAGATTAAAACACTGGTAAGTTTTAATTTTATGTTAAGTATCTTTTAGATTTTGGTAACTTGCTGAATTGAGCTGGTAATTGCTGCTTAGATTGAAAGAATGTCAGCTTATGGTCATGAAATGGAGCGGGAGTACTCCATCCGGAGTCTCGAGAGTAGAGGAGGCTCTGGTAAGTTAAAATAAAACTATGTCCTTTTTAGTACATATTTCATTATGTGATTGAATAATTGTAAATTAAATATAAAATATTCATATCACATGATTGACACATCATTCGCATTCTCAATTGTGTATACGTATAACATAGTTGGGTAAGTTATGTCACTTTTTAACTTCAAAATTGTGAAACGGTATGTTATTTTATAAGTACTTGCACTGATATTCGCTTCTATACGAAATAGATCAAGTGCTTCATTTGCTAGATCATTAAGAGGAATAACAAGTGTAAATAGCTGAATTTTCAAAAGCTATAGCCATATGAAATCATATTATTTTCAGGGAAGTTATATATTGTGGCATTGAAGATGTGTTTGCGTGGGTTCAACCGGTTCAAGTTCTAAATTAAAATACTAGGCTATTAGAAGAAGGATGATCTATATGTTTGCACATTTGGGCCACTTTTTGCGCCATGCCATCAGCGGAAAGTTTTCAGCTAATCTGCAGTTGTAAACTTATGATTATATCATGTTTGTAGTTTTTCATTTTCCCCCTAATTCTGGTGGAATATTGATACTGTTTTTTTTCCCTTGAGAACAGAATTGGGAAGCCGATATGCAGTTGAGTCAGGGTTCTATATGACATCTTTTGCTGCAACAATCTTCATTGGTGGTCTTGTAACTGTTGGGATTTTGTTGGTAACCTTGCTGATTGCATTGGCGGTAATGTTGCAATCCTGTCAAAGTAGCAGGGCTGGAGTTGTTGAAATTGCTAAAGCAAGTGATGATTACAGTTACTGCAAAATGTATGCTCTACATGCAGAACTTAACAGCTTGGAGGTAGAAGCTGATTACTTCCCTTCAGTTTGTAGGGTTCTTGCTATTCAATATCTCAAAGCTGGACTATATACTAGAGATCTAAATTTTACAATGTGGATGATTGAAAGTTATTTCAGTACTCTTTCACCAACTCCTGATGGTCTAGATGTGGTTCTGTTAGACATAGATTACGTTGTTGCTCCAAGTCCTCAATGCACCAAGCTGTTAATGGATGGGTAATTTCTCTCAACTTTAACATGTCCCATCTTAGTTAGAGTTTGGTTTTCCTGAATTTCTTGTCTAGTAAAGTTAAGGAATTTCCTGGAAGACCAATTGTTTCTCCGTATGTGAAGTTTGTAGTTTTTTTTTTTAAAGAAAAAAAAACTCTGAAATTTAGAATTTTCTTTCTTTGATGTACTCAAACACTAGCAGACTAGCTTCATTATTTGTTCCTTGTTTTGTTTAATGTTGAAGAACATAAAATCTTTTGATAAATGTTGGGAAATCAAGCAATGGTGTTGGCATCCTGTTGTGCATCTTCTTAGTAAGTCATGTTGAAGCATACTTGCCTTCCAAACTATGTTCTTGTTCTTGTTATTGATATAAGTCACTTACAAGACATAATTCTGCTATGACACAGAATTGATCCATGTGGTAATGTTGATGATATTAAAGAGGCCAATCATCTAAAGCAAATGCTTACTCTGAAATTATTCTTGTCACTTCAAGCTAGTGGATGGCCTGTGATTCTGATATCCAGAAAACCTGAAGGACAACGAAATGCCACCACAGAGCTCCTTATTTCTGCAGGATACGGAGACTGGGCTTCATTGATTATGAGGTAATGATATATCATTCATTTTTTTCCTTAGTCATCATTGATTGCATTTCTCTCCATTGTGGGTGAATCAAATTGAGCTTTTGCATTTGCCTATGGAGTTTGATTAAAATGTTAGCATTCCTGCAGGGTAGATGATGAAATGCAAATGGATAGCCGCGGATACATATCTAGACAAAGGACAATACTACAGGAAGGTGGCTTCCGCATAACTTGTTTGATTAGCTGCCAAATGGATGCTTTAATGGGTCCAAATCTAGGCAAGCGTGTCTTCAAGCTTCCAAATCCTTTATATTATGATTTTCAGCGTCTCACTGAAAGAAAGAAGCTAGCATAATAGATAATGTTGAAACTAGGCTTTCCCACTATGATTTCTTCTGTTTATCCATCGTTCGTTATTTGAAGATCTTCCATTTTATTTGTGAACCCTGCTAATCATTATGTTTTGAATTCCTGGAGAGTTCAATTGTGTGTGTTTGTGTGTATATATATATATATATATATAAATATAAATATGCTAATATTAAGTTTCCTTCTGGAGTGGACTACAGTAGAATTTTTTTTATAGTAACAAGAAACTCCATCCAAGCTGGACCATCCCATTAGAGCCAAATGCATGACAGGACAAGCATCCAAATATCTCAATTCAAACAAAATCTACTTTTTTATGAGCCATTTGACATACCTATATATACCTCTCCCAGTCTTCTTCGCTGGCACCCGATCTCATTTCATATGACTAGTGTCAACCGCCTTACACCAAATCTTCCATTGTTCCTTTGTGGAATCCCAGTGATTCTTTTGTTGTATACTATCATACTTCATACCATTCTTGTCTTGGAATAATTCAACTATATTTTTTCTTCAATAAAACTATATATACAATTTTACGTACAAATAATGTTATATCATCATATGATTCAATTTTATTTTATCTCTAAGTTAAAATTACTAAATCACATGATAACATATCATTGTTTATATATATAATACCATTCTTCCTTCGCACCTCCTTAATAAGGAAGATCTTATACACTAATGAGGGAGTGTTATGTAAAAAGGGTAATTGATAGTTTTCTTCGTATGCCTCTACAAGACAGGTGTGGTATCAAGAATGTCAATATTGAAAGACTGTTGCTGATGCAAGTGATGTAGAAAAGGCAAAGTCAGCAAGTTGATCAGTAGCATCAATGTGTTCCAAATGCATAGCTCTTTGTTTTGAATTTGAGCGTGCACAAAGTGAAAATCCACTTTGATATGCTTTGTTTTGCTATGAAAAAAAGGATTATTGCAAAGATAAATTATCCCAACATTGTCGCCATTGATTACTAGAGGCGTAGCATGTGATAGACGGAGCTCATAAAGCAAAATGTGAACCCAATTGACCTCACCGACAATAGCATCAACAACAACATGATACTCAATTTCAAAAAGCTATTGGGTAATTGTTCTTTGTTTAATATTTTTAACAATTATAATTTAAAGTAACAGGGAAAAATTATGAATTAAAAAATAAAAAAGTAAAAAAAAATTATATTAAATAATTAGTTTATTTTTTTATTTATTTAACGAAATTTACTAATTAAAATTTGACGAAAAAGGGAGAAATTAGTGTTAAAATGTAAATAATCCCGTAATTTAATTTGACTAGGTTGGCTAAAAGAGAGAAAGTGGAGACAAAATGTTTACAGCGAAGAAGATATTTTGACGTTCGTTTATTTTCAATTGTATCTCACTCTCTCTCGTCATTATCACTAATCCATTTCTTTGCCTGGCAAAAGCGTCCCAAAACCACGCTCTTCCTTCCCATTTCTCTTACTTTTCTCCTTCAAACCCCTTTCCAAGTTTGGCTCCCCATCTGGGTTTTTCTTTTTTTTTTATTTTTCACAATTTCTTTGTTTGGATTATTTCTGAGATCGAAGCTTTCTTCAAGGTATGTTTCTTTGATTTGACCAAACGAATCTACCTGCTTTGTATTTTCTTAAGTTTGTTTTGACATGAGTAGATAAAAATTTGCTCTGCCTTATCAGTTTCTTTATTTGCAACAAGTTTCAGATCGGTTACTAATTGGATTTGGTGTTTAAAATTTCAATTTTTTTGGTCAACTTAGATTTTGAGGGAGACACAGAACAGTCAGATCTAAAGAATTATTTATAGTAGCTATGTCTTTTACTGGTACACAACAGAAGTGCAAGGTTTGCGAGAAGACAGTGTATCCAGTTGAGCAGTTATCGGCAGATGGGGCTGTTTACCATAAATCTTGCTTCAAGTGTTCACATTGCAAAGGGACATTGAAGGTACTATTTTTTTTTTTTTTATGTATATTTCTGGTTATTTTGCTGTTCCTTTAGTTGATCTTTTTAATGAAAAGTAAAAAATTATTAAGCTAAGGTTGGTTTATGTAATGGAAGGGTGTTGGCTTATTTTGAAAGATTAATTTTTCGGGTTTACGTCCCAATAGCCTTAATGATGTTTCAGTCGGTTAATGGTTTTTGAACCCTGATTTAATCAATTTGATGTGTTCCACGCCTGTAGATTTTGTTGATTGTATGATTTATTTATTATTATATAGCTTTGTGTTTATTAAGGTGGGAAATTTGAATGTTGTCAGCTGAGCAATTACTCCTCCATGGAAGGTGTACTTTACTGTAAGCCTCATTTTGAGCAGCTGTTCAAAGAGACGGGTAGTTTCAACAAGAATTTTCAGTCACGTATGTATCTTGCTTTCCAGATGAAGAATCTCATTTTGTTATTTGTTGACAGTTCAGTTTTACCTGTTTAATTAGCTATCGGTTTTATTGTTGACAGCTGCAAAGTCAGCTGAGAAGTTAAGTCCTGAACTGGTAAATCTTCCTGCGGTATTGAACATATGTGAAATTTGGTTAAAATGTATCTTTAGAAAAAAGATTATAATTAAAAATGTAAATCATGTTAAAATATGCCATATGTTTCTCGAGGTCTTTCTAATTCCCAATAGTCTGTTGATTTCAGACAAGGTCACCTAGCAAAGCTGCCAGCATGTTCTCTGGGACACAAGAAAAATGTGCTACTTGTGGAAAAACGGTCTATCCACTGGAAAAGGTAGGTTCCCAGGATTTTAAAAGTCAGCAAATTGTAATAGTCTGTGTAGAAAGTTTCTCCTATTACAGAGCCTGTGTACTGAACGTAGGTGTTGTTCTATACTTATGAATTCCTTGTTTCAAATTGAGGTACTCAAGTGTTGGCCTGATACAACCTTTGTGTTTGTTAATTTGTCTACATTAGTTTTATGTTATGAAAAGAAGTCATTGAAGTTCATTAGGAGAATATATATATATATATATGGAAAAACTGTTGGGCAGCAAACAAGCAATCCGGAAAGTGTTTACTTAGTTTTAAGTAGATGTATGTCACAGGGGTCTCTAGGCCTTATTAGTTGTAACTTCGAAGCAAAATGCTAATAATTTGTTGGGATCAGATTGTTCTGCTAATATATATGGTAATGTGTAGTCACAGATATTAAGACATTCAATAATATTTTGAAATTCTTGTTTGTACATATACCTTCAAAGCTTAGGTTTTTAATATGGATTTCCTGTGTCATAAATCATCAGGTAGCGGTGGAGAACCAAGCCTATCACAAGACATGTTTTAAGTGCTCTCATGGTGGCTGTTCCTTAAGCCCATCAAATTATGCAGCCCTTGAGGGTATTTTGTATTGTAAACACCACTTTTCTCAGCTGTTCAAGGAGAAAGGTAGCTACAACCATCTTATCAAGTCTGCATCAATGAAGCGTGCCGCAGCCTCAGTTCCAGAAGCTTGAACTCACAACTGATTTCTACTATCTATTTCGTGTGGCTTTGTTCTGTTTGTCAGTGTGCTTTCCTTTTGATTCCTCTGATTATTGTTGAGGGGAACTAATAAACCTATGGTTCCTCGATTGGTTTGTGCTCATCTGTGTTGGGCATTTTGTTGCGATAATGGTTACAGGATTGTGCATTCTTCCAGTTATGAAAATGACCATTTGCAGGGCTTGATCTTAAAATAAATATTATCAGACTTTGGTGCTTTTGTTTTCAGTTTGTACAATTCAACATAAACTGGAAAATCTCTATTCTCATCTCTTGTTTTCTCTTTTCTGGCATAGTTATTGCTTTGTCAGAAATTATGGTTTTTTGAAAGCTTCTAATTTCATCAATGAGATGACAATTAAATGATGTTTCAGGAAGTGGGCTTTATGGATCATTTAATTTCAATTGTGATTCCCTATAGATAATATTTAGTGAAAATTCACAGCAGCCTTTGAACTCGATTTTTACAAACTGCTGAATCGAAAATAATTCCACTATTCCTCGACTTCGACTGAGTTCAGAAATGTCGAAATAGGTTTCAGCTCACCATGACCGTCTCTTTCAGGAAGCTCTCTCTATCTCCCCGCAAGCGTTTCTTTCGCGAAAAACATGTAACTTTATTTCTGTTTTAAAATTTTAGGTTAATAAATCCGATACTACACAGTGAAAATAATGAACTACACACCGCCGGAAGACGCCGCCGTCTCTATCAAATCAATTTTATACACTCTTCTCGACGTTGAAACGGCATTGGACAGTAAAACCTCATAAATGTGACCCTAGCGCTTGGTTTTCTAATCTCTTCTCGGTCTTCAAATCACGAGTCTCTAACATGGATCCACGAATACATTTCAGTTACTGTTGAGTCACTTTTTCATGCTATTGCGAACGAGTACGGCACCATTTTAGCTGGGTTGTTGCCGGAAGTGGTGCCGCTTTTGAAGGAGAGGATTAAAGAGAGTTCAATTGATATAGACAATGACACTGATCAAGTAACCGCCGCTTCGGCTATGGTTCCAATTGTTCATGCGATTTCGGCGGCTTAACGGTTCCGGTGGTTTGTTACTCAGGTTTGAAAAGTTAGAAAAAGCTTCAAAAATCTGAGTTGTATTTAAATATAATATCTGAAAGTAGTATTATAATTGAAAGACCATCGGAGATAGATAAAACACTTTATATATTACATTTTCTGATATTATTCTAGTTTTTAAAGAATTTTAACTGGAAACTGTTTTTGGAAACATTTTAACTTGTTTTCATGAAGTTTATTGTGTTTAAATTCTATAGTAAACTGGCTAGTTGTAAAATTTATTGTCCAGTTCAGATTTTTCGTTATTTTAAGAGAGGTTGTGATAATGTTTGTAGGTTGAGCATATCCTGATTTGGGCAAGTACTGCAACTTGCTAATTCCTTGTGCATTGGCTGCGCTTGACCACTGGTCACCGGAGGTCAAAGTATGTGCTTTGATTAATATATCATATGATATGACTGCTGTAATCATTTGCAAATTGTTGGATGATACTCTTTTTCAAAAAAATTTCAGGCGCAGGGTATGGTTGTGCTTATACATCTTGCAGAAAATGTGAATGTTGTGGGTCTTAGTTTGTATGAAGATGTGATTCTTGATGCTTGCTGTCAGAATATTTCTTCCGCTGATGAGATATGGCACCTTGTTGTGGAGATGTCAGTTCTTCTTGTGACTAGTACACAGAGAAGTAACTGCAATAGCTCGTGGTATTCTTGTAATCTTTGTTTTACTTTTCATAAGTTTTTAACTGCATATCCTGATTTTGTAGCTTCTAATCATAGGGATTGATAACCAGTTGGGATCACAAATGGATGCACATTTGTGACCTCTTTTCAGGGTCAAGAATGCTTCTTATGGTTCATTATGGTTACAATCTTTTGGGTGACATGAGTTTACACAGTTCTAAATTATGTGTTTCACCAGAAAATTTAGTAAATTTACATGCTGTGACTGGCTAAAAGTGCATCAGATCTCTTCTGGGCCTTAGATCTTTTTAGTTTTTATTTTTAGATCAGAAAGGAGCTTGTAGATAGGCTAGGTTTGAAAGGATATTGAACGAGATGCTTCAGTCACTTGGAGCGGTAGCCAAGAAATAAAGGAGCCACGTCTTGCATGGCCCAAAGATATTGAACCTCTTTTCGGTGGTCTTAGCCTTGTTTTATTAGCTCATTTTGGTCGCATACTTCCACTTTTCTTCAAATGGATGCATGCTGATGATGATGAAACTTTGTCACTGGTGAGAACTAGCATCTTCTAATTCAAGTAGTATTCATTTTTCTCTCTTTCTTTTTCAACAATTTGAGGTTTAAAAAGTCGTGAAACTTCTAATTTTACATTGTAAAATAATGGTGCATCCTGATGCACTCTGTGTGCGATGAATACCTGTGTCAGTAATCTGTTTCTTCTCTTGTTTAGACAACTCTTCTACAACCACTATCCAGACCAACCTGCAAGTACTCATTCTACCAGCAAATACTCTTCCCCCACAAACACAACAATCCACCATAAAGTCAACAGACCAATCGAACAGTAACAGAATAATTATATTAATTCAAATAAGCAAGTCCAACACTTTCAGTTCACCAGTAAAAGTCAATCGGAAATAAACAGTAAACAAAAGAAAATGTTCTGGCAATGTACGTGCCAAATCCTCCCAGGCCATAGCGCCTAAAATCCCAGATTTCCCTACTTAATTTCCTCAAAACTGCATTTCTCTTTCCTCCTCCCTTCTACATGCTGTCAATCCAATCACATTTGCCTTCCATTTTCCAGCCCCCATGTGTGCCAATCCTTTGCCTTCTTTTCTAATTGACTCCACCTCACCTTGTAGTAAATTTCCACTGCTGCTCCTATTCCTTCGGTATACTTTGATGATAGGTGGTCTAACAGTCTTCTAATTAATGAACTCCAAGATCAAGCATCAAACTTTTAACATTGGTAACAGTATCTTACATTTGAAATAGCTGTTGTTATTGTCTTGATGTATGAATATATAGCTTTTAAGTTTAGCTTTTTGCTCTGCAAAGACTATAATTCTGAATTGTACTTCCTAAAGGAATATGATAGAATTTTTCTTTGGCGTTCTGCTTTTTGGTTTGTTTCTAAACATGTAAAGATTTAAAAGCTTTTTCTATTGAATAACATCTACTTTTGACTGAACCTGTGATCAGTATTGTTAGACACATTTGGTGCGATGAGAATCTAATTATTTGTGCTCTTATCGAACATCTTTTTACTGCAGCAAATTCACGAATTTTGGCTGCCACTAATGTAATTGGTACTTTTTATTGAGTGTATTAAATTAATTTCTGAATTTATTGGGCAGGTTCTCAAAGGGCTTCAAACTACAGTAAAATTAACGTGCATAGGGAACTCACCATATGTTGACGGGTAATTAAGTTATCCCCTCATCTAGGAGTTTGATGAATTTTAGATTCTGCTTGATCATAATTAGAATGCATCATCATATACACATCATTTGAGGAAGTGAAATGGTAAATTAGTACGATATTTTAATTGTTAAAACAATTAAATCAAAATATGTGTGGGGAACTCTGAGATTCAAAACTGCTGCTGCTTAGACAATTGTTTAGGGCATTGCTGAAAATCAACAAAAGAATTGATTCTTTTTAAATGCTGAAAACTTTTGTTCATTTCTTAATTTTGTCATTGCTCTTTTTCAGGCTCTATTGGATTTTTTGGGTCCTGCAAACTAGTTCCATGAAAGATGTTTTGTATATAGGCAATTCATTGATCAGTTTTTTAACACGAAGACCTACAATTGGCTTAAATTTCTGCAGGGAGCCACTTCTCTTTTCTCATTTCAAAACATATATGTGTCATCCTCCTACAACCAATTTGTTAAACAATTCTTGAACCGAGTTTCGAGAATCTTCCACTTTCCCAGCTTGTGACTGTAGTTCTAAGCATTTTATTTTTATTATATTGGCATCCAATTTTCGGACTCTCTTTTTTTCTCAGTTTCGAATTCACCTTCTCATATTTTGAATTCAGATCGGTGGATGAACTTACCAAATTGTACAAGGAGGCAGCAATGAGAAGAGCTTGGGAGGAAATCAGAACTGGTATTATTTATTATTCAGATCCTAATTCTGCTGAAACAGTAAGAATCTTTTTGTTTTTTTAAAGAAAAAATGATATTCATATTGGGCCCAAAAGAATCAAGCTTTATTTTTTCCTTCCTGTATTGACTAGATGTAAAGGCTTACAGTTTCAAACAGCCTGGAACAGGTACAAGGATGATCCCAACTTGAGCACTCTTGGTTCTTCAAGTGAAAGAACCGTGACTGGTTTCAACACTCAAAATCCATTAAAAATATAACAAAATTTGTTGGGTTTGTTGAGTTCAACTAAGAGTAATATATATATATTGTATAAAAGTAAGAGTTGCACCTGGAAGACACAGAAGATGTGAGTTTGTTGAGAAGGTGAAAGGCATGGCAACTTTATATCCCACGCCTATCGTGCATAGTTTAATCAATTTTTCCTTCTCTGTATGTCTTCCTATGTCTTCTATTTTCTCTCCTTGATTATGGAATTTCCTCTTTTTTGGATTTACCCTCCATCTTCATTTTCATCTTCTTCTTTCATATTAGTCCATGTCAGTCATATATATATATATATATATATATATATATATATATATAGATACATAGATAGATAGATATGTCAATTTTACAAAACTTTTCCTAAATTCTGATTTATCTCACGTTTCATTCATCTAAATTATTTTTTTATAACTAAAAGAAAATGATCTTCCATGATTAAAAAAAAATAGCAGAGAAAGAACTTCCAAAACCATTTGAAATCATGACTAACTTTCGTTAATTAATCAATATAACAAATGTTAATAACAGACTTAGTTGTATAGTGACCCAATTCTACAAATCTTTCTTGAAAGAATAAAGAAGGTAAAACAATATTCTCTACAAACACCAAGCTGGGCATAATAGAGATAAATCAGTCACTTTTTATTGGATTTTTCTACTTTTGTCTAATCCTGCGCTTGTTGCTGATACAAGATGGAATCCTAGTCTCAGGCTTCCAGCTAAAAAATAGAATTTGAATGGGCAAAATCTAAGACCACCACCACGCACCTCAAACTTTGCCCACCAGAGCTGTTGCCTCTCTTCTGGCACTATTCATAACAGATTACGCATATTCTTTTCCTTCATGTTGTCTTGCTTCTTTTCTTTGATTCACTATAGAGGATCACTCCAAACACTGTTAGTGTATAACCAAGCATTCCGGTCACAGAAACTGGATTTTTAAATATCAAAATCGATACCACCACAGCTACTGCCCCCTTTGCATTTCCTAGTACCTGAACGACCCAAATGCTTTATTAATCTCATCACATAATATATATTTAATACTTTGAAGAAACATGTGAGACGAAAAGAGCAAGAAAGAATTATCGTTTGAATGTATCAAAACAATTAAATCTGCAATGAACCGGAGTGAAGAAAATAGTAAACATGATGACAACAATGGAAAAGGGGTTATTTTCTATTTTTCTTAAATTCTCCAATAGGTATAGTTGTTTGCAAGGAAAAATATGAAAAAGACATTGAAGGGTTGGAGACACAGCTTTCTAAAAAGAGTAAGAATTACAAATTCCAACAATGCCTATCTCTTCTATCAAATTGATGCTTTAAACACATCAGTTGAGATTGTTTGATGGGTTTCACAACATATGAAAAATCACAATAGAAGATAACCAAAGCTGGTATAATTTCAAGCATGGGAAAGCAATAAAATGATCCACAAGGAGGGTTGATATTACCCCCATACCATAGTACGACCTGGAATGTGAAACCAAAGATAAAATCCCCCCAAAAAATACCATACATAGATTTGACCGTTAACTTTGAGTAGGTACACCATCTCAAAACAATCCAAATTAAACCATGACAACAAATCCAAGGGGAGCTCTACCACAGTTCACACAATGTCCTTTCACTACTGGGGTCCTATCATCCCAAAATCATATCCACTCAAAAGGATCCCAGTTAGTTTCATAACCAGCTTTAAGTTGTCTATTGATTGTTAATCATGGAAATTTCTCTTCTTTATGTTTGTGAACTTTCTTATATTTATGAACAGAAAGGCATTGAGTTATTAGCTTAAACATTGAAAGAGAAGCAAAAATAACAAATGTTTTTTCAAAGAATAAATCCAGAAATGAGGCATACCTGGAGTGTCAGAGCACTGGTATGTTTAGTGACCAAAAAGTTGGTCAGATTCACGAAATAAGCTAGCGCTGAATTGAATAGTAGATACCAGATGATCTTGATATTGTCTCTAGCAAGAGCAAGCGTAATACCAACCACATTTTCTTCCATTATAAGTGTTGCCGGGAGTAGAAACACAACAGCTATTGGAGCCATGTATAGAAGGAGGTTCATAGAATTCAGCTTTTCCCTTCAAAAAAATTACATATTTTTCAGTAACCTTTACTAATGTCCTAATTACTTGAAACATAAGACCAAGAACTTATGCCTTCAAGTTAAAATGAAATAAAACAGTTTCCTTACCCTTCAGAAGAAAGTAAAATTCCTTGTAGCACTGATTTAAGCGCCCTGGCAGCTGTTGCTGCAATGCACATTATAAAGCCAAATAAATGGAAACTTGGCTCACCCTGAACCCACATAAGAAAACAATAAAAACAGTCAGAAGCAGAATAGTTTTCCAATAAGATCACTATAATGACACATAAATTAAAAGCATCAACTAGTTACAAAGTTGTGTTATACTTGAATCTAGCTGAAAACCAAAATAATTGTTACATAGAATTCTAACTACATAGCAGACTTGCTTCGTTCTGCTGTATAAAATTCAAAAGGATTATCAGAGTTTACTTACAGCCCAAATCAACAAAGCTGAGACTATAATCATTGAACTGAAGCAAGGCCATCCCATTGATTCAACAAAACAACTGGTTTCTGCCTCGAATTTGATATTTATCCCGTTTCCAAATCAAAAAACAACTACAATAAGCTAATTTGATTTCATTAAACGTCTAATTTGATTTCACCAACCACCAAAAACCTTTAGAAAAATCCAAATTTCACCAAGACCTCAAACAAAGAAACAAATAAGCTCAATTCCAACCGACCCCATAAACAAAAACCCAAATTACTCAATTAAAAAAAAAAAAAAAAAACCAAGGAATCAAAAAACACCAAAACAACAGAAGGAAAAATTATATTACATACCCCACTAGCTATGATAACCCCAGTAACAACAGGAATGAGGGTGACATAAGTGAGCCAAGCTTCACGCTTAAACGTCATCAAGTAGGCAAAAACAGCGGTGAAAAACGGCGTCGTGGCACCAACAGCCTGGTTAAAAGAAACCGGCAGGAACCTCAACGAGACATTCCCAAAAACAACAGAGATACAGAACACGAAAGACAGCGCCGTGATTTTGAGAAATTGAAGACGAGATCGGATAGTTTGCATAGGAACCATCTTCATCCACGCAATGGCGATGTAGCTTAACAAAGAACAAGCCGTCATGTGACACATGGTCAAAAAGATCGGGTACTTGAACCCGTAATTACTTAACAAGTACTTATTCAGTAGCAGAACTCCTATATTCGAAGCGTACCATGACGCCACCAACCCCAACGTGAAAAGTTTGCTCGAGCTCTTCATCTCCAAAAGAAAATTTTTTTTCTAAAATTTCTGAATTGTCGGTGATCTGGGGATTGAGATTTAATGCGAAAAACGAATCAAGTCCGTTGAGATATAGAGTTAAACAGTGGATCTGGGTAACGTTGAACGGAGTTCATGACGGATCTGGTAATGTGAAGAGGAAGAGGAAGAAAAATGTGGCTCTGCAAATAAGAAATTGCCGAGAAAGAAACAAAGTCCCAATGATACCAAGGTAAACGCGTTAAAGAAGGTGTTGCGGTTGCGGTGCTCGTCTGCTATTCGGATCCGGGTCTGGATATTAACATAGGGAATTTTATTTTATTTTATTTAATATAAAAATAAGGCCAAACGACTATTTGCCACCCAAGGTTTAGCGTTTTCTCAAAAGTCCCCCCTTTAACTATGGAAACACCAAACATCCACCCATGACCGGTTAGATTTAACCAAATCCTAACGGTAGTAGGGGTAAAATCGTCATTTTTGCTATAATATTAAAAATAAACTAAAATAGAATCTAATTTTGCCCCCCTAAACTTTAAAAACTAAAATTTTCCCCCACCCTAAGTTTTAAAAAATCACAGTTTTACCCTAGGGTTTGGTTTTGAAATCTCCGGCGACCTCTCCGGCTCCGTTGCCGACGGCCGCTCCCTCCCGAAGCAAGCTCTCCTTCCGGAGATCTCTTTCCTCCCATTTGGAGGTCCGATCGGCCCCCGGAGACGCCGTGGGAGACGAAGCCCGGAGACGCCGTGGGAGACGAAGAACTTCGTCTCCCACGGCGTCTCCGGGCGCCGATCGGACCTCCAAATGGGAGGAAAGAGATCTCCGGAAGGAGAGCTTGCTTCGGGAGGGAGCGGCCGTCGGCAACGGAGCCGGAGAGGTCGCCGGAGATTTCAAAACCAAACCCTAGGGTAAAACTGTGATTTTTTAAAACTTAGGGTGGGGAAAAATTTTAGTTTTTAAAGTTTAGGGGGGCAAAAGGAGATAAAATTTTCAGGCGTTAGGGTTTGGTTAAATCTAACCGGCCATGGGTGGGTATTTGGTGTTTCCATAGTTAAAGGGGGGACTTTTGAGAAAGCTAAACCTTGGGTGGGAAATAGTCGTTTGGCCTAAAAATAACAGTGTAGCAGGAATGGGAAGTAGAATTTATTGGAAAAAACGACTTATAATTCAATGAGTTGGAGCTTAGTGGTCGTCCAAACGCAGCCTTAATATTATTATTATTTATTAATTAATTGATATCCAATTTCTTCTCTTTCTTAGATTGTTCTTGTTGCCTTTCAATTTTTTCATTTTGTGACCATTAATTAATAGAAATGACAATTCAGTCCGTAAGATCGGGTTTTTCTGACCTGTTCTTCTCTAAATAAGAGATTTTCTAATAAAAATTAAAATAAAAACAAAGTAAAAAATATTAAAATTCTTACAATTAAATATAAGAATAAATATTATATCTTCAACCCATATCTTCTTTAATTTGTCTTTTCTCTTATATATTTTTTTAAATTCTTATATAATTTATTTTTAAAAATTTTAAATTATTATAAATATTTATTAAAATCTAACAAATATTTCATTGAAAAGAGAAGAGGGGGATAAATTTTTTTCAAGTAATGAGAATGGGACAAAAGAGAGACAGGATTAAGGCATTCATCCCGTCGTCGTCTCTATCAATCAATCTTTATTGTTTTAGTAATTTCGGTAATTATGGATAATATGTAGATTTCAGAATAATCTATTGTCATGTTTGAATAAAGCATAAAGTACATGGATCCCACTAAGGGAGTTTTTAGTAAAATTAAACCAAATAAATATGGAATTAACGGTCCATATATATTATAATAATAGATATTTATATTTTATCAAGAAAACAAATTTGGACCCAAATGTGTTTGGTTCCAAGTTAAAATTAAACTTACTTTGATTCTTCCACTTCACATCACCCACAAATAGGGCTGGATTCGAGCCGAGTTTGGCTCGTAGCCAGCTCGAGCTCGGCTCGTAGCCAGCTCGAGCTCAGCTAGCAGTCGGCTTAAGCTCGGCTCGAGTTTAACTAGGTTCATTTTTTGTTATCAAAACGATATCGTTTTTCATATATATTAGTCAAAATGACGTCGTTTTGTATAAAAATTTTTTAAAAAAAATCTACCGAGTCAGCTCGAACTGGCTCGGCTCGAGTCCAACCCTACCCACAAACCGCAATAAATAAAGAGTCAAATTTGGGCGACTTTCTTAACCACAATATTTACCTAATTTTGACATAAACTTGGTTAACTTTCATGCCAAAGATATGAAACAAAATATTTAATTCTGGCTTGTCAAGTCAATACATGTTTCGTGCTTGCTATCAACAATATTTTTAAAATCGAATCAAACCAATTGATTAGACAAGTTATATTATAAATTAATTTATAATATAGTCTAATTTCATAATTTGTTTTAATTTATACATAAACATTAATTTGTTTAAAATTCAATCAACCCATTAAATCAGATAAACTATTTAAAATCAGGTTTACATAATACATATTTGAAACTGTATTTTATATGTTTAATATATTTTATAAGTTAAACTGATTGATAATTTGGTTAAACTGTTCGAATCATGAACAAGTGAAATAATCAAATATTAATTAACAACGTTAAATAATTTCAAATATAAGAGGGGCCATGAGGGGGTGTTTTTCTAATGGAGTCCTAACTTGAAAACGTTTTTAAATTTATATTAAAATTGAGCGTTTTATGTGCTGTAAATCGTTTCATTTCGTACATCCAATCCAATCCAACAACTAACAAACACACCTTCTTCATCTCTAGAAATGATTATAATGCTTGATCTCTCTCTCTCTTTTTTCTTTTTTTAAAGAATTCATCCAACCAGAATTCATCTTTTTAGGCATAAAAAAAAAAAGGGGGGGGTTAAAACAGGGCAGTTTACGTTGAGATTTATTGGTATAAAAGTTGCTTGTATTGGAGAAAAGTTTGTTACTTTTAATGACTATAACTCAAGTCATGTGTTTTCATTAGTTGAATTGCCTTCTGTCAAAATTTCAATAGGGGATTCTTTGGAAAAAACAGACTCAATCAACTTAGCGTTATAAACAAGTAGAGAGACATTTTGAACAAATAATTGGCCAAAATGACTATTTCCCACCTAGGGTTTAGTACAAATGCGACTTTCTATTTATTAATTATAAAAAATCTAAATATTTATCTTTCTGTTAAATTTTATTGTTATTATCACGGATAAAATTATCATTTATGAAAAATATTTTAAAAATTTATCACATTTCCATCCCAAGTTTAAAAACAAACAAATATCCCCTACCTAGGTTTGAAAAATCAACTTTTCCCCCTAGGGTTTTTCTAGAATGTCACTATCGACAACAGTGTTCTCTCTCCCTCTCAGGTTCTCCATCAACCCCCTTCCGTTCCTAGTTAACATTGACTAACAAGAGCTGGAGACGAAGGTGTTTCTTTGTCTCCCAATGAAGGCAACAATTTGTCTTCGTCTCCAACGAAAACGATACATCATCTTCGTCTCCTAGACAATGACGATGTATCGATGAAGAAGGATCATGTTTTTGTCTAGAGACAATCGATTCATCCTTGTCGGTCTGTTTTGTTGGCCAATAATGGCTAAAAATAAAGCGTCGCTAAGAGAGAAGTCAGGAGGGAGGGAGAACGTGACCGTTGCCGTCGTCTCTGATGTCAACAATGTCTGGAAAAACCTTAAGGGGAAATGAAGTTTTTCAAACTTTATGTAAAGAGAATTTGTTAGTTTTTAAATCTGAGGGATAAAAATGTGATAAATTTTCAGTTTTAAAATATTTTTCTTGTGTGATAATTTTACCCCTAACATGGACAATAAAATTTAATAGAAGAATGAATATTTATATTTTCAATAATTAAGAGGTAAAAAATTGTAGTTGCACTAAACCTTGGGTGGGCATAGTTATTTGGCCTAAATAATTTTAGCCGGCCTGAAATAAAGCTACATTTTATAATTTAAAAAAAAGAAAAAAAGAAAACATGAACCAATCTGTACCTCAAGTAGTCATGTCATCCACCTTTAACCCAAGAATTAATTTACGGCACATTTTAAGCTTAAATGCCTTACACATGATCAAATTACATTCAGGCCAACTCTCTATTTCCCACCCAAACTTCAATAAACTGATATTTTTTCATCCTTTAAATTGAAAATTTTATATTCACTTTCGTAAATCATTACATGAAGGCACTAAACCCCAAAAAAGGGCAAAATACGTCCACGTCTCAAAGTTTGGAGTTCATGTTAAGCTTCCTTTGAAGATAAGCGTATAGGGTAAACTACTTAATGGTGGTGGTTGAGTCTAAAGATGGAGACGAAAATACTGAGTCGTTAATTTGACGGAGGGCTTTGGGTTAGACAAATGGAGGAAAATGACAATTTTGGGGAGGAAGCTTGAGGTGGAGAGTCTTTATGGAAAGAGAAAGAAAGTGGCAAAATTTTAAGTGAAAAAGGAAAAAAAAATTGAATTGATTGAAAGGTACATGAGATTTAACTCTAAAGTGTATAATACAAATAACATTAATGAAAATCATATCAATGGAGAAAGATTTCAACAAAACAGTATGACTATATATAATAGGCGGTAGATGACAAAAATACTCAATAATTATAGAAACAACAAAGATCATTCTCCATCTTTTTCCCTCTCAATCCAATTACAGCTTTGAATGGTTCCACTATGGAACATCAACTACTTCACATTACAAAAAGAACGGCATGAAATGAATCAAAATGACAAAGCAGAAGAAAGAATTCAGGGAGACTTGAAGTACACTGGTGATTATGAGATGACCTGCCTAAATACTTAATTATTTTCGTATATCCTTCTTAAAACATGGTTATTTTAATTAATACTCGGTAACATAAATATCTAGGGGTGAACAATTGACCTACTTCAAACTGGCCAACCTCAAATACGTTTTGATTCCAGAATTTGCAGAATCAACAGGTTTTGATTCTAGTTCCAATTTTTTCAAAAAAAAAATCAGTACCACCCACCAGCCAGAGTGATAGCAGCAAAAACCAGATCCATATCTTCTTCATTCAACCCTTTTTCATAAAAAATGCCCATAAAACACTCACCATTGATCAAATTCTAGATCCCCAATTTTCCTCTCTATTGAGATCACTATGCCGCCTGCTGCTTTCCTTATTCATTTCTGTAATTATGTTCCTGAGTTTCCATCACCTCATCAACTCCACTCTAGAAAACACAAAATCCCTCTCCTCTCCACCTACGCTTAATTCCCACCACTCACTCCACCTCATCTGTTACCCTCTATTCCTCACTCAAACACTTAATTCACCTGAACCCAAACTACCCCTGAAAAAAAATTCAAAACCTGAATCCAACAACTCCAAACCAGCTTCACCCCATCACACGCCGCATACGCCTTGCAAGCACAACCAAAACAAATATACACTATAATTTGGTACCAAGAATTTCAAAACAAAATAATGTGATTGCAAACTTGCCACCTACCAATAAATAGAAACTGGCACAAATCTGAACCAAAACCATAAATCAGAAAAAATCCTTCACATGTAAAGGACGACATGCATAAATCATAAACCGGGCCTATCCCGTGGCACCACGAACAATCCAACATTTCAAGGTCAACAATTCTATAACTCATTTGGACTCGAGCAAATAAAATGCAACATCAGAATTGGAAAGACAGAGGCATGCCACAGATAATAAACCTACTCAAATTTAAATCAATAAGATGTCATGCACCCAAATATTCAAAATACAAGAAACATATAGGTTGACAAATCCAGACACTCGTAAAATTAAACAATTTTCCCTTTATCATCCTAAAGAACCAAAAATGATTCAGCTGAAAACACAAAAACTTAAACCTTAGCTTATAAAAACAAGTAAAATGCATTTTCCTTAAATCATCGCTCAACTGGCCTCTACAGACTGAAGGACCTGCATGAGAAAATAGGAGATAAATTAAAACTCCCTACAATATTACAACCAGTAAACCAACTTGATGCAATAAATAGAAGGTAAAAAATTACATCATAACCAAACAACAAGAACTCATATTGCGTGAAAACACCAAATACTTAACAAAGATGCAATTGATAAATTTGTGAAAAACAGAAATGGTTAAAATTGATAAATTTGTGAAATACAGAAATGGTTTAAATACCTTAGATGTTGCTGGGATACATAAAGACTCTAACTCTATCACCCTGCATAAATAACAAAAATACCAAAAAAATCAAAACCTAAATATCCTGGAAGGAATTAAAAAACAATAGCAAAAGTCACAGTGGTTCAATACCATGGACTTTGGGGGCAGGTTGGACTTGAACTTAGCGCGTACAACACCACTGTTACCATGAGGCCTGGTGACCTTGCCCCAAATGCAACGATAGTGTGAACCGTTCTGCTTCACCTTAGCCTTGTAAATGTAAGCCAGCCGCTTTCCAGCGTACCATGCCACCTCTTCCTTGGTGTTAACTCCCTCAATCTGGATCAAAGAGGTGTTGGGGTACTGGTTTGCCTTTGACCTAACCATCCAGTAACATTAAGTCCCAAAACCATTCACTAAAACAGAAACCCAAATCATTCATTTCATCATCAAAAGCAATGCAGGAAGAGAATAATGTTATTTCTCAAAAAAAAAAAAAAAAAAAGCAACCCAACTCAAATCATAATAATATTACATATATGATACATGAAGTTGAAAAGCAAGCATCTACTGTTATTATTCTAAACAATATATAGAAAAAAGTTAAAAAAGACTTAACCCCAATCATGATAATATTGGTTATTATGCAAAACAAGAAGATGAAAAGTTAATATCTTCTATTACTCTTCTATACAAAGTAGTATAAAAACAACTTAACCATCATTCTAGTATTATAAACAAGAAGCATGAAGTTGAAGTCTTGTAGAGCAACCATGTACTATCATTCTCTACACCATTTTACCAGAAACTTCATAAAACATAGATCATGAATGAAAAATAGATTAACTAACAATGGTAGGTTTTTAAGTATTAGATACACAAAACATGAATTTGAAAAGGAAATATATGGCGTTATTATTTTCCAATAAGCAAATATAAAACATTTTTATTTCCAAGAAGTCTAATAAAAAACTGCAAACTGCGCGAACAATTGAAACATTGAGCACCCAACAATGCTGACTACGGTTCTCTTGATTAATTCTCATAGCAACCGAATGTACAGACGAAAGATAAAAAATAATACAAACATATATCATTAATATTTGAGGCCAATGTAGAACAAAAACACGATTCACTAAAAATACCAAATAATGTACTTCACACACTAAATAAGTCTAAAGTTTCACTTCCATCTCTTAGAATCTCAAAAGATAAAAATCAATTTAAATTTTCATTCCTTAATTAAAATGAATCAAACTTTCTACTCGCAAATGTGAGTCAAAATACTCGTGAAAATCGATAATAGTAACTACATATGAAATTACCTCTTGTATCCAAGGATGGTTCCTCTGACGTAGAGTCTACAGAAAATTACAAAAAAAAGGGTCAAAACGAGGCGAAAAAAAAAAAAGATTCACGGAGGTGAAAATGAGAAATCGAATACTAGGCCAGGGTTTAAGATTAGATCAAAAACCTGACTCGCTCTCCTTGGCGTCCCTTCACCATTTCGCTTTCGGTGGCTAAATATCTCCGTAAGTGACCTGGTCTGAGATGTGCCGGGGCGCTGACTACTAACGAGACGGAAACCCTAGCTTCTTATATTTGGTATTTTATAGAGGGAGCCGGGGCTTATTGATCCATCAATCCTACCTTCACAATCGAAAATTATGGGCTTTGGGCTGGTTCATGCAAAAGCCCGACCGTTGTTCTGATTTTGGGGATAATTTCTTTTAATTTTGAGTATGTACCATTTGATTTTTCGATATATTATTATATAATTAGATAAATTTAAATAATAATAAAATAATATTACAAAATTATATAATAAAATCCTATCACTTTAGGGAAGTTCAACACTGATTCAAAAAGTTTAGGGATAGTTCTTCGGGCAAAACCGGGAAATCTAATCTTCTTTTTAGTATATACATGGAATATACAAAAAGAGAATTCAATACTCTTCGTATTTTTATCACTTGGGGATTTATGCTTATCATATACCTCTTAATTTTGAAAAAACAAAAAATTAATTTATTAAAGATATGTTTGTCACACTGTCATTATAATGCATTACTTATACACTGTCATTTATGGTCAAAGATGTAATTTTACAGTACAAAATCATCTTTATAAGTTAATATAAAATAATAAATACAAGAATAGTTGAGAAGCCAAATTTCAGTCTCTTCATATAACACAAAATGGAAAAATACAAGGGACCATTTTTAAGTGATCAAATAAGTAAAATTTAATTATACCAATCAAGAAAGAGGATTGAAAACGTCAGTACAAACAGGAAAAGCAAAAGAAAGGTCCTGCTGCTGCTATTCCGTTGGATAGCTTGGGAGAGTTCTTTGTTACCAAGCTCTACATTCTTAGTAGCTTCAACAGCCTGTATATATGAAGATTTAAAATTTAAGAATTATAAAGTCCAAAGCACCAATCAAATCCACAGACCAAAAGAGAATGGTAACAATCAACGTAACATTCATTGGTGCAATTTCACGTTAACAATGAATGGCCAAAGATAAGCGATTTAATATGGATCAAAATAGAAGTTGAAAAACAACCATCCTGACCTGGTCATAAAGAACCTCTATTTGTTGGGCTTGTTGCAGAACATATGTTGACATGAGGTGATTCAATGCAGACATTTCAACCATCTTAGTTTCAGTTTGTTGAACAGCATCAAGGAGACTGCTCAACTCTACCTGCATAAAATAAGTACAACAGCAGGCACAGTCAATTTATCATGGACCTAAATGTTATTAGGTAATCATTTTATTGACCACTTTGTGACTGTGATAAGTTATCAGATAACAAATTCTAATTACCTGAAGGGCTCGGGTTTCATCATCCAATAATTGTTGCTGGACACTAAGAGATTCAGGTTGAGGTCCATCAGGCTCCCTGATCTCCAAAATGTTTGATTTTGAGGTATCTGATGCATTTGAATCTGCAACATGTTTAAATTTTCTTCTTGGTGCTGCCCGATTGATAGCATCTTGAAAACGGACGGCTCTGAGATGATCAAACTGTGCAGTGACTAAATGGAGTTTCTCACTTAAAATCAAAACCTGCAAATAAAAAAAAAAAAAATCAGTGAATTAGAAAAAGTAATAAGGCAAGAATTAAAAGACAAGATTTTTTTTGGCCATAAACTGGACATCATCAAGCGTGAAGCGAAGAATTTAAAAATAATCAATTTCAAATCTGCCTCTAAGATCATACTTCCTAACTATTCTATTCTAGAAGGGAAACTAACCTCATAACATGTGTTTCCAAAGCATGTTATGCTAGATAAACCAATGAGGGAACCTTAATAATTCAAATAGAAAAACTAATTGAGAACAGTCAAAGTGATCTTGGAGTTAGGTGAAAAGTAGCCCCACTATTTTAAGCAAGTTACCATATTACAAAAAAAGGAAAAAAAAAAAGAAAAAGAAAAATGTACTTCAGTTAACATACAATGCAATTTCGAGCAAATAAACATAACAATAAATCCAAATAAATGAATAAACTCAATTAAGAAAAAAGAATAACAGATTCTTACCACTCCATGTTTGTGAGCAACAGCATCAGTATTGGAGTTGTCAGCTCTAAGGCCAAGCCAGCCCTTCGAATTTGCTTCATCATCATTTATGCTATTCTTTAGAATATCAATTTGTTCTTTGCAGGCTTTAATAAAAGCAATAACCTGCATAAATTTGAATATTGTTGTCTTCAAAAGGAAACAGACATTCCTGGAAAGCATGCAACTTGTACAAAAAAAAAACCCAATTTCATTCCTCTTAGGTAGGGTCAATTTCATGAACGATGCATAATATCATTGGTGGGGGGGAGGAACACTAGCACAAAATTTTGGAGGCAGATAGAGTGACAAATTAACATCAAACTTGAGGAATCAAAGGCTTGTATCAGCATCCTGAAAAATCCATAACTTACTTCATGCTCAATGCTATCTCTTTCCTGTTCAGTTGTGCGATGCAAATCCACATAATCTTTTCGATGCTTTAACATAAACTTTTCCAAAGCTCCAATACTTTCAAGCTGTCGGGGAGGAAAAATCATTGACCAAATAGATCCAACACAAATTAACTGTTCATTTCTTGGAGAAAGTAAAGGAATTGCAATTCTTCCTATTAAATCAAATGGCAGCAAAGTTGACAGTGGTGAACTTACAGTCTTGAGAGCAGCTTTGGTAAAAGATGATCTTTGCCTAGGTTTATGAATTATGAAAGATGCCATTATGACTGCCAATTTGGACTATTAAAAACAATCACACAAGGAAAAAGAAATTAGGATTCAAGAATGCATCAAAACATATGATTGCAGTGTGAACAATAATAAGTTTGCAAAGACAAGCAAATTAACTCAAATGGGAATACAAAAATCAATTTCTGCACAAGCGTATTAGGAATTGTTGATCTAAAAATGAATCTGAAAAGTGCAGACCAAAGATGGATAGCAAAATACAGCTCCATAATCAATGATCTTAATGCATGAGATCAGAAACACCAACATAATTAACCTTCACACACGTTTCATTTAACAATAATAGGTAACCCTATTTTTACAGGTCTTTTTAAAGAGTAAATGCAATGAAAATTTAACCTTTCAAAGAAAAGGGCACCAGACCAATGGGTAAACACTGTACCAAAATCTTTCCCCAACAATTCAAATTTTCCATATAACTTCTAAAACTAAAACATCTTAAAAATAACTTCAATATGATGAATTGAAAGATTAAATATACCTCATCATAACCCAAAGAAACAGCAGTATGTCGCACAGCATCTTTAAAATCCTCAGTTCTATCTCTAACTCTTGCCATTAATCAACCAGAAAAGTATTCAAGAAAATTATCCCAAAATCTTGAACAGGGCTGCAATAGAAGCCAAACACACTACAGTAAAAACCAAATAAGATAAGACTAACAATAAATTAACCTAAATGGTTTGCTCAATAATGAAATGTGTGTGAAGGTTAGAATACTCTAAAACTCCAAGTTAATAACAAGTTCGTATGCTAATTGAAATGATCAAAGGACCTCCAACTCTTCACAGATTGCTCTCTCTAAAGAAGAATAGAAAAAAAAAAATTGTGACCTTTATGGTTAAACTATAATTTAAAAGCTTTTCTAAGATCCAAATAATAATATTACTTAATCAATAAATGATAATATTGCAAACTCAATTACCAATTCAATCAAGAAATTTGACAAAAACAGAACATCTAAACAACATGTCCATAAGTTCAACCTCAATGCATGGAGTAACAGTGAAATCTTCAAGATTATAATTCTAATGAGAAACCACTGCAATTTTAACTTAAAAAAGAGAAGAAAAAAAAGTAAAAAGAAAACCCGTCTTGCTTTTAGAGGTTCCATAAACTAGCGGAACATATACATGACCTGAATTCATCGATTATAATGTTATTATTTACCAATAAGCTTAAAAAAAAAAAAACTGCAAACTGAGTCAATAAATGAAACATAGAGTACCTAACACTTGCTGATTCCACTTCTCTTAATGAAATTTCATAGCAACCAAACGCACAGACGAAAAATAAAAAATAATACAAATGTATATCATTCATATTCGAGAGCAATGTAGAACAAACCACGATTCTCTAAAAAAACCAAAGAAAGTATTTCATACACTGAAGAAACTAACTCTAAGGTTTCACTTCAATCCCTTCAGAATCTCATTAAATTAAAAAAATCAATGTAAATCTATCATTCATTCATTTCTTAATTAAAATGAATCTAACTTTCTGCTAGCAAATGCAAGTCGGGATTCGAGGAAAAAACGGTAACAGTAACTGCACAGTAAAGATAAAGTGATTAAGAAATTACCTCTTGTATCCAACGATTGTTCCTCTGACATAGAGTCGCTGCAGAAAATTACAAATAAATGCCAAAAATCGAAATGAAAATTAAAAAAAAAAAAAACAGAAGATTCACGGAGGTGAAAGAAAAATAAAATACTAGTGCTTGGGTTAGATCAGAGACTGATTCGTTCTCCTTGGCGTCCATTGACAATTTTGGGTTCGGCTAAATGTCTCCAGAAGTGACCTGGGCTGACCGCGCTGAGGCGCCGACTCCGAACGAGATACAAGCATAGAACCCAATTTGGAATAAAAGTATGGGCTTGGGCCTGGTTCAAGCGCACGAAAACTAAGTTGGCATGCGGTTATGTTTTTTCGGGGAGGCCGAAATACTATTGCTTAAATGATAGATTTTTATCATTTAAATTTAAAAAAATTAGATTCTCACTTATCATTGCGACGTGAAAAATTAAACAGGTCATTTTATATAATTTTTTTTATTTTCTCTTTTAAATCTTTATTTTCATCTTTTCTTTATTTTTTCCATTTTTATTTTCCTTTTTCTCTATTTTCTTTTTCTTTTTCAAAAGTTTGAGGTGAGTTAATTATTTTAAAATATTTAGGGTGTTAATGGAAATTTTAAGAGTTTTCAAAATTAAGAAAAGTTTGGGGTGTTTTTAAAAATTTAATATTCACTGTGATAATTTTAAAAAGTCAAAATTACACATTTAAAGAAATTATCAAAATATAATATTTTAAAGTTAATTAGATTTTTTTATTTTTTAAGGAGTTTAAAAGATTATTTTTTAAGCTAATAAAGATACATTAGCAATTTTACATTTATATTAAGTATTAAGAGTACTTTTGTAATAACAATAAAATTACAAAATAATTGGATGAATTTGAGTTAATGATAAAATAACACTCAGTCATATAATGATATATCATATGTGTATTTATTTACGTACTCAAAAGTGGGTATACATAGTATTATTCGTACTATATATATACAAATTTTACAAACTTATTTATATAAACTGAAGTGATAATATCTGATTAAACAATTTTGAAATGAGAGAAAAAGTAAAAAATTATATCACTCAGTCACAAACTATCATCTCAATTTGCAGAATCTACTACCATTTCAATTTGCAAAGTTTGTTTATGCGTATAATTTTTTCATAAAAGAATTAAATATTCTTTGTATATTCATCACTAGATTATTCATCTTTATAAAATATTATGACATGGTTAAAAAACATCAATAATGTCATATGCTTAAACTCTTAAGAGTTAACAAAACTGGTAAAACATTAGAACTTTCAGAGAGAAAGTTTAGATTCGAAATTCTACCAAGTGTTTCAGGTGTTGGATAGGGACAGGGTGTCATGTGCTTAATTAGCAGTCATGAATATTTGCTATTCTTGGTTAATCAAGTTCATTGATTAAAACAAAATCGGTTGGATAATAACCCACTAAATAACTAATTAGTATAAATAATTAAGCCAAATAACCCTATCTTCTTCCATTACAAAAACAGTTTTAGTGCCCTCTCATTATTATCACCGCTCATTGCCCTAAGAGGACAAAAATATTAACAGACACAAGTCTGTCTAGCCCGCCTGATGTTTCGCCATAAAGAAGCAAAAGCATGTAAGAGAAATAAAAAATTCAAGGAGACAAATCCCCATTAATTTGGAGGGACTAATTTTTTTTAATCTTTCAGCGCGTATGGCGAGTTCTACAGATCATAATAGCTCGGGGAGTGTTTCTCCGGTGGTGATGAAGTACAAAAGGAGGCGATTTCCTGAGATACCAGACGAGTGTGCGGGGAATTACTCGCCGTTCAAAAACAGTAATGCGTTTTTCAGAAGGAAAGAACGTTCTTTGTGGCCGGCCATGAGAATCGGCATGGATCGTTGCCTGTTTGCTTTGATCGTGGCGGCGTTTTTCTACATGTTGGTGTTTGCAAAATCTTCTTTGATGAATCCTTTGCAGGACTTTAAATCTGAGCGTATTTTGATTCAAGTTATTCAACAGACGGCTGTGGAGAGAGATGATAGTGTGAGAATTAATAAAATGGCTCTTGAATCCACCCAGAAGATGTTTGAGGTTAGACTTCATACACAAAAGATCATTAATTATATATCTAATATCAAATTTTGATTATTTACATCCATGCAAAATGTTTTTACTGCTTCTCCATAACGGGCATTTTATCTGTTTTAGGGTTATAAGTTCAAATGTTGCATCTAGAAATAATTCATGTTCTCAAAGCTAGAAACTTGTAGCTAATTAGGCATGTAAGTAGATGTTGTGTTTGTAATATTTAATTACATAAGCAAAATGTAATCGATTAATCCTAATTTTGTATGATCTACACACATATTATAAAATATTAAAGTGAAAACTTTAAGTTAATAAAGATATCTAGAACGTCATGCAATCTAAATTAATAAAACTTTTGAAATTACTTTAATTGAAGTTATTGGTTTTCCGTTCCTGAAACCTCCCATGAATGACAATTTCCAATTGGTAAAACTATATTATATAGGTTTTGAAGAGAGAATCTGACCAATATATAGTGGGTTATTAAACCCTATCTAAAGTCCAATAAACTTTAGAGCCACATTAGTATTGTCTATCCAAATTATAAGTTTAAGTATATTAGAGTTATCTTTATTAATCAATTAAGTTCATCTGTAAACAATTATTAAACTATTCAATTGTCAAATTTTATAAAACCAAAATTCTAATTAATGTAAGCCAATATAAAGAAATTTTCTAATAATATCATCATATAATTAGATGATTTTTAATTTTGAATAAAATAACATTCAAAAACATGATAACACATTATGTAAATACTTAATCGAAGTTCTCTGTGTACTCAAAAACAATATGACATTAAACCCTTGCATAGAACGCTAGCAGGAAGCTTAGGTTAATCAAATCTCCTGGTTCGAATAGTTGATATATATAAGAAGCTTGTTCAATATACGAAAAATGGTATACCTGGCTGGTTGTTTAATATATTTAAGCCTTTTTCCCTGATCCCAGTTTTGTTTTAATTCCTCTGGTCGTTCAGAGTTCCAACATTTGGACCCAGTTTAGCAGCAACAACTATTACCAATGCATTAACCGATCTTGGGCTGAAAGAAGTGAGTCTAAATTAGCTTCTAAACTCTCAAATTCTTGGCTTGGTTAATCCCCCATTTGATTATTATTGAAAAAATGTGTTATTTTTAGGAGAGGAAGCTCTCACAAATGGCTATCTTATGGTTCATGCCAATGGTGGCTTGAATCAAATGAAAACTGGAGTAAGTTTTGTTTCTTTGTTTCTTTTTTGTTACAGTTTTATTGTTTCTTCTTGCAGAGAAACACTTTTTTTCTCATTTGATATTGAAAATATCAGATAAGCGACATGGTTGCCATAGCCAAAATCATGAATGCCACCTTGGTTCTCCCTTCATTAGATCACAAATCCTATTGGACAGACACAAGGTATAATGAAATTGTAAAAAACAAACTCGTCTTCTTGTTTCCATTTCATATGCTGTGGAGGAATAATAAAATTATGTGTACCAATTTTGAATATATAAATAATTATATTATATATATATATATATATATATATAATATCAAAGAATTAAATAATTTTAAATTAGAGATAAAGTAAAATTCAAAATTGGGTAAGCATAATATTGTTTACCGGGGAAATCAAATCTTTTCTTTCTTTTTTGAATTGGAACAGCGATTTTAAAGACATATTTAACTGGAGGCATTTCATGGAAGTATTGAAGGAAGATATCAGCATTGTGGAGACCCTCCCACCAGAACTGGAAGCAGAAAATAACATTCAGATTGCCCCAGTTTCTTGGTCCAATGTACGCATATAAATTACACACAATGCAAAATTCTCACATGTAAACATCACGATAATACCTTCTGAATCTGAAAACAAATGGGTTAACTTTGTGTAGGCCAGTTATTATAGAGATGAGATAGCTCCACTATTCAAGGAACACAGGACTATCCAGTTTACTCATTCTAACGCTCGCCTTGTTAACAATGGTCTTGCCGCTTCAATCCAAAGGCTTCGTTGCCGCGCAATGTATCAGGCTCTCGCCTTCTCAGAGAGAATTGTAGAGCTTGGAAACAAACTGGTTCAAAGACTAAAGAATTTGAATGCTCCTTATGTTGCTCTTCATTTGAGGTATTTAACAACATATGGCTGATTACAAGTTTAATTTTTATGCACTTTTTCGTTTGCTAACTGGGAAGTGTAAAATTTGCAGATATGAAAGGGACATGCTTTCTTTTACAGGCTGCAGTCACAATCTTACAGAAGCCGAAGACGAGGAGCTGCGGATATTGAGATACAACACTCAACACTGGAAGGACAAAGAGATCAACAGCACAGAGAAAAGGCTCAACGGGCTATGCCCGATGACCCCTCGAGAGGTTGCTGTCTTCCTCGAAGCTATTGGATTTCCTTTCGATACAAACATTTACATAGTTGCAGGAGAGATATATGGTCAAAATGGGATTCAAGAACTTAAAGCAAAGTATCCAAATGTAATTACTCATTACGATTTGGCTACAGAAGAAGAATTACAGCTCTTCAGCAAAAGCCAGAATCAGCTTGCAGCCTTGGACTACATTGTAGCCATTGAAAGCGATGTTTTTGTTTACACTTACGATGGTAACATGGCCAAGGCCGTAAAGGGTCACAGAGAATTCGAAGGTTTCCGAAAAACCATCAGCCCTGACAAGTATGTGATGAATTAACATAACACGTGCTAATCTTTCTAACAAAACATTTTGAAATACACTTACAAATAGAACTGACAATGGCCAGAAAAGAATAATAAGTGAATAAATATTATCCCCTTATAAATATTTATCAAAACTAAATAAATTTACAATTTAAATAAAGAGAAAATGTGTTAAAAATTTTAACGACAAAAAAAATATTGTTATCGTTTGTTGTTACAATTTTTTTCATTAAAAGTATTAATTATTAGAATACTTTTAATGATAAAATTATAAAAATAATACTTATAACAAATAAATATTTATTTGTTATTATTTTCTCTTATTAATGTCAGTTTTTTTTTATTATGATGTCTCTAAAGCAAGTTTCAACATTGTTGCAGATGGAATTTTGTGAGATTGATTGATCATTACGACGAGGGCTTGTTATCTTGGGAGTCATTTGAATCAAAGGTTAAGAGTTTACACGAAGATAGGTTGGGAGCACCACGTCTAAGAACGATTGCAGATTCTCCAAGAATGGAGGAGAGTTTCTATGCAAATCCTTATCCTGGTTGTATATGTGACAAGTCCAAAAACTTACAAATCCCATTCAGAAGGTTATTAAGTTTAAGAAATTGAAGTTAGTCATCAAGCATAAATATTTCTGGCTGTTGTTGTAAGATAAATTTATATGCAAAAATAAAATCAATCCAATCTGCAAAATCTAACGTAGTTTATAAGGTATTAAATTAAATTAGGTTAAGGTTATGTGAATACTTAATGTGTTATGTTTTCTAAATCCGTAGAGTTTCTGAAAACTAGACTTGGCGACTAGTCTTCATTTCTATAAACCTCTTTAAATAACGATTTTTAATGGATACAATATCGTGTTTATGTAAATAAAAAATGACATATTAAATTAAATGAATGTTCTTAGGATGCATGGTAAAATTGTAATGAGGGAATTAATTCATGTCACCGATCATAAGAATTTTGTATGCTCATATGGTAGTTATTATAAAAATGTCTATAGTCTCAATATTACTTTGACTAAAGAGATAGATTATACGATTAGAACTATCATAATGTTGAATAATCATACTAAAATATAATAATAAGGATGAAATCAATATAAAATTAATGTTACCAACGTTGATAATATTAAGAACATTAATTTTATTTTGATTCTATTTTTATTATGTAGTGATAGATCTCACATCTCACAGTTGTTTATTAAGAATATAGTGCAATATATAAATGCATATTGAACAAACATGTTCATTAGGTAATCTACCAAAAGAATTTTATATAGATGGGAATGTTAGTGTCTATAAAGCAAATCTTCTAACTAATAAGGCTACATGTAATTCTTGATTTGAGGTCACTAGACCATCATATACATAGAGTGATATAGTCTAACATTAGTCTAACGTAATCTTTGAGAAAATATTATCACAACAATGGTGATTTGTCATATTAAAGAATGAAGACTATGGTGTATATATCAATAGAGGATTCACCGCTTTCATGTATAAGAGTAGATATTTTTTAGGTCTACTAACATATGTTGGCTATCACTTAATCTATGAAAATAGTTTGCTCAATCAAATTTTATCTGGCCGTTGTAACAAAAGTCAACTAATGAAAAGCAAGGGTAATTTGAGATAAACATAAATTTTGTGTCTTAATCTTGAAAAGGTATAAGTTGATGAAATGATCGAATTTTACAGTAATCGTATTGTTGACATACTCTTGTCTATCATTGACACTTCATTATTTAAATGACCATAAAACGTTACTAGAGACTAATCTTAATTTATGTGTGATTTCCTAATATATTTTAGATTTGTCACAAATCCACTCATAGTCAATATGACATATAGCTTATATGTCACATATAAAGGTAAATCATAAGATCTAAAGGTCTTGAGTTATATAGAGTGAATCATGTTCAAAATTTAAGATAATGGTTTCAAGCTTCATAAAATTGAACTTAAATGTGACTTTATCTACTTTAGAGACCAAACCTAAATAAACCAGAAATGGAGAGGCTAGAATGAAATATTAGAAAGTTGACTATATTTAGATTAGATATAAGATATATAAAATATTAAATAAATGTAAGATCAGATAAATAAGTGTTCCAATCAAAGAAATAGTTATTTCTTATGCCTAGTTAAGTTTATTCAATATCTTTTCGCATATCTCAAAAATCAATCACGATAGTAACATTGACTGATATGATATTGCATAAATAATAGTGCATGCCTTAGAAACAATTGTTTAGATGACGTTTTATACAACTATCCCAACTATTTCAAGCTTATAACAGGTGTTTCACCCCTTGGAATGGTATTTGATAATTTGAGAACATGATCCTAAAACCCTTAAACTTGCAGAATATAGACAAGACCGGGATTCATCAATTATAAAATTTAGAACAACTTCTATTTTCTTACTTATTGTGAATTGCATATATAGAGACTGAAATTTGTGTTTTACATTTGATATGAATGATGACGGACCCAGATATCTTGTAAAAATTTGAGAAACCAGAATTAGTCGAATCTTAAAAATAAGAATCGAATCTTGGAACCTACAAGATATAAAAATCCACATATTATAGAATTCCAAGAAATGATATCATGGAATGGTGTGGAAGAGAATTCTAGCAAAGCTGATTGTATGTTTTTCTGCATCTTTAAAATACACTTCTTTGTTGTGGCTTCATTTCCATGAGACACTCGTTAAGGTCTGATGAAGGCTAAGATTCAGATTTGAACGATAAAATAATGATCTAAAAACCCTGATCGAGAGAAAAAGAAAGGGCGAGATGAGAGAGAAGACGCTTCTAGAAGAAGAAGCCTTTTTTATTTAAAATGAACCAATAACTTTTCGCACAGATATTTGGCCTTTACAGAATGACTAGTCAACCCATCAATTTCTAGATCTTTACTTTGAACCCTGCAGAGTTGCATTCTCAACAAGGCCTGTCACTTGCCAAAACTCTAATTAAAATTGTACAGCTTCATCTTATGTGTGTATGAATTGTACCTCACTTCTCACACTATGTTGTCAATTTTTATAGAAGTGTCCTTCCTGGGTTACTTGATCAATTTTTGTCTTAGAGGTGGATTTGGAACCAGAACCAAAATCTATCCAATCGACTAGTTCTAAGTAAGAATCGAAATTAAAAGTCAAATACTTGACAATTCCAGTTTCAGTTCGATTATTTTGCTCACCCATAATGGATAAGTCTAAAGAACCTGACAAATTTTTGATAAAAATAGCTTTAAAATGGATAAGAGCTGCTATTCCTTTACAAACAAAACAGTAATGAAAAGGGGAATGAAGAATCAATAATTTCCCCTCTCTATTTTGGTATTTGAGAGATCAGAATCTCTGCTTAATTAGTCAAACATTTGTGAAGCTATACTATCTACATCAATTGGTAAATGTTACCCAAGCAAAACCCAATTAATCCTTACCTCCCTTCCGAAATTTCCCTCTTATACTTGCCTATGACTACCTCTATAAACTGCCTTCATAACTGCTCATGTTTCCCACTCTTATTCTTGCTCATAAATACCTTCATAACTATCCATTTCCCACCTTTTTATGGGTCCTAACAATAAGTAACCATTATTCTGTTGTTTATAAATAAGCAACAAAAACTTGATGAGGAATCAAGTTATAGATCAGCAAACACATGGTAAGTTTTTGAATCTACAGCAATGAGTCTCAATGCAGCAATTGCTGCAGCGACAGCCAGGCAACCAAAGAAACAAACATTAAACCAACGCCATAACTTTCCCAAACTAGACAGTTTGGTCTTCTTCACAACAAGGTACATGTGATTTGCAAGAATAAATGTCAAAGGGAATGTACTGATGGCCCCTGTAAGGCTCATGAAATCACCAAGGAATGGCAGAAGTGCAGCGATGAATGTGTTGATAGTTAGGTAGCCGCCTCTTACTGCAATTCTGAACGATAAGTTACCAGCTGCCAGTGCACTTCCTCTAATTCCAAACCTTGTATCCAAGTACTCATACGTTGGACTTGCAAATATCTGCAAGATGTGGAGGAACTGTATTAGTAATGGAAAAAGATGGATTGATTTTGAAAGTGAAAGTCACAGATGAAGATAAATACATGCAAAGCAATGACAGATTGGAGGAAAGCAGCAATATTGGCTGCAGTCTTCATCCAAACTGGACCATTGACACTGTTGAGCAAATAGGTTGATGTATTGGATCCATAAGCCCAGTAACCGGCAAATGTCACAGCATATAAAGGTAGAACTCCGACTGAGAATTGGAAGTACAAAGATTTCAACATGTTCTCAACGACAGGCTGCCTTATTGTTGCCTAATGCAAGAAACATTATAATTGAGAACAGTAAGTTTTGGAGGCAAAGATTGAAAGATGTATATGCACAAGATAAATGTACACAACATTCTACATCCTAATACCTGGGGTAAGTACCAAGATATCAATATCCACCATATGTGAAGTCAGAGGTAACTAGAAGTTTACCTACAATTCAAGCTATCACTATTTACTCATAAGAATATTAAGAAACTTAAGCCACAAAAAGAGCCCAACATACTCTTATACATATAACAAATGTACAGAAGAATTAATCCATAGCAAGCCTGCATACAAGTTAATTACCAAAAAGAAAAAAAAGGCCTCCTTATAAGTTAACCTAAATTATTTTGTTTAAAATGTGAAAAATATTAATTTTCAGTGAAAACTCATTGTTTTAATTGTTGGCCAACCTGTATTTCTGGAAGCATTCCAGTATTAAATGCAAACACAACGCTAGCACATGATCCAATTGTCGTAAAGATTTTGCTTGTAGTTGATCCAGGGATGCTATAATCTCGAGGTGGAGATTTGATACCTATAGTAGTGCAGGGATAATTAATACCAATTCAACACCAAAAAATCATCAACTTGAACAAGCAAGAAAAACAAACAATGATATATCAGTGGCCCAATTTAAGTAAAAACTGAACAAAATTCCCAATGCACAGTGCACATGTTACCCATAAAGTGTTAGATAATATAAGCATGTTATTATATATTCTAAGTTGAAGATCATTCGAAATACTACTGTAATGAAACAAAAGAAGGTCTTTTAATAATAAAATATTCTGATTCCCAGGTGCCTACTGGGGTATGAAATTGGCAATGTTGTCCTAGCTGCTAATGCAGCAGATCACTTGTAGCAAGTTTCATTTTACAGCACTTGACAGGTTCAGACTGGTTTGATTTCAAAAAGTGCTTGGTTTTCGCTAATTTGGCACAAACATTGTAGGATCACAACTTACCATCTTGAACTGATAACAGAATTGCTAAAACAATATACACCATGGAAAAGAATGTCGAAACTCCTAGCCAAACTCCAAGAGCTGATAGATGGGGTATTCCTATGGCAAACACGGCACATACAAACCCAGCAATGGCAATGAAGTATGGAAGCTTCATAGCGTGGTCATCCCAGTAAAGAACATAGGCGGCCTGCATTGCAGATGTAAACAAAATCAAATCAGGAAATCTACAAATTTCTTGAAGGTTTTCAATATAACAAAGCCTGTTTCCAGAATTTGAACTTACCTTTAGTGCCTCACCAGACAAAATGATATATCCAGTGTTAATCATGAAAAGATTAACATACTGCAATCCCCATGTTAGAGAATAAGCTCTCCTTCCTCAAATAAAAGAAAACCACAAACCAATTTTAGCTGATTAGCATCTGATTATATTATATATTATAAGTCATCATACACAATCTAAGTGAAAATAATTTTTATAGTAGAAGTTTCCAATTCTTCACTCTCTACTTATACCATATATATGTCCAGCAAGATCCCTGTATCGGATATGCCTCTTGCCCCCAAATTCATGAAGCTTGGCAACAAGAATATTTGCATCAAGTGATATTGATGTTGCTACAATTAAAGCTATTACACCAAATATCCAGCCCAGAGGGACCATCACAGCTCCAGAGTATCCCAATACATATGCACTGTTTATACCGGTAGTGAGGACGAAACCAACTTGAAACCATGAATCTAGAATTTCCAAGGTATTAGATATGATGAGTATAAGAACAATAATACAACACTAAATTAGGCTAACTGCAATTACCCAAATACAAATATTACCCAGAAATTTAGAGCCTTTTTTCTTCCATTTTCAAGAGAAGGTCAGGGAGATGGAGATACATTACAGAAAAGATGTGTAAAAAGCACACTGATGAATTTTAGATTACCATTTTCATCAAGTAAACCACAAATTATCAATCATGTAAAGTTCATACAACAAACAACAAAAATTCTTAGGAATCATGATCTAACTAAAGTCGCTTATCAATTAAAAACCTTCTTCGGTCCCAGATAATCCAAATAATGATATCTTTCATAAAACCAAAAGGTAAAAAAACTCATTTTTGTCCACAGAAAATAGAAAGTGCATTCAATCCCATTTCAGAACAAACCGCAGAAAAGGCAAGAAAATCTCCATTTCTTCAACAAAAATTTCAGCTTTCACACAATTCCCACTTTCCAAATCCAAATTAAACTCCATGAATCAGAGCAAGATAAAGCCCAATAAAATCTCAATATCTTCAATGAAAGTTTTAACTTCAACATTTAATAAAGGCATTATCACAAACAAAATGCAATTTCCATCAAACAACACAAGGCAAAGTATTGAAACAAATACAACCGAGAAAAATCAAAGAGGGTAATACTAACCAGTACTAATCTGATGGGCGGTTTCAGGAACCTCAAGAGGTTCATCATGCACTTTCCCACGATAAGAATCCCCTGCTTCACTACTATTACCACCCTCCATTCTCTGCTCTTGGTTTCTTTCCCCAACCAAGAGCGCAGAACTCTCTTCCTCTTCAGAGATATTTAACTCCTCCAGCCTGTTTTCTTCAAAGCTCTCCTATTTATACACGCAACAATATTAATGCAAATCTTTTACCGATTAATCACAGCCAACAGATTCCAATAACTCTTCCAAATTTGGAAAAACTAGGGAATCTTTTTTCCTGCCTTGTTTTTTTGTTTTTTTTAATTTTCAAGTTACAGAGAGAATCAGACGCGAATAAGAGAGCAGGCGTTTTCTCCATTGGCGCTGTTAGTTGGTTAATAGGGTGATTAATTAAAAAAAGTTTTTCTTTAGGGGCTCCTAAAGAGTGGCAAACACTTCATGGGTATACAAAAATAAACATTAAAATACGGTTAGACAAAATTGCCCTTATCTAAGTATTATTATTATTTTTAGAAATAAAATTAAATATATTAGAGCTTATCTGTATCAAGAAATACAAAGCGTACAAGTATTTGATTTTAAGTCTTTCAGAAGATGATGCATCCTATAACAGGAATATAGGATAAAAGCATTTAATACCAGATGGGTAAATTTGGAAATTGGAACGCAAAGATTGGGTCTTTTTTAATCCATAAAACAAATAAATTTTATACAAAGTAATGAAACTTATAATCACTATTTTAAATAAAGTAAAGTTTTATAAATACGAAAGAAATTCAAATCTAAATTTTTCAAGTGTAATAAAAATTGATTTTTATCAATTAAAAAAAAATATGATTAGTGTCTTGGTTTTCATTAACCATTTATAGCTTAGTGGAAGTAAATGTTTTTTTTTTTTGAAAAATTAATTAAAATAGATTAAATTATAACAGATTTATACGATATTAATTATAATTATAGAGACCATATAGATATAATAAAAAATTAAATTAAATTTGTCAAAATTATGGTTTTTAGCCATTATTGACACGTTCAAAATCATTTATCTCACCTACCAAAACTCTCGAGCTTCAAATCTTCACATTTTCATCCATTTTAGTCATATTCATTTATAAAACAAGAGTGTATATATATATATATATATATATATATATAAAAAATTAATTTTTAAATAATATCCAACCGACCCTGATTTAATAATAGATTTTTAATGATTTAGATAATTTTGTGCACAGTCCTTAAAAAGGACTCGACCATCGATAATAATGTCAATGTTGGCAGTTGAAATTGAAATTGACCTTTGTACTTTCCCAATGGAATATCTAAAGGCCTTATTTTTATTGATATTTGAGAATCGAGAGTCAAACGATTAGACCATATTTGCCACTCTGGATGGTCAGCATTAAATAGCTTTCTTTAACCAAGTTGATACCATTCGATAATGACACTTCCATACAAATTTCAATAACAAAAGAGGGAAAGAATTGATTCACACCCAACACTCAACGGTGGATGTAATGTATCTTGTTATTTTGTGGTATGATTAATATTTTTCACCTAAGATTTAGTCTAAAAGCAATTTCTCATAGGTTGAATACATAAATCATAGTTTTTTTTTTTTTTTCTAAAACTAACGCCATTAATAGAAAATTCATAGGGGAAAGGCAAAATTGTTTTTTTTCATTTTCTCAAATTAAAGAAATAAAAAATTGGTTTTCCTAGCTACCTAGAATTGTATCAAACTTGAATCTTGATTTCTTAAAATTAGGAACATCGTGAGTTATGGGTGAGAGAGGCAACAAGGTGAGCGATTTAGGAAGACAGTGGAAGGCACAATGATCATTGGTAAAGGTGAGGGAATTGAAGGAGGAGTGACGACCATGGATGAGGTGGAGCGACAATTCTGGGTGAGAGAGAGGGAAAGAGTTGACAATTATGGGAAATAAATGGGGAGCAATGATTGTGGGTGAGGGAGGGGGAGAAGGTAAACAACCGTGGGAAATAAAGGAGGAGAAATGACTATGCAGGAGAGGGAGAGAGAGAGAGAGGTGACCAGTCCGTAGAAAATTAATAAAGGAATTTTTACCCACACATTTCTTTCCCTGTTGCAATGTCACCCCCTAACAACGCCAGTCCACCCTTTCCTCATCTTACATCTTCATTTTGGTTAATCATGGCAAAAAAAGAGGACAACTAATGTTGTCATTCATCTCGTCCTTTTCCGTTCTTCTTCTTGTTTCTATTTTTTTGTTTTGTTTTCAATTGTGAGTAAATCTTGTTTTCAAAATCTCTATTCACACCCATGAACACCAGGGGACACTAGATCAAACAAGATTGTGTGTTTTTAAGTGAGAATTTGTGATTTATGCCTAAAAAGAGGTGCAAAAGTATTTTTACACTAAACCTTGGGTGGGAATTGCAATAACTTATTTTATACAATTTACAAAATATTTGACTACTTAATTTAAAATGCTTTCAAACAAGATAAATTCGTAGTTTATTGGTAAGAATTTTAGCCGTCTATGGCTACCCTTTTGCCCAAATGGCTTTTGTGTGAGAATATTCATTTGCGCAGAATTGTTTGATAATTCGTGTTTAGAAGATTGCATTATTGTAGATAGCGTAGTAGACTGAGTCATGCCGTGCTAAAAATAGCAAGGTTTGACAAGTTACAGGTTGTGCCAAGACCCATTAAATTACGACCTTGACACGGTATGTTAACCCACCATACCTCAAGACCCATAACATTACGTGTCATGCCTTCAAAGGCTTTTTGTTGGTCAGTCCACATGCTTTGCATAATCCAAAAGACCCAAGTCTGTTTCTTTCCATGTTTAATGTTGAATCACATCATTTCACAGTTCAAAACAACCCCCCATCGCTCTCTCTGTCTCACCCTTTGCTCTTCCTTGTGACTTTCATCCACGCACCTATCATCTCTCCTATTTCTTTTCTCTTCTTTACCCTTCGTTTTTTTAATTATTTTTACATACCGTGCCAGCGCCATAGGTCTCCTTGTGAGACCTAGACACATCCTACTTTATTCACAAGTCTTGACAGATGCCTAAATTTGCCGGTGCTACCGCCGCCTTAATATTATTGCATAGAAAATGAAGTAAAGAACATGGCAAAAGCTTTATTTCAAACTAAACCTACCCTGGACATGAGACTGCGATAGAGATGGAAGACGTGTTACTTGCAAGTAGGTGGTTGGGCTGTCAGTATCTATGATCTGTCAATATTAAAAGAACAACATCTTCTCGTTGAAACAAGCACATCCACTTATAATTATTTAGGGTTCTTCAAAGAGTCAAATATTTGCATGAATAATGAATGTGTATAATGCTTTATATAGTATTAACTCAAGTAAACAAACCGAAATATTATCATATAATAAAGTAATTTAAAATTTAAAATAAAATAAACAATTTTATCATCCAATCACACAATAACACATCAACATGTTTATATCCACTAATACCCACCATTATATATATATATATATATAAAATATTACTCACAGCTCGGTCTCCCATAGAGGAAGGAGAAAATATACTTGTTATGCTGCTAGCAAAATCCAGTGAGGAAACAAAAGAGCCAAGCCACAATGATTTAAAATTTATAGCTGATTGCATAAAATTTTGACCCATTTTACTTAAAACTGATGCAAAGTTATCCGATTATAAACTATAATATGTCCTTACCTACAAACATAAACACATATTAACAACCAGGACCACTAATCACTTGGATGCTCAATGCATTAAAAGACAAATTTATCTATATACTATTATTGCTATACAATGCTTATGTTGAGTTTGCTCCATAGCAATTCTCCTTAGCCTTGCCTCGGTTCCTCAACTCCTTGTCCTTGCCCTCGCTCTTGCCCAGATAAGTTTCTAATTGATATACTATAACTAACAGTCAAGCATTATGAGAGAATCATACAAAATCTATCAACCACAACAACTAGATAATGGCAAGCGATCATACACTTCATTATACATCAAAAGGATAGTTCATGGGGCGCTACAACTTGCACAACAAGAACATCATAGTTCAATGTAGTTAGTAACGATAACAAGAACATAAAGTCACAACAAAACATCATAATATGTTCTAATTCTTAACACCCTTACCATCTTCCTCTACAATTACTTCAATCTTCTCATACTTGAAATTCACTGGATGCACATGATACTCAGTAGGTATTTCTGTCTGTCTATTCACAATTGCCCAGGCAAATAGCACCGCAAACGCCAACAAAGCTCCACAACCAGTTGCAAAGATCAAGCCAGCAAGAAATTTAAGAGGACAAACACCCCTCTTATGATATCTAAACCTATCACCACGCTCATGAGCCCGTGGATCCGCTGGCAATGAATGCAACCAATGTGGAAAGTTTCTCAACCTAAGGTTCCAGGAGTACACACTACTAGTTTGTTCTGAATCGCCATTGCTTCCGACTATACCAACAAAAACATCTTGATTTCCCCACATTTTGACCAAATCAATCTCATGCGCAACAATGGGATCATATGGCCTTCTCTCACCAAATTTGCTCAACCTGACTTCAATTCTTTTTGAGATCGAATCATAATCAATCCAAGATTTAAGCTTTTCCCCGTTGTTTAACACTAAATTAAACGATGAAACATTACTAACAGCCTCTGAAACAAGACTATTAACATCAACACCCACATGATTTGCATTCAAATCACCCACATTCTCATCCATTTTAGTGTCATATTCAATAGCAAAATACTTTTTTTCACTTAAAACCCCAAATGGGCCTTGACCCACAAATTTATATTCAGGATTATAGGGAAAAACAACAAAAGCAACGCCATCACCATTACCGTGAGATATTGAAAACGAGAATTCCGTGGAAAACGACGTCTGTTTAGAGCCCTTTGGATCAAGAAACTTGAATGGCTCGGTGCGGATCAAAAGACCAGAACTTGAAGCTCTTGGATTCACGAGCTGCACGTGGGATTTGTCTTTGATGACCTGGGCATCACCAAGAAGGGCAGTTCCGCGATCGAAATGGGAATTATTAGATAGGGTTTGCAGAGTGATTGAGGAAATGGGAACTGCAATTAGGGTTAGTATTTGAAGAATTATAAGGCGAATTGATAAGGGGAATACTGCAATTGGTAATGTAGCCATGGTTTTGCACAACTTGACTGGATTTTTTGGCATCAAACTCAACGATTTCAAGGCTTGGGTTTGATTTTGAAATGGATTCACATTTCCGATTTTTGGGACCTAAGAGCTCTATTTGTTTATCAGTCCTTCTCGCTTTGGACGCAAAGATAAAAAAAATTGAGCACTTTCGTATATTTTAGTAATTTGAGTGTGACACCCAAAATATATCATAATATCAAAAAATATAATTTTAAGAACTTCTATTAATTTATATATATATATATATTTGTCCTTTATCAGTATAATAACAAAAATATTTTGAATAAAATTATATATACAAATAAGTTTTACTAACTTAATTGTATAATCTGATATAATAATATGTGATTGAATAATACAATTATTTATTTTTTCCCTTATTTTAAGTGACTTAATCTGATATTGACACGAAAATTTGTATAAATAAGTTAATAAGATTTATTTGTATGTATAATATTATTCTTAATACAAATTCTCTCACCATTTAAACAAAAAAAAAAAAAACTCAAATGCCTTTAATTTTGCAAAAATTACAAACTTAGTCATCATTGTCATTTTTTCTTGGGAAATTGAAATTTTTAGCACTTTTTTATTCCGTGTATACAAAATTGTCACTTATCCTAAAGCTTTCACAAATATACCACAACAGTACTCACCTTCCCTAAAATACCCCTCTTCAATCTTTCATGCATAAATTCTCTCTCCTCTTCTCTGCAACTTTTTTTTCTCTTCTTCCCCTTCTTCCAAAGTTATAAAGAAATCACTCTCTCTTCTCCCTCATCTTCAAAAACAAAAACAGGAAGGAAACAACCAAATTCTTCAAATTAAGAATTCTTCAAAGTAAGGATTTTTAAAAAAAAAAGGGAAAAAAAGAGCAACCTACAAGATAAAAAATGACCATCGAAGAAATGACCATGTAAGATGATCATGGAACAGTATTTAACTGGAAAAAGAAAAAAATTGATATTTAAGGATTTCAGTGAAACAAAAAAAACTGGACATTTAACTTTAAAAAAAAAAAAAGGTTGGCGTGAAAGTTGCTGTGTAACGCCAACCCTTAATATATGTATATAATATTAAATAATATTATTATATTAATATAATATTTTATAATATAATATTACATATATAATATAAAATATATTATATATAATATATATAATTATTACAGGGGTTGGCGGCATCGCCAACCCCTGGTAATATATATTATATATATAATAATATTATTATATTAAAATATTATAATTATATATTAATATAATATTATTATATTAATATAATATATAAAATATTATAATTTATATAATTAATTTTTAATATTATTATAATATTTTATAATATAATATTATATAATATATAAAATATATTATATTATATATAATATTATATATTTTATAATTATATATTATTATAATATATTACATATTTTATATAATAAAATTTATATAATTATAAATATTATATTATAATATAATTTTATATTTTATAAAATATTTGTAAAAGCAGTCTGGGTTGGCGATAAGGGAAATTGGCCTGTAGCATTAATGTAGGGTGGGCCCACCTTTTATAAAGCAAAACATGATTTTTATATATATATAATTATTTAATTATATATATATATATAAAATTATATTATATATTAATATATGATATATTATATTATATTTTAATTAGAATATTATAATTATATTATATAATTATATATTATAATATATTATATACTATAATATTATCATATAATAATATATTAATATAATATATAATATATTATAATTTAAATAATATTATTATAATATAATATTACATATATAATATAATATATATAAAATATATTATATATAATTATTACCAGGGGTTGGCGGCGTCGCCAATGACGCCAAGGGTTGGCGATGTCGCCAACCCCTGGTTATATATATTATATATATAATATATAATATTATATTATAATATAATTTTATATTTTATAAAATATATGTAAAAGGAGTCTGGGTTGGCGATAAGGGGAAATTGGCCTGTAGCATTAATGTAGGGTGGGCCCACCCTTTATAAAGCAAAGCATGATTTATATATATATATATAATTATTTAATTTTATATATATATATATATATATATATATATATATATATATATATATATATATATATATATATATATATATATGATATATTATATTATATTTTAATTAGAATATTATAATTATATATTATTATAATTATTATAATTATTATTTTATTATAATAGTATATTAATATTAAAATATATTACTATAATATTAAAGATATTCTAGTATTAATAATTATATATTATAATATATAATATTATATATATTAATATAATATATATAATATTATATTAATATATTTTTTTGTCAGGGTTGGCGATTCCGCCAACCCATGACTTATATATATATAATTAATATATATAATTATATTATATATTAATATATAATATATTATATTTAATATATTATATATATATATTATAATTATATATTATATTATAGATAATATAATATATTATATATAATATATTATATTATCTTATTTATATTATATTTTTAATTAAAATATTATAATAATATTATTATAATTATATTATATATTAATATATAAAATATTTTCTTTAATATATGTATAAGGGTTGGAGTTGCCAACGCCAACCCTTATATGTATATATTATTATTATATTAATATTATAATTATAATATATAATAATAAATAATATTATTATTTAATTTTATATATAATATAATATATATAATAAGTTATTATATATTATATATATTCTGAAGAATTCTTATTATTATATAATATTATATTATAATATATATTATTATATTTTTAATTGGAATATTAAATTATATTTTAATATAATTAAATGATTGATGCTCATGAAGTGACCCATGTAGAGAATCTCTGTAATATGAGGAAGGAATCCCAGTAGCATGAAACTAAAATATTAGTATTAATGGTAGGAAGAAGACATGTGATTGAACAATAAAATCTGTGAGAATCCATTATAAAAGATTCAAAATAGACATAAGGGAGGGAGAGACGAACATTGATAAATTTATTAAGAGATTAAACACCTGCTGCAAAAAATTTATAGCAAAGTCATCCACGTCCAGGTTAGTGTTGACTTAACCCTTTATGTTATTTGTTTTCTTTATAAATAGCTGAAAATTAAATAATTATGGTGTTTTCATGTTCATGTAAAATTTAATTTTATTATGATTTCATGTTGTTAGATTGTTTAATGCTATTATTTCATGTTGTTTCTATTGTTTAAAGTTGTTATTATTGTTTAATGTTGTTGTGATAGCTATAAAAAACCAAAATACAGCTGAAAAAAAATTCCAGTTTAATGATGAACAGGTTGGCGGAATCGCCAAGGGTTGGCATTTCCGCCAACCTGTTCATCCCCACTTAATTTATTTAATTTTTCGGGGAGGACATGGACGTGTCCAGTTACGTTGATTGCACGGATACGCCTCGATTAAGAGAGCAATACTTCCCGAACATTCACAGGTTGTTATCTCATGGGGAGATCGAAGAAGCATTCGACAATGAAGTTTGGGGGGACAATGATGATGATGCAGTGAAGTTTGCAGTCTTGTATTGCGCATTTACTGGATTATTAGGGGCGGACAACAGAAACAAAGTACCTGATCATTTTTTGCATTTAGCAAATAATTTAGATGCATTTAGTCGATATCCATGGGGAACACTGACATGGAATAAAACATTCGACTCGATACAAAAATGTATACATAAGAAATATCAATATTGTGTTGACCATTACCCGTCGTACACAAGTCCGCTCCCACTTCTCAGTTACAGTATTTTGGGATACCCGATTGCTTTTCAAGTAAGTATAATATAATAGATAAAGTTTACATACTTAATGCCTATTATCAATACTAATAATTTTTGTTGTACATTGTGTAGTATTGGATTTATGAGACGATTCAGAATCTATCGCCTTATATCCGTATGGAAGCAAATGATCGAATCCCTCGTATCCTAAAATGGAAAACAATTGTACTACCTTCATGGGATGACATATCGATACTTTGGGACACTTCTCCGGTATGTTGCTCATTTATATTTTATTATTCTGTTTTGTATTTCAAAAATCATGAAAAATTTCTTTCATGTTGTAGGAGGAGATTACAACTACATTACATCCGACCGAGATTGAGCGTTACTCTGAGTGGTATATTCGAGCCTTGGAGTTTATGGGAGAACACGCACCATCTATGCATTCAGATGATGATGATGCCACCCAGTCGAACCCTCCTGCTGCCTTTCAGACAGTCCCTACAGGGTCTTCTACGTCTTCAACTGCTTCCAGACGAAGACTGTCATCACGAGGTGCCAGACCCATGGTTCCTAGGACGTCTCCTATTGTACGTACATCCCCTCCACAGGTGTCATCCTCCCGAGGGTCATATAGGACCACACCTAATGTACCTGCTTCCCCACCACGAAGGTCCACTTCACGCGCCTCCCATTCTCGTGAGCATCCGGTACATGAGCCTGTAAGACACTCGGTCCATGGGACATCATACAGTGGTGTTTCATACGACCGTCTTCAACAAATATTAATGGAACATGAAAGAGGCATCAACTCTCAGATGCAACAACAATTGGACCAACACGGTGCAATGATGCGCGCGGAGTGGGAGCGACAATCGGCATCGTTTCGTGAGGATATGCAGTCGTATTGGCAACAACAAGCATCGACGTTTCGGGGGGAGATGCAGGACCAATGGCAACAACAACAGTCGACATTTCGGGGGGAGTTGCAGGACCAATGGCAACAACAACAATCGACGTTTCGGGGGGAATTGCAGGACTTATGGCAACAACAAGCATCGATGTTTCGAGGGGAGTTACAGGACCAATGGCAACAACAACAATCGATGTTTCGAGGGGAGATGCAGGACCAATGGCAACAACAATCGACGATGCTTCAAGGGGAGATGCAGGAAAAAATGCAATCATTAAATAATCGAATTACAGGACTTGAGGGTTCTTATGTTCAAGCATCTGAATCAGTACAGGTTATTATCCACCATACTTAATTTTATTTTTCAATTAGTTTTATTATTTAATTTCTTTCTTCAATTGTTTAATTACAAAGTTATGATAAACATTATTTTTTTTTACTTTTTTCCAGTTAGACGAATCATCCGACGAGGAAGTCCAACAACAAATTCAGGACCGACCAACAACTGCTCAGAAGCCGACAACAACTAAAAAAGTGTCAGCTTTCGGTCGTGTACTGCGAAAAGGGAAACAGTTGGTCAGTCCATTCACAAATCCAGTAAAGGAAAAAAAGAACAAACAACCAGTAATTAAGGGTATTGATTTTGACCCCAAGTTGGCTGGGTGCTATTCAGAGTTCACAATATGGTATGATCAAACGTCTGATAATGACAGTCGACGCGTCTTCCTCGGGGGACCAGCCGGAACGACCGCTCGTATGCCCAAACCATGGTGGACCCAAATTGTAACACTAGGGCAATGGTTGGAAAACATTGTATGTACCCTTCCTTTGTATTTGTTTCTATTACTTATCATGTTCAAAGTATGATGTGATTAATCTATGAACACAGCATATTGAAGCTTTTATGGGTATACTTCGTAAATCTTTTTCGGACGGTAACTGGACTACTGTTTCCACCCAATTTGTTGCACTTCTCCCTCAGTGTTACAGTGAGTTTAAACAATTGGGTGCAAATATGGAGTGGCCTACGTTTTTTCTAAATCAAATCAATGGAATCTCGCTTCGAACAAAAGAATTCTTTCGCCCATGGAGTAGTGTTGACAAGGTGGTGTACAACTGTAAGTTGTTTACGGTAAGATTGATTATTGATACTTATTTCATTTTCATTGGTCGACAGGTATTCTTTCCGATCAACTTCGACAATCAACATTGGGTGTGTGGCGTATTGGATATAAATGAATGGAGGATGTATATATACGACTCTGCCCAATATACTGAAAGCATAGAGAGGGTGAAGAAGTTATTGATGCCATTTAGGACACTAACACACCTAATGAAGGCGAGTAACTTCTATATATCAAAGGGAATTCCATCACTAGATCCTCTACCAACATTACAATATAGGTGTGTTCGTGATGTCCCAAAACAGGATGTTGGAAGTGGAGACTGTGGCATTTTTTTACTCATGTTTATGGAATACCTTGCTCAAGATCACCCATTTAATTTTACATCAGCACATTCCAAGAGGTTAAGAAAACGCGTGGCTACAACCATATTCCAAGGAAGGGCCCTCAGTAAGTATTAACTGTTTATAAGTTTATTTGTATGTCAGCAAAGTTTACTAAATTGATTGTCTTTATTCAATTCAATTGGAATGTGACAATGCAGGTTTCGAGGATTTCTAAACAGGCATGGATGGACGGGCATGCATACGAATTGGATGTCATTTTATTATTGCTTGAAAGATGTATTTTATTATTGATTGAAAGGTGTATTTTATTATTTTTTGAATGATGTCATTTTTTATTGTTTGTATGGTGTATTTGACACATTGTTTTATTGAAACACGGTATGGGCTACATTGAAAAATAATAAATCAAATTGTTTTATTAATTTTACTATTCTTTTTATATAAAAATATTAATTAACTGCCAAAATCCTAATAAATTTTTTTGTCAATTTGATTTTAGGTCAATTTTGAACCACCTTTAAAAACAATCCTCTTTAGCTATTATATTGGCAGCATTTCAATAATATTTAACATATTGATAATAGTATAAGTACGAATATAAATAATATTAATAATATATTTTATAATAATAATAATATATAATATATTATATTATATTATAATAATATATAAAATTAATATAATAATATATATAATATATTTTATGTATAATATAATATAATATATATATTAATATAAAGGGTTGGCGGTATATATAAAATATATTATAATATAATTTTAATATATTATATTATATAACATATTATATATTAATATAAATTATAATTATATTATAATATTATATAAATTAATATATAAAATAAACTGATAAGGGTTTTCACCAACCCTGGCAATAATATATACATATATTATATTATATATAATATATTAATATTATTAATAATATATATAATATATTATAATATAATATATTATAATATATAATAATATATTAATATATATTTTATTATATAATTATAATATATAATTATATATAATATTATAATATTATATATATAATATTTTATATTATAATATGTTATATATTATAATATTATATATATATAATATATAATATATAATATATAATATTATATATAATATATTATTTATTATATATTATATATATAATATATTATTTATTATATATAATATATAATATTATATATTAATATATAATATATATATTATTATTTATAATTATATATTATAATATATTAAATATAATATATTATATATTAATATATAATATAATTATATATATTAATTATATATATATAAGTCATGGGTTGGCGGAATCGCCAACCTTGGCAAAAAAATATATTAATATAATATTATATATATTATATTAATATATATAATATTATATATTATAATATATAATTATTAATACTAGAATATCTTTAATATTATAATAATATATTTTAATATTAATATACTATTATAATAAAATAATAATTATAATAATATAAATAATATATAATTATAATATTCTAATTAAAATATAATATAATATATCATATATTAATATAAATATATAATATAATTATATATATATATAAATCATGTTTTGCTTTATAAAGGGTGGGCCCACCCTACAATAATGCTACAGGCTAATTTCCCTTTATCGCCAACCCAGACTCCTTTTACATATATTTTATAAAATATAAAATTATATTATAATATAATATTATATATTATATATATAATATATATAACCAGGGGTTGGCGGCATCGCCAACCCTTGGCGTCGCCAAGGGTTGGCGATGTCGCCAACCCCTGATAATAATTATATATAATATATTTTATATATATTATATTATATATGTAATATTATATTATAATAATATTATTTAAATTATAATATATTATATATTATATTAATATATTATTATATGATAATATTATAGTATATAATATATTATAATATATAATTATATAATATAATTATAATATTCTAATTAAAATATAATATAATATATCATATATTAATATATAATATAATTTTATATATATATATATATATATATATATATATATATATATATATATATATATATATATATATATATATATAATTAAATAATTATATATATATAAAAATCATGTTTTGCTTTATAAAAGGTGGACCCACCCTACATTAATGCTACAGGCCAATTTCCCTTATCGCCAACCTAGACTGTTTTTACATATATTTTATAAAATATAAAATTATATTATAATATAATATTTATAATTATATAAATTTTATTATATAAAATATGTAATATATTATAATAATATATAATTATAAAATATATAATATTATATATAATATAATATATTTTATATATTATATAATATTATATTTTAAAATATTATAATAATATTAAAAATTAATTATATAAATTATAATATTTTATATATTATATTAATATAATAATATTTTATTAATATATAATTATAATATTTTAATATAATATTATTATTATATATATAATATATATTACCAGGGGTTGGCGGCATCGCCAACCCCTGTAATAATTATATATATTATATATAATATATTTTATATTATATATATAATATTATATTATAAAATATTATATTAATATAATAATATTATTTAATATTATATACATATATTAAGGGTTGGCGTTACACAACAACTTTCACGCCGACCTTTTTTTTTTTTTTTAAGTTAAATACCCAGTTTTTTTTGTTTCACTTAAATCCTTAAATATCAATTTTTTTTTTTCCAGTTAAATACTGTTACATGATCATCTTACATGGTCATTTCTTCGATGGTCATTTTTTATCTTGTAGGTTGCTCTTTTTTTTCCCTTTTTTTTTTTAAAATCCTTACTTTGAAGATTTCTTAATTTGAAGAATTTGGTTGTTTCCTTCCTGTTTTTGTTTTTGAAGATGAGGGAGAAGAGAGAGTGATTTCTTTATAACTTTGGAAGAAGAGGAAGAAGAGAAAAAAAAGTTGCAGAGAAGAGGAGAGAGAATTTATGCATGAAAGATTGAAGAGAGGTATTTTGGGGAAGGTGAGTACTATTGTGGTATATTTGTGAAAGTTTTAGGATAGGTGACAATTTTGTATACACGGAATAAAAAAGTGCTAAAAATTTCAATTTCCCTTTTTTCTTTTACCGCACTAACCATTTTCATTGCCCACCCTCACCATTTAATCACAAAAAAAAAAAAAAATCTTATCACCATCTTTACCATCAATATCATTAGTCATCATTCTTCCAAAGTGACCCTCATAACTAAAGCCCCTACCACCACAACCATCATCTTCATCACTAGCCCTTATTATTTAATGATAAAAATGCCCTTATCAACATATTCACCACCAACCATCTTCACCTCCTATAATTTATTGTTCACAATAACACTTTTTTAAAATCCACTAGTTGATTGGAGTAAGCTCACTAGAAGCTTTTATGTTCAACATTTTTCATCACCAACACCCGCAAAATTGATGATCAATATCTTATTGTGTCAATACCTCAAAAGCATAATCTTGGGACATTTTATCACACTCGGAAGAGAGAAGCAGCTAAACTATGGTAAAGTAAGAAAAAAAGGATAAAAAATAAAATATATTCATAATTTTGTTGCGATTTGATAAGAATCGAACCGAGATATGAGATTTTGTGCAAATTGCTACTTCTTACATGTGATTTCAATGAAAAATGGAATCAAGACATACGATTTTAGCCAAATTACACCATATCAAGTGTGATTTGACTGAAATTTGGGTTTTGTTAGCCTTGTTTTTGTTAAAACATATTCCATAAATGAAAATCAAAAAAATGAGAAAAAAGAGGAGAGGATGAAACCATATGTCCCCAAGTCAATGGTTGATGTTTTATAAATCATTTTAAAATTGTTTGTTTCTGTGCTTATTAGATAATTGTCCTCAACCAATTTGGGAAAAAAAAGGATAGGAAGCAATATATATATATATATATATATATATATATATATATATATATATATATATATATATATATATATATATATATATATATATATATATATTAATTAGGGTGAAATTAAAAATACAATTTGTTTAACTATTAAAAGTCTGTGTAATATTAATTTTATTATATATTATATAAAATAATAAAAAATATATTTTGATTATTAAAATTAACATCGTACTTTGATGAATGAGTAAGAAAATAGATTTTTTAAATTTAAAAGATAAAAAATTATTGTTTCACCAAAATTTCGGTGATAAATATTTATTTGCCCGACAGGATATTAGAGAATAATTAAAATAAAATAGTAGAAAATGATTCATAAGTGGTTTAGGGTGTCACATTGTCCCATAACATAACCAAATTCAGGTCTAAAATACTTGTTTAGAAATATAATTAACTAAAACTCTTGTTTATAAATTTGGAAAGTATTCTTAAAAAAAATAGCATCTTTTAGCTCGAGTTTTTTTTTATTTTAAGAAAATGAATTTTACATATATATATTTTTAATTTTGAAAAGCATTTATTTATTCTCTTTTGCATGTATTTTCTAATCTTCATGTATTTATATAGTGATATATATCATGGAATTAAAAATTTCGCTTATGGATTAAAAATTAGTGACGAATATTGGTTAGTAATAGTTTATATTTTTTAATCTATGGTTAACTGATCTAATTTCTCTTGATTTGTTGATAATATAAATGAATATGATTTGTGGATCTACGGATACAGAAATTTGAACCCTTTAGAGAATTCAAAGAATTTAAAAATAAAATAAAATTGAGTTGTAAAAGTATTTGATTTCTTTAAGTTGAGCCAAAGAGATGAATAATTAACCGTGAAATTCAAATTTTCTGGTGAAGTGGTAATGCTTTTTTGTTTTCCTTAGTGAGTTTACAAGCAAATGGTGTTTCTTTTTTAAAAGAAAAAAAAAAAAAAACAGAAGCCCTACTTAAGTTTCTATCAATTATGGGTGTACTCAAACTTGATAGATTCAGAAAACCTGTCAAACAACTCAATGGCTTCCTCGACCAGTTTAATTAGCCTCACCAATTATGTTGGCAAGACCCCAGTTTTGCATTTTTCACATCAATAAAATTATATGTACAAATAATAAATATAACTTTTATATAAACAGTGACATGTCACTATGTAATTGAATAATTTTAAATAAGAAATAAAACAATATTCAATCACGTGGTGATATATTACTGACCGTTTGTACACAAATTTATACCTATTGTTTATGTAAAGAGTACTACTCTTCTCGTATATATCTTTTCAGGAACATCACGATTTCAAGAAAACTCTATGGTCTTTATGCATTCTCTACTACATTAGCAAACTGAGAGAGTTTCATCTAAAACAACCCAAAGAAATGAAGAATCATGACGAAAAAATGTATTTGCTTGCAGTAATATAAGAGGAGGTGAAATAAAACTCGATCCATGCATTGCATGCAAAAGTTTGTGTGATTTAAAAGAGATGTTTGTTGTTTCTCTTATAAAACCATCTTCTTCTATTGGTTGAGAGGTTCATGAATGGAGAAAGGTCGGCGGCATGTGAGAAAAGAGAGATGATATAGAAGGGATGGGATTGCTAGATTGTTGGGGTGGTCATGTGTAGTAGCTAGAAGGGGATCATAAAAGACCTTTCTTTCAAAATTTGAGCAAGCTTTAAAGGACTTATTTTAAGGGCTCATCACATGTCATGTGCATTATGATTCCTTTGCATTTGGGACATTAATTCGATGAAAGACCCAAAGTTTAACAAAAGAAGCCCTTAAATATCCTCTTTTACTGCCTTGGGTTCTAAATTAAAGTCCTTTACGGCCATTTCAGTCTGCCCATCTGGGACTTTTGAATAAGCATACAAGGAGGTCAATACAAAACTGCCGCTAGACAAGGCCATTTTAGTCTGCCCATTTTAGCTATACATTGATTGAGCAAGCTATGTATGGCTAGAAAATAGAACTTCAAACTCTGATTTTTTTTTTTTTTGGTAATTAAATGTGTATATTAACATAAAACTAAATGAAATGACTCAGTACAATCAAAGTTTGACTTTCTCACAAGAAGGTCAATACAAAACTACCGCTAGATAAGACTTGCAAAAGACCCAAAAACTTAAATCATCTTCTTTTGAAAGTCTGTCAAAGTTTTTGTCATGATAGGATTCAAGAAAAGAATCAAAACTAACTTGTACAAACTAAACTTTACAGGAAAGAGAGAACATAGGTCTGTCCAACGATAAAAAAAAATTTACAAAAGATTTAGTCAAACGTAAACAAAAGACCACGCAACCACTAGAATCTGTGATGTTAATTAAGATGTTTAAATCATTTATAGTGAAAAAATTGAAGTGCCCTTTTAAAAGGTCAAATTAACTTGTTGAAAACATGTAATGATAAAAAAGGTCTCTTAAAAATGGAGTGAAATTGTAGGTAAAGGCATGCTGAAATTATTATCTTCACTTTCAAAACCACTGTTTTATTCGCATGCATAGCAATCTTTCCACTTGATCCTCTGTGTTGTTCATGATTCATCCACAGGATTACTAATTATGTATGCATGTAAATCACTGCATATAAATTTGACTATCTCTTTCTCAGAATTACGCATGCATATATTCACTTATCAAAACAAGATCTTTATAATTATATATGTTAGTACTTTTTTTTTAATTTTGGTAAGTAATTTTTTTAGGGTTTTAAAAGTATGACAGAGGCTCGAAGCCAGTCTGAAAGTTTAAATGTTAGCACTTCCTTGATGTTAGGTTCCTGTCCTAGTTTTGCATAAATATATAAATTTGGTGTCAGCTTTGGGTCGTCATAAAGAGACTGTTTGTGTATTTGTGAGTGTGTCTGCATAAAACAAGTAAAAATTCATTGATGACAACTGTAAACAACAATAATGCCTCCTGGGAATTTTTTTTTTCTGCAAATTAATAAAAAGTTCATGCAAAGTTCTCAAACAAAACTGAAGAACATTTGGATTAAAAGTTAAGGGTAGAATCGTTTGAAGGGAAGTTAGGTTAAAAAATATTGGAGCAATAATACATCTGGTTATGAGACTTACTTGATTTGGAGATGATAACATTGCATCTCGGCGGGAAGTTCTCCGGTGAGTATTGCGGCAAGTCATGTGGTGGTTGATAAAGTTGTATAATAAATAGTAGTTGAAAGATTATCCATGAAGAATTTGCAGGCAGAAGATAAGTATCATTATATATAATTAGCTACCAAAGGAGGAATCCAAAGGGATAGCATGATCCCTGAAGAAAAGAAATTATACGAGTGAAAATTTAGGATCAATGCGATCCCTTTGGATGCGTCCTCTAGTTGCAGTAGAAAGAAAACGAAACTCTGCTTCTTCAAAGCTTTTCTTATCTTATCTTCTGTCTCTTTATGATATAGAAGAAAGTGGGTTGTTTATAAGGGGAAGCTTTAATAAAAAGGAAGACACAAATTACTTTTCTTTTTAACAAAATTGATAGAATATTAAAATTTTTAGATAATAGATTTTAGTCTATTTGAGTTTAAGTTTATGTTATACTTGTGAATCCCCACCGGACACATGGAAAAGGTTTTAGCAGTAGTGGGTGGGCTATCTCTCTTAGAAATTCCCAAACAGGTTGGGAAGCAGTATTAATAATTTTATTTCTTGTTTTAGAACTTCCCGACAGGTTGGGTGGCAGTATTAATAATTTTATTTCTTGTTTCATTATTTTAATGAAGGTTTGTGGTCCATTGCATATTCCATGTCTCACACTAGACCTGGTAAAACAGGTTTTTCTTGTCTAGTATTTTTACTTGCATCTGTAAATATTCGCAAATTTGTCCACATTTTCTTCCTTCCCAGCTTCTTTTTCACCAATGAAATCAGCAGAAGAAGGCTCAATTGCATCGGCATTTTCAAGGTTATCTGTTCATCTTTTTTACCAAACAATTTTGATGGAATATCAGAGAAGATAGAGCATTACTTGGACTCTTCTTGGTTGCTTTCGCATTTTCTGCTTCTTTAGCCTTAGCTTCGGCCTTCTGCCTTTCCTTCTCCTCCATAAGCTCACCAAATCCTCCTCTCCATCTTCCTTCCCTAATATTTCCCCTTTGATGAATTCCTGTAAATCCTCTTTAAACTCAACCCCATCATCATCCAGCATTTCATCTACAACCTTAAGCATGTCATTCAATTTGCCCTCATTGCTCAAAGCTTTCACGATAAACTTATAACTTGCATTATTCATATTCAGCGTCTTCACCATTATATATGAAAAAAAAAAAACAATCTTTTATAAACAACCAAGATAAGCCTCAAACTTGATTCAATCGGTATGGTTCCCCATCATCAACCTTATCCTCTTTAAAACTGTTAGAAATGAGAGGAATTTTAGAAGGGAAAGGTAATTTCTAAAAAATAAAATTTCTAACTTCTGAGCAATTGGCAACCCTAGTAACACAAACCAACGACAGCAAAATTGTTTGACATTAAATCTAGGCGACACAATATATGAAAAAGTTGTAGCTAAATACAGCAAATTTAGAAGTCCAGCCACTTGGTGTAACAGACACAGTTTGTCGGCGAGATTATGCCATCAGGTGTACAAAGACTTATCTGTGGACAAACTCCGCAAGGAATGGAAGCCAAGGCCCGTCTTTGGTTCACCTCCACCATCTCCCTTTCCACCTCCACCACCTCCCTTACTTAAACATTTATAACAAGTTTTTCCAGTCGGAATACTAGCAAACTCCCCGCTTCCATTACTCTTCAATTCAGTAATCTCATTATCCAGAGAACCAAAGCCTTCATGATCTCTTCAATTTGCTGATTCGACAAGTCAACCGCAAATACCCTACTCCTTCTGATTAAATCTGAAAGGATGATGAGTTGAAAGATCGAATTCCATCGGAGACTTATAGTGCATTGTCCACAACCCACTCAAGAAATATAAACATGTGTTAGAATTTGAAGAAGACTTTCTAATGATCCAATATGTAGAAAGATATGAGAGATCATGGGACAAAATGTCTCATTTGAAAATCTGACGAAAACCAAAGATTTACAAATAAAGACTTTGATAAATAAGATAATTAAATGAAATTCAAATAAGTCAATAATAGTCAAACTTTCTTTATATACTTAAGCAATTTTGGTAATTCTTATTTTCTTGGCGAGACCATATAATCCCTTAACTATAATTACCCCATTTGTTTTTTAATTTTTGGAAAAGCAAATCGTATTTATATGTTACAAGGAAAACAGAGTGACATAATTTCTATTTTCTAAATGAAGAGATTTGCCCAATGGGCTCTGAAAAATAAACCATTTGCAGCCCATATTAGGGGTAAATATGTCATTTAATCATATCGCTGTCATTATTTTCCACTTTTAAAATCTCAAGGCGGTTTGATTGGCCTACCAAATAACAGAACCTGCTAAGGAAGTTATTAGCCTAAGAAGCTAACTTTATTTACAATAAAAGCCATCAGTTTTCTTTGTAAATGTATGAAAATTTAGGGGCAAAAGTTGGAATATGGACAGCTCTCACTTTCAAACAAAAGTCTTAAACTTTCTGAAACATCCTTACCCCACTGCCCAAGTCACCGCCACATTAAGTCAACGAAGTCAAAACCCAGTTAGACCAGTCAATACGCCACCGTTTGAAAGCCAAAATCACCGGAGCGTCGTCGTTTAACAGGACATGATAGGCATTTCAAAAAAACCGTCTGACAAAACCGTGAAAACGAAAAGGAATCAGAAACATTCGCTTCCCTTAAATCCTCCCACTTGCAGTTAGGCAGGTAGGTACTACTCTTAACAAACAAAAAACGAAAGCAAACTGGTAATAAAAACGAAACGGAACAATGACCGATAAAGAGAACGAAAGCAACGGTGACGCGGAGGTTGTTGCGGAGGAAACGGTGGAGGTCGGCTGCGGCGGAGGTGGTGGAGGTGGAGGTGCGGAGGGGAGTCGTAATGGAGGAGCTAGTAGAGTGAAGGGGCCGTGGTCGCCGGAAGAGGACGCGGTGCTGAGTCGACTGGTGAGTCAGTTCGGGGCGAGGAATTGGGGGATGATCGCGCGAGGAATTCCTGGTCGGTCTGGAAAATCGTGCCGACTTCGCTGGTGTAATCAGCTTGACCCTTGCCTTAAGCGCAAACCTTTCACTGGTAACTTTTTCTCAAATCTTTCTTTTTGCTCCTGTTTGTGTTTGTTTTGAGCTAAAGGATGAATTTTTGTCATGCTTTGGTGTTCTTCTCTTTCGTTTTCTGTGTTTTTTTCCTGAATTTTGTGAATGTCGTATTTTATTTGAAATCGAAAGGCTTGTTAATCTGCATTGACGACTTTGATGGCGTTTTTGCTTACTTGCTTTAATGTCCAGAGTTTTGTTTACTATTATTATTTTACTGTGTAATGTTATTTTGTTACTGAATTGATTGGTTATGAATAAGTTTTTGTGATGGGGAAGGATCGTAATGGATAATTCAGGAGAGTCGTGGCTTGTATGAAAGCAGTAGAGTAAGACAATGAAGAAATTTTTGGAGAGTTTTTTGGTTCAAAGATGTTCAGAATTCAGTATTAGGCTTTGGGGGGTTATTAATATGTTATTGGGTTGTTTTATTCTATCTTCATTAAGTAACTATAGTTCTTTTATTTATTTATGTTAGGCCTTTTGCTACTTGTTTTAATGTACATTGATGATTTAGTTACTTGAGCTGTTTGGTTGAGTCTCACATCTTTACCACACTTGTATTGCTTTTTTTGATTCAATAGTTGCAATCATCAATACCATGAATTTGGGACTTTCACTGGTAAATGGCTCAAATGGAAGTGACTGAACTATTGGAGTAGTTTGATTTTGGGATCATCTATTGAGACAGCATCACTGTACACCTTTCAATATCCTGTTGCTTTTTTCACTCCAGTTTTGGTAGTCCCTTTCCGAGATATAGGTCTTTAGTATGTTGTCGATTTCTCAAAGCATTTATGTTTAAGTTGAACCTTTACATTGGTAGAAGACCAATGAGTCTATTTCTTGATCTGTAAGTAACTTGAGTATGGTGGGATGCTTTTGATGGGTTGTACAAAATGTAATGTTAGAATGAAACCAAGGATAAAGAGCAAATGGCATGGAAAAAAGCACGAAATTCTAACATTACAAGGAAAGAGCAAATTTGAAGTAAGAATGAAACAAAGTATAAAAATTGGTGACCTGGTGTGGATTGCAAGGTGTACATAGAAGAGCAATAGCCCTTATAATACTCAAGACCATGGCCTGTCTACTTGAAGAACAGGCATGCTGATCAAGTAACAGCACTGATTGTGAACTATATCAACCATTTACATGTCCATTCAAATTCATTTATATTTATGCATGCGGTTGATGGTAATGCTCTTCTATCTGTTTTTGTCTTATATTTCCTTTTCTATCCGGATTTTTGTTGATATCTTGTATTGCTCAAAATAATTTGTGTTGATAGTCAAATCATAATGAATCAGTAGTATTGTTGAGCTTCAGAAAGACATTTTGACCCATTTCTTTTACCCTGTGCTGGCACAAGCATTGACAGACTTAGGAGTCTATCTGCATTTAGGTTTGAGATATTTCTGCATAGACATATCTGCCTAATTTGTGCAACCTTTGATGTGTTACTTTGTCTTTTGCTAGCTCAACCTAGAATTGGTTCATTGAGACTTGAGATTAGAATAGATGATAAGTAAAGTTTCTTTTCTGTTTCTCCAATATTGAAGCTGAGGTTGCTTAAGTTTTGTGTTATATTTCCATAGTATAGTGAAGTCTTTATTTGATTTTTTGTAGCTGCCAGAAAATTTTAAGCTGGAAAAGAACTTTTATTATGGATGGTGCCACACATAGAGGCTTGAATGTGGTTTCTAATGCTGTAGAATAATACTCTGAAAGGGGTGGGGATATGAGTAGATTATGAATTTAATATTTTCATTTTGACTTTGTTGATAGTCATGTAGCATTATTCCTGCATTCATTAGAGTTTGCTTACCATTCCTAACAGAATGGATGTGAGATAACATTGGTTTGTGTTTTCCATCTTTTGGAGGGTGCATCATCTGGTAGTGTTTGTTGTACATGTAAAAAGCTACAAGCTCAGGTATGTGCATTCTTCCTCTTCATGGTTTGCCTACGATTCCATTTCTTTAGATGAAAAGAAGTTATATTAAGAAAAGGATTAGAACTTGTGAATTGTCATTTGCATTTCTCTTGGTCCTTGTGAATTATTTACCAACCATTATCTGAGTTGATTTCTGCATGTAACCTGAAATAGACATGCAGTTTCTTATATGGTGCTCATTATCTTAATCGTTGATGTGATGCCTATGTGTGAATTTTAATGAAATCGTGTAATTCAATTGTTGAAGATGAAGAGGATCGTGTTATAATTCAAGCCCATTCAATCCATGGGAACAAATGGGCAGCAATAGCAAGGCAACTGCCAGGTAGAACAGACAATGCAATCAAGAACCACTGGAACTCTACCTTAAGGCGCAGGTACGCAGAGATTGGAAGGTTTAAACCAGGAAGTGGTGACATGATGGAAGACGGGAGTCATGACAGAACAAAGGTATCCTCAGAAGAGACCCTATCTGCTGGAGATGTTAATTCATTCAGGCCCCCAGAAGGAAGAGATGTCATGATGGATGATAGTCCTAACCAGCATGAAGACATTGCTCAAACAAAGGAGTGTCAGTTATTTGCAGGACCAAATCATCGTCCAGCCTTTTCACGTCCAGTTGGTGATATGAGTCCAATCAGTCTCCCAGAAGGAAGAGACATAACAATGAATGATGGACCAAATATGCATGAAGGGATAGCTCACAGAAAGGAAACTGAAGGTGATTCTGGACCAAAACATCCTACACTTCCTCGTCCAGTTCCTCGTGTTAGTGCTTTTAGTTTCTATAACCCTCCAAGTGGCCCAACATCTAGCTCTGAGATTCCATGGACAATCCCAACTCAGGGACCTTTGGTTCAAGTACCCAGACCAGACTTTGGTCTCAAATTCCTAGAAGATGTTCATAGTGAGCCTGTTATTCCTTCGCAGTGTGGTTATGGTTGCTGCACATCTCCATTAGGGCACCATTCACATGGCTCCCTACTGGGACCTGAATTTGTGGACTATGAGGAGCCTCCTGCTTTCTCGAGTCATGAATTGATCTCTATAGCTACAGATTTGAACAACATTGCATGGATTAAGAGTGGCCTCGAAAGTTGCAGTGTCCTTGTACCAGGCAATGCTGCAGCAAGCCACAAAATGAGTGAAGGGACTACTGACAGCTCGCAAATAAGAATATCAGAACGAGGGGTAAGAAAAGATATGCACTCTGATGAGGGACGAAACAAGCTGATGGGCATGATGACAGACGTCCTATCTGTTCAGGTGCCGGCACAAACTTATGCCGGGCGACCTGAGGTTGAGGGTTTGAGCTAAAAACTCATCATGGCCAGTTACCTATCTTAAATGCACAAAATATCGAATGAAGTTGAACTGCGTTCATTATCTTCTTAATTATGGAAAGGTGGTAAGTTGATTTTGTGAAGAGGCTCTTAATCCAAGCGTAGATATCATGAAATTTCATTCAGCATACAAACATGACTTCATTTTTTTTTTCCGGAAAATATATTTAGGCCTTTATAAGTTACAAAGCTTATCCTGTGATGAATTTATGTAACAGACAATGTGTCCTGATTGGGGAGCTCTTTAAAATGGTTGTGGTATAGGAAATTGGCATTGTTTGGATTGGGTTGTAATTTTATTGCGTTACTCTTTGATCTATCTAAGTTGGAGAAGCAAAATATTATTTGTAGACGACAACTAAAAACTAAGAGAATGATTTATTTATATTGTAAATTTGAGTGTTTTATGAAAATGAAGATCATAAAAATATTATCAATAAAATTATGTATATTCATTTTAAGTACACAAATAAGTATATATTTATATGTATTATCATATTATTGGATAATATTAATTTAAAGATAAAATAATATTTAACATATATAAGTATATATTTATTTGTGTATTTAAAACGAATGAATATAGTATTACTCAAATATTATATGATATACTTTAAATAATATTGTTCAAAAGTCAGTAAAATAACAAAATAATATTTAATTTTTTTTAATAAGATACATAGGGTAAAATCATAAATAAATTAGATTCTAAATAAAGTTAAGGTTTTAAGAGATATGATTGAGATTTAAATTTTGGAATATGTTATAAACAGTCTAACAGATATTGTCCGCTTTAGGGTTCAGGTCCTCACGGTTTTAAAACGTGTCTGTTGAGTTAAAAGCTTCTGACCTTTGCTTATATATAAGCTCAGTAGATAGAACGAAAGTGATGTGGGACTTTAGGTTATAACAGAATACAAATTTTTTTGTTTTTAAGACGAACATGTTACGTCTTTTTTCAGCTTTTTTCTGTTAAATAGAATATGACTAATTCTCTATTTTATTTAAGTTATCAAGCACACAGTCTACAAATATTGACCTCCCGTTTTTCCTTTCTTATCAATATTTAAATATTTTAAAAAAATATTAATTGATGGAGGACTGTTATGAGTATAAATAATATAAATAATTTTACGTATAAATAATAAAATATTATTTTATGATAAAATAATTATTAATTAAAAATAAAATAATAATTATTTAATAATATTATATTATTATTTATATATAATTTAGATATATATATATTGTATTATCATATTATTGAATATTATTTTATTTTTAATTTAAAATTATTTAATCAAATAATGATACATTATTTATATACTTAAATTATATTTAAAAATATATACATATAATTTTATATTTTATTAATATTATTTATGTTTATAATTTTATTATAATTAATTTGGTTCGGCTAGTTTTCTCAGTTTTATTAACAATTCAGAATTTGATTCTCTTTCCATAGTCTTATGTCCCAAACAATTATATGAAGAAAAAAATAAAAAGAATCTTTTTATATTAAAAAAAAGGTAGCAGAAGCATTGTTGAGCAGAATCCAGATGCAGGTGGTAGGGCCTCATTCTATTATTTGTTTCAATATATATATATACATATTTTTATATATATTATCATACGAATAAATAATTTTAAATTAAAAATAAAATAATATTTAACTATATAATAATATTTATAAATATATATAAAATTATATACTCAAAATAGATACAAATAATATTACTTTATTTGTTTATTTTTGTATATAGTGTAAAGAGTAAATAATACCTTAATATTTTAAACATAACACTTTAGCCTTTTTATAGATTTAAAAATCTATAATTCAATCTATGCAAAAGTTTAAAAATCCTAACTATAGTCACCAACAACTATTTTCACCACTTATAAGTATTTGTAGTTTCTTCTCATCATTTATGTTTATCGATAAAGAAGTGAGAAGCGAGATGAGATACCTACATTGAATAGAGCCTCCAATGATAGCATTGTTTCTACTTCTAATGTTGGTAAAGTTTACATCGAACGGAAAAAAAAGAGAAGGACTAGTGCATGTGGAATTCAAATAACTCACTAAAATTCAATGTAGACTTTTACCAAAATGAGATGGTGTGAGATTGGTGGCTATGGAGGTCGATGTTGTTGTTTTTGCTTCCAAAGTCCAATGTGAGAGCGATGGAATAAGATGTCAGAAATTAAAATAAATATTGTATGAGACTAGAAAGGGAAAGATCAACAGATGTGGAAGTCGGAGGAATTTCTCAAGGGTGAAAGGAAGAAAATGGTAAGAGTGAATGAAAATTAAAAGAAGACGGTGCTAACATAAATATAATATCTAATATGTTGTTTTTTTAATTTTTGTTAATTTGAAACAATGCTATAATTTTAAAATATAAAAAATTAAGAATAATACGATTGTTTAACTTTTTAACTTTTTAATATAAAATTCTTTTTTCCGATGAAAAAGTTATTTTAATTATAAAAAAAAAGGAAAGGAAAACTATCATGGAGGACCCAACCTTGGTGGGATAATGTAATTTACTTAAGTATAAAAATAATGTAATTTGATCCATGTCTCCTGCTAAAATGTCAGTTTCTAGATTACAATTTTGACCTAAAGTTAAAATTAGGACTCTTTCTAATTTAATTTAATATAATATAATTCTCAAATTTCTTAAAAAATCATATGCGATTATGGAGCAGCCACCCACTGTTCATCCAATTTTAATTTACTTCTCTCTGCTTTTTATAAAGATGATAAGAATCCAACACACATTTTTAATATTCCCAAATTACCCTTGTGTAACAATTTATTTTAGTCATAAAGCAAGGTCATTCTTGACCATGCTAGTGATTATCTCCGAGCGAGTCCATCCTACCCTATGACACAAAAATATGCTTTTTCCACAATTTCAAAATAAATAAAAATCAATTTTTTAAGTCATTATCCGATAAATCTTTTTTATCTTCTTCCTTTTGCATTTTGCTCATTTTTAGCCTTTGATATAATAAACTAATTTTTGTTTATTATTCAGAAAATGAAACTTCAGTTTCACTGGTTCAGCTCAAGAAAAGTGGGTTCTTTTTTCTTTTAATTTACAAAGATGATGATAATATGAGATCTTTCTCTCTCTTCTTCATGTCTAAAAGCAACTTACAACTCTGCAATGACAAATGAGAGATCAACTACCACACACTACAGTAACTTAGTTTGTTGAAAAATTTTCAGGAGAAACAAATCACATTATTTTTGCTTTACTTGAGAAAGCAGAGAGCTTCTTCATCAACCTTATTGATGAACTGTGTCTCAAAAACACATTTCATGAAGATTTACTTAGGGTCATAAAGATGGAGTCTTTCCAAAAACAAACCCAACCCCATGTTGTTGTTGATGTTGTACATAACCAGGAGCACAGGGGTTCATCTCCTCCTTGTTCTAGTGAATCTGCTAGTGCTGAGATTAAAGAAAGAAGATCCTCTGTGTCAGAGGTGGATCTAGAATGTGGTGTGGTGACCGAGAGTAAACAACACTCGGCAAAAGTTAAGAGGGATTGTAGGATTTGTCATCTGAGCTTGGATGAGTCTAATCAAGAATCTGGCCTTCCAATTGAGTTGGGTTGTTCATGCAAGGAGGATTTGGCTGCTGCTCATAAACACTGTGCAGAAGCTTGGTTCAAGATTAAAGGAAACAAGTAAATCAATAATTATCTGATCTCTGTAGTTAGGATTTTTTTTATTGAGATTTTGTGATGAAATACTTCTCTTTTTTATTATAAGTTTGTTAAACAATGTCTTGGGATGTGATTGAAGGTATTAAATGCTAGTGTAAACTGTCGTGAATATGTTTTTGGTGTGACAAATTGTGTAAATCTTGTTTGAAGATTTTGCCTTGGATGCTTTTTAGTTTGATAAAGTTGGAAGAATATATGATAATGGGAACTTAGGTAAGAATGAAATCTCTGCTTTGTTTGAGTAAAGAGAGAGTTAATGGCAGATTTTATAAACAAAGAGAATCAAAATATTTATAAAGCTAAAGATAGAATCACCATGATGTTTTTGCTTCTGATTCCAATAATTCAAATTATTCCTCATGTGTGTCAATTGAAGCATTACTCTTCCTTTGTTATTTTCTATTTTTTATACTATACTGAGGTTCAAACTCTACTTGATACTTAAGTCATTAATTTTTAGTTTTAAGTATCAGTTCTCTTTCATACTATTTTAAACTATGATCTTTGAATTTGGCACCCAGCGATTAGAATGTATACATATTGAGTAAACAAAGATGACCAGTCAAAGTGGGCTGCTGAGTCAATGGTAGATAACCGGATTAGAAAAAGTTCCAGTTGACAGACTGGAATCATGGTGGCATGTCGTTTAAGACTTGTTCTACGCTTAGTAAAAATCTCTTTAACAATTCATAAATGCTATTTTAATCACTTTCAAAGTCATTGTAGTTGACATAATTTGATCATTTATTGGTAGACAAAAATTGCAAACTGGGAAAATTAAGTCAAGGATTTGTTCTTCTATATTTATTTTTATTCTAATCAATTAAACTAGGCCTGCTAATTGACTACTTGTTGTGGAAACCAGAAAAAGAGCATTTTGACTGGTGCTCTAAAAATGGGGCAATTAGAAAGTTTTGTGTATGGTTATTTTCATTTATTTTTGAATTTTTTTTCTTGTGTATAGTTATTTTCATTTATTTCTGAATTTTTTTTCCTTCTATATTTTGATTTCAGTTTCATGAAAATTCAACTATTAGAAATAAATTGAGTTTTAATTTGTTTGTTTCTGTTTACTGCAATCTGCAGGGTGTCAAAGTTGGTTTCTGGTCTTAATGTCCAGCTGGCCTTGTGCACGAGTACACTCATTTTTCTCATAAATTTTTTCATACTAATCTGAGTTCTGATCTTTTTTTGGTAATTCAAAGTTTTATTCTTTAGGTTATTTTATGTTTCAAGTTTCTGTATATAACGGCATGTTGATGTCCCAGATAATCTGCTCTTGTGGATTCCTGTTTACACTAACCAAGTGTTTATAAATCCTCAGTTTTTTGTTGTTTGTCAAATGTTCAAACTTTCTAACGCTTCTTTCATTGCAGTGTAGGGGGTTTTGGAATGTGAATTAGTCAGTTGAAGACGGCTTCAATCTAGATAATTTGTATTAACATCCACCAATATGAAAATACCCCAGTTTTAGCTTCAGAAGAAAACTTGAGAATAGTTTTTTGTTGAGTCAGATGTTCATTTATAGATACTTTTTTGGGGCTGCAGAAATTTTTTGTCAACTGTTACAATAATCTTCCTTCATGTTATCCAAATTGCAGAACCTGTGAGATCTGTGGATCAACTGCCCACAACGTTGCCGGTGCAAGTGAAGCTGACTTAGTGGAGCAATGGAATGAGTCAAGTGATGCCACACCGGCAGCAACTGCACATGTACACCAAGCTGAGATGCGAAACTTCTGGCAGGGCCACCGGTTCCTGAATTTCCTGCTAGCTTGTATGGTCTTTGCCTTCATAATCTCTTGGCTGTTTCATTTCAACATACCCTCATCATGAAATCCTGTAACCAAGAGATAGGAAGCATCCTCAGTACCATTGGCTCTACATTTGTCGAGTTATTTATTTTCTGTCTGCTTGATGTTCATATCACTCTCTGGTTTTGATCAAACTGTTGTGTAACTCATGATTCTCTCGTATTCTTACATGTCTTGTAGCCCTGGTATCATCATATATATAGTCTTCTCTATTTTGTTTAATTTATGTTTTTAAGTTTTCATATGTGAATCGATCAACGACCCGTCACCACCAAATGGGTGACTGGTCCAGTATATATGAACTTGATGGCACAAATTAAGCAATAGAAAGTGAGGCTTATAGCAGAAGATTTTACTCAAACATATGGAATTGACTACGAGAAAACTCTCATGGTCAAGTTGAACTCAATTAGAATTTTGTTGTCTATTACTGCAAATTTAGACTGGGGAATACACCAAGTAGACAAAAGAATACATTTCTAAATGATACTTAAGTAAAAGTAGGCCAAATTGAATCCAAAGGAGTCAAGTTATGCATGATCTCACAAAACGGCTCATGGGTGCATAGGATTTAGAGATATCTCAAAAGAGTCCAAGCAAGAGATTACTGTTCAAGAAAGTTGAATCCAAGAACGTAGTTGGATTCTCTGATTCAGACTTGGTAGTTAACGTTAAGGAGACATATTTTATGTCTCCTCCAATATAACAAATTTAATCATTTTTTAATACACAAATTATAATACAAAATCAAGAACAAAATCATGACAAGATTGAGTTAGCTTTGAAGAAATGTACTCGGAATTGTCAAATTAGGTACCACCACTACCAAATTACCAATACCATTGTCAAAGGTTCATCAATTTTTCCCATTATCCACATTGTCAATATCAATATATTAATTCAATAAAACTATCCCAAATGAGTATATATTTAATATGTGTCATTATATAATTAGATAATTTTAAATTAAAAATAAAATAATATCTAATTATATTATAACGAATATAAATATATATTTATTTATATATTCAAAATAAATATATATAGTATTATCTATATTAATTATATTATAATGGCCTTCCCATGTTCTTATAATCAAGTCTAATCTAAAAAATTAAAAGTTTAATGGAGGAGGAAACAAAAATGTGAGGCATGATTGGTGCAACCCAAATAATTAAACTAGGTAATAAAAAGACAAAAAATGACAGGGTTAGAGACTGCAATTAGATTGATTCGGTGGTCTTAATAGAGTCAATACACGAGTTGCTGCGACGATCCTGCCGAGATTAGTGCTGACAATTTCCTCTTAAATGTTAATTAATTAAATTATTTATCAAACTAAGGGTGTACCAACATTGTAAACTATATAATATGTGGTTATTTTTCAAACGCTTTAATCATTTTTTAATTAATTTTATGGCCAAAAGGCTTATTCTTAACCAAGGTTTAATATATTTTCAAATTTTTATCTTTAAAGTTTTAATAATTCAAATACCTACTTATTACTTAATTTATGTTTAAATTTTTTACTATATGTAAAGATAAAATTATTATTTTAATAATAATATTAAAAAATATATAATTTTATCTCATTTCTTTCATAAATTTTAAAAGTTAATAAATTTATTAATATCTAAACTTTTTCAATTTTAAAAAGTGATTTTTTATTTTTTACAACTAAGGTTTTTTTTCTTCTCTCTTCGACCATTGTTTTTATCTTTAACGATCTCTCTTTCTATTATAACTCTTTGTTAGCTCTCTCTATCTCTATCAATAGATAAAGAGATATCAATATATAGATGAATACGAAGTTTGTTGTCTCTTCATCTATCAAGGAAGAGAGACAAATCCACCTCCTCCTCATAGGTAGAGAGATAGATATTAAAAAATTACATAAAATATATTATAAAACTTTCTCGATTTTATTCAATTGCCAATAAATGCCGACTTTTAGGGAAGGATAAATTGTTTAATAAGAAGTCACAAAACAAAATGAAAATAAAATAAAATAATAATAATAATACAGATATTAAGAAAATGACACTGGTGTACGAAATTAAAGAATAAAATTAATAAATAAATATGAAAGAAGGTGAGAGTAAATAAATATGTTTTATGATTTGTATCTGGTTTTTTGTTTTTTTAATATGGAGATTCAGATTGCCATTGGTTTATTTAGACATCCGTGGTGTGGGGGTTCCTCAGGGCACGCCTCTAAAACGAAATCACATTCATCACCATCACAATTATGAAACAAAAAATTGAAAGCATAAATCTGACCATCGTTTACGAAGCCTAACCAGTCGCCACTGAACTCTCGGCCATCAGCCCTAACTTCGGCCGACTTATCCTTAACTTGTTGCTTAACTCGTTTTAGTCTCGATTGACTATCATCACCAAAAGATTCAAGGTAAGTTAAGTCGAGACATTAAATACAATGTCACCTTTACTATTGTTTCCATCATTTCCAATCTCTGCCCAACAAAACTCCTTGCAAACCCACATACAACAGGGTCAAACATCATGACTAGACTTGAGTCAGTCATGTCATATCATAATGGACTTGAAAAGATATCAAAAAATGATTCATCTGTCGATTAGATATTGTGTGTCTTGTGTTCAAGATCCGCCATCAAAATGATCTTTAGTTGGGCTGTTTCATCAACTAATAAACTTTAAATAAAAAAAATGGATTCGACCCCACCTTTGTCACTGCCGACTGAACTAATAAGAGTATGGTTGACAAAGGTAAGGAAGGTTTCGGTGTGCTCAAGTTTTACCGTTCCTCAATTTAGAGATTTTTGTGGCATGATTAAAGGGAAGAAAAAAAGAACGTGCAATGCATGATGAATTCCAAATTCTCCCGTCATTCTCCCGACCAAACCAATTTTATCAAAAACTTATTAATCACAAATAATTGGACACGTGTCAGAAACCCACATCCTATTAACTTACAAAAATACCTAAAATAGATACATGTTTTATCTTTAAAGATCGAAGCATACTGTTAGAATAAGTGTCTTCTCTACAACTATTATGCTAAAAATACCTTTGGAATGGTTGGGCATGAAGATACGTGAAATAAGGCTTCCCTGTAAAATCTTTGAGTTAAAAACTTATATGTTTGAGATTTGGTGATGTTATATTAAGATCAAAATTTTGATATATTTAAAAAATTTAATCATTATATTATAATTTTATCTGTACAATATAATTGATTTTATCTCAATAAAATAATATAATCCAATTCAAATAGGTTCTCCTTAATAAAAGAAAAAAAGAATCACTGTCATCCAATTGAACCTTAAAGTTTAGGTTAGATTTGTTGATTTAAAGCCCGGCAAAAGTGCTTGTCTCATGTCACGGCGCCCCTCTCCTTTTTCGACATTCTCTTTTCAATAATGAGTTAAATTTTTTAATTTTGTTGAATAATTAGAAAATTAGCAATATTCCATGGGAGATTATTCGGTCAAAACATGTGTTAAAAGTCATTGATAAATTCAACCTTACAACTCATTAAAAATCTTTATATGATATGAAAATATAATAATAATATATACCTATTTTAAATATAATAAGTATATATTTATATATATTATTATATAATTAAATATTATTTTTTTTAATTTAAAATTATTTAATTATAAAATAATATATATTAAATATTATTTATTTATATAGAAAAAATAAATATATATACGATTTTTTTGGATAAAAGAATTATATGACAACCAAAGGAAAATCTTGCTTATATTTGCTAAGTTTGAAATACTTTATAGATTGACAGCTACGAAATTCTTTAATTTTTCATTGACTTTTCTTCCATTACAATTACCTAACTCAAGCTGAGGTGAAAATATATTTAAGTATCTTTTACTGGAAGTCAAAGCCAATCTAAAATCATAATATCATAAGATCAACCACGTTAACTTAAATCAGGTGACCCACACACGAGTTCACATAAACCTGACTACATCTGATCAAGAACTTGCAATAAAAATAGAAAGCAGAAACAGAGTTTCAGATAACAGAGAGCGTGCAAACACGACAGAGACGAAGCGGACCACGTTAGAAGGGTCCAACGGTCGGTTGGTGATGGTGATATGCTCTCTCTTTAGTACTCTCTAAAGCAACCAAGAAATCATTTACTTCTTCTTTAACAGTCTTCTCTTTCTTTCTGTGCCTAAAACTTATAATCCAAAATCTCTATCTGATTTTGCTTTCTGATGAGGAAACTTTGTCCCAATTTTGATCGTGAAGATGGGTTGGAGACGGTGCTGGAAGTTCCCATCCCGGAAGAGATGTTTATCACCAACAAGAACAGCCACCGCTCGTGGCAGAATATCAAGTGTTGGATTAAGCCGTACAATGAAAAATCGTCGTCTTCTTCCTCCACGACTGTTCTTTTTGGTAGCCGAAACGCTGAGATTCAGCTCCTTCTTGGTGTCGTTGGTGCTCCATTGATCCCTCTTCCTATCCTCTCTGATGATCACAGGCCCATTAATAAAAACATCAAAGACCACCCCATTGTATGTTTAAACAATCTTATAACGTGTAGCTTGAAATTTAGGTATCGTTACATTGAAAGAAAGTAATAAAAGTGGTGTTTTTTTTATGTGCAGGATGCCTCAATGGCGTTATATATTGTGAAGCAGTACATAGCAGCAGTGGGAGGAGAGAAGGTGTTGAATTCTGTGGACAGCATGTACGCAATGGGGAAGGTGAAAATGGCGGCTTCAGAATTTTCAGCGGGGGAAGGGAGTTTGAACGACAAACTGTTGAAAGTGAGAAACTTTAAGAATGGCGGTGGCGGGGAGATCGGCGGATTTGTTCTATGGCAAAAAAGGCCTGAGCTTTGGTGCTTGGAGCTGGTTGTTTCAGGCTGCAAAATTACTGCCGGGAGTGACGGCAAAGTCGCCTGGAGGCAGACCCCCTGGCACCATTCTCATGCTTCAAGGGGTCCTCCTAGACCTCTCAGACGGTTTCTTCAGGTAAATTAACATTCTCTCTCACCATTTGAAAAAAATGATCACAACTTTCTAGAGTAGAAGGTAGAAAAATTACTTTAGTTTTGGGCCAGTCTATTGGTCAGTATCCGTCGCCTGGTGCTGAACCGGAATTGAGTTCGCTTGGGTTTGAAATTCAGGGTGGTCCAATTTGAATTTGTTTAATTAAAATTTAAATCGAATTTTAATTAAGAATTTTTGTTTCAACTTATTTTAAAACTGAGTTAAACTTGACCTAAAAAAAGTTTAACTCAATTTGGTTGTAAACTTGACAAATTGCTTAATTTCGATTCGAATTTGATTTGTAATTCAATTTAAATTATGCTAGAAATTATCAAACAACATCGTTTTGTTAATAAATTATAAAGTCGAATCATTATTTGAGTTATATATCTAGGCTGTAGATTTAAATTATAAATTCAAACTTAACTCGAATCGTAAGCAAATCATCTTTATGTTGACATAACAAATTCAATCCAAACTGTTTTTAATTTAAGTGTAGTTTGATTTGTATCCATACCTTGCCTCTTGGACAAGGTTTAGCTTTTTCACAATTGAGATTATCCTAATTAAACAAGTACCTAATTACGATTTTGATAGATGTGCATTGAAAATTACTCATAAATTATTCATCCTGAACAGGGTCTTGATCCTAGGTCGACAGCAAATTTGTTCTCCAATTCAATCTGCGTTGGCGAGAAGACAGTCAACGATGAAGATTGTTTCATATTAAAAATCGAAGCTGAATCCTCAACTCTGAGAGCAAGAAGTACCAGCAATGTAGACATAATCCGGCACACAGTTTGGGGATACTTCAGCCAGAGAACAGGCTTGTTAGTCCAGCTTGAAGATTCTCACCTCCTGAGAATCAAAACTGCAACAAACGAAAGCATATTCTGGGAAACAACAATGGAGTCATTGATCCAAGACTACAGAATAGTTGATGGGATTAACATTGCCCACGCTGGAAGGACTTGTGTGTCGCTGTCAAGGTTTGGGGAAAACTCGGAAAGCCATTCCAGGACGAGAATGGAAGAGATTTGGGCCATTGAAGAAGTGGATTTCAACATAAAAGGTTTGTCCATGGATGCTTTCTTGCCTCCAGGAGACTTGAAGAAAGACCAGGAAGAGGGATCTAGTATTGTAACAAAAAATGCAAAATTACCATTCAAAATTCGAACTGCTTCTACTTCTGCTAGAGTCAGTGTTTCCAAAGTCGTCGCCATTGATGTTGCAGATTCAGATGATTCCCAAGATAATGATGAAGAGTTGTAAATTTCTCTTCATTGTGTACATATTTTACATGATATTTCATGTTCATTCTTTAGTCAAATTTAGAAAAATATGTCTTGAGTTTCGGATATCAATGTCAATTAAACGTAAAGAATGCAGTGAAGATTTCTGTTATCAACAAAACTCTTAAAGCTCTGTAAAAAAGAGTAGATGTTGGAATTATGAATGATATGTATCTCTTGCTCCAATGAACATTTAGCTCTTTTGGGGATTAATGCAATAATTTGTTCATTTTCTTTTATTATGTAAACTTTCTTTTGCATGATTAAAGCTTTAAAACTGCTTAAGATAGAATCACAGAAACAACAAATCTACTTAGCAAAACTAATCCTATTTATTTATTTTAAATAATGATGGAATTACTTCATAGATTCTACATGATTAGGCTATGTTAATTCCTAAAATCAATACCACTGGTCTTAAACCACCCAACAGTTTATGTGGGCTACAATTCTCCTGGTCTATTGGGCTAAGATATAATCCACTGCTGTTCTCTCAATCTTTTTTGTTTTTAGGAAGAATCCTATTCGAATTGAAATATCTTTTTGAGATTGATCTGGTCATACTAAAAAGATTACATTCCAATTTCAGTAATAACCCTATAACCATTGAATCGATAATTCAAGATTTCATTTTTGATATAACATCGTCTCAAACTTAAACCTCTGTAATTAAATATTAATAAAATTATGTATATATATTTTAAATATATAAATTAAATATATAAATATTATAATAATTTTAAATTAAATATATAATAATATTAAATTATATAAAAAGATATTTTTACACTTATTTTATTTATTTAAATTACCTAGGTATAGCACTGCTCTTTAGGATATCTCATGCTTTATCGCCCAAATTATCTTTTTGGGCGGTTATCTTCGTCTTGTTCTTGAGCAAAACACGTGTAAGGATTTGTTGCATAAGAGTTGGTGCTGCCGACTCGGGAAGAAGAGTGATGACACCTGTTCGTCGGTGTTGCAAAGACACGAAAAATGAAAATTGTAGAAGCTTTCAGAAAACTCTCTTCTCTGCTTAGATAAAGATTTCCTGGGAAAGCGGTGAATGTACCTGATTCCTCTTTTGCTTGCTATATATAGTGGCACTTAGTACCGTCAGTTTTATTAAGCAAGCTTTATATTGAAACCAAACCAATCCTTTCAAACGCAAAGCTAAGAAATTAAACATATGGCGCTAAGTCTTTTCGGTGGCCGAAGGAGCAACGTCTTCGACCCTTTCTCTCTTGACATATGGGATCCTTTAGAGGGCTTCCCATTCACCACTACTGTTGCTAACGCATCCTCCTCTGCGGGCGACACCTCAGCCATCGCTAACACCAGAATCGACTGGAAGGAGACCCCGGAAGCCCATGTGTTCCAGGCTGATCTTCCAGGGCTGAAGAAGGAGGAAGTGAAAGTGGAGGTTGAAGACGGAAGGGTTCTCAGGATAAGTGGAGAAAGAAGCAGAGAGAATGAGGATAAGAACGATAAGTGGCACCGCCTTGAGAGGAGCAGTGGGAAGTTTATGAGGAGGTTCAGGCTGCCGGAGAATGCTAAGATGGATCAGATCAAAGCTTTCATGGAGAATGGTGTGCTTACTGTGACTGTGCCGAAGCAGGAAGAGAAGAAGCCTGAGGTTAAGTCCATTGAAATCTCCAGTTAAACTGAAAGAAATTAAGTGTAGTTTGAGCTTAAATGTTATTTAATATGTTTTGAGAAATGTGTGGTGTTTGTGGTTATTTAATGTAATAAGGCCGTTAACCTGAGAGCCACTGAATGTAATAGTTGTCGTTTTTTTCTTGTGTTGAATTACAAATTGTCTTAAGAACTATGGCATATGTTGTATAATATATATTAAAAATTTAATTTCTTTTGTATCTATATTAAGTATTATATTGTATCATATAATATATTTTTAAAAAATAAAATAATAAAAAACTGTAATTGCCACAAATTTCTTTAAAAATTTAAGATTTTTTTATATATATAATGTTTTTTATATAATATTTTTTTAAAAAAATATATTAATTCATATTAATAATATGTATTATATTATAAGATACGTATAATATAATATAATTTATTAATTTTATAATATTAATTTGATATATTTTATTATATGTATTAATTTTTATATTATGTATTATAAAATATTAATAACTATATATATGCTAAACCCTAAACTCATCCTTCTTGCAGATTAAATTTCCAGGAAGCAATAAGCTACAAAGGATTCTCCGTTTAAAACTTCTTCCAGGGAATTGCAAAGATTCTCCTATCAAAACTTATTCCGTGACAGCTGTTTGATTGCACCAATGCAAGAACTTGCCATTGGACTGATCGGTAAAAGCCACTGAACTTCGGAGCAATGAAATAAAATATTAAAGAAACTTTTTATAAAATACGGTCAGTCTATGCTGTTCTTATTTGTCTAAAGAGAAATCAGAACCATGCAGAGGGATGTTTAACGATTGGCATAGAGATGGAGAAAATCCCACCTCATGTTCTCATCTTCCCATTCCAGTCTTAGGCCATGTTAACTCAATGCTCAATAATCAGTTGATCCAGGTGATAGAGTGGTCTATTATCCCTAGACTAAGTAGACAGATAGACTAGATTAATCAAGTGATCGAAAACATGTTAAAAGTGTATTGTTTGGATCGTAGAGCTAGTTAGATTTTGTTATCATTAATAGAGTTTACATATAAAAATAATTATCATACAACTATTCGGATAACTATGTATGAGGTATTTTTATAAAAGAAAATACAGATTGTCTTTGCATTAAGATAAAAGATTGGCAAAAAGGATATCTTGACCTAAGTATTAGGACCAAAAATGCCCTAAAGTATAATTGAGGATGTAAGATTGGGTGAAAATGTATTTATCAGGGCTGCCTCCTATTGACATATCATGAGGTTTGGCAAGAAGGGTAAATCGGCTTTGAGGTGCATAAGATAGCCTACTAATTTGCATTTCTAATTAGTATAGATCGTATTCATAAAGTGTTCCATAAATTATTACTGCATAAATATATCAATGACTTGACATATATGTTGAAGATCAATGATGTTAATATAGAAGATGGTTTGGTTTATGAGGAGCATATAAAACAAATTCCTCTAGTCAAAGTGTTGTAAAGGAACTATCAAATTGAAAAAGTCACATGAAAGGTTGAGCAAAATATGAGATACAAGTTTTTGGAGATATTAAGTAAATTTCAAGGACAAAATTATTCTAATCGGAGAAATTGTTACATCTACAAATAGACTATAAAAACATTTTGATAGTTCGTCACACATAAAAATTAAGATAATAGTCATAAAATAGAAACTAAAAAAGAATTTGATTTTGTCGATTTAAAAGAACAAAATAATTTTATTTTAATCTTTAATAAAATAATATCATTTTATAAAAGGTAAAATAAAAAATATAAGATTTAATCTAATTTTAAAACTATTCAAACTGTAAATTAATCTGTAAATCTTTTTCAAACTTTTTTTTAACCAACATCAATCCAAACTTTTTTTTTTAAATAGTACATACCATTTTAATAGTTTAAACCGATTTTCGCGCACCCTTGTTTAATAAATAAAATGATGCATAGATCGCAGAATACTTGAGTTTTGAATGGGTAAATCATCCTTTCTTCTAAAAATTAAAGGATTACAGAGTTTCTCTTATAAAAACTTGGCCAAAGGACTATTTCTCACTTAAGGTATGCTGCAATCTCAAGTTTTTATCTTTTATCTTCGATAATATCAAATATCCACTTATGAACAAATAAAATTAACAGTAGTAAAGGTAAAATCATTATTTTCTTTATAATATTAAAAATAAACTAAAATAAAATCTCTTTTTGGCTCCTTAAACTTTAAAAACTAAAAGTTTTTCCCAACCGAAATTTAAAAAAATGGTAGTTTTATCCTAGGGTTTCATTTTGAAATCTTCAACGTTATCTCCTGCTCCATTATCGATGAACTCTCTCTTCCGAACCATCCTCTCCTTTCAGCTATCTCTCTCTTCTCATTTGGACATCTGATCGACGTCGAAAGAGCAGTGGAAGACGAAGAACTTTATCGAGAAAGACGAAGACGAAGAGTTTCGTCGATTTCGTCTTCCCTGATGAAACTCATCATCTTTCACCACTCCTCTGACGTCAATCAGACATTCAAATAAGAGGAAAGAGATCGTCAAAGGAAGAGGCCGTTAGTAATAGAGCCGAAAATGACGTCAAATATTTTAAAATAAAATTCTAAGGTGAAACTGTCATTTTATAAAATTTAGGTTAAGAAAAACTTTTAATTTTTCAAGTTTAAAGTGTAAAAAAAGATAAAATTTTAAAGAATTAAGGTTTCGTCACTTTTAACTATTTATGAGTGGATATTTAATATTATCGAAGTAAATAAATCTTAGATGGGAAATAGTCCTTTGACCTAAAAACTTCTACCTAGAGTTAGCTTTTGATGTGACAGCTGTTTGAGTGCACCAATGCAATAAATTGGTGCTACTGATAAGACCCAAAAGACATCATAGAAATAAGAGAGAATTTCAAGTAAAGTCTCGAGGGATATTTTGGACTGGTCATTGAAGGCCAACGAAGTTCAGGACAATGACATAAAATATTAAAGAAACTAACAGGAAAAAAAATACGGCCATCATAAGTCTGTTCTCGTCATTCATAGGGATCTTAACGATCGGCATAAAGATGGAGAAAATCCCACCTCATGTTCTCATCTTCCCCATTCCAGCCTTAGGCCATGTTAACTCAATGCTCAAGCTCGCCGAGCTCCTAAGCGTCGCTGGCATAAACGTTACTTTTCTAAACTCAGAGTACAACCATAGCCGTCTTGTTCGTCACACCGACGTTTGTTCTCGTTACACTCAACGCTTTCCTGGCTTTCAATTCAAGACTGTTACAGATGGCCTTCCCATGGACCACCCACGAACCGGAGATCGATTTGAGGACGTTTTATATTCAGTGAAATCAGTAACTCCTCCTCTCTTGAAAGAGATGCTTTTGAACGAAATCAAGCCTCCAGTCAACTGCATCATTTCGGATGGATTTATGAGCTTTGCAATTGACGTCGCCAGGGACTTGGGAATTCCGATTATTTATTTTCGTACGATCGGAGCTTGTGCTTTATGGGCTTACTATTCTCTCCGTGAGGTCATTGATGCCGGCGAGCTCCCTATCAAAGGTTAGTTTGTAGTTTACACTGGTTTTTTTTTTTTTTTTAATTTGAAATATCTTAAAATTTCTAAAGTTATCTTATCCTCTTGAAAACCTTTTTAAATAGTAATTTTAAAAAATAAAAATTATATTATATAAGTTTTAAAATAGAGGTGAAACTAATATATAATTCATTAATGAACTTTAAAATTTATTAAGACTTGTATTAATAATATCAATTAATGTAATAATTTTTAAGTGTATTTAGTTTATTTTTATTAATCAGATACGTCTATTTATAAATTATCATTAGATTATTTAATTATTTAATTTTATTAAATTAAAATCATAATTAATCTTAGCTCAAATAACATATTTTCCAACACCTTTGTCTTAAACTTGGTTAGCAAATAATATCTTCCATTATATTTCAAGTGATTGTGTATGCTAAACTAAATCTGAAGGTGCTGAAGATATGGATCGCCTGATAAAAAACGTGCCCGGCATGGAAAGTTATCTCCGCTGTCGCGATCTTCCAAGCTTCTGTCGAGCTAGCGACCCCATGGACAAAAATATTCAAATCTGCATGAGCGAGACTCGCGCATCTCCTCGAGCTGATGGTCTCATATTGAATACATTTGAGGACCTGGAAGGTCCCATATTATCCCAAATTCGCACTATTTGTCCAAATATTTACACCATAGGACCCCTCAACGCTCACCTCAAAGCAAGAGTTCCTGAAAGTACGTCATTAAAATCCGCAAACAGTTTCTGGGAAGTTGACAGAAGCTGCATTTCATGGCTTGACAAACAGCCTCCACAATCGGTTATCTACGTTAGCTTTGGCAGCATTACAGTGCTCTCAAGAGAACAAATGCTAGAGTTTTGGCACGGTCTGGTGACTAGCAACAAACGGTTCTTATGGGTGATTAGGCCTGATTCAATTTCAGGAAAAAATGGGGAGGATGAAATTCCTGAGGAGCTTGTTGAGGCCACCAAGGAGAGAGGGTACATGGTGGGCTGGGTGCCACAGGAAGAAGTTTTAGCCCACCAGGCTGTTGCTTTGTTTTTGACTCACAGTGGATGGAACTCGACATTGGAGAGTATTGTGGCGGGGGTGCCCATGTTATGTTGGCCTTATTTCGCTGATCAGCAGGTGAATAGTCGATTTGTTGGCGAGGTGTGGAAGATTGGGGTTGATATGAAGGATTTGTGTGATAGAAATGTTGTTGAGAAGATAATTAATGAACTGATGGTAAAGCGGAGGGAGGAATTCATGAAATCAAGCTCTGAGATTGCTACTTTGGCTACAAAAAGTGTCAATGAAGGTGGATCCTCGTACTGTCATTTGGACCGCTTGATATATGATATTTGGTTGATGAGCTCAAGAGCATTTTCTTGCTGAAGTTTGGTTGCAATATGCAACTATATGCTACCGCTATCATTGATACAATAAAACAGAAGGAGCAGAGTTGTTTGATAATAGTTAATGAGTTCAACAATTCCAATCATAAATGGCAATAAAGCTGTTTGATTTTTTAGAAGTTCTTGTCATGGTTGATTATAGCTGCCGTTTGTTTGCAGGCTTGTTACAATTTGGTTCCTTTTTATTCACAATGGGTTTTTTTTTTTTTTTAAAAGTGTGTTAAGGGATTTTTGGCACATGTTATTCAGTGATTATATTATGATAATATTGTATAATGCCGGGTTAGCACATCATATGATTATTGAATTATGATTACGGATTATAATTATAAGAATAATTGATTGTTTGATAGTCATTTTTTGCATGTTTGGTACAACTTGTGATTAGTTTTTGGATTAGAAGTGTTAAAAGATCATAAAATACAATTATTCAAAGAAAGTTAATCTTACTAGCCTTTTAGATTATGGCTTAGGTAATTTAAAAAGTGAATACCCCAATGATAGGTTAACCAATTAAAGTAAGAAATCTTTAATAGAGTTCTAAGAAGAATCATATATTCGAAATCAACTAATGTTTCATCAAGATGAGACTTTTGAATTATCTGATGATGTGGGGTTAATCACTAACCTTAAAGTTTTATTTATTTAGTATGGTTTGTTCAACTCTAAGAAAGCGGTCAAATTTAGAATAAGTTATTTTAACGATACACATAATCACCTTGTTGATCAATTAAAAAAGATAGTAGTAAAATAATGTGTTAACAGTATGATTTCAACCTTAGTTAGTTAATACGAGAACGAGTAAAAATGGTACAAGAAATATATAGGTATGATACGATGAATGATGAAAACTATATTTCTACAAGAAAAATATAAAACACTACAATAATATAAGAATTATACAAGTATGGTACAATAAATAATGAAAAGTATATTTTCGTTGGAAAAATATGGAATGTAGGGTTAATATAACACATCATCGATAATACATTTTAAAAAATACAACAATATCAATCCTAATTCTACCATTTTCATGGAACACCATATTAAAATTAGTATAAAATTTCAAATTAGTTTATTTAATTTGGTATTAGAGCTAATATAATCAATTTTCAAATTATTGTATCAACATTTTCAAACATTATATATTGTCAAGATTTAATTATATTCTCTCAAACACATAACATAGCTAATTAAATATCATAATAGTTTATTTTTCTAGATTATATGAAGAGATTTAAAAAGAATAAACAAATTATATCTTACTTTTATCTTATATAGCCAAATCAGATTAAAATCATGCAGATATTATTCTCAAGAATTTTTTTTTTTTTAAAAAGCACTTAAAAAGTAATATTAATAAAAACAAAGTTATATTATATCTCTAAAATTTTTATCTTAAACTACATTATTAACCCTAACTTAAAAGAATTTAAATTCCTCATGATTGCGTTGCAAAATTTGCACTCAGCTTTTCTGTATTAACGAAATGGATTACCCAAAATTCTGTTTCCCCTAATCATTATTAACAAAAGGGGTCTCCCAAATTGTTTTCTTATGTTGTGTTATTAAAGATTGTATCAATGTTTTCAGTTCACATTTTATTTTATGAGTTCACATAAAAATGTGTGCACACAGTTGCATTATGTGAAAGCACTTAAACTAAGTTATTCATCAAAAGAGGTCTCTTGTAGCTTCTACTGATAACAGCCAGGACCAGGAGGACCAATATTATTGGGCTGATCGTTGAAAGCCAACCAACTTCAGGACAATGACATAAAATATTAAAGAAATTGTCACTATAAGCATACAGGGGGACCTTAACGATTGGCATAGAGATGGAGAAAATTCCACCTCATGTTCTCATCTTCCCCCTTCCAGCCTTAGGCCATGTTAACTCAATGCTCAAGCTCGCCGAGCTACTCAGCGTTGCCGGCATAAACGTTACTTTTCTAAACTCAGAGTACAACCATACCCGTCTTGTTCGGCACACCGACGTTTGTTCTCGTTACACTCAACGCTTTCCTGGCTTTCAATTCAAGACTGTTACAGATGGCCTTCCCATGGACCACCCACGAACCGGAGATCGATTTGAGGACGTTATATATTCAGTGAAATCAGTAACTCCTCCTCTCTTGAAAGAGATGCTTTTGAACGGAATCAAGCCTCCAGTCAACTGTATCATTTCGGATGGATTTATGAGCTTTGCAATTGACGTCGCCAGGGACTTGGGAATTCCGATTATTTATTTTCGTACGATCGGAGCTTGTGCTTTATGGGCTTACTATTCTCTCCGTGAGGTCATTGATGCCGGCGAGCTCCCTATCAAAGGTTAGTTTGTAGTTTACACTGGTTTTTTTTTTTTTAATTTTTTTGTAAGATTTAAGTTACATGAACTAAATATAAAATCTATCAAGTCCTATACTGGATTAAAATTTTTTAAAATTATAAGAATTTTTGAAATATCATAAAGTTTCTAAAGTTATTTGATTGTCGTGAGATTTCTCTAAATAACAGTTTAAAAAATGAAAAATATATTATATAAGTTTCGAAATAGAGATCAAACCAATATATAATAGGTTAATGAACCTTAAAATCCATTAAAACTTCTACTAATAATATCAATCAATATAATAACTTTTAAATGTATTTAATTTATTTTTATTGGTAGTTACATCTATTTATAAATTATCGTTAGGTTATTTAATTATTTAATTTTATTATATCAAAATTATAACTAATATTAGCTCAAATAACGTATTTTCCAACATCTTTGTCTTAAACTTGATTAGCAAAGAATATCTTCCATTATGTTTCAAGTGATTGTGTATGCTAAACTAAATCTGAAGGTGCTGAAGATATGGATCGCCTGATAAAAAACGTGCCCGGCATGGAAAGTTATCTCCGCTGTCGCGATCTTCCAAGCTTCTGTCGAGCTAGCGACCCCATGGACCAAAATATTCAAATCTGCATGAGCGAGACTCGCGCATCTCCTCGAGCTGATGGTCTCATATTGAATACATTTGAGGACCTGGAAGGTCCCATATTATCCCAAATTCGCACTATTTGTCCAAATATTTACACCATAGGACCCCTCAACGCTCTCCTCAAAGCAAGAGTTCCTGAAAACACGTCATTAAAATCCTCAAACAGTTTCTGGGAAGTTGACAGAAGCTGCATTTCATGGCTTGACAAACAGCCTCCACAATCAGTTATCTACGTTAGCTTTGGCAGCATTACAGTGCTCTCAACAGAACAAATGCTAGAGTTTTGGCACGGTCTGGTGAATAGCAACAAACCGTTCTTATGGGTGATTAGGCCTGATTCAATTTCAGGAAAAAATGGGGAGGATGAAATTCCGGAGGAGCTTGTTGAAGCCACCAAGGAGAGAGGGTACATGGTGGGCTGGGTGCCACAGGAAGAAGTTTTAGCCCACCAGGCTGTTGCTTTGTTTTTGACTCACAATGGATGGAACTCGACATTGGAGAGTATTGTGGTGGGGGTGCCCATGTTATGTTGGCCGTATTTCGCTGATCAGCAGGTGAATAGTCGATTTGTTGGCGAGGTGTGGAAGATTGGGGTTGATATGAAGGATTTGTGTGATAGAAATGTTGTTGAGAAGATGGTTAATGAGCTGACGGTAGAGAGGAAGGAGGAATTCATGAAAGCAAGCTCTGGGATTGCTGATTTGGCTAGAAAAAGTGTCAATGAAGGTGGATCCTCGTACTGTAATTTGGATCGCTTGATAAATGTTATTAGGTCGATAAGCTCAAGAGCATTTTCTTGCTGAAGCCTGGTTGCAATATGCATTACTCCAAGCTTGAAACTTTTCCCTTGTTACAATAAGACAAAATAAGCTGAGTTGTTTGATAATATTTAATGAGTTCAATTATTCCATTCAGCAATGGGAATAAAGCTGTTTGATTAAAGGGAGAAGGACTATTTCCCACCTAACTTTTAATGTGTTTCCAAAATACCACCCATGACAGATAAAAATTCACTTTTCCCACCCGTAAGCCATTAATATGGATGATATCTGTTTGTATAAGGGTAAAATATCTATTTTACCCTTGTTAGATGAAATGATAAAAATACCCCTCAATTTAGTCTGCACAATTCATCCCAAAATTGATGTGAGGATTTTACCATTCACCCCCCTTAGGTTTTAGAAACTAATATTTCACCTTACCTAAAGTTTTTAAACTTTAAAAACTAACATTTTCACCCTCAAACCTAGGGTTTCCATATTTTTCAAAATACAGTCGCCTCCCATAACTTTCAAAACTAGCAGTTTCACGCCCATTCTTCAACTTCATCTCCCGACGTCGTCTCTGGCGTAGTCACCATGCGACGAAGAGGTCTCTCTTCGTCGCTCCACCCAGATAACGAAGGACGACTCTTCGCCGTCCTTCGTCGCTCGTCGCGTCGTCTAGACGCTACGACGAAGCGTCGTCCTTTGTCTGTTCTTCCAGATCTGGATGACTCTTCATCGTCTAGATCTGGGTGACGAAGGGTCGTCTTTCATCATCCTTTGTAGTTGGAGATGAGAGATCAATCGATTGCGTCGGCCGTCGGTGGTGGCCGGTGAAGGAAGCAAACTCTAGGGGTGAAATCTAAACTTTTCAAACTTTGAGGATGGGTTAGTTATTAGTTTTTAAAACTTGGAGGGGGGAGACGGTAAAATTTTAAAGTTTTAAGGTTTTAAATAGTAAATGACTATTTTGCCCCTATCCCTAACTGAAAAATTGGACGGCAGTTTGGTCACAGGTGGGAAAAGTGGATTTTCATCTGCCGTGGGTGGCATTTTGAAAACGCATCAAAAGTTAGGTGGGAAATAGTCCTTCTCTCTACTTAGAAAATACTAAAACGAAAGTAATTATAAGAGATCTATTTAAAAAAAAAAAAGATAAGGAATTTGTTTCATATGTTATCGTTAGAGTTATATTTAAATTGAGTTTATTTAAGTTTGATTTAAACGAGTTTGAACATAAAAATTCAACATTTTTGAGCTCGAGCTTAGAGTGTTTAACTGGTCAAGCTCGAAAGTTAAATATTTTCACATAAAACGACGTTTTTTTAATAACGCGTTAATTAAAAACTTGATTCGAACTTAAACTCGAACATAGCTTAAACCCAACTCTTTTGAAACGAATCAAGCTAGAGCTTATTTGAAGCGAGCTCAACGAGTTTGAACTTATATGAATTATTGGATTGAATAATTAATTATGAAGTGTTTGGAACACCTTATATGAATGATTTATTTGTGAATTATAATAACCTTTTTAGATTATTAAGACATAATCCAAAAGTTTAGTGGGATTAACTTTTTTGAGTTATTGGATTTAATAATTTTTTAATATTTTTAATCCAAAAGTACAAAATATTAGGTATATTGAATATTTTTAAAAATACTTAGATTCTTAAATTATTTGTCAAACATTTATAATTAGATTATGATTATTTATAATCAAATAATCATAAATTACATTCAATATGTTAAAATTGATTATAACAAAATTAATTATCCATATAAAATAATCCATAATCATAATTCAAAAATCATGAATTATGTTTACCAAACACTATACAATATTATAATGACCCAAAAATCCCATAACACACTTGAAAAAAAAAAAAAAAAAACCCTTATGCATAAAATAAAGGGAGAAGGACTATTTCCCACCTAACTTTTGATGCGTTTTCAAAATGTCACCCACAAAAGATGAAATTCCACTTTTTCCACCCGTGAGCCATTAATATGGATGATAACTATTTGTATAAGGGTAAAATATCCATTTTACCTTTGTTAGATGAAATAACAAAAATACCCCTCAATTTAGTCTGCATAATTCATCACAAAATTGATGTGAGGGTTTTATCATTCACCCCTTTTAGGTTTTAAAATCTAATATTTCACCTTACCTAAAGTTTGTAAACTTTAAAAACTAACATTTTCACCCTCAAACCTAGGGTTTCCATATTTTTCAAAATACAACCACCCCCCATAACTTTCAAAACTAGCAGTTTCACCCCCTATTCTTCAATTTCATCTCCCGACGTCGTCACCGGCCTCCTCCTTCTCCTGGTGTGATGAAGAGATCTTCATCTCCTCGTCGCACGGTGCGACGAAGAGACGGAGATCTCTTTGTCGCATGATGCGACGAAGAGACAAAGATCTCTTCGTCGCTCCACCCAAACGATGTCTTCATCGTCCTTCATCGCTCATCATGTCGTCTAGACACTACGACGAAGGACGATGAAGCGTCGTCCTTCGTCTGTTCTTTCAGATCTGGACGATGCTTCATCGTCCAGATCTGGGTGACGAAGGATCGTCCTTTTTAGTCGAAGATGGGAGATCTATCGATTGCGTCGGTCGTCGGTGGTGGCCGGAGAATGAAGCAAACCCTAAGGGTGAAATCTAAACTTTTCAAACTTTAAGGATGAGTTAGTTATTAGTTTTTAAAACCTGGGGGGGAGAAACGGTAAAATTTTAAATAGTAAATGATAATTTTACCCCTGTCCCTAACTGAAAAATTGGACAACAGTCCATTTCTTTGTAGAAGTTGTTATGCAGTCAAATTTAACAAATTGAGGGCAATCCTATAAACACACTGAATAGCGGATTAAGACGTTAAAAAACATGAGCAGTTCAAGACACCAAACAAGCTGGTGTCAATTCTTTTCTTCTTTACCTCACCTTCGTACACTTATTTCTCCAGGGACTTACTTATCTAGTCTTCGCAAACTCTTTTCATAGTTAGCGTAATTTATATTAGGGATATTAAATTTGTTATCCCCCTTTTTTTTTTTTTTAACCGTGCGTGTGTGCATATATATATATATATATATTTCAAAATCTAAACAAAAATACTACAATAATAACTTATTTTCTTAAAATATTTTTGTTGATATAACTCATATAGAAAGAGAAAATATACAATAGTAACCTCTCTCTTTTCACTCAGTCTTTCAGTAAAGAAAAAAATTTCTACAATATGAAAAAAATATCAATCTATTTTTCATCTGATTTTTATTTAGGTCTAAATTTTCGTATTTTTTAACCATCAATACAATATTATAAAAACGTTAAACGATACAACAACATTAAATCACAACATTAAATAATCTAGCAACATGAAATTACAGGTTCAAGTTAAATTTTTTATAATAGTTTCTCTCACTGATTGTGTATTCTCTCTTTAGACTGAGTAAAAAGAGAGATAATACTATTGTGTATTCTCTCTTTCTATATGAGTTATATCAACAAAGATATTTTAAAAAAATTAGTTACTGTTATGCTATTTTTGTTTAAAGTCTAAGATAGGTGACATATATGTATATACATGATTAAAAAAAAGATTAAAAATTCAATATCTCTTTATATTATATAAAGCTTTAAATTGCAGATATTAGTTGGCAACAAAAATCACAATAGCAATTTAATATTAGAGAGAGGACAAAAAGATATTTCGTACTTTTACAATTATATATCAGTGTTTCATATATTTTACTACGTAAATATATCAATAATTCAATTTACATGTTGAGGATCAATGATGTTAAGATAGAGGACGGTTTGGTCTATAAAGAGCATCTTATGCATATGTTAGGTAGACACGTGAAAGGACAAAAAAAGAAGAAGCAAATTTCTCTAATCAAAGTGTTGTAAAGGAATTGCCGAATTGAAAAAGTCACATAAAAGATTGAGAAAAATATGAGATGCAAGTTTTTGGAGATATCAATTGAATTTGAAGGACAAAATTATTTTAATGGAAGAAAAATGTTACACCCACAAATAGAGTATAAGGGTATTTTGGTGGTTTGTCAAGCATAAAAATAAAGGTAATAATAATAGAAACTAAAGAAGGCTGATTAATTCGACTTGATTTTGTTGATTTAGAAGAATAAAACAACCTTATTTTATTCTTTGATAAAATGATACCGATTTACAAATATATATATATATATATATATATATATATATATATATATATATATATATATATAAAAGATTTAATGCAATTTTAAAATTATTCAAACTGTAAATTAATCTGTAAATCTTTTTCAAATATTTTTTAACTTAGACCAAACTTTTATTTTAACATAGTACGTACCATTTTAATAGTTTAAACCGGTTTTCGTGCACCCTAGTTTAATACATTAAATGATGCATAGATCGAAGAATATTTGAGTTCCGAATGGGTAAATCATCTTTTGTTTCAAAAAGGCCAAAGGACTATTTCCCATCCAAGGTATGCTACATTCTCAAGTTTCTCCTCTTTAACTATGAAAGTATCAAATACCCACCCATAAGCAGTTAAATTTAACGGAACTCTAACGCCTTAAAATTTTATCTCTTTTTCTCCCCCTAACCCCTAAAAACTAATCATTTCTCCCTAGACCAAGTTTTAAAAAATAGCATTCCCCCCCCCCCTGAGGTTTAGTTTTCAATCCCCGACGACGAAGTCTTCCCGATGCTCCAACGACCTCTCTTCTCTCCTCTCAAACGTCGATCGGCCCAGATCTGGTGTCGTCTTTGCCTAAAAATTTGAAGAGACGAAGCTCTTCGTCTTCCCAGACGAAGACGATGACCTCATCTCTGTCTGGGAAGATATCTGAAAAGACGATCGTCCTCCTAGACGAAAACTACTACCTCATCTCCGTCTGGGAAGACGATGTCAGATCAGGGCCGATCGACGTTTCAGAGGAGAGAAGAGAGGCCGTTGGAGCATGGTGGTGCTTCAGGAAGGCTTCGTTGTGGGCGATTGCTCCAAATTTGGCGTTAAGGATTGAAAACTAAACCCTAGGGGGGAATGCTATTTTTCAAAACTTGACCTAAGAGGAAATGGTTAGTTTTTAGGGGTTAGGGAGGAAAAGAGGATTAAATTTTAATTTATTTTTAATATTACAGATAAAATAATGATTTTGCCCTTAAATCTGTTTTTTTAAACAGCCCATGGGAAGATAAATGGGTTTTTCAAAGTTAATGGGCGGCAATGTGCAGAAAAATTATACTTTGGGTGGGAAATAGTCCTTTGGCCTTTCAAAAATTAAAGGAATTACAAAGTTTCTCTTATAAAAACTTCTTCCTAGAGTCACGTTTTTATCTGACAGCTGATTGAATACGCCAGTGCAATAAATTGCGGGTACTAATATTTTTGCGCTCATCGTTAAAAGCCAAAGAAGTTCAGGACAATGACTTAAAATATTAAAGAAACGTGCAGAAAAAAAAAAAAAAAGGGTCTGTATAAGTCTGTTCTCATCATTCATAGGGATCTTAACGATCGGCATAGAGATGGAGAAAATCCCACCTCATGTTCTCATCTTCCCCATTCCAGCCTTAGGCCATGTTAACTCAATGCTCAAGCTCGCCGAGCTCCTCAGCGTCGCCGGCATAAACGTACTTTTCTAAACTCAGAGTACAACCATAGCCGTCTTGTTCGTCACACCGACATTTGTTCACGTTACACTCAACGATTTCCTGGCTTTCAATTCAAGACTGTTACAGATGGCCTTCCCATGGACCACCCACGAACCGGAGATCGATTTGAGGACGTTTTATATTCAGTGAAATCAGTAACTCCTCCTCTTTTGAAAGATATGCTTTTGAATGAAATCAAGCCTCCAGTCAACTGCATCATTTCGGATGGATTTATGAGCTTTGCAATTGACGTCGCCAGGGACTTGGGAATTCCGATTATTTATTTTCGTACGATCGGAGCTTGTGCTTTATGGGCTTACTATTCTCTCCGTGAGGTCATTGATGCCGGCGAGCTCCCTATCAAAGGTTAGTTGATAGTTCACTTTGGTTATTTTGTAAAAATGAAGGTGCATGAGCTAAATATAAAATCTAATCCTAAATCCGCAGATCTATGCGCAGGTATAAAATATTAAATTAAATTTCTTTGAAGTTACCAAAATATTTGAAATGTCATATTGGTTGTCCTTAAACTCACTGAAATCACAGTTTTTAATGAAAACATTATACCATATAAATTTTGGAATGAGACTTAATAAAAATATAGTATGTTACCTCAAGTTTTTTTAAGACTCACACTTAATTAATATAATAACTTTTAAATATATTAAATTTATTTTTTATTATAAATAAAATACATTTATAAATTATTGTTATTTTATTTAATTATTTTATTTTATTAAATCAAAACTATAATTAATTTTAACCAAGTTAGTATATTTTCGAACGTCTTTTGTCTTAAACTTGATTAACAAAGAATATCTTCCATTATATTTCAAGTGATTGTGCATGCTTAATTAAATCTGAAGGTGCTGAAGACATGGATCGCCTGATAAAAAATGTGCCCGGCATGGAAAGTTATCTCCGCTGCCGCGATCTTCCAAGCTTCTGTCGAGCTAGTGACCCCATGGACAAAAATTTTCAACTCTTTATGGGCGAGACTCGCTCATCTCCCCGAGCTGATGGTCTCATATTGAATACATTTGAGGACTTGGAAGGTCCCATATTATCCCAAATTCGCACTATTTGTCCAAATATTTACACCGTAGGACCGCTCAACGCTCACCTCAAAGCAAGAGTTCCCGAAAGTACGTCATTAAAATCCTCAAACAGTTTCTGGGAAGTTGACAGAAGCTGCATTTCATGGCTTGACAAACAGCCTCCACAATCAGTTATCTACGTTAGCTTTGGCAGCATTGCAGTGCTCTCAAGAGAGCAATTGCTAGAGTTTTGGCACGGTCTGGTGAATAGCAACAAACGGTTCTTATGGGTGATTAGGCCTGATTCAATTTCAGGAAAAAATGGGGAGGATGAAATTCCTGAGGAGCTTGTTGGGGCCACCAAGGAGAGAGGGTACATGGTGGGCTGGGTGCCACAGGAAGAAGTTTTAGCCCACCAGGCTGTTGCTTTGTTTTTGACTCACAGTGGATGGAACTCGACGTTGGAGAGTATTGTGGCGGGGGTGCCCATGTTATGTTGGCCGTATTTCGCTGATCAGCAGGTGAATAGTCGATTTGTTGGGGAGGTGTGGAAGATTGGAGTTGATATGAAGGATTTGTGTGATAGAAATGTTGTTGAGAAGATGGTTAATGAGCTGACGGTAGAGAGGAAGGAGGAATTCATGAAAGCAAGCTCTGAGATTGCTGATTTGGCTAGAAAAAGTGTCAATGAAGGTGGATCCTCGTACTGTAATTTGGATCGCTTGATAAATGATATTAGGTCGATGAGCTCAAGAGTCTTTTCTTGCTGAAGCCTGGTTGCAATATGCATCACTCCAGGGTTGAAACTTTTCCATTGTTACAATAAGGCAAAATAAGTTGAGTTGTTTGATAATATTTAATGAGTTCAATGATTCCAATCATCAATGGGAATAAAGCTGTTTGATTATTCAGAACTTCTTGTCCAGGTCGATTTTTCCTGGTGTTTGTATGTGGGCTTGTAGCGATTTGGTTGTTTTTATTTTATGCATAGGGGTTTTTCAAATTTTGATCAATCTTTTGCATGCTAGTAACTTTTAGAATTTCACATAACTAGTCATTATTACTAAGACATATGAAACAAATTCCTTATCTTTTCTTTAAATAATCTCTTATAATTACTTTCGTTTTAGTATTTTCTAAGTACCCGCTAGATTTTTGTTGAAAATATTTCTCTCACTGCATTATTTGAGAATTTTCTTTTCAATGAATTTTGGCTCGGACAACCTACAGTACTATGCCATTAAGCAGATATAAATGAGCATGTGATGACAGAAGTGTTACTGCAAACTATATTTGATAGCTCAACAGATGGAGAAGGAGAGGGCCGCTTATTTTTATCCTTTATATATATATATTGTAACTCCACAGAGGGTACAGGTTTGTCTGCGTGCTATGCATTGATGAAGTATGTCTACTCTGTTCCACACATTGATGGGAGTGATGCAGCCACTGGTGTCATAAAATTGTGACCAAACAAGCTAAGTCCATTTCTTTGAAGTAGTGTTATGCAGTCAAATTTAACAAATCGAGGGCAATCTTTTTCTTCTGTCTTTCACCTTCGTACACTCGTTTCTCCATAGACTTACTTATCTAGTCTTCTCAAACTCTCTATATTATAAAACTTTTAAATTCCGTATATTAGTTGGTAACAAAAATCACATCAGTAATTTAATGTTATAGAGAAAACAAAAGGATATTTGATACTACTACAATTATAGAGATAATTTGTGGCAAGTCGGATTGAAAGACACTGGAAAATTTATCATCCGCCGAAGGACTATTTTCCACCAAAGGTATGCTATTTTTTTAAGTATTTTTTTTAATTCTAAAAATTTTAAATATTTATTTATGAATAGTTAAGATTAGTGATAATAAAAATAAAATTATTATTTTATTTATAATATTAAAAATAAACTAAAATATAATCTTTTTTTTCTTCCTAATCTTTACAAATTAAAATTTTTTTCACCTAAATTTTAAAAAACGATAGTTTTTTTTCTAGAGTTTAGTTTTCAAATCTCCGACGCTATCTCTAATGTCATTGTTGACAGTCTCTCCTTCTAAAGTTTCATCTCCCTCCAATGGTCTCTCTTCTTTCATTTAAACGTCCGATCGATGTCAAAAAAGTTGTGGAAGACGAAGAGCTTCGTCTTCTCCAATAAAACTCTTCGTCTTTCACGGCTTCTTCGACGTTGATCGGGCGTTCAAATTGGTAGAGAGAGATTGTCCAAAGGAAAGGAAGCTTTAGGAAGAAGAGGTCATCAGCAATAGAGATGGAGATGACATTGGATATCTAGAAACGAAACCTTATGGGAAAACTATCATTTTTTAAAATTTAGGCTGAGAGAAACTTTTAGTTTTTAAAATTTAGGACACAAAAGAAGATAAAATTTTAAGAGATTAGAGTTCTGTTAATTTTAACTATTCATAGGTAGGTATTCGGGATTTTCAAAATTAAAGGGAGACACTTGGGAAAGCAGCATACCTTAGGTGGGAAATAGTCCTTCAGCCTTTATCATCAAACTATTTGGACACTAAACCCAAACCTCTTTCCCAAAGTCAGTTCATCTAAGAGACTGGCACAACATAGTCTAGACCAATCTCCTTGCTATTGCCCAACCAGCAAGAGGGCCAAGTTCAAAGACATTTGAACCACATAATACTCTTTGTACTCAATCCCAATGAGAGTTGGAAGGGCACCATCGATACACCAGCTCTGTTGGCTTCCAGTTGAGACCCCGTTTTCAGGCGTCAATGAACAACAATCGAGAGCACAAGACATCATTTGTAGCTCTAACAAGGTGACATCTGTAAACATCTGTAATCCCATAACTTGAAAAACCTACTAAGGTTTCCTCCTCGCCTGATGACATGATATGCAACCATGGTTTTCTAACCACAAGGCCACCAATGTATGACCATCTGCTGCCTTTCAAGCCTCCCAGAAGAAGGTGCCCTCTGCCAGTTGCCCAAACACCACTGATGTGGGAAATCTTTGTTGTATCTATGACACTTTGATAGCAAAAACTAGGGAGTTGAGCATTAGAGGAGAAAATGTATTTCTAATTCATCCAAAGACAACCCCTATTTCATCTCATTCAATAACTCCTGACTCGACTATAATTAACCGAGTTGGGCTAAAAATAAAACTTGAATGAGAACAATAGTGGGATCATAAGAGACTTCACATCAAAAAATTAAAAACGATCCCACTCTGCATACCAAATACGTTCTAGCTACTCATATTAATCAAATATAATAAAGTAATAAGTATAAAATATTATTTTCACAAGCCTCCCAGAAAAATTTGGTACACACACTCTAGTGAAGGATTGGAATGATAATATCTTCTATTTTCATTAATATATGTACATATAAAAAAATAACACAAATTACAAAAAGAGGGGAATCACAATGAGGGTCCTTAAGAAAAATTTATGTTTGGTTGAAAAAAGGATTGCAGTCTACCCCTCTAGCCTCTCAAGTAGTGATTTCTTTGAGAACTCTATTTGAGACTTGCCCAATTGGATCAAGTCTCATGTTTCCCAAGTCAACTCCTTTAAACTTTGGCAAAGTTTGATCATGACTTTCGTCATGCCACCCATGTTACTCCAAATTTAATTTTTTTTTTCTTGATTTCATCGTATTAAAATACGCACAAGGGTAAACAAATTTTAATGTAAGCGAAAGGATTGTAATTGCACTCCCTTATTATTTAAATAAAGAAGATTAATGAGAGAGAGGGAGGAAGGAGCATGACTAGGTGTAAGAAATTATACACTTGATATTTAGGATTAAATAAACTTCATTCTAAGTTAATGAGAAGACTCTCACAAAATCCAACAATTCTCTTTAGAACTTTTGCCCAAAACAAAGTCCTTCCCATGACACTTAAAGGGCGTTTGATTTGGGTAATGTTTTATTACCAAAATATAAAGATTACCTTGAAGATAGATTACTTAGAAGATTATTGGATATAAATAATTACTATATTTGATAAAATTTGGTAGGTATAAATAATTATTGTGTTTGGTTAAAGGTAATAAAAGATTACTAATAAATTATTTTACTTAAATGCCCTTAAATATAATTATTTTTAAATATTTTTTATATTATTTATCATATTAATTAAAAATAAATTAATTTTTGTCTCAAAAAATTAATAAATAATAATATAATTATAATAAAATCAAGATTACCTTGATAATCTTTAAATACTTAAGGTGAAGGTGGTAATCAGATTATCATCTATATATCTGTCACGTCAGCATTGGTAATAGAATATTACTGTAATATTTTATTACTGACAAACCAAACAAAGAAATAAAAGATAGATTACCAAAGTAATCTTAAAAACCTCTAACCAAACGCCCCCTTATAGTTTCTATACACATATTCCACTAGAGCATTCTATTAAAGTCACTAATGTTATAATAGTTAATATAGATTCCCGAGTAATAAACATGTTAAAATTTTTTTTTAATCCATTCTTTAGTACAATTATCATAATCTATTTTGTGTAAGACTATAAATTGTGTATATCAATTAATAACGAAAAATCTCACAAATACAAATAAACTCAAATATTGATAACGTTATGTTTACTAGTATTACTTATTCCCCTAGTAAACTAATACACTTTTTTTCAGAGTAATAATTGATGTATATGTAGGTTTAGTTATAAGGAGGAGATGAAGTTATTAAGCAAGAGTAGAAATGAAGCCGTTACCAACTAAAGAAGAGAACAATTTAACCTAACGTAAGCAAATATACAAGCATAGAATAATCTTTAAAATGGGCCATAATGCACGGCTAGAAACAGGCCCAAAATCACGATGATAGCAACCCAAAGCAAAAGAAGAGGCTCTATGGGCAATTACTAGCAAGATCAAAATCAATCAAATCATTACAACCTAAGTAACTTCCCATCCCACAAACCTAGCCAGTGATTCTAGGTGGGTGTTGAGAGGTGCAGTGAGATGGAAATCGATGAAGGAAGAGTTGCAATAAGGTTATGGAGGATGGTGGGATGCGATGAAGAAGAAAGAACAAAACAATGGAAAAAGATTTCATATGTATATATTTTTTTCAAATTATAATTAAGATTTCAATTAAATTATGCGTACACATTTTTATACATAATTTATATATAAATGATATATTGTCATGTGATTGGATGATTTTTAATTAAAAATAAAATAATATCTAATTATATAATGATATATTATTTATGTATTTAAATTATATATCATAAATATGTATACATAGTATTGCTTTTAAGATTTAAAATTAAGTACAAAAACTACCTAAATTAGAGAAAAAGTGAGAAAATATTGTTTTTAAAATTAAAGAATGACAATTTAATTGAAGAAAAAAAGGTGGGACATGGTGACTTTGCCTTTCTTTTTTCACAAACCAGTTGAACCATACCATCGCACATGGCTCCATTTTGACTTTGAATCTTCAATTATGGAACAAATCTCTACCCACCCTTACCATATTAGTTGACTTTCTCATAAGAATTGGTGGGATTCACTTCAATTTACATTTGTATTTGAAAGAGGAATCTAATAAAATGATTCAACCACTTCTCTCTGATAAAAAGAAAAAAAAAATCAAAATTTTGAACTTATATCATAATCGACAATGACCACTTACCCATTTATCCTGAGTACGGGAGTATATATCTGAAACCTATTAATAATATATTAAGATCAAATTCTTAATTTATTTAAAATAATGTATGATTGTGAGGTTGGTATGAAATCTGAGATTTCACATACTTAGTATGATCGATTTAATCTTAAAAGAATTGGTTCAACTTAAATAATGTTTCTTATCAAAAAAATATAATAATAATAATAATAATAATAATATGTTATTATATGATTGTATAATTTTAAAATACGTATAAAATAATATTTATATATTATTATTAATATCTAAATTAATACTTATTATAAGTATATAGTGTATTACTGTTAATATAATTAAGTTACAATTTATAAAATACAATGTAAAAACAATGGAATCAAACATAATTATTTGCATTAGACTCATGATTTAGATGTAATTAACAATTAATAGCGATTCTTGGGGTGATTAAGACTGAGTGTGTGGACTCTTACTTTGTTTTGTCCCAGAAGACAAAAAAAAAAACCTTACTTCAATTAAGTTAACTTGAAGTAATTAATTACACTAAACCCATTAAAACCAGATAAAGCCTGTGCGTTTCAAAATTCAAAAATAAAATAGAAGCCAGAAACTCCCAGTACTTTGCCTTGGATTTTGACATTCCTCATTCCACATATTTTATCTATATAAATGATGCTTTGGTTTGGGTTTATTACTGGGGTTTATATCATTTTCCCCCCCAAGGTTTCTAAAATGAACAATGCAGACAAACTATTGAATAGGTTGCCATATGAAATCTTTAATTCTCTGTCTCTAGGTATATATTCTTTTCTAATGTCATTTTAACTTCTATGTAAATAGTCATACTATTGAAAAATTTTAGATAATTAATTAAATTTTAAATAAAATATATGAATAGTTAATTTATTATTTAATTTTATACAACAAACTAAAAATGAAAACCTAAACTTAAATTAACAGTGTAAAAAAAATGAATTACAAAATGGGAGAAGGACTGAAGGAAGTATAATTTATAAATTTTCATATGCTTCTCTATTTTTCTTTCTTTGGCTTCTATAGAGCTAAAATAAAAATTGAAAAGAATTATATATAAAATTAGATAAAAGGTATTATAAAGATGGTATTTGGACAGGTAAGGGTTAAATATTTTAATCCATGCATCTATTTTTGTAGAGAAGACTTTCCTCGTCCCTGATACATTGATAACAAGAATCGTCGTCCTCTTTTGGCAAAGAAAATCTCTCTTCACTTCCCTATCCCCATAGAAAAAATTTTCTCAGTTTTTTCTCTTCTCATACATGCTAAAAAATAATAAAATATTTAGTAAATATTATAAGATATTTGTAATAATTTAAAATTTTTAAAAATAATTTAATATATAAATAAGAGGATAAGACAAAGATATATTTATTTTTACTCACAATTACAAAGATTATGCTCATCTCTATTCATATCTCTAACCCTATATTTGTCTTTATCAAAGAACAAAAAAGAGTGGGCCAAAGACCAAATTTTATGGACCGAATCACCATATTTAGGGTATTGTAGCTCCATATAGAAAAAGTAAATGATGATTTGGTTGTACGAGTTGCTTTTTGAAACCTTTGGGTGCCTTGGTGCTTTCATTAAACCTTAAGGACGGAATGTTAAACAAGTGATTACCCAGTTTTTACTTTAATTATGCGTAGTCAGTGTTTCGAGATTCGAACCCAACCCAGCATTGGATTCTTCCATTTGCCTTTTCTGTCAAACACTTGAGTCCTGTTAAAACACTCAAATTCCGCCACTGTTTAAAGCTCAAAATCAAATTCTGATCAATACCCAGAAACCAAAAGAATGCCTGTTGCTCCATTAAATACTGATTTCGAAGCTGCAAGTGATTTAGAAAATGGGCTTGGTATGAAAAGAAGAAGGATTTGACCAAGTCAAAATCAAGTGTGCACAAGAACCAAAGATCTGAGAGACAAGAGCACAACTTTTTTGAACAAAAAGAACCGGGAAATGAACAGAGGTGAAACGTAATATTCAAGAAATAAGAGCAAAGATGGAGAAGGTGGGGCCTTTCAAGACGTTAATCAAGTTAATTTTATCCCCATATCTCATTTCTCTATCGATGTCCCTACCACCTCTGCTTCACGATGAAGCAATTTCCTTCCTGCTTTTTTATTTTTAAATATGCTTTTTAAAGCATGCTTCAACATTATCTCCATCCAGATCCAGAAACAGGTACACTTTCCTCTTTCAATTTATTATAACTTGGAAAATATCAACTCTTATATGCTACTGTATGTACCTTTTTAAACGAGAAGGAAATTTTTTGATAAAGAGTAATGTAAGAATAATTAAAACCTTTCCAGATGAGAATAAGACGAAAACAAAAATAAATATATTTTCAATTTTTTTTTTTTCTTTTTTAGATTGTTATTAAACTTTTATTATTAAATTATCTACAAAAAATTTTAAATTATTATAAATTTATCTTAATACTTAATAAATATTATATTATGAGTTCTTAAAAAAAAAAAAAAAAACCTACATGACATGGATGGATGGGGAAAGAGAGTAGAGCGAAAATTTTCAAACAATGAGGCGAAATTTTAACAAGAACGGAGAGACACAGAGACAGAGACAGAGACAGATTTTTCCCCTTTGAAGATGGAAAATAAAGTATTCTACCCCTCGTAGTATATTAGTAGTTGAGTTTTTCTCAGGAGTCAGGACCTTGAAATTCATGATAAATGTTTTTGAAATTTGAAGTTAAATGGGGTTGGTATTTTTAAATGAAAAGCAAAGGTAAAGTGATGTATGGAATTGTAAAGAAACAGAGCAGACTTATGATAAATAAAATAATATAAATATCTCTTATTAAAATATTGATATTACAACAAAGAGGGATGTGGATTCCACTTTTTCTGCAACTAAAAGATGAGATTTCAAGGCCAAGTACATCAAACCCAGAAGATGAAATCCACTTATTACAGCTGAAAATTAAAGAAAAAACCCTCTTCCCTTCCTACAATTTGGTCTTGATTCATCTAAATCTACTCCACAAAACCTGCAATACAATTATATTAATTATTGTTCTTCTACTGACTACACTCGCATTCTTAATTCTTCTCTTACAAAAACCATAATCCCATATTTCTTCTATCAGAAATCACTTCCTTTATACTTTTTTTTTTTTCAATCTTTTTCCAACAAAATAAGCTTGAAAATGGCTGAGACTAATGTGTTCATCTCCTTCTTCAATATGTCCACTCCTGAGGAAGATGTATTTCATGATTTAGTGGAGGAGCAGCTTCAGGTCTTAAGCTTCGTTGCTTTTTAAGTGACAAAAGCAAAGTCCTTCTCGCCATTAAAGCATCTGTCAAGATTCAAGAACAATATCATTTAAATGGAAGCTTTACAAACATGCCCTCTGTGAACAGAGATTTAAAAGAACTCACCATACTGTGGACCAAAAGCTGTATTAAATCGGTGCTGGGCATGAGTATTATTCCCATTCATGTTTTCGAAACTCTGATTCAAAGCCTGAACAACCTTAGCTGGAACTAAAACAGTAGAACAACCTGAGATAAAAACCCAAAAAAAACAAGCTAGTTAGTTAAAAAAACTCAATAAAAAAGCTAACCAAATCTACAAAAAAGTTGAGCTATTTCTAACATCTTACTTGGTTTTTTGGGAGAATCAAGAGGGTTAGACCCAAATCTCCGCGGCAAGAACACACCAGTACCAGCACATTCTCTTTTAACGCCACCAGATCCACCCAAAAACACAGCTTTCATGCCGGAAGCAGAGTGTTGTTGACGTTGCTGAACCTGCAGAGGCGGCCAGGCAGCTTGACATAGCCCAATAGGACGCCCACATCTCCCATTTTCATAAACAACACTTCTGGCTTTACTCTGGATCAGTTGTGGCTGTGGCTGAGTTAACCTCACTTGTTGCTGCCGTCCCCGTATCACATTCACACCGTTTAAACCACCATTTTGAGGGCTCAACATCTGATACTGCAGTTCAAAATAAAACGTCATCATAAGGAAGCAAATCCTGGATTCACTTTAATTTTTATTTTACAAAGAACTCACCTGATTTGTTTGAAGGGGGGTGAAATTAACATATTGGCTTGAATATAAGCCAAAATTGGGATTTTCAATAACTTGCAGGGGACTTGTAGTGGCCTTGGGAGGAGCAATAAGGCCTCGGCCGCGGTTGTTGTAGTTGCATTTAAAGTCTTCGTCGCTCATCTTCAACCTCGCAACTTGGCCTGCGGCAGCAGAGATAAGGTCCCACGTGTTGTTTTCATCACCAAACGGCGTCGTCGGAGGAGAAGATACAAGTGAGGAGGAACCGTTTGGGCTGCCTCCGCTTGAGACTGACCAGCTCCCTATTCCACTCAAAATCGACTCGGGTGACCCGGCCATTACCCAGCTCTGGTAACAAAAGAATAACGTCAAAACAAGAGCTTTAAAATTTAAAATAGCAAGAAGTATAATACATAAACAAGGATTTACTGGAGTAGACCTCAGGTTTGTCTTTAGTAAAACCATTGGCAGCGAATTTCTGAGTTGAGGACTGTGTAAGACGGCGAGTTAACCCGGTAAGGAAGTCCTCCTCGTCGCTGGTGGTTTCTGTCTCAGTCCAACCATTCACTGACTCCACCGGAGAACAGAGAGCCGAATCGAGCGAGTCAAACTCGTATGGAAACTCAGAAGGAAAGCTGAGATCACTGGACTTCTTCATCTCATCATCACTCTTCACATAACCTTTCTTCACAACAAGAACATCTTCAAACTTATAAGGTGACCAGTAAGCGGCATCGTTCAAGGAATCTGACTCGGACATGGCGACAGCAACTACAGAAACAAAAACACAGAAAAGAGAGAAGAGGGATTGGTTTAGTTTTGAGAGCTGCGCTTTGCTTTGACCGAGCTCCGAGTTAGATATAGAGAGATGGAGAGAGAGAAATGAGGGACCCAACAAAAGAAGAGTAAAGAGAGAGAGGGCGTAGGGAATGTTGAAGACACCTCGCTTTTATTAAGGTTTCAGGGTTGCTTTGAGACAGTTTTTTTTTTTTTTTTTTAAATATTTGTAAGAGAAAAAATACAGCACAGAGAGAAGGTGAGAGACGGCAGGGTGGATGGAGACGTTTGTGCTGCTGCATAATCTCCTTGCCATCTATGCATTATCAGTAGGGTTTAAAATATGAGTAATTTTTTAATAATTCAAAAAAGATTATGGTGTTGATTAAGTTTAATTCAGGAATCATGATTAAATATGAAAGAAATTTTGAAATTATTTTTTTAAATTAAGAATATTTTCCTCTTGGTTTTGAATTAAAGGTGTATGTAGTTCGATTTTGTGCGCTTGAAAACTTTTTCGAAACAAATTAAAAAAAAAATCGCTTAGAAAATTTTAAATTAAGTCAAACCATTTTATGTTTCAGATTAAATCAAGCCAAACTAAAAATATATAGTTTGATCTTATTTAAATTAAGGTCTGAACCTATTAAAAATTATTTATTTCTAATTTTTTATATTTAATAAATAAAAATTGAATTAAAAAATTTACAGAACAAAAAATAAACATGTATAAACATTTGAAAACTATCTAAATTATAACTCATACCATAAACTTATATTAAAATTTATTAATTTACACTAAACTAAATAAAATCATAATTTTTAAATAATTTTATTGAATTTTATGGTTTAAACTAAGTTATTCACACCCTTGATTTGAACAGGGTAAATGTCAATTATAATACCCATATCATGATTGAATCCCTAAAAGGGTACCTATGAAATTATGTGACTGACTATTTATTGTTTATGATTTGAAAATGGGTAAGATTGAAGTCAAATGCAAGTATTCAAATTTATATATATTTTAAAATATTATCTATGGCTGTTAAATTTGATATTATAGTTATTAGTATTATATAATATATAATACATATATCTTATAATATGATATAATATAAAAAAATGATATATATTATGAAGTGTATCGAATTAATATGATATAGTAATATATCATATGATATAATAAATGTATCATATAATATATATTCTATAATACGATACATTTTATTAATACAGATTGATACTTTTTTTAAAGAAAGTAATGATGCAATAAAGATGCATGTGAAAATTTTAAACTTTCAACGGTGTTCATGATATTTTTTTAAATAATAATGGATTAATATATCTTTTTAAAGAAAATGATAATGTAGTAGAGTTGTATATAAAAATTTTTAAATTTTCAAAGATATTAGTGATATTTTCTAAAATGATAATGTGTCAATTATATTTTTTATTATTTTATTAATATTTTATTTTTTAAAAATTATATCATATGATGTAATACAATACATAATTCGACTATCATTCTTCATATGCCAAAAAGTTATGATTCAAGTTTAATATGATTAGATTTTTAAATCCTTAACCTTGAATTTATTTATTTTTTTCAAATTTTATTTATTTAAAAAAAAAGGTTTGATGTTGATTAAAGGTGGAGCCCACATTGAGCCACTAATTAAAGTAACGACAATGTTCATTATCACTTGTCCACCAATGATTCGCAATTAGTATGCCTTAATTATCCCATTAATCACTTCATTCCATCCCATTCACTTGACCTTAATTTTCTTTTAAGATTCATGTATCATGTAATTAAATTCTCTTTTTGATAATCAGAATTAATTTTCATATGCTTAAAGAAAATATTATATTAATTAAATTCCATTTTTGTCCTTACATAATATTCCAATTTTTGGATGAGTATATACAATTTTTTACACATAATTTATATATACAAATAACATATCATCATATTATTGGGTATTAGTTTATTTTTAATTCAAAATTATTCAATCATATAATTACACATTATCTGTGTATCTAAATTATATATAAATATATATATATATATATATATATATATACATAATTTTGTTATTTTTAAATACCAACATTTTTTAAAGTAATTTAAATTAAGATTTTACTAGTGGAAAAGGCGCTCAAACCCAATTCTTTTTAAAATTTTAATATTTTATTAATTTTACTAATCGTTAATTTTTTCACATAATAGCATCTTGTAACATTGCTATCGTTTTTTGTATTTGTCTAATTATTATTTGCAAATTAAATTTTGGAAATGTGAAACAAGTCAATTCAAAATTTAAATTGTTAGGTCAAGATATGATGGTCACATTATGAAAGATACCTAACAAATTCTCATGTTAAATATTTAAAATTATAATGAATAATGAAATTTGTAAATTTATATGTTTTATTTATTAATTTGTGCATTATGTCATAACAAGTAAAAAATAATTATAACAATAAAATTATAAATATATATAATTATATATATCATTATATAATTAAATCATTTTTAATTAAAATAAAATAATATTAAAATATATAATAATATATATAAATATATATATATATTTAAAATAAATAAATAAAATATTATTTAATTGTGATAGATAAATTTCACAAATGGTGCCTGGCCTATGAAGTAAATGGGTGTCACAGAGAGCCCGTGAACCACCTAGTCAGCATAGTATAATCCAATGTGTATAATGTTGGAATCTGAATCTTATGATTACGTGGCGTCAACCTAGATTCGGCAGCTTAACTGTCGTTGTCTTTTCTGTAATTTCGCCTCTGTTAACGCTTTCAATTTCAAGCCGTTACCTAACGCCGCTTACATATTCATTTCTATTCTCAAGTATGTGAATGGTTTATAATCATTGTAAAAAAAATATAGCAAAAAAATTGAAATTTTCTTTTTTTTTATAAATTTTTCCACTATACCAAAAATTTCAACTGTCTCTAACACATCATCATATTGATTTTATTTGTAACTTTTGTATTTTATATTTCATTATTAAAAAAAATAATAATAACGAGATTTAATTATTATTTTTTTGGGATTTATACTATAATTATAATCATTACATGGATGGATGGATGACAGCGTCACAGTCTTATGGGAAGAGTAACCTAGAAGCCAAGTGCCCTGCAAGGCTGCAAATATCTGGTCGTTATAACGGCGGTTAACGGCGGACCCGAAAACTGAATTGTAATGGATTCAATAAGTTTCCCGCTAAAAATTATGATTGGAAACAAAAAGAGAAAAAGGAAGAAAATTAATTAATAGCGTGAAAGGAAGAAGTTGCTGTGGGCCGTGCGACATATTCTGAAAACGACGCCACATTAATCAAAAGAGCGGGAACAGATTTTTTTCATTCTTTTTTATTTTAAAATTTTTAAAAGGAAAACGACCATTTTTTTTAATAAATTAAGGCGGAAATGTTATGTGATCAAGTTGGAGGATGAAAGTTATTTAATTTTGGTATAATAAAAAATAATAAAGATTATTTTATTTTATTTTTAATGTGATTATCCAAAAAGGTTAAGGCTGAAAAGTTATGTGTAACCACGTCAAGCAGTTATGGACAGTATTTTGCCTGTATATGATGGGAAATTAAGATTCTATAAAGGGCATTAATGTCTTTCAGCTTACAACTTGTGGCCCTTAAACAAGTAATGCGCAGTTCATTGGCGTTGGCTCATTCATTTATTAGCCCCACTCTCATTCAATGCGCGTATATCGTTACTGTCTTATGTGGCTGTGCCTGAAAGTACAAATAATTATCGCATGGTCAATAATTATTTAGTATTAATATGATTTAAAGATAAAATGGAACGTGATTGATTTAAATTATAATTATAAAAAATAAAAAATAATTAATGAAATTACAATAAATCTCATTGGCAAAAACAAATTTGGTCAGCTAAGTATTGTGAATTGTCTAACTTGTAATTTTATTCAATGACAGATATGTGACGTTATTCAAAGTGATAAAAATATTAGCAGTAAGCGCGTATGGATAAGACATCAAAACAACACTCATACATCTGTTTGATCATGGTGATTGACTGCCGAAGACATGTTAAGGGGCTTGGGCAGACACGTGACATGCCCAGACCCAATATTTTCGACACTATCCGTCGGGTGGAGATCGTAGGGTAAGTCAGCGGGTTAACATGGCATGGTCCATGAAATTTAAAAAAAAAAAAAAAAGCCAAGGACTTATTCTACCCCAAAGTATTATGTTTTCGTAAGTTTTTATCTATTTATTTTAAAAATCTTAAATACACCTATAAAAGATTAAAATTAATGAAACTCTAACCCCTTATAATTCAATCTCTTTTTCCCTTATAAACCGTAAAAATTAATAATTTGTCTCATAAACCAAGTTTAAAAAAATGATATTTATCTTTTAAAGTTTAGTTTTCAAAATGTCATAAATATTATATATTAATCATTTTAATATGGACAATAAAATATAAATAAATTTAAAAAATATAAATAATCTAAAACTATAAAAATATGATAGTATTTTAAACAAAAATATTAACATAAAAGGGTGGGATGAGGATGAGGATGAGGATGAGGATGAGGACGGAGACCAGGGTAAGGCAGGGAAAGGTCGAAGGGGAAAAACATGTATCCTTGCCCCTGATTGCAAAAACAGTTTTTGTCTCTGTTCCCTTTCTTATTTTTATTGAAGAATCTCCTCTTTATTAAGGTTAGAAACCCTAAATTCTAATCGAACTTATCATCTCTAGTCGTCATGTCTACACTATGCATACACACTATTTCAAAATTAATTATGCATACCCTTATTTCTATTGAAGAATCTCTTTCCTACATCTTTTAAACACAATACAAATATATTTAATAACAAAATTAATTAAAATTAAAACCAACTCACTATTTCAAATGTCGTAAATATTATATATTAACTACTTTAATATGTACGACAAAAATGTAAATAAATTTGAAAAAACATAAATAATCTAAAACTTTAAAGATATAGTAGTATTTAAAAAAAAAAATACAAAGGGGTGGGAATGAGGATAAGGACAAGTTGGAGGAGGGATATATGTGTCTTCATCCCTTTTCTTGTTTTTATAGCGAAATCTCTTATCTGTTATAATCGAAAACCCTAAATTCAAACTGAAATTATCATCTCTAATCGTCGTGTCTAGTTGGCAGAGTTGTGTTTACTGCATGCACAAACTAACTTCTTTTTTCTTTATTTTTACTCTTAAATTTTTTTTATAATCAGAGAACCTTGTTTGGATTGATTAAACAAGTAAATTTTGAGGTATAATAACTGAACTCACAATCACTATATTAGATAAATCAATATTTCATAAATGTAATAAAAACTTAAATCTAAGTCTTTATCCTTAAAATTTTAATATTTCACTAATTAGTTTTGCTAACCCAGATGAACTTACTCTTGAGTTCATCTTTTTTATTGTTGACCCTCTAATCTTTACTTTATTTATAAAATTCATAGTTTTAATTTTAAATCCACAGAAGTATATTACAAACTAAGAATTTGAAAAAAGAAAAAAAGAAATTGAAAAAATCTCTTCTTTAGAAATATGCTATATAATAATAAAAAAAATATTATGGATTTAAATGATAGTATCCATAAACTTCATTGAAACTAAAACTAAAAAGAATTATTGCGTGATAAATAGACGTAAACAGAAGTTCGCCAGAGGATCAATCAGCCGTCGCTGTCTGTCACAAGTCTTCTGAAAAGAGAAGACATAAATTAACATTTTTCTTTTTAAAGTTTTTGGCAATTCGAATTTTGAAGTTTAAACTCTACGCAACGGTAGAATTTGCGACAGCTACCAGCTAGATTTCAATTAATTAAAAAATTATAATATATAATGAATTATTTAAAAATTCAAAAAAAATACTAAATTAGGTCAAAATATTCCATTATTTACTTGATATTATTTCACACATGCCGTGTGGACAATCATGATGGAAAATGTCAATAACCTCCTAAATATAATTACCCCTAGCCCTCCTCACACATTACATATTAAAAATTTTTTAAGACCCCCCACACATTGGATATAATACAATATGGAAAAGGCTCCCTAATTAGCATACTAAAATGTTAATAAGGCCCCAACAAATTACTTAGTTAAATATCAAAAACCATTTATTTACTACAAATTGTAAAAATACGGAGAAACCCAATATACATAATATCAAAAAGGTTACAGGTGAAAACAGTTTTGTATTATCTCAAATGATAATTTGAGTGGTAAAATAGTTGACTTCATGTATAAAAAAGTATGAGATCGATCACTAAATTTAAAGTTTATCTTATTCAATATAATTGATTCAGTCTCAAAATAATAATCCCTCTAACGTGGATTCTTTGTAAAAATAAAATAAGAAAGCAACTTTATATTTAAATTATATAAGGACAATAAAATTTGAGATTATTTTTGTATAACTTCTTAACAAAATTAATTTAATTATTTACAGTTTTTGTAATTAATATGATGTTTTGACACATCTTCAATCAATGTCTTAAAATTATAAAATTTTGTGCTTTTTTATCACATGGACGACACAAACAGGACATTGGGCAAGCAAGATTTTTTTTTTTTTAAGTTGGGAAATCAAAGTGAATAATACTTAATGCAGTCAGTCACACTTACAGACGACCAAGTAATGGGGTGGATGTATGGACAGACATGACTCATTGTTCTATGGAAATAATAAGAATAATAAAAGGGTGTGGGAGCCTTGATTTGGGAGATTCTTGGGAATGTGTTTTGTCTTCCACCATGGCTTTACACCTTCACTTCGTACATATTCCATGTCTAAGCCCATAACATTTCTGACTGGAAAAAGGCGCAAACAAGTTAAGCCGATCGTGAGTAGTTCGTAGCTCAGCTTGTCTTAAGTCAAGTTTTCCATAGCACATGTAGCAGGGAAGGGATGCAAATAAGTTAAGCCGATAGTGAGTAGCTTGTAGCTCATCTTGAATCAAGTTTATCTCGAATAAACCAAATCAAACTTATATTTAATATTGATTGTGTCAATGAATTCATAAGTTTTTAACTTGATTTAAATAAAATATTAATAAATCCTTGATAATTTTAAATATTGTATTAATATATTTAAAATTTTGTTTCTAAACTTAAAAAATAGATGATTAATTAATATATATACAAGTTATAAGATTTAAATTAATTTTTCAAACTGAGCTCGAACCATCTATTCTTGTCTCGAACTTGAACGCAAGATAAAATATTGTCAACTTGGTTAGTTCAAACTCTCCTTAAAATAATCGAATCAAATTTAAATCAAACACTGTTCGACTTGTCTCGACTCATTTGCAACCTTATCCATCACCACTCACAAATTCTATAAAAGCAATTTCTTTTAATGGACCAGTTCACAGATGCCTACAATTGACAGCCTAACTCGATTCAGGGAATGGGTCACTTTTAGATCAGATTTATGCACTTGAAAGATTGATTATATACCTAACCATATACATCATTCATTTATTCAGGGATTTGTCCCGGCAGTTGGAGGCTGCCAAAAAGCATCCTGCATTACAGCATCTTTATTTGTATATATTATCGGTGCCCATATAAATACATACTGAATAGGCTCTGATTTGGGCCGGAAAGAGACGGGCCTAACTAGTGGGCTTAGAAGCAATCTATGCAATTAGCCCGGCCTATTACTATTCAAATGGATGAGCTAGAGTGGTCCAAAAACCCTGACACTTGTCATAATGAATCAAAAGTTGCCCGTGATTCATAAATGGCCTATTGAGTTCAAACCTTGCGTGCGTGCTGCGAAGATAACAAATTTTTTTGAGTTCAAAAACACCCAAAAGAGGTCATTTTCCTTCATCTGTTGCCAATAACTCTTCTTGGGCATCGACAAAGCGGTAGCTTGAGGCTTTAAAACGTCCTGAAATTAGCCTCAAGATGCCTGAGATCAGCTTTGAGAATAAAAAAGATTGCCCCATTTGTAGTTTTGAAGTTTGAATTTGAAGTCCCTCCATGTGTCATAATACAAAAATTTATGGGTGTCTCATATAATCATAATTAATTTATGAGGTGTTGGTGAATAAGGCGGTCAAGTGTGTTCAAACCATTTTACGGATCATTAGATAAAAGGTGCTAATAAGTCTATAGTAGTTAAAGTACTTAGCCTTTATGGATGGACTTGATTCAAGTTTGATCAATTTAAATTGACATTCGACTCAATCAAAACTAAACTTGTGTTAAAATTTCTGTTTAATAATTTGATTAAATCCACTCTGAATTATTTTATGATAATATTATTCATTTTATTAGTGATATTTTTTATTATATCGATAATATTATTTATTCCATTGAATACCTTTTATAAATATTTTTAATCAATTTAAAATCAATTTAAATTTATCACAAAATTGAATTGAATAGGCGGGGTGTGAGGAAAAGATTCTTTTTCATTGGAAAAGTGACCACCCTGCTTACACAAAGTGAAGGAGTATTTTTCTCTTTTATGGAGTAGAACAACTATATCCCACCCACATTTTACCTGTCTCCCGTTTGATCCTCAAGCTTTAAAAATGATATTTTTAAACCTTTTATCAAGTTCTTTTTTGAAATTAATTAATTTATGGGTAGACACACACTAAAAAAAACAAATATATGAGTTGGAAGGTTAAAAATTGATTAATTAGTTTTAAAAGTTGGAAGGCTAAAAATTGATATTAAAGAAAAAGGGTGAGAGATAGTTGTTCTACCTTTCCTTATAGCCATAAAAAACACTTTTATGTTGAGTTTTGAACATTAATAGAATAATTCCACTTTTATCAAACGTTTATTTAGTTTTGGGAGAAGAAAAATTTTCACTACAAACTATAGGGTGGCAATTGGATAAACCAATAAATGTTGTTCAAAGAGACATTATAGAAGATAATGGGCAATTATCACGTCTTCTCTGTGAGTTTTGCATGTAAGAAAATTAACTTATATGTAAAGATTATTATTTCTAACCGAAATTATGAACGAAAAAGTTTCTGTAAAGGGTATAATTCTGGAGAAGGAAAGGTTCTATAATATATGATTAGAGGATAGATACATTTTAGATTATAATTCAAATATTGAAGGAAAAAAATAATCTTTTGTGCCCCGGTTCATATTAGAATTCCCTAAATTAATAGGCCAAAGGATTATTTTCCACCTAAGATTTCGTGAAACAATAAATTTTCATCTTTGAAGTTTCAAAAGTCTATTACCCTATTATATATTAAAAAAGTTGAAAAAAATCCTTTGACGGTTTTAATATCGATCTTGACAAATGGGTAAAAAATTAACTTTTTAAACTTAAAAGTAAAAAAGGTCATTTTTCAAAATTCGGGAGAGAAAGGTATATAGCCACATCAATATTCTGACCAAACGGCTACTTTACCATTCAAATTAGCAGACCATTTGACTATATTACCCTTTACCTGTCCTCCAATATTTACCACTATCCGAAACGACAACCCGTTACGGACAAATATAAGGCTTTTAAAAATAATATAATACAATTTATTCATTAAATAAATAAAATCAATTAAATGTAAAATTTGCGGCCGCCAATCTATACTTATTTTCCTTAATTAATTTGATGATAAGTTCTAGATAATGGAATAATTAATATTTTTTGATTGGGCCGAAATAATATTCATCATTGACGACATAAAATCACTTTTAAATAAAAGCAGTCAAATACATGCGTAAAATTTTGACTCTGGAATTTAATCCTGTTTCGAAGATTTCCACTGTAAACGTTTTACCTTGGCAGGTATAATTTTTTACTTTGTTAAATGTATAATTTTTATATATAAATAATGATATATTATTTTATAATTAGTAATTAAAAATTAAAAATAAAATAATATTTAATCAAATAATAATATATCATTATTTGTACATAAAATTATAAACATAATTTTATTATTATTATTATTTTATTTTGAGATTTTTTTTAATAATTTGTGGGGCTAAACAAATTTACCTTTGTTTTGTATTTATTATAAGAATAATATTATATATATTAATTTTAAATATATAAATAAATATATATTTATCGAAAAAAATCCTTTGAAAGGAGAAAAAATGTTTGAAAAAGAGATATTATTACAAAAAGTATCATAGAGATCAATTGAAGAATGAAAAATAAAACTTTGGAACAAAATATTATTTTTTAAAATTTAATTTAAAAATAATTAATTTGTAAAGTTTAAAATAAAAAAAAATTTAATTTTTTTTAAATATTAATAATTAAATAATTAATTTAAAATGGTTGAAAGAAAAATAGAACCCGCGGGTGCGAATAAGTCCTCTGGCCTTCTATAAATAATTTGAGCGAACGTATTTTCTACTCTGCTACTGAAAGTGAAAGGGAGACTGAACATGTCATATGATTCTTAAAACTTTCTGTTCATTTCAATCTTCAAAATCAAAAATCTAATTTCAACATTCACAGAACAAGACACTTTTCAATTCAGATATATTTTCCTTGACCTGTATTTCAAATTTTTTCCTTTTTGGGAAAGAATGGGAAGTTTAGTGAAGAAGAGTGGCAATGATGGTAGTGAGACAATGACTACTACTACCACTGAGTCGGGGACCGAGTCAAGAGAGAGTAGTAGTTCAAGCTGTTCCAGCTCTGAAGACTCATCCGAGGAAGTGAAAAAAATGGAGTCTTGTTCACCCTCTCTTCTGGGTTGGCCTATCAGGAAAGCTGGAGTGTCAAAAAACAGTTTGGTTTCTGATGAAATGGGACGTGCAGAGAAGATCCATTTTGATGATTTAACGTTTAAGAAACCAGGCTCTCTTATTTCAGGTTGGCTTTTTGGCTTTTGGGTATATTTGGTTGCTGAGAAAACATTGTGGGAAAGGAAAAAGTTTCTTTTTCTGAGTTTAAACTTTATTTCTTTTGATTAAAGTCATACAACTTTTGGATCAGATGAGGTGTTTCTATTTGGTTACAGAAAGAGCAGAATTTCAAATTTAGAATTTGAATGGTGTTTCAGAGTTTCAGAAACAAATACAGTATGTTTCTAAATAACATACTGTAAACAATTCAAAATTTTCGATGTTTAAAGTTACTCGTAACCAAAAAGAGTTACTAAATAACATTTATTTATTTTTTATCAGATTATGTTTTTTCTTTTTTTGGTAATCTAATTGTTTTTATTTTACTTGTTGAATTGGAATAGATATGGATATGATGAAGGAAAGGTTTGCAAAATTGTTGCTTGGAGAAGACATGTCAGGTTCTGGTAAAGGTGTTTGCACAGCTTTGGCCATATCTAATTCCATTACCAATCTATGTGGTTTGCTCTCTTCTTTATGTGCAGATTTCTCTCAATTACATTTCATTTTTTTCCTTCTTTTTTTTTTGGGTGTGTTTTACTATGTTTTGGTATGATTTTTAGCTTCTATATTTGCACAATTATGGAGATTAGAGCCATTACCTTCTGAAAAGAAATCAATGTGGAAAAGAGAAATGGAACCGCTTCTTTGTGTTGGTGATCACATTGTGGAATTGATCCCATCTTGGCAAACATTTCCAGATGGAAGTAAGCTTGAGGTAATGGGAAAATCTTAGGCCTTTCTGTTTCCTTTTCTGAAAATTCTTGAAATCTCAGGAAAAAGCAGAACTTTTGATCCTTCTACTTTTGACTATTTGAATTTATTATTGCATTTTGAACTAAATGGGTTGTTTTAAAATTCATAGGTTATGACTTGCAGGCCTAGATCAGATCTTTTCATCAATCTCCCAGCTCTCAAGAAACTAGACAGCATGCTTCTTGTAAGATTTCGCATTCATTGTTTCATGTGCTATATGTTCTAAGTTTAATAGCCCATTTTCAAGTTACCACCTGGTTTATTCCGTGACAGGAAATCTTGGATAGTTTTGTGGATACCGAATTTTGGTATGTTGATCAAGGGATTATAGCCTCAGAAGCAGATGGATCAGCTTCTTTTCACGAAAAAATTCAGAGGCAAGAAGAGAAATGGTGGCTTCCTGTGCCCCGAGTACCGCCTGGTGGCCTCTCTGAAAATTCAAGAAAACAACTGCATCACACGCGCGAATGCACAACTCAGATCCTGAAAGCTGCAATGGCCATCAATAATATTACCGTAGCAGAAATGGAAATGCCTGAGTCATACTTAGAATCTCTACCAAAGGTTTGAAAATCCTGAAAGTTGCAATGGCATTCAATAGTATTACTTTATGCAAAGTGATTTTTTTCATTTGTTTGTTCTCAGAATGGGAAAGCCTGTTTAGGGGAGGTTATATACCGGTACGTTACATCAGATCAATTCTCTGCTGACTGCCTGCTAGATTGCCTTGATCTGTCTTCAGAGCATGTGGCTCTTGAGATTGCGAACCGTGTGGAATCATCAATATATGTGTGGCGTGGAAGAACTCACTCGAAGCCCCCGCTTTATCCAAACCATTCCACTGCAAAATCATCATGGGAGATGGTGAAGGACTTCATGAACGATGGAGATAAGAGGGAGTTGCTTGCAGAAAGATCTGAAAGTCTCTTGCGTTGCTTGAAACAGCGGTTTCCTAGTCTAACACAAACTACATTGGACACCAGCAAGATTCACTGCAACAAGGTTCAAATTCCTTTCTCTAAAGACTCCTTTGTTCCCTCGACTATATATGAACTTCTTGATTTTGAACTTTTCAGGATGTTGGGAAATCCATTCTCGAGAGCTATTCAAGAGTTCTGGAGAGTCTGGCATTCAACATTGTCGCCCGGATCGATGATTTAATATATGTCGATGACTTGACTAAAAATTCGGATAAGGTGTCATCAGTGACAACAGCCAGTGTAATTTCTAATAAGAAAGTTACAGTCCCCTCCAGTAGTGTGCCTGTCTCAGGCACTCCACATAAAGCAACATTTAGCAGTAGCACATCAAGCTTTTCACCTGCACCTCTAATTAGTCCTGCAAAAGGGGGGAGAACTCCTTGTCGCCTCAGCAGCAGCAGCAACAACAAGGCTAACCGCGGTTTTGGGGTGAGGAGAGTGTTGACAAATTATCTTGGTGCTGCTGACACAAAAGCAAAGATTTGTTCACTTACAACAAATGGTTCTCAAGGTTTGTTGCATCAACAAAATTCATCATCAGCCACCCAGAAAGGGTCGAAGTTGTGCCAAAATCAAAACTTATGAACCAGGATGAATATATATTGTGATTTAAACTAGGATTGTTTATGGTAGCGGCCATTTTCTTGTGACAATTACTGATGTTCATGAGTTTGAAATATCTAGTTTGCCAATCATTTCAACGTAATTTTTGAGACAATAAAATCATGTGCATAATTTTACGTGCAAACAATGATGTATCACCATATGATTAAGTTTTATTTTATCTTTAATTTTTAACTATTCAATTACATAGTGACATATTATTATTTGTGTATAAAATTATGCATAAAAATTATGTACATAATATTACTCAATACTCTATTCATAATCATATAAACTCAATATTATTGGATTTTTTAAACTTTAATAAAATGGAATGAATTGTAGAACTAAATGTATAATTACCTCTATTAATTTTTTATTATAAAAAATATTATTACAAAGATTAATGAACTAAAATAATATTGAATATAAGTAATTATTTTTTTTATAAGTAAAAATAAATAATTATTGTATTTGATTGAATGTAATAAAAAAAATCTAAATTGTTATTTTATTTAAATATTGTGATTATAATTATTTTAAGTTATTTTTTATATTTCTTGTTATATTAATTGAAAATGATAATATTTTTATTTTAAAGATTTATAAATAAAAATATAATTATAATAAAATTAAAATTATTTTAATAATTTTTTAATATCTAATATAAAGATGGTAAGTAAATTATCTTATATATTATATATCATATTATTATTAACAATAAAAAATTAAATAAATAAAATAATATCAATAATAAAAAAAATTATCAAAATAATTTTTGTATTCTTAATCAAAACCCTCTAAATATTAGTCTTTTAAACAGAGAGACAAGTTATTCAAGTGAATATAATATTGTTATTACCAACGGTTAAAAATTGTAAATATATAATTATTTCTCATGTTTATTATTATTTTTTATTAGTCTTACAAAGAAATCATTTGGAAAATGTTTATGCTTAATCATTTGTTTTTTTGAGTAATGTTATATATATTATTATATAATTAAATATTATTTTATTTTTAATTTAAAATTATTTAATTATATAATAATATATAATTTATATATTTAAATTATATATATATATTTTTTTTTCAGCCTCGTCTTCCACTTTAAGAGAGAATATTATTATAATTAAAAAAGTTTTATTCTTCTCCACCATATTTTTATTTCAAAGTTCTTTACACAAATAAAAAAATAAAAGTGAATTTCTAATTTCACAAGTTAATTAAAACTCATGATAGTGCGAAATTATTATTATTTTTAATTTAAGAAAAGAATTAACTATATTATTTGATCTTAGTAATTTTTTTTTTAAATAAAGTCAAGTTTTCGGTGGGAATAAGATGTAATAATATTTTATTTCAAATAATTTAAATAATTAATGAAACATTATTCAAATTAATAATCAATATCATGATTTAGTAACGTTACATGATATTTTTACTTTTCAGGTCTTCAACGCGGAAATGCGTGACCTTCACTCTGGAACAAGTAAAGGTTACTGCTTTCCCAATGTTCTTTCCTTCCTCCCTCATTTCTCACCGAAAGGAACCAAGCTGCTCAGGTTTTAGATCCTCCTTTGATCTCCATACGCCGCCGTTTCAATGACGACGAGCATCCACATAACGGCCTTAGACGGCCTCATCAATGTTAATTCCCTCTTCACTCTAGCCGTTTTCGTCGGGCTGGCGTGGAACCCGAGGGACCCCACCAACGCCCTCATTACCAATGAGGCATGCCGGGCCGGTTCAAACATCGCCGAGAACATGATCTCCTTCCACGTGTACTCCTTCAGTTCCTTCTTGTTTTCTAGCATCATTGCGTTGAGTCTGAAGCAAGCCATCCGACGGGTCAACGAATCACGTTTTGATTCGGATTTCGAGGCTCAGGTCAACAGGGGTTTGGTTCGGGTCGGGATGCTGGTTTCGGGTGTTGGGTCAGTTTCTGGGTGTATTTGTTTGATGTTGGCGTTGGTTAATGTTGCTCAAGTCAAACTTGGGACGCTCTCGTGTGGGAAGGGAACTGGGCATACTTTTGCTGCGGTTGTGCCGCTCGTGATCTTGGTCCCTTTGGGGTTACTGATTTATGTTTGTGTTGTTTTGTATGCTTTTCTCGCAGCCTAGTTAGTTTTTCTTGTTCGTATTATTGTTGTTGTGTGTTTTGTTTTGTTATATTTAAGGGCTATGAATGAAAAGGAGAACGCTTTCTCATGGTTTAATCAAAATTCTGACTTAAAAATTTTATGTGAAATGTTTTTTTTTTAACCTCTTAATTGGGATTATTGTTAAACAGTGGAATTGGTTGGCTTTCTAGATGTTTGTAGTGAAAGTTGTTTCATTGCTGTTGGATTTTGAAGGATAGAAAATTAGTGGAAGGGTGGCTGAAGCTTTTGAAAGCACTAACAGTTGTCTGCTTAAAATAGTTTGGTAATCTTCGCTATGCAATTGAGGGTGTTTGGTGAGATAATAAACAAAATAAATTTTGATTTTAGTGCTTCTTCCACTATGATTTGTGGGTTTGACGTGTAAAGATATCTTCAGCTGCTTGTTTCATTATAAATCCTGCTAGATTGTGGGGTGTTTGTGCCTTGCATTGAAGAAAATGGAAAATCCAATGAGTTACACTTGCATTCTTGTGTTTCTGGTTATTCTGGGCATTTCTGGGTTCAATAGTGGAGTTAATGGGGCTGGTGAATGTGGGAAATCTTCCCCTGATAGGGAAGCTTTTAAGTTGGCTCCTTGTGCAATAGCTGCACAAGATGAGAATGCTCCAGTCTCCAGCCAGTGCTGCCAAGCAGTTAAGACTCTTGGCCACAACCCTGCATGCCTGTGTGCTGTTATGCTGTCTAATACAGCTAAGAGCTCCGGTGTCAAGCCAGAAATAGCTATAACCATCCCCAAGCGTTGCAACCTTGCTGATCGTCCTGTGGGTTACCGGTGTGGAGGTAAGTTGGCCTATTTTTAGCTTTGGCTAAATCTTTTACCCATCATGCTTCCAGTCTTAGCTTCGATTGAAATGGTGTTTTTTATGTTTGCTGCAGCTTACACATTGCCTTGAAGAGTGAAGAATGTAAGTTATGATGCCTGTGGTTGTAAAGAGGTTACTACTGGTTGTCTAGCTTGTGAAATTGTGTTTACTTGTCATCCAGGCATCTGAATAATATCAAATAATCTATTGCCTTTGCTTAACAAAAGATGCTGCTTCTTGTTTGAAGTTTTGCTTACAAAGTATATTAACTCAATAAACTAGTTCATGTTTACAGTCCATATTATAACATTTAGTGGGCTGAAAACCCAGAAAACATAGTTCATCAACTGAAAGGAAAATGGGTTAATTACACAAAAAGGACTCTGCAAGATTTCCGGCTGAGTGATGACATTAAGTTCTCTTCAGATTATCAGAGCTCATATATGATACTTGCTCAAGTTGACTACTAGGAAAAAGGAACCCATCATTTTGCTGCAAGTCTTGATTTCATTTCTCTTCACTATTCTCTTCTAATACTACCACTTATTTCTAGTGACAAGATTTTAGTCCATCACCATTCCTGCAAGATAATCAACAATACCACTTATGATATAATGCTATATTTTATTTAAATCAGGAAAGCGCAAGAAGATAAACAAATGGGATAATCAAATCACGAGAGGATTTAGAATAACTTGCCATACATGTCTATGGCGACTTTGCTTTATATTGAGGGCAAGGTATTAGTAATAGAGCGAGCCTGCAGAAAATTTAAAAAAAAAAAAAAAACATTAAACTCTTATTTAAGTGTCCAACTATGGAAAATTAATCACGTAAAATTTTTTTATCTAAAGGAATCTCCTTACCCTGCCACCAATTCCCTCTTGAAGCGCTGTTAGCATTATTTCCATCAGGATCATCCTCTCCCCTGTCTCTCTTAAACTGCACATGGGGAGATTCAGTGGTGGATTTGATTCTTGGAGAGTAATTTTCTTGGCCTCCATAGTATATTGAAGAGCTGAAATAGCAAGGTTCTGCAGTTTCATTCTGATAAATTGAATTCTTTTCTTTGCTACTGAAAATACTATTTTCAGCCTGGCTACTTACAGCCTTCTTTTTCAGTGACCCCATTATTCCACTGTGAGAAGACTCTTTCCCACTTCCCATCTGATCATCAAATCAACAAAGAAAGAAAGAAAGAAAAAAAAAAAGGGATTCAGAATGTGCAACATAATTTCTTCTTTAACATTAAAGAAGAAACAGACTTCTACAGGAAATCTACATATACTAAACTAGTTCAACACACAGCAGGAAACAAATAAAAGAAATCTTTCCTTAATTCCTAGATATGTAAAAAAATATAGAATTTTTTTTCTTCTAAGTGAACAAATGATTTAACTTCTATAGTCTAAATATGTTTCTCCTACTTCTTTTTCTCTATCAAGCATAGAATTAGTTCACTAATTATTAATATATGTATGACATACAGCTGAAGAAGGAGCCTTCACCTTTTACAGCCACCCTAATTTATTGCATTCTTCCTAATATATCCAATTTGAGAGATCCCATATTTTATTTACTAAAACAAATCTCTATCCAACCCACAGAAACTCTTAAGCTCCTGTGTAAGAAGTAAAAGCACAGCCCTCTAATGAACATGAACAAATATATGTAATTCACTTAATCAAGTAACCTGTGAAAAGCATAGTCAAACAGCCATTTTAATATCAGAAGCCATCTGCCTAAGAGCAAGATTTTAAGTGTTAAGCATGAGCAAATCTAAAAGCAAAAAAATACATATGTGCTAGTGGTGTAGGTTTTTTTTTTTTTTCAATCAATCTGAAGGAAAATAATGAATACCGTAGGTGGTGGTGGGAAAATAGAGCCAAAAATCCCAGTGGTGGAGGATGAAGAGTTCTTGGAACCAAAAAGATGATCAAATTTTCTAGACGATGAAGAATTGCCAGTTTCTTGCCTTCTGTTTTCCATGTTAAAAATTATCAGTTAAGTAAAGCAATGCAAAGCTACTTAAGAAAGCTTTCTTTGTCAAGTAACGAACAAAACTACCCTTTGATAGTTTTCTCTTAACGGGAAACGACCTCACTGACTAAAAAGAGCCTAAAGAAGAGCAGTGGATAAGAATTGCAGAGGTAGAGACAAACTGATAACTAGGAGGCAGATAGCAGAGAAGCACGTGAAGATTGCAGATGGTTGAAGATATTGTCAAAATTAAGGTCTCTGCTATTTATAGATCCCAGAAACCACACTCCTCTTGGACCCCATAAGGCTTCATTCATTCCCCCCCTCCCTTTGACACATGGGCTGTTCACTTTCAACCAAGTGGATTCATTCCCAGCTTCAATCCCTTCCTCATATTCATTTCGAGAATATGGGTGAGTTTTGAAAAAGGCTCTTAGCTGTTCTCGACTTTGGAGTTTCTATGGAGATAAATGGATAAGATTGTTCGCTTGTTGCTCGACGTGGGCAATCCGAGTAGACGGTCAATTTCAAAAAACAGTTGATTCCTCTATCCAACTTTTTTGTTTCACCAAAATCAACAAAGATACCAATACACCAAGGAGGGAAAAGATAATATTGGAATCTTCCTTCCAAAGCTTTGAAAAGTAAAGGAAAGAATATATGATTTTCAAAGAAAAGTGTTAAGAGTTACTCCCTCTCCGCCATTTTCTTTGAATTTCATCAAGAGTTAATTAGTAGAACGTTTGCTTCATAAGGCTAGATACATGAACACGTCCTTGAAAATTTGAAATGCCCCACTATATATATATATTCTGTTCTTTAAAATGGATTTAAAAACCAGATATAAAAGAACAAAAATCATATGTATAAATCTTGGAAGATTTGAAATCCCCTGTGCTAACAAGTGTTCAATATCATCTATATGTGGTTACAATTCTTTTCTCTCAACAAATTAATTGCACTAAAGCTATCCTTTACTTGATAAAGCAAGATATGCAAGGTTTATGATTCATAGAATTAGGACGGCAGAAGATACTGAAGTTTGAGAATTTTGTGTGACAATCTTCCTCAAGGTTCCTTTTGGATAGATTTTGCAATGGGATAAGTGCATGCATTATATGAGACTACTCTTAAAATATGACAACTCCACGTGAAAAAAGTTCAAAGAATTTTCTGTACAAAAGTAGTAGAAACAATCACCATTTCTAAGACACTTTACTCATGCTATTTAATAATTGAATTGGTTCTCACCTAGATAGTAGACGAGATGTTCTATTTTTTCATATAATTTTATTCTATTTTTAAAGAGGACTCTCATATTTCATGTACGAGACTTAGCCATACCAGCCAAGTTAAAGAGAATCATTGAGCACAATGCCCAGACCAATAGTCTTTCATCTTTTGCTTCCCTTTTGATCTTCTCTAAGTACTCGTTTAAGCACTTTTTCTCTTCTCGTGGCTCCTGTGTTGGCAAATGCTTCTCTTCAATGATGCTTATTGACAATGGTAAGCATGGACGAGTGAAAGCTTCGCTTAAGGAGCTGGCATGATAAGCATGAGTTATTAACTGAATATTTGAAGGAGAAATTAGAGGGAAGTTTAAAATTTCATTGGATATTTACCTTTATTCTAAGTTAAATTTGTGCAATTTTTATAGCTTTTTTAGAATATTTTTTGCTGCTCTTGTATACTAGAAATATACGTATGAAATTGATACCTTTTATTCATTATCCACCCTTGAAAATTATATCATGCCCTGAAGTGAGCAAATTGCATGCATACCCGTGAGATGTTACAATGTTTCAGTCCTAGAAAATTAACCTTTATGTTCCGAAGCTGGAGTTTATTAATAATGGGGATGCCTATATTGTAGTTACAATTTTTTTTTTTTTTTTTGTGTAGTTACAAATACTTACTTTCATATTTCTTTTTAACCCACCTTGTTCTGTTGAGCAGATGAAGCTATTTGAGCTTTCCACCATCCTGGGGCAATGCCAGTGATAAAGTCTACTCCTTGAGGATGGAGACTTTGAGAATTACGAATCAAGAGTAACATTATATGTACAAATAATGAATATAAATTTGTATATAAATAATGATACATTACTCTATGATTAGGAATTAATTTATATATTTTTAATTTAAAATAATCAAATCACATCATACTACATCATATTGAAGAGAACCCAGGACTTGAGATTTGATTTTCTAATCTTGAAGTTGTATTATGGGAAAAACAACTTCAACGGTAAGATTTAGACAGTATTGCCAGAAAAACAATGTCCTTTTCGAAGAGAGATCTATTTCACCAGGGAAGAAATATGCATTAGGTATTTTATGTAAATGGTGGTAGATCACAAGACTCCACGTGCCAATTTTTGATCATCATTGAAGAAAAAAGTGTTCACGCTGTAAATCTTTTCAAGTATTTGATTAAATAGTAAAAGGCTTTGCCTTATTGAAAAGGTTAAGAGCTTATCCTTAGACACAAAAGAATTCCATAACGTACCGAAAATATTCAAACTCCTAACGTACCTATCTATCCTTGGTATGATGTATTCGATGTGCATATCCGTCAAACAAGTAACCAAAATAATATGATTTTTCTTTTTTTCACATTTGTTTTATAATACACACCCTTTTTCTTTTTCTTTACGTAAGTTTATATTTGTTAAAAATTAAAGAGTCTCAGGTAAAATAAAAATAATATAAATGAATGATATATGAATATAGTAGATTGAACTTTAAAATAAACTAATTAATTTTATGTAATATGAGTTTCAATCTTCATACTTATAGATCTAATATATTCTACATATTATTAGAGTTTGCACCTAACCAAACGCCTAACCACCTATGGTATTTGCATATGAGGAAACAATATATGTTTTTCTAAATTTGTTTTATTATACACAATAGATCTGCCCCAGATTTTCTGTTAGTTTAAGTTGAATTCAACTCAAGATTATAGCATATAATTTTCTAATTGGTTAAGTTTTCATTTTCAAGGTTTTTTCATATTACAGAAATTGCATTATGGAATCTGTCGACACAGTTTTCAAAGGAAATATTTTGAATATAAGTCCTATTGGTAGTTGCATGTATCACTCAAGTGAACTTCGTTCCGTTTTGATAGGTTTGTCAATGTGATTAGAATTCATTAGTAAGCCGTATTATTTACAATTTCCTCGAGAAATAATGGGCTCTAGAACATTGTTAACTTGGACTATTGAGAAGTCAAATTTATCTAGGCCGAAGGACTATTTTCCATCCAAGTTTAGTTGCATTTTTAAATGTATATTTGTGAAATTTAAAAAATCTGAAATTTTTAATTGAGATTAAAATTTTTTTTTGTTAGAAATAGAGATAAAATCGTTATTTTACTAATAATATAAAAATATAAAATTTATTATATTTTCTCTCTAAATTTTAAAAACTAACATTTCACTCTTACTTAACTTTAAAAAGTCACATTTCTCTCCTTAAACCTTAAAGTTTTTTTTTCTTCTCTTCGGCCATCCTCTCTGACTAGGGTTGGATCCGAGCCGAGCTTTGCTCGGCTCGGTTCGAGCCCTAAACGAGCTCGGCTTAGCCGCTCGAATTGGCTCGATAGAGTTTTTAAAATTTTTTTTTATACAAAACGACGTCGTTTTGATTAATATATATTAAAAATGACGTCGTTTTGATAAGAAAAAACGAGCCGAACTGAACGCGAGCCCGAAACGAGCCGAGTCGAGCTTGAGCTGAACTCGAGCCGCTCATATATGAACCGAGCCGAGCTGAGCTCGGCTCGAATCCAGCCCTATCTCTGACACTAACAACCTCCCCTCTCCACTTTGCCTATAATAAAAAATTCTAACAACAATTGATTCATCAATAGAACTTCAGGTATTTCAAATCCCGCGGGTATAACTTTGAAAACACAATTAAACTTAGGTGGGAAATAGTCCTTTGCCATTTATTTTCTATTATTTTCCGAAGGCTAGGTGCTTAATTTCCTCTTTATTATGTAATTCGTAAATTAATTAATGTATAGCTTAATAGCAACCTGATCTCACTACTAATAATATGGTTAAAATTTTATAGAACTTATTAAATGTTATTTGCATGATCTAATTAAGTTGCGAATTGGTTTATTATAAGGTTTTCAAATAAAACTTTTTCTCTTAATTATGTTAATGTTACGTGCAGAAGTTGAGAATATTTTCTTTAGTGTAATTAATGTATGCTTGAACATTGAAATTGTTCCACTTTGCAGGCCAATATTCTCTCAAATTGTCAAACTTTAACCTTCCAAAAAGTTAATGCAAAAGTAAAACATAGAACCGAAACTCAGATCAGCCTAATTAATCGGTTAAACTATGAATTAATCTATAATCTAATTTAGTTTATATATAAATATTGATTTATTTAAATTGATCAAATTTAGTAAACTCATTGAACCAAAAAAACTATTTAAAACTAATAAAACTGGGTTTACATAATACTATACAATTTTTATCTTATTAAATTTAAAAGAGTTATTATTTATAAGATCTTAATTAAATTAATGACAAAATTTATAATTATTATTTTTTTATCTATATAATAGAGTATTAATTATTTAATTAATATATTTGAAATTATATTTTATATGTTTTATGTTTAAAAAATATGATAAATGTTTAATACTATTCAGTAAATATATAATAATTTGATAATATATTAAACTAATTGGATATTCGATTAATTAGTCAAATTACGAACCCAAATCCCCATTATTCTCACTATGTTTTAGAGAAAATCAAGATATTAATAAACAAGTACTAGATTGACAAAAATTAACTCCATACTTACATTCATAACAAAATTAAATTTCAAAACGTCAAATTTTATTATATTGATTTCCATGGATTTTAGTGGAAATTATGGAGGTAATTGTCAAACCGAAAGAAGTCAGGATCGCACATATTCTAAGTTTCTGGAACATAGGCAAATTTGCCAAGTAGGCAGATGGAGTTTTCACATGTCTAGACTGCATCAAAGCTTTAATCTTCAACACATGTTTATCGTTGGTGACAAAATTAAATTAAATTGACGATTCGAAGTCTTCGATGATATAAATGCATGCACTTTTGCATGTATCAACTGTTTTAATTATCTACCTTTCTATACAGATTGATCGAACAAATTAATGATTTCATATTAAAGAATAAATGCCTACTTTGAATAAATTATTAATAGCATGCATTGAATGATTTCATATTAAAGAATCTGCCCATATTTCATCTTGTTTTCTTCTCAATGATTAAAAGGAAAATTCTATGAAATTAACGTTTGTAGTATTGTGAAATCACGAGTACTTCAATATTGCCCATCACAGTTTCTCCAGTCGGCAAGGCAGCAGAGTAGGACCAATTAATTTTGATTACATTACAAGTCATCTCCTACGTATAAGTCAAAGTATTTATATGTATTTATATGAATTAAGGCTTTGGGCGGATAAATCCCAGGATATAGTGACTAAATCTATAGCTATTATATTGCAAAATTTAGAGTTTCACACACATAACGAGATAAGTCAGGGTTTTACATATGTGACAGATATTTGAATCTAAACATTTTCTTTAAAAATTTTAATAACCTATTAGTTTTGTTAACCTTTGGACAAACTTTATACTTATCGAACCTAATAATTTTACGACCAATTATAGTAGTGATCATTTTTATTCATTTTGAACAGAGCCGGAAGGACCAAATTGTAGTTTCGTTAATCTTATATTAATTATGTGTTATGCTACAGGTTGCAGTTATGCGTGAAGTAGGTAGCCGTTTCTTTATTGCGTAGTTCCAATTTTCTTGAAAGCTACCTTAAATTCAGAGCTCTCTAAATATACAACTGCCTGAATATTGACAATTGCCTGAATATCATGTGGGATTTAAGCACAGAACTCTGACATTGGGAGGCAAAGATTCATAATCAACGAAGCTTGAGTGAAAATAAAGGGAATTTCAAACATAAAAGAGTAAAAGTTCAAATCTCTTTTGACAATATTTTGAGTTTAAATTTTTGGCTTACCGGTTTTTCATCTGTTTTGGTATTTGCCTGGAGATTATCTTTCCGGGAATTTTTATTAAGCTCTTTCCTATATCCTTTGCTTTATGATTAATTTTGCCAACTCAATGAAAACTAACAAGAAAAAAACTTAATCTTATTAAACTCCACAACCAAACTGAAAATAAAGTACATAATGCAGCCGACAATCTTATTGTGTATATATATGTATATAAAGTACATAAAGAAGATCAGATCAGTGAAAATATTTCCATGGAAGACATTTGAGCTTTAAGCAAGAGCCTTCCCATGTGTTTGTGCATTCACCTCCTTCGCCATCACAGCACTTACACTCAACTCCAAGGCTGGCAAACGTCTTCGAATACCCTGCATACGATAATCACAAAACAAACTATTATATTTTTATTTGATTAATTACAGAAAGAATCGATTAACGCATGCAGCTTTTGATTACCAGGATGATTTACGAACACTGGCCTGCTGGCTTCTGCAACTCCACTGTTTGGAGAATGAGCAAGGGCAACCATCACCAAGAGCACAACAAACAACTGAAAGCCCTTGTGCATGGCCATATTTATAAACTAAACTTCTTAAACTTGCGAGCTGTTCTGTATTGTAATGAAGAAAAGAAGGGATTATTTTTGCTTAGTTGCTTTGCTCTGATAATTGTTAATTGAAGAGTTTTGGCTGTATTTATAATTGAATGGTAGGCATCCTTGGGAAAGAATGTGGTGGCAAAGATACGCGCTAATTTCTTGTCTCCTTTAAGACTTCTGAAACTGGGACCTGCATGTAGGGTTTGAAACCATGACCATGAATTTTTACCACGAAAAATCTTGTCTTCTTCTTCCTCCATTCTTTACCGTTAATTTCCCTTTTTACTATTTAACGGAGGAGATATTTGAAACGGGAAAATTTTTCTTACTCTAATTACTAAAGAAATGAAAATGTTAAGAGGACATTAATATATGCTTAGTTGAAACTACTGGTATAAATAATGAAAGACTAGTTTACTATGTGTATATTTTAAGTATATAAAATAAATATATAAATAATATATTATTATGTAATTAAATATTATTTTATTTTTAATTTAAAATCATTCAATTATATAATAATAAATTATTTATATATTTATTTTATATATTTAAAATATATACATATAATTTTAATTACGGTAAAATGTAAAAGATATTTTAATGTAAAAACTAGCTGTTGGAAGAATTTTGATTACTAAGTCAGAGCGTTTCGACGACTCTTTTCAAATTGAGCCCCATGATGTATGTTGCCTTAACGTGCACTCCGGCGTGAGGACAAAGAAAAAGATTAAATAATGTAGAGAAAGTCTTTATTTTATCATTTAAATTGTAATTGATGATGTATCAGAACGTCATCGTTTGATAAAACACTTGCAGACTGACTTCTTCAACATAATCAGTGGCCTCCCTGTTTGCATTTCGGCGATGATTCTTAAATTATACGTTCAAGAAGATTTGATTGGCGTAAAATTATGGGTAAACATATTTAATATATAATTTGATTATATAAATATTATTATATAATTAAATAATTTTAAATTAAAAATAAAAATAATATTTAATTATTTAATAATATATTATTTATATATCTAAATTATACCCATAATTTTAACTATTCCTTCTAATATTCAAACTTATTAAATCATTGGGTTTCGAGGTTTTTACATTTGGACTTGAGGTTTTATTGAGGAACAAATTTAAAATACTATTTTTTCAGAGAGTTCCTCGTAACAATTTATTTTCCATGATAATATGATGGGCAGTTTTACATCTCATATACAATCTAAATATAGATATAGAACTTCACACGATTTAGAAATTTATAAAAAAAATTCAGATTGGAAGTGGCTTTTATCAAATTCTAAGAGAGATTTTTCATATTTGAAAAGAGTTTCCTAAAAGAATTTAGAAAATTTAAAGAAAAGATTTTCCTAGCAACAATGAAAAAATTGAAGAAAGTCTCGGAAATTGATCTTCATTTGATTCATGAGACATAACCTCGTAAAATTTAAATTTATTTATTTATAAAAAATAAATAATATTATATATACCTATTTTAAATATATAAATGTATATATATTTATATATATTATTATATAATTAAATTTTATTTTAATTTTAATTTAAAATTATTTAATTATATAATAATATATATTAAATATGTACATATTTATATATTTAATATAGTTTTATTAAATTTGTAATTCACTTTAGTAATTAACTGTTAAAAGTGTTTGACCAGTTTCTCCTTGGCAGCGTGGCCTTGACTCTAATTTATTTGATTGTCATGCATTTACATCTAACACATGGTAAAGTCGAAATTAGTGTGTTGATTGATTGAAAAAAGGTCTATTTCCCACTCAAATTTTAGTCTACCATAAAAATTATACCTATGATTAATAAAAAGTTTAAATATTCATCTATGAACTGATTATTATTTAAATTTTTTGTCAAAAGGAAGGGTAAAATCATTATTTTATTTATAAACCTTAAAACTTTATAATGTATATCATTTTTCCCTTTCTTAGGTTTTAAAACTAATATTTAAAAACTAATACTTTAACCCATTTTGAAAGTTTGAAAAGTTTAAATTTCATCTTTATATTTTGTTTTCCATCTCTAACCACTATTATTCTGACCGACGGTAGATGTTTTCCACCTATCATTCAAATCTGACCATGAAAGATAGCCACCCACAACGACGAAGGATGATAAACATTGTCTAGAAGACATGATGAAGGACCACTCATTGTCATCCTTCGTTGCATTGTCCTTTGTTGTCATGTCATCTTTGATCTCTTCTTTCTAATTTGGGTAATGTTTTATTATCAAAATAAGAAAATTACATTGAAGATAGATTACTGGATATAAATGATTACTAAGTTTGATTAAATTTGATAAAAATTAATGGTATAAATAATTAATATGTTTGGTTAACGGTAATAAAATAATACTAGTATATTATTTTATATAAATGCCCTTGAATATAATTATTTTAAATATTTTTTATATTATTTGTTATATTAATTAAAAATAAATTTATTTTTGTCTTAAAAAATTAATAAATAATAATATAATTATAATAAAATCAAGATTACTTTAGTAATTTTTTAATACCCAAGGTAAATGTAGTAATCAGATTACCACCTATATTATCTGTCATGTCAGCATTGGTAATAGAAAATTATCGTAATATTTTTTTACTAACAAACCAAACAAGGTAATGTAAGTAATAAAAGATAAATTACTAAAGTAATATTTAAAACACTGTAACCAAATAGCTCTTAAGGGTAAATGTTAGTTTTCTAAACTAAGGAGGGAAAATGATATAAATTTTAAGGTATTAGGGTTTATAGGTAAAATGATAATTTTATCCCTGTCTCTAATTGAAAATTTTAATGACAGTTAATCTATAAGTAAGTATTTAGATTTTTCATTTATCATAGGTATTATTTTGAGATTAGACTAAAACCTTGATAGAAAATTGTCCTTTTCCCTTGAATTTTTCAATCTGATCAACAGTATTGCTGCTCTTTTTTTTGAGTAAATCCTACTTCTAAGACTAAGAAGACCCATAAATATAGAATTCAAGGTTCTTTCAATAAAAATATGGATCTTAGTGGGGTTTTATCTATTTAATTAATTTTTTATTTGTTTTTCTTGTTAAGTAATCGGTGAGGATTAAAATATATAAAAGAAGCCATTCATGTCAAAACAAGTCAAGAAAGAACTCATTGGAGCAGTTTCCTGGATTCAGACTGGATTCTTCCGAGACTATCCTTTCGAAGCCACTTTTTCAACTAATAAATTGAAAGGGAAATTTATTGGAATTACCACAATTAGGGAAACTAAAAAAACTAAGCAATTTTTTTGGGTGTTAAATGGATATAATTAAAACTCATAATTTAAAATTGAAATTACCCCCTTCCCCTTTTACATAAACACAAGCGTTTACCAATAAAAAAGTATCACAATCAAACCCTACAAGATTTAACATACTCCCACTCAAATTTTAATTTCGTAATTTCAAATTTAAAAAAGAAAGTTCATTATATCAAAATATTTATACAAATATTAATTTAAAACTTTATTTATTTATTGATTGTATATTATTTTGTGGTGCGTTGAATATAATTTTTAATAGTGTGTCAAAATAAAGAGTGATAGAAAAACATGGGGGGTCTCTGATTTTTTAACCGTAAGGATAAACTAATATTTTACCACGATGTTCGTAAGAGAGCTTATGTTAGGGGCTCTCGTTATAACGTCAAATTGTTGATATATAAATTTACACCAAGAAGTAATTTACTAAACCAGTAAAATTTAAGTACAAAAATATAAAAAATTAAAATGTAAAAAGAAAAAATAAATAATTTTTACGTGGTTTGATTTGAAAAAAAAAAACTCTAATGGCTTATGTTCACAGTGTTGTAATTGAGTTGATATAATTATTTTACAAGAAAATTCACTAATATATATGATGATAATAGTTGACTTGTCTGTCTTTTAAAAATTTTTCAGATCTATCACTGTTCATATTTATAGTAAAAGGGTTAAATTTGAATAAATATAGTAATTATAAATGATAATTTTAATAGTATATTAAACACAATTACAATCACAACAACAATTAATCCAGAATCAGAAAAATTCCCAGGTGAATAAACAGTATTATTTTGATTAGCCTAATGGCTATTGACGCAAACCAAATACAATTAGTATGATTTTTAGCTTGACACAAGATACACAATGATGGGGCTCCTCACTTGATGAACACCATCATCCCAGACTAAAGAAGCAGACGCTACGGATTGGCCTATTGCTCCTTCAACGGTGAGTTTAAAGGATTGCTTTTCTCCCAGAGATCTGAAATTTAGAGTGTCAGGTTTTGCCTGGATTTTGAGTCCTTCCGGGGTTGTCACAGAAGCTTTATAAATAGACGATGGCGATCCGACATTCGTTACAACGCGATTAAAGACCTGACTAATACTCTGTGATCTTGATGTTTCGGCGGCAATTGCAAACGAAGGATAGTTAAGATCCCAAACTGTTCCATTAATTGTTTTTGAGCAACTACTGTTGTCACCTGTAACAAGCCGAAGAATTGAGTTGTTGTATCCTTGGCCACATAAGAATTTTATGTAATCAATGGCCTCGGTGTCATACACCAAACCAGGATTTAGAGCTCTAATGGGATTTATTTGGCCTGCGCCATAAGCAAATTCAGCTTCGGGGTTTGATTCTGAACTCATAGGAGTAGCTGCAAAGAACAAATAAGAAAGTGTGTTAAACTAAAATGAAAGTTGATTTGTGAAGATCAACAGTACAACTTTTAGCCAATTATATTAGTAATACCAGTAGTCATTAAAGCGGATCTGATAGCATCAGGAGACCATGTTGGGTGAAAGGATTTGACGTAGGCAGCTGCCGCAGTAGCATGTGGGCAAGCCATTGATGTCCCCGAGATTATATTGTAAGGAGCAAATCTATTATCCCCTTTAGTTTCAGAAATCGGGTTAACAAGAGACCACGCAGCTAGAATGTCAACTCCTGGGGCAGCTAAATCTGGCTGCGGTGACAGTTAAATGTTGCAAATCGATAGATTAATAACCTCATAACAAATGGAGTCAAATCACTAATGTATATGTAGCTCCATAATCAAGCAGTTACCTTCAGAATATCCAAGGTTACAGGATTTGGACCCCTGGAGGAAAATGAGACTACATAAGGAGCCAATGGGTCCTTAGCTTCATGACTCTTAAACAAAGTTGCAGTCGCTTTGCTGTGACAGAATAGTTGTTGATAAAATCGTGATCCAATGTTGTATAAGAAGAATTTTTAAAAATTTCCAAGTGGAAAAGGGTTAAAATGAGACCTGGTTGAGCGTAGGTAGCGCATAACTTTGTCACCATCGGCTGTGTCAATGTAAGATGTAGGCAAGGGAAAATTGAATGCAACGTCTCTCTCGTTTTCGCCAATCATCAGAGCACCAGCTGCTCCAGCGTAAAATGGTCCTTTCCCTGTATCCAGAATATCACAAACAACGATTTTTCCCTTCACCAAATTTCGATCCAACGAGTCCTCAGAGCAAAAACTGTATTTTGGCAACAATTCTCATTATTGAAATTTATTTTTGTCTTTTGAGATTCTAATTTATTAATTGAAAAAGAGAAGAAAATTGACCTTGACGAATAATTTGTGTAACCTGCAGAAGTATTTGGGGCATCTCCGCCATAAATAAGAGGAGGCATACCATTAAGAGTAGCTGTGTTTATTGATACTCCCTACAAGCAACAGAAAAATTTTTAAAACCTGAAAAAACTATTTTGCTGTTGGAACTTAACTTGGCATGGCAGTTAATTACCTGGTAAGTTCGGTTGTTTCCCAATTGCAGCGTGGTAAAAAACTTCCTATCAATGGTGCTAGCGGCCACAGAAAGAAACCATGGAGCAACATTGGTGATACTACCAGGAGAAGGGCCATCATTGCCAGCAGAAACAGACGTTAATATCCCCTTCCTCATGGCGTGAAAAGCTCCAATGGCCGTTACATCAACGAAATACTCTTTAGAAGTTGGCCCTCCAATTGAAATAGATATAATGTCTACGCCATCAGCAATGGCATCATCAAATGCAGCAAGAATGTCAGCATCGTAGCAACCGTCTGACCAGCATACTTTGTACACCGCAATACGAGCTGATGGGACGCCGCCCCTGGCGGTTCCCCTGGCAAGCCCGTATAGGCTTGCCTTGCTAACCAAGTTACCGGCTGCTGTTGATGCAGTGTGCGAGCCATGGCCATTCCCATCCCTTGGAGAAATTATATCACCTGGAGGAAATTGTCCATCACTTCGGTAGTATTTTGCCCCTATGATTTTGCTGCATAACCGACGTCGTATTGTAAGAAATATGGATAGCGGCTGGAAATTAGTCTGAAAATATTATGGTTGGACCTTATTGGGGTATGGGCCCTGTGGAAACTAGTAACTTGTGCAGGCAAGAAATCTTTTTAAAATATCAAAAAAATAAAAAATATCAAATCCCCAACTAATTATAAAAAAGGAAAGAAAACAACCGACACTTTTCCACCCAATGTTTGGCCTAAAAGCCCCTTTGCACATCCATTTGATAGAAATAATATTTTTCACCAAAAATAAAACTTAATTTAAAAAAGATCTAATAGGTTAATAGTAAAATAATAGTTTTAGATGATCCACTAAGATTCAGTTTTATATCGCTCCGATTCGTCCAAAAAAAGTAGTTTTATTATTCATTAATTTAAAAAAATAAAAAAATAACTTTCTATCATATTTAAATGTTTTAAACATGACAACTTAACTCTTAAAAATATTTAAAAACTCACAAATCAATTTTTGAAACCTTTTTAAAGCTCTATATTTTTCGAAGCTATAATATGACAGTAGTAGTTGTATTATTAAGAGTAAAATATTCATAATTTGTTATATTTATTCGTTTTTTAAGTGTAATTGTTATTTTTTAAATTATTGGGTGTAGATTAATATTTCAAAAAATTTTCAAAGACCCCCATTTTTTTAAATTTCTAGTAACCCCTTAAAAGTTTCAAAAAGACCTCAATATTTTTAAAAATTACAATGTATCCCCTAATAAATGATTATGCGACAAAACCACTCATATTTATAGCTAAAGAGGAAGAAGTGAAAGTGAAAAGAAATAAAACTAAGAGGTTTTTTTGATAATTTAGATATTTAAAAGATTGTTTATTGTTAATGAAAGATTATATGATAATTTAAAAAAAAAAAAAAGGAATAAAATGGTAACTTCACATCCTAATATTGTTGACAAAGTTTAATTTTGAAAGTAAAAGTATTATTTATGCTTTATTTTGACTGGAAAAGTGTGATTTATGCCAATTAGGGGTATAAAAGTGTCTTAAGTCTAAACTTTGTGTGGAAAAAAGTTATTCACCCTAAAACTTAAAAAAAAAAAAAAACTCACTCACCATATACGGGCTTCTTAGCATTTTTCGAAAATCTATAAATATCATTGAGGAACCAATGAGAAGAATTGGCGTAATTAACCGGTTCTTTACGAAACAATAATTAACAAAAGTGATTTACTTGTTGCAAGTGAAATTGGAGGAGGCTTGGCAAGTGCCCTTCCATTTGGTGGGCGGTGGGCCGAATCCTTTATCATCAAAGCTAGCAGACTCCGGCCAAATTCCACTGTCAAGTACTCCGACGATGATGTCACGTTCAATTGTTGCTCTTCGAACTTGTCGAGGAAAACCTATAAAATCCCATGACCTTGTTGTATGGAGATTTCTCTTTCGGTTTGGAAATACTGATGCTACGCCCCGCAACACTAATCATAAACATCGAAGCTACAATATTAATCCACCAAAGTTGAACTTATAAATTAATTTGAAAGAAAATGATATTATAATTTAATTAATGTCCACCCACTGGCCATTTTTCGAGCTTCATCCTCAGTCAGCTTCACCACAAATCCCTGGAAACTTCTCTTGAAGATACGCAGTAGAGATTCCGGACCAATGTTGCTGAAATCATTAATACAGATGTGACTATCTTTAGTTTTAATTAACTCCAAGTTGAATATGCAGGAGATAGGCTTGTATTGTTGTTTAATTTTGAACCCTGATGCAGTCATTAATTAAAAAAGTATACATTTATAAACCTGCCAGCAACCGCTTTGAATATAAAACAAAATGAAGACAAACTAAAATTATGGTTCACTGTTAGAATTCAAGTGTAAGGTATAAAACTTATTTCATGTTAGAAAGTAAGAGTTTTTAGGGTAGGATTTATATAATTTTGAGTTTTTCAATCTCAATAACAAGTTTATAAAATATTATTTCTTCCACGATTTATATTATTTGGTATCAAAATTATCAACACGTCTCTCAACCACAATTATGTGATGCAGATGGTGATGTCTGCAGTGCAGTATTCCGAAGCTAACACATACCCTGCATGGGCGTTGGGGGCTACTAAGCCACGTACAAGGCATGAGCCTTGGATTCTCCTATCTTAATAACTAGCAATAGCAGCATGCATGCATTTTGATAATCTAATTATGGTTAACCTGCCAAGAACTTCCCGTAGCATGCTTAAGTGAAGAGCAGAGGCGGAGATGATTTCGCCCTCTGGCCGGTTTCCCATGTAAACAATATAAGCCTGCACCATATATTGCATATTATAAAGTAGACGTAAATAGGAAAAACATAACTCATCACTTAGCTGAAGCCGATGATTTTCTTAAAGAGATAACCATTTACCTGTCGATTGTCTTGGGAAAAAGTGGTGTTGATAAGCAAAGTAAAGGTAAGACTGTACAGGATCGGCAGCCATGAGAGAAGAGAGATTTTGTTTCTCATTGGAATCATTCAGGCGAAAGCCTTCTCTGCTTAGTAGAGGTATCACGAAAGACCTTTATAGAGGAGATTATTAATAATTAAGTTCTTCAGGATATTTAGAGATAGAGCCTGGACGGCTTAATAAAAATTTTTTGATAATTAAGATTCTAGTCCTTATTTCAATTACTGAAAGTTACTTGAAAAAATTATTTAGAATTTCTATTGTATGATTTATCTTATATAGGTATTATTTATATGAATCAATACATAATAAAATACAAAAATTGTTTCATTTAATTATTCACATTCTAGACGTAAATACATGACATAATTTCATTCTGGAATCAGGCAAAAATTAATTAATTCGGGGAATAATACAAAATTTTGGATGATGAAGACAACGATGTTGATAAGAGAAGTCAAATGAAGACTTTATCAAAGCCAAGAAACAAATTGGTCCAATGAATTAGCAGGCCTTCAACTTTGACAATTTGTAAATTTTTTTATGTTAAAGATTGCTTTGCCATGTACAATTGGCATCAGGAAAAAGATTTATTCCAAGTATATTGGCACAGAAATTTTAGCTGGTCTCCTTCCCATAATAATTCCGTGACCAAACATCCAAAATTTTCTTTTTCTTCACAAATTTCATTCCAAATTCTTCACAACCATTTTGTAATTTATAAATCGACCCCATAATTATAGAATCAGATAAATTAAGAATATAATTTTGATATGTCATCAAAGAAAATTTGAACTCTACTCTTTTACTACCTAAACTACCTTTCAGATTTAATAATTTATTGTTAAAAGTTACATAATGATATATTATATAATCTAAAAATAATTTTTGTCGCCACAAAAATTATGATGGTTGAGATGTGGAAGTTATAGGCCTTTGCTTTTCTTTGGGGGAACAACAAGGAGGTTTCTTGACAATTTCAATTAAAAGAAAATTCATTATGATTTATATCATTACACATAAGAATCTTGTAATTTCGAAAATTAATTGATTAGATATTATCTGCATTTTAATTGAACATTAGAAAAGATTAATGGAAATTTTGCGCTTAATTTTGAAAGTGATGTTAATTAGTATAAATTTGTATCTTAATTACTTATTCAAACTCTTAAAGTTTTTATCATGTAAATTATAAAGATTTGTCCTGATTGTCACAAAATATAAAATCAAATGTTTTTAGCTCATTGCTCACTCTAATCCATATGTTCAAAAGTCCAAATTCTCTCTTTGTCAATTAAGGTCGGTAGAACAAAAATATTTTTAAAGTGATTTGATTTATTGTTTAAGAGTATACCTCTTTTATTATGTTATTCAATATTTAAGTTAAAATTCAACATATTTACTATAAGTTATACAAGATAATCACTCTTACACCTCTATACAATCCTTTGTTTAGAGGATTAGAGGATGTGTTAATTGGGTAATTACATTAGAGATATGTTTAGATCTTAAAGTTTTTCAGTTTTTCCTTGAATGACTGTTGTTGATGACTAGATGTAATCAAGAATATGTGAGAAAACAATAAAGACAAGAGATTTTTAACGTGGTTTGTCTTGACACTTAGGAGTCTATATTCATGATTATGCTATTTCAGACTATAAGAACATCTCCTGATTGAATGGTGATAATATTTACAACAATAAAACTATGTATATACACCTTCAGTATATAATTTAGGTACACAGATGATTTATTATGATGTGATCAATTTATTTTGAATTAAAGATAAAGTAACACCTAATTACTTGATAATACATTATTTTGTACCCAAATTGTGTATAAAAAATGTGTACATATAATATTGCTTTATTTACAAATAGGCCAAAAGACTAATTTCCACCCAAGGTTTAATCCATTCTTAAACTCTCATCTGATAAGTTTTAAAAACTGAAATACTCACTTGTTAACTATTAAAATTAACAAAATCTACTAAATAGAAGGGTATAATTGTCATTTAACTAATAATATGAAAAAAAAAATCTCATTTCCCACCTTAGTTTTAAAAAATCACAATTTTCTTGTAGCCAAAGTTTTAAAAAATTACATTTTTCCCCTACTAGGATTTGCAATTTTTCTCTTTCTTCTCTAGCAACTAAAGCTAGTTGACCTTCCATCTCTATTGGCGCTATGCCTCCCGGATGACCAATAAATGAGTCAACCGATGCATAATCGACACAAATTGCACAGATCTATTTGTTGGTTTATCAGAGATCAGCCAAATCATTGGTGGGTTGTTTGGGAGGCATACCACCAACAGAGATGGGAAGTCGGCTAGCTCTGGTTGCTAGAGAAGGAAGAGAAAATATGCAAAACCTAGCAGGGAAAATTTAACTTTTCAAAATTTAGGATCGAGAGAAAATTGTGAGTTTTTAAAGCTAAGGTGGGTAAATGAGATAATTTTTTTTTCTAATATTACTAGTTAAATGATAATTATACCTTTAGATTTAACGGATTTTGTTAAATTTAATAGTTAATATATAGATATTTAAGTTTTTAAAACTTAATGAATGAGAATTTAAAAATTGACTAAACCTTAAGTAATATTAAGTCTTTTGGCCTTACAAATAACAAGCCTTGAGAAGGACTTGATTTCGGAGATCTCTAGTGAGGATTGATGTATCTTTGTGAGGGAATCCACATTTACCTTAAGGATAATTCTAGATTCTCATGAGCTATTTCTCTTGGATGTCAACGACTTATCTTGGGCTCTTTTATCTTGAGTCCTTATCTTATTCTCTCTAACATTTCGATCCCCTTTACTTTGTATGATTATTTATATTTATAAGATGAATATAAATAGTTATATTTTTATCGACTATAATTCAAATCTAAATTTTACAATTAACTTTTTTCTCTATTATATTGGAGATAGGATAACAATCTTATCTTGAATTTGTTTAGTAGACATGCGGTAAAGATGGAATGTAGGCTAACATGTCGCTTCCTTTAGGTAAAACAATTGTACCTATATGTCGAGTTACTAATTGCTATTCCTATAGTTTGTCACTTTGTCAGGTATCAATTTGTGAATTTTATTAAAGAAAAGTTTTATGTATAAGAAAACTCATAAATACTTATGATATTTTGACCAAATATAAAAATATGATATCCAATTAACAACAAAACAAATAAATTTTAATAAAGATAATTGTTTTTTCTGAAGTTTAGATGAACCTATTTAAACTAGTTCATTCCAGTTGAGAATAACTATGTTTTATTTTATATTTGTTATACGATCTAAACTTATTATTCACCAAACACATAAATATAATATTCGAAGTGGTCAATGATTAGTGGACAAATACCATGCTAACTAGTATGTCAACACAAGACACAAACATCTCTTAGTCCCGTTCATAAATTATAATGAGAAAATAAAAGTTATTATTTATCATGATTCTCACAATCTCTCTATAATTAAATAATAGTTTTTTATTATTTTGGAATAACTTCTCATAATTTCATCAATTGCAAGCCACGTAACTTTTTATTTTCTCACCATATGAAATCTTTTCGACACCTATCAAATTATATAACTTTACACTTTACATATACAGTTACTCATGCAAGCGTAGCCTACACAAATATAAATTTGAAAGAGTGGGGAGGCTAAAGAAAGACACATCTTGCATCTAATCAACACTAGCACTGTGGTATCGATCTTTCCTGGTGTCTCTTCGTCCTCTTACACCACATTTCATGACAATTTACTATACTTGTTGTCGGTGCTACTGTCATCACCAGCAATGTTGTGCCTGATTTCGATGTCTACTTGCTCTCTCACTTGGACCTCGGCTTCAGTTACTGCTGCATTCCCGAAGCTCGTTCAAATAACTCTGACACTTTTCGCTCTCTTCAATTCAAAGTTGAAATTTATCCATTAAAAGATATAATATTATATACATAGCCGTCAGAAAATAATGAAAATATAAAATATTTGAGTTGGAAATTTTATTTTATTGAAATATTACGATTATTTAGATTATCAGGTATTTTTTTGAACATACCGAGTTTTGCTGGTTACGTCCCACAATGAAAGCCGTTTTAGATGCCTTTCCTTTAGTTATTCTGAATCCTCTCTCGGCCTGTGTAAACCAAACTATGCTCTCTCTCTTCTCCCTTCACCTGCACCTCACTCACAGCAATATTTTCAAGAAACAAAACATCTGATTTCTGTAATTACTTCCATTTCATGGTTAGTGTTTTTTTTTTTTTCCCCCTCTTTCTGGCACTGTGTTTGTTGGCTTTTTGATTTATTGATAATTGTGGTTGGATCTAATAGGTTTAAGATAAAAGATAGAAAGAGAAATTAAAAATGGCTTACAGGGTTGATCACGAATACGATTCTCTCTTCAAGATAGTATTGATTGGAGATTCTGGTGTGGGAAAATCCAACATTCTTTCCAGGTTTACAAGAAATGAATTCTGCCTGCAGTCTAAGTCCACTATTGGTGTTGAATTTGCAACCAGGACTCTTCAGGTTTTTTTTAATGACCTTTTTCTTGTAATTTTCTTATTTAATTTCATTCGATGTGAAACTTCTGAATTTCATTTCCCATTTTGGAGGCAATTGTACCATTGATCTGCGATGTGTTGAAGTTAAATCTTCTAGGCCAGCTTTTCTAGTATCATTTCTGTCAGTTATATGGTTCCTTTTCCCTTACAGTTGCACATGCTAGGCGTCATTAAAAATATACAAGAGTAATTTCAGGAAAGCGTGATTGACAAAAATTGTAGAATCCCTATTGGTCCAGAGCAAGATAAGATTCTTATTTGTTCGGTCCAAATGTTATGGGACCAATTATTAGATCGGGGTCTCATCATTCTGGCTGGGTGGGATTTTCGGTTATGAAAAATAAAATTTTGCCACAGGAATGGGGAAGAATTATTAGATCGGGGTCTCATCATTCCGGCCGGGTGGGATTTTCGGTTATGGAAAATAAAATTTTGCCTCAGGAATGGGGAAGAAACAGTGAAAATGATTACATTTTCTTCTCCTCCAAAGCAATGAAACACTTGTGCAGATTCCATCTTGGATTTTGCAACAAAAGTTGTAATTTTCCTTTTTCTTCTTTTCTTTTCTGATACTGAAGAATGGAAACCTCTACGTTTGGTCAGCATAATTTACAGGCATTAGATTATGTTTTTGCTCATCAGGCTAGTCTATTTGGCTGCAGATAGAAGGAAAGACAGTAAAGGCACAGATATGGGACACAGCTGGTCAAGAGAGATATAGAGCCATCACTAGTGCTTACTATAGAGGAGCCGTGGGTGCGCTTTTGGTTTATGATATAACCAAGAGGCAAACCTTTGACAACGTCCAACGGTGGCTCCGTGAGCTGAGGGACCACGCCGACTCCAACATTGTCATCATGCTGGCCGGAAACAAGTGTGATCTTAATCATCTAAGAGCAGTTCCCACAGGAGATGCAAAATTATTGGCCGAAAAAGAAGCTCTCTCCTTCCTGGAGACCTCAGCATTGGAAGCCCTCAATGTTGAGAAGGCATTCCAGACGATTTTGTTGGATATTTATCACATTGTTAGCAAGAAGGCACTGATGGCACAGGAGGCAGCTTCCTCAGTCCCTCAAGGTACCTCCATTAATGTTGCAAATCTCTCTGGTGATGTCAACAAGGGAAGTTGTTGCTCTAATTAGTAAGATATGTACAATGTATTCTTCTCCACAAGGAGGAGATGATAAAGACAATTTTGTTACAAATATTCCTCTTAAGTGTCAGCATGAAGGAAAATGTATGTGTGAAATTATTCTTTATTAGCATTTGTGGGGATGCAAGGATGAAGGAGAAATTGTGAGCAAGAGTTTTTCTTCGTTGTTAGTACTAAAATTATCTTCTTTCGACCCTGTTTATTCAGATTCTTACAACTGTGCAATAAATCTTTTTTTTTCGTTTTTGTCTCTTTATCAGTGGAATTCTATGTGATTTACTTTACAAAATAATAAATACGCCCTTTATGACCTCTTATGTGGTACCCATATACTTGATAAGAATTCAAAGAAGAGTTGTTTGCCATAGCTACTTCTTAGAATCAGAAGAATTAGACTGGATCAACCCATTATAACATCGGAAACAAATATAATCAAGTTGCTAAAGCCCTGCAATTTGATGATGATTATTGACCATGTTAAATCCATTACTCTTGACCATGTACCAGTCCATTCAAGTTAAAAGCCCTGCAATTTAAGTGTGTGTCACCGAGCAAGGACTATTCATGAGGAAGAGGTGATACTTTTCCTTGCAATGTATTTTATATGAGTTGGAACTGGGGGCCGTAAGCCCCGCTTAGAGAGCTTTGGAGCTGACCAGTTTGATGATGATCATTCAGAGGAAAGAAAGAGGAAGATGTCTTCAATTTGTGGAACTTTGCCCTTTGTTGTGGACTCTTCTTCGGTGTAACAGTTAAAGAGTTTATCTGCAAGACCATATTGGTGGGCTATTAGAAGGAAGCCCTTTAACCTCTCGGTTGCAGGCTTTGGTTGCAGCCTAAAGGAAGAGGATGTTGCTTTATTCCACCAATCCTTCTGGTAACTTTCAGAATTGATTTATATTAAATATCTATTCAAGATTTGTGCAAGAAAAACAAGAAGGTTTTCCAAGATTATGCAAACACACAAGAACAGAACAAAATTGCAACAGAGAGTTACTTGGTTCAAGTTTTAAATACTAAAACCGTACATCTAAGGCAGAGATAAGACTTTAACCGAATCTATTATAAAATGCAAGAAATTATAACTAATAGTACCAAACTTTAGATCTAAGTATGCGACACAAATCTATTGTGAAACCGAATTCTATATCAAGTATAATACATTGACTCACAAACTCAATCACTTGATAGAAAAAATCCTAAAGATTTATTTCTAGAATCAAAACCCTAATAGAACATTTGAGAGAGGATAAGAGGATAAAATGAGAAAGAGAATAAATTCTAAAGAATTCTACTTACCTAAGGTTTAAAATACTTAGGTCAAAATGTGTTTGAAACGACTAAACTAACCCTCAATGCAAAAAGACACTTTAATCCTCTCATAATTACAGAATTATAATATTGCCTTCGGCCAAAGTTTAAGACACATTTAACACCTTCTCTTTTATATGAAGTCCCCAGGTCAAAGAAGCCCCTGAGGCTTCTGGCTCACATTAATCTTTTAATATTTTATGTTGACAAATGTGGTTGATCTAGTCCTTGTTTTGATCCACAGGTTCCTAGACAAAAGTTGCAATAATAGAAGATGGGGAAGGCAACTTAAATGAGAAAAGTCATGATCCCTGGAGACTAGCCACAGTGACAAAAGTTGAGGAATTGAAGCTTGTTTTAAATATGGTTTAGATATGGCTAACTTCGTTACTATTTGGAATATGTGTAGCCCAAGCTTCAACACTGTTTGTTAAACGAGCGGCTCCAATGAACACAGAGATCAGCAACCGTTTCAAGATTCCACTAGCCACATGTAAAATATGTTGAGGATTTGAATCCACATCTTTTATGTATGGGCCCTCCAAACTATTGCTTTGGAGCGTACCATTTTCAAGGTTTTAATTAAAGACTCTCTTGGGACAGGTAAAACTGTACGGTTGGTTCCAGAGTCCTTGGAATCATAGAGATATATGCCAAAACTTGTTTCCAGTTCATTGTAACTTCCATTTCTTCATCAGCCATCGACTTCTCTCTCTTTCTCCAGCTCAAAAGCTCCGTCCATGGCAGAAAACCCTGATCACCAGTACCATGTACCCCAACAAAACAGAAGAAACAAGCTTAGAACCCCCACTCATGCCAACCAAGAACAACCCTCAAAACCCTCAGCCTCCGCCTCACTTTATCAACTCAGCCCACCAACACTATCACCACCTTCTTCTTCTTCACCACAAATCCTTTTCCCCGGTTGTGTCCAAAGCTTCTTAACTGATTTTAACCACCAGCCCTTTCCATCTCTTCAACCTTTTCCCTTGAATGCACAAGGGTATGATCCAGTTTCAGACTTGGGAGATTTCTTGAAGATCAGAGGTGATGCTAGAAGTTTAGTTCCTCTGGGTCCATTTACAGGCTACGCTTCCATTTTAATGCGTTCAAAGTTCTTAAGGCCAGCACAGCAGCTTTTAGATGACTTTTGTGGTATTGTACATTTTCAAGCATCGGACTTTCAAATGGATGGTTTCACTGACAGTGCAGTTCTTAGAGATTTCATTGCCTTCAGTAACAGAGTTGATCGTTCATGGAGGAACTCCAAGCTGATTATGATGCTAGAAGAGGTATGATCTCCAATTTTTTCCTATAAAAACTGTTTGGTTAGTGAGAAAACAACAGAAATGAAAAAGGGTACCAAAAAAAGTAATTTTCTTTCATCAATTTCCATTAGGTAAATGTTAATAAAGAAGCAAAAGTGACCCCCACTGGTGATGGGTGTTTGTTTCGGCTGAATTGAATGAACGAAAGTGATGATGATTTGATTGTTCTGTGAATTAAGACATCTGATTTATTTTACCGACAAGAGTCAGTAGGCATGAGGAAAAGGTGTCTTGTCTTGTCAAATAAATCATTCTACTGTTCCTTTTTTGTTGTGTTTTGTTTCAAGTGTTGATTTTCTGTTACTTTTCTGGTAGCTGGCCTTGTGGATTGTGTTTCCGATACCCCACTAATTTCTGTCAATACAAAGTTACATCATTCGACTGCTTGCCCCGGACGGCTTGTACTGTCATAGCTAGGCACAGGATTTTTCCTCTTTTAACCGTGTTACGAGAATATTTACACCATAATCACAGGAAGAAGCAGCTCCCTCGTCATTTAATTTAGCAGTGTTGTTTATGAGGAACTGCAAAATAATGGATTTTGAGAAATGTTAAAACAATTCTTTACTAGATAAATTGAACCATCGTGAGTAGCACTCTATCCATTATATGATAAGAAACCAGAAATTAAATTTCATCTACAAGCTTGAGGGCGTTGTCCCTTGTTGTTCCCCGTCTGCTCATTAGAAGAGATTCTCTTATCCATTATTGACAAAGAAATAAAACAATATAGTGTCTTATAGGTAAAGTGGTCACTAATTTCAGGAGAGATATAGAGAATTGTGTTTTAAATCTTAAGATAAAAATTTATCCTAAGTTTTAACACACACATTTGATAGAATTAAACAAATTGCATTCTTTTTTCTCTTTTTTATAATTGAGGACCTATTTATATTTGTTAGTCAGATAAACTCGAAGTACTGTAAGCAGACTTACAATTACTATATTAGATAAATCAAAGTTTTATAAATGTGGTAGAGATTCGAACCGAAATCTTTACTTAGAAATTCTAATACTCTATTAATTTTGTTAACTTCATTCTAAATTGCATTATATTATATAACGTTACTCTATATATTGTAAACAAAATATTGTATTGTCTCTTTTTTTTTATACTATGTTATATGGTAAAATTTTATTTATTAAATAATTTATATATTAGAAAAAATCGAATTTTAAATGAGTTATTGGTCGACATTGATCAATAAAAGTTGTAACACCAGTAAAAAACAATGAAAAATTAGTCAACACCATTGATTGGTGTTGGCCGTATGGTTTGACCGACCATCAATGAGTGTATGTTGATTATTTTGGACTTGATATTATTTAATGTTATGTTGTACATGATTATAATATCTAATGTTATACAATATCTCTGATGCATGTCAGACATGCATTAAGACCGCAAAATCTATGCCTTAAAAATGCTTTTCTGTCCTCAGGTTTACAGGAGATACAAGCTATACTGCCAACAGATGCAATCAGTTTTTGCATCGTTTGAATCTGTAGCTGGACTTGGAAATGCAGCTCCATACATATCTTTTGCTTTAACTGCCATATCTAAGCATTTTAGTTGCCTCAAGAATGCCATAATGGACCACGTTGTGGTCTCTAGCAAGACTCTTGGTGATGGAGTCTTTTGCAATGACACTGTTGCAGGATCTGGGGGGGCTGCTGAATCAAGTTTTGATGGCCAAATTTTGGGATTTCTTCAGCCACCCATCGGACGATCTCAGAGAGGACTTCCGGATTTTGCTTTATCTGTGCTCAGAGCTTGGCTCTTTGACAACTTTTTGAACCCGTGAGTGTTAACTTTTATCTTCTTGTAGAAAAGTATTAACTCTAAAACTGATCTTTTGTTTTTCATGTTAGTTATCCTTCGGATTTGGAGAAGCAAATGTTGGCCCGGCAGACTGGTCTATCAAGGACTCAGGTGAACAATCTGGTATGCCAATTTTGTGATCAAACTCCCAACTTATGACACTGCAAATTTTGTGGGCAGGTTTCCAATTGGTTCATAAATGCAAGAGTAAGAGTGTGGAAGCCGATGGTGGAAGAGATGGATCTGCTTCATCAGGGACAGCAAGCTCAAGGACCATCAGAAGCTGTAAATGTTGATGATGTTCCCATGTCATCTCATCACCTAAACACAATTTCTCCTGAGAGATTTCCTTTAACCTCACAAAGCGAGAAGGCTCAACAAGCTACAACTAAACGCCGCAGAGAAAAGTCTACTCAAATGACGCACAATGGGGGTGGCAGTGGAAGCAGTGGTGTTTCTCTAGCATTGGGGCTCCAACAAAACGAAGGACATGAGTTTTCTCAGCCCTCCTGCAACCATTTGGTGCCATTTCAACCTTGCAACGGATGTTGTGATGGATTTGACCGCAGGATTTGAAGCTCAAAACCAGCAATCTTGGAAGGGTTTAAAAGGGAGGCTAAATCAATGCATTTGACTAATTACATTACCTGAAATTATTTTCTTTTTACTTAGTTGTGTTCTAGCTGTGAATAGACCCAATTAATAAACAATTAGGATTGTGAATTCTCTTTGTTTCCCTCATCGAACAAGACTTTGCTAGACTTTCTAAGAACCCCTGTCACTACCCTAGATGGGGCTTTAATGTTAAATGGAACTGCAACTTCTTGTGTTTGATCATGGCTCATAATTGATGCAAAGATTGTGGAATGCGGTGAAACTACAGTTCCAACTTCTTGTGCTCACCATGACTTTTCATGCTTTCTTCCTCTTATTTTCTCTTTCTTTTGCTTTTATTTGGTCTTCATTTGCTCATACTTTTTCATAAACTTTAATGCACCTTGGCGAAAAGCTTATTCCCACATGAGATTTAACCTATTTTTAAATATATATTTATAGGTTTTTAAAAATTTAAACAGTCACACATAAATAATTAAACCTAATTAAAATCATTAATGGTAAAAAATAAAATTATTATTTTATTACTAAACTTTAAAATCTTAAAAATTTCTATCATTTTTTTTATTTTAGTTTAAAAAAATAATATTTTTCTTAAAAGATTAAATTTTAAAAAAATATTTTTTATATATTTTTTTTGATGGGCAAAATTCGTTTTTACTGTTAATTGACAATCTAATATTCTTTTTCTTCTATTACCAACCTCTCATCAATATAATTTTATTAGATAAAAATAAATTATCCTCACCTAACAAGAACAAACAGAAGCAAATGGATGTCTAATCCGGGATAATCATTGAGGCGTGTGCCAGGCGGATACAAAATTTTCTTAATAAACAAATATCAATGTCTTTATGTAAAAAAAAAAAAAAAAAATTAATTTGAAGGGTAGATAGATGGAAACTTGCGGATAACAAAACTATACATATTTCACTTTCTAGAAGATCCCAAACTTGGATATGAATAATCAACCAAACATTTGCTACGTGGCATTATTGGAGTGGACAGTCTCATTAAACGACTTGTAAATTGTAAAACTACACTTCGTGTGCACCTGAAACGCAGCTTGTAAGAATATTCTCGGTAAATCCCGGGACAACCAACCAGAGGAAAATCATTTACACCCGTAAGTACCGGAACCAAAAAAGACATGCCATTAAAATCAAACACGTCATCACTTTCCAAAAAGGTCCATTGTAGTTTGTGCCACGTAGCATCATGGTCCCACGCAAACCTGGGTGCTACAACAACTGAGAATTTCTAAAGTCGGTTGGTTAAGTTTGACGATGAGTCAAAGACGCAAACCCTAACCCGTGACTATCCAACTCAAAACGCAAATGGTTGATACGACAGCGTTTTAGCTCATCTTTTGCATCTGAAATACTTTTCTCTGCTTTGAAAATACGCCGGGGAGAGAAGGAATAGCCCGAATTTCACAAAAGTAGAGGAGAAAAAATTTATGGAATTTTGTGCTAAAACTTTGGAAAATATATATCTTTACTGTCATTTGGTCCTCCTCATAAATGGGTTTAGAATCATTTTATTGTTCTGTTTTTTTTTTTTTTTTTGGTTACGGTAAATATTCGTGATCTTTCTTCATAGCAAAGCACTCAGCTTCTGTTCATATTCTAAGAAAACTCAGAGAAAGAGAGTTATATTTATTTTATCATTATCATTGTATTTTTGTTAAACGATGCAAACAGAAGCCAGAATGGGGGTGGTGATAGAGGGAGGGCAGAGAGGATTGAGTTCAGGCCGTGAAAGCGTTAGTGTTGATAAGTATCAATCTCAGATCGGCACTGTATCACAGCTTCTTGCAGGAGGTGTGGCTGGTGCTCTTAGTAAGACCTGTACTGCTCCTCTTGCCAGACTCACCATTCTCTTCCAGGTTTGATTATTTGGCTTTCCCATGTGCATTTTGCGGATAATTCTTGTTTCGTATAGGGTTAGGTCATTTTTAGTTGATATTTAATACGGTTTGATGTTTGCTTTGGCTGGAGAAATTTTTGTTTGGAATGATTTTGGTTTGTTGTTGATGATAGTTTTTGTGTCTTACGTATTATTTGGTTTGTATTAAGAGTTAACGTGATGATATTTTTTATTTATTTTTAAACTTTCTTTTATGTTTGTAATTGAATGTTACAATTTAAATAGTTGAGTTGTAAGAATTGAGTCCAGGTTGAATTATTTGGATTTTGAAAATCTAAAGTATATATCAGTATAATAGTAAGATCTTAGAGAGTGAGGATGTTATAGTAAATAATTGATGTTTATGGTATGGAAGATATATTCTGAAGTGATGTTTAGAGAAATAGAACTTCCATGTTGCAGTCTATGGATTTTGAGATACTTTGTAATTAATCTTAGCACTTGCATACGGATGAGAAATTTCTCCTTGATCTTGGCTTTGATAGTGAAGGAATACGGTGGGACTGGTAGATATTAGCTTTAATTTAACTTCGCACTCTTTGCAACTGAACATTCGCTTATTGGTTAGTTGTTCTGATGTGTGAATGTTTTTGCTGTCTTACTTAATTGAAGTCATATATTTTTTTTTTTTGTGCAAATAGGTTCAAGGCATGCACTCTGATATTGCAACATTGAGGAAGGCTAGCATATGGCATGAGGCTTCACGAATAATTAATGAAGAAGGATTCAGGGCTTTCTGGAAAGGGAATCTGGTTACTATTGCTCATCGCCTACCATATTCTGCAGTCAACTTTTATGCATATGAGCACTACAAAAATGTTGGTATAATATGCTATATGCATATATGTTTTGCATACAGTGCAACTACTTAAGTACATGTTTTTTGCTTTTCTGTCCTTATAGCTTAATTCTTTCTATGTAGCAGTTCCTACAAGTAATTCCAGGATTGCAAAGTCACAGGGAAAATATGGGTGCTGATGCCTGTGTGAATTTTTTAGGCGGTGGTTTGGCAGGAATAACAGCGGCGTCTGCTGCATATCCATTGGATCTTGTAAGGACACGCCTTGCATCTCAGGTAAGATTAGCATATTCTCATTGATGTTCTGCAAGGGAGGAAAATATTTTACTTTCTTCTTATGTTTTGTTCTAACGCCATGGGTAAGCTTGTCAAATGTTAAGTAGCTGGTTTGGCAGTTTAATACTCCTATTTGTTGTGCTGTTATGAATTTTTGTGCATGGGAGTATAAATTTTCATTTTACTAATTCGAAGTTTTGCCGTCACTGGATGAACTGTTGCTTAAGTTTGCTTTCACTTTGAATTCATCTTTTAGCTTAGGAATTCAGGTCTACTGAAAACCAGAATAATGAGATGTTTGCCTAACTTATGGACTTCAGTGATGCTAGCTATTCTCTCTCCCTCCTTTTTACCTGTGCGTTTATGCTTTCACTAACTTAGCGAATTTTTTGGCAGACTAATGTGATTTACTACAGAGGTATTTGGCATGCTTTACAAACTATTTGCAGAGAGGAAGGAGTTTTGGGCCTCTATAAAGGACTTGGTGCAACACTTTTTGTGAGCTTCTGTTGTTTCTTATATTATAATTTATGCTAACATGACTGCTATTTTTTATTTGTAATTGACTTCAGTGTGACATTGATGCAGGGTGTTGGGCCCAACTTAGCAATTAACTTTTCAGTATATCAAACATTGAAATCTTTTTGGCAGTCACAGAGGTAATAACTCTGTAATTTGATTCAGCAGTTTTAGGGTTTCAATATTGCCTTCTAATGATCCTTGTTGTATGCATCCATATCTTATTTATTAACAATTCTTTGTTGCAATTGTTACACCAGACCACATGATTCTACTATGCTGGTTAGTCTAGCATGTGGAAGTCTTTCAGGCATTGCTTCTTCAACAGGTGACTAATCTTGGACCTGCTATTTTTGGTGTTTCTTGCTATTTTATTAAGCTCTCTGTAATTGTTTTCTTTTTCTGTATGATTTGCTATGTGGTGTAGTTTGTCCTACTACTGGAACGTAGTATTCTTATCTGGTACATTGTCATATCATGCTTTTTCTCCTTCTGTTTGTGCTAGTAATTTAATCTTTTTGTTTTAGTAGTTCCTTCAGTTATTTGTTTTTAAATCAGAAAGTGTTATTTTGGCGGTTGCATAAGCTTGTCATCATATAATGTGTAAACCATGGGATCAATGGTATATTTGAGACCCGAATTTTAACTCACTTATCATATGTTAATTAGCAGTGTTATTTTGGTTAATAACCTTCTTTTTAATTACTTGTATAAGCTTGATTAGAATATTTTAATTTATCTGTATAGAAGTTAATATATCTAGCTGTTTATCATGCTTTGCGGAGACGGAGATTATGGTGAAGGCTCTGCATTAAGCATCTAACCAAGACTGACCCCCACTAGAGCCAGCGACCAAGAGTACAGTAGTATTTTTGTCTGGCATTTGAGAATTTTAGTAAGGAAAAAAACAAAACATTTACCTTTTCTATCAGTTGCCCAACTTCATCTTTCTGTGTTAAGAGCTGGTATTCCCAAGCACTGCATTTGGTTCAATCATAGATAGGGTGGTGGTACTATTCTCTGATTAACCTATACTGATGTAGCATTTACTGACAATGAAAGATTGAACTAAATTTAAAATAGAATGGTGGCTGGTGATGAGTTCATGCACATAGGTTAAACTGACAATGTCATTCAGATAATGCACTAACCACTCCTTATTGATAAGTTCCACTACGTTGTCAAATGCATCGAACGATAGAGAGATTGCAACAGTAGTTGCCATCCATGGTTCTATTACAGGCTGGCCCTGGTTGACAGAAATGCATATATGATTTGCATTCACATAAGGCCTAGACCACTTATCGGGTGGAAGAATTCCTGTTTAATCTGATGTGATGCATTTCCAATGACATGGTTGTTACCTAAAATATAGTATTGTTTCTTAACTTATCATATTATCTTCAGATTTAATATTTGAATTCTAAAAGGTCTGCAATGGGTTGTATGTTAGTACATTTAGGAATTGTTTGTTAATACTTAATTGCTGAGCTGCAAGATTGCCATAAAGTGCCATTGCATTACAACATCTTGAACTGGCTTTCTGTAAGCAGTGTTTTGTTATGTTTAACAAATTGAAAACTATTAATTAAATCTTAAACATGAAGATTTCAGGCATGATCAGTGTAATCTTGTGGTGGTGATGTTCAGTCATATTTTTATGTATGACTACTCTTTTGATATTGTACTCTCTGTTGAACAAATCTTTTAAACAGTTTATGTTTGATAGAAAATCATTAATGGTCGTAATTACACAGTTCAACTCAGATATATGTACTTTCTCATCCTGTTAGACTAATATATGGCCCTTTTGTTGTTTTTCTAATTTGCAGCAACATTTCCTCTGGATTTGGTGAGGCGTAGGAAACAATTGGAAGGTGCAGGGGGTCGAGCCAGGGTGTACACAACAGGCATTTTCGGCATATTTAGGCACATAATCCAGACTGAAGGGTTTTGTGGTTTGTATCGAGGGATTTTACCAGAGTATTACAAAGTGGTTCCTGGTGTTGGAATATGTTTCATGACCTATGAGACACTGAAGATGCTCTTAGCAGATGTTGGTGCCGTCTTATAGTTCTTTCTCTCAACTCCTGGAATATAACAATGAGGTGCTTGCCCCGGTATGTAATAGCATAGCCAATCAAGTTGTGCTTTCCCATTGAGGTTAATTACATAAAAACTGCAGTATGAATTTAATTTTTCCATGTATAGATGGTGAAGACCAAACTACATATCAAATGTGTTTTGCATTGTTGTCTTCACAATTCTCATATACATCAATTTGATAGGGGATTGTTTTTTAGTCATACTGTTTTAGTAACAACATTTTTTTAACTTTACAATGTTGTAACTTAAATTACCTGTTTGTATGATGGACACATTTGAGTTGAATAAAACATTTCAGCACAAAAAGATTCATTCAGTGACTGTTTAAATCCAGCATAATCTGTAGTCAACTGTAACTTTGATTGGACGCATTACTATTCTTTCGGTTTAAGTTTTCTTGGTAAGTTCCATTTTGACTGTATCGAACCTCATTATATCTAAGAGGAGAAGCTGCTTAAGCTTCTGTAAGTGATTGGCTTAGTCACTTTTTAGGGAAACACTATCTTCAACCCCAGAAACTTCTGTTGGTGTTACAGTGGAAAATTCCCAGTTAGGCGAATATGCTCAAGAGTGCAGCGTAAACTATACTTATTGACAGCTGCATTTGCAGCTCTGAATCCTCCCCCATATGCTGGAGAAGCATCATGGGCAATTTGGTGCTTGAAAAACTCACCAAGCTTTTTTTCAACCCCAGATCTTCCACCTTTCTTCGAAGATGAAGAAGACGAGGAAGCTGTTGATGTGGATGGCATGTGTTTAGATCCTGGCAAAACTTCTGACTCAAGCCACATGTATGAAAGCACCTGACAGATACCTTCCTCTACTTCAGGCTTAAGATTGCGGTAGCCTGCAATATCAAAGGATAATCAAAGAATATAACAACGTTTGATATTAAAAGAAAAAATAACCAAATGGGTATATACCTTTTAGGCGCAGCCAACCATGCATCAACTCACGGGCAAGAATAGCACCAGTTAGTAATCTGCATCCAGCAAAGAGAATAAATTAATGGGAACCAAGCAGAAGAGTCACAATACTCATAAATCAGAATCATATACTCATTGTTAAGCAAGCTGAGGAATATATTGTTTGTTAATAACATTACCTTGGAAGACCATAAAGAACAAGGATAGCAGTAACTTCACATTTCCTTGTCAGCTTCTGTGGCTGAGTCCTTATTCCTACTAGCCGGTTGCCTCCGATTCTTGGCCTTTTGAGTATCTGGACATAATCAAATTGAGAACACAGAAGATTGTACTTGATTAATAGAAGTTTGTTTTCCCAGGGAAGCAAAAATTTATGTCTACAGTTTTCTGATAACATACACTTGTGACAGTCTGCTCTTCAGAAAGACATAAGCCCCTTGTCTCTGGCATGTGATGGTAGCCCTGGAAAACCAAATCTGAGTAACATTTTCACGAGCCAAAATCATAAATCTGGAGCAGAGAATATGTGTATTACATTTTTCTCGCCGATGATAGCCTCATTAAGTGCTTGCCTTTCAACAAGAAGCATGGGAATCTGCTGATCCAGTTTCATATTCATTCCTTCATAGAAGTCTCTGATGGCATGGTAAAGGGGTTGGCAATCACCAGTGTCCATGATAGCCGATTCCATGCATTCTAAGCACAAACTCCGACCATCTTCCAGCGAATAATACGTTGCATTCCGGGACTACAGGGGTAACAAAAACCTGATTAACACTGAATATTTCGGAGATGAAACTATTTTTAACTAAGATTATTACCTCCAAACGTTCGCAACTGCAACAGCGAGACGTGTGATCATGTTCATGAGATGGGCAGTACTTTTGGGACCAAAATGGATGGCATCTATACTCAATTAAACCAATCCCGTTTGTGGGAATCTGAAAGAAAATGAAATGGAATATAACACACTACAGAAAGCAAACACATTAGAGTACAATGTACTTTTGCTTACAAATTGGTGGCAAACTTCACATTTGGGATGTGTCATTTCCTTGAAACAAGACTTGTGGTAAGGATCCCTCCCTGACAAAGAGAACTTGGATCAAAAGGGAAAAACCAGTTAACAATCAGCTGAAAGAAAAAGTTGAAATTCTGGTTTGAAAATTAAACCAAGAAAATCAAACTACCTCATGCTCAGTAATTGGGAAGCCACAAGAGCGACAACGAAAGCAGTCTGGGTGAAAGAATGTCCCCATACGTCCCAAATACTTGCCATATCCAATATCACGGTTACATCCACCACATATTCTGAAAGTTAGAGAATCAGTGGAACACCCAATTTCAAAAATCTATAAATATATATACATATAAGCCTCAGAAATTCAGTATAAAAAAGCTTGCCTATATCCTCTTGGATTATAAGGTTGAGAAGCGTGAGGAGGAAATGAAGGAATTAGGCTATCCTGAATTGCCCAAGCGAGATCTTCGTCATCGTCTGCTCTCCATCTTTGTCCTGAAACACACCCACTGATCAACTTATAGAGGAGAAAATAATTTTATACTAGTTTTTCGAATTATATCAAAAGAATATATAATTCTGAAAACCGTAAATTAAAAACTCACCGTTTGGTCTCTTAAATTCTTCAGCAAGGGACAGTGCAATTGCATGGTCTAATTCATCTTTCTCTCTTTCAGCCCTAGAACGGTCATCCTGATGACAATATAAAAACCAGTTCATAATCAGGCTAAACATATATTATAAAGTTCATAAGATATTTGAAAGAAACAAACTTCCTAATTTTTTGTTGTCATTTTTTACTAAGACTGAACCCTGGAAATAATCTAGCCATCCCCTTAATTCTGCGTGATAAAAAGAATCTCTGTTGAACTGTACATATTATTATTATGATTTTTTAAGAAGAAAAGACAACTTTCATGCAAGAACAGTAAAATGCTGGCTTTAAAAGCCTCCTGAAGTCAAGGAAGAAAAGAGCCTGAATTTCCCATCCAAGATTTCGTGAAACGACATATTTACATACTATTTAAAAAAACAATAAAACTATGTGTACTCATTTTAGGTACATAAATGTGTATACATTTATATGTGTTATCATGTGATTGGGTAATTTTGAATTAAGAATAAAACAATAACCAATCATATGATGACACATATGAGTGTGTATATATTTGTGTACCCAAAGTAGGTACACATAATATTGCTCTTAAAAAAAAATCTATTAAACTTTTTACAAATTTATTGAAAAGATTAAAAAAAAAAAACCTTCAAATTAAATAACATTTTATTTTCAAAAATCAATTTTTACACATCTATTTCATATCTGTTTTAATAAAAAATAATTTTAAAAAGGCCAAACGACTATTTCCCACCCAAAGTATCCTAATATCTAAAGTTCCTCCTGTTAATTTTTAAAATGTTATTTATCCACCCATAGACAGTTAAAATTAACAGTTTAAAGGACAAAATATCATTTTATTTATAATATTAAAAATAAATTAAATTTTATCTTTTTTTTGCCCCCTAAAAACTAACAATTTCCTTAATCTAGAGAGAATACTATTTTAAGGGTTAGGGAGGAAAAGAGAGATACTATTTTCAAAACTTAATCTAGAGAGAAATAGTTAGCTTTTAAGGGTTAGGGAGGAAAAGAGAGATAAAATTTTTAGGGGTTAGAGTTTTATTAATTTTAATCGTTTATAGGTGGGTAAATGAGATTTTCAAAATTAATTAAGGAAACTTTGAGATATTAACATACTTTAGATGGGAAATAGTCCTTTGGCCTTTTAAAAAACTCAACACAGGTATAACGATAAAATATCATTTTTTAAAATGTTGTAGGTATTAGCATATATGTTTTGGGGTTTTGAAAGTTTTAAAAAAATTTAGAGTTTTTAAATTTTAGAAATTTTAACCTGTCTTTTATTAATGAAAAAAAAAACAAGTATATCAATAAAGAGTTGAATAGAAGCCAAATATTGTATTATAACTATTAAGACTTAATATATTTTAAAAAAATATGAGAATTAATATGAAATTTTTAAAACAAGATAGATGTGAAATATTCGTTTACCCCTAATCAATTTTAAAAAATATCTTTTATACTCTAAAAATATAGTTTATAATTTGATCAGTAAAAGTAATATTATAATATTTTAAACTTTGATTACAAAATCACACTTAATTATACTTTTATTATAATATTTGGATACAAATGATATAAATGTTTTGGACTATTAAAACTAAAAGCAATGTTATGTGTACCTATTTTTGATATACAATTCATGTACACAATGATGTATCATCATATAATTAGGTGATTTTAAAACATTTGTCATCACATAGTAAAGAAACATCCAATCACATAATAACACCTCATCTGTGTACATAAATTGTGTATCAAAAATGGGTATATAAAGTTTTATTGTAAAACTAATACTTGACATATAGGTGAAATGGGTAACAATTTACTTTTACCGAACCTTAGGTGGGAAACAGTCATTTGGCCTTAAATTATGCTTAAATCAGTTTTCCCATTTATAATTCGAGCACTTTTACAGTGTGTAAAGATTTAAATTGTTACAATAAATTACCAAGTGATTAATTACTATCAAAATTTATAAAGGCATAATATTGTTACCAGGGAACGACGTGGAGTATGCTGAACCATGCTTTCTTCTCCTAGAAACTGTGGTTGACGGCCACCGCTACTATTACTTCCACCGCCGCCGCCGCTTCCGCGAGCTGAACCACTGCTCCTAAAGAGCTTACTCAGCCATTTTATAAAGCGAGACTTTCTCTCTGCGTACGATGAAACAAAGTCCCCTGCTTACTATTAATCTAAATATAATTGCTCCAAAATCAAAGTAATAAACAACCACAATCTTTAACATATATATATATATATATTCTGAATTCAATGAAACTTATATGTGGAGAGGTACATGATTTTTCAATAACGATAGACTAAAAACACAGGAAAAAATATGAGAAATTTGACAATATTATTAATATAAATTTGATTTTGTGGAATGTTATGTATAACGTGGAAGAAAGAAGAGATTACCGTAACTATAAGGGTTAGAGATATGGTTGACGGATGAAGAAGAAGGAGCCATGACGATGGAAAGAGAGGTATGTATAGGTCTTGCCGGAATACAGAAACGAAAACAATAGAAAGAGAGAGGGAAAAGATGGAGATGAGTGGAGAGAAAGAGAGAAAAGAGAACAATGCTACAGGCATCGTTAAAAGAGGGAGGTGAAAAAGAAAGAGAAAGCCAGAGAGGAATCTAGGGGAGAGAAAAGAGATTCTTGGCTTGAGAAAGGAACAGAGAGTAAAAAATACGTATGAATATCGTATAATATATTAATTATGTTTTATTAATTTAATATATTTTAATACACATTATTTTTTTTATATATAGTCCATAGGATACGTGTCGTACATTCTGATCACCATAATCACACGCACAGACAAAATTAATGTCGGCAGGGAATCTGCTGAGTCTACGGAGAGGTTTATTAAAGTAACCTTATGGACAGCTAGCCTGGCTCATAATCAAAAGAACTTCTTCACAATGCCACATCCCCATTCGGGTTCATGAATCGAGCTGGATAGAATTTTCTTTCTTTTCTTTTAAAATATTCAACTCCCCTTTGATTGGTGATGGAGTAAAAGAAAGAGAGAGGGAGAGATTATTTCAAGTGATCCAAATATTCTCTTAAATTTGTTAGCCAGCCTTGAGTCTTTTTGCAACAAGGGAGATCTGTCTGGATTATTCTTGCAATGTCAATACATGCTTGAGCTGTTGAAAATGAATTTTCCTTTTTGATTCCATTATAAATATATTAAAGTTACGGATTCATGTATGTTTTTTTCATGGAAAGTGGTCGTTGAATTTATGTTCCATTGATTTTCTTTTTGCTGGGTGCATGGAGCTTAATATTGGAGACCAGCAAGAATTGTACACTGGAAATTGGGCAAGAAGTTAATATATCTAGCTGTTTATCAAGCTTTGCAGAGACGGAGATTATGGTGAAGGCTCTGCATTAAGCATCTAACCAAGACTGACCCATACCAGAGCCAGAGACAGGGAGTACTGTAGTATTTCTGTCTGGCATTTGAGAATTTTAGCAAGTAAACATTTACCTTTTCTATCCGTTGCCCAACTTCATCTTTCTGTGTTAAGATCTGGTATTCACGATGTCATCTAGTGGTGGTGATATTCTGTCATAGCTTTATGTATGACTACTCTTTTGATATTGGACTCTTTTTTGAACAAATCTTTTAAACAGTTTATGTTTGAGAGAAAATCATTAATGGCTGTAAGTAGGCAGTTCAACTCAGATTTATACTTCCTCATCCTGTTAGACTATTTATGACCCTGTTGTTGTTTTTATAATTTGCAGTTAAATTTCCTCTGGAATTGGTGATGCGTAGGAAACAATAGGAAGGCGCAGGGGGTCGAGCCAGGGTGTACACAACCAGCCTTTTCGGCATGTTTAGGCACATAATCCAGACTGAAGGCTTTCGTGGTTTGTGTCGAGGGATTTTACCAGAGTATTACAAAGTGGTTCCTGGTGTTGGTATATGTTTCATGACCTACGAGACACTGAAGATGCTCTTAGCAGGTGTTGGTGCCGTCTTATGGTTCTTGCTCTCAACTCCTGGAATTTCCAGTCTCTGACCATAAGAATGAGGTGCTTGAGCCGGTATGTAATAGCTTAGCCAATCAAGTTCTTGTGCTTCTCATTGAGGTTAATTACATAAAGACTGCAGTGAGAATTAAATATTTCCAAGTATAGACGGCAAAGAGTAAACTACATGTAAAATGTATCTTGCATTGTTTTCCTCACAATTCTCAAATACATCAATTTGATAGGAGATTGTTTTTCAGTCATACTGTTTTAGCAGAACAATTTTTTTACCTTACAATGTTCTAACTTAAGTTACCAGTTTGTATTATCAACACATTTGAGTTGAATAAAGCATTTCAGAACAAAAGGATTCATTCAGTAACTTTGATTGGATGCATTACTATTCTTTCAGTTTAAGTTTACTTGGTAAGTTCCATTTCGACTGTAGCGAACCTCAATAAATCTAAGACGAGAAACTGCTCAAGTGATTGGCTCAGTCACTTTTTTTAGGGAAAACACTGTCTTCAACCCCAGAAACTTCTGTTGGTGTTACAGTGGAAAATTCCCAGTTAGGCGAATGAGCTCAAGAGTTCTTTGCAAACCATATTTATTCACAGCTCCATATGCAGCTCTGAATCCTCCCCCATATGCTAGAGAAGCATCATGGGCAATTTGGTGCATGAAAAACTCACCAAGCTTTTTTTCAACCCCAGATCTTCCACCTTTCTTCGAAGATGAAGAAGATGAGGAAGCCGTTGACGTCGATGGCATGTGTTTAGATCCTGGCAAAACTTCTGACTCAAGCCACATATATGAAAGCACATGACAGATACCTTCCTCTACTTCAGGATTAAGAATCCCGTACCCTGCAATATCGAAAGATAATGGAGGAATATAACAACATTTGATAGTGAAAGATTATTCCAAGAAAAAATAACCAAATGGGTATATACCTTTTAGGCACAGCCAACCATGCATCAACTCATGGGCAAGAATAGCACCTGTTAGCAATCTGCATCCAGCAAGGACAATAAATTAATGGGAACCAAGCAGAAGAGTCAAAATACTCATAAATCAGAATCATAGACTCATTGTTCAGCATGCTAAGGAGGAATATATTATTTGTTAATAACATTACCTCGGAAGACCGTAAAGAACAAGGATTGCAGTAACTTACACATTTCCGTGTCAGCTTCTGCGGCAGAGTCCTAGTTCGTACCAGCTGATTGCCTTCAATTCTCGGCCTCTTGAGTATCTGGGTATAATCAAATTGAGAATACAGGAGATGCCCTTAATTAACAAAAGTTTATTTTATTAGGGAAGCAAAAATTTGTGTTTACAGTTTGCTGATAACATACACTTGCGACAGTCCGCACTTCAGGAAGGCAAAAGCCAATTGCCTCTGGCATGTGATGGTAGCCCTGGAAAACCAAATCTCAGTCAGAAACATCTTCACAAGCCAAAATCATCATGCAGAGCAGAGAATTCGTGTATTACTTTCTTCTCGCCGACGTTAGCTTCATTAAGCGCTTGTCTTTCAACAAGAAGCATGGGAATCTGCTGATCCAGTTTCATATTCAGTCCTTAATAGAAGTCTCTGATGGCATGGTAAAGGGGCTGGCAATCACGAGTGTCCATAATAGCTGATTCCATGCACTCTAAGCACAAACTGCGGCCATCTTCCAGCGAATAATACTTCGCATTCCGGGACTACAGGGGTAACAAAAACCTGATTAACACCGAATATTTTGAAGATGAAACTATATTTGACTCGGATTAGTACCTCCAAACGTTCGCAACTGCAACAGCTAGACGTGTGATCGTGTTCATGAGATGGGCAGTACTTTTGGGACCAAAATGGATGGCATCTATACTCGATTAAACCGATCCCATTTGTGGGAATCTGAAAGAAAATGAAATGGAATATAATGCACTACAGAAAGCAAACACATTAGAGTACAATGCACTTTTGCTTACAAATTGGTGGCAAACTTCACATTTGGGATGTGTCATTTCCTTGAAACAAGACTTGTGATAAGGATCCCTCCCTGACAAAGAGAACTTGGATCAAAAGGGAAAACCAGTTAACAATCAGAGGAAAGAAAAAGTTGAAATTCTGGTTTGAAAATTAACCCAAGCAAATCAAACTACCTCATGCTCAGTAATTGGGCAGCCACAAGAGCGACAACGACACGCAGATAAAAATATGAAAAATTTGACAGTATTAATAACGTAAATTTGATTTTAGGGAATTTTAATGTATATGCATATGTATGAGGTGGAAGAAAGAAGAGATTACCGTAAACAGGAGGATTAGAGATATAGTTGACAGATGAAGAAGGAGGAGCCATGAAGGTGGAAAGAGAGCTATGTATAGGTTTTGCCGGAATAAAGAAACGAAAACGATAGAAAGAGAGAGGGAAAAGATGGAGATGAGTGGAGAGAAAGAGAGAAAAGAGAATAATGCAATAGGCATTGTTAAAACAGGGAGATGATAAAGATAGAGAGGAATCTAGAGGAGAGAAAGAGATTCGTGGCTTGAGAAAGGAAGGAAGAAATGAAACAATCACAATTCACAAACATAAACAAAATTAATGTGGGCATAAGAATCTGCTAAGTGGACGGCTAGCCTGGCTCATAATCTAAAGAAATCCTTCACAACACCACATCACCAATCGGCTTAATGAATCTAGCTGGGCAGAATTTTCTTTCTTTTCTTTTATCTTATTCACTTCCTCTTTAATTGGCGATCGAGGAAAGGAAAGATAGAGGGAATGATTATTTCAAATGATCCATACGTTCTCTTAAATTACAAGCTAACCTTGAGTTTTTAGCAGCAGTGTCAATATATACTTGAGCTGTGGACAATGAATTTTCCTTTTTGGTTCCATTACAAATTTATTAAGTTCCGGATTCATAGATGACTTTTCATGGAAAGTATATCGTTGAATTTCTGTTCCATTGTTATTCTTTTTGCTGGGTACATGGAGAATAATATTGGAGACCACTGGAATTGGTCCACTTATGATAGGTTAATCCGACACATATCTAATGGTTTTGTGAATGTACAATACTACCCATGATAGATGCAAGAAATTACTAAACTGTTTATGACAATTATTGGAAGTTGGAGGCAGTTATCTTTATTTAAGTTACTCGAAAACTACTCCCCTCTCCTTCTCTCTCTGTATCGTATTACTATAGAACAAAAATTCATAGAAACAAAGTGTATAATGGCAAAGTGTGTTGTGGAAATAATTGCAAGAGTTTAGATCGTCTTCAAAAAGCAATGCATTTGATCATCAAACAGGTACATACAATTTTTGATCTTGTATCTTTTAATCCCAACAGAGACAGACAAGAATTGCATATTGGAAAATGGGTATAAGTGATCAAAGTGTGATCATACATTGTTCCTCCAGGATGGTGACTGATACTTTCCAAAAGCTTTGTTTGTGTTCAAGCTACATCGACATTCACTTAATTTGTCCTAAAGGTAACTTGAGTGGTAAATAATTTAAAATTTCAAGTGAGAGAGTTTAGATTCGAAACTCATTATACCATAAAGATAATAATTTTGACTTGAATTAAGAATCATCGATCCTAATGGGAGGGAAATTCTCCAACAAAAATGGAGACAAAGATGAAAAATATCTCTGTAATCAGAGATGAGAATACATATGTCTTCTTCTAGCCCCATCTCATCCCTGCCCTACCTCACCTTTGTCTATACTTTTTTATATTAATATTTTTATTTAAAATACTAATATATTCTTATAGTTTTAAATTATTTATATTTTCAAATTTATTTATGTTTTTATTTTACATATTAAGGTGATTAATATATAATATTTATGACATTTAAAATAATTGATGGTTTTAATTTTAATTAATTTTGTTATTTAATATATTTATGTTATGTTTAAATGATACGGAAAAGAGATTTTTTTTCCGCGGTGACAAAAACGAAGATGAGGAGAAAATTTTTCTTCGTGGGGAGGGGACAGGGAATTCTCCTCCCCGTTAACATTCCTACTGTGCCATATAAAGGAGAACGTATACCCTAAAACAGGAAGCTCCAACACATTTTTTTATTAACTCATTGGCAGCCTTAAACCATCTTCAATCTCAATTCTCAAACCACTTTGTTGTTGATAATATATATGACTAAATACGGTCAATTATATACATCAATTCTACATTTATATATGGTTGAAAAAATATATATATTTGGTTGGCTTAGAATATAGAAAGCATATGGAATGAACAAGATGGGATGGCAGTGGAAATATTCGTTTGTGTGTCTGCCGGTGCTTTCGGCAAGAAGGGTTACATCAGTTGCTAGCTTTATCATTCTTATTATTTTGTTTTGTTTTGGGTCGGTTGAGTGAGACAGTTCCTTTCTTGCCATTTGATTTTTTTAGTCGGGCACGCAAGATCATTAGGACTCTTTTAACTTATCTTTTAAACGATCCAGAATCACATTCTTCTCTCTCTCTCTTTTTGCATGACCCTCCCTAGCCACATTGTGAACACCATCAAGGCTTAATTTTATCTTGTGGGTCTTCATAAGTTGTTTTCCCTTAGTCACAATGGTATCAAAGGAGTGTTTTCCCCCTCGTTCTAGAGAATGAGTAAGACTCTTTAACTTCTCTCTTCCACCATAGATAATTGAATAATATATATGTCATTCTCCTTTTACTTGCGTAGACGAAAGACAATCAAAAATTAAAATATACTGTAGATTAAAGGGTTTTTCAATGTCAAAGCATCATCAACAATACAATTTAGAAGACTATATGATAGATAAAACAATATACTAAAGTTGGAAAACTCATCGTTTTAGTATTCAATATAGGTAATCGCAATCGAATAAAAAAGATATAAACATTTATTATCATAAATTAAAAAAAATTGAAGACTTAAAAAGCCCTAAGATAAAAAAAATAAAAATATAAACAATTGTGGCAAAGCAAAAAATAACTCAAATCGTCTAAATTAACTTTAAAACACATGCCATTGATCTCATGATGCAAATGAAATATGTATAATAAGAATTCACAATAACATGAAGTGATGTGATAGACACACAATGTAAAGCGTACAAAACATTAATTGCACCAATCAGAGTACACATTGTCTATATAAGTAGAAAGGCAAAAAATTTTCTAAATACTATTCAAACTCTAGAAACTAGGGGTAATAATTATACCATAAAACGCCTCATTACCCGAACTCACGCAATGACACCCATGCCAATGAAGCTATAAGCTACAAGAACAACAATCCAACACATTCTTGATATAACTTGACATGTGGTAAAAGTCTTTTGCCCTAAGGTAACAACCTTTTAGATTATATTTCATTATTATTTTATGTCTATATAGAAAAGTTACAATTTCTTGTTAAATCAGATAATTATTCTATCATCATATGAAAAAGAGTGGAAATTAATTTAATATTTTGAATATAATATATAATATTATAATATCATCTTTTTTCATGGGGCCTCTTGTCAATTCATATTGTAAACTCTGACTCTCTTGATATTTTCTTTTATATACATTATTAATTATTTGTAATAATACAATTACAATAACTAAGGACATAAATTTTCAAATCGAGTCAAATCATGATGAAAATATTTTTTATATCGTATTCATTTATATTATTCTCATTCACTTGCATAAACAAATTAAATAATATAACGAAAAATAAAATTATTATACAATTTTAATATTTATTATTATATTTTTACGTAAGACTTTATATTGAATACTTATAATTGTTTGAGAAAAAAATTATCAACAATCTCATAGTCATGAACCAAATTAATTTATCAAATATTTTTTTTGCGTTGGGAATTATTAAAAAAGTGATTATACAATGAACTACATTATCCTAAACTAAACCTAAAGTACAAATGAAGCAAGAATAAATGGTTAAAAAATGTTTTCCAAACCTATTGAAAAACTCAGAGCTAGAATTTAAAATTAATAAAAGCAATACTATCCGAAAGTATATAAATAAATACATATTTATATATATTATCACATAATTATATATTATTTTATTATAAATTTAAAAATACTTAATCATATGATGATACATATTAAATATATACTTAAAATAAGTACACATAATTTTTTTGAATTAGAAATAAGCAATTTTATACGTACTTACTTTGAGTAAATAAATAGATATATATTTATATATGTTATCACATGATTGGATATTACTTTATCAATAATTCAAAATCTTTTACTCATATAATGATATATGTTAAATGTGTACTCATTTATATATTTAAAATAGATACATATAGTTTTATTAAATTAAAAATAATACTAAATATACTCATTTTAAACATACAAATAGATAAATTTATTTTGTGATCTATTTTGTTGATTACTTAAAAGATTAAAAATAACCTAATATTAATATAAAAATTTACCTATTTTCTACATTAGTTGTCCAAAAAAGGAATCGAGCCCATGAGCAATGGATCGGTCACTTTAAGATGGGCTTGAACGACGTCGCATAAGAAGCCCCAGTCCCACAATGGGAACAAAAAGGAAAAAAAAAAAAAAATTCTTAAGCAGCTGCTACTCGGCACTCCGACGCATAGTAGTTGCATCCATCTCCATGGTCCATCCCTTCTCGGAAAATTAAAATTATATTTACTTTTCCCTTTTTTTCCCAAGAAAATATTATATTATTCTTGTTGAACTTCAATTTTGATACGCCATCAACACAAAACGTGTGCACCCAAGACGGCAAGGCCACAAGGCTAATACAAAACTTGGAACCAACAACTGACACTGTCATCCTAATCATTTAATCACGGCCGTTGAGGGAGGATCTGATGGCTGCACAAGGACAAGCAACCATGGACCCTAGCGTACTGGATGACATAATCAATCGGCTCACAGAGGTCCGATTAGCCCGACCCGGAAAGCAGGTCCAGCTCTCAGAGACCGAGATCAAACAGCTTTGTGTCGCCTCTAGAGATATCTTTATTCGACAACCTAACTTGCTTGAACTCGAAGCCCCAATAAAGATCTGCGGTAAGCTGCTTCGACAAATTAGAACGTTTGAATTCTTATTTGTTTTTGCTGCTTTATTCTTAAGTGGGTTTATTGATTTTGTGTTAACATTATTACATTTGTGTTTGATATTGATTTATTGTGTTACAGTAGAACCATAAATTGATTGCATAATGGGTTGTGAAGGGTAGGGATTTGTGGACAAGTAGTATAGCCTACATTATTATAGAATGTACTATGAATATAGTTAGGGTTTCCACCATGAGCTGAATGAGCTATGTGTTCTTTGGATGCTTTTTTTTTTTTTATTACTAACTGATGAATTAATATTCTTGTTTCTCTGTATGTGCATGCTTGATTGGTGAGAGACTAATTGACTTGGAGTTGAAAATCTTGGAGTCATAAGTTTGTAGAACAAACATTTGTGCATTTGGTGTGATTACTAAGGTTGTGTAGATAGAAGTTTTAAATTTGGGTGTGGTGGAATCGGGTTTTTGATGGTCTTAGTAAGTTCTTATGAAGTGTAAGGGATACTGATATGCTCTAGTAGTGACAGATTGTACCAGCAATCATTTTCATTTGTTTTGCTTGGACTCTGGGAAGTGTTAGGTGCAATGCAATTTTTGTTTCAAGTTTCAAATAAGTTAGGTTATCAGAATACCATCCAACAAATTGAACTTTAGTAGACATGTCAGTTAGCCACAGATTTTATCGATGAATCTTAGTGATGTACAGGTTACATGCCTTAATTGATAGTCTCTGACAATTCTTTCAAAATCTGCAGGTGATATACATGGGCAATATAGTGATTTGTTGAGGCTTTTTGAATATGGAGGCTTTCCTCCTAAAGCCAATTATTTGTTTTTAGGGGATTATGTGGATCGTGGCAAGCAGAGTTTGGAAACAATATGTCTTTTGCTTGCATATAAGATTAAGTATCCGGAGAACTTTTTTCTTCTACGGGGAAACCATGAATGTGCTTCCATTAATCGGATATATGGATTCTATGATGAGTGCAAACGGCGGTTTAATGTGAGACTTTGGAAAGCCTTTACTGACTGTTTCAACTGCCTTCCTGTGGCGGCTCTTATAGATGAAAAAATATTGTGCATGCATGGTGGTCTTTCTCCTGACCTGTCAAACTTGGATCAAATCAGAAACCTAAGTCGTCCAACCGCTGTTCCTGACAATGGTTTACTTTGTGATCTGCTCTGGTCAGATCCTGGAAAAGATGTTCAAGGATGGGGAATGAATGACAGAGGAGTTTCATACACCTTTGGTGCTGACAAGGTGTCAGAATTCTTGAAGAAACATGATTTGGACCTGGTCTGCCGTGCTCATCAGGTTTCTGGCTTTCCCACTCTTCTTTTCCCGTTTCTTTTTGGGCAAAAATGTTGCATTGACTCATGCTAGTTATTTTTTGTTATTCTAGGTTGTGGAAGATGGATATGAATTCTTTGCCGATAGGCAACTTGTAACCATATTTTCTGCTCCCAACTATTGTGGTGAGTTTGATAATGCTGGTGCAATGATGAGTATTGATGAAGAACTGGTGTGTTCTTTCCAGATTCTTAAGCCAGCAGAGAAGAAAGCTAAGTTCTTGATGTTGACGAAAATGTGATGCTAGTTTCTCAGGCTTAACCAAGGTCAGCTGAAGAACGTTGCTAATTACTGCATTTGTTTCTTTATCTTATTTTTGATGTAGTTGGTTATGACTTATTACAATTCTTATTGAGTTAGTTTCAGTGGTTGCTCATGCTTGTTTGTATCAGTATTGGCATTCAATAAAACAAGGTGCACAATTTTGTGTACAACCAATAACATATCACCATGTGATTAAGTGTTGTTTTATCTTTAATTTAAAACTACTCAATCATATGGTGACATCTTATTGTTTATACTTATAGCATTTCTCATTGACATTTACTCTCTTATTAGTGGGGTGAAAAGGAGAGTTTCTTTTATGTTGTTTAATTGATTTCTGTCTAACGTAGTGATATCAGTTTCCATATGTAATGCCTTCATGAAAGCACATACTGAAGTAGAAATGCAGATAGGAACTTGGAGAGATCATGTACCATCATATCTTTAATTACGGTCTATTGACTAATCAACATCATTGTATCACAGTTTGCACTCAAGTTCAAATTTATAATAATCCACTAAAACAATATTTTCTTCTATAAAAAGCAAAATTTAGTTAAATTAAAAAGATAGTTTGAATGACTTATTTTTGCTCAAAGTGCAACATTTCGTTCTTGATTTCGTTTATGTGCCTGATGTATCTCAAGATTTTGAAGAGGATAATGCTAATTAATCCTTCAATGCTTCTAACTGCTGGTTCTTCTCTTTTGCACAGGGAAAGAGCTGAAATTGACTATTACCAGCTTCAGAACTGAACACTTGAGGGAAGGGAAGGTACTTGCATGTGGTGCTTGGCTTTATAGGCGGGGAATCTACAACCCCAGCTACTAAAGCTTTTTGTTTGGGGGGTGGGGTTTGAAAAGGAAAAGCCAAGAAACTTCATCGTTTATGTTTTCTCCCTTCATTGGGGTTGTCAACTTATTTGCAATGCTAGCGTGTGTCTTTAGCTTTTCAAGAAAATTTTCGATAGTAGACTAAGCTGTCTGTATATATTAGTCTACTACATTTTCAGATGCTGTAAGATGGTAATTCTCTGAGCCTGCGAAACGAATGGCAAGCTCGGGTGACCCCAGAAGTTGGGATTATACAAGCATAAGCCTGGTAGCCCAAATTGAAATCCAGATGGTGTAGATTACCATTTTGTCTGTTTGCTGCTACTGATTCCAAGTCGGCCAGTGATGCTTTCTAGCTTCTTCTGTTGCATTTGTTGTGCTTTTTCCAATTTACTCAATTACATTCTTTTGTTATGAAAGTATCACATCTTTGGCCTAGTAACGCCAAAGAGACATGACAAATTACTGCCTTTCACCACGAAATATTTAATGTTGAACAAACTAACCAACACAATGCCTTAGGACACTGGATACTGTTTAAAATATAGTTATCAGTATTTAACGATATATAGTATATATTTTATGATGTGATATAATTTATGTGAAAAATAATATATAGTATAGGATATATTAAATTAATATGATACGATATATATTATCGATATAGATTAATATATTTTTTTAAAAAAATGATGATATAATATAAGTGTATATAAAAAATCTTAAATTTATAATGATATTTTTGAAAATAATAATGTTTTAATTAAAATTTTTAATTATTTAATTATTTTATTTTTTAAAAGTATGATCATACAATACTTAATATATGATAGAAAAAATTAGGTTTTTGATATACGATATGATACATGATTTAATTATCATGATTAAAAAAAAAACTATTTGTATAATTAAGTTGGACAAATTTATCTATATTAATTGAGATGATAGTTTATAATAGAATAGTATAATTGAATATATTTTTTTATTTTAAAATTATTTAATTAAATATTACTATTTTATTTTGTAAAGGTATATTTATATAATTTATTTGTATACGTAGACTTAATTTTATAGAAAACGTTATTAATGAAAAAATAAATGAAATTCTCCAAATTAGTTATGAAGTTAATCAGTTGTTAGAATATAAATTTAATAAAAATTAGGAAAATTCTAAATAATGAACCAAATAATCAATTTGATAAAGGAGGCAAGGGCTCATAATTAAACGGCGCCTACTTTGATTACCTCTTTACTCAACTCAATTTAAATTTTTTTGGCTCTCTTTCTCTCTCTTTCAGGTAGGGTTTTCCCATTTTTAGATAACCAAAAATTACGAAACTAAATAAATTTATTTTTCAAATACCAATTTTCCGTTCAGATTTTCCAATCCTACTACTTTACGAGAAAATTTTTCTCTAGAAAGCCAACAACTTAGCGGATCCATCGATGGCACTGCTAGGGGCGAGCGGTGGCGACACTATCAAGCTCTTCGATGTTTCGCTTGAGCCCGGCGATCCGTTCATTTTAAGTTACACGCCTTCTCCCGGTTGCCTTGTCAACTCAGTCAAGTGGAACCACACAAGTGAGTCATTCACTCGCCTTTGAATTCGCTTTCGGATTACTTTTCTTCAAAATAATCTATAGTCGGATTTCTTTTCTTGAAAATAATTTATAGTCGGATTTAGGGGTTTACGTGTTTTGCTTTAGCTAAATTTCGGGAGTTTATTTTATTACTATGTCGATTTGAGTCGAATTTGTGTTCCTTTTTTCTATATGTGTATAATTGAACTCAACTGAGCATGTAGAAGTGTTCTAGTCTTATTTTAGAGGTGTAATGATTTAGGATTTCAGTCTAAGTACGATATTAGGATTAGTTTCTATATTCGAGTTTATAAATGCAGGACTAGTTGTTTTAAGTTTATTTTTATTGTATGTTTTAAATTAGGGCATGATTCTTGCAGATTTAGTTGTTGCAAGTGCTGGAGAGGATAAGAAGATATCGTTGTGGAGGAAAAATGGGCAGAGCATGGGAACAATTCCAGTCTCTGGTACTGATGGTGGAGACAATTTTGAGGTAATTGACTTCTTGGTCAGATGCGCCTTGACACTTAGTTAGGATCTACTAGACTTATCATTCAAAAATTGAATATTTTCGTTTCTCACTCTAGAAGAACTAAAGTTGACTCAGGGGTTATACTTATAGTTCTTGGATATTCAAACAGAACAAAATATGGCCTAATATTATGGAATGCTCCTGTGTCTGGAAAGAACCTTGAGTTTTTTTTGTTTGATTTCCTTAAATTTATCTGCCATTAACCGTTGGTTTAAGCTTTTTATGATACATTAATGAATCAACTTATTGCTGTATTTTTTCTCCAATTTTCAGGAATCTATATTGGCTATTAGCTTTAGCAACAAGGGATCCAGATATATATGTTCTGGTGGAAGCAGTCAAGTAGTAAGAATATGGGATTTGCAGCGGAAACGTTGCATCAAGTGGTTAAAGGGCCATAATAATTCTATAACAGGAGTGATGTACAATTGCAAGGATGAGCACTTGGCTTCTATCAGTCTAAGTGGGGATCTTATTCTTCATAACCTTGCTTCTGGAGCAAGGGCTGCTGAATTAAAGGACCCTAATGAACAGGTTGTTTAGCTTCTTGCAGCTGGGTTTATTTTTTTCTTTTCTTTTCTTTTATTTTCTGGTGTTTCTGACTTAAGTCACTGGTTTCCAAGCTAATTTTTTGTCTGATGATTTTAAGGCCAGGTGCTGAGAGTGCTTGATTATTCACGGATTAGTCGACACCTTTTAGTGACTGCAGGTGATGATGGGACTGTGAATTTGTGGGATACAACCGGTCGTAGCCCAAAGGTTTGCTACATTACTTTTTTATTGGATTGGGTAACAAGTGCGTGCTTTGGAAAGCTGTTATGTTTATTAAGTTTCATGCTTCAGAAGAATATCATGTCTAAATTTGAAACAATGTCAGAGCTATGATTGTCATTGAAAAATAGATCCCAACTACTGTGCTGGAAAATTCTTCTTGATTCTGTGCTTGTACTAATTAAAGAATGGCAATTTGAGTTGATTGGAGATTGTGGTGGATGGAAATATTAATACATCATAAAGAACATCTGGAGGACTAAATACATTTTATTTTTATTTTTATTTTTAGAATTTGAAATTAAATAAAATATATTTATATTTTGATGCTGAATTAGGCGGCCTGTTGATTTGGAAGAATTCTCATTTAATGCTCACAGATCCATCCAATGTAAACTATAGTCAAGTCATCAATATATCTATATGCTTTCCTTTTCTTACATTCATCTCATTTGGCTTTGGTCAAATCATGGTCAAAAAATGGGTTGGCCAAAAATTGGAGGTTCAAAGGATAGCTTTGAGCTCACTTCTGCCTTTTGGTGTTGTAAAAAATGGTGGCTTGACTTATTGGTTTACTGATTCTGACTATTCATTACAGTCTTTTTTCAATAGCATTTTATTTTTATTTCAGGTTCTAAAAGACAAAATATGTGATAATGATCACATTTCTGTTTGCAGGCTTCTTGGCTGAAACAGCATTCTGCTCCAACCGCTGGGATTAGCTTCTCGCCATCCACTGATAAGGTCTTGTCTAATCTTATTGGTTTGGCAGTGTTTTATTAGTAAACTAGTAAAGAGGATATATAAGTTATGCAAACTTTGGAACTGAATAAGTTTTGGGGTCAGAACTCAGTTAAATTAAAAAATACACTAATGTCTCTTGCAACAGATAATTGCTAGTGTTGGGCTGGATAAAAAGCTATACACTTATGATTCAGGGTCTAGAAGACCATCATCTTGCATTACTTATGAGGCACCTTTCTCTTCGTTGGCCTTTAGAGATGATGGTTTGGTGCTGGCAGCTGGAACAAGTAATGGTCGAGTGGTTTTCTATGATGTCCGTGGCAAACCACAGCCTTTTACTGTTCTTCGTGCTTATAGTGCTACAGAGGTAGGCTTCTTTTCCTATATATGTTCTGACAAAAGTTGTGAAATGGGAAATGGATCTCTATTCAGTTGTTTGCATTGGCTTGCAAGATGCCCTTTATAATCACTTTAAACTTGTTTGTATGGTTTAAGTTCATTAATTATATATATGGGTGACGCTGGTCAAATTTTTTTTTTGTATACTAAGGTTTGCTGTTAACTTGCTGAATGCATGACTTGTAGACTTTTTTCTTCCGTGTAGCTGTGCATCAACATTTTGATTGTTGGCATTGAATCTGTCCTTATTATTGAGGAGCAATAATGCCTTCTTAGTCATTTTGGATATGCAGAGACTTGAATCCTCTGGTATGAGTCAGAAGTTGCAAGATGAGTAGAACTGAATTTTATGTGCTAAACTCATTACAGTGCAACACTTCTCTCTTAGAGATCCATGCTTTTCATTCTTCATTTTTATGCATTCCTTAATATGCATTAAAAATGAGAAAGAAAAGTTTATCAAAAGAAAAAGATGAAGAAATATAATTAAAGCATATATGTTTTCAACATGTTATTAATATGTTATCTCATAAATGATTTTCAGTAAGTGGTGGGGGGTTTATTCCTTCTGATGATGGGGATCAGGGAAGGATAGACCTGGGAGAGAAAGCAAGAAAGAAGAGAAGTCATAAAAGAATAGAAATGGAAGAAAATTAGAAGAATCAAGGGAGCAAGATAGAAATTGTGTGAGAAATCTTTATTATCTATTCATATTTATTAAGTCATCCAACAATGATGGTTTTGGCCTTTATTTATGCAGCCAAATCATAAATGAAATATAGAAACAAATAACTAGTAGATAAAATAAATCTACTGAAGGAATTAAAAACTCCCCCTAATAGAAAAGAAGATCAATCCAAACAAGGGAGTTCGTTTATTTAAACTAGGGAAAAAAAATCCTGGAGACTGCAGTAGGTTCCATATATCTGTAGGCTGTCCTCCATCTCATGGTGAACTGAAAATCCAGGTTACTGATGTAATGACTGTTGTTGCCGGTAGAGTTTGTAATATCTGTTAATGCTAAGTATTTGCAGTATTTATCAGGCTGTTTCAAGTTTATGCTGGCAAAGATCAAAGCCAGTTATTGTTAATGAGAGCACTTGTACTGCCGAGACTGCTCTTTTGGGGGGTTCTGCAGAAGATTCGATTCTTATGCCTGACCCACTTCCTTCAGTGACATCATCAAGCGTTTCATTGTCCACAGCAGTATCAGGTTCACGTCTTGTTGGGCGTTCAGGCACTAGTGCAGAAGCATCTTTGCTTTCAGTGAATAGTGGTGGTTCTGTATCAAGCACATTCAACTTCTCTTCAACTGAGGAAACACCACAACGTAGCCATCTCAGGCCAGGGGGACCATTGGCAAGATTGCATGCTCCTCGTGGTAGTTATAACTTTAAGGATGATATGGAGGTATTTTCCCCACTTGTGGATGTTCAGCCAATTACACCCTCACTTGATAAGATGTGGGATAATCATGAGGGAGCAAAGAAAGATCATCCACCTGTTGATAAGAAGACCTCATCCCTTTTGTTTCCTTCATCCAGTAGGAGATTCCCTTTTGCAGAGGATGGAGCTAATGATCATCCAATTTTTGATTGGAAATCCAGTTCAACCTCCAAACAGGTTTAGTACTCTTTTGCATTTTGTACCTGATACATGCATTGTGTGAAATATTCTTCTTCTGGGTGTAAATAGTTAATATCAACCCTGATGTTTATAGAGCTAATTCGTTGTGGTTAGATTGATTAGTAATTGACACATACTGTAAGAATATGACATCTTTTTCTACCTCTCCATGTGTTTTTGCATTTTCCAATATCTTCTCGGCCATGCATTCATGTTTCTTTATCTACAATTTTGTGCAGGATGATATCAAATCTTCCTTTACCGAATCAGTGTCTACACCTGCTCCATCTTCCAAGGTTGAAGACGACTCCTCCATCACACCTCCAGAAGCTTGGGGTGGTGAAAAATTACCTGATAAATTTACCAACCTGCGTCTGCCGTCTCGTTTTGGGACGTTGACTTCTATTGGTCTGACAGCAGGGTCTGTGTATTCCGATCTGTCCTCATCACTTAATCAGATGAATACAAGCTTCTTGACAAGTTCTAGCTTGAGCTATGAAAACTTGAGCACCAAGGATATCTCTTCAAAGCAGGAGCCCTCTTCATTGGGATTTCCAGAAAGCCTTTCCTCAAGTTCAACATCATTGTCTCTTGGCGGAAAAGGCTTTGCAGGAGCAGCTGGTCTTGACTTACCCAGAAACTCTTCGACTCTACCTCGAAGATTTTCAACCTATGCTGAGAGAATCAGCACTACTTCCACCTTCAGTGATGGCACTTCTCCTTCAAGTGCTTCACCCAAAACAAAGAAAACAGGAGCTGAAACCAGGGAAGAAATTTTGAGTAGCTTGTTGTCAAGATGTGATACATCGGCTGCAATGGAACCAGGAGCTCTTCCAGCTATAAATGTAAGAATGCAAGTTGGGTTTTTTTTTTTTTTGGGTTCACATTAGAACTAGGGTTGTCTTTGACCTGAACTTGTTCGATCTCTAGCTCAAGCGAGCTCGAGCTCAAATTTGACTTGATCCTGAGGGTTAAATATTTTCGAGCTCACTTTAAGAGTGTTTGGCTCATTAAGCTTGCAAGCTTGTAAAATTTAATAGGAATCAATTAAAACGACATTATTTTGAGTAATGCGTATCAAAACAATGTTGTTTTAATATCGAGCCAAACTTGAACACCTTTGTGCTCAATTCAAATCCAGCCCTAATTAGTATAGCTTATTTCCTTTTTGAGAAAGCTGCTGGCATGATGCCAGCTCTCTGCTTTTATTATGTCATAATGGTTCACTGACTCATTAACAGGGAACCCTAAAGGCTTCACAGCCAGATCCACAGCAGGGAAGTAATTTTACTCTTCAGCTCTTTCAGCGCACTCTTGAAGAATCTCTTGATTCATTCCAGAAATCCATACATGAAGATATGAGGAACCTTCATATTGAAATCTTAAGACAATTCCATATGCAGGAGGTACAGTTGTGTTAATACTTTTTCGCTTCAGTTTCCAACAAAGACTTTTTCTTAGCTATATTTATGGAATATTTAAACAGATGGAAATGTCAAGTGTGATGAGCTCAATTCTAGAAAACCAAGCTGAGCTGATGAAAGAAATCAAGTCTCTCAAGAAAGAAAACCAACATCTGCGTCAACTTCTATGAGTACTAGTGAAGATGACTTGGTATTGTGGTTATTTGTTGAAAATTTCCATGATTTTATGCTTCTTAGGTATTATATAGTTAACTACGCTTGGTTTTTTTTATTTTTTTGGGCCAATGGGAGTAGAACGAGGTTATAAAAGGCAAGATCAATTGAAAAAATTGACAAAATTGCAAAAAAAAAAAAAAAAAAATCATATTAGAGGTAGGATCTATGACCCTGTACAGATGTGTTGGCCTAATGAAATGAAACTTCTAATTGGATGCGTATGTGCAAGGAGTTCGTAAGGGTTTGGTTGATCATAATGTGTAAACTCCTAATATCACTTGGTCGATTCTGAGTTTTGGGTTTATTACAATTTTTTCCCCATGAGATATCAAGAATAATAATTCCCCCTCGGGTACGTAAAATTACAATTTACCTTTTATAATCAATGTTGTTTTTTTTTTCCACTTTAGAAAATACTTCAGGAGGGAAGGAAAATTGTCCCAAAATTATTGGAAATTGAGGGTTTTGTTTGATCATGTATACACTTTTGATATACAATTAGATACATAAATAATGTGTTATTACATAATTAAACAATTTTAAATTAAGGATATATGATGACATATCATGTATACCGAATCGTATATTAAAAAATGTGTGCAAATAAATTTGCTCTTTGTTAGGCTTGAAATTAAGGTTATATATAAGTCTTTCAAGTTGCAATTAAAATCAGCAGTATATATTCGTTAGCATACCTGGATTAAGTGTAATGTAACTTCTCCAATTGCTGACGTTCCCTCTTGCAAAAACATGATAAAACTTTGATGGCGTGCGGTGATGTGAAACGCCCAGTCTGGAAGCCACAGTGTCGCAAAATAGATTCTGTAAATGAGCAGGTGGATCCCTAAGAAGACTCAAAGGCAAGTAGACCAAGTCTCAAACATCATTAACAGAAGTTAAACAAAAAAAATTCACAATTATAAATTTATTCTCTGGTCAACTTCTCCAAGAATTTCAGAAAACAACAAAAACAGAGGCAAATCATAAGCAAATTAAAAAGAAAGATTCTCCATCAATGAGTCACTAATATAGTTGTATTCTTCACTTAACCATTTACAGAACTGATAATTTATGATTATAACTAATCAAAAAATATTTTAATACAGGCTTTCCAATTAATATTTGTACAAACTTTCGACGAGCATTCTCTGATTCTTAATGCTTTACTAAACTAAATAAACATAAAGCAAGATTCCAAAAAAGATTTATTACTTCAGGAAAGCCAAAATTTTAAGATTGCTCTCAATTCTCGACCTGTAAGCTAAAAACCAGTCAACATATTTGTTGATCAAACAATACAACACAATTTCAGCTAAAGAAATCAGATTTCAAATAAGAAAACAAGCGAAGAAAAATTAAGTTATACCTTTCCCTTAGTGCCAGCAACATGAATGATACTCATTTTTTAAATTGCTTCCTCTAAGTCCAACATCTACACATATAAAGGCATCACTGTAAGATGAAAAACTGAATGCAAACATTCAAATTTACAAACACCTGTTGCACCTTATTACCTTGACATACTCGCGAACGAGTTCGAGCGAATAAAATCTATCGCCTGGATTAGCACGATTGCGTTTCGTGATGAGAGAAGATAAAGCATCTAGTGCTTCCTCATACGGCGTAGCTTTATCATCTTCATTTACTAAAAGGAAAAAATCAATATCAAGCTTCAATAACAAACTGATGGAGTCAAATTATGAAGTCAGTGATAATTTTACCTTCTTTCGTGTCGATTTGAATCTGAATAGAACTAGCTTTCAGTTAGCAAACCAAACAAATACGAAATATCTGAAAAGTATATATATGCAACGCAAGTATGTATGAATGAAACGACGGAAGAAAGAAAAAGATTGTGCTGAGCTTGCCGTGATGAAAGAGAGAGAGCGTTGGCTGGTTTGGCTGAAGTCGAACGTCGAAGGCTTTGTGCGAGGGGCTTTAGATAAGACAAAGCTGAATTTATGCTGTTTGGCATTAAAATTTTGCAAAGTCCTATAAAACAATTTTTTTTTTTGGAAAAATAATTCATTGTATCTCAAATATGTATTATTATAAAAATATAAGACTATATAATCTCCATTAATAAGTTATCAACCATAGAAGTTAAGATATATGTCGAAACAACTGTTTCCCACCCAAACTTTGATGTAACAATGATTTTTCACTATTTGAGTTTAAAAATTTTATTTACCCACATATCATTCATTTCGATTGAAAAAATTCGTTATATAAAAATATTATTTTACCTTAAAACCCTTTGAGAGTTTTGTAGAACTTAGTTTGATATAACATTTTGGAGTTTTATAAAGTTTCGAGAATATTGAGAATTTAAAAGTTTAATCTTTGTGATTAAGTTTATGACATATATCAATGATTTAATAAAGTACACAAATCATCTCTAATAAAAAAATCATGATGATTTAAACTATCATAACAAATATACGACCTAAATGTGCAAACAATACATTAAATGTAAGTAAAAACATTGTTTTCAAGACATGCAATAAAATAAATATTCTAATCATGTATGTAAAAAAGTAAAAATATTTCTAAAAGCCTATTCACTCCCATAAATTGGGGTAGTTATTGTGTGTTTTCTGATTCAAATGAACAAGAGATACACCAAAGAAACAATTAATTACACATTCAACATATATTGACTAGACATTTTACCTATATACAGATCGACTTAAAATATAGGTAGGATTTCTTCTATTTAAAAATAATGAGAATAGTAATCTCTAACCGTTTCAATTATTCCCACGATCTCATTAATATGTTATTTTCATCCTTTTATCATTGTGATATTATGTTTCATCCATATCATCTACCTTTATCCATTGCACAGTTATTTCTTATTTTAGCAAGATAATTGGAACAACAACTTTCACTTAAATGTTTCTGAATAATATTTAAGACCATTTTAAAAATGTTTCGCTCATTATTATTTGTTTGCGAAATTGCATACCGAAGATGTCATGGCCCATGAAAAGCCCATTGATTGAGTCCAAGAGGTCCATGTTAACTGTAAAGTAACAAACGCCTCTGCCCAAACTCAATCGTGGACGTGGAGTAAACGCTTCTCATTTTCTTTACCTTATCGGAGCCAAAACCGGTCAGTGAGGAAGTCAGCTTCTCTCTTTTTCGTCTAGTCTGTTAACTTCCACACTACGAAAAACCTCAACATCAAAATCACTCGATTCTCGATCCACTTCAATTTCTCAAATCCACGATGCTTTTCTGAGCTAAACTTCTATCGACAACACCAACAAGTTTTTATTCTTAAGTTTCGATCTCTACCTCCATGGACGACTCCTACAATAATATCTCTTCAAGCCACTTGCTTGGTTCAGTTCCCGTAAGAACTCTTAAATTTCCTTGTTGTAACTGTTGTTACCTTTTTTTTACGATTTTTTTTTTCAGTTTCTCTATTTCGATAATTTTGAAGTGATCTAGGGAAATCTATTTATTGGTCTATTTTATTTGAAGTATTAATTAGATGTTGTAGTAGTTATCTAATTCAATTGTATGTATGACGGTTCGGAGATATTTCTGGAATGTATTAATGGCGTACTGTTAGTAAGTTATGTACTGTATCTGTAGTAGCTGTGACTGTTTTAATATATAAATATGGTAACAAGGTTTAAGTTTCATTTTTCCTTCTCTGAAGTTTATTCTAGTTATTGAGGACCTCCTAAACGGGAAGGTCTCTAATGAATTTTGGGACTTTTACGACTTCATTGGACGTTAATGCAATTTCTCTTTTTAAATGCTATTATCTTGGTGTGGATCAGGATCTTGTATTCAGTGCTTTGCTTGTTAAAGTATCCAAATTTGATTTTGTGAGTGCCTAATTTTAATTGTTTTTGTTTTTCCTGTTTGTAGGCGGTTGTTGCTGAAGAAAATAAAAACACAAACTATGAGGGTACGGTTCATCTTATGGGATGTTTTGGCTGTATTTGAATTGCTTTTTTGTTTATTGATGTAGTTCAATTGATGTGAATTGAGCAAACGATCTTATTATATATTTACAGTCCCTGAAGCTAATATGCAGACATTTCCCCCAAATAATGGAGGAGCAAGTAGGCAAGGTTATCAAACTCTTGGAAGTCCACCTGGTATGTTTTCATTGTAGTTTTCATTTTATGAAAGTTTTAATGATAAGATGTGGCTAAGTCTACCGACATGGATGATTAGAAGCTTCCTAGCGAACTTTTCAAAAAAATGTCTTCTTTGTAGTACTCATTAAGACAATTTGGTGTTTGAAGCTAAAATGCAGCTCTTGCTTGCCATAGTATCACCAAAATTGGATATTCATTACAATGGTTTTGGTCCTTTTGGAGCATACAAAAAAACTTATTAAAAGGCTTATTTTTTGCTTGCCTATGCCTCAAATATCTCATTAAAATTTGAAGCTAATGGAAGATCTGTGGATCAGTTTCATTTTGTTGTCTTCCAATTATGTAAAGATGAATGTTTTGTGGGTGCGATGGTGGATAAAGCTTCTGTGTTTTACCATGGTCTGACCATTGAACGCTCTGTTTTAAATAACATAGTTATTGACTAAGATAGTGGAGAGTTCCACATTTCTGAAACATTTCGAAAACAGAAGCGCCCCAACACGTGTGAAACTTGTTGGTTAAGTTTCAGAAAATAACAAAAATTATGAAACACTTTTCTTTGAATAAAACTATCTTTGTCTAATCACTTCGTTACTTCCTTTCTCAAACCTAGTCAGTTCATCACTTGCTTTCTCAAATCTAATCACTTTGGCACTTTCTTTCTCAAAAACTTCATTTCTATCACTTGTCTTCTTCTTTCAACATAGAATCCAATCACATAAAATTGTCATCTCGTTTGTGATAATACTGTAGTCATCCGTTTTGTGGTGGCTTGACAACAAGTGCATCGCCTTTGAAGATAACAGAACTCTTGCGTTTGGACTCAGAACCAACCCTCATAGCTAGTCCGACTTTTGATTTTGTGTGTGTTTTTTATTTTCTTGTTTGATTTTCTAGTACTCTACTCAATAATTGCTAATGATTCTTGTTTCTTTCAATGTCAGAATCACAGCAAACAAATATATGAACATTTAACATCTTTAGACTAACCCTGTTGAAACCCGAAAATTTTCAGCAAAACACATCCATCATAGTTAAGGGATATATGAACATCAGCTCATATTCCTATGTTTAAAGTAATCCCTAGAGAGAATAAGATGTTTTATTGTAAAAAATTTGATTATTATGGTGGTTGTTTTTGGCAAAAACAATTAATTTCTACTTGTATATAAATAAAGTTACAAAAATATTTGTATAAAAAATTATCATTTACAGATAAACCTCTGTATATTCTAATATTTATGAGTTTTTCCATGTTGCTGTTTTCTAAATTTTTTAGAAAAGTCATGTCACTGTGTCCATTTATGCTTATTTGCGTTTCTGTGTCCATGCTACCTAGTTTATTGATAGTTTGGAATTGGGCTTCTGTGACTAATTGTAGTGATGCATGAAATTTTAACTTCTATTTGGTTTGGCACTGTATATTTTAGAGTAGGACTAGTTTGATTGTGTGTAGTGGACCAACAAAGTTTGCATGGTTGATATAAGGGAGTGACTTGTGTGAAAGTCTTTTACGATATAAATTGGTGAAGGGAAAACTAGCTCAAGGACAAAATCTTTGTTTCTGCGTTCTTAATTGCAAGACCACCTCTTTTTTTTTTTTTTTTTTTTAAGGTTTTTCTGGACCTCTTAGATTTCCGGTAAACTTTATTGAAGTAGTTATTTAGCTGCATATGCCTTGTGAACATGGGATTTCTTCTGAGGGTTACTGGCAAACTACCTGCATATATATCAGTTTTCCTGGATCAATGGGCAGACTGAATATATCCTGTCAGACTAGAGGCTGAATAAAATCCCCTTGTCTGACTGTCTGGTTGCATGAAATGGGAATAGCTATTCTTAAGTGTTTCTGTAGTGTGGTTAGGAGGGCATTGGAAGATGATGAAAGTGGTCAATCAATATGTTCTTTTCCTTGGTAGTACTTAGTATGTTCCAGGATTATCTTTTCAGGTGGGTTTTGATATTTTCTAAAATTATTCTCAGAAATGTTAAATTTTTGTTGCATGTACAAGCAGATCTGTGATGGTAGATTTTGCTATGGGTTTGTTGATTCCTTTATACAATGGTACTCTCTCACCTTCACATTTAACAATCTATCTGACCTTGCACTCATGCAGAAAGCTTTGAGCAACAACCAGCAAACAATTGGAGGGGAGTATTTAGTGTCGCATCATACCAGCAATATTTTAATGTGGATACAGATATTGTCATGAACAGATTGATGAGTTCCTTGTACCCCTTTACTGGAGATTTTTTCAGCAAGATTGAAGCCAACCCTGATCTGTGAGTTATGCAATTTTCCCTTTCCTTTTTTGTATCTCATATTGAAAAAGATGGTCAATCTTTTGTTAGATCTTGTGCAGTGGTGCTAGAGGTTTAGGGATCAAGTCATTCTCATACCAACCCTGGCAGTGAATCAACATTAAAATCTGGTTATTAAACATGGTAGAACTGTGGTGTTTCACCAAATATGAAACATAATGATGCAAATCACATATTACTTAATCGATATTTTGGCAGTACTTTTTTTCTGCATGTGCAAAATAAGATGTTGCAAATCATCAGTTGGTGTATTTATAGAAAAATCAATTGTTGTCAGCTTTTATGATGGAGCAAACAATTTAGCACTTAAAGAAGGATATAAATTAGAATGGAGGAAACATTGTATCTTTTTTCTTTTTGTTGATAATCTAATGTCTGATGACTGATATTGCATTGTGATCTAATATGATGGTTCAACGTGTATCAATTTCTTTTTTGTTTGAATATGTTAGATATGGGCTTATCTGGATCTCCACTACATTGGTATTTGTGCTAGCTTCACTTGGAAACTGTGCCACATACCTCATGGAAAAACATACTAGCAGCAGTACTTCTTGGAGCTTTGATGTCAGCTATGTAAATATGGCAGCAAGTGTTACCTACGGTTATGCCATTTTGGTGCCCCTGGCATATTACTTTTTGATAAAGTATATGGGTTCAAATGCTAGCCTTGTTCGATTTTGGTGCCTGTGGGGATACTCTCTCTTCGTCTTTATTTTGAGCTCTGTGAGTATTTGCATTTTGCTTAGACTCCTCTCTTTCTTTTATTTAAAAAATTCTCTTCCTCTCTTTTAAAAATTACAATAACCTTAGAAAAGTGTAATGTTAATTCTGAAGTATTCATTCTTTCTTCAGCATATCTAATTTCTGGCCGTTGTATTTCTTGCTAATCAGTGAGCACTAAGAATTACCTTTATAAGTATAGCTGACAACCGTAGTCTCTTCTTTTTAAATCTTGAAACCATTTTAAATTCTGCTAGTACCTAAAAAAGATATGTTTTTTGAGTATCCTTACAATTGTCTAACATATACTTTATGCAAAATTTCAGTTTTTACTTCTTATTCCTGTCGAGTTTCTCCGGTGGATCATCATACTTCTTGCCGGGACCGTCTCATCTTGCTTTGTCGCATTAAATCTGAAATCTTATATAGAGGGGAATGACCTCACAATACTGGTGGTTGCTTCATTTTTTCTGCAAATGGCTCTGGCAGTCTTCATCAAGGCCTGGTTCTTTCCATAGCCCTTAGTCTCCGAGGTCCAATTTTGAACCTGCTGTGTGCTTCTTCCTGGGAACCGTATGATATCCTTTGAAACTTGGTTCGGAAGCATTTATTTCTGTATGTTTTGAGATAGGTGATTTGAAATGGTCACATTGTAGTTCAGTTAAAAGAGTTTGAAACATGCTACATTAAAAGAGTCTGAACGAGTGAATTCTTGTACTAATTTTGCATGGATGGTGTTGGACTACAGCCTTTAGAAGCCCAACATGACACATATTACTTAGGAGTAATATTAGATCTTCGAATTTTCACGTTTGACATTTTGGATTATCTTAATTCTGATCATAATCTTGCTTATAATTATAAAGGGCCATAAGGCTACAATAATTAAGTTGTGTCCACAAAACCAGATTTAGCCAACGAAACGAACTTGCCTAGCAAAATTCTAATCCACTAACTCGTCTTGTAATATTGAACTCTTAATGATAAGAAGATCACCCATTCAATCTTAATGAATCTCAATTAAGTATGATTGATTGATGGCATTTTTATGGTTTAGCAATGGCCAATTATCTGATGAAGTCCCTGACACTTGTCTCCGAAAATGCATACGTGTCCCTTTCAAAAATCTACAGTCCTCTGACCAGCCGCATAACATGGATCTCAACTTCTTCTTTAAATATTTCTAAATCTTTTTGTAGTGTTTCCCAAAACTACGTCCATCTGCACAGCCGCCGCGTATTATTTTGAGTGTAACACGAACTCCTTCCTGCCTCCGCTTAACCAATCATTGCCTTCCACATTCTTCAGTCCTTACGTGGCACTCTTTCATTCGAAACAAAAACCAGTTTGAATCCGTCACGTTCTCTGTGTGTGTGTACTTTGTTGGGTTTGGTTTTTCAGGTGGCTGAGCAGTCATCTTAAAAGGCTTCCCTAAGAAACTCTACCTGAATGCCGACTCCTCTTGTATCCGCAATGAGTTGGAACGGTTATACCCGTGCTGAGTTAGACACGGAAAACACCGATAACATGGATTCCTCTCGAGTTTTTGTTAAGGATGTGAAGCGTATTGTTGTGAAGGTGCTTAAAATATTCTCCTCAAGTAACTTTTGTTTGTGATAAAACTTTTAGTTATGTTAGTGGTTCCTTTTGGTTCATTAAAGGGAAGATTCCGGATTGACGTTTCATTTTTTTCATGCATCGTTTGAATAGCGTCGATGTATATATTCTTGGTTATGAGATCAGGACTGTGTTTATTTTTTATCCTTAATTGAAGATTCGTATATACTATGAAACGACAAAAGATTGTCTTTCTATTTCTTAGTGTTTGGTAATTTATCGGCATGAGTGATATAAACTATATTGAGAAAATGCATTTGGTTGGCTTATTTTTAACCAGAGTTGCCAGATCGTGAATCATAAGTCGAGGGTTAGTTTCATAATTCCTGTATGTTAATGACATCGTTATCTTCACAAGGATAAATTGTATACTACATTTAAGTAATCTGTATTGATATTATGTATGTGCATGTATAACTTTGCTTTTATTAATTATAATGTTAACTAGCTTAATTTTTTATTCAATTTATTAAAGGTTGGAACTGCTGTTGTTACTCGAAGTGATGGAAGATTAGCGCTTGGAAGACTAGGAGCGCTTTGTGAGCAAGTAAGCTTGTAGATTTTTGTTAGCTTTGTTTGCCAATTTTGAGATCTGGGCATTTTAATTTTATCCAAATGAAATTGCAGATTAAAGAGTTGAACTCACAAGGATATGAGATTATTTTGGTGTCGTCAGGTGCTGTTGGCCTGGGTCGCCAAAGGCTTAAATACAGAAGACTGATCAACAGCAGGTCTTTATTTTATTCTACTTTTGTATGAGTTAGAGGATTTTGAATTTGAACATTGCTGAGTGAGGCCTCTCTTCACAAAATAAGTATTTTGTTTTCACAGACATGATTATGATGCAATAGCTTTTCATCTCTTACAGTTTTGCTGATCTTCAAAAACCACAAGTTGAGCTTGATGGGAAGGCCTGTGCAGCTGTTGGCCAAAATAGTATCATGGCTCTTTATGACACATTGTTTGGCGAGGTCCTTAGGAGATATATATACCTTTTTCTCTGTTTTGCTACTATATTAAAGCATAATTAAATTGTTTCTTGGATTTCCACTTTAAGTATGCTGACATTTTTGTTTTATTGCAGCTGGATATGACATCTGCACAACTTCTTGTGACAGATAATGATTTTAGGGATAAAGATTTCAGAAGGCAACTTAATGAAACTGTGAAATCTTTGTTATCTCTGAGGGTTATTCCTGTATTTAATGAAAATGATGCTGTCAGTACAAGAAAAGCACCATATGAGGCATGCCACACTTTTTCGATGCTGTTTATTCTGGGAATATTTCATTTAATTAATTACTAGTTTTCACCTTGCCTTAGTGCTTAATTTTATATTTTTTGAACTTATCTAATATACAAATTGATATTTTCTTTCTCACTCTTATAAGAAACATAGCCTCTGTAATGTTTTAGTCAATAATTGATGCATTTGCTACTGTTATAGTTATGATGATTTGCATGCTTTGCAGGACTCTTCCGGTATATTCTGGGATAATGATAGCTTAGCAGCTTTACTGGCTTTGGAGTTAAAAGCTGATCTTCTTGTTTTATTGAGTGACGTCGAGGGTCTATACAGTGGCCCTCCATCTGATCCACAGTCGGAGCTAATCCAGACATACATTAGGGAGAAGCATCAGAGTGAAATAACTTTTGGAGACAAGTCTAGAGTGGGAAGAGGTGGCATGACTGCCAAGGTAAAAGCTGCTGTCAATGCAGCTTATGCTGGCATCCCTGTGGTTATCACCAGGTATACTCCCATCTTATATCCTAAAACATAGTTCAAAATTTCAACATTTGCAAATTAAGGAACCTGAGTGACACGTCTTGGGTGGATATAGCCCATATTTATCATGTGGATGCACTTTACAGGCTCCGTATATTATGTAATGTTTACTTCAGGTTTCTACTAGGTAGCTAGTGTATGATAGTGCAATAATTTCCTTGTATTTCTTTTGAAGTGGGTTCTCTGCTGAAAATATTATCAAAGTTCTACAAGGAGAGGCTATCGGTACCCTTTTCCACCAAGATGCACATTTGTTGGCTGGAAACAATGAAGTAGGTCCTCATCAGATGGCAGTTGCAGCGAGGGATTGTTCTAGACGGCTTCAGGTAACATCGAATCGCATAGTGCTTAAGAAGTTTGATAAGTTTATGTTAATTGGAAAATTTTACACAATTCTTTTGCAAGTAGAAAGGGGCAGTATCTTCCACCCAAATAACATGGTGCAAGACTTATGCTTTGGTTTGCAACATTAATTGCTGTGTAATACCTACAGGCCTTGTCTTCAGAAGAGAGGAAAAAGATTTTGCTGGATATAGCTGATGCCTTGGAAGCTAATGAAAGCAAGATCATGGCTGAAAATGCTGCTGATGTTGCAGCTGCACAAGAGGCTGGATATGATAAATCGTTGATATCTCGCCTGGCTCTGAAGTCAGAGAAGGCAAGACATTGTCTATACATTTAGCTATTTCTAATTAGTGTTGGTGCTTTTTGTCTTCTATTCTGTCATTATTTATTTTTTTTGCTAATTCCCTTGTGCATGATGTTTTAATTGAAACTTGTCTATATTTATCAAATTGCACAGATTATGTTTAGATTATTCTGTACTTGACAGATTTCAAGCCTTGCAAAAAATATTCATGTGCTTGCAAGCATGGCAGACCCAATTGGTCATATTTTGAAGAGAACCCAGGTAATGAAAAGACTTTCAAATACATTAAAAATAGCCCTTTGAGGCTGTGAATTGTTTTCTTCAAATCTTGATTTCCACACTTAGTAAACAACTTATTAAGTTTACTCAAAAAATTTTGAGGCATACAAACTGCACCTGAAACTATCTTTTGGCTATAAAAGTATATAATTATTATGTCTTGGACTATTTGTATAGAGATATTCTAGACTACCAATATATCCCTTGTGTAGAATGTTGATCTGAGATGTTTCTGATGGATTTTGCATCAGCTTGCAGATGGGCTCATCTTGGAGAAAACTTCGTGTCCCTTGGGTGTTCTCCTGATTGTTTTTGAGTCTCGACCTGATGCACTAGTACAAGTAAATGTGATTCGTTGTAACAAATATCATTTATGACATTTGTTGTTGTATTTGCATTGTATTTACCTCTTTATTTATTCATTTACTTTTCTTTTTCATGATTTTAATAGATAGCTTCATTGGCAATCCGAAGTGGGAATGGGCTTTTGTTGAAAGGGGGTAAAGAGGCCAAGTGTTCAAATGAAATATTGCATAAGGTTTGATATCTTAGAGTTAAATAATTGTTATGCAATATACCAAGTGAAGTTTTTAAGTTCTGTCATTCATGTTATAGATTATTACTAAAGCCATCCCAGAAAAAGTTGGTGAAAGACTGATTGGACTCGTGACTTCGAGAGATGAGATTTCTGATCTGCTTAAGGTGGATGGATTTGTATTGATTAGAGCGTGTCAATTTTTAAAATGATATTTGAATACCTATAAGTGAATTCTGTGTCTTTCTTTGTGTGCTAGCTTGATGATGTGATTGATCTTGTAATCCCAAGAGGAAGCAACAGACTTGTTACTCAAATCAAGGGATCAACTAAAATTCCTGTTCTAGGCCATGCTGGTGAGATATATAATCCATGGAATCTAATTTGTTGAATATATGCTTTCTCATAGGAATCAACTAATTTGCAATTTTGTCACTCAGATGGAATTTGCCATGTATATGTTGATAAATCTGCCAATATGGAGATGGTGAAGCAAATAGTTTTGGATGCAAAATTAGATTACCCTGCAGCCTGTAATGCAATGGTAATATGTTATGTTTATGGGCTTCTGATATTTTTTATATGCTCTTTATAGTATTAGTGCAAGCTTAGATTTTAAGATGTTAATTTGTATGTCTCAAAATGTCAGCCTCTTAGCGCTCCATTCTTTTTTGATGTTTCCAGGAAACGCTTCTTGTTCACAAGGATTTGGTGTCAACTGATGGGTTCAATGACCTTATTGTTAAACTTCGCACCGAAGGTAGGGCTCCACGCAAAAAAGTTATAAAGTCTTGTGTTGATACTGTTAAACTGAGAATTACTGAGAGGTACTGATGCTTCTGCAGGTGTCACTTTATTCGGTGGCCCAAAAGCCAGCACCTTGCTTAGTGTTCCAGAGGCAGATTCATTACACCATGAGTACAACTCAATGGCATGCACTATTGAAGTTGTGGATGACGTATATACAGCCATTGATCATATACATCAATACGGAAGGTATGTTCCTTTTGCTTTCAGATCTAATGAATCATTATATTTCTCTCTATTTCTCCAGGCACAAACTTGCACATGGTTGTTTAAAATTAACGTGGAGATGAATAACTGCATTTTCTCTTCATTGGCAGTGGTCATACTGAATGCATCATAGCAGAAGATCAGGAAGCCGCAAAAGTTTTTCTGCTCAGGGTTGACAGGTGAGCCAACTTATTTTCTTAAATTTAATACACTGGTTTAGCAGTCTTCATAATTTATAGCAGAAGATGATGTTAATGTGGGTTGTTGCTTTGACAGTGCTGCTGTTTTCCATAATGCAAGCACAAGATTTTGTGATGGGGCTCGATTCGGACTTGGTGCTGAGGTAGTATATCATCTAGCTGGTTATCGAATATTTCTGATCAATTTGTTTAGAGTTGTGTTATCCCATAGTTGATTCTCTTTTGTACCTAACTAGGTTGGCATAAGCACAAGCCGAATTCATGCTCGGGGTCCAGTAGGAGTTGAAGGATTGTTAACTACTAGATGGTATGAATATTTGCTTATGATGTTGGTGTGATAACAGAAGGTTTCTTGATTATAGAGTATTTCCTCTAGGGTTGTCATTTTATAAATTATCCTTAGACCAACATTGATTGAAATTTACTGCATTTATTCATAAAAACTGCACTCATGCAACTGACAAATGCATTTTTAAATTGCTACACAAAATATGTTGGTTGTTGAGGGCATGGTTTCAAACTGGTTTATCACATGATTTAACAAGTATTTAGAAGTTGGTGGTGTCCAATTGCAAAGTTTAACTAGTGAAATATACCTATGCATGCCTTATTGGAAAGGCATATCATCTCTATTATTTATATATTTCCAGAAGATTGTGCAGTATGAGAAAATCATCAGTCTGTAAACACTCTTAGTTGTCATTTGGTTGTCCATCTGCAGGATTCTTAGAGGAAGTGGACAAGTGGTGGGTGGTGATAAGGGAGTGGATTATATTCACAAAGACATAGGTATTGAGTCCTAAATTTATACTTAGAGATTTACATCCAGCATACAAGAAGCAGTTTTTGTGGGCTCTTGGTATTGCTACTTTAATTTGATTCGTGTAGCAGCACAGTTTTATAAGGTGCTGAAAGTATTAGTCTGATTCTGTCTCCATAGATAGTTTTACTGCCCCATTCAATAAGCATTTTGTATCAGTTTAGGAATATTTAAGTAGTTGACATTGTCATTCCCTTATCGGGACATGTAATAAATTTTGCAGTTTAGTGAATGATTTTTTTAATATTATGTGTAACCCCTATTGCTTGGTATGTTGTGGCTGTGCCTTGCAGCATTTTGTAATTAGAAATCTTAAATTGCACTTTTTAATGTCCTTCCTGTCAAACGGTTCCTATCTATATCCGGCTTACCTTCCATAGGTTTTGGTTCCGATTGTTTGGAACCTACGAGTACCAGTTTCACTCCAGGTTTTAGACCCTCAGGACCAGGAACCCACTGGGCTCTGGGTCAGCCTTTTTCTTTCCAATGGTGACTTAGATTGAAAGGATCAGGCATCCCTATCAGTATAGCAAGATTTATTTCCTTTATAAGCAACACTTGCTAATATTTTGCCAAGAATATCAGTTTCGAAAGGCACCCCATCGATGCCGCCACACCCTATGGTCACTGGATATCTTTGCATACATTGACAACAAATTGTTCTTGGGCTCAAAAGAATCTTCCAACTGTCTATTCCAACAAAAAAAACAAGAGATTAACTAACCAAATAATATATATTTGTGAGTAGAGAAATTTTTGGTAGTCCTCCGAAACATCAATTGAATAAATTTTAGGATTCCATTAAACACAATCCATTGATTGGACTGTGTCTTGGAATGTTAAAAGCTTGTGGTGGAACTGGAAACAAGGAGAAAATCTAACTGTGAAACAGTATTGGATTACCTGGACCAGTAACTGACCAGATAGGTTCTGGGTAGAACCTGTTTATACTGGTTCCAGTTCCAGTTCCACTTCCGATTCAGGCTCCAAATTCTACTTTTTCAATAAAATAATCGGACCCCGTTCACCAATGTTAACATACCTATCCACTTAAGATATAATTTCAGTGCCAAAAAAAGTTGGGAGTTTTAAACATGAGAGCAAGAATTCAAATGGTGCAGTGGCTGATTAGTGGACTCGGGTTTCAAATTTCTAACTAAATTGTCACCTAATGAAGTTGTGAGTAGGGCATGCTTCACAAGTAATCTAAATAATGTTACTTTAAGATAACATTACAGATTATGTTCAGTGATAAAAATATTTTATCTCACTGGCAATCCATGTGAACAAACTGAAATGAAATTTATATTAAAGAAAGCAATATTTTATTACTCTATATACACTAAGTAAGCCTTCAAGTGTACGATATGAGACGAGAAAAAAGAACAAAACGACTAACACATTACAATGACTGGGAAAAATAGCTTACAACAGTCCTACCAACGATCTACTTTTCTCAACATCGGTGTCTCACATGACTATCTCTGGTTTCAAAATGCTTGATTTTATCTCTTTGTGGGGCAAAACCACACCCCCATTGCTGTAAATTTCATCACACACATGAACATCTTCTCCAAGGATGGTCATGTTTTCTACTCGAGCCCATTGCCCTACAGTTGAGTGCCATCCAATGATACTACCAGATATGCAGGCATGCTTCTTGATGCGCACTCCACGCATCACTGTGCAACGAGACAGTCTAACTCCTGACTCAACCACACAACCAGGACCAATGGCAACATCAGGTCCGATTAAACATCCCTCTCCAATCTTGGCACTCTCATGAATCAAAACATTTCCTACAATGTGAGAGCCAATGGCCAACTTAGATGAAGATTTCTTCCTGAGGGACTCCAGATAGAGTCTCAGACCTGTTATATAGTCCCTTGGCTGTCCAATGTCCATCCAAAAACCTGGAAGGACCATAGCATATAGCTTTTGCTCAGCTGCAATTTTTGGGAAGACCTCTTTTTCGATAGAGGTGGGCCTCAGTTCAATGCGATCAAGAATTGATGGGTTCAAAAGATAAATTCCAGCATTGATTTTGTTACCAACAAATAACTTTGGCTTTTCCACAAATTTCTCAACTTTTCCAGTTGATTCTTCCATAACCACCACACCATATTTTGATGGCTCATCCACCTATATAATGATTAAAGACAAAACGATTATCAATCATTTAACCTAATAACAATGTCTTCAAAGAAGAGGAAATGAAAATAATCTAACAAGGGCTGACGTTGTACCTTGGTTACCATAATGGATGCCTCTCCACCATGGGTTTTATGGAATTCAATCATTTCTTTGAAAGGGTATTCACTAATAACATCACTGTTGAGGACAAAAAATGGCTCACCAGAGTCATCAATCAGTTTGTCCCTAGCCAGAGCCAGGGGACCAGCAGTGCCCAACGGCTCAGTCTCTTGTGAGCAGGTAATCTTGATACCCAGCTTTGTCTCAAAGTCTTTCAAAAAGTTCAACATCACCTGTATAAACAAGAAACAACACCCTAAACGTTGGAACCAAATTTCTTGCAGTATTAAATCAATCTCTAGAATCATTAGACAAATTTCATAACATTAAATTAATAAAAAAAAGAAACATTATTCCTTTACCTCTGGTTGGTAGTTAATTGCCAAAACCACTTCACTGACTCCAACTGCCTTAAGAGCCTCCATCTGTGAATATTTTTGGTTATATATGTTTACCCAAAGTTAGTGCACACACTAATATGAAAAATGCGAGAGAAGACAGATGGAGAGAAAACAAACTATATTAAAATACCCTAATGGCCTCACTTCATTTTCCTTGAGAAAAAGTTTTAATCAGTCATAAAATCAGAAGTGAGAAGGAACATACACACAGGCTCAAACCCCGCTCTACCCCGGTGAAGAAAGATATTATCAAACCAATTCAAATGGTTCAATTTCAAATTTTAGTGTGAAAATTGATTCAACACATTACACTAGGTTGAATGGTTTGATATATCTTGACACCTGTTCTTTGAAGGGTTCTCAGAAGTGAATTGCTTCTCTATTGTGGATTCAACTATGGAAATGAAGGAAAACATTCTTTATTATTATTTTGGAAAAAATATGGAAATAAAGACAACAAATGATATTATGTTAAGAAAACCTTGCAGAAATGACTGCTAAAATAAACGAGTCTCCTAGTTGAGATGTAATTATCAATGGACATGCTTACAAAATTATACCTGGTGCAGGATCATGGGTTTGTTAGCAAATTCAACAAGGGGTTTTGGGACACTGAGTGTCAATGGCCTCAACCGTGTTCCAAAACCTCCTACAAGAATAAGTGCCTTCATTGTGGTATGCAAACCCCTTTTCCTGCAGAAGTCCGAGTCAGAATCTTTGGTAACTAATAATACAATTTAGCAGATTACAGTATATTGCTAAAATAAGAAACCACATCATTTTATATTTATTAACACAAGTGAAAAATAAAATCTGTCAGGAATTCTGGATTGATATTTATAAATCTGAAACAATAAAGAGCCTGAGCTCAACTTTGGAGGCAATGTTGGCAAACCTGAATTGAAAGGTATAAAATTGAGCTTGAAACAAATTCAACACATGCAGGGAAGAAGAAAAAGTTTAAAGCTGATCTCAATGAAACACAACAAAAAAATGATTGCAACACGCGTCAAACGATGATACATATCACTTATAGACTAAGTGAAAATCTGTCCAAAATGAGTAGCTTGTATTAGGACACGAATTCCAGCCACACCACAGGTTGAATTCTTGAATGAGTCCGACAAAATCAGTTCTTGTTTCACAAAAGTTACTCAGTAACAGACATGGAAAGTAAATCGACATCTAGATCCAAGATAACTACTGCTTCAAGTAAACGACAACCATAAAACTACTTTTCCCTTTTCCTAGACATTACCGGATCAAGTGTCGCCAAATATATTTACTTTCTAAACCCATCCTTCATAAACATTTAGATTGCCACATTCTACCAAATCCAAGACTTTACAACACAATATTCCAGACAAAATTTCATTCTAACAACTGAATCATCACGACGGATCAGAATTAACGAATCTGAAAATATAGATTTAGATTAACAATTTTCATATTAAATGCTACCACACATTCCTTGTCAATCAAAAAAAGGGAGCAGTAACAGTAAATTACAAGCAATGAAACAAAAATGACAGATTCAATAACCGGATCTAACAAAATATACAAAATTAGTGATCAAAAACCTCTTTTCCATCATCATAACAGCAATTTAATCCTAATTGAACTAATAAAAAACTCGAATTACGGTACACATTGTGAGATTCATGAAAGATCCAAAATAAAAACAACTTCAAACGGACACAACTCGAAACACGTTACCTTAAGACTCAATTAAAAGATCCAGAAGAGAATGAATTCGAACCGAATTGATATCTCAGTTCAATTCAATTCGTGTGAGAAACTCAGGACCAATAGGTAAGAGGAGTCCTGAGTGGACACGGTCGAGTTACACCAGCTGATTGTTCGTTATTTGTCTGAAATGTGCAGTGGTCGTTTCGTTGGTTGAGATTGCCTATTTATTCCGTCAGGGGATATACACCATTCATGAATAAAGTGTGAGTTTACAATTTCGCGGATTTGAAATTAAATATTAAATTGAATTTTAGTGAGTCACGTCACGCCCGGTTAGAATTAGGCTTTATATTTTTGGGGTTAATTTACTCGAACTTTAGTTTTTATTTATTATCTTTTAACCACTCAAATATTTTTAAATTCTTATTTATTAATTTTTAAAAATTTATTTATTTGTTATTATTATTATTAGAAATAAAATTATTATTTTAAAATTTTATTTAAAGAAAAAATAACTCATTCTCATTTTACATTTTAATTTTAAAAACAATTATTTTTTCTAAATTAATTTTAAAAAATTGCTTTATCACCTCCTATTATCTAAGGTTATTTGAATTTTCATATTTTAGTATTAACAGCCACCGTATCAAAATTTAAAATATTATACTTACATCTTGAAAATTCATTATCTCTTTCATGTGATTGTTTTTTTCGATAATTCTCTACAACGTATTATCAACTCTATCATTGGTAAATCCCCTCCCTCTCTATAATGATTTTTTAATTAAAAAATTACTTAAAATCCGATTAAAATTATATGAATTATCACACCGATTTATGATTATACTAATTTTAGTAGTCCTCTTAACCAATCATAATATGATTTGGGGTTAACCTTCTTATGATTATTTAAATATGATATGTTTACATGGGATAAAAAAATTATAATTAATATTTAAAATTTGATAAAAACCTCTAAATTCAAATGCTTCCGTTTTGACAAAATGAATACAATATTAAAGGGAACTAAAGAAATAAACCGATGTCAATGAAAGCGATAAAGTAACTGACAAAGACTCATTCATTCGTGTTCGTTAATGCAACTTCCAATTAAAACAAAAAGGCTAGAAGACTTATTCCCACAGAAGGTGTGATGTAAAGACAAATTTACACATATGATATTTTGAAAACCCAAAACATTTATCCCTTTTCTTAAATTTTTAGTTAAATATAAAAATAAAATTATTATTTTAATAATATTATTAAAAAATATAATTTTATCTTTTTTTTTTATACTTAAAAAATTAGTAATTTCATTATTGTTTAAAGTTTTCAATTTTTAAAAATTTTTTTTTCAAATCTAAGTTTTTTTTTTCACCTCTTCGATCACATATCTATCTCCAATGACTGCCCGTCTGTCTCTTCTTCTATTGCAGCCATCAAATTGGATGAAACGTTGTCTCATCATCTAGATAAAACATCATTTAGAATTCATCTGATTCAATAGTGATGATAGAAGAAAAGAGAGATGGGCGGTCACCGGAAACCAAGATGTGGTCAGAGAGGTGAAAAAAAACCTAAGTTTAAAGAGAAAGTGTAATTTTTCAAAAATTAAAAACTTTAGGTAAAAATAAAGTTAGTTTTTAAAACCTGAAAAAAAATGAGATAAAATTATATATTTTTAATAATATTATTAAAATGACGATTTTACCTTTACATTTAACTAGAAATTATAACAAAAGTTTAATAACATGTGGGTAATTAAGTTTTTAAAACTCTACGGATATAAATTATCTTTACATCAAACTTGAAATGGGATTAAGTCTTTTGACCAATAAAAAAAAAAAAAAACACCTTGATGTCTGCCAGAGCACCCGATCCACAAGAGAAGCCCAAAAAAATATTTCTTCGGTGACCAAAGTCAATGGCTTATTGCAAATAGCCTAACAAACGTATGCTCAAATTCTAAGTAATTGGTTGGCCTGAACTTGCAGAAACTTGAATTGTTTAGTGTTTATTATACATGAATTAGCATGTTAATTAGAATCTTCTGGGGTTTTCATTATTACACAGTTTTTGGGTCTGACTTTGAATTAGGAAGCTTGAAGAATTTAAACCAACCATTTCCATCCTCTACGCATTATGTGTTATTCATTTTATTTAAAAAATAGGCTTCTACCTCTATTAATTTATTAACACAAACTAATGTATATTAATTTGAGCAATACTATGTGTACCCACTTTAGGTACACAAATATATACACATTCATATGTGTTATCATGTGATTGGTTATTGTTTTATTCTTAATTCAAAATCATTCAATCACATGATGATACATATAAATGTATCCACATTTGTATACCCAAAGTAGGTACACATAATTTTATTGTATTAATTTAATAGAATGATTTTAAATTAATTATAAAATAAATAATTATATATTGATAATATATTAATAGACATCAGTTTGCAAAAATAAGTCAATAAAATAGTTGGTAAATATAGTGACATTAATTTGGAAAAGACAAAAAAAAAAACCAATTCTTGAATTTTATATTATATTATTTGATTTGATTCACCTATGATAAATTGATCTGATCCATTAACAAAATTATTATATTAATTTATATTACTACTATTAACAAATAAGAGTAGTTGAAATTTTATTTAAAAATCTCAAAACTATCGTTTAACTCTTTAGTTCACACAAAACCTCTTTGGCATTCCTATAGAAAGAAAAAATACATAAAAAATAACAGTGCAAAAGGGATAAATTGTGTTATCGATATGAATTAATACTTTTCATTAAGTCTAATTTACAAAACAACAATCCAGAATCGCAGAACTTCAACTGGGTATGTAAATTTGATCCTGTATTTAATTTTCAACATGTGTATATATAAAGGTGGGGGTGATAAAATGAAGCAAAAAATGGACCTGGACTGAGTACTGGAATGGTCAAGAGGCATAGGTGAAATGTTGTTTTGTGGTGTCTGTTGAATAGCTGAAGAACAAGTATTTGATGCCTAATTTTCCTTCTTTACCTACCCAATTCGTATTTGAATAAGGATATGTCACCTCTGCAAGTAGACTAAAATTAATATAAATTTCTATATATAAATGAGTCCTCCAAAAGATGAGGTGTTAACTTGTCAACTATTTTTATATTTTGTATGGGAGGTTGATGGTCAATATAAAAGTTAAAAATGAATTTTGAAAAGTAATAACTTCGTTAATATTTTTTTAAAATAAATGTAAATTAAACAAAAAAATGCAACGGGTCTTCAAAGAGGCACTGAGAACAAACTAAGTTCAATCAACCGAACAAGTCTATAAAAGAGAATCGAAAACAATCAAATCTCATCCCACTAAAACGGATAAGAAAGTAAAATAAACCAAACCTGACTAGACCAGGACAGAACGAAATAGCGACCAGCTAAGATAATCTTTACAAGAGAAAAGGCAGGCCAAAATGCGAAGAGAACGAACGAAAAAAAACCAACAAACAAGAACAACCAAGAAGAAAGCGATGCCTAGGCAAAGGGGATGCCAGAAACCTCAAAGCAAGCAGGAGGAGAACAGCAAGTCGTAAGTGATGAACATTTCAGCCAAATGGACGAACTGAGCAGACCAATATAGAAGCAACATAACGTGATCATTGGGGGTGTTTAAAATGAGTTAATCGGATAGATTTGATAATTTTTCAAACTGAACCAAATTTTTTGTTAAAGAAAATCATAAATTGAAATTTTATTGATTTAAAAATTAATTAATTTTGTGTCGAATCAAAAATACAAATTAAGCAAACCAAATTTTCAATTTAGGAAACACTTATAAACTTCATATAAACCTGCTTTTGTGACGGTCTACTAAATTAATTTTTTATTATTTTTAATTTTTAATAACTATTTTATTATTTTAAAATTTTTCATGACTATTTTGAACTGACCCTTAGGTCTTGTCTTAAGATTCTTTACTCATAGCTTTGACATAACTTGTTATAATAACAGATTACCTTCTCATAATATGTGCCGAAATAAGAGCGTCTCGGTCATGCCGTAAATTGATCCAACCTCTTAAACATGTCTACGTAAAGTCAGCCCGCTACATTTATCCAGCGTATGTTTGTGGAAGTTCAGCGTCAAATTACTGAAGCTCCAACAATTTCAACTGTTGGCCATCAAGTACAGGCGATCCACCGTTTGATCAAATGGGTCCCATGAACAAAATCATTGGCCCTACTTTCTTTCTTCACCACCACATGATCTCTTGCCACAAATTTCCAAACACGACACGGTTTTAAGACCCACATGTCTCTTATCCAAAACAGTACCCACCCTCACGATTAACCACTGAACCAAGGGCCCCGTTTTCATACATCAATCATCAACAGGGTCCTCGTTACCATTCGATTTGCTTGCCACGATCATGTGACGTTATCATATGATTAACTGAAACGACCTCATATTATCACCGGGGCCTGTTTTGGTTCATCGAATTGCATATGTTTTAAGGCTAATGAGCCCCAAATGCAAAGTCTCTTCGGGGCAGAGGCCTAATAAATAGAAATAAATTATATGATAAAATATTATTTATATATTTAAAAATATATTTATATAGTATTATTTTATTAAAAAACCCTCGTACATTACACATTATGAAATTTAGTTGAAGCCCAATATGCATAATATTTTTGGAATTCAATTTGTATTTAGTAAAATGAAATCCACACACCAATAAATGATACATAGTTATTTTATAAATAGAATTTAGAATTAATCTATTTGAATGTAAGTGAGAATTATTAACATTAATATATATTTTTCTAAATTAAGACTTTCTTAAAAAGTTAAAATAATGTTTAATTTAGATAATTAGCTGAAAAAATAAACTTTTAGGGGCTTGGATCAGGTATTTAAATATATATTTTATTATTAACATTATTTCGTTTAATTTATCAAATAATATAAAAGTTAATATCATTTTTTTAAATATTTAAAAATTATCAAAATAATATTAATTATAATAATATTTTAAAATAATTTTACTATAATATTTAAATAAAATGATATTTTAATATTTTTTATTATATTTAATTTAACACTATAATAATTTACATTTATTAATTTTTATTAAATATAATAATTTATATTTACTAATTTTTGTAGGTAATTGATAAAATAAAGTGGCCAAAGTAGTTACTCCCACCCAAGTTTTAATGCGTTTTTAAACTCTTATTTACGGGGTTTTAAAATCTCTAACACCTATCTCTAGGTTATTAACCTTAACCAAAACTCTTACTTATTGTTGGAAATAATTAAACATATCATAATCAAAATCTGTGAAAACTGTAAATACGAATTTGCGTATCCATTTTAATTTTCCATGAAGCGTCTTCGAATTCTACGCGAGATGTTGACGTTAGTTTATATACACGACACAATTTGCTAGCGTATTGCTTTTCCAATTGAGAGACTGGATTGTGCTTTTGCATGTTGAGTGGAGAATTTTCTCTGTAAAAATAAAATGGTGTTCTCAACTTTTGGAGAGACAGTTAGGACTTTTAAATAAAAGTTCAACTGCCAATAATTGCCCTTTGACAGTTAATCTAATCGGGTCGGATCGACCCGTCATGGGTGGACCCGGATCCAATACTTATAAAAGGTAAAATCGTTTTTTTATCATTAAATTTTAAAATTTATATTATTTTCCCCTTCATAGTTTAAATCTAATAATTCTCCCCCACCCAAAAGTTTAGCAAATTCATTTTCCCCATAAAAGTTTTTTCTCCATTCTCTTGGCAACAAGAATTTGCTATTGTCATCATCTGACCACCTCAATATCTTCTTCTCTAGTTGTCGCCCTTCCCATCGGGGCAGGTTCGTCTAATAAAGATAAATTATCTTCATCCGACTGACGAATCAACACCAAACAATTCTTTTGATGCGGATTCGTCTATCAAACAAAAACGATTCATCTTTGTCTGACAAATCTACTTTGATGAGAAGGTCAACAGTCTAATAAGAAGATGATGAGGTGACTGGTCAACGGGGACAGATGATTTCTATTGTTAGAAAATGAAGAAAAAATTTTAAAGAAAAAAAGTGAATTTTTTAAACTTTTAAGTGAAAAAAAAATCAATTTTTAAATTCTAAAAAAAGAAATGATATAAACTCTTAAATTTTAGGGTTTAATAATAAAATAATAATTTTATCTCCTATTTTGATTAAGGTTAATAATTTATAAAAAAAAATCTTATAAATAAAACTTTAGAAACGGATTAAATCCTAGTGTGGGAATAAGTCCCTTGGCCAAGTAAAGATTATCCGTACCGAAGGTAGCTTTAAAAGTGTGACGATTATTTTTACGTAACCTAACACTAAATACCTGCCATGTGAGGAACTCAATGATTGAATTATCACGGCCCCACATCTGACGTGGCACGACACTTTCAGAAACTTCTGACAAAATTTTCCGAAACGTGGCAACTAATGATTGGACTAGACCCAGTAGGTCAACACGTGTCATTAATTATACCCACCACTGACCTTTCCAGAAAGTTCCTTGAACTCCTGGCTAGCATTCATGAGACATCCACTGGCCATTTTACGACACGTGTCCTAATAACCCACATCAGCATCCTATGTGGCATCCCCATTCTCCTGAAAATGATACGCCCCCGAAAATTATTAGCCTCTATGCATTAGAGTCCAATTCCACCGAAGTGACCAAACTCAAAACACAGAAAGCAAAAACAAAACCAAGAAACACACTCAAAACACTAATAATTAATAAATTACTTTGTTTTCGTTTTTCCTTTTGTTTTCTTGAGATGAATGGGGACGGAGAGCAAGAAAGAGTCGAGAGAATGGAGGTGGAGAAGGAGAAACTGGTGTTTATGTGGGGATACTTGCCGGGAGCCTTGCCGCAAAGGTCGCCGATTTTGTCCCCTGTGATTGTGAGGTTATCGGCGACGGTGGGCTCCACGTGGAAGGACGTGTGTGGTGGTGGTTGCGGATTCGCCATGGCAATTTCTGGTGCTTTTTTTGGTTTCTTTGAAAGTAGCTTGATTATTAAGATTTGGATTCATTTATTTACTTCTTTTGAAAAGATGTGTTTTCTTCTGTTATTTTGAAATGGTGTTACTTTTAATGCTGGTAGGTTTTTTCTCTTAAGCGCATTTGTGACCATTTGTATTTTTGTTTCATTGGCTTGGGAAAATGAATAATAGTTTAGGATACTTATGTTAACTTTAGTTCATTTTCTGGGTAACCAAACAGTTTTGGTTAAATTAATATTTTTAAGAGTTGATATTGGTTAAATTAATATTTCACTTTCAGTTTTCAGGCTTACAATTTACATTTTTCCAATTGTTGGATGATGCTACATCTTTTTGCTGTGGTGTTCTTTTGTTCATTTAATGCATTTCTCTGAATAGACGTGTTCAGATTTTAAAAAAATTTTGAATTCACTCAGAAGGGTAGTTTTCTTTTTTTGCACTTCGAAAGGGGTTATTTTGTCTTATCTCAGCGTTTGGTTTGGTAAAATAGTCGTGCTTCATACTTATGTTTCTCTTTCAATCAGACTCTGGAAAGCTCATTACTTGGGGTTCAACAGATGATCTAGGTCAAAGCTATGTGACATCCGGGAAGCATGGGGTAGTGCAGCACCGTATAATACTATAAGTTCATTAAGATTTCAAACATTTCTTGTTGGCCTAACTTAGATCTTATTATTGCTTATTAAGGAAACCCCGGAGCCTTTCCCTCTTCCAACTGAAGCTTCTATAGTTAAAGCTGCTGCAGGTTGGGCACATTGCGCTTCAGTCACAGGTATTACAAAAAATTGTTGTTTATTAAATGGAGAATATAGATGAAATGTGATTTTAACTTTGCAGCTAACTTGATTTGTCCATCTCTCCTGTTTGGGTTAAAATACCCTATCCAGACACAGATTAAGTGACCTTTATTTTTATATTTACAGAAAATGGAGAGGTATTTACATGGGGATGGAAAGAGTGTGTTCCATCAGGAAAGGTCTTCAGAGATCCATGTGCAGGGACAAGCTTGGAAAAAGATGCATTTGAAAGACAAAGCTCATTTTTGACAGAGCAAGGTTAATTGAATTTCGCAATTTTGCTTTGAGAACTGTCTAGATAGGTTACTTTGTACTTAGTGCAGACTAATGAGATGGAGTGTTATTTTGTTGAAGTGAGTCCACGCTCTCAAGGTTCAATATCCAGTGGTGGAACCTTGTCTGGTATTGATAGTAGGGAAAGTGGAGAGGAAAGTTCCAAACGAAGGAAAATGACATCAGCAAAAAACACTGCTGAAAGCTCATCATCTGGTGATGAAAACTTTTCAGCTTTTCCTTGTCTGGTAATGCTGAACCCAGGAGTCAGGATTGTCACTGTAGCTGCTGGTGGACGACATACTCTAGCACTGTCAGGTAAGTCCTCTATATCCTGGAAATGCATGCCTGATTGGTGAGTAAGTGCTTCTGCACTCTGGTCATGAAATAGAATTTGATAGGCAGTAACATCTGAAGCTACTTGGAGGTCTTTTTCTTTTTTTATTAGAGCAAAATACCTGGATGTACTTTAATTTTCCGAAGTTTCAGATATAGGACAGGTGTGGGGTTGGGGCTATGGAGGTGAGGGGCAGCTTGGTTTGGGTTCCCGGATGCGTATGGTCTCCTCTCCTCATCCTATACCTTGTATAGAGTCCTCCTCTAACATGAAAGATAGATCCACTGCCTTTTCTAGGGGAAGCATGAGTTCTGAGGGACCAGGATTTAGAGTTCCTGGAAATTATGTGAAGGCAATTGCTTGTGGAGGACGACATAGTGCCGTAATCACAGGTATGTGTTTGATATACTTAGCTACATTGCAATTTATGCATTCAACCATTTAAATTAAAGCATAAGCTAAGTTAATTCAGCCAGGATTATATTGATTATAGTCATATTTGCACCTTTAGATGTTAAAACCTGGACATTTGCGCTGCAGAAGATATTTATTTTAACTTTAAAGTTAAGTACATAAATTTGGGATTATTTTAAATGATATAGACTCGTGTGTGATTTTATTTTAATGTATCAACTTTATATGCTTCCTTTTACATGTATTGATATGGTTGTTTCCATGTATAATTTTTGGCCCCACCAGATGCTGGAGCACTACTTACTTTTGGTTGGGGACTCTATGGACAGGTAAGTTGTGATGGCCTGGTAACTTTCTGTGGTTATTCTTCTTTCTTTCTCTTCTCTGTAAATAATTTTGCTATTTTTCTTTTCAAGTTCAGAATTTTTGCCTGGTCATGATTGAGACAAAGTTTGATCTTATTGTTGATCCCAATTTTCTGTTATTTCTCTCTTTACTGATTTCGTGGTAGTTGAAATAATGAACAATGTAGTGCATCTAATGATGTTATGGTAGTTGAAATAATAAAAAATGTAGTGCATTTATGTTATAATGTCCTATTAAAATTAATTGAACAACGGGCAAACTGAAGTCAAATTTCAATGTCAATTTCATTTGAGCCTTTTGGGCGAGGTTGCAATAATAAAATTAAGAAAAAAACTTAGAGGGGTGTGATTTTTAGCTTTAAGTATGATCCATAAACTGCAAGAGTTGGAGGAAGCTCTCTTTAATTTTTTCACTAACAGACATTAAAGCATTGAAGGTTTTTTTTTTCTTTAATTCCTTTTCATTAATATTTTGTGCTTGACACTATGGATGATTGGCATTATTTGGCCTCCTTTTTTATCTCGATAACCTGTTTGTAGATATTTATTATTTCATTCTTCATCCTTCAGGGTCTAATCATATCATAAATATATCTTTAGATTTGAGAATTTGAATAGAAGTAATTATTCCTTCTAGATGTCTTCTTAAAAATTTTCCCCAAACTCCATCTGTAGCAAGGAAAGCTTAGGAAATTCTTGTTCTTACATTGTATCCTATGGCTGAAGATAGCTTACCAATTACTTGACTTTGGTCAAATCCTTAGCAACTGAGATTGGTTACTTTAGCATTTTGATTCAAAATCTCTCTTCATATTGGTCTGATCCTAGAGTATATCATTTCATGTTTGTGCACTTGCAGATTCTTCATTATCGGAATGGCTAGATAAGTTCTAAGTAAAAATATACTACATTTGACCCATGTACTACTCTTCATGGAATATAAAATATTTTAAGCATTATTTTCAACCATGAGACTGCCTGTAGTTTCCCAACTATTAACTGTTCTTCAGGATACACAAGTAGGTAAAGTAGAATATGGTGGAGAAAAAAGCAAAGTAGATGTTCAAGATGAAGTTCACTCTGACGAGGGATAATTTACTCTATTCGTTTCCACTGCTGTCACTCTTTTATTCTCTTGTAATAAACTTTGTTGATTTATTTTGCTATTATTAGTAAAACAATTCTCACTTTCATATATATATATTTTTCAAGTGTGGGCAAGGAAGCATGGATGATGAGTTAAGCCCAGTTTGTGTATCTTCGCTTCTGGGCAGCCAGATTGAGGGAGTTGCAGCTGGACTATGGCACACTGTTTGCATTTCTGACGGTGGTGATGTGTACACATTTGGAGGAAATCAGTTTGGTCAGTTGGGAACTGGTGGTGATCAAGCAGAAGTATGCACTTTTTATTCTCTTATGCATCCCATTGATATCCATCCCTTTTACTTTTCCCTAAATATGATAAGGTCAATGAGAATTCTTATTGACCTATCACAAGTCAATGACTCTTTCTAGATACTATCAAGATACATGGATTTGATTTTGAGATTTGATGGCTAAAATTACTGAAGGCCAAGCATCTTTTGTTTCTTCATACCATAATGACCAATCTCCCTAGGCTCCCTGATAGATTATTGTGTCAATAAAAGTATCTATTGCAGGAAAATTTACAGAAATTAACTTCAGCTCTGGTTAAATTTCTAAATCAGACTCTCCCCAGGCTGTTGGATGCTCCAAGTCTAAAAAATTTCCACGCAAAAATTGTCTCTTGTGGGGCTCGTCACAGTGCCATGATTACTGGTATGTTGACAAAACATTTGCGAAAATCTCCATATTTGCTTTCCTAATAAACTGTAAAGCCACAAGGATATCAACTTTTTCTCAATGTAATTATCTAACTTCTAAGAGGCACACATGAGTGTCAAAGTTAATAACCTAATTCAATGAAGAATTGCTTGTCATCTTGAAATAGTGACTAAATTAAAATGGGACAACCATTAAAAGTAAATTTGGTCCATAATTTAGTCATGCAAAATGTTAAATGTCAACCAAGAACTTCCATGTGTAAAACAAACTAGATTGTTTTCCCCGTGAAGACAGGCAAGGAAACTTTGTTTACAACTCTAACCAGTTAAATAATCCAAGTAGGTGTGAAGGGAGGCTAAAACGTCTTCATTGCATTAATGGAGTTTACAGTGTTACTTTAGCTGGTGGGATGATAATGTTATAACTTCAAATGGTTGGTAGATATGCCTGTTTTTGGTTTCAGTACTTGATTAGTCACTGAAATTTTCTTGACCTAAGTAGTTTAGGTGCTAAAATATACTTTTATACGAATTTGGTGCCTAGATAATATTAGACTTTTGGTTTCTTATGAATTTTGTTTACAAATAGATTACACCTATTGACTTTTTTTCTTCTGTTACTTAAAGGGGATGGAAAAGTGTTCTGCTGGGGTTGGAACAAGTATGGGCAGGTATCATACTGAAACTGATCGGTTTTTGAATTTGAGGTGGATGGACACCACATTACACTGAAAATTTATTTTAGAGTACTCGCTCCTATTCTGCCGCATTAATTGATAAAATCATAATTTTGAATTTGCATCATTCTGTTTGCTGATGTGTTGTCCAGATGCGTGGTATTGACTCATATAACTAAAATTATGATACTCTGAATCTCTGAGTTCATGAAACAGCTTGGCTTGGGTGATGTGATTGACCGCAACATTCCTTCTCAAGTTCTAGTCGATGGTTGTGATCCTAAAAATGTTGCATGTGGCTGGTGGCATACCCTTCTTCTGGCTGAGTCACCAACTTGAGCTGAGCTATGAACTTCCTCAAGGCCTTGGCAACAGTTTTGTTAGGTTAGCAGTTGTTTTTATTGGTACATTGGTTATATGTATATGCAACACAGTTGTATACATATACATAATGTGCTTTCTCTCATTCTTTCACGGTGGGAGAGGGATTTTAACCATGATTTGGCCTATTAACACCAAATGCTAGGAAATGTTGGAATGGAATATTTTAGATGTACAACATAATTTGGGTCCATTGTGTATGTTTTTCCATGTTATACACTTTGGGCCATCCAATGTAATCATAAGCCTTGATAAAGCTTTGTGTATCTGGATTAAGTTTAATGCAGGCTTGCTTTTCTTACATTTTTTTGTCATCTGAATTTCAGAAGTCTTTTGTTTTATATAGTTAAATTGGTTTCAAGTCCTGTTCTGACCCACTGGAATGCTTTACCAATTCTGAAATACAAACTGCGTAATGACATATTATCATTTATATTCAAATTTATACTTATTATTTATACATATAATTTTATTGATTCTGAAATACAAACAGAATGTGGGTACTGAAAGAATCATCTTTATTTTTGCCCGCATAAAAATTAACCATGAATATATGAACAGGCTGCTTATTAAGACTTTTTTCCTCAGCTTATTAAGAGGGCTCTTTCCTTTGATTTGTGTCTCAATTCAAGTGAAAGTTTCAATGGAACAACTCGAGCAGCTGGCAGTTTAATGAATGATTATATATTAGGTATTATTGAATGATTTTTAGTTGGCTTTGCAGGCAACCTAATCCTACATTATGGAAGTGCTTTTATAAAAGCCATCTGCCTGATTCAATATTGTAAAAAGTAACGAGGGTCAGGGACACGAGAAAAATATTCTTCCAAAGGAAAAAAGGGCAATAATTGTATCATTATATTTGACACAGCAAATTTTTTTTTTTCCGCATAGACGAAACACAAGATAAACTAACAAAATGTATCACCCAGCATTCCATTGTCAGGTGCTAAGAGTTTTTCTAGTTTCACATGCACAAAGATGTCCTCAAAAAAAATTTGACAATGGAGAAAGTCAGAGAGGAGAAATTGTTCATTGATAATTCGATGAAAGGCACTGAGTTGAAATATCCCTCTCAGGAAAACATTACTGCTTTATGTAAAGGCAGACTAGTTTCTAAAATTAACATGCAAGAAAATAACTTCATTTTTATTATCATCTCCATCCACTTACCCCTAGGTTTCTAGGATTTAAAAGCCACTTTGAGTCCTAAAACCGCCTTCGAATTCTCCTGCCATTAGGATTTGCTGCTTCTGCAGCTGCACCATCTGCTGGTGGATCTAGCCCGTACATACTGCTGCTGCTGCTGCGTTTTCTACCTGAAGCCATGCTTGAGTTCTCATCGCCCGAAGCCAATGTCTTTAAGAGCTCAGACAACAATGATGGGCAGCTCTCCTCCAAATGCTTAAAACCTTCTGACTGCATTAAAGCTACAGCACACCCGGAAAAGGCACTTAGCTCCTCAAGATAATAACAAATAGCAACTATGCATATAATAGAAGGGGTAAAACACTAGAATATATGTATAGTTACAAATTTCAGATTGTTATCCATAAGGATGTCTGTGAAGCAGTCATCCAGTGCACACAGGTATATGCACTTACAAAAAAAATGGACCACATTTGGCAACAATGTATAAATAATTTAGTATCAGTATGTAATAGCTGAAACTATTGAATGCCAACAAATTTGACACAAGTTGAATCCAACTGAAGATCAAGCGGCATATCCAAAGTCCCCACAATCAAAATACACACAAGATAACTTGTTGGTTCAGAACAGACTGCCACTCTATTGGTGAACATATTGACTTGATAAATGGGACAGTCAGTGATTGTTATGACATTTTAAAAAATTGGTAAGTTTATAGACCACTTTAAAATCTTTATTTTTTCTATCAGCAGTTATATATGAGTTCAGTATTACTATTACACAAGTTCGGCAATTATTATGACATTTTACAGAAAATTATAGGATTCTAGATATCTTTAAGATTGTGCCACTATCTTTAATTTCAAAAATCAAACCCATATATGAGTTATTAGCGTAAGTTAAACTAGCCAATTGTTACGACAGTTTTCCATAAAATGATAAGATCTAGACAGCTTTAACGCCTGGCATTCTCCCTTCAGCATTTTAAAAGAGTAACAGACTATTCCCATAAGAGAGCAAAGACGGAAAGGACATCTTAATACAGTGAGTGCAAGAGAATGAGTCAATTTGCTTCTCTAATTGGAATTGATGACACATATTTGGAAACTCATTTCCATTAAAATTTTAGACACAAATTAATGAATACTTAGAAATTTTCATGAACTCTTATGAATTAAGTATGCATGAATTTTCTGAGAAATTCCCAAGAATTAAGTATGTACAGAACTCAGAGAAACTCTGATGAATTAGTTATGCATGAGAAAGCATCAAGCATACTTTCACGGATTTAAAAATAAAAAACTAAAATTGACATAACCTGAAATTTGCACCGGTCACTATCTATGAACAACACGCACCTCCCAAGTTTGCTGGAGTTGCAGCGTATTTCAGGCAGATAGCCTTAAGTTGCGGACAATGGTGTTGCTCAGCTAGAGCAAGCGTTGTTGCCACTGTGTCAGCATTGAGTTCCTCGCACAATTTTGATTCACATAACAATTTCAATCGATCTAGATTATAAAGGTCTGCTGCAGCTAACAGATGCTGTACCATGTTGGTCGATGTGCACATAGATGTTGAGCCAGTAATTTCATATACGCCAGGAAGTTTGTCGGTGTAAATGAACAGAAGCATTGCCTAGAATAACAGATAAGAGACCCATTTAATATGCTTGCTCTTGACATAATGATAAATTGTGCAGATAATTACTTAATAGTTCAAATTAGTAAAACATCACTATTAATGAAACCTTGTAACGATACAGCTGGAAAGCCAACTTATATAGACTATGCATGTTTCTGAAGCAACAGAGCAACAAGAAAAGACTAGAAACAGGCAAAACTTATGCAACCAACATAACATTCCTCGTTCATAAAAGCAAAATTCTCAAGAAGTTAGGGTGCATTTGGTTCGAATAATCTTTTATAACAAAAAATGAAATATTACTGTAAAAATATATTATTTAGAAGATTGTTTTTTTTTGGGGGGGGGGGGGGGGGGGTGGGGGTTGTAAGTAAAATAAATCTTTTAAAATTGATAAAAAGGATCTAACTATTGGGTAATAAAATATTTCGGAAGCCACTCTAATTTTACAAAACTAAAATATTTTTAAGATTGTTTAAAAGATTACTGAATATAAATTATTACAATATTTTGTAAAATTGATATAAATAAATAATTATTGCGTTTAATTAACAATAATAAAATAATACTAAAATATTTTTTTTACTTAAATATGTTTGAAAGATTACTAAATATAAATTATTGTGTTTGCTCGAATATTTGTTTTGTGTGTTTTCTAAAGTATTTTACATCTTAATAATATATTAGGCTGTTTTAGTTGTCAAATTATGAAATTAATTAATTAAATTATTTTTTTTTCCAAGTTGTTATCTTATTGCCAATGTAATTTCATCTAAAATATTTTTTCATATTACTTGTTATTTTAATTGAAAATAAAATTATTTTTTGTTTTAAAAATTTAATAAATAAAGATAAAATTGTAACAAAATTAAAATTATATTGATAATTTTTTAATGTCTAAGATGAATGAAATAATCAAATTTTCTCTTATATTGTCACATTACCTATGGTAATCTTTTATTATTTGACAAACCAAACAAGGTAATGTCAAAAATAAAAGATTGATTATCATAAATGCCCCCTTAAGGGATAATATTTATGACTTACCACAAAAACAAAGAGTTAGAAAATAAAATAATAAAACATGTTCTAAGAAACAAAGTCAAAAACATTGAAATTGTTCCTTTCACTTTAAGTATGATGATTTTTAAATATATTTTTTTCATGTTTAAAAAGATACTAAATATTTCAAACTTCAGAATTGATATAACTCAATCTTAATCATTCTTCAAAATTCTGTTCATTCCATTCGCAATTTCCATTCACAGGCAACATATTTTTCCTTCGAGTTTTGCTTTCTTTAGCCTTCATTAAGAACCCTACAGTACTAAGATCAGATATAAGGTAAAGGAGGAACAGTCACTCAGCCTGAGGTTCTCAGTAGTCTTCAATTTTTTTGTTCATATTCAACAAGACATTGGATCATTAATTGAAGACAAGGATTCTAGTTAGTAAAAGAGATGAAGGTATTGTACAATGAGTAATTAGACCATACTATAAGAAGAAACTCTTCTATACTCAAGACACCCTAGGAAACAAAGATTTCATTGGCTGCAAAAACATGCTTGTTTTTCTCATTTTGTATTTTTCTGATGTAGAGACGGAACTATGAAAGAACTATATAGAACATTACCTTGAAAATTGAGGGGTCAAAATCCTTCACAGTGATTTTATCCAAGTTGCGATCCCCCACAAGACCATAAAATTGAGCTCTAAAAACAGGAGAGCGAGCAGCAAGTATCAACTTATGAGCTTTAAATGTTTCATCCCCAACCTGAAAAGTTATGTTGCAACCAATTTCAGATTCTAGCAAATCCTTAAGCCCCTGACCCATGTCTGATGGTGGTACAGGTATGGAATACTGTTTTGGTCCCTCAAGGCGATTTCTAACAACTCCAACCGCGCAGTTCATGATAAGGCAATCATCCTTTATATAATCAGAAGTCTCTAAAACTGTTCTTCTAAAGAAACGCTTGTAACCCCTGAAACAAATTCAAGAAAGTTAAATAATGATAATAATCAAAGTACAACTTTGTAACTAAATATAACATCTACACAGACATTCTATAAGGAAGCAGAAATTTTGAACTTAATAAGAAAGAATCAAACAACATATAGTCAATAAGCTTTCTCAACCAACACAAAATTGCAATTAACAAAATGGGGCCATTGAAGCAACCAAAATTTAATAAACTATACCCTATTAAAGGTTACACCACACAGGACCAAAAAAATGCACCACGCAAATCAAATTGCCTCTGGTATAATAACAATTATTTGATTGAATATTTCATCACATTTGCTACTGAAAGCTTATAAATTCTAATCTCACAAACAGTCAAACCCAAGTCTCCAAATCACCTTTTCTAACCATGGTCGAGAATGTCAATGTACACAAATTAATTCATATAAACCAAGTCTCAGTCCCAAACTATGGTTAAGCCACAGGACTCTTCTTTTCCTCCACTTTGTTCCCTAACCAAGACTACATTATCTGTAAGCCGTTTATAACCTAATACTTTTACAGCAATTATACTTCCACCCACCATGTAGTTTTAAGAAAAAAAAGCCAAATACAAATGCAAAAAAAGTTGTAATAAGTAATCACATAAACACTAGAACCACAATATGAATCACTAAAACTCTCCAAGCAAATACACTCGTCATAACGAAGCCCCATTTCTAGTCACAAACCAACATAGTAACATAGAAAAAGAAAATAAATAAATAAATACATATTAAAAGAGCGGTCACAATAATCATATAAACAAATAAACCCAGTTCACCAAATTATCCAAACTTAATCCCATTTCTAATTACGAACAATCATTGGAAACATAAGAAAAGTAAAACATAAAATTTAAATAAACAACTAAACCCACTTCACCAAATTATCTAAACAACAAATTCACAAAAATCAATTAGAAAATAAAAATTACCACATGCTGCCCCGATACTTCAATGTATAAGGTCCGCCTTCCAACGCCCGATCAAAGTGACTATGAACTTTATGCTTCCCTTTCCCACTTTGGTCAATCAAAGTCAACTCAAACAACGCCCTCACGTCTGTACCTTCACTCGCCAACGCAATGAAAACCGACACATACGCCGCATTATCTTCAGGATTTTTACCATCAGGGTAAAAATAAATCGCCCAATCGTAACCGCCCACCGTAAACACGTCGCTCGATATACACTTTCCGGCGCCCATTCCCTTCGCCAACGAGTAACCTTTAATCGTAAACTGGTGGGAGCCGTTCACCGTCTCGTTGATTGACTTTGACGTCGATTCTTTCTCCAAATTATCCATGATTTCATCAAATTTCACCGTCTCCGTAATTGGTAAATTTGAAATTCAAGAAATCAGCACCATAAATTCTTGATTCTGCAACAACTTGTAAAAAAGAACAAAAAAACCTAATTCTGATAGAATTTAGGAACCGCACCTTAGCGTTAGGGTAATTTCGCTCGTAAAATGAGAATCGAAGATACAGTGGTGATGGAGCTGCGATTTTAACAGTGTTGACAGAATCTCCAATGGAGAGAGGTCATGAAGAGCATTAGATTTTGTGGGAAGTGAGCTGTTCTGCCTTTGTTATAATATAATAATAAATTTAAAGTAAAAAAATTAATTTTGGGCTTTTTTGGAAGGAAAATTAATTAAAATAATTTAATTTTTGGAAAATTAATTAATTTAAACAATTTTTTAATTATATTATACAACTTTAACCTACTTTTTATGTTTATACAAATGTAATCAAGATCTAACTTTATACCTATTTTACCCTCATCTTGAATCTTAAAAATAATAACATAAATGTTTATTGTATAAACAGTATCCATGAATAGTATCTATGAACACGGTCTATAAATAATATCCATGAGCAATACCCCTAAACAATGTCTATGAATAGTATTACGACCATCCTTCTATCCTAAATAGTATCTATGAATAACATCTCCTATAAACAGTATTTATGAATAATTTTGTAAACAGTATCCATGAATAACATCTCTTATAACAGTATTTATGAACAATTTTGTAAACAGTATTTATGAATAGTATCATATCTATGTCTACACTTAAAAATACTTATAAATATCATCCATTAGAAGTATAGTATTTGGTAATAGTATCGTGCCTACTTGCCTATCCCACTCCTACACACTTAGTATTTTTTCTTTTAATAGAAAATCAAAATATTATATTTCAATATCAAATCGAAGTATTACATTTTTAATATATAAAAACTGGACATTCTTTCATTTTAATGTAAATAAATAATTCTTATACCTAAATTAATTACAAAACAATAAAAAAAACCACAATTTACATATTAACAAAGTATAATTCATTACTTCACAAAGAAATCTTGTAATTTCAATTTTAAGTCTTCAAACAAAATATCAAAAAATATAATGAAATGTTATTTATTTAGACTAAAATAATTTTGATAAAGGTTTTCATAGATTTTGAATTGATTTTTGAATGAAAACAAGTTTGAGAAGCTAAGATTTTAAAGTTTCGGATCAGGGTAAAACGAATATCAAATTGGGATCTTAGTTATATTCATATAATACATAAAAATATATATATATTAAAATTGTATAATATGATTAATAAATGGTTAAATTAGTTAATATCCCCTAATTGTAAGTTGTTTAAAGATATTAATCAACAATATTCATTTTAAGAATCCTAATTATTTAAACACTTTTTTACCCACAATTAAAAAAAATAAATTCGGCTTCAATTAACATAAATAAATTTTTAAAAGTTTTGAGGTTTACAGAAATATATAAAAGCATAAGGGACGTTTTAATATTTTATAAATATATATCATCACGTGGAATTTTCATTGTGATGATATAAATTTGTAAAACAACAAAAGACCTTAGATTTTTAGATATTCACTAAAATTCCTCAAAAGTTTCAAAATTATATTTTAACCCATTCAGCTCACGAACCTCACTTTCCATGTTTTTTGTACTTACTCCACCTATCCTGCTAGAATACTTGATATAAGACACATTAGAAACTCGTACGACTTGATATAAGACCTTAAAGAACACACTTGATAACTCATACAACTTCTACTTCAATTTTAAATCATATATTAAAAAGTATATTTATAATTTATATTAATAATAACAATAATTGAAATACAACTGAAAAATATAAGTTTAGGACAAAAAATAAATGATAGAATCGATTAATCTTATCTACCATCACTCCTACATTAAAAAATCTTAAAGTTTTAGGTAAATTATTAAAACACATTAAAAATATAATGAAATGTTTACTTGGGGTAAGATGGACTTTTTGTTGAAATTTTTTATTTTTACTGAATTTAAGATAAAGCTGTGGAGAACAAAGTCTTTTGGTTGCGACTTGTAAGGTTATTGATGAGGGTAAAATGGGTATCAGGTTGGGCTTTTGATTATATCCGTATAATCATTAGAACGTCGGCAATTTCGTTTATACCACTTATAATTTGATTTTTAATTAATTTTTCTAATTTAAATATTCATATCTAGTCCTAACCTGTTGCGGGGCTTAGTCTAAGTAAATGTCGGTTCAATCGATACTAACTAATTGAACCTTAAACCGTACTATGTTAACATCAAAAATAAAATTTTAAACAGATACTATTATATATATATATTTTTTAAATAAATAAATAATATATTATTATATAATTAGATATTATATTATTTTTAATTTAAAATTATTTAATAATATAATAATATATTATTTATATATTTAAATTTTATACTAAAAATATATACATAAAATTCTATCGCTATACATTTTTATACCAGAAAAGTGAAATCTTTAATGGGGAAGTAATTGTTACATTGATTTTATATCAACCTCAATCGGAAGTCTCAGTCTCAACCTTTTTTCTCCTCTCTTCTCCGTATTACAGTTGCTTAGGTCTATGATACATGGATGCATTTAATCTTCACCGCAACAAATTGACAAAATTTATGATCAATGCATGACTATGTTAAGTGAAGTGTAGAAAAAGCCAATGCAAGTATGAACATCAGTTTGTAGAAGGCGATGTATCTTACTTGATCGACGACGAGGGAAGTGTAAAGAGAAACTGGGTTGTCGGCAGTTTCTGGCGTGTCTGCACGAATGGGTTTGCTCGCTTCTCTTCATATTGTTTACACAGAGTTGTACTGCCGATCTTGATGTCTCGGTCTCAACTTCAATCGAAATCATTGAAGGTGTTGGGACTGTCGAATCAACTCAGCTTTGCAGTTCGCACTTCACAGTCACACACAGTTCACCAATGGCAAATCCCACAAATGGATTTAGGGATTTCAATAGTTCAATGTCATAGTTTTTAATCGAAGATTCGAAATCACAGAAGATTTATGTGTCAATGGCGAGTGTTAGCGGCTTTCAAGTTTAGGGATTTTATTATTTTAGGATTTATAAGATTACACACTAAACATAATTTTCATGGGTGACTTCACGGTGTTATTAAAATTTTGTACACCGATTTTGTCTTTCACGCGCTACGACAGGTTTCTCTTTTAAAGTTTCGGCCCTTTAGGATAAAAACACTTAAAAAAAAATTAGACTTGGTAATTGATATTTGAAGTTTTAATATTAATGTGATAAATTAAATTACTTATATACTCATCTGTTAATATTTAAATGACAAAAATGCCCTTTTACCCACGCAACAACAACTACTCTCAACTTTCCCATTATAATACCCCCTTTTCGAAGTTCTGTTCTCCACAGTAAGAACCATCACTGACTTATAACTGAACCATCAATAGAGTTATGTCCATTCATGAATATATATTAGGCTAATGTTAAGGCTGGAGCAAACCAAGAGACAACTCATTAATGAAATTACAGGATTGTCAATGGAGCATTATATTAGCTAAAGCTTTGCATGTATTCTTCCTGAATTCAGGTAAATAAGAATTGAATTACATATTCATCAATTTAAAAATGAAATGCAATGTTGTGTTTTACAGGTAAATTATATGGAAGGCTTTCATTCCATCAATAATGATTTGAATCCTACTTGGGGCTTATCGTATGTACAGTGGTAGATAATCACACAAATGAAACAAATCTCTATGAGGCAATAAAATTTCAATGAGAATTTGCACTCCATTCATCTATGTGAATTTCAAGAAGGGACATTGGCCCATGTTGTCAACCGCTTCTCAAATGACAAACACAGCATGGATTTGAACTCCTCTTGTTTAACCACGCAGAAGGCGTTTATCACCTGTCAACACCCTATAACTTGCATGAGGGCCCTCGGACGTCTCTCGCATAGTCACATGCCATCCCATAGCTTTTGCAATCTCTTCAAGTTCATCCATGACATCAATAGAGTCACGAATATATACATGTCCACCAGGTCTAAGCATTCGGTCCATCTCAAGCATGATGGTAGACATATTACATCTGTTTCATGGAGATAACACAGATAAGAAAAATAACCTTCTCATGAAACCCAGTCTAAAATTTCCTTACTACACTGAAAGATTTGCCGAAGATTTGGTATTTTTAGCAGTATAATTCTAGATATTTCAAAATTACCAAAGAGTTTAATTTGTTAAGATAAACTCATTATCTTGTATTGCTTGCATAACTTTGAATATTTCAGCTAATTCCTTTCATCCAATAATGCCCAAACCCCCCAATGGGTTCAAATGCTTACAGGTCAATCTCCTCCATAGAACAAACAACAATATAAAGGGAACATTAGGAGCGCATATAGCAGAGACTAAAGGATATTTCTACCATATAAACATTGGGAGAGCAAGAAAAAGAAGTACCCACCTTTTTCTTTCAACAGAGAAGAGTCCAGATGCATGCAGTAAGTCGTAGGTTCTTGGATATGTATCAAATGGTTCACACCTGAAAAGGATTGTAAAATTTGTATATGAAATCAAAACTATTTCCGAAGATTTCAATGCAACAATATTAGTGTATGTGATTAACAATTAAAAAAACAGATAACAGCACACAAAATTATCAAAGCACAGGTAAAGTTTCATTAAAGAAAAATAATGTAAAAAGTGACAGCAATTAAATTGGTTTAGGCTATACAAGAAATGGCAATATATTGTTTAATGATCTTCAATATATAGTCCAATCAATTAGTTTATTTGTTTAGCAGGAACAGTACCAATCATGCATAACTCCTAGTAGTCCTCGGTCATATATAACAGGTAAGGTGTTGAAACCGCTAACTGGAACCACATTCATAACCCAGCAATCAAATTTTTGCTCAATTAAAGCTGCTGCAAATCTGCCAAACCAGACAAATTAAAATGAGAACTTGGAAGAAATATTAATCTACAGCAGTACATGATGAGATAAATATTATACCCTCCAAAGCCAGCTCTCATATCCATTACATTTCTAAATTTCATCTTCTTCCAGTGTAAACCAGAGACATAGCTTGCTATTATTTCATTCCAATACTTTGATTCTGCCCTGAAGAGCTCTTTTCTAGCAATGTACGCATCAAGCTGTATGCTTTGGAGCCTATCTGGTGGAGTTTGCAATCGATCAGGCCATGAAGGAAGATTTGCTCCATATCCATTTTCTGGAAGTCGTGTGATGCATGCCTTCAGATCAACATACCTAATAATCATGCAACAAACTCTTCACTGATAACAAACTTAAGAGCTTCTCAACAACATGAGCTGAGAGACTGTGAATGCACAAAAAGTTCTGCAAGACAATGCTTGAAGATAAAAGCACAGAAAGGCCAGACTACCATTCAGTAAAATTTCCTAAATAGAAGACAACTTGAAAATTCCATAAAACAATGCTGCAGTTCTTCCAAACAGTTAATTTGCAAGTATCGTTTATACTTATCACGTATACAACTAAGTTACAATTGATTCTTTAAGATATAATTTCTTTTTCTCTCTCTTCATCCATTTATTTCCTTTTGTTGTTTCAAGCTTGCTGCTCTAAAATTTAGTATACCCCAGTTCAAGTATTTGCAAATTACACACCAAACACATCAATTTTTCAGTTTGAAAATGAAAGGTAACAGAAATGATGTTCACTTTGGCCTCTAGTATATTTTATACCCACATAGCAAAATATACTAGAGTCCAGAAGTGAACATAGCAAAATCATCACTAAACAATGATGATAAGGAAAAAAGAAAAATGGTAGAACTGAATATATACCAGACATTGTCTGGATTGTCATCTGGGTCACACAGTGGGGGTGTGGTTCCTGCCTCACGGCTTAGATAACAGCTGTTGTTGGAGGGCTTCTGCCATATTGCAACATATCCCTCCTTCTTCACAAGCTCCCAGCAAAGACGGGTTGTAAAATTAAGCATCTCTGAATTAATCAAACAGAAACAGTCAAAGTAAACTATAGTGTCATATTTGTTTACTACAGTTTCAGACAGCTCATAATAAATATTCATAGAGTGAACAGATTATATGACCAAGTCCACTAGCATAGAAGTTAGCACAGTTGTTGAGTCCAGTAAAATTGATGGCAGGAATAGATAATTGATAATAGCATATCCTTAGCATCCTTCCCAATATTGTTCTTTCGGAGATGGTCAAGGATAAGTAGTACTGTTCATGCAAGTCTGAAAAACTTAGTAAGCAATCCAATACAATTAGAAAATTTAACTCCAGCAACATCTGTTTAAATAGTAAACAACTAGAATTTTAAGTGTTCATACCTTTCCAGTGTTCCTCTTGAGATTCTTCATGTTTATACACTGGTTGTGCAGCCCAAGCAAAGTATCCTCCTGACCTAAGCATCCTATCAGCCTCAAGCAGCAAAATCCCATCTTCATCACAATTTAGGTGAAAAGAAAAAGCAGAATCAGACAACATCCCTGAGTATCAGATAACTCAGCAAAGAACAAATGTGTGTCTGTACAATTATCTTTTGGCTAGAACAACATGTACAATGTCAAAATTGGTTTCAATATTTTTTTTTTATTTGGTTGCAACTCATGAAGAGTTACAGTGTTAAAATGTTATCATGAATCTACTCAGAGAAGCCCAAATTTTGGGCATTGCCACTGCATTTCTGAACTGGGCCTTTTCTACTAGTTAGTAGGAAATACATTACATCTAGGGATGCAACATCCTGATAAATAAATAAGAAAAACTACATTTGGAACCCGAATTTCAGCCATGATTGTAGCTATGCGCCTAGCCAAAAGTACTGACCTTGTGCCAGAAAATTTTAAAATTCAGAATCTCATAGTAGTTGACACAATCATAGGGTTATGATTACAAAATGAAAAGTAGGCAACCCACAATGCCACCAGTATATAATCTAAGGGCAGATGTACATTAAAACAATAAAAAAGGCATGGGACAGTGAAGCATACCATCACGAGTCCAATTTATTCTGCATCTTGAACAATGTATCAAGTCAAAAGCTTGACTTGGATACAATAACCGGCGAGTTGCAAATGCTGCTACCATTGCCGGAACGCCACGCTCAAGAGCAAATTGAATCTGATTCTCATGAACATCTTTTGGAGCTACAGACATGGTTAAGACATTTCGTGACAACAAATAGGCACCGAAACTTGCCACACCACATCCAACATCCATCACAACTCTGGTTTGATTACCCCATGTAATATTAGGCACCATCTACACATTCAGATGAGAATTTGTGCATCAGAATGAAAGATACACTAAATACTTGTTTCTCTCCATACAAATGTTCGGCACAGAATTTAATAACCTGAGAGAACTGATTCAAGTATTGATCTGCCCCATGTATAAACTGTGTACCACCTCCTGGAAACGTGAACTTATCCTTTTTTCTTGAAATCCAGTTTTGTCCTCCTTTATCTTCAACCAGTTTTGTATGAGGAACATTGTTGTACCATACCTGCAATGAAGTGTGAGATTGCCGATGAAGCACAAAGCTTTAAGGCTTAAAACATGTTTACCCTTACCATCTCACCATTCCACAAAGAATGGATGAATTGGACCAAAGGAAGTAGCGATCAATTAAGTCAATTATGTGTGACAAATATAATTCCAACAGCAAGTAATGCAGTGATCCAGTGATTTACACATTAGTTAATTTAAAAAAAAATCAATACATTGACTTTATTTATTGCTATATTTAATAGAGAGTCGCCAATTGATTCAATAGATTAGTTAAACTGCTAATCAGTAGGACTAAGTTGGCCATTCCTTCACCCAAATCCCGTCTGTTTGTCCCACCCAGTCTCATTATAATCGGATTAAAGTTCCAACTAAAGAAACAAAGATCAATCGAAACCAGAATTTCAGTTTATCCTATATAATAATAGTGCAACAAACTAATAAATACTCAAGATTTTCCACTTATCAATACTCATTTAATCAATTAATGATCCAACTCATCACCTAATTAGTATAAGTTAAACTCTACTAAATCATATAACCTAAAAAGAAATCCGCAATACCTCATCTCGACTTCTGGGCCACGGAATTGGCTGCTTGTAGCCTTTTGGAGCCGGAACCAAGCAATTCAATCCGGTACCCTTTTCAGGACAATGTCGCTCGAATTTCTCCCCTTTATCCGTGGACTTCAACCGTTTAATTATCTCCCAGTTATCCAGACACGGTATAATCTCCGTCACATTCCGGGAACACATGGAAAACCTCTTAATCTGAACTCTACCGCCACCGCTATCCGTTTCCTCCGTCCCGTTATTGTTGCCCCAGTCGGTTTCCACCAAATCCGGATCGTACTCCCCGACTTCAAACTCGTCTGACATAGTTCCGTCCTCGGTTATGATACCGAACTTCTTGATCGAATCGGACAGTGGAGATGAAGATGGTGGCGGAATTGAAGATGTTGGCGGAGACAGAACGGCATCGAATTGAGATTGTGTTTCATTGTCCGTAATGAGGGAGGAGATATCGTAGGATATATAGGAGTTAGGGGAGATTGAAACAGAGGCTTTTTGAGAGGAGCGAGAGGTGGAGAAGAAGACAAGTTGCTGGTAGCCATCGGACCAGTGTTTGCCGAGGTAGAAAGAAACGAAGGAGATGAAAATGAAGGCGAAGAGCTTCAGTAGATTTGGATTACATGGTGGCTTCATTGCTCGTTTGCGTAGATCTTGATGTTGAAGTAGGCGTTTTCACAGTGCCATCATAAAGGATGGAATTTGGAAATTGCCGTTATGATCATTCATGGATATCCTACGGTACACAATGGTTAGGAAAGGCAAGAGAAAAGATACATAATACAACGTGTTAATACCACGAATGATCGTATATTATAATATGATACATACGATCCATAGGTAGATGTGACAGTTCTAAAGTCCGTAAAGTTGTAGGCATCATAAGTATATTGGGTGTACCAAAGTCTTACAAAAAGGTCTAATCCAACGGTAAGTAACCATTGCATATCAATTGAGCCAACTTGACTCAAGTTGGTTCGATCAAAGTCCACATGAGTTACTATGACTCCAGAATTTAACTCTAGTTAATTATGATTTAAAAATATATTAAACTCAAACTCAAATTAATTGGAATCGCACCAAATCAATTTTATTTTTTTTTTTGTAAATTTATGTTTTTTCAAAAAATAGACATAAACATCATTTAATAAAAAATATTACAAATATTTTTAAAATTTCTTTTACACATTTTTATTATATAATTTTTTATAAAAATAATATATCAATTCATACCAGGTTATGATAGAATTGTCAATATGTTAGAGAATCTAAATGAAAATATCGCTCAGGATGACGCTCTTTTAGACGGCGGTGATACGTATATTATATTTTATTAATTCAATATATTTTAAGATATATAATATTTTTTATTTGTATCACATTTTAACATAAAATACATATTATATATCATAAGATATTAGTAACAATGTTTGTGATACTAAACTTAACTTCCCCTTAATTTACTGCATTCAAGATCAATCAAGATTCTAGACGACTCTCACTAAGCCACCCCAAAGGGCTCGAGAACACATATACTGCAATTGTCATTTAAAAGTTTTTGCACGTACATTCCCCTTTAAATCAAAATTAACTAGGCACAATCTCCGGCATGCCTTTCTATTTACCAGGAGGTTTTGGCCTCCACTTCTGCTGTGCTTGACTCTGATACTGCCGCACGGGTTGGGCTTGATATTGTTGCACAGTTTGGCCTCGATAATGTTGAACATGTGGATATCTTTGCACAGGTTGACCATGTAACTCTGTGACATTTCGTTGCACTGGTTGAGTAGGAAATTGTTGCACAGTTTGGCCTCGATAATGTTGAACATGTGGATATCTTTGCACAGGTTGACCATGTAACTCTGTAACATTTCGTTGCACTGGTTGAGTAGGAAATTGTTGCACCACCGGTCTGCTGGGATGTTTTTCCAGCCTCTTGTTCTGGGTTTGATGTTGCACTGTTGATGGTGAGTGCACAGACCTGTGAACTTGCTTTTGAGATCTTGGATATCCAGCATTCTTGCTCGGGTAATTGCCTCTTGGAATGATTTGTGATGTTTGCGGCCTGGTTAGTATGGCGAGCAGCGAATTCTGATTATAAGTAGCAGAGTTAAGCTTCAAGTGGGTTGTCTCAAAGGCTTGGGATATCCTCGGCAATTGCTTGGCACTAACAGCACGTGCACAGTTTGCAGGCCTCTCGAAAGGATCCTCAATCTATTCAGTCATCAGCAGTGGCAAAAAATTAAATCGTGTTGGAGTTGAATATAGGGGAATGAACATAAGCAGTATACTTGAAGAAAGGAGGGAGAGAGAGTTACAAATAAAGCGTGATTGTTGGGCAACCATCTTGTATTATTTTCTATTAGTTCCCATTTTCCGGTAAAAGGGCAAATTCCAAGCTTTGAGGCCTTTATACTTATATCACAAAACTGGAAAAAAGTGTACAAAAAGCTTGATGTGAATACACTAATTCTCAAACTAAATAAACTTAGAAGAGATGGTATGAAATTATACTATGGAATTTCATTTTGTGCGCATGAATTGGAAATGAATTACCTTTGCAATGAAAGAGTGGAAAAGCTCGGACAAAGAACTCCGATTAATTTTTCTTGATTTGTCAGATCCAAACCTGGCAATGTTTGTAGCACACGTCTCCCAAATATTTCTCTCTACAGTGGCCCGCACACCTGCATTGGGCACATTGGAAGAAAGTGTCAATCAGAAATGTATCTCCAATATCTCGCTACACTTGTAATTTATATTCACCTTCCTTCTCTTCTCCTATTTATCCCTCAACACAAAGACTCATTTGGTATTTCACAAGGTAATGCTAATAGTCCAAAACCGAGTTTAAAACTTCAACTAGCTTTACCAACATCAAGCATGCATTTAACAGCATTAAAATTTAAAAAAAAAAAAAGTAGCCTGATCTGTACAATAGCTTATATTTATTGAGGGTTTTTTTTCTTTTTGTTTGATTTGTTTAGTTGGAGGAATCATCTCTGATTACAACATCCAATTTCATTGCCTTCTCAAGAATATATATGTGATATAAACCTTCATTTATTTCTCCATCCTTCCGTGGTTCAAACTCAAGAAAAGGCAAGATAGGAAGATGCAGGCAGCATTGATTTTGTAGATTATCTCCAGTTCCCTAAACCTGAATAAACTTCCTAGGCTTTACTATCACAACAGCGGAACAGGAAAAGAGATTTCTGGACACTTTTAGCTCACATTTTGAACAACTCATAAAGATAGAAAATACCTTGAAGTTCATCAACAAGATTGTGTGAATATATATCTCTTAGCGGAGGAAAAATTGCAGGTACACATGTCTGCGAGAGTACATAAATAAAAATTAAACATAACTTTTGACCATTTCATGATGCCTCCTAGCAAACAAAATCCATGTCATCTATGTAGATGTAATGCATAGAGCAGATAAAGCAGACACATCTCATAATGGAAACAATTCTTCCAATTGGCAGAAGAAACAATGTCAGCAAGCATCACCTGGAAATGGAAGACCACAAGCAAGCAGAGAGAGTATGAGTTCAATGTCCCGCTTTTAGGATTATTGATATTATAAACTTTGGCCCATTCCTTGACCTGCACAAGCAAACAACGCATAAGATAGTTGGACCTACCTAAAAAGCAGCTGCTGCTTTGCCAGAAGAACGCACCAATAAAACCATGTCACGGAAGCGTCCATCTATCTCATTGATCCAACAAAAGAATTTAGACTTCATTTGACCAGCCATGTTATCTATTGAAATATCACAAGAGATGTTCCGGTGGTGGCTCTCAAGTTTCAAAATGGGAACTCTTGCGTTGGGGATTAATTGCAACCTGCGAAATTCATCTGCAGATCATGTTGATACAAAATAAATATTGTAAGTATCTGATCAAATCATAACATGTCACCATGAAACTACTCTTTTCCCCTTATGGACGGAACACAAAGTTAGTATGACACTTCTTGCTGCAGATGCTATCTTCCCTTCTTATTTAACAAATCTTCTTCCCCAGATCAGAATCAGTAGAGTACAGTACTTATTCCTGAGTTGGGGTTCATAAAACTTAAATAATTAATTACAGCAATATTGAACTGCTCCTTTCCGCACATGATTAGACAGATGCTTTCATTATTTTGAGAGCTCATACAATACCCTACCATGAGCTGTCTTTATGTGAACAGAAGGTAATTTAGGCAATAAGAATCATAAGCCAAGAAAGTACTAGAAGAAAATAATCCAGGTTTACTTTATTTTGAAAAATTAAAGAGAGAAAGAGAGCTTTTCAAATAATTAAATATAGCAATATTGAAAGGACAAAAAATACCCATGATAAGTGGTAAAAGCTGCATGGTTCTTCTTGAGAGTTTATGCTTAAGATAAATGTGCATGTGAGACAAGACAAAACATAAAGATAGGAAATTAAACCAAAGAACCTCTTTGTATCAAAGCTCTCTGTAAATCCCGAAGCAAATTTTGTTTCCGCTTCTTTCCCGCAGATGAAATATGTGAACCATAAGGCAAGTCAATAGAAATATCCAGGTCTCCCCTACGTGTGAAGAGATTTGACAGAAATGATCCAAATGGCTCCACAGTTGCACCTGTTTGCAACAACTAAGCATGAATTTTTCAACATATAATTTATAAAATAAATCAACGGAGAGTATAACAAGCTAAGCCATTGAGGAATTTACAGAGTTTCCCATACGAAACATTCAAAACAAGGGTCCGTTCATAAGAGTGTTTTAACTATATACAACTTGGCATATTGAGGTTTTAAAAAGGAAGTAGCATTAGATGTTGCTCAATATTTTTATATAAATAAATAAGCATCAGTAACTACATAATCTTCAAAATCAGGTAAACATTAACACTTGATATAAAAGAGGAAACAGCAGACCAATCAAATGCAGAAGAAATTACCTCTCAAACTTTCCACAGATTCAACAACCTGTTTTAATTCAAAAATGATTGTCAATCGTGCATTCCAATCCTCCGGCAACGGACTGATCATATTAATTACTTGTTGGAGAGTGGGTTCCAATACACTATACAAATTCATCTTCGTTTATAGTATGCTGCGTAAGATGCAGTAAAACAGCATGTCAAATATAAATCATAAAAAGTAGCCTCAAGTGCTGATAAAAGATAATACAATATAAATGCCACAAGTCCAACCTACATGTGCAAATATTTCAATTCATAAAGTGACAGCCAAAGCATCGCTAAAATTTCATGAAACCAAAGGCTCAAAGACCCAACAACTCCTCACGGAAATTTGAGAATTCTTCACATAATAAGGAGAATATACTCTCATTCATATCATCTTGGCACGGTGGTAAAAAAAAATCACTCTAACATACACTACGGTTAAAAATAAAATTTAGGTTTTTTTTTTTTTTTTGTAAACCAAAATAATAATACAATTCCACGGGAAACACTGTCGTGCATATTGTTAATCTAACATACAATACAATTGTAGCTCATAATATCAAAAGATAAAGACATTAAACTTATTTTCAAGTCACTGTGAAGAACAATCCCATTCATCAAATTTCCCAAACAAAAACCTCAAAACCATCCACTCAAAAACAAAACCAGTAAGTTAAACTTATCCTGACACATGAAAACCACATAATCCCACCCTCAAATCAAGAAAAAACCATCAAAACCCAAAATTTAGAGCGACCCAGATCTCAAATAACAACCAGAAATAAGCCCACAAAACATGGCACAAAAAAAAAAAAAGACCTCTAATCAAACAACGAATACATAATCAAAAGAATGCGTACAAAATCATAAATCCTTATTCGCCCTCTTATGCAGGAGCATCAAACGAAGTGTACAATCAACCAAGGGGTCAACTGAAGACTGAGAGAGTCAGAAGTCACATTGCCCACCATCCATGATTGGTGCAGAAAAGAAAAAGAGGAAAACTTAAATAAAGAATTGGCCCTGTTGGGTGGGAAAAAACAGAGGTGGGCTTTGCTTAGCGGGAAGGGTCTTGCTTTATTTTTTAATTATAGCTATTTAATTATTTTATTGTATAATTTATTTATTTGGATATTAGTAATTAATTATGGTGAGCAGGCCTGGAAGCTGATTTGGGTTCAATTCAGATTGATTTGAATTCATTTGAGTCAAATCTGAATCAAAAAATTTTTATTTAATTTTAATTTGATAAATTCAAACTAAACTTAAATCAAACTATTTTTTATTTAAATTAAAAAATATTTAAATTTAGTTTAATCTGTATCCACCCCTCATTAGAAGTCGGAATAATAAGGTCAAAATATTTAGAGTCATTATTTTGAGGCTACTAAATTAATTATTAATATGTTTTGTTTTTATTTTTTATTTTCATTAATTTACACCCTAGAGGACAAAAGAAGTTGATTAAGCTTTGTGATTAACAAAATAAAACATAGTTTATATCAAGTAACTTGTCTTTAAGGATAAAAGATTGGATGGGTCTTAAATTAAAACAATTTCCATAATTGTTCCTTGTATTTAAAAAAATTTTAAATGAGACAAAAAAATTATTGATAAATTATGAATAACATTATAATATTTATTATGATTGATAGTAAGATAGTACCAAATAAAAATTAATGTAAATGACTTAAAACTAGAATGAATAGGCCAAATATTATTAGGTAAATAAAGTCAGTCACTTTCTCTTTATTTATATTATTGTCCTTTCTCTTTTCTTTCTTTTCTTCTTTCTACTTTCAACTTTTGAGAAAACCTAATTTTGTGGTGAAATTTATGAATCATGAAACATGTTTCTTACTTTGTGAACAAAACAAAATATTGGTCATCTTAGGAGGGCCCTAACTTTGATGAGACAATGAGTTCTCAACTTTAAATGTAAAAAGTTAATTTATTTTTTACTCGCATGTGAAATTTATATTTTGATTTTACTAGTAAATGGTTTTGTTATTTTATACATTATATAATAAGCTAATATTATTTACATCTCTAATAGTATATATGTATTACATTTCACCCTAACAATTTTATATTTTTCCTTCTATTTCATTTTTTTTCTTTTTGTTTCTCATTTCTTGTGTTAGCATAATAACAGTAATACGTATAATTTTAATAATCAATTAGTATAATTTCAGTAATCAATCATGTTAATTGATTACCGAAATTATGTTGATTGATGTTATTATACTAACATCTGGACTGTCAGAAAACACCCAGAGGGAGATTTAAAAGTCATAATATTCAAATTTGAGATGTGAGTTATAGGTTAGAGGAAAGACGGGGTGGTGAAATTTGAGTGATTAGCGGTGATAGTCCTTGAAGTTCTTAGTGAGAGGAGTGAGTTGCTACTTGAATGGTTTGATAAAGGCGAAAGACATGTATAATTAAAGGATGGAGGCACGAGGGTAAAAGAAAAATGGTGGAAGTGATGACACCACAACTAGGGTAGCAACAAAGTGGCATGTGATTGCATCGTAAAAGTGGCTGGAAAAGGAAATGTAGGAATGGTAAGTGGTGGTGGAGTAGTGAGAATGGTTGGTGATAGGTTTGGGCAAGATATGGCTAGATTAAATCAAGTTGGCAGTAAGTATCGGTGGATTTGGGCAAGATATGACTAGCTTAAATCAAGTTGGCAGTAAGCATGGGTGGCTACATCGAGAAATTTTAGAGTGGATAAAAATTTTATAATTTTTTATGTAACAAAAGGGTTATCTAGATTTAATAAAGATAAAAGATATTTTTATCTTTTCATCAATTTTATAAAAAAATTAATACATCATATTAACAAATTTGACAGACAAATAGGAAAATTGATTTTACAAAAGAAAAAAAGTAAAAAATTGTCGTTCTATCAAAGTTCAGGTGGAAAATAGTCATTCAATATCTTAAGAATCCTATAAATTAGGTCTTTTTTTTATTCTTTAGAGTAAACTTTTCCCACCCAAGGTTTGAGGAAATTATAATTCCCACTTTTTAGATCTTTCTCTCGATAGTTACTATTTGATAAGAATTCGCGACCAAAAAAAACGTGATTTTATAAAGTTAAACTTATATATAAAAATTTATATTGAAATCTTAAATATTATTTATAAAACTTCAGACACTCAATATTTAAATTAAAATATCATTCATATAAAATGTGCAAAAGGTGTTATGCACATAAACCATAATAAAATTGTACTTCTATGAAAGAATCATACATGGATAATGTGCACGAAACGTGACATAGAACAATATTTATCATAGTAAATCCTCCTTATTCTTCTCTTCTATTGACAAAGTTATTTTATAGCCACCGTTCAACTCTTACATGAAAAATATAGAAAATGAAAGAATGTATAATAAACACTTAGTAAGAAGATGACCATCTAGATATTTTTTTAATTTCTCTCATTATATTTTGTTTTTTCATTTTCTCGGGATTTGTATATCATTTTCACTTAACTCTAGTCATCTAGAATAATCTCTCATGCTGGTTGATCATATATTTCATTATAATTTTATGATTCAGAGTCTCATTTTCTATTTGATCTCTTTGAATTTTATATTCGAAGTTACGATCGGATCGATTCACTAGAAAAACTTATATGGTAAAGAAGGAAAAGTAAGAACGAAAAGAACAATTTATTTATTCTACATACATGATGAACCAATTATATTTTAAAGAATTTCTTTGGATAGGTGGATTAAAGAGTTATGAGCCCTATTGTGGATTAGCAATCAATGAAGTAACTTTCTTCTATGTACTGAAGATGGATCAATACACCTAGAAGTCCAAAAGAAACATCCCATGGTCCATACTTAAGTGACACCTTCGACCAAGGACCTGATGATGTCAAACCCAAGACCAGATTTAAATCCAAACCTTATCTGAGCCGACCAAATATTCCGAGTGTAGGTTTGCCACTTAATCCACCCTTCACATATCAATGGTGGTGGTTGAGCACCTTTTGTAAGATTCTTGATCAGAACTTTTAAAATAGTTGGTTCATTATAACACCACTAAATTTATTACTATTCATTCTCTCCGCAGGGAACATAAAACAAAAAGGTGGTGCTGAATCTGCTTTGCGGAAGACACAGGATGTGGTCAGTACGATGCTTGCTAAGGGATTTAGATTAGGCAAAGATGCTGTCGATAAAGCAGGGACTCTTGATGAGAAGCACGAAGTCGACGATAATCTTATCATATTATTTGTCCAGATAATATTAAAATTATGATTGTTTTTAAGATAATATTGAAACAATGAGACGGGTTTGGTTGTCCGGGTTTAAAAAATACGGTACCCTTATTATTATTTTAATTTTAATTTTATTAAAATTATATTTTAAATATTAGTTTTTTAAAATAAAAATAATTGTATATTTAATTAACATAATTAATAATATAAACAAATTTTAAAAAAATTATAGCTTGAAATATTTAAGTAATTGATTTTCAAAATAACTTTTTAATTTTAATGATAAAATATTATTCAAATCAAATGTCAGTTAATATTTTTAAAATAACTACTATACGTCTACTTTGTAAAAACACAAATTATTTGTGTTCTCATTTAATTTGTATTTTAAATATATTGTTTGAAATTTTTGAACCCAAAAACTATTAAATGAGTATTTTATTGATTTTCCATATTAAACACATATTTTTACTAGTTTTTACGAATTTTTAAAATATAAAAATATTTTTTACATTTTTAATTAATTACCATAATGTTATAACTAAAATAAAAAATTCAATTTTTTATCATTTAAATTTATAATCTCTCTTGATAATTTTTTATAATGATTAAACATTAATTATATATTATATTATATTTAATAATTAATTAGATAGTTTATATTTAAATTATCAATCAAAAAATTTATAAAAAATACTAAAATTATTATTAATATTATCATATTTTTATAAATTTATTATTAATAATATATTATATTAAACTTATATTTACATATTTTATTTTTTATCTAAATTTTATAATTTTTTTTAAAATTTTTAATTATTTATAATATTATATACATATAATTTATATTTTTTTAATTTTAGGATAATTAGGGACTATAAAATCCCCGTAATTGTTATCCACATTTATACCATTACGCAATCTAATAACAGCGAATTTGGTGCTAAACAGTAAATTAATCTAATCCAATCTAATCACTCACCACTTGTACGCAATGGCATCGACAACATATCTTTCAGAATCCACTCCACCGCATCCTGATAGCGATGCCTTTGCCATGTGGCATTCATGACGTTCGATCAACGCTCGGTGGAATCCCCCAGGCATTATTATATTGTATTTTCATCATCCAGTTGACCTCTCTTTTATGGACGCCATTGGAGACGATTGGGTTGATACTGTTATTTTTTAATTGAGTAATATTATGTGTATCTATTTTAGGTATATAAATATATACACACTTATATATGTTATCATATGATTAATTATTGTTTTATTTTTAATTCAAAATTATCCAATCACATGATAACATATATAAATATGTATATATTTATGTATCTAAAATAGATACACATAATTTTATTGTTTTTAATTTATCTCTATCACCAATGGGTAAAACACACGAACTTATGGTCAAAATTGGTGTTCGATTACAGACAAAATCCAATTGAATTTTTAATTAAGATAAACACAACTCTGTGGAGAACGAAAATTTCAATTTTCCATTTAAAGTCGGAAAATTAATAATTGAGTTTCTGTAGAGAATGGCTTCTGGTCTCTTGCTGTGAATTGTTTCTCAAATCAACTACAACAACGCTCACGTTATCCATGCTGTGTCTAGCCAGGGCCAATTTGGTCAACAGAACTGACGCATCGGAGCAAGCTTTATCGAAACTCTGTCCACCCGCCGCTTCACTTCCCGGTGAAGACGTTCTGTGAGCACGGAAGCATGTGCGCACAACTTTGACGGCTGTGTCGTTTGATACCGCATCCCATAACCCGTCACTGGCCAAAATCAAACACTCGTCCTCAGCTGTACACTCCGTCACCGTCACCTCCGGTTCCGGAATCACGTACGGCTTCAAATAGTTGTCACCGATTGCTCTTGACATCGCCAGCACTCCAAGGACACGTGATCCCTCCCAATAAATGACCCGGCCACCCGCCTCTTGGATTCGGAGCAACTCGTCTGGTCGATCCGGCTGCAATAGCACAAAATTAACAAGTTAGGGGACAATTTTTAAAAGCACGTGTCCCGTTGAAACGCCAAGTTATAGCTTATACAGATAACCATACTTTATGATCCGATGAGAGAGGGAGTGCGACGCCGTTTCGACAAAGGACAGCACGAGAATCGCCACAGTTAGAGACAATAATCTTATTCGGAGTGACGATGGCAACGACAGCCGTGGATCCAACAGCTTCGCATTGAGGAGTTTGGAGCTCACATCTACAGCTTGAGGTCTTTGACTTCTCGGTTAACATTTGTACTTCTTGATCCATTCTCTCGTAGCTTCGCTCCATCGTCTTCTTCCACTCCACAGTTTCTTCTTCTTTATAGGCTTCAAGTTCTTCTTTAACAATCTCATGTAACCGATCTTTACACTTCAACGCCACCTGAAAAACAAGAAAAAAAAAAAAAAAGATTAGACTCCATTAATAAAATGAATGAAAACATTTAATAAAAGCTCTCAGATTTATAAAAATTACATGTGAGCAGCCATGGCCGTCAAACACCCCGAAGAAGTGCGTTTTAGCTGAAACGCTGCTTTTTTGCTGGTAAAACGACGTATGGATCGAGACTGCGTCTTCCATGTCTCGTCTTCTGCCACAAACTGACGTCATCCCATATTTAGGACTCTCATTTTCCGCGTTATCTTCAAGGTTAACATGAGAGCTTACATTTAAGGCTTCATTTTTATGAACTTGTTCATTATTATCAGAACGGCTTCGCTCAAGTTCGTTTGCTTCAGAATTCTCTCGAGTTGATAACGCAGTAAAAAGTTCAAGCCTTTGCCGTTTCCGCCCATTTTCTAACGGCTTTGGAAGTTGTGCAGCAGCGTCTGCCACCAACTTGAACGGCTGTAGCTCTAACCTCCTCCGCCTGGATGTTCGTGAGCTTGGCTCAACTGGTGCAGCTGGTTCACTCTCACCGACAACTCCACAACAAATTCCGGCCATTGAATTCCAAGAAATTAATGAAAGACTAACTCAAGTTCAGAAATAAATAACGAGTTCTATCCACAAAAAGAGACAAAAGAGAAGGGAGAGACTTCTTACAGAAATGAGAGAGGACCCATTAAAATACTCAAAATAAAGCTTTTCTAAATAGCGGACGACACAGTTTCACCTGGGGGCCACATGTAATTAGGTCAGCCTACCCGTAACTGTTGCGGGCATCTATCAGACACGCACAGTTGGTGTGACGTCGATTTACCGAATACAACATACCATATACGCCGTCCAATTTGGCTGATCTTTCTCCCTCTTTGATAAAACGCCACGTGAATTGGTATTTTATGATGTGGTCCAATGAAATACGGACACAGTCGAAAGAAATAACCCTGTTTTTGATAGGCACGTGGTCATGTCTTCCTGATCTGTGAGTTGAAGTCATATACACTACAGATTTTTGCTTGATTTAAAAAAAAAAAAAGAATATTGACAGACAATATCACCACGTGGCGAAACCGTGGAGTGCGAGATTCGAATTCTATTCGCCTTTTCACAAGCTTTGGTTGGAGTAGCGTCGCAAGTGGACCCTGAGTTCGGTATTGATGCACTTAATAAGTAATACGATGAAGCTAAATTTAATACTGATTGGCTCAATTAAAATTTAAAACCGAATATAATTTTTAAAATCAAATAATTTATATAATATTATATAATTTTTATCTTATTAAAATTTAAAATAATTATAATTTATAAGATTTTAATTAAATTAATTATAAATTTTATAATTATTTTTTTATAAGATGTAATATCTACAGTAAATATTTGATATTATTAAAAATATATATATAATAATTTGACAATAGATTAAATCGGTCAAATCGTAAACTAGTAAGATAACTAATTTGATCATTGATCCGGTTTTAAAAATATTTAATAATAAATATTGTATAAATTTAGCAAAGATAAGTTATTAAAGATTATGTCCAAATGAAAAAATCTGGCCAACTAGAATTATTTTGGCCAAGCACCTCTTTTCTTTGCATTGGAGGTAAATTAGGTCAGTCACAAGATTAAATACTCAAGCCCCAGAATTGTATATGGACAATCCACACAATACAGGGTCTTGAGATAAGAATATTCAATGTTATGTCTGTTTTACCAAAATATAGAAAACACAAAGACTGGATAAACCATCATCTCCACTAATGATGGTTCACGTGCAAGATTAAGCATCTCATTCATCACATATCCATGACTAGTAGAAAAGAAGTGTTTATGCACAAGAAGAAATCAATTTTGATACCGCACACATCCTCTGTTAATGTTGTATAGAGATTTCTAGTTAAAATTATTTGTAATATTTTTAAAATGACATTGTTTTAATTAATATATATTAAAATAATATCGTTTTAATTATTTTTTATTTGATTACAGTATCAAATTGGGCTTAAAGTTTTACTTGAGTTTGAAATCGAGTTAAGCTCTCTTTAAATAAATTAAGTTCAAACAACTTTAATATAAGTTGAATTTGACTTGAAAATCGCCCTACTTAAATTAAGTGGGTTGTGTTTAGGCTATGAAATTCAACCTATATACCGACTTGGCTTGACTTGACATTATCCGTTACATTTAAAAGAATATGTTAATTATTTATCATTAATATAAAACCCAATGTATTTATAAATACTATCGAGAATAAAAAAAGTAATAATGAATTAATATAAGAAACTCAAATGTATTAATTATTTATTATTAATATTGTGAGTAAATTTAGTTATTAACAATGATTAATATAGAGTATTTAAACTGATTAATTATTTATTATTAATATAATGAGAAATAATGAATTAATATGAATAAAAAATTTAAAAAATAATATATAATTCAACAGGCTGGTCCCTTTGGGATCTGATATAGCACAGCTCAAGGTCTGTTAGATTGTGCCACAGGCCTTCAAACCCTGATGGATCAGCCCGACCCACTAGGTCTGCACTGTAGCAGAGTAGGCGTGGCCCGGCAACACTTCTAGGTGGAAGCATAGGGTGGCAATTTGCGGATTAGGATTAGAAAGTGGTACCTGTGGCTGGCCACGGGTAATTTTCAACCAAATGGTCCGAAAAGAGAAAATGAAATGCTTGCTTTGTCTAGTGTCATTTCAATATGCAGAAAGAAGCAACCAATATTCTCCATGGACGCTGATAAGTGTTTGAGGATCTCTTTCATTATGCACAAAACACACAATGTAAATATTACTTGCTCGGATTTATTATTCAAGATTAACATAAGCCTCTCCATCGGCCACAGTTACAGATTAACTGATGCCAATGCCACTTCCTTTCTGTACATGAGTAAAGAAATTCTAGCTGCAAAGTAATGTGTCGCGTGTTGCATTGCCGGTTGTTGCATTAACCCTAACGATGAAAGGCTGCCTTAATCAGAAAATGATTGCATATTAGAAGAAATTAGTGCAACAAATTAAACTCAACTTACCCATCTGCAATTTTGCAAAGGTATTCCCGCTGATCATCTCTCAATGGCACATCAGTAAAGTCTGTCATCAGACAAAGGTAATCAGCCAAAACAAACCACTGCAGGATTTGCGAAAGCTCATTTTTAAGTTGTCCAAGACTAAGAAAATATTAGTGGTTGTTTTCAGGAACAGATTGAAGCTCAATTGCAGTTTTAAAAATGGAAAAACAAACTTTGAAGCTGCTAACCCAACCTTATCAAAATAGTGTGCACACGTGTGAGTGTGCAAGTAGAAAGCAAGCGCATTTACAGTCTGTAAATGTCCTTTGCCAGAGAAATATAAAATGTAACAGTCCTTTTCATAATACCTAGTGACTTGAAAAAAAATAGTCTCTCAGTTGCTATTCACTAATTTATATGAATAAGTTATTTTACCTATGAATAGAAATACGCAGGTCAATATTCCAAACAAAACAATATCTCATTAACAACTCCTAGGCATCTTATGTTGATAAATCAGTAACTATAACTGAACTGAAAATAACCAAATGTTTTCCAGGTTTAACCTTTGCTAATTAGTTTCCCGTCATAGTGTTTTCTAAAACATTTCGCTCTTTTTGTCAGCAGCATACAGCCAAAGTAATGTAATTTAAGTAGATCGGCCAGGTTGCCTATGTAGAGTACAATGATATGACCCCTAATTGATCGACTCAAGATATGGAATGAACTGTAAATAGTTTAGCTATTAAAAAATATCACTACGAAATGGTTTCTACATACCAGCACCAGTTATTTTAGATCCCTTGAAAGATGTGTTCCCAGTAGCAAGTGCCCCTTCCAAGTTAGCATTGCTTAGATTTGCCTGCAGAAATTGGTAAGTGTGTGCACCACAACGTCACACAAAGCTTAAAGACTACATTTTAGGTTCACAAATGTTAAAAATTTCAAAGGGTTAAACAAATTAAATATGCAATCAAATTCTAATTATATGAAAAATGTAAAATAAGTGGCACTGCACTGTCTCTTATATTTAAGAGCATCAAGGAATAGGTAAATTAATAGTGCTTATAGCAAAGGTCCCCGAGCACAGCCTATCTGGACAGATGCCAATAAAATTCAACCAGGAGTACTTATATTAATATGATTCAAATCAAACCAATCTACCAGTCATTAGAAAATCTGTCTCCCATTAAGTTTTTTCATAAATGATGTAAAAAACATAAATGGACAAATTCACCTTTGTCACATTTGCCAAGGAAAAGTCTGCCCCTCTGAGATCAGCATCAGAAAGATCAGCCCCTGGTTAACGAAAAAGGAAAAGCAATAGATAATAGACAATACTAAATCGGCCTCCGAAAGAAGCCCCAACAGAAACTTCATTTAGATTTTTTTCGTTCTAAGCTTTGTAATGAGCATGTAATGACTCTTGGAAACAGCAAAAGTCATGAACTTAATTTGATGATGAAGAATAATGCAAAGATCAAATACAAAACAAAACGTTTATTAGTTTATCCTTGAGAAAGGAATCAAGTTTACCTGTTAAATCTGCATCAAAGAAGCTAGCACCTAGCAAATTCGCACCCCTAAAATTGGCTTGTCTCAATATAGACTGAGCAGATAAAACAAACCCATTTCTCAATTATCATATAAAGTTAAATACACACATACATAAGCAAAAATATGATTAATTAAGACCGTTTTGAAGTCTTGCTTGATCAAAGTCTTGCCACTGAAGTCCTTCCCACTAAGATCTTGGCCCCTTGTTACTTCAGCACCGTATGGACCTCCTCCCTTCCACAATTAATTAAATCACCATAGAAGAAAAAGCTTCAAGACTTGATAAAAATATAAACAGTTTCTTTCAGTTAATTCAACCTTTCTCTAATCCGATATTTACCTTCTCAACTTCCAAACCAAAAATTAATCAAAACATTCTAACAATTAAAAGGGGAACTTTTATTTTACCTTAAATGAAAGAGCTGGATCAACAAAGAACAATGAAGCAGACACAAGAGCAAAAAAGCTAGCTTTAGCCAGGGACTTACTTAAACAAAAAACCAGATTCTCATTACACTTGAATTCTCTTTTCAGTATCTGCTGTAACAAAACAGAAAACAAACAAAACGTAAAAACTATGCAAATTCATTGGCTTGAACATGGATACATAATATATGAACGATCAGTTCACATTGCATGTAAATAAAATTAGTAAATTGGAGAGGATGAAGGGTAACCTGGGGCGAAGGGAAGCTAGAGAAGGATAGAAAAGAGTTTGTAAAGAAGGGTTTATTAGAAGAAAGAGGAAGTTTTGGTGGGATTTTGGAAGAAAATGAGACGTTGAGAAGAGCCATTGTAGTTTGGATTTTCTGAGAAGTCGCAGCGACAGTATAGCAAATGGATAATGAGCGCAAAATCGGAGAGGATATGGATATGTTCGGGTGTGGTTATTCACACGGGTAGTTTCTTTTTTCTTTAATAAAGAATAACACCCAAGCAAGTCCCTTTTTTTTATCAGAGGATTTAGTAACATATTTTGTTTAATCAAATAAATTAAAAAATTGATATTAAAGTATATTTAAAAGAGACTTGAGTTAGCTCCATCTTGTACCTAAAGTCTTATTTTTAGGGTACACCGCAGTTTGCGAGTACGCGAAGAAGATGAAGGTTCAAGAGTTTGGTTTGGGTATGGGCCTAAGAGCTTTGAACGGTAAGCCCAACAGAAGGTTAAGATGGGCCTGGGTATTGAATTAACGGGCTTAATGACAGTCACTTTGTCTAAAGAGTGTTGGAAATTGAGCTTCCCCCAAAGTTGTTAGAAGGGACTTTATAAATTTCACAAAATAGTAGCGGACACCTGCTAATCTTATTAATGAATAATATTATGTGTATTAATAATAGTATATTATTATATAATTAAATATTAATTTTTATTAATTTAAAATATAAAAATTTTTATTATTGTTTTTGTGGTTCAATATAGCAATTACTTTGCACGGTTATTTAGTTTATATTCTTCTATGTTAATCTTTTTTATTTAATACCAATTGTTTTATCAAAAAAAACACGGTTTTGGAGATAATTTTTATGTTTTTTTTTTAAGTTGTTTGAAACAACAATTTAGACCAATTTCGAACAAATTTTCCAACAATATTCTTCATGAATATTTTGTTATTTGTCGAATTTGTGTTGACTGATATTTGGTGAATTCGTGTTAAGATTTTCATTTGACTAACTTTTGAGTTTGTAGTTTATTTGAGTTTTCTATTTAAATTTTGTTTCTATTTAGGTTTTACTTCTTCTAACATATTTTTCTCTTTTTTTTTTTTTTTTGGTGTATAAGGAATGCTAATGTGACACATGAATTAAGGGCATGACATTGTACACAATTAAATTGGAAACCAAGGAGACCGGGTTGATACAATGTCATGGTAAAGTCAAGTGCAAGCTTCATTAGATTACAAACATTAACAAAGACAATCTATAAGGGACAAGATACTATATATTATGAATGTAAATGTGTTTTGAATATAATGGATAACTCAAGTTAGAACTGATCGTATTCATCTTTCTAGTGGCACAAACAATATAAGAAGCTCTAAATCCTAGTAAAAACATTAGCTTATATTACTTATGTGCACCTCGAAGACTTGGGTTCGTGTAGTTCTGATTTGAGCCACTCACTATATCCAAATCACATTTATTTTCATAATGTATATATCATTCTTCGTCTAAGTGATTTTTGTTAATGTTTAAAATCTAAATATGCTTACACTAAATTTTACTATTACATTGTATGCAACCCGCTTTTATTGGTTGTTAGACTTAAATAATTAAATAATTGACATTACAACCCCCTTGGCTTTTTGTCATATTTTCTAATTTATACTTGTAGATTCTTCATATTTATTATGTAATACTAATTCTTGTAACTGTTTGATACGACTTTAATGTTATCTGAAATATCAGTAATTATTTTCTCGTATAACTCTTTTTAACAAGAAGTTGTTCAAAATGGTAAATAAGAACCAACTGAGAATGCATATTATTATGAAAATATAAGTAAACGAGACACATTTATCTTGACAATGTCATTAATAAATCCATATATTTGGTTATATAGACCCAAATCTTACGTCACTATTCATTCATTTTTCCCACTGATTTTCATTCACCACCTTGAACCCACGTGCTTGACAGTATGGCCGCCTAATATTGCATCCTTTGCACATATTCTTTCTACCATAAAGCACAAACATTATCATCTGATGTGGCGTCTACCACTCACATACATGCACCATGCATAAAGCACGCGCTTTATACCTCTTACTTATCTCTATCATTGCGTCCACCATCCATGTACTTGAAATCTTTATATCAATTGTCACATGTCTCATAAACGTTTACATTGTTTTGTAAAAACTTAAGTTTTCTCAAAGAAACGTAATAACAAAATTTGTCAAGGCAATAAACACCAAACACAAGAATTAGTCAAAGAAAAACAATAGTTTGCCTAACACATTATAAAAAGTTATTCGAAGTTAATAGTAAATGTCTTTTCGAACAACTCTTTGCACATAAATTGTTCGAAACTTATAGTAACTACCCTTTCACACAATTTTTTGCATAGAAGTTGTTCGAAAAAGATAGTAATTGCCCTTTCAAACATAAAAAATGTAGGTTTCATTTACAGTTACCAACCGTTTCGAATCTATTTCAACACATAGCTTATATTCGAAAACATGAAAAATGTTGAGGTTGATTTCAAAATATTTACATAAAATAAATCGATTTACAGTATTTAAAGATGCAAAGAGTTTTCTAGGTTTTATATTGGAGACGCCTAAAAAGTTTGTTGCTTGATGATGGAAAGTAAAGGTTTTTGTTTTTGGATTCAAGGTATTTTTTGCAAAAGAATATATGTGGATATTAGAAAAAGGACATTTGAGAGAGGAAAAATGTATCATTTTTCAATTTTTGTTTCTAAATAACAATAAAATTATATGTACCTATTTTGAATATATAAATATGTATATATTTAATACGTGTTATTATGTGATTGAATAATTTTAAATTAAAGATAAAATAATAATCACTCATGTGATGACACACATAAGTGTGCATCCATTATTGTTTAAAGTTTTAAGTGTTCTTGCAAAGGTTGATAAAGGCAAAATTTCCTTCTATAAGGAAAACACCAGAACTCATGGTAGGGAATTAGATGAATTCGATGATATATAATAATAATAATAATAATAATAATAAAATTATATATACATATTTAAATATATAAATAAATATATATTTATAAAAATTCTCATATAATTAAATAATATTAAATAAAAAATCAAATAATATATTTATTTATTTATGTATTTAAAATAAATATATAAAATATTACCTAAAAAATAATAAAATGTGTAAGCCCTTTGCATCAGCATAAATACTATACAGTGAAATCAACCGAATAATTAAGCAATAATTCTTAAAAATTAGTGAGGTCACAATCTCAGGAGATACGTATAACAGGACGATCCCAAGCCCGGTGGCTTTCTGGTAAAACGACTGAAAGCGTGCATTAAAAAAAGTCATAAAGATAGAAAGACACCAATCACCGAAAATGGTCACAGATGAGAATTACAAAGAAAGAAAAGAAATGAAAATTATTTAAAAAAAAAAAAAAAAAGGTATCAGAGTTAATAAGAGCAGCAGTGATAAAAGACTGGAGAGATTGACTGAGAAGAAACAAAAATGGTGGGAATACTGGTTGGGCTGATTTCTAATGGAGTTTGATTGAGTTTGAGTTTAAATTTTATTTGAATAAATTCAAACTCAACTTAAATAAACTCAATTTTAAATTTAAACTTGAGAATGAATTATTTTTTGATTTAAATTTGAATTTTAAAAATATTTGTCTAGTTAATTATGTAAATTTTAAAAATTTAATACAAATATAATATTATTTTAATTAATATATATTAAAATAAATTATTTTAATATTATTATTCTATTACAGTATAAGTCGATTTTAAAGTTTAAATAAAATTTGAAATTAATTCAAATTTAAATTTAATTCTTCTCAGTCAAGTTAAATTTGAAGTCAAAGTTAAGTTGGTTTAGCCCAATTCAAGCAAGTTTACGCGAATTCAAACATGATGCGGCCCGATTTGGCACGGTTTTTAGAGGTGACATCTTGCAGACCTTGGCATTCAATTCCTTGTCGGGACTTGAACACAGTGACGTGTTCCCACTACCCATCTCCCCCTTCTCCTCTCTCTCTCATGCGCACGTTACCCCACGCCATTCAAGATTCAGAAGTTTAGTCCACTTCTTACCAAATGCTTCGAGCTACTCTTTCTCTCTCTCTTTTTCTATTCCTTCTTTTCTTCTGTACTTTTTCATCTTGAGAACCTCTTTCCTTGCCAATTATACTCCACCATGTGGTACTTTATAGGTGGAACTGTCAGTTAATTTATTCGACAAAAATCACTGGGGGGTGTTTATTTTGTTGCTTGTTGTAGAGGAGTGAAGCTAGGTCTCATCGAACTTGGGGTTAGGGATTGAATTGAAACTTGTACAGGACAAAACTGGGAACAAGGGGGACAAGGAAAAGCCATTTTCTGCAAAACCGCTTACCTGTTTTGAGTGGTACACGAATCGTTATCGTACGCCAGTCGCCAGCAAGTGTGTTAAATTTGAGTTGTTGGCAGATTTAACGTACGCCTAGAACAGTATGAAACTGTGAAACAAGCGGAAAAAACCGGAGAACCCTCAAAGAGTAATCGTACTTGCAGCTGATTCTTTGTGTAAAGAGGTACAGGTACTTTAATTTCTTCCCCTCCTGACCAGCAGATTATTTAACTCTTTTTTGTTAATTTCTACCTCGTATTATATAAACACGTTGTTCTCTATGTTTCATGGGTGTGGGGTTAAAAGATTGTAAATGGGTAGATGAAGCTGGGTTGGCACTGAAAGGTTAGATCTTTGAAGCTTTTTGGGGTTTATGTGAAGTAGGGGGTTTGTGGGATCTGATTTTTGGAATTTTGGGACTAATGGGTAGGGATTTTCATGCAAAATAAGAGGAACCCATATCTTTAGTGTCTGGTTCATGCAACATGGCTAGATGGGTTCGGCTGATTTTTGGGTGAGAAAAAGGGGAAAGGGATAAGGTTTTGGATTATATACTCTTGGATTTGCGTTTCTTATATTAGAGACCTCTCAATCTACAGCAGGAAACAAACAAAGATCAAATCAAAGGGGAAAAAGAATCCGTGAGTTTTATCCGACTTCTCAGTGTTTGGTGCTTTTCATCATCCCACTGTTCAAGAAAGCGGCGAGGAAGATAAAGCTTACCAATAATAAAGGCTAGCAAACGAAGACTAATCTTGTTATCTTCTTATATTGATTCTCAAGGAACCAATTATGAATCGCTGGTGGGCTGGAAATATGGCAATGAGAGGTGTTGATCCAACAACTCCACCTCCGAGTCTTCACTTGAGGAATCCAGAAGAGGAACATAGCAGTCTTAGTCGTCTCGGTGCAAGAAGAGAGCAAGACTTCATAGACAATAACGCAAATAGCGCAACAAACACCAATAACATTAACGCAAATAACGCCAGCACCAATAGCCCTAACGCCGCCACCCAGAACCAACAACAACACCAGGATGACCAAGAAGACAGCCGCGACAACAACGAATCTGAAGATCAAAACTTGGGCCTCGAAACCACCGAACCGGGTTACGGTTCATCCTCTCGTCGACCCAGAGGAAGACCACCTGGTTCGAGGAATAAGCCAAAACCACCCATTGTCATTACCAAAGAAAGCCCTAACTCTCTCCGTAGCCACGTACTTGAAATCACAAGCGGCACTGACATCGTTGAGAGCATCGCGAATTTCGCTCAGCGCCGCCACCGTGGCGTCTCCGTCTTAAGTGGAAGCGGCATCGTGACCAATGTTACACTCAGACAACCAGCAGCACCAGGTGGGATTATCACGCTCCATGGAAGGTTCGAGATTTTATCATTATCCGGTGCGTTTTTGCCGGCTCCATCGCCACCTGGAGCCACGGGTTTAACCGTGTATTTAGCTGGTGGACAAGGTCAGGTGGTGGGGGGAACTGTAATGGGGGCTTTAATGGCGTCAGGGCCAGTGATTGTGATAGCAGCTACATTTACTAATGCTACATATGAGAGGTTACCTATTGAAGATGAAGGAGAACCTAGTGGTGGTGGTGGGTCAATTGGACAGTCTCAGGGCTTGCAACAGCAAGGAAATGAAAATAATAATGGTGGTGGTGGTCAGTCTCAGAGTTTGGGCGGTGAGCAAGGTGGTTCAACAACAATTCCTATGCCTATATATAATCTGCCTCCTAATTTGCTTCCTAATGGACAAATGCCTCATGATGTATTTTGGGCTCCACCGCCTCGTCCGCCTCCGTTCAACTAATCAGAGAGAAGTAGAGATGTTGATGGGGAAGAGAAAGAGAAGGTTTTTCTAACTGGTTTTGTGCAAAATGTACTAATAATTTAATGTATAAGCATAGCAAGGAAGATTAGCTAGGTTTCTTTATCTTTGTGAACCTTGATCAAGTGATCACTATAGTGAATTACGTTTTGCCATGTTTTGGATACTCTTTGATTGTCTTTGTTTCTTCTCTCTAATAAACTTTTCTTTGTGGAAGATTTTAGCCTTTTATGATGTAGGAATAGCAGCTACAAGAAAAATGGAATTGATGCTACTGAAGCTTATGACTCTGCTCGTTTATGGTAAGCTCACCGAATTAATTTTATGGAAGAACGTAGCCTTTTATGATGCTTCCGTAATTTGTGACTTAATAGTATTAATGTTATGATTGAAATTTAACTTTTTTGGGAATTGATAGATGAAAATTTTCTATATTAGCACAGATAGATAGGGATGGGGAGCGGGAGAAAAATAGGGAGTCGGTGGGATTGATTTATCCAAATTTCCTCCACAATGGTCGTTTCAGTAAATCCAAGTTGAATGGTAAAGTGAATACACTTGCATATTGTGCTACACAAGGATATTCCCAACTTGGTTTATCCCCCACCTAGTTGAATTAGTTGGATACTTTATGTATGTTGGGGCTCGAGCAATGATATTACGTGATGAAATATTTTTTTATCTTTAATTCAAAATTATATATCATCTTTATACCTAAATATATCCTCAAAAGTATGTGTATATAATTTTATTGGTTAGAACTCTATGACTTGTGGCTAAATTTGATGTGAAGCAATGGTCCTATCCTAATGTGTTTAATTTTTTTTGGCCATTTAGATATAAAGCTATATTGACAATGTCAAGCATCTTCTGCTTCGTTTTTTGTAAGACATTAATGAATGATTTTATTGATCTATGCAGCTTTTGCTTCGTGGTTTTCAAGTGCCTTGCTAGTTTGGGTCTCATTTTAGTGATACATTTTAAAGTTGTTCCTCTTGGGACAAAAACATGCCTAAACAACTCAAATTTGCTATGATATTAGTCAAAATTTTGTATCTTTCCCTCGGCCAAGTTATTTTTGTCAAGCGACAAGAAAATCAACCACACATGGACAGACAATATTTGAGAATTACTTATGTATACATTCAGCCTTTCCTGCCTATTGTTTATATGATTTCTGATTGTTTTTAATACTCCCTCTCTCTTTTATGAACCTAATTGTCAAATGAGTTAAGCATGAATGTTACAAGTAGGATTAGAAAAAAAAACCAACTTGTTGCAATGTGATTTTATCTATTCCTATAATTTCAATTTTTTCGGTTGTCATCTGTGTCAACTTAATCATAGATATGGACTTATTCTCTATAAATAATGCCTGAACTGGCTGCTTCTACTTTATTTTGAAGCAGAAAGATTGTTTTCTTGGTAAATAAACACTTCTCTGGCATATATCATTTCTCATCTGAGATAGTGAGGCAAATATATATATATTTTTTAATATCATTTTATGATTGGTTTTAGCTGAATACTGTGTTTACTAGGGACTAAGAGCTGTTAATTAGCATAGGGGACTGTAATTTTCATAACAGCTATTAAGTTGTGTTTACTTTTACTCAAGTTTTTCTGATATGATATTCTGAACATAATTTGTTTGGAAATTTTTCTTCAAATGGTCAAGTAAGGCTGCCTACGTTATAGAACTTCCGTGTCAAGTGGGTAGTAATAGTTGGGAAGTTTTCAATTGTCGTTGTGAAGTATTTTTGCTTCTTTTACTCCCACTTGATCAAAGTTGGTTGATGTAAAGACATTTTGTGCAGATTGAAGTTGATTTTTAGGAAAAACAAAAAATAGAATTGGTCTGGAGTAGTGATCATCTTTTAACCCTTTGTGCCTGCAAGACTATTGAATATTGGCCAGATGAATCAAATTAGAAGTCTAGTTCTTGTAGATTCACTAGCTAATTTGTATTTTTCTGGGGATCTTGAAAGTTGTGAGGTGAATATGAAGTTTGGTAAAGCCTCACAAATTAGAAATACTATTGACACAATAGAAGGGTACCCTTTGAGAATTCTGCTGTATTACTCAACAATATCCTGATAAAATTATGGTGAGGCTCGACATTTATATAGTTTTGCAAATGAAACAAAGCAATAAGAATGCAACTCAACCAAGCTTTGTCAAAAAATGGAAAAAGCTGCAACCACTACATTGACTAATGTAACCATCTGGTGGGTGGGCACTGGGCAGCCATTGTTTTGCCCTTTTTCCCAAGAAAGCTAATGGTAGTCTTGCTAAATCCTTGTGAGATGACGCTGAAATTTGACATTAAAGGGATAATAGAACAAAAATTTTGATGTTATTATACCTTAGAAGTTAAGGAAATTGTTAATGTTGGTTGGGTTTATGACTTTTGAGGCAGTACTTGAAAAGTCATTGATATCCGAAGAAAAGTAGAAGAATAAACAATGGTCCAACTCCAACTTGTTAAGTGTGTTATCGACATCCAAATGTTCATCCAACCATTTCAAACCCACGCTTGTAATTTCTTTTCCAAATGATTGTTGTATACGGAATTTAGTATTTGCTTTGACATGACATAAGATATGTACCAAAATAGGAAAGTGTCTTGTTTTATAGCAATGATATACATTAAGATGATTAATTAAATAACTGTTATGCATCAAATTAAGCATTCTGAAATCAATTCTTGAAGCACAGCTAGACACAAATGAACAACGGGCAACTACTATTTGATTGGCCAATCTAAAACTTATAATAGGTGTATAACGAGGATCAATGACCAAACGATATCAAATCTATAATTTATAAAAAAAATAGTTTTTTTAAAGTCATTTTAACCGGCAGGAGAGGAGAGGGAGAACTAAAGATGGGGAGAACTAAAAACAATATTGTGAACATATATTAGGTCAAATCATATAAAAACTTTGATGTCAAGTTATGTTGGTTTTACAAGGAAATTTCTCCACACAGCTTTGCCTGAAGAACCTAAAAATGACAATTTGGAGAATGAGAAGCCAGCCTCTGGTGAAAAAAAAAAAAAAAAAAGGAAGAAGCAAAGAGCATAAGATGGACCTACGAGCACATCGCCTCCTATTGTATTTCTTTCTTGATTGATTTGGACTTAATAATTACTTTCTGGGTGGAGCACTTTTCTCTGTTGTGATTCTAATGGACTACTGTTGCTTCTCCCTTGGGTTTGAATTCTAGTGTGTTAATCCTCACCTTTTTCTCAAGATGTATTTAGATGCCTCTTGAGATACAAGATATAATTTTTTGGAATCATTCATGTATTGTAGGAGTAGCACTAGTTCTTATGATTATTGGAGAACTATAACTAGAATACTTATCAACTAATTCGCTATTGTTAATATAAATTATTTTTCAAATATTATGTGCGAACAATCTTTTTTGTTTATAATCAAAGTTAAAACTAATTGGATAAATTTTGAGTAGGAGCTTGTCCTCACATATTTTAGTTTCCGCTCTTAAACCTTCATAGTTGGCTAGTTTTAGTTTCGATTCCCAACTTTTCAACAAAGTAATCAAATTCACTCACCCTAGCAAATAGTTCATCTAATAATCCTTAACACTTATTTTATTCTAAGAAAGAGAAGTAATCCAATGAGTTTTGGAGTGAAGAATATTATATAGTGCCGATTTAGTATAGCTTATTTCATTTAAATTATCAGATTAAATAATTAATTATGATATGTTTAGAATCGTGTATATAAAGAATATAATTGTGGATTACAAGCACACTTTTAGATTATTTAAACCGTAATCCAAAAATTAGTAAGATTAACTTTTTTTAAATTACCGGATTACTGAATTTAATGAATTTTTCTATATTTCTAATCTGAAAAGTTATAGTATTAAGCATACTAAATATTTTAACACAAATAAGCGTTTTAGATTATTTGTCGAACAATCATATTCGGATTTTGATTATTCATAATTTAATAATCATATATTATATTAAACATATAAAAAATAATTACTATATAATCAATATTTCTATAATTATAAATCTAAAATCATAATTCAATAATGATAGAATGTGCTTATGGGACACATGAATTAAGAGAATAAATTTTTCTAAGTTCATATACAAAGTTATGTATAGATGATAATGAAATATATAGCATTTTAATTGACTTTATTTATATTAATTTTTTTCATTCATGATGTGACACATAATTTTGCACACAAACTTTACAAGAGTAAATATTGTTCTTGTAAGAGTAATAAATTACATTTATTCCACCCATGGTGGTCTTTTCAATTGTTATATGGTATAAATAATATTTTTTATTTAAAATCAAATTTTATTTAAAAAAAATTAACAATGTAGGGTTAAAGTAATAATTTTATTATTAATTAATTTTGAAAAAAATTTAAGAATAAGTTATTTACGAATCAAATCTAAATTTTTAAAAAATGATAATTTAACGCTTAAAAATTTTAAAAACTCATAAATCAATCAGTGAAATCTTTTGGAAACATTAGCTACGACGCCACTCCTTTAAAAGTTATCATATTCACCCTCATATTATGAAAAGACTATTGTAGCCCCAATAGGTTATAACATAACATTTATAATTCTAATTTATTGAATTTTTTAAATTCTTTAGGGTGTTATTGTCATTTTCAAAAGTATCAACAAACATATTAAAATTTTCAATAAAAGCCCCAAATTTTTTTTGAATTTCAGCACTAATATTTTCAAAAATTTCAATTTGCTCTTCAAACATATAACTATATATCATTGACATATTTATTTGTAGGAAGAGAAGGAGAAGGGGGTGAAGGTGAGAGAAAAGATAAATAAGTGAGTTTTTATGTAATTTAGATATTTAAATGATTTATTTATTTTTTTTGTAAATTTAGGGTTATATGATAATTTAAAAAAATAAATGATAATTTTACTTTCGAATAATGTTTTTTCATTAATAAAGTTTGATTTTAGATGAAAAAATGTTACTTATATCAATGAGGGATAAAAAAATATTCTAAAGCAAAATCTTAAGTGAAAAAATATAATTTACTTTTTTTTTTTAACAATAAATTTCATCAAAGTCAAACCACCACCCCTTCAAAGTGGAATCAATGTCGTATTGAATTGGAACTCTGAGTGTAATGATCGACCTTATAATCAGTAAATTAAAAGTTTAATATTAAAATATCATTCAAAAATATTAAAACCCATAATCTGTTATGCATGAAACTCTGTACATTGTCACTCAAAATGCCCTTTAAGGGCATCATTTACTCTTTATATAAATTACACTTGTAATAAGAATATAATAATATTAATTATCAGAGAATTAGATCTTAATGCCATACATTGCCACTAGATGTTGCCATAAGTATTTACCTTTATTAAGATGCATGATTTTATTTATTTACTCTTTGATGCAATTAAATATCAAATCCTCTGCTTAAAATTAGGATTTTTTTTAAAATTCTAAATCTCTTTAAAATAAGAATAAAAATAACTACTAATTAATTGCATGCACCCGTAACATATTACTTTTCAAGCTTGCCTCTTAATTTTTACCTTATATGATTATCCCTCTTTCAACGAGAACTAATTTTGAAATAAATAATAAATAATAATAAAACTTTTACTATGTATTCATCTCTGTACAGATTTTCTTCCGACAGAAACATTTAACTTAACCACTAGAAAATTGCCACGTCATGAACTGGATTTTCGTTTGGACCCACAGATGGCGAGATCGGCGGCCTTCAAACAAAAAACAGAACAAAATCTTACTTAAAAGCAAATACAGAATTCTTTACTGACGACACATGAAGTGGGGTTTTGATCCGTAATAAGACAAAACCCTTGTCACCAAAGTCTTACTACTTGCTTCACTGATTCTTTTATTCAACTACAACAAGGTCACTACCATTCTTTACATATATATATGTATTTAATTTATATTTGTTATTGATAGTGATTTTTTTGGATGGTCTGATTTTGGCTCTGTTTCGGTTGTTAATTTGATTATCTTATGAAGGTCTGTTTTGTATTGATTTTGTGTTACTGGGATGTTTGGACTTTCAAATGAAGTTATTGATATTTGTTTATGTTGTGGGGGTTGCAGGCTGTGTAAATGGCTGGTTTAAAGGAAATTACAGCGGCTGAATTCTTGCAAGTAAGTTTTGATTCATTACCATCTGTTTGGCTCCCGGGAAACCGTACGAAATTGCTCTTTATTTACAGAGATAGACGCGTAAAATATAAAGCTGCTTTGAGTTTCCCATTCTTCGATGCTGTGTTTCTTTTCATTTTCATATAATCCTGTTTTTTTTTTTTTTTTCTGATTCTATGTCTCAAGGTTTTGATTGAGGTAGTAAATTTGACGGTTTTTTGTTATTCTTTTAAATGTTAATAACAGGGTACACCTAGGCATACTCTCCTTTTGAATAAAAACTCGGCTGTCAAGCCGGAACATTTTCTATGGGGCACAAAATGTAATCAGAATTCGAAGTTTGGTATATCTAACATAAGAGGTGTTTCGTTGAAATGTTGTGCCCAATCAAGGCTGCGAGCTGTTGTTTCTGGGAATGTTGGTAGTTCCATCGATGAACAAACAAAATTTTTGGAAGAGCCCACTAAAGAGGTTGTTCATTTTATCGTGTTCCATTAATTCAAGATAGTGCAACAGCTGAGCTTCTCAAGTCAGTTCAAACAAAGATTTCGAACAAGATTGTTGGTTTGAAAACAGAGCAGTGTTTTAATATTGGTGTTGATTCAAGTATTTCGAGTGAGAAGCTTGGGGTCTTGAAGTGGCTTCTTCAAGAAACTTATGAGCCAGAAAATTTGGGGGCTGAGAGTTTTCTTAAGAAGAAGAGACAAGAAGGGTTGAAATCTATAATGATTGAGTTTGGGCCTAGGTTGTCATTTACTACTGCAGGGTCTGCTAATGCTGAATCGATATGTCAGGCATGTGGGTTAACAGAGGTGACTCGTTTAGAGAGGTCTAGGAGATACTTGTTGTACAGTAAGGGAGATCTGCTAGATAATCAGATCAATGATTTTGCTGCAATGGATCATGATCGAATGACTGAGTGCATATATGTCCAGAAGTTGACATCATTCGAGATCAGCGTGGTTCCAGAGGAAGTCAGATATGTGCCTGTGATGGAGAAGGGCAGGAAGGCATTGGAGGAAATCAATCAGGAGATGGGTTTGGCATTTGATGAGCAAGATTTGCAGTATTACACCAGGCTCTTTAGGGATGACATTAAACGGAATCCATCAACTGTTGAATTGTTTGATATTGCACAATCTAATAGTGAGCACAGCAGGCACTGGTATTTTACTGAGAAGATTTGCATTGATGGAAAACCTATGGATAGAACTCTTATGCAGATTGTGAAGAGCACCTTGCAGACAAACCAAACAATTCTGTCATTGGATTCAAGGATAACTCAAGTGCAATCAGGGGGTTCCCAGCTAAGCAATTGCGACCAGTCCAACCTGGTTCAACATGTCCATTAATTGCAACTACTCATGACCTTGATATTTTGTTTACAGCAGAGACCCACAATTTCCCATGTGCAGTGGCACCTTACCCTGGTGCAGAGACAGGTGCAGGGGGTCGAATCAGGGATACTCATGCCACAGGAAGAGGATCTTTTGTTGTTGCATCTACAGCTGGTTACTGTGTTGGAAATCTCAATATAGAGGGGTCTTATGCTCCTTGGGAAGATCCATCTTTTAGATATCCATCAAACTTGGCTTCCCCACTTCAAATCCTTGTTGATGCCAGTAATGGTACTTCAGACTATGGTAACAAATTTGGGGAGCCATTGATTCAGGGTTACACTTGAAGTTTTGGAATGAGACTCCCAAGTGGCGAAAGGCGCGAATGGTTGAAGCCAATTATGTTCAGTGGAGGCATTGGGCAGATTGATCATACCCATATATCAAAAGGAGAGCCTGATATTGGAATGTTAGTTGCGAAGATTGGGGGTCCAGCATATCGTATCGGAATGGGTGGTGGAGCAGCATCTAGCATGGTTAGTGGGCAGAATGATGCAGATCTTGATTTTAATGCAGTACAGCGTGGAGATGCTGAGATGGCACAGAAATTATATCATGTTGTTCGTGCTTGCATAAAAATGGGAGAGAATAACCCAATTATAAGCATTCATGATCAAGGAGCCGGTGGGAACTTTAATGTTGTAAAGGAAATCATTTACCCAAAGGGTGCTGAGATTGATATACGGGCTGTTGTAATTGGTGACCACACTGTGTCGGTTTTAGAGATTTGGGTGCAGAATATCAGGAGCAAGATGCAATCCTAGTGAAGCCTGAAAGCTGCAATATGGTACAATCGATATGTGAAAGAGAGAGAGTTTCAATGGCTGTTATTGGAAGCATTAAATTGGAAGCATTAATGGTCAGGGACGTGTTGTTTTAGTTGATAGTTCAGCTATTCAAAAGTGTCAGTCAAGTGGACTTCCTCCTCCTCCTCCTGCTGTGGATCTTGAGCTTGAAAAAGTACTTGGGGACATGCCTCAGAAGACCTTTGAATTTTCTCGGTTTGACCAGGCTTGGGAGCCACTTGATATTGCTCCTGGGATTACGGTGATGGATTCACTGAAGAGGGTATTGACACTTCCATCTGTCTGTTCCAAGCGATTCTTAACAACAAAGGTGGATAGGTATGTGACAGGGCTTGTAGCACAGCAACAAACTGTTGGCCCCTTGCAAATCACTCTTGCTGACGTTGCAGTCATTGCTTAGACATATACTGATTTGACTGGAGGTGCATGTGCCATCGGGGAGCAGCCAATCAAGGGCTTGCTGAATCCAAAAGCAATGGCTAGATTAGCAGTTGGAGAAGCACTTACAAATCTTGTTTGGGCGAAGGTTACTTCTCTCTCTGATATTAAAGCGAGTGGTAATTGGATGTATGCTGCCAAGCTCAACGGGGAAGGAGCAGCCATGTATGACGCTGCAACAGCTCTTTCAGAAGCTATGATAGAACTTGGTATTGCAATTGATGGGGGAAAGGACAGTCTTTCAATGGCAGCACATGCAGGTGGAGAGGTTGTTAAAGCTCCTGGAAATCTTGTTGTTAGTGTCTATGTCACATGTCCTGACATAACAAAAACAGTGAGCCCAGATTTGAAACTAGGAGATGATGGTGTTTTACTTCACATTGATTTGACAAAGGGGAAGCGCCGATTGGGTGGATCTGCTCTTGCTCAAGTGTTCAACCAAGTTGGAGATGAGTCTCCTGATGTTGAAGATTTTCCTTATTTTGAAAGGCTATCTGAGGGTGTTCAAGACCTTCTTGCAGATGAACTTTTATCTGCTGGTCATGATATTAGTGATGGTGGGCTTTTGGTGTGCACACTGGAAATGGCATTTGCTGGGAACTATGGGGTTACATTGGACTTGAAGTCAGGAGGACACAGCCTCTTCCATACACTGTTTGCAGAAGAGCTTCGTCTTGTTCTTGAGGTGAGCAAGAAAAACTTGGATATTGTATTGAAAAGACTAAATGGTGCTGGTGTTTTTGCTGAGATCATTGGACAGGTGACTGGCTCACCCACAATAGAATTGAAGGTTGATGGGGTTACTCATCTGAATGAGAAAACATCTTTTGTAAGAGACATGTGGGAGGAAACCAGTTTTGAACTAGAAAAGTTCCAGAGATTGGCTTCTTGTGTGGAATCAGAAAAAGAAGGATTGAAGTCTAGGCATGAACGTTCTTGGAATTGTTCTTTACACCCTCCTTTACAGATGAGAAGTACATGACTGCAACTTGGAAACCAAAAGTAGCTGTTCTTCGAGAGGAAGGTAGCAATGGGGATAGAGAAATTTCAGCGGCCTTTTATGCTGCAGGTTTTGAACCATGGGATGTTACAATGTCAGACCTTCTTAATGGTGCCATCTCTCTTCTGGAATTCTGTGGAATTGTATTTGTAGGAGGCTTTAGCTATGCTGATGTTCTTGATTCTGCAAAAGGTTGGTCTGCTTCCATTAGATTCAATCAGCCACTTCTAAATCAATTCCAGGAATTCTATAAGCGGCCAGACACTTTTAGTCTTGGTGTTTGCAATGGATGTCAGCTCATGGCTCTGTTGGGATGGGTTCCAGGGCCTCAAGTTTGGGGTGTAAATGGAGCTGGTGGGGACCCGTCACAACCAAGGTTTGTTCATAATAAATCAGGTCGTTTTGAATGCCGCTTCATAAGTGTGACAATAAAGGACTCACCTGCTATAATGTTCAAAGGAATGGAAGGTAGTACCTTGGGTGTGTGGGCAGCTCATGGCGAAGGGCGAGCATATTTCCCTGATGATGGTGTTCTAGGCCGTGTTCTTCACTCAAATTTGGCCCCAGTAAGATACTGTGATGATGATGGGAATCCTACTGAAGTTTACCCATTTAATATCAATGGCTCCCCCTTAGGAGTGGCAGCATTTTGTTCACCAGATGGAAGACATCTTGCGATGATGCCTCATCCAGAGCGTTGCTTCTTGATGTGCAATTCCCATGGTATCCAAAGCACTGGACCGTGGACAAGAAAGGTCCTAGCCCATGGTTAAAGATGTTCCAGAATGCCAGAGAACGGTGTTCATGAGCTGTGATTTTATCTATTCCTATAATTTCAATGTTCTCAGTTTTCTTTTGTTTCAACTCAATCATAAGATATGGACTTTGATCTCTTTATTAGTAACTTTATGCAGCCATCAAATAAACATTCTTCTCTAAAAATAATGTCTGAACTGGATGCTTTTTTGAAGACTTGATTTTGAAGCAGTAAGATTGTTTTCTTAACTTAACCTTGGAAGTCTGTCTTGTAAGTATGAGGTTAATTTAACCCTGGCCGCTTTTTTGGACTTTTGTAGCTTGCACTATCTTCTCTAGTAAATATAATTTCCCATCTGAATGATTGGTTTTAGCTGAATAGTGTGTTCACTAGGGGACTAAGAACTCCTACATAGTATAATGGAGTGTAATTTTCATAACTATTATGCTGTGTTTACTTTTTATAAGTTTGTCTGATATGATGCTCTGATCTTAATTTGCTTGGAATTATATCTTCAAATGGTCAGGTAAGGCCGCCTATCATATAGAACTGATGTGTCTAGCGGGTAATAATAGTTAGGATGTTTTCAATTGTCACTGTGAATTTTTTTTGCCCCTTTTACTCCCATTTGATCAAAGTTGATTGATGCCAAAGACATGTTGTGCAGATGGAAGTTAATTTTTGAAGAAAAAACAAATTATATGATTGGTCTAGAGTAGTGGTCATCTTTTAACCCTTTGTGATAATAAGACTATTGAATGTTTGCAAGATGAATCATATTCCTAATCTACCAACTGGTAGAAGTCTAGTTCCTGTAGATTCACAAGTGTTTCTACAAAATGGGGATTTTAAAGGACAATTTAACCTCAGCTAATTTTCACTTATGCTAACATTAATTTGTATTTTTCTGGGGATCTTGAAAATTGTGAGGTCAAAAGATTTTGCTGATGGAAAAGATTCACTAATTTTCACTAATGCTAACATTAAACTGTAGATTCACTAGTGTTTCTACAGGCCTTGTCGTCAGAAGAGAGGCAAAAGATTTTGCTGATGGAAAAGATTCACTAATTTTCACTAATGCTAACATTAAACTGTAGATTCACAAGTGTTTCTACAGGCCTTGTCTTCAGAAGAGAGGCAAAAGATTTTGCTGGATATAGCCGATGCCTTGGAAACTAATGAAAGCAAGATCATGGCTAAAAATGATTCTGATGTTGCAGCTGCACAAGAGGCTGGATATGATAAATCCTTGATATCTCGCCTGGCTGTGAAGTCAGAGAAGGCATGACATTGTCCATACATCAAACTATTTATAATTATTGTTAATGCTTATTGTCTTCTATTCTGTCATTATTTATCTTTTTGCTAATTCCCTTGTGTATGGTGTTTTAATTGAAACTTGTTTATTTATATCAGACCGCACAAATTATGTTTTGATTATTCTGTACTTGACAGATTTCAAGCCTTGCAAAAAATGTTCGTGTGCTTGCACACATGGAAGACCCAATTGGTCATATTTTGAAGAAAACCCAGGTAAATAAAAGGCTTTCAAATACATTAATAACAGTCCTTTGATGCTGTGATATATTATCAGGGCACAGAAATTATTTTCTTCAAATCTTGATTTCCGCACTTTGTAAACAACTTAAGTACAGTCAGAAAATTTTGAGGCATACAAACTGTAGTCTGTACCTAAAACTATTTCTTGGCAATAAAAGTAAAATAGTTACTGTCTTGGACTAATTGTATAGAGATCTTCTTGGCTATCAATATATCCTGTGTTGAATGTTGATCTGAGATGTTTCTGATGGATTTTGCATCAGCTTGCAGATGGACTCATCTTGGAGAAAACTTCTTGTCCCTTGGGTGTTCTCCTAATTGTTTTTGAGTCACAACCTATGCGCTAATACAGGTAAATGTGATCCATTATAACAAATGTCATTTATTACATTTGTTGTTGTATCTGCTTTGTATTTACCTCTCTATATATTCATTATAATATCATTACTTTTCTTTTTCATGATTTTAATATATAGTTTCATTGGCAATCTGAAGTAGAAATGGTCTTTTGCTGAAAGGGGTTAAAGAGGCAAGTATTCAAATGAAATATTGCATAAGGTTTGATATCTTAGATTTAAATAATTGCCATGCAATATACCAAGTGAAGTCTTTAAGTTCTATCACTCATGTTATAGATTATCCCTGAAGCCATCCCAGAAAAAGTTGGTGAAAGACTGATTAGACTCGTGACATCAAGAGATGAGATTCCTGATCTGCTTAAGGTGGATGAATTTGTACCGATTAAAACATGTCAATTTTTGGAATGATATTTGAATAACTATAAGTGAATTCAGTGTCTTTCTTTGTGTGCCAGCTTGATGATGTGATTGATCTTGTAATCCCACCAGGAAGCAACAAACTTTTTACTCAAATCAAGCGATCAACTAAAATTCCTGTTCTAGGTCATGCTGGTGAAATATATAATCCATGGAATCTAATTTGTTGAATATATGCTTTCTTGTAGGAATCAAGTAAAGATGCAATTTTGTCACTCAGATGGAATTTGCCATGTATATGTTGATAAATATGCCAATATGGAGATGGTGCAGCAAATAGTTTTGGACGCAAAAACAGATTACCCTGCAGCCTGTATTGCAATGGTAAATTGTTTTGTTTACAGGCTTCTGATATTTTTTGTATGCTCTTTATAGTATTAGTGCAAGCTTAGATTTTAAGATGTTAATTTTTATGTCTCCAAATGTCAGCCTCTTAGTGCTCCATTCTTTTTTGATGTTTCCAGGAATTACTTCTTGTTCACAAGGATTTGGTGTCAACTGATGGGCTCAATGACCTTATTGTAAAACTTCATACCGAAGGTAAGGCTGCACGTGCAAAAAAGATGTAAAGTCTTGTGCTGATACCGTTAAGAGTGAGAATTACTGAAAGGTACTGATGCACATCTTCTGCAGGCGTCACTTTTTTCGGTGGCCCAAAGGCCAGCACCTTCCTTTTGAAGTTGTGGATGATGTATGTGCAACCACCGATCATATACATCAGCACGGAAGGTATGTTCCTTTTTAAGATCTAATGAATCATTATATTTTTCTCTATTTCTCCAGGCACAAACTTGCTTATGTCTATTTGAAAATTAACATGGAGATGAATAACTGCATTTTTCTCTTTATTTGGCAGTGGTCATACTGAATGCATCATAGCAGAAGACCAGGAAGCCACAAAAGTTTTTCTGCACAGAGTATACAGGTAAGCCAACTTCAATTTTCTTAATTTATAGCAGAAAGACGATGTAATGTGGGTTGTTGCTTTGACAGTGCTGCTGTTTTCCATAATGCAATCACAAGATTTTGCAATGGGGCTCGTTTTGGACTCGGCCCTGAGGTATTATATCATCTAGCTGGTTATATAAGAATTTTGATCAATTTGTTTAGAGTTGTGTTATCCCATAGTTGATTCTCGTTTGTACCTAACTAGGTTGGCATAAGCACAAGCCGGATACATGCTCAGGGTCCAGTTGGAGTTGAAGGATTGTTAACCGCTAGATGGTATGAATTTTTGCTTATGATGCAGGTGTCATCACAGAAGGTTTCTTGCTTATAGAGTATTTCCGCTAGGGTTGTCAGTCTGTTTGTTGTCGTCAGACCCACATTGATTGAAAGTTTACAACATTTATTCATTAAAACTGCAACCATGCAACTTCCAAATGCGTTGCTACTCAAAATATGCTGGTTGTTGAGGACATGGTTTCAAACTGGTTTATCACATGATTTAACTAATATTTAGAAGTTGGTGTCCAATTGCAAAGTTAAACTTGTGAAATATATCTATGCATGCCTGATTGGAAAGTATATCATCTACATTATTCATATATTTCCAGAAGGATCAATGTTATGCACACATACTTTTAAGTACACAAATGATTTGTCATCATATTATTGGGTGTTTTTTTATCCTTAATTCAGAATCACCTATTCATATGATAACATATCATTTGTATACCTATTTATATACTCAAAAGTATATGCACATAATTTTATTGTTTCCTAAAGATTGTGCAGCATGAGAAAATCATCAGTCTGTTTAATAACACTTTTGGGTGTGCATTTGCAGGATTCTTAAAGGAAGTGGACAAGTGGTGGATGGGATAAGGGAGTCGATCATATTCACAAAGACAGCGCTACTGAGTCCTCAATTTATACTTAACAGATTTACATTAAGTATACAAGATGCTCATGGTGAAGGGCGAGCACATTTTCTCAATGATGGTGTTCCGGATTGTGTCCTTTACTCAGTTTTGGCCCCAGTAAGATATTGTGATGATGGTGGGAATCCTACTGAAGTTTACTCATTTAATGTCAATGGCTCCCCCTTAGGAGTGGCAGCAATTTGTTCACCAGATGGAAGACACACTTGCAATGATTCCTCATCTAGAGCGTTGCTTTTTGATGTGGCAATTCCCATAGTATCCAAAGCACTAGACTTAAGATATTGTGATGATGGTGGGAATCCTACTGAAGTTTACTCATTTAATGTCAATGCACCCCCTTAGGAGTGGCAGCAATTTGTTCACCAGATGGAAGACACCTTGCAATGATTCCTCATCTAGAGCGTTGCTTTTTGATGTGGCAATTCCCATAGTATCCAAAGCACTAGACTTTTGATATGAAAGGTCCCAGCCCATGGTTAAAGATGTTCCAAAATGCCAAAATGGGCTTATGAGCTGTTTTGGCTATATAGCATGGATAAATAAAAAACACAAGGTCTATGGGGATATGAAGTGAGTTGTATTTGGCTCAACTTACTGATTTAACTGAATTTAAGAAAATGTCCAAGGTTTTAATTTTTTCTTAATTTTGGTTGCTAAATTATGTATAAAAGATTAATGGAAGTGGGCATCAAACTTTCATGTCCTTATGTTCCTTTTGGAAATGGAAATTACATAACTTTTGACCATCTCTGTGATAGTTTGCTTGTGTGGTCATGTTATTAACTGACTCAATAATCGTTCTTTATGGTTGTGTTTGTTCGACACGGCATGGAATGAAATATGCTAACCGATCAATTGATGGATTATCTGTAGATAGCCATGATTTTGATACTGTAATCATCGACGTTTTTTGCCAAAGCTCGTTGTCCTTGTGGCTCTACACATTGTCTTCTCTCCACCAGATTTGATTATCTAACCCCTCATTAGGGAAATAATACTTTTGGAAACCTGTTCTGGTGGGCAAAAATCTGGGCAACACTGCCATAGATAGGATTTCACATTTGCACCAACCTCGTAGGAAATGGAGATTGCAGGATCACTTCGGTTGTGAACTGGCAAGCGAAGTAATAGCTTAGAGACATTGCTTGCACCAAACACTCTATGCACTGCTGCATAATGGGATGCAGCCTGTGTTCATAGCAGAAGTAAGGGGCAAAAGATACAATCATTTGTGCATCTTCTTCTCAGAAATTTGCGTGCTCCTCATGAAGAGCCAAAGTCTGTCATTTCCCTCAGCCTTTCCTTTTTTCTGTGTGAATATTTCACTAGTACTTTTCGGCTCTCGAGATTAACCCTGAAAGTGTCTTTCTTTATCATCACATCCCTAAATACTAAGCTTGTTTGCTTGTTTTTCCCTTGAGATCACATGCAACTCCTCTAAACTCAAAGCCATACTTCGCTTTCTGCAGAAATAATTTTATGAATATGACTTAACAAGTTTTAGCTCAGAATTATGCTATTGTAGTTTTTTATTTTTTATTCTAATGAGAATCTCATTTGAATTGGATTATTCTTTTAGAGCCAAACCAATCACATTAACAGATAAACACTGGGCTTCATTTTGTCTATTCTTTTCTTCTTTTGTAAATTTGAGCTCTTAAAACAAGACCACTTGTTTCCAATTGGAGCTCTTTCGGGCCAGTTTTGGGACCATGTTTAGCATTATGAGTTTGAATCTGCAATTTGAGCAGTCTCTTACAAGTTTAGATTTACAATCCTTAAAGAAATTTAAAGATAAGTACATTATTTTGATTTTTTTTTTTTTGCAAAGCATTTAATTCTCAAGTCTTACTTATAAGTTGGTTGGTAGACTCATCCTCCTTCATTGCTCTGAGAATTTTATGTTTCTATTTCATTACTTACCACCAAAAAAAAAAAAATTATAATATATTTCTTGTAGAAAAACAGAAGTATCTACAGAATTGTTGCTTTTCATGGGACCAAAAGAAGAGAGACCTCAAGTTCATTTGGACAATACATCATTGGCCACTGATATTTCTCTCACAATACAAACAAAAAGATAGAGAAATTATACGAAATCAAGAACCTCAAATGCAAAATTACAAAAGACAGAGACAAATGGCTGTGTCTAAAACTTGTGTGGAAACAGAATAACCTAAATTTAAGTGGCCAAAGAATTAAGAGGACCCAGCAGAAGCTGAGGACTAAGAAGGTGCAGCGAACGTCCATTCGCCACTTGTCAGCCATGCAATCTTGATTGTGTGGACGCTAAGAACTCCATAACCAATCCTCAAGATTCATCAATTTTGGGACACTCATACAAACCCATTATAAGTCTTCATTCTGTGCTTCATTGCTTTGGCCTGCACTTAGCTGCAACTCACTCTAGTCCCTCAAATATTCTCATGGCTGCTGCTGTCTCCACTGTTGGTGCTGTCAACAGAGCACCGGTATGATAACTTATCCACTTCTAATTTAGTGGACATGCATATCCATGTGTATGTCTATGAATATTTAAACTTCCTTCAACTATATATATACATATACAAACATACATACATGCGCACGCGCGCACACGCACATATATATAAAGTATGCCCGTACATACACATACTGCACATATTACATACAATAAAACTATGTATACCACTTTGAATATATAAATAAATATATATTTATGTGTGTCATCATATGATTGAATGGTTGGGTACACAAGTGACATATGTTTTGCTGCTGCATATTGCCATGTTGGTTAAAAAGTTAATTTGTTAAGCATTTTGGGGGTGAAAGAGCGGTAATTTTTGTTGCAGTTGAGCTTGAATGGTTCTGGTGCTGGATCCTCTGCACCAAGCTCTCCTTTCTTGGGCACCAGCTTGAAGAAAGTGAGTTCAAGATTCACTAACTCCAAGGTCCCATCTGGGACCTTCAAGATCAACGCTGAATATGATGAAAAGAAGCAGACCGACAAGGACAGATGGAAGGGCCTTGCCACTGACCAATCTGATGACCAACAAGACATCACCAGAGGAAAAGGCACGGTCGACTCTCTGTTCCAGGCACCTATGGGCACAGGCACCCACTACGCCGTCATGTCTTCTTATGACTACATCAGCCAGGGCCTTCGCCAGTCAGTATCAAATAGTCCATACTATTGCTTCTGTTTCAGTTTCTTTGTCAAGAAATTGCAAGACTTCACTGATTTTTAACTTGATGATACTTCAGATACAACTTGGACAACAACATGGATGGTTTCTACATTGCCCCTGCTTTCATGGACAAGCTTGTTGTTCATATCTCTAAAAACTTCATGAACCTACCCAATATTAAGGTATAATATTATAATTGAAAATTATTGTTGAACTACGAGAGAGTTAGATTAAACAATTTTCACGATTTCTTCTTTGCAGATTCCTCTGATCTTGGGTATATGGGGAGGAAAAGGTCAAGGAAAATCATTCCAATGTGAGCTTGTTTTCGCCAAGATGGGCATCAAGTGAGTAATATATTTCAAATGGTTTGATACTTTTAAAGATGCTTTGTGTAATATTGGCGATGATTGATGAATTTCAGCCCGATCATGATGAGTGCCGGAGAATTGGAAAGTGGGAATGCCGGAGAGCCCGCTAAGTTGATCAGGCAGAGGTACCGTGAGGCGGCTGATATGATCAAGAAGGGAAAAATGTGCGTCCTTTTCATCAACGATCTTGATGCCGGAGCTGGTCGTCTTGGTGGAACCACCCAATACACAGTGAATAACCAAATGGTAAACGCCACACTAATGAACATTGCTGATAACCCAACAAGCGTCCAGCTCCCCGGAATGTACAACAAGGAGGAAAATCCCCGTGTCCCCATCATCGTCACCGGCAACGACTTCTCCACATTGTATGCCCCCCTCATTCGAGACGGCCGTATGGAGAAATTCTACTGGGCACCCACCAGGGAAGACCGTATTGGCGTCTGCAAGGGCATCTTCAGAACTGACCACATTGCCGATGATGACATTGTCAAGCTTGTCGACACCTTCCCCGGCCAATCCATTGGTAATTTTATCTACTTTCCTATGTCAAAAGCAAATTACAGATTTTCTCTTGAGAAAATGTGACACCCTTGCAAAGCGGGCAAGAGATATGTGTGTGCATGCTTAGAGATGTAAAGATAAGATTGGTTAAATATTACTAATATGTATTTTGGCTTGCAAAATTTATAAGCAAAACCATAATCTCTATGTATCCAAAGTTAATAATATTTTGATTATGGACCATCCTATTAAATCAAAAATATACAAATAGCATCAGGTCTATTTTGCAGACTCTGTGAGGGGGTGATTGTGACACCCTTTGGACTAGTAATGTAACAGAAACGTTATAATAATTTAATTACCTCTACTTCTGCAGATTTCTTCGGTGCCCTGAGGGCCAGAGTTTACGACGATGAAGTGAGAAACTGGATTTCCGGGATTGGTGTTGACACCATTGGGAAGAAGCTGGTGAACTCAAAGGAAGGGCCACCAACATTTGAGCAGCCAAAGATGACAATTGAGAAGCTTCTTGAGTATGGAAACATGCTTGTTCAAGAGCAAGAGAATGTGAAGAGAGTCCAATTGGCTGACAAGTATTTGAGAGAGGCAGCTCTTGGTGAAGCCAATGAAGATGCCATTTAAGAGAGGAACTTTCTATGGTTAGCTCCCATCCTAGCTAAAGGCCTTGATGGGGGGTTTGCATTTTATATTAATTTCTTGCAAACTTGATAAAAACTCTAACATATAGATTTTAATGGAAACCAAGAGAAACAAAAAATGACTGCTATTTTTTATTGGATTGAGCAGGTAAAGCAGCCCAGCAAGTGAATGTGCCAGTTCCTGAATGATGTACTGATCCAATTGCAGCAAACTTTGATGCTACTGCAAGAAGCGATGATGGAAGTTGCCATTATTAATTCTAGGCCTTTTTCTCGGTATTTTAATATTTTGTTTTTGAGTTTGATTTGGAACATGTAATTTTGTGTTATAATTAAAATATATTCAATCTTGAAAACTGCTTTCTTGTAACATCAACATTAACTTGTGTATTTTGTCTCATAAATTTGTTTTCTTGTTCATCTCCATTGAGCATCCTTTCCTTTGTGGCTTTGAAAGGCTATTGAATTTGGTTATATTAGATCTGTTTGATTTTTTATCCAAGGAAATTATTTTTAGCCTTTTCTTTTTATTTTATTGAGTCCCATTTACAAATAACTTTTTGGTATCAACAAACAACCTTAACCTTATATATAGGTAAAAAAAAAAAAAAAAAAAAGAACAGATTATACAATGTAACATCTATATTTTATAAATAAGAGAATTTTTTTGAACTCAAAAAATGAAAAGCTAAAATTGTAAGATTTAATGCAAATATCATTCTAAATCCATCTTCATTTCTATCATCTCTGCCTCTATTCCACCTTTTTTTCCTAGGACTAACTTCGAGTCAAATTGGTCCGAGCTTAATTGTTAGCTCTATTCAGTCGAACCTAAAATGAGTAGCTATGGCTCAAGCTCAAATAATAGTCTTAAGAATTGGTCGACCTTGAGCTTAAGCCATGGAAATTGAGCTCGAGTCATGGGTTATGATTGTATTGTTATATATGATTATTCGTTGATGCGTGATCATATGTTTACAATGTGGTTTTATTGTTATTAAATTTTTTTTTGTTTATGTTTTTTGATGTATGAATGAGTGAATGTGTTTTACAATGAATAATTGTTCTGTAAAGGTTGAATGCCACCTAATCTCATGGTGTCATATTAGAAGTTGTGTTATTGTGCAATTTTTAAGCAATAATTGATTAAAAAGAAAATCTTCTGGGACATCATGTAGCAGTGGAAGGGTGTTTTATGCCATTTTGAGCTACTGGATCATGGTGGTATGCCTGAAATCTTAGAATTTTATGTAACAATAAATTCTAGTTTTCTAAAATTTCGCCGACTAGATCATAAACCTATCAATCCGTTCAAACAGGAGCATTTGCTCCTATTTTTTAATTAACCAGTTGATCAGTTTTCCTGTGAATCGATTGATCAGATTTTGATAAAACATGCATTTTCAATTTCATGCATTACTGCACGAGAATTAGAAATGTTATATATACTCAGGTATGAATAAAAACACCTTTGCTATGCAATGTCGTGCATGGTTGAAAAATATATTGCTCATCAGGGTGAGCTATTCTGTCAAAACTAACCTTGATTCATTTTAAGATGAACAAGCAAATCCCTCAGAGAGTGAGTTTTCTTCTTCATGTTGATAGTTAACATTCCCATCATGAGGCTTATGGTTACCTAGCTACTAGGAGGTTTTTTTGGGTGATGGATTAGGATCTACATGATGTAGAATGGCTCTATTATGATTGATGTTGCCTCGGCTTGAGTTATTTTAACAAGTTAGGGACTGCCTATACATGTGAAATGTCTTGCATTCGGATTAACCTCATTAGGTCATGAGTTATGAACTACAGGCCACTGTAGATCAACATCATCATCATCATCTAATGAGTTCAAGTTTGCATCTTAGACATCAAAACTGTGATAAGGTATAATAGGTTTATTGCATAATTTATGTTTTGCATGTTAGATAGGGGACAAACCCCTCACCATAAAAGTTATTTGTCACCTTCCTATAAAAAGGAATGGAGATTTAGTTCAAGAAACATGTAAACAATCTTGAGTCACTTGTGGGGGAACTGGTGTCTCATAGGTGCTACTAACCAGTCATTGTCAAGTCATTTATATGAGCACCTAGATTGCACCAGTTAAACTAACCATTTGTGTTAGCATTTTTGGAGGTGTAATATTTTGCCTCTCAATCACAAGAATAGGTTGATTTTTTGAATAGTTGTGGAGATGGTGAGCCATGATTATTGCCTTCGTCATTGGCACGATTAATAGTATTAATTGATCGAGTGATTCTTTTATTTGGTGATGCAATTGAGATTGAAATAATTAATAGAAGAAAGAGGATGACTAAGACAAAGAGAGAGCTTATTGTAAAAGTCATTTCTTCTAGCGTAGAATTTTGTATATGAGTGCAATAATATGAATATTAAAATTTAAGCAAGATGGGACAAATAGTTTTTTCGTGGTTCATCCAAAATAAATATTGTATGGACTTATATCTATAGTATTATTGTTAATATGTCGATAAAGAATTATGAGACAATTTGTTTTTTACTGTTAGATAATTGTTTCTTAAAGGAAAAATGCATTTGAATTAATACAATAATTAAGAATAATGATAACATACTGTATTACGAAGAGTAAATACATTTATTACTAAATTTTAAGAAAGTGAGCCCATAATCATAAGAAATTAATATGTTTGTGAAGGTCGTGCTCTCAATTATTTTGATGTGACCTGCATGATTTAATCTTCTACATTTGAAGTCGCTTTTCATAGATATTTAGTTCATAAATGTTGTTGGCCGTTAGATTTCTATTCACTAAAGTTGCCTTCAAGAGTTAACTTCAAATACAATCTTTTGACTTTATAAAAGAGTACATAGTGATTCGTTAGAAATATGTTTACAAGTATATGTCTCTCTCACTAAGTTCTCTTTTTTTTTTTCTTTATTCAGAGTGTTGGTTCTTCGTATTTATAAGACTAAAAAGAGAGTTTACATTCAAATAGGAATAACTGAAAGTTTCTAATTTAAATTTAATTTTAAAGATTTATTTATATTCCAATAAAACTAAAACACAATATTTATAATAATGAAATTATTTCAACTAAAAAAAAGGAAAATAATTTTCTCTTGTTAATACAGAAGCTGATTAAAAAAAAAAAAATTCTTTTATGGATATTAAATAAATTCACTGTTAATCAAAAGGCTTTTAGTTGTGACGAGACAGAAGGTTTATTCATGTTTTTAGGTAAATGGCAGATATAAAATGTGTGTAGTCACTAATGTTGTAGCCAGCCAATCCTGTATAACCAAAGATTGACCCAACAATTAACGTTGAGGTTTGTTAAAAAAATTTCCAAGATAAAAGAACACATGGTGGAGGATAAATAGTGAAAAAACAGAATAAGTCAAGAAAATGGCGGCGTGGCCGTCTTCTTAACCATTGGAGGACTTGGTTTTGTATTGGTGGTGAGTGACGGGAGTGGACTAACTAGTCAAAGCCAGTTTGAACTTTGCAAGAAGAAATGAGTCAGCTGTAACAATCTAATCGATTGGCGAATGTTTTCTACGTTTATTTTGATTTATCTTGTGGACTAAGGGACCCCGTGCAACTACCCCCGTCTTTTCAACCGACGTGACGTTTCTTCAAGCCTCAAGGGTTCTTCATCAGAAAATTCAAAAAACCCCTGTATTATATTTAAATTACTTGAGAACTCACAAGTATCTAAAATAAGATTCTAACACCCTATTTGGATATTAAGTAGTTAAAATTTTTTGTCTAGTAAAATCTTAATCCTTTACCCTTGAGTCCATGTAGATTGAATTGGATTCAAACTAAATCAAGTTTGAACAGATTGAAGTTCATTTTCAGGTGGATTCAACACATTTTTAACTCAAACTCATCGAGTATAGAAAAACACTAATTTGTATTTGACTTGTTTCACGATTTAAGAGTTTGTAATTAGCTTACATCTAGCTCAAGTTTTTATGGACGGGTTAGATTTGACTCGGGTTCACACAAAATGTTTGGTTCAACTCTCTTAAACGATATCATTTATTTTAATTATTTTTAATTATGCAAGCTAAATATTGTCTTTATTTAAATTTGAGTTTAGATTCATTTTTTCTATTATTTTTCAGCTCGTATTTATTTATCTCATATTTGTATTCGAGTTCATTCCAACAAAACTTATTTCAAACTCAAACAAATTTACTTTCAATCCATCCCCTTTTGCAGGTCTTACAATTTCATTGGACACCAGAGAGAAGCCGTGGCAAGTGCAGGGTTTAAGCCAAAATAAAAATCGACAAATTGGCAATTTATTAAACTTATTTTATGACATCTGAACTGCAAAATAGAAATAAAGAAGAGAGGAACGTGCTAAGCCTTTAATTCATTTAATTCTTTAAACATGTAATTGTTTGATTGGACGTTCTCAGTCGTCCTCATTTCTTGTCTAAAACAAGTGCATCACATTTTTAACCAAATTTTCATCACTTGATAGAATAAAAGATATTTTTATGTCCACAATCAAAGTCAAGTAACAGAAATTGATTCTTACATGATCGTTTCACTTTTAAAATTTATAATTTGATTCCCTAACAAAATATAATTACTCTATTCATCTCTAAACAAATTTAAAAATCATATCGACGTTTGAAATTACATTTATCTGATCGTATTCTCTTTAAATTTTTTCTTTATTTTTCTCCGTTGATATAATTTAGAAACCTCAAATCGACGTAAATAAAGGTCATATAATAATATTTCTATACTAGTTAAGGTTAGATTAAGTTTTTCATAGTATATCTTATCTTATTACAGAGATATAATATTAGTCAAGGTCATAAAATGATATTTTAGTTTACTTCATCTTATAATATGTTTGTCATAAAGATCTTGTCTTAAACATGATTGGGTTTTGTCACAACTCTATTAGGTTTGTCACAAATTTGTTCATATGTCAAAGCTTTGTTCATCAAATCTTCAATTGGGTATAAGATTTGTAAATTAGAAAAGGTGACAAAAGAGATTCATTAACTAGTTTTGGTGGTAAGGGAGACCTTCTTCTTGGGTGGTGGTAAAAGAAAGTGAGAAAAATTCAAAAGGGAGAAAATTCTTCTCTCCATTTTCATTTATTTTTATTTTATTAAATGAACATAACAATTTTACTATTTTATTGTAAATTTTCTGTAATTTGATAGTGGCTTGATATTGGATGAGAGATTGTGAAATATATCATCAAATCAAATGGGGGAAAAGGTTATTCGGGCAAACTTTGGGTGTGCCATGTGATTCACTCTCTGCAAAGCAAAATTCCTTTTAGTTCATTTATTAATTTTTACATGTTCGAATATTCAAACTGGTAGGTATGCTCCATTATCAAACTCCAGGAAATCCTTCACCTTTTAAACAGACCATTTTGACAGCACAGCAACAAAAAAAAGGCTCGAACTTTTCCCTTCCATGGCAGAAAAATTCAGTTTTTTGTTGGGTTGCTTTCTCTTTCTTTCAATCCCAGTTTTTTCTCAAGTAAATGAGTTCTATTTCAGTGGATTCCGTGGTGATGATTCCAATGATAACAATATGACCTTAAATGGTGGGGCGGAGATTGAAGACAATGGCTTAATTAAGTTAACAAACTTCACTTCTCGAGTTCTGGGACATGCTTTTTACACCACACCAATCAAGTTTAAGAATTCAACAAACAGCAAGTCTCTATCTTTCTCCACTTGTTTTGCCTTTGCTATAATTAATGAATATGCAGAGCTTGGTGGCCATGGTATTGCTTTTGCAATCTCTCCTACAAAAGAGCTTGCCGGTGCTCTTCCTAGCCAATATCTTGGCCTCCTCAATGCAAATGATAATGGGAATTTTTCAAACCACATATTTGCAGTTGAATTTGACACAGTAGAAGATTTTGAGTTTGGTGATATCAATGGCAATCATGTTGGTATTGACATTGATAGTTTGACATCAAATGCCTCGGCCACAGCTGCTTATTTTCTAGAAAATTCAACTAAGCTAGAGCTGAAACTCAAGAGTGGTAAGGTTATACAAGCCTGGATTGATTATGATTCTGAAACAAATCAATTAGATGTGAGGCTTTCACCTTTTTCTGCAAAACCAAAATCTTCAATTTTGTCCTTCGCTGTGGATCTATCATCGATTGTTAGAGATACTATGTATGTGGGATTTTCTGCATCAACAGGTATGCTTTCAAGCTCACATTATTTGTTGGGTTGGAGTTTTAACATGAGTGGAGAGGCTGAGTCTTTAACTTTGTCTTCTCTTCCTTCACTTCCCGGGTCTAAAAAGAGTCATAAGGCATTAATTGTTAGGATTTCTGTCTCTGCCTTTTTATTTATGGTTTTGGCTGTTGCAATAGTCTTTTATCTTGTGTGGAAAATTAAAGATGCTGATGTTATTGAAGAGTGGGAACATGATGTCGGTCCTCATAGATTCTCTTATCATGAACTCAAGATAGCAACAAGAGGTTTCAAGGACAAAGAACTACTCGGGATTGGTGGATTTGGTAGAGTTTACAAAGGAACTCTACCAAATACTAATACCCAAGTTGCTGTCAAGAGAGTTTCTCATGAATCTAAACAAGGTTTGAGAGAATTTGTGTCTGAGATTGCTAGTATTGGCCATCTTAGGCATAGAAATCTTGTTCAATTGCTAGGATGGTGTCGCCGCAGAGGTGATTTGTTACTTGTTTATGATTTTATGCCTAATGGTAGCTTAGATAAGTATCTTTTTGATGAACCAAAAGCAATTCTCACTTGGGAACAGAGGTTTAGGATTATCAAAGGTGTGGCTTCAGCCCTTTTGTATTTGCATGAAGAGTGGGAACAAACTGTTATTCACAGGGACATTAAGGCTGGAAATGTGTTGTTAGATTCTGAATTAAACGGAAGACTAGGTGATTTTGGTCTGGCTAAGCTCTATGAGCATGGATCAATCCCAACCACCACTAGGGTGGTGGGCACATTGGGATACTTGGCACCAGAGCTCACACGCATTGGCAAGCCCACAACAAGCACAGATGTATATGCATTTGGTGCTCTTATGCTTGAAGTTGTTTGTGGGAGAAGGCCTGTTGAGCCAAAGGCTTCGCCTGAAGAGCTCATTTTGGTTGACTGGGTTTGGGATAGATTGAAAGTTGGTGCAATCCTTGACGCAGTGGATCCAAGATTGAAAGGCCAGTTTGATGAAACTGAAGCTATAATTGTGATGAAATTGGGCCTAATGTGTTCAAACAATGCAGCCGATGCACGACCTACAATGAGGCAAGTTGTGAGGTACTTGGAGAGAGAGGTTGAATTGCCTGAAGTGGATGAAGAACTAGAGGATTTTGTTCATTCATACTCAAATTCTTCAAATTATGAGAAAGTGAGTAATGAGTCATTGTCCCGCAACGATGGAGATGTTGATATTGAAGCAAGCTCATCTTCACCACTCCCACTTATTGTAAGAAATGATACTAGATAGTCATGCTAGGGAAATAGTTCTTCAATTATTTTTCTCTTTTCCCCTTGTGGGGGTGGTGGTTTCTCTCTTTCTTTTGTTTTTGTTTTTTTTTTTAAATATGGTTTTATGTACTATCCAATTCAGTTTGGCTTCGTTTTCAATACTTTCTGCTGCTGGAATACAAAGAACAGAAGCCTGTATAATGACACAAATGATAATTATTGATTGGTTGGCTTCTTCGAACTAGCCTTTCTTCGCACATGGCTTTATAAAGCAGAAAATAACAAGAATACATCAAAAACAGCCTTGCCACAAGGAAATCATATGCATTATGTTTAGAATACCCTTTTGCAATTTCATGTTCGTTCTTGTAATTGGTCACGCTGGTAACAGTGGCCTAATCCTGATGAACTTTCAATTCAAAGATCAAGCAAGAGATCTATGGCGGCCAATGCCCACCAAAGCTTAATTAGCAAGTTCATAGGATTGAACATGTCTTCTATTGCTTAAAACTATCAAGAATGCGAATGCAATTTGATCATGGAAGCAGAATAGCTCAAATCCATCATCAAAGTCTACAGCAATAACTCCAACCTCAAAAATGGAGCAAAAATGCCAACATTGAACCACTGCAAACCCAATGTGAGAGTCTGATTTTACAATTACATTTCTACATCTTCCTAGCCACTAAATAGCATCATCATCTATAAGGATTTACTTAGCAACAGAGTTAGATTAATAATCAACTTGCTACCTTTTCTGGTTGATTAAGTGCAAACGGCAATAATAATTTACTTATTATCCACATAAAAAGAGTGTCCCTTTGAGTGTGGTTTACTGACTTAGTCGATTCTCATCAATATTTTCCTCGCCATCTTTCACTCTGTTGAAAATCTCATAATCATCAAAACCTGCAGATTGATCCAAATCAATACTAGAATTTAGCGCAAAGCTGAAAGTTCTTTCAGTAATATTTTACATCCAAGGAACTATACCTACCTTCAACTAGCTCTTCGACTTCATCGCTGGCAGATCCTAAAAGCATTGTATTAGAAGATGGTGGATCAAGCGCCATCCAATCTGAGTTCCCATAGTCCTCCATACATACATCCTTCCCTGTGATCCACTCTTCAACAGTGTTAGCGCCATCAGATGACAAAGGGTCCATAGAATTCTGTTCTTTGTTTTTGCTGACCCTGTTAAAATTCAGCATGTGAAATAATATGATTTTCAGATCTTTGAGAATTTTTGCAACCATTATAGACAATTCCAGGCTCAATATTTTCGACTTACATTTGTCTCAGACGCAAGTTGTACTGAACAAATACAAGGTCATCGAGACGCTGACGCTCTAGACAGTTCCTTGTGTCATATATTTGTTCAAAAGGAATCTGATGTTGCTTATATCCCATCAAACAACATGTTTGACTGAGAATGCAGATTGCCAAACGTGCCAAATTTGGGCAACTTCCTCCATATGTTGACCACCATTCCGCTATAGCAGATGAGTAGTAAAATTATTAGCCCAAAAAAAAAAAACTTCATCATAAGGCTTATTGCAAATGAATATAATGATCAAATCCTGCAGTGCCTCTGACATTGATGCCAGATAGGCATCAATCACATGATAGTTGGAACTGAATAGACCTAAGCAACAAAATGTTTTCAACCATATACACAATGCAAAAAGTTAGGGGACCTCTCAAGAGTTTCTAGTCATAACTGACTATGAAAACTGCTGTTAGCAAATATTAATTATCTATATATTAACTTTTCACCTGCAGATTGGGAAGCAAAACCAGCTTTATTCCACATCTAATTACGTTTTTCATATGTTTAACACACATAAAGCAGAGATTCTTCACACTCACCCCCCAGCTACTGATTACTTTACAAAAATTAAAGTATTCCCATAAAGCAAAGATGGTACTGTAAAATAAAGCTGAAAATAACCAGACAATCTAATAGAATTGGCCCTCACCAGGAAGTAAAGTATCTCTAGCTCTAATTGCCATCTTCCTCCCGAAATCTCCAACAGCATTCCTATATGAGTTTATCTCTTTCATGATTTTATCCTGCACTTTTGTATCAGAAACCAATCTCTCTATGCAGTCATACGTTCCTGACAAAATTTCACTAGGTATATCACCATCTATACTATAAAAGAACTTGGGATTTAGGAAAAACCCTGCAGCATGAAGAGGAAGATGCCATTGTTGCTCCCACCAGTGATCAATAATATTCCAATAGACCATATACTCTTCTCTCTTAATGAGTTCTTTCTTAATTGTTTCTTTCACCCGATACATTCCAGCATATATGTATCCCATTGCAGGTTTCTTCTCACTGCTAATAATTTGCAGAAGTCGCAAGAGAGGATTTGTTAAGCAAACAATCAGGTTACACGATGACCAAAATGACTGATTACTTATTATATCTAACATTTCCAGTCCCCCAGGTTTTTTGGAATACTGACAATCCATCCACTCCTGTGAAGTAACCATGGCCTGCAAATTATGTTTGAGGTCCATCATTCTTTTCAATGTTGTAAAGTTTGTGGCAGAGCGAGTGATTCCCGGTTCTATAATATCATTGCCAAAGGTATATCTTCTTGCCATATTCAAAACCACACTATGATTGTACACAAATCTAGTGATTGCTCTAGCCTGTTCAATAATTGCATTAATCCACTCAAGCTTCAGAAAATCCTCAAGTATTAAGTTCAAGCAACGAGCTGCACATGGAGTCCAATAAAGAGTCGGGAAAGTATCAGTTAACCTTCTCACGGCAACAATATACTGCTCCTCACTGCTAGTGATCACTTGCAACACATGTCTAACTCCAACTTCTTCCACCACTTGCTTGAGCAATTCATAAAGAGCATCAGGGGAATTTATGATGCCAGATGCATCAACTGATCTCAAAAACACTGTTCCCTCAGGACAATATACCAAAAAACTCAGCAAAGTCCTACCCATTTCAGTGTTCCATTGGTCAACCAAAACAGAACAACCAGTCCTTCCCCATGTTGCTGTGTATTTATCAATATCATTTTTCACCTCCTCAACTGAATTCTTCAATATCCAACCCCGAATATCATGATATGAAGGCATTACAGCCTCTGATCCTCCTGAGGCAATAGCATCAACCATTGGTTGGAAATAAATCGAGTTCACAGCATCCAGTGGTGCCCCTATATCATACAAGAACCGCCCAATAGCCATAAAGAGATTATTATTCACTCTCTTAGAAGCTAATGAAACACTGCACATACCTACTGCATTAGCATGTACAGAAGGATGTTTCCCTCTCCATCTCTTCCTTCTATCTCCACTAATATGACTTGTCCCTTCTCTATTAACCAACAAACTCGAACTAGTCTCAGGTGTATTTGAAACTTCTATCAATGGCAAACCAGTACTAAGATCGCCCGGTTCAGCAAAGGCCTCTATCTCACTAGAAATCGGGTTATTATTTGTGATCTCGTCTGCAATCTTTTGCTTCTTCCTCTTTTTTACCACAACCCCATCTAAACTTTGTTGCATTTCAAGGCGAACATCGGGTGAAACACACAAACAGGTAGACGCATTACCCTTTTGGCCTGCTAAATGTTCCTTAATCCTATGAATCCCACCACCCTTAAATACTTTACCACAGAAGACACACTTTAATTGCACTCTATCACCATTTTTGAACATCTGACAATGCTTCCACGCTGGGTCATGTTTTTGTGATGTTATCGGTATTGGTTCAAGTCCAGATGCCATGGCATCAACCTTAGAAATGCAACACAAAACACTTGTCTGTTAAAAGATTTAAAGTTACTCTTCACTAAAATCGATTCATAATACACCAGAACCAGAATCATGTAACAAACTATACTAATTCAACATAGAATACCCGTTACAGCTACTAAAATGCAATTTTAACTATAAACTTCACAAAATATTACGCATACTTGGAAAAAAAAAAAAAAAAAGCAACCCATTACAGTTCTTAAAATATAACCAAAAAAATATAAATTAAGTTTTCAAAAAATAAAATGCATAAATTAAAAGAAAAAACTACTGAAAGAGACACACAAACTTACCTGTGCAGTGGAGCTTCGGAGTCTCTTATGAAAGCCAGGCGAGAGAGAACCGAGTTAGGGGGTTTAGGCTAAATATAAACCGAAAAGAGAATAACCGGACGGACCGGTTAGGGTACGGTCTTATTTGGATTAAATTATCCACAATTAGTTCCATTTGCCAGGTCATGTGGACACGTGATGAAGTGAACCGGTTTTAGTAACTGAGAAACCGGAACTCCCGGTTGCTTCGAAAACGGTTGTTTGCATCATCAAAAACAAACGATTGTCTTGGACCAGCCGTTTGCCGCCGTTTTGAACCGCCCTGTTTTCTGGTTCATGGCCGTTACGTTGCATCCTGTTAAACATTTTAAACTCCGTTGTCTCGGGAAATAAATCGACAGTTAAAATTTAAAATGTCAATTTTAGGGTTCATTCGAATTAATTATTCATTTTGATCTCCAGTGAAACCCCATTGAAATTAAACTTAAAATTCGTTAAATCTTTTTGGCTAAAGATCCAAGATACCCAGAAAGATATAAAATTTATGATTTATCTGGTTTATTTGATGATCAAAATCTTATTATCATCAATCAGTCCCCATTTTAATTCCTTAATTTTGCAAAAATTAATGTGAATTGAACAGAGACCAGTGCAGAGTTTGGTTGAACTTACAAGAACGTGAAAACTGAAACTTGGAACGTGAGAGCAGGCTTTCAAGCTCCGGACATCTAATTGAAAATCTACCTTACCTGGAACAGACTTTATCTATTACATTATGTGAGAGCGGTCTTACTTTAAAAGCCAGATTTGTATCTTTGAATTCATTCTTATTTTCCTATGAAAATGGTAGAATCAATTTTCCAATGAACCAATGTGAGAAAATCATCGGGGTTTACTACTTGAGAGATCTGATTAAAGTGCCATGGAGAGTGTTTATGCAAACAAAAGAGGGAGCTTTATAAGAAAGAACAAAATCTGCATTCATTGTAGTGTTACATCAGTTCTGAATATATGTTTTTCCTTTTCAAGTAATACCTTGAAAAAATTCCAAGCAACTTCTCTCAGGTTTTTTTTTATTCTTTCCAAAACAAAGAAAACCCCCAAACTGGACCGTCCCTTAAGAGCCAAACTAATCGCACCGAATAGATAAAACCCCGAATTTAATGACCGACTCCACAACAGTCGAGAATATACCTTAGTATACCACCCAAACCACCCTTGGAAGCAACTTCTCTGAGGTTTAAAACTCAAGTGATTCTCTATTGCCATTATCACAGATCAAGCATACAATTTATGTAAACAGCAGCATAAAATAACCAAACCAAAGCATCAAGATATCGAACCATGATATGGGAAAAAGGTTCCTTAGACAAAATGAAAAAACACAATCCATGCATCGGAAAAATTCCAAACCCTCCTAAAGGCAGGCTGTCGCTGCCTAACGACATTTTTGTACAGTCACAATCACAATTTTACTATCTCCTCCCTTTTTACACGCTTAAAACTTGTAAAGTAAAATAATCTCTTCAGGGCATCAGTTTTTTTTCACCATCTGAGCCACAGCTAGCCTGATTCTAGGTATATCCTCAAACTAACAAATGTACAGTTTTAAGTACAACCAACAACATTTTTTATTTCCAATCAGCTCCCAAATCTATCTGAATAAATAGACTGAGCCGGTACTAGACATTAGAAAGAAAAAAAGAAAAGAGACAAGCACTCATACTATCCTCAGTTAGCTGTACAACAACTTCCTTTTCTATGCCTTCTATGCAGCATGTGGAGTCATTATGCTAATCCTCCTTTCTGCAAAAGATAAGCCCTTGTTAGAAATGTGTCCTTTGATGAGAATTGGAAGATGGCAAGAAACCAAAATGTAGTTAAAGCAAGAGAGAACGTACCCCCGGCTGCAACAAGTTTCTCTACACGTGCAACTATATGCTTCCCGTAAGTATACTTCTTCAAAGCATTCAAGTGAACCTTTATTCGGTTGAGAATAAGTTCAAGTTGCTGGTCATCACAAGTTTCCAGCACCTTCTGTACAACATAGTTTGCAAACTGATCCTTCATCATCACCTGATATAAACAGGAGGAATGAATATTGATATGAAATCATAGTTAGTTTAGATAACCAAAATAACCAAAACAATGAATAAGAAAAAAAAATGTAAATGGTGCATTATGGATAACCAACAAACCTGAAGAGGTTCATTTTCATCAATTGATCCAAGCATCTCATTCACCAGGGTCTGACGTTCTGCAGGAGTTCCAAATGTTAAACACTTCTCTATAACATTGGAGGCAAACTTCTGCTGGCTCATTTGAACTATCTGCCCAGTTAATTTTCTAATTATTGCAGAGCGCTCATTGGGTTTTCCGTGCTCCAGTACATGCTGTGGTATTATAAACGAGAAATCAGAAGAATGGGGAGGACAAAGAATATAGTTATGCAATATTTTCCACACCAGACACCACAGACTTGCATGAAAGGAAAGAAACTGACAAGAAGAAAGTATCAGTAACTTAATAGCTAAAGGTCAAGGAAGAAACCCTCGGCACGGAAGGGAATAATAAACTTAAATTTCACATGGATTCTGTAGTTCATTTCTTGATCGTTTAATAATGTGAAAAGATTAGTTGAGAAAAGATTCTAAATTACTAAAACTTGCACCCTCTACTGTCCCAAAAGTTGGACCATCATTCCACTCCATTCCACAGAACAGAACCTTTGCTCAAGTTTCAGTATCAAAACTGATCTTTGAACAATGCTGTGCTTTGTTGCTTCCCTCAATCAACAAATCCATAAAATGAGATTCTTATAGGTTTTTCCACTCAACTGGTTCAGCATCCGAAAAAAGGCTTAGATGTTCCAAAGTGCAGCACATCAAGAGTAAGGCAAAAATATGTATATCATTGTCAGTTACTGCTCAATTCATCTGTTGGAATAAATAACAGCCACTAATAAACAGACCATTAACAGCAATGACATGCCATATCAGTACAATCAACTTTTGTGGGTTAAAAAGCCACCAAGAATCAAAACAAACCTGTACAACATAATTCCCATATTGATCTTGTGCCAACATGCAAACTGATGCCAGAATCTCATCCATCATTATACATTGGGTTTTGGCATCATGGCAATGTTCCAGGACTCTCTGTCACATGAAAGTTATACTTTTTAGTACTAGAAGTGTTAGCTGGATCATCCCTGGTCATGATATCTAAAAACAAAAACTGTGTGCTAAAAAATAAGTATCATGAACCTGTATTACACGACAACCATACGGATGAGTAGACAGTGTCACAACTTGGTCATAAAATGTTGAAACAATAAACTGGATAGAATCTTCAGGTACACATTCGATACATTTCTGGATGACGTGATTCCCATTCTGATCACGAACACAGCGCATGATATGACTATCAAGCTCTGTCACCATCTGAATCTGCTGATCCAAGTCAACTACTTCTATTGCCTGACAGATCAAAGTGTGTTAAATTCAATCCTAAGATGTAAAATAAAAAGGTAAAGGATTAATTAACGCATGCATCCAATCTTATGAATCCTACATCATACAGTATAGCACAATGCTGCAGAGCATGGGAAAACATCTATGTACCAAAATCTGAAACAAACATTCTCAGAATGAAGATATATTGTCAAAAACTTGGATTTACTAAATTAAAAAATACCTTCTGGATCACTCGACAGCCATACATCTGGAGACTAAGAGTTAGCACATGCCCAGTTAATTCGTTAGCAAGTTCTCTTATCTGGGCAGCAGTTCCATGTTCAAAAAACTGAGGATAGCATGAAACAATAGCCATGAACAGTCAACATTCCATGATTGCTATAGATTTAAAAAAGGAGCTCCTTTTAACAGAAGAATAATAACATACTCTATAAGATCACCAAATACCAGATGTTTTACATTAGGAGTACCTTTTGAATAACATAATTACCAAACACATCAGTCATTAATGTAAGTGCTTGAGGCATGATCTCATGGAAAACCATATTTTTCTCGTCTGTTGTTGCAGTTTCAAGCTTCTGTTGAATAAACCGACTTCCATACTGATCCGCACTGTAAAGATAATAATAAATGAAGAATTACAATTCTTTGTTGCCACAATTAAGAAGAATAAAAGGGTAACCAGCAGTATATACCTGAACTCAACAACATGACAAGCAATTTCTGACAGTTCAAAGCATTTAGTTTTATTGCTTTTAAACTCATCCAGTAAAGAGGACGCAAAACTTTCATCCAAGCCACTACCACCTTCTGAGTGCCAAGGTCCCATGACACTCCCAGATAGATTCCTCATCCCAGAAGAAAAGCGCAGATTACGCTCCCCAAGCCTAACAGGACTACCTGATCCAACAGGAGAATTGGAAAGAAGGGGACTCCCTGGATATTGAAAGCCAAGACTAAATGCAGGATTGCCATAGAAATTATGATTCAAGCTACTGGATTTACCAAGATAGGGAACACCATACTGAGATTTTTGAGGTGATAGCAGTGCTGCTAAGTAAGCTTTCTGGAGTCCAAGTAAATCCATATATGAATTACCAATGTCCATAGAGGGGTCACTGAGAGATGCAACCTGTGCTGCAGCATATTCATTTGATCTCAAGTACTGAAGATACAAAGGGTCCATCAGAGGCATCTGAAGAGCGTTACCAGAAGTGTGATTCCCCGGTCTATTAATGTTTTGCAAGTCCGCAGCTGCTGCCATTATATTTGGACCTAAACCCAAATTTGCCCCCAATGCTCTAGCATCCAAGCCACTTGCTCCCATTGCAGTGGCGGCAGCAGCACTTTCAAATAACGGTGGCAAAGCACCACTTCCAAGCGGGCTTCCCATCATGGGTGGTGATGAAGGATTCATCGCAAAACCATTTAAGCTAAAGTTTGAAAAGGTAGAATTCATGTTGCCAACCATTTGAGCTTGAAAAGGTGAACTTCCTCCACCATTGAGAGTTGGAGTAGAGGGTCCTTTTAGGAATGAGTTTGCAGATGACAAAGCAGGCTTATGCATATCAGCCATGAAAGAAGTGCTGCTCATATCAGTCCCAAGTCCACTGCTTTTACCCATATTTGAATAAGATCCTTTAGTTGAGTGAGAAGCAGAATGCATTTGAAAATGCCCAGATTCCGTCTTATTTAAGTATGAATTTTGTTTAATTTGGTTTGCATCACCTTGCAAATTGAATAGACTATTGTGATCATCAATTTCATGTTGATTTTGTAACTGTGAATGATTCTCTTGATCAACCATATCATCTGTTGATAGATTCAGGCCAGACATAACAGCTGCTAGGTCTGCAGAGTCATTCAAACTTGAAGAAACACTATTCAATGAGTTTTGGCCATTGACACTTCTTTTCTCAATGGTAACCCTACCTTCTCCAACTGGTGGAATGCGAGGACTAGGAGCCCTAGCTACAAGTTGTGGATCAGGTGTGGTGCTTCTAGACAAGGAAGCGCTTAAAGCAGATGCATAGGAATGCGAAGCTGATGCACCAACATTTCGTGCAGCTGGCAGACCCTGTTTATTGGCACCAGAATGCAAAACATCAATGGTTGCCATTTCACAGTGCAGATGAGTAAACTGGGCTTCTGAAGTCTCAACACCATCCTCAAATGCATTGCGACTAGCAGAACGAGAAGGATGCCTTGAAACAGGGGCTGCATGATTTATATCATCCTGCAGTAAAGGAACAAGTATGAAGCATTTGTCGAGTGGGAAAAGAATAGCAAATAGGTCAAGAAACAAATTGAGCAAATATCTATAACACTATCATTTGAGCCAAGGAACACAAAGTATGTACACCAGAAAAGGCTGAATGGAAACATTTCACAAAAAAGAATCAAGCAAAGTATGGAATTAATTACAAGAGATGCATTATTATTTGAAAATTTCACAGAATTGCAAATTATACTAACATTTCCAAAAATGCAAAGCCAGTAAGGACTCTCCCTATTCTCTGTTACAGGGTCACCAATCATTGCCCACTATATCGCCACTTCCAAAACACCAAAAGAGAAAGGTATTAATGTTATTAATCCATTGACACAATAGATGTGGCAGGTTAATCCTTTGATAACATTACAAAACAAGATGTAATTGGTGAACAGATCACCGAAGAACAGCCAAATAGAGAGAAGGCAAGTCCAACAACATGAAGCAATTAAATGAACATCAGAAATTAAAAAAAAAAAAAAAAGAATTCTCATTGGCAGAAGGATATATCCAGCACTCATTGGAACTGATTTCATGCTTCAAGACCTTCAACAAAAAAGTTGACCTCTTTTTCTTTCCCTTCTCTCTTTCTTTAATGAGAAAGGCACAAAAATGGTCATTATCATAATGGAAAAACTAGATGACATAAGCTTAAGATTTACACGAAAGGAAATGTATACACATGCGTCCATTACTCAAACAACCTCCATGAAATTATCAAAATATGACCATTTCCAGTTTAAACGCAAATCCTTATCCTACCAAAACTCCACCATCATTTACAGACATTAATAGACACAACAAATCACAAATTTTCAATGTGATAATCCACTTATAATTAGCATGACAAAATAACCTCCTATTAGTCAATTTCATCCCTCAATAAAACATCACATTCCTCCTACCCAATCTAAAAATCTAAAATCCAATTAATAAACCAAACAAAATATAATATTAATCATAGAAAACCAAAGCAATATCAAATTTATTCAGCCAAACCAAACCAAACCAAAACCACAACAATTATCACCAATTTTTCACCTGAATGATCTCCGCAATGCTCTTCTGCCTACTCCCCAACCCCAAACGAGGCAACCCAATCAACCCATCTCCTCCCCACGCTCCTCCACCGCCACCACTAGCACCACCATTATCCTCATCGCTCCCTCTAAATCCCGGCTGCACCGCAAAAAGCGACCCATTTCCCTTCCTCCTATCACCAATCCCTCCCACTTCTTCGCCTCCTCTCAGCCTCTGTGTAAACCTCCAATCCTCCTTGGACAACAAAGGTGGAGGCAACCTTGGATTCAAGTTAACGTTAGAGTAATAATAATTTACATACGCTGGATCAGCCCTCAAATCCTCTTCACTCGAGAAGCCACCTTTGTTGCCGCTAAGTGTATTGAACAAACCACTGATTGAGTTCAAAGAACCTTCAACAGTTGGTGGGGCTGACCCACTTCGATAAATATTGAGTTCCTTCTCAGGATCAGTCGCACTAGTTGCAGTATTGACTGATATTTGTTGTTGTTGTAGTTGTTGCTGCTGCTTTTGTTCACGAACCAGCTTGCTTAAATCTTCAACGTAATCCGAGCTCTTAAACATGGATGATCGCACTGAAATATCCGGCATCATCTTTGAAGAGGAATTACAAGAAGAAGAAGATTATCAATGATCATTTACGCATAAAAGATGAAAACTTTGAGCTAAATATTGTTAATTTCCACATGGGTATGTAGCTACAAGCTTAAAAGATACGATTTTTATTATCAAAACCAAGAATCCATGCCTTTGAAAAACGAAAAGAAAACCCAGAAAGCAAGACTAAGCCTCGATTGTGTGAGAGTGGACTTAGTTATGTACAAACAGGAATGGATCGGATTGAGAATGGATAATTGATGGAGGCTTTTGCCATTTGAGAAAGACAAAGAGAGTGAAGTGTATAAGACTCAGATGAAGGCGGTAATAAGTTGAGAGGAAGAGAGATCTGAGCCGTTGGTCAATGAATGGACGGTTAGGATTGATTCTGAATCGATTTGTTCTGACAACATTATGTCTTAGGGTTTTATTTCCAAGATTAAACGATAAATTATACTTCCGTCTGATATATATACAATTTTTTTTAAATTGGCGCGCTGATCAAATCAGTAATCTAATTTTTTAATCGATTTAATTGTACAATTAATTAGGTTAATACAATATTAAATTATTATATATATTTTTAATAATATAAAATATTTATCACTTATTTTAAATATAAAATATAATTTTAAATGTATTAATTAAACAATTAATATTTTAATATATAGATGAATAAAAAAATCTAAATATAAATTTTATTATTAATTTAATTAAAAATTTATCAATTATAATTCTTTCAAATTTTAATATAACAACCATTATTATTATATAAATTCAATTTTGTTGGTTTTAAATTAGTTCAACAAATTTATTAAGTTTGGTCAAATTTTAAATAAATTAATATTTATATATAAGTTGAACTGAATTATAAAATTAAGTTAGATTATAAATTAATTTACAATTTAATCAGTTTAATTACTTAATCCACTCTCATTTTAAAAATACGTTACATATATTTGTTAATATTAATAATTTTTTTAAATAATTATTATTAACACATAATAAAAATAAATTAGCAGTTGTAATTGGAGTAAGATATTTCCAAATATATTATTATAATAATATTTTTAAAATTTATTCGTGATAATAATATAATTGCAAATGGTTGTTGATGAAAATTAAGTGGTAATAATGGAAGTTGGGTGCCAAAGCTTTATTTTTATTGACCATTTGAAGAAGCTACCAAATTAATGCAAATTTGAGATTCTTTGTTTTCACTTGGATTTGGGCTCTTAAAACCATGTAAGCTCTGGAAGTAGAGCCGAATGCAAGAGATACACTTGTTGTGTTGTGTCGTGTTCATACACGACAAACTTTAAACATAGTTTATAGTTTCTGTAACAATGCCACGTCATTGGTCTACTACCACCACGCTCCTCTATTCGCAGGCAGTTAACAAAACTTTAATTGGAACACGTGGCAAGACTTGCTAGGTCCCATTTTCACGCTTTTTGACTGTGCGTGGTATAAGTGTGATTTTTTACACCTGAACCAGCCTCGACAAGAGTCTTGATCTATTTAGCAATGTGTTTTAAAATTGCATTAATAATTAAATCGGCTACTTTATTTGTTTATAATTTAATAAGTTTGATTAATTTAATCAAAGAATAATAAAAAAAATTTAAAAATCAAACTCAAGTTTTGATCGATTCATCCGATCAAATCTGATTTTTAATCAGGGTTGATTGAGTCAATAATAAAATCAATTTTTTATACTAACATAATCGAACTTATAGTTAGTTCTTAATTCAATCGATTAAATTGGTTGGTGTGGTTCGATTTTCAAATCATTGCTATTTAGTTTGGTTAGTTACGTTAATCATAAAATAATGATTTAACTTCGTAGAGTTTTTTGTTAAATTTTAATTGTTGATGTCATAGTTTATTTTTTATACAATCATTTATTGTGATTTAGTTTATATGTCACAAATAAATATGTGTATTTGTTATATGAGTGTTCATCGATCATTGAAAAATTTTTAAATTTTGGGTATACAGGCATGCATACCTTTATGCACAATTATACATAACATTATTTTATAAATTTTTAGATATATTACGACTCTATTTATTCTTAGGATAATTATACATATACGTCTATAACTCTAGTTTCAGACTATTTCTTATCAGGGTTTCTCATAGGACAAATTCTTATAAGTACAATGTGTTTTTTCAAGCATGTTTGTACATCAAATAGTCTACAAAAGTCACTAATGTCTTAACTTCTTTGGCAAATTAATCTCATGATAAACTTAAAGGCATTTATACTTACTATCAAAACCATAGGATTAGAGTCATTTATACTTACTTGGTGGTCACTGAAAAATGAGTTTGATGTAGCTCTTAGCTTCCTCAAAAATCATCACTATCATTGGAACTCTCTACAATTCGGAAAAAATTTGCTCACAATAATCAATAAAGACATTATGAGAGAATACGAGATGTGATCCCCTGAACATCGATGACATGCTTTATATAATTTTTCTAATTGTAACTGAGTAATGAACGTGCATTCTAAACATGCACGATCACGTGTAATTGTAAATTTTCAATATAGCACGTTATTCATTCTACTGACATGGTATCAAATGAATAGATATGCATTATTCAAATACAATCGTTCATTTGCTTAAAAATAATATTTTAAATTTCTAGCTCATGCCAAATTTAACTATAACCATAAATACGTATGAAATAACAATTTTGTTCTCAAGACAGACTTGTATATGTTACACTAATCACCTATGTTGTGTCTCATATGGGTGATTCCCTTCAAATTTAGAAAATTTAAACTTTATTCAAGCTAGACAAAGAGAATTCTCTCACTTTAGATTGGGGAAAGTCTATGGAAATTTTGAGACTTCAAAGAATTTGAAAATGTTGATGGAATTTTAGGGTAAAAAAACCATTAAGTGATTTTTAGGGATATTGATGGACAATTTAGAACTATAAACGAGAGTCAATCTTAACCCTTAGGGGACGTTTAGTTTGGGTAATGTTTTATTACCAAAATAGAAATATTACCTTGAAGATAGATTACTTAAAAGATTATTGGGTATAAATGATTACTATGTTTGATAAAATTTGATAGGTATAAATAATTATTGTGTTTGGTTAAAGGTAATAAAAGATATTATTTTACTTAAATGTCTTTAAATATAATTATTTTTAAATATTTTTTTATATTATTTGTCATATTAATTAAAAATAAATTTATTTTTTTTTCAAAAAATTAATAAATAATAATATAATTATAATAAAATCAAGATTACATTTGTAATAGTTAAATATCTAAGGTGAATGTGATAATCAGATTATCACCTATATTATCTAACACGTCAGCATTGATAATAAAAAATTACTATAATATTTTATTATTGACAAACCAAATAAAAAAATAAAAAATAAATTACCAAGATAATTTTCAAAAACTAGAACCAAACACCCCTTCAAGATAAAGGGCTGTCTTCTTTAAATTTTCATTCTTTTGACACAACAAAAGCTGCATATTAATATTAAATAGTGAGATACTGTCGGGCTATCGTATCAAAAATATATTTAGATACCAAAAGGTGAGGTTGATTTTGCAGACATGTGATACGGTCCTCTTCGCTCTCTTACAATGCTTTGTAAGACTCTCACATGTTCTGTCTCTTCTCCCTTAAACCCCCCAATCTCCCATAAACCCTAACCCTAATTTAAACATCAATCTGATTTTTATTTTCTTTTTCAATACATATCATTTGTGGGTATTCTTCTATATCTCATATATCATTTCATGAATTCAATGCTCAAGTATATTAAAAAATAATAAAATTAAAGTCCCGAAACTACTTTTTTGAAACAAGAAACTTAATCCAAATCAAATTATTTTTTTAAGATCGAACTAACCATACTGAATAAATGAAATTGAAAATATAATAATTAAGTTTATAATTACTATATCAAATAAATTAAATTTTTAATATTAAAATATCATTAAAAAGATTTAAATTCATATTCTCTTATATATGAAATCTCCTTCATTGTCATTCAAATTATCCTTTTTAAAATCGTGAAGCTTGCCGAAATCTGCCCAAGTGATGAGCTCAACTCTTCATGTTCATAATTTTAAGAGAATAATTCATTATGGGGATTGATCATGTTCCTGTAAGGTCAACATATTAATTAGATGTGGTGAGAATGGTTTTAAAAAAATTCCAAATATATGAAAAATCTAATCGTTGGTCCCACAAAACGAATTGATCAAATGTTGCTCATCATTTTGCCCTAAAAACTTCCACATGATGCGTAAGTTTTTGTCCTTAATTTTAAACAACATTTTTGTTCACAAAATCTCACTTTAGGAATTGCATATTTGTTTTCCATCACAAAAATTTGAACATTGTATAAAGAAATTTGTATATTGAAAATGCAACATGTAATAATAAAGTTCTCATTTTAATTTTATGTAACAAAATCAACGGAAAAACTTAAAGATTTATGGGATATAGTAGGGTCAAATTTCCCATACCCATTCCTATTAGACGAAATTAGGCTCGTTGTTGGCTTGTCGCCCTATTCAAGCACAAGGATGATAAGAATCCTTGTTTTCACCCTATGAGAAAATACTAATTCCCTTTCTTACCTTATTGAATCTATGCCACCATCCAACAAATGGAAATCTCCCAACATCTCCGCCACGACAATATTGTTTAACAAGTTAGGACCGAAATTGGAGGTAAAATTGCTCTCTCTAATTGCAAGCGGCCAAAAAGGAAAAGTTATAGAGATTATAGTCTGTCTTTATTTTTTCGGTTTTAGAAATTGATACACAATATTCATTTATTAAAAAGTAATACTATACGTATCTATTTTAAATACATAAATAGATACACATTTATATATGTCATCATATATTTATATAATAATATATCAAATATATATTTATATATATTAAATAGATACATATAATTTTATTGTTTCTTAAAACCTACATGGTTGAGCTGAAATTAATTGGGGAGTAATTGTTTCGCCTTCACATACAGTCAAAACTAGAAATGAAGCCCATCTTAGGTTAGGGCTAGCTACTTCCGGCCCAATTTGGGTTGATGAGCATAGTTGACCTGATCTTTTCATTTACCGTGAAATTGTTCGTTATCGTTAAAAATAATAATTTATTCTTAGTTAGGTTGGGGTTAACGTCACGTGCATCTCCTTCCCTTATCTCATATCAAGGGGACCAACTAGGCTAAATTTGTGGAATCTTTATCCATTTTTCATACTTCCCACAATGTAATTTGATTCTTTGTTATGAATTTTGATGTTTGAAAAAAGAGACATCTATGATACGATAAGTCTATAGAATCTGATAATAGACAGCTTGTGTTGTAAATAAGAATAATGTTTTTTTTTAAAATAAAATTATATATATTTATTTTAAATATCAAAATTAGATTGTAAGTAAATTTATATAATTTAGAAATTTTAAAGGTGAAAAAAGTGTAAAATGGATGGGAAATAAATGTTAGTCATGAGATTAACAAAACGTAAACTTAGTTTGTGGAAATTAAAGAAGAGGCATTTACAGCTTTATTTCTTGGTAAGAGGAATCCCATGAAATATTTGTAAATTAAATGGGATGTCATTTTAAGAAGCATAATTAAATATCAAGAAACCAGATAAGTTAATTAATTAATAATTAATTAATGAAGAATGAGAATAAATAAATAAAGTTGAATTGGAAAGGCAGCAAACAGAGAATGGACCACATCAATGTTAGAAACGAAAGAAAAACAGTATTCCAATTCCCAATGTAAGGCGGGAAACAATCAATAAAAGAAGAACCTTTAAGCCGTGTAAAATCTCTAATAATAAATCAATATCATATACTTAATTTATTTGATTCAGTAATTATAGAATTAATCACTAGATTCAAATTTTATTCTATTTGATTTAGTTGATTTAATTTCATAAAAATGATGATTTGAGTTTTTTATTTTAAAAAAATTACCTATTCTTTCTTGTTTCTAGGGTTGGACTCGAGCCGAGCCGAGCCAATTCGAGCTCGAGCTCGGCTCGACTCTGTTTGAGCTCGAAAAGAGCCGGGCTCTGCTGAGCTCGAAAAGAGCCAGGCTCTACTGAGCTCGATCAAGCCCGAGCTTTTTTTAAATTTGTTTATACAAAACGACGTCGTTTTGATCTATATATATATATATACAAAACGGTGTCGTTTTGATATGAAAAACGAGCCAAACTGAGCCGAACTCGAGCCAGTCATAAAAAACCTGAGTCGAGCCTGAGCTGGTTGCGAGCCGAGCTCGGCTCTGCTCGAATCCAGCCTTACTTGTTTCCATGCCAATAATTATGCATTATTAATTAATTGAGGTTTTAAATGGGATTAATGTGCCCAACTCGCGTATGTGATGACTCTAATGAACCATCATGGTCGGCTCATTTAACCGTTACCTATATTATTAAAAATTTGGACCAAAAGACTTATTCCCACTCAAAGTATAGTGTAAATCCAATAAGATCCTTGCTAACTTTTGAAAGTTTAAATACTTAACTGTCTATTAGTTTCGACTGTTACAATCAAAAGTAAAATCGTTATTTATAATTTTTATTTAAACAAAGAAAATATTATTTCTTTTTTTCCATTAGTTTTAAAAACTAATTATTTCTCTATAACTTAATTTTCAAAAAATTAATCTTTCACCCCCATCATATATAGGTTTTAGGGTTTTATATTTAAGAAAGAAAGTTTCCCCCCTCAAACTTTGAAACATTACACTTACACCTTAAAAACTTTATTTCATCTTTTCAATGTTCCTCTCCAATGACATCTCTCTCCGCCCCCCGCCCCCCCCCCCCCCCCCCCGGGGCGCTCGCCCCGTTCATTTTTTAATGAGAAAACTATTGAAAATTAGGCCAAAATGGTTGAATTTTCATTCACAGGATTTGTGCAAAAATCGCACAAATCCATGATAATATATGTATTGGCAAACACATTAGATCAATCGGATGGTGTCACACAAACGTTGGGCATGTCTATGAGTCATCATCAAACCAATATGTGCATCCACCTATGCAAAAAGATCGTTGCATGAATTTGTGTGATTTTTGTACAGATTTACATACAAAATTTGATCATTTCAATTGTATTTTTGATAGTTTCTATGTTGAAAAACCACTAAAGAGGAGGAGAGATGTCGTCAAAGAGAAATGCTGGGAAAAATGATCGTCGAAAAGATTGAATGAAGTTTTTGGGTGTAAATGTAATTTTTTAAAGTTTGAGAGGGGTGATCGTTCATTCTAAAATATAAAACCCTAAAAAGTATATATTGTGAAGGTGAAAGACTAATTTTTTAACCTTGGGTGGAAATACCTTATTTGACCTTAAAAATAATCTACAAATGTTGCAATGCGTGCATCAAAAGGAGCCACACTTCCAAATCCATTGGATTTAGATATATAAATAAATTATTAAGGCAAATAATCATCCTAAATTATTGACTATAACAGATTCAAATTATAAAATTATAGGTTTTACCAATGCGAAGACAAATAAAAGCAGCGTTACATAAAAGGACAGTCAAGCATGCGAATGACGTGTCAGACAAAAGCATGGTCCACTTCTTTCAAAAAAACGTTTGACGCTCTATATTCCTTTACGACGGTGCTCTGGCGCGTGAGAAACCATAGTCTTACTTTCCTTTTTTTTGTTAAGTATTATTAGCATGTGGTCACCCACACCACAGGTCATGTGTGGATAACTGAAAATCTAGTTTGCAGTAGAAACTGAAGCAATAAAAGAGGATTATCCTAAAAATAATTTTTCACTGGTTTAAGATATAAGTAATATATGTTCACCTAAAAACAAAAAAAAACTCTATAAAAATAATAATTAAAAAATATATAAAAATCATTTTAATTCTTTAAAATTAAAAAAATATATTTTTTTTCTTTTGTTCTTTCGTATCATCATTTAATTCCACAACCATAATTAGATAGTATTCTCAGATTATCTAATTTATCTAATCGACACATTATCTAAATTACTTAAATATACATACGTGATATAATTAGTAGACATTAGCATGAAGTCTTATTTCAGTCATGTCTAGATAATGGAAAGTGAAATATGATTTTGAAAACATTCTTGAAAATTTCGTCCAAGTAAAGAGATTGATACTCAGTATAGGTGGTACGAGTATGGATGAAGATGATGATTGAGATCCATAAATGCAAATAACTTCAAATCAATTATGGGTTTTATTAAGTATTAGTAAACAAGTTATATACAATAAACGAAACCATATATGTGAAAAAACTTATAACATGTCTTAATATTATTGTTTATTGTCTTTTAACAAACCTGTTAGAATATTTAACATATCAATTCCACCTCATGTTCACCTATATTAATATATGAAATTAAAATTTTCATTGTATTGATTATCAACTCGATCAAACTCTTTGCTTAAACTCTCTCAAATCGATGCACATGTGATATAATAAGGGAACCTTAGTATGAAGTTACATTTGAATCATACTGAGTTGTTAGGAAGTGAAGCATAAATTCAAGAATTTTCTCGAAAACTTGGTCCAAATAAGAATATTAGTATACAATGGTGAGTATGGATATAAATGAAGATTAAGATAAAACTAAGATCTAAAGCTAGAAATAATTATTCAAAATAATTACAAGTTTTGTTAATTAAGACATAATAGAGATTTGATGGTGGAGATTGATCATCGTCTCTTCCAAATTTTATTCCAAAACTTGGGCAGAATATGTAAATCATCCTGATAAGAAAATTACCATTAGACCCATGCAAAATTTTGCTTTAAAATGTAACAATAATTGGCCCTTACTGGAATGGCTGTTTATGGACAAGATCCCTGGATTAAGGGATGACTAATCAAAAAACTTTGATTGCATTTGCACAGGAACAAATATTATTTTATAAATACGTGACCAATTATGTACAGAATCTTGACACCTCATCAGTTGCAGAATTTTACTCAACACACCACTACAATCAATCATTCTCTTTTCCAATTTTAAACTCCATGGTCTATTGTCACTCCACGCGCCTTGTCTCAAAAACGAAACTACAGTGAAACTTACTGCGCGTTTGTTTACCCCACACAATTTTTAACTCAACCAATCCAAACCCGCTGCATATAGAAAATTCAGTGCGTTAAGGGCACGCGAATAGAACCATTCGACGCGGTTTTCCCTTAATTTCCTTTCACGCGACTCTTTATATTTCTCATTTCCTCCAATTTTCTCATCTCTGAAACGGCCCCAACATTCCCCCATTTTTCTCTCTCTCTCTCCCCCTGCAATTTGTAAAATTTTCCTGGAAAATATCCGTCTTTCCAAGAAAATTTTTAACATTTCTCGTTACTCAAATTTTATCCATATGTTGTGCAATTTCCTCTAATATAAGTTTTTTCTTTTTTTAAAAACTTCTAAATCTGTCTCTATGTCTTCTGTAGTTTCGTCATCGTCTTATTGGTGTTACAGTTGCAGCCGGTTCGTTAGGGTTTTGAATCAGGATGCGATAATATGTCCGGACTGCGACAGTGGTTTCGTGGAGGAGATCGAGAATCCGCCACGCGGAATCCAAACCACCGACATACAACACCGCCGCCTGAGGAGGTTTCCGGCGGGCTCGATGTACATGATCGGTAGTGATAATAACCACAGGCACAGTGACCGGTCTAATCGAGATCAAAATACCTCTGCCGGTCCGTTTCTTCGCAGAAGCCGAAGAACTGGCGGCGATCGGTCTCTTTTTAATCCAGTTATCGTTCTCCGTGGACCGGACAGGCCGGTTATTGGAGCAGATGTTGAAAATAACGGTAACGGTTATGAATTGTACTATGACGACGGTGAAGGCGCTGGTTTGAGACCGTTACCACGAAGTATGTCGGAGTTTTTATTAGGATCTGGATTTGAACGGTTGATTGAGCAGTTATCGCAGGTTGATATGAATGGAATCGGCGGTTATGAGCATCCACCGGCTTCAAAGGCCGCAATTGAATCTTTGCCGTTCGTTTCTATCGATGTGAGTCATGTAGAAATGGAATCACACTGTGCTGTTTGTAAAGAAGCTTTTGAATTACGATCTGAAGCTAGAGAAATGCCGTGTAAACATATTTATCATCCTGATTGTATACTCCCGTGGTTATCGCTTCGTAATTCTTGTCCCGTTTGTAGGCATGAATTGCCTGCCGATAATAATCAAGACATTAGTGAGGAAACTGATAATGGAGCGAACGGACAAGGACAATTTGTGGGTTCAAATAATGATGAGGAGGCAGTAGGATTAACAATTTGGAGGTTACCTGGAGGAGGGTTTGCGGTGGGGCGGTTTTCGGGAGGAAGGAGAGGTGGTGATAGAGAGCTTCCGGTTGTTTACACGGAGATGGATGGTGGGTTTAACAATGGCGGAGGTGTGCCGAGGAGGGTTTCCTTTGGGTCAAGAGGGAGTAGAGGAGACAGAGACAGAGGTGGGTTGATTCGAAGGGCTTTTAGCAATTTGTTTGGGTGTTTTAGCCGGTCAGGCAGTTCAAGCTCGGCTTCAGATTCGAGGATAAGGAGGAGAAGTAGAACGGCTTCCATGTTTAATATATCAGCGCGGAGGAGAAGGGGTTGGGATGTTACGGTTAACACTAGTGGTGGAAGAAGATGATGACAAATGAATGAGAAAAATATCTTTTCATTGTATATATTGAGAGATACTGAGATAATATTGAAAAGGGTTCCCATTTCACGGAATTGAAAAGATTTATGGAATTGAGGTTCAGTTTACAAATAACTAAAGCTGTTATCTTGGAAGAAGATGAAGCAGCAGAGGTGACAATTAAGCTTCAATGGAAAAGCCGTGAAGTCAATAGTTTGGCATTGTGGGAGAAAGAGGGTACATGATTTCATGTACCATAAATCAATTTGCAAGTTTCATGAATCGAAGTAGAGGGCCTGCCTTTTATATTAATTGTTCTTTTTTATAATTATTTGTAATCTGTAACTAGCTATAGTTCGTTTATCATGTCATTCTTTTTCCAAGAACTCTATAAGTCTTATCCTGCTTATGAAAAGTTTTTGTTTCTTGAATTCTTTGATTCTAGGTTCCATCAAACTTGTAACATATGTTTGATTCAAGATTTTGACTCAAATGGAAATACTCCTCCATTTGATGTTGAAAGCACAGAAATTGCCCGCAGAGCTACTGCAAGGTGATGATATTTGTCTGTTTTAATCTTAGAAATGTGTTGCAAAATAGATTTTGTTAATAATTTGAGAATCTAATGTTGATTTTGTGATTGTGGTGTGGAGGAGGAAGGGGATATTGTATTAAAGAAGATAGCGTGATAGAATGAAATCAGAGATGTTAATTCTAGTCAATAAATGCTTGATATTATTAAATTATGTGATTGGTGATTAAGAAATAAGAATTATGTAAGATATTGGAAGCTTCGCAGTAAATTCATATGCAGACATGTCTCCTGATTGATGAAAGTTGCCAAAATGGAATTCTGATAAAGTCTGTTCAACTTCAATTATGTTCAAATTCATGACCTTGCTGGGGCTCACTGGGTCGGCCTTCTGAGTTGAAAGGTTTCTATGGTTGTAGCTAAAAGTTTGACCCAAAACGGTCAACTCTATGACCTGACCATCCTTTATTTGATGGTGTTTAACTGTTAAGGGGTTGCCCTTATGGATAATTTGAATGATAATATAAAAGATTTCATGTATAAGAAGAATTAGTTCAAATACCTTCTAGCTTTCAAGAATTTGGAATGGGATTTGATTCTAATCCTTCCTTTACTCAATGGTGAGAATAAAATCTTATCCCAGTATGTTTTTAAGAATTTGATTGTTTGTTTCATATAATCAAGTCAGCGTTTAATGTAAAACGCATCCATTGATATGGAAAACGACGAGCATATGTTTCATGTGTTGTGTGATTTGGATTTTATTTAAGGTCTGATTAGCAATGCTGGATTGCACATGGAGCCAGCTAATTAATAGGCTGTCGGAAAGTAGTTTAGGTTGCAAAAATATTCAAAGGATTGGGACCATTTCTGCTTCTGAATTCTGGTTGCCATCTTTTTCAACCTTTATTATCTCCATTTTAAACATTAATTATTTGATTATTAATAGTATCCCATGATATATCTTTCTCTTTGGTTGCTTTCAGAAGCCCACAGGAGTGAGTATTTGGGCATTATCATTGTTGGGCTTCTGTCAATTCTTCATTAACTAGGTAGTGAACAGTGGGGGAAAACTTTATAAATGCCCTCACCCCTTCTCATTTTATATTGGTGTTCTAAGTTTTGAAAGTAATGTGACGCTTATCACTTCATTCAGACACGAACCCCATCATTTTTTAGTATCTTCTTTTACGTATACAATATGTTATCAGCACGAATTATTTTGGTGCATATTGATACAATTACCTTTGAACATTCAAGTTATCATATGTATTTAATTTATAAGTGTTATTTATTATAATTGTTTTCCCTTTTACAAATGCAAATTGTGAACACCTATTATTCATTTTACAGAATATTAAATAATTATATTTTTTTACGTTAGGTTTTCATTTTATTGAGTTATATATATATATATATATATATATATATATATATATATATATATATATATATATATATGTATAAAGATGCAATTTTGGTCTTGTAAGTTTTGAGAGCAAAGCTACCTTTTATCACTTCAATCTATCATATTTCAATCATCTATTTGGTTTCTTCTATTGCATAGACAATACATGACCCATTCTTTTGACAACTTTGATAATTGCTTTGCTGTCTAATGAAATTCATGTCTTGCATTGTCATGAAAGAAAGAAAAGGATAATAATTATTGCTAGGGCTGGACTCGAACTAGCCAGCCCTAGCCGAGCTTGGTCGAGCTCGAGCTACTTGTCAAAATTTTCAATTAAAAATTTTGATACAAAACGATGTCGTTTTGATCAATATGTATTAAAACGACGTCGTTTTGATCAATATATATTAAAACGACGTTATTTTAATAACAAACAACGAGCCAAATTTGAGCTTAACTTTCACGAGCTCGACTATATGTAAACCGAGGTGAGCTTGAACTCGGCTCAGTTCGACTCGAATCCAGCCTTAATTATTGCAAAACTTTTTGTAATAGTAATATGACATTTGTTAACATAAATGTGAATATCCTATCCAAAATTTGACTCAAAAAGATTTGAAATCTAATAGGAGACAAATTAATAAAAAAAGGAATAAATTAATTTTTCTCCAATAAGTTTTGACTTAAAAACTTTCTTTTTTTTAATCTCTAAATGATATAAATAATATTATTTCACCTAAATCAAACTATGTTAATAAAAAAGAACTTGACAAAGTATTAAGAAATGAAATTACTATTTTATCCTTGTTATTTCATTTTTCAAAACCTCAAATTAATAAAAATTAAAAATAAACCATTTACATATCCAAATTACATAATAACTCACTTATTTACCCTTTCTTTCACTGTCACCTCCTTCCTCTCTTCACAAATTCAAATGGGAAGATGACAAATGATAGTAGTAAATCAATAAAGTACAATAATATATTTTGGGATAAACTATAATTTTGGTTTTTGAAAATTCAAAAAATTTTGAAAGTGTTTTTTGAATTTTTTAGAAAATTTATATGTTTTTGATAGTTTCAAAAATTATAATTATACCCTTAAAATACAACAAATTAGAGGTATAAATATAATATTATAACTATTAGAATCATTCTAATATTTTTAAAATATTAGAGATTAAAATGATAATTTTAAAAGGAGTAGAGCTACAACTAAGGTTTTAAAAATATTTCGATGATTGATTTATAAGTTTTTAAATTCTTTATAAATAAAATTATTATGTTTAAAATATTTGATATTAATTATTCAAGAGTTTTCTTTTTTTAATTTTTAAAATTAATAAATAACAAAATTATTATTCAACGTTTATTTTAAACAGAATTTATATTTAATAAAAGAATATTATTTATATCATGCGAAGATGAAAAAGTTTTTTTTATTCCCTCCAATTGAAAAAGATAATTTAATTTTCAAAAAATGATTGTGGCGATTCATGAATACAGCAAATAAAAAACAATGCAGTCAAACCAAAGCATTGATTGAACGTTTGAAAACAAAAATGGCTGTACATAGAAATTAGATAAGAATGAACAGTGACAGTATCCAAATTTCAAAAAATATATATAATATGTTATTATATAATTTAATATTTATTTTATTACTAATTAAAAATTATTTAATAATATATTAAATATATAATTATTTATATATTTAAAATGAATATATATAATTTTATTATTATAAATTAACGAAAATACAAATTGTATTAAAACAAAGAAAAAAAGATTGATGATTGGAGTGAAATGGCGGTCTTTATCGTAAGGGCAAACCAATAATTGAATGATTATTTTTTTTTAAATCTATGAAATTATTTTTATAATATTTTAACTAAGTATAATATTATATATATTTATTTTAAATAAAAAATAAATATATATATTTATGTATATTATTATATAATTAAATATTATTTTATCGTTAATTTTAAATTATTTAATTATATGATAATATATATTAAATATATATATTTATGTATTTAAAATAAATAATGAGTAATTTTATTTGTTTAAGGAAATAAAGACGTGCAAAGATGTCTAAGATCAAATTCAAATCAGTCTCTGCATCAATATTAATCTCTTCTTTGATTGTGAAACATCAACTAATTTATTTTGTTTTATTTCCCTTTCAATTATTTAGTGATTACCCATTTAGTGGCATCAACTATACTCTAATTTTTTTATTTTGAATAATAAAATTATTGAATTAGAAACACCTCGGAAAAACAAACAATATTGGGATTTCTCTTTTTTTTAGTGATAAATTCATATCGAATATAGAAAAATCAAAAATAAAAAAATAAATATATAAGAGTTTAATTAAAAAATAATAAAATTTTAAAAATTATTTTAAGATTTTAAATATATTAAAATAATAAAATTTTAAGTCTAAAAGGATATTAAATATTTATCTTTTATACCCAATAAGAGTAATTTATATTTTTTTAAAATTTAAAAAAGATCAAGTGACTCGGCTTTGACCCTTTAGATTTGCCCCTGCTTTTCGGTGTGTCCAGTTCATAGAATCATAATAATGAAGAGACAAGACGAGAAACTTTGGGTCGGCATAAAGAAATTAGAAAAGGAAAAAGCTAGTCTTCTGGAAAAGCTTTGTGAATTCATGAGAAAAATGAATAATGTATTTGATTAAACCGTTGTTCACCTTTTAAATATTTTCAGCATAATTAAATTCCCAAATTTCAAACCCAAGAGGGGAAAAAAAAAAAAAAAGGAAAATTAATAAAAGAGAAATCGGTTTCAAAATTTTCCTGGTGTAGGTTTTGTTTTGTCTCTCTAAATTGAAGTGTCTTGTTCAAAACCAGTTGGTGTTTAGAAAGAAGACACTTGGGTGAACAGAAATCTTAATGTTAATATAAACATATCTAGTTTTCAATATTTCCAATACTTGTCGCTTTTATGAAGAAATTTTGTTTAGTCATTTAGCAACTAGACAATATTGCCATAAATATTAGATTGAGACTCATCTCCACCCTTTAGAAACTCTATGTAATCCTATAATAAGATATAAATAGAAATTTTATCCGAACCGAATCACCCCTTTGAAGCAAAACCAATTAAGCAGGTCAAATATCTGGTTTAATGACCAACTTTATCATTATTGAATAAAAAAACTCAAAAATTTGAGACTTATATTATCTCTTAAAGATAATATAATATCTATTATCAATATAAATTGATATAATTTGTGAGAGAAATGATATTTGACAGTTGACGGCTGATAGATTGTTTAAGGTTTTAAATATTAATCTCATTTACAAGATGTAAATGCATGCATGCATGCATGCATGAGCTGTTTATGTAGAAATTAACCTATGAAAAACAATTAATATTATATTTATTTGATTATTTTATTAATTAAAATAAAATAAAACAAATTTAGTTTACGTAATTGATTGGTATTGTACAGAAGAGTTGGTGGGGAACCCCACACAGAGAGACCTAATTTTCAATTATCCAGGTTTGCCGAAAGTTTCAAACCATTATTTAATTATGTTCACAATGACCTATATATAAAAATAGGCCAATTAATTAATTAATTAAATAACAAAACCCTCTTAGTCAAGATTATCTTATTTTTCTTAAGATGATCAATTAGCTAGGGTTTTGCCCCCAGCTGTATCTTCTGGAGATTCATTCTTTTAGAGGGGTTTGTCGGCTCGGCTTCTTCAACCCTAAATTACAAAATCTGCATGCAAATAATTTATGGTAGGAAAACGAATAGCCTCAAAAGAGGCAAATGCTTGAAAATAAGACTGCGCAAATCTTCTTAACCAAGTACGCATGTGTCAAAATCATACACGAAACACCATAATTCTAAACACAATACAAAGCTACCACTTCAAATTACAAAGTTTAGCTTTTTCCTGTAAATTAATATTTCATTTAGAAATCTAGGGATAGGTAGAATGGCCCAAAAAAAAAAAACAAAATTTTATATATAAGATAATATAGATTTATATTTATATTTTATTTAGATTCTAAAGATAATTTGAATGACAGAAAAAGAGATTATATGATTAATATTTCATTTAGACCGTAAGAATAATTTGAATAACAAAAAAAAAAGGTTTTATATATAAGAAAGTATGAGTTTAAATTAATATTTTATTCAAACTCTAAAAATAGTTTAAGTGATAAAAAATGTTATCTATATATAATCAACTTTAACTTATTTAGTTTAGTGGTTATTGAGTTACTCATAAAACTTAAGATTTGACTTATTCAATATGTTTAAGATTCAGTTCAGATGAAATTTCTCGTTATTAAATATATATATATATATATATTTGATTAATGTTGAATCACTATTTTCACCCAAGCTTGAAAAATCTGTGATTATTGTTTTTTAAATTTGAAAAATCTAATTTTTTATTATTAATAAATTAAGTTTGGTTTTAATATATATACTATTTAATTCTTTATTAAATAATGATAAAAATGTTTTTAAATTTTAATTATCAATATATTTTTAATTTTATTAAGATTATGAAAATATCTCTATTAAAAATAAAACTTTAATTAATCAATTATATTTAATTTACTAATTTCTCTTTCAATAATTATAATTATAATTTTTTGTTGATAATTTATATTATCAAAATGAAGTGTTAAGTAAAATAGGGATCATTTGATTATCAGTTTTAGTATTAAAGAATTAAAAAACATTTTTATTTTTATTATAATATAAAAATATTAAAAAATATATGAATAATAAATGAGAAATACAAAATAATTTAATAAATTAATTTCATAATTTATTATTATAAAAAAATTTAATGTATTATTAACATAACAATTATTTGTTTAGGAAACAAAATAAATACTTTAAGATAAGTTATATTAATTAAATAAATTTAATATAATAATTATTTATTTATGTTATTATTATATAATAATAATTTATATTTAATAACGTAATCTATTTTATTTTTTATGATAAAAGATTGCCCCGCCTTCGCAGTTAAAATACTTTAAAAAAAGTTGGAAAAATAAAAACGGACGAACACTTTGACCGCATGTCGTCTTCAATTGTCTGCCTTGTATTTAAACAGAACCAGACTCCATCCGCTCAACCACACCATTCAAAACGTGCAATGGCTTCTTTCCTCTTTTCTCTTCTTCGTTTCACAATTTTCCTTCTCATCGTCCATTCAAAACCCTGTTTTCCCTCCAAACCTTCACTCTTACTGCCCATTAAAACTCAAACCATACCCCGACTTTCTTCAGCAACATCCACCACAAGCAAACTCCCCTTCCGCCACAACGTCAGCTTAACCGTCTCTCTTCAAGTCGGCTCGCCGCCGCAAAATATCACCATGGTTCTTGACACCGGCAGTGAACTTTCTTGGCTCCACTGCAATAAATCACAAAACTTTAATTCCTTTTTCAACCCTTTTGCTTCCTCTTCATATTCCACTATTCCTTGCACTTCTTCTGTTTGTACGAACCGAACACGGGACCTACCCATACCCGCTTCGTGTGACACCGATAAGCTCTGCCACGTCATCATCTCATACGCAGATTTGACTTCAAGTGAAGGTAACCTTGCCACTGAAACTATGTCAATGGGCTCGTTAAAACAACCCCGGTTCATATTCGGGTGCATGTACTCGGGTTTTAGTTCTAGCTCCGAAGAAGATTCGAGAACTACCGGGTTAATGGGCATGAACCTTGGGTCGTTATCTTTTGTTACTCAAATGAGGTATCCCAAATTCTCATATTGTATATCGGGTTTTGAGTCCACGGGTGTTTTAATTTTCGGCGACGAGAGACTACCGTGGCTTAAACCGTTGAATTATACTCCCTTGGTTAAGATATCCGACCCGTTACCGAATTTCGATAGGGTGGCATACAGTATTCAGCTTGAGGGCATAAGAGTTGGGAGTAAAATGTTGAATTTACCAAAATCAGATTTTACACTGGACCATACTGGAGCGGGTCAAACTATGGTTGACTCGGGTACCCAGTTCTCTTTTTTATTGGGTCCGGTTTACACTGCTCTAAGAAACGAGTTTTTGCAACAAACCAAAGGGATTTTGAGAGTCTTGAATGACCCGAATTTCGTATTTCAAGGCACAATGGATTTGTGCTATTTAGTCGAGTCGACTCGGCGAAACTTGCCCGAGTTGCCTGTGGTGAGTTTGTTGTTTACGGGGGCAGAAGTTAGTGTATCGGGTCCAAGGTTATTGTATCGGGTACCCGGTTTGGTTAAGAATGGAAAAGATTCAGTGTATTGCTTCACATTTGGTAATTCTGATCTGTTGGGTATAGAGTCCTTTGTGATTGGTCATCATCATCAACAAAACATTTGGATGGAGTTTGATTTGGCTAAATCTAGGGTGGGCTTCACTGAATTTAGATGTGATATTGCTAGTAAAAACTTGGGAATAGGCCTTATTTGACTCTTGATTATTATTTTATTTTTAATTATACCGAAAATAATATTGCATAAATATAGAAATATGCTGAAATTATTAAGTGTATTATTCCTTATAAATATGATTTAAATTAAATATTATTTTATTTGTGATTCTGGGAATCTCTGTCCAGTTAGGTAGCATCGGGTCCAGGGAATCAATCTAATTTTTATATGAGGGGCAGTTCAGTTGAATATGTAAGTAGGGGTAGGGGCCACTGATTTCGGTTTCAGTAATGGAATTAATGACGATAAACGGTACGTGTAGGCGTTGAGTGAGAGGGTATGATGTGAGATGGAGTTGCGATGCATGCCATCAGAAAACATTCAGCTTTTGGAGTCTGACCTCCAACCTGGCTTTTTTGAAAGCCGTCGTGTGGTTTCCCACTCAGACAACAGTTCACATAGTACCGGTCTTATGTATGTCTTTGGTGGGACGGTCGGACTTTTTATTCCAAGCCAAATTACTATTTTTGGTGAAATGATAATTTTAAAATGTTAAATTTTAATTTTGATATTTAATTTTGTTTTATTTTTTAAATAATTATTTTACATTTTTGTTAAAATCATAAAACTATTATTAACTGATTAATATAAATATCAATTTATTAATATATTATTATAATTCAAATTTTATCATTTACATTTAAAAAAATGAAAACTCTAATCAATTATAAATATTAAAATTTAAAAGAATATTATTGCACTTTTATTGAAATGACTATAAATGTCAATTTACTATTATAACACTATTCAATTACTAAATAAATATTGCTGGAAACGCTGCTCTTTTTTTCACGTCAAATAATCCGGATGTCGAGCCCATTTCCCAAACGGTACCGTTTCAGCAGTATTCACAGACCGATAAACAATTTTTCCATCAAATTAAAACGCCTGAGTCAAATCACTCTGGTTCAACTCCTTACATCTCGTCTGTAGCAAGAGCGAGATGAAGCAGATCGAATTGCAACAATCGACCCGATCAACCGTCGTTTTGATTTCATGCTGTAAGTCATTCTCTTCTTCTCTTTCGCTCCTTCCCTCTGGCGACGCCGTCATTCGTCGTTTTATCGAAGTTTATTGAATTAAATTGATTGTGAATAATGCCGGAGATAGTGTGAAGTGATTTCCAATCACAATTGATTTTGAATAAATGGATAGCATTATTTTAATTTGTCTGTCTTTTGTTAAACCCTAATTTCATGATAAAATTGAATCCCTAATTAGGTATGAGCATTGCATGTTATTCGATAGAAGTTTCAAACTTTCACGTTGAATGTTACAAGTATAATGCCTGAGATAATGTTTCCGGAATTTTGATCACAATACCGTGGCATTCTCCTGTTCAAGTGTTCTTAATGTGTGTTGATGTTGAATTGTCTGTTCCAGACTGTTTAGCATTTTGTTGTATGGTTTTGAACATTTGCAGATCATTAGAATCTTCGTGAAAGTTTTGGTGATTGATCATACATTTTTAGCAAGAGAATTTGAATACATACAACCATGAGTTTTGTTTTTCGAGGTTCTAGAGCGGATTTAGAAAATGGGTTTCCAGGATTTATTCCAGGGAGGCGGACAGTGGTATATTACCATTACAACTTACTTTAATTTTTGTGATAACATTTATTGTGAACTTTTGTTGATATGTTTGGATACTGAGTTTATTTTTTCTCAGCGTGTTCACGGTTCACGCCCTGTTAATTCCAACTCTCTTGCTTTCCTTGTTACAGGTACTTGAGTTCTTCCATATTTATTTTTATTTGTACTTTTTCTTTGATGTTGGTAATGTATGATAGAAATTATACTGGTGTTGTTATAATTAATGTACTATGACTGTGATGTAACAGTTCTCTTGCTATTCATGATTTTGAATTCACATCAGATGTCATCAAATTTTCTGGTATTTCTGAAACTCTGTACATATACCATTTTAGTTTCTCTTTCACACGTGACTCAAGTCTACATTCTTTAAATAGCAACTTAATGGCTTTCTTGTCAATTTCTGTGTAGCTTTGGCCAGTGCTTGGTATCTTTATGTTGGCCACAACCTTAAGGATGTATGCAACTTGTCAACAACTTCAAGCTCAAGCACAAGCACAAGCTCATGCTGCTGTAGCCAATGGCCTTCTTGGTCATACTGAATTGCGGTTGCATATGCCACCAGCCATAGCTTTTGCATCCAGAGGTCGTTTACAAGGCCTTAGATTCCAGTTGGCACTCCTTGACCGCGAATTTGATGATTTAGGTGTGGTGTTGTTTTTACTTGTGTTTTTTAGCTGACATTGCGTTAGAAAACGTGATCTTGAGCTACTTGTTGTTGGGAAAGATAGAACAACTTTTTTTTATTTGCTTTAAATATTTGTTGTTTTGTTTGAAAAGTTCATAATTGTGGTTGTTTATCTATATATTATGAAGCTCTGAGAGCACTGGATGCTGAAAATGCTCCCACAGCTGCTTCAATGAGTGAAGATGAGATAAATGCCCTTCCAATTCATAAATACAAGATCTCTGGCTCTCAAAGGTACTTAACAAGATTATTTTGTTAGTATGTTAGCTTTCTTTATATGATTTGAGAATGTCTTTTTTCCGTTCATGTTACTTGAAAACATTGAAATCCTTTACTTTTTTGCCTCTATGTTGTTTAACAACTTGGCTGTATTGGCAGTGTTGGCTCCTCAATGCAACAAACCTCATCTTTAGGCCCTGCTGAGGTATTAGCTCTTTTCTAATATTTGGAATAAAACAAATGAAAGTGTGTTTTACTCATAGGTGATCTGTTTGGCTCTGTTAGGATTCCAACCCATTATTCATGCAAAACAAGGAATAAACACAAAACCAGTAAAATAGCAATGATTTTATTTATAGAAGGGGTTATAATAGATAAATTGGACAATTCGAGGAGTTCAAGGCCTCTTGTTTCTGGTCATTTGAGGCTTTGAAGATCTTCTCCAATCAGCTGTAAAGTTGCCCAAATTTCATAAACTTTCTTCTCCTACTTCCAATTTGATAACCTAACTGCCCTTTTATAATAAAATATGATCTATCCCTATCCTAACATTACACTTTCTTTAAAATCACCTTGTTCTCAAGGTGGGGAAATTTGGTTTTTTTCATTTATATTTATATTTTTTTGGTTGGGCTTTTTAATGTGAAATTTCTCTTTTTTTGTTTTTGCTTTTTTTTTTGGGTGCATTTTTTAATATCAGACTTCTCTTTTCTTTTCTTTTTGTTTTTCTAATCCTTCCACCACTTTTCCAAACATTTTTTCTTTTAATCTTTTTTAATCTCCTTCTTTTTCTTTTGCCAACTTTCCAACAATCTTTTCCCTCCTTTTTCTTCCACTTCTTCCTTCCAAGTTTCTTAATTTCTTTTTTTTCCTCTTCCACATTCCAACTTCCTCCATCTTTGCCGCTCTCGATCTTCCCCTCTCTTTGGTTTTTTCTTTTTCTTGGCACTTTCTTGGTGTCGATTTTTTCACCCCCATCTTTGTACCCTGTCGACTCATCTTCTTCCAATGGTGATTCACCTTTCTGTCAACCTCCACCGTGACTCTTTGACTTCTCAACCATTGTTCAGTGACTCTTTATATTTTCAGTCATTGTTGTGCCTTTTTGCCTTCTTGGTATCGATTTACCTTTCGCCATCAGTTTCAATCATCAATTTGACCTCTAGTAGTGACTTTTCAACTTTACACCTCCTGTCAACAATCCACCAACCCCTTTGGCTGCAGCTCTGTGCTCCAGCTGTGATTTTGTCACAACCTTCCTATCTTTTCGATGTCATTTCAAATTCCTTCATTTTTTCCAGGTGACTCTTTATATTCCACCATTTTTCGGTGTCAATCTGTCTCCTATGTCGGATCTCACTATTCACACACCAATTTGTTAATATCTCAGGCATCATTCATCTAAAACATCATATAAACACAAAACAAGTAAAATAACAATTTTATTTGTTAAAGGGGTTACAATAGATAAATTGGACAATTTAAGGAGTTTGAAACCTCTCATTTCAGCCACTTTAAATGTCAGAGACGTCTCACAATTTGTCTTAAGGCTGCCCTCCTCCCCATTTGATAAACTAACTACTCATTTTGCAATAAAATCTAACCTATAAAATACAAATGTCCTCCTGTCCTAACTCTTTCCACTATATTATTCTGTTAATGTTGAATAGATATGCATTGCATCTGCAATTAAAGTTTGCCCACAACCTTATCAAATTTTATTGTCTGACGTAAATATTCAATTTGAATGGAAGTAGTATTTATAAATTGAAGAGAAGACTTTTTTTTTAGTCCCTTACATAAAAATGTATACATCATTGTCCTTTTATGGAGAAATACAAAATACTAAAATGAGGAAAAACAACATTATATGAAGCTAATAAGTATACATATTCAGTTTCTTAAAAATACAAGACTGGTTTATATTTAGAAACGAAATAAAGGAATATTGATCAGCTAGTGATTCAGTATCATTGATAGCTGAATCTTCTTAATTTTTTACATTGATAGCTGAATACTCCTGATTGTCCACAGTATTGTCTGTTCTCCCTTCATCAATCTCATCCTTATGTCTTTACATATTACAGCTTCTTTAATGTATTTATAAAACAGGTCTTGTATCGGTGTAACAACACTTGATTGCTTTTTCTTATGAAAATAAAAGTTTATCTTTCTAAATATTCAAAAAGTTCATGGAGAAAGAGGGGTATGATTGACATTTTTTGTTTTTAACAGAAAAAGGTAGATACAGCAATTGTTGGTGGGAGCCTGAAGGGTGAAGATGAATTGGCTTGCACTGTTTGCTTGGAGCAAGTTAACATTGGCGAAACCGTCCGAAGCTTGCCATGCTTGCATCAGGTTTATCCTCATCTTGTATTCACTGTTGGCTTTTAAGCTGTTTCATTTACATGAAAATTTTTGTAAGGGAAGTTTTTGATGTCCATTCTACGATCAAGCCTAGCAGTTCAAATCCTTGTCTTATTTCCCATGTTATTTGGTGTGAACAGAATTTTTTCAAATTGACTGAAGTTTATATTTTATGAAGTTATTTTATATAATGAGTGTCTTATGCTAGTTAATGATATATCTTTGCAGTTTCATGTTAATTGCATTGATCCATGGCTGCGGCAGCAGGGAACCTGCCCTGTTTGTAAACACAGAGCAGGATCTGGCTGGAACGAATCCACAGAAGGTGAAATTGATTCTTACATGGTTTAATTACTTGCACAGGCATGTAGATAATTGTATTGTTCTGATGAATATACTCTCTGTTTTCTTGATTTAGGCATGAAAGATATTGCCTGGCACTGTATGATCAAATACCCTAAACAGCTGTGTGATGTAATCTTAAAGTTCGCATTGAAAATTGTGCATGATGATGCCCGTTGCACTTATTCTTGGATGGATAATTTCCCAATTGGCCAATAGGGAGTGAAATACTTACAAAGTCAAACATAACTAAAATAGGGCACGTATAACCTTAAAGAAAACAATTCCGTTAGTTTATCCATAGAGATAAATGGTTTTCATGGTCATGGGTTTATGACTAAAATTATTCCATCATTTTAACTATCACGCTTCATATTGCACTTTGATAAATCCATTGAATAATCATATCTAACCCTCTTGTGAATGAGAATGGGAGATGGCCCTATTTTGCTTTGCCCTTTCCCTTTCCTTGACCCTTCTTGGCTTCCAACTTGGCTTGTATACGGGCGGCAGCAGCAGCTTTGGCTTCTTCTCTCTTCCTCTTCTCTTCCTCTTTGCCAGCAGCTGCGAGCTCTCTCTGCCTCTTCAGCTCTCTGTTTTTATGTTTATATATATATATATATATATGACAAAAACCAGATTGTTAGGATCTACTAAAGGTTTAGTTTAATGTACATTCCATAAAGAAAAAATAAAATGGTCCAAAAGAAGAATTACTCTAGGCGAGCTCTTTCCTCTGATACAGTGCCCAGATTAGATCCCTTTCTTGGCCTGCAGGCCAGTAGTTCCACCTCAAAAATAAGGGTCGCACTGCATAGGATATATGCAATTAACTTAGACATTACGCCAAACATTGGTAAAATTTTTTAAAATCGGTTAACAGCTGAACAAAGGTTGCTTTTGACTCTCGTGAAATTACTAACCGCCCAACTTTATAAATACTTTTGCTATTTATGTTTGGGAAAGTTATCTCCAAAACCCTAAATCTGTTGGCTCATTGCTCTATTTGTTACATTTATCCACTTCTTAGTATAATATATCATATTCAACAGTATAAATTCCCAGATTAAGAGTGCAATTGGTACTGATACTAGCACCACTGCCAATCCCCGAAATGTTTGACAGGGATACTAATCTGGTGTCAATTGAATCTCTATAGTCAAATATCTATCTATTAAAGCATGCATGCCTAAATGAGGAAAGGTTAAAAATGTCATATAATGATACTTACTTGGGTGGGATATCTGGAGGAGATCCTGCACTACCATAGGCATACTCGGGCTTGCAAATTATTTTTGCTACCTCCCCGATCTGGTAGAAACAACTAAAAAGACTTACAAGACAGTAAACTTAATCAGAGGAAATAATGAGATCAACTAACTTATTCTGACCTTCATGGTTCTCAATGCAATGTCCCAAGCCTGAATGACTGATCCCTTTCCAAGCTCGAAAGAGAACACAGAATTATCTTCATGTGTAGTATCAAAAACTTGACCAGTTTCAGCAAGGGTGCCTTCGTAATGAACTATTGCACAAAGACAACAACAATAGATCATAATCATGCCCAGTAAGCTCCCTATAAGTGGAGGCACTGAAACAATCACAAACATGAATGCATAGTTGCACTTATCACAGCACCATGATTGGGCAAACTTATAGACATGTGAATGTTACATAAACTGATCAGATAACAAAATTACAGATTCTAATTTATGTAAAATGACTGTACATCACAAGAGCATACCATCCACAAGAGGAAGGTCCTCTGTAGGACTAAGAGCATCAGCCTTAGCTCGCCTTATGATTTGCTTGATGACACCTCCATCAGCAGTTAAATTAACCATATTATCGCCCATGGCTGCTCAATTCTTAATAGCCTATAATAAGTAGAAAGAAACATTACTCAGTGACACTCACATACACTAGATGATAAAACTAAACTCTTCCTTGACAACAAAAAAAAAAAAAGAAAGCCAAAAAAAGGAAGGTCTTCATCCTTTGAAATCTTCATTTTTTTTAAAACTATGTGTACAAACAATGATATATTATCATATGATTGGATATTATTTTATTTTTAATTCAAAATTATCTAATCACATAATAATACAAAATTATTTATGCCCATAGTATTACTCTTACGAAAATTGCATAATTTTACTTTTCATAATCAAAATTTGTCAGAAATCTGAGTTATCCAAAACAAAATCTAACAAATGAATACAATTGAATTTTACAAGAATCCCAATTCACAGTTCACTAAATGATACAACTACCAAATAAATTATAAGTTTACAAGCTATTGTGAGACACAGGTAAGGAGACTAACCCGTCTCGAGGTGAATCGATGGTCACTAAGCGAAAGGTGAAGATCCAGTAGAGGAGTTGACTCGGGGATTATAAAAGCGGAGAAATCGCCGTAGGTTTTGGTGGCCATAGGCGTCTGGCGAGTTCGTCTTGGCTGAGTTGTGAAATGGCATTTTGTATGTAAAAATTGAAAAGATTATCTCACTCGTTTAGGTGGCGCGTCTAAAATGTAATGCTGTGACAGGTATATAATTTGTGTAGTGTGTCTTAAACGTGCACGTAGAGCGCGTGATTAATTCGGATTTGATACTCAGCCTTTTGGGCCTAAGCCCTTAAATTTAGGCCCAAATAGAAGAACGTAGATGAACAAAAACAGGTGCATTTTGATTCATGTTTGTTTAAATGACAAAATACCACCAATCAAGTTTTAAAAACTTGAATATTTAACTATTTATTAAATTTTATTATTAAAATTAAAAATATAAATATTTAAAAAACTAAAAATTTATAATAAATTTTTCACTTTTTAGTTTAAAAAATTAATAATTTTTTTCATATAAGATTTAAAAAATAATTATTTTTAAAAAAATTTTCTTCTCTCTAGCTATTGGTATTCTCTCTCCCTCTCTACATTTGAAAAGTACTTTTTTATAAAAAAAATACTCCAAAAATGTTTATTTGTTATTATGTATTAAAATTAAAATTTATTAAAGGAAATTTTAGAATGTCGCCTAGCTCTCAACATTTGTCTTACTTAGAAGCCAAATTGGTCCCCATCAAATGGGATTAAATTGGGGCAAATTGCATAGATATTTAACCTCAGTTGTGTTTGTGGTCCAATTTCAAAACACATGTTATGTTTCTAATTAAAGATCGAACCCTTAATTATTACCAAAACCCAACTATGACAAGAAGGAATCAGGGTACCCTATAGAAACATGACACGTGTAGGGAATAATTTTGATCAGGGGCTTGTCTAATATAAGTTGTCCACTCTTGCGTTGCGTGGCATTGATGTGACCATTGACCGAACCGGGACCCAATAAGTATAAAGGTGTTTCCTTTGAAATATTGTCGTCTTTGGAAGAGGCTTTTAGGGTTAGGCCCACAAATGTGTTTAGGGGTTGAAGAGGAATTTTGGGCTTTTTTGAAGGGTATTTTTGGGTTAAAATTGGGTCCACTTCTAAAGATTTCTTTGTTGTTTTTTAAGAATGTGTGGGATGGGAGCTTTCACTACCTTCAATATTGGACTTGGACCACCCTATCAACTTTTTCGCCGATTCATAATTATTTGGATCCGATGTAAATCTCTCAATTTTGTTTATTTTTTATTTTAGAATAGAATTGCATAAATAATAAATATAAATATTAATTTTTTATTATATAATTAGATCATTTTTATCCAAAGTGGGTCTATTCCTAAAGTCTGTCTGCTAAATTTAAAAACCTAAACATTTATTCTTCAATTATAATTTTTTGTTAGAGTGAAGAGTAAAATCGTTTTTTAATCAAAATATTTAAAAAAATTAAAATTTTATTTTATTTTTCCTTCTTAATTTATAATACTAACAATTTTCTTTTACTTAAAACTTGAAAAATTGTTTTTTCCTCTTATGATTTTTTTTTCTCTTCCTTAGCCATTTTTTCTGTTCTAGTTCCATCTATCTTCTCGTTTCGGTTGTTTAAAAGATACTATTGATGGCTGAAGAAACATAAGAAGATGATTCATTTTTGTCCGTCTAAATGATGCTCAAATAAAACCTAATAATATAATAATATATTATTAATATACCTAAATTATGTATATATAACATTGCTCTTGAGAATTTAGTTACTTTGCAAAACTTTGATTAGAAAATAGTAATTTACTTGGTGACTTACCATCTTACCTAATTTTTTAAAATTATAAAACCACCCCCACCCGGCCCCCTTTTTTTTTTTTTAATGTGACCCGAAATTAATATAATTAATTAAAAAAGCGACTCTCTTTTAATCATTGGATAATACATTTGTTTAAGATAAATTATAAATAATTTAATTAAAAAAGGTACAAATATTTTTCATCCAGAAAAAAAGGCATTTTAAATTGAAATAATGACGCATGCTTTGATCAAATTGGGCATGCAACTTGAGACACCATTACTTATAATTAATTATATAAGCATGAAAATAAAATAAAAAAATCAATCAAAATCACCTTTTTGTTAGTAAGACTTCCCACAAATGCCAAGGAAAAAAAAAAAAGGCAAATCCTAATAAGATTCATAATCATTTTATTAAGATCCTAATTAAGAATCAAATGATAAGTGGATGAGATATGTAGGCTGACTAAGTTTTTCTCTTTTTTACTAATATGACCAAATAATCATGCTTATGGGCCACCTCTCTATGAATCTTTAGGAATTTAATTGCTTTTTCCCCTTGTCGTTTTGCTTTATTTATGGGAGTGTTTTAGCACGCCAAGCTAAATTCAATCATTAATGTTGTAATCTTAATCTTATCCTTGGAGTTGAAATTTGTTTTGACTAGAAAAAAATTAAAAAAAAGTGCACTAAAAAGAAAAGATTTCGTGCAAAGCAAAGGTTCTTGTGTTGACTTGAATCATTCTGGAGGACCGAGAAAAGAGGTGTGAAAATGGAAAAGAAAATCTCGGAAAGCGAGAGGAAAATCAAAGAAAATTAGTGTCATTTTTCGTAGCCCAAAAATGTAGATGGGAAAAGTTTTTTTGTTTTTTTAAATAGTGTAAGATTAAAGTGTACTTAAACCTAATTAAACATGTGAAAGACTTGATATTACCCACAATTCAGTATTAATTTTAAGAGTAATGGTATTTGCGTTCAATTTTAAAAAGTATAATTAGATGATTGATTTTTATGTTATTAAATAATTAAAAAATTAATTAAATTATAAAAATCCATGAAATGTTTGGTGTTTTTATGATAGAGTTGGATTTAAAACGAGTTTATTTGAATTTAAAATGAGTTTTATTCGAATAAATCTGAATACGAATATAAGATAAACGAACACGAATCCCATTACAAGTTGAAGAATAGTAAAAAAAAATGAATTTGAACCCAAAACAAGACAAAGGTCATGCTCTGTTTATATCATTAAAAAAAAAAAAGAATGATATTATTTAGAAAAATAAAGTTAAACATCTTGTGTGAACCTAAGCTAAATCTGACCCATCCATACGAACTCGAGCTATATGCAAGTCAAACATAAACTTGTGTTTCTAATGCTCGATAAGTCCAAACTGAAAATAAATTTTACCTTATTTTTGTTGGAATATAACCCTATTTTATTAAAATTAATATAAAAAAAAAAGAAAATATATTTATGTTTGCAGGAAACTTGATTACTGATGATTAGTGAAGTAATGCAATATAAGTGGCAACTGAGGAGTGGGTGCAGAGGGTAACTTACAATTTCAAAAGTTACCGTCTTTTTCATTTTTAACAATATTTTTATTCTGAATTCATTAAAAAATAGTTTGCTGTAAATTACTTAATTTGGTATTTGAAGCTTTATGGTTTCCAAAGAAGGTAATTTTTTAACCAATGCACTCATCCATTACAGGGAAACCCAGCTGTAATTTTAGAAATGACAAAATTACCCCCATCAGTTATCTAATTACTATTTTAACCTAATTAAACCACATGCTTTCAGATTGTCAAAACTATTTTCCTACATCAGACGAGGGAGAATAATCAGAAGAATATTAGACAGGTAGGCTAATGGATTTCGGGGTAAAAAGGTCATACAGGGGAAAATTTCACCATGAAAGTTGTGCCCAATTACTTCTCCAGGCTGTGGAAGTGACAGCAGCAGATTGTTTTTTTAATACTTTATACAGATATTCACATTATTTTAAATAAAAAATTCAATTAAAGAAAACTTAGTGTAAAAGAATATGCTTTTGGTCGAAGAAGGGATAGAAAAGTTACACTAATAGTCCATCTTATATTATTTATATTTGATAATAAATAACAAAAAATTTTAATAATTTTAAAGATAATTCAAAAATATTATTAAAATAATTTTAATTTTATTATAATTATATGTTTATTTATTAATTTTTATAAAATAAAAATAATTACATTTTAATAAATAAATATTTTAAAATAATTAAATAATTATTTATTTTTATCCAATTTTATTAAATATAATAATAATTTTTAAAATAATTTATGTTTAAGATAATTTATTCTAACGCCACTTAAATGTAAAAGAATAATAAGAAGAAAATAATAAAAAAACCATAACGCACTCCCACGTTGAATCATCTTCTACTTTTTTTTTTTTTTTAAATAAAAATAAAAAAAAAATTTTGAACATCAAAATATTAAGTAAAATAATAATCTGTGTCAACAATGTACACCAGATCCACACAAAACTCTGCAACAATGGTTGAATGATCTCAACAAAAATCAAACCCAGAAGAAAAATTGTGATTAATCTCTCTCTGATCTCTATTGATAATTTAACAATAGAAACAGTATTAAGAACTCTGTCAACAGAGTCCAAAAAAGGAAAAACAAAAGCAAATCCTTATGTATCTACATGTGGCTCAAGCGATCTCAAAGAAGAAAGCAGGAGAAGGAAATGGGAGAAAAAAAAAGGTTGAATTTTGTTTGATTTAGATCAACCCTTTTCTCTGTTTGCTTCTTCTAAGAATCACTGTAATCCCGCCAGCAAATGAGCATGATGACACAGCGGCGCACTATGTAGAAACGAGCTCGTTGTTCTTTAACTAATCTGGCACATTTTCTGGTAAAAGAGCACCTTCTTTGAGAGAAAGTAGTCGTCGTCGTTGAAGTAGTTGAAGAGCGGCTTCTGGATGATCCTTCTTTCTTCGAAAACTTCCATTTCTCATCAAGGTAAAACTGCGGTGGGGCACTGGCACTGGCACTGTGAGTAAAGGTAGCCATGAAAAAATGGAGATTTATTTTTTTATTTTTTGTTGTGTGTTTGAGTTTTGGGTTCTGAATGGTTCAGAGAGAGAGAGGGAGAAAGGAAGGAGTGAAGGTGAAATGGTGAGGACTTTGTTTTGTTTGCAGAGAGATCCGAGAGATGGTAATATTTATAGTGGGGGGAAGACTTAAAAAAAAAAAAAAATTGTAAAATGCAGATGGGGTGGCAGTGGGTACCACCTGGGCCTCGAGAGGCCCACAAAAATTAATTAATTTTTAAGTTTGATCTATGAAATAGAGTGGTTAAATTTCCGACCTTACAACCATGCCATATCATTTAAATTGTCTAATTGTGTTGTGCAACTTAAAGTAGCTTCTCTGGGCAAATCCAAGCTATCGTCTAACTACCTCATTTTGTATGCCCTCCCCTTTCTGTGGTCTCTATGTTGCTGCAACAGTGACATTGTAAGATCACCATTGTGGTCACAACAGTGATATTGCGAGACACCTTTCTCTATTGAATATACATCTCTAGTTTAGAAAGACAAGAACTTTCAAGTGGACAATCAAGTTCTTTCCAAACACAAGTTTTTCACCTTTTATAGGGATATGATTTAAACTGATTCATTCAAATTGAAACACAATTATTACAGAGCGATATGGATGACACTTCATCACATCGTCAATTTAGCCATCAAGAAAACTAATTTAATTAGACAACTAATATGCAAGAACATTAACTAATTTTAAAGATAAATTTGTCAAATCATTAGGACCTTATCGAATCCTTAATTCAATGAGTTCTACGTAGACTATTTTAAAGTTACATGAAAAGAACATCAACAGTTTACAATAGTTTTAACCGAAAAGATAACGTTATTCGTATATGAAACTGTTATACCTTAAGGGATAATAAAACTAAAATTGATAATTTAACAGGGATAATGGCAATATGATAATTTAATTCTTTATACTCGTGTTGGGTTCCCAATACACATCCCTTGGGGCTACTTAATCAGTGAACAGAAGAGTATGTTTTTGAGAGAGAGAGAGAGAGAAAGAAAAAAGTTAATGCAGAAAATCTCACTGAGCTTTGGTGGGAGTGGGGCTGCAACAGTAAATTTGTAGGAAAGAAAACAAAAAACAAAAGAAAAGAAAAAAAAAAGTGATTTTTGTGATTGAAGAAGAAGTTAAAAGCTTAAAGAGAAAAAAGATTTTCTAAGGATCAGCTATCAGATATTGCTTTTTTCAGATAGTAACTTCAAATTGATAATATCTATGATAATTTGAGTAAAAAAAGAGAGATTTTATGTTAAAAAATAAATTTAAATATTTTTTAATAATATATTTAAATTAATTTTTTTAATTTATTTAATTTAATAATTATAAAATTAATTATAAAATTTAAAATTTATTTTATTTAATATAATTAGTTTAATTCATACAAAAAATGATTCGGCTTAAACGAGGTATCTCTTTTGAAAAAAAAAATAATTTCCAACTGGCAGCATTAGCTCACTTAATCCTTTTTAACCTTTTACACCCAATTCACTCAACTTTACGTATTCTTTTTAAGAAAAAATTTTGTCAGTTTTTCTTTATTTATTGATTCCATATTAACCCAATCGCATGATCCAAGAAAAAGAAAAATTGAAGATAAAAAGAAAGAGATATTTGACAAAGGGGATTGGTGAAATCGAAGTAGTCAGTTGGATTGCAGGTTAATCTTCTTGAACTGCACGAGCCGCACTGACCAAACCTTACTAAATACGTCACCCACCATCACTTTTACCCTTTCACTGCCTTTCCGTTTTGCTTGTGTAATTTTCTAACGGTGTTAATTATTTTAATGTTTTACTATTACAGTGGGTAAATAAAATTATATTGATTCTCTGCATGTGAGCGTCTGTGAGAATAGAGCCGACAGGCCCTGTTCAGTTTGGTGGGGCTTCGGCTACGGTGACAAGTCGATGAGCGTTACGTTTGGTCATTCGGTTTTCTGAGAAAATTACAAAAAGAAACATTTGTCTTATAAATTTTTTAAATAATCATTTCGCCTTTATAATTAGCAAATCTCTGTTCTAAAACGTTACCATTAGGGGTTGATTCGGGCTGGCTAAATCCAAACATTTTTTTGGCTTAAATTTGACTAAAATAAAAAATAATTTAGTTTGAATTCAATTTAAATTGATCAAATCAAAATTAATTCAAGTTTGACTCAATTTAATAGTTTAAATTAATTGTTTGAATTCGTAATTCGCTTTCATTATAATTAATGATTTGAATTAATGATTCAAATATATGACCTAGATTTATGGCTCAACTTCATAATTTATTAACAAAACGATATTATTTTATCTAAATAATAATCAAAATTTTTTATTTGAGCCACAGATTTAAGCCAAACAAACCACAAATTTAAATTATCAATTCAAACTATTAAATTCAAACTAAATCGAGCCACTAATTTGAGTTTCGAATTCAAGCCAAACACCCTTTGATAATCTTTTGATTGGAGTTTAGTTTGAATTTAAATCAAACGAATTTGAACAAAATTAAATCAAATTAAAACTAAGCCAATTTAGATCGTATCTAAGCTTGGTTAACGTTTGAGAGGGACTAAAGCTTAGTTTGCTTATCTTTTTTAGCTACGTATATTTTTAATTATATTGGTAAATGCAATTAAATTATAAGGTCTCAAGCCTGTTTTCCACCCATTTTACTAGGTTGTCTTTTGGAGTTGTGATGGCTTGGAAGGTTGCGAATGATTTCCCACGAGGGAAAGTCAACAACAATCCTTACAAATAATTAAAAATGAATAATAATATATAAGAATTTTGGGTTTTACTCTCCCACAATGGCTCTCAAAATAAGCAAAAATATTAAAAAAATAAAATTGATATTCGTTATAAAAGAAGACTTACAAATATGGTAATAATAATATCTAAAAAAAAAAAAAAAAAGAAGAAACTAAAATATAACTTTTTCATTTTTCTGTATTAGTAAAAATAGATTATAAGTGAACAAATTTATATTTTTACCATTGTTTTATCAAATTTTCACCTGAAAGGTAGTCATATGACCAAATTATAAAAATATAAATTTTAACCCATTGGTAGAATCCTAATGCCTTGTAGTTGTATGGTCAAAATTTGTAATTAAGTATTGATTTGGTCGTAATTAAGTTCATTGTTTATTCCTAATTAAAAATGCACCCACGGGTGCATCCTTCCTTGACTTCTTTATAATTAAATCAATTAAATTAAAATGAAAAAAAAGTAATCAACATTTTGATTCATCACAAGATGGTAGTGAGGATCACATGTTGCACATGCTACTAGTTACATACAGAGGCCCAAATTTTCTTTTCTTTTATTTTATTTTTTGTATTTTTAATTTATTCGTTCAATTTAAGTGTTTAATTTACATGTTAATCTTAAAACTTAGAATGCATTTGGTTAAAGAGATCAAATTCAGTAACAAATCATCGGAGTTCATAAAATAAAACTGCAAAACAATGATCAGCAGCTCCCTCAAAGCCTGCCAATGTCAATGGAATGAGGAGCATTTTCTCCAAAAATATCTCTTATGGTTTGGTTCTATGATTGGATTTTATGGAATCTTAATATAATTTGGATGTCATCATTGAGTGATTTGACCTTTCGAAGACCTTTATTTTGGCTCATCCAGAAGTTCCTGAGTAGTACAAAAATGATGACCTCAAAGAGAGATAAGAAGAGGGTGATTAATTTTGTATTAACTATTTTAAAGTTTAGTTAAGTTTTATAATCCATCACAGGAATCATTTTGTTCTTTGCAGTTGGTCGTTTTATGACTTAAAAAAATCCGAGGCTAGTTAGGGTTGCCTGTGACTTCATATCACATCAGAAAGAACAGATTTTCATATGGTCTTCTTGTCCTTTCTATTTGGTTGGTATAATTTAAAGCAATTTAGATTTATTTATATGCATTTTCTTTTATAAATTTGGTCATGTTGATTGTTCTCCTGAACCAAAGAAGAACACATCACATGTCTTCATGTGAATCAACCTTCAAACCAGTGGCATTTTGATTGCTCTTCCACGAACTGCCTTGCAGGAAAATACGAATAGCCAAAAACTTTGCAGAAGCTTGACCAAATTAATGATTTCTTTGTTCTTTATATCTGTATGTTGCTACTTGAGCTTACAGTTTTAATGTGTCCCAACAGAAGCAATATCTTGGAGAAGGATATTGTCTGATTTAGTAGTTCTTCATGTAAATTTGCCGCATGAATCTAGACAATATCCATCACGAGAAAACGTTTTTCATTCCTTAAACATGAACATAGATTCATTGTCACTCAAATGGGTATATTTCTTAAATCTTAGATAAAATCTCTGAAGATTATCATTGTCTTATTGATGCAAATTCAGGACTACCTTCCATGAACCAGAAAGTTGAATAAACCAAAAGGTTTCCATATGTGTCTGCATAATCAGTCATCGGGTCTGCAATATAAATAAAAACACACTCCACTTTTTCTGAATAATTTCCAATAACAGAAGTTGCAGATGAATGAAAAGCAGCAGCTCCCGTACAGCATGCCATGTTCAATGGACAGGAAGCACCAAGCCGAAAATGGGTTCTCATATTTTATAATATCCAGTTGGTTTATTATGGTATCTTTGTTTCACTTATGTTTACCCTATTAATTTTACCAAGGAAAAGTTCTTCTTAAAGCCTTGACTGGGCAATGGGCAAATGAGTTAATTAAGAATTTAACCCATAATTTATACTTGATGTGACCGTGCTTAACATTTGACTATATATAATGTTCATATTTGTAGAATTCGTTAGTCAAAGTAGTGCTTAAATTTTGTTTTCTGCAATCTGCATCTGATTAAACTGTGGATTAGGGTTTAAGAAGAAGCTTGTATTCACTGAACAATGGCTTGATATTATCAGGGATCATCACATGAAACCATGTGAGCAAAACTTTCAACTAGCAGATTGTATATAGTTCATTTCTCAGAACCATTAAATCCGAAAGTATTGAAGAGACAGTGAGAGGTCAACAGACAAACCATACATCATTCCCCATGTTTTTGTTTAGCTTAGTTGGTGGCTAGCTTCCATTTGGATGTCCACATTCAATCTAAAGCCACAGGAAGGTGTCTAAGATGCATGACTGATAAGGAGCAAAGCTTGTGGCTTCAATTTACTTAGACAAATAATTCTGAAAAACTAAATCTCCTAAAATTAAAAGTTGCTATTCGAATTCTACTTATGGTAGTACTATTGTAACTTCCAGAGCAAGCAAGAGATGGAAAAGTGAACAAAAGTGAAAATTTTTCTTACTTGCCAACAAATCCCAGATGGGAATTTTTCTTTCTGAAAGATCCAGACCAAATGATTACATTGCTTACAGGACAAAGTTCCACTTTAAATATTCATCTTTTTGCTATTATCGAAATACAAGGCCATATTCCAAGGTCTAAAAGTTGGGAAAACCAAAAGAAAGAACAAGGGAACTTAGTTCCCTTCTCTTCAGCAATACTTTTTGTACTACTAAAACTGGACTACCTTCCATGAACAAGAGCTTCAATTCCTTAGAATAACTCAAAACATGTCTGGTGCCTATGTATCATAATTTTAATTTTATTTATTTTCTGTTAATTTGATAAAAGTTCAATTTCAAATTTTCAAATAACCCATGATGAAAGGATCATGGGTTAGTTGATTAATCTTTTATCCTAATTAAAAAAAAAAAAAATTATTAGCTCAACCTGCTAAATTTTGTAATTGATTAAGCATTTTGTTTACATGGCTCAAACACCAAATTATGATTCCATATATAAAAATTCAACTCCTAAAACTATAAATATGGTAAATTAAACTATCCTTCTTTTTTTTCATTTATTTATTAAGTTGAAATGACAAAATCACATGCCCCCATGTGAGGTATATGTCATATGTTACAAAATTTCAATTATAATTTAAGAAAAAAAAATGCAGAAACTGAGAGAGACGTTAAGGAGACATGAAGCATCATTCCCCATATCTTTGTTGAGGGTCATGAACAAGAAAACTGATGCGGAGGAACGAGATGTCGTTTAAAATCAACGAATGAAATCTACTTCATGTTGCTGATTCATTATGGGGATTTTATGCCCCTTTTATTTCATCTGTAAGATTATATACTACAATGATTTGATTTGATCAAAATGTTCATCAATTCTCCATTTTGTCACCCCATTTTTCTATTTATTTATTTTTTTGGTCATTTATAAAAATTAACGAAGATACCTTGTGTTTGTCAATCATTACTGAGGAGCATCAATTCCAATCAAATAAAAACCCATTTCACTTATCGAGACTTGATGGCAATTTCAATTCACCATATATCTCATCCGAGTTAGATTGTTATTGGTCACATTAAGCAAAACAAACTCTGGATTCAATGATCAACCTTATAATTACTGAATTACATAAGTTAATAATTTAATTTTGATATATAAAAAGAGATTTAAATTTATCTTCTCTTCTCTTGTATATAACATTTTCTTTTTGTACCGAGCCACCTCTTGGATATCAGCTAAACATTTTCAATCAGCTAGAAATTATCAGGATGTTGATTTTAGGCCTGCCATATGTAGGCTCAATGAATCTTGTGGCTTCACTTTTCCTGAAGGCCCATCTCTTAGATGAAGCTCTTCTTTCTCTGGGAAAAAAAACAAAAGTGAAACATTTAGAAGATGTAATCGCCAAAAATATCTGAAATTCTCGCAATATCCAGAATAATTTGTAAAATTAAGGGTGTCTCTGTCTTCTTAGCTAAATTAATTAGGTATCTAAATATCTATGTTGTGTGAAGAGCAACAAAAACAGGAAAACCACGAAAATTTCCCATTAAAGATAGTTTTCGTTTTAGAATTAATTTTCTCCAAGTAGTTAAGCATGGCCAACTTAGTGCAAACAAGGTCCACTACATGAACATGAAACCTATAATATTCATAGCTAAAAGTGATTTTTTTTTTTTCCATGGGAAATCACTGTATAATACACCATCTACTTCTGCTTTTATATTGTAAATGCACCTATGGCTCAATAAAAACACAGCCATTATCTTTTATAGTCGATAAAAGCACAAGTCATTTGATACTATGCAAATCATCATGTGTTCAAATCCGAAAGAGAAACGAAACTGAAGAATTACACTGCTAAACGGCCGAAGGATTATTTCCCACCTAAGTTTTAATATAAAAACAAATATATACTTATTAGGTTTCAAAAACTCAAACACCAATCCATAACACAATTCTTGTTAAAATCTTATGAAACTGTTATTTACTAAAAAAATTTTAAAAATCAAAATTTTATTATATTTTTCTCCTCAGATTTAAAAATCTTACAATTTTCTCTCACCCAAAGTTTTCAAGTTTTGAAAAAATGACCATTTCACTTACAAATTCCTAAGTTTTCTTTTTTCTCTTTTCAGTGACAACGATGGCGACAATTTCTGACAAACAAATCTTCATCTCTGCAATGAAGAGATGATGTCTCTTCGTCAACAGAGACGAAGAGGTGTTGTATCTTCTTCAACAGACACGAAGAGACGACGCCGTTTTGCTCTTCGTCGATGAAGATGAAAGATTTGCCTATCGAAGATGGTCATTGACTATCCATCTCGTCTTTAAATAGTTACGGAAGAGAAGAGAAATAAAATCTAGAGATTTGAGAGTAAAATAGTCACTTTTCAAAACTTAAAAATTTTGGGTGGAGAGAAAATTATGAGATTTTTAAACTTAGGAAAGAAATATGATAAAACTTTAATTTTTTAAATTTTTTAGTAAATAATAGTTTTACTCCTAATCCTAACTAAAATTTTTAATAAAAATTAAGTTGTAAATAAATATTCAGATTTTAAAATCCCACAAAAATATGTTGTAGACGAATGTTCAGATTTTTTAAATCTCACCAAAAAATATTTATTTTTCCATTATAACTTGCGTGGAAAAAAGTCCTTTGGCCCTGTAAAACGAGAAATTAAACGAATTAATGCAGCAGAAAAGAAAGAAAGTATAGAAATAAATCTTAAACAAACCCCAAAACAAAGCAGCTCATGATGCTCATAGTACACCATTTTCAACTAAAGAACAGACATACCTACTGAGAAACCTGATAGTTTCAGTACACATACAGATCTTTCTGAGAAAGTGATCAGTCAAACCACTCAAATTCATCATCACTGAAATTAAAATCTGCAGTTAAACTCTGAGACTTACATTATTTTAACACATGCATCATCATCAAACAATACCAATTTTCTCCAACATGTCCATACAATTTAAAAAAAAAAAATTCCCAAATCACTGGAAAAGCAATAGCTGCATCAAATAAACTAGTTTTTTTTTGTTTTCAAAACACATGTGGGTTATTTTTCATCATAAATCAATAAATTCAACATACAGTACAGTGAATCATCATTATCAATTGTAGCCTCGCAGGAGTTTGCCCTTTGATTTATATATGTGTGTGTGTGTGTGTACCGACGAAGTTTTAGCCATTTATTGCCGCTGCAGCATCATCAAGATTCCCATGTCAAAGGGCTATTGGAGTGAGCAAGGGTCCACAAAAAAGCGACCGTTTCCACCACTCGCTAGCCCTAAAAAGTTTGTGAATCTTGGTGATGCTGCATCCGCAAACAGTGACTGGTTTTAATTCCTTTAGTTTTTTGTCGTCGTCATCTGGCCACGCAAAAGAAAGAAAAGAAAAACAACCAAGGAGAAATTATAGAAAACCCTAACCCTAGGTTTCCTTCCCTGAACATCAAGTAGAAAATATTAAATAAAAAGCTAGAAAAGTAAAATAAAAGGAAAAAATAAAGAAAGATTCAAAGGTTGAATGATATCTCTATGTATGTCAAATAACTAAGACCCACTTGTATAAAAAAGCTATCCTGAGTATCTTCACACGCTCAAAAAAATTTGAGAAAGAAAAGCAGGAACTATTTACAAAGGAGGCTGAAGGAAGGAAACTCGAAGAGAAGAGAAGAGCAAGAGAAATAAAGAAACAGAAGATAGTGCGAGATTGTAAGGTGCTGAAGGTTACAAATATATAGAGATTTAGAAGAGAAAGAGGAGGTGAGCAAGAGTATTGAATATGAGATAAGATGATTGGTTTGTGAAGAGAGATTTTTCAGACAATAGAGAGAGAGATGGCGCAGCCACAACAGTTAAACATCGTAATCCTAGGTACCAAAATTACCAAAAGCCTTTAATCCTTCTGCACTACACATGTCAACAAAACAATAGCAAATCTCAGAATTGGAAAATGAAAACTTACCTGGGATAATAATATTGCTGGCGTTTAGTTTTTTGGGAGTATATGTTGCGTCCTTTACAAGCATTTTGATTTCAACCTGTGGGTTTGAATTGATTTGACAGGGCCCTGACGTGACCCCAGCCAAATATCTACGATGAGCACTGGCCTAGGGTTTTGATTTCCTTGTTTCGATCCTTCATTTACCATTTTTGGTTCCTTTTTTTTAACTTTTTCTTCCGTGTGAATCTTGCCACTTTATCGCCTTAAATGGTTCTTTTTTAAGTTTTGATGTTTAGTCTAATCCCACTAACACTACCTAGCCATGGTGTACTCATCTAATTGATTCTTTGTTAGCCCCTGAGGTGGTTTGAGTGGTAAATATGTGAAATTCCCAATTAGAGTCCCAAAAAGATTTGAGTTCAAAATCTATAAGTCTTAAAATAAGATTAAACTCCTGAAATATTATTTTTTCAGTGTGGTTAGTTCTATAATGTATTTATGCAAATGCTCTTAACTTATGATTTTATTATCTACTAATTGATCAATAGAATGGTTATGGCCTATCAAATTGATGGTGGTGTTATTGCTATGATTTTTATCTTCTCTTGTGGATATTAATTCTTCCATCTTCATCATTTTGCTAAGGACTATCCCATACATCTTTAATTTTAAAAAGCAATTTATCTAGCTCAAGAAAGAGTGAAATTCATCCGATTCGACAATTTTAGTAGATTAAGATATTTACACGAATCTCTTTGTAGGATTATGACCGTATCATTCTTTTCAACTAGTTGCATACACGCAACATGCCCAAACCATTTAACTGTGGCAGCCAATATGTTCAAAAGTAAAGAGGATCAATCTAGGGCCATCACTTGAATTATCAAATTAACAATAATTAGCTTCAATTCAAAGAGTTTACAAAAGTAAAGTTTGGTTGATCAAATGCTTTGTTATAATTGTCACCATCACCATGAATATATTTTGACATGGGCCATTGTCCCTTTATTTAGATAAGAAAGAGAAAAAATGACATTAATTTAATTCCTAATAATAAAGATTCATGACTAAATGCAAAAAGAAAGGACACTTTGATCTTTCACTACTCTATAGCAGAAGTCAAAAGTTGTTTTGTAATTTGCGCAAAAAATCTCCATTAAAGAGTGCTAAGGTGGTTTTAGAAAGTCATTTGCGTCTAAAAATAAAAAACTAGCCATTGTTTTGAAGTTTTAAACCATTCTTAGAGAGAGATAAGAGAGGTTAAGGATGATGTGACATTGATATGTCTCCAAATGTACGGATATTGAAAGAGAGAGAGAGATAGGAAGGAGAAGTGGAGCCATTTGCCCATTTGCCCACTTCTTCCTCGTACGCACGCTATTTCTTTTGGATCTCTTCTCTTCATCACTTTGGTGGTCGTTTAAACTTCATTGTTTTTCAGAATAAAATGAATGGATATACCTGGTTTCAAAGGTAATAAGCTGTTTGTTCAGTTGTTTGAAAGGTTCCTTAGAAAGTGCATCAATCCAAAGGGAGCTTAGGGTAAATGGTTTCAAACTTAAAATATAAACTGCGTTGCACAAATTTGTCATACAAATACATGAACAAGCTTTGCGTGCAAGTTTATATACGGCCAATTAATTAAGACTTTGGTTGGAGATATGGTTGAGCAAGGGATTTCCTTTTAGGGATTTCTAACCATGCAGATAAATGTGACCTAAAAACAAAATGTAGCACAATCAGGAAATCCAACATATAGATATAAACAAACACAATATACATATAAACGAACGCACGTGATAAACTAATACAATATACTACACTTATAAATATAGATATACGTATACATATAAATATACATATCAATCAATATGCCCAACAAATAATTGGGTGGCCAAGCTATTACGAAGATGTTCTGTGTCCTCGTTCTGAAGGTCCAATATTTGATCCAGTGCAAGACACTTGATGAATTAGAACATAAAAATGTTGTAATCTCTTGAGCCAATTGCTAGATAGGAAACGTTCGTAACCTGATGCAATTCAAGGGATCGTCGTAGTATGAACATTTTGAATGCACCCAACATATGATGTAGCTTTAAGAATAGGTGGAAAAGTCGTCGGAAATGGATATGTGTGATATTTTGTCAACACATATGTTTACCTTCGATTGTGAAAAATGAATTTAAGGCTTATCTAAACATAGACAGTTTTGTTTTATCCCCACAAATTTGATCAATTTCATATAGAACCCCTTAGTTTTTTATATTTTTTAATTTACCCACTTATTAAACTCAATAGAAAGCTTACACAAACTGTTTTTCTATATGCCTAATATATTCCTCTAGAACAATTAGCACTCTTCTCAATCTCTATTCAATTCGAATTCATTATATCCCGTTAAAGCCAATTTTCTTTGTATCTTCATACTCAGAAAAGTCTCATATTCGTTTTTTAAGATCAAGCCAAAGCAGGTTGAAGTGATATGTCAAACACATTTACAGACCAGAAATTTCGCGGAACACTGTATAGAGAAAGTGTACTAGCCAACAAATAACTCTATGTTGCACTGCATCATGTAGCTCACCCTAAATAGAAACCCCAATGTTGTCAGTCTACACATCGTATAGCCTCCTTTCAGTTGCCCTTTTCATCCATGTACAAACAGCTGACTCTGATCTTCTCTTTCCCCAGTGTCAATTTTTGTGGACGAAAACCAAAATTTAATTCATATTGTTCCGTCAACTTCTCACGAGCTCTTTAACTTCAAACAGAAATAAAATTTTATTGTTATGGAAAATTTTTAGTAAACCCCTTTGGAGGCTACAAGACCGAATCCGGCCTCTAACGACGTCAAGAGGCTAGATTTAGTCTCACTGGAAGGCTTTCAATCCATTTCCCTTTTCCCATTCAAATACCGAGAGTAGTAGTGAGTGTGAATTATGAAGAATTTTTAGGTAGTCGAGTTCATGGTGGTGATAAAATAACATCCCATCAAGAGATGAGAAGGGTTTGCTTTACTTGGGAAGAATCTGAGTGAACTATTGAATCTAGCTGTGGGTTTCTTGTTCATCGGCAAAGGAACCCACTGGATTTAGGCCGTTTTCTTGGACACATTTCTTGAGTATTCTTGGGGAAAACCGTGTCAACCTGTACATTATTTGATGGGTTTCTTTGAAAATTAAATAGATGAAATAGACATTAAGATCATTGTGATCATGATGGTGATGCCATGAAATGCAGAGATGATGTGATGCTGTGACGACGCTAGTTCAATTAACTCAACACAAATCTCTTTCCATTGCTAAGAAAATGTCTTTTAACATTGACAACTTTTAAGAGATCGTCAAAAGCAAATTGGTTAAAAAGGAGGTGCAGTACAGCTCATCTCAATAGGTGTATTTTCAGTTGATTTGTATTCATTGCATTTTTCTTCGAGCCAATCAAACCCTCGACTCGACCTGCATGAGTTGAAAGATTGAGAGGACTGCCCATTGACCATCTGAACATGGATATTTGAGGCTCGTTTAACATTGTTTCATGTGTATTCAAGGTAGCTCTTTCTTAAAAAAAAAAAAAAAAAGGAAATTGAAAATTTTACCCTCATTTGGGCCCACGTATACATTTATATCACACTTTTTACACTCTAAATATTTTTACCACTTTATAGGATAAAATACTTAAATTGCCCTTATCTTCAACCTTGAGAAACCAAAACTAAGTTTTCAGTATTACTTACTTTTAATGCATTGTAGAGAGAGAAAATGTATAGATAATTAGTATCAATATTTGAAACAAAATTTATAATTATGTGTACTTGATGTTGAATATGCAAAGAATACATCAATATATATATATATATATATATATATATATATATATATATATATATATATATATATATATATATATATATATATATATATATATATATATATATATATATATATATATATCTGAAAAATCAAAACAAAAATAAATTACAGAATTTTGCAGGAAAAAAATTACAGAAGCATGAGGGAATAATTTTTATTGTAGAAGAATCCTGCAGGGAATAAATTGACTTGCAGGGAATTATTGGTGTAATAGTATTCACGTGATTCATCTTTAGCATATATATATATATAACATATTTATTTTAAACATACCATAAAAGAGAGATAGATTTATACTTTGCATGAAAAAAATTTCATTGAACAATCGACTGACGAAACTTGTTGGATTTGCAAAGACGAAATAATGGCAGGATAACAGGTAAGGTTTTCTTAAAAAACCTTAGCATAAATGTATTGTATTGTACCAAAATTATTTTAATTTGAATTCAGTCTAAATCACTTCAATTTAATTATATCGGAATTCAATTAAGTAAATCAAAATATTGTTAAATATTGTAATTTTAATAATATTGTTAATTAGCCAATTAGTTCAATTTTAAAAATGAAAAAACTGTCAAAAAACTGATTTTGGTTGAAAAGATTTGAGAGGGGGGGTTGGCTGTAAAAATAAGCCAACCCCTTTTAAATTTAAGAGCCAACCCCTTTTTAAAAAAATTTTGGCTTAATTTGTTTATATTTAAATAAATATATATTTTGTTTAGAGTAAATATTTATATTGTTATGCATGTATAATTTATTATTCTCTATTTGTTGGTCATATATAAGGTGAACATGTTGACTGAAGATTACTATTTGAATTATAAGATAAATCTAATGCATAATCTTTTCACTCATCTTGGTGTCATACATAAGAGATATTATGATTTAAAATACAAGAACATAAAATTAACTGAAAATGAGAGGATATCTAAATTACTAAGGTCATTACCAGATTATTGGACTTCAATAATTTCTAATCTTGTCTGAGATAAGAAATTCAAGAATTATTGACAATGTGTGGATGAATTACAGCTCATTGAAGAACGCAGAATTGTAATGAATATAAAAAAATCAACAACTCTCTCTATTTTCCCAAATTAACGAAGTGCGAGACATGTAGACTATCGCAAGCATTATAATAACTTTATTTTAGATAAAGTTATTCGTAATATTGTTAGAGATAGAGAAAATGTATTTTCTCAATCTGATTGGTGAAGATCGAAGCCCTATAAATATGAAGAGCGTTTGATTATCAAGATGCCCTGTTTTAAATCATACAAATCTCAATTCAAGGATAGTTCAAAAGTTAGTCATAGTCATTGAATTTCATGTCCAAATTTATTTTCGTGCGTATTTGTTCATTTATTAATATATTATGGTTATTGAATTTCATGTCTAAATTTATTTTCATGTCCAAATTATGAAAATGTTGAATTCCATGTTAATATAATATAATATATTTTATGGTTATTTGTGAAAATTCTAAGACTGGTGAAAATATAATATAATATATTTCATATCCAAAAAATTATTCATAATAGTAAAAAAAGGGTTGACGTTGGCGTTAACGCCAACCCTCAACACCAACCCTTTTTATTTTAATGCCAACCCTTTAATTTTAACTGGGTTGGCCTTTTTAATTGAACGGTTGGCGGATGCCCTTTTTAACTTTTTTTTTTAATTTTTCAGTATTTTTTTTTCAGTTAAATGTCAATCTTTTATTTTTTTCAGTTAAATCCTACTAAATAATCTTCTTCGATCGTCATTTCTTTCAGGGTATAAAATAGATGTGGTTGAGTTTTTGTAGGTTGCTTTTTTTTTTTTTTTTTATATATCCTTATTTCGAAGAATTCTTAATTTGAAATTCATTTCACTTTTCAATTTTTTCCTTTCTTTTTTTGTTTTTAAAGTATTGACTCTATTCTAAAGCACTTATTCTATTTTTTGCAGTACAGTTCCAAAAATACAGAGAAAAAGAGAGAAAATTTCTCTGCATGATTCTTTTATCACTTGAAAGATAAAGAAGAAGAGAGAAAAAGTTACAGAGAAAAAGAGAGAATCTCTGCATGAGTCATTTAAAGAGGGGTATTTTGGAAAAATAGATTACTATTGTAGTATATTTGTTTAAGTTTTGAAATGAGTAACATATATATATACACGAATTAAAATAAGGCTAAAAATTTTAATTTCTCAAAAACAAATATATATATATATATATATATATATATATATAACAAATAGAAAAACTTTATATGATTGAAACACAAAGATAAGATTAACCTTTCAGTTAACACAAAGCAAAAGCTTTTTTCTTTTTTTTTAAATTTCGTTCATTTATCTGAGCAGCTAAAGTGATTGACTTATCTTTTACTGATGAAACGCATGCATCGCAATTCCTTTCGTCTTTGCCAAAGTAAGTGGGAATTAATGAATATCTGCCGTCTATATATGACCAAGTGATGGGATTGTCAGTTGGGAGATGATGAACTATCTGTGGCCCCCAAAGGGACCCATATGGATAAAGGATAGCGGGTCAAGATGGGATCCGATGCTGATGTAGAGAAAGACTTCCCCTTTTCTAATGTATTTTAAAAATATTATATATTTTTAAATAGTATTAAATAATTATTACATTATTAAAACATATAATATATAAAATTTATTACCAACAATTTTGTACCATTATTAATAACAACCAAATATATTTCCTTCTTTAAAAATAGAAAGATCCTAAAAAAAATAAAAAAATTTTAAATATATTAATCAAACAATTGATATTCTATTATATAGATAACGATAAAAAAAATTAATTACAAATTTTATCATTAATTTAATTAACATCTTACAAATTTTAAATTTTTTTAAATTTTAATATAAGGCAAAAGCTATATACAATTATATAAATTTGGTTTTGTTGGTTTTAATCAATTTTTTTAGTTTAATTTATTTATCAAATTTAACCAAATTTTTAGACTACTCAATATTTATATATAAACCAATTAGATTATAAACTACTTTATAGTTTAATTAATCAAATTGGTTGGTCTAATATGATTTTAATAACACTATTTTCCAGTTCAAAAGAAGCTCACTACTGTCTAGACGAGACCCAAAATCCTTTTAAGGAGTGAGGTTACCATATGCATCGTACAATAATATATGCAACTTGTTCTTAATTTTAGTAACATTACACTGTTTCCAACCTTTTTAAAGATCTGCCCCCAAAGGCGGTAAAGGATAGTGAATGAAGAATTTGGGTTTAAATCCTTCATTATTTTGCTAATATGTCAAAATAATATTTTTAATTGATTTAGTTTAGTTGTTGTGGGAAAATCTTTTTAAATAACTAACCAGAGCGTGTATTTTTTTGAGTATACAATTGAATATATATAATATATTATTATATGATTAAATAATTTTGAATCATAAATAAAATAACAATCAATCACATAATGACACATTAGTTATGTACTACTAAAAAATATGTATATATAATATTATTCATAAAAAAATCATAAACTTCTGGAAAGACCAAAAGAGGGGGGAAAAATAACTCAAAAAAATCTTCTTGTATATGAAGAACAACATAAAATACTCATAAATACGATTTCGATTTGCATAGGTATATAGCTTAAACAGAAAATTGTTACATATTAGCTTGAATACACATTTCATGTAGAGTTTTAATTTGCTTATCATTGGAAATCAATTCAAAGTGTTGTTTTAAACTAAGAGAAAATTATTAACAACAAATTCAATATATAAAGAGATCGATCAGGTTAAGATAACAGAGAACTAATATCTAATAAAATATTTAATATTTTAAAGAACTTTTTATTTTTAAGGTTAGTTTGAGGTTATCAAAGAACGAGTCACCGTGTTTAATTTCTATCATTATATGGTTTCTATAATTCAACAATTTTACGGGATCCTCCATGTTCAATGTGAAACTTACAACAATTCCAAATTGGGATCAAGTTTAGGTAGGCTTAAGTTACTGTGCCCATATTAGTTAGATGGGGTAAATCTGATATATAGTGATTTGGATTTATAATCACTGCAGTAAATAAATTAAGATTTACAAATATGACAAAGGTTCAAACTCATACCTTCTCTCGAAAAGTTTTAATGTTCTATCGGTCTAAATGGGCTAAGTTTCTTCAGCCCTTTTACCTGTTTTAGGATCATAACTATACAGGCTCAACTTAATGTTTATTACTCTATAAATATATCCAGCCCAAGTAGCAAAGTTTCCTGAAGCTCAGAATTCGTCTCAGCTTCATGTCCAATCTGCGCCATCAATTCAATCTCTCTTGCCCGGCTTATTGAGCTTTTATGTAATTCATAGCATCTATTTATCCCATACTGATTCAATCCAAACTGAAAATACAATTTATATGATGCCACAAATCTAGCAAAATTGAGCAGACATAAAAATTACAAGCTTAAGCACAACTAATATACTCCCCTTGCAAGTGAAAATTTTACAAGTCTTATGATTTACAAAATATCAGATGCGTAGTTTCGTTAACCTTAAGCATAAGCTTCCCTTCTTGGCTTCATTGCAAAGAGAACCTCGAGGTCAGGGGGCTGAAAATAACCCTCCTTCGGCGGCTCCCGCCGCTTCAAATTTAACGGCTTCTTCTTCGGCGGCGGTGGACATTGCAACGTCGCAGGTATCCCACACCCGCCGTGTCTCGGTGTCATGCATCCCTCCTCCATTAAGACAAGAGTCACCAACAAAATTTCTAACTTTTTAGCTTAACTGACAAAAAGGCAGTCGAACTTTTTAAGACAAGTGTGGTTTGGTTGTTATGGTTTTTATAGACATAAAAATGCCTGTGTTCAAGTACAGTAGCTTGTTCGGGAAGTCGCTGGACCTTCCTTCTTGGCGCTTACGTGGATCCCACTTGGGAGAACTTTTGCTTAAGAATATGACACGTGGTACAATTTCGTGTTTACTGTGGCGAAAGATGTTGCAAGTTGCAGTGAAGAGACGCGTGGTAGGCCTGGAAGGAGTGAGTTTTAATCAGGACCACACGTTTTGCCTACTATTTTTATGTAGTGGAAAGTAGGCCGCAAGTGTTGGAGATTGGTGCGGTCGTAACCGTACACGTGTAAAGATTCTTTGACTTCCACTGTATCGAGCTGGAGCCAGGAGGTCACCCTCCAGTTTGGTGAGTTGCCGCAATATTAACGTTAAAATAATAAGAGCGGCAAAGCTTTAGTAAATCAAAACGATGCAAGGATGTATAAATTTTTTAATACCTAATTAAAATATAAATAATATATTATATAATATAGAAATATATAATATTATATATATATATATATTAATATTATATAATTTTAAAATAAATATATATATTAAAATTGTGCATATATAACATTAATTAAATAAAAAAGTTTGAATTGAATTAAAATCCTTTAACTATTGATTTTTCAATCATTTATGGGGATAGTTAGGGTTTTCTCTCTTACCCTCGGTCGAAATTGTAAAAGGTTAGCCAATTTGAAGATAGTTGTTTCTAGATTTGTAAAAGATTGTTTTTTCATTTTTGAATAAAATCGTTAAAATCCAAAATTTATGTAAATTTTGTATGCCTAATTCATGCATGGTAAAATTTTAATTACTCTTCACTACGTGTGACACACATATCTACTATAAATGCATGGAAAAATTCTCAGTTACCCTTGATTCTGTAAAATTTTAATTACCCCTTTTATGGGCATCACACATACTTACAATTCATGCATGAAAAAGAAATTTAATTACCTCCCACTATGCCTTGACTTGTAACTAACAAAATTTAAAGGCCAAACAAGTATTTCCCACCCAAGGTATGCTGTAATGATAAGTTTCTACCATTTAACTATAGAAACACTAAATACCCACCCATGGCCGGTTAAATTTAACAGAACTCTAACGCCTGAAATTTTTATCTCTTTTTGCCCTCCTAAATTTTAAAAACTAAACCCTCAGCCTAAGTTTTAAAAAATAGCAGTTTCACCTTAAGGTTTGGTTTTGAAATCTCTGGCGATCTCTTCGGCTCCATTGTCGACGACATCTCTCTCCCGAAGCATCCTCTCCTTCCGACGATCTCTTCCCCGATGAAGTGTTTCGTCTCCCAAGGCGTCTTCGACGTTGATCGGCCCTCCAAATGGGAGGAAAGAGATCGTCAGAAGGTAGAGGTGTCGATGGGCCGGGTCGGGCTGGCTCAGGCTCGACCCATCAGGCTAACGGGTCGGGCCGGGCCTAAAGCCCAAACAATGATGGGCTTTCAGACCGACCCGGCCCATTAATATATGAAGGCCCAAGGCCCGACCCATATATAATGGGCCGGGCCGGGTCGGGCTTTGAATATTTTTTTAAAAATTATTTAAAATTTTTAAACAAATTATTTTTCAAATTATAAAACATAAATAAATATATATTATAATAATATTCAAATGAATTGAATTCATTTGATACTTGTTCTATTTGTAATATTTTGTAATGATAAAATTAAAATAAAAATAAAATTATAAACACAAAAAATTATTATTTATGAATTTAGATATCTTCTGAAAGATAATTAATGAGAGAAAATGAGATTGAAAATATAATAAAATAATTGAGATTAGAGATTTGTAAATGAAAGTGAAAATGAAGAAAAATTAAATAAGTTTATATAAAAAAATAAATTAATTAAAAAATAAAAAAATAAAGGCCAAGGCTTTTGCGACAGAAGGCAGAAATTCTGCCAGCTAAAATTAAAAAAAAAATCTAAACAGTATCGGGTCGGGCCGGGCCAGCCCACGGGCTTAATATTAAAGCCCGAGGCTCGGCCCAGTAGGTTCATGGGCCTAGCCCGACACGCTATAGTATCGGATCGGGCTTTCTCGTGTCGTGCCTCCATTCAACTCGGCCCAATTGACGTGTCTACCGGAAGGAGAGGATGCTTCGGGAGGGAGATGTCATCGACAATGGAGCCGGAGAAGTCACCGGAGATTTCAAAACCAAACCCTAGGATGAAACTGCCATTTTTTAAAACTTAGACTGGAGGAAAATTTTAGTTTTCAAAGTTTAGAGGGGTAAAAATAGATTATATTTTAGTTTATTTTTTAATATTATAGAGAAAATGACGATTTTACCCTTACCATCGTTATTTTTAACTGGTCATGGGTGGGTATTTGGTGTTTCCATAGTTAAAGGGTGGAAACTTGTCATTACAACATACCTTGGGTGGGAAATAGTCGTTTGGCCAAATTTAAATTTTAAAAAGCCCACCATGCATGTTGCACATGAAAATTTTCAATTAACTCTCCACTTTCATTGTTCCCATTATGCATGACGTGCATACTGGATATGAATTACACATACAAAAAACACCATAAAGACGAAGAATTTTCATGCTCCATTTCCCTCTTCAATCATAATACTATACATATAACTTTACAACAAAATAATCAATTCAATTTATATCACAAATGAACTCTAAAATTGAAAAACTTTAAATGTATATCCATGACATACCCAGTATCAATGTAAACATAAGTAGATCTCTACACCCCAAGCAATAAAAGATGAAAGATGAACAATGTATACTAACCTTTTTCCCTTTATATGAGTGAAAATCCCTTTGATTTATGGTGAACACTTTTCTTTAGTTGTGATTTTGAAATTGATTTTAATTATGCTTGAAATTATTGTATATGATAACTATAAAATTTGGCAAATGGATGTCAAGACCATTTTCTTAAATGGAAACCTTGTAGAGGATTAGTACATAACACAACCTAATTGTTTTAATATTGTAAGAGAAATTGGTAAGATATGTAAGTTACTAAGATTCATCTATAAACTCAAACTAGTGATAATCTCAATATCAAATTGTGGTGTGGATGGTTCCATCAATGGCAGAGGTGTAAACCACTTTATGATAGTTTCATCATTATTCTCTCTAGGCAAAAGGTATAAACAATGTTGTTTAGCTAGATTGTAAGGGAATCATAGATCCTTTCAATTCTCTAGGTCGCGTAGCTACTGAGATCAATCCATGCTACTTTTCACTTCTGTTTCTTGGCAGACATTTGAAAAAACTATAAAACAAGCAATTTAATGTAACATAATAACCACCATTGCTGATAATGATAGGTTGAAACTCTTAACGGGCCATAGTTTGCGAGTACTGTATCTTGCAATGTCACCTGTGGTGTGGACAGATTGGTAGCCTTTCTTATGAATTAATCCTTTTATAAAATTTGCTTTTAGCTTTATGAGCAAAGCTACATTTTTTTGTCAAGTTCCTGTATCAGAAAATCTTAAGTCCAAGTGTTCAGAGTTGAGAGGTTTTTAAAGGGGTCTAACCTGGAAAAAGTATAAACGTAACAGATTTCAATCACATGATTTATCTATATGAAAGAGAACCATTACTCCATAGAATTAAAACTTGAATGAATTTCCTGACCAGATTCTATACTCCACATATTCTATAACATATGCCTGCCTAGGATATTGCATACAGTTAAAACATGGTAACTTGCATGTTTTTATAATGCAACAAATGTTTCAAAAGGATATACAGCAGAAAGTATTCTTTTCTTCTTTTATCAGTAATCTGCTTGCCTGTTCATTTCCAGTCACTGGGTGCAAGTTGCTCATCACTTCGATAGTAAATCTTGACAAATTAAATAAATCTCTCTGGATGATGATCTTGTAGCTTTAGGCCGCAACCATGATGCCTTTCTGAAGAGTGGTTTGCAAATTTGGCTAAATTCTGCAGCCCAAAGAAAATGATCAATTATAATTTACCTTGATAAAATATATTAACTGTTTGATTAAGTGAAATTCTCACCTTTCACATCCTCACTCTCTAGAAGCTTAATGACAAGGTGACCACCTGGTTTCAAAACACCATTTTCATCTGGATCAGAATTTGAATCATTCAGATGTCTCTCCCCTTGATCACCAACTGGATGAGGTGAGGCAGCATGACCAACAGCCAAATCAAGAGCTCGCATCCCTAACTCAGTAGATAAAGCTGCATCTTTAGTTGTAATTCCAGAAACTGAGGGACACATATCTGAGAGTATCGCGGAAAATCCTTTTTGCTGCACAAAAACCAAACAAAATCCCATTAACATGAGGAAGAGAATTTGTTTACAAGATAGAAACAACAGTTGCCCCATCATAATCAAAAAGATGAGGAAAAACACAGCAATATGAACACACTGCGAAGATTTAAATCTTTATACAATATATATATGGAGAATTCTTCCATAAGTGACATTGAAACCATAAGAGTTGACACACCAAACTCAGACATAAATATTGAAGGTTCAAGTACACATTTGAAATTCCTTTGGTCATACCTCCAGTTGATTCAAAGGCTATGAAGCCACTCCCATTTAACATAAAAGAGTGGCAAAAATTCCGTAAACATCAAACCTTGGTAATTGAAAGAAACAACACACCAAATTGTCTTGTAGCAAAGATGCAGATAAATCATTCAAACAGATTCCATGAAATTTTAGAAGCTACAGCATAAAAGTATGTAATTTTAAGTGATTATACCAATCTTACCTAGTAAATAATGCAACCATCATAGATCAGTTAATTCTTATAAGAGTAAGAGATAATCCTATACACTTTACACTTACAAGAAAACTGGTGTTGCTGTAATTCAATTATTGAAGAGAAAATGATGCAGAGCATATATCATTTCCTTATATTTAGGCTTTCCTATTTCTATTTTACTACTTTTTTTTTCGGTTGTCCTAGTTAAATTAAAATTTATGTTTTAGGAGTTTAGTAAATTTAGATTGCTTGAAAGGGATTCCCTTTCCTAGTTAGTAAGGATAATTCTACTATAAATACAGGTCTTTGTAGCCTTTAAGTCAAAAGTCTTTTGTTGAATGATATATTTGGTTTAAATCATGGTTGAATTGTTTTTCATTAATTTTCAGCATTCCTGGCAAATCAATGAGTTTTAATTGTTTGATTTTCAGCAACCAAAATCTTACTTATCTTTCTTTAATTTCAGATATTCTCAGAATCAACAAAGTTAAGGTATCTTATCTTTATCTTTCCACTACATCAGTAAATAATGAGATTGTACAGACATTCATATAGGTTGAACCACAAACAAAAGCAAGCAAGTGAAGAGATCCCGCCACATTATTGAAACTAGTTTATTTACCTCATCAGAAATGTGCTATAGAATATTATTGAGAATGATAATTATGGTTACTGGAGATAAAAAGATTTAGCATACTGACAAACAATCCAAAATGCAATAGCTGTATATAAGAAAAAGAGTCCATTGAAGACAACTAAATCGATAAACAATTGATCATCATAATACCTTAGGTGAGACCGCCCTTAGTTGAGTTTTGGGTAGATTCAATACATCAGCTGAAAAAGTTTGAACCCTTGCATCACAGTGAAGAGAAGGAACCTTCACCTTCTGTTCTGAATATCCCACATATGAAAAATCAATTCTTTTCACTAAAAACACAAACTTCGATCAACAAGTTCAATTACACAAGCAAAAGGGCAAAATTTTAATAAAATTCACACCTTAATATCGATCCCCACAACAGCCCCGCCATTTGTTACTGGTCCCAAGCTCTGGCAAGCTACCTATAATTCATTCAAAAAGTTTAAAAAAAAAAAAAAAAACGCAACCGCTTAAAGGGTGAAGAGATTGGAGAAAAAACCTGAAGCCAAGCACCGGGGGCACAGCCAAGATCAAGAACTGAAGATCCAGGTTTGATGAGCTTGTATTGATTTTGTATCTGAAGGAGCTGTGATTGAAAGACAGAAAACAGGAGTCATAAGGAAAAATAAAGGTTAAATGAACGGAAAGGAAAATGAAATATAAACCTTAAAAGCAGAGCGAGCGACGTAGCCAAGGCGTTGAGCCTCCCTATAGAAGAAGTCCGGTGCTCCTGCACGGCTCATCTCTTCCACCTCACCTAAAACCCTTCTTCCTCTTCAACAGTCGAAGGGTTTTTGTTTTTATTTCCTTAAAAAATAAAAACATAAATTATTCTATTGGTTTGGGTTGGGATTAGGATTTGGGTCGGGTGGGTAGAAAGTGGACATCCTAACAGGAGTCGGTAATAATGGATCAGGGGAAACAGGTTCATATTTAATGACGATAAATCAGCCCTCATACTTACTCGTAAAGAAAACGTGGGGTGAAACTAATTTTCAACTAACAAGACAAATGCCGACATTCTAGAATTAATTAATTAAATACTCCAACACACCAATGATTGATGTGCTGATGGGCCCGTCTGTCTTTCTTTCCTCTTCTTTATCATTGAAAAATTGTCATGAGCTTAGCTCGTTAAGTATGGAAATGCAGTCAGTTTGTGTTCAACTCTTAAATCCTGAAAACTAAAATAGTTGAAAATGAAAAATCTAATACAACAAACGATAATAATCATCATTATTTTTAGATTGATCAAAAAAATTTCTACATTGCTACAAACTGCAAGGATTAACCAAGTACATGCTAAATGTCCAGGCTGCTGACATCTGTTGATTTCCTAAAAAGAATATGCATATACTTATGGCTTCGGAAACACCAAGTCCTAGGGCAAAAAATGTACACCATGAAGCATTCTACATCTTCTGACAGATTCGATTACAGCCATGGACTTGGGACTAAATTTTACCGAATGAAATGACTATATATTACAGCTATAACCTTCCAAGCAAATACAATAGATATATATTGCATACAAGGTTATGGCACCAAGGATTTTAACCACAAATATTAGTGATGGTGAACAGGCATTTAACAAGAAGGCTTCCAGGAGGAGAGTGCAAAAACAATTCGGCCTTTCCAGGCCTGAAGCAACCACTGGCTATCTTCGTCAATCACAAAATCCTTGTGGTAGCATGCTTTCACTCTTTCCTTGGCCATCTTTAGTATTTCCTTATTCAGTGGAAGCTGAGTAAACCCAGCCCTCATGTTCCGGTACTGCCACTGCTTGTAAGTTTCTGGTCTCTCAATCCTCTCTGCATCCTCACATGCTATCACATTCATTGCCTCTCGCCCCAATAGCTCCCTCTCCACCAGCCTGCGCTCTGGAATATCATGAGGCAAAATGGTTTCGAACATGTCAAACAAGGTTGAGAAAAAGAAGACAGCCTCTCTGAATCTCGTGATAAAGAAGGGTGCATTGTAAGCCCCATTCACACTCCCTTGTATGAAAACATCAGGATTTATCTTCCTGATCAGCTTTAAGACAATATCCCTTGGAGCCTCTGCAACCACGACAGTCTCATCAAGCAGATTTTTAAGGCGATACAAACAGTTCACGACAACCACTTCACCACTCTCAACCTTGAGATCCTCAATTTGAATGGTGTCCCACTTTTGTGCAATTGCATTGAATTCAAATGGAACATTAAAAGTTTCCGCATACTTTGCCAAGCGGCGACCTGTCTCTTCAACCCTGTCTGCAGGCCGAAATCCTGGTTGTGGGAGATCAATCCCAGTTATCCGAAGTCTAGGAGGCCCCCCAGGCCTAGACGAAAGACGCTGTATGAGGGATGGCCACTGGAAACCATACATAATACCAAAATCTATTATGTGGAGTGTTGTTGCTTTCACAGCTAAATTCATAATTGTTTTGTTCGAGAAGAAATTTGAGACCTTCCGAAATGGACAAGCAGCAAGAAACAGATGGTAAGCTTTCAAGACATTGGCTGCTGACGCAGCTTGCAGGTTGATAAGATTATTATAAACCTTGGTTCCAGCACCAGCCAAGCGTGCCTCAAGTCCATCAGCAAAAATATGGGCCATTCTCTGCATTCCATCCCCCTCAGAAGATGAGTGCTGTCTAATTTTCTTCAGTAGCTCATCTGCATTCCTTCTATCATTAGCTGCAACAGCTTGAGCACAAAGTGTCAGCAGATTTCTCAAATCAATCACATCCTTTTTAGCTCCCTTCTTCTTTCCACGGCCCTTACCACCATTAGGCCCTTTTGATTGTCTATTTTGCTGCACATTCTTGATCATCCCATTCCGCAAAGCTTCACGAATCTCAGATTCACTCTGGCCAGGATTTAGCAATACAATATCAAACATTTCTTGACTCACTGTTGATTCAGTATAAACTGCTGACTGCTTATTATTTCTCCCACTCTCTATACTCACATCATCAGGGTAAGGATTCTTCCTTCCCCGTGATCCATCAGGAGGACACTCATTCTCAGGCTTCTTGCCCACATTATCTACCATATTCCTAGGTCCTTCATTCAGCTCTTTAAATGAGAATCTGTTATTTTCCGGATCAATGATTAAGGAATTTCCATTAGGAAGAAACTTGCTTGCCTCCTCAAACCCTTTCCTAAGTTGCATTAGAGATTCACTATTGCTAAATATTTGGGATATGTTAAGAGTACTCACCGGAGAATCCACAAACCTATCAGCTACGTTAACACTGCTGTTCCCTGAACGGTAAGATGACTGAGATGTTGTCTGAGAAGCTAAATCCGAACCGGTACCCTCACCCAAATCGCAATTCAAACCATGATCCACCAAGCTATCACTATTAGTACCTCCAATACTACTGTTAAAACATGAAAAGTCCAAATCATGATTTACACCTAAGCTTTCATGGTTTTCATCAACATAAAAATTTGGGTCAAAATTGGGTGAAGGAGGATACTTCTCCCCAAGAAGCTCATACAAAGACCTCTCAGCTGCTTGAAGAGCTGCTGAAGACTCTTGAAACATGCAGGCCTTTTCTCCAATGTCCTCTTCCATAAGCATATCATTTATGTACTTAAGAACTACATCATTAAAATCATAATCCTGATCATGAGAATTCACCTCTTGAGACACAATAGAAGAGGGTGGTGTCGGATTATCAGCAATCGGATGAGACAGTAAAAACTGCAAATCTTCAAAGTTAACTAAACCATCATTAACTTTGAATCTGTTACCAAGACTCTGATCGGGTAAGGCCAAAAGGGTCTCATCATTAAGCCTGTATTGATTCACAGAACCATTGTAACCTTTCAACCGATGATCCATGACTATCTATTGTGCCAAACTAAAACCAAAAAGTTGAAAACTTTAAAGCACCAACAAGTCAAAACGCATACAAAGAAGGATATTTGCTCATAAAATAAGAACTTGACAAAAGTGGAGCTTAGTGTTCAAAGAGACGCATGAAGTTTGAGTTCATAAATGAAGTACCTTGCTGGAGAGAGACACCAAATCTGGCTTCTTCGATGAAGTGTCTGAACAGTTGCATCTTGGGTATGAAGTTAAACGATACAAGATGACATGAAAATAAAAAGATATATTGCCAGCGTGATGAGGGGTAGAGAACTCCCAGCCGTCCAATGTTTCGGTGGAATATATGAACCAAGCATTTAGGGGGAGTTTGATCCAAGTTATCAAATATTATTTTGATAATATATTTTTTATTTTCTTGTTTGATTTATCAGTAATAAAATATTATAATAATCTTCTATTATCAATACTGACGTGACAGATCATATAGGTGATAATTTGATTATCACATTCATCTTAGGTATTTAAATATTACTAAGGTAATCTTGATTTTATTATAATTATATTATTATTTATTAATTTTTTGAGGTAAAAATAAATTTATTTTTAATTAATATGACAAATAATATAAAAATATTTAAAAATAATTATATTCAAAGATATTTAAGTAAAATAATTTACTAGTAATATTTTATTATTTTTAATCAAACATAATAATTATTTATATTTATCAAATTTTATCAAACATAATAATCATTTATATCCAGTAATATTTTAAATAATTTATCTTTAAGATAATTTTTTTATTTTGATAATAAAATATTATTCAAACGAAACATCCCCTAACTCATACGTGAGATAAACTAGAGGCTGAGCTTAAAATTTTATCATTTAAAATATAATAATTTTATATAAAATATATAAAATTTTAATTTATCAATAATTGAATTAGTTTGATTGATCGTAATATTGCACTTTCACTTTTTTCTTGTAATTAAGAAATTTACAGGAGGGCGAGAGATGGAAGACATTACATTATTTGTTTTTTAATATTTATGATAATGGGTGAAGTGAGAAGTTTGAATACATGCTGGACAAAATCCTCATAATTCATTTGTAACACAATATTAAATAATAATAACACAATAAGTGCATATTTTGAGTACCGAAAATAGATATATAAATAATATATTATCATATAATTTTTAATTAAAAATAAAATAATATTTAATTATATGATAATATATTATTTATATATTTATTATATGTATTCAAAATATATACATATAACATTTCTTGTTAAAGAATTACAAGTCCATACAAATTTTGAACCTTTATTTGTTAGGTTAGGTAAGAGAAATAACATATTAATCTTTAAAATCTTTTAATTCTTAATCAAATAAATTTATTTTTATAAACAAATTTGTATAAATTGATATGGCCGTTACCGATTTGATGATACGAGTATTTATATTTTTTTCATTTTAAAATCACTTAATCAAATATTATCATATCAAATTAAATAAATTTGTTTGTATATATAACACTACTTTGCTTAATAAATCCTTCCACCGTTAATTATAAGATGAATTATTTGCTTAATTTTTGAATATAGATATAATATAAGAGCAATACTATGCAACTTATTTTGGATACGTAAATATGTATATATTTATACTTGTTATCATATAATTAGATATTGTTTTATCTTTGATTCAAAATTATCTAATTACATAATAATATATATAAGTATGTATATATTTATGTATTTAAAATAAATACATATAATTTTATTAATAAGATAAATATAAATAACAAATATATAAATGATGTGATATTGGGTTGATCCTGTCAAAGCTTGAATGTGAACAAAATAGATTCAGATCAATATGAAATAAGGAAACATGGCATAGGTGGAGTTGAATGTAGCAGAAAATGACATGAGTGGAGAGGAGAGGAGTAGAAGATGGACTAAATTTACGTGTTGACTGACATTATATTATATTATAGTGCGTATAAAATGTGAAAAAGCAGGTTGGGTGGAGTTGGTCGCAGGGTCCATTGCTCACGTATTTGTCCCCCCGGGAGATTTCTTGATAACGAAGAAATGTAATCGAAATGAATAGACATTTCATGATTGATAGAATTGGGAGATGGAGGAAGTGATAAGCATGGGCGGATACGAATCATGCTGCGTTCATCAGCATTCTTCAATTACGTTTGATTTAAATAAAAAATTATTTAATTCAAAATTTTTAAACTATGAATAAAAAGTCATAGATTCATAGTTTAAAACTTTAAATCTATAACATAATGATAAAATAATATCATTTAAAAATTATTTAATATAATTCAAATCAAATTATGAGTTAAATTTAAACTAAATCAGATCATTTATTTAACTTACAAATTAAATTAAATCAAACTCTCTTTTAACTCAAGTTTAAGTCGATTTTAAAATAAGTTAAACGTTTTAATTTAAATTTAAATTGAATAAATTTAAACTAAGTTAAACCAAACTAATCCACTTTAAATAGTTCTATTCAGAAATAACTTAGTGATAAACCCCATCAACGTTTTGTTGACTGATAAAGGAAAATTAGAAGAATTTTCCCGAATATCAATCAATTTTCAACTTTATGAGTCTCCATCATTACTATTATTACTATTATTCGTAATTATCAGTACATTTGATCTGGTTTGGTTTATGGAAGTTAGATGGGTCGAACAATTGAGACTCAGAGAACAAAGCTAGAGGAGCGCCTGACCCAAAAATCCACCCCAGTGATGTTTTTGCTTCTACATCAAGTTGGGCTAGCCCAATATACATTTTGGGCTTGAATATTGTGATTTAATGATATATTGAAACCCAGTTACCATTTCACTTACTAATTAAAAAAATTGTAGATCTAGATTTGCAATGGTCACATATCATAGGCGGCAATTTTGACCTAAATTTAGAGACTTTAACAGAGGAAATTTATTGATAAAAACTGAAAAAATAATCAAAAAAAATCGATAAAAAGATGCATGTATCTTTCTCGCTCTATTTTCGTCTTTATCTCTTTATATTAATATATTTATTTAAAATATTAATATATCTTTATAATTTTAAATTATTTATATTTTTTAAATTTATTTAAGTTTTTATTATATATATTAAAATAATTAATATATAATATTTGAGATAATTAAAATAATAAATAAATTTTAATTTTATTATTTAATATATTTATATTATATTTAAAAAATATGAAAAAAAATTCTACGAAAACGAAGGGAGAATGGAGAAAGAAGAATCTTCACGTGAAGATTGATACCTTCTATCTCTATCACAAACTGGGGTAAGAAAAGGACAAAGAAGAGAAGAAGAATTGCATGTGCGTAGGCACAGCTACAACAAGGCGGCGTGCAACACCGGCTATGGTTGTTGCTAATATAATAATAATAATTGATTAATACAAGGCAGAAACGGAATTTAGAGGAAACTTACTAGCCAACGAACTAATTGACGTTTGCCCAATTTGGTTGCTCTGTCGTGCTGGGAACTAACTATTCACCCACCGCCACCAAATTAACTTACCCTTCGCAACCAACCAACCTTCACAACTACCTAACTTGCTTTACTTTCGTCTTCAAACAGAATTCATCCCTAAACGTTCACATTTTATAAAAATCTATTTGCTTCATGATTTCAACCAAATTGGCTTAACCCTTCTACCAAGATGAGTGAGTTTGGGTATTGATGATTGAGACTCAAAGGTGTTTCGAATTTCTGTTCAAGAAAATTCATTCACTGCATCAAAAGTTGTTCAAAATAAAAGAAAGATTCTAGCATTATTTGATAAAAGGGAACATCATGAAATGAAAGAATGTAAATTTGCATTAGCTCTTCTAGTTCTTCATTTCTCAGTAGTTCAACAAATTTGAATTACAACAATGCAATCAATTATTAAAAAATTAAGATTGTAAGTTTGGTTAGAGCTATCTTATTTCTCCAAATCATTTACAAATGCCGATCTTTCTACAAAGCCGGCCATGAATCAAGTGAGTGTGAGAATATTACATAAATTTGAATAAGTTTTGTACAGTTTCCGTTTTCACTATTCTTGTCGACAATTTACCTGCTTTTTACATCGTCGCAATTAGACAGCAGGCACTCCATCTTCGTTGGCCTGGGGATAAATTTTCGGTATTCCAGGCTGATGTTTGCCTTGCTGTTTCACGTGATTCTGAGACCAGTAAGCATGGGCTGCCAACACTCTGTCCAACAATTCCTGGGGCACAGGCTCTCCCCTTCTTTGTTGAGGAGAAATTCTTGCAGTATGAACCAGCGTTTTCCATTTATCCTGCATAAAACCGAGAATTATGAACAAATATCAATATTGAACACCTCTACACATTAGATTGCTTAAAGGTCAAAAACCTCATTCCTAACAAATTTTCTAGTATATCCACTAAGTTGAAACAAGTTTCTCAATATTCAGAAACAGCCACTAGATTCTCCTGGGTGGTGTTATGGTTGCTTCTCAATGCAACAAGCCATCCAAGCATATGATACTGGCCTCTATTAGAATTAAGCATAATAATGAAATAAGTTTCCTAACCTTTAAGTCCACATAAGTTCGATGATCTGAATCCTCAAAAGAACGCAGTTTAACATCACGCCACCTGCATTATGAGTGAAAGACCAGGTTGAGAGTGAAAGGGAAATAAGCAAGGCATAAAGAAAAGAACAGCAGTGGAGAACATCGCACCTCCCAGTTCCAAGTTCCTCGACAGCCTGCACCAGTGCTTCTACTTCTGACACAGAAAATGGTCTCCTGGTTCGACGTTGTGCAATATCAGTTCGCCTAATTTTCTGGTTCACAGGAACCACAGCTAGTGCTTCAACTTTAATTGGTGGAACAGCAACTATAGCTCTGGAATCAGGCAAAGTTGTGTTGGTAAATAAGTCAGTATGGGGAATCAGGGATTCACAATCACTTTTAACATGGCTGTCTTCACTAGTTGGAGGAGGAGGACCAGGTAAGGCATTAGGAATGGCTAAATCTAAAGCAGAAGTCACTGAAGACCTGTAAACAAGGCAATATGAAGAATTAAGATGTTATCAAATGAAAACAAACACAACAGAAAAATAATTCTGTGTATACTGAATTTTAGACATTGACAAAAAACATTAAAAAAATTGTCAAGTTTTGAAATAAAGCAAAATTGACTAGCCTATAAAATCTAATTCAGGAACAGGATCTTCAAATTACCTTGGTGCAAGTTGGGGTGTGTCACATGGTAACAAAAGTGGAGGATTTTCAGCAGAGCACAGAGGTGGGGGGCCTTGCACAGGACTGGGCTCTAAAGTGAAAACCAGAGTATCCAGACTGTCTTCAGAAGAAATTCCAGTCTGTGACAGAGTTCTGTTGTCATCTCTAATCTTCTTCCCATGAAGAAGTACTCCAACACGTAGTCCACCACCAAGTATAGCAGTCACTGCATCCATTATTGTCCTCTACAAATTTTAACCAAAACAAAATGAAACAATCTAGAAACCTTGTGTTTAAAGTTTAAAGATTACCACAATTTACTGCAGATACCTATATATATTTGGCTACCACTTAGTAGCTTATTTATGTAACAGAACCAACCTTATTCTTCCATAAGCAAATAATATGCCGTGTATAATCATAATTAATTTTAGCAAGCCTGATTAGTCTTGCACAGGCTATAATTAACAGGATATTTATCTTATAAAAGAACTATGGTTTTGCAGATGCTCAATCTAGAATCAGGCATCTTGACAATTTTTACCAAAATAAACAGAAGTACAGTCTCTCTTAATACCTTCAGAGAACTAACTGTAGCGGTTTCTGAGACCTCAACAAAAATCTCAGGAACCTTGAAGGATTTAATGCTGAACTTTACTGCACAAAGGAAAATACTTGTGAGAATGCTATTTGAAAGCCCATAAAAAAAGTAATGTATATCAGTCCATTAAACACTCTAGTTTCCTACCATTAGAATCCTTGGAGTAGAGAGTTGCTTGATGATCTCCAAAAGAAGTCATCCCACTTGCTGCATGGAAGAATTATGATTTTCTTAGCAACCACAAACCCAATATCGTAAAGACAAACATAAGAGGATAGGATAATGAGTAAGGGGGAGACCTCCACGGGAAATTGAGGATATGCGTCTTTTGTCTCCATTCCTCCCCTTCTCAGGTGAATCTGTAACACTTTCACTGCTGAATCCCCCTTCAAAAGCATCTACTGAGTTGTGATCATGAAATTTCCTCCTCTTATGAAAAGCATCATGCTGACATCTCTCATGGCTGTAAGGCTTCCTTTTGCGATTTAGAGGCCTTATTCTGCCATCTAAAAAGCACGTAAATGAATTTAAATTCATTAATAATTTATGAAAATTGGTGTTTGAAATAAAAAAAGCAAATATACTTCAATTACATGTGTCTACAAAAGTGCAAACACAACAATAGATGTAGCAAACAGTATATTCAAAACATTAATCCTGCTCACCAGCTCTAGACTGTTCAAAGTCCTTCAATTTTGGAGCTACTTTCCAGTACTTAGATGTCAGCAATTTCTTCATTCTTCGGTCTCCAATACGTGTCACTGGCCTATAAACCTTTAACTTGTTGCTAAGTTTGTTTGTCCTAGATAAATTATCGTCATCATCTCTAACACCTAACTTATTGGCATTCCTAAGCGTTTGATAAAGGGAATTAGGAACAGGGTTCCTGCATGATGGCAATTTGACATCTCTGTCAGAATTGATCAACGATGGAAACGTCATACACAGTTCTGTTGGATCCCTTGAACTGCATGCTTCAGCTCCATTCAGACCTCCTTTCTCCACACCATTAGTCTCCAACTGTTGTTCAAGTACATTCTCCAAGCCATTATAAAATGACTCCCCAAAATTTGGGGAGCCTCCTTCCACTTTACTTGGAAGACTCACATTCTCAACAGTATTTTTGTAAATTGCATCACCACCAACTTTGCCTGAGAAACCAGAATCAATGAATTTTGAAGTGCGTTCCGAGATGTCATCATCTTCAGCAAGTGGGATCTCATTTAATGAGCATTTTTGGTCACAATTTTGGGATGCTGACTGAGACATGACAGCACTCCCTTCACAGCTTCCCCGCTCAAGGCATTCTGTTTTCAATGGTTTATCTTCAAATAGACACCCATCTTTAACGGTTTCTTTACTAATGGCAGCATGATCATTCCTTGATGCATTACTAGAAGCAGAACTTTCAGACTCCTGCAGTAACTTTCTGGCTAAAGAAGCCAGAAGTTCAATAGCACAAATTTCACTATCCTCATCTGTCTTCCTGTGTTGAGCCCTCCTCTAGAAGCACAACAAAGGATAACCAAGTAAGAGCAGAATTCAGCACTAAGAAATGATAACTTTTTTGTAAAGAAAAGGGAACAATAGATATTTCAACAATACATACCCTGGTCGATCGAGGAGCCTTGGGAATAGTGGCAACATGGAATCCATTAAGACCATGATCAAGCCCCTTCTTCAACTTCATATCTTACAAATGTATAAAAATGATAACTCATCAAACGGAAAGATCTGAATTCATCAAACACAAAGGTGCCTCACCCCAGAATCCGCTTCACTGTGATATCAGAATAAAAATCAGTCATAATTTAGACTGCCAGTTTGGACAGCAGATTTAAAAAATGAGATCCAAAAAAATCACGGATCCTGTAATCATTTCTTTAAACAAATGTACACATAAGCGACACCGCTAAAGATTGAAGATCAGAAACATGTGTCCACAGACACTTGCATATGTCTGTTCAGCAGCCAAACTGATCTATAAATTAAACCAAAATGGCAAAATGAGCATACAGAAAATCATGAACATTATCAACAATCCTCCATTAACCTTTTTTTCAGAAACTAATTAATCATCATATCAAGCTGCCGAATCAAATCTCCGATCAGATGTTAACGGAAAGTAGCAATAGCTGCTTTTTTTTTTTTTTTTCAAAAAATTGATCTAACTCTTCATAGAATCACCTTCAGAGAATCACTTTAAAAATGAAAACAAAATCACGTAAAACAATTCCATCCTAAAATCAATGACAATTACAATTCTAAAGTCAAACGAGTCATCACCATAATTCAAAGAACAAAAACAGAAATTAAAAACTCAATTGTTCAAGAAGCTGAATTCAAATCACAATAGCTTGAACAATCAAAATTATGAACAAAATCAACCAAGAGATTCTCAGGTTCACGGTCAGGTCCCGATCGCAATCACGGTTCAATTTCAGTTGTCATCGTGATTTACACCACGTGATCGGATTCAAAATTCACAAACAAAACTAAGCCATTTCAACAAAAGAAAATTGTTCAACTAACAAACCTGCTGAAGCAACGATCAAATTCAAATCAATGATTTTTACGTTAAGTTTCACAGAGTTTCTCTCTCTGAAATTCCGTTACTTGTTTTGAATTCTCTCTCTGCAAAATGGACAAAAACCCCTTGAAAGAAGTAAACTCCTTAAACCCCTTATTTTATTTTTTTTTTTTAGCAGCCACGAAACCGAACGGTTCGGTTATCCGGGATAGCTACCGGCGATAATCGGTTAACCAAAACCCTCTCTCTGGACCAGTTCTTGTTAAGGCAAAGAGGATAAGCCACGTGGAGATGGTTCTGGTTGTACGAAACCTTCGGGCAGATTTCTTATTAATAGGGGTAAGAAGAGGAGATAATCTGGTGTAGATGAGCCTATACTTGTGATTTATGCGGCCTCCATTATGTCAATGGAATAAAATGAAAGGAAATGCTAACCGTAAACTTATAAGAAACAAAAGAATATTTCATGTCTCCAAGCGGAAGGTCCCATGCAACCGTTCCAATCAATGACACAGTATCATCTATATATATTTTTAAATATATAGTTAGATAAAAATATATAGTTATATACATAAATTTTATTTTACTATATAATTAATATTATTTTATTTTTAATTTAAAATAATTCAATTATATATTTATGTATCATTTGTATTTCTAATTATATATTTAAAAATATGTACATATAATTTTATTATAAATTTTAAATGAGTAATTTATAGACATGTCAACTTTTATCAATAATTTATGAATAATTTTGGTCAGGGTTGGGTATACTCCGAGTTGATTTGATCTCGAAAATTAATTTGGTTTGATTCAACTCAAATTTAAAATCATTTGATTTGAGTTTAAACTAAAAGATTTGATTTATTTTTTAAACCAAACTAAACTCAATCTAAAAGTTTTCAGTTTAGTTTGACTCAAATTCAATTTGAATTCATAACTCAAATTAGTAGTTCGAATTTGTAACTCAGTTTGGTTCAAATATGTGGTTTGAATCAATTCAAATTGATGGTTCAAATTTACAGCTCGAATCAATTTGAATCATGGTTTAAATAAATAACTTTATATATTATTTGAGTAAAACTATGTTGTTTTATTAATGAGTCATAAATTAAAACTAAGAATTCGAATTATCAATTTAAACTGAATTGCATTGAGAACTTGAATAATTAATTTGAATTATAAATTTAAAGTAAATTATTTTTTATGTAAATAAAATCAAAGTCACTTTTAATTTTGTTTTGATAAATTTAAATTAAATTATTTTTTGTTTAAGACAGATTTGAATAAAAAATTGTTATACCCACTCATAATTTTGTATTAAAATAAAGAAGAACTCCGACTCAGTTAATCTTCCTTTTTGACTTGAGATACGGTAATTAATTAGTGGGTGTTAAATACTTGAACTCCGACGTTGACGGTGCACTCAGGCTTCGTCCAACCAAACGCAATCGGTGTGAGCCAAGACAGGACAAGTAAGAAAAAGTGATAATAGTTCGGTTGTGTTTTTATTTATTTGTTTTAGTGTGTGGTGGATAGACGCTTAGAAGATACCGAAACGAGTGGCCAACAGGGCTTTCATGGTTATCCGGTCCCATTCATTATCTGTGTCTCACGCGCCTTTTGTTTTTCAATTTCCAAAGCCAAGCCAAGTGTCATCTTGCCGGTTAACCTGTTACCTTGATTACACGCGTCAGTTATAGCTTTGCCTTTTTGCACAACTTCTCAAATGGATATTAAAATATTTTGTTTTCTTTCTAATATTGATAACTCCTAGATGGTTGGAAAAAAGTGTTTTGTGCGGTTCTCCGTAATTGATATAAATTGTAAATTAATATATAATTTTATATCCTAGATTAATTTATATATAAATATTAATTTATTTAAAATTTTATTAAATTTGATAAACTTGTTAGATTAAAAAAATTATATAAAACTAATAAAATCAAATTTATATGATATTATATAATTTTTGTCTTATTAAATTTTAAAAAAATTAAAATTTATAATATCTTAATTTAATTAAGGGTAAAATTTATAATTAATTTTTTCTTTATTTACATGATGAAATGCCATTTTTTAATTAATATATTTGGGATTATGTTTTATATATTTAAAAAATATTAGAAATATTTGATATTATTAAAAAATATATAATAATTTGATAATAAATTAAACTGATTAATTATCTAATTAAATTAATTAAACTGTAAATCAATGAAATGATCGGTTAAATTACTGTTCTGATTTTGAAAAGCACTGTTTTTATTACATGAACACAAAACAATCAAGAAAATGTTATCTTTATCTACCCACTATATGCATGGAATCTTATGTGGCTTGATAAACAAGATAGAAAAAGAATTTACATTTGTTTATGTTTGTTGCCCATGTCAATAAAAAAAAAAATTATTAACAAAATAAGAAGAATGCCAAATCAAATAATGATTGGGAATCTTTCAAACATAAAATTATAAAAAAATTAGTGACCATGTTCTCTCTGCAATATAAAAGTACTGATTTTACACGCAAACAACATGCACGCCGAATTACATTTACCCACCTTAGATTTGCAAAAAGCAATTTCACCCCCTTTTTCAGAACCCATCTTTTGTTATAAAGTTTTGTGATTTAGGGTGCATTTGGTTCGTGATATTAAGAGAATACTCTAATAATCTATTTTTTATTATTAATGATATTTTGTTTAATTTGTTAATAATAACAAACTTTAATAATCATATGTTATCAATAGTGATATAATAAATAAATAAAAAGTAATACCATTATCATTTTTATTTTAAATATTAAAATATTCTCAATATAATATTGATTTTCTTACAATTTGAACTTTATTTATTAAATTTTTATGACAAAAATACTTATTTTTAGTTAATATATCAACTAACATAAATAATATATTTGAATAATTATACTAAAGTCTATTTAAATACAATAATATCTTGGTAATCTTCTATTAAATTTAACTAAATACAATAATTATTTATATATATTAATTTTTTTCAAACATAATAAAAATTTATACTAAATATTATTCCAAATAATTTATCTTTATAATAATAATTTATTTTTTTGTAATAAAATATTATCTTCAAACCAAATACACCCTTAAGGATTTAATGTTATTTACCCTTATTTTCTATTATTTTCGAGGAATAGTAATACTATACATATCTATTTTTGTATACACAAATAAATATACATATGATATATTATTATATGATTTGATTTTATTTTATCTTTAATTTAAAATTATCCAATTTATTAATAACATGTATCAAATATGTATCGATTTGTGTGGATATACATAGTTTTATTGTTTTAGAGAAACTTTGTTAGTTGTTCAAATAATTGTCATTTTTTCCAAACTTGGGGTGGGAATATGTAACTTAACCTTAATTAAAATTACAAGCAAAGCTAGCTGATTTCCCTTATGATTTGGGTGGTATGAAAATTGGAAGAGCATGTGGTTGCTTGTGGGTGCAGCATGTTTCTGCAAGGTAGCTTGGGCAGTTGGGTAGCTGTGTCTCAAGTGGGTAAGATCAATACTCAATCAAAAGATGACAAAAGTTAAAGAAAACAAGCTAAAAGGGAATTGCAGGGCGGCTAAAGATTAAAAAAGAAAAAGATTAACCAGATCAGAAACAAACACATACAGGTTGCTTCATTTATTTCTAAACTATTCAACCAAACCCAGATCTAGACTTTGAAATTCATGAAGAATCCATCTTTTAGGACCCTAATTCTGTAGCAGAATCTTTCAGAAAATAATAATAATAATAATAATAATGGGGGTAAACTCTATGTATTATTGTATTATATGTCTCTGCGTTTTAAATAATAGAGTATTCACCTGTTGCATGTGATGCAAGGAATTAAACAATGACGGTGAGGAATTGAAATTTAGAGCAATGATAGAAAGTTGGGAAAACAAAGTAATTCGTCTCCATCTAACGTTTGCTTTTCTTTCTATGATTGTACAGTTCCCTCAAGTTTAAAATATTTGCAACCTTTTGTGTTATTTAGCAGTGTGTAGGATCCTGTTGGATAGACCTTGGCATGGCCACGAAGTCCACGTTTTAGGACATGTCAAGGTCTGTCATTTAACAGACTTTTATGCTAGAGTGATTTGATAAAATTTCAAGGCTTGGGGCAAGATCTAGGGTCTTGGAGGCAACCCATGGGCCTTCTGTGAGTTGGCTCGAAAAATGATTTTTTTTAATTTTTTATTATACAAAATTAACTTTTTTATTATTTTACCCCATTATGCAGCTGATAGTATTGGTTGGGTTGACCGATTTTTAAAAAAATTAATTAAAAGATTTAAATAATAAAAACAATTAGCCGCTATAGTATTGGGTTGTGTTGACCCAGCCCACAGATTTTGCCTCACAACTCAAGGCATGCCCCACAATTAGGATTGGATTCGAATCGAATCGAGCTCGAGCTCTACTCGGTTCATATATGGGTGGCTCGAGTTCAAGCTCATGCTCGGCTAAGGTCGGCTCGTTTCTTGTTCGAATTTGGCTCTATTCGGTTCGGCTTGTTTTTCATTATTAAAACGACGTCATTTTTAATATATATTGATCAAAATGACGTCGTTTTGCATCAAAAATTTTAATCAAAAAATCTAACGAGTAGCTCGAGCTCGACTAAGCCCGACTCATTTCAGACTCGATCGAACCAAGCTAGCTGGACTCGAGTCCAACCCTACCCACTATCCTAGCATGGTCTAGGGTTTTTTGTACCGGGCTAAAAAAGTTGTGTTTGTGTTAGATCATAGGACTAACTTGGTTTAACTTATTTAACACCTCTAATACTGTTATTAATATAAATTATTTGATTTAACTCTAAAAAATAAGTTTGTATTAATAGACATGGATCAGATCTTAGTTTTTCTTTTGATAATTGGCAAACGCTCTCGCTATCCACGACAATTTAACGGTGGCAACCTTTGACCCAAACATATATAGTAATGCACAACAGATCCCATTTTTTGTGTTGCAGAAGCTGCGCATTTCAGCATAAATCAACAGCATTAATAAACTGATTTATGAGTGGTTGGCTCTTGGTGAAAGCTTTTGATTTTTGGACCTTGTTTGTTTCAGCCCAACAACGGGCTCTGCTCCAGCTCCTTGGGGCTCGTTGGCTTAAAACAAGAGTATATCATAGAAAAGTTTCCTAGCCTTTCCCTTGCCGCAATACAGAGGGATATCTTTCTATTTAATTAAATTATATGCATATATTTTTTATATATAATTTAAATATATAGATAATATATTATTATATAATTAGATAATTTTAAATTAAAAATAAAATAATATCTAATTATATGATGATACATGATTTATATACTTAAATTATGTATTAAAAATGTTTATACGTAATATTACTAGTTAATGATGATCCATACATGAAATTTGTAAAGCCACACAAAACAGTATATGAAACAATCATGTCACAAAAAAAAAATAAAATAAGAAGAAAATTAAAATTAATATGAACTAAAACACCTTTGAGAGATGTACATCAAAATTAGCTTTTTTTTGTTTTTTCTTAAACCAACTTTAACTCCAAAATTTGTGCAAAATTAGTAAAAAGAAAAATTATTAAATAAACAACAGTTTGCCATCCAAATTTTTGTATGGTGCTAATCCACCCCTGGTCCAATCCCTTCCTCCTACCCAAGTTTCTATTTGTTTATGACGGTATTGTTGTCAAGACACTAGTTTACAAGTCACTCTCTTTATTCTAATTCCTTTGTGCAGTTCCACACAATGAGATGCTCCATACAACATTTTGGATAACAATATCACAACATAATCCAAGCCATAAGCCGAAGAGGAGTAAATTAGAGAAGAAAAAATCGAAGGGGACACGACTTCAAGGGTGAGCAAGAAGTTGATTATAATACCCGCAAGTATATAACATGGTTATTTAAGTAATTATATTTTATAAATGATTTGATATAGATGAGAATAACGTCTATCAAACATCTTTAGAGAAGGTATTCAAACACACTAGAATGAATATTTCATTGGATAACTTCCAACCAAATTTTGATATCCTTGCAACTCAATCCGATTAGCTAGGTATCAAAGTTGGGGATTTCTATTCTCCCCATAGGAGCGTCATGCACCTCTTTCCATTTGGTTAGAAACTCTGACTTGGAGGCTTTAACCAATACCCATTCTATGAATAGAAATAAGTAAAAAAGCAAGGCCAATAGAGACAAATTGGAAGACTTGTGCGTAGAAATAACAAACAAAATAGCCAAGATTAAACCTTATTTTTTATCCACTACAACGACTACATTCCTCTGGTAGCTTCAATCGACTAAATATATGTAGTATATAAATACGAGGGGACATTCCTATACCTTAGAGCCATGAGAGGAGATTGCTCTAAATGAGCTCTTAAATGGTTTAATTATTATCAAGATGATGTTAAACATGATATTGATCAGTGTTAAAATATCTTAGATATTATGATAAACTCTTTCGTGATCTAATTCATAAAAAATAACACATAAGAAATAACTATCTAATGAGAAGCTATTTAATTAACAATTAGACATGTTATCTATATATGTGAGTAAAAATATTATTATTCATGGACAACGAGAACTCTGTTTGACAATATATTTTATCAATATCTATAATATTATTTTCTTATTCAGTCTAATGTGTATGGAAAAAAATTATTATCTCTTACTAAATTGTGATAATATAATTATCCTATTTTAGTACAAATAGAATATGACTAAATTTCTAGGTTCGTATTTATATTAGAAATACTTTAATACAATATTTTATTGTAATTTTATCTTTTATCATTTATATATAAAAGACTCTGTAAAGGTAAAAAGAGATTAAAATATAAACAGCCTTATATCATACAATTGATATTTTGTTAAATTTTTTTTTCAAAATTGTAAATAATATAATTATAGACGTAGCCTCCCAAACAAAGAGTTAAATCATATTAAAAACTTCTTTATGTTTATTTTCTCACTCGCATAGTTTCGTGCACTCCTTGAAATTATTTCTAGTCATTATCACAACTAATGGATATGAAGTTATGCTACTAATACCTCTCACCACTATTTTTTCTTACACTTGACCTGTTCTCATGTAATTCTCGTTATTGAACAAAATTAGTATCAACACACATTAAATAAAAATTGGTGCAGAAAAGAATGGAAAATATAGAATCATGGCAAAGGTAGATTTGGTCATATGGGCTTTGATTTAGACAATTTTAAAGAATCAAACCTCCACTTTGGAGAAGGCTGCAGTCCCTTTAGGAAGTTGGTTAGTTAGAGCAGTTAATGGCAAAGAAAGCCAGATCCTGATGTGGGCCTTTAAATTTACAAGATATGATTCCAAATTTGCGTCTTCAAGAAACTTGGAATTCCCTTTTTTGCGGGGGATTGCGTAAAGCTCAATGCAAAAACTCCACTTGTTCATCAAAAGAGGAGACACAAACAAGGTAAATGGTCTAGTAAATAATGAACCCATAAATTAAATGCCGAAAGAAGAACCCAATAAAAAATTTGGCATATTTTTGGAGCTTCATGGTTTCACAGGCAATAATATTAATGTGCCTTATACGGAAGTAGTGATGATTCTGAATGATTCATAGACATTTTTATTTACTATGTAGGTAATTCAAGAGATGCTTAATAGCTTAATCATGGCTTGAGTTGATTTAAGGAAGTAATTATACCAAAAATTTGCTGGAATTTCTTCCTAACTTGAAATTATTTCATACATTTCTTCGTATCTTATACTTATCTTATAATCTACTTCAATTTTTCTGATTTTCATTACTTGTTTCCTCACCCATCACAAACTCTTCTCCTTCAATTTTCCTTTCATATTAAATCCCCATGTCTGTCTCCAATAGCAATCGAATTCCCATGTTGTCAATTGTCACATCCAATGTGGACTAAGCTAAAAAAATGTGGCTCAATTTTTTTTATACTATTGTTTTTCCATTATAAGGGAAGGAAATAACCAATTGAAATTAGCGCGTATTTTTATAAAGTAAAGTTATTTGGAATCAATCAATAAAAACAAAGTATAAAATTTTGACGTTTGATGTGAAAGAAATTTCTTATGTGTTTGTAAATAAAAATGTTTCAATTACAATTGCCCTGTCAAGCGCAAAATACTACTGCAAATGTAAAAAAAAAAAAACTTGACTTTGAAGAGGTAATCCGCTAAATCGTACGGCTGACCATGCCATAATACGTGGACCGGCAATTGCGGATTTGTGGGCCCAGTCCAAAATTTGAAGGATTAACTTGTGGGTAAACCACTTTCAGAATGAAAATTATGTCATGCAATTAATATTATTTGAAAAATTTTAAATTGAAAATAAAATATTATATTATAATATATTATTATTTATATATAAATTTATATATATTATTTATGTATATAGTTTTAAAGTATTATTATATATATTCATTTTAAATACATAAATACACATATATAGTTTTAAATACATTAACTTAAAATTATTTAATAACTTAATAACACACTTTAAGTATATATTTATTTGTATATTTTAAATAGATATACATAATTTTATCATATTTTATATAGTAAAGTACTAGAGTGTCATCTTATAAAGATAATAATAAAATTATACGTATTTATTTAAAGTATATAAATAAATATTTATTTAATATGTATTATTATGTAATTAAATAATAATTTTAATTATATAATTATATATTTAAAATAAGTATGTATAACAGAGACAATACCTATAGTTTTTAAGTAGCTCACCGCTCCCCCCTTTATTTGAATTGAAGCCTAACTATTCTAAGTCAAAGATTTTAAAACAAAAAATAAAAATATAAGTAATATTATGTTGATAATTCTGAATATAAATAATAATAATTATTTTATTATTTGATAATTAAAAATAAATTAAAATTAAAGATAAAATTATAAAAATATAATCTGAAAGATACAAAACTGTGATTCCTGCTACAACTTGGAATTGAGGCAAAGCGGTTTCAAATTATATCATTTTATTTCTTCCTTTAAAATGGTTAAAATTCAAGGGCAATTTTGTCATTAAGCAACAGAACATTCCGTAACGCTTGTCTGACAATGTTTAGTCTCACTCGTCAGTCCGCTCCTTAAAATACCAATACTCTATTCTTTCCCTTGCCCAAAATTTCTCTCATCTCCTTCTCTCTTTAGTCTTTAGTCAAATGGCTCTTCTGGGTATTGTTTTTGTGCTTTCTTTCATTATCTTTTTGAGCATTGTTGATGCAAGAATCCCAGGGGTTTACACTGGTGGTGAATGGCAAAGCGCTCATGCCACTTTCTATGGAGGCAGTGACGCCTCTGGAACAATGGGTACATCCTATTTCACCAAAACTTGTATACATTTCAATTTTAACTAAATTTCTTTCGTATTTATGTTTGTTGATTGATTACAGGAGGTGCTTGTGGCTATGGAAACTTATACAGCCAAGGCTACGGCGTCAACACGGCAGCACTAAGCACTGCGCTGTTCAACAATGGGTTAGTCTGCGGTGCATGTTTCGAGCTAAAGTGTGCAAATGATCCACAATGGTGCCATCCTGGTAGCCCTTCAATCTTCGTCACTGCAACCAATTTTTGCCCTCCAAACTACGCTCTGCCCAGCGACAATGGCGGCTGGTGCAATCCTCCTCGCCCTCACTTCGACCTCGCTATGCCCATGTTCCTCAAAATCGCCGAGTACCGTGCCGGAATCGTTCCCGTTTCTTATCGAAGGTTACAAATAAACAAAACGTCCTGATATTTTCTTATATTTTCTTTCTGCACCGCGGGATCCGCATAATTTTGAACTCCCAAAATACCCTCTCAGGATTTGTTTTGTATATGGTTAACGAATTGTTAATTTTTTTTTTAAATCAGGGTTCCTTGCCGAAAGCGGGGTGGGATTAGATTCACAGTCAACGGCTTCCGTTACTTCAATTTGGTTTTGATCACCAACGTGGCGGGTGCAGGGGATATAGTGAAGGCTAGTGTGAAGGGATCAAAGACTGAGTGGATGAGTTTGAGCAGAAACTGGGGTCAAAATTGGCAATCAAATGCTGTTTTGGTTGGTCAGTCACTTTCGTTCAGGGTGACAGTCAGTGATGGTCGCACTTCGACATCATGGAACATTGTCCCGGCAAATTGGCAATTTTGTCAAACTTTCACGGGAAAGAATTTCAGAGTCTAAAATTTCAAGATTTTCCCACCCTATTTTCTTTTTCTTTTGTTTTCTCGGAAAGAGTGAGGGATTATGAGGGAAAGTGTCCGTGTGAACTTTTTGACTTTGGGGGTGATTCTGTTTTTGGTAAAATAGTAAAGAGGGATATGAAATGTAAAACAGCTGAGGTGGCTTAAAAATTATAATATGCCCGCAGCTTTGCTTTACTATAATTTATGTGATATATATTTTCAAGAATGTGTGAGCTAATGCAGGTGATTGCGTTTATCTATTAAAGAAATTGGCCGGTCGAGGCAAACATGATTGGGTTTAATTATATTTTGGTAACTTTTGTAAGCAACCCTCGCATTCATTGTACTTCTGAAATAATATTATATACACCGATAATATTATCGACACTCTTAATATTTTTAAAAAATATTTAAATTATTAGTTTTTAAAAATAAAATAAAATATTATTATTTTAATATTATTAATTAAATAATTTATAAATAAATATTTAAATTTTTTAGAAACACTTGGGTGGAAAGAAGTCTTTTGGGCTAATCATTTTGATTCTTTCTGTACTTCTTTTTGACTTCTTTCAAAGACAGAGGACTATTTACGCTTTGAATTTCGATTTATAATGATTCAAGGGGAAGATTCTCTGCCACTTGTCTGAACATATGGGTCAATAAGAATACATTCTTGACTCTTTTCATATTCCAATTACAGTCTTCTAGGCAATTCATCAAACACCTTAGTCTAATTACTGAATAAGCCTTTCAGCCAAACACTTGAGTCCAATTACTGAATAAGTCTCTCAGGCAAACCATCAAACACTTGAGTTGCAACAATAACTCCTACATCCTTCTAATCCTATCTTATAATTCAGTACCAAGGAAGAATTGAACAAAGTAATAATAATAAAAAATGTAAGATGGAATCAGTAGACAAGAGGGATTATTGACCCATCATCTGTGGATACCATCTCTACGGTTGTCTGGCCGCTGTCTAATCACACTCTTTTATTTCCAGAAAACAGATTTTTCATAAAATTTGTTTCCAGAAAACCAAGCTGTGACTAGACTTTCTCTGTTGCACCGTTGTCAAGTAAGAAAACAGAACAAAAACGCTTTCTCACGAAAAACACAACGAATGCGAAACAAACAAATAACCACCCGCAGTACAGGAAAACAAAAACAGATCAAAGGGAATCAAACGCAGACCGAAAATGGGAAACATAGAAAAACAATAATCCTCATTTCTCCGGAAAATTCGATTTGGATAATTTATATTTGTAGAAAATATGATTCCACTCAAGCCTATTTCACGGTAATCATAGCCCACAAGCTTAAAACTACCTAAAAGTCAGAAAATTTGTAAACGAACAAGAGGCAACGTACGAGTGAGCGAGGCATACCGTGTAGAAGAAAGATTTTGGCTAGGGTTTTGGTAAAGCAGCCATTATATAGTGAACGTATGGTTACAGAAATTGGATTAGGGTTTTAGTTTACAGGCCCACTTCTAGCTTAAGGCCAGAGGTGTATATTTGTTATTTTATAATTTTTAAATTTTATTAATTAAAAAACTTAGGCAAAAGCTCATTCCGTCCCCAGGTTTAGTCTACTAACAATACCACCCGTTAATTTTGAAAAATTCAAATAGCACCCAGTAATAAGAGAAGTGCCATGTTGCTTGTGAAGATTTTGTTCTTTAATCTGTTTCCCTTAAATATTAACACAAAATCTTTTTGTTAACTTTGGCATTGCAAATTAAACAAAATGATATGTTCCTTAACAATTTTAAGAGTAAATTGAGCAACATAAAAAATCTAGAATATAAACATCGATTGAGTGAACTTATAGTCTGATATTTACAACCAACGTTAGGTCTACTTTCTTTTACGCTTATAAGTCTTCAGTTGCTTGATCATGTATTGAAAAGTATGTTATTTTTTAATGCTTATGAGACTTAAGCCAAAATGTCAATTTTCAAACCTAAAAAATATAAGATTAAAGGTATAATTATTAGTTTTTAAAATTAAGATAAAAAAGTAATAAAATTTTAATTTTTTAATAGATAATGTATTTACCTTTAATCTTAATAAAAAATTTTAACAGAAATTAAATGACAAATAGGTATTTAGGTTTTTAAAAATTTGTCAATAGGAGTTATATACACTAAACCTTGGGTGGGACAAATTTTTTGGCCTAAAATAAAAATGGAGAAAACCAGGATTATATTATAAAAACGGTGAGAAATCGCCGTCTGTGGGGATCGAACCCACGACCACGTGGTTAAAAGCCACGCGCTCTACCACTGAGCTAAGACGGCTCTTAATAAAAGGTTTAACTTATAAGTTATATTAAATTTAATAGGAAATTTCATTTATACCCCCATTCAATTTATTCCCGCGTATCTAAAAAAGAGACAATAATTGTTTACATTATTTATTTATTTAATCAATATTATTATTTCCCAAATATTATTCTTACTTAATTTTACTTTTAATGATTTTTGGCCATTGACATAACAGACAGAAATTCAGGAAATTTCATAACACATCATACAAGTCATTGACCAGAGTTGCAGATTGTTCAAATTTCATAGCACATCATATACTCATAAGCACCAAGATTAATTTGGAAACATGTATAAATTCCATTAATGAATCGCAAAATGAGGGCAAACATGTGCCAAAACTGTGCTAAATAAAAGTATGAGCACAGAATACGTAAACGCCATAGCGTAGATAATAAATATACATATATAGGACAGTTGTAACGCATGGTTATTAATCAATAAAGATGTCTAAAAAAAAAGCAGATTCTTTGGTGGTGGTACTGGTTTAATAAGTTATGAGGCTTCTTTCCCGCAAATGCCAGCAAGCCTTTACTGTCTGCACCAGGCATCCATCAAAAGAGCTACTAAAGTATCAAACTTGTCTCCAAACGTATCTTTGCCTTTAATGCTTTAAATTATCAGCTGTGTCTAGGGGACAAGTTAGCAGATCTAGAACCAGTAGGTGACCTTAATGCTCCCCGACCCGGTGGAGACCTCCAATGAGCCCCAGACCCTTCCTCATTGGCAGATTTCCTGCAACAAATAATTTAAGATAAAAGTAATAAACAGAAGCACAACATCAACCCTGGAAGCGCATGCCAGTAGAAGGAATATAAAACAAAGTCAAACCTGACATCAGTATGCACAATATACTAAGAAATCAGTAATAATCTAACAGAGATTTATCCGGTTCTAAATCCAGGTCCAAAATTGTGAAACAAACACATGTTCATGGTAGTATTGCACTGCATTGTATAGCTACAAAGGTTAAATCAGAGAGACAGAGTCTTCCACTTGCCATAATCATTGCTGTGGTTCTGATCAGCAGCATCATCATAAGCAGGAGAATATGACTGGCGAGTGTATTCAAAGCCTTGTACTTGTGGAGGTCCTCTTGGTGATCTTGGGTGTTCAGCATGTCTTCTCCTCGGCAAAACAGGGTAATGTTCATGTTGTCTTGGGACAGGTGAGTAGGACCTAACAAAATTAAAAGTACCCAAATTTATTTACCCACATCAGCAGGCATAAGGAGATAGTGGGCAGATAAGAACAATTCGATCAATTACCTTGAGTGATATCGACCTCTAGAACCTTGAGGAAGTCGAGGGGAGCGTGAACAGGATATTGAACGTGGCCGAGAATATACTTAAAATAATTATATGCATAACAGACACCAATTAAGAGATATATACACATACACACACACATCATAATAAGGAAAGGGTATGCAGGCAAATCACTGCAGAGAACCACAATAATTACCAAGTATATCACAGAATAAATTTTGAGCAAAGACATTATACTACATCACCAAAGAGCTTAAAACCTAGAGAATCCATTTTTTAGTTTCCTAACTCCCATACAAAGTCATGACACTCCAAGTCAAACGTGATAGTTTCGAAAAGAGACTCATATTCAAGCATAAATGTGCCAGAAAAAGACAGCATACCATAATAAGAAGATTGTGGTCTGTCGTAGCCTGATCCTCCACTACAGAATTGAAAATGAATGAAAAAAATTAGAAAAAGTAACGCACTAAAGCATAAAGGAAGAGGTTGGTAAGAGGTAAAGAAATCACCTGAACCTAGCTCTCTGGCGCATCTCCTCTGGTCTTTTCCTCATCTCTGCAGCAACAACAACAAATATTTCCCTTCCAGCATAAAGCTTCCCATTCATGTGGCGCTGAGTTTCTGCAGCATCATAAGGACCCACAAATTGCACAAAAGCAAACCCTCGAGGTTCACTGCAAGTGAGGAAAAGCATGGTTTCATTTGAAACAAGTTTATCCAAGGTTAACATTGTTTGAGAAGTACTTGCCAGATTTCAATGTCAATTACTGCCTGTATTTCATCACTTACATTACCAATTTCTACATATCTAATATCAATCCTGAAGCGCTCTACCTCATGTGTGGGCACTGAATTTACATAAGGCAAGCTAAGTGGCTGACCTTTACTTTAAAAATCAAGTATGAAAGGCAACTTGTAAAGAGGCAAATAACTTCAAAATTCTTCACATGCTTGTAAACATAAGAAGCACTTGAATTCAACGCTTCCCCAAAGTTAAAAGCTCCTCATGTAGTCTTCAATTGAGCAAGATTCAATCTTCTTCCTCATCAGACTTCTATTGATTGGAAAATTATATAGTTCCTCATCAAAAAAGGAACAATCTTCATTTGAACATTAATCTTTATACCCTTGAGACCACTATGAAAGGCATGATAAACTGTGGACCTTGAAATTGATAACCCTTCATTTGAACATTACTCTTAACACCTCTGATATCAATAAGTTAGGCATGATAAACAGTAGGCCTTCATCAAATGAGGGGCTTCAGCTTGTTTTAACTTAACTTCAAACCAACATACCCCCTGACAAACCAGTTAAAACTTTAATTTGCAGTGAAAAAAAATAAACAAACACCTTGATAAGTGCTTTGTACTTTTATTCAGTGAACGTATCTTTCGAGGCCTAATATCATAATGTAACTAAGGATGGTACAATAAAATTAGGAAATAATTAGCATGTGAAAACATAAAAGAACAATGGACTTGAACAACTAATCATTGATCCCGAAATTTGTGCTTCTAAGAAACTAGAAATATGTTAAAAATAATTGAATTGATGGCAACTTTATCAAACAATTAATTAACCAATAGAGGCTCTTATTTGGTTCAGACTGTTGACTCAATTGGTACACAAAAATATTTGAATGTTTTATTAAATGATTAGTAAAAACATTTTTAAGATATAAATTGATAAGTAATATAAAATCTTTAGTAGAATATATTAACAAGAAAGACTTTTTCCATCAAGTTAGGTGTTCAATAGTGAAATGTTAAATTATTCATTTAAATAAACTTGAGCTTAACCCTATCTACATAGACTTAGTTTGGGAGAGCTGACCTCCAGGTAGCTCATTTTCAATCTAGAGACAACACAATTAAAAGTAATCTATTAGTGATAATAGCATATCAACATAGGCTGGAATTTTGAGGGAGAAAACCAGATATTTTGCTGCTCCTTTGGCATCTATTGCATAAGATTTCTAAGACACCTCATTTTTGTCCACATTTTGTTAATGGCTAGGGGTATTGAATTGATGTGGTCTACTATATTGTTGTTATATGGGCTGTTGTTTCTCATTCTTTGGTGTTGATATCACACAAATTACACAAGTTTCGAATTTTTTTGTAATATTAAGCTGTCTAGCAGTGGACATGTGAACCAACTAGTAACTTTTATTTTCATTTTCAAAACAATAGAAAGACCATAACAAACGATATGGGTGTATCGTACTCTCACGCAGTAAAACTCACCCAGTGTAATAATCCCTGGCAATGTACACATCCTGAACAAGCCCAAATCTCTCAAATGGAAGACGAAGTTCTTCCGGCCTGCAATAGCAATGAACATACTTTAAGCACTTAACCGTATCAGCCCTAATTCCAAGTTACAACCTTCATGACAATAACAAGTTACCTGCAATCAAGAGGAATATTTCGAACCAAAAGGCTTCCATCGTTCTGCTCCTTGCGTCTTCCATAACCTCCACCACCGCCACCATACCCCCTTCTTGGAGGACTTCTTCCTCTACCTACGTATCCTCTCCTGGGAGAGCTATAGTATGGCGGGCTGTACCTTCTCATGATACTGCAGTAAATAAAGTCAGATATCACATCAATTAGCAATTAAAGTCAGCTTAAGGATATGATATATTGAATACAGTTGTAAAACAAAATTTTGACCCCTAACAAATTTTCACCTTTAAACAAATCATAAATTAGACTGATATTCATAGTATTGTAAGCAATCAAGGTCAAGAAAGGAAAATCTATAAGTTAATCTATCTAGTATGAAAAAAAATAATAAAATAATTTAGTCAACCAAACAAAATCCATGCCATAATAATAATTAGAAAAATGAAAAAAAAGACCAAATTATCTAAGTTTAGAAGAAAAAAAAAAACTGCTTTCTCTTCGTTTTCCGGAGAGGTCAGCAACCAAACAAAAACAGAATTTCTCCTAAATCACCAATAAAATGACGAGAAAAATAAAAGATTATAGCTTACCTACACGCGTAAGACGGCAGTCGGCAGGGTTGAGCGATGCGGAGAGAAATTTTTACTTCGATCTGAAGTCTACCATCCACCGTAATATTTATTTGCTCTCTGCTTTTACGCACAACTTTTTCCCTTTTATGCACTAGACCGGACCGGACCGGCTTTTTTTGTTTTTCTTGTTAAATAGAATAGTTCGTCTTTGTCATAGCAATTGTATTAAGTATATTTCCTTAGAAAAAAAATGATACGGGATTTTTAATTACAGTAAGGTGATAGCAATGGCTGTTTCGTCAGGTAGACAGTAGTTCAACAACTGTTCTGCTAGAACAATTCTCTGCTATTTATATCTGTTATTGAGTACCACAAGCATGTCAAAAAACACTTTGAAATGAAGGTTTAATCACACAATTGAGATCAATTCCAATAAACAAAGGAAAAACAATGTCAAATGGAGATGTTCAAGAAGGCTGTACAGGGATCGACCATTGTTTATGCATGCACATTTTCACAGGATTGCATGCATCTAAACACAACAATAAAGCACGTATCAAATTTCTCCTTTTTTTTGGTTTTATGTACCAAGAGCAGAAGTTCTTTTGTGGCCTATTGCATGGGAGCTTTGCCATTGAGATTTTCATCATTAAGCCTCTTTCTGTTGTGTCTGGGATCAATATTTTCAGGGGTTCATTTCTGGAGGGCCATGTCATTGGAATCTTGAAGTTGCTCCAATGCTTTTACAACCTCATCCATGGTTGGCCTGAACTTGGCTTCTGCTGATAGGCATTTGACTGTGAGAGCAGCTGCTTTTAGGGCTGCATTGCGTGGATACTGGCCTTCAATACGAGCATCCATCACTTGGAAAAATCTGCGCTTGTTTTGAAGGTAAGGCTTTGCCCATTGCACTAAATTTTGCTCTCTACCAGGCCTGTTCTTGTCGATTGCTCGTCTGCCAGATAACATTTCAAGGAGAACAACTCCAAAACCGTATACATCACTTTTTGCAGTTAAATGACCTTCATAACAAAGAACAGAAAAGAATTGCAGGTTAGTAAGCCTATTTGATCCCAAACTGGGCAAAATAAAAGTGCAGAATAAGATATGGGACCAAATGCAGTGTCTTCGGTCTGGAAATAGGATAATAATCAGCTCAGAAAGCTAATTCCACAACAAAATACACAGTGACACATGAATAATAATATTAAGAAAATCAGGTGAAGTTCAGACAGAGGCAAAGTTGAAGCTTAAAATCTTGTGATGCTGTTATATTAGAGAAGCATTCAGTCTATGATATTTCACCATCATTCCCAACTGAGGCACAAACACTAGTGATTGACGGAAAAAAATTATGGTCTGCAAGAAATGAAGTATATTCAGATGTTGAGATGAATTAAGCATAAGTTGAGAAGAAATGATACCAGTGGCCATATATTCTGGAGCTGCATAACCATAGGTGCCCATAATCCTTGTCGAGACATGGCTAGCACTGCCTGTTGGCCCATCCTTGGCCAACCCAAAATCAGAGAGCTTAGCATTGTAGTTCTGTCAATTTTATAATGAGAAAGGATATCAGATATTTAATCTAAGAAAAAAACTCATAACCATAGCATCAACCTGTTGAACATGTTGTACTTACTGAATCAAGCAAGACATTAGAAGTTTTGAAGTCGCGATGAATCACTTTAGCCTCGTCGCTATGCAGGAATGCTAGACCCTTTGCAGCGCCAAGGGCAACCTTCATGCGAAGGTTCCATGACAACGGTTGAAAATAAGAGCCTCCTGTGCCATCAAAACTTACATTAGGGTCCTGGATAGATTTTACAAGGGCTGAATTAGAAAAGAAGAAGGAAATATCAACAACTCACTTCTGAATAGATGATTCTCTAAGCTCCCCTTGGGCATAAACTCATACACCAGCAGCCGGTGGTCATCCTCTAAGCAGTAGCCAAACAATCTCACAAGATTAGGATGAGAAAGCTGTCCCAGGTGTTTTATTTCGGTCTACAGACCAAGTGCCATGAAGAAATTAGTCAGTCATGCTATTATCAGAAGATGATATTTAAATCTAGTGAGTTATGTTAGAAATTTTTTTGATGTGGATTAATATTAATTTATAATTTTGGTTTAACAAAATCAGGTAATTGAATATTATAATAACAGTTTCCAAATGAAGTTAAATAATCAATAAAAATAAATTCAATACATTTAACCATTATTATCTAAGTAGACAATATTAATATAGACTTTAAGGTTTATTGGACTTTCAGTGGAAGAGTCCATCGACTTACCATATATTAGTTAGATCTTATTCTAAAACCAATATAATCTATTTTTTTTTTTATTGAAAACTGTTATTCAGGAGGTTTTAGGAGTAAAAGACCTGTCACTCAATGGTTTTACGGATCAAACTGCATGATATTTCAAATATTCTTATAATCCTAAATAATTTAATTCAGTATTTTATAATCTATGCATAAATCTGTAAAATTATGATTGCATCATTTTATTTGTTTATACAAAATAAATCTAAAATGCTAATCTTAACTAGTAAGGGAAAATGCAAAAGTCTCAGCACAGAAATAGAATGCAAAAAAGAGGGCAAAAGAAATGATGCTAACCAGCCATTCCTGGTGACCCTGGATGGCCTCTTGATTAAGCCTCTTCACAGCTATAACAATGCCAGTTCCCGGCCTGGCGGCGGCGAAAGTATGCTCATCAATCCAGCCCTTAAAGACACTACCAAATCCACCTTCACCCAAAACACTGTCAGGACGGAAGTTCCTGGTGGCCGTTTTTAGTTCATTAAAGCTGAAACTCTTCAAATTGGAGGACTGTAAGATCTCTCCCTCAGTCCGAGGCACCGAAACCGATGAAACCCTGCTGCTTGACCCACTTAAACCATTTCCATCTCTGTTATTGTATCTCGAAGTTGTTCCTACAAACATCATATATATCTTCTAAATTCATTGCCAAATAAAACAAAACAAATAGGAACAACAATCATATAATCTGATAATCAAAGTTTTAGTTTCGTATTTTTCCTAACACAGCATCAATCATCATAGTAAAAGAATCAAACAACAGCTCAAACATGCATCAAAGGAAGCCGAAATGTGATCATATATCATACCAGTGTGAAGAGTAGTTTCATTTTCTTCTCCAGAACTCCAGCAACACCCCATGAGCAGAATAAAAGCTTAAACTTTCTTCACTCTTTCTCCAAAACCGAAACGAAGAAGCAAATAAACAAGGCTACAAAAGTAACAAAATGATACAAACAAAGTTGGCCCGTGAAACAAAGAAGAGTTGAACTGTGAAACCACAACTTTTAAACGTAAGCTAGCTGTCAACCATGACCAAAATCATCCAATGGCGAAATTTGACCGAATAAAAAATACAACAAAGAAAAAAGGCAAAAAGGGCGAGTTAGTGTCGATAAATCGAAAGGTGGGTGGAGAGTTGTGTTGTTACTTGGTTGGTTTGGCTTCTGGGAAAGTTCTTTTTTTCCTGAGCTTCGAGAAGGACGTCTGGTTGACTCCGCCTTTTATTTACGTTGTCAACTGGATGGTAATAAAAGATAAGAGACAGATTTTATATATATATATATATATATATATATATATATATGAAATTAGACCGGGAAAGAGTTATATAGCCCAAAAGGGGTTAAGGAGGGATAAAGGGATCATTAGACTCGAATAAGTTTTTTTATGTTTATTTTTGTGTGTTCAGTTATTAATGGGAATTGGAAGCAAATTACTACTTTTAATTATCACTATTTTTTGGGACAAAATTGTAAATATATACAAGAAGGCACGGGGTGGTGGTTGGTCAGGGGAAACGGCCGATCCAAGTGAGCCAGGCTGGCAGCTGCCACGGTTTCCTTTTGTGGAATCAATTCTGCGAAAGTTTGTAAATTGGTTTGACTTTTTGATCGAGAAATGGAAAAGTAAACCATATGGTGACTAAGGTTGGTATTATGAAATGATTCATTTTTTAAGACAAGATTTTTTGCCACCCAAACTTTGATGAAATTACAATGTCCTACTTTGAAGTTTGAAAAACCTATTTTGTTACTTGGATGTTAAATTTGATAGTAAAATTTGTCAAATTTTTAAGAGTAATTAGAAAACACAAAAATGTTGTTTATCACCAAAACAGTCCAAACTAGTCCTTTTTCAATTCATTTTTCCCAATAACAACAAAGACAATTTTTCCCCTCCAACTTCTCCTTCCCAAAAACTAGCTCCACATCCATAATTCAATTTTCTCCTTATCGAAATTTAATTTTCATGTTTATGCACCAGGGGAGAACCCAAAAAAAAAAAAAAAAGGGAAAAATGTCAAATGTATCATTGTTTGTAAGAAGCAGTTCACACTCCTTTATAATAATCGCATGGTTGGGTTACCAAATAATTACGAAAAATTCTATTTTTAACCAGACAACAACTGTGATATTGGTGGAGCAATATTGTTGATTTTTCTGAACAATATAAAGTCTAGTGTTACTCCAACTACAAACAAGAAGAGAATTTAGTTGAAGTGATATTAAAGTTTGAAAAAGATGCACTGTTTAGTGCAATGTAACTCCAACTGCAATGCATTCAAATCACAATGACAATAGTTATGACATGCCATTCAAAATTCTTGACAACCTTTAGTTTTGGCAAAAACTTTATCTTTTTTTAACTTTTTGTTATTTGGGTGGTTATGATATCTTTCCTGTAGCCGGTCTTTGATCTATGTAAGTTTGAAAACAAGTTATTCTCTTATACTTATAATTTTTATTCAAATTAAAATAGATTTGAAGTTTGCAACTCTTATTCAACCACCACCACTTCAATCGCTAACATTATCATGACATTGCCCATGTCGGCACCTACACTAATGAGGATGACAACAAAACTTGGAATCCTATAACTTTTAACAACAACTAAATGTTTTGATTTAGTTTAATTCATGGATACATGTGTAATTGGTTCGTTGATGGTTGAATGTTTTGGTATAATTTTATTCATGGTTGCATCTACAATAATTTTGGTGCTTGTCAACATATATGAATATCCTTCACCACAGGCAATGCTTTAATATATTTCCTTCCCTATTTTCTTATTTTCCCTTTACTGTATCTTCCTTTTCTCTCTCCCACTCATTTATTTTCCATCTTCCTTCTTTTGCTACTTTAAATTCAACACATTAGTCTCTATCTTTATTTGACTATGATTCACACACACTCTCAATCTTCTTTATCATAATGAAGACTTACAATCTCCTCTTAGTTTTTTCGTCTTTTCTAATTCTCTCCTTTTCTTTCAACCCCCCTCACTTTTGATTCCCATTTTGAAGGCTTTGGCATTGAATATAACATCAAAGAAAATGAGTGTGAACCTTGATTTACTCCACTGAGTCCTCAATGATCTTCCCTTTGATTATTGGGATGAACATGGCTTCAAAGGCTTACCCTTTCACCAACAATCCAAATTGGAGTCTTTAGCAATTGCTAAATTTGATGAAAGTATGGATCAAACCCCAAATCCCGCAACAATTAAAGCTACTTAAAACTTTGTTATTTAAAAAAAAAAGAATAAACTGTATGTAGGAGAGATTATTTGTGTGATTTTTTTTAATTATGTTCATAATTAATTACTCCACGAGAAAACAAGAGAATAAGAATCTCACTCTAGTGTGGGCGACAAAATTCACCAAGAAAAATTCAAATTTATAAAAGAATTTTAGTCTATCCGGTGTTGGAGAAGTAGATGACTTGCCTTTGCTATTGAAAAAGTGGAAATGTGTTTAAATTTTATGTGATTGGGAAGAATTATTGTAAGCCTGATTTGATATCAAAAATGTATATTGTGATAATTCTATTAAAAATAACAAATTAGTAATTTATAATAAAACTGAACAATTTTCATTCAAACAAGTGGATGGAGTATGGGAAAATAGACTTTTTGAACTTAATGAATAAGAAATTCCTTTAATCAAAATTTAGGTGGGCATAGATATTTGGCGTAAATATTAAATAAAATTACTAAAATAACCCCGTCTGGGTATGATGTATGTAATGACGAGGGAAAAATTGTCGTGAGAGACCGCCAGACTTTTCCAACCTAACCTAACAAAAGCATTGGTTTTGACTTTAAGCACGCACATTTTTTTTGTTTGACTGTTTATTACAAAATTCACGTACGTCTCTTCCCTGTTCGGTTCTCTTTTGACTCTGCTCATCATTTTTAACTAATATTATCCCAACCGCCAAATTATGAGAAAGCCCAGCTGACTAGTCAAGTTTTATGCCACTTGTCACTTGATGATTGGAGGTTTTTTTAATATAAACTCCGTTTGTTTGACAAAGTTTTTGGTCAACATTTGTTTATTTCGGAAATTTGACTTTTAACTCAGCTGGGAAAACCTTAGCTCAGTTTTATTTAATAAATTGTATCAAACAAAATTATGCAGTATACAAATAAATATATATTTATGATTATTATTATATAAGTAAATATTTTTTATTAAAATAATGTTACATATATAAATAAATTATATAAATTTTTATATATAACCTACTATAATATTATCATATTAGATAATTTTAAAGTAAAAAAATTAAATAATTATATCACTTAATTATAAAATATCATCTCAATTTATATATAAAAATTTTCATATTTTTTTATATGCATAATTTTAATTTTTTAAATTAAAAATAAAGTTATGTTAAATCATATGATAACCTACATAAGTATATTTTTATTTATATATTCAAAATTGATACACGTAATATTACTCAAATTATAAAGCTATTTTGTTTAGCTTTGAAATCAACTTTTTTTAATGTTTACCCAAATTAAGTCATCTAGCATCGACAATTGATTGATCGATTAATAGTCTTTCTAAATTGACAAAATAGAGAAAATTAAATTAATAATCTTTCTAAATTAAGATGTATCTTAATAAGTTCAATGTAGAATAATTTGGGCGTAGGCATTTTGTAGCTATGTAATAGAATATAAATATAGATAATACTATGTATATTTATTTTAAGTACATAAATGAATATATATTTACGTGTATCATCAGATAATTGAATATTATTTTATTATTAATTTAAAATTATTTAATCATATAATGATATATATAAAATACATATTTATTTATATTCGAAATAGATATATATGGTTTTATTAATTCATATAACATGAAAGGGGAAGATATAAAGAATAAAATATCAAGTGCACCCACGAGATTCCCATCTAGAAACCAAGGAGGTTCAATGCACTTATTTAATTTAGGCTTTCATTATGCTTTAATTCTACCCAACAACCACAAAAAAATATTAAAGCAAATATTTAGAGATGTAATTAGGTGAAGCAACCTTAAGACATTTTCATATTTCATTCATATAATAATGTATCCTTTCTATTATTAGGATTGGGGTTGGCATTTGGAGAAAAATGGATTTGACTGTCAAACATCAAATTTTGTTTTTGATCAATTTGACCACTCAATTGTCTTTATAAGCTGATCTACGGTTTCCTGTATATTTGATAAAGTCATTGTAGAAATTTTGATATGTTACCATATAATAGCCAAATTACTCCACTACAGATAGCAACTGCATAATGATGGGAATCTCTGTCTCCATCCAAATGGAAAATATCTTCACTCCTGACCAATCTTTTCAGATGAATTATTATATAGATTAATGTTCCTCCGAAGTTAATTTAGAATTAAATGTATATTTATTTATATATTTAAAATAAAAATTTTATTCATTTATAAAAACTTCTTTCAAGGAAGAAAAGGAGAAAGATAACAGAGAAGACACAGAAAAAGATGGAGATGAGAGGGACGAAGAGACAAGGTGGTGGAAATGGTGAATACAAAGAGGATACGACAAATAAGGGAAAAAAAGGGGTAAAAGGGGAATAAATTTTAGTCTAGGATAAATTTTGGGATGAAGCAGGATTATCATGAGTTAAAGATATCTCTATCCCATCTTGAGTTTGTGAGATTTTTTCTATTCTCATTTCTGTTTTTATTAAATAAATTATTTTTTCTTGAAGAATTCCCTCCCATCGGAACGGGCCAAAAACCCGATTGTCATCCCTCTAAGGTCAACAGGGAATTCTGCAGTAAATAATTAATATATTCCTGGAGTTACTTTCTACGGTCAAAATTGGGGAAAATGTCAACTTTATACTTGTTTCTTGGTATTAAAAATAAAAAAATTTAGTCTTATTTTCCCTGAAGAATACTACAACAGACTTCAACACCTCACGACAGTGATAACTTAAGTCGTAATATTGATAGATCCAGAAGAAGATAATATAATCAATGAGAGACAGAGACACTGGAAGCCAAACATAAACAACACATGGTAAGGGAAATAGAATTATTTTTTCATAGATAGAATTCATTTAAGGAGCTTATGGATATACAAAAGCACAACTTTCCCCTTAAAAAACTGTCCAAAACCAGTCTCAGAAACCATGTCACATAGAGCAAAGGCTTGCGACACTCACCAAGCTATGCCTTCAGGCACTTTTCTTCACCTCCGCAGACTTGATAATGTCAATGAACTCCGGCTGGAATGCAGTAAGAAGGAGCAGCAAATATAAGAACAAGAAACTTCAGTATATGAAAAGCAAAATGAGAAAAAGGAAACATCATTATTACCTTCAGAGAAGCTCCACCCACCAAAAATCCATCAACATCAGGCTGAGTTGCCAATTCCTTGCAGTTTGCACCATTTACAGATCCTGAAACAGGTATGCCAATGAGCAATGACAAACACATAAATATATGAAAGATGCATGTGTGAGCAGGGAGAGTAGTTAAAACACTTTTAGAAACTAGTATTTTTAGTTTGCATTATCACTGTTCTCCAGTACTCAGGAATCCTCAGGAAAGGAAGCTATAATGCTTTTGCTAACGCTACCCAAAATGCCCTTTTTTAAGAATCTGTTGTGTACCCAAAATATGAAATGGTAAAATATTGGCAGATCTTGTATTTGTGATGTTGGCCACAACTTTCACATTTAGTAGCTTTAGGAATGTACATAAAATATATTATGTTGTTTTTTATACATCCAGCCATAACTGCCCTGTGTCCAAGATCACAATGTTCACACTAGCATAAAAAGATCTCAGAGAATTCCTGTTATTATAGAGCGCAAAAAACCATGACGCTTAAGTATCTTGATGAAATAGATTGTTCAGTTAATGGGAAGTCAATATAAAAATTTTACAAAAGTCTCAGTTTTTCTACAAATATTTTCCTTTTTCTATCAGCTTTACTTTCCGCTGTTTAAAAAGCTTGCTTCAGAAGATTGAAAATTCATGAAAAGAGAAAGTTGAAGATTTAAAAGCCAAAATGCTACTTATGAAGTTAAGCTGCACGTTGTAAGAACAACTGAAAGGCAGTATAAAGATAAGTAGCTCAAGGGACAAATAAAAAGAGATACCTCCATAGATTATCCGGGTTGTTGCGGCTACCTCAGGACTGGTGTTTGTATGGAGCCATTTCCTCATTTCAGAATGAACCTATCATAATGAAAATAAGAAACTATTCCTTAAGAAACTGAGGGCTTTACACAACAAATCCAAATTATCATTAATACTTAGCACAGAATTTCACTCAAGGACTCCTGTCATGTGTCAGATTCAAAAAGGGATTGTCAGATGACCACAGTTATCATCACCACTAAGTGATTTATTACTAGGCCCAAATTCACTACATCTTTTTCTTCACAAAAATTCAATCGGAAGTAATATTTCCTTTTATCAAATATCTTTTTTACCCTTAAATAAACCCACAATCTTAGTATGAGAAATGTTGCACATTAATATTATAATAGAAAAAAATTACTACATTCCATTCTCACATCTATATTTCCTGAAACAAAAGCTCTAGCGGCTTTGTTTCAAACTTTTGAAACTAGAACAATTGCCAAACAATTCTCTAGGTTAGATTCAGACACTGAAAAGGCAAGAGAAACAGTACTACATCCAAAGTAAAGCAAAGAAAGAGAGGATGTATTTAATTTTAAAATATATAATAATTACAATGAATGTGGTAAAGGTTTCTCTGACTCACTTCCTGAGCTTGAGCTGGAGTAGCAACTTTTCCAGTTCCAATAGCCCACACAGGCTCGTAGGCCAAAACAATATTTGACCAATCTGAGACTCGTTCTGTGATCAGAAAAAGAACAAGTGATCAAGGGATGAAGACAAGCTCATAAAAGACAAATTTATTACCAGGGACAATACCGTGCAATATAATATATTTTTTTTTTGGTAAGATCATGAAATATAATATTACCACACACCAGACAAAATGTATTCAAGAATAATTTTAAAGAATAAACCATGAACAACTACCAAACACCAAGGGCGTCCGTAGTTTTTTTTTTTTTTCTAAATAAAACATAGGAAATTAATAACATTGATACTAAAAGCCTTTGAACCCGCACAAGTTTTCTGAACAGTGTCAATTATGTACCTGCAATTGCTTTGGTTTGTGCAGCCACAACCTCCATAGTAGATCCTGCCTCACGTTGCTCAAGAGTCTCACCAACACATGCAATCACTTTTATGCCTTGAGAAAGCGCATACTTAACTTTATCCCCTACAAACTGAATGAAACACATAGAGGATGCAATGTTATTGCAGTGAATGCTAAGAAGAAAAAGATGAGCACATTTTGAAGTACCAGTTGTAGACATATCAAAACCACAGGAGAAGTCTAAAATTCTGAATATATGCTGCCTACCTCGTCTGATTCATTTAAGATAAGTCTCCTTTCAGAATGACCAAGGATAACCCAAGGAATACTCAAATTGACAAGCATCTCCGCACTGTACAAACATGATATGTCAAATTTGAATTTTGAATTAAAAAGGTTCTGTATGCAAGTAAAGTCTCAACAATCAAGGCATCAATGCAAAAAAATAATCCCATAAGAAAATAGAAGATTCAGCAAATTAGCTAAAGGCCAATTCACCATACGAATTGAGTTAAACCGTGTTGGATTGAGGATTCATACCATAATTTGAAGTGTAATGAGTCAAGTCATACAAGAATCACCTTGAACTGGTTAATTTTTTTAAGTCACTAATCAAGTTTTGGTGTTCCAATGAACTTTTGTTATCAAGCACCTCTAGTTTCAGTTAGACAAGCACACAAGTCAAATTTAGTAATGGTTGATGGCAACTTGCACGTACCTAACCTCACCGGTGAAAGCACCTCCCTTCTTAACCCAACAGTTTTGGGCCACAACATGAAAATCAGGCCTCAACAAACTCTTCACCAGTGGAAGAAACACAAAGGGTGGGCTAATCACAACCTCTGCAATACAATCAAATGATCACACACTTGAACACTCCTAATCACCCACACAAACACAAGCAGATTATAACTAAATATTCAATAAAGCTCCTAATCAAATTTGACCGAACACTCTAAAATTTAAAAATTGACTTCAAGTTTAACCAAAAATATTTTAACAAGTAAACTTATCCAATATTTCAACTTATCTAATTCAGATCTCATGTCTTAATCTGAGATTTGGAAAACTTTTTATCACAGTCATCTAAAAACTAAAATAGACGAACTTACCAACAACATCTTGAGATGGAACTTGACCTTCGTTGAGTACATTTACTATCTTCTTCACCTCTTCAGTGGTTCCATTCTACACACAGATTCAAAACAAACAAAATTAAATAAATACGTACTAATTCAAACCAAAATGCATACAACTCGTGATCTGCTCAAACAAATTCACAGCACACGAATTCAAAACAAATTAATAACAAATACACCATACTGGTAATAAATTCAAACCAAAATGAATAGAACTCGTGATCCGATCAAACAAATTCAACACAACGTAACCAAAGGATAAAATCAGATAAATCAAGAACTCACGCATTTCCAGTTACCGCCTACGAAGAATTTCCTGCCCATTTTCTACTTCTGTTTTGGTATTGGTTTGTTGAGCACTGTATTTATGGCAGTATAAGGCCGTTGGCAAATGGGAATATGCTTGGGGTGTCCTGGAAAAGGCCGAAGGGTAGTTTTGTCAAGACGGTAAAGCGTTTGCAATGTGTGGGCGAGTAACTCAGTGGGTTGTGGCCCACGTGTTTTTGAGTGGTGTTTTATGGGCTTGCTAATTGGATAAAGCCATGTCACCTTATTTTGATATGCGCCGCTCGTGACTCGTGGGTGGTTCAAATCAGATCGTCATTACGTTTGTTTCCATGTTATGAATGTATTAAAAACAAATTTTAACAAAATGTGGAATGTAGTATAAAAATCAAGATATTTTTATCAAAAAATCAAGGGATCCAATCCGAATTGAATGGAAGAAATGCTCCTGGCAAAAGTTTAATTCAACAAAGATACGAATCTTATTGGGCTTTTTAAATCTTACCGAGAAAAGTTTGAGAATATACCAAATCTTGGGTGGGAATAAGTCTTTCAGGCCTTTGTTCTATTCATGTTGTTGAATGACATTTGGGCCTAAAATTAATGGACAAAAGACAAACAATGGGCTTAGACTTTTATGGCCTGCGGATCCAGTTTTGATTACCATCCATTCTGTAAGCTGATGTCAAAAGCTTCTTATCTTGTGAATTGAGAAAACAATATCCGTTGTCGAAAAATGTTGGGAAACTTTGCAGCTCAATTCTTCAACTAGGTACGGTTGTCAAGAAAAATGCATTTTACGACAATAATGCAAATTGTTGTTGCGCGGGTCAACAAATGTACTTTAGTGCCCTTGCATCGTCACTAGAAGCATATAAACATCTCACCTTGTTTAAATGTGTCAATATGTCCAATTGGTAGAAAAGATAAATCATCTTTGAGTAAAAACAGAGTTGAATTATCCGATCATAATAATATATTTATTATCAGAGAAAGTATTCAAGCAATTAAGCATAGCCATTACTACAACGATAGTATAGATTATATCATATTTAATATAAAATTATTATATTATTTTAATAATGTATTAATATTAGGATTGAGTGAGTCCAATTAGAGACGTTAATTAGGTCAGAGTAGCTTAAAGTTTGAAAGAAAAATCCAACATAAGCTGTTACTATTGACGATTTAAAAAAATTAATGGGTCGGTCCTCAAGATTGACCTATTATTGTGAGGTTCACTCTAACCTTATGTATATAGAGTTAGACCGTAGAGCTCATACTTTTATCAGATCAGTTTGATTCATAAGACTTATTACTATACAGACTTTAGATCCTGTCTAATCTGACTTACTGTTATCGTTAAGTTCAGGTACTCTGTTAAAAAACAAGAATTGAAATTGGCTGGGTCCTTATAGTTATGAATTAAAACCAAAACATGTATAGGAAAGATCCTATTCAGAACTTATTCAATCAGTTCTGATTTCGAATCCAAATATTCGATATTGTTCAATCATGATATTCTCAAATTAATTCAGTTATAAAAATCAACCAGCCATGGAAATTCGATCGAAGTCTTACAATTGCAAAACGCAGAACAAATTTCTTAACAAGACAAACAAATAAGGGCGCAGGGGAAAAGGAAAACAGAGACATTAATGGGAAATTAGTCAAGACCCTGTGGAGGATTACGATTTTGACAAACCTGTGAGCAAGCCCAGTAGAAAATAAGGGACAATAATGGAAAATAAACAATTCTGCAAGAGAAGTAATACAAGGGAAGAAACTGACAAAAATTTCCAAATTTTGAGGTCTCTCATGCATTGATATCTTGTGTTAGTCACCATTTCTTTGGCTAATTCACTCATTTATGAAAAATAAATACAAGAATGTCAATTTATTTGCTAAATATATTGAACAAAATTTATTCATAGAGAAATAAACGGTAACCAAACATCTGATATTGATACTTGGGGTACTTTAGTAAGAAGAAAGCTACGTAAATCACAAACTTTTGCATTTTCTAAGAAATGTTCGGCTTGAGTTAATGTAAGTGAAGATATTAACTAATCTTATGTGTAAATTAAGACTTTCACAATAAATAGAGTTAAGCAACTCTAAAATTGATTAAGTGCATGACTTGAGGTACTAAAGGTTGACTCGAAAGTATCTATAGACACTAGAATTGCAAAAACATCTCTTGTCTGAGAGGATTTTCCGGCAACCTGAGATATCCAATTCACTTAGACCATCTTCACAACCTTCTTCCAGTTATCATTCTAACTTTGTTATGTTTTAAACATGTCCTTTTTCTTGCATTTCTATCACAATGCGTGCCCGAGTGTGTCAAGCTGTTTTAAAGGGCAATATATAGGCAAAAGCCTCTAGGCGAAAAGAAATTCGCATCGTCCAATTGACCATAAGTTAGAGATCAGATGAATAGTCCTAAACTACTATAGAACACATTCTCAAACATTATGATGATTGTATAATATAGAAGGTATGCCTCTTATTAAATGAAAAAGTGTAAACATCAGAATTACCAACAGTATCACAAATACAAGTGTAAGCCATAACTGTACTCATATCACTCATCTGCATAAGGGATGTGAAAAGTTTTTGAAGTTTTATTTGTGCAAGTAAATTTTACCCCTCGATAATTGCACCTCAAACTTTGTCTTTGTACCATATGACATATATATGATGATACGTTTAATATTTCAATGTTTTGACATGTTAATAACAGCACGTAGATAACCCATACTATCTAGGTGCATGTTGCCATATAACACATTTGTGGGTTCTCACCCCTAACAAACTTGGTAAAACCTCTAGACGCTATGTGCCTTATCATTTGGCTATAAAACCCAAGAGGCATACAAAGGCAATCCTTTCAGGTGAATGCTTCTTCAAGCTCAAACAAATATTATTTGAATTCTCTCCAAAATTCTTCTTATAACATTTCTATTTGACCTAACCACCAAGAGCAATAACATTCTTTATAAATGTTCCTCGAAAATACATTACAAAAAAGAATAGTGAATGTACCATTTTAAAAATTCTCTTGCATTATTGTTTTATTGCTTTGTGCTTATTACACACATGTTCAACTCACACTAACACTAGTCTTTATACATGCCCTATTTTTCTTTGAAATGCTAGATTTACGAAATTACGATTTAATACTCTCCAAAATTTCTCAGACATTCCTCTAAAATGTTTTCCATAATGTACATAATTTTATCCTTTTTATTCAAGTATGGTGCTAATTCTTGGATCATTTACAATGCGTACAGTTTCCGTAAATTTAATATTTTTAATAAAATTTAATATGTATAAATAATTATTATATTTAATTAGAGAAAATAAAATAATATTAAAGTATCATTTTATTTAAATACTCTTGAATATAATTATTTTGAAATATTTTTTATATTATTTATCATATTAAATAAAAATAAAATTATTTTTATCTTAAAAAATTAATAAATAATGATATAATTATAATAAAATTAAGATTATATTATTATAAAACAAATGTGGTTATCAAATTAATTTTATATTATTTATCATATTATAATTAATATTAAAAAATTATTAAAATAATTTTTAATACCAAATCCAAATCGGTCGCCCGCTTAGTATAATCATAGCACATGGCTTGTGAATTTAAATTTAGCTTCGAATATTTTTTTGGTCAAACTGAAATTGTAATTTGCTTTCACGCATGCCCTAAGCTATTCTTATTCTAGAGCCACTCTTTATATTATATTATATATTACATTAATCTTTTATATTATATAATAAGTCTCATATCATATTATGTAATATATTTTTTAAAATAATAAAATAGTAATAAAAATAATAAAAAAATTAATTAATAGGTCATTATTTTTAAAAATATTATAAATATTTTTAAAAATTTAAAATTTATCATATACATTTTTAGGGTGTATTTGATTAAGGGATATTAAAGAGTATGTTTATAAGTAATAAAAGATTCTGATAATATTTTATTATTAATGATAATATGACAAATAATATAAAAATAATTTGATTACTATATTCACTTTAAATATTAAAATATTACTAAAGTAATATTTATTTTATTATAATTATATATTTATTCATTAATTTTAGAACAAAAATAATCTTATTTTCAATTAATATAATAAATAACATAAAAAATATTTTAAAATAACTACACCAAAAGATATTTAAATAAAATAATACATTAATATTTTTTATTACTTTTAATCAAATATAATAATTATTTATATTTATCTAATTTATTAAACTTAATAATAATTTATACTTAATAACTTTTTAAATAATTTATTTTTAATATAATTTTTTAATTTTAATAATAAAATATTTTTTTATTATATGATATTGATAATTATGGTCCCAATAAAGAAACAGTGGGGCAAGTAATGAGAAAATAATAAACTTTTCCCCTTTTTTATACCATCTATTTAATTGATTTTATCGAAAGTGTTAAAGTCAAACCCACCAAAGGTAAAAAAAAAAAAAGAAAGAGTTAAACTCAAACCTCCTTAAGGAAGACGAAATGGGTCCACAGAGCATCTTCTTTGCCTCTTGTCACATCACTCTGCGGCAAATGTCTTCTCTACGCACCAGAAAATCGTCGGACAGAATCCATATTCCATCTTGTCTTTAGAAAATTATAGAAGAATCTGGATTTTAGTTGAGCCGCCAGATCGATAACGATTCTCTAATACCGCCCATGATTAATCATGTCTACATTTTCGTTCCAGTTTGTTTTCGTTTAAAACTGATTGGGGATGTTTCCGGATTGGTATAAATTGGAATAGAAAATTAGTTTTTAATGGCCATTATTTAGATTCCTCATATGCTTTATGGGCCACATTGGATTCCCCACCATGTCTTTTTTTTTTTTTTTATAGATTTCTTACTGAACAAGTAACATAATATAGGCGATATTTCCAAATCAAAATTTTAATTAATTTAATTTAATAATGATAAAACTAATCATTAATATGATTAATTCTATCATAAAAGAGAGATTTAACTCAGCGAAATTTCTCTCCCAAAATATTTGTTACCAGCTCTAAACCAACACCAGAGAAATCTGTTCTCGTTTATTTTATGGACTTGTGTAACAGATTGTTTTAATTTAATTCGAGTTGAGATCCGAGGTTGGGCATTTTGTGAATGGACATGCCTGAAAATTATGCTTTCCGTGTCAGGCAGATTAATATAACAAATTAAAAATATTATTCAGAAATCATATGGTTTAGTTTAGTTTAGTGTAGTGGTCCATTTTATTGTCTTTTTCTTGTAGAAGTGGTCCATCTCGGATGCCACAGCCTGGCGGAAAGCCACCAGATTAACTTTATGCTGCTGTTCAACACTTAATTGAGATTAATAATTTAACTCCTAATTGGGATTCATTAGGAGTTTGATTATATTTTTCACATCTTATCATAAAAGGGTAAACTTTGTATATAATTAAAAATTTTGGTGGTTTCTTTTCTAATAAGAAATTTTATTTGAATCGAGTTGTTATATTAGGTTAGAATCAATTAAACCACAAATCTTAAATTTAGTAACTGATCTTATAATCACTGAACTAGATAACTGACTTCATAATTATTAAATCGAATAAATTAAAATTTTGATTTTAATATATCGTTAAAAGAAATTTAAATAAAATCACATTTTTATTACTTAAATTATCTTTTTAGGTAGATTTGAATGGTTTTACTTTCAGATGAATTCAAGATATCACATTTATTTCTTATGATTCAACTAAACTTTCAACCACCTTCTCAACATATTAAGCATTGTTAACACCAAAGTGGTTAATAATAAAGAAAGACTCACAAGAAGGTAATCTTCCATGTTATCAACGGTTTATCAATTGACCTAAAATTAGTTATGTGATTCATGAGTTAGCGCGTACTGCCACGTGATTCATAATGAGACTAGGGTCCCTACCGGATTCACTCTTAGCCCCCCAACTTGCCGACCGCAATTGGGTTGGTCATTTTTAGCCTATGGTTGATTTTGTAAGTGCCACTTGTCCTCGTCTCTTTTCCCCGGAATTACTTTCCCTTCTCCCCAAATTATCCCTCATTCCACCTTGGCGCTTACATGGTTTCAACTGTATGATTAATCCTTCAGCACAAACAATGGCCGTTCGATTGTTTCATGATCCTCAGGGTTTCGGATTTGCTGTGGATTGCATGAATAAAATTTGAACCGTGAGGATTCAATTGAGCAGTCAATTATGAGATGATTATTATTGACTGACGAAATCCAAGGGTCCCGTGTAGCTCACGTCAGCTTCCAACTTGACATGACCGTTGCAAGGTGACTTGATCTCCAAGTACTCTTGTCTCTCCATGAAAAATTCTAATTATGCCCTTCTAAACGTCGTACATTATTTATGACGTTGAAATGTAGTACATTATCACTTAAAAAAAATGTAGTACATTATTAATGCAATTAATTAATATTTTGTTATTTCAAAGTTTTCTTAAATTGACAAAAATATTGCCCATTTAAAAATGTTTACATATGAATATGATAATAATTTAAAATATGCTTTTTTTTAAATTTTACTAATTATAGATTTTATTGAATATGCATTTTATAAAGCCAAAAAATAAAATTGTTAAATTAAATGATCATAAAAAATGACCAAATAATAGTGTAAAAGTTGTACGTTCAAATACATTTTCTCCTGCCTTATCCACTTCCACTAAATTTTCGCATTAAATTTAAAACAAAACCTATTGAATAGTAGAGGGTATTTCCGTCATTTGGATCCCTCCCAACCAATTCTTATATGAACTCGCCTTCCCCGACGTGATTGTCTTCATCCTTTGGGTTTCGCGGCGAGAAATTCACACCCTTTGGATCGCAACACGAACACCTGAAAAAAAAAATCCCTAGAAAAGGTTTTCGTAAAAAAAAAAAAAAATCAAAAAACAAAAAATTGTATTAATTTTGAGCTGATATGAAATCCGAGCAAATTCTTTTCTGAACGAAAACTCAACAACTTCCCAACCAATTTGTTGTTTCGTTTGACCTTTGTACCGAATCAAGCGGAGGAGGTTATGTTGTTGTTGTGATAGGACGGTGGGGGAGAGAAGAAGCTGGGGAATTGGCGAGGAGGAAACGGTGTCGGATTGACGATGGAATTGCTGTGTGCTACGAGGACCACTGGCGACCTTTGGGCTCGGGGAATCGGAGGAGGTTTCAGCCATGAGAGCGAGCATGATTTGGCTCTCATGGTCAGCGATTTTCTCGAAAATGGAAGCGGCGGCACAGATTCTCGCTGTAGCAGCGATTCCGATTCTGGTTTCTCTGATCTCGCCCACCTCGCAGATAAAATTTCCGTAAGTTCAATTTTATTCTCGAAATTTAAATTTCGAAAACCGACGTTTAATTATAATTTGCAGATTTTAATTTGATTTTTGTATTTCTTTATCCAACCGTATGAAAAGAAGCTTAAGAATTAGGTCTCATAAAAAATTGAATTGATGTCGAACAAACTTTTGTTCATGATATTGCAGTTTTATAAGCATTCTGTGCCGCGGTATGAGATGGACTTGATGTCTGTGGTTAATTCTCTCATATTGTCTATCAAAGAGACAGAGCTTAACGTTGTTAAGTCGGGCCAATGTAACGGTAGCTGCATCAGGTTTTCGCTGGTAAAGCTCTTGAGACTTTCCGGCTATGATGCTGCTGTGTGCTCGACGAGGTGGCAGGGTAGTGGCAAGGTGCCAGGAGGTATGCTTATGGATTTCGAGTAATAATTTTGTTTGCTGAACAATATTTGAAAATGAATGGATAAAATATGGATTGTTTTCTAAATTGTGGGTTTTTGGATCGTGTAGGGGATCATGAATATATTGATGTGCTGAATTACAATAATAATGGGAGTTCTGAGCGTTTGATCATTGATATTGACTTTCGAAGCCACTTCGAAATAGCTAGAGCTGTTGATTCTTATGATAGAATATTGAAATCGCTCCCAGTTGTTTATGTGGGTTCTTTGGTAAGGTTGAAGCAGTTTCTTCAGGTTATGGTTGAGGCTGCGAGATCTTCTTTGAATCAAAATTCAATGCCTCTTCCTCCATGGAGATCTCTTGCTTATTTGCAAGCAAAGTGGCAGTCGCCCCACCTGAGACATTTTCTACCAGGTGAACAGAATATCAATGGCACCTGCTCTTTTGATCATGAACAGTGCATAGGTCACTTAAAAAGGCTGCAGTCTTCTCTGCATTCTGAAATTGAACCAGAGCTGTTTCTGAAGCCGATAAACAGTGACAATAACCGGAGGTTGAAAGTTGAGAGGCATCGGCATTCCTTCTTGAGACCTCTTTGAGAGGTACAAATTTTGGCCTTGGAAAATGCAAGTTCCATATGAGAGTGTAATTCTATTGCGGCTTTCTTTTCTGTGATTTGTTTTCGACATATTAAATAAGTGAGAACCAGCATAAATTGAAGCTTCAGAGAAGCACACACTGCTAACAATGACAAGCAGCATTTTCGTTCTTTACTTTTTTTGGCTTGAGTCGGTATCAAGTTTTCGGAGCTGCATATGTGTAATTCTTTATGCTTTGATTGAACCACTATTAGCGAATTGATGAGTAGATTGTTTCTGGGTTTTGCGTTTTCATAATCATCTTGAATGTATTCCTCGTCCCTCATTTTATTGGTTTTGGAAAGTTTTGCATTTGTAATTTTTTTTCTAAACATTTTTAGAATGTTTCTGCTTTTATCGATGAACTGCATTCTGTATTTCTTTTCCCAGTATTAAAGGAATGAAATCAAATCTCACATCTGCAATTTTCATATCGATCTTTGTTACATTTGACCTTATGGAATCTAAGATGATCAGTAAATTTTAGTCCTGAAGGGACAAGATGCTCCATTTTTAGTACTTTATGATTTATTCTTCTAATCTGTCTTTTCTTCTGAAGAATATATTTCTCCAGGTGATAAACGAGTGCTTTCAACCTTAGATTGTTGAATTCCTGGAATAAATGCTTGGTCTTTTTCGCTGTCAAGTATAATTTTATGATTTTTATGATTCAAATGTACACTGTTACTGCAAATACAAGTTTGGACCTTCTTTAAAAGCATGCGAGGATACCTTACCATAACTAGATATAATCTGTTTCCAGCTAGGTTTTCTAAGTTTGGAGGGCTACCGGAGCATATTTATTTCAGGCCTCAGGTCAGGTGTGTTATTGGATGTGATTATGAGGAAGATACAAAAATAACATAGAAGCTTTTGCAATCAAATATTTTATTTGCATGCGTAATTTAACAAATTCAAGCAATTTCAATTTGAAAATTTTCAGTGACTCTTTGAAGATACATTACCTCATATAATAGAAAGATCAATTGGGTCAACAAAAACTAGATATGATAATTTGGTCAACGAAATCAAGTCTTCAACCTATTTCTCCTTGAAGGCTGAGAGGATTTCTCGATAAAAATGAAAAAAGAATAAATATTTTTTCAATTCATTTCTTTTTTAGTTTAATTTTTATTTGGTTTATTTCCTTTTTTACATATTTTTTAAACTCTTAACATATTAAATTATCTTTAAAAGTTTTGAATTATATATCATGTTTTCTAGTGGAGATTGGAGGGTAAAGTGTAAAGACATTTTCTCTACATGGATGGTGAGTGAAATGGTAGAAAAAAAAAAATTTTTACTCGTAGGACAAAAACAGGGATTCTTTATGACAAAAATTCCTTGTATCAGGAATAAAAATTAAGATATTTGACCCTTATCTATTTTGTTAGATTAAGATATTTGACTCTTATCTATTATGTTGCCATTTCTAATGAAAACTATCCTTGTCATTGCTTCTCCCTCTTCCTCCACAGAACAAGCCATGGCCCATGGCTAACCTACCGCTGCTGGCCACGAGACAATCATCCCAATAGTAAGCCAGTGATCTAAAAACATGGTTACAAGATAAATCTATATGTTATTTTTAATGTACGATTTTCTTTTAAAATTTTATGGCTTCTAAACTAAAGATTTCTGTTCTTCCTATAACATTGATGAACCATCAAGTAGACAGATCACATTCAATCTACCAAACATGCACAATAAGATATGCCATGTTAAAAGAGGAAAAATATAGGTTGTCCAAGATGCAGTCTATTCAAGCTAAAAACAGTCTGTCGCTTGATCTTTTATTACATTTAAGACTAAAACACTAAAATCCCCCAGACTCAGTTCTTTATTTCTTAGCTGCTTGATTCCCAGTATTCCATGGCCATAGGGTTCAACCTGCAAGTTACCAAAATAATATGGATTTTACAATACTTGACACATCTAAAAGACAGATACAAGTACAAGACACCAAATAATATACCTCAAGTAAATGGAAATATACAAACAATTTTTACCTTCATTTGATTAATCATCGATAACCACAAAGTCAGATTGTTCCCATGCATAAGTCACTTCATGTCGGCTTTTGTAAAAACGGCCTTCTGGATCATAGTAGTACTGTAACAGAGGCCATTTATAGTTTTCATTGTTAAGTTATGAATGTTTAGTATGAAGGTATGATGTAATAAAATGAATCGTAAATATCCAAACAAAATTCTTGCATATGTGAAGCTGCCCAGTGATTGGTCTTTAATTTCACAGTTGAATGGTGAGTTCAGTTATCTCACCATTCAAATCTAACTTGAAGCATCATTCAATGTGAGGAAATAAAGAGAAATAAAGAAAAATATAATGATCTTTGTATAACTTAACAGGTTCTTTAATTTTGTCATGTTCTTGTGGTCTCTTAAAACTTGTAAATATTTTCACCATGAGTTTGTCTCATAAATGTTGTACATATTGTCATGTGAGCAAGATTAGGTTTTTGAATACTTGAGATAGTGTTAGATATAACTAAATTATTATGTGATTGAGTGAGATCTTCAAAGAACACATCAAATGGATCGAGCACAAATAATATTGAAAATGATATGAATGCCATGTGACAATGATCCGGAAATAGATCTTGATTGGGTTTAAGCAACAAAATTCAAGAAATCAAGAAAACAAGAGATACATGATGCGTAGGATGCATACTAGAGAGAGTTTTAATTCTTGTATCTCTTCGTGTGCAAGGTAAACCAAAGATGATAGATGGGAGAACAAATTCATCATTTTTTATACGTACTCTATAGATCCTGCCGGATTGCATGCGGCGCTCCTCGGCGATCCAGCCAGGCAGCAGCCAACCGTAGCCGCGGAAAGAGTTGTCAAACATCACACACCTGGTCCCTGGCTTTAGAGACTTTCCACTAAACTGCTGTTTCACCTTTTCCAAAGTGGCTCGTGCTAATTCTGACAGTCTTCCCCCTTCCTCAATGACCCTCTGGCTCTGCTCAGCCTTCTCATTTTTGCAATGTTCCATGGTGTTGGTAGCCTACTCTCGTCTCCAGACTCCGATTTAATTTAATGCTGAAACAAACACTTGACCATTTATTTTCTTTTTCATTTCCTTGTATGTTTCGTTTATTTCTCCTCTTCATCCTTTTCGTTTCTCTAATTTCTCTTTTACCCCGATTTAAATGTAATTAAGTGGGCATATAAGCTAAATAGCTACTAAAATAGGTTGTATATATATATATATATATATATATATATATATATATATATATATGAAGAAAGCATGTATCAAAAACTTAAAATTTCAAAAATGGAAAACCTACATGTACAATTTGTTCTTTAATAAGTAAAATAGATATTTAGATAACTTTCTTTTATTAAATATAAATATTTTAATATCATGCACAAATAGATTTTGTTAACATATTATAACTATAAATAACGGTAGATATATAAATTTTACTCACTTGTTATAATTACAATAAACGACAAATGCCTATTATAAATTTTGTCAACTAATTATAACTATAAATAACGATAGATATATCAATTTTATTCATTTGTTATAATTACAATAAACGACAAATATCTATTATTAAATTTGTTAACTAATTATAACTATAAATAATGATAGATATATAAATTTTGCTCACTTATAATAATTACAATAAACGACAAATATGTACTACAACAAATGACAAATATCTATTATAAAGAAACGATAAACATATACAGGGGTTTACTCCTCTTTTGTTATGAAATATTTTAGGGTGATAATAATAAGTTAATGATAATATATACCATTTTAAATGTGTAATTATTTTATCTATTATCTTGTAATTAACTACTTTATAAATTAATTCTTGGAAATAAGGCATTTGGAATGATTTGAATGAAAAATACTTTGGTCATAAACAGTGGTGAAGAATTCAGCATATGCAAAGTGTGATGGTATATATATAAATAAGTAAAAATATTGGGTTCTTCTGAAAAGTTATAGTATTGCGTAAATTAATATTTAATTTTATTACCAAATTCGGACGTAATTATGGTAATACAAACAAAACCCAATTGGACTTCCGTTGTCATCATCAATAATAGATTCCCGCGTGGGTAAAGTGTACGTAACCGTTACTTTTCATGTATGGTTACAATTTTGTTGCCGTATTCAGCATGTCTTTTTGGATACTAATTAAATTCCAAAACTCTTCCGTGCAAATCTTAAATATTTGCCTTCTATAATTTCACATGAGATTGAATTTTTATACTAAAATTTTATAAAAATAATGTTATATATATATATTTTTAGTACATAATTAGAATATATAGGTGATGTGTTAACATATGATTGGATGTTATTTTATTTTTAATTCAAAATCATGTAATTACGTGATGACAATTCATCTGTATACTCAAATTGTCTATAAAATGTATGCACATATAGTTTTGTTAATCCCTCAACATATAAAAGTTTTAGTTATAGTCAACCCAATATAAAAATTTATTATGGTTTATATAGTGCTGTATTAGATTGAAGTAAAAAATTTGCCTCTTTGAGAGCTTCAATAATTTTTTGTAAAATAGTTCTTAAATGAATATAAATATATGTCTCATAGCCCAAGCGTTACCTTCAAGAGTATACATCCTGAATGATTCATTTTACATGAAAATACATTATGGCACCATGAACATATGATAGAAAGATCCAATTGGGTCAACAAAAACCAGAGATGACAATTTGCTATGCGAAATTAGGTGTTTGACTTATCTCTTTCTGAACAGAAAGAGGATTTTCTGATAAAGACGAAGATAAATAAATCCTAACCCATCCCTTTCTCGACCTATTTCCTTTTCAGTTGTCTTCTCTCCTATATATTATCTAAACCCTAATATATTAAATTATTATTAAAATTTTGAATTATTATAATTATATCTTTAATATCTAATGTAAATTTCCTTATTTTTGCAGAGGAGATGGGTAGAGGAAAGTGTAATAAATTTTCCTTATAGAGATGGAGAGGGAGAGGGGAAAAAAAATTTATCCCAGGAGAAGGAAACAAGGATTAAGGTATTTAATTTTTATTCACCCCATTGCTATCTTTAACGAAAATAACACTGACATTGCTTCTTCCTCTTCCTCAAGACAACAGGCTATGTCCCATGGCTAACCCTACGTGACAACCATTTTAAAGTAAGCCAGTGACCTAAAAACATGGCTATAAGACAAATCCGTACGTTATTTTTAGTGTACGATTTGCTTATAAAATTTTATGGCTTCTAAATCCAAGATTTCTATTCTACCTATAAATTTTTTTTTTCAGTAAGCTACCTATAAAATTGATGAACCATCATATAAACAGATCACATTCAAATTAATCTACCAAACATCCACACTCAGATACACGACTTTAAGACGTGAGTTTGTTTAAATTATTTGGCACGAAATTGATAAAAGAAAAGCAAAGGTTGTTCAAGATGCAGTCTATTCAAGCTAAAAACAGTCTGTAGCTTGATCTTTTATTACATTCAAGACTAAAACACTAAAATCCCCTAGACCCAGTTCTTCTTTATTTATCAGCTGCTTGATTCCCAGTACTCCTTGGCCATAGGGTTCAACCTGCAAGTTACCTGAAGAATATGGATTTTACAACACTTGACACATCCAAAAGATAGATAAAAGTACAAGATACCAAATAATATACCTCAAGTAAATGGAAATATGCAAGCAACTTTTACCTTCGTTTGATTACTCATGGATAACCACGAAGCCATTCTGTTCCCATGCATGAGTCACTTCATGTCGGGTTTTGTAAATACGGCCTTCTGGATCATAGTAGTACTGTAACACAAAGGCCATTTATAGTTTTCATTGTTAAGTTATGAATATTTAGCATAAAGATATGATATAAGAATGACGTGGAAATAGATCTTGATTGGGTTTAAGCAACAATATTCAAGAGATCTAAAAAGTGTAGGATGCATAGTAGAGAGAGTTTTAACTTTTAAATCTTGTATCTCTTCATGTGCAACTTATACCAAAGATGATGGAAGAACAAATTCAACAAAAGTAAAAACAATTCTAAATTTTAAATATTCATACGCACTCTATAGATCCTGCCGGATTGCATGCGACGCTCCTCGGCGATCCATCCAGGCAGCAGCCAGCCGTAGCCACGGAAAGAGTTGTCGAGCATTACACACCTGGTCCCTGGCTTTAGAGGCTTTCCAATAAACCGCTGTTTCACTTTTTCCAAAGTGGCTCGTGCTGATGGCGATAGTCTTCCCGCTTCTTCAATGATCCTCTTGCTCTGCTCACCCTTCTCATTTTCGCAATGCTCCATGGTGGCTCAGTCTCTCGACTCTAGACTCTGATTTAATTTAATGCTTTAACAAACACTTCACTTCTCAATTTATTTCCTTGAATGTTATGTTTATTTCTCCTCTTTATCCCTTCGGTTTTTTTAATTTTTTTTAACCCCAAAACTATGCATTTCTCTCATTAAAACATTCTTTCATTGTTTATTATTATCTTTTTTAAATGTAATTATAGGGTTAGATTCGAACCGAGCTTAGCTTAGCTTGATTTGTATAGAATTGAGTTTAAATCAAACTTTTAGTATAGTTCATTATTAAAACAATATCATTTTAATATATATTAGTTAAAATGATGTGGTTTTGTATTAAAGTTTTTAAGTTTGTGAGCTTGATAAATTGAACATCCCAAAACTCGAGCTAAAAAATATTGAACTTTTAAGTTCAAGCTCGAACTCACTTGAGTTAAAGACAAACAAACTCAATTCAAATCCAATCATGATGGGTATATAGGCTAAATAGCTACAAAATAGATTAAATTTGTATGTCATGTAAAGGAATTTTCTACGAAGAAAGCATATATTAAAAACTTAATATTTCAAAATCAAAAGCCTAATTATAGCTAAATGTACTATTTATTCATTTTACCAACTAATTATAACTATAAATAACGATAAATATATAAATTTTACTCACTTGTTATAATTACAATAAACGACAAATGTATATTATAAATAAATAACAAACATCTATTATAAAATTTACCAACTACTTATAACTATAAATAATAATAGATATATAAAATTTGCTCACTTGTTATAATTATAATAGACGACGAAGACTTTTGTGTAATGAAATGTTTTAGGGTGATAATAATAAGTTAATGATAATATCATTTTAAATGTGTGACTATTTTATCTATAATCTTGTAATTAATTATGGTGTAAGTTAAATCTTGGAAATAAGGCATTAGGAAAATGATTTGAAAGAAAAATAATTTGATCATTAACAGTGGGGAAGAATTAAGGATATGCAAAGAGTGATGTGGTATATACATAAATAATCAAAGATATTGGGTTCTTCTTTAAAAGTTATATTATTGCATAAATTATCATTTAATTTTATTACCAAATTTGGACGTAATCATGGAAATACAAACAAAACCCAATTGAAGTTTCGTTGTCATCAATTATAGATTTCCTTGTGGGTACAGTACAGACCATGTAACCGTTACTTTTCATGTATGGTTACAATTTTGTTGCCATATGTTCAATGTTTTCTTCCATATTGGCTTCTTTGACTTTTCACATGAGATTGAATTTTCTCTGTTTATGCAATCTTCTCTTTTGACTCACACTCCTCTTGTAACCTCACAAAATCATCTTTTACCTGCAAAATAGGTATAAAGCATGAGTGAACGTTACAAATTCAGCAAGTAGTTGACTTTTGAGGAACCTTAAATCCTGCACAAAACTTATCTTTTAATGAACCTATCTTTTTTCTCTTTCTCATGCTAACCTATGTAATCTTTCGCATAGCTAATGTCATCTAGAGTACATCTCTTGACCCTTATTATGATGATAAAATAAGTAAAAGCTTGATAACCCTTATTTTTAATTGTTCATAAAAACATGATAATTCTCTTTCTAAATTAATTATCTCACTTCACTTTACTCTACTTTAGTGGTCGAACTTGGTTGTCAACGTGTTATTTTTCATAGATGTTATCTCAAAAGTGTCGTTTCATAACAACTCTTATTTTTTCATATTTAGATTCCCAAGCTAAAGATGACACAACATTGGCTTTATAAACCTATGCCACATTTTATAGAGTAGTAACACATCCACTTAACCTAATGCCACAAGTAACTTAATGTGTGGCTTTCTATTTGTATCTTTTGTCAAAAATCAACACACATAGGCACAATTACTCCTATATTGAGCCATATATCTTATTACAATGACTTATTCATAAATCACGTAGGCAATTACCTATTTGTTAGTGTAGAGTTGTGGAGGTAATAATTATTAATGTGCTTTTGATATAATTATATGCAATTATATTTTCAATTAATAAAGTGACCATTCTTTATGTTATATAGTATGTGCAATTTAGATAAATATTCTTAAAATAGTTGAATCGTAACAAAGGGTTTATTGTGTGCCAATTGATTATGAAGACTTTATATTCATATTAGATGATCATGCTTAAAACACCAGTAGTTACGATATTATTTTGAGTAAGAACATAAGTAATATAGTTAGAAATATTATAGTGTTGAAAATTTCTATCAAAAGATGATAACAAATCTCATATGTCAAAAGCTATTCGTTGATAGTTTAGTGCAACACATAAGTGCATGTTAAAGACGTATCCACAAAAAAAACTCACTATAAGGATTTCACATAGATGGTTGCTCTTGTGTTCACGAAATAGTTGCTTTTAGTGAATAGTGATACATGTGATCCTTAGTCTTAAAGTGGATCATTTGATTGTCTTTTGTAAGGGTCGGTATAGTTTGACACCAGTCTAATGTATTCTACTTAAAGGGTTGCCAGAAAGATAGTGATTAGTTATATTGAGATATGTGCGAAGACTATAATGGATCAACAACTGATTCATTACTTTCGAGTATCAAAGTTGATATCTTAAAAAAGCTCATTGACAAATGATAATGACTATTTAGATTTATGACTATAGTAAGATTGAGTTGGTACTCAATCTAATATTATTTTGTCATTGACAAACGTAAATCTGTGCATTTCAAGAGTTCCTTAAGGGAGACAATGAATCTGTATCTTAGTCTCGAAGAGATGTTATGTGACAAAATGATTAAATCGTATGAGTATCCATATCGTTAACATGTTAAAAGTCAATTGTTGATACTTTATTAGTCAAATAGTCACGATGTCTTGCTAAAGATTAATCTTAATTTGTGTTCAGATGACTACCAAGTCAAAAGCTCGATATAAATTCATCAACTACTGACCCAAGATAGAGCTTATGAGTCACACACAATAAGAGTTGATTAAAATATTGATGCATAAGATTAATGCTTGTGTGCTCTCTCTCTCCCTTTATACCTTTATATATATATATATATAATTTTATTAAAGTGATATTATGTGTATTTATAATAGGTACTAATTCAAGTATTATGAAGTAGAAATGAAGATATAAATTTTAAATTAATACTAAAAGATTAATTCTAAATATGTTGTAAATAGAATATTAAATTTTATTTAATACTTTTTAAAAAAAAATGTAAACTATAATTTTGAATTGAAAAAAATAAAAAAAGGATGAAGAATAGGATAACTAAAATAAAAAGTAGAGAAGGATTTATGGGTCAGAAGCATGAGACACGAGAGATGATTACTTATATTTTGTTAAAACTTCATAAAAAAAAATTTCCAAATTTTTACTAGCAAAAATCAAAATTTTGATCCTAATTATTTGGTCAAAACTATAATTAGTAATCCCATTAGCGAAATTTAAAATTAAAAAATCATGCTTTGACCGGAAAATATAACTTAACATTCTCATTATAAATAGTGGATAATTATTGCTTGCGTTCCAGAACAGCCTGATCTTCATAAGCAATTTCTTCATCAACAACAGCAGCAAGAATAAGAACAATGGCGATGGCAAGCCCCATCGATGTCTTCCTTGTCAGCATGTTGGTGCTCAACCTGTTGACCGTCACCACTTCTCAGGCAGGAGACCCGGCGATGCCCAATCAAGCAGAAACAAAATTTTGTGTGCCAAAACCAGAAGTTGATGATAAAACCTTGCAAACAAACATTGACTATGCCTGCGGTAGCAACGTTGTGGATTGCAACCCAATTAAAGTTGGTGGAGATTGCTTTGAACCTGACACTCTGAAATCTCACGCAACTTTTGCCATGCATGCTTACTACGTCGCCAATGGCCGCAATGACCACAACTGCGATTTCGCTAGCAGTGGAATGCTCACCACTCAGAATCCAAGTAAGATCTCATAACCAAGCACTAAAAATGACATTAATCATAAAAAAAATAACAGATGGATAAATATCTTATCATTATAAGTATTAATTTTTATAATTTTAATAATAAATTATTAATAATTGGTAAATATTTATTTTTTATTATTAAAACTTTTTAACAATAAAAAAATTACTGTCATTATTTATGATTATAATTTTCCCATTAAAAATATAGTATATCTTCAATATAACATCATTATCTTCAAACTCTTAAATTTCTTATATTAATTTTTTTTGTTTGCTTTTGCATACAGGCTACGACAGGTGTGTCTACCAGTGAGATCACAGGGGGGAAGATTTACCAGATCATGGGCCTCTATGCTAATTTTCTGAAGACAAAAAAATTTTTTTTGGTAGTTGTTCGTTTAAATTAAATATTAATATTAGATTTTTTTTTGTTCGATGATTGAGATATTTTAATAAGATTACTGCACAATTCAATTTTAGAACAGAACGATCTTCAATCTGGGGTCTTGTGATTGGCATAGCCTGGATTTATTGTACTTAAGTGAAATCTTCTGAGTCTCTTAATTCCTTTAATCTACGACTTCTGCCACGGCTCTCCTCCTCTTCACCAGCTTCAACCTCCTGCTCGCGGACACCACCACCGCCATTGGTGTGAACTACGGTACGTTGGGAAACAACCTTCCGCCACCTGCTCATGTGGCTGACTTTCTAGCGACAAAAACACATTGATTGCATTAAAATCTTTGATAACATTTATGTGCCGGTAACCACTGGCAACGGTTATATTCCTACTCTTACTAAGCTTGATGCTGCTCGCAAATGGGTTTCTATAAGTATCTCCGTATTATCCACAAAAAAATTATTCGTTTTGCTGTTGGTAATGAAATCCTGCAAAGTGATGCTAAGGATTGGATTTATAAATCTTCTTCCTGCAAGGAAAACTGATCTTGTTATACCGTCGCAGTCAACCCTCGAAGCACAACAAGAGAGAAGGGATAGTGGACCATTACAACTTGATTCCCTAACCAGAAAGTTATAACGAATTCAAAGAGTATAATTTCAAGAGCAACAACCAACTATTCGACAATGTCGAATCTACAACTTCTAAGAAGATGTTCTTTTTTCATTTGGGTATCATAAAAGGGCCCAATTGAATCTGATAAATCATGCCACAAGCATTTTGCAAATGTTGTTGTCTGTAGGTCGAACTAAAATAAAGGGAACAATGTCAAATCTACAATTTCTAAGAACACATTTCTTTTCCCTTATATCATTAGAGGGCACTATTGAATCTCATACCACAATCTCTTTATAACAGTCATTTGATAAAGACTTTTAGATTTTACGTAAATAAAATTTCATCACTTTTGTGGAGTTTATCAACTATAAGTTGGGTTAAAATAGAAGAGTTTGAATCGAGTCTTAGGCCGACTCAATCCCTTGCCACCTCTAATTAACTACATATAAAGTAATTTAAGATTTTTAACCTTGCTAGTAGGAATGTTATCCAACTTTATTTTGCCTATAGATTTTAGCTAACTCATGTATTCTCATATCTTTTTTTTTAAATATTCTTACAACCAACTTAATTACCTACAGCTGGATATTGAATTGACCATATAATTAATTAATGAAGTAATTACAATTAGCGCGACTTGCATTATAGAATTTGGATATAATATTTTTTTAATCACAAATTATATATGGAAGCAGCACTTTCACAGGACATGAAGGCAGGAAGAATTTTATTGAAGGACCAGGGTGGCCCCGATGGCAAGAACTTTGCTTTTAGTTGGTGTTCTAATTACCTCAGCATGTTCTTTCTCATGAAATGATTGAAGGCAATGGCGCCTTTAGAAGGAAACAACACTTTAATAAGAAGACTTATTGGTTGCAAAATGAGGTAAACAAACCTTCTCTCTTTCAAACAAAAGAGAACCAAAGGCAATCTCTCTTCTTCTGTTTTTCCTGAAATTTTTCTCGGAACAATTCCACTTACCCTGTGACAATTATGGGGCCAATTCCAGTCTAGACTCATAAACTTTCTTGACAAATAATTAGTGTCCTCAAGCAAATAGACTTGTACTAAATATAGTTAGCTTTTGGAATGAAATGTGGGAATTGTCTGTAACTTGGAAGTAAGTTTAGTTGTATCGATTTGATATTATTATTTGCACCAATAAATTTAATTAAACCAAAATTATAATTAATATTAGTTTATATATAGAAAATTCTTACATAGAGGAGAATTATCAAATGGGTTTTTGTTAGATGCATTACTTTTGTCAAAATCTGTCATTATCTCTTTATGATGATCTGTTAGTGTGCTGGAATTATGAATCTTAATTGTCACTCAATACTTGATAATGAGTAACGCTTAATTACAACTCTGCATGGACATTACTAGGCAAAATTGTACGCCATCTGTGTCCTTGAATATATATATTTTTACATAAATGGTACACTCCAAGGCATCATAAACAGGAAAAGGATTAGCAAAAGAAAAAAAAAAGTGAGAGCATCATGTGATATTACATTAAAATATTAAGATTACTCCTCAAGAACTCCAGCCACTTTCATCTCAAGAAACCCCCTTTAAATTGGCTTGCATAGTATAGATGAAGAGTGGCATATACATTTGTAACAGAGAGCAAATTTATCTTAAGTGATAACTTTCTTTTTGACTGCAATATCCCAAACAGAAAAAAGCCAATACATCATTAAAAGCTTTGGATTGGATTATCATCATTCACAGCAACCAACACCACCACCACCCACAAAACCATGGGAGAAAAAGAGAAGAAGAAGAACCATAAGAAGCAAAAGCACCAACACCCAAATGACCAAACCACAAAACCAGCATCAGATATATCTTTCAAGCCTTGTTCTGAGGTAAAAGGCCTCAAATTTGGAGGCCAATTAATGGTAAAATCATTTACAATCCGAAGAGCAAGACCTCCTGAGCTTCTGAAACTTCTTTCTTATCCAGAGTTAAACAAATCCAACAATAACAACAACAACAACAACAAAGTCCCTTTTCCTTCAACCACAGCCTTCTTGCCTACAAACTTCACAATCTTGGCTCACCACGCTTGGCACACGCTAACTCTTGGGCTTGGCACCAAAAAGTCCAAGGTAGTTCTATTTGTTTTCGAATCTGAAAATATGAAGTTAGCAGTGGACAGAATATGGCCGCCGGAGATACCTCTCGGAGAAGTCAGTAAGAAGCTTATAAGAGGCCTAAATGGGTGTGAAATGGCAAGGTTCAAGTTCAGAAAAGGCTGTATCACTTTCTATGTATACGCAGTGAGGCGAGTGGGCAACAATGGCTTCTCATCTGCCGATGATTTAAGAACAATTTTGCAGTCGGTTGTTGCTCTCAACGATTTCTTGGATCACACAGCGATGCTTGCCATGCCTAACCAGAGAAGCATCAATTACTCTACTCCTCCGGTCGCTATGGCTCATTAGACATCCCTATTAACTTCAAAACATTCATCTTTTTTCTTCTTTACACCATTATCATCGACATCATCGCCAATATATATCATTATCTTCCTCTCGTGGACTTTTTTCTAAAAATTTGTTAACTTTCTATATTTTTTTCTTCTGGGTATGGGGAATTGGTTATATGTTGGGAACCTTGTTTATGTTTCTTTTAAAAAATTGTATTGTAGAATGAATAAATCTCAGTCTTTTCAAGCTCTTTGTACATGGGAAGCCACTCTGCATTTCCAGTTTCTGGGCTATTCTGAAGATCAGGTTAGTGATATGACATTGCAGACATGTGAATATCTTCTAATTTATATTAAATTTTTTTTCAGTCAATCTTTTCCCATTTTATTGCAGAATGTTTTACCACTTCATCAAGCAAACATTTAGTGTACAGTAAACTTCTTTCTAAGTAGAACTATGAAATGACCCGTCTGCAAAATATTGGTGAGCTTTTAGGGAAAAGAGTTGAGAGATCAACATCTGAAGTTCCCATAGTTAATTAACAGTGTAAATAATGGTATACTATCACTATCATTATAACTACAAGTAGTTGAAGTGCAGTTGCAGGGTCGGTTCCATCTCTTTCTCGCTATGCAAATGCAGCCCATTCAGGGGGGGAAAAAAAATATTCTTCCACCAAAGTCCACTGACACTGTTTTCTTGTAAATTGTGCTGAGATCTTACCCGTGAACACCGATTGCAAATCGGTCTGCAGAAACCTGTCGCTGGCATCATTAAACCATTTTGATATTTTTTGCATAGGGGGATAATATTTCAAAATATATTTTTAATTTATTTAATATGATTAATTCGATTTAAAAAAACTGATGATTTCCTGTTATTAAGAAAAAAAACTACTTTGATATTTTGGCACACATTATACAATATTTTCATAGGTTAAAAAGGCTATTTACCTTGAGAAATATATGTAAGTATCATTCACTTTTGCTGCAAGTATCAAATGTGCCTATCATGTTCATCTTCACTCTATTGAAGATAATTTCGATCTTAAAAATAGAAATGAAAATATGATGTGTGGTACACAGATATATTGAAAATTTCAATAAATATTCAAGAAAAAGCTGTGTCGCATGATGAAAAGGAGAAATGGGAAGGCCAGCCTCTGCACTGTTAACAAAAGCTTTATGGTCGACTAAAGTGGGGAAAAAGAAAAAAAAAAAAACTTTAATTTTCTTTTTCCTCTAGTGCTTTCAATCATACCATGGGAAGGAGAAGGTCACATTCCAACCAACCAACCTTTCTTTACATTACTTGCCATCTCTCTCCTTAATTTGCACCCACTTCAGGTTTTTCCCATATATATACAAGTACATATGTACGTATATTAGTGTCTTCATACTCATGGGAACATAAAACATAACCGCAGTTGGAAGTCATTAATACTACAGCATACACAGCAAGAGATTACTTGGATTTTGAATAAAAAATTTAGTATCAGAACTGTGAGTTTGCATTATAGGACACCAATGAAATCGCTGCCAAGTCGCTGAGGATCCCTTGTCGTGGTACATCTACCACAATGGTTTTGTGAATATAGCTTAATCTGAATAGCGTTTTTTGTTGTCTTTCCTTTTATCAAAGCATGCAATTGTTTATGTGGCTCGGCCACAAAGACCAATAACCTATCTCTTCAGTATTGTCATTATCTTGGTAATACATATAAAATAAGCAGAAAAATAAAGTATTGCTTAGTGTATTTAAGTTAGTATCATATCCTCTCCCTCTCCCACTGTTTTATAGTTATAACACGGACAATTAGAGTTATATAAATTTAAGATAGCGTATTGTTTAATGATATGAAGAGAATAATTGTATTTCAATTGTGATTGTTGAATTTTAAAAGAATAATTCTTTAACAATAGAAAATACTTAATGTCAAGTGATTGTTGTGATCATCATAGATTTGGTATTTCTTTCATATTTCCTGGTTTTTAGAAGAAAATATACTATGTTTAAAGCTTGTCCAACAAATTATGGGATGAAATGATGAATTTTGTTGATCGTTTATTCTTACCATAAGTCGTATATGTGAGTTAATTAGATGAGAATGGATTTAATATTTCTTTCATATTTCATAGTTTTTAAAAGAAAACACACCACACTCAAAGTTTGTCCAACAAATTGTGGATGAAATGATATATTTTATTAATCATTTATCCTTACCACAAGTCGTATATATGAGTTAATTATATAAAAAAATTTTAATCGTGTAACAATTATCTTCCAGTTTTTAAAGTACATATATTGTTGTAAAATTTTTTTACCTTTTCTACACAAATAGACATCACGTTATAGGTTAGATTCTATTATTGCCTAGATGGTGATTAGGCATAAAAAATTTGATGTGTTGTATGCATAAGTCGTGTGCCTATTAAATGGACTCAGAAGTCATGATATCTTGTGGATTACGTTTCTTTGTTCATAACCAGATATTCAACATGGGCCTTAGTGCCGCTTTAGACTGTTTATTTTGTTTTTCACTTTTTCCCGAAATGCTTATAAGAAAAGTTACCAAATCCATAATAAGTCATATTTTTCTTAAAGTGCTTTTATCTTTAGCAAAATCCTAGCCTTCCCAAGTAGTATCTCTTGGTGAAAAGTTTTTAAATATCTGTGCATTATTTATACTCTTTAATCAAGGTAAGACAATTTTGCCTTTTTTACCGATATTTGCCTTTTTTATCGATATTTTTAAAACTCAACCGGTGATCGAATAGGATATTTTATTAGTTCATAGTTTAATCAGTTTAATTAAACAATTAATTGATTTAATCTATTATCAAATTATTATATATTTATTGAATAATATCAAATATTTATTAAACAATTGACACTCTATTACGTAGATAAAGAAAAAATTAATTACTAATTTTCTTATTAATTTAATTAAGATCTTACAAATTATAATTTTTTTAAGTTTTAATAAGATAAAAATTGTGTAATATTATGTAAATCCAGTTTTGTTGGTTTTAAATAGTTTTTTCGGTTCAATGAATTTATTGAGTTTTATCGAATTTTAAACAAGTCAATATTTATATATAAACCAAATCAGATTATAAATTGGTTCATAATTTAACCAGTTGAATTTGTTGGTGCAATTTAGTTTTAAAAATATTATTTTTTATTATGTTGATTGGGTGGAATGTCATTTAGAGATATATCTTAGGGTTTTTTTCTTCCAAAATATTTGTTGATTGAGAGTTATTTTATTTGTACATTTCAAATTTCTTTTAAGAGATCAAACAATAACAATATTTGTTATTATACTAAGTTAAAAGAATTACTTTTTAAAAAGACTTTGTAACTGGTTCATAGAAGATGAACAATATGATAAGTTATCTCGAAATCTCTTATCAAGGGAGCATAAGACCCTAAACTAATAGGGTTGTTCAAGGTAGAGAGAGAATATATATTCTCCTAGTCTAGACTAACATGGCTGTTTCTAAATGAAGGGGCAATATGACATTATCCCCTCTTACCGTGGTTGAATTGGTTTACATAAAGAAATGTTATTACTTTTCTGTGGGATTGCAAGAGCTAGTAAAGTGCTTGTATGTCGACCCTTCAAAAGGATGGATAGCTCTTTCAAAGGCAGTCTTGAGGTGTCGGGTTATTTTGCTCTTACACCCCTTTGTGTATGAGCTATTTGACTTGCTTTGCGTTGCACCATTTTAGTAGTCCTTAAATGCTTTGCTGGCGTACTTACATTTTTCTTCCTATCCAATAAAGCAGCAAAAGATTTGAAAGCTTTCACCGTATGAGGGTTTTTAGTTCTATCTCTACCACCTCACCTTTCTTCAATAGTGGGAAGCTATAAATATTCCTAAAACGTATGGGGTTTTCATAGTTGTTCAATTAAAATTGTTTTTATTTAAAAGATACAGCGCCCACCGTGGGGCTCGAACCCACGACCACAAGGTTAAGAGCCTTGCGCTCTACCCACTGAGCTAGACGGGCTTTAAGTTCATTGTTGTATAATTACTTATATATCAAAACACGATAGATCTTGATGTGTTTGACGGGACAGTGACTTGATATTTACTGGTCAAGAAGCGCAAAGTACCAAAAGCCAAGCTCAGGGCAAAGCGATGGCGTTGCTATGGACAATTGTGGAGGTCACGGTGGCTCTAATCCTGTTTGTGCTATTTGGATTAGTTTCTCTGATCGTTTTCGAAGCATATAGAAGAAGGCAGAACAACGCGTATGTTTGTCATTGATAGAAAACCTAATTTTGAATTTTTATTAATCTTCTTCATCTTCTTTCTTCATATCCTCCGTTTTTGTTTTGCATTTTCCTAATTTTTTCTGATATTAAATTTTCATTTGAACAGCCACATTGAAGCTCCTGCAATCTTCGAAGATCCCAATTCGTTGAAAAAGGTTATATGGTTAAATTATTTCATTTGTTCATTCTTAGATTCATCATTTATTTATATATTTTTTTTCAGATTTCTTGTCCTTCTCTTACTGATCCTGCGGAGAAATATATCTCTTTGATAATTCCTGCATTCAATGAAGAACATAGGCTTCCTGGAGCTCTTGATGAAACCTTGAAGTAAGTTGAATCTCAAAATTAATCTGATTTACTTATATTATCAGGGCAATGCTGCTTAGCGTGCGTTTGTTTTAATAATCCATGATTACGTTAATTGTTATTGCAGAAAGTGTAATGACTTAGTTTTTACTTTGTAGTTATCTTCAACACCGTGCATCAAAGGATAAATCATTTTCTTATGAGGTACTTTTTGCTTCCTTCGTTTGTTGGATCGTCTGAACTGGGATTTGTGAGAGTGAGAGCTGATTGTATTAGAATTGCTAGTGTAAAATTGTAGTCTGTGTTTCTTCTCAAAAGAGATAAGAAAATTTTTTTTTTTCTGTCGTTGTTTTTGTTCATGATGAATTGAGTTGCTTATACGGCCTTATGAAATAATCCACCAAAAGAATAATGTATAATGCTTGGATAATTTTATTCTCTATTTTCACCTAAAATTTGTTATTGTTGATAGGCTGAATATTGAATGTTTCATATTGATGGCATTTTGAAATGTGGCTTTCAATGTTGTTTAACCTAGTATATTAAATGATATAGAAATCTCTGTATGAACACGTGAATTGACTTCCAACAGATTTTAGGGATTACCATCTACACATTATTTGAGGTTAGGCCTTACAATGGCTTATTCTGCAATGCAATTACATTTGTTTACTGCTGAATTACCGGACAGGTATTGATTGTTGATGATGGAAGTGTTGATGGGACAAAGAGGGTAGCGTTTGACTTTATAAAGAAATACACAGTGGACAATGTGAGGACCATTCTCCTCGGAAGAAATCACGGCAAGGGAGAAGCTATAAGAAAAGTGAGTGTAGGCTATACAATACATCTCATCTGTTGTGAGTTATTTTATTATGTTGAAAGGATTCCTTTTCTGATACTTGTGACAACAATTGATTGAAGCTCTTTCCTTCTGTGAAAGCATTGTAAAACAGGGAATGCTTCATTCACGTGGTGAATTACTTCTAATGCTGGATGCTGATGGTGCGACTAAGGTCAATGACTTAGAAAAACTTGAAAGTCAGGTCAGTGTTAGCTCTGATTTATACCAGAAATATATTACTGCAGTTCATGTTGTTTAATTATCAGATAAAACTATATTTCATGTTATGTGGTTATATTAGCCATGTACTACAGAATACCTGATGTTATCAATGTAGATCTATTCAGTTGCTAAAAAGGAGCATTATCATGGAGAGTCAGCAGCTGGTGATTCAAGTTTTAGAATATCTGATGTCCCAGTAGCTGCATTTGGTTCTCGTGCTCATCTTGAAGAGAAAGCTTTGGCTACTGTTAAGTTTTTGTTAATGCCACTTCCTATTTTACACATGTTTGGTCTCTCTGCATTTCAATTTTGTTTTAAGCTTCTTTTAGTTGAACTAGTTTACTTCATTTCAGAGGAAGTGGTACCGCAATTTTTTGATGAAGGGTTTCCATATAGTAGTTCTCTTGACTGCTGGTCCTGGTATTCGTGATACACAGGTGAGTTTTGTCTTATAAGTTTATTTACTTTTGGCACCTCATTATTTCTTCATTACCAATTCTAGCCTTTTGTGTTCATATTGAATAATGTATTCTGAAATTGAAGTAACTTTGTTGCTGATTATCAAATGTGTAATTCTTTGTTCATTAGTGTGGCTTCAAGATGTTTACTAGGGCTGCAGCAAGGAAGCTTTTCACAAATATCCGTCTGAAAAGGTGATTTCAACTTGTTTATATATTGATTGATACCTACCCTGAAATTAAAATTAAGTTCCAAAAATTGAAATAAAAAAATGACAATGGCTTCATGTTTGCATTGTGTTATGGAATGGCTTATATTACCTGAAAACTGCTTTCATCTTGTCCACATAAGCAATGATTTATTCCATATTTGACCTTCCATTTCATGTTCGCATAGATCTTGAAATATATTATGGCTCACAGTGCAAATATGATTGTGCAGGTGGTGCTTTGATGTTGAGATAGTTTTTCTATGCAAAAGGTTTAACATCCCAATGGTTGAGATATCTGTGAATTGGTCTGAGATTCCCGGGTCCAAGGTGAATCCCCTGAGCATCCCCAACATGCTTTGGGAGCTTGTGCTTATGTCAGTTGGATACAGGACTGGTATGTGGAAGATTGCCAATTGAGCCTTTAAGCCTGACTTGATTCATAACACTATCTGGTATTACGATTCAGGGCACATGATCTAGTTAAATGCAATAGAGGAATCAGACACTGATAAGGCAACCGTAGGTTATACAAATCTTTAAAATTATAATTGAGCAAGCTGAAACCAGTTTTGATGTTCTTATTTATGCCAACCATGCGGCCCATTTGTATTGCTACTTGTTCTTTAGTTGTTTTCTTAATACTTACCGAGGAATAAATTAAAAAGCCAAGCATCTTTTCTATATGATTATATATTCATGATAATTACGATTTTCAATCACGAAATTACTGCATTTCAGGTCTTTTTGCAATGTTGACAAATATCACCAGTCAAAGTCCGACTAAGCTTTATAACGAATTACAGGGGTTCCTTTAGTTATTTATTTATATTTAAAACACAGATTTTAACGAATTTTATTGATACGCAAGACGGTTCACTTTTAAAGAGAAGTTGGTGTTTGTTCGTGTTGTAATAGAGTTGTCGCAATTCTTACATTACGTACTTAAAAGCTTTATTTTGTAAGGCTTTGAAAACTTTAAAAGGCTATCAAAGAATAGTTTCCATCATTTTCTTTTCCTACCTGACCTTAGATATGTTAAGCATTAGTATTCTAACAAGAACTCCAACATGAGCAATCCTGTCTTTCATCATCTCAAAAGGGCAAGCTTATTTCTATCTCAAGGAAAAGATCAAGACTGCTTGATTGGCTCTGACCGGCATCACACTCGTAGAATTGTAAGTTTATTCTTTATATTGTTTCAATATATTGATGAGAAAGAGTTCATTTTAGTTGCCTTTAATTTAAAATCACTTAATCATATAATGATACATCGTCTGTATATATAAATTATGTATTAAAAATATGTATACATAATTTTATTGTTATTTTATTATGTGTTGACACCACTCATAGAGTCCTCAAGGAAAGTGAGTTTGTTCTAATTCTCCTTTTCAAAAGCCCTTTACGAGGATTCAAAGAGAAACAAAGAGTTTAAGATCATCGAGTGCATCTGGCCCATTTCACATCCTCAAAGACAAATAATATTTCAACTATTATCTAGGCAGCCACGGAAATTGAACGTCAACAGCTTTTCTCACAAAAAACAACAATAAAAGAATTGGACCAATTTGAAAATCAACTGCTCAGCCTTCTCAAAGGCATCACTCCAACACGAAAATTAACATAGAAGGATAACAAAGCAATGGGGTTGCAAAGACAAAAATAGTACTCCTTTCTTCAACAAACCTGTTGGTGAACTCTTAGAAGCACTTCCTATGCACGATTGATGGCCCAGATTCATCATACTCTGCCTTCGAGATCCACATCTGCACTCAAAAAACAAGCAAATCACAAATGAGAAACAATCAAGCAGATACTTAGACACTTTGTTGCATATGAGCATGAAAAAAGACGTACCTGCTGGAAGGTGCTAAGGGAAGCCAAGATAGACCCTCCAATCCAGACACTGTATTTCCTCTCAGGTGGTGCCACAACCTTAATCTTCATGCTGCTTGGGGCAAGGGCAGTAATTTCCTTGCTCATTCTGTCACCAATACCAGGGAACATGGTTGTACCACCACTGAGGACAATATTGCCATACAAGTCTTTTCTGATATCAACATCACACTTCATGATTGAGTTGTATGTGGTCTCATGGATTCCTGCTGCTTCCATACCGATCATGGATGGTTGGAAGAGGACCTCCGGACAACGGAAACGCTCAGCACCAATGGTGATAACCTGTCCATCTGGCAATTCATAGCTCTTCTCAACAGAAGAGCTGGTCTTGGCAGTCTCAAGCTCCTGCTCGTAGTCAAGGGCAATATAGGCCAGTTTTTCCTTCATATCCCTGACAATTTCACGCTCAGCTGTGGTGGTGAAAGAATACCCACGCTCAGTGAGGATTTTCATCAATGCATCAGTGAGGTCACGGCCAGCAAGGTCAAGACGGAGGATTGCATGTGGTAGGGCATAACCCTCATAGATTGGGACTGTATGACTGACACCATCACCAGAGTCCAACACAATACCTACAGGCAAAGGCACAATATACATGTTTTAAAGTAAGGAAAACATCTGTCCACAGGACCTAAAATGTAATTTGACAAAAACAACTACAGGAATGTGACATCTCCAAAAGTCAATAAGATGATTGAAACTAGATGTCTTAGGGAACAATCACTACAATCAAAAGCATTCAATTCAATACCAAAGAGAACATACTCCTCCGGATTCTAGTTATATATCACAACTACAGTCTTCAGATCAATAATTCAGCCTCTGTGTCTTGTAACAATAAGAAATGTTAACGAAGAGAAACATCGTTTTTCTAAATCTGAGATTCTTACCAGTGGTACGACCACTTGCATACAATGAAAGAACAGCCTGAATGGCAACATACATAGCAGGAGCATTGAAAGTCTCAAACATAATCTGGGTCATCTTCTCACGATTAGCCTTGGGGTTGAGAGGAGCCTCAGTCAAGAGAACTGGGTGCTCTTCTGGTGCAACACGAAGCTCATTGTAGAAAGTGTGATGCCAAATCTTCTCCATGTCATCCCAGTTGTTCACAATACCATGCTCAATTGGGTATTTCAAAGTTAAAATACCCCTCTTAGATTGCGCCTCATCACCAACATATGCATCTTTCTGGCCCATACCAACCATCACACCGGTGTGACGCGGTCGGCCAACAATACTGGGGAACACAGCTCGTGGTGCATCATCACCAGCAAATCCAGCCTAAAAGGAAAATAAATCATCAGAAAAGCCAATGCTTCAAACAAACCAGTCAATAAGAACTTTCATTTACATTCATTACCTTAACCATTCCTGTTCCATTATCGCAAACGAGTGGCTGAATATCCTCAGCATCTGCCATCTTCTACTTCTATCTACAATATCCAAATGCAACCAGTTAAAAACATACATTTTTAATCAAAACAACCACACCGTGGTTGTCCATGCATTACCTCAATTTGTTATTTGAATATCAAATTTTGAATCTTTAATAAAATATAACTTTACCATGTTCCTCAATAAAATTGCAACATACAAGTTTATTTACATAGTGATAAGTTAAGGCAAGAGCTCAATTTCTTAATTACAACAAGGACACAACCATTGTCCTGGTTTCAGCAGATTTCGGATTGAAAATATCAGAATTGGAACTTGATTGGAACATATTAAACTTAATATTCATTTTCATTAAAAATCAGCGTGCGTCATGTCAAATGCAACGATCAAACAATTGACTAACCAAAACTCTACATTAGGATCCAGTCAAAGACACAAATTAGATAAAATTTTATCGCAAATCATATAAATCAAAAGTATATGCGGATCAATGCATTGTCAAAATAAGCAATTCACCAGATGTATTCTACGAGCAAATAATCAACAGATCGATCAGAAAATTAACGAAAAACTATAAAGAAATTGTTTGTTTAAAAATAAATAAGAAAATAATAACGGAAAGATAAATGACCTGTTAAGATGATGAGAAGGAGATAAAAGCGCAGTAGAAGGCACACAAAATGGCGAGAAGAGGAAATGAAATTAATATAAAAGAAGAGCGAGAAGAGCTGTGAACCGTTGCGTTAATTAGTGGGTACAGCTTATATATAGCCTCTTCTGGGGCCATTTTCCCGGCTGCATCCACCTCCATCAGCATTTAAGCCTCTTCTTTTACAGTTTTGCCCTTCCATCATCAAAAATTAAAATAAGATTTAAGTAAATACATTTAAGTACGTAGTAAAATTAATTACGTGAACATAAACCCATGCATCAGCAGGATATGAAAATAGCAATAAGACATAAAGGGAATAAATTGATTTTTACATAATTCCGCTGCAACCATAACCTACATCAATGGGATCAAGTCAAGACAAGAAATCTCAAATCCCTTTTAACAAAAATTAATTTCAATCAAATTTTTACGCAAAATCTAAATAATTAAAATTTGATTAACAAAAAATTATACGGATTTGAATGTAAACACAAGCACTTCACTTGTTCTCACAAACTTCCGGCATAGCATAGGTAAAAATGTTTAAGATTTCCTTTTATTTGATACTAAAATCTTTTCTATCTCGAATCTCTATCTAGTTTCACAATCTATGAAACAACAATTCCTGTTCAAAGAACTTTATAATATAATTAGAACAATAAGCCGAAAAAAACCGTAAAAATAGATACGCTTAAGAAATAAATAATACCAAGGGGTGTTTCGGTAGTTTTCTTTTTTATTTATAAATAATAAAATATTTCGATAATTTTTTATGAGTAATAGTAATGTGATAAAAGAGAGTATTTGATTTAAGTAATTTTTATTACCAAACTTAAAAGATTACCTTGAAAATAAATTATTTAGAATATTATTTGATATAAATTATTATTATGTTGAATAAAATTTAATAGATGTAAATAATTATTGTGTTTTGTTAGAGGTAATAAAAAAATACTAATATATTAATTTACTTAAATACCCTTGAGTGTTTTATATTATTTGTTATATTAATTTAAAAGCGGTTATTTTTATCCTAAAAAATTAATAAATAAGAATATAATTATAATAAAATCAAGATTACTTTAGTAATATTTTAATATTTACGGTAAATTTGATAATCAGATTATCACCTATTTTATCCACCACATCATTATTGGTAATAAAAAATTATAATAATTTTAAAGATAGATTATAAAGATCATTTTTGTTTACTAAGAACCAAATCCCCTTAAAGGGTAATTTAATTATTATATCTACCTTAAATATTAAAATATTATTCAAATAATACTGATTTTATTATAATTATATATTTATATATTTATTTATTAATTTTTTAGGGTAAAAATAACTTTATTTTCAATTAATATAACAAAAAATATAAAAAATATTTTAAAATAATTATACCATAAGTATTCAAATAAAATAATATACCTAAACCAAACACACCTTTAAAATATATAAAGTGTGGTATATAACTGATTTTTTTTTTTACAAAATATTTATTTAAACATTGTGACCACAAAGTGAAACACAAAATAATACAGATCACTATAATAAATAATGTTTTATCAAAGGCATCAAACAAAAAATTTTAGAATAATATTATGTGTACATATTTTTTTGTATATAATTTGAAAATACAAATTATGCATCATTATGTAATTAAGTATTATTTTATATTTAATTCATAATCATTCAATTATATTTAAAAATTTTAGAACTCAAGTTTGGCTCAAGTTCGAACTTGAATCAAACTTTGAATTGTTTCGATACTAAAACGTCATTTTAATACGTATTAATAAAAATGATATTATTTTAGTCATATCAAAATTTTTAAGCTTGTAAGTTTTACAAGTCATATACTTTTAAAGTTTAAACGTAAATACGTTTGAGTCAAACTCATTTGAATGAAGCTCAAACTTGAGCTCTACTCAAATGCAACTTAATCAACAACCATCACCGAAGTTCCACTACCAACAACCTTTATCAAAGTTCTTTTGAAGCAAGTCACGTAAAACTTTTCTTGAAATCAAGCTCTGCTTCAACCCAAGCTGTCCTCCAACCAACCTACAACCTTTGCCGTCTTTCAAAAAACTAGTGCCCTCGTTGTCAACAAGTTTGACAAAGTCATTTGTTTCCATTGGACCCATGAATTGGGGTAGCTATCTTCTTATTATATAGCTTTTGCACAGCAATTGTCTGGTGGGATTTCCTTTTATACACGAAGAGCAACCATCTTCACCATTCAAATAAAAAAATGATACATGTGGGCTGTCCCAAAATGTAAACAGTGCACGTCAAGTCGTATTCTGCAAGAAATTTGATACGCAAAGATTAATACACCGCTAAAACATTTATAAGATTATGATGATGCTAGCTCACATTATCTATAAAAAGATATGATAATATTTTCACGTTGTAGTTTTTTAAGTCCAGTATGAACTTCAAGAACCAGGGGACAAGTGTTATGTAGTTTAAAAAAGGCCAAAAGACTTGTTTCCACCCAAGGTTTCATGTAATGCCCAACTTTCACCATTCAACTTTCAAAAATCCAAACTCCCACCCATAGACAAATTCTGTTAACAGTTCCTGTAAGTGAAAGATTGAAATATCATTTTTACCCCTCTATATTGAAAAGACAAATATACCCTTTAATGTAAATTATGAATTAACTGGAGACTGAAATATCATTTTTACCCCTCTATATTGAAAAGACAAATATACCCTTTAGTGTTGTTCTTGTCCCTTTACCGTCACCATTAACTGGAGATTTTTAGCCTCACAGTACATCCGAACTTGCAAAGCATCCTTACTTGGAAAGCGAAAAGGGAGAAACGAAAGAAAATGAATAGACTTTCGCTTGTTTTCTTCATATTGCGTTTAAACAAAATCAGACATGTGTAACCATTTCATTTGTTCTTCTCCATATAAATATATATTCTATTCACAGATTTTTTTTCGAATATATGTGTAATGACATAACAATCCTTCATGTATCACAAATGTATTGGCTAATTTTTCCTAAGCTTATCCATGTCCATTGATTTTTGCCCAAAACATTTCATCCGTTGATTTGAAATCATCATGGCGCACTTCATCCGAGTGAGGCGAATTGCATCGCCACTTTTTATAAAAATCGTCAACCTTTTTAATTTTTCCTTCACGTGGCCCATTTTAATGATGCCACACTATCCTTCGTTGATTAAATCGTTACAAATATTGCTTAAATGCATTAAAAACAAAGGTTGTATTTAAAGAGTTGCCATGTGTCAATTGCTTATGTACTGTGTAAAAATTCAAAAGTCTACCAACATTTAATTTTTGCGGCATTTAACTTTTTTTATTTGTTGAATAAAACAAAAGTTGTTTTAAGCTTAATGCACTTAAATTTACTAAATTACCTTTTTGATTAACAGAAATCGTTAACGGAATTTACTCATGGGTGGGATTTTGAGTTTTTAAAAGTTGAAGGGTGACAAGGGATTACATTAAACCTTGGGTGGGAACAAGTCTTTCGGCCGTAAAAAAATAAGTGGTTTCAGATTAGTCCTCTAAACATAGGCACATAGCAATTCAAGATATCAAAGACTAGATACTGGAGGCCAATAACCAAAGACCAGTGATAAAGTAATTTTAAATTTGAAGACTTTTTTACTGTTGTCAAAGAAAAAATTACATAAAAATCTTATATCACGATGATCATCTACTAAATATATTAACCTTTACATAAGTGTAAATGTCATCAATACGGGTATAAATTATTTTATTTAAATTCAAAATTATAGATTAAATTTTGAGAAGAAAGAAAAAATTCAGACTAGGTTTTTTTCTCCAAAATTTTGTAAATAAAAAGGAAAGAAAAGAGAAGGGAAGGGGGAACCGTTATATTATTCTTGTGCTAAACCACAAATTAATGAAATCACTGTAAATTAAGACATTTCAACTATCAAATGAATTTACTTAATAAATTTTAGTACCAATCTTTGTCACATCTCCCTAAGAATTTCCAATCATTCTTAACAAACTTACTCGAATCTTCTCAAACTCTATTTACTGATATCATAACATATCTTGCACGACTCTTTAAATTAGGTATCAATTAATGTCAGGGGAAAAGCTTGAGAATTTAGCATTCAAAGGTTTCAAGCAATAGCTTTGTGTTAGAGATGCAAACCATGATGTTACATTCAGGATAAAAAAGAAGAATCGAGAATCAAGAAAACCATGCACGAAATACTAAACCAACAAGGCTCAAAAAAATTCCCAGAGTTATTACATATAGACAACAAATTACGAAATTGAAACGAAGTACAACGTCGGAATGAATGACTGGACCCAATTACAAAACTATGTGAACTCCCGATCTCTAATTCATATCTCACTAGCATTCTAGTTGTTGAATCCAAGAGTTAACCAACAATAGACATGCTTGTTTACTTCTACAGAAACGGGGGCAATATCAACCATCGTCGTGGATATTTTGGCCTTCCGTCCTTCCCGTCAAATAGCTGTAGAAGTCAAGGAATCAAGAGTAAACAGATGATTCCATTTGATTACATAGAGAAGATAGGGAAAACAATAAAAATTAGATGCTCTTGTTTCTACAATCAAGTCATAATTTACAGACAGGCAACAATAAACACCAAGTAAATTATATGCCTAAAAAATTGGGTATTTCATATGGACAGGTTCATATTACTATATCTTCATTGTCTAAGTGATAACAAAGGGGGAATAGGTTCTCAATGGAACCAGATTGAGTTATAAATCCAATTACAAAACTAATCATGAAATAATTAATCTGAATAAATTGAGATAAGATATCTAATTTGAGTTAAATCCAAGTTCAGTTTACCCAAAACACACATATCCTATCCACTTATTTATGTTTGAATATAAACACATCCACTTTGAACATATATGCATGTTTTTATACTTTAGTGCAAGCCTAAATACAGAGTGATATGAAAACCAAGACATGTATAGACCAACATAAATGAAGATCCCAAACTGGATGTCCAAATGCAACAGAATAACAACTGCATGTAACAAAAGTTTTGAATGAACCTTCTTCAAGCGACGATGCTTTGCAAGGGCCCAATTGGTCATGATAGCAGCAGCAACCACAAGAAAGATGTAACCTGCAACAGTCTGTGTTGCAATATTGAAACCCAACCACTGATAAATTTCTGTTGTGTAGTTTGCACATGTCACAATATTGAAAAGAAACCCACGTGGGATTTGATATCCTCCACTGCCATTAGGGTTGCGTAGATTCTTAAGCAAGATATGTGTATAAAAGTTTGAGACTTGGCAAAGCAATCCAAACCCAAACCCAATCTTCATTTGGAGATCACTAACAGGGGTGTAAAGTGGGTGGTTCACATAGTAAGCAATGTAACAACCAAAAGTCCAATAGTATGCGCAATTGCGGAACACATTGGAAAGTGGTGAGGTTGCATGGCTAAAGCGGTGCACAAAAAAAGTTTCCATAATTCTTTTGAAGTAGTGGAAACACCAATAGTATAAAGCATATGTTTGAACTGGGTGGACGACACGCTCCCCTTTGTAGCCAAAGAATTGGTACACAGGGAAGTAGTAAAAAACAGGGTAGAGGATCAAAGGACCAAGGTACTCCCAGAAGAAAAGTGTCCGGTAAGAAACTTGTGGGCCCAGGTCCTTGAACACTATGGTCAAGTTGCCCGAGTTTCCATCACAATAGTCTTTGAGACTCTTGTTGTAATTGAGGACAGTAGGCCTCTCCTTTGATCCCGGTGGGAGAGGAAGGGTTATTCGTTGTCTAGAAGGGTAAAACTTTTTAGCTGTCAACAGAAGGAAAGCAAATTAGGTTATTAATTCAAACTATACAATGATTTTGATCGCACAGACATACAGGAAATGAAAAATTGGTATGGTTAACTGGTGCAAGATAAAAGTCTTAAGGAACATAAAATTTGAGATGAACGAAGAAAGAAGTCCTATCATAGTGGAGGGAACGTAGGTTCATTTCATAAATATTTAATCTTCTGATTATGCTTGAAAGTCTAACGAGAAATCAGAACACATGCCTCTTAAAATTATGTATAAAAAGCATTTCTGGAGCATATTTTCTACCAGAAATGGTCTTGTACTAGAAAACGCTGTTGTGCTGCAAATAACTCATTTATTGTGAAACTTTTAAGCTTTAACTGAACTTTCTGCAATGGCAGTGACCATCAGTTGATAGAATGATACTACCAAGCAAACAAACAAACTTCACATCAATGAAATTCACACTCTTACAACATTCAAAATTGTCAACCTTCCTCACATAGTTCACATGATACACAACCAAAAAAAGAAGCATCTTGATTTGTCAAAAACTGAAAAAGCACAAAAATATTTGTATAAAGCGGCAAAAAAATAGCAGCATGAACCAAAGACTATCTTTGTTACAAAATATTGTTTAGAAGTTGACCAAAGAAGAAACAGAAATCTATAAATTGACAGTTCTAAAATGCCGAAAAGAGAGCCATATCAAGCACTTACTTCGCTTATAAATTGCCTCCTGCAAATCAGTTACGGTAGCCTGCAAAGCAACCCAAAAACAATTAAAACAACCATAGCAATCCACAACTATTCACTGGAAAAAAAAATAATAATAAAGAAACGAAACAAAGTAAACATACCGAATCGTTAAGTTCGAGGCCACCTTTGATAACTTCTCTACCTGAGCGAGAAACCACGGAGACCTTCATATTGGGGAAGAACTGAGAGAGCGCAATTGAGAAGATGGTTTAAGCGACCAACCCTTTTAAAAGTAGAGGATATTGTGAAAGATTTAGGGAGAGGTAGCTGGATCAAAACATGTGCGAAGGCAATGAATAAATAATAACGAAGGTAGTTTTGTGATATTAAAGGCGTCTGGTTGAGGTAGGGCAGCTAACTTGCCAAACCAATCAGCAACATCCATTCTTATTTGTTGATTTCTTATCAGTACCTTTCTGATGTCAACACGTCATATATTTCTGATTGGGATCGTTCAATAGATGGACCTGAAACACATTTATTCTTGTAATGCAAGATTTAGAAGGCAATCTAGGGCAAATTTTTTGTTATGAGGGTAATATAAAAGAAAATTAGGTAACTTACTAACCAACTTTATTAAGTTTTGCATTTATAATGTCATTCACAATCAAAATGGTTGGCAGATATTTAGGAATTATTAATCTTACATGGCTGGCAGCCTGCCACATTCTTTCAGTGAGATTATAAACTAATGACTTTACAAAACATGAGTTTATAGGAAAAATGAATAAATACAATCTCAAATTTCAATTCTTTAAAACTGTTAATTTCAATTTCAACAAGCCTTGCTTGCAGGCAATTCAAAGACACCTAAGCTACAAAAGCCAACAGAATGTTTCTGCTTACTGGTTACTGGTTTCTTGTTGGCTTTCTTCATCAAACTCAGATAAAACATCAGTGCTCCTTTGAATTTCTAAATAATTTGTTTCTCAAATATTCAAACAAAAATATTGAACTAATCAATACCCAGAGACAAAAAGAAGAACCCAGATAAACATTCTGACGTTCAACTAATAAATTTGAGGAAAATTTGAGCTACAGAAATTTTCATGGTTTCTCAGCTTCTTTTTTGCCATCTTTCTCCAGCGGCGGTAGTGTCTGCAAACAAAACAACAAACCCACATTTTATTTATTAGTTTTAGATGTCCATCTTTGAATCAAAGTCGACTTGTGGGCAAGCACGAAATCGAGTCAGGCATTTTATCGAACAAGTTATGAGTGTCAAAAAATTGTAATAGAGAGACGTTGAGTAATACGAGATCTGGCTTGTAGATGTTGTGTACAACGGAAGCACCTGCAAGAAGCGAGACGATAACTACAACACAGGACCAAGCCAGTGATGGAGTCCCCGCGGGGTGCGATCCTCCAAATTTTCTCTTCATTCCTACTGCTGCAACAATAACTGAGTTTTTACGTTGCACTGAAATTTTTGGAGTTTTGAATTGATTACAAATAAATGTGGGCTGAGCTGACACCTGACCCAAAACATGCATTGTTCTTTTTGGCCCAAAATATTGACATTAACACAGAATTCATTTAAAGGTGAATCGGAAAATCATTAACATTGTTCAACTTTCACAGAAGATGAAACGACTTCCTTTATAATTTTCCCTCTTTTCCTTGCATATCATATCAAGCTTCGGATCAATATATGCCCAACCCCACACACCAAATAACCAGTTGGCCATAGTGGAAGTTTATCAGTTAAGAATAAATTCTATTACATCACTGTTTGCTAAAATATCCATGATGATTTGTTTTATCAAACCAATTCTTGATTAATATTTTACTTATCAAGCTTCGGATCAATAGATGCGCAACCACACACACCAAATAACCAGTTGGCCATGGTGGAAGCTTATCAGTTAAGAATAAATTCTATTACGTTACTGTTTGCTAAAATATCCGTGATGATTTGTTTTATCAAACCAATTCTTGATTAACATTTTGTTTATCAAGCTTCGGATCAATAGATGCCCAACTCCACACACTAAATAACCAGTTGGCCATGATGGAAGTTTATCAGTTAAGAATAAATTCTATTACATCACTGTTTGTTAAAATATCGGTGATGATTTGTTTTACCAAACCAATTCTTGATTAATATTTTGCTTACATCTACCATTAATAATAGAAGTTGTTCCCACCTCTAAATACAGTCAAACTGTGGTCAATTTTGGTCAAATCGTAGTCAATTTGTTTGTTGTTGACCTTTGTGGATGTGTTCGATTGTCCGCTGATTTGCAATCCTTTCTATCATTCTTAGGTTAGGGTCTTTAGTGACAGATAAAGAGGATAGACTGAAGAAGGTCTCTAATAAGAGAAAATATAACTTTCAAACTTTTAAGTGAAAAAAATTGTTAATTTTTAAAGTTTAAGAAGAAAAAAAGATAAAATTTAAAACAAATAAATTTTGTTAATTTTAACAGTTAATGGATGAGCATTTAAGTTTTTGAAAGCTAACAAATGAAAGTTTAAAAAGAGAGTAAAACTTAGATGAGATTAAAAACCACACAAATCTATAAATAAAATATTTTCATCCATGAGGAATTGTAAATAGAGGGTTAACATTTTTCCACTAAAGTTTGGCTTGAAAGAAAAAAATTTCTTTTTTTGTCTTAAAATCATAAATCATACTTTTTTGCCCTAAAAATAACTGTATTAATGGAAAATAATATTGATACCATGTAAAAAGTAAAATTATCATATCATCTCTAATTATTTTACTATTTAAAATTATTATATTATCTTAAAAACTGACAAAAAAAAGTTTTTTTAATAAAAATTCATTTTAATAATAAATTTATATTCTCACTTTCTTCTTCTACACACTCTCTTCTTTTTACGTGGTTTGGTCAACTAAACACCATCAACATTAAACCAAACATCCCAACATCACATTCATTCAACAATAACTTCATCGACAACATAACATTGTCCTCCACTTGTATGTGGATTCATCTTTCCCTTTGGTTAGGAAATCCTCCAACTAAAGATGCTATTTTAGATCTACCTCCATTTTGACGTCTTTCACTGCTCAAAGCTTTGTCTATCTATCTCTTGTCCTTGTCTCACTACTCGACTGACCTATGAGCTACCCTTTGTGTTTGTTTTCAAAATCATAGTTTTTCTTTCTCATAATAAGATCTAAATTAAAATTTTAAATCTCAACTAGAACATCATTAGATATGGGAGAAGCAATGACTCTTCCAACTATTGTATTAATTCATAATAATTCTTTTATATTTATTTGAAAAGTCACAATACATGAAAGAAAATGAAAAGAATTTCATCTTCTACATGTTGATTGGTTTAAAAAAGATATCTTACTCATGACCAACAATTAGGCTTAACAAATAGTTTAATGTTTATCTAATGCTTTCCCGATCAATCAATTGTCAGATTTTTTTTAGTCTTGTAGCCTTAAGTTTACCCAATGCCTAGAACCGATTGAATTTCTCATTAAATTCATGTAGAATTCTTTGTTATTTCTCGAACTCGTCTCTCACAATTTAACTTCATTAACACTTCCCAAAATCTCTCAATAAAAACCTCTTCTTCAAATAAATCTCCTACATCGATCTTATTTTCCACATCACTCAGCACCATATTATCATCCTCATTAACGACTATCGTCATAATCCAAAATAAATCTCTCACATGTGATTTATGCATTTAATAGATAGAAATGTGTTATTAGGCTAAACCTTGGGTTGGAAAATGTTAATTACTCCTACATGCTATTTTTGGTTAAACATGCATAGATACAAAAGTTAGATTTGATTTTTCTCTATAATGATAGAAATTTTGATGGATCCTTAAGAGAACATGATATACTTTGGTTTTATATAAATTATGTTTAGCTGTTGTATGTTTTTGTTGGTTGTCCATTTGATAGATCAAGTTTAGATTATTTTTGAATCCTCCTTTAAAGGGCATTATTTTTTTCGTTAATATATATTTAAAAAAAATACTTTTCTTTATTTCTTTCACATTCGAACTTATCAATATACAAAATTATAACTTAATTAATAAAGTTGACGCTTGAAAAGGTAAGTAGTCAACGTAAACGTGCACTATTAACATTAATATTGCCTTAAACAAAGCTAGAATAAGTTAATGGCCAAAGGACTATTTCCCGCCCAAGGTATACTTTTTCTGCATATTTCCACCCGTTAACTTTGAAAAGTCTATTTACCTATCCATGGGCTGTTAAAAAAAAAGGATTCAAAGGTAAAATCGTCATTTTATCTATAATATTAAAAATAAATTAAAATTTAATCGTCTTTTCCCCTCCAACCCCTAAAAACTAATTATTTTTCCCTAAGCCAAGTTTTGAAAAATAGTATTCCCCCCCCCCCCCCCTTAGGGTTTAGTTTTCAATCCCCGATGCCAAATTCGGTGTCATCGCCGACGACGAAGCCTTCTCGACGCACCACCATGCTCCGCGGCCTCTCTTCTCTCCTCTGAAATGTCGATCGGCCCAGATCTGGCGTCGTCTTCGCCTAGAAAGTCAAAGAGCATCATCGAGAGACGAAGCTCTTTGTCTTTCCAGACGAAGATGACGACCTCGTCTCCATCGGGAGCCAAATAAAAGTTGGCTCGATGGTCAAAAACCTGTTTGACAGTATATAATGATACAGTAGTTATAATAAAATACATTTAAATAATTACTTTAATTTAGACAACAGTCTCAAGAAAATATGTGAATTTCTATAAAAATTATGTATTAATAGGTAGACGAATATAACTTTTGACTTATGTCTTTTTGTCTATATGCATATCGCTTTCCTCTCCTCTCCCTCCCATTGCATTGATCATTAATATTTATAGTTAAATGAGAAAAAATTATGTTTAAATAATCAAATGTAATTATTTATGATTTATATATGATTCTCAGGATCTAATCTTATTATTATTAATTTTAATTAAATTAAAATATCCAATAATTTTTTATATAATTTACCTTTATTTTTTAATTTTAATAATAAAACATTTTTTAAACCAAACACTTGTTAGGGTTGATGGCGATAACCTTTTTCATTTTTAGTTTTCTACCAAGTATAGAATAAATAAAAACACATGGAGAATTGATAAAAGAGTTAATAAAATTGATTTAGAGTATTAAAATTTCTAAAATAAATATCTAACTTTAAATCTTCCTTATTTTTATGAAATCTTAAATTTATAGTATGCATGGTTATAAATTTAATTATTATATCTTAAAATTATTCTTTCAATAATTACGAATGCCTAGTTAAATAAAAAAAAAAAAAATCCAACAATCAGTATATATAGACTCCGCGTAGAGCTTATCCTCGTGTCCATAAGGGCTCCTCCCGCACAGGTGCTTATCATCAACTATAATTCTTCTCCTTTCGTATTCACTTGTGGCCGATATTTCTGATCTTGTTCTGCCTGTGACCAGTTCATTTTAATAGCTAATTAATTGGATCTGGGTACAAAAAGCTCGTAGATCAATACCGTCAGTGGTTGGGTAAATATTTTCAATAGCTAATTAAGTTTCTAATTTTCAGTTTAGACGCTCCCCAATATGGACTAATTATTTTTATATTTTAATGTTTTGGCTGAAGCAGGTACTGCTTATAATTGTTAACAAGTATGGGGAAGATTCACCTTAGCCACAAGGACCATGAGCTCGAGCTGAAAAGCTATAAAAGGCCCTACTTCTGCAGTGGATGCAAGGAGCCCGGGTTTGGATCTCGGTACAGATGTGGGCAGTGCGACTATGAACTTCATAAACATTGTATGTCCCCATCCCGGAAGGACTGTTCATCATGACTTCTTCAAGAATTCAACCTTCACATTCTTATTTCAACCTCCAGGGAATAGGTCCGGTGAAAAGCGTCAGAGATACTGTAAAGCCTGTGGAAAACTTGTTAAAGGTTTTGTCTTTCACAATGAAAAAAAGGGATGGGTTCTGCATCCTTGCTGCCTTAAATTGCCCAGGAAGTTTACTGTTGATGGTGTTGAATTTGCTCTCCATGATGAGGTGTTATCAACTTGCATTTTCTGCAAGAGGAAAAAGCGTGAACGTACTGTTTCTGACTTCAGGGGCTGGAGCTATGTGTCGAAGACCAAGAACCTCCATTTTCATGTGAGTTGTTCCACAGAATGGAAGCTGGAGGTATGGGGGAAAGGGGCTACTTATGATAATGAAGATAGTTTTCCTATTAAACGAATGAGTGGCAACATTTTTATCAAGATGGTGACGGTAATCGTCAAAGCCACTGTGTCAATTATTTTTGGTGATCCAGCCGCAGCTCTTAGTGCAGTTTTCGACTTGGTCGCAAACTGACGATGACTTTGACTACTTTTTGATCACAGGAAACCCACTTCTTCGTTATTCTTTTAGGTGATCCAACTACCTACTTCTTCGATGTGAAGGCTTGTAACCGTGTGAATCGTAGACCCGACCCCGAAGTTTGGGAGAACGTATCGAAGCCAGTCTAGTCCATTAACACCTCTAATCAGTCTTTTAAGGCTATGTGTGTTTTACTGATGAAGATTTTATACACACAAAATTTCAGTAGACAATAGGTACAGATAGTATGTAAAACTTGATAATAATTTATTCAATAAAATTATGGATAATTATTTTGAATATATCAATAGATACGCACTTTATATATATTATTATATGAATGAATAGTTTTGAATTAAGAATAGGCCAAACAACTATTTCCCACCCAAGGTTTGATGTTTTCTCAAATATCCCCCTTTTAACTATGGAAATACCAAACACCCACCCATGAGTAGTTAAAATTAACGGTAGTAAGGATAAAATCATCATTTTCTCTATAATATTAAAAAATAAACTAAAATATAATCTATTTTTGCCCCCCTAAACTTTGAAAACTAAAATTTTCCCCCAACCTAAGTTTTAAAAAATGGCAGTTTCACCTTAGGGTTTCGTTTTGAAATCTCCGGCGACATCTCCGGCTTCATTGTCGATGACCTTTCCCTCTCAAAGCATCCTCTCCTTTCGGCGATCTTTTTCATTCCATTTGGACGCCCGATCGACGTCGAAGAAACCTTGGGAGACGAAGAACTTCGTCGGGCGAAGAAGTCATCTTCCCAGACAAAGATGAAGCCATCGTCTTCGTCTAAGAAGACGAAGAACTTCGTCTTCGTCTTCTCCGACAAAGTTCTTCGTCTCCCAAGATTTCTCCAATGCCGATCGGGAGTCCAAATGGGAGGAAAGAGATCGCCGGAAGGAGAGGATGTCTCGAGAGAGAGAGGTCGTCGGCAATGGAGCCGGAGATGTCATCAGAGATTTCAAAACGAAACCCTAGGGTGAAACTACGATTTTTTAAAACTTAGGCTTGGGGAGAATTTTAGTTTTTAAAGTTTAGGGGGGCAAAAAGAGATAAAATTTTCAGGTGTTAGGGTTCTGTTAAATTTAACCGGTCATGGGTGGGTGTTTGGTATTTCCATAGTTAAAGGAAGGATTTTTGAGAACACATCAAACCTTGCGTGGGAAATAGTCGTTTGGCCTTAAGAATATAATAATATTCAATCAAGTGATAATATACATAGACTATATTTATTTATATATTTAAAATAAATACGTATAATATTGTTTTAATTGATAATGTATGTAATATGGTCTTTTGTCTTGGTTTTTATTAACTTTGGATTTGTTCTAATAATCACAAATTTTTCTTATTAAGTATGACATTGCTTTGAATGTTAATTTTATGTCACTTTGGATTACAACTACAAGACCCAAAGTTTCTGAATCAAATTGGGGCACCAGGTAGTCCTGAAATGAATTGAATATTTAAAGCGTAGGTCCACTTAAACATAGGTTGAGTGTCTTTAAATTTGTTTGTTAAAAACCCGATAAATTGATAATCATGATAAAATAGTAATTTTTTTGGGACCTCTACATGAATCAACAGGTTTAATTAATATATTCAATAATATTATTAGACCATACGTGATAATAAAGGCCAAAGGATTATTTCTCATCCAAGTTTAAGTGTTATCCCAAAACTATATTTATGAGATTTAAAAAACTTAAAATTCTATTTATCCGATAAAAATCTCAATCAAAATTAAGGTTAAAACCATTTTTTAACAAAAAAAAAAAAAAGTTTTATTATGTTTGTCTCCTTCAATTTAAAAATCTCACAAATCCCTCCACCTAAAGTTTGAAAAACAAAAATTTCTCCCTAGGGTTTGAAAATCATCATCAGACACGACAAACTTCGTTGTCTCTGGTGGCGTCGTCTCTCCCTTTCAGCTTAACTCTCTCTGTCAATCACTTCCCAGCCACTAACAAAGGTTAATTCCTTCGATGAAGACGACAGTTGGAGATCTTAGATGACCATGTCGTCTTCATTTGAGACCTCTGACAGTCGTCTTCATCGGAGGAATTAGCCTTCGTCGGTGGCTAGGAGGTGATCAGCTGAGAGAGTTAAGCCAAGAGGAAAAGTTGACGCCACCGGAGACAGCCATCTCTAGCGGCGTTTGCAAACCCTAGGAGAAAAATTTTGATTTTTTAAACTTCAGGTGGGGGGGAGGGGGGATTGTGATTTTCAAGCTGTGGGGGCCAAACATAATAAAACTTTAGATTTTTAAAATTTTTTATTAAACGACTATTTTATCCCTATTCATAATTAAGATTTTTAACAAATGAGTGAGATTTTGAGTTTTTCAAACCTCATTAGTGTAACTTAGGTAGCACTTAAACTTGGGGGTGAAATAGTCCTTTGGCCAATCACCTTAGTCGAAGTAAAACAAGAATCAATGATGCAATGGTGATAAAGTTGGGGGGATTTTAACAGAGTTTTTCATAGAATCCCCAAGAAAGAGATGTATTAAAATTTGCAAATTTGAAATTAATCGGTACCCAGACGTAACCGAGTACTTAAAATTAGATTCCGAATTCAGTTCTTAAGTCAGTTTTGGTTCTTTAAAGTGGTTGAATCGAAACCTACCAGAGAAATATTAATTCCACTACTTTTAGAATCAAAACTAAACCTATTGAGGTCTTCTTTAGGTAGGAACCAGAATCAAAACACCAAGCACCCGGTGATTTCAGTTCCTATCGGTTTTAGTCGACTCTCAACCAATAAATTTGGGACTACAGAAATTTTTGATGGTTTCTCAGCATCTTTTTTCTCATATATTTCCAGCGGAGGTAGTGTCTGCAAACAAAACAACAAACCCACATTTTATTTGTTAGTTTTAGATGTCCATATCTTAATCAAGGTCGACTTGTGGGCAAGCACGAAATCGAGTGAGGCATTTTATCAAACAAGCTATGAGTTTTAAAAAAATGTTATAGAGAGGTTTTGCACATTACAAGGTCTGGCTTGTAGATGTTGTGTACGACGGAAGCACCTGCAAGAAGCAAGACGATAACCACAACACAGGACCAAGCCAGTGATGGGATGCTCCAAATTTTTTGTTCATTATTCCTTACACCACGCTACTGCCACAACTATAACTGAGGCTTTGAATTGATTACAAGCGAATGCGGGCTGAGCTGACAGTTGACCCAAAACATGCATTGTCCTTTTTGGCCCAAAACATCGTGGAAAAATCGTAAAAATAAAATTATAGTATAAATAAATTACTTAAATAGATTTACATAAATTAAAATGATAGTTTATAATTGAGTAATATAATTATTTATTTTTTTCTTATTTTAAAATTATCTAATAAGATATTATTATATTAAATTTATATAATTTATTTGTATATATAATGTTATTCGAATTACAAAATTTTTCAATTTTCATAAACGATAAAATCGCTTCTTATATAATTTTCGCTCTCTTCCGGACAACTTCCTTGCATATCATTTCAAGGCAATATATATTAAAAATGTCAAGCTTTCGGTCAATGCCCAACCCCACACACAAAAAAACCAATTTCCATCGACAATTACTTACTTGATAATACAATAACATATGTGAAGAACCACATACATCTTGATGTTCTATTAAGTATTGTGTCAAATTAAACTTATCCACTAGGTATTTTAAACAGAGATTAACATTTATTCGTGCAAGGTTTGATCTAAAACCACTTTTTCATCCATTAAATTCTTAAATAAAACTTTTTAACCCAAGATAATGTGCTAATGATAATAGTTGAGTTGTCTTTTTCCAATATGGTCTGCTCTTGTAATCCTTTACAAATTATTTATGAGAAGATTATATTTGAATAAATGTAATAATGTAATAGTCATTTTCGAATCGATAGGTATAATACCTGCATTTTATTGGTTGTTGCTTATTTTTAGGAGACTGATTTCTTGATGATAAGGAATATCTCATTAATATCAGATTATTGTGTATGTGACTTAAACATCTCCGCGAGACTTTTAGCTAGTAGATAGTGAGTCCTTAATGAATTTTTATTCTTAAAGTGCTTACTTAGTAGCTCTTATGCCAATTATAATTTGTTGGTTGTCATCTACTGATCGTTATCTACTAATTGTTTGTTAATAGTTGTTACATTTAGTCATTAGAGGTGTGTATAATCTAGTTTGATGTGATTTGAAAGTTTTTTTAAATCAAACTATAAAAATAGTTTGAGAAATTTTCAAACCAAATCATGCAATTTTAGATTTGAAACCAAACCAAACCAAACTAATTGAAAAAATATGATTTAGTCCAGTTTGGATTATGATTTAAATATATTAATATAATTTATTTTTAAATACATATTATTTAATAAAATTAATTGAATTATAGCTTCATAAAATATAATATAAACATGTAAAATGAATATAATATATATACACACACACACACACACACAATATACATGTAAAGATAATAAAATAAATATAAGAAAAACAAGTTATACACCTAATTACTTATTAAAAAATTTGTCAAATATAATTATATATATATTATATCAAAAAATACTATTTACAGTTTAAAAATCATCAGTAACCTTAATTGAATAACTATGTTTCAAAAAATTATAAATTCAAATCAAACTATTTCACAAACCAAATTAATTTTCAAAAAATTAGAGACATTTGTGGATGTGTTCGGTTGTCCACTGATTTGCAATCCTTTCATCATTCTTCGGTTAGGGTCGTTAGTGGCACATAAAGAGGATAGACTGAAGAAGGTCTTTAATAGGTGAAAATATAATTTTCAAACTTTTAAGTGAAAAAAATTATTAATTTTTAAAGTTTAAGAAGAAAAAATAAAATTTTAAAATAAATAAATTTTGTTAACTTTAACAGTTGATAAATAAGTATTTAAGTTTTTGAAAATTAACAAATGAAAGTTTAGAAAGAGAGTAAAGCTTAAATGAAATTAAAAACCATATAAATCTATAAATAAAATATTTTCATCCATTAGGAATTGTAAATAGAGGGTTAACATTTTTCCACTCAAGTTTAGCTTGAAAGAAAAAAAAAATTTTTATGTCTTAAAATCATAAATCATACTTTTTTACCCTCAAAATAACATTATTAATGGGAAATAATATTGATACCATGTAAAAAGTAAAATTATCATATCATCTATAATTATTTTACTATTTAAAATTATTACATCATCTTGAAAACTGACCCAAAAATAAGGTTTTTTAAATAAAAATTCATTTTAATAACAAATTTATATCATCCCTTTCTTCTTCCTCGTCCACTGTCATCTACACACTCTCTTCTTTTTACGTGGTTTGGTCAACCAAACACCATCAACATCACATTCATTCAACAATAACTCCATCAACAACATAACATTGTTCTCCACTTGTATGTGGATTCATCTTCCCCTTTGGTTAGGAAATCCTCCAACTAAAGACGTTATTCTAGATCTACCTCCACTTTGACGTCTTTCAACACTCAAAGCTTTGTTTATCTATCTCTTGTCCTTGTCTCACTGCTTGACTGACATATGAGTTACCTTTTGTGTTCGTTTTCAAAACAATAGTTTTTCTTTCTCATAATAAGATTTAAATTAAAACTCTAAGTCTCAACTAGAACATCATTAGATATGGGAGAAGCAGTGACTTATCTAACTATTGTATTAATTAACAATAATTCTTTTATATTTATTTGAAAAGTCACGATACATGAAAGAAAATGAAAAGAATTTCATCTTCTACATGTTGATTGGTTTAAAAAAGATATCTTACTCGTGACCAATAATTGGACTTAACAAATAGTTTAACGTTTATCTAATGTTTTCTCAATCAATCAATTGTCAGATTTTTTTTAATCTCGTAACCTTAAGCTTACCCAATGCCTAGGATCGATTGAATTTTTCATTAAATTCATGTAGAATTCTTCGTTGTTTCTTGTTCTCGTCTCTCACGATTTAACTTCGTGAACACTTCACAAAATCTCTCAATAAAAACCTCTTCTTCAAATGAATCTCCTATTTCGATCTTATTTTTCACATCACTTAGCACCATATTATCGTCCTCATCAGTGACTATCGTCATAATCCAAAATAAATCTCTCACATGTGATTTATGTATTTAATAGATAGAAATGCGTTATTAGGCTAAACCTTGGGTTGAAAAATGTCAATTACTCCTACATGCTATTTTTGGTTAAGCATGCATAGATGCAAAAGTTCGATTTGATTTTTCTCTATAATAATAGAAATTTTGATAGATTTTTAAGAGAACATGATATAGTTCGATTTTCTATAAATCATATTTAATTATTGTATGTTTTTGTTGGTTGTCTATTTGATAGATCAAATTTAGATTATTTTTTAATCTCCTTTAAAGGATGTTATTTTTTTCGTTAATATATATTTAAAAAAAATACTTTTCTTTATTCCTTTCACATTTGAACCAATCAATATACAAAATTATAACTTAATTAATAAAGTTGACGCCTGCAAAGGTAAGTAGTCAACGTAAACGTGTGCTATGAACATTAATATTGCCTTAAACAAAGCTAGAATACGTTAATCATTGCCCCATGGTGTTGCCTGGAAACACACAAATTCTCCTACCGGAACGGGCTAACAGCAACACGACAATATGAACCCTTTTCTTGGAAAAGACTAAATCATTAGTCTTCTTTGACTACAATTCCAGTTTCCACAAAAAAACTCACTCAGAAGCTTCCTTTATTATTTTAAAGCTTCCTTTTTCCATACCTACTTTTATTACAACTGTTTTGAAATTAAAATTATATGTACATATTTATATATATAAATAATATATTATTTTATAATTAAATAATTTTAAATTAAAAAATAATATCTAATTATATGATGATATATAATCTGTGTATCTGAGTTAGATAATATGAATTATTTTGTTTTAATATTTTTTTTTTAAATTATCTATCTATAGTTTTCTCTTCTATCTTTTTTAGGCTATATAGTATGGATTAATCATTTGAAAATATATTTCATCTGTTATTAGAGTTTAGTAGATTTGAAAGTTAAATGTTTTCATTTTTTTATTAGACAAAATTGTAATTAACTATAATTGGATATACGTTTTCAAGGAATTTAAAATCTCATATATGTTTTTGATATTGTATAATTTTGTTATTTATAATAAAACATTGAAATTTGCATCAAAAGACACACATTGAGTTTTACATTTAAACAATAATTAAAAATGATATAAAAGATTATTATTTTTTTAAATGTTAAAATAACTTATTATCCATTTTTAAAAAAATATTTTCTGGCATTCTTGATTGCCATTAAAAATAATAATAGTTTGCAAAAAATACTACTAAAGTATATTTTAACTAACTTTTGAAAAAAAAAAAAAATTTAATGGCTTATTTTGTTTTTATACTGACACTACAAATAATTAACGTTAAAACTTATAACAACACAAAAGTCAAAATGACATTTATCTGTATGTTAAGTAAAAATATTAATAACATTTTTATATATGATACTAATTTATAAAAAATGCCAGAAAAAATATATTGTTACAGAAGGTGAATTTTCCACCACGTGAGAAGAAACTTTGGCCACTCCCTTTGTATATGAGTGTGAAAGCATTAAATTGTTTTTGCTTGACTTGAGTGTGAAAGTATTAAATTGTTTTTGCTTGACTTGAGTGTGAAAGTTTTTTTCCTTGACTTGAGGGCGGTGAAGGTTCACAGATACACCCCCACTCCCTTTGTAATTGAAATATCCGGAAATCATATTTCCCCCAATTGCTTTTCTTCTCTTTTTTTCCTTTCTTCTCTTTTTTTTCTTTAACCTATTTATTTTTTTATATTTGTGTACTATATATACAAAATATATATATATATATATATATATATATATATATATATATATAGTGTAAAGATTAACAAAAAAACAATAGTCATATATTTTATTTTTATACTGATACTGTAAATACTTAACGTTAAAACTTATAGCAACACAAGGGTCGATGACATTTATCTGTAAGTTAGTAAAAATATTAGTAACATTTATATATGATACTAATTCATAAAAAATGCCACAAAAAATATATTGTTATAGAAGGTGGATTTTCCACCACGTGAGAAGAAACTTTAGCCAAAAAAGTGTGAAAACATTAAATTGCTTTTGCTTGACTTGAGTGTGAAAGTCATTTTCCTTGACTTGAGGGCAGCGAAGGTTTATAGATACACCCCCACTCCCTTTGTAATTGAAATATCCGAAAATCATATTTTTCCCAATTGTTTTTCTTCTCTTCTTTTCCTTTCTTCTCAATTTTTCTTTAACCTATTTATTTTTTTATATTTGTGTATTATATTTACAACATATATATATATATATATATATATATATATATATATATATATATATATATAGTAAAGATTGACAAAACAACAAACATTTACAATAGCTAAGTATGGTCTGACACTCTTTCTAATATCAAACTATTGGTAACTGACTGATGTATAGAATTATGAAGTTTGCGTAAAATATGTTACAGTAGTAGCAATAAGAATCAAATAATTAATCCTAATATCCACAGACATGAAATATATTCAAAAATAAAGAAATTATGATATAACAAAATTTTTAATGTGGTTTCCCTTGATGGTGGAAAACCCGTTCACTAGTATGCATTGATATAGTAGTTATAATGAAATACGTCTAAAGAATGACTCTAATTTGACAAGAGTTTCAAGAAAATATGTAAATTTCTATGAAAATTATGTATTAAAAAGTAGACGAATAGAACTTCTCACTTATGTTTTTTTGTCTATATACGTATCATTTTCCTCTCCTCTCCCTCTCTTTGTATTGATCATTAATATTTATAGTTAAACAAGAAAAATTATGTTCAAATAATCAAATCTAGTTATTTATAATTTATATATGATTCTCAGGATCTAATCTTACTATTATTAATTTTAATTAAATTAAAATATCTAATAATTTTTTATATAATTTATCTTTAAGATAATTTTTTAAACCAAACACCTTTTAAAGTTTGATGGTGGTGACATTTTCCATTTTTAGTTTTCCGTCAACTACAAAATAAATAAAAACATACAAACAGTTGATAAAAAAGTTAATAAAACTGTTTTAGGGTATTAAAATTTTTTAAATGAATATCTAATTTTAAATCTCCCTTATTTTTATGAAATCTTAAATTTATGTTATATATGATTATAAATTTAATTATTATACCTTAAAATTATTCTTTCAATAAATACGAATTCCTAGTTAAATATTTTTTAAAACAAAATCCAACATACATGGTAGATCGCTGGTTAGGAAAAAAAAAAAAAGACATGGCGCGCTCAACTTGCTACGGCCACGCCCTCAGTTAGCATAGCTTCCTAGAAGTTTCGCTTGAAGCGCGTAGAGCTTATCCTCGTGTATATATAGGCTCCGCGTAGAGCTTATCCTCGTGTCCATGAGGACTCCTCCCGCACAGGTGCCTATCATCAACTATTCTTCTCCTTTCGTATTCACTTGTGGCCGATATTTCTGATCTTCTTCTTCCTGTGACCAGTTCATTTTAATAGCTAATTAATTGGATCTGGGTACAAAAAGCTCGTAGATCAATACCGTCACTGGTTGGGTAAATATTTTCAATAGCTAATTAAGTTTATTATTTTCAGTTTAGATGCTCCCCAATATGGACTAATTATTTTTATATTTTAATGTTTTGGCTGAAGCAGGTACTGCTTACTAATTGTTAACAAGTATGGGGAAGATTCACCTTAGCCACAAGGACCATAAGCTCGAGCTGAAAAGCTATAAAAGGCCCTACTTCTGCAGTGGATGCAAGGAGCCCGGGTTTGGATCTCGGTACAGATGTGGGCAGTGCGACTATGAACTTCATAAACATTGTATGTCCCCTCCCGGAAGGACTGTTCATCATGACTTCTTCAAGAATTCAACCTTCACATTCTTATTTCAACCTCCAGGGAATAGGTCCGGTGAAAAGTGTCAGAGATACTGTAAAGCCTGTGGAAAACTTGTTAAAGGTTTTGTCTTTCACGATGAAAAAAATGGATGGGATCTGCATCCTTGCTGCCGTAAATTGCCCAGGAAGTTAACTGTCGGTGGTGTTGAATTTGCTCTCTGTGATAAGGTGTCATCAACTTGCCTTTTCTGCAACAAGAAAAAGCGTGAACGTACTGTTTCTGGCTTCAGGGGCTGGAGCTATGTGTCGAAGACCGAGAACCTCCATTTTCATGTGAGTTGTCCCACAGAATGGAAGCTGGAGGTATGGGGGAAAGGGGCTACTTATGATAATGAGGATAGTTTGGCTTTGGCGAGAGTGGAGCTGCCTATTCAACGTTACAATTGGAATGGAAGGAGTGGCAACATTTTTATCAGAATGGTGAAGGTAATCGTCAAAGCCAGTGTGGCAATTCTCTTAGGTGATCCAATCGCAGCTCTTACTGGGATCTACGACTTGGTCGCAAACTGACGATGACTTTGACTACTTTTTGATCAAAGGAAACCACTTCTTCGTTATTCTTTTAGGTGATCCAACTGCCTACTTCTTCTTCGATGTGAAGGCTTGTAACCGTGTGAATCGTAGACCCGACCCCGAAGTTTGGTAGAACCTATCGAAGCCACTCTAGTCCATTAACACCTCTAACCAGTCTTTTAAGGCTACGTGTGTTTTACTGATGAAGATTTTATACACACAAAATTTCAGTAGACAATAGATATAGATATTATGTAAAACTTGATAATAAAATTATGTATAATTATTTTGAATATATAAATAAATACACACTTTATATATGTCATTATATGAATGAATAGTTTTGAATTAAGAATAAAATAATATTTAATCAAGTGATAATATACATAAATAATATTTATTTATATATTCAAAATAGATACGTATAATATTGTTTTAATTGATAATGTATGTAATATGATATTTTGTCTTGGTTTTTATTAACTTTGGATTTGTTCTAATAATCACAAAATTTTCTTATTAAGTATGACATTGCTTTGAATGTTAATTTTATGTTACTTTGGATTACAACTACAAGACCCAAAGTTTCTAAATCAAATTGGGGCACCAGGCAGTCCTGAAATGAATTGAATATTTAAAGCGTAGGTCCACTTAAACATAGGTTGAGTGTCTTTAAATTTGTTTGTTAAAAACCCGATAAATTGATAATCATGATAAAATAATAATTTTTTTGGGACCTCTACTGAATCAACAGGTTTAATTAATAAATTCAATAATATTATTAGACCATACGTGATAATAAAGGCCAAAGGACTATTCCCCACCCAAGTTTAAGTATTATCTCAAAATCATACTTGTGAGATTTAAAAAACTTAAAATCTTATTCATCCATTAAAAATCTTAGTAAATGTTAAGGTTAAAACCACCTTTTAACAAAAAAACTGAATTTTATTGTTTTTACCCCCCTCAATTTAAAAATCTCATAAATCTTCCCACCTAATGTTTGAAAAATGAAAATTTCTCCCTAGGGTTTGAAAATCATTGTCGGACATGACAAACTTCGTTGTCTCTGGTGGCATCAACTCTCCCTTCCAATTTGACTCTCTCTATCAATCACTTCCCAGCTATTGACAAAAGTTAATTCCTCCAATGAAGACGACCGTCGGAGGTCTCAGACGACCATGTCGTCTTCATTTCAGACCTCTGGTAGTCGTCTCAGACGACCATGTCGTCTTCATTTGAGACCTCCGATGGTTGTCTTCATCGGAGGAATTAGCTTTCGTCGATTGCTAGGAAGTGATCAGCAGGGAGAATTAAGCCAAGAAGGAGAGTCGACGCCATCGGAGACGACCATCTTTAGCAACATTTGCAAACCCTAAAAGAAAATTTTTTATTTTTCAAACTTCAGGTAGGGGGAGAGGGGGATTGTGATTTTCAAGCTGTTGGGGGCAAATATAATAAAATTTTAGATTTAAAAATTTTTTTATTAAATGATTATTTGACCTCTAATCATAACTAAAATTTTTAACAAATGGGTGAGATTTTAAGTTTTTCAAACCTCACTGATATAACTTGGGATAACACTTAAACTTGGGGGTGAAATAGTCCTTTGGCCAATAATAAAACCTTATAGTTTTTATATTTCTCACTAATAATATATACTAATAACTTGTTAATATTATATCTTAAAACAACTTGTTAATATGAGTTATTAATTAAACCTCCGTATATGTAATAACAACTCATAAGTGAAGACAACTAAATACAAATAAAACAAGATATTATCTAGAGGTAATAAAGAGGGAACAAGGGTCAAAATCTTTTGTGACTCTTATCTGTTATAAATCGAATGGAATGAATTGTAAATTAAAAATATAATCTTAGTTAATCAATCCCAGTTTATGAAAAACAAGAAGGAAGAAAACAAGAGGCAAGAAGAAAGAAGCAAGGAAGCTTTAGACTGAAGAAATTTATATTACATGAAGAGAGGGGGGTATTCATAGGAAATTTTGCCGCCTCTCCCATCAACAAAATTGACAATTTTCCAAGGCATTTAATGCCTTTATATTTTAGCCAAAGTCTAAATCGTGTGGTGGAAAAATCCACCATGTATAACATTATCATCTTTTTAGCATTAAATAATAATTATTTATTATTATAAAATCATTTTTTATAATTCAAATAATTATAATTAAAGTATAATTACTTAAATATTACGTAAGGATGATATAATAAGAACAACACCTATAAAACTACATAATTAAGCTTTTGGCTTATTCAGTTATATAGAAGAATCTCGTTTTTTTTAGTATAAATATAAAACAGTGAAAATGTTAGAGATGAACAGATTTGAGTATCCGACCTAATAAAATATGAGAACTAGAACCGAAATCAAGATTGACTAACTCTTAAGATTTAAAAACCAAAACTGGAACCAACCTAGATTTGTGCTTACTCAAAACCCATCTAGTCAATCACGATTTTGTTCTAGTTACTTTAAATACTATCCACTCAAAATCCCCAGTTAAAAAATGAACAAAAAACTGAAGAAATTCTTATCCTATGCTTTCATCTCTCCTGGAAACAATTCCAAACGTTTATAAAAGAATCAAAATCCAGTTGAAATTTCATCAGTTTATAACAAACACTTAGTCAAAGCTTTGGAGGATCTTCATCAATTCGGCTTTAAGAAGTTCTCAATAGAGTAATAAAGCCAGCTGTAGTTCACAAATGATGCATCTTCTGCAAAATTTGCCTAAATTTTCTCTCTTGCCATGCTTTTGCTGAGTGCTTCTCTCTCTCTCTTTTCCTTTTTTTGAATGGAATGAAACAATTTGAATTGCTAAAGACTAAAGACATAAAACATGTATTTTCAGGGTAAAGAATTTAAATTCAACAACTAACAAGAAACGTGAATACATCCCCAAAATTCACCAGAATTCTCCTTCCCACTCGAACCTGCTTTCACCAAAACCTCATTTTCACAGGAAGCCACAATCTAAATCCTAATCTTTCATGGACTCAATGTCCTATTACTGAATCAGTAGTTCACCATCTCATTGACTGACTTTGAGATCGATTCTTTCAGCAAATCGCCTATGATTTCATGAAATTTTATCATCTTTGTAATGAGTAATTTTGGAATTTAAGAAATTAGTGCCATATAATCTTAATTCCGCTACAAATTGAAAAGAGAAAAACCCTAATTCTTGTTGAATTTAGGAAGGTCGATCACCTTAGTCGGAGTAAAACAAGAATCAATGATTCAGTGGTGATAGAGTTGGGGGGATTTTAACAGAGTTTTTCATAGAATCCCCAAGAAAGAGATGTATTAAAATTTGCAAATTTGAAACGAATGGCTACCCAGACCTAACCGAGTACCTAAAATTAGATTTCGGATTCAGTTCTTAAGTCAGTTTTGGTTCTTTAAAGTGGTTGAATCGAAACCTACTAGAGAAATATTAATTCCACTACTTTTAGAATCAAAACTAAACCTATTGAGGTCTTCTTTAGGTAGGAACCAGAATCAAAACACCGAGCACCCGGTGATTTCAGTTCCTATCGGTTTTAGTCGACTCTCAACCAATAAATTTGAGACTACAGAAATTTTTGATGGTTTCTCAGCATCTTTTTTCTCATATATTTCCAGCGGAGGTAGTGTCTGCAAACAAAACAACGAACCCACATTTTATTTGTTAGTTTTAGATGTCCATATCTTAATCAAGGTCGACTTGTGGGCAAGCACGAAATCGAGTGAGGCATTTTATCAAACAAGTTATGAGTTTTAAAAAAATGTAATAGAGAGGTTTTGCACATTACAAGGTCTGGCTTGTAGATGTTCTGTACGACGGAAGCACCTGCAAGAAGCAAGACGATAACAACAACACAGGACCAAGCCAGTGATTGGATGCTCCAAATTTTTTGTTCATTACTCCTTATACCACGGTACCGCCACAACTATAACTGAGCCTTTGATTTGATTACAAGCGAATGCGGGCTGACCTGACAGTTGACCCAAAACATGCATTGCCCTTTTTGGCCCAAAACATCGTGGAAAAATAATAAAAATAAAATTATAGTATAAATAAATTACACAAATTGGTTTACATAAATTAAAATGATAGTTTATGGTTGAATAATATGATTATTTTTTTTTTCTTATTTCAAAATTATCTAATAAGATATTGCCATATTAAATTTATATAATTTATTTGTATATATAATATTATTCGAATTACAAAATTTTTCAACTTTCATAGAAGATAAAATGACTTTCTTTATAATCTTCGCTCTCTTCCGGACAACTTCCTTGCATATCATTTCAAGGCAATATATATTAAAAATGTCAAGCTTTTGATCGATGCCCAACCCCACACACAAAAAAACCAATTTTCATCGACAATTACTTAATAATATAATAACTTAGGTGAAGAATCACACACATCTTGATGTTCTGTTGAGTATTGTATCAAATTGAACTTATCCACGAGGTATTACTCTCGGCCCTTTTTTTTGGAATAAAAATAATTTTATTTCCGTGATCAATAGATGTTTCTTAACCGATTGTAGAAAGTGAAGAGAATGTTGCGTCCAGTGGATGCTGAAGCTCCAAACAAAGATGGCAAAACTGCTAGTGCTTTATTTACCGAAGAGCTTGAAGAGTTACGGATAAAAGCTGGGAAATGGACTAAGGGGATTGCAAATGCATGCATCGTGGCGGCAACACTTATTGCCACCATGGCTTTCACAGCAGGTTTAACAGTACCAGGTGGCACCAAAGAACAAACTGGGACTCCACATTTTGTTCAAAGAGCTTCCTTGATAATTTTTGCAATATCAGATACTGCAGCGTTATTATTCTCCTCTTTATCCATAGTCTGTCTCATATCCCTTTTCACTGACGCATACGAAGAAAGAGATTTCGAGTCACAGGTGGCTTTCAGCACATGGTTGCTTACCATTTTCTACTCATGGTTCTTTCTTGATTTACAATATGGATTACAATCACTATTCTGTTCAGTAGAATTAATGGTTGTAGGTTTTTGTGCAAATATGTTCATTGTCTTCAAAGCTGGCAAGCTACGGATTCCTATATTTATTACGGCAATGAGTGCTTTCACAATCATCATAATCGGGAATAAAATTACTATTGTCTGCGGAGGGTTCGCGCGTTAAAACTCTACAATGGAAGCATCAGAGATCGCAGCTAGCGTCGTTTTTTAACTGAGTGTTCATGTTTCGAATTTCCTGTTTACTTTATTTAATAAGGTTGATGTTATATGATAAACGAATCGCTTCTTGTTTTAATTTTTTTTTTATATATTTATATTTATGTTTTTTATCATGAGTGTGATAAGGTCATAATATTCTACTTTTTTTTATATATTTATATTTATACATAAAGTATTATTGTAATACGAAAACATGTTAAATTTGTGCTTCCTCGGTCGAATAATTACTTAAGTGGCAATGCCAAACTTTTACGAGGACTAAATGGGAAGTTCTCATTTCTACTATGTATTAAAAACTTATCGAAAAGCCCCACTAATGCTGCCGAATTTCATAAATTCTCAAACTTGTGATGAGGACATATGCAAGGCAAGTCAAATTATTGGAGCTCTTCTTCATCATGTCAACATCATAGATGCCTCTGATTTTATACGTGCAAGGTTTGATCTAAAACCACTTTTCATCCATTAAATTCTTAAATAAAACTTTTTTACCCAAGATAATGTGCTAATGATAATAGTTGAGTTGTCTTTTTCCAATATGATCTTCTCTTATAATCCTTTACAGATTATTTATGAGAAGATTATATTTGAATAAATGTAATAATTAAGAGTAATAATGTAATAGTCATTTTCGAATCGATAGATATAATATTTGCATTTTATTGGTTGTTGCTTATTTTTAGGAGACTGATTTCTTGATGATAAAGAATATCTTATTAATATCAGATTATTGTGTATGTGACCCAAACATCTCCACGAGACTTTTAACTAATAGATAATGAGTCCTTAATGAATTTTTATTCTTAAAGTGCTTACTTAGTAGCTTTTATGCCAATTATAATTTGTTGGTTGTCATCTACTGATCGTTATCTACTAATTATTTGTTAATAGTTGTTACATTTAGTCATTAGAAGTGTATACAGTCTAGTTTAGTGTGATTTAAAAGTTTTTTTAAACCAAATTGTGAAAATAGTTTAAGAAAATTTTAAACCAAATAACACAATTTTAGATTTCAAACCAAACTAATTGAAAAAATATGATTTGGTCTAGATTGGATTATGGTTTAAATATATTAAAATAATTTATTTTTAAATACATATTATTTAATAAAATTAATTGAATTATAGTTTCATAAAATATAATATAAACATGTAAAATAAATATAATATATATATATATACACACACAATATACATGTAAAGAAAATAATAAAATAAATATAAAAAAAAAAGTTATTCACCTAATTGTTTATTGAAAAATTTTGTCAAATATAATTATATATATATTTTCAAAAAATACTATTTACAGTTTAAAAATTATCTAAATAGTAACCTAAATTGAATAACTATGTTTCAAAAAATTATAAATTCAAATCAAACTATTTCACAAACCAAATTAATTTAACAAATTTGACTCATAGGTCGAACTTTGGGTTTTTTAGAGTTGACAGGTGAGAGTTTGAAATAACATTAAACCTTGGGTGGTAGCAAGTCTTTTGACCCATAAATTAATAAATATAACAATAAAACTATAAATATTCACTTTGAAAATAAAAATAGATACACATTTATCGTATATCATCATATGATTAAATGATTTTGAATTGAAAATACAGTAGTATCTAATCATATAATAACTTATATAAGTATATATCTATTTATGTATTTAAATATGATAAATATAATATTACTCTGTATATAATAACTAATAAGTGGTTGTGTTGGCAATTATACTACCGTGACGAAAAAGCTTTATAATTAATATATTTTTTATACATAAATTAAATATATAGATAATACATCATAATATAATTAAATATTATTTTATTATTAATTTAATATCATCTTATCGTATAATAATATATTACCTTAAAATCAAAAAGATGTCCCGTAATTTAGTTGTTTCTCGTTTCGTCCGACTAAGTAAATCAGTTGATTTCTGCGACAAAAAGACATTTTAAATCTTAATAGAAAGCCGGCGGCACATCCAATCAACTTTAAAGTAAAATTAGACTTTGACAGATATTGAAAAAGCTTCATCAACACCCTCGGATACCCTCGTTTTATATTAAGCTTCAACCATTATTCCAGTAAAATCAAACAAGGAGTTCTGATTTATAAATTGTTATTTGTTGCCAAACCAATCAACAACATCCATTCTTATTTGTCGATTTCTTATCAGAACCTTTCTGATGTCAACACGTCATATATTTCTGATTGGGATCGTTCAATTGAAACACATTTATTCTTGTAATGCAAAATTTAGAAGGCAATCTAGTGCAAATTTTTTATTATGAGGGTAATATAAAAGAAAATTAGGTAACTTACTAACCAACCACATCAAGTTTTGCATTTATGATGTCATTCACAATCAAAATGGTTGGCAGATTTTTAGGAATTATTAATCTTACATGGCTGGCAGCCTGCCACATTCTTTCAGTGAGATTATAAACTAATGACTTTACAAAACATGAGTTTATAGGAAAAATGAATAAATACAATCTCAAATTTCAATTCTTTAAAACTGTAAATTTCAATTTCAACAAGCCTTGCTTGCAGGCAATCCAAAGACACCTAAGCTACAAAAGCCAACAGAATGTTTCTGCTTACTGGTTACTGGTTTCTTGTTGGCTTTCTTCATCAAACTCAGATAAAACATCAGTGCTCCTTTGAATTTCTAAATAATTTGTTTCTCAAATATTCAAACAAAAATATTGAACTAATCAATACCCAGAGACAAAAAGAAGAACCCAGATAAACATTCTGACGTTCAACTAATAAATTTGAGGAAAATTTGAGCTACAGAAATTTTCATGGTTTCTCAGCTTCTTTTTTGTCATCTTTCTCCAGCGGCGGTAGTGTCTGCAAACAAAACAACAAACCCACATTTTATTTATTAGTTTTAGATGTCCATCTTTGAATCAAAGTCGACTTGTGGGCAAGCACGAAATCGAGTCAGGCATTTTATCGAAGAAGTTATGAGTATTTAAAAAAATGTAATAGAGAGACGTTGAGTAATACGAGATCTGGCTTGTACATGTTGTGTACAACGGAAGCACCTGCAAGAAGAGAGACTATAACCACAACACAGGACCAAGCCAGTGATGGAGTCCCCGTGGGCTGCGATCCTCCAAATTTTCTGTTCATTCCTACTGCTGCAACAATAACTGAGTTTTTACGTTGCACTGAAATTTTTGGACTTTTGAATTGATTACAAATAAATGTGGGCTGAGATGACAGCTGACCCAAAACGTGCATTGTTCTTTTTGGCCCAAAATATTGACATTAACACAGAATTCATTTAAAGGTGAATCGGAAAATCATAAACATTGCTCAACTTTCACAGAAGATGAAACGACTTCCTTTATAATTTTCCCTCTCTTCCTTGCATATCATATCAGGCTTTGGATCAATAGATGCCCAACCCCACACACAAAATAACCAGTTGGCCATGGTGGAAGTTTATCAGTTAAGATTAAATTCTATTACATCACTGTTTGCTAAAATATCTGTGATAATTTGTTTTATCAAACCAATTTTTGATTAATATTTTGCTTACATCTACCATTAGTTAATAATAGAAGTTGTTCCCACCTCTGAATCCAGTCAAATTGTGGTCAATTTTGGTCAAATCGTGGCCAATTTGTTTGTTGTTGACCTTCGTGGATGTGTTCAGTTGTTTGTCGATTTGCAATCCTTTCATCATTTTTCGGTTAGGGTCGTTAATGGCAGATAAAGAGAATAAACTGAAAAAAGTCTAGCATAGAGAAAATATAACTTTCAAACTTTTAAGTGAAAAAAATTATCATATCATCTCTAATTATTTTACTATTTAAAATTATTATATCACCTTAAAAATTGACAAAAAAAAAGTTTTTTAATAAAAATATATTTTAATAACAAATTTATGTCATCACTCTCTTTTTCTTTTTACAGTGTCATCTACACACTCTTTTCTTTTCTAGTGGTTTGGTCAACCAAACACCATTAACATTAAACCAAACATCCCAACATCACATTCATTCAACAATAACTCCACCGACAACATAACATTGTCCTCCACTTGGATGTAGATTCATCTTACCCTTCGGTTAGAAAATCCTCCAACTAAAGACGCTACTCTAGATCTACCTCCACTTTAACGTCTTTCGCCACTCAAAACTTTGTCTATCTATCTCTTGTCCTTGTATCATTGCTCAACTGACCTATGAGCTATCTTTTGTGTTTGTTTTCAAAATCATAGTTTTTTTTTTTTTCTCATAATAAGATCTAAACTAAAACTCTAAATCTCAATTGGAACATCATTAGATATGAGAGAAGCAGTGACTCTTTTAAATATTGTATCAATTCATAATAATTCCTTTATATTTATTTGAAAAGTCACCATACATGAAAGAAAATGAAAAGAATTTCATCTTCTACATGTTGATTGGTTTAAAAAAGATATCTTACTCGTAACCAACAATTAGGCTTAACAAATAGTTTAATATTTATCTAATACTTTCTTGATCAATCAATTGTTAGATTTTTTTTTAGTCTTGTAGCCTTAAACTTACCCAATGCCTAGAACCGATTGAATTTCTCATTAAATTCATGTAGAATTTTTCGTTGTTTCTCGTACTCGTCTCTCACGATTTAACTTCGTGAGCACTTCACAAAATCTCTCAATAAAAACCTTTTCTTTAAATGAATCTCTTACATCAATCTTATTTATATGATAATATATAATCTGTGTATCTAAGTTAGATAATGTGAATTATTTTGTTTTAATGTTTTTTGATAAAATTATCTATCTATAGTTTCTCTTCTTTTTTTTTAAGGCTATATAGTATGGATTAATCATTTGAAAATACATTTAATCTGTTATTAGAGTTTTGTAGGCTTGAAAGTTAAATGTTTTCTTTTTTTTAGACAAAATTGCAATTATTTATAATTGGATATACATTTTCGAACAATTTAAAATCTCATATATGTTTTTGATATTGTATAATTTTGTTATTTATAATAAAACATTGACAGTAGTATCAAAAGACACACATTGAGTTTTACATTTAAATAATAATTAAAAATGATATAAAAGATTATTATTTTTAAAAAAAAAAATTTGCGGCTATATAAATGTTACAATAACTTATTATCCATTTTTTTAAAAATATTTTCTAGCATTCGTGATTGCCATTAAAAATAATAATAGTTTGCAAAAAATACTACTAAAGTATATTTTAACTAACTTTTGAAAAAAAAAATTAAATTTAATGGCTTATTTTGTATTTATACTGATACTGCAAATAATTAACGTTAAAACTTATAACAACACATAAATCAATAACATTTATCTATATGTTAATAAAAATATTAGTAACATTTATATATATGACACTAATTCATAAAAAATGCCACAAAATAAATAAATAAATATATATATGTGTATATATACTTTGTTGTAGTGACAAGATTGACAACCAGCAAACATTTGCAATGGCTAAGTGTGGTATGACACTCCTAATGTCAAACTAGTGATGACTAGTGTATGTAATTATAAAGTTTGTGCGAAATAGGTTACAATAACAATAATAAGAATCAAACAATTAATCCTAATATTCACTAATATGAAATATATTCAAAAATAAAGAAATTATGACAAAACAAAATTTTTAATGTGATTTGGCCCGATGGTCGAAAACCTATTCGATAATATATATTGATATAGTAGTTATAATAAAATACATCCAAAGAATGACTCTAACTTAGACAAAAGTCTTAGAAAAATACGTAAACTTATATGATAGTTATGTATTAAAAGATAGACAAATATAACTTTTGACTTATGTCTTTTTGATTATATGTGTATCCCTTTCTTCTCCTCTCCTTTTTTTGTATTGGTCATTAATATTTGTAGTTAAATGAGAAAAAATTACATTCAAATAATCAATTCTAATTATTTATAATTTATATATAATTAGATATTGATATCTTCCTTTGTAAGCACCACTTAAAAAAGAATTTCATAAATACTGGAGAAATATACTATATTAAGGAGTTTTTCTCATTATCTCTTGATAGAAGTTTTATCTTTGTTTCTTGATGAAAATGAATAAAAAGCATACGTGGTTTAAAACTAATTGTACTCATAACCCTCTAGAAATTGTCCTCTATGCGATTATCTAGAGGGTCATCCGTGACATCATATAGAAAAGGGTTAGTTTGAATATTTTGGTTACGAGTTAATAGATTTTCCTCAATAATCAAGAACCGCAAAAATACCTACGTATTTGGTTGGCCACCAAGAAAGAAAGGTTATTTTAATAATTTAATTTTTATTATTTATATTCTTTTATTTATTTTCTTACTAAAAGAATATTATAATAATTTTATATTATCGATAATGATATGACATATAATATATATGATAATCTAATTATATTTACTAATTTTTTAAAATTAAAATATCCTCACTTTTAATTAATATAATAAGTAATATAAAAATATTTTAAAATAATTATATCAAAAAATATTTAAATAAAATAATACTTAATATTCTTTTGTCACCTTTAACCAAATACAATAATTATTTATATTTATTTATTTTTATTAAATTTTATCAAATATAATAATAATTTATACTCAATAATCTTTTATATAATCTATATTTAAATATAATAATAGTTTTTATTTAATAATTTTTTATATAACCTATTTTTAAAATAATTTTATGGCCGTTAAAGTATTAAAGTATTAAATTCAAATACAGAATTCTTTCATTAAAGTATTAAATGGTGATCAATTATATAAGCAATCATCTAATGCAGGCTCAAATCAAGCACCTCAGATGAAACTTGAGCTGTAGTCATCAATCATCATTCATTCTTTGGTCCTAAATTCAAGGTCCAGAAGAAGACAAAGGCTGCTGTATACACACCGAATGTAATTTGGACCCGCACAAGAACTGAGGAGTAATTTTTGGGTCTTTGTTTTACCTTACTTATAGCTTCTCTCAATGATTTGGTAATTCTATTTTTGTGGAATTTTTACGAAGTATCCACTGTAAAATTCTAAATCCGCTTCTGTACCTTATGCAAAGTCGTATAGCTGCAGCTCTACATGTAAGATATACTTAATTCTAATTAGTCTTTCACAAATATTTGTTACGAAACTTTACAATATGTCACATCAAATTATCCTAGTTAGATGGCGTCATCAGGTGGATTTGATTCAAAAGTAATGTTAACCAGCTGTGTCTGTTGGCCACTCTCCGCCATACCAAAAGTCAAACTGGCGGTGGTGAGGTTCGGACTAGACCCAATCACCTTCAAGATATTCTATCAAAGGGTAGAGGACTATTTCCCACTTAAATTTTACCTAAATTTCAAAGTCATACCTACTATTATAGATAAAAAAACTTAAATTCTTACTTATGATTAAACTGTCATCTAAATTTTCAGTGAAAGACAGAAGTAAAATTATTAGTTTACCTATAAACTTTAAATTTTTATCATTCCGCCCTCAGTTTTAAAAACTAATATTTCAACTCATCCTCTAAGTTTGAAAAGTTTAGATTTCACTCATAAGGTTTGTTTTTTTCTTTGGCCACCATCCAAGACTGACGCTTTTGATCGATCTCCCTTCTCTGGCTACAAAGGACTACAAAGGATGAACTTTCGTCTCTTAGATCTGAACGACGAAGTGTCGTCCAGATCTATAAGAACAAAAAAAGGACAACACTTCATCGTCACATTTGGACGACAAGACAAGTAACAAAACATCGTCTTCATCATTTAGGTTGTGTGACAAAGAGATCTCTGTCTCTTTATCATATTGTGCAATGAAGAGATTTATGTCTCTTTGTCACACCGTGAGACGAGGAGATACAGATCTCTTCGTCGCACCAAGAGAAGGAGGTTGGAGACAACATCGAAAGATAAAATTGAAGAGTGAGAGTAAAACTATTATTTTTAAAAGTTATGAAGGGTGGCTAAATTTTGAAAAATATGAAAACATTAAGTTTAGGGATAAAAATGTTACTTTTTAAAGTTTAAAAACTTTAGATAAAAGTGAAATATTAGTTTCTAAAATATTGAGAGAACAAAAAGTAATAAATTTTATAACTTTTAATATAAATGATAGAATAATTATTTTATTTTTTAATAAAAAAATTAATAAAAATTTGATCAAAGATAAAAGTTCAAACTTTTCGTCATCCATGGATATGGGTTTTAAGTTGTGATAAAAGTTGGGTGAGAAATAGTCCGTTCCCCTATGAAATTTATGGCCGGTTGTTCGATTGGAAGAATAGAGGAGAGACAGTGCAGTGGATTGATTGAAATAGATAAGGTTGACGAATTACCGAGTCCCGACAGTTTACTTGTGGGGCTGACATCTTAACTTCAGCTATCTCTGACTTGTTGACCGCAGCCGAAAACTGTTCTGCCAACTTTGGCATGCCTGAACGAATGGTCTGGAACGTGTCAGCAGGTCCATTTTCCATATCATCATCATCAGATGCTCTGACTGTCTGAGCAGTCTAATCATCTCATACTAACACTATGCTGTCGTTGGTGGGTCATTTTCATTTTGATAAATATAAACTGTTTCTCATGTATAGAGATTTATCTTTTTCAATTTCACAATTACAGCCAAATCCTAATTATTTTACTATCCTAGAGGAATCATAAAAACACTTTTAGTTGGATTTAATTTGAGTTAGTTGGATTTAGGGTTTAAAAGGTTAACTCACTTTTAAATGAAACCAAATTTGACTTAGTTAAGAGTATAACTCAATTTAACTTACGAATCAGACGATAATTTCATTAGGTTCATATTTAACTTATAATTCAATTTAAGTTATGTTAAATAATTATCAAAACAATGTTATTTAGTTAATGAGTTGTGAACTTTAGCTATGAATCTGAGTAATAAATCTGAACTATCAATTTAAGTCATGAAATCAAATCAAATTTTAAACTTCAAACTTAGTGACCGAGTCAAACTCGAACCATCCTTAACTACTTGAGTCGAATTCATGAGATGTTCAGACTTAGTTCAACCACTCTTTACCTTAATTATTTATATACCCTAATTTTCACTACTATAAATAATGAATAGTCATTGTAAAAAGGGATGACACAATCAACATCCAATTAAGTTGGCAAGTTAAGCACATAATACTTTTGCTTTGTTATATGTAATCACACATAGATTTCTAGCGTTTAATAATCGATGGATGGGTATTTGAATTTTTGAAAATTAATTGATGAAAATTTGAAAAAAAAAGTAAACCTTAAAGTGGGATTAAGAACCACACAAATTTGTAAATAAAGTACTAGAAATTGTAAATAGAGAGTTAACATATTTGTATTAAGGTTTGGCTTAAAACATTTTTTTATGCCTTAAAAACACAAATCATACTTTTTAAAGATAATATTGTTAATGGAAAATAATATTGATACGGTGTAAAAAGTAAAATTATCATATTACCTTTAACTATTTTACTATTCAAAATTATTAGACCATCCTAAAAACAAACAACTTTTTTTAATAAAAATTCAGTTTAATAACAAATTTATATCATCACTCTCTTCCTCTTTTTTCAATGTTGTCTACACCTTCTTTCCTTTTACATGGTTTGGTCAACCCTAGCACCACCATCATTCAACAAAACATCACAACATCACATTCATTCAACGACAACTCCACCGCCAACATTGTCCTCCAATTGTATGTGGATTCATTTTCCCCTTTGGTTGAGAAGTCCTCCAACTAAAGACACTAGTCTAGATCTACCTTCACTTTTGACATCTTTCGCCACTCAAAGCTTTGTTTATTTGTCTCTCATACTTGTCTCACCACTTGACTGACCTATGAGCCATCTTTTGTGTTTGTTTTCAATATCATAGTTTTTCCTTCTCATAATAGGATCTAAATTGAAACTATAAATCTCAATTGGAACATTCTAGGACATGAGAGAAATAGTGACTATTCCAACTACTGTATTAATTCATAATAATTCCTTTATATTTATTTGAAAAGTCACAATACATGAAAGAAAATGAAAAGAATTTCATCTTCCACATGTTGATTGGTTTAAAAAATATATCTTACTCGTGACCAACAATTATGCTTAACAAATAGTTTAATGTTTATCTAATGCTTTTTCGATCAATCCATTGTCAGATTTTTTTAAGTCTCGTAGCCTTAAGCTTACCCAATGCCTAGAACCGATTGAATTTCTCATTAAACTCATGTAGAATTCTTCGTTGTTTCTCTTTCTTGTCTCTCACGATTTAACTTCGTGAACACTTCACAAAATCTCTCAATAAAAACCTCATCTTCAAATGAATCTCTTACATCAATCTTATTTTCCACATCACTCAGCACCATATTATTATCCTCATCAGCGACTATCAACATAATCCAAAATAAATCTCTCACATGTGATTTATGTATTTAATAGATAGAAATGTGTTATTAGGCTAAACCTTGGGTTGGAAAATGTTAATTACTCCTACATGCTATTTTTGGTTAAGCATTTATAGATACAAAAGTTAGATTTGATTTTTCTCTATCATGGTATAAATTTTGATAGATCTTTAAGAGAACATAATATAGTTCAGTTTTCTATAAATTAACTCTAATTATTATGTGTTTGTGTTGGTTGTCCGTTTGATAGATCAAATTTAAATTATTTTTGAATCCTCTTTTAAAGGACATTATTTTCTTCGTTAATATATACTTTTAAAAAAAAAATTACTTTTCTTTATTCCTTTCACATTAGAACTTATCAATATACAAAATTATAACTTAATTAATAAAGTTGACGCTTGTAAAGGTAAGTAGTCAACGTAAGCGCGTGCCATGAACATTAATATTGCCTTAAACAAAGCTAGAATAAGTTAATTATTGCCCCATGGTGTTGCCTGGAAACACACAAATTCTCCTACTGGAACGGGCCAACAGCAACACGACAAATATGAACCATTTTCTTTAAAAAGACTAATAAGCGTTTAGTTTGGATAATATTTTATTATCAAAATAAAAAGATTATCTTGAAGATAAATTACTTAAAAGATTACTGGGTATAAATGATTATTATGTTTGATAAATTTTAATAAGTATAAATAATTATTGTGTTTGATTAAAAAGTAATAAAAGATTACTAATAAATTATTTTACTTAAATACCTTTGAATATAATTATTTTTAAATATTTTTTATATTATTTGTCATATTAATTAAAAATAAATTTATTTTTGTCTCAAAAAATTAATAAATAATAATATAATTATAATAAAATCAAGATTACCTTAGAAATTTTTAAATACCTAAGGTGAAAGTGTTAATCAGATTACCACCTATATTCTCTGCCACGTCAGCATTGGTAATAGAAGATTATTATAATATTTTATTACTGACAAATCAAACAAGAGAATAAAAGATAGATTATCAAGATAATATTCAAAAATTGAAACCAAACACCCCTTAAATCATTAGTCTTTTTGACTACAATTCCAGTTACCACAAGAAAATTAAAGCTCTCTTCATTATTTTAAAGCTTCCTTTTTCCATACCTACTTTTATTACAATTGTTCTGAAATTAAAAATTATATGTAAATATTTATATATATAAATAATATATTATTTTATAATTAAATAATTTTAAATTAAAAAATAACATTTAATTATATGATAATATATAATCTGTGTATCTGAGTTAGATAATATAAATTATTTTGTTTTAATGTTTTTTTTTTTTAAATTATCTACTTATAGTTTTCTCTTCTGTTTTTTTTAGGCTATATAGTATGGATTAATCATTTGAAAATACATTTAATCTGTTATTAGAGTTTAGTAGGTTTGAAAGTTAAATGTTTTCATTTTTTTATTAGACAAAATTATAATTAACTATAATTGGATATACGTTTTTAAAGAATTTAAAATCTCATATATATTTTCGATATTGTATAATTTTGTTATTTATAATAAAACATTGAAATTTGAATCAAAATACACACATTGAGTTTTACATTTAAACAATAATTAAAAATGATATAAAAGATTATTATTTTGTTAAAAAAGTTTTGCAAAATTGACAAGCAGCAAAATGAAATATATATATATATATTGTTGTAGTGTCAAGATTGACAAGCAGCAAACATTTGGAATAGCTAAGTGTGGTATGACACTCCTAATGTCAAACTATTGATATGCAAAGTGTGGTATGTAATTATAAAGTTTGTGCGAAATAGGTTACAGTAGCAATAATAAAAATCAAACAATTAATCCTAATATTCACTAATATGAAATATATTCAAAAATAAAGAAATTATGACAAAACAAAATTTCTAATGTGATTTGGCCCGATAGTCGAAAACCTATTCGACAATATGTATTGATATAGTAGTTATAATGAAATAAGTCTAAAGTATGACTCTAATTTAGATAAAAGTCTTAGAAAAATACATAAACTTATATGAAAGTTGTGTATTAAAAGATAGACAAATATAACTTTTGACTTATGCCTTTTTGTTTATATGTGTATCACTTTCTTCTCTTCTCCCTCTTTTTGTATTGATCATTAATATTTGTAGTTAAACGAGAAAAAAATACATTCAAATAACCAATTTTAATTATTTATAATTTATATATGATTTTGAAAATCTAATCTTACTCTAATTAAATTGAAATAAAATAATTTTATTAATTTAATGCTCTCAATTAATTAGATATTGATATCTTCCTCTGTAAGCACCACTAAAAATAGAATTTCATAAATATTGGAGAAATATACTATATGAAGGAGTTTTTCTCGTTATCTCTTAATAAAAAGCATACGTGGTTTATAACTAATTGTATTCATAACTAGGGTTGAACTTGAACCAAGTCTATTCGAGTTTGAACTCAAACTCAGTTTGAACAAGTTCGAAACTAACCAGTCTTATATGAGTTTGGTCAAGCTCGAGCTCAAATTATTTGTCAAATTTTTTAATTAAAAATTTTGATATAAAATGACATCATTTTGATAAATACGTATTAAAACGATATCATTTTAATAACGAAAAACTAGCCAAACTGAATTCAAATTTGACTTTCATGAGCTCAAACTCGAACTTGAACTCAGTTATATATAAATCGAATCAAACTCAAATTTGATTTGGTTTGAATCTAATCTTACTCATAACCCTCCAAAAATTGTCCTCTATGTGATTATCTAGAGAGGTCATCCGTGACATCATATAGAAAATGGTTAGTTTGAATATCTTGGTCAAAACATTATGAGTTAATAGATTTTCCTCAATAATCAATAGCCGCAAAAATACCTACATATTTGGTTGGCCACCAAGAAAGAAAGGTTATTTTGGTAATTTAATTTTTATTATTTATATTCTTACTAATAAAATATTATGATAATTTTATATTATCAATAATGATGTGACATATAATATATATGATAATTTGATTATTATCTTATGATTAATATAAAAAATTATCAAGATAATATTAATTTTATTATTATTTATTAATTTTTTAAAAGTAAAATACTCTCACTTTTAATTAATATAATGAGTAATATAAAAAATATTTTAAAATAATTATATCCAAAAACATTTAAGTAAAATAATACTTAGTATTCTTTTGTTATATTTAACTAAACATAATAATTATTTATATCTATATATTTTTAATAAAATTTATTAAATATAATAATAATAATTTATACTTAATAATTCTCTATATAATCTATATTTAAGATAATTTTTTATAATAAAACATTCTTTAAATCAAACAACTCCTTTGGATTGAAGGCAATGACCTTTTTCATTTTTAGTTTTTTACCAACTATATAATTAAATAAAAGCACATGGAGAGTTGATAAAAAGTGTTAATAAAACGGTTAGAATATTAAAGTTTCTAAAATGAATATCTGGCTTTAAATTTTCATTATATTTATGATATATAATTGTAAGTTTAATTATTATATTTTAAATTTTTTTCTAATAAATATGAATATCTAGTTATAAAAAAAATTCCAACAAGCATGGGTAGATCGCAGGTTTAAAAAGAAAAAAAGCGCGTGGCCTGCTCAACTTGCTACGGCCACGTGCTCAGTTTTGTTAGCGTAGCTTCCTAGAAAGTCTCGCTTGAAGCCCGTAGAGCTTATCCTCGTGTCTATATAGACTCCTGCCGCACAGGTGCTTATTGTAGATCAGTACCGTCAGTGGTTGGGTAAATATTTTCAATAGCTAATTAAGTTTCTTATTTTCAGTTTAGATGCTCCTCAATATGGACTAATTATTTTTATATTTTAATGTTTTGGCTGAAGCAGGTACCGCTTATACTTGTTAACAAGTATGGAGAGGAATCACTTTAGCCACAGACATAAGCTTAAGCCGATAAGCTCTAAAAAGCCCTACTTCTGCAGTGGATGCAAGGAGCCAGGTTTTGAACGTCGACACCGATGTGAGCTGTGCGATTATGATCTTCATAAAGATTGTATGGACCCCCATCGCGACGAAACTGTTCGTCATAAATTCTTCACGAATTCAACCTTCAGATTCCTATCTGAACCTCCAGAGAATTGGCCCCGTCAAAAGCGTCAGAGATACTGTTACGCCTGTGGAAAACCTGTCAAAGGTTTTTTCTATCACGATGAAGATGGACGGGATCTGCATCCTAGCTGCCATAAATTGCCCTCGGAGTTAAGTGTTGATGGTGTTGACTTTACTCTCTGTGATAAGGTGTTATCTACTTGCCTTTGGTGCAACAAGAAAAAGAGAGCACGTACTGTTTCCGGCATCCGTGGCTGGAGCTATGTGTCGAAGACTAAGGATAAGGAACGCCATTTTCATGTGAGTTGTCTCACAGAATTGGCGCTGGAGGCATGGGGGAAAGAGGCTGATAATGATAATGAGCTTGGTTCGGCTTTGAAGAACGTGAAGTTGCCTGGTCAACGTCTCATTGGGTTCCGAATTAGTGGCAAAAAAGTTGTCAAGATTGCAAAGTTTGGCCTCAAACAGATTGGGGCTTTGCTTTGAATTTGAGGGTTGGATTCAAAAATGAAGTTTGAATTTCAGCCCACTTCAATGGAGCCGAGATCACTTCAAAATTGGCATGGAGCTGAGATCACTTCAAAAGTGTTTAAATTTGGTTTGTTTGAGAGGAATAAACCTCAAGTTTGATTTGAATTCGAACTCAAATCAAATTTGAGGTTTATTCCTCTCAAACAAACCAGATTTAAACACTTTTAAAGTGATCTCAGCTCCATGAATTCGAATTCAAATCAAATTTTTAAAATATTTTAATACTAAAATGTTATGTAAATATATATAGATCAAAATAATAATATTTTCATCCTATCAAATTTTTATAGTAAAAATAAATAGTTTGATGTGTATTAATAATTATAATGTGTATGTGTTATGTAGTAAAAATAAATAGTTTGAGATTAGTCCTCTAAACATAGGCACATGGCAATTCAAGATATGAAAGACTAGACACTAGAGATCAATAATCAATGTCCATTGATAAAGTAATTTTAAATTTGAAGACTTTTTGACGGTTGTCAAAGAAAAAATTACATACAAATCTTACGCCATAACGATCATCGGCTAAATATATTAACATTTGTATAAGTGTAAATGTCATCAATAGAGGTATAAATTATTTTATTTAAATTCAAAATTATAGATTAAGTTCTGAGAAGGAAGGAATAATTTGGGGGTAAGTTTTTTCCTCCAAAATTTTGTAAATAAGAAGGAAAGAAAAAAAAGGGAAGGGGGAACCATTATATTATTCTTGTGCTAAACCACAAATTAATGAAATCATTATAAATATAGACATTTCAACAATTGAACCAAGTTGCTTAATAAATTTTAGTGTCAATCTTTGTCACATCTCCCTAAGAATTTCCAATCATTCTTAATTAACTTAGTCGAATCTTCTCAAACTCTAATCACTGATATCATAACATATCTTGCACTAGTCTTTAAACTATGTAAAAAATTAAATAGCTTTGTGTTGGAGATGCAAACCATGATGTTCCATTCAGGTATAAGAAAGAAGAATCAAGAATCAAGAAAACCATGCACAAAATACTGAACCAACAAGGCTCAAAACAATTCCAGAGTTATTACATATAGACAACAAATTACGAAATTGAAATGAAGTACAATGTCGGTATGGAGGACTGGATCCAATTACAAAACTATGTGAACTCCCGATCTCTAATTCATATCTCACTAGCATTCTAGTTATTGAATCCAAGAGTTAACCAACAATAGACATGATTGTTTACTTCTATAGAAACGGAGGCAATATCACCCATCGGCGTGGATATTTTGGCCTTCCATCCATCCCGTCAAATAGCTGTAGAAGTCAAGGAATCAAGAGTAAACAGATGATTCTATTTGATTACATAGAGAAGATAGGGAAAACAATAAAAATTAGATGCTCTTGTTTCTACAATCAAGTCATAATTTACAACAGGCATTAACAAACACCAAGTGAATTATATGCCTAAAAAATTGGGTATTTCATATGGACAGGTTAATATTACTATATCTTCATTGTCTAAGCGATAAAAAAGGGGGAATAGGTTCTCAATGGAACCAGACTGAGTTATAAATCCAATTACAAAAGTAATCAGGAAATAATTAATGAATTGAGATAAGATATCTAATTTGAGTTAAATCCAAGTTCAGTTTACCCAAAACACACATATCCTATCAACTTATTTATGTTTGAATATAAACACATCCACTTTGAACATATATGCATGTTTTTATACTTTAGTGCAAGCCTAAATACAGAGTGATATGAAAACCAAGACATATATCGACCAACATAAATGAAGATCCCAAACTGGATGTCCAAATGCAACAGAATAATAACTGCATGTAACAAAAGTTTTGAATGAACCTTCTTCAAGCGACGATGCTTTGCAAGGGCCCAATCGGTCATGATAGCAGCAGCAACCACAAGAAAGATGTAACCTGCAACAGTCTTGTGATACCCTTAGGCGAATCCCACATCGACAAAGCACGGGAGAGATGCTGGGTCTGTGTGTGCTCTGTCTATAGATCCCACATTGGTTAGTGGTGGGAGAATTGGATTGGTTAAATAGCCTGTGAGCTCCTTAACTGTTAAGACGCGTTTTGGGTTGCAAAGCCCAGAAGCAAACCCATGATGGACTGTGTGTCCAAAGTGGACAATATCTTAACAGTGAACAGGGTTATTGGACCTGGGGTGTTACAAATAGTATCAGAGCAACTTCGCGTGTCCTCTTGATCGATGGTGGGGCAAACCTCAGCGAGGACGTTGAGTCCTGTAAGGGGGGGTGTATGTGATACCCTTAGGCGAATCCCACATCGACAAAGCACGGGAGAGATGCTGGGTCTGTGTGTGCTCTGTCTATGGATCCCACATTGGTTAGTGATGGGAGAATTGGATTGGTTAAATAGCTTGTGAGCTCCTTAACTGTTAAGACGCGTTTTGGGTTGCAAAGCCCAGAAGCAAACCCATAATGGACTATGTGTCCAAAGTGGACAATATCTTAACAGTGGGCCGGGTTATTGGACCTGAGGTGTTACAAGTCTGTGTCGCAATATTGAAACCCAACCACTGATAAATTTCTGTTGTGTAGTTTGCACATGTCACGGTATTGAAAAGAAACCACGTGGGATTTGATATCCTCCACTGCCATTAGGGTTGTGTAGTTTGCACATGTCACGATATTGAAAAGAAACCACGTGGGATTTGATATCCTCCACTGCCATTAGGTTTGCGTAGATTCTTAAGCAAGATATGTGTATAAAAGTTTGAGACTTGGCAAAGCAATCCAAACCCAAACCCAATCTTCATTTGGAGATCACTAACAGGGGTGTAAAGTGGGTGGTTCACATAGTAAGCAGTGCAACAACCAAAAGTCCAATAGTATGCGCAATTGCGGAACACATTGGAAAGTGGTGAGGTTGCATGCTAAAGCGGTGCACAAAAAAAGTTCCCATAATTCTTTTGAAGTAGTGGAAACATCAATAGTATAAAGCATATGTTTGAACCGGGTGGATGACACGCTCCCCTTATAGCTAAAGAATTGGTACACAGGGAAGCAGTAAAAAACAGGGTAGAGGATCGAAGGACCAAGGTACGCCCAGAAGAAAAGTGTCTGGTAAGAAACTTGTGGGCCCAGGTCCTTGAACGCTATGGTCAAGTTGCCCGAGTTTCTATCACAATAGTCTTTGAGACTCTTGTTGTAATTGAGGACAGCAGGCCTCTCCTTTGATCCCGGTGGGAGAGGAAGGGTTAGCTGCTGTCTAGAAGGGTAAAACTTTTTAGCTGTCAACAGAAGGAAAGCAAATTAGGTTATTAATTCAAATTATACAATGATTTTGATCGCACAGACATGCAGGAAATCAAAAATTGGTATGGTTAACTGGTGCAAGATAAAAGTCTGAGGAACATAAATTTTAAGATGAACGAAGAAAGAAGTCCTATCATAGTGGAGAGAAAGCAGGTTCATTTCATAAATATTTAATCTTCTGATTATGCTTGAAAGTCTAACGAGAAATCAGAACAAGTGCCTCTTAAAATTATATATAAAAAGCATTTCTGGAGCATATTTTCTACCAGAAATGGTCTTGCACTAGCAAACGCTGCTGTGCTGCAAATAACTCATTTATTCTGAAACTTTTAAGCTTTAACTGAACTTTCTGCAATGGCAGTGACCATCAGTTGATAGAGTGATACTACCAAGCAAACAAAAAAATTTGACATCAATGAAATTCACACTCTTACAACATTTAAAATTGTCAACCTTCCTCACTTGGTTCACATGATATACAACCAAAAAAAGATGCATCTTGATTTGTCAAAAACTGAAAAAGCATAAAAACATTTGTATAATGTGGCAAAAAAATAGCAGCACTTCGCTAATAAATTGCCTCCTGAAAATCAGTTACGGTAGCCCGCAAAGCAACCCAAAAACAATTAAAACAACCATAGCAACCCACAAATATTCACTGGGAAAAAAAAAAAAAAGAGAAACGAAACAAAGTAAACATACCGAATCGTTACGTTGGAGGCCACCTTTGATAACTTCTCTACCAGAGCGAGAAACCACGGAGACCTTCATATTGGGGAAGAAATGAGAGAGCCCAACTGAGAAGTTAGTTCAAGCGACAAACCCTTTCAAAAGTAGAGGATACTGTGAAAGATTTAGAGAGAGGCAGCAGGATCAAAACATCTGGGAAGACAAAAAATAAATAACAACGAAGGTGGTTTTATAATATTAAAGGCGTCTGGTTGAGGTAGGGCAGCTAACTTGCCAAACCAATCAACAACATCCATTCTTATTTGTTGACTTCTTATCAGAACCTATCTGATGTCAACACGTCATATATTTCAGATTGGGATCGTTCAATAGATGGACCTGAAACACATTTATTCTTGTATTGCAAAATTTAGAAGGCAATCTAGTGCAAATTTTTTATTATGAGGGTAATATAAAAGAAAATTAGGTAACTTACTAACCAACCATATTAAGTTTTGCATTTATAATGTCATTCACAATCAAAATGGTTGGCAGATTTTTAGGAATTATTAATCTTACATGGCTGGCAGCCTAGCGCATTCCTTCAGTGAGATTATAAACTAACGACTGTACGAAACAGTTTATAGGAAAAATGAATAAATACAATCTCAAATTTCAATTCTTTAAAACCGTAAATTTCAATCTCAACAGGCCTTGCTTGCTTGCAGGCAATTCAAAGTTATCTAAGCTACAAAAGCCAACAGAATGTTTCTGGTTACAGGTTTCTTGTTGCCTTTCTTCATCAAACTCAGGTATAACATCAGTGCCCCTTTGAATTTCTAAAAAATTTATTTATCAAATATTCAACTAATCAATACCAAGAGACAAAAGAAGAACCCAGATAAACATTCTGACATTCAACTAATAAATTTGAGGAAAATGTGAGCTACAGAAATTTTCATGGTTTCTCAGCTTCTTTTTTGTCATCTTTTTCCAGCGGTGGCAGTGTCTGCAAACAAAACAACAAACCCACATTTTATTTATTAGTTTTAGATGTCCATCTTCTAATCAAAGTCGACTTGTGGGCAAGCACGAAATCGGGTCAGGCATTTTATCGAATTATGAGTGTTAAAAAAATGTAATAGAGAGACGTTGAGCATTACGAGATCTGGCTTGTAGATGTTGTGTACAACGGAAGCACCTGCAAGAAGAGAGACGATAACCACAACACAGGACCAAGCCAGTGATGGAGTCCCCGTGGGCTGCGATCCTCCAAATTTTCTGTTCATTCTCCTGTATACCTACTGCCGCAACAATGACTGAGTTTTTACGTTGCGCTGAAATTTTTGGACTCTGAATTGATTACAAATAAATGTGGGCTGAGCTGACAGCTGACCCAAAACATGCATTGTTCTTTTTGGCCCAAAATATTGTCATTAAGACAGATTCATTTTAAAGGTGAACCGGAAAATCATTAACATTGTTCAACTTTCACAGAAGATGAAACGACGTCCTTTATAATTTTCCCTCTCTTCCGTGCATATCATATCAAGCTTCGGATCAATAGATGCCCAACCCTACACACAAAATAACCAGTTGGCCATGGTGGAAGTTTATCAGTTAAGATTAAATTCTATTATATCATTGTTTGCTAAAATATCTGTGATGATTTGTTTTATTAAACCAATTCTTGATTAATATTTTGCTTACATCTACCATTAGTTAATAATAGAAGCGGTTCCCACATCTGAATCTAGTCAAACTATGGTCAATTTTGGTCAAATCATGGTCAATTTGTTTGTTGATGACCTTCGTGGATTTGTTCAGTTGTCCGTTGATTCACAATCTTTTCATCTTTCTTCGGTTAGGGTTATTAGTGGCAAATAAAGAATATGGATTGAAGAGGGTTTCTAATAGGGAGAAATATAATTTTCAAACTTTTGGACTAGAAAAATTATTAATTTTTAAGGTTTAAGAAAAAAATAAAATAAAATTTTAAAAACAAATGAATTTTATTAACTTTAACAGTTAATAGATGAGTTTTTAAATTTTTAAAAATTAGTAAATAAAAGTTTAAAAAGAAAGTAAACCTTAGGTGGGATTAAGAACCACACAAATCTATAAATAAAATATTTTCATCCATTTGGAATTGTAAATAGAGAATTTAACATTTTTCCACAAAGGTTTGGCTTTATAAAAAAAAAAATTATGTCTTAAAACCATAAATCATGCTTTTTTACCTTAAACATAACATTATTAATAGAAAATAATATTAATATCTTGTAAAAAGTAAAACTATCATATTATATTTAGTTATTTTATTATTTAAAATTATTATATCACCTTAAAAACTGACAAAATTTTTTTAAATAAAAAATCATTTTAATAACAAATTTATATCATCACTCTCTTCTTTCTCTTCCACTGTCACCTACACCCTCTTTCATTCCAACTATTATAGTGATTCATAATAATTTCTTTATATTTGTTTGAAAAGTCACAACACATGAAGGAAAATGAAAAAAAAATTCATGTTTCTACATATTGATTGGATTAAAAAAGATATCTTGCTTGTAACGAATAATTAGGCTTACCAAATAGTTTAATATTTATCTAATGCTTTCTCGATCGATCAATTGTTAGATTTTTTTAGGTCTCGTAGCCTCAAGCTTACCCAATGCCTTGAATTGATTGAATTTCTCATTAAGTTCATATAGAATTCTTTGTTTTTTATTATACTCATTTCTCACGATTTAACTACGTGGGCATTTCATAAAATCTCTTAATAAAAACTTCTTCTTCAAATGAATCTCTCACATCAATCTCATCTTCCATATCACTGAATATCATATTATCGTCTTTATCAACAATTATCGTCATAATCCAAAATAAATCTCTCACATGTGATTTATGCATTTAAGAGATAGAAATGTGTTATTAAGCTAAACTTTGGGTTGGAAAATGTCAATTTCTCCTACATGGTGGCTTTCTGCATAGGCATAGTATGCAAAAATTAGATTTGATTCTTCTCTACCAAAGTAAGAATTTTGATAGCTCTTCAAGAAAAGATGATATAGTTTGGTTCTTTATAAGTCATGTCTAACCATTATATGTTTGTATTGGTTATTTCTTAGGTAAATCGAACTTAAATTATTTCTAAATCCTTCTTTAAGGGGTGTTGTTTTCTTTGTTAATATATTATTTTAATTACTAAAAAAAGAAACTTCTCTTTATCCCTTTCACATTTGAACTTATCAATACATAAAATTATAATGAAATTAATAAGGTTGACGCTTATAATCAATTGTAAAGGTAAGTATTCAACGTTAACGTGTGCCATGAACATTAACATTTCATTAAACAAAGCTGTTGCCTGGAAACACATAAATTCTCCTGCCGTAACGGGCTAACGGCAACACGACAATACAAAAGGCTTTCTTGGAAAAAACTAAATCATTAGTCTTCTTCGACCGGAATTCCAATTTCTACAAGAAAATTACTCAGAAGCTCCCCTGTTATTTTCGAGCTTCCTTTTTCCATACCTACTTTCATTACAATTGCTCTGAAAGCGAGAGCGATTTAAACGCCCGGAGTTAAGCGTGATGTGTCCCTACATACAAAAATTTGCGTTGTTATTTCCACTTTAATTATTCTTATCAATAGATTTACACGCCTATATCCAAGAGATTTGAAACCAATAAAATTATGTATATATATATTTTTATATAATTTAGTATATAAATAATTTATATATAATAAAGTTTTTATATTTTTTCCACTATACCAAAATATTAAAAATATTGTTTTCACCCATGATTTTAATTATATGATCAATATTAACATAATTTGTAAAAAGTAAAAGACATTTTTCCATCCAAAGTTTGGCCTAAAAACATTTTTTCAACCCTAATCAGTATAAATAACACTTTTTCATATAAGCAAGCAAAATAACCAAACCAGAATTGAACCCGTGGGTACCTTGCTTTCAATTTTGATTCCTACCCAGAACCAAAAGAAACAAGATAGGTTCTAGAAAGACATATAGTCGAACTGTTAGGTTTCTGATTTGAGACAAGTTCTTACATGCTGGGAATTGAGATTGACTCAAATATTTAAAAATGGTGATGGGTCGAGTGCTCAACCCAACATATATGTTTACCAAAAGTTTCATGTACCCTTTATTTTTTCCCAATTCAGTTGATCTCCTCCTCCATTCCTCTACACCGTGATTTTCTTTTCCCCTAAACGATGATAGTTATACTTGATTTCACCTCTTCTTCATTGAAATTTTTTTGGAACTTATGGGTTAGATAATGTGAATTATTTTGTTTTAATAAGTTTTTTTAATCATCCACCTTTAATATTCTCTTTTTTTTTTTTGTAAGGTTATATAGTATGAATTGATTAATCATTTGAAAATACATTTCATCCATTATTAAAGTTTAGTAGGCTTGAAAGTTAAATGTTTTCATTTTTTATTAGACAAAATTTTAATTAACTATAATTAGATATATATGGTTTGGAGAAATTTAAAATCTTATATATGTTTTTCACATTGTATAATTTTGTTATTTATAATAAAATATTGAAGTTTGAATCAAACCATTAATTATGTTATATATATATAGAGACAGAGGCGTTAACTGTATGTATTGATAGAATAGTTATAATGAAATACATCTAAATAATGACTCGAATTTAGACAAAAGTCTTTACAAAATATATGATGTTTTATAAATATTGTATATCGAAAGACAAATTAATTTAACTTTTTACTTACATTTTTTTGTCTATATGTGAATCTATTTCTTTTTCTCTCTCTTATTTTGTATTAATTATTCATATTTGTAATTAAACGAGAAAATGTTACACTCAAATATTCAAATCTAACTGTATATAATTCAAATATGATTAATTGAAAGCATATAGATAATAAAGCCTTGTCTAGAGAGGTCTTGATGAAACAAAATTACGTTTTTTTCCCTTACACGCATGAGGAGTTTTTCCCTTGTCGGAAATCCCGCGTTTCTTGATGAATATGAATAGAAAACATAAACCTCAAGAAATTACAATCTCTAAAGACGTGTCTTGTCTAGAGAGGTCATCCGTATTAATTAAAAATAGGATCATTATTAAAAACGAAATTACTTTTCCTTGAATGCTGACATCAGATAGAAAAGGAATCGTTGGGATATCTTGGACAAACCGTTACAAGATAATAGAATTTCCTCAACAATCCTTGGCCGCCCAAAAAATACCCGCGTATACCTTAGAGTTGATGGAGACGGCCTTTTCCATTTCTGGTTTTCTACCAACCATAGAATAAATAAAAACACATGACGCTATGTGAAAAGAGTTAGCAGAATTAATAAAATTTTAAAAATTTTAAATTATATTTATAAAATTTTAAATTTATTTAATATAATAATTATAAATTTGATTATTATATCCGTTATCTTATAAATATAAGTAGATTTCCGATTAAAATAAATTCAACAAACACCGACGTGTTCCTGATTCTTTTAAAATAAAAAACACATGACGTGCTCAGTTAGCGTAGCTCCCGAGAAATTTCGCTTCAATTGCATTGATTTTTTTAATTGAAACGCGAAGAAATCGCAAACCTAGCCAGCTTATCCTTGTGTATATATAGGTAAGACTCCTCCCTCACGAATGCCCATCATCAACTATTCTTCTTCGTCTTTCGTATTCACTTGTGGCCGATATTTCTGATCTTCTTCTTCCTGTGACCAGTTCATTTTAATAGCTAATTAAGTGGATCTGGGTACAAAAACCTAGTAGCTCAATCCCGTCATTTGTTGGGTTTGCTATATCTTTGTGTATTCCAAGTTTCTTATTTTCAGTTTAGATGCTCCTCAAAATGGACTAATTACTTTAATTTATTAATGTTTTCGCTGAAGCAGGTAGTGTTTACTAAGAGTACATTGTTAACTGCTCAAGTGCACAACACGAGTATATATGGGGAAGATTCACCCTAGCCACGCCGACCATGAGCTCGAGCTGAAAAGCTATGAAAAACCCTACACATGCGATGGATGCAAGGAGCCAGGGTTTGGGTCCCGATACAGATGCGAGCTGTGCAACTTTGATCTTCATAAAGACTGTATGTTTGCCAGCGGCACCGCTCATCATGACTTCTTCAAGAATTCATCCTTGAAATTCTTATTTCAACCTCCAGGGAATTGCTCTTGTGAAAAGTGTAGGAGATACTGTGACGCCTGTGGAAAACCTATTAAAGGTTTTGTCTATCACGATTAAAAAAATGGATGGGATCTGCATCCTTGCTGCCGTAACTTGCCCAGCAATTTACTTGTTGATGGTGTAAACTTTGCTCTCTGTGATAAGGTGTTATCAACTTGCCTTTGGTGCAACAAGAAAAAGCGTGAAGGTACTGTTTCCGGCATCAGGGGCTGGAGCTATGTGTCGAAGACCGAGAACTACCATTTTCATGTGAATTGTGCGACAGAAATGGCGCTGGAGGGATGGGGAAAAGGGGCTAATTATGACCATGATTATAGTTTGGCTTTGGAGAAAGTGGAGTTGCCTATTCAACGTTACAATAGGAATCAAAGAAGTAGCAACAAATTTATCAGGATGGTGAAGGTAATCTTCAAAACCATTGCGGCTATTCTTTTAGGCGATCCAACCACCACTCTTACTTGCCTCCTCGCGGAGTTGGTCGCAAACTGACGATGGCTTTGTGTGCTTTCGACTAAAGAAAACCCTCTTCTTCATTAGAGTTACCATTCATGTATATTGTGTGTATCCTATATTTTTTCAAGCTGAACCTTCAATGGAAGTCAGCCTTTAATGACAATGTCTTTTTGGAAACTATTGGATAATGGAAATCATTAAATGATAATTGATTTGATGATGAAACAGAGATGGCAATGACATCAAAAATCATATTTTAATTTCATAGAAAAGTAATCAAGTCAAAGTTTATGTATGCACTGAAAGCAAAATTAATCAATCTAATCACCGTTCGACGTAATTTGAAGATTTGATTCATGACTTATGCCCACCCAATATTTGGTAAAATCTCAAACTTCTACTCGTCAATTTTAAAAAACTCAAATATTTATTATTATATTAAAATTTACTAATATGTTTAAAAGTAAAAATACCGTTTAACTAAAAATATTTTAAAAACTAAAAATTTATTATATTTTCCTTTTAGGTTAAAACTCTTACAATTTTCTCTCATTCAAAATTTAAAAAGTGATTTTTTTCTCTCAAAGGTTTTGAAACTATCATTCTCCGAAAAACTTTGCAGTCTTCATCCCTTGTCTCATTGCCTCTCTCTCCAATGAACTTACCAGCCTCTATCTCTCCCTCCATGGTCGTGTCCAACAAAGATGATAACCACAACGAAGGACCAAACCAGTGATTAGGGTTAGATTCGAGTCGAGTCGAGCTCGATCTCGGTTCGGTTTACATAGAATTGGCTCGAGTTCGAGTTCGAACTCGACTAAGGTCAACTCAAATTTGACTCGATTCGTTTTTTGTTATCAAAACGACGTCGTTTTAATACATATTGATCAAAACGACGCCGTTTTGTATCAAAATTTTTAATTAGAAAATCTGACGAATAACTCAAGCTCGAGCTCGACCGAGCTCAGCTGAGGTCAACTCAGTTCGAGTCCAACCCTACCAGTGATGGAGTCCCCGTGGGCTGCGATCCTCCAAATTTTCTATTCATTCTCCCTTATGCCACACTACCGCCACAACAATAACTGAGTTTTTACGTTGCACGCAATTTATTGGACTTTGATTTGATTACAAATGAATGTGGCCTGAGCTGACAGTTGACCCACAACATGCATTGTTCGTCTTGGCCCAAAACATTGCCAGCAACACATAATTCATTTCTTTATTTATAAAATTAAAATAACAATTTATGATTGAATGATATAATTATTTATTTTCTCTCTCATTTCAAAATTATTTAATTAAAAATTACCATATTAAATTTATATAATCTGTGTAATCATAAAATTTTTCAACTTTCAATAGAAGATAAAATAGCTTCCTTTGTAATTTCTTCTGATCGATGCCAAACCCCACACACAAAATAAGCAGCCGGCCAAGGTGGAAGTTTATCAGTTAAAACTAATTTGTTAAGACTAAATTCTCTAACATCACCGTTTGCTAATGTATCCGTGAAAATTTGAATTAACAAACCAATTCTTGAATAATATTTTGTTTCCACCTACCTTAATAATACAATAGCATAGGTGAAGAAGCACACACATCTTTATATTCTGTTGAGTATTGTATCAAATTGAACTTATCCACTAGGTATTTTAAACAGAGATTAACATTTGTTCACCTAAGGTTTGATCAGAAAACACTTTTTCATCTGTTAAATTCTTAAATAACATTTTTTTATCCAAAATAGTGTGCTAATGATAATAGTTGAGTTGCCTTTTTCCAATCTGACCTTCTCTTGTAATCCTTTACAAATTGTTAATGAGACGATTACATTTGAATAAATGTAGTAATTAAGAGTAATAATGTGATAGCCATTTTCGAAAGAGTAGGTGTAATAACTACACTCTATTGGTTGTTGTTTATTATTTTAGGAGATTGATTCCTTGATGATAAGGAATATCTCATTAATCCCAGATTATTGTGTATGTGACCCAAACATCTCCCTGTGAGACTTCTAGCTAGAAGATGGTTAGTCCTTAAGGATTCTTTATTCTTAGAGTGCTTAGTTAGTAGCTCTTATGCTAGTTGCAATTTGTCGGTTGCCATCCATGGATCGTTATCTATCAATTGTTTGTTAATAGTTGTTAGGGGTGTGTATGGTTTAGTTTGATGCGATTTGAAAGTTTTTTAAAACCAAACTATAAAAACAATTTAAAATTTTTTTAAACTAAATCAAACTATTTTAGGTTTCAAATCAAATTAAACTGATAAAATACGGTTTGGATTACGATTTAAATATATTAAAATCATTCACTTTTTAAAATATATTATTTAATAAAATTAATTGAATTACAACTTTCTAGAATATAATATAAACATGTAAACTAAATATGAAATATATATATATATATAATATATATATATATATATAAAGAAAATGATAAAATAAATATGAAAAGAAAAAGTTATGCACCTACTTCCCTTTTTGAAAAAATTTTGTCAAATATAATTATATATATGTATTTTCAAAAAATACGGTTTATAGTTTAGTTTGGTTTGGTTTGATAATTATCTAAATAACAACCCAAGTTGAAAACTGTTTTTAAAAAATTTGTCAAGTCAAACCAAATAATTTTACAAACCATACTGTACTTTTTAAATAGTTCAATTTGGCTTTATAGTTTGAATCGAATTATACATACATATAATAGTCATCTATGAAGGTTGACTTTGAGAAAAAATTTCGATTCTATACCAAGATGATATGTTTTGCTTTTCACATGTATCACACAAATAAATATATCTAACAATAAAAGCATGCATATCTATTTTGAGTGCCAAAATGAGTTCATATTTATTATATATCATCATATGATTAAATAATTTTGAATTAAAAATAAAATAATAATTAATTACATAATAACTCATATAAGTATATATATATATTTATTTACTTATAGTAAATAAATATAATATTTCTTTATATATAATAACTAATATTTTCAGTATATAGATAATATGTCATAATATAATTATGTGTTACTTTATCGTTAATTTAAAATTATTTAATCATATAATAATATATTATCTCTATACAAAAAATATATATATATACATAAATTTTATTATTTTTCGCTTCGTCCAATTAAGTAAATCAGTTTATTTCTGTGACAAAAAGACATTTTAAATCTTAATAGAAAGCTGGTGGCACATCCAATCAACTTTAAAGTAAAATTAGACTTTGACAGACATTGAAAAAGCTTCATCAACACCCTCGGATACCCTCCTTATGTATGAAGCTTCAACTATTATTCCAGTAAAATCAAACAAGGAGTTCTGATTTAGTTGTCTTTAAAACTCCACTTAAGGACATGAAAAGAGAGAATAAAATTAATGAGCCACACACTTGGCATTCTATTGGTCTTAACTTATCTTCTTAGTCAAAGGTCGTGAAGTGAAGGAATAATTAATTGTTAATCATAGAATAATCCAAATTAGCAACTATAATTAATATTCTAACGTGTTTGCTTAGTGGCATCATCAGTTTCTACACGAATTAGCACTAAGGTCTACATCGATCGCCATCAACTAGCAGGATTGAGAGGCTTCCTTTTCGTAATGTCAAGACCAATTTACTTAAGAAGCAAGTTAAAAATTAATCAGCATCTCTGCAGGAAATTACTTGTAGTTGAATAAATATTCTCACAGGAATTTCAGCACTCAATGGAGTCGTGGTCCATAAAAGTTGGAATTTTTTTTATCAAAATTTAATATTAATGGCTCCCATTCAAGTATAAAAAGCAAGACTTTATAGAGAAAAAAAAAAAAACCTGGACACTGTTTACCTTTTATAAGACATCATTTACCAGTCCCTGGCTTAATTAGTGTCATTAATACTTTGCTTAACGAAATCAAAGTTGCGATTAAGGGGTCTTTAGCTCTTTAACTTCAATAATGAGAAGTAAAGGCATTCACAAATGTTCAAGGGAGACAGCAAAAGAGGAAGACTTGAAAAAGCTACTAATTTTCGTCGTGCAAATGATATTGAAAGAAGTATTAATTATTTGGCACTCATGAGTACATGTGATTATTACATATGCTATTATTTGACACTCACATGACTGGTTATTAGTTTATCATTAATTTAAAATCACTCAATTATGTAATAACATATATAAGTATGTACATATATATATATGTATACACGTGTTATCATATAGTTGAATAAATTTAAATTAAAGATAGAATAACACTTAATTTATAATAATATATATAAATATATATAAAATATTTTTGTTAAGTTATATACATGCCTTTTTGTTTTTGTTATTATTCAGTCAAATGAAGATAATCTCCTTAATGATGAAGGCAACATCTAAAGGTGTTTGAATTGAATAAATAGAATCAAGACAAATCTATGAGGTTAGTGCTTCATTACGCGTGCATCCATTGATGATTAATTGAACTCTTAGATGATTGCAATAAACAAAATTGCATGGAGTAATCAATCAATCAATCAACAAAAGTTACAAAAATGCTGATATTGCTGCCACTGTACAAGAGATCGACATCATTAAAAGCAAACAACTTATGTGCATAAGTTTTTACACATTTTAATTAAGAATTGATTTGGGTAATTAACCCATATCTTTCAACTAATGACATGTTTTTGATAGAAAATTTTATTTAATAGAACAAACATAAATATAAAATTATTCAATTCTAATTTACAGGATTTATGCAATGTTATAAAATAATGAATTAAAATCTTTTAAGGTTATAAAAATACATGAATTTTGATGTAATATGAATTCGTATCAGTGTCAAAATTCTTTATGTTGGAATGATCTGCCTTCTACTTTTGAAACTTTGTTTGAATGATAATATATAGATTTTGGAGAAGAGATTTAACTAATACATAGTAGGTTATCAGATCTCTCTATCAAATATTCAATAAACTTTAAAATTTATATTAATATTATTTACTCAAATCATAATTATTAAATATATTAAATTTATTTTTATTGATCACTTAAGATTGATTATTTGTAAACTATTATTAAATTATTCAATTAACTAATTTATTAAATCAAAATTATAATTAATATTGAGAAATTTGAATGAAATATTTAAATGGGCAATTGTAATTTTAGTCTTTAGACAAAAGTTACTTGTTATCTTTCACGTTAGTTGATGTAAGAAGGGAGAGTACTAGGGCTTCATGATAACCATAGACATGCTTGGATTCTTTTCGTACAATTATATTTTGCCAATCAAGCTTCTAGAAATTAATGGCGAAAGTATCTAACATAGAAATTTTATTGATCGCATGTGGAAGAACGTGACGACTGAGAGGAAAATGAATCGAGCTCGCATGGATTGGGATCTAAAGAGAGAGATAGAGGAAGCAATGACGTCTCAAAAAAGTGAAAGCTGCAATGGAAACAGAGAGAACATCTCACGCCTACACATAAACATGTGGGCATCAACATAAGAACCCCAGTAATTTGCTTGGATTTCCGAGCTCCTTCTTCTTCTTCTTCTTCAGTTGAATCTTTCCCTTTCTCTTTCTTTTCTTTTTTATAAGCGACCCCATTTTCATCTACAATTTCAGGATCTCTTTCTCGTCAAAACTAGAAAACCCATTGCATTCTTTGAGAGAAAGAGAGAGTTCGCTTTTTTAACAGTTTAATGATAGCTTTATTCCTTGTTAAAATACAACCTTGGTTATTGCGAAAGCAGATCCAAAAACCCAGATTCCAATCTCTCATTTAATATGCGATTAACCAAAAAAGAGAAGTATTACAGTGACATCATGATCATAAATTTGAAGAAATGGGTTGAAAAATTTTGGAGAATCCAACGACCTGGCTTCTCTTGCATGGTTTTTAGTGGCGTTTTGGCATTTCTTTAGCTTCGTCTTCTTGTCCACCTCAATACACACACTCTCTGATTTTGTACGGCACAAACAACAAATAGTACGCCTGATTTGGTCAATTTTCCTATGATTACTCAATCATTTTCGTCATCCAATGCAGCGCAAAGCAACAAATAAGTACTCTCTTAAGTTGATATTCATGTAATTGGGAAATCACACTCACCATTAAGTCGTTTGCCTCTCTCTCTTGATAATGGGCACAAACTTAGACGGGTTCATCAATTTTCTGGGAGGGTGAAAAATAACTACCTCAGTTAAATTGTCCTAAAACAATGCGACACCAAGAGTTACATTGGAAACTGAAATTGCCCATCGGATGATTAAAGGTACTGACTGTATGTTGATGATGAAACAAGACATGCAGAAACTACGAAGTAAGGATGCTGCGGAGTGTATTGGCCAAAAGAAGCAAGGCGTGCGACTAATTATTAAAGGGTACATGGATGAGTCATCTGCAAAACGTCTCTGTGTGACCAGAGAGAAAGAGTTGCAGGAGGTGGAAGAGATCTTACATTTCATGAAACTAACTATAACGCCAATAAATTCTGTCAATAGCCACTCCACTTACCAAGGATGAAGACTTAACTCTCTTTTGTTGTTTTGCAGAGGCTTTGATATGAAATGACACGAGCTCTTCTGTGAAAATGCTGCTACTAAACCAAATTAGCGAGAGAAACTCTTCAACTGTATGATCCATGAGCCAAGATTCTTCTTGCTCACTTTATATCCCCTCTTGATTACTGTATAATCTGAATCGATTTATCAACAAGAATTATGGCTCATTGTTATCCCAATTTGGCAAAGAGATTAGTTCATCTCATCTGAAGAGAAAGCAACGTGAATATCAAAAGCACAGAAGAAAACATATGATGGACAAAATTCACTAAATACACTGCATTTCATCCATTATAGCAATATAGTCCTTCATGTCAAACACCAAACTCCATGAACACATACTCCTTCACATTTTACATACCCATTTAACACAAGGGGGAAAAATGAACATACAGAAAAAAAGAAGTTAAAAAGACTAATTAAAAGCCTACCGTTCTAAATTTCTTTCAGCGATATCCATAATTTCCATGTCAACTTACGATCTTTAGTGGTTTGATCTTGAGAGTTAAGGCCTTAATTTGAAATCACTTTTTAGGCCAAAGGAAAAAGAGAAATATAATTATTAACCACAAAGCAAGAGGGAGGTTTCTTTTTGAGAAGGGGCTATTGAGATTAAAAAATATCATAGAAAATGGCTGGTGGAAGATGAATTGAATCCAGAGACATCTGTCCATGCATTGCTAGTATTCCAATATTGATCATTTCCTGATATACCCAAAAAATTTCGTGATAAATTTAGCCCTTGATTTTCTTCCATTTTCACATTTGCCGACTGCGTAACCGGAGAATCCATCGGCTTTGACCGAAGCTGACCAACATAATAATTCGGCGCCACGGCGCCTTCACTCTCGAACTGATACAAACCAGTCGTTGGCTCCATGCCCGTCAAGAAAGGATATTGTTGCACCTGTTGCAATCTCCACTGCTCAACAAGCCCACTTGAAATTAAAGAAGAACCACCAGCACCGCCGCTAACACCTCCTGACGCAGCTCCCACCCGAATTTCAATATCATTATTGCCACTATTACCACCACCAGTAGCAGTTGCCACCCCTGGAACTTGAATTCCCCCAAAATTCAAACCAATATTAGCTGAATTGAAACCACTAAGATGATGTAAAGGGGGCAAAATTTGTAATTGTGAGGGCGGAGGTGGCATGTGGCCGATGATATCAGTTGTTGAACGTCTAGAAGCAAGTGTACTAGATGAGGTCGCCCCGGTTTGACTCTCGGTTACAGCCGGAGATTTGGATCTGCTGCTTCCTTTGCTTCTTTTGTTTCTTCTACAGCCACCTCCGACTGGTACGTTTCTAAGTGCACCACCTCTCGTCCAGTATCGCCGGCAGGTCTTGCAGAAGTGGCGAGGCTGCGAAAGGTTGTAGTTATTGAAGTAACAAAATTTAGTGTTTGTAGAATCACATCTTGGACATTTTAGGGCTGCTTCAGGTTGAGGAATCTTCGCCAGTCGAGCTCGCTCCGCCATCAAACCGGGTCTGATTGAGCCCGTGCCACCACCGCCGCCACCTAATCCAGGTAGCGGCGGTAGTTGAAGCTGCGAGTTCTCAGTGTTGCCTCCTACAGGTTGCTGATTTGGTTGCTGTAAAATTAAAATCAAAAATGAAAAAACGAAAGTACAAAAAATAATCAAAGTAAATACATTTATGCGATTTTCGTATATTCAAGATGAGATTAAAAAAGGATAAGAATATTATTCAACTTTTAATTTGCTTTTTGGGAGAAGAAGCTAGGTAGCTATAAAGAGTGAAAATCAGAGAAAATAAAATAAAAAACACTACCTGTTGCCAATTGGATGGATCTAGATAGACAGGAATAGATGGGAAAACCATGGTGGCTATCAAGATTTCTGTATTTTTTTTGTAAAGGAAGATGGGTTCTTAGAGATATGGTGGAGAATCACATCAAACAAAAGAGTTGCAGAGAAAGAGAAAGAGAAAGAGGCAAGGAGATGGAAAAGATAAAGGAGAGTGGGTTTATTTATTTGTTCTTTGCTCTCTTTTTGTTTTTATTAATTCTTTAGGGTTTCAAAGGAAAACAATATTTCTGGTTTCTTAACATGTAAGCTTTTCTCTTTTGATACAGTTTTACAGTGCTCAAAAAAGATATTAGTCACCAATCCATGCAAGTAGGCATAGAATAAAAAGAAGAGAAGGGACCCTAATTAATATTAAATGTTGAGTTTATAGTTTAATTATTATAATAATTATGTAATTAAGAAAGAAAAAGGTGAGTTTCATGGTTTTTGTAAGTCGTAATCGAATGTACCTTTGTTTCTTAGGGCTTTCCTTGAGAGTTCTGATTTTTGCATGCATGAAAAGATAATATAAATACACACATTGTTTAAATATTTTTTTCTACAGTAAAACTCCCATAAATATGCCCTTTATACACTGTAATTTTACTCTTCAGCCGGCAAGAGATTACATAAATTATGAAACTAGCTCACCAACCATTAGGGACCAAACAGGATGTGAAAGGGGACAGCCAACTGTGGCAATTGTTGTGCCAAAATTGCGAAAAGAGTTTAATGCGTTTTTTGCAAAGGGTATGTTCACATATGCCGGAACTTAAATGACTGAATTGGCTAAAAAAAAAAAAAAATAGTATTATATGTACAATCAATAGGTATATACGATGATATATTATTATATAATTTAGTGTTACTTTATCTTTAATTCAAAAACTAAAAGACTTATTTTCACCCAAGGTTTAGTGTACATACAAACTTCTATCTTGTAACTCAAATACCCACTCATAGATGGTTAAAGTTAATCTATTAGATTTAAGGGTAAAATTGTTATTTAACTAATTATACTAAAAAAATGAAACTTAACTCATTTTCTTCGTAAACCTTAAAAAATAATAATTTTTTCTTAGGATTAAACTTTGAAAAGTTATATTTTCCCCTAAAGGTTTCAATTTTTCGACAAATCTTCTCCCTCTTTAACACCCTCCGACCCTTTCTCTTCTTTTTTCCAAACTCATTTTCACTGGATAAGACAAGTCTTCATCTAGACAAAGACAAGTAAGACAAAGACGATTATATATATAATATACATGTTAAAGCCAAGGTTTATATCTAGTTATGTATGTATTTAAATAATGCATAATTAATTACTAATTAACATTTTTCTATAACTTTTACTAGACAGTTCATATCAATTCCGGTCCAAAATTGAAGAAATTAGTCACAGTTATATTACATTTAATGTGCTAAAAAATGAAGAATATTCAAACACCTAGTTTGCTTGTCACAATTCTTCCACTAATCAAGGCGGCACAGGAAGCAAAATCCCAATAAAATTTCTTGAACATTCGTATCTGATACTTTAATTCTAACCCATGTACCTTTAACACGATGGGGACTGCACAATTATACAGTGATTGTACTTGATCCGTTGAATATAAGGAATCGTTTTTCACAAACCCCAAACAAGAAGTTTTTATTTTGTATTTTGGAATCCGAAGAAAATTGCATATATGTGATACTTTAATTTTCACAATTAAAAAAAAAAAAAAAAGATGTATGCATCTAATTACCTATCTCACGATATATAAGATATATCCCATAATATGATACAATATAGATAAAAAAAATATACGTATCATAAATTGTATTGAATTAATACGATACAATAAATATATAATATAATATAATACATATTACCGATACATATTGATATACGTTTTTAAAGAAAATTAGTTAAATAATAATATAGTTAGGTGTATATAAAAAATTTTAAATTTTTTAGAATAATATTTTAATTTTTAAAACATATATCTTATTATATAATATGATATATAATACAAAAAATTAAATTTTTAATATACGATTTGACTATCATATTTATGTATGAGAAATTAAAAACAATTTAAATGATACCAACCCTTCTCTTCTTTGTCATTCATCAAGGTGTTCTGGTTTTTATTCATCTATTTAAATTTCATGATAAATTTCTTTATCTTGAGTAGGGCTAAGGAAAAAAACAGTAAGGTGGTGGTGGTGGCCAAGCCGCCGTATACGCAGAGAAGAGTGGAGTCGTCATTAGATGCTTATGGTCGGGGCATTTTTACTTTTCCACAGGCCACGTCAGATTATCAGGTCCCACGTCACCTTCTTGTAAGGCCTTTGTCCTTACCCATGCCCAACCCTATTTACCTGTAGAGTATAAATAATACAAGCCTTTTCAAACAAATGAATCATACAAAATAAATCAAATTTTAAATTAATGATTAATTTTATAATTATTATATATTTGAACTCATATCCCTTTTTATATAAATCCCTTTATTATTACTCAAAACAAAATTAATATAAACAATAATCATAATATAAATCTTCCTCATCCATCTGGGTCAGTGAAAAAGTTGGTCTCACATCCACCACACATCAAGGTCCCCACATGAATCATGAGGCCAAGATTTTTCTTATCAGAGTGGTCAAAATTTTCACCATTGATTCTGAATCATAACCTACTATGTGGGATAAACTTGGGCAAAATGTTAGGGATATTATACGTACACACGAACTTGTATTTATAATTAGAGATTTTATTTGTATTAATTGAAAAAATAAATTTAAGTTTAATGATTATATTTATAATTATTTAATTAAGTATATTAAAATTTTATAAATATAATAAAAACTCAAATTTAGATTTTATCTGTAAAAATTTTAATATTTCAATCGTAATATTAACTCTTTGTTTTCATAGACTTGCAGTTTACTTTCTATTGGGGGACACAAATTTTGACTGACTGAATAGATCACACAAATGGACAATATATTGTTTTATGAAAAAAATTTCACGAATTTTGTATTTTTCCTAGTTTTTCTTATTTAATGTTTGGGTCAAAAGTGAATGAGAAAAAGATTTATATATTCATTGTTGGTTTTAGATTATGATACATGAGATGGGTCCTGTGGCGGTTGCTTTTCCCTACATTGTGCATAATTCCTGTATTTATCAATCATGCATGTACTTTCAAGACAATAAGGCATCGTATTAAAAAATTATGTACCGTTGAGTGGTATGATCTACAAAGCTAGAGATGGAAATAGGTTATGTCGAGTTGTATCATGCTGGCTCTGACATTTCCATCGTGTTAAAGGGTCGGGTCATGTTTTAAGTCTTCCAAATGACAGGTTTATATACATACATACATAAATATATATACATACATACATATATATATGTATGTATATATACATACATACATATATATATGTATATATACATACATATATATATGTATGTATATATATATACATACATACATATATATATGTATGTATATATATATACATACATACATATATATATGTATGTATATATATATATATATATATATATATATATATATAGAAAATTTCTAAAATGTCTTTCATTGAAATATGAATGTGGAAATATTTCATGTGTCAATTATAATTAATATAAATCATCAAATGTGTGTACAAATATAAACAACTAAAAACATCAAAAAACACAGTGTAGCAATGACTAAAGCCCCTCTCATGTTGTATCTCGGTTGACCAACTACCTCATCGCCTTTACCTCAACACTCACTTGCAAAACTAAATAAAAAGGGATGAGTGATAAATACTTAGTAAATTAGAGCATCTATCTTACATACAATCTTATCATATATCTTTCTCTTTCCTAGGCTCATCTTGCATTCCTATTCTTATTATCTCGTATTATTATCTAGCGTTCGTTTCTACTCTACTTTGGATGATAGGAATGCATTGTATATATATTATTCAAGCCTTATGGTGAAAGTATTCATATTCTATCTTCTTTCCTTCCTCATCTTTATGACAATTAGTCAAGATTGAAACAGGAATTTGATACTCTATCCATGTGACAACTTTCTCAGGCTATCATAGTTTATAATATATATGAACTTGTCCCTTAATAACCCTTGTACAGTTGCTTTCACATAAAGAAATGTCACATGTTCTCTCATAATCATTTCTTTGAGGGTTTGGAAGACCCTACATCATCATTCGCCTCTAACTTATGTTTTGAAGCCTTGGGTATATGACTCGATGACTTTGAAACGTGTCTCCTAAGATTAAAACTAGACCATTTAGATGATAAACTAGACTGAGCTAAGGCTCAATTTGTCTACTTAAAAATAAAAATAATAAAAACTTCATCGGAGTCCTCATTTTAGAATTAATAAAAAGTAATGGATTTATGAAAAAATGAAGAAAATATAAGAACACTTTTGATATATAAGTGGAGTCAATATCATCACAACTATTGAGTAGATATAGAAAACCAAGACATATTCACAAAAATCTCTGCCATAAACTTTATCTCTGTTATACACGTGTAAAAGATCAAGCCGACATATCCAAAGTGTAAGTGATAAGATTCCTCAATATGATAATTATTAGCACTTATGTTTAACATCAACACACGATGTCATAAATAATATATGCTAACAATATCATCACTTATTTCATCATTCTACCTTGACACACTATATGTCAAACTAGTAAAAAAGAACAATCAACTTAGATGTTAACGTTAATTTGACCTCATCACCCTATAATGACGTCCTATTTAACTATAAAAGGCAAGGTACCACAGGTCATTAGTCATGAAACATAAAAAATAATGATTCTCTTGATTAGTGGAGCATGAATTTAAGTCAACAGATTTTGTAAACCTCAACACTCCAAAGGCTACTCCCTAGTATGCAAACTGATAATAACAGCCAAACTTGTAAGTATGTTAAAGCCTTTCATAGCCTTTTTAGATAAAGTGATCAAATTCAATGGTATGTTTTTAGACATGTAGTATGAAAACTTGGCTCAACAAAGGCTATATCTCTTAGAGTGTAACTTATTGCATTCACATGTAATGCACCTAACAAACCTAAGTGGTCAAGGCATTGGATTTCAATGCTTAAAAAATTTTTTATATTAGGTTGACATCATCTTCCATCATATTATAATTGTAACTCATGGTGTGAGGTTAAGGATCAATTCTAGATGAATGAATTTAAACACTTCTCACTTTAATGATCTTGGGGATTCTTAATCTTATTCGTGCCTTAAGGTTTACATTACTGATAGGGGTCAAAGAGTGTAGGTTGGCTCCAAGGAGGATCTAACTCTTGCTTATGAGAAGAACTTACACAAAGTAAGGAAAGTGTAAACTTGTGATGTCCATCAATAACTCATGCCAACAACATCCTAGCCATCACATGCAAAACATCCCCAAGGATATAACTCATGTTAACCAAACTTGTGTATTCATGCACATTCAACATGGTGTGCCAATGCTAACTTATACCACTCATCATCGTTGTGTAGGCTAGAAACTCACATTAAAGTGATTCTTCATATGAAGAATATACGAATGAATATAGTATTTGTTACAAAACTTAATGTTGTGATAAATTATTGTTCAATCTCCCACATATTTATCCATAGAGCTCAAAAAAAGAAATATAAGCCCTTTTATCAATCATATGACTACAAGCAAAGACTACTTTATTCGTACTTCTAAAATCAAAAGGTAATGATCACTATCTAGAATTATCATTCCACATGCAATGCATTGCTATTAGTTCTGAAGTTGGGGGACACCCTAAAGTTTTAGTAATTTTTCATAAAAAGTTTCACACTACTTTGCGCAACCTATCCATATACTTGTACATACTTATTCTCTCTTATATTTGCTTGTTTATCACATAAAAGTTGTATGGATAGATTGTTACAAGTGTGGCGAAAAATAAATGGAGATGCAATTAAAGTATTAAAAATATTACTTTATTAATTGTATCCTATCACAAGTATATATTCAAATAAATTTAGTCTACAAGTACACAAGTAATTTCATTTTGTCCGCAAGTACATAAGCAACTTGACTAAAAATACCTAGTTAGATACACGAAAAAGCTTTAAGAATAAGAAGAAAATAAGGCATCTCTTTAGTTCTTTAGCTCTTCATTCAATTTAGAGCCACTCTGTCAACTAAGCCTTACTAACCTATACCAAATCAAAGATGCAAAGAAGCCCCCAGGCACAAGCTTATGGTGCCCTAACATTTTCATCTAGAACCATTTTTTACCAACTCAGATAAGGTACTATTTATAGTGACCCTAACCTATGTTGCTTAAGTTTTTCTTTGTGAACATGAATTCTACCTATGAATCCATGGAGTACTTTCACATCAGATACTCTATTTATCTGATAGAAGAATGAAACCTGGAACTTGCCAACACAAAATATAAGCATTTGAAACATGCTACATGACATTAATTTTTACAAAAAAGATTTAAAAAAAACCTACCCTAGGTATGCCCTTGCGAGAGAAAAATAGGGATTAAAGGATTGTCGAACTCTTGGAATAAACTTCAGAAGCCACCGCATACAAGTTTTCACCTTCAGTTTAACTTTTGCTTCAATGATGCAAGTGTACTCTCTACACTACTTCTTAAGAGAAGCTATAATGATGATAAAGGTAAGAGTGAAAAAAAAAAAGTCCACTTTATGGTTGCGAAGGCTCATTGAGGAATGATAACACCTTACATAATGTAAGTCATCACAGTGTACAACACTGACCCACAATCATGGAAGGTACGTAATGATTGCAAATATAGCAACAATTAAGCACATACTCCTTGCAAATTGATATGGAAAGCCATAATAAGGGTTATCATTTATCTTATCTCTCTTCAGAGAGGAACCAGCCTTCATTCTTCTTTCTTTATCAAAACTAGAAGAATATCTCATCTCTCACCGGCATAGAGAAAAAGGAAGAGCATTAGACAAAATCCTGTCAAGAAATTATTAGCTCACCATCTCAAAAGAATAACATTGATGTCCTTCTAATCAACAAGAAGACACTCGAAAAACGTATAAAGACCTACAAAACTAACTAGGAAATAATACTTTATGCAATGTGAGCTATATGGGTCATTCTTCTTCTCCTTTTATAGCTAAAACCAAACTAGCGAAAGAGAATTTATCATGTCTATCTGATCTCATCTATAGACACATGCTAGCCATCTCGAGATATAAACAATGCATGACCAATTGTGCTCTATAAGGAAATGAAATGATAAGATAGATACATTGCTCAAAGCATTAGGAGTCATTATAATGTTAGCTTGCACATCTCAATCCAAAAGATATGATAAATCTCTACATGACAATGCCCCTTTTATAGCAAAAAATCTAAAGTTTTGAAGTCTTTTTGCACTCTAAGAATTAAAGAGTAATTGTTATAAGTCAATTCCTAGCCTACAGGAGTTTAACTTGAGAATAAGCTCAAACAAGAAGGCAAGTAATCAAATGCAAACCAAAGACCTAAATCTATTCAATTTGAGCCAACCATTACGCTTCCACTAGAAGAGGAATCTCTATAAAATCTTTTATAAATATTCTTTTCTTTTTCATCAATAATGACAAATAAAAATTTTTTTTCATTTTCCTAATGGGGAGTTTTTCAATACTCATAATATTCTCTTCTTTTTTTTTCAATTGAAAAGTAATATATCAATTAGAATCTCGCAAGGATCCAAAATTGTAATCCTACTAGTTTAAATAGTTTAAATGTACAAGTGATGTGAGAGAAAGGGCACAAAAAATCCCATATAAAAAAGTCTATACTAGCTACCAAACTATCTTAGGAATTCTACCATAACACACAACAATTAATTATGATAAGGTAAACATAGACATTTTAATTATTAGAGAAAACTAAATTAAAATTTTTATATCCTATTTTTTCTATATTCTTTTCATTTTATTTGAGTTATATTTAAACACAGTAGTTAACACACTAAAATCTCTTCGTATTTAAATTGTTATTATCTTAATTTATTTTGTGCAAAACTCGAAAATCCATAAATCAATTGATACCCAAAAAAATCACATCAGCACAAAGAAAAAATAAATATACAGAAGAGTTCAGGAGAAGCTGAAGAGGTAGCTAGAAAGAGTGACCTGCCATCAAATTTCATTGATGGACTCATTAAATGAGCACGTGTAATGTATGGGATTATTAATATATCTGTTGAATGTGTTTACACGTATAACCCAAATATCTAACTCTAATATTACTCATCTATGGCTTTCAATATAATTGTACTTTGTACACTACTCTTTTTAATAAACTTTCAATTCGGTTTTAATATGTATAATTTTTATATATAAATAATAATATATTATTATTAATTAAATATTATTTTATTTTAATTTTTAATTATTTAATTATATAAAAATATATTATTATTTATATACAAAATTATGTATGACTCATTATTACTAAATAATGAACTTGGGTGAACTAGAAACTAAAAACATTAAACTCATGTTGGCATGTGTGGCAGTTGAAAAATTATGGCGAGGAATTCGCAAAAATAGAGGCGTAATTATGAAGGAACAGAAAATTTTATGTAGAGGGCCGAAGAGCTCAAATACTAAACGAACTCTTCCACATTTTTTGTGTTTAAATTCGTTAATGTATTTAATACTAGCTTTTGCATTTTTATAAGTTCAAATATACAATTAAAACGTTTTCTTCGACTATATTTTTATACAATGAAATTGAAGAATCAAAGGTTATAAGTTTCAACTACTTAATTGATAGCTGTACACATGGTGCTAAGCATGAGAAAATATTTCGACACTCAGATTTAACATTAAAATCATTTTAGATATATCTGTAAATTCAAAATTATATTCGGTTTTCATATGGGATAATTAATGTAAAGATATTATCTAATCGGTCTTGTAATGCATGAGGTATTAAAAGATTTTTTTAACTATTGGTTTAAGTATTTAACTCTGATGATACTTTGTATACAGATGATATCAGGGTTACCAAAATTTGAATCCTATCAAAGGTGTGAGTGGACATATATGTTAAATAAAACCCTCATTTAATTCTCATACAAGACAATTTTTTAACTCTTTTAAATATATATATATATTTTTTAATTTTTTTTAATGTTGAAAAAGAAAATAAAATTAAAAATCTTGGTGATGTTTATGGATAAACTGTAGGCATTGTCATTGATAAGACTAAAAAGAAAAAATGTATAACAAAGTCATAGTCATTTGCTACCGCAGTTGAACCAATTTTTATGTCACAAGCACAGTAAATATCGTGTTAATCAAATTAATGTTATTTGTATCGAGACATGAGACCTACACATGCCTGTGGGATTCAATTAATCAGAGAATTATCAAATATTATTTTAGTCGATTCATATTGTGTTTAGGTTTAAAGAGATATTCTCATCCAAAATTTAGTTTATTTTCAAATATGTATTTACAAGATTTTAAGAATTCAAACATTCACTTTTAAGTTATTAAGTTTAACAAAATACACTAGTTATAGAAGGTAGAAATATGATTTAATTAATGATATTAAAAAATATAAAAATTTATATCATTTTCTTTCTTTAGTTTGAAAAACTAATAATTTTTCTTTAGAATTAAGTTTTAAAAAGTTGTATTTTTTCTTTAGAGTTTCAATTTTCCAACAAAACCTTTCTCTTTGTGAAAACTGATACCCCTCTAACTCTCTCTCTCCCTTCTTTCTAACTTATTTTCATAAGAGACAATGAGTCTTCATTTGGACAAAAATGAATCAACGAAGATATTGATTTGTCTTTCTCATCTAGAATTGATGCCTGAAATGTCGACACTTGCAACTAATTGAAAATTTTAACGGATATTAGATAATTGATGAATGTTTAAATTTTTAAAATTTCACATGTATAAGTTAAAAAATGGACTAAACCTTCGGATAGTAATAAGTCTTTTGGCCCTTTGTTTACATAATCATGGAAAAATAATTGAGTGTGGACACAGGACACTAGCAAGAACAGAATCTTTTGTTTTTCAGGCTCGTACCTCATATACTCTCAGTCATGGCATGTGCTCTGAAAAGTATAGAGACCTTGAGTTATGCAACATCGCTTTGCTTTTCTATTGTTTTAACAGGTGGAGCCATGAATTCCCTAATCATCAATTCTCTTTAGCTTTGATCTCATTTGGCAAATTCTTTGTATGAACAAAGAAAAGCTTTCATGTTTATCTATCCAATAAATACAGATAAAATCTTCGGTTATCCAAAAAAAAAGTTTCAATCTTTCTCTTACCTTCCGACAATTCAACATAATTAATATATCTAATAAATCTTAAGGGATGTTAATTAATTGTCACATTTAGACTCAAAGCTGTAAATAGTTCTGATAAAAGACTAAAATGCAGCAAAGATTTTGCTGGGGTCAGTTTCATTTGGTCCACATTAGTCCTCTCGTTACCAAACTTTTGATTTCTGTTGACTAAACCTTACGCGTTTTAATATGCGGTCACATTTGATAATGATGTACTAATTACAATTATGAACAATTAATAGTAACAAAATGCTAAGATCCACTCCATTAATTACAAGTAAAATTGACATTCACCAACCAATACGTCATGACTCTTTAAGTCTCCCCAGTACAACCTAAACTAATCCAAAATATACTATTTTCAAAATAATAAAATTATATGTATATATTTTTAGTATATAATTTAAATATATAATAATATATTATTATATAATTAAATAATTTTAATTTAAAGATAAAATAATATTTAATTATATGATAACATATTATATATGTACTTAAATGATGTATCATACAAACCATGATTCTACCGTAATGTTAATGACAAGACATTGATAAAGTCAATAGGAATTAAAGGTTAATTACATGCCACTAATTAATTGCTAATTAATTAGTAATCATGTGGTTGAAGTTGCCCCATGCGCTTTGGGAACATCTAAAGGTCAAGAACAGAATCTATTAATCAAGTGAAAGAAATTAAACATTATCTTTTGGCTTTTGTGGTGGCTTTTGGCACCATTAAAGTGTTAAAGCAAAAGAAAGATACAGTGAGATTGCTATAGTTAGACCAAACTTTACAAAGCTATCCCAAATTTACAAAGCCATCCTGTAAGACATTATAATATTAATCACATGAAGTTTTTCTAACAAGTAGTACTATACAGTCAAACGATTATATGTTATTATATGATTAAGAATTATTTTATTACTAATTCAAAATTACTCAATTATATAATGATATATCATCGTTTATACACAAATTTATATTTATTGTTTATACACATAATTTTACTTTTTTCTAATACTTCCACTGAGGATTCGAAACTAAAAAACCCAGATGACATAAAGGATTCATAGCCGAAAAAACTTTGTACAAAAGGAATCATGGGAAAGGTTTACGTAATTTTTATATTCATATATCTATGTATATTCATTTTGTGTATACAAATTGGTATAAACTTTATATGTGTTATTAAAAAATTCGGTAATTTTAAATTGAGAATAAAATAACATACACTCATATATATATTTATTTATATTCTAAAAAATAAATACATGTAACATTATTCTTTTTATATTCGAGTACATGGTTAACATAGATGAATAGAATCTAATAAAAATTATAAATAATAAAATAAATAATGTGATTTAAGAAAACAGGTGAAATGTTTCTTTCAAGGTTGGTGGTGTCGGAATCCAATTCCCCTATCTAATAAATGTGTGGAGGAACATGTCTTTAACTCATTTTCGTGAAAAAAGTGGGAGCCTTCTCGTATATAGTTGGAAAGGAAGCTTGGCTTTGCAGCTTTTGCCACCCCCCTTATTATTTTTATTTGTTCTCTTGCTGTCACCTCCCCTTCCCACATCTCACTTTTTCTTTCTGTCATTTCTTATATAAGATAATATACAGAAGATGAGTTATAATCGAGCTCACGTGCATTTCACATGAAGATTCCCAAGGAAAATTCCATAATATATATTTAGTAGTGCTTAATAAGAGATGAATATGGTGGTGGCGGTCCTCTTCTCATATCTTTATATTTCATTGTACATGGTATCACACTAGAAAAAAAATGGGATTCTGGCCAAACGGGCCTTCATTTGCATTGGGTCCTTCATGGCTGTTGATTTGGGTCATTATGGGGTTGTGATATAAAACAAAAACCCAGTTAGTTTGTTGGAGTTAAGAACCCAATTCTAATGGGCTTGAAAGCTTGATGTAAGAACTGTAGATATTGATAGCATCTGGTGAAGAGTAAATGGGAATGTTATACGTATTAAGTATATAATTAGATATATAAATAATATATTATTATATTATTAAATATTATTTTATTTTTAATTTAAAATTATTTATTCATATGATAACACATCATCTGTATATATAATCGTGCATTTTAGAATGTGACACATCGATCACTTATATCCTAGTCAAGCCTAAAAAGAAGAAAAACTGAAAAGGGGAAACCATAAATTGAGCCCAATGAAGATTTCATCATGTGATGATCTTAGATGTATTGGCATTTTGATCACAACTTCTTGGCCATATATCGAATTGAGGTGATCTTAACATGTATTATAATTTATACTCTTTTATATATAAAATATCTCTATTATTATTTACACAATCATTTGAAAACAATAAAAAATTACTATTTTGTTTTTATATTATTTTTTTACAATTTATTTTAGTTAAAATTTTGAGATTTATTTCATCAAAGGTGAAAAAGTGTTTTTTGGCCAAAGATTGGATGGGAAAAGTAATCTACCCTTTAGGGGTCATTTGGTTCCAGAAATTTAAAAATTACCTTGGTAATCTATGTTTTATTATTTACATTACCTTGTTTAGTTTGTCAATAATAAACTATTATAATAATTTTATATTATTAATGCTGACGTGACAGGTAATATAAGTAATAATCTAATTATCACTTTTATTTTAGGTATTAAAAAATTACTAAGGTAATTTTAATTTTATTATAATTATATTATAATTTATTTATTTTTTAAATAAAAATAAATTTATTTTTAATTAATATAACAAATAATTTAAAAATAATTAAATTATAGGTATTTAAATAAAATAATTTATTAGTATTCTTTTATTATTTTTAATCAAACACAATAATTATTTATATTTATTAAATTTTATCAAATATAATAATAATTTATATCTAATAATTTTTTAAATAATTTAACTTTAAAATAAATATTTTATTTTAATAATAAAATATTATTCAAATAAAACTCCCTCCTCGTTGGAGAAAGAAAGGGCAACTATGAGTTATGCCACATTTACATATTTTGAATTGGGCCCATCAACGCTCAATTAGCGGAGAGGATGGCCCAGTCAGAGCAATTCATCATGACTTCCACGTGTTCGAATTTAAACCAAACAATGTTTTCTTAATTCAAAAATAAAACCCTAATTGTTTTTAAATCACAAAGGAGCGCAGCCGGCCTGGTCAAATTCCAAGACGTGTCTTAATAAATCTAGACGTTCATTTCCCTTCAATCGATGGCTGCAAATTCCTCAACGACCACGGAACATTCTAGAATGAATCTCCCATAAAATCTATATAACCCAACCCCAGCGTTCCACATAACCATTCAGTTTCTTATTCACAAATTACATTTTCAAATTTCTTTTCGTTTTCTTTAAAATTTAAATCTTTATAATTTTGTGTCTTGAAAATGGCCGGAAAAGGAGAGGGGCCGGCGATCGGTATCGACCTAGGCACCACTTACTCGTGCGTCGGAGTGTGGCAGCACGACAGAGTGGAGATCATTGCCAATGATCAAGGGAACAGAACTACGCCGTCCTATGTTGCTTTCACCGATACAGAGCGTCTCATTGGTGACGCTGCTAAGAATCAAGTCGCTATGAATCCAATTAACACCGTCTTTGGTAAGCACAGATCTAGTGTTATTTTTTCTCGATTCAGATCTGGTTTTGTTCGCTTGTTTTTGTTTGTTGTGTTTAGATTTATGCTATTATCTGAAAGTATCTATTTAAATCGAAATATTATTGTGTTTAGATTTATGTTATTGTACTGTTTATATATGTCGGAAGTAATAAAAAATTACGAATTTTCCTTTTTTTAAACATGTATTTTATAATGTGGCTTTCTGTAATGATGTGAAAGCCTTGAATGTCTTATACCTTTAAGTTTTACTTTCTTTTAGATTTTGCCATGTTTGTGGAATTGTTTTCATCAATTGAATATTGGTTATTGTTTTGTCTTTATAGATGCGAAGAGGTTGATTGGAAGGAGGTTCAGTGACTCGACGGTTCAGAATGACGTGAAGCTTTGGCCATTCAAGGTCATTGCTGGACCAGGAGACAAGCCCATGATTGTGGTTAACTATAAGGGTGAAGAGAAACAGTTTTCCGCTGAGGAAATTTCTTCTATGGTTCTCATTAAGATGCGTGAGATTGCTGAGGCTTACCTTGGCTCAACTATTAAGAACGCAGTTGTCACTGTCCCAGCTTACTTCAATGACTCTCAGCGTCAAGCTACAAAGGATGCTGGTGTCATTGCTGGGCTTAATGTTATGCGTATCATCAATGAACCCACTGCTGCTGCCATTGCTTATGGTCTTGACAAGAAGGCCTCCAGCGTCGGTGAGAAGAACGTTTTGATTTTTGATTTGGGTGGTGGCACTTTTGATGTATCTTTGCTAACAATTGAAGAGGGTATCTTTGAAGTCAAGGCCACTGCTGGAGACACTCATCTTGGTGGTGAGGATTTTGATAACAGAATGGTTAATCACTTTGTCCAGGAGTTCAAGAGAAAGAACAAGAAGGATATTAGTGGAAACCCCAGAGCTCTTAGGAGATTGAGGACAGCTTGTGAGAGAGCAAAGAGGACTCTTTCATCTACTGCTCAGACAACAATCGAGATTGATTCTTTGTATGAAGGTATCGATTTCTATTCAACCATTACTCGTGCCAGATTTGAGGAGCTGAACATGGATCTTTTTAGAAAGTGTATGGAGCCCGTTGAGAAGTGTTTGAGGGATGCTAAGATGGACAAGAGCAGTGTCCACGACGTTGTGCTTGTTGGTGGTTCCACTAGGATCCCCAAGGTGCAACAGCTCTTGCAAGACTTCTTCAATGGAAAGGAACTCTGCAAGAACATTAACCCGGATGAGGCTGTTGCTTATGGTGCCGCTGTGCAGGCTGCTATCTTGAGCGGAGAGGGCAATGAGAAGGTGCAGGATTTGTTGCTTTTGGATGTTACCCCTCTGTCCCTTGGGTTGGAAACTGCAGGAGGTGTAATGACTGTCTTGATCCCAAGAAACACAACAATTCCCACCAAGAAGGAACAAGTATTCTCTACATACTCAGACAACCAACCTGGTGTGTTAATTCAAGTCTATGAGGGTGAAAGAGCAAGAACCAGGGATAACAACTTGTTGGGAAAATTTGAGCTCTCTGGCATTCCCCCAGCCCCAAGGGGTGTTCCTCAGATCACTGTCTGCTTTGATATCGATGCAAACGGTATTTTAAATGTCTCGGCTGAGGACAAGACAACTGGCCAGAAAAACAAGATCACGATCACCAATGACAAGGGTAGGTTATCTAAGGACGAGATAGAGAAGATGGTTCAGGAGGCTGAAAAGTACAAGTCAGAAGATGAAGAGCACAAAAAGAAGGTTGAGGCAAAGAACGCCCTAGAGAATTATGCTTATAACATGAGGAACACGGTCAAGGATGAGAAGATTGGTTCCAAGCTTGCTGCAGCTGACAAGAAAAAGATTGAGGATGCAATAGACGAAGCCATTCAGTGGCTCGATGGCAACCAACTTGCGGAGGCGGATGAGTTTGAGGATAAGATGAAGGAGCTGGAAAGCATCTGCAATCCAATTATTGCTAAGATGTATCAAGGTGCCGGTGCTGACATGGGTGGAGACACGGCTGATGATGTTCCTCCAGCTGGCGGAAGTGGCGCAGGTCCCAAGATTGAGGAAGTCGACTAAGCTTTTTTTTTTTTTTTCTTCTAGGTCTATGGGGATTTCATGTTTTTTCGCTTTTAATTATTTAATGCAGAGACATTTATGTTGCTCGAATAGTTTCTGATGGTTACTAAGATTCCGCACATTGAACTGTAGATATATAACTTATCTTCATACGCTCAAATCCACCCACCCAATTAGAACAACATATTAACTTGGAAACTCCCATCCAATTCAAGCATGATTTTCGAGTCAAGGCAGGGAGGGAAACCGGGAAACGCTAAACCAACAGCTTTAGTGAAAAATATATAACTTTGTATAAAAGAAAGTGGAGCAATGCTATGTGTATATATATATATATATATATATATATATATATATATATATATATATATATATATATATATATATTTTGTGAAAGGGTTATTTTATTATTAATTTAAAATTATTTAAATCATATTAAAATATATTTATATGTGGATAAATTTATGTATTAAAATTGTATATATATAATTTTATTTAAGCAAATAAGTATACGATCAAATCTCTTTGTCTAATATTTTAATATTAAACTCAATTTATTTAATTTAAAAATTATGAAACTAATAATTGGATTTAAAGTGTTATTTATTTGATAGGGTTGATTTTATTTAAAAAAATAATTTAATTTAAATAAAGTTTCTCCTCGTAAGAAGAAAAATCATACTTTTTTTTAATTGTTAGTAAATTGGCCGGAGGGCTCGTGAAAGGAATAGTAATGGCAAATGAACTGTGTTTTTTCATCAACTATTACGAAAGCAATTTGAATGATAAAAGATGTAAAATTTAAAAAGAAAAGATTTGGATTTGAGATTTGTTGGTGCCGTGCCAAAATAAAATCTTTGATTTATCTTATACATAATTGTAAGATTAATTATAAAAACTAAGATTTATGGTTTGACGTGGATGATTCTGCCTCAAATAAGTCATCTCACTGGGGTGGAATTCCCTTGAAAAAAAAAAGAAAACAAGAGATTTTGGCCACAGCTTTTTAACTCGAGATTTTGGGAGAAGTATAAATTAGCTGAGAAAGCGAACATCTAAAGAGATGAGGAGAGGCCTTGCGTCTATCAGCGAGTGTTAAGATTCTTGCCTTGTTCGCTTTCATATTTTTCACGAGGCCAAACGACTATTTCCCACCCAAGGTTTAGCGTTTTTTCAAAAGTCCCTCTTTTAACTATGGAAACACCAAACACCCACTCATGACCGGTTAGATTTAACCAAACCCTAACGGTAATAGGGGTAAAATCGTCATTTTTATTATAATATTAAAAATAAACTAAAATAGAATCTAATTTTGCCCCCTTAAACTTTAAAAACTAAAATTTTCCCCCACCTTAAGTTTTAAAAAATCACAGTTTCACCCTAGGGTTTGGTTTTGAAATCTCCGACGACTTCTCCGGCTCCGTTGCCGACGGCCGCTCCCTCCCGAAGCAACCTCTCCTTCCGACGATCTCTTTCCTCTCATTTGGAGGTCCGATCGACGCTCGAAGAAGCCGTGGGAGACGAAGTTCTTCGTCTTCCCAGAGGTCTTCTTTTGGGAAGACGATGGTCTTTCCAGACGAGGACGACAACATCGTCTTCCCAACGAAGTTCTTCGTCTCCCACGGCGTCTCCGGGCATCGATCGAACCTCCAAATGGGAGGAAAGAGATCACCGGAAGGAGAGGTTGCCTCGGGAGGGAGCGGCCGTCGGCAACGGAGCCGGAGAGGTCGTCAGAGATTTCAAAACCAAACCCTAGGGTGAAACTGTAATTTTTTAAAACTTAGGCGGGGGGAAAATTTCAGTTTTTAAAGTTTAGGGGGACAAAATGAGATAAAATTTTCAGGCGTTAGGGTTTGGTTAAATCTAACCGGCCATGGGTGGGTATTTGGTGTTTCCATAGTTAAAGGGGGGACTTATGAGAATACATTAAACCTTGGGTGGGACATAGTCGTTTGGCCTTTTCACTACTCACGCCAAATGCTCGACGAAATTACTCCTCCAAGTTCTGTTATTTATTGCCTCGCATTGACCGCCGCATCGAAGTTTTTTTTTTTAGTAAAATTAACCATGATTAAAACTGCACTCCTCAAAATAAACTCATTCAAACCCCCAAAAATAACCAGCATATAACCTACAAAGACCAAAATGTCCCACTGAATCTCCTCAAAAGAAATAAATTTTAGTAAGTCGACTCAACTCGCCGTATAACAGTTGCCGACAACTCAAAAGGGACTCAACAGGTCAGGATCCAATAGACAGTCCCATTATCATCAAATCTAAGAAACTCGACTCTCTTCGGCTTCGTCCATGGAACCATCAACAGGAAGAGAGAAGGACCAAATTGTTTCATCAGACGATGAAGACGATCCTGTATACGAGCCTCTATCTACAGGTGCTTTATCATACTTTGATAGAGAGCGACACGTGACATACCTGGAGATGATGTACCAGATGGTGCCGCATCATTACCAGACACAGGAGATCAACCGCATCACTCTTGCTTATTTCGCCATCTCCGGTCTCCACCTTCTCGGCGCCTTAGATCGTGTACGCTTATTTTACCTCACACTGTTTGTTTCCCGAGAAAAAAAAAAAGAATTGAATTTTAGCGTTATTTTATTCATTTCCAATGTCATATGTAACAAATGATGCTGCCTAGGGTAACGATTTTGTGAAAGAAAATTCATTTAGCTTCGTAGAGTAGAGAGCTTTTGATTGTTAGTTGATTGCAAACAGTATGTTATGGTAGAATTTTTTTTTTAACAGCATGATTTTTAGCTGGTTACCTGAAGACAAATTAAAGTATAATTAACGACAACTTTTTTTTTTCCCCAACTATGTATTTCGATGCACTTAGTTGAGATTTTTCACATCTCTAAATCTGAAGAAAATCGAGGGACACTTGATTCGCTTGCTGGTAACAGTTTTAAAAATCGTAGAAGGGTGGATTCTTTGGATATTATTTGCAGTTCATGGAAACCAACGAAAACATATTATATTTGAATTTTACAACAATTTTTTTCTAACTTATGTCCGGAACAAAGAAATTTATCTGTATTATTAATGTTATGCGCTCAGTTTTTTTACTTTGCAGCAGATATATGGCCTGTTATGAATTTATTTCTGAATATATTTTAATTTGTACAATGCTTATTTAAAGAGAATAACTTGAACTGAAGTTTGATATGTATACATTTACAAACTAGGTTGACAAGGAAGCAGTTTCAAATTGGGTTTTATCATTGCAAGCTCACCCAAGAAATGAAGCTGACCTGAACAGCGGTATCACTTTGATTGCTAAGAAACTTTAATTTTATTGCCTTGAGTTGGAAGCTACGGTTGTGGTGATTCTGATTTATATATGTTCATGACTTGAATCTTTCCATTTGTCAAGTAGAAATTGGATTTTCTTCTGGCCTAAGCACCACAAGCATATTCACTTAGCTGTCAAAGGATCATGTATGACGAAGTGTTTGTTTTTCTGCAGGAGAATTATATGGATTCCATGGTTCTCGAAGCTCTCAGTTTCCTCCCGATGATAATGGGGTACAAGGAATTTTGTTCTATGCTATCTATTAATTATTTGTCTTGATGTTTATTTTTGCAAGTTTCTAATTTTCCAAATAATTTTATCATTCTATGTTCATTTATTTAAGATTTCTGATATAAGTTATTCTGTTAAATCTGCATGTAGGTTTTGACTCACAATGGTAGTCACTTGGCGAGCACATACTGTGCCCTAGCCATTCTAAGGGCTGTTGGATATAGTTTTGCAAATATCGATCGTGTTTCAATATTGACATCAATGAAAAATCTTCAACAGCCTGATGGGAGGTACGCATTCCTCTTCTCTGTATTTGTTCAGAATTACACTGGAAACAAATTGTTGAAGGTTCTTCTTATATTATCCCACTACTTTCTCCACTTTGTTAATTTTTCTTTCCAGAAAGCAAACTGCTTTAGGATCTTGTAAAATGTTTTATGTGATTTTTTGTCCTTTTATTTTAGAATTAAAACAGTTCATGTAATGATCTGTTTTTCATAGATGTATTGATATGCTTAATTATTGTAGCATATAATATACTGCTCTGTAGAGTTTTAATCATAGATTATGACTTGCTTATTATCTAGCAAATGAAGAGAAGTTATGTGCATATACTAAAATAATCAAGAATGAATTGAGACTGAATCAGTTCAATCATACATTTTATCTTTCTAGTAATTCCCAACATTCACACAACAACTTTTAGTTTTGGTTAACCTTTACATGAAGCTAAAATAATACCAAAATTCTATTTCACAGTTTTATGCCTATCCATTATGGGGCAGAGATGGACCTTCGCTTCATATTCTGTGCTGGTAAGAAATGAAACTTTAATGGATTTACAATCTAGCATTTTATCTTAATATTCAGTTAAATGAAATATGAGTATAACAAATTTACGTAACAGCTGCCATCTGTCATATGTTGGAGGATTGGAGTGGTATGAACAAGGAGAAAGCTAAGGATTACATATTAAACTGCCAGGTCTACCAATTCTTGGCGGCTTTTTTTGTTTTCCCTGTTTCATCCTTCAATGATCATATTCTGCATTCAATCACTATTTATTCCAAATATTATCCATGTATATACTTACAAGTGATGCTCTTCTTACAGTCATATGATGGTGGGTTTGGCTTGACACCTGGTTCAGAATCACATGGTGAGTTGAAACAAGTTCATGTGATTGTAATATTTTTCCTTTCTGCATAGTTTGCAATTTTGTTAGTAGTACTATTCTCATTTGTAACCCTATCAAAATATCGAGTGGTTATTCAATCTAGCTGTAGTTTTCTTATGCTGAGGAGAATTGTTAAGATTTTTCTTTAAACTGAAGACATAGAGTAAAACATTTTGATAGAACAGTTCTGACTTCTATGGTATAGATTTCTTCTCAGTTCTCAGATTTCAGTTCATTTTGATTATATTTACCAATGGTATTCCTCTTAGTGGCACAGGCGGTGGTACCTACTGTGCAGTTGCATCCCTCCGATTAATGGGGTTCATAGAAGATGATGTTCTTTCTAAGTCTATGTCTTCTTCCATCATCGACTTGCCTTTGCTGCTGAATTGGTGTTTGGAGGTTTGTTTGCTTCATAATCTCTAGAAATTTCATTGCTATTCTATGCAGGTGTGTTTTCAGACTTTAGAGTTTAGTCAAAGAGAATTGATAGACATAAAGGCCATGAAAACTTAAGAACTGCCAAGAAAGTAAATGCTTCTGAAATAATGGCACTGTCAATGTTTATCATGTCCATTTCATTCATGTGCAGTCTGAGTTTACTTTGACATGTGAAAGGATCGCTGATTTTTAAATATAGACAGAGCCGTGTAGTTCCAAAATTCATTGTAAGCCTCTCTATGGGTGAGGCTTCTGACAAAATTTAGAATTCATGACAGTTCTCTTCTGCCCCATTTGTATGTATTTAACTCAAAAGTCGGTAGAGGTTTCTCTTATAATAAATGTAATCCTTAGCCATTACTTTTTCCTAAAGTGTGAAACTGTTATCTCTTTTGTTCTTTGGCACAGAGGCAAAGGTATGATGGTGGATTTGAAGGTAGAGCTAACAAGCCTAGTGACACATGTTATGCATTTTGGTAAGAATAATAACACTTTATAAAAACAATCACTGAATAAGTCAGATTCTCCACCTTGACAGTTGAAGTCTGCTTTTGTAGGATCGGGGCAGTTTTGAGGATCTTAGGCGGCTATAAGTTCATTGACAAAGAAGCTTTACGTAGATTTTTGCTATCTTGTCAGTCTAAGGTGCTGCCTCTTCTCCTTTGCACTCTGTAAATATTTTTGATGAAAATCTTTCAACTAAAATAATATCTGGAAATATTTTGATCGCTAATACATTATTTCTTCATTCATGTTTGCTCCTGCACCAGTATGGTGGTTTCAGTAAATACCAAGGGCTGCTGCCTGATCTATACCACTCATATTATGGATATACTGCATTTAGTCTTCTGGAAGAACCCGGCCTCAACCCACTTTGCCCCGAACTGGGAATGACAGATTTTTCAACTTTGGGAATATAATTTGATCATAATTCTTAGTGCAATAGACTATTTTCCCTCTTTCAGACTTCATTTTTCAATGAGTGCTCAATGTTGTGATTAGAAGGATGTAAACAGTCATAAGCTAAACTCAACACTTACAATGCCATTTTTTTTTTCCACCATGTCATCTCCGACCACAACATAGAATTTGTGCTGATGATTTTGGACAATTTTTGACCTTCCTCTTGTCTTTTTATAAGATTGTTGCTACAGAATTATTTTGCCTGTAAATTTGCAAATCTTTCGACATCAGTTTCCTTGCTGGCACAGTTTGATCTGCTAAGCTAAATGTTTTTGCTGCAGCAGATACTGTGCTTGCTAATAATCTTCCCAATATGTTTTGGTTTTTTTAATTAGTTATTAGCTCAACCTGTGAATTATGACCATATTGTATACTTTAAGCGAAATCTACCCAAGTTAAAATAGAGTTTTGGCTCATGTGGAAAAAAGAAAACCTGATTAACCTAAATAAAAGCTTGCTGGGGTTATTTTTAAAATAGTTGGTTACATTTACATGAGAAATCATGATAATATTACACAGCAGGGTCACCTTAAGATTTTCAACTTGACAAAGAGCCAAGCAAATGGCTGTAATGATTCTTAAAGATAAGCACCTTTCGGTTTATCTCTATCCCCACAAGACATTTTCACGGGTAAATCAACATCTCTTTGTTCCTTAGGAAAAAACCCAAAACCCCAGTACCTTTTTTCAGTTTTGTCACTTTCTTCAATGGCATCTACTCCCCTACCCACATTCACATACAGATAAAACTCTCATCTTCACTATCGTTAAACTTTGTCAAGTTTATCAGACGGTCCAAAACATCTTTCTTTTCTTTCTTAAAGTCCAGTAGGGAATACAGATATGATCACCTCCAATAAAAGGGAAGGTGGGTTGTGGGAAAAAAAATTGTTTATTACGTATGTATTTGTTTGTGTGTCATACGCATGGTGAGAAATATTAAAAAAAAAGGGAAAGAGAAAGTGTAAAAGGATTTTAACAGTGGACTATGGACAAGAACTCAGGGGTAGCATCACTCACAAGAATGATTACAGGTGTCAGACAGCTCAGGAGACATTGAGATTGAATAAAACAAATAACCCATCAAGTCCACCACTTCCACTTTCTCTAACCGTACACTCTCAAAACCATGTTTCAGAGAATTTTGTCTCTCCTAACTCAAGTGAAAACTTAAAATAAATACTACAAGATGAATTTTACAAGGGTTTTGTAGTTGATTTAGATCAATGCTTAATTTAATTGCATCCCCATACACCCTAAATGTTAAGGTGATTATCTAAATGTCGACGGTGAAGATGCAAGTGGAAGTACCTGTGAAGAGCTTGAATGAAACTGAGGGAGTTGGTTATGGTCATGATTATTAAGTTCTCTTTCTTTGTTTCCATCAACAATGATTGTGATGAAGGATCCAGCTTCCTCCTCTTTTAGAAAATTTGAATTAGGAGATTTGGTTCCATTTTCTCGAACTGACCCTTCACTCTTATGAATCTTCTTCTCAGCTTCTAATAATTTTCTTCTGTAAAGTTTCTCCTCAGCATCTTGCAAAAATTTGAACTTTGGAGGAGGTGACGACCTTATCTTATTGAACTCAAAATCTGTTGAAGATTCAAAGAGAGGGTTGAATCCATGTTGGTAGTAGGAAGAGTTGATGGGAGTAAGAGGTGGAGTGAAAAGTGAGGGAGAAGCAAGAGGGGTTAAATATGGAGTCTCCATTGTGAGAAGTAGATCACTCAAGCTTCTATTTCTTGAACTTTTTCTGCTCTTGTTATCACTTCTAGACTTGCCATCTTCAGACTCAAGATCCTCCTTTGTTTCTTCAACAATTGTGAAGAGAAATCTTGGTGGCCCTGAAAGATTATGCAGCCTCATGAGCTCTGTCTCCATAGAATGATCACCAAAGGGCTTGAGCAAGAAATCTTTGTTATTTGAGTGAGGTTCTTGAACAAGGGTATCATTTATTCTTAGAGAAGAACATACTTCTTGGGGATTCAAAGCTGAGTGTCTCATAGAATTAGAGGGATTTCTCCAACAAAACATGCATAAAATTTCTCTTGCTGGGTTACTATAATCACTCTCAATCTCTCCACTAGTGAACCTCTTCTTCCACCATAACAAATAGTAAAGCTCAGCTACTAAAGCCAACAAAAGGCAACCAAAAACAACACTCAACCCAAGTCCTACACTACTCAAAGATTTCATCTTTACCCAAAATGTCACCACAAAACAACTTAAAACTAGTCAAATGAATCAAACTTGGCTAAAAACAACCAAACTTACTTGAAAATAGCAACTTTTTCACCAAACAGCATCGATCCTCACTGAACAGAGAAGCCAAGACCAAGAACCAAAGTGATGAACTTCGACTAGAACTGCAATGAAAACATCAAAGCTTGATGCTTCCCTTTAATCAAAGCTTTAGCATATTCATTCCAACTTTATCTGCAAAAATTTAAAAAAAAAAACGGCTTTTTCTTTCTCTGAAAATCACATTATCAGCTGATGAAGGGTGCTTAGTAAGCTTTTAACGATAAACCCACGAGCTAAAGTCTAAGCCAGTCATTTTGATGAACTGGATATATATACACACACACTTGACATCTTTTGCCTAACAAAAATGAAACACAAACAAAGCTACAAACCGCAAGTTTCACTGTTGGTTTCGTAAAAAATAAGAGACAATGATATTATTAGGAAGAAAACTTGAAACTAGGCACAGGAAATATATGAAAACAAAGGGCTGATATAAACAAAAAGCAAGTAGAAGAAATAGAGGTCGGCAATGGTCGGCAGGCAAATGTGTGAGTGCGAGTAGTGTATGGCTGCCAGGTCTCTTCCTTCGAGAGATGCTCACATCACATGGGATCACAAATTAAGGGAAAGTGATGTGTCATTTCATTCATGTTCTATTTTCTTGACCCATTTACTACACATCAATGCATCTTTGAATATGCCATTAAGGGTAAAATTGTCTTTCTTCTATTTGTTCGGTGAAAGTATGGCAGCCTACTACAACTGTAAATGCAGTCGGGGCATTTTGTTCAGGTGGAGTTCCTCATTAGGAAAAACAAATTGTAAACGCAATTAGTAATTATAATTATGATTGAATTTGAACTAAATTTATTTGAAATCGAGTTCAAGTTTTGCTCAAATGAGTTTGTCTCAAACAAATTCGAATTTAAGTCTAAAAGTTAAATATTTTTGAGTTTAAACTTTAAAGATGTTCAATTTGATAAACTCATAAATCTAAAAAATTTTGATATAAATTAATAAAATGATATCGTTTTGATTAATAAGCAATAAAATAATATTATTTTAGTATCGAATTGAGCTTAAAACTTGACTCAAGTTTAGCTCTACTCAAGTAAATCAAGTTTGAACAATTTTAATATGAGTTTGACTTCACTTAAATTAAATTAAACTTAAATTCATTTTAACTCGAATCTAACTTTAATTGTAATTCTAATATTTTATTTTGAATTTTCAAATTTCCTTTACTTTTAAAATTAGTGGGCTGAGTCGGACGGTCCGCGGGTCTTCCCAACATTACTTATCTTAAAAGCGGATTGTACCATTTTCCTAGTGGTAACCCCTTTAAGCTGGGCTTTTTTATCAGAAATAAATGCTGGGCCCATGGGCCAGCGTGGAGGAGTACTGAGTTAAGTGTTACATTGACCTACTGTGATGACAGAGACAGCTCTGGGTCGAACAGTCATAATATAAATGTGTTGTCTTGTGGACGGTGAATGAATATTTATGTACATCTTTTAAGAGCACGAATTTTGATGTCACTGCCAAGTTAACGCCCATTGTCATTCATGCATGCTTAGTGGGTTAGAGTGGGAAATGGGTAGGGAATTCAAATCTCCATCTCTGCCCCGATAACGGATATTAATTTTTGTCTTTGATTCATCTCCGTTGTAACAACGATTTTTTATCTCTTTTTTTAGAAATTTTTTTTTTATTTTATCTCTATTCTTATAAAAAAAAAATTCTCTTTATTCTCATCTCCACAAGAAAAAAAATTTATTTTCTTATCTTTTAAACACAATCTAAATATTTATATAACAAAATTAACTTACTATTTCAAATATCACAAATATCATTTATTTAATACATTATATATAATTAAATAAATAATAAATTTGAAAAACATAAATAATATAAAACTATAAAAATATATTAGTATTTTAAATAAAAATATTAATATAAATAGATGGGGATGTAGATGGGGACAAGGGGAGGGGGGGGGGGGGCAATTGCGATAATATTTTTTGTTCTCTTTTCCTTTTCTGATTCTATAGAATAATCTTTTTTAGGATCATAAAGGGTTAAAAACTCTAAATTTGGACTGAAATTGTTATCTCGAAAAATAAGAATGGGATCATGCACATGTTCACATTTGCTCTCAAACATCAAATATTATTATAATAGTTTACGTTAAAGGTTATTGAATATACATTATTATTATATTTAATAAAAAATTGTTAAGTTTTAAATAAAAATTGTATTTGGTTGAAGATAAAAAAATAATACTAAGAATTTATTTTACATAAATATCCTTAAGTATAGTTATTTTAAAATATTTTTCATAATTTTATATTATTTATTATATTAATTGAAAAAAAAAGTATTTTTGTTCTAAAAAAATTAATAAGTAAAAATAAAATTATTAAAAAAGACCTAGAGTTTTTGGGTAATCTTTTAATACCAACGTGAAGATAATAATTAAATTATTTTTTATATTATATATCACATCATCATTTATTTATAAATTAAACAAAGCAATATCACTAATAAAAAATAAATTATTATAATAATCTTTTGTTATTTATCAATCAAACCATTTTTATGATTATTAAAATATTAGCGTTTAAAGAAATTGTTTCTAATTCCCTAACCATAAACAAATACATCGAATGGAGGTTTTTTTTTTTTTTTGCAAATTAATTCTTCAAATGAGAAGAATCTCTTCTTATGCATTAGAGTTTAATAAGAAGTATTAGAATGGTTTAATTCTCCAATCATGGTTTTTTTTTTTTTTATCAGAGAACTCTCTTCAATTTCATTAGATAGACAAACATACTGAAGTTTTTCATATAAAAGAGGAAGTTCATACAAATTAACTCTTCAAATGACAATAATCCCTTCTCATGCATTAGAGTTTAATAAGAAATATTAGAATGGTCAAATTTTCTAATCATAAGTTTTTTTTTTCATATCGAAAACCCTCTTCAATTTCATTGGATAGGTAAACACACCGAAGTTTTTTACATGAAAAAGAGAGTTTACTCTGATATTTTATGAGAAAATTTTCTCACTTAACTACTTAAGCTAATATACGAGGACTTCTTCAACCATGTTATAAATTGAGCATGTAAAATCCCTTATTAATTTTAACTACAAAACAAAAAGGAAAAAATAACACTAGGATCAAACAACAGACTGTCCAAGAATAATTTATCTCTTTCCTTTTTTATTTTTTTTTAATAACTAAAATCAAAATTCGATTTCAAGGGCGTTGATCGGCCAGGAAGGCCTACAATTGATTAAAAATTAAACAAATAATAGCTCACAGGCCTATGACATTTCCCATGCTACTATTTGCCGGCAGCCGCTCAACGATGTGATGAACCGGTGTATCAGCTCGGCAGAGCGGGCAATTTGCGTGAGAGTAAAGCCAATTATCAATGCAATGAACGTGAAAGGAGTGCAAACATTCAGGCAAAACCCTAATGGCTTCGCCATCGTTGAACTCGCATAAACATATCGCACAAGTAACGTCTTCAGATTTTGACACCAACCCCATGTCTTTGGAGAATTTGTAAGCGGGGATGAGTTCGCTGATTGAATCTTCCATGCTGTTCGGTGGCACTTCTTGGTCGAAATGGTCACCAAGAGACAGTGAATTTTGCGGCATTTGTTGATGGGCAATGACGGTTTGCCTTCTAGAGCAGCAACGGATGAGGATGAAATGGTAGATAAGTAGCAGTGCCCCAGCTGTGGTAGTGACAACAATGGCTAATGATAGTGCATTGAAACCAGGAAAATGTGACGAATTGTTGGCCATTGTTGAAGGAGAATGATCAGAGTCAAAGGCATTAAAACTCACACGACCGGCCAGAATTATATAATAAGTTCGGATGATTAAAGTTTTAAACTTATATGATTGTTTATTCTGTAGATTCGGTTTCACAGAAGAAGAAGACCAACTACTAAAGTTAAAATCTAGCATAGGAAAATTTACACCATTAATCACACTTAGAAAATTCATTCAAAATGATTTGTCTTTCGTAAAACATAACATTGTCAAATAATTAACCTTATAAGACAAACATTTATTTCACCATCAAACCAACCCTCTGGTTCTTGATTGTACAACAATCTGTAACATAACGGATTCCAATTCGACAGGAACGAGACCCGGCTGTCGAAAGTTTTGCAGTGAAGGCAGGGCGTTGGCACGACACATGGGGCAATTTTGATGAGAATAAAGCCACATATCAATACATGGGGCATGAAATGAGTGTAAACATTCAGGCAAAGTACGCAGCTCCTCGCCCTCTTCAAATTCACACAGGCACACTGAGCAAAGGCCGTCGTCTCCGGCCAAGGCTATAGCCTTATGGTATTTATGGGTTGGGATGGGGTGGGCGGCTGAGTTCTCAAAGCTGCTCGCCATTTCAATGTTTTGGGGCGTAAAAGCGCCTCTGGGTTCTGGTGGGCTCGGGGTGGGGACGTGACTCCTGCACCAACTCACGGCCATGGAGATTGCTAACACAAGTGCAGCTGAGCCGACGCTAACGAGAATTATTGATCCTCTGACGTTATCCAAAAGGTCCCCACCGTCACCTGCCATTGTTTGAAAGTGATTAGCAAATTAGCAATATTGGTTAATTAAGTCTTAATGAAGAAGTTAAAACAAATTATAATATGGCAGAGACGATAATTACAAGAAGAGCATTGTCTAATAAGTACTTATTATATTGCAGAAGAAAGATACTTATAATTTCCTACCTATGTATTACAATCAAATTATATATATTTATTTTGAATACATAACATATATACATACTTATATGTGTTATAATATGATTAAATAATTTTAAATTATAAGTAAAATAATATCAAATCATATGATAATACATATAAGTATATATATATTTGTATATTTAAAATAAATGCGTATAATATTGTTGTATGTATTATATGTAATTTTATAATGAATTAAGAGATTTATACAAACACATATTCTCAGAATCTAATCCAGTTCTTTCTGAGGAAAGGGAATACAGCAGTGGTGCCACCCGGTACAGAGATAACTGAGAGCTTAAAGAAGCATGACATGAGCTTCTTGCAACCAATGGCTGACATTTGACAAACGAACATGAGGGACGACTTCAACAAGGCAGCGCCTATAACCCCACTTACAAAAAATGCCATTTTGATGTAGCAGTGGTTGGTTTGTATAGCTACAACAGCGTATGGAAGTTCAAATTCCAACCATCTTAAATTAATAACAATTATAAGTAAGATTTAATTTGCATGAATTAAATAAAAAATTCAATCATAAATATGTAAGATTTTCTACTATTAGATACCCAGTTAAAAATCAGAGCCAAAAAAGGGTTTCTCTAGAGGAAAACGCCATTGTTAAATCATCCATGAATGGTCACAATTAGGTTTCTGTCAGAAACAAAACAAGCTTGAAAAATTGGAAATCAAAAAATTGACCACACAGAATAATCTTGTTTTAGCAGTCCACTGACTATGAAGTACAAGAAGGAATCTTGGAATATAAGAATTATGGGTTTGTGCAAGATACTGTTGTTGCATAGTTGTTCACAAATAACCACACGTATCACTTATATGGGGCTATAAAAAAGGCAACTCAGAGAATAGAAAAGGCCTTTGATAAGTGAATCAGACAAAATAATCTTTTTTTTTTTTTTTTAAGAAAAGTTCTTCACAATTTTCAAACTATTTCCTCTGTAATATATTATAATTGTCTCTTCAGCAATTCCAAGAGCATCTGCTTCTTCTTCTTCTTCTTCTTCTGTTTTTGAACATTGTTTGTCTCTTCTTTCTTTGCAGTAGTTGGATAACAATTTCTAATTGAAGATGTGGTGTAACCCTAGTTAATTTTAATGCCCATAATCTCATCTTCACCGATTCTACAAGATGTGAAAAAATGTTGATTATGGTTACTAGGTTGCTTTTTTTTTTTTTTTTTTTACCTTGTTGTAATAAATGTGACAATGGTAATTTCAGGTTACCTAGTTCATTACCATGGTAAGAAATAAGTTGTGCATCACAAAAGATTTGAAAACTTTTGAAGACTCAAGAGCTTCCAAGATAAAAGAACTTAACTATGACATCTATTTTTATAGCCAAACTAAAACAAAGCTAGCGAGAAGAAATTTTATTTGTCTAAGTTAGCCCTAAGACATGTGTCAATAATCTTACAATACAAGAAAAGCTTATCCAATAAGAATTCATAATGATGTGAAGCAACATGGTAGTTACACAATGTGAAGGAAATGAAGTATTAACTGTATTAATTGAAACATCATTGTTACAAAGTTTTATGAGAGATTTTGATTGTTTATGTATTATTTCTTCATAAAAAGAGTTTCTAAAGATCTATTTACACTCCAAAAACTGAGATGACAATTTGTTTTTTTAAAATTAAAATTGGAATAACAATTGTTATATAATAAAATCTGTTTTTGACTAAACTAATATAAGATATTTAATAAAATGACAAACTACAATAATGGCAATTGTGTATATTAATTTAACGACAAACTAATATAATATATTTAATAAATATGATGTAACCGATGAAACTATATCATTGTCTCTTCATTCTATAAATATAAATGATTAAACAGAAAAAGAGGTAGACAAAGAATCTTTCAGATATATGTAAAACTATAATTAGAAATCTCTAAATAATCACATCTTTTTTAAGATAATTTTTTGTAATCACTACATAAATTTTGTTTAAGATTTCCCAAAAATATAAATAACATTACTGTGGATTTAGGCCCTATAGCAGCAAGCTAATCTATATCAAAAATCTCTCGTGTCTCATTCTCACTTTTAATCAATATATTAGTAGATAACGAGATTATTCCATAATTTCGATAATCACATCAACAATCATTTTTCTATTAAAATTTAAACTATAATTTACATCCCCGAAATTATCATTTGATCTCCCAAAGAATATCCAAAACCCTTGCTAAGGAGATACATAATGCTATCCAAAAATTTCAGATATGCTTTCGTTAACTTAATTTATAAAAATGTTATTTCAATTATTGTTTTTCTAAAGCCTCCTTCCAAGGAGGGCATTTGGTCTAGTGGCATGATTCTCGCTTAGGGTGCGAGAGGTCCCTTGTTCAATTCTCGGAATGCCCCTGTTTCTCAATTTTTGCATCAGCCTTTTGGGCCACTGGAATCGCTTTCAAAAAATGGCCCACCCTTTGGGCTGGTTTCTTGATGTTCATAAATATGAATGAAATATTTTCAGCGTGTAATCAAGACATTTTTTTGACAAAAATGTCTCTCTAATTCAAATTGAATGAAGTGAACATTTGCATCCAACGCTGAAAATGCGTAAAATCAAGTCAAGTATACGAGATAGACCTGGCCACGGGCCGGTTTGGCCCGTGAACCAGACCGAAACCGGCCCGACTAAACCCGGAACCAGAACCGGCAGACCCGGAACCGGGCTAAACCAGAACCAAAACCGTGACTCTACGGTTCGGTTCCGGTTCACATAAATTGAAACCGTGGAACCGCCAATTCAAACCGGTTTATGAACAGGCGGTTTACTGTGCTGAACCAAAAAAAATTTGAAAATTTTTTGATTTTTTTTTTAATTTTATTAACCGTTGCCTTTTGAAGGAAATTTGCAGGGGACCGTTGGTCCCCTGCAATTTTTTGCAATTTCATTCACCCCCTCTATTTCTAATTTTTTTAAAAAAAGTTTTTTTCTATATATATCACTTTAAATTCTATTCTCTCAAATCTCAATCTCTCTCTACTCTCTCACTCAATCCTTCAAACTCTCATTCTCATTCTTTAAACTCTTAATATTCTCTCAATCTTTCAATTCAATTAAATTTTCTTAAATTTAATTAAATTCTTTCTTAATTTTTTATTAATTTCAATTTCAATTTTTTTTATACAATTCATAATTAATTATAGAATTTATTTCTATAATTAATTTTATTTATTATTTTTTTATTATCTTTTATAATTAATCATATAATTTATTTATATAATTAATTTCATTTATTATTAAAAAATGGCAAGTAGTGAAAATTCTTCCGGTTCACGAAGATTTGGTCAATATTCATATATATCAAATGTGAATGAAAATCAATTTATAGATGATTTTCATTCACAAGAAAGTGAAAACCAATATGAAGAGGTGGAGCAACAACAACAACATCAACAACAGATGGAGATGGAACAACAATCTCAAAAAATTCCTACATCCGATATTTTCAAAATTCATTTCAAGAAAATACAAAAGGAAGATGGTAATTTTGATGTTGCTTGCAATTATTGTAAGCAAATTTACAAATTCAAACAAGGAGGTGGATACGGGACATTCAAAAGGCACTTGGAGTCAAAACATCCGGAAAAAATCGGACAAAGCCGAGGTCAAACACAAATAACCGGGTATGGTTCTTCTACACACAAATCTTTATTTATGTATAGTGATAATAAAAGTAAAGAAGAATTTGCAAAAATGGTAGCAATAGATCACTTAGCATTTAGTTTTTGTGAAAATTTAGGTTTTAATAATTATTGTAAAACTGCATTAAATCCTGCATATAAAACTATTCCAAGAAATACATTAAAAAGAACATTATTTAGTTTATATAAAAAACAAAAAAAAGAGTTAATTCAATTTTTTACAAATTTTAATGGACGTGTATCTCTATGTAGTGATGTTTGGAGTGACCATTAGCAAGTTCACTCTTATATGGGTGTAACTTGTCATTGGATAGATGATGATTCTCTATTACAAAAAAGAATTTTATCATTTAGGGTATTTGATGAACGACATACGGCTGATAATATTTATAGAATAATTAAAAGAATATTAGAAGAATATAAATTACTTTATAAAATTTTTTCAATTTCATTTGATAATGCACGTTCAAATACTGCCTCAATAAATAATTTAATTGATATTTGTAGACCTAATTTAGGTGGTAGATTTTTTCATATTAGATGTGCATGTCATGTGTTAAATTTATGTGTACAAGATGGTTTAGAATGTCTTAAAAATTTTATTAGTCCAATAAAAATAGCAATTTCATATTTATGGACACATCCCCAAATTATGAAAGAATGGGGTAAATTTTGTAAACAACATAATAAAAGACCAAAAAGATTTCCTAAAGATGTGCCGACTCGTTGGAATTCAACATATGAATTACTCAACAAGTCATTTGATTATAAGGATTTATTATGCTCATTTATTTCACAAAATGTGCCACAAATTATATTATATCCCCAACATTGGGATATTTGTTCAAAAATTTTAAATGTATTAAGAAATTTTAATAATGCAACATATACTTTAAGTGGGGTTTATTATCCCACTTCTCATTTATTTTTAAATGAAGCTGTTAATATTATTGGAGCTTTACAAGAAGCCGAACAAGATATTATTTTACAAGAAGCTGTTTCTTTAATGAAAACAAAATGGTTAAATTACTATAAAATAATTCCAGAACTTTTTCTTATTGCATGTTTTTTTGATCCTAGATTTAAATTAGATGGTGTCACAGATTATTTGACATTATATTATGAATGTTTGCAATTAGATGAAGTTAATATTCCATTAACTATAACTAATACTATGAATTTAATTAAAGAAATTTATGCTGAATATGCATTAATTTATGGTGGTTCTTCTTCCTCTCTACCACCTATTGCCCCATCATCAACCCAAAATATGAGCTATGGTGATCGTATTATGATGCAAAAGGGCAAAAGACCAAGTGGAACATTAGACTCCACCTCGGAGCTTGATATTTATTTAACTACTATTTTTGAGTTTGGTGACAGCAATGTAGGTAAAGACTTTTCAGTTTTAGAATGGTGGAGTCGACACGCATCAACTTTTCCAATATTGACAGTTATTGCTAAACAAGTTCTAGCAGCACCGGTATCAACTGTCGCAGTAGAACAAGCTTTTAGTCAAGGAGGTAATATATTGGATGAGAGACGATCAAGTTTGGCTCCCGAATTTATTGAAGCTCAAGTATGCGTGGACGATTGGACAAGAGCTGAATTACGACAACAAGAAATGAAAGTGGACTTCAATGAAGAATCGCTTGATTTAACTACGGATAGTTCGATGACGACGGGAAATAATACTCAAGATAGTGGAGGTGAATGATAAGGTAAGAGGGTATTGCCAGCTATTAGATATGCAAAGGTAAGAGAACTACGTAGGCTTTGATTCTTCTAAACCTCAAGAAGATATGTAGGAAGCTTAATTGAAAAATTAAGTCCAAGCCTTTCTTTTAAATTTCAATTATTGTAATTAATAATTTAAAAATTAAATCAAGATCATGTATTAGAATTGACGGTTTAATATTGGTTTCGAATCGAAACCGTCAATTTCGAACCGAAACCGTCGGTTCCGAACCGGGGCCATGAACCGGAACCGACGGTTCCAAACCGTAGACGAACCGTCCTGTTACGGTTTCGGTTCAGGGTTCTTATATTTTTGAACTGTGAACCGACGGTTCTGAATCGAAACCGGCGGTTCATGAACCGTGGCCAGGTCTAACACGAGATTTATATGTCACTCCTTTCTTTCTCTCTTTGCCTACGTGTTTTATTTTAAGCCATTTATATTGCACATTTGAAATCAGTGTGATCATTCAAAAAATAGACTTTCTTGTTGCTTGGTATTCAATATTAGCCAATAAATTATGTGAAGTTTGACTTCAATTTACCCCACCCACTTCACTTCAAGCGCCCAACACCGCTTAGTGCATCCACGTGTCAGCCATTATACTAAAAAGAGTAGTATTATATGTATAACCTTTTCATATAAATAATAATATATTATTATATTATTGAATAATTAAAAATTAAAAATAAAATATTTAATCACATAATGATACATCATTTTTTATATAAATAATATTATATTATTATATTATTGAATAATTAAAAATTAAAGATAAAATATTTAATCACATAATGATACATCATTTTTCATATAAATAATAATATATTATTATATTATTGAATAATTAAAATTTAAAGATAAAATATTTAATTATATAATGACATGCCAATTTTTTTTTTTGGGTTTCATGCATGAGTTTGTAGAATTTTGTTGAGGAATGTTATGTTTTTTAAAGTTAAAATTTATACTTTATTGACAAAAAAATATAATCACAAAAGGTGAGAGTGTGTTTTTTTTTTTTTTTTTGAAAATTAGGGATTTGATATGGAAATTGACAAAAAAAATTAGAATTAAAAATATGAATTAGATAGACATGATTTGCTTAGTAGAGATATCCACATGATATTTTATTCAACACTAACACATAGGAGGTGGATTGATATATTTTACTCGACAAAATAAGATAGTTAAATGATATTTTACTAGGCATGACCTGCAAAATTATGGATCGTACCTTAATCTATGACACGATCTGATCCCTTAGTTTGTTTGTAACTCTTTGGTTGGATAGGTAAATCTAAGATATAATGATCAGATTTATAATTATTGTACCATATAAGTTAAAGTTTTATAAAAATAGCAAATACTCGAACCTGAAGTTTTTCTTTAAAAAGTTTTAATGTTCTATCAATTTTACTAACTTTTGAGGTCAGTATATTTATAACTTTTCACAAATCTCTTTTAATGGCCCAACATTTTTAGCAAAATAAAAGGAACAAGGCAAGTTCTTGGCATGATTTCAACTCCCATATAAATGCTGCAATAATTTGTAGCAACTTTCCTCCCATGTGAGATGATAAATAAATAAAACCAATATAAAATAAAAAGGAATAAAGGTGAGATTGATAGCTTTGCCCTTGCAAGCAAAAGAAAGTGATTCAAATTCCTAGCCTAAACCCAATTGAGAATCTCAAATATTTCTTATTAAATTTCATTTTTCATATCTCTTTACCATGTTCTCATTGAGTGGTTCTGTTTCTCCAAAAGCAAGTGATGAAGAAGTTATTCAATTTTAAAATAATTATTATTTTATTAATTTTTTTAAAGATTATTGGGTTCGATCGAATATTTTAATTTTGTCTTTGGGTTTATCATAAGAACTAAGAGGACGTATTATAAATGGTTTATTAATTTTAGTAGCTTTCTATAATTATTTTATAAAAGAATTTACATAATATGTTTTTCTTTTTGTTTTTTCTACTCAAACAACATCGTAAAAGATAAATAGGTTTAATTTTTCAGGTACATTAGACCTGACAGTTTATATTATTGGATTATATTTGTATCATATCAATTCAAATTTTATGTTTGAGACCTTCAATTTTAATCCGATTTGAATTAAAATCTTATTGAAATTTTTTAGTTCTAACTCAACCGTTTAATATTCGAATTGATCCGATCTTACATAAATTGAATCGAAATTATTTATTATTTTCACTTTTCAAAGTGTTTTTACTATTTTAATTTTTTCACTAAATTATCTCAACCTACTATTAATTAAATACACAATATAACAGTTTGGTTATTTACAAATAATCTAAACATTACATACTAAGATCATTAAAACCTGTTAATAATCTAACTAACCAAATTACATTTTTACTACTTAATAATAAAATGAAATATTTAAATAAAAAAATATATGAGTAATTACAATTATATAAAGATATAACTATTTGTAATCTATAAATATTTCAACTACTGTTGATATTGTCTTTCAAATTTTATAAAATTTATCTCTAACAAATTATATTAAAATGAAATTTCTTCAAAACATTCTAGTCAATTTGAATTTTATCAGATTATTTTTATATAAATCGTAACACTACCTAATTTAATTTTGAATTTTATCAGATTGATCTAAAATAAATTTCATATTAAAAAATTTAAATTCTAACCTAATTTTTTTTGTATTATATCATATCAAAATTTACAGATCATATTAAAAATTGTCATCTTTATTATATATATGGTAATAAATACAAATTTCTATGATAATTTTCTTCAAATTTCAAAATTTGAGTAATTATTTCCATATGCAGTGTCAAATGGAAATCTTACGTGTCGCTATTCTTTTGTAGGAGGATCCAACGTGTCAAACTGAACCATCTTTCTTTGAAAAAGGGGAGACTAATCTCTTAGTTAATAATTAATCAAGATTAAAAACCTAATAACCACCCCACTCTATAAACCAAGCCGATCCCACCCAAACCAAATACAAAACAGAAACCATTTGCTCATTAGCTCGTCCCATTATAAATTCCAGCTCCTCCTCTTGCGGCTTCTAGACTTCTCTTTTAATCGATTTCTGATATTCAATGGCCAAGACGCAAGCCAGTCTCCTCCTTCAGAAGCAACTCAAAGGTCAAAATCCCACCGAAATTTCTATATTTGTCGCTTAAAAACTTGTCAAGTTTTTGTTTTGTTCGATTTTTATATTTTTATTGAGAAACATTTTTTTTTCTGTTTTTGCAGATCTTTGTAAGAACCCAGTTGATGGATTCTCTGCTGGTTTGGTTGACGAGTCCAATGTTTTTGAATGGAGTGTGTCCATTATGGGACCTCCTGATACTTTATAGTGAGTTTTCTTATATGTTTTGTAATTAAAGTTTAATTTTCAGGTTAAATATTTGATTTTGATTGGTGGGTCTGTGTTTTATGATGATTTTTTTTTTTTAATTTTTATCTTTTGGTTGATTTAGTTTTTGTTTTAAGAAAAGGTGGTTCAAGTTTGCATACCCTTCTGTGTTTGATGCTGGGTTTTTGATTTTATGTTTGATTGCTTTGTTGAATTGCTGAATATATTCTAGTGTTTTTGGTGTCAGTAATCTATCTTTTTCTCAAATTAATATCTCTATTTGACCCATCTTGGTGCTGGTTATGTGTGATTCTTTCAAAGTCATAGGTTTTCCTTGGGCACTCTATAGAGATATTTGATTAAAAACCCACTAAGTTATCATTGGAATGTCCTTTGTTTGTTCTTCATTAGTAATTTGTTTAGTAAAAACTGGTTGTTTGTTTATGGTCTTAGGCGTGTGGCAAATTTAAGTAATTTTTAGTATTGTTTGTAGCTGTGGTCTTGCAATTCAAGGATGAGTCCACAATCCTCTTGTTGATATAACTTTGATTCAGCAGTGGGTCCTTCAGTGTTTTTGATTTGGTCTCAAGCAAAGTCAGTTTTTTTGAACTTTCCTACGTTATATAGGGTGGTTTTTTAATCAAGAATAATGCTACAATTCTAATGTTTATTTGAATTGAAAAATAAAAACATAATGAGAAATAAAGCAGTGTATCATCGGAATGCGAACATTGTTATTTATCAACAAATATTGTTTTGCAGCGAGGGGGGTTTTTTCAATGCTATAATGACTTTTCCTGACAATTACCCTGTGAGCCCTCCAAGTGTGAGGTTTACATCCGAGATGTGGCATCCTAATGGTCAGTATCTTTTTTCTTTGAAGTTTGAATTGTATCTGATATTCTTTTGAGTTGAGCAAGCTGCTAATGGTTGCTGTCCCAAAGTATAGTTTACCCTGATGGAAGGGTTTGCATATCAATTCTTCATCCGCCTGGTGATGACCCAAATGGCTATGAGCTTGCAACTGAGCGTTGGACTCCGGTACATACGGTATTGTGAATGAATTGTTATAATTTTCTCTTTACTTGTCACCAGTGTTTATTCTTTCTGCTGTTAATATAATGCTTATCGTTCCATTTTTACGCTTATCGGGCCCTATCTGTAGACATCTATTTGCTTTTTGATTGTCTATGTTCTTAGCTTGTTTTGATATAAAGATTACAGTATCAGAGTAGCAAGCCAGGTGATTTACTAGTACTGTTTAAATGGTGTGTGAAGTTGTCTCCCTTGGCTTGTGTAAAGTTCTATTTTTCTTATTGATGTTTGAGGGATACAACATCTAATCATTTGAAGGCTGCAAGTGTCGGGGGAATTGTCACTTGAGTTCTGAATTAGCCCATGATTCATGGATAAAGATTAGTGTTGGAGAGATACGCATATGGTAACCCTTTGCATTAATGCTTATTATTAGTGCCCTCTGTGGCTTGAACATCTAATGGCAGTTGTGATTGGCAGTGAATCATGGCGGTGACCAACTGTAACAGAAACTTGAGATCACTGCATAGCTATGATGGGCTCAACCCTGGTTCGAGATTGAGGTTTTGTTTCTAAACCCAAGTACAACTCTAGTTTAGAAGAGATTACTTGAGTTGGTTGGGTTGGATTGTAATATTTGCACAGAACAAACTAATGGATTGTTTTAATTCAAAGTGTCAATTAGGGGAAAAGAAGAACATTATCCTCAGGCAAAATGAAATACTGACTTTATCTTAAATTCCTTTAACATGCTGGCAGTGACTCAAGGGCCTCCAAAAAATAGTAGCATAAGGCCACTGGAGGCCACTGACCTCAATCATAGAGAGCTGCCTTTTTGGGTACAACATAGAAGAAATGCCAAAAGAGTGCACAAGAAGGAATGGTTGCAAGAAAGAAGCGCGCATAATTTTTAAGAACCAACAAAAGCATTGATCTGAAAAGAGGGCAGCTGAATGCACCAGTTAATCCTGTGTTTGTTGCTTGCAAGAAGAATACTTGAAATGGAAAAGAGCTACACTTTGATTTTTTTTATAGAATGCTAATACTATCTCAGCTAATAAGCAGTACATATTTTGCTTTCTTTTACTAGGAGCTGTATATTGATCTTTTAAAAATTGGAACCTACTAAACTTGAAGGAATATTACCATGCGGTTGTTTCAAATATGTTGGAGGTTTTCTTCCCTATAGAGATTCACAAGTTTTCATTTCTGCTGATATGCTGTGCCCCCTTAACTGTTTCATTTCTGTTTCTCAACTTACTTGGTGTATGAATTTGGTTAGTTTTCTGCTGCATACTGAGGGCTCTTGCATGCAGGTTGAGAGCATAGTTTTGAGTATTATCTCGATGCTTTCCAGCCCAAATGACGAGTCTCCTGCAAATGTTGATGCTGCAGTAAGTTACATGAACTGCAACTTAAACTCTTTATGCCAATGCTTTGCCTTGTTTTAAGTTTGGATTATTCTCTTTTAAGTTCACATACCCCATTGCTTATTTTTTGTATTTTTTTCCCCCAATTGTACAACTGCAGAAAGAATGGAGAGAAAGAAGGGATGATTTTAAGAAGAAAGTAAGTCGCTGTGTGAGAAAATCACAAGAAATGCTATAACTCAAATTTCATAGACGCAATTGGTCGCTACAAATGCATATGCGTTATCTAAGAACATCATACTTTCTTCATTTGTGGCCAACAGAGAAACAATAATTTGCAGACTGTAGAACTCAAATTAAAGTTAGCCAGTATAACTTCTACCCATTTTGCACCTTTCTTCAATGTGAACATGCAGATATTTTACCTGTGGCTTTACCCCTGGTTTGTTTGTAAACTCTGCTCTTCCCCGGTGATCTCATTATTCTTCTTAATACCCCAAAACTACTTTGATTGGATAGCTCAATTTTCTTTCGACTGTGGAACTTGTGAGTGGGCGGTACAAGCATTTAGAAAGTGAAATGGATCGGCGTCTTGACTAATAAGCCAATTTCAAAGACTAATGGGAAATCATGAAAATACAAACAACGCCACTATCTTTGAATGTCTTATTGTCCAACTAAATTTCAAATATGCGTGAACATTAGCACATTTGACAACACTATTAGTGGCTTTCGGTCATTGATTGATTGTTTTAAGTCTCGCAGCCGTGCTATAGAATCAGTGATTATGAAATTGAGGCTGCGAATATCATATTTCAGCTATATTTATTAATATCTTGTTATATATAATATATATGTTATGATATAATATAATTTAAATATAAAATTATATGTATCATAAAATATATTAAATTAATACAATACAATAAATATATCGTATAATATAATATATATTTTACAATATAAATTAATATATATATATTTTAAAAATAATATAGTAAAAAAAAAATATAAATTTTTAAAATTTTTAAAGTATTTATAATATTTTATAAAATCATTATATTTCAAATAATTTTTTTTTTAATCTTTTAAATATTTTATTGTTAAAAAAGTAATGTCATATAATATGATATTTGATTCATGATATATGGATAGACACTTTGTTGAAAAGAAAATAACTTGCAAGTCTACATTCCATCTATATCTTAATATTATATCGTTTTCGATTGCAAAGAGGAGAGGAAAAGAAGGTGAAAAAAAAATTTACGTAAAACAAATAGTGAATAGGATATTTAATTGACACTTAGTAATTCTTAAAAAACAAGTCAAGTGAAGACATAATCTTATAGAACTCTATTCATATTTTGTCGAAATAATTTTTTAAGGTTCTTGATAACCTAATTGGAGATTTAATTTTTTGTAAAATGAATCAAACCACACAAAAATGTCTATTTTCGTGCAACCAGAGTTTCTTCATATTTTACATAAATTTTAACCTAATTTCATAACAATGTTTTATAAAAATAAGAAATAACAAAAGAAAAAATTATTTACTTAGATTGAGATGAATAATGTTGTCCAATTTTGTTATTCAATTGAAAATCCTGATGGAAATGAGATGAATCGACAAGGGTTTACATAAGGTTAGTTAGACTTATGGTAAAATGGGTATTCTTTCAATCTTAACTTGTTGCTCTGCTACCTCAACGTCTTTTTAAAACGCGTGCATGATTGATTGGGAGGAAGCAGCGCGTGCAGAAACGCAAAACCTCCTTTCCTTTCTTTTTTAATTTCTATTCCCTCTGTTTTATAAAGTATTTTATTTTTTGAAAATAAATGTTTTATAAATAATGTAAAAAAATTAATTAATTTTTGAAAAATAGAAAATCAAATTATTAAAATTTTCGGAAAAGAAAAATCTTTGCTAATTTTCTAAATAAGATTCTAATTTTGTGAACTTTCACATTTAATTTAACCAACTGTTGATGAACTCCTTCTTTAGTCAGATTGCCTCCTTCAATCTGGATAATCTTACTTTCTGTTTCTGGTATCTTCTCTCTTTTCACAGACTTTCCCTCTCATTTCCTTTCTTTCAATCCCTCTCTCTTTATTCCTTTCCGTCTTTTTTTCTCTCTTCTCTCACACTTTCCCTCTCATTTCCTCTCCATTCCCATGACCGACTTCTCCCCCGTGATTCTCACCTCTTCTTCTTCGTCTTCTCCCCCTTCTTTCATCTCACTAGCCTTTCAATCTTATTATTTCTCATGAGTCTCCTCACTCTGCGCAACTCCATTTCCACCGCCTTTCGTTTTACCCACAACAACAACCAACCTTCATCATAATGCACTCCCCACACCCGCTTCGCAGCGGCGACACTCCTCCTCTTCCTCGAATTTCTCACTTTCAGTCCACTTTGTCCATACAGAAACTCAGGCGATTCAACTCACTGATTCTCGTCTTGCGACTCGCTGCCTTTTGCTTCACTCTTGCTGCCTCCGTTTTCATGCTTACTAACTCTCGCGGATCCGACTTGCCTCGATGGGTCGATTTTGATGCTTTCAGGTACACCCTTATCTGATCTACTCATTAATTTTATTTATTTGGCTGTTTATAAATTTACGAAAAAAATTGCAGATTTGTTTTTGCTGCAAATGCAATAGTAGCCATTTACTCTTTCTTCCAAATGGGCGCCTCAGTTTGGGAGATTTCAAAAGGGACAACTTTCTTTCCCGAAATTTTACAAGTCTGGTTCGATTTTGGCCATGATCAGGTTCAATTAAACACCATTAACAATAATTACAAAACCAATCAAATATTTAATTTCTGTTTTAACCTAAAATCAAGGGTTTTTTTGGGGGGGATTTTATAGATGTTTGCATACCTGTTACTGTCGGCGGAGTCGGCGGGAACGGAGCTGGCGAGGACACTGAAGAGCACCGACACGTGTACGGTGTCAAATGCGTTTTGTGTACAGTCGTATATTTCTGTGGCGTTAGGATTTGCTGGGTTTCTGTTTCTGGGGTTTTCGTCTTTGCTATCGGGTTTTCGGGTGGTCTGTTTTATAATCAACGGCTCTCGTTTTCATCTTTAGTCAGAGAGGGAAGGGAGGGATTGCTGTGATGTGTGAGGGTGTTGGATATTTACTGTGGTCATTTGAACTGTTCTGATGATGTGCTGTGTAAGTGAGCTCAACCACCGACTATGTACATTGAAAGAGTGTATTCTTTTTTTCTGTAATTTCGAGTATCCAAATCGTAATAGAATGTTGATATTTTCACAACCACATCATCCACCACTATAGTTGCTAATGGAATAGCAATATGGGTCATTTATGGTTTAATCAAAAGTACACTCCAAACTTCCAACACAGCTGAGCTAATAAATCTGACATGGTATCAAAATTATTCAGGCTAGAACGGCAAATTTTAGTTGCCTTCATATTTTGCATCAGCCATCACATAATGGTAAGCAATAACCATGATAAAAATGAAAATGCCTAGCATGTTGGCAAAAAATCCGAATTCTTGATCTCCAATCATCTGCACAAGCAAAAAATAAATCCAAATATATTAGTACTAAAGCCAGAATAATAACATCAACCACCATGATACAACAGAAATTTTCTAATGCTCTAACAGTCACAGTAAATGGATGAGTAAAACATTTTGTTGAATACTTTACACATTAGAAACCTAAAGAAAGTCACAATCTTAATGACCATGTATAACAAAGCATTTTGAATCATCTCAAGCTAGAGTCTGCAATGCAATAGCAGAACGACAATACAAATGATGACAAGTTACGTCCTTGGGACATAGGCACAATGTACTCAGTTTCATCTAATAGTAGTAGTGCAAGCTCGTATGGCTTCTTTTAAGTCTTATAATGTCACGTAGAATAATCTCAATAAAAGCGTCCATAACTGAAAACAACACGAATCCAGAATATCATTCAAAAGACCAATTAATTCAGACAACTTGCTGTAAAGAAGCAATACATTCAACATAAAGAAGCATTTGCAAGAATGCTACGGTACATTCTGGTTCAATAATTATCCATGCTAAAATTTGCTAACTACTAATCCAATCATGTTAATATTTCTAAACAATAAAACTATATATACACGTTTTTGAGTACACAAATGATATGTGATAATGTGATTAGATGATTTTGAATTAAAGATAAAAAAACACTTAATCATATGATAACACATCATATGTGATGTGAGAAAATGTGAGTAAATGAGTTTGAATTAAAGATAAAATAACACACAATTATATAATGACATATCATATGTATACTCAAAAGTATATATATAGAGCTTTGCTCATTTTCAAATACGTTTTTTGTTCGCAGTTCTCACAACAGAGACAAAGCTATATAATGGACATGGATCAGTTATTCCTGATAATTAATTAAACCTGATAGCGAACACTTTCCACAATATAAACCCAAAGAAAGTCACAAACTTAATATCCATGTATAACAAAGCATTTAGAATCATGTCAAGCTAGAGTCTACAATGCAACAGCAGAATGACAATACAAACGATGACAAGTTACATCTTTTGGGCATAGGCACAATATACTCTGTTTCATCTAATAGTAATGCAAGCTCATATGGCCTCTTTTAAGTCTTATAATGTCATGTAGAATAATCTCAATAAAAGCACCCATAACTGAAAACAACACAAATCCAGAATATCATTCAAAAGACCAATTAATTCAGAAAACTTGCAGTAAAGAAGCAATACATTCAACATAAAGAAGCATTTGCAAGAATGCTACATTAGATATCTGGTTCAATAATTGTCCATGCTAAAATCTACAAACTACTAATCCAATCACATTAATATTTCCAAATGCCATTTTATTCACAGTAGTGGACATGGATCAGTTACTCCTAATAATTAAATCTGATAGCCGCTAATTTCAGTAAAATCATACAGTAAAACTTCAAAACCATTTCCAGATATCCAATTCACATACATCAACATCTTTCTATCCATTGCAGTTTACAGAACTCAAAATCAATTGAAATTCAAAATTCTCAACTACTTAATCAACTAACTCTTATAAAACTTCACAAGGCACAAGACCACAACAATTTCCACTGTAAAATTTATAATCCTTTAATTTTTGAGTGCCACAAAGACAATAAACAGCCCATATGAAGCAAAAACAATGATCACTACCCCATTTACAAGATTCCGCTATGCGATTTTCTTTGTTTCATTTTCGATTTCCATCCGAAAATTTTTGTCTCATACATTAAACGTAAAGTCGAAATTACAGATACTTACCCCCCAAAAAAAAAAAATTACAGATCCTTAAAAGGTTTTGTTCAAGATGCGCATAATTAAAATTTTATTTTCACGGCGGTAACAGAGAAAGCATTGAAGCGGAGAGAGAGGCGTGTACCTTTAGGCTTCGATGGAATGAGAAATCGCCAAAGTAAGGAGAGTTTACTAGATCTCTAAATAAGAACAAATCGCTGCTGCTGCGGCTGAAATCCCCGACTGCGAATTGCGATTACTTTGTGATATATATCAGTTTTGGAAATTAAACGACTTCGTTTCAACCGGCTCACACGCGTCGTTTTGTAATGGGCTGGTTACCTATATTTACCCAAATACTCAGATATTGATTTGCATTAAACATAAACATTCTTAGAAGAATAATTTGTTCCCTATGCCACTTAATGAATTTTTTTTTTTTTACAGGGAATTTCATCCACTTAATAATTTATTTATTGAATTGGAGAAATCTCACTCCTTGGGGTGCCTTTTACTGATGTTTAGAACTTCAGAGATAATCTTGAGAAGGCACTTAAAATTGGGGCAGTCTTAAAATTTTAAGAACTTTAGGGTGTCTTCAGAATTACTCTAAATTTTTTAATAGGACGTGGGTTTTGGAGGCTTCCGTACCGGAGAGCGCACTAGGTCAATAGTCAAACACTGCATGATGTTCTGACACACCGGATAAACTGGCGTCACGGACGGACCTGTCGCTTTAAGGTCTCCTCGCTTATTAGCTGTATCTTCCGTAGCGGATAATTTTTCCCAACACTACAATAGATTACGTTATTTAGATTTACCAACCGGCACTAATCAGATGTACACATCCTCACACACAATTCTTGGTACAACCAATCAACTACAGCTATTTGAATCGACCAATCTCAACTTGACTGGCAAACGAGCGACTCAATCTGACCGAAACAAATCCAATAAACAGAGATAAACTAGACACGTAAGCACAGCGTGTAAAAGGAGCTGTTGTCAATTACGTAATTAGATACGACGTGTCGGATTATGATTGAAGCGTGAGTTTCGTTGTCATCCGCGACTCTAAACTCTTTAGTAGCATCAGATCGAGGATTTATATCCACAGTCTTCTAGTTGTGTTTAGTTAAAATCTCAATTCAAGGTGATTAACTGCTTAACAATTCTTGATTTAATTTAATTATTTTTTTCGGTTCAACGTGAGTGTGAAAATTAGATTTAGATCTGTAAGTTTGACGTGGGGGTCTACTTTGTTGGTGTGAAGCTTTCATTACTTTCTGTGCTTTTCTTTTGAACGAAGATTTCATTCAAGTTACATCTCAGTTTGGTACCGTTTGGTAGTTCCATTTTATTTTATTGTTTTATATTTTAGATGGGTAATGTTTGGTTTTGTATATAAAGCTTCAAGCTTTGAGATGTTTGTGTCATAAAAAAGTTTTTGGGTCTCCGGTGATCGGAGTTTTTGAGTGTTTTGTTGATCTGCTTGTGAGTTCTAGTTCAAGTTGTGAGAGTATTTTTTTACTGAAGTGTGGAATAATATTTTTTAATTGTGAGTTTTCATTGTTTAGTGATTCAAGAATGGCTCAAGAAGCTTCAAATGGAAATCACAATGCTGCTAAACCGCCTCCAACTCCATCTCCCTTGAGATTTTCAAAATTTTTCCAGGTGATTTTTGGCTACAATGTGTTTCAGATTTTACAAAATGGTTGATCATCCTGTTAATTCCTTAATAATGTATTTTGCAACTGGTATTTCAAACTGATTTCAACATGGTCAACGCCTTGTGTCTTGACTAGCTCTTTGTAATTCTTAGTTTTTGGATTACCTCTTGGAAGTATATAGCATTTGACTTTTTAATTTTGCTTAAAGTTTTGAAATTAGAACCTTGAGATCTGAGATATACCAATGGCAGATCTTTGTGACACTGGTAATTGGCATAATTTGTCCAAGTAGCTTAGTTTGTGAATTCGATATGTCCTTTCCTTTTTTATTTGGCAGTCTAACATGAGGATTCTAATTACTGGAGGAGCTGGATTCATTGGCTCTCACCTAGTGGACAAGTTGATGGAAAATGAGAAGAATGAAGTAAATTCCTCTTCTCCTGATTATAAATAGCTATCTATAGTGTGACTGTATTACTCAATATTTAGGCATTTATAAGTTCACTTGACTCATGCCATCAGGTGATAGTTGTTGATAACTTCTTCACTGGCTCAAAGGACAACCTAAAGAAGTGGATCAATCATCCGAGATTTGAACTTATTCGTCATGGTATGTCCTTTTATAGTTCTTAACATATTCAATGATGTGGAGGTGAAACTATAGAGTTCTTCCATGTGATTTTTATCAGATGTACTATGGGACTTTAAGCCTGGCCCTTTAATTATTAAGGTAGGCTGTTAATAAAACAATGTGTTCGTTTCACACAGATGTCACAGAGCCATTGTTGGTTGAGGTGGATCAAATATACCACCTTGCTTGTCCAGCTTCTCCAATCTTCTACAAGTACAACCCTGTAAAGGTGTGTATATTTGTACTTTGTGTCTGGTTAAGAGACCATCACAGTTGCTGCCTTCTCTAGCCTTGCTTTCTCTTGATGTTTCGTTCATAATGCTAAAATGTGTGGTGTTTCTATGATATATTCAAGTTGTATTTGACTTGAAAGAAATTGAAACTTGACAGACGATAAAGACAAATGTAATTGGTACATTGAATATGTTGGGACTTGCCAAGCGAGTGGGAGCAAGGTTTGAGACTACTACTTGATTGCTTGAAATGGACTTATAGTGTATTTTTATGTTTCTCATGATTTGATATTTGGTTATAGGATTTTGCTTACTTCAACTTCAGAGGTCTATGGCGACCCTCTTGTGCATCCCCAGGAGGAGAGTTATTGGGGAAACGTTAATCCGATTGGTAGGTTTTTTCTCTCTTAAAAGTCAGCATTTTAATGAATTGGCGAACTTGGATGACTTGGCCATCATGATGCAATGTTATTAAAACGGTTTCAACTCCCTTAAAAAATATGTAGCATTGTGTATTGCAACTTAATCTGCACAGTATTTCATTCTCATTTTAGTGCTTTTCATTGTGTTTTGTGGGATTAACATCTGATTAAAGTGATAATTCTACAGTTATGGGCATGCTGTGTGTAACAGAAATGATTAAAATCGTATTATATATTATTGATTTCTATCTATATTTTCAGGGGTTAGGAGTTGCTATGATGAGGGTAAACGAGTTGCTGAAACTTTGATGTTTGATTACCATCGGCAGCATGGGATTGGTAATGTTCATGCTGCCACCTCAAAAATAAAATGCATGTGATGTTTGGCTACCATTTACAGTATGTTTGAAAAATCTGACTTTTCATCAAATTAATGATTGAACAGAGATTCGGATTGCTAGGATTTTCAACACCTATGGGCCCCGCATGAATATCGATGATGGTCGAGTTGTCAGTAATTTTATAGCTCAAGCAGTCCGGTAATTTCTTTTAAATTATAGTGTTTTGTAGATCATATAGATATAATCTACAAAACACCCTATTGCTCTTCTTTCCACATTGTTAGCCCATGTCATCACTTGTGCCTGTTCATCTTGTGCAGTGGTGAGCCCTTGACTGTTCAAGCGCCTGGAACTCAAACTCGGAGTTTCTGCTATGTGTCAGATATGGTATGAAGATTATTTTAAATTTTCACATTGACTTATCTGTTTGATTGTTTTATCACCACTGAACTTATTTCAAATGTTGAAGGTGGATGGCCTTATTCGACTAATGGAAGGAGATAACACTGGTCCGATCAACATTGGGAATCCAGGTCATCATCTTTTTGGTTTCTTTTCTGGTTAACAAAAAGGAAAATCTGATTATGTTGAAATTCTTTTGTTCCCATTATTAACTTGATATTCTATACTTCAGGTGAATTTACCATGATTGAACTTGCGGAGACTGTTAAGGAGGTCAGTTTTGTAATCTCCTTTCACCCTGTTATCATATTTCTTTTGTATAGGACAAACTTAAAATAACCTGGCAATGTAACTATACTTGTTCATGTTTTTCGCAGCTCATTAATCCTTCTGTGGAGATCAAAATGGTAGAAAACACCCCTGATGATCCTCGCCAAAGAAAGCCTGACATCACAAAAGCAAAAGAGTTGTTAGGATGGGAGCCAAAGATCAAGCTGCGTGATGGTCTTCCCCTTATGGAGGACGATTTCCGACAGAGGCTTGGTGTCCCCAGAAAGAGCTGAACTTCAATATAGGAAAAATATCACAGGCGGGCTTGTGTTTTGCCAAAATACGAACTTGAGTTCCTGTGAGTTTCTTATCCAATAATGCACACTGCAGTAAAATAATTGGACCAGTAGGCTCTTATTATAAATCCGTATGACCATAATTCCTTTTGGTGATGGGATTTACTTTAATATTACTGAAAGAGTTTCTTGGCTAGAGTTTTTACCTTCAGTGTACTATGTTTATTGGCTTCTGTTTTGATTATAATGACAGAGAACTACCCACAAAAATTCCATAATCAAAGAAAAATGTGCTACAATGTCAAAACAATTATCAAAGACAATTTCTATAAATATGAACTGTGGTTCAAATACAGAAAGAAAGATGGTACTTTTTATGCTTCTGCTACTGCTACTGCTTTAGCCTTTGGTTTCCCTTTGTTTTTCACAACCTGTTTGGCTGCTGGTTTTCTCCCATCTTCCATCTCTGTCTTCTAGTCCACCCACTTAGTATCACCCTGCATCACAAATCATTCAGTCAAGTTAATCAAATTAGATAAATAGCTGCAATTTGTGTTTCAACTACTTTGAGGACATGAATGTGAGAGAGACCCAGGTTGCTCTGTTAAACTGATCTTTTGAGTAGCCATATTCTCCAACTCAAGTTTGGTGTAACCGGAGATAATGCGACTGCAATTATTCTCATTGCTTCCAGTATTATCACAAGATCCTGCCAAAATAAAAATAAATTTTCCTTATAACTAGTTCTCAACTATAATCGAAGACAATGACATGTAATTCAGCAAGTCAAAATAAAATTCCTCAACTGAAGGAGCGAAAGAGATACGAAGCCCGCAGAGAAAAGGAAAGGAGAAAGGCAACAATGTTGACTGAAAGGAAAGGGAGAAAAGGCAAGTGAAATCATGTCACGAAGGGGATTCTTACCGTGGGAAGCCTTTCCCTAACCTAAAGACCACTAATCTCTTCCTACAGGACTTAACTGCTTTATCTTGGAGAGTAGGAATTAACTTGTCGCCTCAACTCTTCAAAGTTGCTGACGTCTGATACAGATTCGACCCAGATTATGGGTGGTGGAGGTTCTGGGAAGTTTTTGTCAAAAACTAGCTGGCCTACCCATTCAATTGAGATTGGAAGTGGCGGAAATTGAATGGATCATTAATGCAAATCTGGGAAAACCATTCAAGTCAGTAGGTTTTGGCATTGAAGAAGCTGTCTGCGGGGGCCTGCCCATTCAACTTCCGAGGAAGTGAAAATTTTTTTCATTTCAGATTTTTATCGAACCAATCGTATTAGATAAGATAAACTCTGATCAATGAGTGAAGAGGAAACTCGTTTTTGGTTAAACCATCTTCAACTCCAATTCATTCAATTAGCTCTGACACTAGGAAGATTTCGTTGCTAGCCAGTTACCGGAGACACCGGCACCGATGATGATGATACGTTGTTCAGATTAATTAATTTTAGGGCCCATAGGTTTTATAAAATAGATTATTTTAATAATAAAAATTCAATTCATAATATTAATTTATATTAAAAGTACGATTTTAATATAGACTTGTTCATTAACTTTTTGTCCTTGTCTCATACGGAATTTAATAATGGTAACAACGGGTGGGTTGACGAATTTTCCAAAAGGTCAAAAGATATATTCCCAACCAACGAGCTCGGATTGATATTTATTAAATATTAAAATTTTAAATTTTTATTTATAAAATATTTAAATTAATAAAAATTATAAATTTTAAGATAAAATTATTATTTAATTAGTATTATATTAAAAATAATAATATGTTATCAATGTTTATTCTAAATTTAAAAAATTAATAATTTTTTTTGTTAAGATTTGTATTTTCTAGCGCTCTCTCCCTTCCGTAACCTTATCTACCTCTAATGACGGTCTCTCCTTCCTCCCTCTTCTCCAACGTCTTTATCTCTAACGAAGATGATTTGTAAAAAAGATTTGAAAAATGTAAATTTTTGTAGAAAAAAAAATATAATTTTTCAAAACTTAATTTTGAGAAAAAAATTATTAGTTTTTCAAATTTTAGAGAAAAATATATAATATTTTATTATTTTTAATATATCACTTATTAAATAATTATTTTATCTCTAAAACTAACTATTTCTGTTAATTTTAATACTATATGAGTGAGAATTTTAGTTTTTAATATTTAACAAATACCAATTTAAATTTACAATGAACCTTGAATGGGAATATGCTAATAAATCTTAAGGGAAATAAGTCTTTAAACATCCAAAAAAAAGATAAAATGACCACATAGCGCTAACATATTATGCATATGGAGTACTATATATATATATATATATATATATATATATATATATATATATATAAAAGGTTAAATTTGTTAAAAATTCACATATAGGAAATTCACAAACAAAATGAGAAATATTGATTATAGATCCATTATTGCCCCATCTCCTTTGCATATCTATTTTTAGTTGATATGGATATTATTAAACGATTCGATCCGATCCGATCCAAAAAAATGTTACGAATTTTCGAAAGGAAAAATCAAATTATAGCACAAAGGTCAATAACTTAACATGCGCCAAATTTGCCTAATATGGTGCGAAATCAATTTTGGCAAAATTTAATACCAGCCATGTGCTAGTGAGAAAATCCGGAAATTACTATAACACCCTTGAGATCTTCACACGTGGCCCCACGTAAAATCCTGACGTGGAAATGACAATCCTGTGGGCCTATCTTAATCGACAACCTCAAATCAAAGGCATGGTTTGTCTAGTTATCTCTTCACTCACTCTCTCTTCTCTTGCCAATAGAAGAAAAATAAAATAGTTATGTTTAATCTCGCTGCTGTGTTGGCGCAAATCCCTAAATTGCCGCCCTTGTTGAGTCTCGGAACTCAGCACCTTTCATCTGGGTGGCGCAATTCCATTGGTCTAGTCTAAGAGAATGGACATTCCCTCCGACGACGTCGTGTTAATCCAACTTGGGAACGCCCCAGGTCAGCCCACAGAAATCAGCGTTAATTGCCCCGACAAGGCCGGCCTCGGCTGCGATCTCTGTCGAATCATTCTCGAGTTCGGCCTCTGCATTATACGAGGAGGTGCTTACATTTATAATATACATATATTTATGTATTGATTTTTTTTTTTCTTTTGAGGTTGAGATTGAACTTTTGCTTTGTTTAAAATGTAGACTTTTCCACAGATGGAAGGTGGTGCTATATAGTGTTGTGGGTTGAGCCCAACACGAGTTCTTATAGAGTTGATTGGGAAAGCTTGAAGAATCGTTTGTTATCTGTGTGCCCTTCATGTTTGGGTTCGTATTATTTTACCCAGCCTTCAAGTAATTCCTCGCAGCCTTCTCTGTATTTGCTCAAGTATAGTTGCCTTGACCGCAAAGGATTACTTCATGGTAACTTAACTATGTTGTTACTCTTTTTTCCTTATCGCTTAGTGATAAATGGTCATTTAAAACTATCCGTTTGTTATGGTCACTGGTGAAACAATGTTATTTATGAAATTGTGTTTTACTTTTTGTATGAAATTGAACTGATATTTTGTGATTCTTTTGTAGATGTTACTAAAATTCTTAGTGAGCTTGAGTTTACAATCCAAAGAGTTAAAGTGATGACAACCCCGGATGGCAGAGTGGTGGACTTGTTCTTTATCACAGATGGAATGTGAGTTATTTAATTATACTGAGTAAAATGGTATGAATGTAAGAAATACTAGTTTGGTGATGGAGTGATGGATCAGTTGACTTTTGGTTTTATGGTAATTTGATTTTTCCCTGTTGCCATTCTTTGATTCTTTTGAAGTTCTTGAAATTTCTTGGTTTCTAGACTGTTGCCATCTGGATAACAGGTTTTTTTTTTTTTTTTTTCTAATCTTCATATGCCATATTTCTTTTAACTATGAATTTTTGTTTATAGAAAGATAATAGATTCAACAGTATGCTTCATGTTGACAGAGTATAGGCAACAAAGTTATCTAATTCCATGTGCTGTCACTTTTCAGGGAGCTTTTGCACACAAAAAAGAGACGGGATGATACTTGTGAACTTCTAATGACTGTTTTAGGCGAGTCTTCTATCAGCTGTGAACTTCAGTTGGCTGGGCCGGAATATGAATCTCTGCAGGGTTTCTCTTCTCTCCCACCAGCAATAGAAGAAGAATTATTCAACCAGCTTCCCAATAAGGAAGACTGCTTGCAAGCACTTAGCATGCAGACAATGACAGTAAACACGGCCGCCATTATAGTGGATAATAAATTAAGCCCAGCTCATACCTTGCTACAAATTAAGTGTGCAGATCAAAAAGGTCTCTTTTATGATATTTTGAGGACTTCAAAGGACTTAGATATTCAGGTACTCAGTCATGATCTTTCTTCAACTCTTTCTCATCTAACTATTAAAATGTCTGAGTATAGGTCTCTAAAATAGATTTGATTGTACGGCCCTCTTTCTGTTGTGAGGTGCTTGTATAGTAGGAAGTTATAAATTATAGTTGGCTCTATGGTGGGACACTTGTCCTTTGTTTTGATTCGGGGCAACAACGGCTCTAGGATGCTTTACTGTCTCTTGATTGTGTTGATTCTTTATAAAGCATGTAACGAATAACGTCTTTGTGTATTTCTGTTTCCGTGTTATATATTTATTTTTTGTTGAAAGAACCTTTATGCTCGTATGTGTGCTTGCAGTCTAGTTTATATAAGCCTGTTGTGTTTCTCATTTAGATCGCTTATGGTAGAATCTCCTCAAGTGTGAAAGGCTACCGGGAAATGGATCTATTTATTCAGCTAACAGATGGGAAGAAAATTGTGGATCCCAAGCAGCAGACTGTTCTGTGTTCTCATCTGAAGGAAGGGATGATTCATCCCTTGCGGGTGATTGTCACCAACCGAGGCCCAGATACTGAACTCCTGGTTGCTAATCCTGTTGAACGATCTGGAAAGGGAAGACCCCGTGTCTTTTATGATGTTACATTGGCCCTAAAGATATTAGGAATATGTATTTTTTCGGTAAGAATCTAATTTCTTGGTCCCATTTACATTTACTTCAGCTTCTCTCTCTCTCTATGTCAAACCATCCTCTCTTCACTCTTGTTTGTAGGCTGAAATCGGAAGACACTCAACTTCAGAACGCCAGTGGGAAGTTTACAGATTCCTTCTGGACGAAAGTCCTGAGTTACCATTAGCAAGCACGCGAGCTAGGAGTCAGATTACGGATAGAGTAAGGAAAACATTGATGGGATGGTGAGCTGACTGCTGAGCCGTGTTAACTTATATCCGCAGAAAACTGTCTCATATTACATTGTATTCCCCAGTTGCTCGCCCACACCCTCTTGGTTGTTCGTTGGCCAGATTGATTCTGTCTGTCTAAAGAGTGTCAGTTTGGTGTTATGGATTAAAAAAATCTCTGGTCACGCAGCAAAAGGCTTCTGATTATTTGAGACTTTCCCAATTTGAAGTTATTTGACAGTTTGGCTTTTGTAGGCTCTGAATATTGTAACTTAGTTCCATCTATGTATGTTGCTTTTCCAATATCAAGATAGAATTGTCGTTCCCAATCGTATGCAACTCCAGTGCATGAAAGACTAAAGGAGATATGGATTATACCATGACAGAACTTGATATAACCTCTTTCAAATTTAAACTTGTAAAAGTGAAAATGCCTTGGCATTTGGTTTTTCTCACCAATTAAATTGAATTGAAGGGTTTTCAAAATATTAGGGATAATTGTCTATTCGTCATATGATAAAATTATCTCGTTAATCACAAAGTTTGATGCTTAAAACGTAATAGTTCAATTATAAATTACAAAAATTATAATAAAAGACTTAGTCTATTCGTCAATCATTTAAAAATGGAGGTAGAGATTTTACAAATTGTAGATAGTAAAAAGAATTTTACGAAATAAAATATTTTTCTTCCATCTATGAGATTACACTCTTGTTCCATCTTATATTTATAAGAGAGAAAACAACTAATGTTTGTAAGAGAAAATCATTTTTAATCAAATCAAAATTATGATGTCTTTGTAATTATATAGATATTAGTACAATTAAAAAATGAATCCAATTTCATATTTGAATTTGGAATCCTCTAATATTATATATGTATGTAACTTTACTTTGTCCTCTAGATCACTATATTGGAGGGAGAGTGAGAAAGAAAAGAATAGCTCCATATATTATAACCTTGTTATTCCCTCCAAAGAGTCAATAACATAATGTGTATGGACGCTTAAATCATTAGTTGACCCTCAGTTTACACACACGTTCATTCCGCTTTGACAGACGTGATTAGAGCTGATGATGCACCGGTGGGCTCCGCTTTGACCAAAGCAAAACGGATTGTGACATTCAAACTTAATTTATAGTAGGGATGGTAATTTGGACATGATTTTAGGAGTTTCGACCCTCCCTGACCTTAAAGGGGAGGAAATTTCCTGATAAAAAGGGGAAAAGGGGTGGGGATAACGATGAAAAAAATCTTCTTAATTAGGAACGGGTCAGGGACGGGGATACATTTGTTCCCGTCCCGCCCCGCCCCCTAAATCTAATATATTAATATAATAATTTCTAAACTATTAAATTCTAAAAATTTTTACATTATAATTTATTAAAACTATAACTTTAATTTTACTAATTTTTGAATTATCAATTATCAGCTTTTACTAATTTCTGAACTATTAATCTAATATATTAAAAAAAACCCTAGAATCTCATTATCATAAAATATAAATGCACCAAATTAATTTTATTTCAACTTCAAAATTTAGTCATCAATCCACCAGGTTTTACGCAAAAAAATAAATTATAAACTTGATAAAATCAATTGAAGTGAATGAAAGGGGTTAAATTTAATGTTATTATAAAATTACCCTAAATCACGTACATAAAGAACTACTAATGAAAAGATTAATTATTACATATTGTTAGATTTTATGAAAACTTTGTATTTGAACTAAAATAATAATGAATATTTTATAACTCTTGTAGCAAGTGATATTTTGGGAGACTATAATTTATTTTATTTATTGAAATACATAAAGGAATTAAAATTTATATTTGCGAATATGGAGAGGGGATTTTTTCCTGCAGGGACGGGATGGGGATGAGGAGAAGATTTTTTCTCGTAGGAATGGGAAGGGGATGGGGAGGAGATTTTTCTTCGTAGGAAAGAGACGGAGATTCTTTGTTATCCCCGTAACAGGGACGGGGCAGGAACGGGGATTGATATCCCCTACAGGGCCCGAGACGGGGATTGATATCCCCTCCCCACCCCTCCTCATTACCATTCCTAATTTATAGTCTAAAACTTTGAAATTCCCAATAAACAATTAAAATTATTATCACGAAATTTTGATAATAATTTATGAAAAGTGCGAAATTCACGCACTAGGGTTTGGATCTGGTGTTGCTGATATCATCTACAGTCTCATCTGTCGCCATTTTCCAAAACTTCTTTTAAAATGACCACCCGATTCTGGGCGTATACGTGTCCATCCCACTTCCTTCTGACTAACTCCTCTCCCAAGTCAACTGCAGCCCTTATCGTCTCCTCCGCACTGTCGTACGCCGCATCAATAATCTTCTTCTCTACGGCCTCCTTAGCTGTCAACTTAGCTGCTCTCAACACCATATCGCGCCGAGCCATCGGCTCACCGACCTTATTCTTAATAACTGCCATAAACCAAGCTGGAATCTTTAGACCGATATCCAGTTCACTCATATACAAAAACCCTCTATCTTTTCTCATCAAGATGTAGTCATGACTCAAAGCGAAAATCAATCCTGCAGCTGACGCGTGTCCCGTGATGGCGGCTATCGTCGGCATCGGAAGCGAAATCAAATCCGAGATGAGAGAACGGAGCTTCGACGACATGAGTTGGAAATTTGATTGGATCGATTTGGCCCACGCGAGATCGTAACCGTTGGAAAAGAACTTGCCTTGGGCTGTTGTGATGAGAACTGCCGACGAGGCAGCGGGGTCCACTTTAACTCGACGCACTGTGGTCTGAATCGAATCGATCATTGCTGGGCTGAGCCGGTGCTCGCCCGGGCCGGTGAGAGTTAGAATATAGACGTTTCCTCGCTTTTCTAGCGTACACATTTTCCCTTGTTAAAAAAGACAAGGTTGAAGAATTTATCAAAAGAGAACGCAATTTTGATGAAATGAACAAATTATCGCAAAAAGGAGGGAGGCTAATCGTTATGCATTTGCCCTTACCTAGACCTGGCCACGGGCCGGTTTGGCCCGTGAACCGGACCGAAACCGGCCCGGATAAACTCGAAACCGGAACTGGCAGACCCGAAACTGGACTGAACCGGAACTGAAACCATAGCTCTGCGGTTCGGTTCCGGTTCACATAAATTAGAACCGTGGAACCGTCGGTTCACAGCGGTTTATGAACCGGCGATTTACTGTGCTGAACCAAAAAAAATTTGAAATTTTTTTGATTTTTTTTTAAATTTTATTTAAAAAGGCAATTTCTCTGAATCTCAATTCACCCCCTTATTTTTAATTTTTTTCAAAAATGTTTTTTCCTATATATACTCCTTCAAATTCTATTCTCTCAAATTTCAATCTTTTTATTTTCTCACTCAATCCTTCAAACTCTCATTCTCATTCTTTAAACTCTTAATACTCTCTCAATCTTTTAATTCAATCAAATTTTCTTAAATTTAATTAAATTCTTTCTTAATTTTTTATTAATTTCAATTTCAATTTTAAATTTTTTTATACAATTCATAATTAATTATAGAATTTATTTCTATAATTAATTTTATTTATTATTTATTTATTATCTTTTATAATTAATCATATAATTTATTTATATAATTAATTTTATTTGTTGTAATTAAGTCCAAACGTTTATTTTAATTTTTAATTATTGTAATTAATAATTTAAAAATTAAATCAAGATCATATATTAGAATTGACTGTTCAATATCGGTTTCGAACCGGAGCCATGAACCGAAACCGGCGGTTCCGAACCGTAGATGAACCGTCCTGTTACGGTTTCGGTTCAGGATCCTTATATTTTCGAACCGTAAACCGATAGTTTCGAACCGAAACCGACGGTTCATGAACTGTGGCCAGGTCTACCCTTACCTGAGGTTGAAACCATTAGGGGCTTTTATAGAGCCAACTCCATGCAGTATAATCATACAGTAAAAACTTTTGACAAAACACAGGGCTTTTACGGTCAAGCCGACTGCATTTAATTGAACCAAATTACATCATCCATTGAGTTATCGAAATATACCTATGTGATAAAAGGAGGTCAAAAGACCGAAAAATTGAAAACTTTTGACAAATGCATAAAGTACTACCAAATTACATCATTCTTTGCGTTATCGAAATATACCCATGTGACAATTAGACATCAAAAGACTGAAAAATAAAAACTTTTGACAAACAAAACACAAAACAATAAAACAAAAGAAAATAATAAAGCTGATACACGATGAATACGAATAAAATGGTTTAGATAGGTGGCAGCATCTTAGAGTGAGATTGAAGATGAAACATTTATTATATGTCCACATCTGTTTGGAAGGTTTTTTTTATCGATTTCTTTGAGGAATCTTTTTAGCAGTGAATCATCATAAGAGATAAGCCTTGTCTTCATTAGTTTTGAAAGTTTTTGACTGAGGAAATTGATTCAAATTAATTTTGCTGTAGAACTTGTTTTTTGCTTTAATCATTTGCTACTGATATTGCCAAGAAATTTTTCCCATGGGGCTTCATCTTGTGGAGAAGGCCAAATTTGAGTTGGGATGATACCATTGACTTCAGAAAATTCTTCTTTCAAAATCTTGATATTCTTGGAGATATGCTACTATGAGTTTTTGCAAGTTATATGAGAGATGAGCATATCTTTGAATATCTGCCTGAAATGTCACCGATTACTGATGAGGGAAAACCTGAACTTTTCTAGTGAAGAACAAGATTGAAAACTGTGAACCTAGGGTCCTCTGGAGTGACATATGTTCAATAGGGGTCTGGGGAAGCTCGACAGCGCAATATGGGTTCCAAGGAATATCTAGGAGAACCAGACTAGAAGGTGAAGGTAAATAAGTTATCACCAAGGGTGTCCGTCTTCATTCAACGATGTTGCCAGGTCTTTTTTGGCTTATCTTTTTGTCGCTGACTAATTTTAACTTAACCTATTATGAAAATCTAGTATTGTCCTATAACAAGTTTTGAATATGCAGAATCCCAAATTTAGGCAAGGATAGAACATATATAAAAAAACCATTTTTAATATGCAGAATCCCAAATTTAGGCAAGCATAAAACATATATAAAGAAACCTTAAATTCATTTTTCACGATTAAAACCACGGGTTAAATCTGTATAATGAGAGAAAACCACGTGAATTCATTGTTCTTTTGACACTTATGAACTATCCCATATCGGCCAATATTTGGCCAAATTTTGATAAACCTTGGTGGAATATGCTTAATTCTGCAAGCATGCATTAGACAGTTTGGAATCTGATTTTGAAGGGGGAAAATACTCAATTGATGTCCAAAAAGTGTCTGTTTCAGACCCCTATCTCTGAAAATGCCAAGATTGTAAGGTAAGGTGTGAGTATTCTAGTGATGCTGGCAAATCAGCAAATCAGCTGCCAGTGCCTCTCAATATTTGCACCATAATAATGGAAATGATTAGATAGATGTTGGCTTCCCTCATCTCCATTACAGTGAAGTAGATAACTGTGTAGTTCTCTTTCATTTGTTAAAAGCTATCAAGTTTGGCAATTCATCTGAAGGTTTCAAGTTGACGGTTTGTTGATTTAAAAGAATAGCCAATATAGAAGACATCTACGAACTTTTTGGAGTAATTGGATTAATTGGTTGGCTTTCGTCCTCCTGCTAGTATAAATTGCAGATCAAGGCAGTTCATTCATCTTAACGTAATTACCTCATCTTCTTCTTGGGCTAGACATCTATTAGCCCGTGCTTGTGATAAATTATGCTCTAAAATCCTACTTACACCTAACAGCTATAAATAAATTTATTTCTTTTAATTCAGACTTAAGAATAAGATTACTTTTTCAATATTTTGAAGCAGTCATCAGGTATCGCATTACATTGATAGAAGACATTCCGGCAACCATGAAAGAACCCTAAACTTGTAGAGAATCAGATTTGCTTTGACTCTTACTGGGTCTTTTTTCATGGCCATGCTTCAATAATATATAAATATTGAGGTTTCTTTTCGGTATTCAATGGCAATTCAGTTTCATGTTTGTGATGAAAACAGGCTGAAATATGTTTAGTGGATAGGACTTCATCCTTATAGGCAGCAAGTGGCTCTGGTTTTAGTGGCATCTTCATACTGTGCCTGGTAAGTGTTTTTTGGTCTTTATGTTCATTATTTGCTTCTCACCTTGTGCATATGTAATGCAATTTTCTTCTTGTCTTCCCTTCAGTTGTAAAATTATTGATGCAAAATTTTTGTTTGCACAGCGGGTTTCGTTGAATGGAGAATACAATTTCTTTTTCTTTTATTTTTGTGTTAATTTTTATAACTAATTGGGTGAAGGTTTATTCGGAAATAACAAGACTAACGTTAATTCATTATTATCATGATGACTTACTACTTACAAAACATGAAAAATATAAAAGTGAGTAATAATTATTTATTAAATAGAAGATTTTATTTATACGTAATACTCATTTTATTTTTAATTTAATCTAACCTAATTTGATTATCAAAAGTACACTTTCGGAATTTATACGTTAATGACATTAATTTATTTTATTTATGAATTGTGATACCTTTAAGTAAATCTTATATTAATAAAACATGAGAAAAATATTACATCTGTCTATACTTTATCTGTATATCCTATATCGATTATAGGTGAGATGATTTAACTGGTTATATAGTCTGTGAATTTCTTAAACTATTAATATATATTTTGAGTTGTAAAACTTAGAAATAAAACTACGATAAACTTTATATTTAAAGTGAATAATATTTTGATAATGGATCAAACTATTAGATCAGATATTACATGAACTTATCTTAAGATCACTTTTACCCTAGTTATATAATACAAGAATAGTTATTCTTGGATGCCTCATCTAGCTCTGCTTAGTGCTTTATATTTATATAATATAAGTGATAAAGTTATTCACAAATATGTTGTTAGGGTAATCCTAATATAAATATGATTATATATATTTATTTTTATTCTAAATTTACAACAATAAAATAATTACATTAATTACATATGATTGATTTGACCTGAAATAATAATTTTCTCTTCATAGCCATATAATAGAATATGAAAATAATTTTATAAAATTTTAAGAAGTTAAACTGTCAAATAGTCTTTCTCACTCTTTTTAAATGATAAAAATTTTATTTATATTTTGATTAAATTGTAAATACGTGATTTGTTTAATTAATGATTAAATATTTTATCATTGAATAATTAGCTCCTTTTGAATTACGTCTATAAATTTGAATAAAAAAAGTTTTATTACATAATAGTAAATAAATAATAATATTTATTAATTAATTTTATGTAATAAATAAATTATAATCGAAATGAACATAAAAATGATTGTGTAAATTTATACAATAATGTAAAAATTAAAACAAAACCTACATTTTGGCACCAGCACCGATGCTTGAGCTGCCAGATGGCCCATTGCAAACCGTTCGTGATTCCTTGACCGTCAAAGACCGGTCACCATGCTTTAATTTTCTCCAACAAATCAATTTGTATAGGTTGGGAAGGAGAATATTATTGGATATTCACTGAATAAAAAAAAAAGGAAAGAGGAAAATATAATAACTCAAAAGATGTGTTTGTGGCTTTCCAGAACACTTAGGCGCGTGAAGATGTTATCAAACTACAAGGAGAAAATTGTCATAAAACCTTTTAATATCATCGTACCGCCCACGTGTTCCACTCTCCTTTTGATAAATAAAAAAGATGATTCCTTACTCTTCACCTCTAAAATTCTATTTTTTTACTCCGTCGTGATTATTAAAATTGTTAATAATTTTTATTAATCTTTTTATAAAATTAATAAAAAAATAAAAAACGCCATTTATTTTTATATAAGCTAAATAATATTTATCTTTCAAAATTTTAAGATACCTTACCACGTGCACGAGCCTCAAATATATTCAAATCCGACACCTTTTTTATTTTTAATGCCGTAAGAATGAAGAAAAAAAATCAGAAACAAAAATGAAAAGTATAGAATTGCCACGGTGAAATTGTAACTAGGTTGTACTAAGTGGCAGCGTGAGAGTAATTTCCAAGATAAGAGAGGGTTTTTTGGTAATTTCATTCTTCAACCGAGTTCGCTGTTTCGGTCTTCTCCTCTCATGGATTATTTCCTCTTGGTCTCGTTTTCAGAGAAAAAGCAACTAAAAAACTGTTTCGTTTTTTCCAGGAGGGAGAAAAACATTTTTGTATATTTAAAAGTAATACTTATCTGGAGACAGAAATAATATATTTATATATACACACACCTATATTTGGGCAATAAATGGAGGAGATGGGTGAAGGTAGACTCAAAGCTATGGGCTCAGCTTCAGCGATTGCGGAGCCCATCAAAGATCTCACAACTAAGACCAAAGAAGAAGGCGAGCTCTCTTCATCAGACGACGACGTATTCTAGCTTCCAAATCCCTAATGTTTTGCCTCCGCTTCTTAATTCTAACATTCGTTTAACCACTTTCGTCCAATAGCACTTTTTTTCTTTCTTATGTTTTTAATTACTTGTTTGCTGTTTGCTTGATGGGAAAAGAAGATAGTATCGTCTCGCTTCTTGAAGACTTGCACTCTATTTGGTCAACGAAGAAGTATTTGTTTTCCATCTTTAAATTTCAAAATCTTTGACCTAGAATTGTATTCTTAGAACTAAATTTTTCCTTTTTATGGAAATATTTGCATTATTCGCACTTATCTAGCATCAGATCAATGTAATTTGAATGCTAGTTAGCCATCGTTAGCACTTTGATTGATCTTAGTTGAGACCTAGTGATATAATTTTTTTGGAAGTCTGAAAATGTGCTGTTGGTTTAATTCGAGTTGGTTGGATTCTAGTTTAATGCTTAAGAATTGTTTTAGTAAAATTGGTGTTATTTACATGTTTCTCATAATTGAATATTACTGAGTAAGCGATTTTGTTCCGTAGGAACATCCTGCTAGCTCTGTTGGACCATCTATTGGTACTGTCGCCCTTCCTGGAGGGTCCCCATTTACTACTACTGTGACAAGCAACCAAACTGAAGGGACTGGGACAGGTAAGCCTTACCGGACATAGCATGTGAGAATCAGGTTTTTTATGTATCGGGTTCTTTAATTGTCATATCTTTATCTTTTGTGTCCAACTTCTATCACTTTTTAGGGTAGTGTCAGTATCTTTTATATATATATATATATATATATATATATGGCTCCTAGTTAGATTCTTAGACTTTTAAAATTACTTGTAATATATTCTATGGGTTTAATGATGTATGGGCATATGATTTTTGAATATATCAAAATGGTAATGTGCCAGTACATTTAAAATGAAATTAACAATGATGATGATGGTTTTGGAAACATATTAACAACTTATATTCGTTTTCTACGGATATATCCTTTTGCTCTGTAAAGATGAAGTTGGACTCGAACCTACTGTGGCACATATGTTTCTTTTTTAACTCCTTGTGCATTGTTTATCGTTTTCATAGGTTTTGCTTTGTGACTGTATTATTGGTTGATACTGTGCGCACTTGTGAACGGCAAAGTGCTTGTCCCGAAATTATCTTTTGATGGGTCTATATCTACTCTGCAGTGAAGACAGTTTCGGCTGGTAATCCTTCCAGCTCCATTGGTATTCAGTCCCGAACTTCCATTCAGCCAACAAATCAAAAGAGTTTTGAGAAGAATCGAATGAAATTTAAATCTGGTAATCCTGGATGGTTTCCTAATTCAGGGCTGAACAATAACCTGGTGATAAGCTTCTCAGATGGAGACAGTGGCAGTGACACTGATGATTACCAGCAAGAAAAAACAGCTGTGACTAAATCCAACACAACTGGAGTGGATAGCTATGAACAACGACCTGCTATATCAGTGGTGAAAACACGTAAAATACATCAAAATACAAAAAATGCAAACAAAATAATACCCAAGAAGTTATCTTCAAATCGCATATTTGTCTCCTCAATTACAAAAAATCATGGGGGAGGCAATTCCAGGGATGCAGAGCGAGGATCTCGAGGTAGAAATTTTAATAACCCTAAAAAAAATTTAGGAAGCCAAGAGCATGGTTTTGACCTAAGAGTGGGTTTGAAAAACAGTAAGCTTCAGGACTTGAGGCAGCAGATAGCACTTCGGGAAACTGAACTAAAGCTTAAAGCTGCCCAACAAAATAAAGATATGGCTGTTGTACAATGCAGGAAGGATAATGCTATGAATCTAGGCAATGAAGCAGCAAGGAAATATCAATCGCCTTCTGCTGATGTTGGACAGTCAGAACAAAAAGAACCTGACAAGAAACGCTTTAAAGGAAGTGGATCTTATTCTCACCAGCTAACTTCAGATAGCCTTCAAGAAATTCCTGTTGCAACATCTATTATGCCAGTGAAAGAGCCTACATTAGAGAACAGTATGCATGTCAGGAAAAAGGTTGATCTTATCCAGAAAGACATTTCTGTAAGCAGAAGAGAGTCAAGCATTGTTAAGCAGCACAAGCAGGATGATAAACATATTGAGGCTATACCAGAAAATGTACCGAGACCAGAGAAAGATGGTAAACATTTTTTTATTTTTTCAATAATGGAAATCTTATTATATAGAACATTTGAGATGCAATAACAAATAGGACGAACCTTTTCTGCAGTTGCTGATATCAATTCTGATAAGGATAGGAGGCCTGACCCTGTTGTGTTAAACCAAATGGCAGCACCAGAAAATACAATATCCAGTTCTTTTGCAAAGAACTTAGTAAGTTAATGTTTGAGGAATACATTGCTTAAGGTTTTTAAGTTAATTTTGTGATTGTATGGTTGACCTATAAGATCTGCTGTCTTGCTCTTGTGGATCTTTTTTACCACAATTGCTCTATGTTTATATATTTAGCAAAATTTGCTTGGCCTTGCTTATATTATAGGTTTCTCACAGTCATGATTGGTATTGTATGACTTATGTAATGGTACTATGGTGGCAAGGATCATGTGCATTTGCTATTTTAGTGAGATAAATTGTCACCAAGCTTCATGAAATATTGTACATTTTTTTAAATTTTTTAGTAATACTAGAAGAATGTTGTTACCTACTGGTGTAAATGGACTTGTGTTGTTGAACCATATTATATGCTTGTAATAACAGTTTTTACTGTAAAAATCATTGTCTACCAATAGGGTGAAAATTTATCTCTTCCCAGAAATTAGGTTTGGAAGCTGTCGTACTATTGTTGCAAATAGATCGCTGTTGGCCATTTTTCTGGAATTTAATAGTTAGTTCAAACAGTAATTATTGCTTGAATGATTGCTGTAGCAGAATCACTTAATTATTGATATCATGTAACTTTACAGGATAAAATGGTAGTAAATCATCCGATTACAATTGGTGGACATCCTTCTCCAATTTTTTGTCCAAACAAAGCAACTGGAGAACAGAATGTAATAAAGAGCAGTGACCATTGTAAACCTGTATCTTGTGATAAGACAATTGATTCTTCGTTCCATAACTTATGCCAGTTTTATTTCTAGGATCCTTATAGATGAATGGAGGTCTACAGTGTTTATTGTAGATCTTTCAATCTTTTTCTTCCAGTCTAAATGTGTCGAAACTTTCTTTCAGGTGAGTAATGCAAGCTTGTGGAACTGTCTGGCTGATGCCAATGTCTCAGGGCGCGGAAATATGGATGTACAATCAATAATTGACATGGAGGAATTGATGGACAAAGAGCTGGAGGAAGCACAAGAGCACCGGCGCATGTGTGAAATTGAAGAAAGAAATGCTCTTAAAGCTTATCGTAAGGCCCAGAGGGCTTTGATTGAAGCTAATGCGAGATGTACTAAACTTTATCGCCAGAGAGAACTATATTCAGCCCGCTTTTATTCATTTATGATGGATGATTCGAACTTACTATGGTCTAGTAGGCTGCATGAACCTGTTGGGAATGGGTTGAATTTGTCAAATCATGTATCTGAAAATGTGGACTTAATCCCGGCATCGAGCCATCAGGTGCAATCTGCCTATGATGGATTTAATCGGCCAGGTTATGGTTCAAATATCCAATGTGTCAATGGTGCTCCACTCAGTACATCTTATCAGCACGCAAGCAGACAAAATTTGGGGTCTGAACCTTGCAGTGAGCCAGATGCTAGTACATCAGAGCCATTGCCTCATAAAACTAAGAAAGTTTTTCATGGACTAAGCTCTCTGTCCAATGAATTAAATGTTTCGGCTGATGAAAATGAAGAGACATTCCCCTTGGACCATGAATATGTTCAACACAACTTTGAAGATAATCAAAAGGAACAGACTTGTGAAGGAAGGCTAATTGACAAAAATAGCATTGCCAAGGAAAAGTCATCTATTGATGGTTCCAAGGATTCAATAAAGAGAGACGAAGCGACATTAAGGTCTGAGATGTTTGCACAGCTCGGAATGAGAATTTTGTCAAAGAATAGTGGTTCATGTTACAATACGGAGCCTTCTGTAGAACGAGGGCCTGAAAATGACCTTGGAAGTGACAAAATGCATACAAGTAATGTGAGCATTCCATCTTCAGAAGGAGGACAAAGCCAGCAGCATTATATTGGAGGTGATTTCTTTGGACAGATGTTTGTGGTCGGCATTTGGTCTGTAGAATATTATTTGATTTTTAGTGTGTCCTGCTGAATCTAGAGTTTGATTGATCATCCCAATTACTAATATAACTGTGTTTATTGCTATGAAATGATATTATTACTATAAGCATTGAAGTTAATTTACAGTTACTATTATTTTTTTCTCTTGATTAAGGTTAAAGGTGTCTTTAACTAATGGAAAACTGTGGTTGTTATTACTATTGTATTTAGAAGCTACAATTTTTTTGGTTGTTTTTATTGTCATTATTGTTATTGTTATTCTTTACCACTTACAACAATTTCATTTTTTAAATTTAGGCACAGATAAGCCAGTAAGAAGTTTTAGTGAGACTCCTGTTCAGAGCCATGATCAGTGCAATGCTGAAAATATTTCATTGGAGTTTCACGCTACCACTGATTTTAAGGAAAATGAAAATTGCATAAGAGCTCACCATTCAACAGCTTTTGTTTTATTTTCTCCTTCAGTTCTAAGAAGTGTGTTTGGTCATCTGAAAGTTGGATCATCGGTTGATATATTAAATATGGCTGAAAATCAACACAATCACTCTCATAACTTCTATGGTGAAGAGGGTGCTTGTGTCAACTCTAATGAATCTCTGGATTGGTATTTGATGGGAAACTCAAACCAGGAGAGTCTTAGTAGTTTCTTTGGGAGAGCATATGGCTCTTATACCTGCAATCCATTTTGGCCACTCTGTATGTATGAGCTTCGAGGAAAATGCAACAATGATGAATGTCCTTGGCAACATGTGAAGGACTTCTCAAATGGAAGTATGTGTCAGCATCAGCATGATGATTCTGGTAGTGGCAGTAATTATCCCAATAAAGATTTCTGTTGTCTTTTGCTTTTTGCTTTCATATTTTACCCATTTGCTCGTGCAGATTGTCAGGTTGAATCAACAATACATCAACAGGGTTCTATTGGTACTTTCAAGTGTCATGATAATTTGACTACACCAATTTATATAGTTGGTTTAGATATTTTGAAAGCTGATTCACATTCATATGAGTCTATTATAGCTGGAAGGTGTGGACAATGCTGGCAGAAGTGTTTCAGTATTACCCTAGCCTTATCAAATATGTTTCAGATGGATTTACCTGCAGAATTCTTGAATACTGGTGATGGACGTATTGAGGTGTGCGGGGGTTGGAATAGACAATCCTCTTATTTTCAGAGTAGAGATGGCATAATGGTTTGTGTATAACATTCTAATTATATTCTTTATTGTTACACCACTTTGGTTCATTGCATTGGACATACATATATAAATCAATTTTTAATGTTAATAAAATTTTCTGAGACATATATGATAATTGCTTGTATTCATTTACAAATGATAGCTGCTTTTCTTGAGTTGTTTGTTTCACAGTCTTATTCATGGTTTCCTTCTTGCATGGTATACCTAGAATCATCTTAAACAAGCTTTGCCTAATAATGTACAATCTGTGGAGTTGGCTCTTCTTTTTCTCAACCAGGAGGCTGGCAGATTAGAGGGTATAAAAAAGGTAACACTTACCTGATTACATCATTAACCTGTTGTATTATGATCATGATTATAATCTTTTATCCTGTAATTGTCTCAAATTCTTAAGTGTTGCAGGCTCTCTATGTATTGTCACGAGCTCTTGAGGCAGATCGATCATCAGAAATTCTTTGGATTGTTTATCTGCTTATATATCACAGCAACACAGTGCCATATGGGAGGGACGACATGTTCTTTCATGCGGTATGCTATCATTTTAAATCTATTTTTTTAAGGACTGGTACCAGGAAGAGTAAGTCTGTTTCTGCATGTTTTTTTGCTGAATGCCTATTGTTTCTGTTGATTTTATGGCATCTCAGTATTTGTATAATGCTGTTAGTCCTGATAACAATGCTGTATATGGTAACTATAAATACAACTCTCTTTGACCATATTTTGGCCGGTCAATAATTGGAGGGGATTTTCATATAGATGGGGTTTCATAATCTGGCTTACTCCTGATGTCACACTTAATGTATATTATATCTTAAAGTTATGTATTAAAATCTAAAATTGAAATACAAATTCTTCTATGGAAATACTTCTCCTCTGTGTCTTCAGGTCAAACACAATGAAGGATCTTATGGACTCTGGCTTATGTACATCAACAGTCGGATACAACTTGATGGTCGGTTGGATGCATATAATGATGCTCTTTCAGCACTCTGCCGCCATGCGTCTTCCTCTGAAGGAGATGAAAGGCACGCTAGTGCATGCATTTTAGACCTGTTTTTGCAGATGGTGGAGTGTTTGTGCATGTCTGGGAATATTGAGAAGGCCATCCAGAAAATCTGTGGACTCTTCCTTGCTGCAACAAGTTCTAAAGAAGCTCATAGTTTGTTGCTCTCTGATATCCTCACATGCTTAACCATTTCTGACAAACTTATATTCTGGGTTTCTTGTGTGTATTTAGTTATTTACAGGAAACTGCCTAATGCTGTTGTACAGCGGTTTGAATGTGAGAAAGAACTCCTTGCAATTGAGTGGCCTTCCATTCACTTGCTAAATCATGAGAAGCAGAGGGCTGTAAAGCTGGTAGAAACAGCAGTGGATTCTGTTGAATCTTATTTCGATGGTGAATCACCCGAGATTGAATCAAATATCAGATCAAGGCAACTTTTTGCTGTTTGCCATGTTAGGTGTATGGTGGCACTTGATGACTTGGAATGCAGTTGGAACTTGTTGGACAAATACATTAAGTTACACCCATCTTGCTTAGAGCTTGTTCTGATATCAGTGCGCTTGCAGAAGCGTGATTGTGGTGATTCCAGTTTTATGGGGTTTGAGGAAGCTCTGTTGAAGTGGCCTAAAGAAATCCCTGGAATTCAGTGTATCTGGAATCAATATGCTGAGTATGCCCTCCTGAATGGAAGACCTGGTTTTGCGAAAGAACTTATGGACCGTTGGTTTCACTCTGTTTGGAAGGTTCAATACTCTGAAGTTGACATTTTGGGTACCAGGGATGGCGAGATCTCTCATGGCTCACTAGAATCCACTTCAGCATCAAATCTAGACTTTTCAGCATCTCGTGAAAACCAAATGGATGTGATGTTTGGATTGCTTAATCTCTCTCTCCATAAGTTATTGCAGAACCATTTCAATGATGCTAAGTTAGCTATTGATAAGGCTTTGAAGGTTGCATCTCCTGAGCATTTTAATCATTGTGTTAGAGAACATGCCATGTTTTTGCTTACTGATAAGTCAGGACCGAAGGGAGATGCATTACTAAACCTTCTGAAGTGTTATTTGGACAATGCCCACTCTTTTCCTTTCTCTGAACCGTTGCCTAGACACTTCATTAACAACATGGATAAGCCAAGAGTCCGACAGCTAGTTACTAACCTGATATGTCCAATATCAACTGATTTTTCTCTGGTGAATTTGATTCTTGAAGTGTGGTATGGTCCATCTCTTTTACCCCAAATGTTTAGTAAGCTAAAGGATCTAGTTGATTTTGTTGAAGCCATTATGGAGATTGTACCATCCAACTATCCATTGGCGTTTTCAGTTTGTAAGCTGCTTAGTGGAGGTGATAACCCTGACCATGTTTCACCGGCCAGTGTTTTGTTCTGGGCCGCCTCAACTTTGGTTACTGCACTTTTCCAAGCCATGCCTATTGCTCCAGAGTATGTATGGGCAGAAGCTGCAGATATTTTGGGCAATGTAAGCAGTATCAATAGCATCTCCGTGAGGTTCTTCAAGAAAGCCTTATCTGTATACCCATTCTCTCTCAAATTGTGGAAATGCTATTATAACCAATCTAACTCTAAAGGAGACAAGAGCTTCATTGTTGAAGCGGCAAGAGAAAAGGGTATAGAACTTATTTGAAGTCTTCTATTAAATTTTGCTCAGTTCCAAGGAAACTTTTAGTTCAGATATGATGATTACTGGTTGGGAAGTTTGTAGATATAAATTAGAGCAATGTTATGCATGCTCACTTTAAATACACAAATGGATACATACTTAATGTGTGTCATCATGTGATTGTATATTACTTGATTATTAATTCAAAATCACCAATTACTTGAAGACACATATTAAATGTGCACTTATTTGTATATTTAAAGTGGGTATCTATAGTTTTTTTTTGTATAAATTATCATCTATGTATGAATTGCTGGCAAGATACCTGGACACCATTTTTGTTATTAATGTTGAAACTAGGAAATTTATGAAGATCGCAATGTGGGTTAGTAGGTTTTAGTATCTATCGGTTAGGTTTCTACTTTGTGAAAGTCACTTGAAGTTACTGCCTCCCTTTTTTAATGGGTCTTTTTTGGGTTCAGTTTGGTTCATCTCTTTTGTTGTTTACCATTTTTCCTAGTTTCCCTGAAAAATAGATGACAAGCTTTGAGCAATTTTCTCAGGTTCTGCGTAATTGTAAGTACTAGTTCATAGAGTTAAAAGAATTTTGTTTTATTGCAACTTTATCGTACCTCGTCTTCCGGATGATGCTACTTTTTAAGGAAACTGAAGACGTTTGATCCGCGAAGAATGAACTTCACCTTTCATCGGGGTTATAACATTTTACTTTATTAATTTTTTATTTATATTTTAATAAGTTTTGGATCTGTTAAGGGTATTATGATAAAATAAAATAATAAGCTTTTTGGGTGTATCTGTTACTATTCTCAAACTTGTGGATAAAATTGTCATGGCTCCACTCTTCATCCTCTTCCATAGAAGCATGGCGCTGCAGAAAATGTGCCTGGATTTTGTAACGGGACAAAGCAAAATTATCAAGAAAGACATGCATCAATAAGTTAGGTGAGCTCTCATACATCTTCACATGCAAAACAATCAAAAGGAACATATAGGCGTCAAAACACTAAGTGGGTACCCTATCAAACGCTTTTTTATGTACATAACTCATATCTTATTTTAGTATTCCATGGAACTCTCATCTCTTTTCTCGATGACATCATACTTATTTCATCTCATAATTGTATTCATTGCACACAACTTCTTCATTGAGAATTTTCTCTACAAATTATAATTTTAAAAAATTTAGGGATGATAATGAAAATTTGTAGAGATTTTGAAAAAAATTGGGGTTATTTTTAAAAGTTTTAAATTTTAATATGCCTTTCAATAGTTTTAAAAACTATAATTATATCCCAAAAAATATAAAATGTAACAAATTAGGACATAAAATCATATTAAAACTATTAAGAGTATAAATATATTTTTAAAAATATATGCATGAATATTAATTTTTGAAACAAGATAGGAGAAATGTCTATTTGTCCCTAGTATAGTTTGAAAAATAATGTTCACACCCCCACTTTTACTTTATATTGTAATATTTAGATAAAATAATATAAATACTCTTTGAATGTTAAAAGGCCAAACGACTATTTCCCACCTAAGGTTTGATGTTTTCTCAAGTTTCTACCCTTTAGCTATAAAAATACCAAATACTCACCCATGACCGGTTAGATTTAACAAAACCCTAACGGTGGTAAGGGTAAAATCGTTATTTTCGCTATAATATTAAAAATAAACTAAAATAGAACTTAATTTTGCCCCCCTAAACTTTAAAAACTAAAATTTTTCCTCAGCTTAAGTTTTAAAAAATGACAGTTTCACCCTAGGGTTTGGTTTTGAAATCTTCGGCGACCGTTCCGGCTCCATTGCCTACGGCCTCTCCCTCCCGAAGCAGCCTCTCCTTCCGACGAATGCTTTCCTCCCGTTTGGAGGTTCGATCGGCTTCGTCTTCGCCTTGGGAGACGAAGTTCTTTGTCTTCACCTTGGGAGATGAAGTTCTTCGTCTTCCCAGATGAAGACGAAGCCGTTGTCTTCGTCTGGGAAGACAATCGTCTTCCCAGAAGAAGACCTCTGGGAAGACGACGGCTTCGTCTTCACCTGGGAAAACGAAGAACTTCGTCTCCCAAGGCGAAGACGAAGTCGATCGAGCCTCCAAACGGGAGGAAAGCATTCGTCGGAAGGAGAGGTTGCTTCGGGAGAGAGAGGCCGTCGGCAATGGAGTCGGAACGGTCACGGAGATTTTAAAACCAAACCCTAGGGTGAAACTGCCATTTTTAAAAACTTAGGCTAAGGGAAAATTTTAGTTTTTAAAGTTTAGGGGGGCAAAAAGAGATAAAATTTTCAGGCGTTAGAGTTTTGTTAAATCTAACCGGCCATGAGTGGGTGTTTGGTGTTTCCATAGTTAAAGGGAGGACATTTGAGAAAATATTAAACCTTGAGTGGGAAATATTCGTTTGACCATGTTAAAAACTAATGGTTGACTTTAATGGAGAAGTGGTAAATTGGCTTTTTCAAACTTAATGAGTAGCACACTGTCACTTCAACAAACCTTGGGTGGGACATAGTCATTTGGCCTATACAAATTACAGGAATTAACTGGAATTTTCCACAAGTAGTGCGTCTATCTATCAGGGGTTCAAACGACATGTAGCCAAATGTGTGGCTTGTTTGAATACATTTACCTGTTGATGGTTAATTTTCAAATGGTCCTCTGAGGGGTTTTTTTTTTTAATTTGAAATGTGGTTAGTTTTATAAATTTAACCTAGGTTAACCACTGACGTACTTCTCTTTTATTTCTGAGCTTTTATTTCAAAGCCTCCTATGAAAGCTTAAACCCTCCAAACCCTAATTTTAATTAATATTATTTTGAATATCTGATAATTCATAATGAAAAATCTGAAACTCTACTCAGAGGTTTCTCTGAATCTGGAGTTACCATCAAAGGAAGAAACTCTGCTGTTCTCAGCTTTGGACATCGAGCGGAACCGATTATTCTTCGCTTCTTCGGCCAATAAAATTTACAGCTCTCAGCTTTCTTCTTTTCAAGTAAGCTCTTTCTTTCTCTGTTTCTCTTATTTCAATTATATTATATTATAAAGAAAAAGTTTGTCGTTATAAAAAACATTGTCACTGGATATTATGCTTCCGGAGATTAAATTAGAGCTTTTAGTAAGGCTCAATCTACGTCCGGTAACATTACCGTTTTAATATTTTGTGATAAATGAAGAATTTTTGGTTCTATGTGATAATGCTTTTGTAATAACTTTTATTACAATCGTCATGTTGTCTCTGGCCTCGTACCTTTACCAAGTTAGTACAGTACTGAAATTAGATATAGAGTTATATCAGTTTATGTTATGTGGAGCTGTGTGTGTTGTATGTTTGAGGCATGCTTGAGCTCTAGGACTAAATTTCATGGCAGCTGATATCTGTCTTTTGGAAAACTATCTTTTTTCTTTTTGAAAAAACTAAATTCATGTACATACAGAATGAAGGAGTGCCAGCCAAGACCTCAATTTCTGCTGAAGTTGATCAAGTTGATTTGGATGCTGGGGACTTCATTACATCATTTGATTATCTTATGGAGAAAGAAGCACTGATAGTGGGAACTTCTGATGGACTTCTACAGCTGCATTCCATGGATAGTAATTCAACAGAAGTTGTTGGTAAGGTTGAGGGTGGTGTTAAGTGCATATCACCTAGTCCGGATGGAGATCTGCTTGCGGTAATTTCTGGTTTTGGGCAGATCCTAGTGATGACTCATGATTGGGATTTATTGTATGAGAATCCACTGGAGGATCTTCCTGAAGGTGTTGACGTATGTAAGGACCTTTTTCCTTTATTATCTGATTATTTAACTCCTTTTTCCATACATCTGTTGAAGCATGGGGACATTACAGGTTTCTGATATGTACTGTTTGGTCAGTGAGGATAAAGAAATTAGACAAATACATTGTGTACATAATTGATGCTTGGATGTTTGGGACCAAATAAGGTCCTAACAAGGAAATATCTTTAGCTAATTAGCATGCTATATATCCATTCTGAAAATTTCATAATTGTTTGATTGCATTTATTTGCCTATATTATCTCCACTGTGGATAGCATTTGTGTGCTCAGATGTGCCATTATATACTTCCTCATATGACAATGTAATTCTGGATCTTTGTTATGCTTGGAAGATTTATGGGCCAGGCCTTGGCTTCATTTCAGGTGAAACTGATTTTTCTTCCACAAATACATCTGAGAGTCCCATTTCATGGCGAGGTGATGGGAAATACTTTGCCACTCTAAGTAATTCAAGCAGTTCTACTTCCTTGCATAAGAGCCTTAAGGTTTGGGAACGAGATTCTGGGACATTGCAAGCTTCTTCAGAACCACAGGTATTCATGGGAGCAGTTTTAGAATGGATGCCCAGTGGAGCAAAAATTGCAGCTGTTTATGACAGAAAAGTGGAAAATAAATGCCCTTCTATAGTTTTCTTTGAGAGGAATGGGTTAGAAAGAAGTTCCTTCAGCATTAACGAGCAAATAGATGCAACTGTAGAAATTTTGAAGTGGAATTGCAGCTCAGATCTTCTTGCAGCTGTTATCAGGTGTGGGAATTATGACTTTGTTAAGATCTGGTTTTTCAGCAACAATCACTGGTATTTAAAGCATGAAGTTAGATACTTGAGGCAGGCTGGCGTGAGGTTCATGTGGCATCCAACAAAGCCATTGCAGTTGATATGTTGGACTCTTGATGGGCAAATTACAATTTGTGACTTTATCTGGACAACAGCTGTCATGGAGAACTCAATTGCATTAGTCATTGATGGCTCCAAGATTCTTGTAACCCCTCTTTCTTTATCCTTAATTCCACCTCCTATGTGTTTATTTAGCCTGACATTTCCATCTGCTGTCTGTGAGATGGCTTTCTATACCAATAGTTCTAAGAATTGTCTGGCTGCATCTTTGTCAGATGGTTGTTTGTGTGTTGTGGAGCTTCCTTCATCTGATATGTGGGAAGAAATGGATGGCAAAGAATTTTGTGTTGAAGCCTCCATTTCTGATATAGCATTTGGATCATTCATACATCTAATATGGTTGGACTCACATATTCTCCTTTCTATTTCGCCTAATGGGTTCAGGCATTGCAGTTCCTCTTTTCAAGCTGCATCAAGTGAGGGTGCACTTCATGGTTTCTATATTCAGGAGATTACACTTGAGTGTTCTGAGAATCAAGCCCCAGGTTTAATTACTTGTTCTGGCTGGCATGCTAAAATTTCCTACCAGAATTCCCTAGAAGGGTTTGTGATTGGCATTGCTCCAAATCCTGCTAAAAGATGTTCAGCATTTGTTCAGTTTGATGGTGGAAAAATTGTTGAGTACACTTCAAAAGTAGGCCTAACCAGAGATACTGTAAAACATGATGACATAAACTTTTCATCATCTTGTCCTTGGATGAGTGCGGTTCTGGTTGGTAGTGATGGGCCATTGAAGCCTTTGCTATTTGGACTTGATGATGTTGGTCGGCTGCAAGCTAGTGGGAAAATCATATGCTACAACTGCAGTAGTTTCTCATTTTACTCAAAATTGGGCGACCAAGTGATCTCACATTTGATCCTTGCAACTAAACAAGATTTACTCTTTATTGTAGATATTAGTCATATATTGTGTGGAGAATTAGAGTTGAAGTATGAAAACTTCATGCATGTTGCTAATAGAAGAAAAGAAGAAGAAAGCATTAGCTTTATAAATATTTGGGAAAGAGGTGCCAAAATTGTTGGTGTACTGCATGGAGATGAAGCTGCAGTCATATTACAGACAACCCGGGGAAACCTAGAATGCATCTATCCTAGAAAATTGGTACTATCTTCAATCGTCAATGCGTTGATCCAATGTCGCTTCAGAGATGCATTAGTTATGGTGAGGCGGCATAGGATTGATTTTAATGTTATTGTTGACCATTGTGGTTGGCAAGAATTTCTCCAATCAGCTTCGGAGTTTGTTAAGCAGGTTAAGAATTTGAGCCACATAACTGATTTTGTTTGTGCCATTAAGAAAGAAAATATTATACAAACTTTATACAAAAAATTTGAATTTCTCTCTGTGCAATGCCATGAGGAGTCTAAAGATGTGCAAGCCAATTTCAGGGATTCCGATGCTAACAAGGTATCTTCAGTCTTGCTGGCCATAAGGAAAGCTCTTGAGGAACAGGTACCAGAAAGTCCAGCCAGGGAACTGTGCATTTTGACTACTCTAGCTCGTAGCGATCCCCCTGCTCTTGAAGAGGCTTTAGAAAGAATAAAAGTTATTCGTGAAACTGAATTATTAGGTTCTAATGACCCAAGGAGAGCGTCTTACCCTTCTGCTGAAGAGGCCTTGAAGCATCTTCTGTGGTTATCAGATCCTGGGGCCGTTTATGAAGCTGCTTTAGGCCTTTATGATTTGAACCTTGCTGCTATTGTAGCATTAAATTCCCAAAGGGACCCAAAGGAGTTTCTTCCTTTTCTTCAAGGATTGGAACGCATGCCAGCTCTCTTGATGCGCTATAATATTGACCTTAGTTTGCATAGGTTTGAGAATGCTCTTAAACACCTTGTTTCCTTAGGTGATGCTTACTATGCAGATTCTTTGAACCTCATGAAAAAGTATCCTCAACTCTTTCCACTGGGGCTTCAACTGATTACAAATCCTGTCAAGAGAGGACAAGTCCTCGAGGTTTGGGCAGATCATCTTAGTGATGAGAAATGCTTTGAGGATGCTGCTACAACTTATTTATGTTGTACTAGTTTGGAAAAGGCTATGAAGGCATATCGTGCTTGTGGTAATTGGAGCGGGGTACTGACAGTTGCTGGGCTTCTCAAATTGGGAAAAGAGGAGGTAGTACAACTGGCTCATGAACTCTGTGAAGAATTCCAAGCCCTAGGTAAACCAGGGGAAGCTGCCAAAATTGCTTTGGAATATTGTCAGGATGTTAACAGTGGGATAAATTTGTTAATTAGTGCAAGGGACTGGGAGGAAGCTTTGAGGGTTGCTTTCATGCACACGAGAGAAGATTTAATCTCAGAAGTGAAGAATGCATCTCTGGATTGTGCAAACACTATGATTTGTGAATACAAGGAAGGCTTGGAGAAAGTAGGAAAGTACTTGGCCCGCTACTTAGCTGTTCGACAAAGAAGATTACTGCTTGCAGCAAAACTTCAGGCAGAGGATCGAACAGTGCATGATCTTGATGATGATACTGCTTCAGAAACTAGTAGTGCTGTCAGTGGAATGAGTGTGTACACAACAGGGTATTGCGTTTATGTCATATGCATATCCTCCTTAGTTCATCTTTCTTTACTAGTCTCTTGGTTTTTGCAGTTTCTCATTTAGCTTAATTAGTGATACAGTTTGTTAAATGATCTGGTTATTCTGTGACTAAACTGAATATTTTAAACTCCTTTTTTTTCCCTTTTTATTAACTTTCATTTTCATTTGCAAATGCTTGTTTCTTACATCAGTTTTGAGTTGCTTCAAGTGGTTGTATTTTTCCTTGAACAGGACGAGGAAGGGCTCTGCTGCTTCCACCACCTCAACTGCGGCTAGCAGGGCAAGAGATGCAAGGCGCCAGAGAAACAGAGGGAAAATCCGTCCTGGAAGGTAATTCGTGTCATTTAGGCTTTTGGACATCGTATTTCTTTATTGGTTGATATAAATCATCTCTGGTCACAATCTTATCAGTGTACTTGTGCATTTTATAGCCCTGGGGAGGAGTTGGCTCTAGTAGACCATTTGATGGGCATGTCTCTAACAGATGGAGCAAAGAATGAGCTTAGATCATTGTTAGTATCTCTTGTGATGCTTGGGGAAGAGGAAACTGCAAGGAAGCTGCAATGTACAGCTGAGAACTTTCAACTGTCGCAAATGGCAGCACACAAACTAGCTGAAGATACAGTGTCTAGTGATATCGTGAATGAACAAGCTCATAATTTGGAGCGTTACATTAAATTAGTAAGAAGTGAACTGAAAAGTTCAGAGGCCTTTTCGTGGCAATCAAAAGTATTCCGTTCTCCCTGACAAGGAAGTTTATCGAACTGGGGCACGCACACTTGTGCATATTAGATGGATAGAGGTGCTGGGATTGACTTCATATCTTGTTTAAATTTATGCTCCACTCACAATTGTTATGCATCTATAACTCACTTGGAGAAGTTACATTTATGCTTGTCCTGTAGCCGTGTACACATTTTTACGTTTTCTCAGTGTTGAAGTATCGGTAATTGATGATGAGCGATAATTCTGTTATGCATTAGACTGTTTTCTTTTTTAAAAAATTTTAGAAGAAGCAGCCGTTCATAGATTTTGTATCAGCTGCTTGATTTATTATATTTAGCATAGCTGCCCCGAAAATTTACTCAGGTTACATTGTATATTTTCTAGTAACTTAGGTTTTTTTTATTTTTTTTGGGTAACCGGGAAACCTGTTTGCATTGATTGGACGGGTAAACCCTGAAATACAGTGGCCGAATTCATGAGATGGGATATTAACAGAAGTGTGTTTTATGAGAACTGAAACTGTTGACTAGGCATGGATTTGAAGTCTTTACATGATGAAAGCCGATGAACGAGTCTTGTTGGTTTTTGTAGGGTCAAGTGCATTCGTTGTAACTCGGATGTTGTTGAAAGCGCATGCACCTTTGGGATGTTGTGTAGTAATTTGTGGATATTATTGCAGACTCGACTGTAATTTCTGGTTTTAATTACACTGAAGTTAAAACATGGAACGGAAGTTGGGATAAGATTTAAATGGAATATCACCGTGCAGTTTGGTTTGTAATTTGATTATAGTATAATACAAGAAAAGTGACCTATACAAATAAGAATACTAAAAACGTCACATAATATTTCATTTCGACTTTAAGATTCCTTCAAATCTTTTGAATATAGCTAAGTTTACAGAGTTATCCCTACCTATGAAACGTAAGTTGCACCTTCAGTCTTTGAGGCTGCATATTATTATATCTCTGCATGCCATTTATTTGATAAGGATTCATTCATTTTTTAATTTTCTTTCCTTGTTGAGATCCCACAAGACAAAATGGTATTCCTTTCAATTGAATTTTACATATTACACATGTATTTGATAAAAATACAGTCCAAGATCGAGATTTTCCAGGAACATTCCAAAATGACTTGGCACCATAGAGGGGGATAGAGGTACTTATTTATTCACAGGATTTCTATTTGAATTCTTTAACACGTACTTATGCACCTACTTTCATTTTGAAACATGGCCTTTATTATGGCTCATCTCTAATCACAGTACTTAATCATATTATTGTACTGAAATACAATGTGGAACTGTAAATGGCAGAAGCTGGAGCACTATAATGCTTATTTAATGAAAACAAATATGCATAACCAAATATTGACTTTATGTATAGCACACAATTGAACATCAGGACAGAGACAAGCAATAAAAGCTAAATTGCAACCTGTATCCCCACAAACCATCTTATATTAGTCTGTAAATATCACACCAGTGGGAATACCTCAATACCCAACCCATTAACCCGATTTAACAAATGAAGAACAGAGTTCAAAATTATGGCTCCACCAACCCAATATTAAACCATTTTTTTAAAGTCTCAAAAGATATAGACATTACATTAAGTGAACCATGTAGTATTGGTGTCTCCCATAGCACAACCATACGCAATTAATCTACTTTCAATTAGATCGGCTTCTAATGACATCAAGACCCATCTCAGTAGGATCAGTAGCCTGCAACTCAATCTGAATACCATCCAATTCTCTCTTAAACCTGTCCTTGGAGCTTGCATAAATCATCTTACTTCTCACTTTTGATGTGTCAGGAGACCTTAATATGTTTAATAATTGTAAGTGAATGCAATGATGAGGAGAAAAATTAGAATGAACACTACTAAAATAAATGAAAATAGAAGATGAAAACCTGTAACACAAAATTATTACCATGCAATGAAAACAATCTTGCTCTTCTGGCAGTTTTCTTCTGTGACAAAATCAAAGTCATAGATAGCATACCGACACTCATCAGCAGGAAGGCTGGCAGTAAAATTTTCATAACTATCAGTGGGTTCACCAAGCTTCTCCACAATTACTTGCTTCTGCTTCTCCTCAATCTTGAACACTATGAAGCGGTAAGTTCTTTTGGCTTTCAATTCTAAGAATTTCAGCTTGCAATCATCATGCACAGCCATCCCTGATGCTGCATTTGCCTGACAATACGACAAAAAAAGACATTATCAATTAGGAACTCAAATATATATACCACTAATAGATCAAAAATTATAAATTCTCCCAAATCTAATTAAAACACCTTGCTTAATCATGGAACTAGTACAAGAAACTATAAATAACAATTAATTAGAAGAAGCAGCATATCCACAGCTATCACATAAGATATAAATATTACAAAATATTTGAAAAATTAACTCATTGTACTGATTAAAATTAACCCTGCAAGAAGGAAGAAAAAAATACCGACCCTCATTACATCCATCTTTGTATACAGATAGCTCAGATTTGTGCCACATCAATAAACAATTCTCCAAGGATACCAAATTTAAAAAAAAAAAAAAAATCACCAAGTAAACCAGAACAGAATGGAACTTTTATTCCCATTTTACACGTATGTGGCACTAGACCATCAAATCTCAAGCATAAACTTTCATATTATTTGTCTTGAATGCACTACATTGAAATTATCCCTAACTATTTGAGCACACATTTCTTTCTGCTTGCAAATTATTCCTTCAACTTCCACAAAGCACCTAGTTGCTTGTGACAAACTTAACCAAAAAGACCTTATCTCTTAAATTGGCAAGCAACTCTCACCGTCGATACCACTAGAGCAACCAAAACAAAGAGAACCCTAATATCAAACCACTCGAGGCAGACCCTAAACTCAACCATCTGTCTAAAATTTATATGAGAATAGAAATGATTATTTCAAGGAACAAAAAAGTCCACCGCTAACGCCAAATAAAGTTGCATCACACAAACACATGCACACACTCACAAATATTCGCCAACAAGAACTTAAAGAAAAATAAAAAAACTTACACGTTCATCACATTCTATAAATACCAAAATCAGAAGCGATTATTGATCAAATCACACACAAAAAGAATCTAAAACAACATAAAAGAAAAAAGCTTCATTATCAAGTTATCGAGGCAAAAAAAAAAAAAATCTAGATCGCTGAAACCACACATCACACATTATTTGAACAAAAATATGAATGTCAAATTTACAAGAAATTAAAAATCGATACCACTGATCGAGCACCTAACAAAATAAATTTTACAGCGACTTAAACCAAAAATAATAATTAAAAATAAATTGCGCTGAACATCAAACAGTAGAGTGAAGTGATTGACTTAACGGAGGCGCTTACCATTTTTCCAGGAAATAACGGAAGACAAAGTGAGGGAAAGCGAGAGAAAATTTAGGGCTCCAGAGAGAGATATGGTTGATAAAGATAGTCTTTTTTTTTTTTTAAGTTCATTTGTTCCTTTTTTTTGTTTTTTTCTCTTTGCGCTTGATTTCTGCCTCGTGGCTTGTGCGTGGTGTGAACTGTGAAGGTATTCTTGTTAATGTAACGGTGACGGTCACAGGGGATCTCAGTGAGCGCAGAAGATTTTCCAATGACGTTTCTCCACGTAACTGATTTGTGTAAAGCACTGCCACGTCATGGGCGGTGAGGAAGTAAAGTGAGTCAAGCAATGTCAGATAGTAGAATCGATTCGACGCCATATTAGAGATAATTTCTCTATATTTTTTCGCACTTTTTCAAAAATTAATTAAGATGGTTTCAAAAATTAATTAAGATGGTGTGGTTCATCGAAACTATACACATATATTTTTTATATATAATTTATGTATAAAAATAATATATAATAATATAATTAAATAATTATAAATTAATAATAAATTAATATTCAATTATATAATAAAACAAAATATATATATGCATAATATTATTTTTGAAAAATCTTATTTAGATAATTAAACAAATATTGTAATATTGCTTTTGAAAAATCTTAATTAGATAATTAAACAAATATTTTGTTAAATTGTGGGTTTTGTATTAATTTGGTTGCGCGGAAATGTCAAAAAATAAAAATAAAAACTATAAACCATCAAATCAAAGTATCAAAAAGAAGACAAATTCTCTTCAATGGCTACTTCGAATAGATTGTGAAGTCTATGAACTGTCCAAGATGTAAAATTAAGCAGAAACAAAGGTGCAAAAAGTTCTTAATTTCTTGATAAAATCTGTGGATCAACCAGATCATCCTCTGTTACTTTATGTGTAAATGATATTGGAACCAAACATAGCCCTCTGCTTCTCAGGGTCATTTCCTGTTTAACAACTCCAAATTATGCACAAGTGAATTAGAGAATTCATAATAAATTAAGTAAATCATGCATGTGAAAGCTTTATATATATATAAACAGTACCTTTGAATGAAGAACTTTGACATTGCTGTATGAGCTACTAAGCATCTGAAACATGTTCTGTTGATCAAAAAAGAGGGCAAAAAGAATTTCTTAGAAATATGAGTGATTGTTTTCAAAGATGAGCTTGGTTGATTAATATGGTGGATATATTTACAAACCTGAATTTGCTCTTGCAAAAGTTTGATGTAAAGTGAAGCCTCTTGGAGAACTGATGCTGTATCAGTCTGCAGAAAGTTTAACAACTGAAATGTCTCACAAATTATGTCTCCCTTAAGATCTAGTCTGGGTATTTAGCTTGAAGGAAAATACTGACCTTGCCATATGGGGAAACCAGTTTTTGAAGAGTTGTGATCTTGTCACTTAGTTTTTGGCTTCTCCTTACTGGCACCTGCAACTGCAAGAAAAAAGGATGTAAACCTGGAAACCTTGTCATGGGTATGCATATAATGTGTTATCACGTGATTAGGGGTTTTTTTTTTCTGATTCAAAATCATCCAATCACGTGATTTATGTTCCCATTATGTATTCAAAAGGGTGTTAGTTTTATTGTATATATAATACCCTTTGCTCAGTTGATGCATTGTTGTCTGGATGATGATGCCATTTTTCTTCACAGGATTTGTTCACTTTCTTCTTCTTGTTAGTCTTTCTGCACAGAGTCAAAGCTGTGTTGTTGTTGCAAACAAGATCATTGATTCCTTGCTGTGGCAGTAGCCTATTTTGCTGGGACTGAAAATCATGGGAAAATCTACAACATTAGAACATGGAAGCCTTATTTCGGTTGGTTTACAAATGGTATATACACACCGCTTCAAATGGGGGAAGTGTACGCTTCCGACTAAGCAACGGTGACTGCTGAGAAATGTTGTCAAAGCTGGTGGAAATAGACTGAAAACCTGCAACCAAAATGGTCATTCATGAGCACATAACATAAGCAAATGAACAACATTAGGGAAGAGTGAAATGAGGAAACCTTGTTGATAGCCAATGGAGGATTGACAAGAAACAGAAAAGCCACCATCTCTCAGCTGGTTGTCATCTTTGTATAATCTGGAATCCACAGAAAAGCCATTCCTATGGATATTTGTTCTGAAAAAGTGCACAAAACAAGCTTTAGTTTAAAACCCCACCTAAGTTGAGTCACCTCATCGGCCGATCTAAGGTAAAACCCAGAGTTCAGTTATTGAATTACAATCACTAAACTAGGTAAGTTTAAACCCACGCTCACTCGGAGATTTATGTAGTTATTTGATGTAAAATATGAAGGAGAGTAAGAAGACATACATGATACTGTCAACCTGCAGCATAGAGACGTCCCAATGTGGCATCTGAACTTCATTGTTTCCTGAAGTTTTAACCAACAAAATGTTCAAGTTACATAAAAGCAGAATACAATATTTTTGGCTTTGCAGAAACCATTTCGATGTTCAATCAAAAGTAAAAAATTTACCCAAGTTGTAAGGCTGTGAAGACATTGATGAAAAAAGGGCATTCCTCATTTTAATCAACAATCAACTCCCAGAAAACTACTGCAAGAATCCTACACAAGTGAAGAGAACTGGTGAACAAAACCAATACATTGAGATGAAAAGAGGCAGTTGTTTGTTCATTATAACAAGAAATGAAGAAAGAAAAAAGAAGAAATGATGAAGCAATCACAGTGCATGACTTGCCTGCAAAAAATTGAACTAAATCCTTCAGTTTTCCAGTCAATTATAAAGAACTGAAGGAACTTGATGGGTTTCTTGCAGGTTATGTATTGCATGAAAGGAATATGAAACATCCAGATGAGTCATCATCAGAAAATACATAAAACAACATAGACAAAAATGGTAGAATGGGCGGCTTTCTCTCACTTTCTCTAGCAAATTATCTGTTTAATTTCGCTTTCATTTAGCTTTGACTTGTTTTGATTAGTGTAAAGTGATTGATTAATGCAGATCCAGCTAGTCAAACAAAGCTTAAACGTGTGGTAACCACTGTCTGACTCAAGCGGCAATCAAACTCAGTAACTTAATTACAACTCATGATACACCAAGATGGTAAACTTAAAGGAAGAAATCATTTCCATATTCCAAAGTGAGCTTAAATCTTTCATAAATAAAAAAAAAAGTCTCGGTTGCTTCATCTATTGGGTTAAGCATAGGTTTAAATTTGGTATTTAGATCATTCAGAGGCTTATTATGCAATAACTTCTGCAAGTAAACTTGGTATTTACATCATTCAGAAATGTGAATTTGACACTCTTAAATGGCCACATATTTACCCATAAATTTGTCTTTCCTTGCACGGTTCATGTAGCTTGTCCTTGTTTGTTCCACGGCTCTTGTTTCTTGAACAAATATAATAGTTGACCTCATCCCTTTCATCGTTCTTACAATATCCATATTACAATAGTACCAGAAAGAGCTAATCACTCTCCAGCCCCTAAGGTTTGGTACAAGAACTTATCACTCCGCATTACAAAAATTTGAATACCCTTTGCCGATTATATATTTTCTCAATTTTATTGAAATATTTAGAAATTGGAAAAAAAAAAAAAAAGAAATATTGTCTCAAAACATTTTAGTATTGTTTATCTTCTTATAGTTTAATTTCCCTTTTTATTTTGTTCAAATTTCGATATGAAGTTTTGTTAACTTTAGGAGTGTCTTGTTAGTATATAAAACTTAGGGTGTGTTTGATCTTTTTTATAATAGTATTAATTTGAACGAAATATAAAATAGTTTGACTAAGTTACGGCTTAAAAGGTAAATTTCCAATTTTTCTTTTGTCTCCTATCCTAACGACCACATTTAATTATTTTATTCAAAAATCTCTTAAGATTAACACATGTATTAATTCTGATTAACACATAATTTAATTATGTAATTATCGAACTAATCGCGTACAAATTAGAACTGTTGTTATCCTATAATCATCCCGCTAATTTACTAATGTCTTTCCAAAGTCAGCGGTCTTCTGTCTACTGTTTAAGTCATGACACGTGGAATTCGTACAATATGGGTTATTTCCTGCAAATTTAACATGTTATATTCTTCGTTTTTTTCCCCTCTATTTTATTGTGAATTGTACCGTTGATTTTCCTTTGTGTCTATAAAACAGGTAATTTTTAATCACAATATTTTATTTATATACATATAAATATATTTTAAAATTATTTAAATATTTTTAAATTAAAAAAATACATGTAAAAAAACAACAGTATTATATTAGTTTCTAAATAATAATTTAAATGTAGCGTGAGGATAATTTTATATTTCAAAATTGATGTAATTTTTTAACCATAAAAAAAAAAGGCAAAAGACTATTTCTCACATAAGGTTTAGTGCATTCTAAAATACATTCGCGATATTTCAAAAACTCAAATATTTACCCATAGACTTTTAAACTTTACCAAAATCATTATTTATAGAGGCTAGAATCATCATTTTATTATTAAATTCTAAATATTTATATTATTTTTTTCTTTCCTTGATTTGAAAAACTAATAATTTCCTTTTAAAATTATATTTTAAAAAAAAAAAATTTCCCCTTAAGGTTTTGATTTTTCAATGAAACCTCTCTTCCCCAGCAATTGGCACTAACCAATCATCTCTCTTCTTTTTCTAAACTCGTTTTCTTTGGAGTAAATAAGTCTTTGTCTGAACGAAGACGATCAATTAGACAAATCGACAAAGTTATCAATTCGGCTTAGTCAGCTGCAATTGACAACCATGTTTAGAATCAACAAATAGCCAACGATAGAAGGTAAAAGAAATGCTACAGATCTAGAACCAATTTGACAAAAATGCGACAGATCTATCATTGGAATTGATTATTTGTTTTCGATTCAATTTATCATCAACCAGAACTTCTTCACCTGTCATTAGAGTCGTCAAAGATGATAGAGAGAGAAAGGAGGAAGAAGATGTTAGTCATTATTAGAGATAAAAAAACCCCAAAGATTGGAAGAAGAGGGTGAAGTCATTTTTCAAAATTGAGGTATAGGATGAAATGACAATTTTCAAAATCTGAAGAATAAAATAAGATAAAATTATATATTTTTTAATATTACTAATAAAATAATGATTTTGTCTTTAGTCATAACTAAAAATTATAACAGAAGTTTACTCATAAGTAAATGTTTAAGTTTTTGAAACTCTGCATATATGTTTATATATATTTGGGACTAGACTAAACTTTGGTGGGAGTAACTCTTTTGGCCAAAAAAAATTATTAAGTCCATTTGTATTAAAATAAAATTCTAAATTGAATGCAAACTACAGCAAAACGACTTCGTTCAACAGGTATGCTATAAACCAAACCAACAAGCATAGAACTGGGAGTATGTCCGGCCACGCAATCAAACATACAATTAAAAAAAAAAAATTATATGTTTGTTAAGTGGGAAACAAAACACAAGTTTTTGGATTTATTAAGGAATAGATTCCTAATCAGCTGTTATGATTTTGTTAATTTAACATTGTGTTTGAGAAATTTTATTTAATGTTAATTATTAATTATTATACTAATGCAAAATCTTTGTTATTTGCAGGCCAATTTAGTCAACTAACCTTTTGGTTTTTTATTAGGCCAAACGACTATTTCCCACCCAAGTTATGCTGTAATGATAAGTTTCCACCTTTTAACTATGGAAATACCAAATACCCACCTATGATTGGTTAAATTTAACGAAATCTTAACCCCTGAAAATTTAATCTCATTTTCCCTCTAAAAGTTTAAAAACTAATATTTTTTCTCTAAGCTAAGTTTGAAAAAATCGAGGGTCTCCAACGCCAACGGCGACGACGCCTCAACTCATCCGACAGATAGGAAGAGAAATCGTCTTGATCGATCTCATCTTCGTTGTCTACTATCGTCTTTCCAGATGAAGACGACTCATGAAGATGATCGTCTTCCCAGACGACGTCTTCCCCGACGAAGTTCTTCGTCTTCCATGGCTTTTTCGATGCCGATCGCAAATGATCGTAGGATGCTTTCGGCAATAGAGCTGGAGATTTCAAAACAAACCCTAGGGTGTTTACTTAAGCAAATTTAGTTTTTAAAGTTTAGTAAAAGTTGATTCTATTTTAGTTTATTTTTAATATTATAGAGAAAATATGATTTTACCCTTAACCGTTAGAGTTTTGTTAAATTTTAGTGTTTCCATAGTTTGAAAACTTGTCATTACAACATACCTTTTAGTCGTTTTTTTTATTTTTAAGAATCATTGGCCTCTCTTTATTAATCTCATTAATAAAAGTGACAAAATAAACTTACGAAATGGCCATTTTTTAAGTGAGGTGTGAAGAGACGAAAATTTTCAATGCTTTATGTTTTCAAAGCAAGTTTTTACCGGTTATCTAATTTTATTAGTAAGTTTTATTTGATTTTTTTAAAATGATTGTTTTGTTTTTTATTAAAATTATAAAATTATTATTAATATTTAATATAAGTATTAAATTATTAATATATTCTTATCAATTTAACAAATTAATCCTAAAAATATCAAAATTTTAATTAATTTTATATTTTTCCAGTTTTTAGGGTATCAAAAAATCAGTTTTTAGTTGAGACTTTAAAATTATATCAAACCTTGGGTGGGAATAAGCCTTTTGGCCTTTACAATATCACATCATCCTAATCTAATTAATATGATTCTTATTAACCTACTTGAGATTTAAGAAAATATCAGAAAACCCCCTGTAGTAATAAAATCATCGTAAAAATTGATTGGATCAGGGGAGGTAAGTTGATTTTATGAAGTCTGAGGCGAGATAATGATAACTTCTAATACTTTTTGGAGCTTGATAGTTTTCTAAACCTCAGGGGGGGAAAGGGAATCCAAAAATCTAGATCAAACTTTAAATTGGACCTAGTTAAGTCAGGCCCAAAAAATAATCAGTTTCATTTCAATTACAAATAAGCCCAACTAGCCCAACAACAGAACACAAATTACAAACCCAAGAATGAGGGTATTACAGTAATTCGGCAAGTTCTTCTGCTTACAGATATATAAACTTTAGGGTTTCGGGTTTACTTCTTTTGATCACCCGAAAACCCTAGTCTTTGTGCTCACACACTCTTTCAGAGGCGGCTCTCCCTGCCCTGATTTTCGAACGGTTCGTACAGTTAATACAAAGTTTCATATTTGGGAGTCCGCGTTTTACTTTTCCGTACTATCCCGACATCTCGGGTATAAGCTTTGCAGTCTATACAGATTTGTTTGTTTTAATGATCAGTTTTTCTATTTATGATATTTTGTATTGTATTTTTTTAATATTTGATTGGTTTATAGTAAATAAGATAGTTAGCCCTTCAGAGTGCAGATTGGCGTTTGTTAAATTTCACTGTTTTGAAAGTTATTTTAGTTGTTGCCCATTGCTGGGATTAAGCTTTCGGGTAACACATATCATACTGGACTTGAAGATTAATGAAGTAATAATTACTTGCGTCATGTGAAGATTAACGAAATATAAATTCTATGTTTTATAAAGTAACATTTTTCTTTGCATGGCTGATGATGTTATTGGATGTTACATGGCTTGGAGCAAATAGATTTATGGATTATGGGGAAAATTAGTATTTTGTATGTTTATCGAAATTGCTTCATTCATCTTAATTGTTGTTTGGTGAGAACTCCACTCTATGCTTGTAGGTGATGTGGTTCTTATTATTAGACTGTGTGTTGGAAATAGTTGAAGTGGCTAGTCTTTGAGGAGCTTCTTTTTATGTCCTTGTTTTTCTCCGTCATGATGTTTTACTTGCAGCTAAAGATTTTTAGTGGGCTCTAAGATTTGTTCTCTTATAATGTTCAGCAACTATGGTGAGAGTCAGTGTTCTGAATGATGCTCTTAAGAGCATGTATAATGCTGAGAAAAGGGGAAAGCGTCAGGTCATGATCAGACCATCCTCCAAAGTTATCATTAAGTTTCTTCTGGTTATGCAGAAGCATGGTATGAAACTAAAATTTTTAGTAGAAGATCGTCTTACAATGCTTTCTGTTTATATATTTTTGAAATTTGTATAATTATTGTATTTTTATTCTGTATAGGTTACATTGGAGAATTTGAATATGTTGATGATCATAGAGCTGGCAAGATTGTTGTTGAACTGAATGGGAGGCTGAACAAGTGTGGTGTTATCAGTCCTCGTTTTGATGTTGGTGTCAAAGAGATTGAAGGTTGGACTGCCAGGTTGCTTCCATCAAGACAGGTTAGCTCAGTTAGTGTTAAAATGATCTGTTTTGATATCAAGAATACTGTTTTGTGCATTTGTGTGCCTTAAATTTGGCACTTTATTATCACCTCCCTCCTGGAATCTCAGGGGGATGCAAGTACAATCATCATTTTAGGCTGCATACGGAATCCAGTTTTAATTGCCAAAATTTGCATTTCATCACTAATATATGGGGGATGAATTGGAAAACCTTAATTCTTCTACTTATGTATATTTTTGTATATTTCTCTAATTCTCACTGTAATGGTTATTGTGCAGTTTGGTTACATTGTGCTGACAACTTCTGCTGGCATCATGGACCATGAAGAGGCCAGAAGGAAGAATGTTGGTGGTAAAGTGCTTGGTTTCTTTTACTAGGCTGAGTTTACATCGACGATGGGATTTAAGTTTTGCTTTTTAGATTTTGATGTACTTTGGAAGAAATTGTTTACCAGTGGATTAGCTTTTTGGTTTTGCTTGATTTAATTATGAATTTTAAATGCCATTTAGTAGTTATTGTCATTATTAGTTGAAGATAAATTATGTTATGTGTTCATACATTTATCCATTAGCAAGTGATGTGGTTGTCAATTTTCATAAAGTTTGTCAAATTTCAAGTTTAGTCTTTGATGCATTATAGAATTCCTTGGCTTGCTCTTCACTTGAATTTTGGGGATTGTAAAACTAAAAAAAAAAAAATCTTCAAAATGATGGTAGCCTTAGAATGTGATGGTCTTCACCATCTTTTGATGATTATTATTTCCATCTTTATGTTGTTTCCTTTTGAGAAGTGAGCTGTGAGGATTATATTATAAATTTTCTTAAAATTCTTTTGTAAATTTAAACTTTGATGATTACAGAACTAGATTAGGGAGTAAGTGGAAGATCCATTAAAATGTGGAATCATGCTGGTTCATGTGTTTGTGCTTCAGAATTTGATTCCATAGTGCCATCACTGTAACGGGACATGATTTTGATATGTGCATCTTTCATGTCAATATACTGAAACACATTTAATGGTAGCAAAAGACCATCTAAAAGCTTGCTTTAATTTTGTGTTGAATGTAATTGCTTCCAATGAGAGTAATCAATAATTCTGTAGCTCTTACAATTACAATAAAATAACCCTATCTATTATATGTTTTTGTGCTTAAATTTATTTTTCAAACAGCAACAGTTTGTTCTAGGGCTTACCAACTGAAGCTGTCATAAATCATGACAGAATTTAATGCTTGAGCTTTTCGCAATCACTAAGAACCCTCTGAAGTCTTGTGATCTCTTGAATAAAACCAATCATTTGGGTTGGTATTGAGAAACAAATGCTTGTTCGTGTTAATCAATCAAGAATCAAATCCACTATTTCCCTCACTTTTTGATTTATGGCTACCTTGTTTCGTGGGTTCTTATGAAGGATAATATGTTTGGTTTGTATTACTCTATCCTCTGGTGTCAAATAAACTTTATAAAATGAGCGGTGTGCATCTATTTTGAGTATATAAATTAGTGTATATTTATTTACGTTATTATATGATTAAGTGTTATTTTATCTTTAATTTAAAATATTATATATATTAAATATGTATTTATTTGTATACTTAAAATAGGTACATATAATTTTATTGTTCTTTAAATTAATTGCAAATGTTTCACTATGATTTTTTATCCTCCATCAACATAAACCATGGATATACTGACATTCGCAAAGGACAATTTTTAATTTCAAATTCTGCCCCCAATGAACCAGAAAAGAAAAAAATGAACAACAGCAAACCGTGAATTATGAAAACGAAGCCATAGTTATGGAGTATATCATCATCAAATCACTGACTAGCTACAAATAAGAGCAGAAAAGCAAGGAGCAAGACAAAAGAGGATCTATTTATATTTTAAACTGTCTTGATAATATTGAAGCTATAACCTTGATTTACATTACATTTTCTTGCCAAAGATTGCAGTTGCCCTAATGGTGTAAAATCACAATCATCACCTAACTTTGAACACACTCATCTTCAAATGTGTCATCGTCAGGTCTGTCAGCAGCCTTGGAACCCATAGTAAGGAGCAGAGAGGAGAGACCTGTGCAAGAACAGAGAAGATAATGATGAAAAGCTCCAAGTTTAAGTGGGGGTAAATGGTGTCAGCGAGAGGGGTTTTATAGGCGTTAAATGGTGGGGACTAGACAGACAGGATCTTCTAAGCATATACTTCGAAGCATAATGCTTGCTTTTGCTTTCACCAAATGCTACCTCTAAAGGTGGAATCTGCCTAGGATATTCTGGCCATAGTGCTTTCCCTCTTCTCATCTTTTTTTCCCCGTCAGCTGCTGACATGTCACACTTTGATCGACTGCTTATTGAACATTTAACAAAATCATAAACCACCTATGAATGTTTTATCATCAACATGTGTATTACGACAGTAGATGAGCGAATTAGCAAATAATACTGTACGTATAATATTGTCAAATGAATAATAACTTAAATGATAAAAAATATAAAATATTTAAGAGAAATAACTTGGGTTAAAGACTATCTGTAATAAACTACCCAGGAAATATCTTCATAATATTTTATCTAAATATTTTAAAATTATTAATAGTTTTTGAACTTATCATTTTCATTCAATATACTTATTAGTTTGGATAATATATTATCAAAAATAAAAAATTATAAAAATTAATTAAATATAAATGTTATTATATTTAATAAAATAGGATAAAACTTGATAATTATAAATAATTATTTTTAAGTTAAAAATAATAAAATATTATTTTATTTAAATATTTTAAAATATTTTTATATTAATTAAAAATAAATATATTTTTATCTTAAAAAATTAACAATCCTTATAACATTAAAAATGATACTCTGTAGCCGAGTGTATATTTGAAACACAGATTCTCTACTCCCACGGCAGACTGGGGCCATCTAAAAACGCCACGTATTAATCGCGGAGAGACACGGAGGAAGTCCGAAACTCAAAGTCTCTGAAATTATTAAACTTTTATCAGGCTTCAAGGCAATTACTGTCTTGCGCTTTTCATTTCTGGCTTCTGACCATAGTATTTATTCGTATATTTTATTGTTATCAAGAATTGTTTTTATTGTACGTCGCGTGTAGAAACAGAGAAAGAGCTAGAGAAAATAGATGGCTGTACATGATTTTCTCATCAAGCTTCTTTTGATTGGTGACAGCGGTTAGTTTCCTTTTATTTGATTTATTTCATATTTTCTTATTAATTTTTCTAATTTTTGTTGATTTGTTATTCATTTGGGAAATTGGAGATGTGGGAATAATGTGTGTGATCTTGCTGTGTTGATTTTGTTGTTTGTGAAAGTAAACCATGTGGGTTATCAATTTCAGATTCATGATGTTGCATTTCCTTTAAAAGTTGAGAATATTGGAGATTTCTTAATATTAATATGCTTTGGGTTTGACCTTCATGAGAAGATGTCAATTTTTTGCGTTTGTTTTGGTTCTAGTTGGAGAAATCTCTGTTCGATTGTACAACTTAAGGTGCACAAATGTGAAGATATGTTTTTGCATATGGGCTCCTTGCAGTGCATGCATAAATTTATTCTCACCTTTCATTTGTATCAAATCATTGAAGATCTTTTGGTTGGTTTTATTAGCTTCTCTGGCTGGAATTTCTTGTTAGCTTTTTCTTTCTTTTGCAATTTTAAATGGCTGGGTTCTTATAGTGTGAAACTAAGTGAATAGTTAGGAAATGATGTTTTTCATCCTTGCAGATTGGGTTGGTTGACATTTTTTGTTTTGCTCATCTAAGTTCTTTTTCTTCTGAACATTTGAAAAAAATTTCAGGTGTGGGCAAGAGTTGTTTGCTTCTGCGGTTTTCTGATGGTTCTTTCACAACTAGTTTTATTACCACTATTGGGTTTGTAGCCTTTGGAACCTCAACAGTGTTATATTCAATTTTTTTTTAATTATCTACACGGCGTCATCTCAATATCAAGAAATGGAATCAAGAGTTAATATTGCACATACCTGCTTACAGGGCAAAATTTAGGATGAATGAATGATTATTGGCCATCTAGTTTCACTAACATTCTATGCTGGTTAAAAACTTGTACACTACTTATAGCAATGAACTTAAGAAACCGATGCTATATTGAGGAAATTTTAGGGTTTCATTTTTTTTTTGAAATTTTCTAACATTGTGAATATCTTGGGAAGAGGACCTGTACTTGTCTGTTGCTGACATTATAAGCATAAGTTAGTTAGAGTGCTTCTTCAAATCTTACTTTCAAGCTTTTTTTCAACAGCATTGATTTTAAGATAAGAACCATTGAACTTGATGGCAAACGGATTAAATTGCAAATCTGGGATACAGCTGGTCAAGAGCGGTTTCGAACCATCACAACAGGTTTGTATTTAGTCGACTCTTTATTTATAAGGTAGGTAGACAGCCAGTAGATTCCCTCTCTCCTATTGCATTGGAGTTACAAGGGGTGGGGGAGAAGCTGTTTCCTATATTATCCATATCAAGCTCTGAGACCGTAAACTTAACCAGCTGTTTACTAGTACTCTCATTAATAAGTCATATCTTGTTTTCTCTCCAGAAAAACTTTAAAGCAAATATTGTAGAGCTTAAATGGTTTGGAATGTACCATAATGCTTATATTTTACCTTGGTGGTTCAATGTGCTCCATATGGTGCTTGTTATTAGAACATTTACTAGGTGACAAACAAAATAAGAGGTCTGAGGTTGTTCTGGAATAGGTGGTCTTGTAAACAATCTTACTGTCATTTTATCGTAAAATGTGTCTTACAAGTTCTCAACAGTCCTGGAGTTGACTTTTGTTCTTAATAATCTTTGCAGCTTACTACCGTGGAGCCATGGGGATTCTGCTGGTGTATGATGTTACTGATGAAGCATCTTTCAATAGTGATTCTTCTTGCTTTACTCTCAGCTTTTGAATTGTTCGTGGCAGTTTCTGTTTTCATGAATTGCAAAATGTTGCTGGATTCATGCACCCACCTTTTTGGATATTCTTTCATCATATACATGTTTTGCATCTTCCATTTCAGTGTGGACAACCATGGAAATAGGTTTAATGCAATTTTCATATTTTCTTTAGTGGAGGTGGATGGTTGAAGATCTGCCTCGTCCACCCTGGTAGGGTTAGAACCGAGTCTCCATCTCTTGCAATTCTTATTAATCTGGGTTTTTGTTCTGTCCAGATATAAGGAACTGGATTCGCAATATTGAACAACATGCTTCTGATAATGTCAATAAGATACTGGTTGGGAACAAGGCTGACATGGATGAAAGCAAAAGGGTAAGTATTCTTTAATTACTCATTGATAGGTTCAATAAATATTTTCTTCAACATGGTGTTTTGGGTTGTGAGTTCACCAATTGGACATGCGACCCCTTTTTTATTTGAATGACCTCTGTAACTGACTACTTTCTGAGACCATGCCTAGTGGTCTTACTTCATTCACCGACTTTGGTGCTAGATTGGACTTTCATATATTTTCTGTGTTATTAACCACAAAGGATCTCTTATTTTCATTCTCTATCAAGGCTGTGCCTACCTTCTATGGTTGAGATATTTTCTTCGACATTTTGGGTTATGGGTGGGTTCACTAAATGACAGGAAATCCTCTTTGATTGTATGAATTCCTTAACTCACTAACCATCAAAGTCCATATGTAACCGTTCTGGAAGTTTGAGAAGGGGATGACTTATGGAAGTATTGATGACCCTGCTTCTTTTGAAGAATAAGTTGTGGGATTGGAGCTTCTTATTCTGTGTATGTGTATGCTTGCTTTTATGGTATCTTGATTTGAACTACAATGGATATTTTATGTTTTCCATATAGGCTGTGCCTACGTCCAAGGGTCAAGCTCTTGCTGACGAGTATGGCATCAAGTTCTTTGAAACTGTAAGTAGTAATGTGCCGTTGAATTTTAATTTTTATAACTATGTTCCATTTCTTTCTCTAATGAAATAGTTGATTTCTCCAGAGTGCAAAGACTAATTTGAATGTGGAGGAGGTATTCTTTTCAATTGCAAAGGATATAAAGCAAAGGCTTGCAGAATCTTATTCCAAGGCTGAGGTTTTTATTTTCTTTATTTCCTGTCTATTTATATCTTCTCCATATTCGCTGATGTCTGCTGGTGGTTGCAGCCTCAGACAATTAAAATAAGCCAATCTGATTGGGCGGCAAGTGGTGGTGAAGCTGCTTCAAAGTCATCTTGCTGTGGTTCATAAAGGGAACCAAAATATATGCCTTGTGGGGGAAGATTAAGCCTGTGGTAGCCATTGCAGGGTGGAACTAATTGTGATGACTCTGTGGTTGGTGCATGTGTTTATTTATCCCTCTGCCATTTTTTTTTTCAGTTACTAGCATTTGTATGTTAAAGGTAGTGCTTTTTCCCAATTAGTCTGTGGAATTTACAATATGACAGTCTTTCTTCCCTTTGTTTTCCTCATCATTTCCATTTCGAATGTTAAGGTTATTGACACTTTTGTGTATTACTTGTTTGTGTAGATAGATAATGAAAACCTGGCTCATTTCTCTTCTGTTACATTGTATAATGGAGAATGTTCCTTATGCCATTATTATTATTATTATTATTATTATTATTTTGTATAACAAGGAATCTCATCTAAGTCGAACCGCCGCATTGAGGCCAAATCAACCACAACCCTATGCCATTATTAGTCTTTACACAAGAATTAAGATACCCTTTTATTCTAATATACATTAAACTATGTAATGCAGAATGGATATTTTTATATAGATTTTCTTTTTCAGTAAAATTAGGTTAATATCATCATCATCTATGTATTTATTTATAAATAAAGCAAATATTTCTCTTATTTTATTTTTTTAATTTTAACATAAAAAATTGTTTACCCTTTTCAGGTGTGAGTAAATAAAAATTCATCAAAATTTGAATGGCTAAAATAAATCATTGTGATTTCTGAATTTCATTGAACTATTTACACCGTGGAATTAGGAAATAATTTTTTATAATAAAAATTGTTTTAACAAAAAATAACCTTCAAAATCAGCCAAGTGAGAAGAAAAATTCGATTCGTTTTCCTTTCTAATAAAATGTGGACAGTTTTGAAGTTTCCAGGTCTTTTGTCAATTTCGTACGATGCAAAAATTAGGAATTTCAAACAGAAAACAACAAAACCATGATTTGACCAAAAATTTAAGTAATCCGAGAAAATCTTAGAAAAAGACATGATTTGATCGTATGGTAAGATTCCGATTGAAATAATATTTCGGTGTGATTTTAACTAAAATCGATCGTACATTAATATTATAGTGTAATTATTTTATAATTGTTTTAAGTTTAAAATTTTATTTTTATAAAATATGAAAAAGTATATTTAATAAAATTTTTGAAAGAAAGAATCTTAATAAATATTAAAAATTATAAAGGTATTTATTTGTTTTCAATGCGGGAAAATCAGTATATATGCCATAGAAAACCACAAAAAGTGCAATTTCAGCTCAGACGGAGTCACCGTCACCTTTTGCAGAACGATTAGGGTTCCTCTCTATTTCTCTCTTTTATCTCCAGCTTTGTGGGTACGCTTCTTAATCGATTTATTTCATTAAAAATCCGTTTGAAAATATTTTGTTTTTGGAAATGAAAATCGTTGCTGTCTCACTTTTTGATTTATTGCGTTGAAATTACGGAAAGTATATTGATTCATGTAAGACAAGAATATGATCTGTTTGATCCTTTTTTTTATGATGTTATGGTTTTCTTTTGTGGGTCGATTTTCGTTTTACTATTTGTTTGGTTTCTCATATTAGTTGTTGATTTTTGTTTGTTTGGTTTTCGATGAATTGCTTGTTTTTCATAGCGTTGAGGATTGAGCTTGATTGCTATGGGGTGGTTTAGAGCTGGTTCAAGCGTGGCAAAGCTTGCCATTAGGAGGACTTTAGCTCAAGGTGGTTCATATGCAACGAGGACACGTGTGGTACCTGCGCAGTCCCGGTATTTTCACACCACTGTGTTTAAGTCAAAGGCGCAATCCGCACCTGTGCCTCGCCCTGTTCCTTTATCAAGGTTAACTGATAGCTTCTTAGATGGAACTAGTAGTGTCTATTTGGAGGAGTTACAGAGGGCTTGGGAAGCTGATCCTAATAGTGTGGATGAGTCCTGGGATAATTTCTTTAGGAATTTTGTGGGTCAGGCTGCTACATCTCCTGGAATTTCGGGTCAAACGATCCAGGAGAGTATGCGTTTGTTATTGCTTGTGAGGGCTTACCAGGTTAATGGCCATATGAAAGCAAAGTTGGACCCATTGGGGTTAGAAGAAAGAGAAATCCCAGATGATTTGGACCCAGCTCTTTATGGGTTCACCGAAGCTGATCTTGATAGGGAGTTTTTTCTAGGAGTATGGAGGATGTCTGGTTTCTTGTCCGAGAATCGTCCTGTGCAGACCCTTAGATCAATTTTAACCCGCCTTGAGCAGGCTTACTGTGGGAGCATTGGGTACGAGTACATGCATATTGCTGATCGGGAGAAATGTAACTGGTTAAGAGACAAGATTGAAACCCCAACACCGATGCAATACAACAGGCAACGGCGAGAGGTTATTCTTGATAGGCTTATATGGAGTACACAATTTGAGAACTTCTTGGCCACTAAGTGGACTACAGCAAAGAGATTTGGGCTTGAAGGTGGAGAGACATTGATTCCTGGCATGAAGGAGATGTTTGATAGGGCTGCTGATCTAGGGGTGGAGAACATAGTTATTGGAATGCCTCACAGAGGAAGATTGAATGTGCTGGGTAATGTTGTTAGAAAACCTCTTCGTCAAATATTTAGTGAGTTTAGTGGTGGTACAAAGCCTGTAGATGAAGTTGGCCTTTATACAGGAACTGGTGATGTTAAGTATCACCTGGGAACTTCTTATGATCGGCCAACTAGAGGTGGTAAGAGAATTCATTTGTCTTTGGTTGCTAATCCTAGCCACTTGGAAGCTGTAGACCCTGTTGTTATTGGAAAAACTAGAGCAAAACAATACTACTCCAACGATGTTGACAGGACCAAAAATATGGGTGTTTTGATTCATGGAGATGGCAGCTTTGCTGGACAAGGTGTTGTCTATGAGACTTTGCATCTCAGTGCACTTCCAAACTATACTACTGGTGGTACTATACACATTGTAGTGAACAACCAAGTGGCCTTTACAACTGATCCAAGAGCAGGCAGATCCTCACAGTATTGCACTGATGTTGCCAAGGCTTTGAATGCCCCCATTCTCCATGTCAATGGTGATGATATGGAGGCAGTTGTTCATGTATGTGAACTAGCTGCAGAATGGCGGCAGACATTCCATTCAGATATTGTGGTTGATTTAGTGTGCTATCGTCGGTTTGGGCACAATGAAATTGATGAGCCATCTTTCACACAGCCCAAAATGTACAAGGTTAGTCCTGTTATAGTCGTCTCTGCCTTTCTTGTCAGATTTGTGGCTCAATTGTGCTTGATTTTCTTCTCTTTTCTTTCTTTTTTTGTTTTCCTTTTTGGAATTTCAACCCATATTTTCCTTGTAGCAGCTTATGTTTCATTGTTTTTAATGAGAGGAAATATCTACCGCTCTCTAGCCAAGTCAGTAAAACTAGAATTCTGATTGGTTCTATATAACAGGTCATTCGGAATCATCTGTCATCTCTAGAGATCTACAAAAAGAAACTCTTAGAATCTGGACAGGTGACCCAAGAAGACATTGATAAGATACAAGAAAAGGTCAACAAAATCCTCAATGAAGAATTCTTGGCCAGCAAAGATTATGTACCTAAAAGAAGGGACTGGCTCTCTGCTTATTGGTCTGGGTTCAAGTCTCCTGAACAGCTTTCACGTATTCGAAACACTGGGTATGGTGGTATTTTTCATTTTAAATTCTATTGTTAGCTGGCGCTGGCTTCATAGATTTAGCTTAATGAATTTATTATGGTGTTGTACAGGGTAAAACCAGAAATCTTGAAAAATGTTGGCAAAGCAATCACAACCCTTCCAGAAACTTTCAAGCCACACAGGGCAGTGAAGAAAGTCTATGAGCAACGTGCACAGATGATAGAATCTGGAGAAGGCATTGACTGGGCAGTTGGAGAAGCACTCGCCTTTGCTACATTGCTTGTCGAGGGTAACCATGTCCGGTTGAGTGGTCAGGATGTTGAGAGAGGTACATTTACTCACCGGCATGCTGTGCTACATGATCAAGAGACAGGGAAGCAGTATTGCCCTCTGGACCATGTTATGATGAACCAAGATGAAGAAATGTTCACTGTGAGCAACAGGTAATTAGTTTTCCATGTTTTGTCTTTAATCAATTCTACTCTTTCTCTATGATTATCATTGTTAAGTGCTCCTGTATCATTATATTCTCTGTAGTGTATTGATATGACACTGATTTTAATGGCCTAGTAATAACACAGCTTAAAAGGAAAAGAACAGCGTATAGTTTAGCAAACATGCATTTGAGTGCCTGCTAGTGTCGTGTTTGTCTGCTTAAATGTCATCATGATGAAGGTTCCTTGCTTTTCCTAAGCACATGTATCTTGGTATGTTGACTTCTGAAACTGCATTTGGAGATTATGCCTTGATTAGCCATCTTCTCCAATTGCATTCACATGCCTAGATTCTACATATTTTTCCCTTGTTCTATTGGGGGCAGGCATGAGACGAGGTTTATTTGATCCAGATGAGTGTATTTTCTGCATTCTAAGAATTTCTTTGGGATAAACCTGTACTTTTCTAGTTCATATAAGAAACAGGTGACAATTCCTTTACATTATTGCTTCTATTTTGGTTTTTAATCTAAAACTATTTATTTTCTGAACAGTTCTCTTTCGGAATTTGGTGTTCTTGGATTTGAATTGGGTTATTCAATGGAAAACCCAAACTCTTTGGTAATGTGGGAAGCTCAATTTGGTGACTTTGCTAATGGAGCACAAGTGATATTTGACCAGTTTATAAGTAGTGGTGAGTCAAAGTGGTTGCGTCAAACAGGACTTGTTGTGTTGCTTCCGCATGGTTATGATGGTCAGGGTCCTGAACATTCAAGTGCACGATTAGAACGTTTCCTTCAGGTATGCTCCACAAGTACATTTATATTGTCCTTTATGTGCTAGTTTGGCTGTACATCATGCCTCTTTTATTTGGTTTACTTTGTTGGGCCATGCTTTTCATGTGGATGGTAGGGAATAGGCATGCAATTGGCTTACTATTATCTCCTCGAAATATTTGCCTAACACACTATCATATTTCTCAGTGTCTCATTTTTCTAGGTGGTTCCTAATTGAGGTTTATTAAATCCTCTTGAGGGGAATGTGGATGACAGGGTTTGACTTTGTTGCTAACTAATATAAATGTTTTTAAATTTTCTGGTAGATGAGTGACGATAATCCATTTGTTATACCTGAGATGGATCCAACTCTTCGAAAACAAATTCAAGAATGCAATTGGCAGGTTGTGAATGTTACAACTCCTGCTAATTACTTCCATGTTTTGCGCCGACAGGTGAGTACAACACAACTTATTTATTTATGAATTACTTCCCAGTTTTCAGCTATGTCTCTTAATTTTTTTTTTTAACTATTTCATGTTGCAGATACACAGGGAATTTCGTAAGCCTCTGATTGTGATGTCTCCTAAAAATCTACTCCGTCACAAGGATTGCAAATCAAATCTTTCTGAGTTTGATGATGTCCAAGGCCACCCTGGTTTTGACAAACAAGGGACCAGATTCAAGAGGCTTATTAAGGATCAAAATGATCACTCTGATCTTGAGGAGGGTATTAGACGCCTGGTTCTTTGCTCTGGGAAGGTGTGTCATTCTGTTTGTGCCACACTTTATGTCTGAAATTTTTAGTTAATGCTGAATGGTCTTGCATATTTTGTTATTTTACATATTTTTGTTACATGGCCAAGGGAGCATACTATATGTTTGTGTTTGACATAATAATTAATCACAAAAGAAAAATGGTTCATTAGATCGAAATGGTTACTGTTTATTGTGGGATTTGCTTTTTGATACATTCGCAATCTTGCTTGCAGGTTTATTATGAACTTGATGAAGAGCGAAGGAAGAAGAATGCAAGTGACATTGCAATTTGTAGGGTGGAACAGCTTTGCCCATTTCCATATGATCTCATTCAGCGTGAACTTAAGAGATACCCAAGTACGTCTTCTGACTACTGACCAAAGAGTATTGTGTGCATTATTTATAATGGAGAAGCCACATCTTTTTTTCTCCTTCTAGATGTTTTTATTGATAACGTGGATTACCTGCATCATCATTTCTGTTTATTGTTATCATCAGTGTCTTTTGACTGAAGCATTCAATTGTATTCTCCTGCATTAGTATCTTGCATGATCACTGCATTCTTCTTCTTGTCTTGAAATTAATGGTATTGAAACAAAATTTGTGAGATTATGAAATGTCTGCTCACAGTAATATAAATTAATACTGAAAGGTTCTAATGGAATATCACGAGATAAGAGATGAAGATCTAAACTAAGTTTTAAAAATGAAAGTAGTGAAATCGTTTTAGAATTTAGCTAGTTTTTCTGATTGTAGTAAAGGAGTTGCTCGTTAAATTTTTTAATAGTGAATTTAGTAGGCTTTGTTAGTGAGCCTACATGTTGCCGTTCAATTTATTTGATGACTTCGTTTTTTCCATTTCTTATTTCATTACGCAAATTTTATCGAGATAATGAGGCTGATTTGTTTTAATTTTGGTTGTTTCAGATGCTGAGATAGTTTGGTGCCAGGAAGAGCCAATGAACATGGGTGCATACAGCTATATCGTAGCCCGCCTTGGCACTGCCATGAAAGCACTGAGCAGAGGAACCATAGAGGACATCAAATATGTTGGCCGTGCTCCTTCAGCTGCCACAGCCACTGGTTTCTATCAATTTCATGTGAAGGAACAAACCGAGCTTGTGCAGAAAGCCATTCAACCTGAACCAATCAACTACCCTTTCTAAAATTCCTCTAAACCCTTGAAAACAGTATAAAAATACTAATGATTTGCTCCAAAAATAACCTGTGGTGCTCTCTGAAATTTTTTATTTCTATTTCCTCTGTTGTTTGATGCTTGTCATTAAGCCTGTAATCTTCAAAACACCACGGAAATCATTGAAAACTGAGAATCCCCATGCCAAATATGATATTCAGGCACTACTGTTGTAGTGTTTTTGACTGTAATAATGTTGTTGAGATGAATAGACTTATAATTAAATTTCAGTTTCTTTTTTCTGTCAATTATATTTTTAATTATTATTAATTTCTTCACCTTTATTTCTGTAAGTAAGTTGGTAGGAAGTGTGTAGTTTTGCTTTCGATAGCCTATAAACCGATCAACTCCAAGAGCAAAATAAGAAACCCAAAGAGAACTTTAATCTTTTGTTTTTGGCTTGAGCATATATCACATATAAAAAATATTGACAAAATTTCTCAAGAAATTGATAATCATGTAAAAATTGATGATTGAATTTAATTTTTTAAAATTATAAATCAAATAGTCAAGCAGAAGGTTAGTTGATTAAAACTTAAAACTCCTATTATTGATTTAAATATTATGTTCGACAATAAAAAATTGATACTGTGCATGAGCCTTCGCCCTGCTGATAGTCTTCAAATCAACAGGCTGTAGCAGCCATTTTTGAGGCTACTACCAGCATGGGCAGACTTATGGCCCTCATTTAAAATAAAATAGAGGCATATGTAATTTACAATAAAGTGAAGCAGGGTTTGGCAAGGCACCTAGAGAAGCTATCTTTATAATATATTAATATGAGGAGATTATTGTGAAATTATGCAAGTAGACATGCATATAATTAGATAAGATACATACATACGGGAAAACTATATTAAGATATATATATATTTTTTTAATGAAGAATCTTATTTAAATTAGACTATCATTTTAGAGTCAAACCATGTAAGAGGAGATTTGAACCCTGCTCTCGTGCTTGGAACCCTTGCTCTCATAATAGTATACTTTGCATGAATATCAAGTTTGTTGTGAGTGGGGTTGAGGGTTAGCTGATAGCTGTGGTGGGTGAACCAAAAAAGAAATGTTTTGCCCTTGCTTTTCAAGGCCTTGGCAGAATTTGGGGTATGATTTTTATTTTTTTATAAACTTTTCAAGGCAACTTGAACCAACTTGCTTTAGGCGAAGTCGAACTAAAGCTTAAGCTTGAAATCTATTTAGCTTATCAAGCTTGTGAGTCAAAAAATTTTAATTTAAATAAATTAAAACAACATCGTTATAACTAATACACATCAACATAACATTGTTTTGATCTTTTTTGTTCGGCTATAGTATTAAACAGAGTTTAGTTTATTTCGGCTCCATATTGTAACCAAACTCAAACTCAACTCCCCTCAACACAAGCTAAGCTCAAACTGGTTTGAAGAGAACTCAGCAAGCTCAAGATCGGCTCCCCTCAAGTCAAGCCGAACTCAAGTTGGTCCGAACTCGAACTTGGCTTGACTTAAATCAAGCCCTAGAAGAGCAGTGCATCACCAGCTCCGATTCCACCAGTATCAGAGAAGAATGCATTTTTGCATTGCACAACAAACACAGAGAAGGCACCTCTGGTGCTTCAAACATACACATTCATAATACAAAGAGGTTACTTTTAACAGAAGATACAACTGTCCTGAACCAAGAACACGCTAAAAGAGTCTAAATTGATTAAAAATAAAAAAGTCCGGATACCCATTCACCGAAAAGCTGAAGTTCACGGATACAGCTACCAACAAAAACAAATTACACAGCTTAACCCAATTCAACCACAGATACCAGAGTCTCACCTCAAGAGGAGATGGCAATGTCATCCTTCCCATAGATACGCTGAAGTTCACGGGTGGCAGCTTGATATGAGGCTGAGAAGAAAAGCAGATTTGGTTGAGAGAATACTTTCTTACATTATTAAGTAATGAGAGTCACTCTGATTCATCTAAACTTGAATCACTTGAAACAAACGAATGTTTTCGACCTTACCTTTCCAGATGAGGAAATTTTTCTGATTAATTATTGAACCAGTCACAGTTTGAATTACTTCAAATAGCTTCTCCTGAGGAGTACTCTTCAGCTCTTGCACAACTGCATATATGGTCTTTCCATTCTCAAAGTATATGTGATTGTTGGGGTGTTTGGACTTGCAATTAGTGTGACGCTCAAACTCATAAGCATTCACAGCCTGCTTAATACAATTTTAAGGTACTTAAACCGAATATGTATTGGTTAACATAAATGAAGCTGAAATGTACAGAGTTGCATACCTTGCTGAAGTTGCAGTCTTTGCAGCCGCATAAATACCCAGTTCCTTTAATAGTTCCTTTAAGACTTTTCTGCCCAGAGAGTGAGTCAAACAATATCAAAAAGGGTAGCAGTGATATGCACATTCTTTCTAAATATGAAACAAATTTTAGCATAGGAAATAAAACGCACCTCTCTTGTCCAGGAGACATACTTGACAGGAACACCATCAAACATACCAGTTGATAGCAAACTTTTGACATTTGAGGGGAAGCTGTTCACAGGTACCTTCTTAGCAGTCTTCGGCTCTTTATTTTTAGGTAGTATATCAGTTTTAGTATTTGAATTGGAAGAGCTATTGCCAACGGAATTCACATTTGACTCAACCAAATCATTCTGGCCCAGTTCTTCTGAAGCTGGAGCTGAGCTCTGAGTACTCATCAACAAATCATAGCCGCTAATGATATTCCCAGAGGGATTTGCCTCAGTTTCATCTTGAAAAACTCTGAAACATAACGGATGTGTCTCACCCTTATTGTAGTTGTGGTCCATGGACAGAACTCCAGAATCCCCTTTGTTTTGAGTGGAATCCACAGATGTGATGTTGGAATCTGGCTTGTCATACGTTGTAGCAATTGCCATGATATTATCAGTTCCCTCACTGTAGGAAGAATTTATTGAAATGAAATTCTCATTTGTGTTATCATGGTTGTGGCCCATTGAAATAAAATTCCCATGCTCTTTGTTATAGGAGGAATCCATTGATATGACATGGCTACCTCCCTTTTCAGAAGGCTGACTGCTGGATAAAAAATTGCTGTCCCCTTTGTCAAAGGTCTGACCTGTTGATAACATACTCTCATTTCTCTTGGGATAATTGTAACCCATTGATATGAAATTCTCATCTCCCTTGTTCAAGCTGTCAAAAATGGTGTCGACCTTATTAAGGGTGTGGCCCATTGATATGGTATTCTCATCTGAATTATTGTTAATTGGACCCAATGATATAGTGCTGCTATCAATCTTATGATAGGTAGAACCCATTGAAATTCTGCAATCATCTCCCCTACTATAGGAGTGCCCAATGGGTGCTGATGAGCCATTGCCATAGTCCCTAACTTGATTGACTCTAACCTTTCTGATTCCACCAACACTGAAACCTGAAGGGTCTTCAACAAAATGAGACATAGACAAACCCCTTGATGAATTATTATAGTGATCCTGAAAATCCTTTCTTCCCATATTTGAACTTCCACCATTAACAGAAGGAATATTCATATCAACCAGATTGACAGTCTGTACAGGCTCCGATCCAAATAGGCGTTCAGGGAATTTCCCCGTGACTGACTGAAAACTAGAAGTGTTATGCCATGGAGAAACATACATATGTGGAATCTCCAAAATTGTTCTGCTGTTAACAGCATCTACTGCTTGCTTCTTGTTACTGAATAGCTCTGGTGTGGTAGCATCCATGTACCACTGATGACCACGCTTAGCTTCAGTTCTAGCGGAATTATCAAAGCCCATCTCTGCATCAGTTAGACACCCAGCATCTCTTGGCATCCAAAGGCCTTTGTGCTGGAAAGACTGCCACGAAGAAACTGTAAGAAAATTTGATTGACTGGAAGTCACAATATTAACTAACAACAGTGGCAAACAAATAAGAAGCTGGTTATGCCACAAAATTATAATTAAAAGAATAATATAATCTAAGAAGTAATGGAGGAAACACAAAAGAAAAAAGAAGAAAATAATACACATTAAGAAAAGAAGAAAAACGCCATATATTTTGAGAAATACTAATTGATATTTATTTTATGAAACATAAGGTATTAATACATTCGGTATATCTTTTTTTTTTTTCCCTCTTGGCTCTTGCACCTTCTTGCACATTCTACATTTGATAGAAGCCTCAGTAATCTCTAAGAGTTTACAAACATTTGTATCACAACAATTGAATATTAATCATAAGTATATCTTAATGAGGCTAAAAATTCTCATAAAGAATATCTCTCCATAAAATGGAGAGATGATAATTCACTGGAATTCCTAAAGCTAATTGTCTTCAAAATCTCGTGTGTCTAGATATTTGGCAGCCCAATATCAGAACCATATTACCATATCACTCAGTAAATTTTCTCCCAACATGTTATACCAAAATGGAACCATACTAACAAATAACAATGACCTAATACAAATGCAATGAAACTTAATAACCACCCACCATCTAGGAGCTTATAGTCACGTGTTAAACCTTGTGCCTCAAAACTATTCATCTACAAAATCTCCCGCATTTACACTTTTGGCAGCTCATTATTAGACCCATATTACAATATCACCCACAATATTATTTCTCCAAACTTCTTATACCAAAAAGAAACTATACTGACAACAATTACCTAATACATATACAATGAAACTAAATAATCATCCACAAATTTAGCAGCTTATAGTCACTTGCTAAACCTTGTGCCTGCAATTCTAAAGTAATGAACTTACAAAATAATTAAAACAAATTCAATCACCATAATTACATGTTTTAGATTAAACAGAAACTTTATTACCTTAGTATCCACAAACAATCTCAGATTAAATCCAAAAACATCGACCAGTACAAAAAACAATTATGAATTACCTAAACAAATGCAATGAAACTTAATAATCATCCACCAATCTCATATTAAAGTTCCATTTCTTTCAAGCTTTAGATTGAACATAACCCTGATTAACTTTTCTTAAAATTCATATCCAAACACAATCTCAGAATAAATCTGAAAACTTTGACCAGTCAGAACATTATTATTAAAATTACATGGAATAGTTACTTATCATTTACAATGCTGCACAACAACAAAATCTCAAACATAGCATACACATTAAACAACAATCAAACAGACACAAAAGATAATGTCATAATCATTCAAAAATTTACGAAAGAAACGGAAACTTTCAATTCTCAATATAGCATTTGCATGCAAAAGCTCTCAAAGCCTACCATCTCCGCTGCTGCAACTCAACTACTCAACTGCTTCAAAACCCGCACAATCTTAATCCTTATACTATACCGTTTTGTCTAATCATCCGCTGCCACCAAAATCTGACAAAAATACAATTAAGAAAAACAAATAAACAAGGACGAAAACCTAACATTTCATTTAAATCAACAAAATTATTAAAAAAAAAATTCAAACCTCAATTTAAACAACATGCAGTTTATGCTTCAAGGAGAGAAACGACACCTGGTTGTAAAGACATAAACATTAACTATAATTCAAAAATCCATCTACATAAACATGCACAAACACACCTTCAAACAGTGATCAATGAAGGAATTTTATCTTGTTTAAAGAAAAACTAGGTCCACTAAGACTTTTCGGATTGATCGCCGGAGATGATTTCCTGCGCCGGAAAGTTTTTTTAAACTTTAATTTCTTATTCAGTTTATTATTTTCAGGGGTACAGGGAACTTGGGGAGTGACTTGAGTAAGAAATGCTAGCTCAGAAGAGGAGAGTTCGGATTTTTACTATGAGGAGAGAAAGATATTGTACAGCATCTCTGGGAAAATTATTTATTCCCAGTTTCATCGAGATCGTTCAATTCGATTCGATTGTGATTCTGAGGGAATCCTGACCGTTGAAAGTGGTTACTGTATTTCAAGGAATTTTGTAATGGAATTCAAAGAAGTCAAGTTTTGTAATGATACTATACAATGTGTGGATTCCACGTGGATGAACTCATAGGTTTACACGTGCGACGTACTAGGTTGCTTGCATCACCGGAGAGCTATTATTTGTACCGTGAAAAGGGATGTTAAGTGCTTGATTGCAAGCCAATGATCGCCACGTCATAATTCAAGGGGCTTAGGAAAAGTATTACACATACGTGATTATAACCCTGTAATTATTTTAAATCGGACCGAGAAGTCTGAAAATGTTCTTATCCTAGAAATAAGGATTAATTTTCATTAATATTATTTCAAAAGCCTATAGACTATTTCCCACCGAAGATTGGTAGAAAGACAAAAATACATTTACAGGAATTTAAAATTTTAAATATTTATTTAAAGTTAGTTCACTTTTATATATCTAAAGATTTTTTATTAAAGTTAGAAATAAAATTATTATTTTATCAATAATATTAAAATAAATAAAATTATATCTTATTTATTCCTCTTGATTTGAAAAAATAATAATTTTTTTAAAATTAAATTTTAAAAAATTCACTTTTCTTTCGAGGGTTTGATATCTTAAAATCTAACCACTTTTTTTAGTGAACAGTAGTTTTCCTCTTCGACATTTCTCCTCTAAAGGAAAAAACTTTCGTTTTGATGACGAATGTCCTCCTTTGTCATCCCTAGGTTTGGCTTGAAGTTGTTGTTCGTTGTCCTTAGGAGAAAAGAGAGACGAAAATGGAGATGGTGGGCTGGTCTGAGTTGGAAACCGATAATCGTGGGTAGGCGAATAGTGGTTTCCTTGTTCCACATTTCTCCCATAAAGGAAAAAACTTTCATTTCGATGACGAATGTCCTCCTTTGTCATCCTTAGATTTGGGGTAAAGTTGTCGTTCGTTGTCCTTAGGAGAAGGGAGACGAAAATGGAGATGGTGGGCTGGTCTAAGTTGGAAACCGACAATCGCAAGTAAGCGAAGAGATGAAGAAAAAAACTTAAGGATTTTAGAGGAGTAAATTTTCAAAGTTAAGATTTGAGATAAAATATCAATTTTTAAAACTTAAAAAATATATATATATTTTTTAATATTATTATTAGAATGATGGTTTATTTTTATATTTAACAAAAATTTAAAGATGAGTAAGTATTTAAATTTTCAAACTCTGACAAATATAGTTTTGCCCTTTCACCAAACCTTAGATTGGAAATAGTCGTTGGGCCTATTTCAAAATCATTATTTATTATCATTATCAATTTCATTAAATTAAGCAGAATTTGTTTGCTTTTATAAATTCAAGCTTTAATAGCTTTGTGTCTGAGTTGGTGGAAACTTGAGTGTGACAACAAATGACTCCACATTTTGTAAATAAAATACCAATTTTAACCACTCTTCATTTATGGTGAGAAAAATTATGGTAATAATATGCTCAACAAGTTTAATGGACTAATATTCAATCTTGGCCATTAATTTTATTTCCATCTCCATAACATCATGCATCATCCTTATGTAATATTACGAAGTGCGCTCAGTAAATCGATGTTTTAGGTATGTGTAAAGATGCAATTTTAAAAAACCCCATGATTTTTATTAAAGAAATTATAATTTCTCTCTAATTTAATTTGAATTATTTAATGGGGAATCTAAAATTGAGTGCCCAATAAGAACGAACACCAGAGAGCTATAGCGTCTGATTTAAAGCCTTTTGGACTCAAATTTTGGGCCCTTCCAACTTCTTTGCCATGGGCTTACAAGGGAAAAAGAGACTGAAATATATGAGATTTTCCCTAATTATCATAATACGATTTACTTAATAAGAAAGTGATTAGTTCTTAATTACAGGTACTTATCTCTAAAATTAAATTTTTTTTTAATATTTATTTATATTACAATATACAAATGGATACCATTTATAAATCCAATAGCCTAATTTCTTCAAGTCATAAATATTGATGAGGAAGTTTTCTTTTTCCTCCTCCACAAAGTCTAGTATCAAATTTTTATAGAGTGGTATTTAGTAAAACTAATAAATGGAAGAACATTATGAAGTAATGACTTCATAACTCTATTTGGTTTCAAACATAACAACTATATCATTCCCAAAACAAGATGAGTGGTGTTATGCGTATCAACCTTTTGATATATAAATATATATACATATAATATATTATCATACGATTAGATGTTACTTTATTTTTAATTAAAAATAATTAAATCACTTAATGACATATATTAAGTGTACACATAATTTTATAGAAACATAATTACCCATTTTTGAGTATACATATGATATTTGAGCAATGTTATGTGTACTTATTTTATGTACAAAAATAAATACATACTTATATGTGTCATTATATGATTGAATATTATTTTATCTTTAATTTAAAATTATTTAATTATTTGATGATATATATAAGTGTGTATTCATTTGAGTATTCAAAGTGGATATATATAATTTTATTGTTTACTTTTAATTCAAAATTTTTTAAGTATTTGATAAAATATATTGAATGTGTATTTATTTATATAGTTTAAATAGATATATATGGTTTGATTGATTATTATAAAGTATTTAATTGATTGTGAAAATTTGGGTCGATGTTTTTGTTTTTCAAGATCATCATAATTGATGGGAACATGAATCCCACAAACAAATATTAAGCTCATCACCCGCTCGTGCAGTGTTCCCCACTTCTCATGAACAACTCCTATTGACCTCAGCCTTTCATCATCATCACATAATAAATCCAATATATTGAAGCTAAATAATTTCATCGATATCATCTTCTTCTCTATTAATGTTTCTGTAAAAATATTATCAATGAACAAATATATATATATATATCATCACCAAAGGTAACCCGAAAAGGAAAAGCAAAAACAAAACAAAACAAAGAGAAAATTCTATATCGTTGTAAGGCTTCTGAACAATTTACAAGAAGCAATTAACCATGGGAACAGATTTGTTACCAAGTTTAAACAGCTCCAAATCATTCTCATGTGGAGTCAAGTTTAAGTCCAAGCACAAAACCCTGCTGCTATTAGCTTTCTTCACTTCACCACTGAAACTCAAAGCCGGCTGCAGATTCTCATTATTCAACCCACCGGCTCTGTGTCTCCTCATGTGACCGCCCAAGGCTTGGCCGATGGTGAACTCGAGCCCGCATATGGAGCACTCGTGCGTTTTGGGTTTAACCGGCGACTGGCTCTCGAGGTTTCCCTCCATCAATCTCGGCTTCTTGTGGCTCGCCCGGTGGCCTCCCAGCGCTTGAAACGACGGGAACTGCCGGTTGCAGGTCTTGCACTCGAAGACACGGCTTGTGGTTGAAGGCATGCTGTTAACCATGGCTTCCAAATCGCGTCCGTGTGAGAGAAACATCAAGCAGTTGGCCATGGTTAAGCTATCGACCTCTGTTGAATCTCGAAAAGCCCTCTTCATCGTGTGAAACGACTACGTTTTAGCGTGGAATTCGGGTGCAATGAATCGGTTTATGCGCATGCAGGGTTTGTATATATAGGTTGGTTTAAGTTTGTTGGGACTGGGGGGCATTGACTTTTTTTTGTTGACTACTTAGAATGACGTTTGTACCCTTATTTTTCTTCTGGTATAAGTAAGTTAGTATATAGAGCTTTTCGGAAATAAAATATTACCCGAAGAGATTGAGTGTGAAAAGAGACCGCATATAACACGTCAGCATGACCTATTGAACGAACCAACATAGAAGAACGGGTTCATATCTAAGAGAAAAACAAAATCGGTTATGTTCTCAAATATTAATTAGATATTAAATAATCAACTTTGAAGAAAACATAATTCCAGTCAAAGGTTAAAATCGAGATTAAAAAAAATATCAAAATTAGGGTTCATGTGAATCACGGGAAATTGAGAGTGAATATTAGCAGTACAATTACGACTCATTTATCGAAATAGCATGTTAAGTTTAATTATTTGACTAAAGAGACCATGAGGCTTTGTGGGATTTCAAATTTAATTTTGAATAAATTGAGGGTTTCATGTGCAAAGGGATATCTTAACTTGACTTAAAATTTTTAGTGTCCACGTACCATAACTTATTTCTTATAAAAAAAAAAAAAAGAACTATTTCATATACCATGACTCAAAATTGTATAATCAGATATATTATATCACATATGATAGAAGAAAATCTTTATTGTAACATCGTTAACACTCTATTAAAACACTTTTTTAAAGTCTTCAATAACATAATGGTGAATATAGACTCTCAAACAGCGTATCAAACCATATTAATTTTTTATTTTTGCATTTAATCCATACATGCATTCTCAATTATTCCCACTATAGTTGATAACAAAATTACACAACTAATCTAACCTTTGTTATCATAGCTGCATTATGCAAGATTTAGAATTATGAACATCAATTAGCGATGAGATACTGCATAAATTAATAGTTTGACATTAGAAGGAGGACTCTACCCAAAATGCCAACATATAATCAATATTCTCCTATATATAGAGAACAAATAAAACTCAAATCTTTCAATCCTTGATAGAGTATCCTTTCGAAGATTCTCCACACAAAGTTGATCAGGAAAACCTCAAACAGTTGTATTTCTAAAATCTGTTGATACAACATATAAATAGGTTATATTGTAAAGATATCAAAACAAAAAAAAAAAAGTAAACCAATTGTACCAGCAGACATATGAGATCACACAAGATAGACAAAGACATTTTTCAAAAGATCCAACTATCATTCTTAGACATCTTCTTACAATCAAGTCTTTAAGATGATTGTGGATATAAGTTTTCGAATAACATATTTAATCATATCATGTATTCAATTCACTTACGCATTCTCGATCATTTATATTATAATCGTTACTATTACAACCATCTTATGTGGATATTAAGATCGCGTACATCAGATGGTAATTAGAATTCGCATCAACAAGTTTCCATCTCCTTACAAAATGGGAAAGCAATTTATTATTAATGGAATAAATCAAAACTACGAAAGACCAACTTGACTAAGTACCAATCTTAGCAAAATTAATTACCAATTAATCAAGTTTAAATTTAATTATTCTACTTAAAAAAACTACACTAATTAATACTTATCAAAGTCAGACTCATTTTGTCATTGTTTGCCAACCCCATAAGAAAACTGCAGGAGTAGTTTCCAAATCGCAGTGCCGTGCAGTTCAATACATTATAAATTATTCTACAAAGTCGTCATATAATATATGGTTCCCTAATACCCATGTTAATATGAAATCAATATAATTAATCATATACATTTGTCACATTAAGAAATGTAATTTATTAAATTTTTTGGTAGTTGGAGACTAAATTGTTTACTCTAGTTATAACATAATCCTTGTGTTTCACAAGTTTGTTTGGGCCAATAAGAACTGGAATGAAGTTCTCAGTATAATTTTCTTAATTTTTTTATTTATTAATAATTTCAGTACGTCGAAGGAGTGTTTTTGACCAATTACTGTACTATTATTTTAAAAATATATGGCCATAAAATATTACAAAGTATTGTTCAACACTTCACTTGTGGAATGAAATCACATTATTTATATAGATTAATAGATACCGTACGATCTCTTCTCAATTATTATGGGAAAAAAGAATTGAAGGTTTGATTTATCTGATTGCAGAAGTAGAAAGTTGTTTGATTGTTGATTGTGCAACAAGTGAAGTTGATATTATTTTATTGAGGTTTATAACATTTTCACCCCTAAGATTCGGCACAAAAACTTTTCTTTTTTCACAATTGAGAAACTAACATTACCGCCCTCTCGTGATGTTTCCATAGGTTTAGTAGTATAATTCATTGAATAAAAAGTATATTTTGAATAAAAGTTTATTATTAATCAAATTATTGGTAATTTTAACAAACAATTTGAAGCTTTGAACAAATATGTATCATGTAATTAGAGATGGTAATTCGATTTGCAGAATTAGATCTTCAGTTTGCCTCTCTCTAAATGGAAATAAGGGATGATTAAAATTCTAACAGTTAAAGATGAGGTAGAGATTGAGATAAATATATTTTGACTTGTCCCCTTTTCAGTTTGTCCCCTCTTGATTCATTCCAGGCCTTACATATTTCCTAAATCATGATATATTATACTATTTTTAGAAATTTTGAATTATCATAAATATGTTTTGACATTTAATAAATATTCCGTTATTTTATTAGCAGGGGTGGGAATGGAAAATGTGAAAAAATTTTCTCTGCGATGATAGAAAGGGGACAAGAATACTCTATCATTCTGTAACAGAGACAAAGATTAAAATATTCAACTCTTATATGTTTCATTATCATTTGTACATGTATTTCTGAAATCTTGAAAAAAGATTTGTTGTTAGACCAAGGTGGTTAACTATATTTTTTAAATATTAATTTTCCCTTTTCATGACTAATAGAACCCCAACTTAGGGGTGTCAAAGTTAGTTTTTGACAATTTAAGGGAGTAAATTTTGCACCAAACTTTGGAGGTGACAACTAATTAACTCATCTTTTATAGTCAACATCAATGGGCATGAATGCTTCATGAATGGATGAATGTAGTAGCTTAATTGATTTTCAAAAATTGAAATGTAACAACAACTTCTGCCTTTTTGTCACTACAACTAAGCTAAATTTAGCTTACTTGGCACAAAAGATATTGATTGAAAAAATGATAATCAATTCTTATTGACTTTAATGGTGACCATATAATAAAATTTATAATCAAACTATTATTATCATCATTGTCATCATACATAGAGTTATCAATATTAATATTGTCACGTCAAACAAGTATTTATTTTAGTGTCGACTTAATTTAATTAGCTTGCTCAATTTTGAGTCATTATTTCTAAACTTTGAGCCGATAGCTTTATGGCCAAGCAATTCCTATTTTTAAGGCAAGTTTGGCACGTAATTTTCACCACTAAATTTTTATATTTTTATTTTTTTGAGATAAACTTTAGTTTCTTCTACTAAAAAGTCAATATCGTAGGGTAGTATACTTTTTTTGGTGGATAAAGTTAACCCATATAGTCACTATTTTATTTTTGTACATTTTACACTTGTTAAGTTGTATTAGATGACAGAAGTCTAATGGAATATTAATGAGAAAGATAAGTTGTTGATTTGTAATACCTAACAAGGATGTAATTATAAGAATTATGTTTGTTTTCATACAAATTGCGAACTCAAGTGAATCATTTTGAGAAAAGGTCATTGATTAATAGAAAAGGTTTGTTGACCTTTAAAATACTAATGGGTTGTGGTATATTGTCGATGTATGTTAATGTTTTATTGTAGTAGAAACATGGTGGGTATATGTAGTCATTTTATGTTGTTTGCATGAATGATTGACTATACTGCAAGTGAAGACTTTTAGAGTTGATGCTCTATAGTTAATTTCCTCGATTATATAAACTCATAACAAGTCATATTTCATATTCAAGTGACATTCTCTATCCGAAAGTGTATATTTTTACATGAATGTTTGGATAAATGTCCTTATGTTGATAAAATCATGATAAGGGATCAACACGTAGTTTGATTGTGAGGACTTTATAAGCACATATGATGACCAATCTAAAAAGGTCTATAGTCTCAATATTATCCTAACCTAAGAGTGGATAATACAGTAAGATTATCATAGTATTAAATAATCTTATCAAAAGATAGTGAGGTGCAACATATGAGTACATATTAATTGCATGTCTATTTGACTGACCCATCAAGAGGATTCCACATTGGTAACCCGATGTTTGTGAAATAGATATTCTAATATACAATGGTTTGGGTAACTTTTAGACTTGAAATCACCAAAACATTTCATGCACCAATTACCCTAGTTTGGCATTGCCTTACATAGCCTTTTTCGGATGCCTACTGATTCAGTAGTCGTTGGGTATGTTGAGAAGAGTAGCAAAACTATAATAGATCAATAAATGATTCATCACTCTTGTTTACAAGAACATGCATCTTACTACATGGTTTAGTTATGGAAACATATTAAAATCTATGGTTATAGTGGGAACAAGTTGGTACCCTTAGATCTTTAGGGGTTTTGTGATCAAAATTTTTAATTTTTACATGTTTTTGCCACCCATATTCATTAGAACAGAGACCGCAAAAACCCTTTAGTATTACTTCTACTAGATGGTAAGGGACTTGTAGTCCTAGTATTCATTTGCGTAAACCGCATTAACATTAGAGTAAACCTAGCCTAGACTTGAATGGTGTGCCACTGTGAAGAATCAATTTTTCAATCTTCTAAGCCAATCTATTTTTCATTGTAATAACTTGCCTTGAGCACATGTGATGATGCTGTCATGTGTGGGAGAGTGATTCGTTTAGAGGGGAATCAAAGGATAATAAGAAGAGGTGAGACAATATGAGTTGATAGAGATGATGGAGAAATAATTTTAGTTGAAAGTGTAAATGATATGTTTGTAAAAAGTATAAAAAGCAAGAGGAGTTTGTTGGTGATCTTACAACAACCATATTCGCCGAGAATATGCCCATTTTTAAAAATCATTTGGTCATGTTTGGGTTAGTTCGTGTTAACTCAAACGCGACTTAATTTGTATATGGGTTAACCTAATCATAATCTAAATTTAAATTCGTGTAAAAAAACTCAACCCTAATTCATTTTCTTATGTATTATGTTATGTCAAGTTAATAGGTTATACCAAAAATTGCTAACTCTATCCATATATAGAGTTTGGAAGGAACTAAAAGTCGAAGAGTGTACATCTTTGACCCATTTTCACACATGTTCGAAAGGCACATGTGGATAGAAAAGTTTCATAGCATCACTTGAAGAATGTTGGTTTAAAGGCTTTAATTAAACACCTCCGAAGAATGAGAGCAAGTCGTAGGGAAAGAAAAAGGATAATGGGGCAAATAGAAATGCTTCAAGAAATAGAAGAAAAAGGAACCTAGAAAGACACATTATTTAGTCGCTCCAATTGATCAAATATATCTATACAGTATTTGAAGACACATATACTCCCTCAACTTGAAGCTATAAAGGAGGACCATGCAAAGCAAGATTGCAAGAAGTTCTATTATTATCACAATGACATTAGGCATGATACAAACTAGTGTTGAGACCTCATCAAATGAGACAATTGAAGAGATTCTTAAGGATTACACACAGATAAAAGAAGGACAAATTGTATTTTCAAACTATCGATCCGTTAAATTTTTACAAAAAAATCAATAATATAATAGTGAGCGTAGACTTATGAAGAGTAGACCAAACTGCTTTAAAAAAGTTTCATTTAAAATAAGCTAAGTTTATGTTTACGAAATTTTAACAATTAACACAAACTTCGCTCGTAATGAGGTTTACAAATTCAATAGCGAAGTATTTGTTTGACGTATTTGTTTAACTTTCTACAAAAATGAAATTCAGCAACATCAACACGTCAGAAACTCTTCGCTGGCTGTTGAAGCCAAGAATGGAAAAAACTTGTTCATATTCTAGTTAATTTCTAAGATGGGAATTGAAGGCATATCTTATTCCACACAAATGCCATCTTTATATATTTTTTTTTCCTTTCCCTCATTTTCTTGGTATTTTTGCCAAACTTTTCCTAACACAAACAGCCATCCACCATGTGGGACTTCTATAATTAGTCTAATATCCTTTATAATTTTGACTTTCCTCTCTCAAGTAAATAAAATTGTAATAATTTGATGCCTGTAAATATATAATATTGCAATGATCCCACTAGTATAAAAGCTTAAATGATGAAATACTGCTACGATTTCACTGCAAAACAACAAGTTTTTCCTTTTTCTGGAATAAATTAGGGTTTTTCCCCAGTAGAAATCTTTGCAACTAAAATCCGCATGAATTTGGAAGGATGCTAACAATTTTGACTCCTATTGAGACACCGCCAATATTGTTCTGTTTAGTATGAAAGTAAGGCTCTTGAGTTCAGTTTGATTGAGTGGACTCAAGCTTGAGCTCAAGCTCAAGTTTGTCAAACTTGCCTCAAAACTATTCAAACTCAATTCGTTTGAGAAAAGTTGAGCTTGAGTTTAGTTCAAGTGTGAGCTCAATTCGATATTATAGATGAACAAAAAATAACTAAAATGATGTTATTTTAATGTATATTGATCAAAACAATGCTATTTTGATCGATTCGTATTGAAATTTTTTAGATTAATGAGTTTAACTAGTATAACACCCTTAAAACTCAATTTCAAGCTCGAGTTTAAATTCGTTTGAGTCAAACTTGTTTAGGATTTATTCGAACTGAGTTTGAACTCGAACTCAAACAAATTTGGGTCAAATCTAGCCCTTTATGAAAGCCTAATAAACATAAATAATTTAGAAGAATATATGGCCGGTGGTTTTTTCTCTAGATTATTGATCCTGTAATCAACGAAACATTATGAATTTGAATATATTATTAAGTAAATTTCAAGTTTGAATATTAAGAAAAATAGGAGCAAAAATATACTACATAAAAACTGTGTGGTGCACGTGTAGATATAAAATACTATTAACAGATAAGGCAAAGAGTCAAACTTGTATAATTTTCTGTAAATAAAATGAGTCATTGATCACCAGGAAAGCTAATTTTAGAGAAAGCCAGCAAAGAAGAAGACGAAGAAAGAAAGAAAGATAAAGATGGTGGGTGACGTTTGAGTTGGTTGGCAGAGAGAAGAAGTAATCCAAGTGTATCTTCAACTAATTGTATTGTATTGTATTTTACTCTGTCTACATTGCTACAGGCTCTTTGAATTGTATAAACTTAATGACTTAATGTGTTTGGCATTTAATAAAGTAGTAATTCCAGCTTTAGTTGATTGTGATTTAGGTAGTTGCCAAACAAAAGGCTTTAAAGTCGGTAATATATTCAACTTGCGTGTCGCCGGGGCTTCTGGTGTAGCCAGTAACCAGTTTCACACTTGGCCGGTTATATAATCCTGATATACTAGAATGAGAGGTTTGCCTTTGTTCTTACTAAGTGAGATTTGGATAAAATTTTCGATTTTTTTTTTAATTTGAATATGAATATAAATAATAAAAATATACAATTAATTTTACAAGCTTTGAAAATTGAAAAGAAAAAAAAGAATATGATAGACCAAGCCCTTGGTCCGTGAGCCTTCATCTGCCAATAGTTCAGCCTGACCCGCAAGACTTGTACTGTAACAAAGCTAAGCATGACCTGACTCGCCAGCACAACAGGCCACGGCAGTGCCGGCACGGCCAGTTGACCCCCTCTACTACTTCACACAATGCCAAAAACACTTCTCATCAAAACTTTGGAAATTTCTCATTTATTTCAATGCTCACTAGTCAGTAGTCATTATCATTGAATAAAACTGGCTCTACTTTTATCAACTTCAAAAAAGCAAGTCCGCGTCCTAGAAGCCCCTCATTCACTCAATAGTAACATCAGCAGAAAAAATTGGGAGAAAGGGTAGTCTTTTAAAATAAACCTTGGCAGGGTTCTTTCTTTTTCTGCAGCCCATGGCCTCATGGCAAGGCAAGCTAGCTACAGGAAATTAATAGGATTCTTCTTCAAATTTCAAACTTCTTGACCGTCCACTTTTAATGTAAGCACTGACTGAGGTGGGTTTAAACTTATCAATATGCAGATTTGACATTCAAGCAGCAACAGTAAAATGTCAAAAAGAGTACTTGGTTACGCAACCTTTGCTCTCATCGTAATGACTTTTTAATGCAAAATAGCTTTTTATACAGAGAAGACTGCATTACTAGTTCCTCCACATTCATGGTGGCTTATTTCAGAAATCAACCAACAAAAAAAATTGATAAATTGTCTATTCTTATGATGTCTGAGTATTATTTTTCAAAACAATACAGTCAAATATTAGAGGAGGCATTTAGTATTGCTATTATAATCAACACCAACCACCCTTCACACTCAAAAGTCCGCAGATATTGTAAGGGGCCGCCTTGAAAATATTTGTGGCCAACGAATCAAAGATTTCTAGAATTTGACTTTTTAGTGTTCAAAAAACTATCCAACCTAAACACATAATTCATGACAAAGTAAGAGGGATGATGACAGATTTTGAAGAAATTGAATTAGATCACACTGTAATATCGGATATGCAGTTCCTTGGTAGAACAAGCACTAAACCACAACCATAAACTTTTTCACTAGAGTCAACCAAAATAAGTACTGTGAAGATATTTTGGTAGTGTAAATTCTGCCTTTGGGGTCCCCCTGTTGCCGTTTGGTAAAGTTAATGGCTCCTCAATGCGGCTACTTCCAGTTTTCAAGTTTCAAACTACCCAAAATAGAACGAAACCCCATTAAAGGGTGAATGCCAGTGTAGTTGAAGGTCACTTTGAGGAGTCAAACTCATGCTTGCTGACATTTCAGTTCATTGCATCTGTAACAATAATAAAATATTTTCATGCCAAACAATAGTAATTACACAGAAAGATGCAAACCAAACAACAGGATGAGGGCCAAAATGAGATGCGGCCCAAAGTAATTCCAACACAGGCTTCATCTTTTCATCTTCAAAACCACATTAATGCATGAGCATCATCTAAAATCTTTTCCTTCCTTGAACATCCACACTTCTCCAGCATTTACAGTTACCAACCAATGAATAATGACCTAAATTCAGCAAACCTCTTAATTATAAACATTGCCCTTCTTGGAACAGATCAAAGCAATGTATTTGACTGTAGCATACAATCAGGTAAGGTATTGAGCACATGCAGAATCAACAAAGTTTTCAACTAAAATAGTGTTCCAGAATGAATTCATTTAATGTCACTGTAAATGATGCCTTATTCTATGTCAAATTGTTGCCAATGTGTTTGGAATTTGCAAATTTTGCCAAATCTTAGATTCCTGAGCAAAAACCAGTTGCAATTTACAAATAGCAAGTTATGATGTCATGACAAACAGAAAATATATGCAGAAAAAATCTCTTTTCCATGTGAACAAAAAATCAAAGACCTCGTACTGTAACAATTTGAATAATTTGGCAAGAAAACTAACAAAAAATAACTGACATAACGCTTGAGGAACTTCAACTAACTCCAAAATTAACTCAAGCAGCAGAAAATTAGCACTTTTTAGCCTAACAATTTAAACAATTTGGCAGGAAGACTAACAAAGATATTTAAAATGACAGTTGACAACCTTCAATAAACTCAAAATACAGATACATTCAAGCAACAATGTATTTCATAAGTCTCAAAACTTGCAATTTATTAGAGTGTCGTCACCTTCAGTAAATCTAATCAAACCATAAATTACAAAGTATAAAAGTCTTATGATTATTTATTTGAATTTAAAAAAAAAAAAAAAACCCACCCAGCAAGTAAGATTTGAAACTTCCACAATTTTTCATTTCTCTGTTTCTATAGATACAAAATTTGATTTTCTACTAACATTTTTTTCTATTTGGGTAATGCTTCTTCCTCATTATCATTGCCAGTGCTGAACTTTTTGCGGAATGAATCCTGCTTCTGTAACCACATCATATGCCCCTGAAAAACAGGCTTAAAATATTAAAATTCACATTTTGAAAAGTTTGTGTTAGGGATTTTGTGATATGAAGAAAAGGGATACCTGGAGAGCGGCAGCCCAAGCAATGAGAAAAGAAGCGAACCAGAACTTCTTGTCTTTGAGGAGCTGTTTGGCATCAAAATTTCCCATCGAAACCATAATCCTAGATTTTGCGGTTCTTTGGGGTTTTTCATTTCCTTGCTGCAGTAAACCGAAAGGGGTTTCTAAGTTGGGTGATCGCATCCAGTCCAATCCGATCACATCCAATATTTAATCTTACACTCTTTTATATATTTGTCCTCTTGATTTACTGTTTATATCTAGAAATTAATCCTAGACACGACAAGTCATGCCAGTTTAACCCAGTATAAGGTGTTGCCACGTCTCGAAATTAATTTATATTAAATTTATAAATATAAATATTAAAATTTATATAACATAAAACTAATTAATTTGTGTTAAAATCTAATCTATACACTTATATATTACTCATTTTGCTCAAATTTATTAAATGTAACATTATTTTTTATTTAAGTCTCCACCAACACCTTCACTTAAATACAATCACTTAAATTATTAAACCTGTCTTTTGACTCAACCAATTTTTGATTGAATACGTTATCGCTTATATCTAAGAACACTTAAACTATTAAACCCGTTATTTGACTCGTGCTTTAATATCATATCAAAAATATATATTAAACTTACAAGTATAAAAATTTAAACTTATATTATATAAAATCAATTAACTTATATTAATATCTAATTTACACATTTATATACCATTCATTTTACTTAAGTTTATTAGATATGAACTCCCTTTCTATCTTTTTTTTTTTTTTTTTATTGGGTCTCTAACAATTCAAATTGAGTATGAGTACTATATACATACACATTTTCACTCAAATGCAGAGGTTATTTTCTAATTTCATCGATATAAGCAAAATGTATAAGATTAAACCTTCCTATTTAACTCGTTTCTGTCAATCGAGAGAGTTCATCTTTTGAGCTGCATACTGAAAGTTTCTCTGTTTCCCTGGAAAATAATTTCCTATTTGGTGCAGCAAGCAGCAAACAAGAATAATCCTCGGCAAACAGTTCTTATGACGCCTTCACATGAATCCACGAATTATCCTCCACACCTCCTTCGGCCTTACCAAAGCCATTTGTGCCACCACGTAGTTCTAAGAGGCCTTCTCCTTGATAAGGAGTAATAGGGGAAAACCTGTGTCGCCTATTACATATTCTCTTAATTCTGTTCCATCTGGAAGCCTTATTTTCTCTCCGTTTAGTCTCATTCCTTCTTCTGCAGGTTCAAAGAAGCCACATCCTGGCCAACTTACTCTTTAGCGATCCCAGACATAAAACCTTAAGAGAAATCCTGTTAGGATGATGCCGAAAGCAAGAACCATCACAATATTTATTTACAAAGATTACAACAATCCTCCTAGTTCTTCTTCTTCTTCTTCTAAACTTCATCAGATGTAACAAAGGTAAAATTTTTACAGAAACACACATTCAACATCCAAGCTGCCGCTGCTGCAGAGTTACAAAATTTTGCTGTAAAATATACTGGGATAGAAACATGAGAAACTAAAACAAAAGCCCAAGAAACACAACTCAGTAGGTCTAGAATTAACCTCAACTCCTGACTAATAAACAAATTAATATTACCATGGAGACAGCTCTCAACTCCAACCTAACAATGCTAGCCTCCATAAAGAATATGCACCTAACCCCAACCAAATTGCAAGCTAACTATTCTAAGCACTATATTTTTAACATTTTAACTAGCCCTGCCACTGTTGTCTGGCGCTCCTGCTATATTGTCCACCAATCCTTCATCCTTCTATTTTGCCCTAGCTAATCGCAGAGTCTCCAACTGGAAGATATTCAAGAAAATATAGCTTGTGTTGACATTTGCAGCCATTTAAAGTGAGCAGAATGAGAAATATACAGATCGACCACTTCTAAGTTACAATTAATCACAAATAAAACTATATCAATCGATGTTGACGTAAACCCTTCCCAAAGTGAGGTTGCATCAAACGGACATACAAGCCATTTTTCGCTACCAAAGAATCATGGGTCCCTTCCTCCACAATTCGCCCTCCATTAAGAACTACTATGTTGTCAACATGCCTCATCATTGCAGCTCTATGAGCTATCAGTATGGTTGTTTTGTTTCCCATTATCAGTGTATCTAGAGCCTCCTGCACTACTCGACTTGACTCAGACTCGATGGATGAACTAGCTTCATCCAGCAACAAGATAGGTGCATTCTTCAGTACCACTCGGGCAATAGCAATTCTCTGTTTTTGTCCAGGGGTCAAGTCGACACCTCTCATCCCTACATGGGTGTCATAACCATGAGGCAAGCTGCTAATGAAATGGTGTGCATTGGCTATTCTTGCAGCCTCTTTCATCTCAGCTTCACTAGCATTGTGCCTTGCATATATAATATTCTCCCTGATTGTTGTTGAGAAGATAATGGGCTCCTGCTGAACAAGACCTAAATGGTTTCTCAACCATCTTAAGTTATAAATTTTCAGATCTCGCCCATCTAATAGAACCTGACCAGCAACTGGATCATAATATCTCTCAATCAAAGATATTATAGTGCTTTTTCCAGACCCTGAAACTCCAACCATGGCTACAGTTTGTCCCCCATTAACTTTCAGACTGAAATTGCTCAATACCAACATTTCTGGGCGACTTGGATAACAGAAATCAACATTTTTCAACTCAATGCTTCCATAAACATTAGGGGGCTTTAATGCTGAATTATCATCTGGATCAATCTTAGGCACTCGATCTATAATTTCAAAAACTGAAGTGAGAGATTTACGCCGTTTAAGTATATATGGAGCCAATCCAAATGGTTCCACAAGGGCAAAAGTTGCGAAAGAGAAAACCATATACTCCTTAAGAGCTGTAGGCAAATCCATACGGCCGTCCTTAACTGAAATAGCAGTATACCAAAGGAGAAGAGCATTACATGCGAAAAGAAGAAACTGTGAAAAGCCAAATGCAAACCCAATGGCCATCCCATGAAAGAAACTCTGTTTGAATATTTTCTTCAGCTGCAATCTATAGAGCTCCATTACTTTGTTTCCAGCACAAAATGCCACCACAGTGTAGATATTTCTAACTGCATCCTCAAGGACTAACGATGCCTTCCTGTGCATCTCCTGGATGCCCCTTGAAAATCCAGCTAGCCACAATTTCTGCAATTTAAGTTGGTAGTGACTCAGATTTTGGGGAAAAGGTATCAGATGTCATATTCCATAATCAATAAATAAAACTAAAAAACAGACCACTGTTGGAGTACAAAAATCTTTTTGTTTCTTTTTCTATTTATTTTATTTCTTTTGAAATGGTTTCTTAGAAAACAAAATTTTGAAAGAAACAAAAGCTTAAGTACAAAAGAAGAAAGCAAAAGAGCCCAACTACTTACAACTAGAAGGAACTTGAAATTTAAGAAATACATAAGACACCCTAAAATAATTTCTACAAGGATGTGTCAGAGACAATCACAAGAGTATTGATTTATAAATTGATAACTTCGAAGAAATCAAATAGTGGCATAATTACACACAGCATCATATAAAGCAGGTAAAGACAATGCAAACCTGGGCAAAGGCAGACACAGTGAGTATTGGCAAAGTTGCTAATGCAACAAGTGCCAATCGCCATTGTAGCAACATCCCAATAAGTACAGCCACAATAACGGCAGCACTATCCTGTATAAATATGGAAAGGCGGTTGCTAAAAGCAGCTCGGACAAATGTAGCATCATTTGCCAAGCGCATGGACAGTGTGTCTGCACTATTATCCTCTTCATCAAACCATCCAACTTCATTCCTCAGCATTGCTGCCATATAATTTAAAAGTATTAATAACATAGAGTTTGCATACAAAGAATTCTGGGGACATAAGAAAAATAAGAAGATATCCAAGTGTTTTTATACCTGAGAACATCATTCTCCTTACTCGTTCTGTCATTTTCTCCCCCATAATACCAAAGTAGAAGTGCTGCAAAAAGTTAGCAACAACTGTCACTACACCCATGCAGGCAATTATCAAGCACCATTTGTCTACTTCCTGACGTAGCTGATGATGTTCATCATGTCTATAGTATGCTGTGACTATCAATGCAATAACATAAGCAAGGATAGGATTGAAAGAACCAAAAATAGCAGCACCAATACTTCCTAACATAGCACAGAACCACTCAGCAAAACTCAGCCGTGCTAGTCTCCAACATGATGGTGCTCTCCGATGCCGTGTATCCTTTGCCTCTCTAATCTTCATTGGAAAGTCATCAGAGTGACTATGTGGTCGACTAAATGTCTGTGAATGGGAACGCTCATTTTTAGGATCAGATGTCAAAAGGGGTGATACAGGGGATTCAGGGTCTGAACCATTTGATTTTTGTTGATTTGCAGACTGTACATCAATCTTGGGTAATTTTGGTAATCTCATTTCAAAACTATCCTGCCTCTGGATTGATGGTTCCTTATCAGACGCATCCAAGGGCAGACCATTTTCCAGCATTTTCTCTGCTGGTGGGCTACATACTGTAGGGGATTCTAGCAAGTCAAAGGCACCATCTGTGGGCCTAAACATGCCAACTCTCTGAAGAGAAGGTGATTTCTGCATTTTGGGGGATGATGGTTCTTGGAAGCTGTGACTTGCAGAAGAGTCTTTCTCAATTTGGAAAGTTCCAGTCTCCTTGTAGTTTCTAACTGGCATCCTGGATAGAGAAACACAATCCATAGAAATGTTACATAGCAGAAATGTACCACTACATATTTAATTTGAAGAGGGATACACTTAAATAATGAAACAAGTATTCCGGAAACAACAATACACTACCAATATGATATTTCCCATCATAGTATGCATACCTCCTAGGAAGTTTTGCTGCTTCTTCACATTTGAGAAGCTCTGCATACAGGCCATCCAGGGTTAATAGTTCATCATGTGTACCCATTTCAACAAGTTGACCCTCTTCCATCACAGCTATGTAATCTGCATTTCTTATCAGACTAAGCCGTCGAGCAATTATTATGGATGAACGTCCCAACATAAGCAGATCCAGAGCCTCCTGAACGGCTCTTTCAGCTTCAAAATCAAGCCCACCAGTGACCTCATCAAGCAAAAGAATTGATGGGTTCAAAAGCACTGCTCTAGCTATAGAAAGTTTTATCTTCTGCTCCTCTGTCAAGGCGACACCAGCCCTACCCACCTGAAATGCACATAAATTATTTTCCCAGAATAAGTGCCAATGAAATAAGAATTTATCTGATACAACTTTTAAAAGTTTTACCTGTGTCTCATATCCCTTCTCAAGTGAGCTGATAAATGTATGTGCATGTGCTATTTTAGCAGCCTCTTCAATCTGATCCAAAGCAGCATCTCGCCCATAAGCAATATTATCTTTGATACTCAAACTTAGCAAAGCAGGTTCCTGGGTGACTAGACCTATTTGGCTTCTCAGCCATTCCAGTTTCAAGTTCTTTATGTTCTCACCATCCAAAAGAACTTCTCCTGCACCATTATTTTAAAAAAAAAAGAAGTGTTACCATCTACATGTAGACAATCACTAAGAGCTACTTTAAGTGAAATAGTGAGGCAACCCCTTTTGCGAAAACAGTATTATGGGCCATATTACCTAATGTTGGATCATAAAACCGCTCCATGAGCGGGATAATACTGCTTTTCCCAGATCCATTTCTGCCAACAAGTGCTACTGCTTTTTTAGCAGGTACAGTGAGGTAAAATCCACTTAAGATAGGAATCTCAGGACGAGACAGGTAGCTGAAATATACATTCCTAAACTCTATATTTCCATGCACTGATGGTAGGCAGTTTCCATCCTGGTTTGCAGTTGAGGATGATCTGCTTATCATCTCAAAAAGCCTATATGCAGCAATTCGCCCTTGGTCAAATGAATAGAAGTTTGTTGCCGCTTGATTCAGCCCACTATAAAAACCAGAAGAAACAATAAATAAGTACATTAGAAACAGAAGGCAAAAGGAAAAGTGAGAATAAGATGCTTACAGGCCACTTAAAATTACAGCAAACAAAGCCGTTATAATTTCACCACCATGAGCTTTGTTATGTATAACTAGGAATCTTCCAACCCAAAGTTGTAAGGCACAAGAGCAGATAGCAAGACCATATGTAAATCCAAGTCCAAGTCCTTGCACAAGACTAATCAGTATACCATATCTCAAGGTAGCTTGTAATGAGGTTGCATAAGAATACTTGGCCAAAGTTTCATTCGTAAATGCATATAAGGTCCTAATATAAGAGACTGCCTGCATAATTTAACAAATTATTTTCACATTAGAACATTTGTCAATAAACCTTCCACCTTAATGACAACCAAGCTTGATCAAAACCAATTTTTAAAAAAGGGTTTTGAAAGCCAGCTACAAGGTATTAAGTAATTGTACAATGGTAGGTATTTTATCATCATTTCTTCTTATGTGCAACAAGTGATGGCAAGTTAATATAGGCATTATTACTTATTTTCATTCTTTGCAATTTAGTGACTAGGTCCCTATATGCAGTGGCATCTATATCTACAAAAATCTATAAGTAAAGAACTAGTTTCATTAACCTATTTTATGTTACCACACTTCCAAACAACAGATACGTTTACCAAACCCTTTAGAAAGATTGTTAAGTTGACCAGGGAGACATTATTAATCTTCAATTCAAGTAAATCACCAGTAACAACACCCCAAGTCAGTACATCTTATCTGATGAAAATGAAGCAAAATCTTCTATCAATCACAGAAATTGCAACATTAAAAAAAATACAAGATATATCCTCCTTTCTTGCTCCCTCTCTCCTTTTATTTTATTTCAAACCAATTAGATTAGCACGTTAAGTCATGCATCAACAAAGATTTTGAAAGGCCTACATATAATTATTGATGTAGAAAAAAGACACAAGATCTCAAAGGAACAAAGGTGTTGTAGATAAACTCTTAGTGAAGTAACTACACAGCACCACAAACTATAGAGTTCAAATTCTACAACTCTAAAAACACCCAAAAAAAAAAAAAAGTTTTTGCTACAAAGAGAAATCCTAGCCAAAATATCATCACTATAAATGGTAGACAAGAGTGAGAAGGAACAAGTGAGACCTGTTCAGCAATGCTAGCTGCTTCGGCATATGCATCTTGAATATTCTCAGCAAGCCTATGAAGAAATATATTTGATATCCCTCCTGCAGCAACAATAAATGGACCAGTGCCTAATGTTATGAGGGCAATCTGCCAACAGTTGACAAATCCAACAACAAGACCACTAATAAATGTTGCCATGTTATGAATATAATTTCCAACCTGCATCATCCAAGGCCAAGGGAAGTACCACCAGAGAATCAATTAAATATTATACCAGGTAAAACAAAGACATGAAAAGGCAAAGCTTTAAATCAAACATACTTTTTCACTAAGAGCAGACTGAATAAGCAGCACATCACTCAACACTTGGCTCACAATATCCCCATTATTGCCATAAGTATCAAAAAAACTCATGTCCTGGTTAAGTAACACTTGAACATATTTTGACCTGATGACAGCAGTCTGCCGTTCTCCAGTCAAAATCCAGCATGAAACCTCTATTGCAAAGAAAAGTTAGCATCAAAGGCTGCCAAGAAGCATCATCCATGAGAGAAAAAAAAAAAACATATACACTGGCGGTTGATTCAGGTTTAATGTTAATATTTACCAATCCAACCAGCAACAAAGACACCCACAGCTATATAAACAATGGTCAAAGCAAGCTGCAAGAATAAAAAAGTCACAGTTAAATAAGAGTTCATTCACATCTGAAACTTCCAGATCAGACAAAAGCTTGTTGACTATAGAAGAAAAAAAATCCAGAATGCTCTATCTTGAACAAGAGTTGCCTTCATGGGTTACGTATTCTCCCAACAATAGTAATGGTACTTTAAAAATTACGATATAACAATATTTTCAAGCAGAAACTTCAGACTTAAGAACATCCATACTTAATGAACCAAAGCAGTTCTCACAGGCTACACATTTTCCCTCCACCCAAGAACACAATATACAGAAAAGCTTTTAGGCATATTTATTTGTGCTAACTTTGTTCTACTCCTACAAAGCAAAAAAAATCTACATATCAGGTAGAATGCAGCTGCATATCCTCACTTTATGAGAAAGAGAGAGAAGGTAGAGAAGCAAGGTGAAGGAGGTGGAGCTCATCAACATGGTATCACCAGACAATCAAATTCCTACAGTGAAAATTCACTGGTGAGTTGATCTAAAATGGAAAAAATGCCAATTGTCATGTTCTTCTCGGTCCTCTTCAAGAAAAACCACACCAACTAAATTATAGATTTTCCTCCTAATATGTCAGATTTACCTCATGTTTTGTCTTATTGCAGTGAAAAAAGTAAAACCAACAAATGGCCTTCCTTTCTTAAATTTAATTAACAGGTATCAGATATCACACAACAGCTCATTACATATTCAGGGGTCTCTTCACAGCAAGTACTCACAAAATAGATATTACAAGAATCTATGTCGGTGAATCAGAAATTCAAAGACCCCTGCTTTGTTACAACAGCTGTTTTGTTTTCAATCAACATTTTCTTATCACGGTGAGGAACAACTAAAGCCATTATCATAACTCCCCTCCAATTTTGAGCATTGAACAATACAAGAACACATAGCAACCAACTAAGATTGTGTGAAGAAAAGGCATCACAAAAGCATATGCAGTTCCATATTACTCACAGTTCTATCAAAGCCCTAAATTAAAAATATGTAGATATCTTCCAAATGAAGTATAAATATTGTTATTACTGTGCTAAACTTTTCTTCCAAACAATGAATGTTAAAAATTAATGAAACAGTACTAAAATGTTATATAACAAAAAGGATCACAAAGTATGCAAGTTCTTCTGTGATAAAACTCGTTACAAACTATGATATACAATCTTCCATTTATTAAATAATAGCTCAATCGTGTAACCGCTATCTTAAACCAAATAGAAATAAAACAAAATTAAAACAACGTATCCCTACAACCTAAAATTTTAAATCCTTTAATTTTCCTATGAATCTCCAAACATAAGAAAAATGCTGATTAAACATACTGGCTGAATCTCTTAATTAAGAAATTTACTTTAAATAAAAAATCTGAAATTCACCCGAACTCAACAAAACTAACTTGCTCAAACTACTCAGCAAGACCCTCACCTCTCTAAACCTGTGGTACTGATCCTGAGTATTTGCAATCCTCAACACCTCGATAACTTTAGCGAAGTAATGCAAGTACACAACAAGAGCTGTTCCATGAGCCGCTGCCGCAAGTGAGCCAACGATCATCAGCGTCCAATCGAGCCGGTCAGCGCATGCAAATAACCCCGAGAATGGCACGGCTGCTGGCGGCGGCTCCATCTCTTCCACATCCTCCATCTCCTCCGCTTCCTCCGCCTGAGCAGCAGCAGCCGCCGCGGCTGCCGCTTCCGCACTGGGGTCCAGGTACGGAGACGGTGACTCTGGAGGTTCAGACACCTCCGACACCGGCGTTAGGGGCTGTATATGCGGTGGGGACCACCCAAACAGCCCCCTCGATATCATCATATTGTCCGAAGTATCGAAACCCTAGCTGAAATCACCTTCGAATCCCTCTAAATTTAGCAGATCTAGTGAACTTAGGGGAAATTTATAACAACTAGCAACAAAACGGGATAATTAATTGTGCGCGTGTTTATGTTTCGTTTTTGCTCTGAGTGTTTTCTCAAAGTAAAAAACAAAAATGAGTTTGACAGGGGACTGAGTCAAAGATGAAGGCGATGAGATAGGAAGAGGGAAAGTGAAGCCACACCCAGTGACATGAAAAGAAAATATAAAACTGAAAACTCAAACTGTTATTATTTTTTTGATCCCTGTTTTTGTTGCTGTTATCGTTAACGTGCTCTTGTTTTCATTTGTGTAGGTTTTTGTTTGCGTAACGGTCAATTGCCGGCGATGAGCATCGCCCAAAAGTAAATTAAATACCATTTTAAATTCTTTTTAAGATCCTAAAATATTCCTAATTTTTTATTGAAAGTGAAATTAAAGTTGTTCATTTATAGATTAAAAATAAAAAAAGGATGGCTGCTGACTGGGAATATTAATTAAAGCAGGTTAATTTTTTCTATTGTCTCTATTTATAATAACTTTTTTTTTATTTTATATATATAATTTAAAATATCAAATCTCTAAAAGGATCATTAGATTTTTTATTCATCCAGTCAAAATTTATCTAATTAAGATATAAACTCACTTAATTTATACATAAAACTTATTTATTCACTCAATCATGCACATTTAGTACTTGCCAACCTATCCAATTAAGCTGTCTACCATGGTCAGTTGACCAAACTATCCGGTTATGGTCGATCAACTAATTTATTCAACCAATTCTAAATCTCATAATTTTTTTATTTTAAAAATAAAATCAAACTAAAAAATAGTTATATTATATAATAAAAAAACGACTATATATGTATAAAAAGTACAAAATATGAGTATTTTAAATTATGGTAAAATTTTAGAATAATTTCATTAATTATAAAAAAATTAATAAATTAAAGATATTTTAAACATTTTAAAAAATTTTAGAAAGTTAACATCTAAGTTAGATCTACGAGTTGATTAGAGCTGAATTTGAATTCAATTCAATTTATATGGTACCCAATTTGAGTTTATCAAGTTTGGCTCATTTCAAAAGAATCGAGCTCAAATCAAACTTTTTGACTTATCTTATTACTAAAACGATATTGTTTTAATGTATATTACTCAAAATAATATCATTTTGTATCAATTTTTTTAAATTTATGAGTTTAACAAGTATAACACTCTAAAGCTCGAGTGCTAAAATATTGAATTTTCAATATTGAGCTTAAGCTCACTTGTACTGAATTTATTTCAAATTCGTTCAAACTTGATTAAACTCGATTTAGATTCAATCGTAATTAGATTTAAATGTTATTATCAGATTTTACCGGTCCTTTCAATTTTGGCTACACCTCAATGACCAAAGTTATGTACACACAAATTTAAGATATACTAATAATATATCATTATGTATACAATAAAATTATATGTATTTATTTTTTATATATAAATAAATACATATTTGGTATATATTATTAAATAATTAGATTATTTTAAATTAAAAATAAAATAATATTAAATTATATAATAATATATTATATATGTATATATTTATATATTAAAAAATAAATATACCTCTTGAATAAAAAAGAACTTAAAATATTTATTTTACAGAGAATAGTAAAAGTGCTCTTCCAGAAGAACTCTGTGAAATGTTTAACTCAACAAACGCGCCACAGTTATTCAATATGTAGGGGAAAGGATCGAAAACGGCTCTGAAAGGAAGGGAGAAATGACGAAAGAGGGTTAGGAAGGGCCTGTGGGAGGTGACACGCGGAACATTTTCACAGCATCTGGGTTAGGGTGAGAAAGTGTAATTTATGTATTTAATGGGTGGGAAAATGTTCATTACTCTAAACAAGGGGGGGGGGGGGGGCGCGGGTAGGTTGTGGCAGGCACACATCATTGAGTGTGGGTGAGCCTTTCTGGGTGATGCCAGTGCATTTGATCTGTTCCCCCTTTCTTAAGGCCGTGTTTGGTGATTCTCATTTTTTTCGCCCTTTTCCTGTTTATTATCTACATATATTTAAAAGTGCTTTTTTTTTTCTTTTTAATTTCGCAAAAAGTGTTTTTTCCTGGGCATTATTGAAGGTTGACGTAAACAACCATAGACAATGAAACATCCATAGGTAATGTATCAGCAATTTCTGTGAATAATAACTAAGAGGACATCAAAATCAAATATTTTATCAAAAAGCAAAAATATTTTGACTTGAAAGAACTCTCTTCTCATCTACTTAATGAGCAATTTGACGTTTAATCCAATCTTCTTCGGCCAACAAGATGAAATGAAGGGATCTAATCAGGGGCCGGGTCGGGTCAGAAAAGAACCCCAGAAAAAGGGAAAATAATGAATTAAAGAGTGCAGATGAGATGAGATCACACACATGGTGGGAGCAGTTATCTTTTTTTATTATTATTATTATTTTTTATTCACTTTTTATTAATTGGGTTCACCCCGTATTTGTTTGACCCTATCCAAATTTACTTTAAATTTTTTTAATATTATATCAATTTTATTACTATTTATGATTTTTTATTTATTTATTTAGAGACACGTGGTGGGATTAATCTTGAGTCAACAATGTCAAATTGATTTGAACTAGTCATCTTCAGAGTGATGGGTTTGAAGTAGATGTATTTTTATCAAATTTAAATAATATATGAAAAAAAAAACCTTGGAATTGAATAAAAATTGACGACACAAAAGTAATTAAAATAATGCTGTTTAAGAGGTTGTATTTTATTCTAGTCAACATTGTAGGATTATGTAGAAATAGTCATACATCTTATCCTCTTTAACCTTTCAACACTGACAAAATCTTAACATACTTTGCTCAACTCTCATTTCCAATTTAAATTGTCACTCAAAACATGAAATTAAAGATAGGATAATACTTATCCTTATAATTATATATTATTATTTCGGTATAAAATTATACCAATTATATAACTTGGACTGGAGTAACTTTATTTTCTGTGGGTCCATTAGCGGAGGAACAATTTGTGTCAGTGAATACTGAATGGTGATATGAAACGGAGCGTATTTGGTAACGGATAAGCAGAGCCAACAAGATCAAAAGAACAGATAAGGTCCCCTCTCCACTACATACACAAGATCAACAACCAATAGCCACACTCTTCGGCTCTTGTTTCAAGTTTCTTAAGTGGCTACTAAAATGGCGTCTCTGCAACATTCGCTCTCAATTCATCACCGCTCGTTGTCTCTCAATGCTCTTCCTCATGCTCAGGTTCTCATCATCAACAGATTTTCGTTGTTTTTGATTTTGTGCTAATTTTTAGGTGCATTTGTGTAAAATGGGTTGTGTCGCTTATATTGTAATATGTTTCAGTCTGGACTACAAAAGCATGGAGTTTTGCCTGTCTGTAGAAGAGGCTTTTCATTTCTTGTTCGGGCTGAACATGCATCTTTGGCTTCTTCTTCCATTCCTCAAGGTGGGATTATCTACATTAGGTTTCATAGTTACAAGTAAATGCTGTGCACATTATTTTTTGTACGTAACAATTAATTTATGCTTCGCTTGTTTTTGGCCTTTTTTTTTCAACTTTAATTTCGTGTACTCAAGGTTTTACAGGCATAACGTGCAATATTATAAATGAGACTTTTAAAAAACAAAAGGCTGGGAGCCTTAAGCAATTCTGAGATGACAAATTTGAGACATGTGAGCTGCTGGATATGATAGAATTGTTCAAAGGGTCAATGAGCTACTGTATTCCAAACAATTCTTATTTTATTTTATTTATTTTGGAGTTGTTGGGGATGGGGGCAAGGAAATCCTAGTAGAGGATACAACAGTTGTTTCTTAATAATAGTCCATTCAACTTTAATAATATGGACTATGATACTAAGATTTTTTACCGATATGTTTTGTGATATTGAGGGGGAGAAGTATTTGTTTATCCAAGGGTTTAAATTTTTATGCTACATGTCCTGTGCATTTTTTTTTCTCTTGATGAGACTTTTTTCTATGCTCCATTTATCTATTAATTTAATCTGTGCATCATAGAATGATTTGTTTTTAATCAGTTGATCTGGTCTCTAAACTATACCAGTTGCAGATGCATAATAATCTTTCATTTTTTTCATTGTTTATCTTTTGCAGATAAATGTGGGAGACGCCAAATAATTGCTGTTGGAGTCATTGCTTCTTGGGTTTCTCTTGTTAACCAAACCCTGGAATCATGTAAGTATGACTCTATTTCAATATGAAGAGAACACTTCTATATGTTTCTTTATTGAGCTACTTAGAATTCCCTTTTCTTGTGATTTTGTCCTCTACTAGTGTTGAAATCAACGCCACCTGCTAATCATGCAGTGCGTTGGTTCCTTAAATAATGATGGTTGATATCTTAAGAGGACACCCTTGGTATGGTTCAGTTGCTGCAGAAAGTAAAAAGGGATTTCTATCGGTCACAGATAATAAGGATGGATACTCATTTCTCTATCCATTTGGATGGCAGGTATGCAGTATTAGTTTCTGAGCACATTCTACATCTAAAAAAGGTGCAATGACAGGTTACTGATTCCTTTTTCCTGTTTTGTTGGCATGGACAGGAAGTACTTGTTGAAGGTCAAGACAAGGTATTCAAAGATGTTATTGAACCACTGGAAAGTGTCAGTGTTAATATGATTCCAACTGGCAAACTGGATATTCGAGATTTTGGGTCCCCCCAAGAGGTTTACCTTCTATCACATAGTACCAGTATGATAAAGAATAAAAACAGGGCTCTATCTTGTTGTTTATGTTTTGTTGAGTCCTGTAATATCAGAAATGCTTGCCTGATGAGGGTTTTATCACTCATTGTTCAATGATGACAGGTTGCACAAATTTTAATCAAAAAGTTTTTGGCCCCTCCAAACCAGAGAACAAAGATAGTTATGGCTTCAGAGGTTTGATGTCCTTAACTTCTTTGATCTTGGCATGTTATGAAATGCATTATCAGCTTTAACAATTTGACAGCATATCCTTCCTTCACAACTGATATAAGCCAGTGCATTCTGGCCTAGTAAGCTCATAGTCACTATGTAATGATCTTAATTAATATTATCTTGCATGATAAGTTACCCTCAACCTAACAGCTTCCAGAGCATACCATTGTGTAAGTAAATCGTTTATATTCTCAAGTTTTTATCCTTTGTTTTTTTTAGCTATACAAAATAATTTTTGGCTGGCGGTGTATGCCACAGAATGATGTTGATGGAAAAGCTTATTACACATTTGAGTTCGTAGCTCAGGCTCCCAACTACACCCGTCATGCTCTTGGTGCTGCCTCTGTTGGCAATGGTATGAACTTACACCCAGAACCTGAATCTTACTATTCTCCTGAAAATGCACCATGTACATTGCGTTTAGTATTGTCATTTAAGATACATCACAGGAGCAGTGTTCAAGCACTGCTGTTTAAACTCTCTGAACTCATCATCGTGACAAACAAACACTGAATAATGCTGTCTGAATAGTCAAAATAAGTCTTAATGAACATGAACTGGATTTTGTGTCGGCAGGTAAGTTCTACACCTTGACAACAGGGGCCAATGAGAGAAGGTGGGACAAGATGAAAGATAGATTGCAAACAGTGGTGGAATCCTTTAAAGTTTTCAACGTTTGATGTGGTTATTCTAAATTTACTTCTCAGACCAGGGATATATCACCTCTGAACTACATGCACCATTGTGCAGTTTCCATGGTAATGAGGCCTGATTGTTTTGTTTTATAGCCGTTGTTCCCTCGTCAGAAAACACCAAGAGCATTACTTGCAGAGTGTTAATCGTTGTCTCATACAAGGCCTTCCAGTGCCAAAGCACCAATTTTTTCACTTTCTTTGTGCTTGCATTAATAAGTTTTTCCTCCTGTACTGTTATGAAAAGACCGCATTCAAAATTTTTACACAAATTTGTACTACAGCCTATCAGTTGCAACCTGCTTATCCCTTCCATTTGTTGTTAAATGTCATTTAACCCAAATGAAACGAGAATCTTCAGAACATCAATCAAATTGGCTGTAGCATCGAACTTCCAACAGAAAATAACTAGTGAAAACTTCAGTCAATGCCACAGACAAGTTTTTATCTAAAAATAAAATTATGTATACAAACAAATTATATACAACCCAATTGGTTAATTATTTACTACCACAATCTCAATTTGTAAAGATATACATATAATATTACTCTTTATCTAAACAATGGCCATAGCATCTTGAGGGGGTGAAATTTCTTAACAATTCCCTCGCCTTCACTCACCGTGGTGGGAATCCTATATTGGTTAAACTTCTAAGGAAGTCCATGACGGTTTCATCAACAATCATCTCGTACGGGGATTTCAAAGTATCAAGACTTTAAAAATCACATCCTCCTAAACAATCTTTGTAAATGAAGTTCCAAAATATGGAAATTGCAATATTACAATGAAAAGGTTAGAACACAAAGGATATATCTTACGATGTGGAGAATTTAAGCATTTAATCTTCAATCAGGCATATCATGCAAAGTTGAATAAAAAGGTGAATCCGACACAAACCAAATTTATATTGTTGTCGTAACAAAATGAAACACTCCTAACAAAACTGTCAGCAGTACAAATGGTATAACTTAGATAATTCCAATCTTGTTTGCCACATCCAAGGCGTCATAGTCTGGGGTCAGCCTCACGTATGCCTTCTTAGTTCCATCGGGCCTGCACCACAAACAATACCATCAGTTTTGATCTCAATAGATATGACTAAATGTTTTGCACTGCCTATGGATAAACTAGAAAGATATAAACAGTAAGCAGAGAAAATAGCTAAAATACAATGATAGAAAAAGACAAGACTTGGGGGATTATCAATCCCATTATCTCTCAATTTGCTCAACAAAACCTGACTAATTGTGGCTTATTAGTTGCAATATCATTATGTTATCTCTTAAAACAACACAAATATTATGTACTTGGCTCAATTAACTGCATTGACATTTAAGTAAATTTAGTTTAACTATTAAAGATATTTAAATAAGATAATATCTTTCCATTACTACCAACCAAACATGATGATCATTTACACACAACAATTTACCCAAACACATTATTAATTTATACCCATTAATCTTTAAGACAATCTATCCTTATAGAAGCCTTTCAGTTTTAGAAATAAAAAGCCACCTGAACAAAATGCACCCTTAAAACAATACAATCATCATGTACTTGGGCCAACTGACTCAATTGACTTCAATAAGCATCTAAAGGCAGAAGGTAGTTTTACCATAATCTTTTTAGTGTCAATGTGTTAAAATATGTGTCCCTCCTAAACTTCCTCAATAATAAGAACATCAATTAAAAAAATTTACCTGATTAATGTGTTCACTTTCTTGGTCTGGATGTCATACATCTTCTTCACAGCATCCTTAATCTTCTTCTTGTCAGCACGAATGTCAACAATGAAAACCAAGGTATTGTTGTCCTCAATCTTCTTCATTGCTGACTCAGTGGTCAAGGGATATTTCAGAATTTGGTAGTGATCCAACTTGTTCCTTGGTGGAGCACTAATGCGAGGATACTTGGGGTTCCTATCCTTCTTCAATGTCTTTGGCCGATGGAACGTGACTGTAGTCCTGATCTTCTTAGCTTTCTTCTTAAAGGTTGGCCCAGACTTCACGGCCTTGGCAACCTTAGTGGCCTGGGACTTTGGATCATTCTTTTTTGTGCTGTCAACTGCAAGAGGTAAATAATTAATCAAGTCAGCAACCAATGAGTAAAAACAGAGCCAATTATCAGGGCGAAAAGGGTAAAAAACAATAGAGATTCAGAAGTAGGTTCTCAGCCTGTCACAAACACCATACACTGAAACCCAAGAAAGCAAAATATGATTAACAAAACAATTACTCAAGGATTACACAGACTCAATGTAACAACATTAATATAACCTTATTCTTTGGGAAACACAAGAAACCCTTGTAGCAAAGATAAAATACATGATTTAGCAATATCCAACTAAAGCAGCATATTTAAATAACAGAAAAATAAACATGACAAAATGAGGAACATGGCTTGTAACCATTGTTACAAACAATTTCAAAATTTTAGCACCTCTAATTCACGTAAGTTCCCTCGTCTATCAAAACCAAGTTTTGACAGTAAAAGCAATCAAAAGATAACTCACTAACAAATTCCCTGGAACAGAAACAAACTAAAAACAAGTATAGCATGTCAAGCAAAATATCCTTCTTAAGAGGCCACGGCTGCGCTTTAACAACATATATGATTTTTACTTTTCCTCTATTTACACATTAATCAATGAACAAAGTATCATGGTGAAATGATTTTCAGGAAGAAAATTACCTTTAGCCGGAGCCATTGGACTATTCCTATAACTACGTACCCTGTTAATAAAAACAACAAAGACAAACAAAAAAAAAAAGTTAGCCAACAAATTCAAATTCAGACACATTGAATCAAATAGTCACTAAAAAGAACAAAAAGAAAAAAGAAATAGAACCAAAACAGAGGCAGATCTGTGAACTTAGTTGGAAATAAAAAGCATGAACAGACCCTACTAGTAGATAGTAATGTCTTCAAAAACAACCGAAAATGATTTCAAAGAGACAAAAAGGCTTACTGAAAGATTAAGAGAAGAACTGCTGCAGCGGCTTCAGGGACTAGGGTTTTTTGACGACGAAATGGACTCTTATAAATACTTTAAAATTACTAATGTAACCTGCTCTGTTTATGGGCCAGGCTTTTCCATATGTTTTAGCTGACTTTGGTCATGGGCTTCTAGTTTTATAGGGGAAAATTAATTAAAATGGACCATCAGTTTGTCTTATAAATTTTGTTTGGTATGAATTTTTAGTTTTTATTTTTTTAAATAAATTATATTTTTTATTTCAAAAATACCCCTCTTCTAATTTCTTAGTTTTTACAGTAGCTTTCACAACATTAATCTCTACGATAAGCATTAAATTTAATTTTTTTGTAATGAATAATATCTACAGATGAAAACAGATTAATTTCTTATATAATAATTGATTCTTATATACATTTACATAATTATAAAATGATGGATATACTGGGCATTTTATCAAAACGGTGTGTTTTTTTTCGAGTGGGTGTGAAAATGTGCGAAATGATACGTGAAAGGGTGCGGGTGCGGGAACGGTTGCAGGTGCGTAAAAGGGTGCGACAATTTGAAAATGGTGTGTGAAGGGGTGCGAGAATGAGTGCAGGTGCATGAAGGGGTGCTGGTGTGTGAAATAGTGTAATAATTTGGAAAAGGTGTGTGAAGGGATGTAGGTGCGCGAAAGGATGCGACAATTTAGAAAGGATACGTGAATGGGTGCGAGAACGGGTGTGGGTGCGTGAAAGAGTGTAGGTACGTAGAAGGGTACGACAATTTACAAATTTGGCAAATTTATAATATTATTAATATAATATATATTATAATATATAATATATTATAAATAAAGGTTATATACTATATATTTATATATATAATATATTATATATAAAGGGGTGTGGAACCCTTTGCATTTCCCACACCCCTTTTTATATATATATATAATATAATATATATTTTTTATATTCTATGCACCTGCACTCTTTTATGCACCATTTTCAAATTGTTGCACCTTTCCATGCCCCTACACTCCTTTACGTACCATTTTTAAATTGTCGCACCATTTCACACATTTGCATCTTTTCAAACGTGTCGTACCTTTCATGCACCCGCACCCTTTCAGCGTTGTCGCACACTTCTACGCACTTGCACCCTTTCACGCACCATTTCTCACACTTTCGCATCTGTTTGGAAAAACGCATCATTTTGCGAAAACGTATGGTATATCCATCATTTTATAATTATATAAAAATATATAAGAATCAATTATTATATAAAAAATTAATTTTATTCATTATAAAAAAATTAAATTTAATAGTATCCTCTAAAATATAAGAGATTAATCTACGAAAGTTGTTGTGAAATCTACTGTAAACATTGAGATATAAGATGAGGGGTATTTTTAGAATAAAAAATATGATTTGCTTAAAAAGATAAAACTAAGAATTCTTACTGAAAAAAGTTTACACAGTAAACTGACTGCTTATTTTAATTAATTTTCCTATATTCATTTTCTTTTATTCACTTTTGCATACAAAGTGGGGGAGGTAGAGAGGTTATTTTATTTAATAAGAGGATGCAATTTAAGTTTAATTTTTCCCTTTTATTATATTTTATTACGTTAAAATTTGGGATTTTAATTTCTTCAATTAGAGTATTGATTATTTAGACTTTAATTATATTAGCATAGTATTAAAGATAAAATTTGTGTTTGTATACGTTAGAAACTGAAAATTTTGGACAATAACTATATTATTATTTTGTTGAATTCTTGAAAATGAAATTGAATTAATATTCATTTCTAAATTTTTTTTTGAAGAGGGTGTTTGGTTTGAGTAATGTTTTATTATCAAAATAGAGAGATTACCTTGAAGATAGATTACTTAGAGATTATTGGGTGTAAATGATTATTATGTTTGATAAAATATAGTAAGTATAAATAATTATTATGTTTGGTTAAATATAATAAAAGAATAATAGTAAATTATTTTACTTAAATTCTCTTGAATATAATTATTTTTAAATATTTTTATATTATTTGTTATATTAATTAAAAATAAATTTATTTTTGTCTCAAAAAATTAATAAATAATAATATAATTATAATAAAATCAAGATTATTTTGATAATATTTTAATACTTAAAGTGAATGTGGTAATCAAATTATCTCTTATATTACCTGTCATATTAACATTGATAATAAAAAAAAATAGATTACCAAGATAATATTTAAATTTTGAAACCAAACGGCCCCAAAGTGTTATTAATATTTCTATTAAATCGTAACAAATTTTTTTTCAATTTTTGGTAAAATCTCATAACAAAGATTTTTCAGTAAAACATATGAATTTTGGACAATTTTTTTGATAATTTTATCAAATATTTTGATTATGAAATTGAATTAGTTTATATTTGAGAATTTTTCTAAAGGTTTTATTATATATATTTTTTCCATTATATTAAAATTTTCTAATTTCTTTTAGAACTATATAAATTGCTAAAAATCAAGTAAAAAGGGACTTTTCAGTTAGTATTTGGTTTTCTTAGCAGTGGTGATACCCTTTTTTTGTTGAATTGTTTTAAGGGGAAATTGAACTTTGTTTTAATTAAAAATTTTTATGCAATTTTTTTACATGTCTATTTTAATTTGTGCAAATTTAGTGGATTTAAAATGGGTGATTAATTTATTAAAACTCTTGTAACAACAACTATCTAGTGTATGGACAATATATCTGCACAGTAAATGATTTATAGGTTTTGATAGAGTTTCTTATGATTTAACACCTGTATCATGATTTTTATTGAATAAGGTAAGAGAATCTTACTAAGCATGACAATTTGGCCCAATTTTAGAAGCTCAACCCTCCTCGACCCTAACGGGGAGAGAATTCTTCGATAGAAACAGGAAAGAAAATAGGGATGGAGAAGAAAAAATCCCCGTAATCGAGAACGGGCCGGGGATGGGGATACTTGTGTCTCCTTCCCGTCCCACCCCTTCCTCTCCTCGTCTCGTCTCTTTTTTTTTATATTAATATATTTATTTAAAATATTAATATATTTTTATAATTTTAAATTATTTATGTTTTTCAAATTTATTTAAGTTTTTGTTGTGCATATTAAAGTAGTTAATATATTATATTTGCGATATTTAAAATAGTAGGTTAATTTTAATTTTACTTAATTTTGTTATTTAATATATTTATATTGTATTTAGAAGACATAAAAAAGAGATTTTTTTTGCAGGTACGGGGAGTGGATTTTTTCCTGCGGAGACGGGGAAGGGATGAGGAGAGGATTTTTATTTGCGAGGAGGGGACAAGGAATAATTTTCATTCTCGTAGCTGGGACGGGCCAGAGACGAGGATTAATATCTCCTACGGGGATGGGGATAGGGATTGAGATCCCTTCCTCACCCCTTCCCGTTGCTATCCCTAAATCTTACCAAATGGTATTTGAGAAAACTATAATAGGAGGTGAGATTAGTTTAGCAAACAAAGATAAATCGATGACTGAAAAAGAGAGTGTGAGAAAAACCATTGATGAAAGGGAGAAAAAATTGAGAAAAATTAACAAAAGCGGAGATAGGCTCAAGGGAAAAAGTCGCTAAACAAGTAAAAGACTATTTTTCACCCAGGTTTTAATCTAATCTTAAAAATATATCTATGATAGTTAAAAAAATTCAAATACTCACTTATAGACTAACTTTTATTAATTTTTTTTGTTAAAAAAAAAGGTAAAATAATCATTTTTTTCTTAAACCCTAAAAATTTATAACTATTTACTCTTTTAATTTGGAAAACTAATATTTTCCCTCTAGGATTAAGTTTTGAAAAGTGACATTTCCCCTTTCAAATTTCCTGACGAACGACGACCACTCTCTCCCTCTAGCACCTTCTCTCCATTCGAATCCCTATCTCTCTAGCTGGATTTTATCTGAATTCAAATAATCCAAACAAAACCCTCCATCTTGAAGACAAGGTGTCATCTAAGCGAATCATCGTTGTGTGAACTACAATAATATGTTAGATCAAAGGTAGACGTAAGAGACGATGAACCCTTAATTTGGAGGTGTCATCATCTTCCAAACAAAATTCAAGCAGAGAGAGAGAGCTTTAAACAGAGAGAAAACATAGGAGGGAGAGCCATTGTCAGGAGGGAGACAATGACTATCATTCACCGAGAAATTTGAAGAAAAGAAAAATACTATTTTTCAAAACTTAATTTTAAAAAAAAATATTAGTTTTCAAAGTAAAAGAAAATATATTATAAATTTTTAGAGTTTAAAAAAATGATAATTTTTTCTTTTTTTAAATAAAAAAATTTAATAAAATTTTACTCATAAATAAATATTTAAATTTTTTAATTTTCGTAAATATATTTTTAAGCGTATGTTAAAATTTTGATGGGAAACTGTCCTTCGCCCGCGTAAAGCAGGTGCTTAAAAGTAAAAAAAAATGGAATGAAATTACCGAAAGGGGGGCAGGCTGGAGGGAAAAAGCCGTAAAAACAGGTTAAAAAAAAGAAAAAAAGGTTAAAAGCAAGGTAGTGGGATGGGAACAACTACTAGTGGATAAACATGGGAAAGGAAACAAAAAAGAAAATTAAATACTGTAAAAGATGGACAAGTGGCGGATAGAGCTGGGATTTGGGAAAGGTGTGAAAAAATTAAGTCATAAAAAGATTGTGTAAGAAAAAGGAAATTACGGAAAAGAAAAAAAAGTGACAAAAAAAAGAAAAAGAAAAAATAATGTGATACTAATAAAATCAATCTTTGGAAACCAAAGCAATGAGCCTTAAATTTAGAAGTTGAAAGTAACTAAAAAAATTATCAATAAAATTATATATATATATTTATTATATTAAATAATTTTAAATTAAAAATAAAATAATATTTAATTATATAATAATACATATAAATATATATTTATATATTTAAAATAAATATGTATAATTTATTCAAAAATTATTGCAATTGGCAAATTTAAATGGTAAATGCTAAAATAATTATTTTACCCCATTAAGCATATGTAACAGGGATGGTTGGGTAGTGGAAATTGAAATTATAAAACTTAATCCAACGGTAAGTAATTTTTGCATAGATTACCTTAGCCCTAGAAACCCACGTTCATCAATCAACAACTGGAAATATTATATAATTAGTTAATTTCATAAATTTAAAGAACAAAACAATATCTTTATGTATAATTTTTTTACAGAGTTTTACAATTATAACAGAAATTCAAGTCTTTTACTTTAAAATTTAAAGGTTACATCAATTTTATTATCATTTAATTTTTTAATTTATCGTGTTATTGAAATGATTTTAGTATAACATAATTTATTAAAACCAGCCGTTGCACAATATTGCAAGATAAAATAGAAATTTAGTTATAATAAACAAAGAAATAAATAATAAATTAAACACACTGAATCTTATTATTTAATATTTGAAACACTTGAAAAGGTAAAACGACATAACATTGGATTTCTCATAGGAAATCAAGTAGAGCTTTTTTGGATCTCATTACTTGAGAGAAAAACACTTGTTAATACATTTTTACATTCCAAAGATGTCTTCAGCAACTTCACGCCCTAACAAAAAATATCAAATATATGAGTAAAATTATAATAATCCGAGCTTAAATTTGTTCAAAGTGATAAACAATTACAGAAAAATGATGTGTTTGACATATATACCTCTTTGATGCCAAAATCAATGACTTTCTCTTCAAGAGAATGAACATCCTTAACATTAAACTTGTTTAGCAAGGCGATGCTACTTATTGTAGACATTGGCTTCAACACCAAGTTATCCATAATCATGTATGTCACCACCCCTTTAACGAAACCTCCCTCACCCACAGCTGCCGTATTTGCACCAACAGACTTACTACTAGCAGTTAAATAAGGAACCTGCCTGGTCATTTGCCTTTTGCAACTTGGACAAACAATCTTTGGATTATCAGCCACAGCCACACTTGAATTGCTGCGGCATCCAAAACTTGAATTGCTGCAGGAATCGCACAAGTAAAACTTCCGGCTCTCAAATTCATGATCGGACAACAAGAGGGGTATTTCAGTAGAAGAAATTGGAGACTTTGGATTTAGTAGAGAATTCTTGTCTTGGTTTGGCTGCATATATGTTTCACTCAGACCTTTGATACTCTCGTAAAGGTTACCTAAGCAACCAACCATGTTCTTCTCCAAGAGCCTTGCAATAGTGCCGACAGGCAAAGAAAGTAAATAACAGAGAAAATCTGCAATTTCTTTCCCAGCTTCGGCAAATAAGACCTTTTTAGCTTCATTGTCAACAAGAAGCTTCAGCTGAAATTTAGTCTCTGCCATGGCTAATTTTGGTGTGTGTAGTACGAGGTGAAGGGGATCGGTAACGCTAAATATATAGTGAAATAAAGGTATCTCTTTTTAGTTTTTTTGTTAACAAAAACTCATTCAAATCGAATTATCACTTAGGATCGAATTAACTACATCAAACATAATAAACTCCTAACCAATCACATTAAATAAGACAAATCTTAAGTTTAATATCCAATTCCACATACACTAAATTAGATATATCAATAATTTGATCTTGATATATCGTTTAAAGATACTTAAACTTCTATTCCTTTATATATGAAATTTTTTTTATCATTCAAACTACTCTTATGGTATAAAAGTAAAGTTTCTCTACTTTCAATACTCTTCTTACGTCTATTTATGATTTCTCTAAATTACTTGACAATATGACTCATCAAATTTAAAATTGAAATTTAGTCACAAAAATTTAAAATGACCGTGCCATTGAATCAGATTAAACTTCTCAAACAAAACACCCTTTCAACACAAAGAAGCCTTTTTCCAATGCTCCAACAGAGTACCGCATTCAAGCTGAAATCTACAGCTATCTCGCATTGACTCTCAGGTGCTTTCTATCGCACCATAGACAAATCAAGTGCCACATTATGATTGGGATATTTGCATAACTTTTGAGCCTTCAGTTTATAATACAAAAGCAGAAGTAGGATTTGTTTGGCACAACTTGGAACTCTGGCTTGTTTTGCTTTTGGTTGTCAAGTAGGTTTCCTAATATTTGAATATCCTCATTAAGTTTAACCGGGCAACCCACCAATATTTTTTTCTCAATGATCACATAAACCTTCAACCTTATTTAGTAGTTTTCATGCCTGTTTTTAGTTTGCGTTTTGGAGGAAACACATAACTCATAATCTATCATCTAAAATCAAAATATGTACAGGAGAATTAACCAGACCCAGCTCCAATCTTTAAACAGGAAATAGTTGGCAATTAGGAAATGAACTAATATTTTCTGCAATGCAGTGTTGGTTTCCCTAGGTCATGGTAGTAATTGTCACAGGGCCAACTCTTCAATGTCGTCTGTGCTTCAAATCGGTGCCTTTGATGCAGCCAAGTCTTCCCCAACGTGGAAAAGCAAGGGAAACGAACAAAAAACGAAACCCTAATTCCTAAGAGCCGAGAAGAAAAGCAGAGAAGGAAGACGAATCGAGAAATTGAGAGAGAGACATTTTATAAAAATAAATTTTTCGGTACACTATTACAGAGGGTGGTTTTTATATGAATATGACATAATTACAAGGAGTTCTCCTTATTTTTAGAAAAGAAATGTAGTCCTTGAAGTTTTTGGTAACATTATTTTACACACACCGACATGCCCCGTTAAACTAAACTTCCTCTGATTCTGCTGATCGATTTTGTTTGAATTTCATACCTTATTGTCATCCTGACTGCAAAAGAAAATATAATAACTCCAGTTGACTTGGTTTTGAAGAGCAGCGACGTCAACGATTCTGTCTATTCTTGTTCTGACCTGGTTTGGGTTGAACTTTGACCAGCAAAAACAAAGTTCATAGAATTATTCTTACAATTCTTTTATTGTGCCCCATTTCTTGACAAAATGTACACCTCACGGATATGGTTCTGCCTTATTTTTTATCCTCCTTATTGGAATATCTTTTTACTTTTTGATGGTTGCTTATCTTGTTTAAGATTTGAGGTTGTCATAGTTTCTCAATTTCAACCTCAGCCAAATTCTTCGTGTTGAGGATAGGATTAATGTATTCAGAACATATCACGTAAAGCTCACCGTATAACTCACCAAAGGAATCCAAGAACTCAAGTTTTTTGTAGTTCGGGTTGGAAGTTGGGTCCACCTACCCTTCTATAAGATTACTTTGTTAAATTCATATACATAACGTAAATTCAAAGAACAAATCTGCATCCTTGTAATTCATATGTATAGAAAAAAGGAATAAATTTTAGTATAGTGTACTTTTTTTAAACTCATAGCCATTGCAAAATATTGTAAAATAAACACCAAATTTTGGTAAAATAAAGGAAAACAATTAATGATAGATTAAACATACTGATCTTATTATTTATTATCTGAAACACTTTAAAAAACGAAAAATTACAAACAATTCCTTTTGCGAGATTAAGTAGAGCTTTTTTTTTACTCATTATTTTCAAGGAAAACACTTGTCAATATATCCTTGCATTCCAAAGATGTTCTGAGCAGCTTCACACCCTAACAAAAAAAAAAAACATCAAATATATGGATATAACAATCCCAGATTGAGTTTGATCAAAGTGATAATATTAAAAAATTATGTGTTTGACATACTTCTTCAATGCCAAAATCAACAACCTTCTCTTCAAGTGAATGAACATCTTTAATATTAAACTTGTTTAGCAAGGTGATGCCACTTATTGTACACTAGGATTCATAAATGTTTCTATATATATATATATATATATTATCCATAAAAAATACTAAATAAATAATAGTGTAGAAATTCTATCTTTGGAAAGCAAAGCAATAAACCTTGAATTTGGATGTTCGAAATAACTAATCAATCTCCGTGCAATGCCGACACATAGATCATCGCATGAATGTGTGTTATTCGCACATATCCCTATAACAAAATTCAGTCATTTTGGCTAGACTCATAGTGATTTTCATGTTGGAAACCATCGAGGAGGGAGAGAAGGTGTCATTTATGGGATTTGATGATGTACCAAAATAAATTATTGAGAAGAACGATCACAGAAAAAAAGAAATAAATTTTTAAGGGTGTAAGTGTAATATCTTGAATTTTAAAAGAGACGGCTATTAACTCCAAAATATAAAAACTTTATATGGTAGGGGTGAAAAACTAGAAGGAGAATTATTAACTTTCAAAATTAAAATTAAGGTGAACAATGAGATAAATTGTTATTTTTTAAAATAAAATCTGATAATTATTCTTTCTTCTTTTATTGGGTGGAACTTGGAAAGTGAGTAAACTTTGATGGGAGTAAGTCCTTTGGCCTAAACGAATAAGAAATCCCGCAATTTCTTCTCCATCTTCAGCAAATAGCACCTCTTTAGCTTCACTGTCAACTAGAAGCTTCAACTTAAATTTCGTATCTGCAACGGATAATTTTGGTGTGTGTACAACAAGGTGCATAAAATGGGAAAAGCTAAATATATGGTGAAGTATAGTTGATCAGGATATGAATGAAAAAGGAGATATTGATAGATAAATAAATAAAAAAAATGATTGAAAATAAATAGGATATCAATGAATTTATTTGGAGGTAACACTTAAATGATTAAAATAAGGGATATGATTAAAGGATTTTAATTAAAGGGAGTCCTTATCCTTTGAATAACCTTATACAAGCGGGAGCAGCTAGTTTTAAAAGCAATTTAAGAAATAAGAAACCAAAAATTTGAAAAAATAACCCAAAAAAAAAAAAAAAAAAGCGAAAGAGAAAGTATGTTGAATGTGTATTCTATGATAGAATCACCGGATCTCAGCCCACGAAAAAGCAAAATCCAAAATTGAAAAAATAACCCAAAAAAAAAAAAAAAAAACCCAAGGAGAAAGCATTGAATATGTGTTCTTTAATAGATTCATGGTACCCAAGCCCACCAAAAAGCAAAATCAAAAGCAAAAACGCCCCACTTTCTCTTCTCTTGTCTCTTTCTGTCCATTTGTGTCTTTCTTCTTCTGCTTGTTCTTATCTCCTTAGATCTCAGCCCCACATGTTAATAGAAAAATTAAAATATTGCTTTTATATAATAATATTTACCCTAGTTTTTAACAAAATTTTTTAATATTAATAATTAGAGGCTATTTGGTTCCTGTAAATAAATATTACCTTAGTAATTTATCTTTTATTATTTATATTATTTTATTTGATTTATCAATAATAAAATATTTTGATAATAATCTATTAACAATGATAATGTAACATATAATATAGATGATAATCTGATTACCACTTTTAACTTCAGTATTAAAAGATTAGCAAAGTAATCTTGATTTTTTATAATTGTATACTTATTTATTATTTTTTAGGACAAAAATAATTTTATTTTCAAATAATATAATAAGTAATATAAAAAAAATATTTTAGAATAATTATACCCAAATATATTTAAATAAAATTATTTACTAATATTTTTTTATTACGTCTAACTAAACACAATAATTATTTATATATATTAAATCTTATCAAATATAGTAATCATTTATAACTAATGATCTTTTAAATAATCATCTTTAAAATAATTTTTTAATTTTAATAATAAAATATTATTTAAATCAAACACCCACTTAATAGGTGGATATCTAAATTTTTCAACGTTAACAATGAGAATGTGCATTAACTAAACCTTGGGTGGGATCAAGTTTTTTGGCCAAAAAAATGTATATTCATTTTCTTTTATTCACTTTTGCATACGGAGTGGGGGAGGTAGAGAGGTTATTTTATTTAATAAAAGGATGAAAATTAAGTTTAATATTTCCCTTTTATTATATTTTATTACATTAAAATTTAGGATTTTAATTTCTTTAATTAGAGTATTGATTATTTAGATTTTAATTGTATTAGCATAGTATTAAAGATAAAATTTGTGTTTGTGTATGTTAAAAACTGAAAATTTTGGCCGATAACTATATTATGATTTTGTTAAATTCTTGAAAATGAAATGAAATTAATATTCATTTGTAAAATTTTCCTTGAAGTGTTATTAATATTTCTGTTAAATCGTAACAAAATTTTTTCAATTTTTTATAGTAACAAATATTGTCCAGTATAACATATGCATTTTGGACAATTTTATATTATAATTTTATCAAATATTTTGATTATGAAATTGAATTAATTTAGATTTGAGAATTTTTCTAAAGGTTTTATTATATATATATTTTCCATTATATTAAAATTTTCTAATTTCTTTTATAAGTATAGAAATTGCTAAAAATCAAGTAAAAAGGACTTTTCAGTTAGTATTTGGTTTTCTTAGCAGTAGTGATACCCTCTTTTTGTTGAATGGTTTTAAGGGGAAATTGAACTTTGTTTTAATTAAAAAATTTTATGCAATTTTTTTACATGTTTATTTTAATTTGTCCAAATTTAGTGAATTTATGATAAGTGATGAATTTATTAAAATTCATCAAACAACAACTGTCTAGTGAATGGACAATGGATGATTCATAGGTTTTGATGGAGCATATGATGATTTAACACCTGTACCATGATTTTTGTTGAATAAGTTGTGAGAAAGGAATAAATCGTCAAAAAGTTGAAAACTATGATTGGAGGTGAGATCAGTGTGGCAGACAAAGATAAATCCACGTCTGAAAAAGAGAGTGAAAGGAAAAACATGGATTGAAGGGAGAAAAATTAACAAAAGGAGGGACAGGCTCGAGAGGAAAAGTCGCAAAATGGGTAAAGGGTTATTTCTTATTCATGTTTTAGTTTTATTTTAAAAATATATTTTTAATAGGTAAAAAATTTAAATATTTATTTATGTATTAACTTTATTAAATAAAAAAATAAAATTATTATTTTTTCTCTAAACCGTAAAAATTTATAATAATTTTTTTTTAGTTTAAAAAACTAATATTTTTTTTTTAGGATTTAGTTTTAAAATGTGACATTTTTCACTTTTCAAATTTTCTATTGAATGACGACTATTCTCTCCCTTTCACACATTTTCTCTATTTGAATTTCTATCTTTTTGGTTGTATTTTATTTGAATTCAAAAAATTTAAACGAAACTCTTAATCTAAAAGACAAGACATCATTCAGATGAATCGTTTTTGTCTGGATGATAATGACACATTAGACCAATGGTAGATGCTAGAGGTGTTGTCATCGTCCAGACAATGACGATTTTTTTAGACAATGAATCATTATCCAGACAAAATCTAACCGAAGGAAGAGGACTTTGAATGGAGAGAAAGTGTAAGAGGGAGAGTCATTATCGAGATGGAGAGAGCAATCATCATTTATTGAGAATTTTGAAAGAGGAAAAAATATTATTTTTTAAAAAACTTAATTTTATGAGAAAAATATTTATTTTATAAATTAAGAGAAGAAAATATTATAAATTTTTAAGATTTAAAAAAAAATAATTTTATTTTTTTAAAAAATTTTAATAAAAATTAATCAATAAACAACTATTTAAATTTTTTAACTACCCTAAATTTGTTTTTAAGGTTAAAAATTTGGGTGGGAAATAGTCCTTTGCCCCCGTAAAGTAGGTGCTTTAAAAAGGAAAAAAAATTGAGAAAAATTAATGAAAGGGAACAGGCTGGAGGGAAAAAGCCGTAAAAACGGGTGAAAAAAAAAGTCAAAAGCAAGGTAGTGGGTTGGAAAAACTGGTGGACAGGTGGTGGATAAACATGGGAAAGAAAACAAAAAAGAAAATTAAATAGTTAAAAAGATGGACAGGTGGCGGATAGAACTGGGAATCGGGAAAGTTGAAAAGAAGTGGACGGCAAGGCGTGAAAAAATAAAGTTACAAAAAAAATAGTGAGTGGGCTCGCAGGGCAAGAAAAAGAAAATTACGGAAAAGAAAAAAAGTGACAAAAAAATCGGAAAAATGAAAACTGAAAAAAAATCAGAAAAAGAAATCCAAAATAATAATAATAATAATAATACTAATGAAATCAATCTTTGGAGACCAAAGCAATGAGCCTTAAATTTAGAAGTTCAAAATAACTAAAAAAAATATTAATAAAATTATATTTACTTATTAAATATATAAATATATATTCATTTATATATATTATTATATAATTAAATAATTTTAAATTAAAAATAAAATAATACTTAATTATATGATATCACATAAATATATATATTTATATATCTAAAATAAATATATATAGTATTATTTAAAAGTTATTTCGATTGGCAAATTTAAATGGTAAATATTAAAATAATTATTTTACACCATTAAGCATGTGTAACATGAATGGTTGGTTACTGGAAATTGAAATTAGAAAACTTAATCCAATAGTAAGTAATTTTTGCATAGATTACCTTAACCCTAAAAACCGACGTTCATCCATTACCAATCTAAAATATTATATAATTAGTTAATTTCACAAATTTAAATAACAAAACAGTGTCCTTCTATTTCATAAGCATCATTTTTACAGCATTTTATAAGTATGGTAGAAATTCAAGCCTTTTATTTAAAAATTTTAATATTTTATCAATTTTATTAACACTTAATTTTATTATATTTCCGAAACAATTTTAGTATAGCATAATTTTTTAAGACCAGCCATTGCAAAATATTGCAAGGTAAAATCAAAATTTAGTTATAGTAAAGAAAGAAAGAAATAACAAATTAAACACACTGATCTTATTATTTAATAGTTAATATTTAAAACACTCAAAAATGTAAAACAACATAACATTGGGTTCCTCAAAAGAAATCAAGAAGAGCTTTTTTGTGGCTCAATACTTGAGAGGAAAACACTTGTTAATACATTCTTGCATTCCAAAGATGCCTTCAACAGCTTCACACCCTAATAGAAAATATCAAATATATGAGTATAATTATAAAAATCTGGGCTTAAATTTATTCAAAGTGATAAGCAATTGCAGAAAAATGATATGTTTGACGTATATACCTCTTCAATGCCAAAATCAACAACTTTCTCTTCAAGAGTACGAACATCCTTAACATTAAACTTGTTTAGCAAGGTGATACTACTTATTGTAGACATTGGCTTCAGCACCAAGTTATCCATAATCATGTATGTCACCACCCCTCTAACGAAACCTCCCTCACCCACGGCCGCCGTACTTGTGCCAACGGACTTACTACTAGCAGTTATATAAGGAACCTCCCTGGTCATTTTCCTGTTGCAACTTGGACAAACAATCTTTGGATTATCAGCCACATTTGAATTGCAGTAATCGCACAAGTAAACCTTCCGGCTCTCAAATTCATGATCGGACAACAAGAGGGGTATTTCAGTAGAAGAAATTGGAGACTTTGGATTTAGTAGAGAATTCTTGTTTTGGTTTGGCTGCATATATGTTTCACTCAGACCTTTGATGCTCTCGTAAAGGTTACCTAAGCAACCAACCATGTTCTTCTCCAAGAGCCTTGCAATAGTGCCAACAGGCAAAGAGAGTAAATAACAGAGAAAATCTGCAATTTCTTTCCCAGCTTCGGCAAATAGGACCTTTTTAGCTTCATTGTCAACAAGAAGCTTCAGCTGAAATTTAGTGTCTGCCATGGCTAATTTTGGTGTGTGTAGTATGAGGTGAAAGAGATCGGTAACGCTAAATATATAGTGAAGTAAAGATATCTGTTTTTTGTTTTTTGTTAACAAAAACTCATTCAAATCGAATTGTCACTTTTATAGGATCAAATCAACTACAACAAACATAATAAACTCTCAACTAATCATATTAAATAAGATAAATCCTGAGTTTAGTATTCAATCTCACATATACTAAATTAGATACATCTATAATTTGATCTTGATATATCGTTTAAAGATACTTAAATTCATATTCCTCTATATATTAAATCTCTTTTATCATTTAAACTATTTTTATGATATAAAAGTAAAGTTTTTCTTCTTTCAATATTCTTCTTACGTCTATTTATGATTTCTCTATATTACTTGACAATATGACTCATCAAATTTAAAATTGAAATTTAATCACGAAAATCGAATGACCGTGCCATAAAATCAGATTAAACTTCTCAAACAAAACCCCCTTTCAACACAAAGAACCCTTTTTCCAATGCTCCAACAGAGTACCGCATTCAAGCCCAAATCTACAGCTATCTCGCTATTGACTCTCAAGTGCTTTCTATCACACCATAGACAAATCAAGTGCCACATTATGATTGGGATATTTGCATAACTTTTGAGTCTTCAGTTTATAATACAAAAACAGAAGTAGGATTTGTTTGGCACAACTTGGAACTCTGGCTTGTTTTGCTTTTGGTTGTCAAGTAGGTTTCATAATATTTGAATATCCTCATCAAGTTTAACTGGGCAACCCACCAATATTTTTTTCTCAATGATCACATAAACCTTCAACCTTATTTAGTAGTTTTCATGCCTGTTTTTAGTTTGCGTTTTGGAGGAAACACATAACTCATAATCTATCATCTAAAATCAAAATATGTACGGGAGAATTAACCAGACCCAGCTCCAATATTTAAACAGGAAATAGTTGGCAATTAGGAAATGAACTAATATTTTCTGCAATGCAGTGTTGGTTTCCCTAGGTCACGGTAGTAATTGTCACAGGGCCAACTCTTCAATGTCGTCTGTGCTTCAAATTGGTGCCTCTGATGCAGCCAAGTCTTCCCCAACGTGGAAAAGCAAGAGAAACGAACAAAAAACGAAACCCTAATTCCTAAGAGCCGAGAAGAAAAACAGAGAAGGAAGACGAATCGAGAAATTAAGAGAGAGACATTTTATAAAAATAAATTTTTCGGTACACTATTACAGAGGGTGGTTTTTATATGAATATGACATAATCACAAGGAGTTCTCCTTATTTTTAGAAAAGAAATGTAGTCCTTGAAGTTTTTGGTAACATTGTTTTACACACACCGACATGCCTCGTTAAACTAAACTTCCTTTGATTCTACTGATCGATTTTGTTTGAATTTCATACGTTATTGCCATCCTGAGCGCAAAAGAAAATATAACAACTCCAGTTGACTTGGTTTTGAAGAGCAGCGACGTCAACGATTCTGTCTATTCTTGTTCTGTCCTGGTTTGGGTTGAACTTTGATCTGCAAAAGCAAAGTTTATAGAATTATTCTTACAATTCTTTTATTGTGCCCCATTTCTTGACAAAACGTACACCTCACGGATATGGTTCTGCCTTATTTTTTATCCTCCTTATTGGAATCTCTTTTTACTTTTTGATGGTTGCTTATCTTGTTTAAGATTTGAGGTGGTCATAGTTTCTCAATTTCAACCTCAGCCAAATTCTTCGTCTTTAGGATAGGATTAATGCATTCAGAACATATCACGTAAAGCTCACCATGTAACTCACCAAAGGAATCCAAGAACTCAAGTTTTTTGTAGTTCGGGCTGGAAGTTGGGTCCATCTACCCTTTTATACGATTACTTTGTTAAATTCACATACATAACGTAAATTCAAAGAACAAATCTGCATGCTTGTAATTCATATGTATCATAAAAATGAATAAATTTTAGTATAGTATAATTTTTTTAAACTCATAGCCATTGCAAAATATTGTAAAATAAACACCAAATTTTGGTAAAATAAAAGAAAACAATTAATGATAGATAAAACATACTGATCTTATTATTTATTATCTGAAACACTTTAAAAAATGAAAAATTACAAACAATTCCTCTTGCTTTTTTTTGACTCATTATTTTCAAAGAAAATACTTGCCAATACATTCTCACATTTCGAAGATGTCAGATGAATCGTTTTTGTCTGGACGACGATGACACGTTAGACCAATGATAGATGTCAGAGACGATAAACCCTTGGTCTAAACGTGTTGTTATCATCTAGGTAATGACAATTTTTTTGGATGATGAATCATTATCCAGACAAAATCTAACCGGAGAAAGAGGGCTTTTTAAAAAACTTAAAATCCAATCGGAGGAAGAGGGTTTTAAATAGAGAGAAAGTGTAGGAGAGAGAGTCATCATCGAGAGGGAGAGTAACTATTATTTATTAAGAATTTTGAAAGTGAGAAAAATATCACTTTTTAAAAAACTTAATTTTAGGAGAAAAATATTTGTTTTATAAATTAAGTGAAACAAATATTATAAATTTTTAAGATTTTAGAGAAAATAATAATTTTATTTTTAAAAAAATTTATTAAAAATTAACCTATAAATAACTATCTAAATTTTTTAACTACCCTAAATTTGTTTTTAAGGTTAAAAATTTGGGTGGGAAATAGTCCTTTGCCCCCGTAAAGCAGGTGCTTTAAAAAGGAAAAAAAATTGAGAAAAATTAATGAAAGGGGAACAGGCTGGAGGGAAAAAGCCGTAAAAACGGGTGAAAAAAAGTTAAAAGCAAGGTAGTGGGTTGGAAAACTGGTAGATAAACATGGGAAAGAAAACAAAAAAGAAAATTAAATAGTTAAAAAGATGGACAGGTGGCGGATAGAACCGGGAATTGGGAAAGTTGAAAAGAAGTGGACGGCAAGGTGTGAAAAAATAAAGTTATAAAAAAATAGTGAGTGGGATCGCAGGGCAAGAAAAAGAAAAAAAGTGACAAAAAAATCGGAAAAATGAAAACTGAAAAAACAATCAGAAAAAGAAATCCAAAATAATAATAAAAATAATACTATAATACTAATGAAATCAATCTTTGGAGACCAAAGCAATGAGCCTTAAATTTGGAAGTTCAAAATAACTAAAAAAAATGTTAATAAAATTATATTTATTTATTAAATATATAAATATATATTCACTTATATATATTATTATATAATTAAATAATTTTAAATTAAAAATAAAATAACATTTAATTATATAATAACACATATAAAAATATATAAATTTATATATCTAAAATAAATATATATATAATATTATTCAAAAGTTATTTCGATTGGCAAATTTAAATGGTAAATACTAAAAATAATTATTTTACACCATTAAGCATGTGTAACATGAATGGTTGGTTAGTGGAAATTGAAATTAGAAAACTTAATCCAATAATAAGTAATTTTTGCAAAGATTACCAATCTAAAATATTATATAATTAGTTAATTTCACAAATTTAAATAACAAAACAGTGTCCTTATATTTCATAAGTATCATTTTTGTAGGATTTTATAAGTATGGTAGAAATTCAAGCCTTTTATTTAAAAATTTTAATATTTTATCAATTTTATTAACACTTAATTTTATTGTATTTCTGAAACGATTTTAATATAGCTTAATTTTTTAAGACCAGCCATTGCAAAATATGGTAAGATAAAATCAAAATTTAGTTATAGTAAAGAAAGAAAGAAATGACAAATTAAACACGCTGATCTTATTATTTAATATTTAAAACACTCGAAAATGTAAAACGACATAACATTGAATTTTTCATAGGAAATCAAGAAGAGATTTTTTGTGACTCAATACTTGAGAGGAAAACACTTGTTAATATATTCCTGCATTCCAAAGATGCCTTCAACAATTTCACGCCCTAATAGAAAATATCAAATATATGAGTATAATTATAAAAATCTGGACTTAAATTTGTTCAAAGTGATAAGCAATTGCAGAAAAATGATGTGTTTGACGTATATACCTCTTCAACGCCAAAATCAACAACCTTCTTTTCAAGAGAACGAACATCCTTCACATTAAACTTGTTTAGCAAGGCGATGCTACTTATTGTAGACATTGGCTTCAGCACCAAGTTATCCATAATCACGTATGTCACAACCCCTTTAACGAAACCTCCCTCACCCACGGCCGCCGTACTTGTGCCAACGGACTTACTACTAGCAGTTAAATAAGGAACCTCCCTGGTCATTTGCCTGTTGCAACTTGGACAAACAATCTTTGGATTTTCAGCCACATTTGAATTGCTGCTGTATGCGCACTTGTAAACATTCCTCCTCTCTATTTCATGAACGGACAACAGGAGGTATTTCAGTAGAAGAAATTGGAGACTTGGGACTTAGTAGAAAATTCTTGTCTTGGTTTGGTTGCATATATGTTTCACTCAGACCTTTAATGCTCTGGTAAAGGTTACCTAAGCAGCCAACCATGCTTTTCTTCTCCAAGAGCCTTGCAACAGTGCCAACAGGCAAAGAAAGTAAATAAATGAGAAAATCTGCAATTTCTTTCCCAGCTTCAGCAAATAGCACCTTTTTAGCTTCATTGTCAACAGGAAGCTTCAGCTTAAATTTTTTATCAGCCATGGATAATTTTGATGTGTGTAGAACAAGGTGAATAAAATGGGAAAAGCTAAATATATAGTGAAGTAAAGTTGATTAGGATTCACTGCACATGAAGAGCAATGGTGAGCAATTATTACTGTCTTTTCGTTATGTGCATTTTGAAGCAAATCTGGCAATAATTGTTATTAATTGTTCCCCGCTTAAAAACGCAAAATTTTAATGGTGATAACAGGAATTGCATACAAATTTAAGATACGGGTAATAGAAAGGTCGGCAGTTGAAAGAACAAATGAATCTCGGGAAACCTAATCGCCATTGGCCAGAAAACGAAGCAGTCAAATACACTTATGCCGTTTTGACATTAAAGTTTCTCCCCTTCCAGTACTCTTCTCACGTCTATTTATGATTCTCTGCATTACTTCACAATTTGGCAAATCAAATTCAAAATAGAATTCTATCTCAGGCTTCAGCTGCATATCACGGAATACTAATCCATAGTTTTCTGACGAAACACATGAAAGACATAAGATGGCCATGACATTAAATCAGATTAAACTTATTAAACAAAACCCTCTTTCAACACAAGATGTCTTTTTCAAAGTTCCAACAGAATACCACCTTCACGCCAAAATCTACAACCATCCCGCTATTGAGTTTGAGTCTCAAGTGTTTTCTGCCGCACCGTGGACAAATCAAGTGCCACATTATGATTGGGATATATGTAGAACTATTGGGCCATCAGTTTATAATGAAAAAAGCAGAAGTAGAATTTCTTTGGCACAAATTTGATATGTTGTTGTTGTAAAAAGGCAGAAGTAAAATTAAACATATATTGCAGCTTTTAAATCAATGTACAGTAGTTGTAAGTAATTCCTTTTTAGTGAGCCAAACTTTAATAATTTTAAAAGAAGTGTGATGTGTTTGAATTTGAATTTGACTTTTTTAAATCAAATTAAACTTAAGCCTAATTTAAGTATAACTCGATTTGAATCAAATTTTTAGAGACTTAGTATTTTTAGTATTGTACTTCTGTTTATTAAAAGCTATAAAACCATTCTTGTTACATATATGTATAGTTACACTTTATTGATCAACATTACAAAGTGGATAGATCACAATCGCAGGATTTAAGAATTATTAACAGGGTATAAGGACTCACTTTGGTTTACAATACATTAATTGTTTAATAGCATAGTTATATATTATTTATATACTCAATTATATATTTAAAAGTATTTACATATAGTTTTATTATTTATAAATAATTACAATTTATTTATTAACATTGCAACTTAGGCAGCTTGCTGCCTAGACAACAATATAATATAATTCATGCAATTTCAGGATTTGAGAAATCTGATCCAAGGATTTACAGTGGTTGGCAAGACGTTAATTGCATAGAGTACTCCGTCAAAAACTTCGTCAAAACTGTCTTGCTTTGCAAAGATAACTGTAGCAGCTTCATAGCCTGGAAAAAGGAGATCAAATAGAAAGCAGTATTTCTCGGTTTTAGAATATCTGGGCAGAGAAATTATCAATATGGTATTTATAATAAAGCCAATAACAAGGGGAGCAAATGTAACTTACCCCGTGCTCATCCAACGTAAGCCCCAGCTCTAAGACACCTTCGTTCTTTTTAAGCAAGGGAAGTACATTTTCAGTAGACATAGGCATGAATTCCAAATTATCCTTCACAATGAAAGTCATCAAACCTTTTATAAATCCTCTGTCAACAGGAAATCCAGTGTTTGCAGGTGATGGAGGGACATATGACAACGCAGACGTCATTTTTAGCTTGCACCGAGGACACATCAAGTTCGGAACATCAGCCACATATGAGTAACACTTAGAACAAACGTATGATTCTCTATTACGCAGTTCATAATCAGAAAGCAAAGAGGGATTTCAGGGGCAGTTATAGGGGCTCTAGGATTTAGCAGTGCTTTCTTGTTTTGGTTTGGTAGCAAGTAGGATTCACTAAGACTTTCAACGGTCTCATAGAGTTTGGCCAGCGAACCCACCATGTCTTCTTTTAAGATCCTAGTGACAGTGGCAAGTGGCAAAGAAAGAAGGTATAAGAGAAAATCTACAAAATCTTTGCCAGCTTCAGCAAAAAGAACTTTATTGCCAGCATTTGTGTCAACAAAAAGCTTCAAACTTACTTTTATTTTAGTTTCCGAGGCAGTTGGCATGGTCTCTTTGAACGTGTGCAAGCTGTCTAGCTACATGAACCATGGACACATTTTTAAGCTATATATAAAGAGGAAGAAGAACTGTTTGTAGTTAGGAATATGTATTTGTATTTATAGCACGCCAAAGTTGGAATCCCGTGGAGCAATGGCCGTGGTACTATATTTTCTTTGTTTAATTAAGATATTAAGAATCATAGTACTATCAGTTGTTCCCCATCCATTACTTGGCTTGTTGGCCATGGAATTAATTAGCTTGCCTTATAGTATTAAAAAATTTTCCTACTGGGAATGAGTCAAATTAAATTTTGCAATCAAAGTTTCAAAAACTAACTTGCATATGTAGGAGCCAGTGATTCCATCATCTTTTCAAAAAGTAAATTAATTACAGATAAAGCAAGCATTATTTCCATAATTTCCAACATCCTCCATGTGCTTAGGAGAAATGGAGCTGACTTTCTCCTTCATAAAGCATGAGATTTTAGTTTTCTGAGCCATTGTATAAATCGGAGAATAAGGATTGCTTATGTAGTAATCCAATTGCCATTCATTGTTGTCACTTTGTAAAATCAAATTATTATCCACCAGTTCATTTTGTACCAAAAATATAAGAAGTGCAAAGTGTACAAGAAGTAGTACATAACTGAATTTTTTCAAGTGTCAATCAAATATTTATATAAACATTATTTCCACAAAGTGTACAATATTTGAGAAGGATCTTACAGCAGTTTAGCGTCCATGACCAAGGCTGCGGAATTAAAAGAAATTTTCTACAAGAAAATTGTGAAAAAAAGAAAAACAAATGCCATTAAAGAAGCATCGAACCTTGGGAGGGCGTGTGCCACGTGGAAAGTGGGGGTCTTCCAGGGTGTTGTGTGAGATATTGACATGAAAAGGTGGTCGCATTTGGCAGGTGTTAGGCGTCCCTTTGAGCTGAATGGGGGACACTCATCGTATAGTAAATTGGTGCTAGCAGATGGGTGTTTGCAAATTGAGCGACGCACGAGGGTATACACCATTTTCTAGTAAGGGAGAGTTGTCACGACTCAAAGTTGGTGAGCATGACAGAGGTTCGTAAAGACAAAATGAGAGTTAAAATTAGTCCACCTCAAAAGTAGTATATGAGGAAGATTTTATAATAGTTTGATAATCATAAGTAGTAAAAGCTTGTATATCAATTACTTCTCATTTCAAACTTAGTGAATAGCAACCTTCAAATAATGATATTGAATGGGAGTATATGTCAAAATTTTTGTACTCTAATATAGTGGATAGCTTATGTATACAACGGTTTGTACAAGGTTTGATATTTCACAAGTAGTGGTGAGCAAATATATGCATGATCCTGATAAATGACATTGACAAACTATGGGATAGATTCTATAATATAAGAATGAGTAAGCAAATTAGGTGGTTTGCAAGGGTTAAAGACATAGCTCATGAGCCAACATCTACTTATACATAATATAAGAATTATTCGATGATGATATATATGTAAGGTTGGATTTGAATCGAGTTTGTTTGAACTCAAAAATGAGCTCGATTTGAACAAGTCTAAAATAAACTTAGCTTAAACAAACTTGAACTTTAGATTGAACCTGAGAGTTAAATATTTTCAAGTTCTAAGGGTGTTCGACTTATCAAACTTAGAAGTTTAGAAAAATTTAATACGAATTAACAAAAATGATATTTTTTTTACCAATAAACATCAAAATAACGTAGTTTGTCATTTTTTTACTACAATATCAAACCGAATTTAAAACTCAATTTGAATTGGAGCCGAACTTAAGCTTGACTCCCCTCAAGTGAGTCAAGCTTGAATAACTTTAAGGGGAGCTTGACAAGCTCAAGCTCGATTTGGGAGCCTGAAAAGTGTTAAATATTTTCAAGTTCTAAGAGTATTCGACTAGTCAAGCGTGAAATTTGAAAAAATTTGATATAAATTTACTAAAACGATATCATTTTGACCATTAGACATCATTTATGAGGTCATTTTTTAGAATTTATTATTCGATTACAGTATCAAATTTAGTTTAAAACTCAATTCGATTTGAATTGAAGATGAACTTAAGTTTGACTCTTTTCAAATCGAGTCAAGCTTAAGCATTTCAATTTGAATCAGAGACAAACTCAAGTTCGACTTTATTCAAGTTGAGCCAAGCTCAAGCTTGAGCTCGACTTGACTTGAATTAAATTCTTATCGATTTTATATTTGTAGTACTATATTTCTATTTATTAAACACTATAATACTATTCATGTTGTGTTGATGAATAGTTACACTTTATTTACCAACATTATAACTTGATAGATCACAATTTCAGGATTTAAGAATTCCTAACTGGGCTCCAAGGATTCAAATTGGTTTGCAAGACATTAAATGTTCAGGAGAGCAGTTACACATCAACACATAGTTTTACTATTTATGAATAATTACAATTTATTTATCAACATTACAACTTAGGTAGAGGTCTACCTGGGCAACAATAAATATAATTCATGCAATTTCAGGATTTAAGAATTCTGAACTGGGCTCCAAGGATTCAGAGTGGTTGGCAAGACGTTACATATTGGGAAGAGTAGTCCCTGTAAAACCTCGTCAAGACTGTCTTGCTTTGCAAAGATAACTGAAGCAGCTTCATAGCCTAGAAAAAGTAGATCAAATAGAAAGCAGTATTTCTCAGCCTTAATTAGAATATTTGGGTAGAGAAATTATCAATATGGTATTTGTAATAAAGCCAATAACAAAGGGAGCAAATGTAACTTACCGCTTGCACATCCAACATAAGCCGCAGCTCTAAAATACCTTCCTTCTTTTTAAGCAAAGGAACTACATCTTTAGTAGACATAGGCATAAATTCCAAATTATCCTTCACAATGAAAGTCATCAAACCTTTTATAAATCCACCGTCAACAGGAAATCCAGTGTTTGCAGGTGAAGGAGGAACATAGGACAAGGCGGGCGTCATTTTTTGATTGCACCGAGGACACATCAAGTTTGGAACGTCAGCCACAAATAAATGGCAGTTAGAACAACCGTATGATTCTCGATTATGCAGTTCATAATCAGAAAGCAAAAGAGGGATTTCAGTGGCGGATATAGGGACTCTAGGATTTAGCAGTGCTTTCTTGTTTTGGTTTGGTAGCAAGTAGGATTCGCTAGGACTTTCAATGGTCTCATAGAGTTTGGCCAGTGAACCCACCATGTCTTCTTTTAAGATCCTAGTGACAGTGGCAAGTGGCAAAGAAAGAAGGTATAAGAGAAAATCTACAAAATCTTTGCCAGCTTCAGCAAAAACAACTTTGTCAGCATTTGTGTCAACAAAAAGGTTCAAACTTACTTTTATTTTAGGTTCTGAGGCAGCTGGCATGGTTTCTTTGAACGTTTGCAAGCTCTCTAGCTATACGAACCATGGACACATTGTTAAGCTATATACAAGGAAGAAGAAGAACTGTTTGCAATTAGGAATCTGTATTTGTATTTATTTCACGCCAAAGTTGGAATCCCGTGGCCAATGGAGACGGTTCTATACCTCTCTTAATTTGTTTAATCAAGATATTAAGAATCATTGCACTGTCAATGGTTCCCAATTCATTACTTGGCTTAGAATATTGAAAATTCTTCCTTCTGGGAGTCAGTCAAATTAAATCTTGGCATCAAAGTTTCTCTCATTTACCTCTACCTCAGATTAACTTACATATATAGGAGTCAGTGATTCCATCATCTTCTCAAAAAGTAAATTAATTATCGCAGATGAAGCAAGCATCATGTTCAGTGGCCCTATAATGAGTTGAAAACCACCATACACCTTATTTTAAAATATATCAAATTTTATTCCATATAACCAAGAACTTACTATAGAGATAATTCAAAGATATCATAAGACATGAAACATTAATTTTAGTTAAAAAATGAAAGAATAAAAATATGGTACATTCAAAGAGTTACTGTAAATAACAATAGATAAAATTTTAACTTCTTTTTTTTACCTTACCCAATTTAAGAAGATATTTCCTTTAAATTTAATATGAGTAATATTACGTATAAAAATAAATTATATAAACTTATATATACAACATTCAGATGAATGATTTTAAAACGAGAAAAAAAATAAACAATCCCATCTCTCAATTAAAAGTTTTTATTTGTATGTATAATTTTATTTATTTAATATTCAACCCTAAACCATTTAATCTAGTAAAAATGGGAAATGTTTGTCAAGACAAATTTATAACTAAGAATTAAAAATTAAAAAATTCTAATGGAACAATAATATTTAATTACAATTTAAGGCCCACTTGAGGGTGGGCCTGATTGCAAACTTTCAAATTTTTTTTCCATACATGTCCACAATTAAAAATTGGCCTGATACATACAAACGACTCCTTTTAAGTTGAAGGTGGGCATGGGCCTACCCTCACAAGGCCCAAGTCCACCCCTAATCTAAGAAAGGCCTTCGGATCATGCAAAGGAAATATTGCGGTTACGGTTGGAAAGTTATGGCTCAGGCCAGATGATATGTCTGATACATGGTTTTTTCCTGTCTTATACATATGCAATAAAATTGAACCAATCAATTACTTAAATACATGCAACTAGGCATGGCAATGGACCGGGCCAGATATGGCTCAACCCATCGGGCTTATGTGTTGGGTTCAAGGCCCATACAATAATGGGCCTTCGGACTTAATTGGCCCATATATTTTATAAAGTCCGACCCTATATAAAAATGGGTCACTCCATTTAAACAATTATTTTAAAATTTTTAATTAAAATTTTTAAATACAAATTATTTTTTAATTATTAAAATAAATAACAATATCTCGAACATTTTATTCATAATCTCTCATTTATGACAAAGAAATATTGTGGTTACATGATAAAAAAAATAAGTTTATAATATAGTACAAATAAATTGATTTACATACTGTATAAATTACAAATATAAATAAAATATATATACTACACCTAGGGCTGGATTCGAGCCGAGCCGAGCTCGGCTCGCAGCCAGCTCGGGCTCGGCTCGGCTTTTTGAGGGCTGGCTCGAGCTCGACTCGAGCCGAATTCGGCTCGGCTCGAGTTCGGCTCGGTAACGGCTCGGCTCGGCTCGTTTTTTATATCAAAACGACACTGTTTTGTATATATATATAAATCAAAACGACGCCGTTTTGTATAAAAAAATTTTAAAAAAAATATACCGAGCCAGCTCGGGCTCGGCTCGAGCTCGATCGAGCCGAGCTGAGCCCGGCTCGTTTCGGGCTCGAACTGAGCCGAGCCGAGCTCGAGCTCGAGCTGGCTCGGCTCGAATCCAGCCCTAACTACACCATTTCTCTACTCATTTTTGACATTCAAATCTCTGAATTCTTTTGACATTGGATCTATTTGTAATATTTTGTAATGATAAAATTGAAATGAAAATGAAATTATAGATACAAAAAATTATTATTTACAAATTTAGATAATTTTCAAAAAAGAGTTGATGAGAGAAAATGAGATTGAAAATATTGAGAGATTGAAATTGATGAAGAGTTGGATCGGTTTGTATAAAGAAAAATAAATAAATTAAAAAATTAAAAAAAAAAACCTAAAGGCTTTTACCTTTGTGGTAGAAGGGCATAAGCCCTTTTGCCGTCTAATTTTCGTATTTTTATTTTTTAAATAGTAATGGATCGCTCTGGGTCAGCCCATGAACTTAATATTAAAGCTTATGACTTGACTCGAAAAGTCTATAGGCTAGGCTCAACACACTACAATACTAGAACAGGTTTTATCGGACTGAACTTTAAATTTATGTTTCAGATTGGGCCTTCATTAGGTCTGGCCTAGGCCCAACCCAATTGGCATGTCTACATGCAACTCGAGGTTCAAATCCAACTCATTATTTTGGTCTAATTGTCTATATGCAACTCGAGGTTCAAATCCAACTAATTATTTTAGTCTAATTAGAGACTAATTTCTAAAGAAAATTGAGACTTTTTTATCTGTCATTGTGCATTACATCATAAACATCTTACTACATCATCTTTTTTTTTTAAAGTATATTGATCCATTTTGATAATATATATTGTATCATAAAATATGTATCATATCGTATAATATATTTACCCTCTTGTATCAATTTGATATATCTGATAATAAATATCGTAAGATACTGATAATTACACCCACAAAAAATATATATAGAGAGAGAGATGATGCTGCTTATCTAGTTTAATTTGCATTCTTATAAATCATAAATATCATATAAATGAATCAATTTTAGTAAAATACATTTTTTTAAACTTGATTCCACTTAAGAAAACAAGGAAAGCTTATTTTGACCCATCATTTGAATTTTTTCAAAGAAAACTCTTGTCAATACATTCTTACATTCCAAAGATGCCTTCAGCAACATCAAACCCTAACAAAAACACCAAATATATGAGTATAATTATAATAATCCGAGCTTAAATTTGTTTAAAGTGATAATCAAATACGGAAAAATTATATGTTTGACAAACCTCTTGAACACCAAAATCAACAACCTTCTCTTCAAGTGAACGCAAATCCTTAACGTTAGACTTATTTAGCAAGTTGATGACACTTGTTGTAGACATCGGCTTCAACTCCAAGTTATCCGTCACCATGTATGTCACCACCCCTTTAACGAAGCCCCCCTCAGCCACGGCCGCCGTACTTGTCCCAACGGACTTACTACTAGCAGTTAAATAAGGAACCTCTCTGGTCATTTGCCTGTTGCAACTTGGACAAACAATCTTCGGATTATCAGCCACATTTGAACTGCAGTATGGGCACAGGTAAACATTCCGTTTCTCAAATACATGATCGGGCAACAAGAGGGGTATTTCAGTAGAAGAAATTGGAGACTTTGGATTTAGTAGAGAATTCTTGTCTTGGTTTGGATGCATGTATGTTTCACTCAGACCTTTAATGCTCTGGTAAAGGTTACCTAAGCAGCCAACCATGCTTTTCTTCTCCAAGAGCCTTACAACAGTGGCAACAGGCAAAGAAAGTAAATAAAAGAGAAAATCTGCAATTTCTTTCTCAGCTTCAGCAAATAGCACCTTTTTAGCTTCACTGTCAACAAGAAGCTTCAGCTTAAATTTTTTCTCAGCCATGGATAATTTTGGTGTGTGTAGAACTAGGTGAATAAAATGGGAAAAGCTAAATATATAGTGAAGTTGGAATCCCGTGGCCAATGACCATGGTACTATACTTTTCTTTGTTTAATTAAGATATTTAGAATCATAGTACTATCAATGGTTCCCCATTCATTACATTACTTGGCCTGTTGGCTATGAAATTAATTAGACTGCCTTAGAATATTGAAAATTCTTCCTACTGGGAATGAGTCAGATTAAATCTTGGCATCGAAGTTTCTCTCATTTACTTCTAGCTTAGATTAACTTGCATATATGGGATTGAGTGATTCCATCATCTTTTCAAAAGGTAAAAAAATTCCAGATGAAGCAAGCATTATTTCTATAATTTACAACGTCCTCCTTGTGCCTAGGAGAAATGGAGCTGACCCTCTCCTTCATGATGCATGAGTTTTTAGTTTACTAAGCCATTTTATAAAAAAAATATTCTAAGGGGTTTTTACTAAGGGAAATTGAAATTTTTACCCTTATTGTAATTCGTGTATACATAAATGTCACTCATTCTAAAACTTAAACAAATATACCACAACAGTAATCTACTTTCTCAAAATACCCCTCCTACATTTATACAGAGAGTCTCTCTTTTTCTCTGTAATTTTTTTTCTCTTTTTCCACATCTTTTAAGTGATAAAAGAATCATATAGAAAATAGAATAAGTGCTTCAAAAACAAAAGAAGAAAGAAAAAAACTGAAAAAGGAAATAGATTTCAGATTAAGAATTCTTAACTGAAAAAAAAAAGTTAAAAGGTTGGCCGAATTAAAAGGGTTAGCGTTGACGCCAACCCTTTATAATGTTTTATGTGTTGAGGGTTGGCACTTCAAAAGTTAAAAAGGGTTGGCGTAGACCTGGCCACGGTTCATGAACCGTCAGTTTCGGTTCGAAACTACCGGTTCACGGTTCGAAAACATAAGGACCTTGAATAGAAACCGTAATAGGACAGTTCGTCCACGGTTCGAAACCTCTGGTTCCGGTTCATGGCTCCGGTTCGAATCGACGGTTTCTGTTTGAAATCGATATTGAACCGTCAATTTTAATGCATAATCTTGATTTAATTTTTAAATTATTAATTACAATAATTGAAAATTAAAAGAAAAACTTGGACTTAATTTTTCAATTAAGCTTTCTACGTATCTTCTTGAGGTTTAGAATAATCAAAGTTTATGTAGTTCTCTTACCTTTGCATATCTAATAACTGGCAATACCCTCTTATCTTACCATTCATCTCCACTATCTTGAGTATTATTTCCCGTCATCGAACTACCCGTAGTTAAATCAAACGATTCTTCATTGAAGTCTACTTTTATTTCTTGTTGGCGTAATTCGGCTCTTGTCCAATCGCCCATGCATACTTGGGTTTCAATAGATTCGGAAGCCAAACTTGATCGCCTCTCATCCAATATATTACCCCCTTAACTAAAAGTTTGTTCTACTGCGACAGTTGATACTGGTACTGCTAGAACTTGTTTAACAATAGCTGCTAATGTTGGAAAAGTTGATACGTGTCGACTCCACCATTCTAAAACTGGAAAGTCTTTATTTATATTGTTGTCACCAAACTCAAAAATAGTAGTTAAATAAATATCAAGCTCCGAGGTGGAGCCTAATGTTTCTCTTGGTCTTTTGCCCCTTTGCATCATAATACGATCACCATAACTCATAGTTTGGGTTAATGATGGGGCAATAGGTGGTAGAGAGGTAGAAGAACTACCATAAATTAATGAATATTCAGTATAAATTTCCTTAATTAAATTCATAATATTAGCTATAGTTAATGAAATATTAACTTTATCTAATTACAAACATTCATAATATAATGTCAAATAATCTGTGACACCATCTAATTTAAATCTAGGATAAAAAAAACATGCAATAAGAAAAAGTTCTGGAATTGTTTTATAGTAACTTAACCATTTTGTTTTCATTAAAAAAATAGCTTCTTGTAGAATAATATCTTGTTCGGCTTCTTGTAAAGCCCAATAATATTAACAGTTTCATTTAAAAACAAATGAGAAGTGGGATAATAAACCCCACTTAAAGTATATGTTGCATTATTAAAATTTCTTAATACATTTAAAACTTTTTTACAAATACCCCAATATTGTGGATATAATGTAATTTGTGGCACATGTTGTGAAATAAATGAGCATAATAAATCCCTATAATCAAAAGACTCGTTGAGTAATTTATATATTGAATTCCAACGAGTCAGCACGTCTTTAGGAAATCTTTTTGATATTTTATTATGTTGTTTACAAAATTTACCCCATTATTTCATAGTTTGGGGATGTGTCCATAAAAATGAAATTGTTATTTTTATTAGACTAATAAAATTATTAAGACAATGTAAACCATCTTGTACACATAAATTTAATACATGACATGCACATATAATATGAAAAAATCTACCACCTAAATTAAGTTTATAAATATTAATTAAATCATTTATTGAGACAGTATTTGAACGTGCATTATCAAATGAAATTGAAAAAATTTTATAACGTAATTTATATTCTTCTAATATTCCTTTAATTATTCTATAAATATTATCGGTCGTATGTCGTTCATCAAACACCCTAAATGATAAATTTTTTTTTTGTAATAGAAAATTGTCATCTATCCAATGACAAGTTATACCCATATAAGAGTGAACTTGTCAATGATCACTCCAAATATCACTACATAGAGATACACGCCCACTAAAATTTGTAAAAAATTGAATTAATTCTTTTTTTTGTTTTTTATATAAACTAAATAATGTTCTTTTTAATGTATTTCTTCTAATAGTTTTATGTGCAGGATTTAATGCAGTTTTACAATAATTATTAAAACGTAAATTTTCACCAAAACTAAATGTTAAATGACCTATTGCTATCATTTTTGTAGATTCTTCTTTACTTTTATTATCACTATACATAAATAAAGATTTGTGTGTAGAACCATACCCGGTTATTTGTATTTGGCCTCAGCGTTACCCCTTTTTTTCGGATGCTTTGACTCCAAGTGTCTTTTGAATGTCCTGTATCTACCTCATTATTTGAATTTACAAATTTGCCTACAATAATTGCAAACAACATCGAAATTACCATCTTCCTTTTGTATTTTTTTGAAATGAATCTTGAAAATATTGAATGTAGGAGTTTTTTTAGAGTATTGTTCGTGTTGTTCCATCTTCATCTGTTGTTGATGTTATTGTTGTTGCTTCATCTCTTCATATTGACTTTCACTTTCTTGTGTTGAAAAATCATCTATAAGTTGATTTTCATTCACATTTGATATATGTAAATATTGACCAAATCTCCTATTACCGGAAGAATTTCCACTACTTGTCATTTTTTAATAATAAATAAAATTAATTATGTAAATAAATTATTTGATTAATTATAAAAGATAATAAAAAAATAAATAAAATTAATTATATAAATAAATTATATAATTAATTAGGAAAGATAACACAAAAATAATAAATAAAATTAATTATAGAAATAAATTATATAATTAATTATGAATTGTATAATAAAAATAGAAATTAAAATTAATAAACAATTAAGAAAAAATTTAATTAAATTTAAAAGAATTTGATTGAATTGAAAGATTGAGAGAGTATTAAGAGTTGAAAGAATGAGAATGAGAGTTTGAAGGATTGAGAGTGAGAGTAGTAGAGAGATTGAAATTTGAGAGAATGAAATTTGAATTGATATATATATAAAAAAAAAATTTGAAAAAAATTAAAAAATAGGGGGTTAAATTGCAATTTAAAAAATTGTAGGGGACCAACGATCCCCTGCAATTTCTCTGAAAATTGTAGGGGACCGTTGGTCCCCTGCAATTTCTATGAAAAATTTGCAAGGGGCTGGGTCCCCTGCAATTTCTTCTTCTGTTGCAAGCCAACGGTTTCCTGCGCAGGGAACGGTTGGCTATTTAAATAAATTTTAAAAAAATTCTAAAATTCAAAAAAAATTCAAAAATTTTTGGTTCAGCACAGTAAACCACCAGTTTATATATCGGTTCATAAATCAGTGTGAACCGACGATTTCACGGTTCTAATTTAGGTAAACCGGAACCGAACAGCCAAAATCTGGTTTCGATTTCGATTCCAGTTTTGGTTTCATCCGGGTCGATTTTGGTCCGGTTCATGGGCCAAACCGGCCCATGGCTAGGTCTAGGTTGGCGTGTGCTTTTTAACTTTTTTTTTAATTAAATGTCAACCTTTTTTTCGGTTAAATCCTACTAAATGATCTTCTTTGATCATCATTTCTTCTAGGATATAAAATGGATGTGGCTGAATTTTTGTGGGTTGTTTTTTTTATATCCTTACTTTGAAGAATTCTTAATCTGAAATTCATTTCCTTTTTCAATTTTTTCCTTCCTTCTTTTATTTTTGAAGCGTTTATTCTATTTTCTGCATGATTCTTTTATCACTTGAAAGATGAAAAATAAGAGAGAAAAAATTATAGAGAAAAAAAAAAAGAATCTCTGCATAAAAGTAGAAAGAGGGTATTTTGGAGAAGTAATTATTATTGTGGTATATTTGTTTAAGCTTTAGAATGAGAGATATTTATGTATACACGGATTACAATAAGGGTAAAAATTTCAATTTTCCTTTTACTAATATCCATGAGTTTGAAATGAAAGACCTCAGCATGGAGACTTGCAAAGACAAGGTGAGAGACATAGAAATTTATATAATTTATTTAAGCCAAATGACTTATTCCCATCTAAAGTTTGATGCAATTGTAAAGTTAATTTTGAAAAAGTTAATTTATCATCCATAAGAAAAAATCATCATTAATTTTAATGATTAAATAGTATTTATAATATTTTGTATAAATATGATAATATATGGTGAAAATTAGAGTGTTTAAAAAAACTTATGCAATTGTCATAATAGAGACTACAAGTGCGATATAAGTGGCAATTGCTTAATGAGTTAATTTTCTAATATTTATTAACTTTTATCTTGTTTTTTATTTCTTATTATTTGTTTTTTGACATATCGAACTTAGATTATAGTTGTGTATCTATTTAGACATGCAAATTGTTTTCTCTACTTAATACATTTTTACTTAGAAAAAAAAATTGCACAACTTCTCCTTAATCAACCCCATATTCAAACATTTAGAAATCTTAGATTTGAAGTGAAAATGGAACATGTTCATCAATAAATAGAAACAAATTTATAATGAAGAATCCAAAATAAAAAGTTCTAATGGAACAATAACACATATGAAAGAAGTTCAAAGAAATTTGTTCAGCAAAACCTACTAAGTATCAAGAGAGGGCGTGAGAAAAGAAAGGAGTGTTGAGAGAGTGGGACAAAGAACAAAAAGCTAATGACAAAATCCTAAGAGAATAAATAGAAGGTGGAAGAAGAAAATGACAAATTATAATAAGTATTCTAAATTAAAAAAAATGTCACAAATCTACTTTTAGTCTTCCATCATATTTATTTAAGCAATAAAGCTATGTGTACCGATTTTTTATATCTTATTTGTGTATACAAATAATATATCATATGATTAAATAATTTTAAATTAAACTGAAAATAATACTCAATCACATAATAATATATTATCTGTATATATAAATTATGTATTAAAAATAGGTACTCTTATTTAAGTTTAAATTTATTATGATTAGTTGTATTTAAAATAATTAAATTTAGTTTATATGTTTATAAATAAAAGTAAAAATTTATATGATGTTTGGATGATAGCAATAAACCTTTTTAATTATAATTTAAGGTCCATTTGAGGGTGGGCCTGATTGCAAATTTTCAAAATTTTTTGCCATTCATGTCCACAATTAAAGATTGGCCTGATACATATAAACGACTTCTTTCAACTTGAAGGTGGGTATGGGCATGGGCCTACCCTCACAAGGACCAAGTTGCCCCTACTCGAAGGAAGGCTTTCGTATTATGCAAAGCAAATAGGGCAGTTACCATTGGAAAGTTATGGCTCAGGCCAGATGACCGGTCTGATGCATGATTTTTTCTCATCTTATACAAATACAATAAAATTGAACCAATCAATTACTTAAATGCATGCAACTCGAGGTTCAAATCCAAATAATTATTTTACTCTAATTACGGACTAATTTCTGAAGAAAAGTTAGACTTCTTTATCTGTTATTGTGTATTATATCGTAAATATTTTATTATATCATTTTTTTTGAAATATATATCGATTTATTTCGATAATATGTATTATATCATATCATATAATATATTTATAGTATCATATTAATTTGATATAACTTATAATAAATATCGTAGATACATATTGTATATTATAAGATAACTATACCAACAAAAAAGAGAGAGAGAGAGAGAGAAAGAGAGATGACGTTATTTATCAAGTTATAATTTGCATCCTTATAATTTATATATATCATATAAATTAATCAATTTTAGTAGAGTACAGTTTTTTAAACTTGATTCTTTTTGTAAGACAAAGTAAAGCTTATTTTTTACCCATTACTTGAATTTTTCCAAAGAAAACTCTTGTCAACATATTCTTGCATTTCAAAGATGTCTTTAGCAACATCAAACCCTAATAAAAACACCAAATATATGAGTATAATTATAATAATATGAGCTTAAACTTTATTCAAAGTGATAATCAAATACGAAAAAATTATGTATTTGACAAACCTTTTGAACACCAAAATTAATAACCTTCTCTTCAAGTGAACACAAATCCTTAACGTTAGACTTATTCAGCAAGTTGATGACACTTGTTGTAGACATCGGCTTCAACTCCAAGTTATCCGTCACCATGTATGTCACCACCCCTTTAACGAAACCCCCCTCAGCCACGGCCGCCGTACTTGTCCCAACGGACTTACTAGTAGCAGTTAAATAAGGAGCCTCCCTGGTCATTTGCCTCTTGCAACTTGGACAAACAATCTTTGGATTATCAGCCACATTTGAACTGCAGTATGGGCACAGGTAAACATTCCGTTTCTCAAATACATGATCGGGCAACAAGAGGGGTATTTCAGTAGAAGAAATTGGAGACTTTGGATTTAGTAGAGAATTTTTGTCTTGGTTTGGCTGCATATATGTTTCACTCAGACCTTTAATGCTCTGGTAAAGGTTACCTAAGCAGCCAACCATGCTTTTCTTCTCCAAGAGCCTTACAACAGTGGCAACAGGCAAAGAAAGTAAATAAAAGAGAAAATCTGCAATTTCTTTCTCAGCTTCAGCAAATAGCACCTTTTTAGCTTCACTGTCAACAAGAGGCTTCAGCTTAAATTTTTTCTCAGCCATGGATAATTTTGATGTGTGTAGAACAAGGTGAATAAAATGGGAAAAGCTAAATATATAGTGAAGTAAAGTTGATCAGGATTCACTGCACATAAAGAGCAATGGTGAGCAATTATTACTGTCTTTTCGTTATGTGCATTTTCAAGCAAATCTGGCAATAATTGTTATTAATTGTTCCCCACTTAAAAACGCAAAATTTTAATGGTGATAACAGGAATTGCATACAAATTTAAGATACGGGCAATAGAAAGGTCGGCAGTTGAAAGAACAAATGAATCTCGGGAAACCTAATCGCCATTGGCCAGAAAACGAAGCAGTCAAATACACTTATGCCGTTTTGACATTAAAGTTTCTCCCCTTCCAGTACTCTTCTCACGTCTATTTATGATTTCTCTGCATTACTTCACAATTTGGCAAATCAAATTCAAAATAGAATTCTATCTCAGGCTTCAGCTGCATATCACGGAATACTAATCCATAGTTTTCTGACGAAACACATGAAAGACATAAGATGGCCATGACATTAAATCAGATTAAACTTATTAAACAAAACCCTCTTTCAACACAAGATGTCTTTTTCAAAGTTCCAACAGAATACCACCTTCACGCCAAAATCTACAACCATCCCGCTATTTATCGGAAATATAAATTGAACTTATAAGTGTGAAGATTGAAACTCATGTTACATAAAACCAATTGGCTTATGTTAAGGTCCAATTTACAACACTTATATACCACTCATTTTAGTTAAGTTTATTAGATGTGAGACTCTTCTTTATTTGAGTCTCCAACACCCCTGCTTAAGTGCAAGCACCTAGGTTGTTAAACCTGCCTCTCGGCTCAGCCGATTTTTGGTTGGGTGCGTTGTCACTTGTATCCAGGAACACTTAGGCTGTTAAACCCGCCGTTTGCCTCGTGCTCTGATACCATGTCGGAAATATAAATTGGGCTTATAAGTGTGAAGATTGAAACTCATGTTACATAAAACCAATTGGCTTATGTTAAGGTCCAATTTACAACACTTATATACCACTCATTTTAGTTAAGTTTATTAGATGTGGGACTCTTCTTTATTTGAGTCTCCAACACCCCCGCTTAAGTGCAAGCACCTAGGTTGTTAAACCTGCCTCTCGGCTCAGTCGATTTTTGGCTGGGTGCGTTGTCACTTGTATCCAGGAACACTTAGGCTGTTAAACCCGCCGTTTGGCTCGTGCTCTGATACTATGTCGGAAATATAAATTGGGCTTATAAGTGTGAAGATTGAAACTCATGTTACATAAAACCAATTGAGTTATGTTAAGGTCCAATTTACAACACTTATATACCACTCATTTTAGTTAAGTTTATTAGATGTGGGACTCTTCTTTATTTGAGTCTCCAACACCCCCGCTTAAGTGCAAGCACCTAGGTTGTTAAACCTGCCTCTCGGCTCAGCTGATTTTTATTGAGTTTGAGTCTCAAGTGTTTTCTGCCGCACCGTGGACAAATCAAGTGCCACATTATGATTGGGATAGATGTAGAACTATTGGGTCATCAGTTTATAATGAAAAAAGCAGAAGTAGAATTTCTTTGGCATAAATTTGATATGTTGTTGTTGTAAAAAGGCAGAAGTAAAATTAAACATTTATTGCAGCTTTTAAATCAATGTACAGTAGTTGTTGTAAGCAATTCTTTTTTTGTGAGCCAAACTTTAATAATTTTAAAAGAAGTTTGATGCGTTTGAATTTGAAATTGACTCTTTCAAATTAAATTAAACTTAAATTTAATTTGAATATAATTTAATTTGAATCAAATTTTTAAAGACTTTGTACTTTAGTATTGTACTTCTATTTATTAAAAATTATAGAACTATTCTTATTGTGTTTATGAATAGTTACACTTTATTGATCAACATTACAATTTGAGTAGATCACAATCGCTGGATTTAAGAATTATTAACTGGGCTACAAGGATTCACTTTGGTTTACAATACATTAAATGTTTAGTAGCATAGTTACATATTATTTGTACATTCAATTATATATTTAAAAGTGTATATATATAGTTTTATTATTCATAAATATTTACAATTTATTTATTAACATTACAACTTAGGTAGATTGCTGCCTAGACAACAATATAATATAATTCATGCAATTTCAGGATTTGAGAAATCTGATCCAAGGATTTACAGTGGTTGGCAAGACGTTAATTGCATAGAGTACTCCGTCAAAAGCTTCGTCAAAACTGTCTTGCTTTGCAAAGATAACTGTAGCAGCTTCATAGCCTGGAAAAAGGAGATCAAATAGAAAGCAGTATTTCTCGGCTTTAGAATATCTGGGCAGAGAAATTATCAATATGGTATTTATAATAAAGCCAATAACAAGGGAAGCAAATGTAACTTACCCCGTGCTCATCCAACGTAAGCCCCAGCTCTAAAATACCTTCCTTCGTTTTAAGCAAAGGAACTACATCTTTAGTAGACATAGGCATAAATTCCAAATTATCCTTCACAATGAAAGTCATCAAACCTTTTATAAATCCACCGTCAACAGGAAATCCAGTGTTTGCAGGTGAAGGAGGAACATAGGACAAGGCGGACGTCATTTTTTGATTGCACCGAGGACACATCAAGTTTGGAACGTCAGCCACAAATAAATGGCAGTTAGAACAACCGTATGATTCTCGATTATGCAGTTCATAATCAGAAAGCAAAAGAGGGATTTCAGTGGCGGATATAGGGACTCTAGGATTTAGCAGTGCTTTCTTGTTTTGGTTTGGTAGCAAGTAGGATTCACTAAGACTTTCAACGGTCTCATAGAGTTTGGCCAGTGAACCCACCATGTCTTCTTTTAAGATCCTAGTGACAGTGGCAAGTGGCAAAGAAAGAAGGTATAAGAGAAAATCTACAAAATCTTTGCCAGCTTCAGCAAAAAGAACTTTATTGCCAGCATTTGTGTCAACAAAAAGCTTCAAACTTACTTTTATTTTAGGTTCCGAGGCAGTTGGCATGGTCTCTTTGAACGTGTGCAAGCTGTCTAGCTACATGAACCATGGACACAATGTTAAGCCGTTTATAAAGAGGAAGAAGAACTGTTTGTAATTAGGAATATATATTTGTATTTATTGCACGCCAAAGTTGGAATCCCGTGGGCAATGGCCATGGTACTATACTTTTCTTTGTTTAATTAAGATATTAAGAATCATAGTACTATCAGTGGTTCCCCATCCATTACTTGGCTTGTTGGCCATGGAATTACTTAGCTTGCCTTATAATATTAAAAAATTTTCCTACTGGGAATGAGTCAAATTAAATTTTGCAATCAAAGTTTCAAAAACTAACTTGCATGTATAGGAGCCAGTGATTCCATCATCTTTTCAGAAAGTACATTAATTACAGATAAAGCAAGCATTATTTCTATAATTTCCGACTTCCTCCTTGTGCTTAGGAGAAATGGAGCTGACTCTCTCCTTCATAAAGCATGAGATTTTAGTTTACTGAACCATTGTATAAAAAAATATTTTTTATATTATTTGTCATATTAATTAAAAATAAATTTATTTTTATCTCAAAAAATTAATAAATAATAATATAATTATAATAAAATTAAGATTACCTTGGTAATCTTTAAATATCTAAAGCGAAAGTAGTAATTAGATTACCACTTATATTATTTGTCACCTCAGTATTGGTAATAGAAGATTACTGTAATATTTTATTACTGACAAATCAAATAAGAGAGTAAAAGATAGATTACCAATGTAATCCTAAAAAACTGGAACCAAACAACCCCTAAAGGGTTGTCACTAGGATATCTCTAACATTTGTAAGGAATGAAGCCAACTTGGATGTTAAAATGTTGCTTGAGTTATAATTTATTTTTAATTTCCATCACTCTTGTGCTTGAAATGATAATTGTTGTTTGTATAAAAAAACTTACTTGGTAGGCCTCGTAATTATCAGAACAATAGGCTGAAACATCAATAGAAACTATAAGAAATAAACAATACTTAGGTTACTATAAATCGGAGAATAAGGATTGCTTAATTAGTAATCCAATTGCCATTCATTGTTGTCACTTGTAAAATCAAAATATTGTTTACCAGTTCATTTTGTACCAAAAATGTAAAAAGTGCAAAGTGTACAAGATGTAGTACATAACTGAATTTTTTCAAGTGTCAAGTCAAATATTTATATAAACATTATTTCCACAAAGTGTACAATATTTGAGAAGGATCTTACAGCAGTTTAGCGTCCATGACCAAGGCTGCGGAATTAAAAGAAATTTTCTACAAGAAAATTGTGAACAAAAGAAAAACAAATGCCATTAAAGAAGCATCGAACCTTGCGAGGGCGTGTGCCACGTGGAAAGTGGGGGTCTTCCGGGGTGTTGTGTGAGATATTGACATGAAAAGGTGGTCCCATTTGGCAGGGGTTAGGCGTCCCTTTGAGCTGAATGGGGGACACTCATCGTATAGTAAATTGGTGCAAGCAGATGGGTGTTTGCAAATTGAGCGATGTACGAGGGTATACACTATTTTCTAGTTAGGGAGAGTTGTCACGACTCAAAGTTGGTGCGCATGACAGAGGTTCGTAAAGATAAAATGAGAGTTAAAATTAGTCCACCTCAAAAGTAGTATGTGAGGAAGATTTTACAACAGTTTGATAATCATAAGTAGTAAAAACTTGTATGTCAATTACTTCTCATTTTAAACTTAGTGAATAGCAACCTTCAAATAATGATATTGAACGGGAGTATTTGTCAAAATTTTTGTACTCTAATATAGTGGATAGCTTATGCATACAACGGTTTGTACAAGATTTGATATGTCACAAGTAATGGTGAGCAAGTATATGTATGATCCTGATAAATGACATTGATAAACTATAGGATATATTCTATAATATAAGAATAAGTAAGCAAATTAGGTGGTTTGCAAGAGTTAAAGACAAAGCTCATGAGCTAACATCTACTTATACATAATATAAGAATTATTCGATGATGATATATATGTAAGGTTGAATTTGAATCGAGTTTATTTGAACTAAAAAATGAGCTCGATTTGAACAAGTCTAAAATAAACTTAGCTCAAACAACCTTAGCTCAAACAAACTTGAACTTTAGATTGAACTTGAGATTTAAATATTTTCAAGTTCTAAGGGTATTTGACTTATCAAACTTAGAAGTTTAGAAAAATTTACTACGAATGAACAAAAATGATAGTATTTTGACTAATAAACATCAAAATAACGTAATTTGTCATTTTTTTTACTACAATATCAAACCGAATTTAAAACCCAATTTGAATTGGAGCCGAACTTAAGCTTGACTCCCCTCAAGTGAGTCAAGCTTGAATAACTTTAAGGGGAGCTTGGCAAGCTGAAGCTCGATTTGGGAGCCTGAAAAGTGTTAAATATTTTCAAGTTCTGAGGGTATTCGACTAGTCAAGCTTGAAATTTGAAAAAATTTGATATAAATTTACTAAAACGATATCATTTTGACCATTAGACATCGTTTATGATGTCATTTTTTAGAATTTATTATTCGATTACAGTATCAAATTGAGTTTAAAACTCAATTCGATTTGAATTGGAGATGAACTCAAATTTGACTCTTTTCAAATCGAGTCAAGCTTAAACAATTCAATTTGAATCGGAGACAAACTCAAATTCGACTTTATTCAAGTTGAGTTAAGCTCAAACTTAAGCTCGACTTGACTCGAATTAAATCTTTATCGACTTTGTATTTGTAGTACCATATTTCTATTTATTAAACACTATAATACTATTCATGTTACGTTTATGAATAGTTACACTTTATTTATCAACATTACAACTTAGGTAGATCACAATTTCAGGATTTAAGAATTCCTAACTGGCCTCCAAGGATTCAAATTGGTTTGCAAGACATTAAATGTTCAGGAGAGCAGTTACACATCAACACATAGTTTTATTGTTTATGAATAATTACAATTTATTTATCAACATTACAACTTAGGTAGATGTCTACCTAGGCAACAATAAGATATAATTCATGCAATTTCAGGATTTAAGAATTCTGAACTGGGCTCCAAGGATTCACAGTGGTTGGCAAGACGTTACATATTGGGAGGAGTAGTCCTTGTAAAACTTTGTCAAGACTGTCTTGCTTTGCAAAGATAACTGAAGCAGCTTCATAGCCTAGAAAAAGTAGATCAAATAGAAAGCAGTATTTCTCAGCCTTAATTAGAATATTTGGGTAGAGAAATTATCAATATGGTATTTGTAATAAAGCCAATAACAAAAGGAGCAAATGTAACTTACCGCTTGCACATCCAACATAAGCCGCAGCTCTAAAATACCTTCCTTCTTTTTAAGCAAAGGAACTACATCTTTAGTAGACATAGGCATAAATTCCAAATTATCCTTCACAATGAAAGTCATCAAACCTTTTATAAATCCACCGTCAACAGGAAATCCAGTGTTTGCAGGTGAAGGAGGAACATAGGACAAGGCGGACGTCATTTTTTGATTGCACCGAGGACACATCAAGTTTGGAACGTCAGCCACAAATAAATGGCAGTTAGAACAACCGTATGATTCTCGATTATGCAGTTCATAATCAGAAAGCAAAAGAGGGATTTCAGTGGCGGATATAGGGACTCTAGGATTTAGCAGTGCTTTCTTGTTTTGGTTTGGTAGCAAGTAGGATTCGCTAAGACTTTCAATGGTCTCATAGAGTTTGGCCAGTGAACCCACCATGTCTTCTTTTAAGATCCTAGTGACAGTGGCAAGTGACAAAGAAAGAAGGTATAAGAGAAAATCGACAAAATCTTTGCCAGCTTCAGCAAAAACAACTTTGTCAGCATTTGTGTCAACAAAAAGGTTCAAACTTACTTTTATTTTAGGTTCTGAGGCAGCTGGCATGGTTTCTTTGAACGTTTGCAAGCTCTCTAGCTATACGAACCATGGACACATTGTTAAGCTATATACAAGGAAGAAGAAGAACTGTTTGCAATTAGGAATCTGTATTTGTATTTATTTCACGCCAAAGTTGGAATCCCGTGGCCAATGGAGACGGTTCTATACCTCTCTTAATTTGTTTAATCAAGATATTAAGAATCATAGCACTGTCAATGGTTCCCAATTCATTACTTGGCTTAGATTATTGAAAATTCTTCCTTCTGGGAGTCAGTCAAATTAAATCTTGGCATCAAAGTTTCTCTCATTTACCTCTACCTCAGATTAACTTACATATATAGGAGTCAGTGATTCCATCATCTTCTCAAAAAGTAAATTAATTATCGCAGATGAAGCAAGCATCATGTTCAGTGGCCCTATAATGAGTTGAAAACCACCATACACCTTATTTCAAAATATATCAAATTTTATTTCATATAACCAAGAACTTTACTATAGAGATAATTCAAAGATATCATAAGACATGAAACATTAATTTTAGTTAAAAAATAAAAGAATAAAAATAGAGTACATTCAAAGAGTTACTGTAAATAACAATAGATAAAATTTTAATTTCTTTTTTTTACCTTACCCAATTTAAGAAGATATTTCCTTTAAATTTAATATGAGTAATATTACGTATAAAAATAAATTATATAAACTTATATATACAACATTCAAGTGAATGATTTTAAAGCGAGAAAAAAATAAACAATCACATCTCTCAATTAAAAGTTTTTATTTGTATGTATAATTTTATTCATTTAATATTAAACCCTAAACCATTTAATCTAGTAAAAATGGGAAATGTTCGTCAATAAATAGAGACAAATTTATAACTAAGAATTAAAAATTAAAAAATTCTAATGAAACAATAATATTTATGAAAGAAGTTCAAGGAAATTCGTTCTACAAAACCTACTAAGTATCAAAAGAGTGAGACAGAGAACGAGAGGTTGACAACAAATCCAGAGAAAAAAATAGAAGATGAAAGAAGAAAATGATAGATTATAATAAGTATTCTAAATTTTAAAAAAATCACAAATATACTTTTGTTTCAGTTTAGTTTAAATTTATTTTGATTAGATGTATTTGAAATAATTAAATTTAGTTTATATATTTATAAATAAAAATAAAAATTATATAATGTTTGGATGATTACAATATACCTCTTTAATTACAATTTAAGGCCCATTTGAGGGTGGGCCTGATTGCAAACTTTCAAATTTTTTTGCCATACATGTCCACAATTAAAAATTGGCCTGATACATACAAACGACTCCTTTTAAGTTGAAGGTGGGCATGGGCCTACCCTCACAAGGCCCAAGTCTACCCCTAATCGAAGGAAGGCCTTCGGATCATGCAAAGGAAATATTGCGGTTACGGTTGGAAAGTTATGGCTCAGGCCAGATGATATGTCTGATACATGGTTTTTTGCAGTCTTATACATATGCAATAAAATTGAACCAATCAATTACTTAAATACATGCAACTAGGCATGGCAATGGACCGGGCCAGATATGGCTCAACCCATCGGGCTTGTGTGTTGGGTTCAAGGCCCATATAATAATGGGCCTTCGGACTTAACTGGCCCATATATTTTATAAAGTCCGACCCTATATAAAAATGGGTCAGTCCATTTAAACAATTATTTTAAAATTTTTAATTAAAATTTTTAAATACAAATTATTTTTTAATTATTAAAATAGATAACAATATCTCGAACATTTTATTCATAATCTCTCATTTATGACAAAGAAATATTGTGGTTACAAGATAAAAAAAATAAGTTTATAATATAGTATAAATAAATTGATTTACATACTGTATAAATTACAAATATAAATAAAATATATATACTATATCATTTCTCTATTCATTTTTTATATTCAAATCTCTGAATTCTTTTGACATTGGATCTATTTGTAATATTTTGTAATAATAAAATTGAAATGAAAATGAAATTATAAATACAAAAAATTATTATTTACAAATTTAGATAATTTTTAAAAAAGAGTTGATGAGAGAAAATGAGATTGAAAATATTGAGAGATTGAAATTGATGAAGAGTTGGATCGGTTTGTATAAAGTAAAATAAATAAATTAAAAAATTAAAAAAAAAAACCTAAAGGCTTTTACCTTTGTGGTAGAAGGGCATAAGCCCTTTTGCCGTCTAATTTTCGTATTTTTATTTTTTAAATAGTAATGGATCGCTTTGGGTTAGCTCATGAACTTAATATTAAAGCTTATGACTTGGCTCGAAAAGTCTATAGGCTAGGCTCAACACGCTACAGTCCTATAACAGGTTTTATCGGACTGAACTTTAAATTTATGTTTCAGATTGGGCCTTCATTAGGTCTGGCCTAGGCCCAACCCAATTGGCATGTCTACATGCAACTCGAGGTTCAAATCCAACTAATTATTTTAGTCTAATTAGGGACTAATTTCTAAAGAAAATTTAGACTTTTTTATCTGTCATTGTGCATTACATCATAAACATCCTATTACATAATCTTTTTTTTTTTTTTTAAAAGTATATTGATCCATTTCGATAATATCTATTGTATCATAAAATATGTATCATATCGTATAATATATTTACCCTCTTGTATCAATTTGATATATCTTATAATAAATATCGTAAGATACTGATAATTACACCCACAAAAAATATATAGAGAGAGAGAGAGAGATGATGCTGCTTATTTAGTTTAATTTGCATCCTTATAAATCATATATATCATATAAATGAATCAATTTTAGTAAAATACATTTTTTTAAACTTGATTCCACTTAAGAAAACAAGGAAAGCTTATTTTTGACCCATCATTTGAATTTTTCCAAAGAAAACCCTTGTCAATACATTCTTACATTCCAAAGATGCCTTCAGCAACATCAAACCCTAACAAAAACACCAAAAATATGAGTATAATTATAATAATCCGAGCTTAAATTTGTTCAAAGTGATAATCAAATATGGAAAAATTATGTGTTTGACAAACCTCTTGAACACCAAAATCAACAACCTTCTCTTCAAGTGAACGCAAATCCTTAATGTTAGACTTATTTAGCAAGTTGATGACACTTGTTGTAGACATCGGCTTCAACTCCAAGTTATCCGTCACCATGTATGTCACCACCCCTTTAACGAAACCCCCCTCAGCCACGGCCGCCGTACTTGTCCCAACGGACTTACTACTAGCAGTTAAATAAGGAACCTCCCTGGTCATTTGCCTGTTGCAACTTGGACAAACAATCTTTGGATTATCAGCCACATTTGAACTGCAGTATGGGCACAGGTAAACATTCCGTTTCTCAAATACATGATCGGCCAACAAGAGGGGTATTTCAGTAGAAGAAATTGGAGACTTTGGATTTAGTAGAGAATTCTTGTCTTGGTTTGGCTGCATATATGTTTCACTCAGACCTTTAATGCTCTGGTAAAGGTTACCTAAGCAGCCAACCATGCTTTTCTTCTCCAAGAGCCTTACAACAGTGGCAACAGGCAAAGAAAGTAAATAGAAGAGAAAATCTGCAATTTCTTTCTCAGCTTCAGCAAATAGCACCTTTTTAGCTTCACTGTCAACAAGAAGCTTCAGCTTAAATTTTTTCTCAGCCATGGATAATTTTGGTGTGTGTAGAACTAGGTGAATGAAATGGGAAAAGCTAAATATATAGTGAAGTTGGAATCCCGTGGCCAATGACCATGGTACTATACTTTTCTTTGTTTAATTAAGATATTTAGAATCATAGTACTATCAATGGTTCCCCATTCATTACATTACTTGGCCTGTTGGCTATGGAATTAATTAGATTGCCTTAGAATATTGAAAATTCTTCCTACTGGGAATGAGTCAGATTAAATCTTGGCATCAAACTTTCTCTCATTTACTTCTAGCTTAGATTAACTTGCATATATGGGAGTGAGTGATTCCATCATCTTTTCAAAAGGTAAAAAAATTCCAGATGAAGCAAGCATTATTTCTATAATTTACAACGTCCTCCTTGTGCCTAGGAGAAATGGAGCTGATCCTCTCCTTCATGATGCATGAGTTTTTAGTTTACTAAGCCATTTTATAAAAAAATATTCTAAGGGGTTCTTACTAAGGGAAGTTAAAATTTTTACCCTTATTGTAATCCGTGTATACATAAATGCCACTCATTCTAAAACTTAAACAAATATACCACAACAGTAATCTATTTTCTCAAAATACCCCTCCTACATTTATGCAGAGAGTCTCTCTTTTTCTCTACAATTTTTTCTCTTTTTTTTCTCATCTTTCAAGTGATAAAAGAATCATGTAGAAAATAGAATAAGTGCTTCAAAAACAAAAGAAGAAAGAAAAAAACTGAAAAAAGAAATAGATTTCAGATTAAGAATTTTTAACTGAAAAAAAAAAAAAGTTAAAAAAGTTGCCCGAATTAAAAGGGTTAGCGTTGACGCTAACCCTTTATAATGTTTTATGTGTTGAGGGTTGACACTTCAAAAGTTAAAAAGGGTTGGCGTAGACCAGGCCACGGTTCATGAACCGTCGGTTTCTGTTCGAAACCACCGATTCACTGTTCGAAAACATAAAGACCCTGAACCGAAACCGTAATAGGACGATTCGTCCATAGTTTGGAACCTCTGATTCCGGTTCATGGCCCCGGTTTGAACCGACGGTTTCTTTTTGAAACTGATATTGAACCGTCAATTTTAATGCATAATTTTGATTTAATTTTTAAATTATTAATTACAATAATTAAAAATTAAAAGAAAGGCTTGTACTTAATTTTTCAATTAAGCTTCCTACGTATCTTCTTGGGGTTTAGAATAATCAAAGTCTACGTAGTTCTCTTACTTTTGCATATCTAATAACTGGCAGTACCCTCTTACCTTATCATTCATCTCCACTATCTTGAGTATTATTTCCCGTCATCGAATTATCCGTAGTTAAATCAAACAATTCTTCATTGAAGTCTATTTTTATTTCTTGTTGGCGTAATTTGGCTCTTGTCCAATTGTCCATGCATACTTGGGCTTCAATAGATTTGAGAGCCAAACTTGATCTCATCTCATCCAATATATTATCCCCTTAATTAAAAGCTTGTTCTACTGCGACAGTTGATACTGGTGCTGCTAGAACTTGTTTAGCAATAGCTGCTAATGTTGGAAAGGTTGATGCGTGTCAACTCCACCATTCTAAAACTGGAAAGTCTTTACTTATATTGTTGTCACCAAACTCAAAAATAGTAGTTAAATAAATATCAAGCTCCGAGGTGGAGCCTAATGTTTCTCTTGGTCTTTTGCCCATTTGCATCATAATACGATCACCATAACTCATCTTTTGGGTTGATGATGGGGCAATAGGTGGTAGAGAGAAATAAGAACTACCATAAATTAATGAATATTCAGCATAAATTTCTTTAATTAAATTCATAATATTAGTTATAGTTAATAGAATATTAACTTCATCTAATTGCAAGCATTCATAATATAATGTCAAATAATCTGTGATACCATCTTATTTAAATCTAGGATGAAAAAAACATGCAACAAGAAAAAGTTCTGAAATTGTTTTATAGTAACTTAACCATTTTATTTTCATTAAAAAAATAGCTTTTTGTAGAATAATATCTTGTTTGGTTTCTTGTAAAGCCCAATAATATTAACAGCTTCATTTAAAAACAAATGAGAAGTGGGATAATAAACTCCACTTAAAGTATATGTTGCATTATTAAAATTTCATAATACATTTAAAACTTTTTTACAAATACCCCAATGTTGTGGATATAATGTAACTTGCGGCACATGTTATGAAATAAATGAGCATAATAAATCTCTATAATCAAAAGACTCGTTGAGTAATTCATATGTTGAATTCCAACGAGTCGACACGTCTTTAAGAAATCTTTTTGATATTTTATTATATTGTTTACAAAATTTACCCCATTTTTTCATAGTTTGGGGATGTGTCCATAAAAATGAAATTGTTATTTTTATTGAACTAATAAAATTATTAAGATAATGTAAACCGTCTTGTATACATAAATTTAATACATGATATGCACATCTAATATGAAAAAATCTACCACCTAAATTAGGTTTATAAATATTAATTAAATCATTTATTGAGGCAGTATTTGAACGTACATTATCAAATGAAATTTAAAAAATTTTATAACGTAATTTATATTCTTCTAATATTCCTTTAATTATTCTATAAATATTATCGGTCGTATATCATTCATCAAACACCCTAAATGATAAAATTCTTTTTTGTAATAGAAAATTGTCATCTATCCAATGACAAGTTATACCCATATAAAAGTGAATTTGTCAATGATCACTCTAAATATCACTATATAGAGATACACGCCCGCTAAAATTTGTAAAAAATTGGATTAATTAATTTTTTTTGTTTTTTATATAAACTAAATAATATTGTTTTTAATGTATTTTTTGTAATAGTTTTATGTGCATGATTAAATGCAGTTTTACAATAATTATTAAAACCTAAATTTTCACCAAAACTAAATGTTAAATGATCTATTGCTATCATTTTTGTAGATTCTTCTTTACTTTTATTATCACTATACATAAATAAAGATTTGTGTATAGAACCATATCCGGTTATTTGTGTTTGGCCTCAGCGTTGCCCCATTTTTTTTCAGATGCTTTGACTCTAAGTGTCTTTTGCATGTCCTGTATCCACCTCTTTATTTGAATTTATAAATTTGCCTACAATAATTGCAAGCAACATCAAAATTACCGTCTTCCTTTTGTATTTTCTTGAAATGAATCTTGAAAATATCGGATGTAGGAATTTTTGGAGAGTATTGTTCGTGTTGCTCCATCTTCATCTGTTGTTGATGTTGTTGTTGTTGCTCCACCTCTTCATATTGGCTTTCACTTTCTTGTGTTGAAAAATCATCTATAAGCTGATTTTCATTCACATTTTATATATGTGAATATTGACCAAATCTTCTATTACCGAAAGAATTTCCACTACTTGTCATTTTTTGATAATAAATAAAATTAATTATATAAATAAATTATTTGATTAATTATAAAATATAATAAAAAAGTAAATAAAATTAATTATATAAATAAATTATATAATTAATTAGGAAAGATAATACAAAAATAATAAATAAAATTAATTATAGAAATACATTCTATAATTAATTATGAATTGTATAATAAAAATAGAAATTAGAATTAATAAAAAATTAAGAAAGAATTTAATTAAATTTAAGAGAATTTGATTGAATTGAAAGATTGAAACAGTATTAAGAGTTGAAAGAATGAGAATGAGAGTTTGAAGTATTGAGAGTGAGAGTAGTAGAGAGATTGAAATTTGAGAGAATGAAATTTGAATTGGTATATATATAGAAAAAAAATTTTGAAAAAAATTAAAAAATAGGGGGGTAAATTATAATTTAAAAAATTGTAGGGGACCAACGATCCCCTGCAATTTCTTCTTCTGCTGCAAGCCAACGGTTCCCTGCGCAAGGAACGGTTGGCTATTTAAATAAATTTTAAAAAAATTCTAAAAATTCAAAAAAAATTCAAAAATTTTCGATTTAGCATAGTAAACCACCGGTTTATATATCGATTCATAAACCGGTGTGAACCGACGATTTCACGGTTCCAATTTAGGTAAACCGGAACCAAACAACTAAAATCTGGTTTCGATTTCGGCTCAATTCGGTTCCATTTTTGGTTTCATCCGGGCCGATTTCGGTTCGATTCATGGGCCAAACCGGCCTGCGGCCAGGTCGAGGTTGGTGTGTACTTTTTAACTTTTTTTTCAATTAAATGTCAACCTTTTTTTTTTAGTTAAATCCTACTAAATGATCTTTCTTTGATCATTATTTCTTCTAGGATATAAAATGGATGTGGTTGAATTTTTGTGGGTTGTTTTTTTTTATATCCTTACTTTGAAGAATTCTTAATCTGAAATTCATTTCCTTTTTCAATTTTTTCCTTCCTTCTTTTGTTTTTGAAGCACTTATTATATTTTCTGTATGATTCTTTTATCCTTTGAAAGATGAGGAATAAGAGAGAAAAAGTTATAGAGAAAAAAAGAGAATCTCTGCATAAAAGTAAAAAGAGGGGTATTTTGGATAAGTAGATTACTGTTGTGGTATATTTGTTTAAGCTTTAGAATGAGTGATATTTATGTATACACGGATTACAATATCCATGAGTTTGAAATGAAAGACCTCAGCATGGAGATTTGCAAAGACAAGGTGAGAGACATAGAAATTTATATAATTTATTTAAGCCAAATGACTTATTCCCATCTAAAGTTTGACACTTGTAAAGTTAATTTTGAAAAAGTTAATTTATCATCCATAAGATAAAATCATCATTAATTTTAATGATTAAATAGTATTTATAATATTTTGTATAAATATGATAATATATAGTGAAAATTAGAGTGTTTAAAAAAACTTATGCAATTGTCATAATAGAGACTACAAGTGCGATATAAGTGGCAATTGCTTAATGAGTTAATTTTCTAATATTTATTAACTTTTATCTTGTTTTTTATTTCTTATTATTTGTTTTTTGATATATCGAACTTAGATTATAGTTGTGTATCTATTTAGACATGCAAATTGTTTTCTCTACTTAATACATTTTTACTTAGAAAAAAAAATTGCACAACTTCTCCTTAATCAACCCCATATTCAAACATTTAGAAATCTTAGATTTGAAGTGAAAATGGGACATGTCCATCAATAAATAGAAACAAATTTATAATGAAGAATCCAAAATAAAAAGTTCTAATGGAACAATAACACATATGAAAGAAGTTCAAAGAAATTTGTTCAGCAAAACCTACTAAGTATCAAGAGAAGGCGTGAGAAAAGAAAGGAGTGTTGAGAGAGTGGGACAAAGAACAAAAAGCTAATGACAAAATCCTAAGAGAATAAATAGAAGGTGGAAGAAGAAAATGACAAATTATAATAAGTATTCTAAATTAATAAAAATGTCACAAATCTACTTTTAGTCTTCCATCATATTTATTTAAGCAATAAAGCTATGTGTACCGATTTTTTATATCTAATTTGTGTATACAAATAATATATCATATGATTAAATAATTTTAAATTAAACTGAAAATAATACTCAATCACATAATAATATATTATCTGTATATATAAATTATGTATTAAAAATAGGTACTCTTATTTAAGTTTAAATTTATTATGATTAGTTGTATTTAAAATAATTAAATTTAGTTTATATGTTTATAAATAAAAGTAAAAATTTATATGATGTTTGGATGATAGCAATATACCTTTTTAATTATAATTTAAGGTCCATTTGAGGGTGGGCCTGATTGCAAATTTTCAAATTTTTTTGCCATTCATGTCCACAATTAAAGATTGGCCTGATACATATAAACGACTTCTTTCAACTTGAAGGTGGGTATGGGCATGGGCCTACCCTCACAAGGACCAAGTTGCCCCTACTCGAAGGAAGGCTTTCGTATTACGCAAAGCAAATAGGGCAGTTACCATTGGAAAGTTATGGCTCAGGCCAGATGACCGGTCTGATGCATGATTTTTTCTCATCTTATACAAATACAATAAAATTGAACCAATCAATTACTTAAATGCATGCAACTCGAGGTTCAAATCCAAATAATTATTTTACTCTAATTACGGACTAATTTCTGAAGAAAAGTTAGACTTCTTTATCTGTTATTGTGTATTATATCGTAAATATTCTATTATATCATTTTTTTTGAAATATATATCGATTTATTTCAATAATATGTATTGTATCATATTATATAATATATTTATGGTATCATATTAATTTGATATAACTTATAATAAATATCGTAGATACATATTGTATATTATAAGATAACTATACCTACAAAAAAGAGAGAGAGAGAGATAACGTTGTTTATTAAGTTATAATTTACATCCTTATAATTCATATAAATTAAACAATTTTAGTACAATATAATTTTTTAAACTTGATTCTTTTTGCGAGACAAAGTAGAGCTTATTTTTTACCCATTACTTGAATTTTTCCAAAGAAAACCCTTGTCAACGCATTCTTGCATTCTAAAGATGCCTTCAGCAACATCAAACCCTAACAACAACACCAAATATATGAGTATAATTATAATAATATGAGCTTAAACTTTGTTCAAAGTGATAATCAAATACGAAAAAATTATGTGTTTGACAAACCTCTTGAACATCAAAATCAACAACCTTCTCTTCAAGTGAACGCAAATCCTTAACGTTAGACTTATTCAGCAAGTTGATGACACTTGTTGTAGACATCGGCTTCAACTCCAAGTTATCCGTCACCATGTATGTCATCACCCCTTTAACGAAACCCCCCTCATGTCACCACCCCTTTAACGAAACCCCCCTCAGCCACGGCCGCCGTACTTGTCCCAATGGACTTACTACTAGCAGTTAAATAAGGAACCTCCCTGGTCATTTGCCTGTTGCAACTTGGACAAATAATCTTTGGATTATCAGCCACATTTGAACTGCAGTATGGGCACAGGTAAACATTCCGTTTCTCAAATACATGATCGGGCAACAAGAGGGGTATTTCAGTAGAAGAAATTGGAGACTTTGGATTTAGTAGAGAATTCTTGTCTTGGTTTGGCTGCATATATGTTTCACTCAGACCTTTAATGCTCTGGTAAAGGTTACCTAAGCAGCCAACCATGCTTTTCTTCTCCAAGAGCCTTACAACAGTGGCAACAGGCAAAGAAAGTAAATAAAAGAGAAAATCTGCAATTTCTTTCTCAGCTTCAGCAAATAGCACCTTTTTAGCTTCACTGTCAACAAGAGGCTTCAGCTTAAATTTTTTTTCAGCCATGGATAATTTTGATGTGTGTAGAACAAGGTGAATAAAATGGGAAAAGCTAAATATATAGTGAAGTAAAGTTGATCAGGATTCACTGCACATGAAGAGCAATGGTGAGCAATTATTACTGTCTTTTCGTTATGTGCATTTTCAAGCAAATCTGGCAATAATTGTTATTAATTGTTCCCCACTTAAAAACGCAAAATTTTAATGGTGATAACAGGAATTGCATACAAATTTAAGATACGGGCAATAGAAAGGTCGGCAGTTGAAAGAACAAATGAATCTCGGGAAACCTAATCGCCATTGGCCAGAAAACGAAGCAGTCAAATACACTTATGCCGTTTTGACATTAAAGTTTCTCCCCTTCCAGTACTCTTCTCACGTCTATTTATGATTTCTCTGCATTACTTCACAATTTGGCAAATCAAATTCAAAATAGAATTCTATCTCAGGCTTCAGCTGCATATCACGGAATACTAATCCATAGTTTTCTGACGAAACACATGAAAGACATAAGATGGCCATGACATTAAATCAGATTAAACGTATTAAACAAAACCCTCTTTCAACACAAGATGTCTTTTTCAAAGTTCCAACAGAATACCACCTTCACGCCAAAATCTACAACCATCCCGCTATTGAGTTTGAGTCTCAAGTGTTTTCTGCCGCACCGTGGACAAATCAAGTGCCACATTATGATTGGGATACATGTAGAACTATTGGGTCATCAGTTTATAATGAAAAAAGCAGAAGTAGAATTTCTCTGGCACAAATTTGATATGTTGTCGTTGTAAAAAAGCAGAAGTAAAATAAAACATTTATTGCAGCTTTTAAATCAATGTACAGTAGTTGTAAGTAATTCCTTTTTTGTGAGCCAAACTTTAATAATTTTAAAAGAAGTGTGATGCGTATGAATTTGAATTTGACTTTTTTAAATTAAATTAAACTTAAGCCTAATTGAAGTATAACTCGATTTGAATCAAATTTTTAGAGACTTTTTATTTTTAGTATTGTACTTCTGTTTGTTAAAAGCTATAAAACTATTCTTGTTGCATTTATGAATAGTTACACTTTATTGATCAACATTACAACTTGGGTATATCATAATTGCAGAATTTAAGAATTATTAACTGGGCTATAAGGACTCACTTTGGTTTACAATACGTTAAATGTTTAATAGCATAGTTATATATTATTTATATAACTCAATTATATATTTAAAAATATTTACATATAGTTTTATTATTTATAAATAATTACAATTTATTTATTACCATTGCAACTTAGGTAGCTTGCTGCCTAGACAACAATATAATATAATTCATGCAATTTCAGGATTTGAGAAATCTGATCCAAGGATTTACAGTGGTTGGCAAGACGTTAATTGCATAGAGTACTCCGTCAAAAGCTTCGTCAAAACTGTCTTGCTTTGCAAAGATAACTGTAGCAGCTTCATAGCCTGGAAAAAGGAGATCAAATAGAAAGCAGTATTTCTCGGCCTTAGAATATCTGGGCAGAGAAATTATCAATATGGTATTTATAATAAAGCCAATAACAAGGGGAGCAAATGTAACTTACCCCGTGCTCATCCAACGTAAGCCCCAGCTCTAAGACACCTTCGTTCTTTTTAAGCAAGGGAAGTACATTTTCCGTAGACATAGGCATGAATTCCAAATTATCCTTCACAACGAAAGTCATCAAACCTTTTATAAATCCTCTGTCAACAGGAAATCCAGTGTTTGCAGGTGATGGAGGGACATATGACAAGGCAGACGTCATTTTTAGCTTGCACCGAGGACACATCAAGTTCGGAATATCAGCCACATATGAGTAACACTTAGAACAAACGTATGATTCTCTATTACGCAGTTCATAATCAGAAAGCAAAAGAGGGATTTCAGGGGCAGTTATAGGGGCTCTAGGATTTAGCAGTGCTTTCTTGTTTTGGTTTGGTAGCAAGTAGGATTCACTAAGACTTTCAACGGTCTCATAGAGTTTGGCCAGCGAACCCACCATGTCTTCTTTTAAGATCCTAGTGACAGTGGCAAGTGGCAAAGAAAGAAGGTATAAGAGAAAATCTACAAAATCTTTGCCAGCTTCAGCAAAAAGAACTTTATTGCCAGCATTTGTGTCAACAAAAAGCTTCAAACTTACTTTTTTTTAGGTTCCGAGGCAGTTGGCATGGTCTCTTTGAACGTGTGCAAGCTGTCTAGCTACATGAACCATGGACACATTGTTAAGCCGTACATAAAGAGGAAGAAGAACTGTTTGTAATTAGGAATATGTATTTGTATTTATTGCACGCCAAAGTTGGAATCCCGTGGGCAATGGCCATGGTACTATACTTTTCTTTGTTTAATTAAGATATTAAGAATCATAGTACTATCAGTGGTTCCCCATCCATTACTTAGCTTGTTGGCCATGGAATTACTTATCTTGCCTTATAATATTAAAAAAATTTCCTACTGGGAATGAGTCAAATTAAATTTTGCAATCAAAGTTTCAAAAACTAACTTGCATGTATAGGAGCCAGTGATTCCATCATCTTTTCAGAAGGTACATTAATTACAAGTAAAGCAAGCATTATTTCTATAATTTCCGACTTCCTCCTTGTGCTTAGGAGAAATGGAGCTGACTCTCGCCTTCGTAAAGCATGAGATTTTAGTTTACTGAACCATTGTATAAAAAAATATTTTTTATATTATTTGTCATATTAATTAAAAATAAATTTATTTTTTCTCAAAAAATTAATAAATAATAATATAATTATAATAAAATCAAGATTACTTTAGTAATCTTTAAATACTTAAGGTGAAAGTAGTCATCAGATTACAACTTATATTACCTGTCACGTCAGTATAGGTAATAGAAGATTACTATAATATTTTATTACTGACAAATCAAATAAGGGAGTAAAAGATAATTACCAAGGTAATCTTAAAAAACTGGAACCAAACGGCCCCTAAAGGGTTGTCACTATGATATCTCTAACATTTGTAAGCAATGAAGCCAACTTGGATGTTAAAATGTTGCTTGAGTTATAATTTATTTTTAATTTCCATCACTCTTGTGCTTGAAATGATAATTGCTGTTTGTATAAAAAAAAAAAAAAAAACTTACTTGGTAGGCATCGCAATTATCAGAACAATAGGCTGAAACATCAATAGAAACTATAAGAAATAAACAATATGTAGGTTTCTATAAATCGGAGAATAAGGATTGCTTATGTTGTAATCCAATTGCCATTCATTGTTGTCACTTGTAAAATCAAAATATTGTTTACCAGCTGAATGGGGGACACTCATCGTATAGTAAATTGGTGCAAGCAGATGGGTGTTTGCGAATTGAGCGATGCACGAGGGTATACACCATTTTCTAGTAAGGAGGAGTTGTCACGACTCAAAGTTGGTGAGCATGACAGAGGTTCGCAAAGACAAAATGAGAGTTAAAATTAGTCCACCTCAAAAGTAGTATATGAGGAAGATTTTACAACAGTTTGATAATTATAAGTAGTAAAAGCTTGTATGTCAATTACTTCTCATTTCAAACTTAGTGAATAGCAAACTTCAAATAATGATATTGAACGGGAGTATATGTCAAAAATTTTGTACTCTAATATAGTGGATAGCTAATGTATACAACGGTTTGTACAAGGTTTGATATTTCACAAGTAGTGGTGAGCAAGTATATGCATGATCCTGATAAATAACATTGATAAACTATAGGATGGATTCTATAATATAAGAATGAGTAAGCCAATTAGGTGGTTTGCAAGGGTTAAAGACATAGCTCATGAGCTAACATCTACTTATACATAATATAAGAATTATTCGATGATGATATATATGTAAGGTTGGATTTGAATCGAGTTTGTTTGAACTCAAAAATGAGCTCGATTTAAACAACTCTAAAATAAACTTAGCTCAAACAAACTTGAACTTTAGATTGAACCTGAGATTTAAATATTTTCAAGTTCTAAGGGTGTTTGACTTATCAAACTTAGAAGTTTAGAAAAATTTAATACGAATTAACAAATATGATATTATTTTGACCAATAAACATCAAAATAACATAGTTTGTCATTTTTTTACTACAAAAGCAAACCGAATTTAAAACCCAACTTGAATTGGAGCCGAACTTAAGCTTGACTCCCCTCAAGTGAGTCAAGCTTGAATAACTTTAAGGGGAGTTTGGCAAGCTCAAGCTCAAGCTCGATTTGGGAGCCTGAAAAGTGTTAAATATTTTCAAGTTCTGAGGGTATTCGACTAGTCAAGCTTGAAATTTGAAAAAATTTAATATAAATTTACTAAAACAATATCATTTTGACTATTAGACATCGTTTATGATGTCATTTTTTAGAATTTATTATTCGATTACAATATCAAATTGAGTTTAAAACTCAATTTGATTTGAATTGGAGATGAACTCAAATTTGACTCTTTTCAAATCGAGTCAAGCTTAAACAATTCAATTTGAATCGGAGACAAACTCAAATTCGACTTTATTCAAGTTGAGTCAAGCTCAAACTTGAGCTCGACTTGACTCGAATTAAATCTTTATCGACTTTGTATTTGTAGTACCATATTTCTATTTATTAAACACTATAATACTATTCATGTTGCGTTTATGAATAGTTACACTTTATTTATCAACATTACAACTTAGGTAGATGTCTACCTAGGCAACAATAAGATATAATTCATGCAATTTCAGGATTTAAGAATTCTGAACTGGGCTCCAAGGATTCACAGTGGTTGGCAAGACGTTACATATTGGGAGGAGTAGTCCTTGTAAAACTTTGTCAAGACTGTCTTGCTTTGCAAAGATAACTGAAGCAGCTTCATAGCCTAGAAAAAGTAGATCAAATAGAAAGCAGTATTTCTCAGCCTTAATTAGAATATTTGGGTAGAGAAATTATCAATATGGTATTTGTAATAAAGCCAATAACAAAAGGAGCAAATGTAACTTACCGCTTGCACATCCAACATAAGCCGCAGCTCTAAAATACCTTCCTTCTTTTTAAGCAAAGGAACTACATCTTTAGTAGACATAGGCATAAATTCCAAATTATCCTTCACAATGAAAGTCATCAAACCTTTTATAAATCCACCGTCAACAGGAAATCCAGTGTTTGCAGGTGAAGGAGGAACATAGGACAAGGCGGACGTCATTTTTTGATTGCACCGAGGACACATCAAGTTTGGAACGTCAGCCACAAATAAATGGCAGTTAGAACAACCGTATGATTCTCGATTATGCAGTTCATAATCAGAAAGCAAAAGAGGGATTTCAGTGGCGGATATAGGGACTCTAGGATTTAGCAGTGCTTTCTTGTTTTGGTTTGGTAGCAAGTAGGATTCGCTAAGACTTTCAATGGTCTCATAGAGTTTGGCCAGTGAACCCACCATGTCTTCTTTTAAGATCCTAGTGACAGTGGCAAGTGGCAAAGAAAGAAGGTATAAGAGAAAATCGACAAAATCTTTGCCAGCTTCAGCAAAAACAACTTTGTCAGCATTTGTGTCAACAAAAAGGTTCAAACTTACTTTTATTTTAGGTTCTGAGGCAGCTGGCATGGTTTCTTTGAACGTTTGCAAGCTCTCTAGCTATACGAACCATGGACACATTGTTAAGCTATATACAAGGAAGAAGAAGAACTGTTTGCAATTAGGAATCTGTATTTGTATTTATTTCACGCCAAAGTTGGAATCCCGTGGCCAATGGAGACGGTTCTATACCTCTCTTAATTTGTTTAATCAAGATATTAAGAATCATAGCACTGTCAATGGTTCCCAATTCGTTACTTGGCTTAGATTATTGAAAATTCTTCCTTCTGGGAGTCAGTCAAATTAAATCTTGGCATCAAAGTTTCTCTCATTTACCTCTACCTCAGATTAACTTACATATATAAGAGTCAGTGATTCCATCATCTTCTCAAAAAGTAAATTAATTATCGCAGATGAAGCAAGCATCATGTTCAGTGGCCCTATAATGAGTTGAAAACCACCATACACCTTATTTCAAAATATATCAAATTTTATTCCATATAACCAAGAACTTTACTATAGAGATAATTCAAAGATATCATAAGACATGAAACATTAATTTTAGTTAAAAAATAAAAGAATAAAAATAGAATACATTCAAAGAGTTACTGTAAATAACAATAGATAAATTTTTAACTTTTTCTGTTTACCTCACCTAATTTAAGAAGATATTTCCTTTAAATTTAATATGAGTAATATTAGATATAAAAATAAATTATATAAACTTATATATACAATATTTGGATGAATAATTTTAAAATGAGAAAAAAATAAATAATCACATCTCTCAATTAAAATTTTTTATTTATATGTATAATTTTATTCATTTAATATTAAACCCTAAACCATTTAATCTAGTAAAATAAAATTGAACTAATCAATTCCTTAAATACATGCAACTAAGCATGGTAATGGGTTGGGCTGGCTCCGACTCAGTCCATCAGGTTTTTGGGTCGGGTTCAAGGCTCATCCAGTAATGGGCCAACGCATTTAAACAATTATTTTTGACAAGCCTGCACCTCGAGGATGCCGCACAGGGTACGGGGAACAATATCTTAAATATTTTATTTATAATCTCTCATTTGTGACGAAAGAATATTGTGGTTACATGATAAAAAAATATAATAAATTTATAATATAATATAAATAAATTGATTTACATATTGTATAAATTATAAACATAAATAAAATATATATACTATAGTGTTTCTCTACTCATTTTTGACATTCAAATCTCTGAATTCTTTTGACATTAGATTCATTTGTAATATTTTGTAATGATAAAATTGAAATAAAAATAAAATTATAAACACAAAGAATTATTATTTGTGAATTCAGATAATTTTTAAAATAGAGTTGATGAGAAAAAATAAAATTGAGATTATAATGAAAGAATTAAAATTGAGAGAAATTGATAAAGAAATTGATTGGTTTATATAGAGAAAATTAAATAAATAAATAAATTTAAAAAAAAAAAAGACTTAAAGGCTGCTATCTTTCTGGGTGAAGCTAGATTCTACAACAAAGGCATAAGCCAACGACTTTTGCTTTGGCAGAAGGGCTTATGCCATCTAATTTTTTTTATTTTTATTTTTTTAAATAGTAATAGATTGGGTTGGTTGATCCATTGGTTTAATATTAAAATCCATAACCCGATCTAAAAAGCGTATGGGCTATGCTCAACATGTTACAATATCAGATCAACCCTTATTAGATTAGGGTTTAAATTTGTGTTTTGGCCAACTCAATTGACATGTCTACATGCATCTCAAGGTTCAAATCCAACTAATTATTTTACTCTAATTAGGGACTAATTTCCAAAGAAAAGCTAGACTTCTTTATCTGTCATTGTGCATTATATCATAAACATCCTATTACATCATCTTTTTTTCTAAAAAAATATATTAATCTATTTTTATAATATATATTGTATCGTAAAATATATATCATATTGTATAATATATTTACCGTATTGTATCAATTTGATATATCTTATAATAAATATTGTAAGATACATATTATGTATCGTAAAATACTGATAATTATACCAAATATATATATATATATATATATATAGAGAGAGAGAGAGAGAGAGAGAGAGATGATATTGCTTATCTAATTTAATTTGCATCCTTATAAATCATATACATCATATAAATGATTCAGTTTTAGTAAAATACATTTTTTTTAACTTGATTCTTTTTGTGAGATAAAGTAAAACTTATTTTTTACCCATTACTTGAATTTTTCCAAAGAAAACTCTTGTCAACACATTCTTGCATTCCAAAGATGCCTTCAGCAACATCAAACCCTAACAAAAACACCAAATATATGAGTATAATTATAATAATATGAGCTTAAACTTTGTTCAAAGTGATAATCAAATACGGAAAAATTATGTGTTTGACAAACCTCTTGAACACCAAAATCAACAACCTTCTCTTCAAGTGAACGCAAATCTTTAACATTAAACTTATTCAGCAAGTTGATGACACTTGTTGTAGACATCGGCTTCAACTCCAAGTTATCCGTCACCATGTATGTCACCACCCCTTTAACGAAACCCCCCTCAGCCACGGCCGCCGTACTTGTCCCAACGGACTTACAACTAGCAGTTAAATAAGGAACCTCCCTGGTCATTTGCCTGTTGCAACTTGGACAAATAATCTTTGGATTATCAGCCACATTTGAACTGCAGTATGGGCACAGGTAAACATTCCGTTTCTCAAATACATGATCGGGCAACAAGAGGGGTATTTCATTAGAAGAAATTGGAGACTTTGGATTTAGTAGAGAATTCTTGTCTTGGTTTGGCTGCATATATGTTTCACTCAGACCTTTAATGCTCTAGTAAAGGTTACCTAAGCAGCCAACCATGCTTTTCTTCTCCAAGAGCCTTACAACAGTGGCAACAGGCAAAGAAAGTAAATAAATGAGAAAATCTGCAATTTCTTTCTCAGCTTCAGCAAATACCACCTTTTTAGCTTCACTGTCAACAAGAAGCATCAGCTTAAATTTTTTCTCAGCCATGGATAATTTTGGTGTGTGTAGAACAATAAAATGGGAAAAGCTAAATATATAGTGAAGTTGGAATCCCGTGGCCAATGGCCATGGTACTATACTTTTCTTTGTTTAATTAAGATATTTAGAATCATAGTACTATCAATGGTTCCCCATTCATTACATTACTTGGCCTGTTGACTATGGAATTAATTAGATTGCCTTAGAATATTGAAAATTCTTCCTACTGGGAATGAGTCAGATTAAATCTTGGCATCAAAGTTTCTCTCATTTACTTCTAGCTTAGATTAACTTGCATATATGGGAGTGAGTGATTCCATCATCTTTTCAAAAGGTAAATAAATTCCAGGTGAAGCAAGCCTTATTTCTATAATTTACAACGTCCTCACTGTGCCTAGGAGAAATGGAGCTGACCCTCTCCTTCATGATGCATGAGTTTTTAGTTTACTAAGCCATTGTATAAAAAAATATTCTAAGGGGTTCTTACTAATATCCATGAGTTTGAAATGAAAGACCTCAGCATGGAGATTTGCAAAGACAAGGTGAGAGACATGGAAATTTATATAATTTATTTAAGCCAAAAGACTTATTCCCATCTAAAATTTGATGCAATTGTAAAGTTAATTTTGAAAAAGTTAATTTATCATCCATAAGATAAAATCATCATTAATTTTAATGGCTAAATAGTATTTATAATATTTCGTATAAATATGATAATATATAATGACAATTAGGATGTTTAAAGAAACGGATACAAGTGTCATAATAGAGACTACAAATGCGATATAAATGACAATTGTTTAATGAGTCAATTTTTTAATTTTTATTAACTTTTCTCTTGTTTTTTTATTTTTTATTATTTGTCTTTTGACATGACGAGCTTAGATTGTGATTGTATATCTCTTTAAACATGCAAATTGTTTTCTCTTCTTAGTACATTTTTACTTAGAAAAAAAAAAATTGCACAACTTCTCCTTAATCAACCCCATATTCAAACATTTAGAAATCTTAGATTTGAAGTGAAAATGGGACATGTTCATTAATAAATAGAGACAAATTTATAATGAAGAATTCAAACTAAAAAGTTCTAATGGAACAATAACAAATGAAAGAAGTTCAAAGAAATTTGTTCAACAAAACCTACTAAATATCAAGAGAGGGTGTGAGAAAAGAAAAGAGTGTTGAGAGAGTGGGACAAAGAACAAGAAGCGAACGACAAAATCCTAAGAGAATAAATAGAAGGTGGAAGAAGAAAATGACAAATTAATAAGTATTCTAAATTTTAAAAAAAATGTCACAAATCTACTTTTAGTCTTCCACCATATTTATTTAAGCAATAAAACTATGTGTACCTATTTTTTATATTTAATTTATGTATACAGATGATATATCATATGATTAAATAATTTTAAATTAAACAAAAAATAACACTCAATCACATAATGATATATTATCCATATATATAAATTATATACTAAAAATAGGTATACATAGGATTACTCTTATTTAAGTTTAAATTTATTATGATTAGTTGTATTTAAAATAATTAAATTTAGTTTATATATTTATAAATAAAAGTAAAAATTTATATGATGTTTGGATGATAACAATATACCCCCTTTAATTATAATTTAAGGTCCATTTGAGGGTGGGCCTGATTGCAAATTTTCAAATTTTTTTGCCATTCATGTCCACAATTAAAGATTGGCCTGATACATAAAAACGACTTCTTTTAAGTTGAAGGTGGGTATGGGCATGGGCCTACTCTCACAAGGCCCAAGTCTGTCCCTACTCGAAGGAAGGCTTTCGTAATATGCAAAGCAAATAGGGCAGTTACCATTGGAAAGTTATGGCTCAGGCCAGATGATATGTCTGAAACGTGATTTTTTCGTATCTTATACATGTACAATAAATTGAGCCAATCAATTACTTAAATACATGCAACTCGAGGTTCAAATCCAACTAATTATTTGTCTCTAATTAGAGACTAATTTCTAAAGAAAAGGTAGACTTCTTTATCTGTCATTGTGTATTATATCGTAAACACTTTATTATATCATCATTTTTTTTTAAATGTATATCGATCTATTTTGATAATATGTATCATATCGTATAAAATATTTATAGTATTATATTAATTCGATATATCTTATGATAAATATTATAGATACGTATTGTATATGTCAGATAACTATACGTATAAAAAAGAGAGAGAGAAATATGACATTGTTTATCAAATTTAATTTACATTTGTACAATTTATATATATCATATAAATTAATCAATTTTAGTATAGTACAATTTTTTAAACTTGATTCTTTTTGCGAGACAAAGTAGAGCTTATTTTTTATAGGACTGGACTCGAGAGCTCGGTTGAGCCCGAAACGAGTCGGGCTTGGCCAAGCTTGAGCTGGCTCGAGTTGGCTCGGTAGATTTTTCTAAAATTTGTTTATACAAAATAACGTCGTTTTGATCAATATATATTAAAAACGATGTCGTTTTGATAACGAAAAACGAACCGAATTGAGCCGAACTCGAGCCCGAAATGAGCCGGCCTTAGCTGAACTCAAACCGGCCATATATGAACCGAACCGAGTTTGAGCTCGGCTCGGCTCGAATCCAACCCTAATTTTTTACCCTTTACTTGAATTTTTCCAAAGAAAACCCTTGTCAACACATTCTTGCATTCCAAAGATGCCTTCAGCAACATCAAACTCTAACAAAAAAACCAAATATATGAGTATAATTATAATAATCTGAGCTTAAACTTTGTTCAAAGTAATAATTAAATACGGAAAAATTATGTGTTTGACAAACCTCTTGAATACCAAAATCAACAACCTTCTCTTCAAGTGAACACAAATCCTTAACATTAGACTTATTCAGCAAGTTGATGACACTTGTTGTAGACATCGGCTTCAACTCCAAGTTATCCGACACCATGTATGTCACCACCCCTTTAACGAAACCCCCCTCAGCCACGGCCGTCGTACTTGTCCCAACGGAGTTACGACTAGCTGTTAAATAAGGAACCTCGCTGGTCATTTGCCTGGTGCAACTTGGACAAACAATCTTTGGATTATCAGCCACATTTGAACTGCAGTATGGGCACAAGTAAACATTCCGTTTCTCAAATTCATGATCGGGCAACAAGAGGGGTATTTCAGTAGAAGAAATTGGAGACTTTGGATTTAGTAGAGAATTCTTGTCTTGGTTTGGCTGCATATATGTTTCACTCAGACCTTTAATGCTCTGGTAAAGGTTACCTAAGCAGCCAACCATGCTTTTCTTCTCCAAGAGCCTTACAACAGTGGCAACAGGCAAAGAAAGTAAATAAAAGAGAAAATCTGCAATTTCTTTCCCAGCTTCAGCAAATACCACCTTTTTAGCTTCATTGTCAACAAGAAGCATCAGCTTAAATTTTTTCTCAGCCATGGATAATTTTGGTGTGTGTAGAACTAAGTGAATAAAATGGGAAAAGCTAAATATATAGTGAAGTTGGAATCCCGTGGCCAATGACCATGGTACTATACTTTTCTTTGTTTAATTAAGATATTTAGAATCATAGTACGATCAATGGTTCCCCATTCATTACATTACTTGGCCTGTTGGCTATGGAATTAATTAGATTGCCTTAGAATATTGAAAATTCTTCCTACTGGGAATGAGTCAGATTAAATCTTGGCATCAAAGTTTCTCTCATTTACTTCTAGCTTAGATTAACTTGCATATATAGGAGTCAGTGATTCCATCATCTTTTCAAATAGTAAATTAATTCCAGATGAAGCAAGCATTATTTCCATAATTTACAACGTCCTCCTTGTGCCTAGGAGAAATGGAGCTGACCCTCTCCTTTATGATGCATGAGTTTTTAGTTTATTAAGCCGTTGTATAAAAAAAAGGGTAAAGGACAATTTCCCACCTAAGTTTTGTTGAAATGATATGTACCTATAGTAAATAAAAAACTCAAATGTCTATCTAAGTTTTAATCTATCAAGACACACCTATAAATTTTCTGTTTGGATTAAGGGATAAATTTATCATTTTATCAATAGTATTAAAATAATTAAAATTATATTTGATTTTCTCTCTTCAATTTCAAAAACTAACATTTCCCCTGTATATTAAGTTTTGAAAAATTCACTTTTTCGCCTTGAAATCTAGTCATTTTCTCTGGCGAACGGCCAACCAATGACTGAGGAACAAGACGAAGTTTTCTAGAAGATGACCGTTGTCTAGATCTAGATAACACTTCGTCATCCAAATTTGGACGACAAGGATCATCCAACAACCAATCGTGTCGGTCGTTGATGGCTGGAGAGAAGAGTGAAGAAAAAATTAAGGATTTGAGGGGGAAAAGTCACTTTTCAAAGTTCAGGTATAAAAATTAAATATTAATTTTTAAAATCTGATAGAGAAAATAAGATAAAATTATATATTTTTAAATATTATTATTAAAAAATAATTTTACTTTTAAATTTAACTGAAAATTTAATGATAATTTAAGAATAGATGTATATTTAAATTTGTTATTTATCACAAATATATTTTTAAGATTAAATTAAAACTTGAATGGAAATAGTTCATTGCCCTATAAACAAATATTCTAAGGGGTTCTTACTACTCCAATTGCCGTTAATTGTTGCCAGCTGTAAATTCATATTAGCTACCAGTCCATTTGTATCAAATATATAAAAGGTATAAAGTGTATTAGGTGTAGTATACAACTAAATTTTGCCAAGTGTCTATCAAATATTTATATAAACATTGTGCCAAGTGTCAATTTTACGATTTTTTTATCTTTATTCTTTTATTTTACTATTTTACCTTTTGATATAACGAGTTTAGATCGTGGTCAGATATTTATTTAAACACACGAATTATTTTTTTAATAATACATTTTTGCTTTAAAAAAAAAAATTGCACAACTTCTCTATAATCTACCCCTATATTCAAACATATAGAAATCTTAGATTTGAAGTAAAAGCATCCACATAATGAATGAGGCCCTTGTTTTTTATGGCCATAATTTTTTATGGCCAACTAACTATGACCCACCCAAGGTTTGATAAAATGACATATTTTTTATGTTTAAATGTGTTATTTTCTCAATCATTTATCAAAATTAATTATTATTTTAAATTCTAAAAGAATATTTACATTATTTTGTCTAAATATTATAATAAAATTATAATTAATTGTTATTTAGCCCCTGTAGTTTATAATATTATAATAACACTTCTAACAAATTGAATTGTAAATAGTATTATAAGATTGTAAAATATTATAATGACACTCCCCATATATTTTAACAAATATATTATTGTCCTAATAATTTAAATATGATATTTATAATTTTAATTTGTTTTATTACATTCAATTTTTTGATGTAATTATTATTTTTGAAATTACCAAGCAACATAACGAAATTTTAAAATTTTCAAAAACACCCTCAAACTTTTTTCAAATTTTTGAAACTCTCTTAAAAATCATTAACAACTATAACAATTTAAAAAATTATAGTACATCCCCAAACATACTATTATATGTCATTAACACTTATTTATACTTGTATGTATTACTAATTTTTTATCAATAAAATTATGTATATCCATTTTAAATACATAAATACGTACATATTAATATGTGTAATAAGATGAATGAGTGATTTTGAATTTAAGATAAAATAATATTCAATCATGTGATAACACAAATGAATGTATGTGTATTCATTTATGTACTCGAAATGAGTACACATAATAATACTTATTTTTTATTATTTTTAATTAAAATTAATATAAATTAAGAGGTACAAAAATTACTTAAAAATCTAGGGACAAAGGTTATTTAGCTTGAGGGTTTTTGTTTATTTCAATAATATTACAAAAAAATTGATAATTTTTTTTTTAACAAATTTAATAGATGGATAGAAAATGTTTTTTTTTAAATTTAAATGATGAAAATTGTCATTCCATCCAACCTTGGATGAAAAATAGTTATTTAGCCTTGATTTACTTACCTCTAAAATAACCCACTAAAATTAAAACAAATTATTTTTCTATTAAACTTACACCCATTTGCCTAGGTCAATTACAAAACTTATAGTACTTGTGATGGGAGACCAGGCAAGAATTTAAAAGGCCAATTTTATAGCTGCCGACCGCCCTGGCTAGTTAGATGGTTCAGCGTCCAAGCTTTGTATTGTAGAGATTGTTCTCACCGTCTATATGTTAAATTCTTTCGAATGAAATGCATGATTGAAACCTTTTTTATTGGGCAGTACTTGGTCTGTTTCTTTCAAATTTCAGCATCAAGAACATGAACCTTTGGGCTGGTTGGCCTGTCAAATTCGATAACCGAAAATTGCACCAACAAATTTTTGTGAAATATAAAAAATTCTAATATATTATGTGAGAAATGTGGGAAAATGAAATGCAGAGAAATGTGCGCAAGAAATACAAGGCAATAGGGCGAAACTTATACCTAGCGTTATCTTATTACTCTTTTAAGAACACATGGTAAGAGAACAATTACAGAGAGTTTTACTGTATTGTTAGTTGTCCTCTATCTCTATAATTGTGGAGTGAGTTAAAAAGATTGTGAGAGGAATTTTGCTAGAAAATTTAAAGAGATTCCAAAAAGATTTTTTTGCTCTTCTCTTTTCTTGGCTTTTGAAGTTTGCATGTTTATTTGATTTGAGTAACACATATACAATCGTCTAGACGATGAAGATTCAGATAAAGAATTTCGACTTTTTATCTAGATTTTGTCGAGATTTTGTCAAATCTAGACGTTATCGATCCGATATTGAGCACCGGAGGGAGAGACAATACCGGGAGGGAGAGAGATCGACCATTGTTGGTTGGAAATTCACCGGCAAAATTGGAAACTCTAGGTAGGGGGAAAATGTTACTTTTTAAAACTTAATTTTTGAAAAAATTATTTGTTTTTCAAATTATGAAGGTAAAATGATATAAATTTTAAATATTATTGTTAAATAATGATTTTACCCTTAACTTTAACTTAATTTTGAAAAAAAATTGTTAGTTTTCTAAATCATGAGTAGGTATTTAAGTTTTTAAAAATTAAAGGATAAGAATTTAAGATTTCATTATACCTTAGGTTAGGTGGGAATAAGTCTTTTGGCCGAATGAAAATATTTAAACTTGGGGTTATCTAATAAATCTTCAAGAATTCTTTGTCTAAACTTTGTTTTTTTCCACTTACATCCTCTTTTAATTGCATTGGATTTTTTTTTTTTTTTTTTGCAATTTAAGCAAGCAAATGTGCTCCTGGACACAAAACTGTTCTTGCAACATCATGGAAATTTAAGGAGTTCTTGCAAAATGGGCCCTGACATGTTCCAAAAAAAATTTGAGCCCGTGTAGGCTTCGGGCTTGAACAGTCCATTTCCATGTCTCAACCTGAAAATAATTTTGAGTAGAATTTTTATTTAATCCCAAAGTTGTTTAACTTGAATTAATTCTTTTTAGAAATTTTTACAAATTTACACAAAAAAACAACGTTAAAGTCGCAATGACGGAAACTTTTTTTGAATTCGTATTTGGCGACCACAGTGATAAATACCATGACCGTTGATCACATCCAGACGTTGATCCGACGGTTGAACCAGCGCCTTCCATTTCTCTTTGTTTCAGACGCTCAACGAATTATTGCTGCAGTAATCCATGGATGATCTGATCTGAGACCGCGTACATACGGACACAGCTTCTAAGAAACTTGGGAGAGGCTTTTATCACCAGTCGCCCTCGCGACACGTGTCTAGCATTCACGTCTTATGGGCGTACTCTCTTCTGTTTCTCTACCCGCAACACCTTCACCACACCGTATCATTCGCCTCTCCCTCTCTCTCCCCGACTAGAACAAAAACGGTTAACGTTAACGTTTTTCTTGATCTTGGTGGTAATGAGGGGGAGCTTGTTGTTTAATGGCAACCGTCGAACGGTCCTGAAATTCAGACAACTTGCTATGCAGCCGAAGATAAAGCTTATACTCTGCTGCTGCATCGCGTTGACGGTGATTCTACTACTTCACCAAGGTACCTTCTTCGTCGAATGGACCGATAGCAGCACCGAGCTGATGGATCAGTTCGCTCCGCCACGGTTAGTCTTCATTTAGACTTTTAAGGAAGTTAATAGTTAGTTGTTAAATTAAATCTTTACAATTTTCATTTAATTCAGAACAGATAAGGAAAGTTATTCTTGCTATATATAATTTAGAGTTTTTAAGTAGTTGATATTATAAATCTCTGTTGCGGTGGAAGTTCGTTTAATCGGTTAATAATAAGTATCTCTTAAAAAATAACCATTAATTAACCTCTAATTAAGGTTAGGGTTATGGTTTGAAGCTGAATTTTGTATTTTGTGCACAGTAAGGGATATGCAATTTTAATGAACACATGGAAGAGATATGATCTGTTGAAGGTATCGGTTGCTCACTATGCCTCATGTCCTGGACTTGATTCGATACACATAGTGTGGAGCGAGCCTGATCCTCCTTCAAAATCGCTCAAAAAATTTTTATACAATGTTGTTGAGAAGAATTCAAGGATGAGGCGGCAAGTTGAGCTAAAATTCGATATTAATAAGGAGGATAGTTTGAACAACAGATTTAAGGAGATTAAGGATTTGGAGGCTGATGCTGTATTTTCGATTGATGATGATATTATATTTCCTTGCTCTTCGGTGAAGTTCGCTTTCGATGTTTGGCAAAGTGCACGAGATACAATGGTTGGATTTGTACCTCGTAATCACTGGGTATGTCTTTACCTATTGTATTTCCTTCTTTGCTGCAATTTAAACATGAAGTTAAAATAAGTTCACGTATCATTTATTTACTCAAGAATTAAGATATGGCTCATATCTTACTGAATTCTCTGTTGAGTCTTATTTGGTGGACAGCCATTTGGTATCTGTACTCATATTAATGTTGGGAAAACTTACCTAATTATTCATTTTTTAAGGTCAGTGTTACCAAATACAAAACAGAACTGAACATGTTTTTGTATCATGTCGGTATCACAGATACTCTGTCATGATCAATTTATGTATACACTAGAGAAGAAAGAGATGGAATGATCAGCATAAATACAAAATGTTGATTTGGTTTGAGTGATTTATTGACTCCGTCAGTGAATTTCTGCAAAATGTTGATTTGGTTCCAGTGATTTATCGACTTCTGTCAGTCAAGTTTCCAGGTTGAAGTGCCAGTTTGTGAACTCAATCTGAATATAGTTTCCAATTCTTTTATATCGTTACTTCTAGTTCAAATCATGAAACACAATATCTAAATCTGCGGCTTTTGAGTTTTTTAATGTTTTTACAGAGAGATGACACGGGTAATTATGTATACGGTGGGTGGTGGTCTGTTTGGTGGACTGGTACATATAGTATGGTCCTCTCAAAGGCTGCCTTTTTCCATAAAAAATACTTGGGAGTTTACACAAATGAGATGCCAGCATCAATTAGAGAATATGTAACAAAGAACAGGTTCTTCTTCCTCTTCATTATTCTGTAACTTGATTCTAGTCATCTTTTGAGCTCATTTGTTTTGTTGGATTAATTTACCAGGAACTGTGAAGATATTGCAATGTCCTTTCTTGTAGCAAATGTGACTGGTTCTCCCCCTATATGGGTTAAAGGTAGATGATCAATTATCTAATTTCTAGTTTAATTATACCATGAGTAAAGTGCACTACCAGAAATGACCAATTTCATTGAAACAGTTTTTGAGTCACAGCTTTCTCTTCCCAGTTGGAGGGATCTTATATGTACATAGTTTTAGATGACAGCACCGGAGCTGTGATTAAATTGTTGTTAGAAATGTCTATTTTATAACAGTCATTGCAACCAAAGAATCAAAACAAATAATATCTGAAAATTTAATAATCTTATTTTCAGAATGGCCTTTTGTTTTACTTTGTTATTTGTATTTCCTATTTTCAATTATTTACATGAGAAAATTGCTTTCGCCATTCTCTGCCATTCATGTACTGGTCCAAATATTGGCATTGCTACTGCAGGTAATATATACGAGATTGGCTCAACTGGCATTAGCAGCCTGGGGGGTCATACTGAGAAAAGAACCCATTGTGTTAATAGATTTGCTGCTGAATTCGGCCGAATGCCACTGGTGTCTACTTCTGTGAAGGCTGTTGATAGTCGCAAGCTCTGGTTTTGGTAATACTGTAGTTTCCACCTTATTTGAAATACTAAACTTCCACTTATCAGTTAAGAGTCATATCAATTCATTGTTTCTAGTTAGAGTTTTGCTAATTGGATTCAGTTACATGTCCCTGGGACAATTTTGTATTATTATTACCATGTAACAAATAGGCAGTTGGTCGTTTAAAAGTAACAGAAAGGGAAGAATAATGTAGATACTAGACTTCTATTTCTTTTTGGATAGGTACCTTCAAAAGGGTTATCTGTGATTTTTATTTGTGTACACATACAATTGACTTAAGAATAGCTTTTACATAGCTGAATAAGCTAACCCAGTAAACAAATCAATCAAACAAAAAAACCAGGAAATCTTTTTCCCAGTGATTAAGATACTGACATGGTAGCAATTTTCTGAAGAATGCATCATATTTCTGGAATTACAAGACTTTTCTCATTGTGAATTGCCGAGTGGAAAACAAGTATCTTCGCCGCCAGTGCTCCATAGAAAAGTGGCGTATTTGGAAGCATGATAAGGGTTGCCTGGATCAGCTGACATTGCTTGTAAATATCTCTCTTCAGCGCCCCAGAGGTCCTTCCTTATTGTCCAGAGAAAGTCGGCAAATCTACTCAATGCCTCGGCATCGGGCGGTTCTATCTGCACTGCTCTCTTGTAGCACTCTTCTGCCCTGTTCGACCTCAAAAATTTGCAAGAACAGATAAAATTACCCAATTAATAGTATGCATATTACTGCAAAGTACAATGAATTACCTATTGTAGTCTCCAGCGACAAGATGAAGCAGCTGAGCATAATTTGCTAGCAGAAGTGAATTATTGGGTTCCTCAGCTATGCCCATCTGGTAGAGGAGATCTGTTCTGAAATAATCCACATAATCTTCTGGTTCAAGCTTCACGGTTATTGGTGTCACAAAAAGCTTCTTGGTCTCAGAATCAAGAACCTGGTGTCTTGATTCCTCTTGCATTCTTGAGGCATCTTCAACCATAGAGTTCCACAACTTGACCTCCTGTTCCGTGATTTCATGATTCACCTCAGATTTTTTATGGGGAAGAACTCTAGACTGTTCGAATAAAAGCAATGATCTGCGCATATGCCAATCGCCATCTTCAGTTCCTTGGACAGTTGGCCTCAGTTTTTTGCCACCACCATTGTTGCCCACATCAGAATTTGAGTCTTCCAATTGCTTATCAATCTCTGACTCTGAGATGGTCTCGCAAGACACAATTGAAGGCGAAATAACAGCAACGACAGTGTGATCACTCATTGAATGGACGGTGAAATTCGCCAGAAGAATCATTACATAGACCATCAAAGTGGGGGTTCGCGAGAAAACTTGTTGGAAGAGCCAAACAAATGATATATTCATCTCTCTCTGGACTTTGCTCATAATCTCCTTCAAGTCTTCAGAATAAAGGGTCTCCCTTATATGCAAGGCATAGTTCTGAAGCTCTCTAATGATGAATACTAATGAAGAAAAAGCCTTCTTCACAGAACAATATGCAAAATCCCCAGCTTCCCCACATCCCCGTTGCCATTTTTGTTTTCTCTTTATCATCTTCATTGACAAAGGTATGCCAAAGCAGCTCGCTTTCTGTTCAATATTCACTCTATTAATTTCTTCTCTCTCCGGCCAGTGCTCCTGCTCTGGTTGAATGCCAAGCAAATTATGCTCTAGAAATTCAAACTGTGAAGGCATAAATTGTGTTGAATTCTTCACTTTTTGATCAGTTTCAGGCTGTTTTTGACTTGCGTTGCAAGAAATTTCTGTTCTCGCATCGCCTGTGTCTTTGTCATTTTCTTCTTCTTCATCATCAATAACATCAAACTTCTCTGCCAAACCTTCAATCATTTTAAACAACTCCTCTTCAGGAAATTCATCAAACTCGATACTGCAAGATCGCTTCAAGCTATTTCCTCTAGAATCACACAACCCAAAATTCCAATTCTTCGCTCTATTTTGAAAAATTAGAGGTGGGTTCCTTCTAGAACGAGTTGTCAACAAAGAAGAAAAGATAAAAGAGGCTGGTTTTGGAGAAGAAAAAGAAGAAAAGAGTGTACAAGGCAAAACAAGCTGCACGGATGCAAAATTTGGTACCATTTCTAACTATGGAACCTAAATTTTGATGAAGCAAGCAAAAATTAACAACAAACAGAGAACTTGTAAATGATAAAGAAGAACAAAAAAAAAAAAAAAAAAGATGGAAGCTCGTCAAAGAAAAATCACTTGAAACCCCCAGAAAGAAGGTGACACAACTTATTTAAAGGAAATGTACCAATTTGCACATTTTAATTATACCCAAAAAATCTAAGAAAATTAGGTTACCACAGAGTCTAGAACTTGCTTTTGCTTTCAATTCAACTCTACCTGAAAACTTCATAAAGGCAACAACAAGAAGAACAACAACCCCGTTAAAGTCAAAGATCACAATCTCAACTCGTGATTACAATAACTTCGAAGACAGTTGTAAAAAGCAATTTTTTTGGAAGAAAATTTGACAAAAATCAATTAAAAAAAACTGAACCCACCAAAGAATATATCATAAAATATACATATATAAATATATGTAAAAGCTTACCAAAGTCTTGTACATTCTCTTAATGAGAGAGGGATTACAACGGTGTTTCATTTCGAAGAACATCTTCTCTTACAATGGGAAAATGAAAATGACAGGCACGTTAAAGAAGCCTGGGAGTGAAGACACGTGAAGCGTCAAACGTTGCAAAAAAGGACACGTGCTGAAATGGGATTTGGAAGTAGTTTTAGAGCTCCGAGTCACATGCCACGCTAGAGTGAAGGAGATTCAACCGCGTTTTGCTCTGAATCAATATTTATAAATAACAAATTTAACACTTGGTTCAGATTTCGACGCCTCACTATTTGACTGCTCTGCCGCTTACACTTGCTCTCCATTTCTGCTCACGTCTGTCACTCCCCTCCTGTTTTCTTCCATCCGAAGAGTTAAATGGCCTTCCTCCCCCCTGTACATCTCATCCCGTACAATATAAGTTTGAAAATAATATGCATTTTAAAATATATTTAATTAATATAATATAAAAAAAACATTGTATGATATTATATATATTTTATAAAATAATAAAAATTATTCATATAAATCAACACAAATTTACAAAAAATATATAATATAATTGGGGTATTTATGATATTTAAAAAAATAGTATATTAATTAAAAAAATGTATTATATTATTTTATAAAAAATGTATTATACAATGTATAATACACAATATAAAAATTTTGATTTTCAACACATATTATGATTGTCAAATCATGTATCAAAAACATAATTTTATGTATTGTATATCAAATCTCATGTCATATCGTATGATACAATTTTTAAAAATTAAAATAATATAATTAATGAGTCATCATTTTAGAAAATATGACAAATACCTTTAAAAATTTAAAATTTTTTACATATACTCTTACAACATTATCATTTTCTTTAAAAAATATACCGATTTATATAATAATATGTATTGTATTACATAATATGTATAGTATCATATGATATATTTACTATATCGTATTAATTATAATATATACTATTTTTTATCAATGACATATTATATTATAAGATATATATCATATATCACAATATATGTATTTTATATAACAGAATAGTGATAACTATATACTAAATACCAAACGCGTTTCAACTTCAACAAACAATTGAGGTCCGTGAATATATTAGACGTTAGTTACATTTACAGACAAAGGGCAGTTTAGTAATTGAATCTGTTTTTAAAATTATTAAGGAAAAACTCTTTCTCATCCGAGATCCTTTTCAATTGCTTTGCACTGAGGGGAGGGTGGCTTTGAAATATAACCAAAACGCAAACAATTTTTAATTTTTTTGACAAAATTGGTTTAATTTCCTCTGCTTCTCCACATTCTGGTAATTTAGTTCGTTCGCCTCTTTCTCATTTTTTTTCCTTTTAAGGTTGGTAACTGATTTTGCAATTTGGAGATTGTAAGAGGAGAGAATTTCGTCGATTTAATCAAAATTTCAGTTAATTTTGGTGTTTGATTTGATGGTTTTGATTGCATTTCAAGATTTTAGGGTTAATGATGTTCAATCTTGATGTGTGATCACCTGGTTTACGGTTCGCCAGACTGGGGCTTTTTCGAGCAGGTTGAGAGTCTTGTTTGCGACCTTCTCAGAATCGAATAATGAAGGCTTGTAGGAACATTTAAATGAGATTGACAATCCCCCTGAGGTTTCGGAAACCACCAACAGTAAAGGTTTGATATTCCTTTTTAACGCATTTCTTTTGTACATGCTTATGAATGGTTAATGCAGTTTGTTAAATTCAGCGATGTGCAGCCATTAAAGTTTGATTCAAGTAGGTTGGATCATGGATGAGAATATTTGTTCTTCTTCTTGTTCTTTTGAATTATCTGCTATCTCAAGCCAAATATAGTTTGCACCAAAAAAATTTTTAATAATTATAGATACCCAAACTAAAAATTATAGAAGAATCATCCATGGAACTGGAATCTTGTTCCTGCCGGCGATTGAACTCTCCTGATATACCATCCCCCTTCCAAGAGAGCTAATGGTTACACCATCTCTTTTGAATATTACACTTCTTCTCTCCTATTGTGGCCATCTTATTATCTTCTCCTCCTTAATCTATTTCTTATCCTACTTAAACAATTTCTCTATCTTCGATCTCTTTCCCACCATTTCAAGCTATTGTTCTAGTCAAAAATGTCGTCTTGACACTCCTTCAAACTTGAAACTCACATCTCCTCCGATCTAGAAATTGTAACTTCTAGATTTGACAACTCTTTTTTGGGGTTTTTCCGGTAACCGAAAAATTTAAAAAAAAAAAGACAAAATAGATAAAGATGAAAAATGAAAAATATAAAATAATTACAAAGTGGGAAAATACTCTTTCAATATTAAAATTAACGAAGAATAAACTTTTCAACATGGAAATTTTAACTTCATTGAAGTTTGGGAGAGATAGAGTAGTTTGTGCATGAGTCTCCTGATTGAATTCCCATTGCCAAACAAATTAAGATTAAGAAACATTATCTTCCCCAACTTAACATGCACAATAATGCATATGATAATATTTTTTCTCCACTTAATTGATCTATTTTGTTATATAGTAAACTCTTATCTGTGGAACATCTTTTTGAGAAATTTTTTCTTTTTTTAATCTGTACAAACAAATATAATCGATAATTAGTTATAGTAACTATGATTAGATATATCTTCTATTTGTTTAATCATTTAAGAGTGCGGATAAGCCATCTCTTCGGAATTAAGGAAAAGAATTTTATAAAACATTACATATCATAAACATCTATGATACAATTTTTTTTATGATATCCCTTTATACATGTAAGGAAAAATTATATTTTTCTTCCTACTCAGGATTACATTGTTAATATGATTGTTATATTTGAATTCAATCAGAATAAAAATACATCTTGATAGTTAAATTTAAATTAGGAATACTCATATTTATTATTTGAATGTACTTCTCTTTCATTTATAAATGTTAAGGATTAACAAGGGGGCAAGCAGGTGATATTCCCATTTAACATTTTTTTTTTTTTAAAACCCTTTTAAGAATATCTTATGTTGTATCAACACCCATGAATAATATTACTGTAGATATAAATTTTTTTATTATTAAGTCAAACCACATTAAAAATTTTTTATATTTTAATTTTTGTTTTAGCTACAGTTTATTCTATACCATAGTGAATATCAAAATTGATAACGGACCATTAACATCACTAGTGTAACTTGTCTTCCACTAGGTTCTAAATTGCTTATATCTCCTGCAATCTGTAACAAATACAAATATTTTTTACTTAAATCAATGTGGGCTCTAAAGGTTCATTAGTGACATTGAGTGAAGAACATAATCAACTTTCCACATAATTTTCTTCGAATCATGTGTTTGCGAATGAGATGGTTTTTGCTACTACCACGATTTTTTACATGTTGCGTTAGCCTTTCAATCTCACATTGAAGCACGCCCACATATTCTTATCTTGTCTTCACTGAAAGCAAGAAGGATTTGGCTCACGGCCATATGCACGGCTGAAACCGGAGTGAATCTGAGATTTTGGATGCAAACAATCCTCATAAATTATATTAGAACTTCGTAGTATCTAATACACAGAGAAACACCCCGTAATCCCGCGCGGTTCTCAATTAGATTTCATATTATTGATTCAGATGTTCTTAAATAATCCAATATAAACAATTCACAATTTGCAGATCTCTATAACCAATTGAAACCTTGGGATAATCCAAATTTTATTTAATTTCTTGTGCTAGGAGGCAGGCACACCCAAATATTGCATGGTCAATATATGATCCTAAATAACAAAGCAATTACGCAACAAAATAATTAATTAGAATAAACAACACATATAAAACTGAAATCTTCTGCGAAACAAAAAGCTGAGTCAACAAAAACATAACAAGGAAACTATAGCAAGAAAATCCAAATACATAATCATAAATGTTCTCATCCTAGATTTTATTATAACAAGGCGGGTGTTCTTAGTCGAACAAACTGAATCCCATGTCGTCATCAGACTCCTCTGCTGGCTCTTCCTTCTTCTCTTCCTCTGCAGCAGCGGCAGCTGGAGCAGCACCTCCAGATGCGGCAGCAGGTGCAGCAGCAACAGCAAACTTACTGGGATCCTGCATTTCATTTTCACATATAAAGACTATTAAGAGATGCACAAGAAAAAACAAAGAATTCAAAGAACTCTGTGAGTCAGAGTCAACCAAACGATTTATGTCACACAAACCTTGAGGTACTCCTTCACTTCGTCTGCCTGAGGGAAGGAATACTCAGTTGCAACTGCCACAGCCAGCACATTCTTGTAGGCATTGATGAACATGTGTGGTGCAGCTGCCAAAGTTGGGTAAGAGATGGCCAGTGCCAATGAGGTAACCATTGAGACACCAACAGCAAACTTCTCAATCAGATCATCCTCAGTCAGGTCAAGCACCTCTGGGGCGAAGACAGAGCCATTGTCATAGACAGACTGGACAACAAGGCCATACGAGAAGGGCCTAATGCCAAGCTTGGCCAGCAAAGCAGCCTCAGAAGATCCCACCTTGTCACCCTTCTTGATAAGCTCCACAGGGGTGATAATTTCTACGGTACCCTTGTTAATCTTGGTGGGAATGTTGAGCACCTATAACAGATTTAAACATGGTTATCACTATATACACAATATGTCCCCCATATTCTGTCGACATAATATATAATATCAGTACTACTTAAAAATTCCTTTTTAAAACTAGTAAGGTGTATATGAAAATTTTTAAATTTTTAAGAGTGTTTATGATATCTTTCGAAATGGTGAACAGCTACACGATTCAACAATAATGGATTTAAAACTGTAAGATATCACATCAGAAATCAAAGCAAAAACAATTATACTGCGTATTTAGATCACATACCTGGAAGAAAGAGGTCTGCGATGGGTCGAGTCCAGTGTTGCCTGGTGGAACAACGACATCAATTGGGGCAATCAAACCGACACGAGCGGGAGCTCCAACCTATCAAATATCAATATCAACAGAGATCGCGTGAGGCATCTTAACACTAATCTACATATCAAAATGAGTGCATGATGGAAAAAAATGAACTAAGTTAAGAATTCATAAATCTTGAAAGCAAATGAAACGCCAACATATCAATAATTGGACCTTGTACTTGGCGACCTCCTCACGAACTTCCTTCAAATCACCCTTGGTGAAAATCAACCCAACATTACCCTGATTTACAAAATCATCATAAAATCCCGTCAATAAACAAAAACAGAAAAAGATGAAACTCACAAAAAAACCAAAGAAAATTACCTGAAGAAGTGGAATCAAGTTGAGGAAGGCCTTGTTCCCGGTCTTCTCAGAGTGAATTCTAATGGAGCGTTTCATCATGGTATTCTTTCCCATCAGTACAACAGAGTCGCCACGTAGACCTTGCCTGATATTCTGGAGCTGGTTGGACCCCACGTTGTCGGCGGCGGCCACCAGGATCTGGTGGTACTCATCCAATAATTGGCATAGCTTGGCGTCATAAGCGATCTTCTTGTCGGCCTTTGATGGTTTCACCGCCATGGATATTATTCTGTTTCTAAGCTTTAACTTACTAACAAAACGAACAAAAATGAGGGCCAAGACGACGCTACGGCTCGGTCAAGGCGGACAGCGGGACGATGCCGTCTCTTTAACCTCGTCGGAATTTAGAGACTATTAACACAAACTTGTTTACGCTTCGAAATGGAAGGCTGATGAGAATGGCTATTAAGTTTCTATGAGTTTAAATAGTGGGGAGAGTGGAGATTAGGGTTTTCGCGGAGACCTAAATCGGACGGTTGGCGTTTCGTTTTGGTTGGAGGATCGGACGGTTGGGAGTGTTTAATTCGTAATGGGCCGGAAAGAGTGGAACAGGCGCTGTAGTATCATATTTTCTAAGTATCAGGGCCCCTGATGAAGGATAAAATTGTTAAGGAAATATATGAAAATTTAAAAGGAGAGTTAAACGAAAAAAGGATAATATTTTGCTCATATTTTTAATTAATATAATAAATAAATTGATAAATATTTTTATTTTTAAATAATATAATAAATATTTTAAAATAATTATACTCAAAGATATTTAAGTAAAATAATATTTAATAATTTTTTATTATATCTAATAAAAAACAATAATTATTTATATTTACTAATTTTTATTAAATATAGTTATACTTTATACTTTTGAATCTTTTAAGGAATCTATGTTTTTATTTTATTTTTGGTAATAAAATATTATTTTAACCAAACGTATCCAAAGAATAATCTTTGAAGTCCCTATCTTTCGACAATTTTTGAACCCCAATTTTCTTCTAATTCTATATGTATTTATTTTTGATCTGGCAGTTTAGTTTGAAAGAATTAATCAATATTTCTAGTTCAGAGTGTCATTTCTGTCATACTTTAGCTACTGGTTGAGGTGATCATTTGGTGACTTAGAGCAAATAGGTAGAAAGGAAGGAAGAAGGAATTAAAGAGAAAAGAAATCGGAGATTTTAAGAGTGGGGGAGGCAAACAAATTGAAATGGGAAGGAAACCAACATAGATTTATGTGAATTATGAAATTAGTACACTGTCAAAATATATTTGATTTTTTTTAACAAAAAATCTTATTCGAATTGGATTATTATTTTCAAAACTGAATCAATTATACTGAATTAGATAGATTTTTAGTTCAGTGATCAACCTCTTAATTATTAAATTAAATAAGTTAAGAGTTTAATTTTAATATATAGTTAAATGATATTTAAATTTATTATTATTATTTTTTATATTGATGGTCCTTTTTTGACTGTCAAATTACCTGTTTAGGGTAATATTTTTGATATTTATATGAATCCAAAAAGGGCAAAAAAATAAAAAGAGCAGCTCCTTTCTCACGCTCAATTTTCTTGATTACTTGTCTTTTTCCACAACAATTTAATCCAATTTTCTAATATAACACGTGTTAAATTCTGATTGGAAACCGTGTTCGCCTTGGATATTTTCAAAATATCCAAAAATAAAAAAATATATAAAAATCATTAGGCGGGTATTTAACCACCGAAAATAAGATAGATAACTTCCAATGTTGTTCAGTGTCAAGATAAGATTTCAAAGAGATCTCAAAATTTTCTCTCAAAACCCGTAAAATCCCCGAGCTTTGATGGCAGCAATGTTGCTTCAATCCAACTAAGGCTTCTGGTTTTTCGATTGCAAATATGAATTTCTCGTCAAGTTTTCGCGGGAATTTTAGTTTGTTGTCGCAGTGTAGTACTTGCTGTCATGTTCGTCTCCAGCCACTTTTAGCTTCTTTACATGTTCCTCGCCCAGAGCGCTGTCGTTTTGCAAGTTTTAATTCATACCAGGTTTCAAGGTAACATTTTAATTTATTTTGTTTCTTCATTTTTATTTTGTTGGTGTCTTGGTAATGGATTATGGTGTTTGATGTAGATTTTGCAGGAAGAAGAGAGAGACTGTTTGTAGAGTAACTGAGACAGATACTGAACCAGATAGTAATAATGATAAGGTGATTTTGCCTTTGCATGTTCAAAATTTGTTTGTTAAGATTTAATGCAAATAAAATGCACTTGTATGGTAATTGTTTTGCCAAGAAGCTATTTTGAAATTGGGATTGAAGCTTGGGTTTGTGTTTTACTTATTCGTATTGAAGTTCATATGGATATATACAGGAAAAAGAAATAAATAAAGATGGGGAGAACCCACCTGCCACTGATAGCAATCAGGAAAATGATAAACCTGAGCTCGATTCACGGCTTAATGCTGTAAATCAGATAACCAGCAGTGATGCACAAACAAATAGTCTAGGTGGTGGACTGCAGGTATTTATTTCTTATTTTTTGTTGAATTATTGCTAAATGTTAGTCACTAGATAAATTTTTTGCTGCATGTTGATTGGTTTAGTTACTGATTAGTTTGGGTGCTATCCGATGAGTTCACTTTCCATGCTTTGCCTCGCTAGTTGAACTTAAGGGGATATGATTTGCTTAATATTATTTTCTTTTGTTGTCATAGACTTCTTGATATGCGCAGAAAGTTGAAGCGTAAAAATCTAGTTCAATTTAATGGTTCTACTAATTTCATTATAGAGGAAAACGTTGACTCTTGCCAACATTCAAATCCGTCAGCTTGTTCATGTAATCGTGTACTCTGACTCTTGATGAGATTACTACTGTCTGGATGGTTTTCTGACAGACACAAATTTCCACATAAACATTGTTGTGCTTGGGATATGATCCCAAGGCTTCTTGTATGACTACAAGAGATCTTACTAGTGAGTTAGCTAGTACTCACAAACAAACATTAGTTCCTTACAGAAGAGGTTTCCTGTTTAAAGTTTTGGCACTTGTTTGAGTTTTCATTGCAAGGAAAAGATTGGATTTATTTTGTTGAGTGGGGTGTGATTTTTAGTTCTTTTGATCCCTATTTTTTTATATTTATTTGATGCAGGATGTCGATGATGTTGAAGTTGCTAGTGGATCCCCTTTGCCAGGTGTGAAGGTGATTATTGTCATTGCTATGATGTGTCATGCTTAGAACAGAAATATTATCTCCATGTCTCTGTATTTTACCTCTCTTCATCTATTTCCTGAACAGCCTCAGCAAATGGATGAAGCAATGAGGATTCCCAAGGAAACAATAGACATTCTTAAGGATCAAGTATTTGGTTTTGATACATTTTTTGTGACTAGTCAGGAGCCATACGAGGTGAGTAGATTACTTGAATGGCTTTCTATGTCTTGTTGTTTGCAATTCCCATGTATAAAATATTACATGTGAAGATGGCACAACTTACACAGTTTGCAACCTGGGTTAGAAACCTTATTTTTTTTAAGTTTATAACAAATTTTCATTGAAAATTAGTAATTCTCTGTTGATTTAAGATTTATAATATGGTTCTAAAACTAAAGTATCCTTATGAATAATATAAAGAGAATTTGTGGCAATTTATGTTTCGGTTTTCAAGTGACTGATGATTTTTTATGGGGTTGTTTTCAAGTTGAACCTAATGATTTACTTCTGCTAGGCTGGAGTTTTGTTTAAAGGAAATTTGCGTGGACAGGCTGCTAAAAGCTATGAAAAGATATCAATGAGAATGCAGGTGTAGGGATCTGCACTCTATCCTTTCTAATATTGTCAAGATATTATACTTATCTTTGCTAAAATTAATTATGGCTTAATGTATGCACAGAATAAATTTGGAGATCTGTATAAGCTTTTTCTTTTGGTCAATCCAGAGGATGATAAACCAATAGCGGTTGTTGTTCCAAAGAAGACATTGCAACCAGAGACAATTGGTGATTTTTTAGCTCTAGCAAAAATAATAACTTACACTAATTATTTTCAGAAATTTCTTAGCATGAAAATAGCATCAGAAATACCTGTTGTTGAAACTAAAAAGAAGGTTGTAAACCATAATGTGCTATTTTTACCTTTTTTTTTGCAGCTGTTCCTGAATGGTTTGCTGCTGGTGCATTTGGAGTAGTTACTGTGTTTACGTTACTTCTCCGAAATGTTCCTGCATTGCAGTCCAGCTTATTGTAAGAATTTTTCTATCTTGTAATCATCAAATCTTCGGCAAATACAAATTCCGGCATATGATTGACCCTATAATCTATGCAATGAAACATAATTATCTCCTTCATTGATGATTGTTGCATAATTTATATCACTCTGATCAGGCGCTGTGTAAGCATTTGCTTTGAATGGTTAATATTTTTCTTAAGGTGAAATCAATTTAATTTTCATGACTTTAATTATAATGATTGTCGTGCTTCAGATCAACCTTCAATAATCTCGACTTGTTAAAGGATGGCCTTCCTGGAGCTCTTGTTACTGCACTTGTTATAGCAGTGCATGAACTTGGCCACATTTTAGTTGCAAAAATTTCTGGCGTTAAGCTTGGGGTGCCTTTCTTTGTTCCCAGTTGGCAGGTGATATATTGATGGTTGTTCTGTACAGTTAATTTTAACTTGGAATGATTTTTTCTCCCTCTCCCCTCTTCCTGATGATGATGAGATTTAACCCAGGAAAGCCTTTTTCTGCTATCATTTAAATATTGATTTTGAACATCACAATTTCTTTTTTATATCTTTTATTAGTGTGATGCACATCGGCAGCAGCCAATCTTAGTGTTAGCATGCAGTATAAAAGCAGCTTGTTGGAGCAAATATGTGTTGATCTTGCCATAAAATGTTTTCAAATTAGCAATATCTCTCAACTTAGATTCTTGTTTTGATATGAAATTACATCAACAACGATGCCTGAGTGGTAATCAACTTAGATTTTACGTGTGTGTGGTCCAAATTCTTACCTTCTGAAAATTCTTTTACTGATCCATTTTCTGTTTTTATAGGTATACATCAAGTCTAAATGAATTGTTTTGATGCAGACAGGCTCTTTTGGTGCTATAACTAGGATAACAAATATTGTACCAAAGCGTGAAGATCTTCTTAAGGTTGCAGCAGCAGGACCTTTAGCTGGGTTTTCCTTGGGTTTTGTTCTTCTCCTTTTGGGATTCATCCTACCTCCCAGCGATGGAATTGGAATAGTTGTTGATGCTTCAGTGTTTCATGAGTCATTTCTTGTAGGTGGCTTAGGTAAGCAAGGTGTAAAGATGGGTCATCATGTGTGCACATATTCAATTATTTATCATCCCCTGATCTGTCTTTCAGTAACATGTTTCCCGCAATGCTAATCCATTATTCTGTTTTCAGTGATGAGGTTATTAAATTTGACTCTAACAATGCTTTGGCTTCAAAGAGCTATACGAAGGATGATACTGATAGTGGATTTTTCTTTTATAGCAAAGCTGCTTCTCGGTGATGTACTCAGAGAGGGCACTCCCATATCTCTTAACCCAGTAATAATTTGGGCATGGGCTGGACTTCTTATAAACGCCATCAACAGCATTCCTGCAGGAGAGTTAGATGGAGGACGAATATCCTTTGCAATTTGGGGAAGAAAGGTACCTCAACCTGATCTAAAGTTCAGTCTATGTTCAAACTTTTTTAAGCATTTGTAATGATCAAAGTGATGGTTTATCAGGCTTCAGCTCGCTTCACGGGTTTGTGCATTGTGCTGCTAGGCCTATCCTCGCTTTTTAGCGATGTCGCATTTTACTGGGTGGTACTTGTATTCTTCTTGCAGAGGGGGCCAATTGCTCCACTCTCAGAAGAAATCACGGATCCTGAGGAGAAGTATGTTGCTCTTGGAATTTTAGTGTTGCTCTTAGGATTGCTAGTATGCTTACCCTACCCATTCCCTTTCACAGATGAAGTCATTTCAAGTTTCTAGCCATTCATTACGCATATTCTCTTCTACCCTTTTGATAGAATTTTCAGAGTCCATGCTAGAAGAATTTGTCTGAAGAAAATTGTTCAAATATAGCCAAAATCTAAATGAGATCGACTTATCATGAATAATTTTTTAATTTCAAGTTCATCAATGAAAGGTAAAAGGAGGATATATTAGTTCAAAGCTGAATGATTCTTATCTCCAGTAGCTACAGATGAAACACTGGTAATTTATTGTCCCGGTATATAGTGCCATACCCTTGTCACGTTTCAAATATGTTAGACAAATATTTTGGGGTTATAACAATTTCCTCCTCGAGGTACACTGAAGGGTTTTGAACAGAATACAGATGCCCATGCATGCAGTTACGTAATGTAATTCTCTCTTAACCTACCAATAACATTGTTACTTGTATAATTCAATCACTTCATCATACCTTAATTAGTGAACTTTGGATATGTATGGATTGACATTTGTAGCAATGATTGAACGGTGTTGGATTGAGTAACAATTCATTCTTACTATAGTCATAGATTGAAGTGGACATTGACATTCGACAATAGGTCTATTAGAGAAATCAATTCCCTTGCTTGGAGTAACAATTTTTTTATTAATTTATTATAGTCTTCACACATATCTCTATATGTCCGATCACCACTTTTTTGCCAATCTCCTCTTAACGATGATATTCGATTGATATTAAACCTATGTGTAGCAGTTCGTGTTATTGAATCATATTCATATTGTATTAGTTCAGATTTCGAGTCAGAGATTTTCAACTCTAATACTATTTGAATTAAAATTGTGTTAAAATTTTTCAATCCTAACCTAACCCTTTAATGTTCAGTTTGACGTGATACAATCTAAATTGCCCAAAAATTGTCTATAGAAATTGCCTATTGTTTTTAGTTTTTTAAGTGTTTTTAACGTTTTAATTTATTCATCAAATTATCCCAACATATTATTAATAAATCGCACAATATAATAGTTAATCTTATTTAAAAATTGTTAAAAAATTTTGTTCCAAGGTCCTCTAAACCACGTTAATAACCTTATTAATCAAATTACATTATTATTACATAATAATAAAATAAAATATTTAAATAATAATCAATAATAATATAAATGATTACAACTAAACAAATATATAACTATATACAATTTGTAAAAATTTTAACTATTGTTAATATTGTTCTTTAACATATTAACAATTTATCCTTAACAAATTTTGCTAAAGTAACATATCTCTAAACATCTGTGTTAGTTCATCAAATTATCCTAATGTATTATTAATAAGTCATACAATATAACGTTTTGTTTTATTAAAAAATGGTCAAAAAATTTCATTCCGAGGTCTTTTAAAATACGTCAATAATCCTATTAATCAAATCACATTTTTACTACAGAATAATAAAATAAAATATTTAAATAAAAATTAACAATAATATGAGTGATTACAACTAAACAAATATATAATTATATGTAAAAATTTCAAACTATTATTGATATTGTTCTTAAACATATTTCAATAATTTATTTTTAACAAATTCTATTAAAATAATATATTTTTAAACATTCGTATTAATCTGAGTTACTTTAGATTACTTTCATGTCAACCTTAACACTATTACATTTAGTTTCGAGTCCAATCAAATTGACTTAAAATAAATTTTGTGTCAAAAAACTCATTTTTAACCTAATTTTTTTCATTTTGTATCGTGTTATATAGAGTTAACGGGGTATATTAAAAATTGTTAACTTTAACTAAACCTTATCGATTTTATATAAAATGGTTTGTTAACATCAAATCGAATGATCATATATATCACCGTTATTAAGAGGATGTATTTCATAGACACTAGAACGATCATTCATATAAAATCTTCTTAGTAGATTAGTCTGATGAACACGTCTACATAACGTGTACTCATGTGTTGCATGAAATTTTCTATAAACTACTTTGACACATGACATTTGTTACTATCATTTGATGAAATTGTTTAACACTGTGATGTTTCTCACCATATTACCTATGTTATTGGTTAAGTTAATATTGAGATTACGAATATTTTTAAAATAATCACCTTATATGAACATATAATCCTCATAATCAATTGATATACACTAATCCCCTTGTCACAATTTTATCATTTTAAAAATATTTATTTATTATAGATAAAGAATTCTACCATTTTAACAATCACCTTAGATATAAATTATTTATGAACCAATGTCGTCAAGAAGATCCATATTTCAATACCTGAACAGAATTAGAACTTTTATAATTATATCTGTTTTGCTTACATTTGCAATGACACTTTCCATACCCAAACTGCTCGTTTTGCAAGTCTAATGTCACGGGCTAATTTCCGCAAGCACGGCACAGGGTCGTAGCAGTGCGGCAAACTGGGGTGCCACAGTATGAACGCAGGTTCAAGATGCCCTAGTGTGAACACAGGTCCAGCCACCATCGGCCTGTGACACTAAGGACGCCAACTACAAAATCTCACATGAAACTCCTGGCTAATGTGAAAAACATGCCAGGGGACAACAAGGTTTTACACGATTAGCATGATTTTTATTTTTTTTCTTGTACAGAAGCGTGTAAAACATTCTGGCCCCTGGCTTATAATTTAAACGCCCAGCGTGGTGACAATTTGCCGCGGCCCAAATAGAGTGACTTTTCATAGGAAGGCCTAAAATCCAATGCCGGCCAAATTTGATTTTTTTTAACGTAACGTCAGTCGCACGGCATGCAATCGCATTATAATATTATAAATAATATATATAATTTTATATATAAACAATTTTATATTATTTTATAATTAAATAATTTTAAATTAAAAATAAAATTATTTTTAATTATAAAATAATATATTATTGTTTATATACAAAATTATCTATATTTTTTATACATATAATTTTGTTGAATCCCGTAATGTGAAAAACCACGCTAGTCTAAGAATTCATGCAAGTTTGCCTTTGTCAAATTTTGTTTCTTAAATTATGTTGTTCAAATTGTTCAATTTATAACCAATAAAATTATATATATTCGTTTTAAATTTACAAATAAATTATATTTAATATATATTATTATATAATTAGATCATTTGAATTAAATATAAAGTTATATTTAATCAAATACATAACAATTTTAAATATATAAATAAGTATCAAATTGATTTTTCAAAATATAAAAATAGATTGTTTCTAATTATATCTGGATGAAAAATTATAAATTATACATGGTGATTGCAGATTATGAGAAAGGAAAAATATATAATGCCTCTTGAAATTAATAAAAAGGCCAATAGATTTATTTCCACCCAAGGTTTGGCTGAAAGCTTGGCCAAGGACTTATTCTTATCTAAAGTATGCAGCTTTTCTAAATTTTTATTCTTTAACTTTAAAAAACTCATTTACTTACCCAATACATGGTTAAAGTTAACAAAATCTCAGACTCTTAAATTTTATCTATTTTCCTCCCTTAAACCTTAAAGTCTAACAATTTCTTCCTTGACTAAGTTTTAAAAAACAATATTTTTCTCCGTAGAATTTAGTTTTCAATTTTCGGTGATATCTCCAGTGCCATCACCGACAATCTCTTCCTTCCAATGTTTTTTCTTCCTCCGATGGTTCTCTCTCAATATTTCTCTCTCTTTCGACTGACTATTTAATCTGAGAAAATAAAACTATATATATAATTTTATATATAAATAATAATTATACAAATAAATATTTCTCAAAATCTAAAAATAGGTTGTTTCCAATTATGTCTTGATAAAAAATTATAAATTATACAACCTAGTTGCAGGTTATGAGAAGGAAAAATATATAATGCATCATGGAATTAATAAAAGAGATATTGAATTTTTTATCACTTTTTGGGTCTACGTATACATTTATATCATATATTTTATACTATAAATATTTTTATCATTTTTTATGTTAGAATACCTCAATTGCCCTTATCTTCAACCTTGAGGAACCAGATAAAGACAACAGTATTATTATTTTTTTTATGTATTGTAGACAAAGAACATGTGTAGATATTTGGTATCAATATCTGAAACAAGATTTATATATATGTTAAATAAGATCAAGTGAATTTAAAAATTTTGGAGTTTAAATTTTTTAGATTAAATTTATAAAATTTTAAACTCACTTAATCTTATCTTTCTAAATGCTGGTTGACGTTAATTTCATATTGAAGTAGCACACGGAAAAATAATCCAATGCGCCACCCATGAAGAGCATACAGTGAAGGTCTTGACTTGAGACATAAAACATAGAATCTTGTAGTTTGCAGAGATAGTATAGAATATAAATATAATACAATATATTCAACAAACAAAGAATATTATAATAAATATATATGAATAATGCACTTACTCTTGCAGAGAATATAACGAATATGCAAAAGACTTTGTTTGCTTGCTTCCATTTTTCTTTCACGTGAAGATCTTGCTTGCTTCCATATATGTGCATGCTTTTGCAAATACTTTTTACAAAAGTATTTGTTTGCTTTCCCGTGAAAGTATTTGTTTACTTGTTTCCATATAGCATAAAAGTATTAAATATATATAGCATAAATCATTATATTGTTTTTCCGTGCACAAAAAAAAAATTCAATAAACAGCTTTATAAATCATGGACAGTGTCGACGTAATGGCAGGATGACAGGTGAAGTTTCGTTATAAAAACAGAAGCATAATTGTATCATACCAAATTTAATTCGGTTTAAATTCAATTAAGTAATTCAATATAAATTTCGATCTGATTTTAATCAAATTAATTTAAAATTGAAATCTGTTTGTGGGTTGGTGGCAACAGGTTGGCCGCAACGCCAAGCCTTGGCAATTTTGTAAATTATTAGGCCCCAAATGCAATACAATGCAGCCAAGCTTCATACACACATATTTATAACACATTAAACTATCATATCATCAATTCATGTACAAATATTGATCAAGGCAAAACAATAAAAAATGGAAAAAAAAAGGGTTGTGGCAATTCTATAAATTTTTATGCAACTCTCTACCAAGACAAGGAAAACAATATACACACTAAAATGATACTAAATTGGAACACAAATATAACTAAAGTATAAAAGATAAATCCACCAACCTTGGAACTTCACTACCACTCTCTAAACACAAGAGAACAGGATAAAGGAATTGAGTGGAAGGAAAGAAAATAGACAAAAAAAATTCATAGGGTATGGGTGGGTTGCCGTTAACGTCATCCTATTATTCCTCTGGTTTTTTTTCATACCTGAATTTTTATATTTTATAACTATCAATACAACATAAAACAACTTTATAATAACTTTAAACTATAAAAACAACATAAAATGATAATATTAAACAATTTAAAAACATGAAATCATAACAAAATTATATTTCATATGAACTTATAAATATGAATCTACTATACATTATTTGATCTTCAATTGTTCATCAAGAAAACACATAACGTATGAGTTTGAATCAAGACTGACTTAAATGTGGATGATTTTACTATGAAATATTTGCAACAAATGTTAATTCTCTAAATAAATTTATCAATTTTCGTCTCTCACTCTCTTGTATCCAAGTTGAATAATTTATAACGGTTTTCTCATGGGTTTTATTGTTCAATCATAGGTATTTTCTTTATTAACAAACTTATTTTTATGCTGCAGAGATTTTTTCCTTATTATAAGGTTGATGAAAAAGAGAGATATAGTATTCTTTTTTTTTCTACATGAATTATATCAACAAGAGTATTTTAGAAAAATAAATTATTATTGTGATATTTTTATTTAAGCTTTAAAATGAATGATGTATATGTATACAGTTAAAAAAAAAAGATAAAAATTTCAATTTCCCTTAATTAAAAAGGCCAAAGACATATTTCCACCAGGGTGGGTCTAAATAAATTAATAATCATTAACTTTTAATAATTCAAATATATATTTTTTATTAAATTTAAAAATAAAATTATTATTTATAGAATATAAAAAAATTAAAATTTTATTATATTTTTTCTTTTTACTTTCAAAAATTAACAATTTTTTTTTATATCATGATTAAAAATTATAAATTATACATCGCAGTTGCAGCTTATGAGAAGGAAAAATATAATGCCCCTTGAAATTAATGAAAATTTGACCACTGAATTGACTGTGATAGATGTGACCAATTATTTGAGGAAAGGATTAAAAAAGGTTCGTTAAATGTTATATCCCATGTCGGCACGAAAAACACGTGTCGGTGATTTTGATGCCACTTTCCTTTTAACCTTCTCAAAAAAAACGTGCAAGCTGAAAAAAAATCAGTATTTGTCAAAAAGAGTAATCCAACACGTATTAATTTTAAATATATAAATATATATTATTATTTAATTAAATAATTTTAAAATAAAAATAAAATAATATTTAATTACATAATAATATATAATTATTTATATATTCAATATAAATATGTATAATTTTATTATTTTTAAAATATAATAATAATATAAAACTAAATAATAAAACAACATATATATATTTTAAATATATAATTAATTTTGTAATGAAATATATACCCCAAATATTATTTATGGAGAATTAAATCTTAAATCTAGTTTAACAATTGACAATTGTTTATCAGCAAAATATAACACGTAAGTATGCCCTTTTTATAATGTCACTTTCAAAAACTCATTCTGTAAGAGTAAATCCAAATAGATATACTCGACAGTCTATCTAATTTTATCACTTCACTCGGTCATTATCCAAATATTTAGGTCTCCAATCATTATTTAATTACTTACGATATTTTTATAAATAATATATATAAATGATAACATATTATTATATAAAAAATAATTTTAAATTAAAAATAAAATAATATTTAATAATATATTATATATATTATCAAAAAATAAAAAAATAAAATCAATATCGTAATAATTTTAAATTAGATTTAAAATAATATTATATATAAATAATAATATATTATAATATAATTAAATAATTAATAATTACAAATAATATAACATTCAATTTTAACATGTTGTTATGACACATCACCTTCAAGTATCTATTGTTCAAACAAATGGTGAGAAAGTAGTATAAAAAGGGTGGTGAAGTAAGAGAGGTTTCATCATCTCTCTTAACGCTGGTTTACAAATCAAAGTTAAGAAAGCTAAAAGCTATTCTTCTTCATCTACAATGTCATCAGGTTTGTGGAGCCATGAATGTTCTGGCTAAATTGTGATATCCGCCGTTCTTTTGTCCTAAAGCAAAATACTTCTTATTTTTTATGTTATTTATTCTGCAATTTATCATCACAAATGCATGAAGTCAACGCAAGTTGAATGTGGTAACAGAATCTTTTCTGAAAACAAAACATCATAAGGCTAAGAAATGTTTGCCAACTCCCTTTTGCTATGAATCGTCCCTTCATGAAGCTGAAGCGACGGTTGCTGTGGCTTTTCTTTTCTAAACTGTTCAATGTTTGCAGTGGCAATTCAATCTCTGAGCTTCTCTCAACGCTTGGTACCGTCCAGTTACCGGCTGTCTCCGATTTCGCTCCCCCGCATTTCTAGATTAAGCTTCCCCAGGTTTTCCGTTCCACGTGTTCCTAATATCAAATGCGTGTCTGTCTCGAGCAGCCCCTCCCTAGGTAACAAATCCACTGTTTGGAGTACGAAAAAAGAGAATTTCTGAAACTGCTTTTTTATTTGTTATCTGTTTCACAAATCCAAAAGAGTTAATTGATACTGTGTTTGAACATGTTTTTTAATTAAGAATTCTTTCTCTTCTAATATGTTGTGCTTCCTCGACATGCAATTTTTTTTTTTATATAACGAACTACGAAGAGGTACCTTTCGGATTCTGAGATGCTATTTGTGGTTGTTTGTTTTAACTCATGAAAAAACGAGATTTGCTGAAGCTTCCAAAAATGAAAATATTGTTCCATTATACCAATGCATATTTTCGGACCAGTTGACTCCAGTATTGGCATATCGTTGTCTCGTTAAAGAAGATAATAGAGAAGCCCCGAGTTTTCTTTATGAGTCGGTGGAGCCGGGCTCTCGGGGTTGTACTGTTGTAAGAGCCTGTTTACTTGGTGTAATATTCGTAGGCCGTTTGTTTTTACTGTACGTTTTGTTGATTTGAAGTTGAATTGTTTGTTTCAGGGAAGATACAGCGTGGTTGGAGCTCAGCCAACCATGGAAATTGTCGCCAAAGAGAATAAGGTTACGATAATGGACCATGTGGCCGGCAGTGTGGTTGAGGAGGTTGTTGAGGATCCGATGATGATTCCCAGAAGCATCTCTGAGAGGTGGAAGCCTCAACTTGTTGATGAACTTCCTGATGCTTTTTGCGGTAAGAGAATTCATTTGGTCTCTTACTTGTATTTTCACTGCCCTGTAACGCCATACTCATGATGCACTGGTTTTGTCTATTGTGAATAGGGGGTTGGGTCGGGTATTTCTCATATGATACGGTTCGCTATGTTGAGAACAAAAAGTTACCATTCTCAAATGCACCGGAGGATGACAGGAACCTTGCTGACATTCATCTAGGTCTCTATGAGGATGTGATTGTGTTTGATCACGTGGAGAAGGTACTCTTTTCAAGTCGTTTTCATTTTGCCTGGATAACCATTTGGTCGGTACTTGGACATGATTGAGGCACAGGGGCTGAGAGTGAATTGACCATATGATTTGGATTTATATACATAGAATTATGCCCCTTACATTGTTGGTATAATGTTATGTTATAAAATAAATTTATAACATGAAGTAAATTTTCAATCTTCAAACAAGAAAGCTCTTAGAGTTAGAGTCAGGGCAAGTTAATTCAAACTTGAAAACCAATTTGATTCAAACAAATTCGATTTAAGTGAATTTGTGTTCGAATTCAAGTTTGAGAGTTAAAAATTTTTAACTTTAAACTTGAGTTTGAAATATATTCGACCCGCTAAACTTACAAATTTAGAAAAATTTAATACAAATTGATTAAAATATCATTATTTAGATCAATACGTATTAAATTGAAATCATTTTAGTATTTTTTTCTTAATTACAATATTTAACCAAACTCAAAGATTGATCTGATTTGAACTTAAACTCGATTTCTTTTAATTGAGCCCAACTCAAATAATTTTAAAGAAAACTTAACGGGCTCAACTCTCCTTATATTAAATTGAACTCAAGTTTAGATGAACTTGAGTTTACACAAAGTTGAGTTGTACGCGCAAGTGTGTGTGTGTTTATAGTGAAAGGAAAAAGGTAACATTGAACTTGGTTGAAGTGGCATTAAGTGCGTTTATGCTTTCTTCACGTTGGCTTCCGTTAAAAGACTGCTAAGAATATTTGTTAATTTATGACAATTATGGTTACATTACAAAGTCCCTGCTTATGGGGGTAACTTAGCATTTGAATTAGATATAATTTTCCTCCTTTTCCTTTTCAGAAAGTCTACGTAATTCACTGGGTGAGGCTAGATCAGCACTCTTCTGTTGAGAAGGCATACTTGGATGGAATCGAACACTTGGAAAAATTAGTCAACAGGCTACAACACACTGACCCGTAAGTTACTTCTACACAATTTTGCACTTTCGCATAGTTCTATGAAGTTTGTTGATTCATTTGGTGGTATATACAATTGCTAGGCCAAGACTGTCCCCAGGTTGTGTAGATTTATGCACTCATCATTTTGGTCCTCAATTGAAAGAATCAAACATGACAAGTGAAGCATACAAGAAGACTGTTCTTCGGGCGAAAGAACACATCCAGGCCGGGGATATTTTCCAGATCGTACTAAGTCAGCGATTTGAGCGCCGAACATACGCTGATCCGTTTGAAGTGTATAGAGCATTAAGAATCGTGAATCCAAGCCCATATATGACTTACTTACAAGTATATATGCATGCTTGTCTCTGAGACTTTTACAGATTTTGTTGTTTGCTGCATTTTCTCATATTCATTTTATGTTTTCCAGGCTAGAGGGTGTATTCTGGTAGGTTCAAGTCCGGAAATTCTAACACGAGTAAAGAAGGTAAAGATTTTACCGTTTTCAGTTTCATATTTTCAAAGCATTTATCAGCAACAATTCTTATTTCTACATATTTATAACAGAACAACATTGTGAATCGACCATTGGCTGGGACAGTTCGAAGAGGGAAGAGCACTGTTGAAGATGAAAGGATGAAAATGTTGTTGCTAAGTGACGAAAAGCAATGTGCAGAACACGTTATGCTGGTTGATTTGGGTCGCAATGATGTTGGAAAGGTTATTTTTATTTTTTCATGTCATTATTAGGATCGAATTATCTTCACTCAAAAACTTCTCTTACTGAACCTTGAATATTAATGCAGGTTGCAAAATCTGGTTCCGTGAAGGTGGAAAAGCTTATGGACGTTGAACGTTATTCTCATGTCATGCACATAAGCTCCACAGTAAGAATCCAAGCTTCAAATCTTTATTGTACGAGTGATGAATTGAATTTGTTCATCCAATGTTTCTAAAGTCTCTCATAGTCCAAGAACTTACCTTGTATACGCTCATTAATGGCCCTTCCCATTATTCTTTATGCAGGTTACAGGTGAGTTGAAAGAAAATCTCGACTGCTGGGATGCCCTAAGAGCCGCACTGCCTGTTGGAACTGTTAGCGGAGCACCAAAGGTAAAGGCGATGGAGTTAATCGATGAGTTGGAGGTAAATAGGCGCGGTCCGTACAGTGGCGGGTTTGGAGGCGTTTCCTTTACAGGCGATATGGACATTGCATTGGCTCTAAGGACTATAGTATTCCAAACTGGAACCCCTTATGATACACTCCACTCGTATAAGGATGCCAACAAGCGCCGGGAATGGGTTGCATATCTTCAAGCTGGTGCCGGTGTTGTCGCTGACAGTGACCCTGACGATGAGCACCGCGAATGCCAGAACAAGGCCGCTGCGCTAGCCCGAGCCATCGACTTGGCCGAGTCTGCCTTCGTGAACAAATAAGGTCAATAATTTTGGGTCATTTGATGTTAAAAACTATATTCCGGATGGGAGACATGGGCCTTTTAGCCCATAGAATCTTCTAGAAGTTGTTTATAGGACCTCTTGGTGTTTAATCAACCGTCCATTTAACCGAGTATAAAGCTATTCTCTTTCTCTCTCTCTCTCTCTGAGAGAATCGTATGGCTTCGCTGGTTGATCGAGTCCTGCCTATGCTCTCTCAGTCCGTTACTATTTCATCGAAATCATCATCTCTCCAACTTCCGACGTCGTTTCGATTTCAGTCCTGAATGCTCCTTCCTTAGTCTCTTTCCCTGCTGTTTCTCTTCCGCCTCCATTGAGTAAATTCAACTGATCGAATTGCAAACATGCTCTCTCATCTATAATAACTGTTAGAATAAATTGATAATGAAATATTAACAGATTCATTGTTTTTACTTTGAACCAGTTTATTGCGGAAGAGGTGACAAGAAAACAGCCAAGGAAAGCGTTTTAGGCACTCCTTTGGAAATGCGAGGCCACGAAACAAGAGGAAAGGGAGGGGTCCACCGAGGCCTCCAATGCCTTCCTCTCCTTCAAAGAAAGACCGCTCCGACGATGATGACTGTTGACCATTTAGCTATGTTTATCAGAGATGTTAATTTCTTTTCTAATATTTGTCCTCTTTTTGGTACTGCATAGACTCTATGTTGACATTTGTATTGTAAGATTAGACTATGGTTTATTAATCCTAATTGCATATCTTTTCTTTGTATGCTTTTTTTCAATCGGAAGGCCAAGTTAAATAATTATATAGATTAAGATACTGCAATCAATAATATCAAATTGCACCCTAAAGGACTTTTATTTGAACACGTAAAAACTTTTATTTGGACTCATGCAAAAAAATTATGATATATTTTCTTAAAACATGAACTAATAATGCTCAAGCTACTTAATAAACTCGTCTTACACTTACATACATGTTAATGGCTTATGTCCAATTTCGTACACTATTTTGGCATGTTTTCGATACTATTACGTATCCAAACATCTCTTTAAAATTTGTAAAATATCTTTTAAAAATTTGTATTCTCTATCATGGAACAATCATTCATACACTTTGCTTAGAAATGATCTTCCATGTAGTCCTGACCACGGTTCATGAATCGGTGGTTTCTGTTTGAAACCGTTAATTTACGGTTCGAAAAAATAAGGACCTTGAACTAAAATCGTAATAGAAAGGTTTGTAACCGGTTCTAAACTGACGATTTTGGTTCATAACCCCGATTCAAAACCGACGGTTCTGGTTTGTAACCTCAGTTCGAAACTGACATTGAACCGTCAATTTTAATACATGATCTTGATTTAATTTTTAAATTATTAATTACAATAATTGAAAATTAAAAGAAAAACTTGGACTTAATTTTTTAATTAAGCTTCTTACGTATCTTTTTAGGGTTTAGAATAATCAAAGTCTACATAGTTCTCTTACCTTTACATATCCAATAGGCGGCAATACTCTCTTACCTTATCATTCAACTCCGCTATCTTGATTATTATTTTCCCTGCAAAAAAATTATTTATTTTAATTAATTATTATCAAATTATTTTGGTTCAAGGGGCTTGAATTGAATATATTTTTAGTATACCCTTCCCAAATCATAGCACATTATGAACATGTTATGATTTTTCACTATTGCATCATGAATGCTAGCATAGTTATCACTTTTATACAATCCATGATATTTATCATATGATTAATATTAAAAATAATATATATCTTAAAATATACCAAAAATTGATATAATATAATATGTATATCATATAATACAATATGTATTGTTCTATATTAGAAAAATTAACGATATAGACCGATATACTTTTTTTAACTAAATTACGCATGTAATTACAGTGGATACAAATCAAAAAAAGCTTGAACACTTTTTGACTTAACTTTGATTCAAATATAACATGATTTAATTCAATTTGAGTCAAATCGTTTCAATTTATTATTTGAATTTATGGTTAAAATTCATAACTCATTGACAAAACGATATTATTTTACTAAATAATAGGTAAAATTGTCAATTTGAACAGAACTTGAGCCAAATCGAACCAAGCATCCCCTAGCTTGAGTTCAATTTGGTTAAAAAAAGGAACAAAATCTTCTGATTCAAATTCAACTCAAATTTAATTAAATAAATTTAAATTAAATCAAACCAAATCGAGTTGATCTAATTCAGATGTAACTCAAAGCTAAGTCATCCAACCGAATCTATTTTCCTTTATTAATGAAGAATGATTTTTTTAATTGTAACGAGGTGTTTAATACATAACTAAATATTTCTATTTTATCTTTTATTGCATTACTTATTTTGCATAATAAAATTTAATCATAATTTTTAGTTTATATTCTTTTTTGACTAAGATAATAACAAATTAATAAAATGCTCATTATATCAAAAATTCTGCAAAATGCAGGGGACGGTCCCCTGCAAAAAATTTTGAAATATGCAGGGACCAACGGTCCCCTGCAACAGATTTTAAAATATGCAGATTTTGAAATTTGCTGGGAACCAACGGTTAGGGAACCGTTGGTTCCTTTTTTTTAATTAATTTAAAAAAATAAAAAAAATTCAAAAAAAATTAAAATTACCGGTTCAGAAAATGTAAACCGCCAGTTCATAAACCAGATGTGAAACGGCAGTTTTACGGTTTAAAATTATATAAACCAAAACTGAATCGTCAAAATTAGGTTTTAGTTCCGGTTCAGTTCGGTTCTGGTTCTTCGGGTTTTATCCAGGCTGGTTCGTTCGGGTTCACAGGCCAAACCAGCCCGTGGCCAGGTCTAGTTCAAACAAATGGTGAGAAAGTCGTATAAAAAGGGTAGTGAAGTAAGAGAGGTTTCATTATCTCTCTTAACGCTGTTTTACAAATCAAACTTCAGAAAGCTAAAAGCTATTCTTCTTCATCTACAATGTCATCAGGTTTGTGGAGCCATGAATGTTCTCGCTAAATTGTGATATCCGCCGTTCTTTTGTACTAAAGCAAGATACTTCTTATTTTTCATTTTATTTATTCTGCAATTTATCATCACAAATGCATGAATTCAACACAAGTTGAATGTGGTAACAAAATCCTTTCTAAATTTTTCTGAAAACAAAACATCATAAGGCTAAGAAATGTCTGCTAACTCCTTTTTGCTATGAATCGTTCCTTCATGAAGCTGAAGCGACGGTTGCTGTGGCTTTTCTTTTCTAAATTGTTCAATGTTTGCAGTGGCAATTCAATCTCTGAGCTTCTCTCAACGCTTGGCACCGTCCAGTTACCGGCTGTCTCCGATTTCACTCCCCCGCATTTCTAGATTAAGCTTCCCCAGGTTTTCCGTTCCACGTGTTCCTAATATCAAATGCGTGTCTGTCTCCAGCAGCCCCTCACTAGGTAACAAATCCACTGTTTGGAGTACGAGAAAAGAAAATTTCTGAAACTGCTTTTTTATTTGTTATCTGTTTCACAAATCCAAAAGAGTTAATTGATACTGTGTTTGAACATGTTTTTTAATTGAGAATTCTTTCTCTTCTAATATGTTGTGCTTCCTCGACATGCAATTTTTTTTTAATATAACGAACTACGAAGAGGTACCTTTCGGATTCTGAGATGCTATTTGTGGTCGTTTGTTTTAGCTCATGAAAAAACGAGATTTGCTGAAGCTTCTAAAAATGCAAATATTGTTCCATTATACCAATGCATATTTTCGGACAAGTTGACCCCAGTATTGGCATATCGTTGTCTCGTTAAAGAAGATAATAGAGAAGCCCCGAGTTTTCTTTGTGAGTCGGTGGAGCCGGGCTCTCGGGGTTGTACTGTTGTAAGAGCCTGTTTACTTGGTGTAATATTCGTAGGCCGTTTGTTTTCACTGTACGTTTTGTTGATTTGAAGTTGAATTGTTTGTTTCAGGGAAGATACAGCGTGGTTGGAGCTCAGCCAACCATGGAAATTGTCGCCAAAGAGAATAAGGTTACGATAATGGACCATGTGGCCGGCAGTGTGGTTGAGGAGGTTGTTGAGGATCCGATGATGATTCCCAGAAGCATCTCTGAGAGGTGGAAGCCTCAACTTGTTGATGAACTTCCTGATGCTTTTTGCGGTAAGAGAATTCATTTGGTCTCTTACTTGTATTTTCACTGCCCTGTAACGCCATACTCAGGATGCACTGGTTTTGTCTATTGTGAATAGGGGGTTGGGTCGGGTATTTCTCATATGATACGGTTCGCTATGTTGAGAACAAAAAGTTACCATTCTCAAATGCACCGGAGGATGACAGGAACCTTGCTGACATTCATCTAGGTCTCTATGAGGATGTGATTGTGTTTGATCACGTGGACAAGGTACTCTTTTCAAGTCGTTTTCATTTTGCTTGGATAATAAGGACCCATTTGGTCGGTACTTGGACATGATTGAGGCACAGGGGCTGAGGGTGAACTGACCATATGATTTGGATTTATAAACATAGAATTGTGCCCCTTACATTATTGGTATAATGTTATGTTATAAAATAAATTTTCATTCTTCAAACAAGAAATCTCGTAGCGTTAGAGTCAGAGCAAGTTAATTCAAACTTGAAAACCAATTTGATTCAAATGAATTCGATTTAAGTGAATTTGTATTCGAATTCAAGTTTGAGAGTTAAAAATTTTTAACTTTAAACTTGAGTTTGAAATATGTTCGGTTCGTTAAACTTACAAGTCTAGAAAAATTCGCTATAAATTGATTAAAATTTCGTTATTTAGATCAATACATATTAAATTGAAATCATTTTAGTATTTTTTTTTCTTAATTACAATACTTAACCAAACTCGAAGCTAGATTTGATTTAAACTCAAGTTCGATTTCTTTTAATTAAGCCCAACTCAAATAATTTTGAGAAAAACTTAATGGGCTCAACTCTCTTTATATTGAATTGAACTCGAGTTTAGATAAATTTGAGTTCACTTAAGTTTACACAAAGTTGAGTTGTACACGCAAGTGTGTGTGTGTGTTTGTAGTGAAAGGAAAAAGTAACATTGTACTTGGTTGAAGCGGCTTTAAGTGCGTTTATGCTTTCTTCACGTTCCTTCCGTTAAAAGACTGCTAAGAATATTTGTTAATTTGTGACAATTTTGGTTACATTACAAAGTCTCTGCTTATGGGGGTAACTTAGCATTTGAATTAGATATAATTTTCCTCCTTTTCCTTTTCAGAAAGTCTATGTAATTCACTGGGTGAGGCTAGATCAGCACTCTTCTGTTGAGAAGGCATACTTGGATGGAATCGAACACTTGGAAAAATTAGTCAACAGGCTACAACACACTGACCCGTAAGTTACTTCTACACAATTTTGCACTTTCGCATAGTTCTATGAAGTTTGTTGATTCATTTGGTGGTATATACAATTGCTAGGCCAAGACTGTCCCCAGGTTGTGTAGATTTATGCACTCGTCATTTTGGTCCTCAATTAAAAGAATCAAACATGACAAGTGAAGCATACAAGAAGACTGTTCTTCGGGCGAAAGAACACATCCAGGCCGGGGATATTTTCCAGATCGTACTAAGTCAGCGATTTGAGCGCCGAACATACGCTGATCCGTTTGAAGTGTATAGGGCATTAAGAATCGTGAATCCAAGCCCATATATGACTTACTTACAAGTATATATGCATGCTTGTCTCTGAGACTTTTACAGATTTTGTTGTTTGCTGCATTTTCTCATATTCATTTTATGTTTTCCAGGCTAGAGGGTGTATTCTGGTAGGTTCAAGTCCGGAAATTCTAACACGAGTAAAGAAGGTAAAGATTTTACAGTTTTCAGTTTCATATTTTCAAAGCATTTATCAGCAACAATTCTTATTTCTACATATTTATAACAGAACAACATTGTGAATCGACCATTGGCTGGGACAGTTCGAAGAGGGAAGAGCACTGTTGAAGATGAAAGGATGAAAATGTTGTTGCTAAGTGACGAAAAGCAATGTGCAGAGCACGTTATGCTGGTTGATTTGGGTCGCAATGATGTTGGAAAGGTTATGTTTATTTTTTCATATCATTATTAGGATCGAATTATCATCACTGGAAAACTTCTCTTACTGAACCTTAATTATTAATGCAGGTTGCAAAATCTGGTTCCGTGAAGGTGGAAAAGCTTATGGACGTTGAACGTTATTCTCATGTCATGCACATAAGCTCCACAGTAAGAACCCAAGCTTCAAATCTTTACTGTACGAGTGATGAATTGAATTTGTTCATCCAATGTTTCTAAAGTCTCTCATAGTCCAAGAACTTACCCTGTATACGCTCATTAATGGCCCTTCCCATTATTCTTTATGCAGGTTACAGGTGAGTTGAAAGAAAATCTCAACTGCTGGGATGCCCTAAGAGCTGCACTGCCTGTTGGAACTGTTAGCGGAGCACCGAAGGTAAAGGCGATGGAGTTAATCGATGAGTTGGAGGTAAATAGGCGCGGTCCGTACAGTGGCGGGTTTGGAGGCGTTTCCTTTACAGGCGATATGGACATTGCATTGGCTCTAAGGACTATAGTATTCCAAACTGGAACCCCTTATGATACAGTCCACTCTTGTAAGGATGACAACAAGCGCCGGGAATGGGTTGCTTATCTTCAAGCTGGTGCCGGTGTTGTCGCTGACAGTGACCCTGACGATGAGCACCGCGAATGCCAGAACAAGGCCGCTGCGCTAGCCCGAGCCATCGACTTGGCCGAGTCTGCCTTCGTAGACAAATAAGGTCAATAATTTTGGGTCATTTGATGTTAAAATGTATATTCCGGATGAGAGATATGGGCCTTGTAGCCCATAGAATCTTCTAGAAGTTGTTTATAGGACCTGTTTCTCTTTGGTGTTTAATCAACGGTCCCTTTAACCGAGTATAAAGCTATTCTCTTTCTCTCTGAGAGAATCGTATGGCTTCACTGGTTGATCGAGTCCTGCCTATTCTCTCTCAGTCCGTTACTATTTCATCGAAATTATCTTCTCTCCAAACATCTGACGTCGTTTCGATTTCAGTCCTGAATGCTCCTTCCTTAGTCTCTTTCCCTGCTGTTTCTCTTCCGCCTCCATTGAGTAAATTCAACTGATCGAATTGCAAACATGCTCTCTCATCTATAATAACTGTTAGAATAAATTGATAATGAAATATTAACAGATTCATTGTTTTTACTTTGAACCAGTTTATTGCGGAAGAGGTGACAAGAAAACAGCCAAAGGAAAGCGTTTTAGGCACTCCTTTGGAAATGCATGGCCACGAAACAAGAAGAAAGGGAGGGGTCCACCGAGGCCTCCCATGCCTTCCTCTCCTTCAAAGAAAGACCGCTCTGACGATGATGACTGTTGACCATTTAGCTATGTTTATCAGAGATGTTAATTTCTTATCTAATATTTGTCCTCTTTTTGGTACTGCATGGACTCTTATTTTGACATTTGTATTGTAAGATTAGACTATGGTTCATTAATCCTATTTGCATAGCTTTTCTTTATATTCTTTTTTCAATCGGAAGGCCAAGTTAAATAATTATATAGATTAAGATACTGCAAATGCCCAGTCTCAATTAGGGGTCCAATAAGGTAGGTCACAGATTTGTACTCTTATTTTCTGAATGGGGTATGGAAAATGAGAGTTTAACCATTAAGTAAGGTTGTAAGTTTGACATCGAGATCTTCCCAAGATCATAACTCACTGTTCCAGGTTGGACTACAGATTCAGCCAGGTTGTTCGTCCACCTAAAGATAATTTTGTCTCTTTTATAAATAAATAGTCGTACTATATTTTAACATAGGCATTCATCGTGGTTTACTTTATGTGACAAGAATGATCACACCTGTCTTTAAAACTACTGTTGTATTGCGATTCAGACAAACATAATTTTGCGAATGAACGATCATTCCTGCTCTTGGAACGACCATTTATGAACAAGCCTGGCTATAAAATATATTAATTAATTATATTACAAATACAGTGTACCTACCAAAACCCATTTCAAAAATCAAACTTTCATCTCCAACTAAATAATTTCTATGCACAAAACTACTGCAGTCAACCTTTCTCTGCATATACCATGTCTCGTGGTTCCTTTTCTGGGGCAGGCTTCACAAATTACAAGTCATCTTCAAAAATATATATAGAGACACTGCAGCCACCACTGAAGCTAAATCATGGTTCTTTTGTAGGAGCAGGTGTCACAAATGAGAAGTCACTTTCATTGCTGGTTTGCACCTCATGATGGAGTTCATTTATTTCAGTTGCTCCATTGTCATCCTCATATGCTGTGGGATCCTGATATGCTGTGGGTGATAAAGGATCAGCTTCAACATCAGATGCCTCTATGTCCTCATAGGTATACGAGTGGTTTGAGTGACCAGTAGTTTGGAAACGATGCAGTGTGTGTGCTCTGGAGGTAAACAATGATGAAGGGGTTGAGCTTACGCTTCCGCCCTGGAATTGAGCAGGGGACTTTCCTCCCTTCTTCTTTTTCACAGTCTTGTGCCAGTTCTTAAGGGCCTTGGATGTTTGTTCATCAAAGATTGATTTCTTCATATGTGAACCCATCTGCAAGCATTAACAGAATGTATATGAACAAGAGAATCTGAAAATTGGAAATCATTTTAATTATTTTTTAAGTATGTTTCAGCACTTCTATGATTTTCCGAGGTCTATTCCATCTTCTTTATAAATTGGAAGCAAGCTTACCTGAGCTACAAGAGCATACAGTGGAAGTGTGATGTAACTGCACAGAATTAAGACCACAAGCCTGTGAAACCGCAACAAAATTCAGTGATTTTAAGTTAAGGCAACATAAAACTTTACTCCATCAGCATAAGGTGACTTTCAGGGCTTTAGTAATGTTATAGGACAAATCTACTGTAAAAATGTCACATGCATTCTCCCATGGTTGATTGGTTTACTGTGAGCATCTGATTATGGCATTGTGCCATGTAAGGCACAATTGTTGTTAGATTTAGTTCCCTATCACTGAGGAGACAACATGGCTTACCCTAAAGAAACTTTTACGATTGCGAGCTCCAAATTAGAGTGGAAGCAAGACGTCAAACCGAAAGAGTACTGCACAGAAAAGACTTTGTTATACCTCAATTGAGATACTTGCACTTAAGTTAACAGGGTAAAATCAGCATGTAGGATTCAAAATTTAATAGATTAATTAGAAGATCAAATTACCCATATCCACAAGAAATATGTGATCTGGAAAGCATTCTGCAAGCACCCAAAGAAGCACAAAAAGAAATGGAGTTAAAACTGGGATTAAATAGCTATGGTTGAATCAACCACAACAGCAACTTCTACAGACATACTTGTAGAAGTTACCATTCAGCAGACTTTTAATTGTGCAGAAGGTAATTTAGGTTAGTTTAGCGTGAATTTTGGGATGAACAACTATTTCATCTTTTGCCCTCTTTAACACATATATCAAAGATCTCATTTTCTCAATAGAGGAGGCCATTCAATACCTGGAACAAAGTGAAATGAATGAGATGCAGCACTAACTGAGGTCGACCAAACCAAAAGTATTGGTCTGAGCCTTGTACAAGTGGTATCCCCTGCACCACTGCATGTCTCTCGGTCATTTCAATAGCCATCTTTGTCAAAACGGATTGAAGCTCTGTTCCAATTGCTAAGATTATCTGCAATCAGTCAATCAATAGTTACAATTTCAAAAAACTTCCAATGAATCTGGAATAGAGATTACTAAGAACAGATTTCTTACAATCAAGGGGATTAATGATGCCCAGAACAGTGCTTGCCATCCTGAAACACGTATAACAAATTCATTGAGGTGACTAACTTCTAACTCAATTCAATACACAGAGCGCTTAGTTCAAAGGGACTTCTCCAAGAAAGACAGCTCACCGTTTACGTTTAAAAGCAAGAAAACCACAAATGAAGCCCACAACACAGGACTGCCAATAATACAAAACTAGGTAAGCATACAAACAAAACCTAATTGAACTTCATTTAGGCAAGAGTAGTATAAGAAGGTCCTAAATTTAATACAAGAAGAAAAACATTATATGGAAAGAGCAATACCTTACTCCCACTACTACCTTGAAGTCATCTTCTAATGATCTTTTAATATATTTTTGGAAGTCAAATTTACTTGCAGGAGCTAAATGGACCTGTAATTGATATCGCAGTCAGAAAGGAATGGTGTAACTAACTCTAAAAAATTCAAATAATATGACTGAAAGAAGCTCACATTGATGAATCCATTTCGCAAAGTCAAGTAGTCAGCCCTGCTGACAGACCTGAAAAATTGTCTAAAGAAGCATCCCTGGAGTAGAGAAAAATTCAGAAATTTGATATCGGATCTAAAAGATCATATTAAATTTTTTTTTTTTTAACCTAACTTGATACCACCTGGAACTGAAAATATTTTAATTTCCTAGTTCAATACTTACAATGTAAAAGTACAAAGGAATTCTTGTCCAAAAACTGGTGTGTGCTCTTACAAAAGATGTCTCATGTGTAAGTCTGAATCTTGAAGGATCTGCATATTAACATAAATCTGGTTTAGCTTTGAAGATGATACACAAATCCAGGTATAAGATTCAACTCCGGGAAATTTGTGTTCAAGACTGAAACTACAAAATTCAAGCTACATAACCGAAAAAGATAATTAATTTGGTTAAAGAGTTTATATTTCTCAAGGAAAATATACCATTTGAGAACTCATAGTCAGGGGTTTGAGTTTCCAATTCCCACTTCTTCCATTTACGAATCTGTCCAGCGTAACTATTTGTTAATTAAAAAAAAACATACAAAGTAGCAATTTTTTATACTAAATAAGCCAAGTCTATCTAGTTTCAATACCTTTAGCCTCCCGAGCGTCATGGTAATAGCACTGTATACCACATGAAGGACAGCCAAGAAGAAGATGAGGATGTGTAATTGGTGCAGGGCAGTTACCGATAGAAGCTGCTCATACCCCTGTAGACAGGAACCGGATATGCTACCATCAAGATTAAAGATTCTGATTCATTCTTGTCAGCATAAAATTTAAATGGTCACGACTCACACATTACAGGAAAATAAATACTTGCATATTCCTAAACCCTGATTAGATAATTCTCTATAAAAATTATTACAAATCGTACCTACTATCAGTCCCAGGAGAAACTTTAATAAAAGCCATTAAGCTCAGAAAGTTAAAAAATTCCAGCACTATATGTACTCACCTCCTTGCATTTGAAAGTACTGCTATCAAGAGAGGCTAAGTGTCTGTGTTCTAACCACAAGAGTCTCCTTCTATGTTCCTCTTCACTACTAGAGCTTTTGTCAGAATCGCTATCAAGCCGACATGGCAGCATAGAGTCTGCAACCTTTGATGAAACGCATATTTTAGCAAAGTGATTCTGCCCAAAAGTGAGTATCAGCGAGATGAATCCCAAAACCATCAGCTCTGCACGAATTATACATCAAAAGTCAAATAAGCACCCAATGTCTAACTCCACAAGAACAAATATCAGAAAGATAAAAATTTATCTTCTCACCAGATTTGACCTTCTCAAGGGCTTCGAACAAAGCCCTCTTGCGCTTCTCTGTAAGCCACTGAATTGTAATTCCAGTAAGTTAACAGCAAAATAGAGGGGCCAAAAATAACAACACTCTAAAATTAATAACATATTGTTTCAACTAAAAATTTGTGAAAAATTACCAAGCCTTTATTGCCCATAAAGCATTAAAATCTGAGAAATTTTCCAAAATTCTTATCCAACTAAATAAAACATTATAAAAAATTTATATATTCTTAGAAAAAAACACTGAAACCAGAAAGAAGTGTCAGTTGTTCCAAAACTCAATCTTTACACGATCATGTCGACTCAAAACCAAGTACAAAAGTAGCAATCTCAGGAATAAACATAATAAAAAATTGAGATGAATATGAATATTCACAAAAAAAACAAAAAACCTCTTAGTCATGAAGAACTGAAAGAAAAAGTTAATGTGATGATGAAGGCAGTTACAAAAGCAGAGAAACTCATAAAGAGTAGTTATGTATACAGTAAAAGGAGTAATAAAACTATAAAAGCAAAATTAAAACTACAAAAATATAAACATACCGCTCCAAGCTTGTGAAGGCCTTTCTCCAAGAAAATAGAAACGATGATGATGACAGCACAAACACTAGCAACAGCCCATGTGGGTGTCTGACTAATCTTCCTCTCTGAAGAACTACTCTCAGAAGCCGCTATAACCCCATCTCCTAAAAAGAGCAAACAAATCAAAAGTAACCAGAAAAAGAACACCATTTTGATCGATTTGACGCCTCTATTGAGTAAAGAAGAGAAGGACAGCTAATCTGTGATTTATAGAACTAGGAGTCTTTTACTAGCAGGCGGACTTTGAATGATTTCTTAAATAGAACTTCAATGAATTGACCGATCCTGTAGTAGACAGTAAATGGCGTGCCAGTGGTGATTTAAAAATGATTCTGACCTAGTCAGGTCAATCCCGTAGAAAAACAATACGTTTTTGTTTGTCCAAACCTTCCATATTCAATTACCTGTTGGGCCAAAACGATAAACGGGATAAGGATAATGAATATTTATCACACGTAATACATGGAATGTCTTTTTTAACTTTCTTTTAATATCGAATATCTATTGACTTCATAAACACAAGGCCAAAAGACTTATTCTCACTCGACGTGCAGCGAAAATTAAAATTGAATTTCTTTAATTTTTAAAATTTAAATATTCATTTATTCATTAATTTTAACTACTATAATCAAAAATAAAATTATTATTTAAAATTTTTTATTTAAACAAATAAAAATTATTCTTTTTTTCTATCCTAATTTAAAAAATATAACATTTCACTCTCACTATATATAGTTTTAAGATATTATATTTTAGAGTAAATAGTCACTTTCCTTAAACTTTAAAACATTATACTTATATCTTAAAAACTTTATTCTATCTTTTCGATAATCGTTCTTTCTAGCGTTCCTCTTCGACAACATCTCCCTTTTCTCCTTGGTGGTTTTTTGCTGCAGAAAACATGAAAAATATCTTTGAAATTGTGGAATTTTCATGCACAAATATATGAAAAATTTGCACAAATCTGTGCAATGATCTATGAGTGAACAAATGCATAGATCAGTCGAAGGCATCACACGAACAATGCCCACATTTGTGAGACATCGTTTGATGAATTTGTGTGTCTGTCAATAAACAGATTGTTACACGAATCTGTGCTATTTTTGCACAAATTCATGTTTGAAAATATGACCATTTCAATAGTTTCCATATCAAAAAACCACCAGGAGAGGGAGGAGAGATCCTGCCAAAGAGGAACGCTTAGAAGAATGGTCACAAAAAGATGAAATAAATTTTTTAAGGTGTAAGTACAATATTTCAAAGTTTGAAAGGGGTAGTTATTCATTTTAAAATATAAAACTCTAAAAACCATATATAGTTGATACGAACCTTAGAAGAACCACACCTCAAAAACTAACTATTGAGATGAGAGAGCCCAATGTCATATAAACTTCATACTAGTTATTCATACTTTTCAATATGGGATCCAAGTCTCATACCTTGCACTTGGGATCCTAACATATCAAGGCTGGCTGTGCGCTAGCTCCCTGCTAGCCTCGAGGGAACACTGCAATGTCGACATCACCACCCGTGCCACACGATTGCAACTGAGAGACATGGTGATGGCTCTGATACCAAATGATACGAATTTTAGGAGAATCACACCTCAAAAGTTAACTATTAAGATAGGAGAGTCCAAGGTCATATAAACCCCACACTAATTGCCTATATTTTTCAATGTGTGATCCAAGTCTCATACATTGTACTTGAGATCCTGACAATAGTGGAGTTGAAAGATTAATTTTTTAAAATTAAGTTATAAGAAAATTTATTAGTTTTTAAAATTAAGGAGAAAAAAGAAATTAAATTTTTTTATTTAAATAAACTAAGGAGAAATAATTAGTTTTTTAAACTAACAAAAAAAAAATTATTTTTTTGTTTGAATAAAAGTCTTTAAATAACAATTTTATTTTTGATTGAATTTACCAAAATTAATACATAAATGATTATTTAAATTTTAAAAAAATGGGAGAAAATTACTTGGATTTCCACTATACATTGGAATGGAATTAGTATTTTGGCCTAAACACAATTTAAGAATTACTATTTTTGTCTCTACGGTAATAACAATAATTTAATAGTTTTCTTAAAATAATTAAACATGATAATAATAAAAGTAGCAGGTATCGGTCCTAGTCTCCCTGCTTGACCATTTGTCGTCGTACAATCTTGAATTTTTTTTTTATAGTGGCTCAGTCAATTTTAATTTTATTATGTGATATGAGCCAGATAAATAATAATTTATTATATCAAATTATAATACGTAACAAATTAATATTAATATTATATATATTATGGCATAAAATATATTATTTAATTAATAAATTTAAAAATAAAGAAAAATATAAGAATTATATTAGTATAATATAAAATAGTAAAAGATATATTTATAAAATAATAGTTATAAAATTTAGATTTAAAAAAAAAGGTTTAAAACGATATATCATCAATAATATATTTTTAAAAATATAGCAATATCAATAATATTTTTAATATTTTTCGTAATTTTTTTGATTTACAATTTAAATATAAAATACTAAATTGACTATTAAATATAATCTAATATAATATATAATTAAGATTCAATCATTATAAAAAATTATCAAGAGATGTTATAAATTTAGATGACAAAAGATTGAATTTTTTGTTTTATATAGTTATGATATTATAATAATTAATAAAAAATATATAAGATATTTTTGGATTTTAAAAATTCATAAAAAAAGATAAAATTGTGCGTTTAATATTGAAAACAGACAAAATACGTATTAATAAGTTTTTAGTTCAAAAATTCGGACCGATATATTTAAAACATAAATTAAGTGAGAATACAAATAATTCATATTTTTATTAATTAGGTATATTATCGATACAGATTGATAAACCTTTTTAAAGGGATTGAAGAAGAAAAAGTATATAAAAACAATTAAAAATTTAAAAATATTTATTTGTTATAGATATAATAGTATAAATGAAAGATGACGAAGCTTTGAGAGAGATTTATAATAGAACAAGGAAGAAATAAAAGCAAAGAAATTGAGAGATTGATTTTCCAGATGCAGAGAATATATCCATTAAAAGTGAGAGACGAGGGAGGATATTTATACAAAAAGTTTTTACCAACTCCCCTTGACAATTTAGCTTACTCATATAAAAAACATTTAATATCTTCCTTCAATTTTCTAATTTCACCATCATATACCCACCATTTCATAAAGTTATAGTGTATTAATTATAATTTTTTTATTATTTTATTATATTATGGTTTTAGAAGAGGTGGAATCAACCACATGTTCAGCCAATACTTTTTACGCTGTTTCTTCTCCAGTCCTGTCATTTATTTTATTGGGTCTGAGCCCATTACAGCAAAGCTGTGTGATTTATTATGGGCTGTAAATCTAGCCGAAGATTGAAACCTGTTAGGGCCGATAAAGTACGCGAAGAAAGCAAGCAATTTGTCGTGGGATATTAATTAAAATCGGTACATGTAAACTTTTTTAGGCAGACGTATAACAGTTTTACTTTTATAAATAAATTTATTTTTAATTTCAAAAATATCCTCCCTGTTTATTACGTCACTTTCAGCAACTTATGTATGCGTAGGGTGACTACAAAGTGCGTAAAGTGATTACAGGGTGTATGAATGTGTGCAGGGTGTGCGAGTGCGTGCAGGGTGAGTACAATGTGCGTGGGTGCATATGTACAGAGGGCGTAGGTGTGTAAAAAATATAAATAAATAAAATTTTTAAATATTATATTTTATATAACAGAGTGTGATGAGGGTGTTTTTTATGCCCCTGCACTCTGCACCGTTTACCCATCCTGCACCTTGTACGCACCTACATATTTTGTACGCATCCTACATATTTCGTACGCACCTTGTACTCACCATACGCACCTTGCACGCATCCTGTACTCACCTTACGCACCTATGCACCATATACGCACCTACACACCTTGCACGCACCCATGCACCTTGTACTCACTCTACGCACCCTACACACACCCTGTACTCACCTTACACATCTTGTACGCACCCTGACACCCTGTACGCACCTACGCCGTATACACTCTGTACGCACCTACGCATCTTGTATGCACTCTGTACACACCTATACATCCTGTACACACCTTGTATGCACCTATATACTGTGATATGCATACGTAAGTTACTGAAAATCATGTAATAAGTTAGAGAAAGTATTTTTGAAATTAAAAATAAATTTATTTATAAAAATAAAATCATTTGTTTAAAAATATTTACATGAAAAAAATTTTACCCGTTTTAATTAATATATCATTTGTCGCAGATTTTGAGAGAGCAGGGAATGATCAGACCAAAACTATACAATGTCAGATTTCGACGATTCGTTTTACTCGGTCCCTGTTGCGGTTTCAACTGATCCCTTTCACGACGACAGTTGTCAAGGAGACGATTCCGATCGCGTTGATTCGCTGGTCTTCAATAAAAATAACTCGTCTTTCAACATTAAGAAGCCGTCGGTCTACGGTGAGGATGAGAACGATGAATCTGAAGGGCCAGTTTTGCCTCCTCTGTTGGAGATAACACCGGAGGAGAGCGTCGCTCTCAGAGAATGGAGAAGGTTCGTTTAGTTCTGTTTGTTATTTTTCAAATTTATTAGTTTGGTTTTATCATAGAGAAAAATGCAATAATTTAGCATCAAATCGTGGTTTTTTAAAGGTTTTTGTTCCAATTATATTAGTTGAGTGAAAAAATTTCCTTATCTTAATTTACTAGCAAAAAGCAAGCATTAACATCAAATTCCATTTGGTTTTTTTTTTTTTAATTTATGTGTTAGTAGACTTATTTGAAGTGCGAAAATTGGTAAACTTTTCTTGTTTGTTGGAAATTGCAATTGGGTAACGATTCACTGAACTTTGTTTTTTATACTATTGTGTGTTTATTTGAGTTCATTTGCTGTTAATATGCTTAAAGAATTGATAAAGATGCTTACTTTTCACTTTAATGTGTAATTGTTATTTGAAGAATCAAAGTTTTTATGTAATAATGATAAGTATTGCATGCACTTGTGAGGTTTTGGAAATTTAGTTTTATAATAGTGTTTATGTTGGAGATTGCTTTTGTAATACTTAGGGAGAATATGATTCATTTGGAGGAGAAAGAGAAGAAAGAGAAAGAGAATTTGAACCAAATTATTGAAGAAGCAGATGAATACAAAGTTGAATTCTACAGAAAGAGGGCAGTGACATGTGAAAATAAAAAAGGAATTAACAGGGAAAGAGAGAAAGTGAGTTTAGATTTTCCATCATTTTGCTTTTTTTTCTTGTTTGATTAGCTTTCTTTTCTTTTGTAGATGTATTCATTTTTGGGGGTCTGATTTTTCTGTCACTTTTGTTAAGTTTTTGGTGCAGTATGGATGCTATATTGTCTGCATTTAGGCTTGAGTATCTCTTGCCCATAGACATATTCTTGAATTTTACATCGCAAAGCTGTTAATCTTGATGGTGTTGCGTGATATCTGGAGTGATTGTTTGACTTGATGATTTGGTGAGAAATACACGCATAAAAGGAGGATGTGTGGTTTGTATAAATGTGTTGATGCTTCTTATTAACATTTTACCATGTTGCAACTATGGGAACTCAATGGCCAGAAAGCCATGTTGTGAATGAAGTTTTCATGAAAGACAGAAAAACACTGAATAAGTAAGAAAATAGGCTGTCTTCTGGTCTATTGACATTTTGGCATACTTTGTGATGTCTTCTTGTATGCGTAACTTAGAGACATGGACTTGGCCTCTCTTGTTGCTTTGCATCTGATCTTCATTTTATGGATGTGCTGTTAGATCAGAACTGCAAGAAATTGCTTAATGTGGTTTCTGACTTCCCAATTTTATTGGCAGCTTATGTATACTGTTGCCAGAGTACCTGGGCTGTGTTGGCCTTTTAAATGTGTTGGTTTGAAAATAATTGGATACAGAATAGGGGATGCTAAAATGATTCTTAAATATCTCTGACATTTTCCTCACCATCAAGTTTGCTTTGCATTAGGAAATCTTGTGTGTAATTTCTGAACAATGTTTTTGCTTCACAAAGCTTGTATATTTGGCATTGACACATGAATCTGACTTTTGCCCTTCATATGACAGTTATTTGTGGACAACCAGCAGAAGCTTCATGCTGAAACTGATAAGAATTACTGGAAAGCAATAGCAGAGCTCATTCCTAATGAAGTGCCAACTATAGAGAAGAAGAAAGCACAGAAGGATGAGGAAAAGAAGCCTGCCGTCTTTGTGATTCAAGGTCCAAAACCTGGTGAGCCAACTGATTGCACAAGAATGCGGCAGATACTCATAAAATTGAAGCACAATACCCCTGCCCATTTGACGCCCTTGCCGCCTCCAGCACCTGCCTCTTCCAAGGATACTAAAACTTATCAGGCTTCACCCTCCCAGACTGCAGCTGCTGAGATTGTGGCTGCTGCTTAATGGTTTTGTTGTGGCATCTTTGTTGGCTTTTAGAAGTCAAAAGTATCTGTGAGAGTAGTTTATTAGACAGTTGTGTAGTTCAAGTTAAAGCCCCCTCGAACCTCACGAAGTTGGTATCTCAGATTCTCAGTAAATAACATGTCAACTTGGACAAGGTTTATTCCCAAACTTAATTATAAATAGTGGTGAGCATGGGAACTGGACCGTCAAGTTCCCAGAATTTCAATTATGGTTCCTATCCGGAACCAGCCAATTCTGGATAGGTTCCAATTCCTTTTTCGGTGAAACCAACTGATTCCGGTTTCACTCTTTAAGAACTGAAACCCACCGCTAATATGTTTATCAACTTGAAAGACAAACATAATATTCTTTAAAGGCCAAAAGAATATGTCCCACCCAAGGTTTGTTTAAATGACAAGTTCCTACCCTTTAAATTTCAAAAAACTAAATTTTCATACTGTCACCCATTTTTTGTTAGCAAATTCTGGTGAGCGAAAGGATAAAATGCCATTTTACATTGTTTTTCTAATTTTACTTTTTTTTTTTCTCTCTTTTTATTTCCTCTTATTCTTTTTTTGCCCCCTCCTATTTAATCTATTTTCTCTTTTCAAAAGGGGCAAACCACAATTTTTATAAATATTAGGGCGTTAATGAGTTTTTCAGTGGGCTTTTGGAAATTAAAAAAAAATTAGACGGCTTTTGAATTTTTTTATATTTTTTAATGGTTTCAATTCAAAATAACTGTTATAATCAAAATATAATATTTTAAATTTAAGTAAAATTTTGATAATTTTTAAAAGTGTAATACACATTTAATAGTTATATTAAGTATTAATGGTAATTTTATAATTTTAATTAAAAAAAAGGAAAATAATCATTTCTTGAACTTAAATAATGAGAATGCGTCTTTTAAGCAAGCCTTGGGTGGAAGGAAAGTTGTGATTAACAAATTTATGTGTATTTATTTTAAGTATATAAATAAATATATATTTTTATATGTTATTATATAATTAAATGATTTTGAATTAACAATAAAATAACATTCAATCATACGATATTATATATAAATATATATTTATTTATATATTCAAATTAAGTACGTATAGTATAACTGAGTTGTGATATATCCTCTTAAAATATGCTGAACCCCAAATTTAGGGCCCCCATCCTTGCTCGGCCACTCTGCGTAAAGACATGACAATAACTTGAATTAGGAAAGGTTTAGTATGTTGAATTGATTCTAATGATCTCTGTTGTGTTTTTTGTTTATGAGAAGTAAAGAACATAATTGCATTTGTTTTGTTAATTGCCTGATACAGAAACAACATGGGTCGTGGTGATCAAGGGGGAGTGGCTCCATTAAGAATCAAAGAAAACACCAAGCTTGGATATGGAGCTTCAGTTTAAAGAAAACACACTGTTCATTTGTTGTAAAGATTTTATCATATTTGTTTTTGCAAATTTTTTGTGGAATTGTGTTATATGATTTGAATGATTGTTACAGAAATCCCAGAAATTGAAGAGAACTAGCGGGAATGTTGAGTAAAAACATGGGGAGAAATCACAAAGTTTATTCACGCTCTGAGGAAAATCAAAGCTTGGAAGAAATTGATTTTTTCAAAAGAAGATGAAGTGAAGTTGAATTGTTTGAGACAAAATGAGTCTATATCATCTGAAAATCAGAGAAACGACGAGGGTCTCAATAAGGGAGCTCGGAAAACTGAGTTTGAAGAATTTCTTAAATTAGAAGTGTCGAAAACCAGCTTAAGTGCAGAGGAAGATTTGGAATTGGAGAGGAAACTGCAAAGAAATTCAAGGTGAAAAATGGCAAAATAAGGGGAGAGGATGTGGATTAAATGTATTGAAGGATCATGTTTTCGATTTCTTTGTGGAAGAAGAAATGTCCAATGTTGAAGAACAACCTATCAAGAAGAAATGCAAGATGCCAAAGTTATTGGGACAAGGACTTGAAGGCAAGGCAACAGTGATAGTGACTTAAAAGTTAAGACCTGAACAGTGTCAGGAGGAATAGCAACTAGCCGGATAGGTTCCAAATAGGAATCTGTCCTAGTCACCATTCTTATTCTTAAATTTTAGAAACGGCTGGTTCTAATTCTGGTTTGGATTCTTTTTTTTAATCAAGGAAATCGAAACCCCTTACCTCTAAATTTATAAAGAAAAATATATAACAATAAAAATCTTATCGCACTAGCGGAGCGTTCGATAACGTATGACTTGGATCCAACCAACCATCGTTATAAGTCTCAGGCTTCTCGATATGCAATCAGCCTTTTAATGTAGAGGCCGGACCTTTTTCTGGTCCCTTACATTTGCATGAACAGACAGGGATGAGTGTAGCAGACACTGATTCTGAAGCTTAGAGTTGCGGTCCAAAGCTTACAGATTCTTTGATCCAAATGCCAATATCTTTGGGGAAACTTTAAACTCAAAATATGATGGGTCATATGCATTAATGTACTGTGGTCCTGCTTTCATAAAATATACCTTTTCTTCTCAATCTTGACCTGTTAGCCTTCTTTATGCTGCTGGTGCTTCATGACTCTCTCTAGTCCATTTCATGCCTTCACCTTTAGTCTATATTTCAATAAATTATAATGCAGTCGGTTTTCCTTGGAATTTTCTGCAAATTCAAGTGGCAGAGCATGGGGAAGGGAACAAGGTACCGAGCTTTGGAAGTTTGGATAATAAGAAGATGATCCAGCCTAATGAATCTGTTCATAGAATCTCATCGTGTTGAAAATTAACACAAATGATTGTTCAGCTTTTGGTTTTCCTAATAATACACAGACAACAAATTACAAAACCTAAGAAAACTTTACATTAATCATTGAACATGAACCCCTCAAGTTCCGCATATCAGTTCTCCTTCAACTGTCAAGCCGGTGGATTTGAAATAATTGCGTAAGACGGATTACAAAAGGGTTGTTGGCATTGAGCATTACCTCCCACGTAGACTGCCAGGAGATCGAATACCTCTGTCACAGCCAATATCATCTTCTACCTCAATCCCATCTGTACAGAGGCCGTTATTGTTAACACTCAATTCTGAACTACCATTACTGCTTGTGGCCAGAGGGGAGTCCGAAACACTAATTGTTCTGCTTCGTGCAGACCCTGATCTCACACTGTACATAGAGGATGCTGGAATGTTTGTCATTAATGGCCTTAAATTACCAGGGATGCTTCTCCTTATATCCTGGCAATTCCAATACAGAAAACAACAAGTAAATCACTATTTGTCTTGTTAACTCTTCTCTCAAATGTTTTTCAATAGTTTAAGCCTAAGTGAAATATAGCTACAGATATAAATATAACGGAAACGACAAGAACATGCACAAAAGAAATCACAAAACAACCATGTTATGGATATCAATATGAATAGAAGTTCCAAGACTTAACACGTTAAGTCTACAAGAGGTTTCTATTCGGATACCAAAGACCCTAGTGACACAATGCAATAAGGAGTGAAAGCATATACTTACCATATGCCTTATGGCCATATCCAGTGATTTCTTTGACAGTGTTCTTCCAAAGCCCGTGCTGTCTGGAGATGAAGACTTCCCAGTCAGGTTACCTGGAGGAGAGTTTTTGTCATCTTGCTTGGGAGGTGCCAGTTTCCGCATATTGATTACCCTCTCAACCATTTTTGTCCCAATTACAACAGGGCTTACATTGTCATTAGCCTTAGCAAATGCACGATTGATTGCAGGAACAGAGCTTCCACTTGAGTGCAAAGTGCCATTGAAGGCTCGTCCTCTAGATGGAGAACATGATTGCCGCCTTGGTCTTCCATTACATATAGGCTCAACAGAAGAGGACCGGGGGCCCGGTGCACCAGGCCTACCCCTAGTGGCTGAAAGTGGCCTTTCAGGTACTGAAGTCCTCAAATTTGGCGGAGCATCAAGTGAGAAACCAGGCATCTTTGAGGGATTCCATGGTCTGGATTTTACTGTAGGAGAACTGCCACGAGATGGCACCAGATTTTTCGATGTTGTGGAAGAAGGTTTAGTAACTGAAGGAGAGGACTTCACCGGAGGAGCAGATATACTAGGTGCACTCGATGGTGTGGATGGTCGACGAGTAGGAGTTGCTGCCCTTGATGTAGGCTTTGAAGAAGGTATAGAGGGTCTAGAAGTAGGTGTTGAAGATCGGGCTGTGGACCGAGTGGGTGTGGAGGATCTTGCTGGAACAGTAGGCCTACTTGCAGAAACTGTGGTCTTAGTTGCAGAACTTGAGGGCTTAGTAGTGGAATTTGTGGACCTAGTAGCAGAACTTGTGGGCTTAGAGGCAAAAATTGCAGGCTTAGTAGCAGAAGTCATAGGCTTGGAAGCAGAAAGTGCAGGCTTAGTTGAAGATAAGGTGGGCCTAGATGTAGGTGTTGAAGATCTTGAGGGTTTGGACGTGGAGTTCAGTGTAGGGCGTCCAGTTGGGGTTCCAGGTCTCGATCCTGGACCCCCAGATGATGAGGGCCTCCGAACACCAGTGTTTGATGTACTCAATCCAGGTGAGGAAGCTGGCTGTCTAGACACTAAGCTACTCCTGGTAGCAGATTCCGGCTGTGGATTCGCAAGCTTATGAACAAGAACAGAAATGACCATGGAAAATTAGCAAATTCAAGCATATAAATTTCTCCAAAGTTCAGACTGTAGAATACCAAGGTAAACAGCATGGTGGAGAGGTTTGATAATGACAGTGAGGCAAGCACTTCCGTTCCTTACGAACTCTAGCCATTATCAATATAGGATACAAACTAAGTTCTTAAATTATTTTTCAAATGTAAATTATGCAATACAAGCAATACATCAGCAACTCTATCACATGTGCAAGAAAAAAAAGACAAAAGAAAAAAATGGAGGAATCAAGTGGTTCCAAGTGTAAGCATGGAGAGGTAGAACTTCCGTATCTTTTCCTGATTACTGTTACAAATCTATTTTCCCAAAAAGCATATTTACTCTATTCAAATGGATCATGTAAGGACAGATTTCCTCAAAATCCAGAGAAGAATAATTATTACAAATTCACTTTTAACAAACTCATGATAAATGATAATTTAGACATCTATAAATTACCAAGTCATAACCTGAATATAACAAAAATTTTCAAAATGAAAGTGCCATTCAGACCAAAAATTTTATGATAGTATTCATAGTACTCTTACTCTGGATTTCAGGGCAGTAGGGCGTGCCTTTGAAGTACCAAGTTGGCTCATAACAGTCTTTTGTGATTCCATCTCCAAAGAAGGGAAGAGAGGAGTCCCAGGAGGAGTCAGAAGCCTGAAAAGATAAGGGAGAGAATTAAAATCATCACTAATGAATATGTGAAGAAACCTGATTCAGAAATTATCAATCTGGTAATACACAAATTATTAACTGAAACAAAAATAACAACTAGGGGATTCCAGAAGAAGATATAAAGGTATATGACAATATTTCTTTGATGTGTTCAAGCATGAATAATTGGTAGAAACATCTGCTGAAGCCAAGGTACCAGATTGATAATACCCCCTGATATAAGCTATTCCAACACTTATTAAACAGTGAGACAATGTACCCTCCAAAACATGAAATACTTCCCAGCTCAAAACATATACACAGATCATTCCCTCACTTACTGCAAAGAGGTCTAAGAGGCTGAAAGCTAATGAAAAAAATACTTCTATAAACATTTGATTAACTTTTGCATGGATTTTAAAAAATATTGAAACATGTTTAAGACATTGATCTATGCTTCCTCAGTAGTGGCTTCCATAAACTTCTAACTTATTCCATCAAAGAACATTAATCATAAAAATAAATAATACAAAATCAACAGCTCAATAGATTCTAAGAAACTAAAAAAACCAACAACAATTGCCTTTTGGATATTAACTTGCAGTGAGCTTTATATTTACATTGTAATCAATAATTCAGCTACTCTCTATTCTAACTCTCCTGAGCTCAAAGCGACAAACACCCTAAACAGTCAAACATTATCAAATTACAGAAAACATCTAAAAAAATAAAAGAAATTAATATAATAAATAAATCCACATTACCAGTCATAGTCATTTTTGTCATTATCAGAATTAAGAAAGTCATCAGCACCAATCTTCCTTGCCGGCGTGTTCGAAGAAGAAATGTTAAATATCGGTGAAGTCCCTGGTTTCGATCCTAAAACACCAAAAAGAACAATTTTTAACATTTCACGAGATCGAAAGTTATAAATCGACATAAGACCAAACGGTCTTGCGAGCAACACAACCAGAAATAATAAAATTACCTAATGGTGCTTCGAACTCTTCTTCAGAGTTATTAAGAAGCAGATCACTTTGCTCCTTCTCACGTTTTCGCATCTCAAGAAACAATGAGAGCTCCTCTTCTTTCTCCTTCATCATTGAAGCTCGTAATTGCTGCCTCTGCTTCAAAGCCGCAGCCTGCATTTGCGATTCTTGAGACCTAAAGCTTCGATTCATGGTTGAATACATACAGATCAAAACAGTGAGATCTAAAACGACATATCGTTTCGTTTTGCTTGACTTTTGCTTGACTTAAACGAAGCTTAGCTCGGTATATAGTAGTTAGCTAAATGCTGAGGAAAGAGAAGGGACAGAGAGACACAAGTATGGTTGGGGGGCAATGAATGAAATAAGAAGGGATTTGAGGGGTGAAATAGAGATTTAGAGAAGAAGGTTTCGATTGCATTTGGGGTTTCCTTCAGTAACGGTACGACGGTTAGTCTGTAATTAGACCTCTCTGTGTCTTCTCTCACTTGAAACCTACGTTTTTTTTCAGATTTTGCTCTTGGTTTGGTGGATAATCACGATAATGCCCCTCCTTCTTTTATCTTATAAATGTCAGTTTTGAATATCGGGACTGGCGTTTCCTCGCAGCTGCGCCCTATTTTGTTATAATATACTGGATACCGCCTTGAAGTGGCAAAACTTTCTACTTTTATTTTACCCCTACAGTTTTCTCAAATTCGAATGTTTACAAATGTTTTAAATTTTGTCATATAGACCCTTCGTGTGGCTAAATCCAAATCGGACGGATCTTGAAAAAAAGCAAACTAATACTTTACACTGTTAAGCACAGGATTTAATCTCCAGAGTAATTTAATGGTAACTGCTTAGGCATGAAGATTCTTTGCAGAAATGAGAGCCGGAGACCAATAGCACCTAGATAGAGAAGCCTCCTCCGTAGCTGACGGAGAAGGAAGAGAACTGTTGACAGACAGATAGTTAAAAATTTGAAGTCCGCGACGTCGTTTGGGTAAGCCGCTGAAGAAATCGAAGACAGCAGCGAAGATGAGAAACGAAGCGAGCAGTAGTAATAACAGTAGCGGTCGGGGAGAAACCGTTGTTGCTGATTGGGGCCTGAGTAGAAGCACGTGTGGTTACTGTAGAACTTCCGGTCGCAAAACTAGCATCGCTCACGGTCCGTTGCTTGAATTTATTTCTTGAAGACTGATATATGATTGATGAATTCTGATGCAAAAATAGTTATCTGATTCGTCTTTTGTAAAATTTGGCTAATTGATTCGTGTATTTGTTCCTTTTTAGAAAGTTTACATTCTGCTGTTGATGAGAAATCGTTCGGTGTTGTGTTTGTAGGTTTATGGGCGCACAGCCTGACGGTTGATGACTACCAAGGTACGTTGAAAGAACTGGTTTTTAATATTAAAGTTTGTTTATGTGGCGAAATTGTAGTTATATTAGTTGAATGCGTAAGTTGTCCTAGTAAATTAATGTAGCTTTTGGGACCTAGGATATGCAATTTTTTTTTTTGGTTGTTAATCTAAGATTTTTTATTATGCTGATTACTTGATTATATTGTTGTAAATCCTTTGAAGAATGAAATATCCTTGGGCATACATTTAATAAGCTAACATGTTAATTGAGGTGATGGAGGAAATGATCGGTTCAGTTAAGGCACAGAAATCATTTTTGCCCCTGTAGAATAGTAAGGTGCATTTTCTTTTCAATAATGTGATACATCTTCTCCTTTTCATGATTATGGTGCCTGCATTTACTTTAAATTTCTTCCTTGTTCTGATAGATGTTTGATATTAGTTTTCTTTAGAAGCTTTACGGTGATATCTGTTGATTTAAATGTATTAGTTGCTTGTCTGGTTGTAGTTTCTTTAAAATTATTCCATTCTTATTCTGGAGCTACTTTGGCAGATCTGCTCGACCGGGGATGGAGAAGATCTGGATGTTTCCTTTATAAACCTAATATGAAAAAAACATGTTGCCCGTCGTATACTATTCGTCTAAAGGCCCGTGACTTTGTTCCATCTAAGGAACAAAGACGAGTTTCTAGACTAATGCAAAGGTATACTTTCTTTTGTTTTCTCAATTTCTTGACACAATTCATTGATAGTTCTTTGGTATACCATCTTGTTTTGAGGATGTCATCTGTGTTTTCATGGAAGGCTTTTAATAATTTCAGCTGTCATAGCAATGATTTATGACAAAGACTCTATTGACATTTGCATATACATATTGTAATACGCACATACACATTTGACGAATTTACGAATCAAATACAGAAATACCAAAGTGCTGGGTTAGATTTGTAATCTCTCTTTTCCATGATTTTATTCTGAACCTGTTGATTTCTATTAGCACATTAACTTTTTTCCTCTGGCTGAATAATTTTTTTCCCTCTAGTTAATGTATACCTGTTTGTTGGGGATTTGAATCCATGTTTGATCCAAAGTTTAAAAGCATAGGAATACAAAAGAAGCTCCTTTGGGGTTACTGACTGTTATATGCATAGGTATTTAGAAGGGACATTGGATGTGAAAAAATTTGTTGAGGTTCTGGAGGATCCAAGCACTTCTAACCACTATGACAGCTTGAGCTCTGTCAAAAAGGACACCTTGTCTCATAGCAATGAAGAGAATAATAAGGCAGAACAGCTTCTGCATTATTTGTCAGTTCAGATTAACAATGCAGTGCATACATGCATTGAAAGTGGGGACTTCCCTTCCGGTATTCAACTTCCAAAGGCTTCTGTCAAAATAGTTTCACAGGCAAAAAGGAAGCTACTAGCTGAAGGAATGGAAAATCTCTTATACTCCAGCAACATTGCATTCCAAGTAGCTGCCACTTTAAGACGGGCACAGTTAGCTGAGACGGAAGTCCAGCAAATACAAGTACTAAGACAAAACACACAAGATAATGGTCCATCTCGGAAAGTTATAGCAGAAAAGTTGGCAAGTTCCTTGAATAAGCTGGTAGAAAATTCAGGTCTTTCAATCAGGGCTTGTAATGGGCATCTTAATTTTTATTCTGCTATGAACCAATCTCCTTCTGATAATGGGATTCAAATTGCTATCCTTTCTGAAGAATCATCTGATGTGAACAGTAAAAGAAGATGCGTCAAGAGCAGCCCTGAACATCCTCAGGGAAAAAGGCATAGGCTCCAGATCCATTTGAAAACATCCAGTTTTGATCCACAAGAGTATGCATTGTATAGACGATATCAGATTAAAGTGCACCATGATAAACCAGATCAGGTCAATGAGAAGTCATATATGGAATTTTTAGTTGACACTCCCTTAGTATTTGTTCCACCATCTGGTGATGCTACAGTTCCTCCTTGTGGATTTGGCTCTTTCCATCAGCAATATCTGATTGATGGCCGGCTAGTTGCAGTTGGGGTGATAGACATTCTTCCTAGATGTTTGTCGAGTAAATATTTATTTTGGGATCCAGATTTTGCCTTTCTATCACTGGGCAAGTATTCAGCTCTGCAAGAAATAGGTTGGGTGAAAGAAAATCAAGTCCATTGCCTTCCTCTTGAATATTACTATCTTGGCTATTACATTCATTCCTGCAGGAAAATGAGGTACAAAGCAGCATATTGCCCATCAGAGCTCCTCTGTCCTCTTCGATACCAGTAAGTACATATGCATCTTGCAGCTAACAGTAAATACTGGAATAAAACCGTCTTAAGCCGTTGTTTGCTGCTTCATCAGTATAAAATGTATTAATCAACTTCATTTCAGTAACAAAACTTAAGACATGATATCTCAAACCTGTTCCCCACTTAGTTTAGTGAATTTAGATGTGAGGTAAATTTTTGGTTGGCATTTTCTTGGTGCTTTTCTTAAAAGAATAACAGATGCTTTTTCATAATAAATGCATCAAAAAATTTTTAATTGTAGATATTTTCCAGTGGTCCATGTTCTGTTTTAGTTGGTTAGGTGGTTCCTAATTTTTTTTTTCTGGCTTTTGCCTTTTTTGTTTAACATCTAATCTCTTACGTTAAAATAAGTTGGAAAAGGAAAAGAAAGTTTCCAGTTTTAGAACAGTCTGCTTCTGGCATAGTCATAGGGCACTTTATATCTGGGCCTACTTATTTGATATTCTTTGCTTGAAGCACAAAGAGAGTTTCATCTATGAGACCAATAATTTATATGTATAAAATTGAAAATCTACGTTATATATAAACTTCACTTCCTTTTTTTTTTATAATGTCTTAAGTATAATAAGTGGAAATGACGTTTCCAGGTGGGTGCCATATGATGTTGCCAGGCCTTTGCTTGATAAGAGGCCATATGTTGTTTTGAGTGATTTTGCCAGCTTACAAAATCAGGAGGCCTCATCACCTAGTGTTTCTGCTAATGCAACAGAATTGCAACATCACGACATTGGTCAAGCGGACTCAAATGATGTACTTATGGACTATGAAGAAGAAATGCTTGAGCCTGAGTCAGAAACGGATGATGATTTATCTGACTCAGAAACCAGTGGTCTTAATGTTGGAATAGACGGTGACATCACTAATATTCTAATTGGGTTGAATCAGTCTCGAGTGAGATACAAGGTAAATACCCTTTCTTTGGTTGCTGTATGCTACAACCACCTGGATTTTTAGGTTTGGTTTTATAATTTCATATTCTGAGTAAGAAGTTACAATTTTGCAGGATGTTCAACATCCCATTTTGCGTAGATCCTTGGAATCCCAGTTACCTAGATATTTGAAGGTTGTGGGTGCAGAGCTGTCTAAGCGAATGGTTTATTCTCTTGGGTAATCATTTTTTATAAAACGTATCATACAATATTCTTCACAAATTAAAGATGCTGGAATTATCCGTAAAATCATGCCTACTTGTCAGAGACTGAAAAAGGGAGCTATCTTTGGAATGTCCTTAATTTTCTGTTTCAAGGATTGCTTTCATTTGATTTTCTGTAGGAAATACAAATTCGAAATGTTCATATTTGCAGCTTGTGTCTGTCTGTCTCCTGTTTTCTTGTAGTTTGTCAACTGAAAGAAGTCAGTTATAGACAGCTGACTAATTCATTTCTTTTCAGATGGTTTTTTTTTTTTTTAAATCAAACATTGAATCTGCCTAGTAAATAAAATGCTTGGTTGTGACATATAGAGTGCTTGGTTGTGGCATATAGAATGCTTGGTTGTTGGAATATGCGTTGATTGCTTCTCACGGAAGCCAATTGAAAAACCTCAAAGTGTTTCTTCACAGAATTGATTCAATAATTGCCATCTACAATTCAGACTTGATTTTTTGCGCTAATGCCGCCCACGTTCAATTGATTTGTTTGTGTCAATCAACTCTGCAGCAAAATCTGACTTTGTTTGGTAGAGTCAACAGCCATAGTGAAAAACAGCACATCGTTAAATGGGTATATTTTTTAGTATATTATTGATGATATAAATGGTGTGTTATTATATTTATTATTTTATTTTTAATTTAAAATTATTAAATTATATAATAATATATTATTTGTATATTCAAACTCAAAAGTGTGAGATGAACTATTTTGTCTAAGATAAAAACAGAGAAAAAGTGAAGGAAGATATAAGGCTGGATTCGAGCTGAGTCGAGCCGAGTTCGCAGCCAGCTCGAGCTCAGCTCGGTTCATATATGAGCGGCTCGAGTTCGGTTCCAGCTTGATTCGAGCTCAGCTCGGTTCAGCTCGTTTTGGGCTCGTGTTCAGTTCGATTCGTTTTTCCTTATCAAAACGACGTCGTTTTTAATATATATTAATCAAAATAACGCTATTTTGTATAAAAAAATTTTAAAAAATATATACCAAGCCAATTCGAGCTCGGCTAAGCCAAGCTCGTTTCGGGTTCGATCGAGCTGAACTCAAGCTCGAGCCGAGTTTGACTCGGTTCGGATCTAACCCTAAAAAGAGAGACCGGTAAAAGGAGAAGAAGAGATCTGAAAAGACCGATTGATAGTTGAAAAGGAGATAGTCGTAGGAGAGGAGAAAAAAAACTCAAAAAGAAAAATGATCACTTTTCAAACTTTGAATAAAAAAAAAATGATTAAATTTTTAAACTGAAATAAGGAAATATGATAAAATTTTAATTTTTTTAAATAATTTTTATTAAATGATCATTTTACTTTTATCATAATTAAGAATTTTAACAAAAAATATTTTTTTGAGTCTTCGAATTTTCTAGATGAAAATTTAAATTTGAGAATGCATTAAATTTGGGGTGGGAATAAGTCTTTTATATTAAAAATAAAATAATATTTAAATATATAATAATATATTATTATTTATATATAAAATTATACAAATAATTTGATCGGATAGAAAATTATGCGAATCACCCTCCTGTCAGCCCAGTTCACATTTGCTTGCCAGTACGAAATTTAGGACCCTTTATTATCATATTTTAATATTAACTTTTCCAAATACTATCACGTTAAAAAGACTAAGCTTTTCTTTAGAAGTCTCTTGACCTTTTTTATGAAATCACCACCAGTATTTTGGCTTTAATGTCTTAAAATAGACAGTGCTTGATAAAACTATGATAATAATGAACCATTTTAATGGGATTTAACAAGACCTGAACTCATAATAACTGCCCCAGAATGAGTTTTAAGTTGCAGAAAGACAAAGACAAAGAGGTGGCAGACAGACAGCAACACAGAAAGGAAGATACGCGAAAAGAGTAGTTGATTATTGTAGTTTACAAAGAGGGATTTTTGTTATTTTGCGTACATTTTTTCATTTCATTGAATTTTCTATTTCTGTTAATTTCTGACTTGAATTCAAACGCCTCAGAAGAAGGAACAGTGGAGGTTGGTAGGAACCCAGTAGCCTTCAGTTGTCAATTTCTCCCATTAACTTTTACTTTATTTAATTATTCAGTAAATTATATTTCCAAGTTTTCCGGAAACCATTCTCAGTAAATTATCCAATTTTATTTAACTTAATAAAAAATTACTCATTAATATAAATTAACCAAAATACGCTCAAATATAAATAAAATAAATTTAATCTCCACCCCTATTTTTCCCTAAATCATTGTTCCTATAATATGAGAAATTTCAAGTCTTCCCATGAGTTTCGGTGACAACTTTGATTTTTGACTTTTTGGACGATATTTTTGACGTTTTCCAACAATGAAAGTGGTTACAATTTTATGCATTATAGACTGACTGAAACAGTAAATGATATTGAATTAAGGGAAATTGAAAATTTTAGCACTATTTTATTTCGTGTATATAAAATTGTCACCTATCCTAATGCTTTCACAAATATACCACAACAGTACTCACCTTTCCCAAAATACCCCTCTTTAATATTTCAAGCGTATATTCTCTCTTTCTTCTTCTCTGCAAATTTTTTTTCTCTTCTTTCTCATCTTTCAAGTGATAAAAGAATCATGTAGAAAATAGAATAAATGTTTCAAAAATAAAAGAAGAAAGGAAAAAATTGAAAAAGGAAATTGATTTCAGATTAACAATTCTTTACTAAAAAAAAAACTGAAAAAAAAGTTAAAAAGGTTGTCAGAAAAAAAAACTGAAGAATAAAACTGATTGACAAATCTTATTCGGTAGATTTCAGATTTCAGAAAACTAGAAATCTTATCGGTAGATTGGGTATTTAATTAAAAAGAAAACTGGAAAAAAAAAATTTTAAATAGTTGGCATGGGTTGGCGTTTTATAATTTTTGGGGGTTGGCGTTTCCGCCAACCCATAATACTTTTTTACAGGCAAAGGGTTGGCGTCACCAGGCACCAAGCCATTATATTATAATATAATATTATATTATATTATATTATATTATAATATTATATAATTTAATATATAAAATAAATTGATAAGGGATTTCGCCTACCCTCACAATAATATATACATATATTATATTATATAAATATTATTATATATTTTTATTAAATATAATATATTATAATATATATATATATATATATATATATATATATATATATATATATATATATATATATATATATATATATATATTAATATTGCCAAAGGTTGGCGGGGTCGCCAACCCTTGGCGACGCCAAGGGTTGGCGACCCCGCCAACCTTTGGCAATTATATATTATATATTAATATTATATATTATATATATAATATTAATATATATATATTATATATATAATATATTATATTTAATATTTATAATTATATAATATATATTTTATATAAAATTATATAATATAATATATTATATAATTATATGTATATTATATTATAATATTATTAACAATATATAAAATATATTATAATATTATTAATAATATATATAATATTTTATATTATAATATATTATATATTATTTTATTATATATAATATTATATATATAATATTTTATATTATAATATGTTATATATTATATATATAATATATAATATTAATATATATATGTTAATAATATTTCAATCTCCAGTCTTCTCTCATGGAGACTTTGTGTCTTCTCTCTTCTCTCTCTTCACAGGCCTGAAGTGCTTCTGCTATTATGGAAGCACTTTTGGAAATAGTTGTGCCCACTTCACGAGAAGCACTTCCACTTGCAGTACTTGTTATATATATATATATTAATATTATATATTATATATAACAGTAAAGGTTGGCGAAATCGCCAACCCTTGGCGCCGCCAAGGGTTGGCGATTTCGCCAACCCTTATTAACTATTATATATATATTATAATATAATATATATATTACATTATATTATAATATATATTATATTATAATTGTATTATATATATTATAATATAAAATATTTTATTATATATTATTATTAATATTATATTATATATTATAATATAAAATATTTTATATATTATTATAATATTATATATAAAATACAATATATATAATATATTATATTATAATATATATTATATATATTATATATATATAATAATAAAGGTTGGCGGAATCGCCAACGCCAAGGTTGGCGATTCCGCCAACCTTATTAAGTATTATATATATATATATATATATATATATATATATATATATATATATATATATATATATATATATATATATATATATATTATAAATAATATAATATATTATATATAATATAATTCTAATTATATAATTAAATAATTATATAATATATTACATAATATATAATATTATAATATATAATTATATAACAAAATATATATAATATATTAACAGAAAAAAAAAAACAAACTGAAAATTTTGGGAATTATTACGCTAACTTTTCCCACACTACTTGTTTTGCTTTATAAAGGGTGAGCCCACTCTACATTAATGCTACAGGCCAGTTTCCCTTATCGTCAACCCAGACTCCTTTTACATATATATATATATAATATTAATATATGAATACATATATATATTTTTTATATTATTATAATATATATATATAAATATATTATAATATAATATTATAATATGTATTCATATATATTATAATATTATATATAATATATAATTTTAATATTTTAATTATATATATTATATAATATATTATATTATTATATTATTAAAATAAATTAAAAAAGGACGCCAACCCTTTTGGTGCTAAGGGTTGGCGTACTACATTTTTTTTTATTTTTAATATTATAATATATAATATATTATATTATTTATAATATATTATATAATTAATATATATATATATATATATATATATATATATATATATATAAAATAATTAATAAGGTTGGCAGAATCGCTAACCTTGACGTTGGCGATTCCGCCAACCTTTACTATTATATATATATAATATATAAAATATATATTATAATATAATATATTATATATATTATATTATATATATAATATTATAATAATATATAAAATATTTTATATTATAACATATAATATAATATTAATAATAATATATATAATATAATATTTTATATTATAATATATATAATATAATATATATATTATATTATAATATATATAATAGTTAATAAAGGTTGGCGAAATCGCCAACCCTTGGCGCCGCCAAGGGTTGGCGATTTCGCCAACCTTTACTGTTATATATATAAAAAATATATTATATTATATTTTATATTTTATATATAATATATTTTATATTATATATGTAATATTATATTATAATAATATTATTTAATATTATATATATAATATTATATACATATATTAAGGGTTGGCGTTACACAGTAACTTTCACGCCAATTTTTTTTTTTTTTAAAGTTAAATATCCAGTTTTTTTTGTTTCACTTAAATCTTTAAATCTCAATTTTTTATCTTTTTCCAGTTAAATACTGTTACATAGTCTTCTCCCATCATCATTTCCTCTAAGGTTTATACAGTGGATGTGTTTGAGTTTTTGTGGGTTGCTCTTTTTTTTTTAAATCCTTACTTTGAAAAATTCTTAATCTGAAAAATTTAGTTTTTTTCTTTCTGCTTTTGTTTTTTAAGATGAGGAAGAAGTGATAGTGATTATTTTATCATTTTGAAAGAAGAGGAAGAAGAGAAAAAAAAGTTGCAGAGAAGAGGAGAGATAATTTATGTATGAAAGACTAAAGAGGGGTATTTTGGGGAAGGTGAGTACTGTTGTGGTATATTTGTGAAAGCATTAGGATAGGTGACAATTTTGTATACACGGAATAAAATAGTGCTAAAAATTTCAATTTCCCAAGACAGGATCACACAAGTTTGAACATCAACTTAATCGGAATCGACACTCGACTGTTTCCAATTCCAATTAGGTTATTCACAGTGCCGTTTAGCACGGTGCCGAGTTGAGGAATACCCAGTTTAAGAATTCAAAAGTTAAACCACAAACTTGTTGCTTAAAGAATGTACAGTTGGAATTGTAATCAGACATCATCTGCATCACTTCCACCAATCTGTGCCTCTTGACTGACCCAGTAATTGCTTCCATCTGGACCAGAAACCTTAAACCTGCTCAACAACATACCACATAAATCTTCATTAACAATGTAACTTACAAATCAGAATTCACATTTTCCTTCTCCTATCTGAAGTTATATACTGACCTTTCGAGGACGGATTTTCCTTCCTTGTACTTCTGGCTCTTCTCATGAGCAGTCTCCTGAAAGACACTTTAGAAATAACTAAACAGCAATAAGGAACATGCATAAATCACTATTTTCAAAATTTTTGCCACCAAATCTTACATATTTCCACCCAACGATTGATCCACAACCAACACAGAAAATATCAGCTACTGTATGCACCCCAGTCATCATCAGTCTATCTTCACTCTCTCCAACAGAGACATTCACTCTGTCAAACAACATGAGATGAGATTCTTCTTAAGAAAGACCAAATGAGTAAATTAAATATCTAATGCAAAAATGTGTCCACAAACTCATCCATGAGCATCCCTAATTCGGTATTAGCCACTGAAACACGATAAGTTAAAAAATGTGCATTCATCTTTCCTGCACAGCTCAGGTGTAAATTGGACCAAGAATAGTTTATAAGATTCATGGTTGAATACATACAGATCAAAACAGTGAGATCTAAAACGACATATCGTTTCGTTTTGCTTGACTTAAACGAAGCTTAGCTCGGTATATAGTAGTAAGCTAAATGCTGAGGAAAGAGAAGGGACAAAGAGACACAAGTATGGTTGGGGGGCAATGAATGAATTAAGAAGGGATTTGAGGGGTGAAATAGAGATTTAGAGAAGAAGGTTGCATTTGGGGTTTCCTTCAGTAACGGTACGACGGTTAGTCTGAATTAGACCTCTCTGTGTCTTCTCTCACTTGAAACCTACGTTTTTTTTTCAGATTTTGCTCTTGGTTTGGTGAATAATCACGATAATGCCCCTCCTTCTTTTATCTTATAAATGTCAGTTTTGAATATCGGGACTGGCGTTCCCTCGCAGCTGCGCCCTATTTTGTTATAATGTACTGGATACCGCCTTGAAGTAGCAAAACTTTCTACTTTTATTTTACCCCTACAGTTTTCTCAAAATGGAATATTTACAAATGTTTTAAATTTTGTCATATAGACCCTTCGAGTGGCTAAATCCAAATCGGACGGATCTTGAAAAAGCAAACTAATACTTTGCATTGTTAAGCACAGGATTTAATCTCTAGAGTAATTTAATGGTAACTGCTTAGGCATAAAGATTCTTTGCAGAAGTGAGAGCCGGAGACCAATAGCACCTAGATAGAGAAGCCTCCTCCGTAGCTGACGGAGAAGGAAGAGAACTGTTGACAGACAGATAGTTAAAAAATTGAAGTCCCCGACGTCGTTTGGGTAAGCCGCTGAAGAAATCGAAGACAGCAGCGAAGATGAGAAACGAAGCGAGCAGTAGTAATAACAGTAGCGGTCGGGGAGAAACCGTTGTTGCTGATTGTGGCCTGCGTAGAAGCACGTGTGGTTACTGTAGAACTTCCGGTCGCAAAACTAGCATCGCTCACGGTCCGTTGCTTGAATTTATTTCTTGAAGACTGATATATGATTGATGAATTCTGATGCAAAAATAGTTATCTGATTCGTCTTTTGTAAAATTTGGCTAATTGATTCGTGTATTTGTTTCTTTTTAGAAAGTTTACGTTCTGATGTTGATGAGAAATCGTTCGGTATTGTGTTTGTAGGTTTATGGGTGGACAGCCTGACGGTTGATGACTACCAAGGTACGTTGAAAGAACTGGTTTTTAATATTAAAGTTTGTTTATTTGGCGAATTTGTAGTTATATTATTTGAATGCGTAAGTTGTCCTAGTAAATTAATGTAGCTTTGGGACGTAGGATATGCAATTTTTTTTTTTTTTGGTTGTTAATCTAAGATTTTTTATTATGCTGATTACTTGATTATATTGTTGTAAATCCTTTGAAGAATGAAATATCCTTGGGCATACATTTAATAAGCTAACATGTTAATTGAGGTGATGGAGGAAATGATCGGTTCAGTTAAAGCACAGAAATCATTTTTGCGCCTGTAGAATAGTAAGGTGCATTTTCTTTTCAATAATGTGATACATCTTCTCCTTTTCATGATTATGGTGCCTGCATTTACTTTAAATTTCTTCCTTGTTCTGATAGATGTTTGATATTAGTTTTCTTTAGAAGCTTTATGGTGATATCTGTTGATTTAAATGTATTAGTTGCTTGTCTGGTTGTAGTTTCTTTAAAATTATTCCATTCTTATTCTGGAGCTGCTTTGGCAGATCTGCTTGACCAGGGATGGAGAAGGTCTGGATGTTTCCTTTATAAACCTAATATGAAAAAAACATGTTGCCCGTCCTATACTATTCGTCTAAAGGCCCATGACTTTGTTCCATCTAAGGAACAAAGACGAGTTTCTAGACGAATACAAAGGTATACTTTCTTTTGTTTTCTCAATTTCTTGACACAATTCATTGATAGTTCTTTGGTATGTCATCTTGTTTTGAGGATGTCATCTGTGTTTTCATGGAAGGCTTTTAATAATTTCAGCTGTCATAGCAATGATTTATGACAAAGACTCTATTGACATTTGCATATACATATTGTAATACACACATTTGACGAATTTACGAATCAAATACAGAAATACCAAAGTGCTGGGTTAGATTTGTAATCTCTCTCTTCCATGATTTATTCTGAACCTGTTGATTTCTATTAGCACATTAACTTTTTTCCTCTGGCTGAATAATTTTTTTCCCTCTAGTTAATGTATACCTGTTTGTTGGGGATTTGAATCCATGTTTGATCCAAAGTTTAAAAGCATAGGAATACAAAAGAAGCTCCTTTGGGTTACTGACTGTTATATGCATAGGTATCTAGAAGGGACATTGGATGTGAAAAAATTTGTTGAGGTTCTGGAGGATCCAAGCACTTCTAACCACTATGACAGCTTGAGCTCAGTCAAAAAGGACACCTTGTCTCATAGCAATGAAGAGAATAATAAGGCAGAACAACTTCTGCATGATTTGTCAGTTCAGATTAACAATGCAGTGCATACATGCATTGAAAGTGGGGACTTCCCTTCCGGTATTCAACTTCCAAAGGCTTCTGTCAAAATAGTTTCACAGGCAAAAAGGAAGCTACTAGCTGAAGGAATGGAAAATCTCTTATACTCCAGCAACATTGCATTCCAAGTAGCTGCCACTTTAAGACGGGCACAGTTAGCTGAGAAGGAAGTCCAGCAAATACAAGTACTAAGACAAAATACACAAGATAATGGTCCATCTCCGAAAGTTATAGCAGAAAAGTTGGCAAGTTCCTTGAATAAGCTGATAGAAAATTCTGGTCTTTCAATCAGGGCTTGTAATGGGCATCTTAATTTTTATTCTGCTATGAACCAATCTCCTTCTGATAATGGGATTCAAATTGCTATCCTTTCTGAAGAATCATCTGATGTGAACAGTAAAAGAAGATGGGTCAAGAGCAGCCCTGAACATCCTCAGGGAAAAAGGCATAGGCTCCAGATCCATTTGAAAAGATCCAGTTTTGATCCACAAGAGTATGCATTGTATAGACGATATCAGATTAAAGTGCACCATGATAAACCAGATCAGGTCAATGAGAACTCATATAGGAGATTTTTAGTTGACACTCCCTTAGTATTTGTTCCACCATCTGGTGATGCTACAGTTCCTCCTTGTGGATTTGGCTCTTTCCATCAGCAATATCTGATTGATGACCGGCTAGTTGCAGTTGGGGTGATAGACATTCTTCCTAGATGTTTGTCGAGTAAATATTTATTTTGGGATCCAGATTTTGCCTTTCTATCACTGGGCAAGTATTCAGCTCTGCAAGAAATAGGTTGGGTGAAAGAAAATCAAGTCCATTGCCTGCCTCTTGAATATTACTATCTTGGCTATTACATTCATTCCTGCAGGAAAATGAGGTACAAAGCAGCATATCGCCCATCAGAGCTCCTCTGTCCTCTTCGATACCAGTAAGTGCATATGCATCTTGCAGCTAACAGTAAATACTGGAATAAAACCGTCTTAAGCCCTTGTTTGCTGCTTCATCAGTATAAAATGTATTAATCAACTTCATTTCAGTAGCAAAACTTTAGACATGATATCTCAAACCTGTTCCCCACTTAGTTTAGTGAATTTAGATGTGAGGTAAATTTTTGGTTGGCATTTTCTTGGTGCTTTTCTTAAAAGAATAACAGATGCTTTTTCATAATAAATGCATCAAAAAATTTTTAATTGTAGATATTTTCAAGTGGTCCATGTTCTGTTTTAGTTGTGTTAGGTGGTTTCTAATTTTTTTTTCTGGCTTTTGTCTTTTTTGTTTAACATCTAATCTCTTACGTTAAAATAAGTTGGAAAAGGAAAAGAAAGTTTCCAGTTTTAGAACAGTCTGCTTCTGGCATAGTCATAGGGCACTTGATGTCTGGGCCTACTTATTTGATATTATTTGCTTGAAGCACAAAGAGAGTTTCATCTATGAGACCAATAATTTATATGTATAAAATTGAAAATCTACGTTATATATAAACTTCACTTCCTTTTTTTTTTTTTTTTCTATTGTCTTAAGTATAATAAGTGGAAATGATGTTTCCAGGTGGGTGCCATATGATGTTGTTTTGAGTGATTTTGCCAGCTTACAAAATCAGGAGGCCTCATCACCTAGTGTTTCTGCTAATGCAACAGAATTGCAACATCACGACATTGGTCAAGCAGACTCAAATGATGTCCTTATGGACGATGAAGAAGAAATGCTTGAGCCTGAGTCAGAATCGGATGATGATTTATCTGACTCAGAAACCAGTGGTCTTAATGTTGGAATAGACGGTGACATCACTAATATTCTAATTGGGTTGAATCGGTCTCGAGTGAGATACAAGGTAAATACCCTTTCTTTGGTTGCTGTATGCTACAACCACCTGGATTTTTAGGTTTGGTTTTATAATTTCATATTCTGAGTAAGAAGTTACAATTTTGCAGGATGTTCAAGAGGCTTGTGATCCCATTTTGCGTAGATCCTTGGAATCCCAGTTACCTAGATATTTGAAGGTTGTGGGTGCAGAGCTGTCTAAGCGAATGGTTTATTCTCTTGGGTAATCACTTTTTATAAAACGTATCATACAATATTCTTCACAAATTAAAGATGCTGGAATTATCCGTAAAATCATGCCTACTTGTCAGAGACTGAAAAAGGGAGCTATCTTTGGAATGTCCTTAGTTTTCTGTTTCAAGGATTGCTTTCATTTGATTTTCTGTAGGAAATACAAATTCGAAATGTTCATATTTGCAGCTTGTGTGTGTCTGTCGCCTGTTTTCTTGTAGTTTGTCAACTGAAAGAAGTCAGTTATAGACAGCTGACTAATTTATTTCTTTTCAAATGGTTTTTTTTTTTTAAATCAAACATTGAATCTTCCCAGTAAATAAAATGCTTGGTTGTGACATATAGAGTGCTGGGTTGTGGCATATAGAATGCTTGGTTGTTGGAATATGCGTTGATTGCTTCTCACGGAAGCCAATTGAAAAACTTCAAAGTGTTTCTTCACTGAATTGATTCAAGAATTGCCATCTACAATTCAGACTTGATTTTTAGCTCTAATGCCGCCCACATTCAATTGATTTGTTTGTGTCAATCAACTCTGCAGCCAAATCTGACTTTGTTTGGTAGAGTCAACAGCCATAAGAAAAAACAACACAACGTTAAATGTATATATTTTTTAATATATTATTAATTATATAAATTATATATTATTATATTTGTTATTTTATTTTTAATTTAAAATTATTAAATTATATAATAATATATTATTTATATATTTGAACTCATAAATGTGTGAGATGAACGATTTTGTCTAAGACAAAGACAAAGAAAAAGTGAAAGAAGAGAGACCGATAGAGAGAGAAGAAAAGATCTAAAAAGATCGATTGATAATTAAAAAAGAGATTGTTGTAAGAGAGGAGAAAAAAAAACTCTAAAGGAGAAATATTACTTTTTAAACTTTAGATAAAAGAAAATAATTAAACTTTTAATCTAAAATAAAGAAATATAATAAAATTTTAGTTTTTTAAATATTTTTTGTTAAATGATAAATTTATTTTTATTATAATTAAGAATTTTTACAAAAAAATATATTTTTGAGTCTTTGAAATTTTTCAGATGAAATATTTAAATTTGAGAATGCATTAAATTTGGGGTGGGAATAAATCTTTTATATTAAAAATAAAATAATATTTAAATATATAATAATATATTATTATTTATATATATAATTGCACATAATTTTATTGATAGAAAATGATGCGAACCACCCTCCCATCAGCCACGTTCACATTTGCTTGCCAGTGCGAAATTTAGGACCCTTTATTATCATATTTTAATATTAACTTTTCTAAATAGTATCACGTTAAAAAGACTAAGCTTTTCTGTAGAAGTCTCTTGACCTTTTTTATGAAATTACCACCAGTATTTTGGCTTTAATGTCTTAAAATAGACAGTGCTGGATAAAACTATGATAATAATGAACCATTTTAGTGGGATTTAACAAGACCTGAACTTATAATAACTGCCCCAGAATGAGTTTTAAGTTGCAGAAAGACAAAGACAAAGACAAAGAGGTGGCAGACAGACAGCAACACAGAAAGGAAGATATGCGAAAGAGTAGTTGATTATTGTAGGTTTACAAAGACGGATTTTTGTTATTTTGCGTACATTTTTTCATTTCATTGAATTTTCTAATTCTGTCAATTTCTGACTTGAATTCAAACGCCTCAGAAGAAGGAACAGCGGGGGCTGGTAGGAACCCAGTAGCCTTCAGTTGTCAATTTCTCCCATTAACTTTTACTTTATTTAATTATTCAGTCAATTATATTTCCAAGTTTTCCGGAAACTATTCTCAGTATTTGAATTTTCCATCTACAAATTTTCACCTAAATTTTAACCAGGCAAAAGACTTTTTCCCACCCAAGGTTAGGGGTGTTTCTAAAGTCATATCCCTAAAATTTTAAAATTTTAAAAATTCATTATTTTTTTAAAATTTTTAATTAAAATTAAAATTAAAATTATCACTTAATAAAAAATATTTGAAAAAGACATTAAAAGAATTATCCTAAATATTAGGGGCTTAAATGAGATTATCCAATTTTGTTTAACTTAAACAAAAATTACTCATTAATATAAAATACCCAAAATAAGCTCATATATAAATAAAATAAATTTATATCTCCACCCATATTTTTCCCTAAATCATTGTTCCTATAATATGAGAAATTCCAAGTCTTCCCATGAGTTTCGGTGACAACTTTGATTTTTGACTTTTTGGACGATATTTTTGACATTTTCCAACAATGAAAATGGTTGCAATTTTATGCATTATAGACTGACTGAAACAGTAAATGATATCGAATTAAAGACAGGATCACACAAGTTTGAACATCAACTTAACCGGAATCGACACTCGACTGTTTCCAATTCCAATTAGGTTATTCACAGTGCCGTTTATCACTGTGCCAAGTTGAGGAATACCCAGTTTAAGAATTCAAAAGTTAAACCACAAACTTGTTGCTTAAAGAATGTACAGTTGGAATTGTAATCAGACATCATCTGCATCACTTCCACCAATCTGTGCCTCTTGACTGACCCAGTAATTGCTTCCATCTGGACCAGAAACCTTAAACCTGCTCAACAACATACCACATAAATCTTCATCAACAATGTAACTAACAAATCAGAATTCACATTTTCCTTCTCCTATCTGAAGTTATATACTGACCTTTCGAGGACGGATTTTCCTTCCTTGTACTTCTGGCTCTTCTCATGAGCAGTCTCCTGAAAGACGCTTGAGAAATAACTAAACAGCAACAAGGAACATGCATAAACAACTATTTTCAAAATTTATGCCACCAAATCTTACATATTTCCACCCAACGATTGATCCACAGCCAACACAGAAAATATCAGCTACTGTATGCACCCCAGTCATCATCATTCTATCTTCACTCTCTCCAACAGAGACATTCACTCTGTCAAACAACATGAGATGAGATTCTTCTTAAGAAAGACCAAATAAGTAAATTAAATATCTAATGCGAAAATGTGTCCACAAACTCATCCATGAGCATCCCTAATTCGGTATTAGCCACTGAAACATGATAAGTTAAAAAATGTGCATTCGTCTTTCCTGCACAGCTCAGGTGTAAATTGGACCAAGAATAGTTTATAAGATTTAAAAGGGACTGACGCTTAATGGCTACCGGATAGATACTTAAACCTTAGAAAGACACAAGGGAATTTAACAAGGCTGCACAATCAAATGCACTTGGGCAAACGAAATGTGCACATCTTTGAACAGCGGTTCAGAAGCAAAAAAATATATAAAAGCTTAATCTTTGTGCATATGCCAGTGTACCACAGTTCACATAGATTTGTTTCCTCAGAATGTTAAATAAGTAACTGACACTTTGCAGATTGCACAGTAAAGGTAAAGGTTCAATTAAAGTTCGTTTTAGATGGGCTCAGTATTGTGTACTAATATATATCGATGAGGTTGCTTTTTTACCCCCAGTTTTGCTGGGAACATTAATGTATTAATACATTGATGAGGTTATTTTTGCCCCAGTTTAACTGGGGAAAATATTGATGAAGTGCCAAAATCAGAAGACTTACACCTTCTTGAAAAGATAAGCTTTCCCATGCCTGCAGTGGAAAGACTGAATAAAAGAACACAGGTAAACACATCGTCAGAACCTCTTATTCATACAAAACCCCCAACATGTATTGGATTGTATGAAAACTATTGTTACATATGCTGATTCATTAGTTCCAAAATAATTGGGGCTCAATTACGATCGAGTTGCAACTAAAATATATAATTGTTCAAGCCTCATCTAAACACTAAGGCAAAAGGTGAACAAGCGCCATCCACAATGTTACTCTAATTAGAGCCCCATCCCTGTCATATCATAGAATTTGCAATTATGATGGCAAATATAAATGCAAATGTAGGTATGCAATACATTCATATATGTGTACACTACAACTAGTTTCAAAAGCATAAGAATGTTGAGAACTAAAAATCTTAATCAAAATCATCATTGGTAAGTTGGGAAGAACAGTTAGTCCACAAACTGACCAAAATATTTAATAAAACTTGCTCCTCAGAAAAATATAGAATCCTTCCTAATTAATTCTAGCACAAACCAAACAGGAAAAAGAGAATCCCATGAGAGAGTGGTTGTTTAAATCACTCGACACATTATGTCATAATTAGAAAGCGATTGTAAAATTCTTCCTCACTGAATCAGAACTGAATAAAAAATTCCTAAATCCTCCTAATTTGGAAGTGACAATTCTTTGATTCTTCAACTAGGATTGGAATGGTTCAAGAGTTTGATAAATCTTCCAAGACAACCCATATATACTGGTTCTACTACACTACCATCATAAATAGCAAAAAATATAGGGAGCATAAAGCAAACTTCAGCTGGTCACAAGACTTGAATGGCCCGGATAGAGAATGCACAAATTTCTCATGTCTCATTTCAAAACAGAAAAGTACCAGAAGTAAGCATTATAGACTTTGATCAAGCAACAGCATCTGCACATAAACCAAGAGTCTTTAACACAACAAAGACAACTCCGAATAACGTTCTTTAATTACATAAGGCCTCTCTCGATTCTTCATTTCTGATAAAGGTAACCTCCAATAATGGTTAATCAACCACACAACAACCATAACAAAAACAAATAAAGTTGCATAAAAAGTCTACCCAGTAGAGAAAGTGCATAGCTTTGAACAAATTAGACAAAACCCAGATGCAAATTCAACAAGAACATCACAACAACACTGAGCAAGCAAAATCAAAGGGTCAAATAAAGATCATAGACACAACCTTTGAAACAATATCATCACAAAGAGCAAGATGGGTTTTGCAGTGCTTGCAACTATAGATCTTCCCTTCAAGATTCACCACAAATAACCTCCCCATGTCTCTTATCCACCCTCGCAAACAACCAACAGATCCTCAAAAGAACAAACCTTTACATGCAAATATCAGAAAAAGGAAGAAAATTTAGACAAAAGGACAGTTGTAAATGGCTTGTAAATAAAGAAATGAAAGAAAGAAAGAAAAGGAGATTCTTGAGAAAGGAATGATGAAAAGAAAGAGCAAAGATTGAATATTTGATATTGTAGATCGCTTACTTTGTAGATTATCTTAAATTTTTGGAAGAGGTTTATTGTTTGACGTTGTTTATATATTAGTTTACAAGATCTATGGAGCAAGAAAGCATTACATATATGCAATTATAACATTTTTTCCAGTTAAAAAGTGTTATCTGAAAAGACCTGTAAGCTACGGCCTTCGACAACTCTTCATTTTCGTTCTAGAATTTATACAACTTATAAACAACTTAATCATTTTTGTACTACTTGGATAGCTGGAATTATAAAAAAAATGAAATTTTATACGTAAAACAGTATTAAGATCAAAATTTTAATTTATTTAATTTAATAATTATAAAATTAATTATTAGATTTAAAATTTATATTATTTAATATGACTGATTTAATTTTAATATAATAATTATTGAGTTCAAGAGAGATCCCTTTTTTAAAAAAAAAAACTTAATTATTTTTTTAATTTTTAGTGTTTAAAAGTTTTTTTATTCATATATAATTAATTAATATGTATTTAAGAAATGAAATATTTTCTTTCCTTTCCCCTTTTTTCCAGTAAGGATTTAGCTTTAAAACCCCATTTCATTTTTAGTTAATATAAATAATATTTGTTCGTACAAGTATAAATAACATTTTTTTATCTAAAATCAAATTGTGTTAATAAAATAATAGTATTAAGAAATAAAATTATCATTTTATCTTTATTATTTTATTTTTTAAAATTATCATATAATTATAAATTCATAAAAATTAAAAATAACATTTTAAATATCTAAATATATAAAAAATCACTTTTTTTCTTTCATTCTCATCCTTTTTTATCTCATTATATAGATAAGGATATATCTATCATATAGGGTAAATATAATTTTTGAAAATATCATAGATCTTTATGAAATTTTTAGGGAATTATTAAAAATTTTGGGAGTCTTTTGAAATTTTGTGACACATCATTTTGCCCTATAATAGTTTTAAAAATTATAGTTATACCAACAAATAATTGAATAAAATGTAAAAATATTTTTTAAAAGTTAAATTATTATATTTAAAGTGTTTGGGTTTAATAAAAATTTGTTATTTTTTATTTTTAAAATTAATAAATATTAAAATTATTATTTTACACTTACATTGTTAGTTTCTTTAATAGATTAGAGTTTTGGTCAGAAAATGTTATTTATGCAAACTAAGAGTGAGAAAAATTTTTTAGACCAAACCATAGGTGGGAATATAATTTACTCTAAAGAAACTAATTTTTTTAGTACTAACACTACAAAAGCTTTTGTCAATGGTCTTTAATTTATAATAAAACTATAAATATATATTTTTTGTACATAATTTGGATACATAAATAATGTATCATCGTATGATTTGATCATTTTGAATTAAAAATAAAATAAAATAATAACACATAATCTATGTATTGTCTAAAGAAAATGGGTAAACGTGGCATTGCTATTAATTTTATTTTTTTATACAAAAAATTTTATAGAGTTTTCAAATAATCTATCTTTTATTATTGATATTATATTATTTAGTTAGTCAGATAATAAAAAATTTTGATAATTTTTTTAAACAATTACCTTATGCATTAAATAATTTTATTATAATAGTAATATAAAGAATATTTTAGAAAAACAATTAACAATAAGATAATAACCTAAAACAATAATTTAATTAATTAATTTCATAATTTGACAACAACAAAAAAACATTATATATTATTAAGATGAAAAATATTATAAAAAATACACAGAATTGATATTTAATATATCACATGTTAGTTTAACCAAACACAATATTATTTTATATCTAACAATCTTTCAAAGGTATTTAAGTATGTTTTATTTTTTATAATAAAATATTACTTGGACCAAATGTATCCAAAAGAAATAAAATATTTGGAATGGTGAGTATGGAATTATAGCATCAAAGGGTAATTAATTACATTAGTCAAACTAGAGGGAGTCTATAATATATTAACCAACACTCAATGGATTATATGGATATAGCTAAAAAAAAAGGATTTGCCAAAATTATTCCAATTTATAAAAGAGGTTTGACCAATATTGACCTCGTTCGAATTCACCTATCTTGCCTACTCGCACTCTCAAACTTCGATAGATGGATTTTTCCACCAAAATCCATTCAAATTCTTCTTAAAATTTTGGTGATAATTGATTCTAATGTTAGTATTAATTGATTTAATAGTTTATTTTACTCATGTAATTTTTCAAATTTTGCTTTATAAATGTTACTTTTTTAGTTGAAATGGATACTAGTTGATGAGCAAATGTTTTTAGTTGGTCTAGGGTGTGATTTATAGCTTGAAACTATGAATTTGATTGAAAAATGATAGACTTTCAATGGATAGGAAGTTTTGCAATATCGTTTAAATTATCAAATCTTACTTATTAATATAATTTTTTTAAATTAAAATTAATTGTTAGTTGATGAAAAATATTGTCGGTCCAACGAGCTCGAGTTTGATTCGATTTGAATCTAACCCTAGTATCCATACATAACCTAACTAATGTTTAACCTTCTATATAACTCGGTCAATCAAATTTACCAATATAGTTAACTGATTTTAGTAGACTTCAATTCTATTATTATACAAAGTTTTAGTCTTTTCAGCCAAATCGATATGAGTAATACTATATGTACCCATTTTGGATACACAAATATATACACATTTATATGTGTCATCATATAATTGGTTATTGTTTTATTCTTAATTCAAAATCATCTAATCACATGATGATACATATAAATGTGTACATATTTGTGTATCCAAAGTGGGTACACATAATTTTATTGAATCGACATATCCAAATGGGTGACAAGGGCATGAAACTCCCGCCCACTCAAAAACAATACGCGCAAAGTGTCAATGATCAACCAAACTGGAAAAAATAGAAAAGCACATAATGACACATTATGTTGCAAAATATGCAATAATGTACCATTAAACCGAAATGAAGATGTCTAGCTAGTCAACATGTTTTATGCAAAACTTATAACAAAAAACAAAATTAAAATCAAACAAATTGGACACAACTTTTTAGTGATCACACCCAAAACATATTATCAGACAATATATATACACACACACACACACTCTCATAAATGGAGAAATGATATTTTCTCAAACTCAAGAACCAAATTTCACACTTCAATCAATAATCATTGAAATCTTGAAAATTTACCTTTTTGTTTTCATATTCAATTTTAACTTTTCAATGTGTCAATTTTAAAATGATTTGAACTTTTCAAAGTTCCATTTCAAAATTCAGAACTTGAATATTTGATGTTGAAAATTAAAAAACAGGAATATTTGAAATTCCTAAATTGAATAATTATTTAGGTTGAAGTGAAAAGAGAGTTATGCCCTGTCCCTTATAAAAACCACTCATCAAACTGATTTTCATTTCCAATCCAATTGAGTTCTAAATAATGTAATAATATCTCGGGGTAGATATAAACCGAGTCAAGTCCTTCCGTTCAATTTAATTTTAGCTTGAATTTGTGAGTTAAAGTCATTGTTTAAGTTTATATCTCATTAATTAAATGATGTTTGTTAATGTTGTTTTACTTAGTAATAGTCAAAATGACCGTATAATTCTTAGAGTGCTAGTTAATTAATTCGTATAGTCGTATAAACCCTCCTAATTTGGCTAATTTATTAATTACCCTAAAAATTTCTCCTAATAAAGGGTACTATTGTAAATCAATATTGTCATACTTTATATCCTTGGCAAATATAAATCATTATCAATTGTATCATCATATTTTATAAAGGGGAGTTACCAGCAAAGACTGATTTACAAATCAAATATGATGAATGAAATTAAAAACATGGATTGATATAAAAATAAAATTTTATGTATAATTTTATATATAAATAATAATATATTATTTTATTTTTAATTTTCAATAGGTATTACAAGAATCTTCACTGGCTAAATGTAGCCACAAAGCTGATGGGGCCTTTCCCCGTAGTGGCCGTTTGAATTTGGAAGATAAGGAAGGCCACCACCATGGCCAAATGAGCATGCTTAATTTCAGCCAGTTGAAGGTTCTCAAACTTTTTCTAGGTCGGATGCTAAACCAAGAGGAACAAAATACCCACCTGGGTACAGTCTTTTCTCAGGGTCCATTTGTCATCTTAGCCTTATCTTTTAGCGAGCGAGGTGGATATGGTTGATGGCTTCTTCACCTTTCTGTGTGGGGCTTCAATTTGTCTTCACATCTTCTTCTTCTTTTAAGCCAGTGATTTCATCATTCATCATTCTGAAAGAGATGCATATACATATCCGTAGAATCAATTAGAATGATTTATCTGCAATGTGTCATTATTTAATATCAAGTTGTCAATAAATTTGTTCGTATGTGTAGAATTCTCAAAATCCGAAGTCAAATTTTATTGAAAGAACATTTGGAGGAGGGATAAAAATATCCTATATTGTTTTCATGGGGATAAAATTCGTTATGATGATCAAAATTTTTGGATGGTATAGTTGGTAGACTGTGTAGCAGGCGATAGATTCTTCTGAGCACAGAGCAAAATTGGAAAGAATTCATCAGATTATTCACCCGAGAGACAAGATGCATGACCTAGCGAAAAAAATGACAAAGACTGTTCATAATCAACACTTGATCTTAACCAATTAAAATCAAGAGATTATCTTACTCGGAACCTCTGCAACTCTAAGCACTACCATAACATGACCCAAATAACACGACAAAACTCTCCACTAAATATCACTTTGAACCCACTTCGCCACGTGGCACCTCACTTGACGTTCCCCAAAATATCTTCTTGGCATCTCTCCATGTTCTGCTTTACTCTTTGTCGTCGAATTGGTGGATAGATAGATTGCTTTGCTCTGCTTTTGTGTTCTTCAGTTCTCTTTCTTTTCAATCGGTATATGATTCTTCTTAGTTTTAAGCAAGTTTTCTGCTCTCATATTGTTAGATTTTATGTTCATAATCTTTAATTTTGGTTTATTTGTTGACTTTCTAGCTGCTTCTTTATAATAAATTTCAACTTTTTATTGGCTATTTTTTAATTTTGTTTTTTCTCTCTGTGTATTATTTTTTTGTACCACTTTTATGTATGTTCTTTTTAAGTTTGTAGATTATTGTGAACTTCTGAATTGTGATCCCTAATCTCTGTTTGGTTGTCTGGAAAATAATCAAGAAACTTTATCTCTATGATCAGAGTAATAATTCTATGGATTTGTTTGCATCTCCTTGTATATATAGTTTAATTTCCTGGAAAATGATAAGTGTGCCTTTAACTGAGCTGAATTCTTGTCCATTATTGCATTTTGAAGGATGGCTTTCAGTCTTGCTAATCTTAATTTTACCATAATGAAATCCGCCAGTGTATTATATGACATGTATATCCACCTAGTTCTAGTTAGTCGAATTTGATCCTTTTTATTGTCCAGTGCTTTATTCTCCATTTATGGAGATTCTGTGTTGTTTAGAATCCAATCATTGTCGATCACTATAATTTGTGTTGTTTTCAGGAATATTACCTTCCAAGTATTATGAAGGTTTCCAAGGGCAAAGGGCCAGTGAAGAAGGAAAAGAAGGAAGTGTTGAAGCCTGTTGAGGACAGGTACAAATTCATGTTCAGCACTGAGTTCAATTTGAATCTATATAGTATATATGGATACTTCCAAAATGTGCTATATATTTTGGTCATTTTTCTCTATCAAATACCGAGAATCCTCAAATACTTGCTAATGTTTATCTCTAATGCTAGTTTGTTTTAATTTATCTATATCAAGTAATAGTTCTACAATGTATTTACTTTTTTCAGAAAGCTAGGAAAGCGAAAGGCTGCATTGAAGGCTGTTAAGAGTAGCAACAAACGAGCGAAGAATGCTAAGTCAGCTAAGAATGATCCTAATAAACCAAAGAGGCCTCCTAGTGCTTTCTTTATTTTCCTGTAACTTTCTTGATTCTGATGTTTTATGTCTAAAAACTGTACTCCTGTTTGAAGATTCCATTTTCTAATATCATGTGAATGCTGCAGAGGAGAGTTCAGGAAGGTTTACAAACAAGAGCATCCCAACATAAAAGCTGTCTCAGCTGTATGCTTCTACTTAGCCTATTATATCTTTTGTAGCGGAAAGTTTTTTCATTTTGATAAGACTTTTTATCTGGAGGGGAGGAACTGATCTTATTGTTGAATCTGTGATTGAAGGTGGGAAAAGCTGGGGGAGAGAAGTGGAAATCCTTCACTGATTCAGTAAGTTTCAAAATATATCCTCAAACAAACATTAGTTGTTAATTAGTTGGGCCGTCAGTGAATTCTACCATCCCTTCTTGAATTGGTTACTTTGACTTGGAAAATCCTATGGATTGTGTTTGTAAAGGTGCCAACAAACCTTGCATCGTGTGCTCGCACTGGCCTCACTACAAACCCAGCTCAAGTTGATGTTATTGGATTCTTGATGGCTTGGCCAAGCCAATGCCAATCTGTTTTAGACCACCAGGGCCTTCAATGCCAAACCAAATATTTAGCGAGAAACATTTACTGCAAACATATGGCGTCTCTGTCCAAGAAATGTGTTGAGAAAGGGAATATATCGATTTGCACGAGGCCTCAAGCTTTAGGAGGACTGGTTGATGAAATTGTTTGATATGCATCTCCTAAATAATGTGGCACGCTGGAAACTTTACACATATATCAATTAGTATAATATAACTATTAATGCAAATGATATGCAAGTTTTTGTAAGTTTTATTCTCTATGGCTTGGTTCTTCACTGTAGAAAAGGCTTTGCGCCCTTTCTATCTTACCTGATTCTTTGAAATTTGAAGGAAAAAGCTCCGTATGAAGCAAAAGCAGCAAAAGGGAAATCAGAGTATGAAAAGCTTATGGCAGCATACAACAAGAAAAAGGTATAGTTTGGCATATTTTTTTTTCTCTATATTTGAATTTCTCCATTCTTTTCACTTTGGTTCTTACTGGGTTTACATTCATTTGGCTCAGGAAAGTAGCGAGGATGATGGAGAAGAAGAAGAACAGGAGTCTGAAAAGTCAAAATCTGAGGTGCATGATGATCATGAGGAGGAAAATCTTCTCAATCAATGACTCGTTTTGTCAAAAATTTTAAACTGCACTATATTACACACATATAATTGTGTTATAAGATGGCATCCCATTTGTGTTTAAAAACGCCATTTCTGTTAGCATGTATAAATCATCAAGTAGTACATAATTCCGATAGCTATTTATTTTTCCATTTTGCTGCACATAAACAAACTGTTAAATTCATGTCTGTATTTCTTTCTTGAATGTTATTTCTAATCGGCTGCAACATAAATTTGCAGGAGGAAGATGAGGAAGAAGATGAGGATGAGGACTAAAAGTGGTAGTGGTGGCAGTTTTCAGGTTGAGTTCCCCAGCCGAAACTTATGGAGTTTGTATGATGATAATGGCTTTAACTACTCTCTATTATGCAAAAGTTTCAACTGTCAGTTTTAGTATAAAAAGTTGTGTAAGGTTGCATATGTATACTCGTTTATTTTAATTAAAGCAATATCTTGTTACAAGAAAATCCTCGTCCAGCTTTGCCTCGACACAGCCAAAAACCCAGATGGAAATGGAACCAGTAGATAGAATAGCTTAACTAGTAGTATGCTTTAGCATGGTTGAAAACGAAATGTCAAGCGTTGAAGCGTTGTATTGCCCGTGCCTAAAGAATAGATACCCTTAGTTTGACCATCGGATGTAGAGATGTCAAGTAGGTCGGGGTGGCTTGACCCAACCCTGTATAATTTTGCTCACCTTGTGTTAGTTTGGTACAGACAAAATGAGTTATATGGCCTGTGGGTCGATCCAAAATGAACTGTTGAAAAAATTAGTTAAATTTTAGTTAAAAATAAAAAATATTTTGAAATTTTGTAATTTAGTGGGTCGGTTTGCAAAAACACACAAATTGGTCCACTAAGGGCTGATGAGGGTGTAGCCTTCTTGAGTTTTTGCCAGGTAGCTTGGCATGAAAGTCCATCAAAGTGATAGGTCTTAACTCAGTTCACTGACACCTATAATCGAATGTGTCTAGATTTAATGAAACTTAATTAATATACTTATTATACCTAGGTGTTAAATGGGCTGGCTCGATCTGATAGCAAGTCAGGCTGGTCTAAACACAAGGCCTGTGGACCGATCTGATCTGTTACTATTTTTATAATTATTTAAAAATTAATTAATTAATAATTATAATATAAAAAATATTTTTTTATAAAAATTAATAAGCCACTCGTTAGTATTAAGCTTGGCTCGTTATTATAGGGGCTAGTTGACTCTATATATATAGGATCAAGCTATCGCTTATAGTTTCTATAGACCTGTTTGACTTATAAGATCCTCGATTATACAAGCCTTCACCCCATCCCGGTCTATCGCAACTTCTACTAGTTACACCTCGTTTCCAGACCAATAAAAAATCACCCCAGCAGCCTGAATGAAGCCCAAGACTGGTAGGCCATTAGATACGATCACATCTCATTCTGGAACATCACATTTCTATAAGGGATCTAATGCCACTACTTTTGTTAACTGTTGGATCATGATCTGATACTGTTGAGGAAGATGGTTTATGCAGCCTGGTATAGCTCACCGGAAAGTTGGGTTTTCCCACAGGATTAATAAAAAGGGTTACGGCTTTCCAACCAATTATATATTATTATACACACACAGCATATTTCCAGCCTTAAGTGAGTCTTAGATGAAGCAAATAAAGCCTGTAAAGAGAAAAGAAATGATAATATAAATTATGATCACACGTGTGAATGTGCCCACATGTCACCGTTCCGATGGCCAAATGGACTACAATTTCCATCTTAATTAATAATAATTAATTAGTAGAAATTACTGAGATCTTAAAAGACAAAAACAACAAAGTGGGATTATTTTATTTGTCTAATGTGTACTCGTTGATTAGAGACCATGAATTCAATTAGGAGGGTGTTTGGTTTTAATACTTTACCTCGTATTTTTTATATTATTTTATTTAATTTATAAATAATAAAATTATTTTTTATTTTTTATTAATAATAATGATATAATAAATAATATACAAAATAATTTAATTATTGAAAGATTATTTAAATAATTTTAATTTTATTATAACTATATTTTTTATTTATTAATTTTTTTAAAATAAAAATAATTTTATTTTCAATTAATATAAAAAATATTTTAAAATAATAATATTTAAAGACATTTAAATAAATTAATAATTTTTATTATTTTTAACTAAATATAATAATTATTTATATTTAATAATTTTTATTAAATTATAGTAAATATAATAATAATTTTTATTTAATAATTTTTAAAATAATTTATTTTAAATTAAATTTTTTATTTTAATAATAAAATATTGTTCAAAGTAAATGCACGTGAATCTAAAAGACACGCCTTGAAAATTTGGCCGGCAATGTCACATCGGCATTTGTCATTACCGCTAAAGATTTCAATAATCCAATGACTATTTTTCCAATGCTTTTGGTGTCAATATTCTACCATGTCGTTTCATGGGATAAAATAATTTACATAATTGATAAACTTTACAGCAAAGATGGCAAATCTTACTTTAATTTGTGCTGGCTATGTTAAAAAAATATGTATTATTGTAGTAAATTTTTTTAGAAGAGGAAGAAGTGTTTATTGGAATAAAGTGGGTTTACATTTTTTTTCTTGATCATTTAATAAAATCAGATGAATATATAATTTAAAAATAAAATGATATACTTTATATTATAATTATTAATTTAAATTATAAATGTGAGTCAACGAGGGTTATTAGATTTTTAATGAAAGAGACCAATTAACCCGATAGTATTAAATAAAGAAAGGCAGTGTCCCCTTTCTCTAGTTTTACCATATAAGGCGTAAAAGTCTTTGACATCCCATTTTGCTACGTATTCTGGAACAATTTTTGACAATAAAACGACACAAACAGATTTGTTTTAATTCCTAATTCATGAAATATACGATTTTATAGTCTATTTTGTGAGCAAATCAAGCATAATAATTATAATTTATAATTCTGCAGTTCTGAGGTATTATGTGGTTTTTGCTAACAGTGTTTGGTGTGAATGAAATAAGTTATTAATGGAATTCAAATGGAGGCGACGGCGACCTAACAAAGATTTGAAAAAAAGTAATATGGCAGGTTCTGTTTTTGGTTCCTAGTCTGGTAGATAATGCCATAGAAGAACCGCACGAAATCATATAACTTTCCATGCACATAAATTAAGAGAAATTGAAATTTTTATCCTCTTTTTTTATCGTATACAAATATATCACTCATCTCAAAGTTTAAATAAAAATATTATAACAGTATTTTATTTTTTTAAAATACTCTCATTGATGTAATTTATGCAAAAAGAGAGAATACTATCTCTTTCTTTTTCCTCACTCTTCCAGTGAAAGAGAAATAAAAATTGTTAAATTTATTTAGATAATTAACATTTGTTACAAAAATTTTATAGTAAAATCATTCACATTTAGATAAATATGTTATGTGTTTTCTTTTTAAATAACTAAAAATCAAATAATGTATGATAGACTTATGTTCATGAATTTATGTTAAATTTAATTTTATTATGATTTCATATTATTAGATTGTTTAATATTGTTATTTCACATTATTTTTATTGTTTAAAGTTGTTATAATATTGTATTAATAATTATAAAATATAAAATTTTAAATCTGAAAAATTTTCAGACCCTTTGGCATTAACGCCAACCCTCGTCGCCAACCTCTCTTTTGGATTTATTTTTTTTTTTTAGTTCTCTTTCATGCAGTGGAACCCATACATATAAGTTAAAATATTGCAAATGACTTGATTTTACTTCTAAATTTTCTTCCAACAGTGGGGCCCATATAAGTTAAAATATTGCAAATAACTTTATTTTACCGCATGAATGATTCTTCCAGCAATGAGGCCAATGTAAGTTAAAATATTACAAATAAGTTTATTTTACTGCATGAATGACAATTCAAAAACAAATAAATCCAAAAAGGGGGTTGGTGACGTTAACGTGCCAATCCGTTCTTCCTCTGAAAATTTTTCAAATTTAAAATTTTATATTTTATAACTATTAATATAATATTATAACAACTTTAAACAATAAAAATAACGTGAAATAACAGTATTAAACAATCTAACAATATGAAATCACAATAAAATTAAATTTCATATAAATTTACCATATATTATTTTATTTTTAATTGTTCATAAAGAAAACACATAACATACAAGTTTTATTGTTCAATCATGTGTCTTCTTTGTTGAAGATTTTTTTTCATATTGCAGTGATTCCTTCCTCACTGGAACGCTGAGGAAAAAAAATATATGATATTCTCTATTTCTGTATGAGTTATATCAATAAGAATATTTTAGAAAAATATAATACTATTGTGATATTTTTGTTTAAGTTTGATAATGAGTGGTATAAATATATACACGGTAAAAAAAAAAAGATAAAATTTTAGTTTCCCATAAATTAATATATATGCGTACCCATGCAAAGGATTTAAAGATTTGATCGATTGTCTTGGAAGCCAACTCACTTGCATGCCTTTTTATGTAAATATATAGAAAATCCTGATAACATCGTTGAAGAAGTAGTTGCAAAATTATGATAATCAAATTGCATATCATATCTTATTTTGAAAATTTAATTTTCTGTATTAGATAAATTAGATTTGAGTCCACCTATAACGAATCGATCTGATCTGATTTACTTAACTATCAAGTTGTTGAGAGTTATTGTTTGATAATTAGACATCTATTTAAATGTTTAAATTATCTCTTCAAAGAGAATGAGCGCAATTTTTGTTTAATAGAAGAAAATTCTTCTTCTCCACTACACACCAAACAAAAGCATAGAAAGATTATGTCTTTTAAAAGAATATATTACGTGAAGTAAATTAGGTCGTGAAAATGACTCATATTAACTTTTTTTATCGTGTTCAAATGAATTTTATCACAAACTCGAAGCTAAATATATATATATATATTTATGTTTATTATAATTCATAAAACATTAATTTGACATATTTAATTATTTCTAACATATAATATAAATCACATTTTATTATATCACATATTTTGTAAAAAATAATTATTATTTATAATTAATATATTATTATTTTTAAAAATATAATAAATACTATTAAAAATTTTAAAATGTTTTTGGTACTAGTAAGGCATCGTTCCGAAGGATTAATTGGAGGGGCTTTGGTGATAAAAATAGGAGAATAGGGAAAAAAGGGCATGTGAAGTCTGAGTGTCTGAGGATGCACGTGGAAGAGAGACAGGCACTGGCAGAGGCAGGGGGGGGGCATTCGTGCATGCAGACATCGGGAAGTGAAATTTGTACAAGGGAAAGCTAAAGCTGTAAAAATGTCAGCGCACACGTATGTCTCAGTCCTCCTGTCTCGTGAGTCGTCAATGACCATAATCAAAACCACACTGTTCAGTTGACTCCCTGTCCTTTGTCTCCCCATTTATACCCTTCATACTTTGACAGAATCATTATATTTTTTCTGCTAATTTTACAAATTACAAATCTTGACTCAATATTAATTTTATTTTAAAAAAAAAAAAACTCTAACACAATCTTCAATAAAGTAAACGATCAAAATGCCCTAACTTGCATATTTTTATGAAACTATATTGTCTTTCTTTGATGTCCAATTCTGACAAATCGCACACACAGAAGTGTTGTCTGCCCGATGAACCGACGCTTTTTATGCTGTATTTTTTTTTGAAATTTTAATATATTTAATTAATACTCTTAATTTAATTTATTTAGTGTAATTAATTTTATTTTAAAAAATCTAATTTTAATGAGATTTTTTATTATTAAAAATTTTTTATATGTTTTTCAACGGTTAATTTATTTTGACTGAGTTAAATTTAGGTGGTTAAACCTTGTGTGGGAAATAGTAATTTACTGAATCAATATATTATATATACAATAATTCAGAACACAATGTCTTTCCTTCCTATTTTTCTTACTTTGTATTAAGCCTAACATTTGTCTTCACCTTGCCTTATTGCTCGACAAGTCAAAACAAAGTCTTCAGTCATTTATATTTGGCTTTTCAACACGTTGGGTCGCTTAACAAAATTCAATAAATTTTTTTTTATTATAATAGAAGATTTTATTCGTATTTGTATTAATTAAATTAAAATTTGACAAGTGAGATAGAGAGTTCAACTTAAATATTTATTTTAAAAATTTTAATATTTTATCGATTTTACGAATCTTTAAAGTCTTAATTCAATAAGTTATTAATTTTAATTCAATTTCAGTTTCAAAAAGTAATTTCAAAGATTAATTAGAGTTCAATCGAAGAAAAACATATGCATGTGTATACGTATGAAGAAAAGCTCGAGAAGAATTGAATTAAATTCTTTTGTCCCTAGTTATAAATTCGAATAAATAGATCATAAGATTTGCTAAGATCTTGTGGTCCATTTTATGAAACTGACATGTTAATCCAGCCACCACAACTTGTGACTATCTTCATCCCAATTCTCCCTTGTGGTCTTCTAAATTTTCTACTTGAAATTTCATCTACAAAAATACCCACAAAAATTCTGCATTTATTTTCAGTTTAACACTAAATATAATTTACCACACTCAGTAATTGTGCTGATATTAATTCATCAAAAATGGTGTCGGCATGGCTGAATAACCCGAAAGGAACATGCGTTACAATATGATAAATATAGAAAATTTTCTTTATGAAAAATAGCTGTCATTTGATTATCTTCTAGGAATGGTAGGGCAAGCATGGAGGCAAGGGGTGGACTAGAGTAAGCCATGGCCATGGCTAGTACTATTGTACAATTGGGTGTGGTTTGGTAGCATTATTGGGATTCAATTATTGACTTTATAATTACTGTATCAAATAATTTAAGTATTTAACTTTGATAGAATGTCACAGAGTCTCAAACTCAAACTCATTCCTTTGAAAATTTTGTCAGTTTTATTACTTAAACTACCACTTGGGTCAGTATGGTTAATTTGATTAACCTGTTGGTGCTAATTTGGCGTTTGCAGAGAGTAAATTTGCCGAGTAACTGATAATAATGGTGATATGGGCCAGAAGAGAAAGAAAGGATGTGGACATCTTGGGTTGTTTATGAGGTATAATTGTCATTGTTGCCTCACACGTGGGATGAGATGTTGTGGGACATTTCATTATGCAATGAACGAAATTGAAGGATATGGTTCTACTTCACCATTTTAAGAATTAAATCTTAATGACAAATGGTTTAATTTATAAATTCTCCATGATTTCGAGGATTTGAGATTTGTACGTAATAGATTTTGATATGAGAATATTCTTAATGTATTATAACTAATGTCTATAACTATCTATTGATAAAACAGATAGCTCATATTTTTATATTAGATTTGGATTGTTCGATCCAATTATATTAAATACGTTAAACTCTAAATTCAATAACTGATATTACAACCACTTTTTAGTAATTGGTCTTATTATTACTGTATCAAATAAGTTAAAAGGTTAATCTTTTTATATATTCGAATGATTTGAATCCATATATAATTTTATGTATGACATCTTATTTTTTTATCACTCAAGTTAATTTTTGGGATACTATTGCCTACTGTTGATCTCAGTAAGGTTGTGTGTCAAGAAGAGATTAGCTAAAATTTCAGCACAGAGACACTGATAAGGGGGGTTGGGTTCCCATTATCCGGCGGCTTCATTGATAAGAAAATGTTCATAAAACTCCATAATCAAGATTATCACAAAGCTGAATTCTGCCCGCATCCCAGAAATATAATAATATATATTTATATCACTTGCACATTTAACAAGTTTGATTAATTATTCTTAAGCGAAGGTGGATGACGAGGTGGGTTTGAACAATAATAATAAAACATAAACAGGATATGGGTTGGGAGAGAGATTAAGATATAGAATAAAGATTGAGAATGACAGGGGATTAAGACTAGGAATAAATTAACTAGGGTTTGTAAACTTAGTTATTAATCTAGTGATTGGAGGAGCACACAAACACATGATGAAGATGATGGGATTCTCACATCAAAAGGCTTTACAATTTGAGTCAATATAATTATATAATATGCCATAGCAATATATGGGGGGAAATAAGAAGTGGGAAGTTCATAGAGATGATGATTGATGAAATGTCTAGCGGTGGTGAGCTAATTAATGTCCCAAATGGGGGCCATGTGGAAAGAAATAAACATGGTAGATTTATGATAACACTTTGATGTTCATTACAAATCCAAAACCCTAGTCATAATTGCATGTTACTTCATTATATTTTGACAACGTGAATGGTGGTTTAGCTAAGCTAGAACTAGTTACTTTGTTAATAATATTATGTGTAGTGATGACAATGGGAAGGGGTGGGATCGAATATCTTATTTCTCGTTCACATCTTTGTCCCCATATGAGATATTAATCTTTGTCCCTAATCTATTCTCTTTACAAGAATGACAAGAATTCTCTATCTTTTTTTCTATCTCTATCAGGGAGTTATTTTCCCGTTAGGGTCGAAAACCTTAAATTCAGATCAAAATTGTCATATTTAATTATGTGTACACATTTTTAAGTATATAATTAGATATTTAGATAATATGTTATGATAAACTGATTTTAAATTAAAAATAAAATAATATCAAATTACATAATGATATATCATTTGAGTATCATAATTATATACCCAAAAGTGTATGTACATAGTATTTCTCTTACTTTAGAGCTATTTCTTGTTCTTTTTCTTCGAAACTTGCTATATATGTATGTATAATGTATGTATATGTGATCACCCATCTTGGTTCGAAAGTTTGATCACCACATCAATAAACTTAGTTTTCTAGTGCTAATGGTATAATTATTAACAACATTAGTTAATAATAATGACAATGGAAAGGAAGACTTTAGGTGGATTTTCAGGAGAAAACTAGGGTTTACAAATAGACAATTATACATCAAGAGATTAACACTTGCTTTTCCATTTGAATGTCAGAGCAAAGCTATGGAACCAAAATTTGGACATGAGGTGGAACAATCAGGAAGCATAATGACATTCTATCTGCATTATTATTTTTAACAAAGTTGGTGGTTAATTAAATAATTAATCATCTGATTTTCCAGGAAGAAGAGAGTTGCATCTGGGTTTTAAAGCCAAGCGTGGGCCAAAACGACACATGCACTGATTGGGAAAAGTCGATGGAGTGGCCTAAATGCCATAAAGAAAGTAGAAAGTTAAGCCGCCTACTCTGTTTCTGTTCTTGTATAATGTTACATTACTTTCTATGGCCAACAAGGGCCACACAAAACCCTTCACCTTCGTCTTTAGTTGACATCGCCTTCCATTAATTTTTAGGGTAACCCATGTGCCACATGTATCTCAATTATTTTGTCATACCCACATTCAAAAACTTGTTCTAATATACCCACGTATCTGACATCTGATAAAATTATATGTATCTATTTTAAGTATATATTAATATATATCATTATATGGGTGAATAATTTTGATACACATCATATTACTCTTTAATATCATGTCCCTTATTTAAATGAGTAATATTATGTATACAAATAGTTAGTATATAAAATCAGTTCTAAAACATGCTATGTGATTGCAATTGGCGAAATATTACTTTCCTAAGTAATTATGTAATTTGTTTAACTAATAAAGTAATATTATATGTATCTATTTTTGAATATATAAATAAGTACATATACAAAACACAATATGTGATAATGTGTGTTAGAATATATTTGAATAGATTTTAAATATACTATTTTTATATTAAAATATATCTTAAATATATTATTTCTTAAGTTAGCAGATATTTTAAATATATGTTTTTCCTTTTACATTATCGTATATTAATTATATTGATTTGTATTTTTTATATACTATATATGATAGCTATAAATTTATGTATTATTCAAATAATTGAATATATCAGAAAATACAAATTCTTCATATTTTAACATGGTATCAGGGTCGAACATTCAACATTTTAGTTCAGCTCACTAACGTCTTCCCCTTCACGTATATAAAAAGTGGAAAGATGAGTTCAGTAGTTTAAACACACTCACGTCAGGTAGAAAGTGGAAAGATGAGTTTTTATTCAGGCACGTCCACACCTTCACCTGTATAGATAGTGAGAACATGAGTTTTTTACTTCCAACACACTCACTTCTTCACCTATGTAGAAAGTGAAAAGATAAGTTTATCTGGTTCACTCATGTCTTCACCTATGTAGAAAGTGAAAAAACGAATTTGCAAACTCAACTAAGCAAATTTTTTGCTCACTTGAGTTTGAGGGAGTGTTAGAATATATTTGAATGGATTTCGAATATATTATTTTTTATATTAAAGTATATCTTAAATATATTATTTCTTAGGTAATAAATATTTTAAATATACATTTTATATAAGACATATAATAGTTATAAATTTGTATACTATTCATATAATTAAATATACTAGAAAATACAAATCCTTCATATTTTAACAGTGTGATTATCTATAATTTAAAATAATAAAACTATGTGTACCTAATATGCGTATTTAATTTAAATATATAAATATATATATCATCAAATAATTAAATGATTTTGAATTAAAAATAAAATGACATTCAATCATATGATTATATATCACATATATATTTATTTATACAAATAAAATAATATATAATATTATTTAATTTAAAATTATTTAATTATTTAATAATATATATCAAAAATATATGTATTTATGGATTCAAAGTTGGTTCTCTTCAATTTTATTGTCAACTCATATTTGGACTATCATTATAGGTGGTTTAGCAAGGCGATTATATGATGTGTCATATGCCAATTTGGCAGTGTCCCAAAAACACTTTAGCCATCATCCCTTCCAGCAGGAATTCCTTCCAAAATCTTATCCTCTCAGGCAGACAGAAAGAAAGAGAGTAACGGAAAATTCATACTTGGAAATAAATTTAAATGATATGTATGGTAATAAAATTTCTCTGTCAGCACCATTCATTGCTCCCTTACAACCTCTTGATTTTTGCAGATACCCCTCGTGTGCGTCCCTCTCTTCTCCATTAATACCCCAACCCAACACAACCCACCAAAGCTTCTTTCCTTTACTTGAAGAACTTAAGCTTTGCATGTCTATAATAAATAAATAAATATTCACAGAGTTACTTCCATGGCGGATCTTCTTCATGGTATGTTTTACTCTGTTATTATTTCAGTTGTAATATTTTTCTTTATATTCCGTTCATCCCGGAACCGGCGTCTCCGGTTACCGCCGGGGAGTCTGGGTCTGCCCTTTCTGGGAGAGACTTTACAGCTGATTGCGGCGTACAAAACTGAAAACCCTGAGCCGTTCATTGACGAGAGGGTGAGCCGGTTCGGCTCTATATTCACCACCCATGTTTTCGGCGAACCGACGGTGTTCTCCGCCGACCCAGAAGCGAATCGCTTCATATTGCAGAACGAAGGGAGGCTATTTGAGTGTAGCTACCCGAGTTCCATATCGAACCTTTTGGGAAAGCATTCTCTTTTGTTGATGAAAGGGAGTCTCCACAAGAGAATGCATTCTCTAACTATGAGCTTCGCTAATTCCTCCATCATAAAAGACCATCTTCTAGTCGACATCGACCGCCTAGTCCGCCTCAATATGGCCTCCTGGTCCGACCGCATCCTGCTCATGGAAGAAGCCAAAAAGGTAACGTTATTAAATCGTCCACTCAAACTGTGTTGACTCAGTGGCGATATCCGGCAGGAATAATTGTCTCTGGTTTTCGCTCTTGAATGTTAAAGGAATATTTGTCGGCTTAATTAATAATAATAATTAATTAATGAAAAAATTGGTTGTTGTTTGATACTGAATTTTGCAGATAACATTTGAGTTAACAGTGAAGCAACTAATGAGTTTTGATCCCGGAGAATGGACGGAGAGTCTGAGAAAAGAATACGTTCTGGTTATTGAAGGCTTCTTCACGGTCCCTTTGCCGATTTTATCCACCACCTATCGGAGAGCCATTCAAGTGATCACTCTTGTCTTGTCTCTCATAATAAATGATGATAATTAATTATAATAATAATTTGATTAGTTTAATATTGATTATGGTTAATTTAATTGGGTTTTTGAAGGCGAGGAGGAAGGTGGCGGAGGCGTTGAGTTTGATAGTTAGGGAAAGGCGTAAAGAGAGTGAAGGGGGTGAGAGAAAGAGTGACATGTTGGGTGCCCTTTTGGCCGGCGACGATGGCTTTTCCGACGAGGAAATTGTGGATTTCTTATTGGCTTTATTGGTCGCTGGCTATGAAACAACCTCCACTATTATGACTCTTGCTGTCAAGTTCCTCACTGAGACCCCTCTTGCATTGGCTCAACTAAAGGTAATACCAAGCCCCATAATCTCCAATTCTTTCTTCTAACGCGGAACTTCATTCGAGTCGAATATATTTTTTATAAATTTAAATTAATCATTCTTAGATTCAGTGAATACCTTAAATTTACTAATTTAGATAGGTCAATATTTTAATATTAAAATAATGTAAGAAAGGATTTAAATTCTGCAACCTTCATTGACAGGGTAACTTGCCGAGGGCATAATCGCCATTTTTGCACATTTTTTCCTTATTGGTGGAATGTAGTGTGGCTCATAATTAGATGCTTAAAAACTTCAAAAAGTGAAGTCAAAGTACGGACCAACATTTGACTCACCGGACTGCAATATTATCTTGATTCTGATCACGTTTCATGTCGTCAATTACTAAACCACCCCTGCTCTTAATTAGTGATTGGGGGGTGTTAGGGTAATTGGGTGCTGTTGTACGATGCGTTGCAAGTACATTGAAAACCGCGTGGTACTGATTTCTAGGAGACGGCATCAAACGGTGGAAAGAGAATGATGTAATGAGCCACCTATTCTATTCACCACCCTACGCCTGATTCCTAGGATTGTTTTTGATCTTTGTGCTGTCACGTGATTCTTTCAAGCCTGACCGTTGGATCTGAATTTTGAATGAGTATGCAAGAGTAGAAATTATAATTTTGAACCGAATTTAAAATTTTTGACCTTCATCAAAATGAGGTTCTCTTGTAAAAACAGAAAAAAAGTTACGAAAATAAAAATAATAATTTTACAATCAAAGATAGAAATATATAGGTTTTCGTTTTGTCTTTGGTTCTGTTTTTATCTCTATATCTATCTCTGTTTTTTATATTAATATATTTGTTTAAAATATTATATATTTTTATAATTTTAAAATATTTATTTTTTAAAATTTATTTATATTTTTATTGTATATATTAAAATGATTTTATATAATATTTATGACTTTAAAATAGTAAATTGATTTTAATTTTAGTTAATTTTATTATTTAATATATTTATATTATGTTTAAAGATTCAAATAAGAGATTTTTCTCTGCGAGGATGGAGATAAGGACAGTATGAGGTTTTTTCTCGTAAGAAAAGGATGGGGAATTATTACCATTCCCGCAATGGAGACTAACCAAAGATGAAGATTGATATCTCTTATGGGAGTCTCCCCTATGGGGACGGCTCGTTGTCATCCCTACTCTAGAAACAATTTTAATTGTTAAAATTCTTTTCAAAAAATTTAAAAATAACTCAGGTGACTTTTGACTTGTAGGAGGAGCATGAGGGGATCAGAGGAAAGAAGAAAAAAGGAGAAGGTCTTGAATGGAGTGATTATAAATCAATGCCATTTACTCACTGTGTAAGTAAATAACAGTTTTAACGAGAAGTAAATTACTAATTTATTGATAGGAGCTTAGCTTTTATGGTTCAATGAGGCTCTGCTTATTTTCAGGTTGTTAATGAGACACTGAGATTGGCTAACATAATCAGTGGAATATTTAGAAGAGCAATGACTGATGTTGATATTAAAGGTATCAAATTTTGCCGGCTAGTTTCGCCCTCTTCCGGCTCTGACAGATTCTGGAAAATAAATGTTGTATATTTTTTACATATGTAATCAGGTTACACAATTCCAAAAGGATGGAAAGTTTTCGCGTCATTTAGAGCAGTACATTTAGATCATGATCATTTTAAAGATGCTCGCTCTTTCAATCCATGGAGATGGCAGGTATGTTTTTATTTTTATATTTCACAGTTTCATCTCTTATTTATTATTAGTTATCATGGAAATTAATGACCTAAAAATGAACAGAGTGATTCAGCAGCAACAAATGGGGTGAATGTGTTCACCCCATTTGGAGGAGGGCCACGACGGTGCCCTGGTTATGAACTTGCCAGAGTTGAGCTCTCTGTTTTTCTTCATCACTTAGTTACTTGTTTCAGGTAACAGCTGATTCTGGTTTTAAAGTTTGTAAAACAGATGTTAAAATATGAATCTAAATACAGATTGGTTTGTGTTGACAGTTGGGCTCCAGCTGAAGAGGACAAGATAGTTTTCTTTCCAACAACTAGAACGCAGAAGAGATATCCAATTATTCTGACACCTCGAAATGTAGAAGAAGAAGAGTAATTATGTTTTTATGTTGGATTTAATAAATATAATCATATTGACTATAAATTATTATGATTATTATTATTAATAAAGGTCAATAGGTACCATTAAAACCTGTTATCTCCCTGGACTAACTCCTTTCCAGCCCCATTTACTGGTTGATTCTCTTTGCTCCCAAATTTGTGCCTGCATGTGTAAACTTTCCATTAATTCAACGGCTGAACCGAAACGACGCTAGGTTTTGGCATCCGCTGCTTTCCCGCCTTTTTAATGCAGGATTCAACAAGCTTAACTTTCTTTGAGTTCTCACTGTCGACAATTGTGAGTTTTTCCAATGCGGATTTCAGCTGGGACATTTGGGCATCTTGGACATTGTTCTTGACCAATGTCTGCCATTGTTTGTTTGTACTGCCCTTTGTTGAAGATTGAGTCAGCCTTCTCAGCCTCGCTCTCAATGCTTCAACAGAAGAACGCAAAGCATCTAACTCAACTCCTGTAAACTGATCTGCAAAAACCATAAAAAGTAATATATTTTATGAAAAGGTGATCCCATTCCCAGCCAATCTAGAAAAGAGTTGCCATCGTTTGTAAGGAAAAAATTTAAAACCCCAATGGACTAGAATATATTAGGATTAGGTCAAAATTTGATCAAAGTATTTTTAGTGTGAAGAGAAGTTGATTACCAAAAGCTCAGACTTAAATTCTCTCTCAGCTCTAGACAATGGCTTCTTATGTGCCCCAGGCAGATTCCTCAAGCATTGCAATCGTTGTTCTAGACTACTATGTATGTACCTCAATTGCATGATCGATCCTCTCTTCCAATCTTGGTTGATTCACCTCAACTTTAGAAATCTTTTCTGGTGCCTCGAGTAAAGGAGCATGCTGGTCATTGATGATTCACATCAATTGTGGTGCATGATGCTTGAGCTCAAAGTACACCTAGAAAATGCAAAAGCAAAATTATCATACAAATTAAACATCAATCATAAAAGAGCATCTGAAGTGAACATTGCTCCAATCAGTTTCATGCCATCTAATATTTTACTCAGAAAATCAATAGGATAAAGCTACGACTAGATTCAAACTGAGCTTGTTTAAGTTTAAACTCAAACTCAAGTTTGAGAATTTAATAATTTCGAACTCTACCTTTAGGGGTGTTCGACTCATTAAGCTCACCAGCTTGAAAATTTTGATACAAAAGGATATTATTTTAACCAAAATGCATTAAAACGACACTATTTTAGTACCAAACCCAGCTTAAACTCAATTCAAGCTCGAACTTAAGCATCTTTGAAGTGAGCTCGAGTTTCAAGTTTAGCTTGACTTGAATCCAGTCTTAAGCCAATTAAAAGATCCATGATCACCGCCAAAACACAATTGTCTAAACAATGTACAACAAGAAGCACAATAGTATCAAAATGACAAAGCTAAATTATATGAAAGGAATTCTAGTGCAAATGGGACTGCAGTAATTGTATGTGAATTGGATTGTACATTCTAACCTAATGTGCATATGCAACATAATTTTCATGGAAATGCTTGAAGTACTGATGAAGAGATGACCGACCTTCAATAGAATCAGCAGCAACAGAATGAAGATTTGGCGAGGCCTGGGGATGAAGAACCATCTTTGGACCAACCAGAAGTTCTTTACTTATGATATCTGGAGTATGTGTCTCTTTCCTTTCCCTTTTAGGTTTCGTATCTGTATCAATTTGAATGGGAAGCAATAACTTCCAACTTTTCATCTCTAGCACAATACATTCATGAGTGGAGATGACTCCAACGACTCCAACAATCCATGAGTAACCAAATGAATCCGACAATGACATAAATCCATATAAAGGAGATAATGAGTAGGTTTCTCCTTGGCATGTACTCAGGACGGGATGCACGGAAGGAGTTCTGACTGTGTCATCTGTAGCACAGCTTTGACTTGTAAATGGGAGATAATGCAACATTATTGAATCTATTCCTCCATCATGAAGTGCGTATCTTTCTTGCATAAGTGGATCAACAAACATGGTAATATGAGAACCACTCTTTGTATTCCTAGGCAAGCCCAAGTCCACAGTAGCCAATCTAAATAAGGCAGGTGGATGCCCCAACCAGACAGTATGTTCAAGTGGTTGATCAAGCTTCACAATTGAAAGCTGAGCTGACATAGGCTCACAAATCATAGCAAGACCAATAATATGGTCATGAGAATCAACATGAAGACGAGGTGTTCTACCAACCACCCAGACTGGCTGGATTTCATCTGCTAGGGCATCTATTTGCAATTGCCCACCACTCCAGGCAGTCACAAGAATTGAGTCTTTGCTGACCAAATTATACAGAACTGGCTGCACGGCCTTCACATTCTGCCCCCTGAACTCTTAGCACTTCATCCTTCATACTTTCCGCAGAGGTCCCCGCAGAAATTAATAATCAAGATCTTGTTGGTTTTAGAAGATGGTTCAGAAAAATCAGCAGGGCTAGATTTGAAAAAGATTTGGCTACTGGAAGGAAGCCACCAATAGTAGAAACATGTACACTTAATATTATCACAAAAACAAGCCACTGGGCATAAATAACAAGCATGTCTTGCTCAAGTTTACCTACCATATGCTATAACTTAAAAGCATTTATTCAGCATAGGCTACTGCAAGATGTGTGTAACAAAATATATAGATATACGCCTGCAAAGAAAGTGATGAATTAAATAAAGCACAAGGATGAGCTTTTAGCATAGGAGGACTTCCTTCATCCACTGCATCTTGAGCCAACACAGCACATGTTGCTTCTAAACAAGAGATTGCCAGAACAGAATTACTGACAGCTGATGAATTGCTTGATCTTAGACCAAAAGCACGAGCATCACTATATGCTTCCAATATGGATCGCCATCTGTAGACACCGGTGCAAATTCAATACAAGTTTAATTGACTACAAATAATTAGCCATTAAATAAAACTAGCACACTGATATTTTCAGGCACCGAGTATTGCGCATTCCTCTACCTCCTGCTAAATTTTTTCAAACACCTTGATTTCTTACTAATAAAACACAGTATTGCCTGTCTACCACCAACTCTAGAAAAAATTAAGAATAACAGAAATGAAAAACAGCAGAATAATTAGTATCTAAAGTACCTTCCAAATGGAACTATTGGGCAGAGGATGTATATTGACCATCACTAAATAATACAAAAACCTGCAGAAACAGGAGAAAGCTCATTATAGATTGATGATACATTGGAAATTTTAAACTTATTACCCAAACATAATGGTTGTGAATAAAATAAGTACAAGAAAGCTACACAGATGTTACTAGAAGAAGGGATGAATTGTTACAGAACAGAAAATTTGAATGACATCATCTTATGAAATATCTAAAGAATGGGCAAAAGCAAAAAAGTGTAAAAACTTTTGTATGAGATAATTCTGTTTTGAAAAGTATCATTAATGCTTCCACTGGCAATAACTTTCCAAGGCAAATTTGCATCAAATGCTTTACTCCTTTCTGTTATCAGAAGATTGTTTCCAGTGCAGGACCACAATGTAAAAAATATCTACAGTGAAATTAAGCAAATTTATGAAACCCAAATTGTGATAATGGGACGACCACACAAACTATTAAATCCCATCCTGTGCAATAAAAAATTCACATGCATAAATGAGATTATATAAATTATCAAGTGAACTTACACTAGATCTATCCAACAGGTGGTCTCCACCAAAAGAAAAATCAACAGGGCAAATTGATGCAGCATTCCTAGATCGACCTGGTTCAACAGACTGTAGATAATATTCTTGCTCTGGTTGCATGAGATCTAAGACAAAAAAAAAAAGTCTACCAACGGAAAGAATGGTTACAACTCAACACAAGATTCAATTAAAAACACAGTCTACAAATAGTCAGTTAATAAAATTGCTTATACTAAAATCAAACAATCATAAGTGCAATAAAGCCACAGATATAGGCTGATATGAATCCTCCAAAGTAAGATTACCACTAAACAGTATGTCCTGCATCTTACTGACAATTGGTAGAACTATCTTCTCCCGTCAACATGAAGTGCCCTAATTGAGATGAACTGAGTGTATTGAATAACGTTTGAGAGATTTCCTATAACGTACTACCTCCAACGACTGCTGAAAACGACACATATTTAAAGCATTATGCAACAATTTGAACAATGTTCAAATTCACACACGAACGTTTGCACGTTTCAAGCATATTTCAGCACATAGTTTATCAAATCAAGAATATTACAATACCTGAAAACTGTGTCAGAGGAAAAAACTCCTAAATGGGTGTCACTATAAGGATGCCAAGAAATTTGTAGCATACGTATAGCATTGCTGCTACTACTAGAATAGATCTGAGCACCAATCGAAACAGTCCTGTAAATTGATCTATTAACCCAATGCATATTGCATAATATTCAGCTTCACATCAGTTTGCAACACCTATAAACAATAGTAAGTTAAATTAGATTAAATAACTCAGCACATGGTATAAATTAAAGACAAGCTGTAAGAGTTAAGCTAAACCTTAGAAGAAGAAGCTGCGAGAACAGAAGTCGGGTCGGGTAAGCGAGCGGCGCGAGTCCACATTGCCTCCTGAGAACTCAAAATTGAACCTGATTCTCCAGGCCTTTACTGGACCTATGTCAGCGTGTTGCATCGTTCGGTTTAATGTCTCGGAGACAGCCGGAGTGTCATAGCCATGGAAGAAGACTACGGAAGTTTCTGGATATTTATTAAACGTCGTCGTTTTTAGTAATGAAAAACACCATGCTAACTAATTGCAATTAATATATTCACCGTATTATTCATAAAACAAATTCATGACTACAGCTCCATTCTTCTCCTCCTCACTAGATTAACTTTTGCTAGAAGGATTCTCAACCTTATCTTCTTTGTATCTTTGCTTATCATTTTGAGCCCCTATTTGGGTCCTCTTTTGGAACCCTTATGTTCCTCGTTGTTTTCATGTTCTTGTTGGTTTGCGGGTTCGGGTTGGAAGTCGTGGAAGATTTATTCTGGATGTACAAGTACTTTGCGGGCTCCACCTGCCCGATTCGGACCGATTCAACTAGGAGAGGAGTCGAATTCATAACACAATTGAGTCACGTGAAGGATTATGCCAAAGAGCATCAGGGTATCTACACAGTAAAGTGAAGGATGTAGCTATCGATACATGAGCTTTCAAGGGGGAAATGGTCAGTGGTTCTGTCAATAGTTTAGGCGAAAGTAAGAAGTTGCAGTACAAGGATTACACTTGTAGATGCTATGTATAATGGGAGAGGAATTATAGCAGTACTCTATTGTGTCGTGGTGTTAGGCGACGGCAAGGAAGAAGAAGAAGACAGAAAAGGAAGATTGAAAAAAAGAGTAGGAAGAAGGAAAATATAGCTTCTTCTTTTTTATTTTTTCCAAATTTTCCGAAAAATAACTACATACATTATATGCTTTTACAATTTTTCTCTTTCACAAAGTTAAGATTTGAATGGCAAAATGTGATTTATACATAATAAAGTGTTTTCAGACAAAATGTGATTAATCAGTACCCCTGTTCTCATCAGATTATAATTCTATATGAATTTGTAAAGTTCAATTACTTGTTAAGTTGGTAGCCATGGATATCAAGAGTGAACTTGAACTCATCAAAAAGGCCTTCGGCCATTTCGTTTAATACTCTATAATCTTTCACTATGCAAATACAATCTGTACATATTAATTACAGATGAATGTTAAATCCATCCCCTGCAGTTTTGCTACTGATACACATAACCCACCACTTCTGCACAATGTAATTTTTTTGCTGTTTTTTACTAATATTTAGCCGCCTGCTAACTTGTTCTTGATCCCAAGTTACCTTCAGATAAATCTGTATCAGGAAACCATCACCAGAGCTTACGTTAGCTTTTGACACCGTGATTAAACAATTTCATGTTTTCCTTTTATGGTGGGCACATGGGTGAACGGATTGAGAAGATTACCTGAAATTTGACTCTGACTGTGACACGCCAAAAAGATTATAACCAAGTCGAAATCAGTTGTTCATATATACTGAGTGATTAATTAACTCTTTCTTCCTTGAGAATCTTCTGATACCTTGGAATACCATTCTTTGCAGCTGAGACCTGAGCACATGATGCCACACATATTATTATAATTTGATCATTTGATTTCTTCTGTCACGATGAAATGTGAATGAAAACCCACTTTGCCAATGCAAAAAATCTTGAATCCAGCTTCAAATAAAACCTTTCCCAATTCTTTTTGAAGGCACAAATTTAAATGGGAAAGGAATAAAGATCATAGGCCACCCCAGCTCATATTTGATGCTGAGGAATTATTTTTGTTAGCTTTCGGGATGTGGACAACAAACCCTGATGGGGGAATCTGGTAAGTAGGATTCTATAGAAACATAAAGGGAGAAAGGCAGGTAAAGATTATATTCTGGGTAGAGTTGCAAATGGCATATAAATGCCAAAATTGACCAGTATAGAATCCTACTTACCCGTCAAATTCTCTGCATATAAAGATTTTATTTTTATGTATCATTCTGACTGGGGACTGAGTCAGCAACTAGAAACGATCAACCATATTTATTCTGGAAAATTAAACAAAATGGTATCCACATTTTATGTTCACATTGCAAAAGTGTTTTATTTTCAAGACCAACAAATTGGACTTTTCTACACAAATTTCCCCGGAGGAAAAAATTAGGCAGACCGAGTCATATGTTAATGTTCTGACCTTCCAGAAGAATATTAAATAAATTCAAATCTTCTACAGTAATAATTATTTGCAGAAGAGAGGACTTACAGCTTCGATGTCGATTTTGTAAACTAGGAGTTTTCTTCTTTCTCTGCAACTCGTTCTGTAAGCCACCACGATATGCCCAATGGCTAAAACCAGTGAACAGATGAACAAAGCCATTTCCATGGCTCTAAAATACCCATCTCGATCCATGTTTGAAACACTAAACACGAAGGAAGCCTTTAAAGAAACAAAAATTATAGACAACACTGAACACATCGTTGTAATCCCCAGATACGGCCCTCTTGAAAGCCGTGGTCCATCGCACAATCCATAAACAACTGTAAAACAAAGAATAAAAGATAAATACGGATGAAATTTCTCAGGATCAGTAAGAAAAAAACTTTTTGATTTACTCACAGATGATTATGGCTGATCGGATGATGGAGATTAAAGGTATGTCGATGAGAGAATAGCGAAAATCGTAGTTAGTGAAGCGGGTAGAGAGGGTTTCGAGAGATAAAGAAGAAGGAGAAATGGCAGCTGAAAGAAGGGCAGAAGGGAGAAGAGTATCAGCAATAACAAGCAAAACCGGGGCAGAAAAAAGCAGCAAAGAAATCAACATGTTGATCAAGAAGAACACGGTCTTAAGACCTCTTAAAACTCTTCTTGATTTCTCTTCTTTAGAGATCAAAAACTTTGAGAAATACCCCATATTATGTACAGAGATAGAAGAAGAAGAAGGAGAAAGTATCGATGAATTCTATGTGTGAAAGTGGCGGAAGACAGAAGGGAAGGCTTAAAAAGGAGAGTATTGAGAGGGTAGAAGGAAAAAACAAAAGTATAAACAATAAAATAATGGAAGGTGCAGGCCAAGGAACGAGGTTTTGACTGGACTCGGAGAGAAGACAAAGACGTGGAACTTTTCACACGCAGAAGCGAATTGGTCGACTAGACAAGTTATCTTTTCACAAAATTATTATTATTACATCAGTGCACGGTTAACTGAAATACCTAAAACTTGTTTAGGAAGGGGAAGAAACAACAACCGACATCGTTTTGGTGCTAACTTTCACAGAAACAACAAACTTGGTTTATCGGGATGGAAAGTGTCACGTCTAATAAATAATGTATAAATAATAAATAAAATATATTAAAAAATAATATATAAATATTATGATTAAGTTTTAATATAAATTAATTAATTTTAAATAATATGAATTCTAAATTTATATTTATAAAAATAATATATTTTTTCAATATGATATTAAAATATGACTCAAATAATGGGTTTAATAACTTAACTTTTGAGTCAAATGGTAAATCTAATAGTTTAGATAGTTACATTTGAACAGAGATGTTGGAGACTAAAATTTTCACATATAATAAATGGAACATATAAGTATATAATTATTGTGGCTTGGACTTTAATATATCTAAGTGATAGTATTTGAGCGAACATATTGAAAACTAAAATACCCACATCTAATAAATATAATATATAATTATATAAATATTGTGGATTAGACTTTAACTTATATAAATATTGTCAGTTGGAGTTTAATATAAACTAATTAATTTTGTGTAATATGTGTTTTAAAAATAAGAGAGCGGTATATAAGAATATAAATATTGTGGATTTGACTTTAACATAAACTAATTAATTTTGTATAATATAGATTTCAATTTTAATATTTGTAACTCTAATATATATTTTTGACAAATCCCGATAAATAGAGTTAAATTCCAATCAATTTTATTTGAGCTCAAAAATAAGTTTGGTTTGAATAAGTTTAAGTTAAATGAATTCGAACGTAAATTCTAGTTTAAAAATTATATATTTTCAAATTCGAATTTAAAAATATTCGGTTAACCAATCCGGGGAATTAAATTTTTTTTAATATAAATCAATTAAAATGATTTTTTTTTTAGCATTCAATTGAACTCAAAGCTGATCTCAAAATGAAACTCTGAGGTAAACTTGAATTTAACTCCGCTCCAAAAACTTTGAGATAAACTGACTGTAATTTCCCTTAACAAAACGTTAGGAATTGAGTAAAAATTTTAGTAAGAGTTAAATTATTATTTTTTACCGATAACAGGGTGATGATAATAATAAATTATTATACTATTCTTCACTATTTTATTAAATTATCCGTAAGATCAAATTTCAATTGCCACTTTTCAATACCTACCGTGTTTGTGTTGCAGGTCAATTTCTTATAGTTTAATTATTCAATAATCCTTGACACTTGTCAAGATTAATTTATGATGGGTGTTAGTTGGAAGATTAACCACCGAATCATTTTCTAATAAAAGATGGAATAAATAAATATTTATATATTTCATCAATCGGGCGGGTATGGTGGAACAGGGCGTTGGGATCATGTGATCACATGCAAAATTTTGTCCTTAGGAATGGCAAAGGGAAAAGGGAAGGAGAATGGCAAATACCCTATTTTTGTCCTAGGTTTTATAAGGAATATTAATTTTTATTCTCAACTTATTTTCGTTACAGAGATGAAAATGATTTTTTGTCTCTTTTCTATAAAAAAAAATTTTCTCTTTATCTCTTATCTAAGATAAAAAATTTATTTTCCGTTCTCATACTTATAAAAAATAATCTCTCCTTTGTAGTCTTTAAGCATAATATATACATATTAAATAATAAAATTAACTAAAATTAAAATTAATTTATTATTTTAAATATCACAAATAATATATGTTAATTATCTTAATATATATAATAAAAATATAAAAAATATAAAATTATAAAAATATATTAAAATTTTAAATAAATATATTAATATAAAAAATAAGAAAAGAAATGTAGACAGAAACAAAAGCAAGATAAGACGAGATAATAATATATGTATCTCGTTTTCTCTCATTTTCTATTTTTATAAAAGAATTTATTTTTTATTAAAATAAGAGAGGATTAGAAACTCTAAATTCAAAATAAAATTGATATCTCTCTTTTGTGGACAAAATTACAAATGATTGAATCGCTACCGGCCAAAACGTGAAGCACCTGGGGGTAGGAATAAGAAATAACAGACAGGGAACTATAAAAGTTGTGAAAATGGATTCCAAAGGAAAATTCTGAAACGGAAACACTTAGCGACTAAGCACCCATTTTTAAATTTAAATATGGTCAAACCAAACACATGCGAGTAATAAAATATTTATCATACGCGTTCTCGAAGCCGCCTTTCTTCTTCGCGCAAATTGTCGCCGTCGCCGTCGCCGTCGTAACCGTGCTCATGATTTTCTTCTAGAAATTATTCCTTTACAATGTATCATTCCTGACGCAATAAGAATGGGATTATTTGGAAATGACACCCATATCTGCTGACTGGATTTGTTGAAAATATTAACAAAAAGCTTGTTGATTTCATGTAACATAAAGTCAAACTATGCTAATATTTAATGTCTATGAAATTCTCGTAAAATTAGATGCTTTAGTGAATTACAAAAAATTATTTGTTATTTGGTCAAACTATGCTAATATAAAGTCAAAGTATGCTAATATTTTCTCAAGTAAAACAATGGTTAATATATATATATATGAAATTCCCATAAAATTAGAAATCAAAAATTTTATCTATTATTTGGTCACCTCCAACCCCAAGGACAACTTATGAAGAAGACACTAGCTATAGCCATCCATAGAGGAATCCGTAGATTAGGTTAGGTTGATTCTGATGTGATTTATCATACCTAAAGATCATATTAGGCCTAAAGCTCATATAATTGAAGACTTTCATGTTAGATTGACTCAAAAAATACATAAAGCTCTAAGGTAACCTTATATATATACGGTCGAGTCATATTAAACTTTAAACGACTGACATATTAATTTTAATAAAAAAAAAAAATTTATATTAAAATTATTATTTTTAAATTTTTTTAATAAATATGTTAACAATATTAGGCCAAACATGGCCGACCCACTTATCTAATGCCTAGGCCCAAGGCCCAAAGGCTTAGCATAACTCGTTACAGTACTTAGGTTATGCCCTTCCAAACCAGACCATTTTTTCATGTTTCATCCATTTGTCATGTCTAGCCATCCATTTAAGCATTCTTCGTCCAATGAACACATTTTGCGAGTTGACATTTATTCCACATCACTTGTCTAGAATGAAAGTAATAATTTTATGCCATTTCAAGATTTGATCATTATCTTATTTCCAATATGTAATGAAATAAGAAGTCACTTTTTGAATTTTAATTTTAATTGAACTAATAAGTTTATCTAACTCGTTTTCTTGATCTTATAAATATAAAGGATTGATGAGAGAAAATAGAGAGAGAGAAAAACTGAATAGTTTATCATACATATAACTCTACAAATCGAATAATTTATAATTAAAATTATATTTCATTTTTTCCCTTTAATTTTAAAAATTAATAATTTTTTTTCGATTAAGTTTTAAAAAATTTACTTTTCCCCCCCTAAGATACCAAACTTGAAATCTGATCATTTTCTCTGATGAACGGTGACCCAATAATGAACAAACAAGACAGAGTTGTCCAGAGTTATTCAAGGATGGCATTTCATTGTCCATACTAGATGATGCTCATTGTCCAGCAACATGTCATGCCGGTTGCCAATGGTCGGAGGGAGAAGTGAAAAAAAAACTTAAGAATTTGAGAAGAAAAAAATTATTTTTTAAAGTTCAAGTATGCGGTAAAATATTAATTTTTAAAATTAAAAAAAAAGATAAAATTATATATTTTTTAATATTATTATTAAATAATAATTTTATTCTAATATTTATTGACAATTTAAAAATAAATAAAATTTTAAATTTTTTATCAATCAAAAGATTGAGTCAAAAGACAAGAACACATGGCGAAAGGATACGATTACGGCCCATAACGTATCGGTGAAGGGGGAAACAGAAGCGGAGAATTAATAAAGAAGATTATCAATTTATAGATTGACACGCAATGTACTTCGAAAGACAAAAACACATGGAGAAAGGATATGATTGTGGCCCTTGACGTATTGGTGAAGGGGAAATAGACGCGGATAATTAATAAAGAAGATTAATATTTGAGATTCATTCTATAATGCAAACAAAAGTAGATAAAGGCATGAATGGGCCAGTTTTGTTTGTGTCCACAGGACGTGATACTGTAAGTTACGATTTAATTAATTTCCAGAGTGGGTCAAATTAATACTTAAATTGTCTTTTTTTTTTTTACATTTAGGAACTTAAGATAATCTTAATTCATTTATAAATATATTTTGTTTATTAATTTTTATAATAAAAATACCTTTATTTTTTTATTAATATAACAAATAAAATAAAAAATATTTTATATTATACGTAAAGCTATTTAAGTAAAATAATATTATATTATTCTTGTATTATTTTTAATTAAATATAATAATAATTTTTTATATCTAATAATATATAAATAATATATTTTTATAATAATATTTTATTTTTTATAATAAAACATTACTTAAATCAAACGTTTTTCAAAATGTTTGCAACTATTGATTGAATAATCAAATTATGAATATATTTTAATGTCGGAATGTGGCATTAGCCCGTGTGAAAATTCCTTTAGATGATAATGTCACTCAATCTTGTACAAAATATAAAGTGTGTTATAGCTTGGAAGATTCCTATTTATTAAATTTTATATCGTAAGACCAAATAATTTTATCAATAAATAATATTATTTGTATTTATTTTAAATATATAATTATATAATAATACATATAAATATATATTTATATACTCAAAATAAATATAAATAATTTTATAATTTAATTGAATAGGGGCAGTTTTGTGGACTGGTTTTTTTTTTCTTTCACTAGTTTGTCAAGATTGCAATCATGGAGCATCCTTATCCTAAACAAGATGCACATGATTTGTTTGTTCATATGCATCATTATTCATTTGTGGTCTAGAGATTTGAAATCTGCAATATTACAAAGAGACCCTAAGTACTAGAAATAGTCTCTATATAGTGTTACATTTCCTAAAATCATCATTTGCCTCCCTTGATAGTAATGTCATTAAATTATATGGTCAAAGGGGGGTAGTGGCAAATTTTCAAATTTGAAGGAAGCTGACAATAGTCCTCACATGTTAAGGGTATCTTTAAAAATTACTTAAATATAGGGAATTCATTTAACTAATCACTTTTGAAATGATGGATAAAAAATAGCCAACAACCAATAGCCCAAGGGTTGTATCCATAACCCACTAGTAAAAATAAATGCAATATTATCTTTATCTTTACCCATCCAACAAAACAATAAAATAACTTCAACATACAATTTAAGAGTTTAGGGTTTTGGATTTCGATTATACATGTTTAGATTTTTGACTTTATGACTTAGAATTTAAAGTTTATGATTTACGATTTAAGATTTTGGATATAGTTAAGTTTATAGTATGCAATTAACGATTTATGGTTTGAATTTATTATTTATGGTTTATGATTCATCATTTAGAGTTATACTTCAAGGTTTAAGATTTATGATTTACAGATTGTTTCATTATTGAAAATATCAAAAAATGCCCCTAGAGATTGGCTTAAGTGGTGAAAAGTCAAATGTTATTTACAAATGTCTAGTGTTTTAGTGATCCCAATGTGATATACCACAATAAAATTTATCTTTTGATTTGTTTGATCTGTAGTTGTGGGCCTAAGTAATTACAGTCTCTTAGGCCTTTACCACAAGGGGTTTCTCCCGAGTTAACAAAAAAAAAAAATCAAAATTAGTTATGAATATACATAGAAAAAAATGGGAATTTTTTAATGCACACTAACCTTTTGACCACCCCCCCTATTGTAAACTATCTAAAAGGCCTTTAACTTTTTTATCATTTTGTCAAATATCATGTCACCCCCAATCGGTTAACACTAGAAAATTGTGATTCCACTTAGAGGGCAATGTTGACATTATCTGAAATGTTTGGCTACGTTCATATAACACAGTCGTATAGACCCCTTTGACCCTCTGAATTCCTAATTTCGATTCATTTTTTCTTCCAAAAATTCAGATTCACCTTTTATGTTTTTCGTAGTTTTATTATTGTATTTTTTAATGAAAATTTGAAATTTAAAAAAAATAAAACATTTAAATAATTATTAAAAATTAGGATTATAATTTGTGTAAGATTCAAATAAAAATCAAAATAAAATATAAAATATAAAATATAATTTTAATTTTAATTAATTTAAATTTTAAATTAAGATTAAATTTCCAAAACAAAATATAAATTTAAAAGTCCCCCTATTTTGACGCACAATTTGAGCAACGCAATTTAACATCAGGACCAAGGAAGGCCAGCTTCTGGAATCCAGCAAAATAATCATTTCATCTTACGCGGGCCGGCCAAGCCCAGCTCAAAATAAATCCCCCGAAACGCGTTCTAAAACTCGGATATCGGGATCTACAGTTGCCTATTAAGACTGCTTAGTTGGTGCAACTCTGGCCCGCTGTTTTGTTAGTCGGTCAAAAATGGCCACGCGATCTCCGTGGCGCACTGAGTCAAACCAAGCTCGCTGTAGCAGCCACAGCTTTGTGCGGCGGTGCAGTCGCAGCCACTTTATCTACCTCAGATGATCCAGCGACCTCGCTGAAGCTCTGCACAGCGGTTTCTCTCGGCCTTGTCATGGACTCCGTCATCGCTGGCTCCATTGCTTTTGGTACCTGGTCATTTGAATTTAATGATTCTTGTGTTATTTTCTGTAACGTCAATTATTAAACTTATACTTAATTGAAATTTAATTATTAAATATTGAATTCAAAATTATAGTCCTTGATGTCTGCAATTTTTTCAATATGAAATTCTTTAATAACTTAATCCGATTTATTTTTGCTCCCTTTTGGACTGCATAAAATTCAATATAATAGTTGTTGGGTGACATTAAGAGTAGGCATAACTAATTTTTGAAAATTTTGTTGCTTAATTTATTTGCCTACTGTAAGATCTTTTATGTTTAGTAGTACATTGTCACATCTCATTTATTGGGAAAGGGCACTTCATGTCTTCTCACGTTTGCTTCCTGTGCGCTGTGGATTTCAAGTTAGGCCAAATGACTATTTCCCATCCAAGGTTTTGGTGTTAGCGCACTTTTCACCCGTTTATTATTAAAAATCTAAATATTTGTTAATCTATTAAATTTTATTTTATTGATAAAGGTAAAATTATTATTTTAAAAAAACATCAACTTATCACATTCCCTTTGTAAATTTAAAAATTAATAATTTTTTTTTTACCTTCTTTTTACTTAAAGTTTGAAAAATAACTATTTGAAGTAACAAGGAAAAAATACAAACCTTAGGGGGAAAATAGTCATTTTTCAAACTTTGGGTGAGGGGAAGGTGGGGAAAAATTATTAGTTTTTAAACTTGAGAAAGAAAATATGATGAATTTATAATTTTTTTACGGCCAAAGGACTATTTCCTATCCAAAGTTTGTTGTTTTTGCAAGTTTTTCTCCTTCAACTTTAAAAATCTCAAATACCCACCAATCAACAGTTAAAATTAACGGAACCTTAACTCTTCAAAATTTTATCTATTTTTTCCCCCAAAGCTTTAAAAACTAAAAATTTTCCTCTAACCTAAGTTTTAAAAAATGATAGTTTTCCCCTAGGGTTTAGTTTCCAGATCTCCGACGTCATTATCGGTGGACTCTCCCTCCTGAAGTTTTCTCTCCCTCTGGCGGTCTCTCTCCACCTATTTGGATGCCTAATTGGTATCGAATGAGACTGATTGACGATGGGAGACGGAGACGAAGATGTCTTCATCTCCCGTCGTCAATCAGTCTCATTCGATACCGATCGAGCATTCAAATGGGTAGAGAGAGATCGACAGAATGAGAGAGAGCTTCGAGAGGGAGAGGTTGTCGGATATAGCGTTGGAGATCTAAAAACTAAATCTTAGGGGGAAATTGTCATTTTTTAAAACTTAGATTGGGAGAAACTTTTAAGTTTTTAAGCTTTAGGGAGAAAAAAAAGATTATATTTTAGTTTATTTTTAATATTATAAATAAAATAACGATTTTATCCTTACTACCATTAATTTTAGGCCAAACGACTATTTCCCACCCAAGGTTTGATGTTTTCTCAAAAGTCCCCCCTTTAACTATAGAAACACCAAACACCCACCCATGGCTGGTTAGATTTAACCAAATCCTAACGCCTGAAAATTTTATCTCCTTTTGCCCTCCTAAACTTTAAAAACTAAAATTTTCCCCCAGCTTAAGTTTTAAAAAATGGCAGTTTCACCCTAGGGTTTGATTTTGAAATCTCCGGTGACCGTTCCGGCTCCATTGCCGATGACATCTCCCTCCCGAAGCAACCTCTCCTTCCGGCGAATGTTTTCCTCCTATTTGGAGGCTCGATCGGCGTCGGCTTGACCTTAGGAGACGAAGAACTTCGTTGGGGAAGACGAAGACGACGGCGTCGACTTCGTCTCCCAAGGCCAAGCCGACGCCGATCGAGCCTCCATATGGGAGGAAAACATTCGTTGAAAGGAGAGGCTGCTTCGGGAGGGAGAGGTCGTCGGCAATGGAGCCGGAACGGTCGTCGGAGATTTCAAAATCAAATCCTAGGGTGAAACTACCATTTTTTAAAACTTAAGCTGGGGGAAAATTTTAGTTTTTAAAGTTTAGGGGGGCAAAAGGAGATAAAATTTTCAGGTGTTAGGATTTGGTTAAATCTAACCAGCCATGAGTGGGTGTTTGGTGTTTCCATAGTTAAAGGGGGGACTTTTGAGAAAACATCAAACCTTGGGTGGAAAATAGTCGTTTGGCCTTAATTTTAACTGCTGATGGGTGAGTATTTGAGATTTTCAAAGTTGAAGGAGAAAAATTGAGAAAACAACCAACTTTGGGTGGGAAATAGTCCTTTGCATGATTTTAACAAAAGATTATTGACAGATAGAAAATTAGGTTTGCACTAAATCTGGGTGGGAAATAGTTATTTGCCCTTCAAGTTATAATTGCGTTCCTATGCTCGTGTTTATGATTAAAAATTGAGCTATAAGTCTGTGTTTGATCAGCAACGGCTTGACTGAGTAATTTTCTTCCATTGCGAGGATACATTAACAATTCTTTTGCGTTTTCTCAACGAAACAGGAATACTTGGTACCTCAAAGAGTTTGTCCAGATAATGAGGGAGTCTATGTTGAGTAGATGTCCAGTTTCATTATGTGATCAAGTGTGTGAAGTTATCTAGAAAGAGCTTGGAGAAACTCCTGATTTACTTGATGTCTACTCACCTTCTTGGTGCTTATTAGATTTATGCAGAAATTCTCATTATTCAGTTTTCTTGGTCATCTTGTAGAGTTCCCAATGGAGACATCATGCGATTGTTGATGTTTTAGTCTATTTTATATGCAGATGTTTTGAAGAATTTGATCTTGTTTCACATCTAATCTAATAAAAAATAACTAAATTATTTAAAAATAAATAAAATTAAAAAAAAAACTCTAAATTTTGATTAAACTTGGTTTTGGCCAATTTATTTAATCAAATTTGGTTTTGATTGAGTCTAATCAAGTCAATTAATTAACTGTTTTTTCATGTTAATCAAATTAAATTTGAAGCTAATTTTTTATTTAATCGGTTGAATCGACTAATCCAGTTGCTATATACAAAGTTTTTTCTCTGTCACGGCATATGGAGTATTACTTGAGCTGTAGGTTTTGCTGGAGAAGTACGGGATTGTAACATAAATATGGTGGTTGGCTGATACTACTCGTGGAAATCATCACTCATTTGTACAGTATAATTGTCAGTTACGCAGGACTTGTCTAAATTGCTGAAATAAATTGGTTGGAAGCTGCAACATTGTTTATTTTTTAAATGGCCCCAAATTTTAGATCATTCTCAAATCTACACCAATCAAAGATGAAAAACCTCAATTTTCACTAATAATCAAATTTTTGTTAATTTTTTCTATAAAAAAGAAGGATAAAATAGTTATTTTATTATTTATATTAAAAAATTATAACGTTCATTACTCCTTGCCCCCCAGGTTTTAGAAATTAATATTTCATATTTTTAAAGTTTTTAAACTTTAAAAAGTAATATTTTTACCCCCAAACCTAAGGTTTTCATATTTTTAAAACTTAGTCGCCCTCCATAACTTTCAAAAATAGTAGTTTCACTTCTATTCTTCAACTTCATCTTTTGACGTCGTCTCCGACCTCCTCCTTCTCCTGGTGCGACAACGGTAGTGCGATGAAGAGATCTACATCTTCTTGTCATATAGTGCGATGAAGAGATAGAGATCTCTTCATCATATCACCTAGACAACAAAGGACGATGCTTTGTTATCCTTTGTCGCGTCGTCCAGACACGATGATAAAGAACAATAAAGAGTTATCCTTCGTCTGTTCTTTTAGATCTAGATGACAAAAAGTCGTCCATCGTCGTTCTTTTTAGTCAAAGATGAGAGATTGATAGAATGCGTCGGTCGTCAGTGGTGGCCAGAGATGGAAGCAAACTCTAGGGGTGAAATATAAACTTTTCAAACTTTAAAGATGGGTTTAAGTGTTAGTTTTTAAAACCTAGAAAGGGAAATGAAAAAAATTTAAAGTTTTAAAGTTTATAGCAGTTTGAACATGGATAAGAGTTAGAGTTTTCATCTCTAATAGATATATGTTTGAGAATAACCTAAAATTTGGGTGAAAAATAATCCTTTTCCCTTATTAAATATAATGACAATTATCACCACCACGCCGCAAAAAAATTCAAAATCAGAGAAAGGCCAATGGACTATTTTCACCAAAATTTTAATATAAAGGTAAATATATATTTTTGAAATTTTAAAAATTTATTTATAATTTAATATTTGTTAAAATTTTTAGTTAGAAATAAAAGTAAAATTATTATTTTATTTATATATTAAAAATATATAATTAATCTTATTTTCTCTTCAGATTTTGAAAATTAATATTTTTTTCTAATTTCAAACTTTGAAAAAGTGATATTTTATCCCCACAAACCTTTGGTTTTCTTCTCTCTAACAACGACGACTGAGATAGCTACCATTCTTCTCTCTTCTCTCTCTGCCACAACAGACAAAGAATGGTAAAGGATGAAAATCGAAGACGAAGCCTCAATTCTCTAGCAATGAAAGCAATGACGCGACAAAGCCTTAATTCTCCAGCATCAATTTCATTTTTCATCGATTTATATTAAAACAAAGACAAATCACACGACAAAAGTTTTATCTAGAGCTAATTTGACAAAAAACTTGATGGATTTAAGAATTGGTCGTGACATCTTCCTTTGTGATTTTCGTTGTTAGCCTGTCTTCGTCTATTGTGGAATATCGCTAGCCATGACAAAGAGAGAAGAAAGGAGAATGGTAGACGTTTTCGTCACCGTATAGTCACCATTTCTGCAGAGAAGAAAATTAAGACTTTGTGGGGGTGAAAATAATCTTTTCAAAGTTTGAGATTGAGAGTGAAATGTTACTTTAAAGAAAATGAGATTAATTATATATTTTTTAATATAAAAAATAAAATAATAATTATATATATTTTTAATAAAATTTTTTAATAAATATTTAAATTTTTAAATCCTCCTAAATCGAATTTTTAACCTCTTTCACACATGCTTGGAAAATAGTCCTTTGGCTGAGAAAGAAATAAGGACAAAAGCAGACCATGCTTCATGAGTGTTCAAATTAAAGAGTGATGGTCCCACCGGTCCCATCTTTTACACTAATCAAGCAGGCTACGACAATCTCGAGGATTTAATCAATCAGACGGTGATAATTTAATGGAGCTGTTACTATCAGTATCATGTTGGCGTAACCAACGCCACTTTATCGCTCATATTAAAGGTGGGAGGTACAAAGTTGGTGAGTTAGTTACAAACTTCATCCCCCATCTCGCGTTTTCACAATTCATACACTCGCCTCCCGTGAATGTCCATAAAGTATTTAAAACATGTGTACAGGGAGTCCAAACTGTGAATTGCAATCAATTTTGGTTGAACTGAAATTTTCATTTATGGACCTAGAATGTTTAGGCTGAATTTAGGTTGGAGCCACAACCAACCCTCCAGCTATGCTAATTACAGGGGCTGAGCCATTAGCTATAAAGCTCGTTTAAATGGCGAGTTTAGGGTTTTACTTATTTTTTATTTCAACGTCACCCAAATGCTAACTCCTATTTATGTTGAAAGAAGTAGCTTATTAACCATTTCATCAACTCTCGATTCTTCCACAATCGGTCGCCGAGAGTCGGTGTTCACTGATTAACTTAAAAAATGGTGGGACCTCTTAGGCCTCAGTTTGTCCTCTTTGGCTCCTCCATAGTCCAGCTCAGTTTCAGCAATGGAGGTTGGGGAGCCATTCTCGCCGACGTTTACGCTCGCAAAGTATCTTCTCTCACTTTTTCTCCTTTTATGACTAGTTTAAGCAGCTTGTTTTTTCGTTTTGGATTTTGTTTATTCATTTGTATATGAAATTTCATACTTAGGCCGACATAATTCTGCGAGGATATTACGGATGGAACTCACGTCGTGCTGTTGAGGTTCTTGATCAAGTTTTTCCCAAGGTATTTTATTATTATTATATTTATGTTTTAGTATTAATTAAATGTAACTTATTTATATTAATTCATCCCAAATGTTGTTTAAGCACCTAATATTCAGGTAATTTTAAAAGCTTTGCATCAAAGAACGGAATATTAATTAAATATACATATATAGTCACTTTTCCCTTGTTATACATATATAACGAATAGTATAAAATATTCTTAGATTTTGTACTCGCCCAATCAGACATAAACTCATCTAATCGAGATATAAAACTCACTAATCCAACAAAGACTTAGATATGAGATAAAATAAAGTGAAAATGTTAAATTTTTCGATGATTTTGATGGTGGGAAGGTTGACCCCGGCCAACCCTAGATCTCAGAATTTTCTCTTTTTAAAGACAAAGTCAAATTAAAAAGTGATTATATGTGTATAGGAAAAAAAAAAGTAGTTATATATGTATAAAAGGCAAAAAAAAAACTATTGTAATTAATATCCCTCAAAGAGCAGTATTTTCTTTAACTGTTTCAATTATTTCCTTATTATTTTGGATGAACAGAAAAGAAACACTTTTCACTATGTATCCTGATTTAACATCCTAATTTTATGAATCCTAATCCTAAGTGATATAATATAATTTTATTAGTGGAACAAGAAGATGAAATAAGATAGTAAATGATATGATAATAACCTGGGATATAAAAGTTGAGATTATGTTGTTAATAATTAGTAATTTATATGAACACCACCGAAGATGAGGATTTTTTATTTGATAGTGGGTACTATCATGACATGGTTTGTCTAGCTTTGTTAAAAGATGTTTGAAGTGGTTTCTTTTGTAATGCCATATTTGTTCTATTATCTTGTCCTTGTTTTGCCATACAGGATAGTGCTACACAGCCTTCTTTGGTGATTGTTTATTTTGGCGGCAATGATTCAATGGGGCCTCATTCATCTGGCCTAGGTCCTCATGTTCCATTTTCTGAATATGTTGAAAACATGAAGAAGATTGCAAGTCATCTCAAGGTTCTTTCTTTGCACACAATTTATTTAAAGCGTCAATTTTGTTAGCCATTTATCCCTCAGTTCTTAAAAGTATTCGGTATTAGCTTTGTATGTGTTGCCATTGACATCTCTCAAACTTAGCTAGCATGTCCTTTTTGTAATGAAGAATGATATTTGACTCTCAATCTAAATGTTTGAAAGCAGAGCCTTCCAGGTACTCCCCGTATTATTTTTCTAAGTTGTCCTCCTGTTGACGAGGACAGAGTTCATCAAGGCACAAGGTACTGTAATGAGTATCTTCTGTGTTGAATTTTCCATGTTTTCTCTGGCAAAATATCAATTCTAAAGCTGGTATATCTTTTTAATCCAGTGGTTTTTTTAGTGAGCTAGTAAGAACAAATGAATTATGCAAGAATTACTCAGAAGCTTGTATAAAGATGTGCCATGAGTTAGACGTGAAGGTGGTTGATCTTTTCACAGCAATTCAGCAGAAAGAGAATTGGATGGCTGATTGCTTTATGTAAGTTTGCTTGCCACATATACTGCACTTTATTTTTTGACATGGTCAAGATTGATTATATCATCATCTCTCATCTTCTTAGGTCAACTCGTGTATCTGGTTTATGTTTTTTCTGCAGCTGAAGTTTCTCTGTTTTCTATTTTCATAAATTAACTGGAAAATTTCAACCATCTCACTTATGTATTACTTTTCTCATATTAGATGTTATATTCCACTGTTGTCTTGGGGAAAAAAAATTGTCTTAGTTATCTTCAGCATGGTGTCTCCTTTCTTTAATGCATTCTATTTGTTAGAACTTTTTTGTGGGTAGTGAGACACTCATGGTTTCTGGCTATCAGAATCAATTTTGGCAGTTTTATACTGGTCCATATGGTAAGATCAGATTACCATGAGCAGACCTTTGTTTCTAAAGAAAGATGAGCTATGGAAATCAACTTGGCTTTATGCACTTCAGAAGACAGCTTATAGCCATTAGTTTTTTTTTTCCCCTGATTAAAATTGATTACTGTTCACCTTTTTCGCTTAGGATTATAAAAGAGTTTTCTTTTGAGAGCAAGAGATGTGCACCAAACCCAGGAAGTTGAAAATTTGCCTTACTTTTTGTGGGGTAGGGGGTTGGGTTAAATTTAGGAAGAGTTATTTGTGGTTTATTCGGGCAGTCTTCTTTCTTTTCTTGTTTAACAAGTGGACATTTGTCTGAATGACATAAACCAACTAATGACATGTAGAACTAAAATTTAATTAATTATTTCTCATACCCAGAGATGGAGTTCATTTGTCTGAGGAGGGGAGTAAGATTGTGGTGGCAGAGATACTGAAAGTGCTCAAAGAAGCTGAGTGGAAGCCATCTCTGCACTGGAAGTCCATGCCCACTGAATTTGCAGAGGATTCAGCATATGATCTTGTGGCGGCTGATGGAAAGACCACACTAAATCCTTCTGAATGGACATTCCACAGAGAGATTCAATGGGACTAGGCTGCAGTTTCAGAATCTTCGTAATAGTATTTTGTCCTACACCAGAGCTGTGAGCCAAAAATCTCACAACCAAAAAGGTAAAGATTTTATTGATAAACACAATAAATCAGAAATTGAGAGATGAATCCATTTAAAATATTTTTAGTTTAGCAGCTTGTTATTGTAAAGTGTTCATGGATTTGATCATTTCTGTGGTGCCACATATTATAGATGTTACAGTTACATTTAAACAGCAATTTGGATGAACAAAAGCTGAGAATAGAACCATTCATCCTATAATATTTTTATATGTTTTAGGATTTTATATGGGATTTTTATTTCTATAGAAGTTAGCTTGCTCATGATTTATAACCACTAGTTTTGAGATGTTAAATTTTATTTATTGAAGTTCTTTTCCAATATGCAGTGGTACAATAATCCAGGATCAAGTGAGATGATATATACTGGAGTAAAATTTTCTTCTTTAATAGCACTCTGACATAAATAAGTTTGCTTTTAGGGAGATTTATTCTCCATAACTGTCTTTGGGAAAAAAAATTGCCCCAAGCAAACATTATTATATATTTTACTATAGTTTAGATCCCAGTAAGGTGTGAGCAGGACAGTTGAAAATTGTTCTTTCTGTACAATTACGGTTGCAATTACTTTCAGCAACTAAAAAAAGTTGTCAGGAGTTATCAAAAAACTTAGGCAACATTTTATCAAAAAACTGCACTTAGAATACTGTAGCTAACCATATGTTTATGATGTGTGTATGATTTTTGGAAAATGGCATAAAAAGCTGCTGCCAGTGGATAAAGTGGGCATTGAGCTTGAGCTCGGTTTGATTTATATATAATAGAGCTCAAGATTGTTACACTTGAGCTCAAACTTGGTTCGAGTTCGGTTCGGTTTGTTTTGAATTTCAGTTTTGAATTAATTTGTTATTAAAACGACATCGTTTTGTATTAAAATTTTCAATTTATAAACTTTGATGAGCAAACTCGAGCTTGCTTGAGCTCGACTTGCTTAGGGCTTGTTCGTTTCGAGTTTATTCGAATTGAGTTTGAACTTAAGCTCAAATGGGTTCGGTTTGAATCTAGCCGTAATTAAGATTCATTTCAGACCCATAGTCGGGCCATGTTGTTTCAATTAAACTACCCCGCCAACCAATTTATATTTTCCTATTCAGAGAGGGACATGACACTTTGATAAAGCCATGTGCGGTGTGTGAAGTCTTCGATTCTAGGCCTATGGATGTCTGGGGCCGTGCCTTATTTGGCATGGTGTGTCGGATTCACGGGCTATGTTGGCCTGGTTAGATCCTGTCTATTGACGGATCTTCTGGACTCTGTTGGCCTGTTGGGACAGCAAGGCCTGAGGAATGGCTTAGAGCCCCCTTAAACTGTGTCTCTGTGGACTTTTAGCGAGCACACAGTTGGCACGTCATATTGTATAACTTTGCTAATTTTCTAAATGCTTATTCTTTTAACTTTTTAAAATTAGACTATGAATTTAAGTAAATATTATTTTTTTGGTAAGTAGACATTTTGGCACTATTCTTTTAATTCCTTTGTACTAATTGCCGGGTTATGAGATCATTATCATCTCCGGATTGTTACCTTGGACAAACAAAGAGCTAGATGATATAAGAATTATCAAGGAATTCCTCTGAGCTACATATTTTATTACCTTATAATAAATATTCTTCCCAAGCAATTAAGCTTTATCCCCCTATAGCCCAAAACAATAATATACATAAATGAGTGGTCATTAATTTCAAATCTAAGAGACTTCACTTATATGATGATTCAGGTTTTTTTGTGTATACTTCAAATTTTGATAACACTTTGACATATTAATTTGAAGGGTTAAGATGACATAATTAGAGAGAGAGAGGTGACAGGGAATAAAAAATTTAGAAAGGAAAAATTTGATTTCTAGTAGTATATATATGGGTTGTACTTGTAACACAAATTTTCGACACAAATTCAGGAAAATTGGTTTGACGATTTGAATGAGATGTTAGAGATAATTGATTTTTAATTGCCAACTAGACATGTCCAATGAATCGGGTGAGCCCGTCGGCCCATCATGCACAAAAACTTGCGGGACCCCAAACCAACCCACAAAGCACACGAGCCAGCCCATTAAAAACTCATCAATGTGTGTCCCAATGAGCTTTGGGTTGTACCCCAAACCTTACCATTGCACACCAACACTATCTTTGAACATGGCGAATTGCATCAAATTCCCTCTGATAAACAATTTTTAAGTCATTGGATTATCATGAATCACTAATAATGAATTTTTGTCACTAATCAACCTATCTATAATTATTTTGAATATATAAATAAATATATTGAATATATATAATTCAATAATTTAAAATTAAAAATAAAATAAAATCTAATTATATAATAATATTATATATATATATATATATTTATTTATATGTTAAAAAATAAATACACATAATAATACTAGTCACAAATGTGTTTTAAGTGTGTTACAATTACCTGAGGTTAGTAAATAAATTGAACCCTCAATTCTTTTTATTTACAAGAAGCCCCTGAAATTTCCTTAAATTTTTAACACCTCCGCATCCCAAAATCACGATATGAAATCTCTTGATTTTTTCAAATTTAAGTCTCCCTCCGACTGAGCTCATATTTTCCCTCCCCATCCACGGGTGTGCAAAAAAAGCACAAGCAAGATCTGCAAGAACAATTGAGGTGATTTTCATTTTTTAAAATTTGTAATTGCATCTTCATACTAAATTCTTAGTTCGCCTTCGACTTTCACTTATTATAATTTCATTGTCCTTATCTATCTGTTTAGCTGTTAAATTTGCCCACTCTAGGGTTTCGGATACTTTAGAACATATTTTGCTTTGCATTTCTTGTTGTTGCCGCGTAATAGTGGGTTCCAGGTTGGAATTTGGATCTAATTCTCGCTTAGAGCTTGGAATTATACCTTTTTTTTTTTCAAATTTATTGCTGGTTGGATGTTTCACTCAATTCGTTTATCTTGCAATTGCAAAATCTGATTTGTTTATCTTGAATGAATTACATGAACGGTTCTGATCCCCTGCATTATCAACGGTGAATCACAGTTTTTTATAATTAACTTTTTTATGTTTTGATTCCCAGCCGTTCAATATCTCCTAAATTGTGAAAGAAAAATCAAGAGAACCTGAAAAAAGAAAATGAACGATGGGGCTTCGAGAAATGCAAACTATTATGACCTTGATGATATTCTTATAGAGGAAGAGGTTAATGTTTTAGCCTTCATGTCCTTAATGGTCTCTAGTTCAACTTTGAAATTGCTTGATGATTTTTCTTATTCTCTTTTGTTTGCTCTCAGCTTGTCCCTGTTGTGTTCCATAAGTCAGCTAATGGAGTGAAAGTTGATCCCAGTGCTGAAAAAGACTGTGTAAGTTAACTGGAGTTTTGTGGAAATTGATGTTCAATGGCTGTAGTCTGTTTTATAATATATTCTGTTTTTGTCGGTTGTTCTCAGGTGGAAGAAGGTGCGAAGGTAGAGCTGCCATTTTGGCTTGCTCAGGAGTTATATTTGAGGCAAGCCGTATCAATAAATGTTCCAGCTTGTTTCAACCAAAAGTAATTGTCATATTAGTTTCTAGTGTTATTCTTATTTCTGACTAAAGATATTAATAATACTAAGGAATTCATTAAAACTGACTTGCAAGAAGAAACTTTAACATGATTTACTTTGTGTGAATGATGTAGAATTGGTTGAGAAGCTTTTTAGCAAGAACTTGCCTTTGCTCATCAAACTGCAATCAGATTTTGTATTCTAATATGTTATGATACACAACTTCTCCACATATGTTATTTCTTGGTTTGTTGTCATATCTGGGTTACTTGTGTTTGCCAGTCCAACTAGGTCAGACTATCAGTCAAAGTATTTGTTATTCTTCTAATTGTATTTGTTTGATCCTTCCCTCCCCTTTTGTGTTTTTGAGTGACCGAACCCCCTCTGGAATTAAGTGGTCTTAACCAAGTTCTATGATGGTGATTTCTTGCAAAGTTGTTCTATGTTTGAATGAATGCACGAAGAATGACATTAATTTACGTGGTGATTGTGAGTGTGAAAATGTGAATATTTATTTACTTCCTAGTCTTTGTTTCAATTGAATACCAGAACAAGGCGAGAAATCCAGGCTGATGCTGCAAATGTGGATCTGAGATCTCGGTGTCAATTTTTCTATGAGTTTGGCTGTAAGATAGCTCCATTGTGAGTTTCTGCTCCTCACTAACTTCTTTGCATGCTTTTTCAAGTGCAGATAATCAGTTTTTCCTGTGCCTTCCGTTAATATACTTTGTGCTGTGACTCTTATTTTTCTGGTCCCTTATATGGTGAATTGATATCATCATATCTGTTGTTTTCATATTGTCATTATATGGCACTTTGTCAATTTGGAAGAGAAAGTAAAGCCCTAATGATTTGATGTTACAAATTTTAAATGTATGTTTCACTGCTTTTTCTTAAAAAGTTTATTTGGTTATTTGTTATATAAACAATTGATCTAGCCTGTAGTTTTTTCCTAGTTTCTGAATCTTATTTAAATTATGAAGCATACTGAAAGTATAGAGCGTAGCTTAGGTTTTTGTGTCTTGTGATGCAATAAATGATGTGGTCAGTTCCTTGTCTTAGTATTTCAATTTCTTTGTTAGAAATAGGATTCATGGGAAAGTTAATTTTAAAAGCACTTGAGTGAAAAGAGAAATGAAGAAGACCACCTTTTCATTTTTTTATTATTCTAAATGTTGGGAAGCTTATATCAATCAAGTGTGTGAGCCTAGTAATGTGGTTGATGGATTCTTCTTTGTTCCTTTATCTGTAACATAAATGATGCTTCTTGGTTAAATCTAAGTTAGGAAGAGCACACTTAACATGTATAAGGTTATGTAGGATGGATGGCATACTTGTTATTAATTAACATTAAGCAATTCATAAGCAGTTTTGGTTGCAAGCCATTGCTTTAAACTATAAAGTTGGGCTAATAATTTTTCAAGTTGCCAAGATTAAATTCTCTGTTGAGTTTTTAATAGCTATTATTTTCATGTATAGGGTTGGTGATCGAACAATTGGAAAGATGCTCTTGTCTACATTTCAGATGAGGTATAAGGATGTCTTGACAAAGGCACACACTGTGGCATATGCAGTGGCTTCCAAATTCTTGTCAGTTTTAACAAAAGAAGAAACTAACTGTGAGATTCTTTTGCTCATTTAACCACATGTCTTCCATTTTCACATCACCTTTGTATCAGCAATGATAATAAGACGCATCTGCCTATGCAGTGTATGAAGCTGCACAAAACTCCATGGCAGCGTTCAAGAAATGGCGGATAGGTGGCCCCAGATTTCAGAGGGCTTCAGTCCTTGGGAGGAAGAGAAAAGCAATTGAGTAGGTGTTTTTCCTAACCTAATTATGATTTTTCCACACTATTTGAGTCTACATTCTAAGTGTAAGTATGGTGCCGGATGGCTTCATACATGCCTGATGTAACATAGTAAGGAGTATAGTTGAGATTGATTTTAAGACTTTGTAGGTTTCTTGGACCTTTATTGATAAGATTAGTTTAAATGTTGCAAAAGTAATAAAGAAAGAAAGCCTACTGCTTTTTATGATTGTTAAAAGTAATTATCAGTGGCTGAATACCAGTATTCATTCAAGTAGATTGATGCAACTCAAATTTTGAAATATCACTGCTCTTACAAATCAGTTCTTGCAAATTGTAAGTTGTATGATATTCAAAATCCGTTAAAGTGTCCCGCGTCAAAAATTCAGTTTTCCCCTTTCTTTGTGCTAATGTTCAGTTTTTATATTACCAGTCCCACTCGCATGTGCAGCGCGTATTCTTTGAATGCTCCCCTTGTATTATTTTTTTTAATAAACTGTACATAATTATTATATAATTAGATATTATTTTATTTTTAATTTTAAAATATTAAATTATATGATATTATATTATTGATTATGTATAAAATTATAGATATTATATATATATATATATATATAATATTACTTTATTACCTAAATTAAAAGGGGCGAAACTTAAAAATAAAGAAGAAAAATACTTGATTTGATACAGACAACTTTGTAAATGTCACTCAACTATAAATTATTATTTTAACTTATTTAAATAAGTTTGACCTATAATTTTATTCCATTGTTGTCACAATACATAAAACAAATGAAATCAGATACTTTAAACAGAGCTTAAAAGACGCCGACAACAAAAATCTAAACCCTACGTTCTTTTATTTAAAAAAAAAATAAAAAAAGCAGAATTTCATCCCACAGCTCCAGAAGTTTAATCACAACAATTGCTAAAATATTAGAACTTTTAATATAAAAACTTATATTTGAATTTTTGTTATATTTGTGAAATCTTAATTAATTTAATATAATAATTATGAATTTGATTATTACATTCAAATTTATTTGTCTAATAAACACAAACAAAGTGAAAAAAAAAAATCTCTTCCTCAGCGGGAAGACAAATACGTGTCAAGCTAGCGAAGTCTCATAGAGGCCGCGCAGCCAGTGGTGTTGACTGCGTCTGGATTCTGGAAGGATGGAGAAGAGTGAAATAAGATGATTTTGGAGAACGAATAGAATTTTTTTTTTATACATGTGTTATTTGTAGCCGTCAGATTCAGACATATCCAACGGTTGTAATTCGGTTAATTTTTTAATTTAACAAAATTTACATTTTATTTTTCCGCTCCTGCTACTAATGGGGCTCTCATGCCTAAAATTTATTCTGTTTAGCACACATACTAACTACCCTAGAGGACTTATTAGATTAAAGTTAAACAAGCATAAATGATGATTGAATTGAAGTTGCCGGCTGCCGACTTGAATGCACAACAACCACATAGATTGAACCCCAAATTACAGATAAGCTGAATGGCTTTGTGGAAAAGTCAAAGTTAGACATACGTTATCTATTAACTCATTTATTCAGGGGCATGCTGGCATGAAACCTACTGCTATATAATGGATAGGGATAGAACGAGGGTGATAAACGTTCTTCCTTCCTTCTCCAAACAAAGAAAATTTCTTTCTTATCCCTTCTTTACCCTTATTCTTAAGAGAAAAAAAAAAAAATCTCTTTGTTTCTTTTATCTATAATATAAATATATTAAATAATTAAAATTAATTTATTATTTTAAATATAGTAAATATTATATATTAATAATTTTAATATACATAATAAAAATATAAATAATAAAAAACTATAAAATTATATTAATATTTTAAACAAAAATATTAATATAAAAAAGTAAAGCTACGAAAAAGGGCAAAACAGAAATAAGACAAAGTTCATATTGAAATCGTTATATGTTATGGTGTCCCCTTGAGTTAAAGCATTCAAAACAGGAGGAGGTACTTTTTTTTAATTAATAATTCAGTTCCCCAAATTAACTACCACCATTAAAATATGTTATGTTGCCATAAATAAGACAAAAATATATTCAGAAAAAAAATGGTACGGTAACTCCTTTTGTCTTCTATAATTGAAACCCTAAATTAAATTTCTTACCTACACCTCCAAAAATTAATTTGAATGACAAAAAGTACGATTTCATATATATAAAAATATGGGTTTAAGTTTTCTTTAATGACATATTAAAATCTAAATTTTGATTTATTTGATTTAATAATTATAAAATTGATCATTGGATTTAGGGTTTGTCTTATTTAATATGATTGATTTGATCTCGATAATGATAATCTAATTCAAATAGAGTCCTTCATTAGAAATTCTCACTTACCAATTTATTATTACTAATTGTTTTCTTTCGCACCACTTATCCTTTTCTAAAGAATGGATTACGGTTGAATTTTTTTATATAAATTATAATTTTGGGTCAACCCATATGTGAAACTGAATATATTTGAGTTATAAACTAACCCGAACACAATTCGAATGATTTTTTAATAAAAACTTGGTATACTGTCTATGAATTGGGTATACCACCACCAACAAACTCATGTCTTTTTTTTTTTTTTTGGTGCTCTCAAGAAACATATCATCCACACTCTTTACAAAAGCTATTTCTTCATTGGCTCTATCAACTTACATTGTCTCAACTCTTCTTATTCTCCTTTGATTTGCCTCTAGCAGCACATCGCTCTCCCACATGCGACAACTTCATCATCACTTGCACTTGAGGCATGTTATCACAACACAAGATACGTCGGCTAAGAAACATTAATAAATTGATTAGTCGCCTTGGCACTCCCTCCAAGCCTAGGGTTTACTTTGATGTTAATGTAGTTCGCCCAAAAGAGTGTTAGGACTACACTTCCCGCACTGTCTACTATGGCAATATGATCCTTTCAAAAACTATACCTCACTATTTTCAAATTTATAGTAATTTTCTTTACTTTGAAATAATTAGTTTTAATAATACGTAAATATAAATTTATGCTCATTATTGTAGATAGTAGCACTAGTCTCAATTGTACGAGTGTTTTTTTATTTTTGATATAAAAAATTTTATGGTTCAATATCAATTTGTATGTTCTGATGGTTTAACATACAATTTTGTTAGTTTAATAAGGGTAATATAATTATAAGATACTGTAAATAATCATTTTATATCAAATCATATTGTTTCGTATCAAATAAGTTAAATAAAATATGTTTTGATATAATATAATCTATTATATAGTATAAATAAATTAATTTAAATTATATTATTTTTGGCCCAAAAATTTTAATATAATTTTAATTTAAATTAAATTTTCAGATTAGTGTCATCCCATTCCAAACCTAAAATGCCTGACGTGTGAACAACCAGAAGGTGTGAATTGCCAAACCCATCTAAATTTGGACAAATTAAAAATTTTAGAGAGTTAAAAAATTGTTGGGACAAACCTTTCAGAGGAAACATTATTTTTCCTTTTCCCTTTATTTTTTTTATTAATCACAGAATTAAATTCATATTTTTTTATATATAAAATCTTATTTACTGAAAAGTGTTTAGCATCTTATTTCCAACTGTCACGTTGGCCCACACCGACAAGCCATTATTTCTCGTGTTCCTGGCTGCCTTCCGAATGCCGATGCGTACAGATTTCTGGAAACATCCAATAAAAATTATCCAACGACGTTCGTACGTTTGTCGTATTGTCGTTTGTGAATTTTCGTTTTATCACTCACTCGCACACACCGTCTCTGTGGAGCTTGGATCCAGCCGTCCTCATGTCCAAACAGACCTACCGTGTGTGCTTCTGTTGCCGTCGCCGGTTCCATGTATCCGTATCGGAGGCGCCGGAGGAGATTAAGTCTTTGTTTGATCAGTACTCGGAGAGTGGCATCATGACCGTTGATCATCTCCGACGCTTCTTGATTGAGGTCCAGCAAGAAGCCAATGTCACCAGAGAGGACGCCCAAGCTATTTTTGATGGGTTGCGTGAGTTCAAACATTTGACCATTCATCATCGAAGGGGCCTCAATCTTGAGGCTTTCTTTAAGTACCTCTTTGGTGATGCCAATCCTCCGCTCTCTCCTTCCATTGGGGTAATTTCGTAATCTTTTACATTTTTTTCTTCTAGCATATTGAATTTGTGAATTGTTTTTTGGTTAATTGGAAACTGAGCTTCGTTCAGCTCAGCTTTGTAGCGCTTTGTTTAATTTGAGGTAAATTAACTCGGCGTTGAGTGGTTTTTTCTTATGTGTTTTCTGGTTGGTAACTGAAAAATGAGGGAGTAGAGCAAATTTTAAAATTTCCCCTTAATTTAGTTAATAAAACTGTTTCTGAGCCCATACGTTGATTTACAAGTATTCATTGGGATAAAGTATTATCTTTTGTTTTATGAATTTTGTTTGATTATGAAGGGCATCCCATAATTTGAGCTTATTAGAGAATATTTAGGCTCTAAATGAATCATATTCGCTTACATATGTCTTACAAGAAAGTAAAATGTTCAGTTCTATACATCAAATGCTTGAATTTCTGTTCAATTCACTTAAGTTGTCTCACTTTGCTTTTTATAGTTTACAATTAGGAAAATGATTATGGATTCTTGTAACATGAATTGGCTATTTAGTTTTTATTAATTTTGTTGTGAATCCATTTCATTTGTCTCAGGTACACCATGACATGACTGCTCCTTTGTCTCATTACTTCATATATACGGGCCACAATTCATATTTAACTGGAAATCAGCTTAATAGTGACTGCAGTGATGGCCCTATCATACAAGCCTTGCAAAGAGGTGTGAGAGTAATAGAATTGGATATATGGCCCAATTCAAAGAAGGATAACGTGGATGTTCTTCATGGAGGGTATGGCTTTAATGAGCAGATGTGGCCATTTTTGATATAATGCTGAGGGTTTCTCTGTTTTATTGAATAAGGAGACATAGCATTTCTTATAAAATCATTTGTTTTGTTGTTATCTTCTAATGGTTAAGTCATCAAGTCTAATTTGACAAAATTATCTTGGCTTTGAAAGATAGTGGATGATCAATGAATTGTTTTTTTTTTTTTTTCTAATTAATGGTTGGTTTTCTTTATATAGGACACTTACTGCTCCGGTGGAACTTATTAGATGTTTGAAGTCTATCAAGGACCATGCCTTTGTTGAATCTGAGTATCCAGTTGTTATCACCCTAGAAGACCACCTTACTCCAGACCTGCAGGCCAAAGTTGCTGAGGTGAGGCTCTGCATTTCTACGGGGATTTAACGTCTCATGGCATGTGATTTATATTTTTTTGACCAATTTCTAGATGGTGACTCAAACATTTGGAGATATCCTGTTTACCCCTGGCTCAGAAATCTTAAAGGAGTTCCCCTCTCCTGAATCACTGAAGAGACGAATTATCATATCAACGAAGCCACCAAAAGAATACCTCGAGGCCAAAGAAGCTAAGGAAAAAGAGAATGCTGCTCAAAAGGGTAGCGGTGCAGCTGATGAAGAAGCATGGGGCAAAGAAGTGCCAAACCTTAAATGTGTGGACCATGTGCCTAGTACCATTGACAAGGTATGTGGAAGTATCAGATAAACTTAACAATTCAAGTTATCTTTACTTGCTGATTAACCATGTATTGATAGGATGATTTGGATGAAGGAGATGACAACGATAATGAAGACGATAAGTCCCAGCATTATGCTGCACCAGAGTATAAACATTTAATTGCTATTCATGCTGGGAAGCCCAAAGGTGGACTAAAGGAATGTTTGAAGGTTGATCCTGATAAAGTGAGACGTCTTAGCTTAAGTGAGCAACAGCTTGAAAAGGCTGTAGGAACTTATGGAAAAGATATTGTCAGGTGTTGATATTACATGTCTTTCATTTTATTGGCTTTGGGATATATACCAGGCCTAAGTATTCATCTTTATCTATTGTCAAGGAGCAAAAAGTCTGATATTCTAATGATTGGCCTGCTATAGGTTTACTCAGCGAAATATTCTCAGGGTATACCCTAAGGGTATTCGCATTGACTCATCAAATTACAACCCACTTATTGGTTGGTCACATGGGGCTCAGATGGTTGCCTTTAATATGCAGGTTTAGTACCTTGATCTTTATCCTTGTATGGATCCCTGATTCTTTTAATATATATTGATATAATTGTAGCATTTTTTTGCTTGTTGATTGACCTTGAACTAGTAGCAATCAAAAGTTTGTTGTTGATTAAACTTGGAAATCTTAGAAGGTTGAAGGTGTGGGGTATTATGACATTCTGTCATCAAATTATTGGACCCATACATTTCACACTAAATATCTTGATGATGTTTTATGATGGATTACATCAGTGTATGTGCCTGATACCCAAATCACATAGAAAATTATGCATGCATGTTGTCTTTTTATGTATATGATTCAGTGGTTAGATTGGAGATGTTAATGCTTCCATGAATGTGTGTATAGATTCTGTTTCGGCCATTACATGGAAAACACTCTATGGGAAATAGAGGAGAATATAAAAAAAAAGGAGGCTTTATATTATAAGTTGGAAATTTTTATTAAATTCAGTGTTCAATTCATTAAGCGTTTAGAAGTTTGCCTCTTCAAGTGTGAAGAATTTATTTCCCCTTGACAGGGATATGATAGGTCTCTCTGGTTGATGCATGGAATGTTCAGAGGCAATGGCGGGTGTGGCTATGTTAAGAAACCAGATTTTCTTTTGAAGGCTGGCCCTCATAATGAGGTCTTTGATCCAAAAGTTAGTTTACCTGTGAAAACAACCTTGAAGGTGAATGCTTTTATTGACTTTCTGTTCCACTTTTGTTAGCTTAATATATTTTGCATTGGCTATTTGATGAAATCCCATTTTACAATTTCCATGTTGTTTACTGAGAAGGTGATCGTATATATGGGTGACGGATGGTATCGCGATTTTCCCCACACTCACTTTGATGCATATTCCCCTCCAGATTTTTATGCAAGAGTAAGCTGATCTAATACAACATATTCCGATGCAGACTTCGTGTCCTAATCTGTTTATGGTGTGTATTCATTGTCAAAGTAGCAAGATTGTTAATCTCTGTGCAGGTAGGGATTGCTGGAGTTCCCGCTGATACTGTAATGAAGAAAACAAGGACCCTAGAGGACAACTGGATACCTGCTTGGAATGAGGACTTTGAGTTCCCCCTAACTGTTCCAGAACTTGCTTTGCTTCGGATTGAAGTTCATGAGTATGACATGTCTGAAAAGGATGACTTTGGAGGCCAAACATGCTTACCTGTTTCCGAGTTACGTAGGGGGATTCGTGCAGTTCCCCTCCATGACCAGAAGGGGGAAAAGTACAAATCGGTGAAGCTTCTTGTGCGTTTGGAATTCATTTGATGCTTATTATCAGTTCTTGTCCATAAGATCTGGGAGAGAAGTACAAAGTTGTGAAGCCATTTTTAATTTGTCTATATTGTTGTGTTGTGTGGTTGCTTCTTGTTTATCTATGCATAAATGAGTATTCTGCGTTGCTGTTATATGTTTGAGGAGCTGCCAAAATATTTGTGCTGTAATTCTAATATGTAATATGACGATAATCTTATCTGTATTTGCGGTGTATTTAGCAAGCCCCTTCCTTCTTTTAATGGAATTTGTAATTTTAGATTCTATTTCAACTCAAGTGCTTAAAAAAAAACAGAAGGTAATATTATAATTAACCATTATTACTTACAAACTATATCCTAATTTTCACATCTCACATTATTTAATACTTTGCCAAAATCCGACTGTCTCAGTCTCAACGGAAGCGGAGTCAGCAGAACCCCAATACCAAATCAACCTTCTAAATTCCCCAAAATGACCTCTACGTTCAAGTTTTTAATTTTAAAAAAAAATTAATTTTATAGTTTGAAAATAGTATAAAAAATATGAGGGATATATATCCAAGCAAACGTCATAAAGTGCTTATAATTGTCAGATAGTTTATAACTAAGGTCGAAATCCCATAGTTTGTAATTATGAATAATTTTATATTGATAGAATACATTATTAATGTTACGGTTCGTTTTTTATAATTATATTAATTGTATTATTTATCTTTTAACAATGTTAAAAATTATAAAATAAAAATAATTAATATTGTTTAAATAGGTAAATGTTGGAAAATTGACTAATATATGCTAATATTAATCATAATTTTGATTTAATAAAAGTTAAAACTTAATAATTAAATACTCTAATAAAGTTTACGAATGAGCTAATTAATGAGGATGAACCCAGAACAATTTACGAATAATTATTTATAATATCATTATTATTGGATCTTCAATAAACTATTATATATTAATTATGTAATCCTTCCCAAACATGAACATAAAGTTTAGCTTCATTCGTGGAGGTTGAAGGGGGTAAAACCAGTGAATTTAATGCAGATAAATTTCACAAATTTGATAGATTCCTGAAAGCATAGCGCATTAGGCATTCATGTTGTGAAATCTTGCGGAATAGATTGACTTTATTTTTTATGCAAATTTATCAGACATTCTTGGTTAAGGGAAAAAAGAACCATCAACCGGCAAACAAGTAGGAAAGCACAGCAAAGGATGTGATTGCGTTCGAGAAGCAAAGCAAGCCTGGAGCCTTCAGGTATGTGGTTTCCTTTCCTGTGCATCAATCAAACTTGAGCACTCTCTACTGCCTCTTTGTTTTTTTGTATAACAGTAACCAAACCATCTTTTTGAATAGAAAATTTTCAGGATCGTGAATGGGTGCATCTGTTTTTCACCATTATGGTAGCTGTAATTGCTTCTTCATATTATGGCTGCAAGAGTCATCTGACACTCATAGATTGGATGAATAAAGCCAAAGTGCAAAGACCAAAAAAAAAAAAAGCACCCTCGATTAGGATGTACATAATTCAATTTAAATCATAAAATCAAACTAAACTATTTAAAAATTACGAATTGATTTAATTTGAATTGTAAAATGGTTTGTTTGAATTGATAACTTTTTTAAAAACAGTTTTTAGTTTGAGTTATGTTTTAGATGATTTTCAAATCGTAAATTGTATTTTTTAAAAATACATATAGATAACTAGATTTGACTAAATTTTTCAATTTTTTCATATTTAGTTTATCATTTTCTTTACATGTATATTGTATATATGTTTGATATTTATTTTGTATGTTTATATTATGCACACAAAAAATTATAATTTAATTATATAATATATATTTAAAAATAATTGTTTTAATATATTTAAATCGTAATCCAATCCAAATAAAACCATTTTTTTTTGTTTTGTTTAGTTTGATTTAAAAAAAATTTAAATTATTTTTTTAGTTTAGCTTGAAAAAAACTTTTAAATTATACTAAATCATATTGTATCTATCTCTAGCCTTGATTTTAATAATTTGAAAAAAAAAAAGAAAAAAGCTTGAGAATGGGGCATTGAAAATATACAGTAATACTCCAACAACCCATTGTTTTTCATATGGGCAAGAACATTTTGTAGCTTTGTTGTGGAATATCTCTGAAAGTTTTGAGTCGTTCAACGCGATGCAAGAAGCATGGGCTTTGTTTGACAATTCCTCATCGCATGTAGTCTTTTGGAAGCTTTTGGAAAGTGCTTTCGGAGAAAGCACTTTTCTATTTTAAGGACCATTACAACTTTCACGTTTCGGAAGCGCTTTTGAGGAAAACAAAAAGCATCTAAAACGGACGGCATAGATCAAATCTGTTAAATTTGGACGGTCGTATGACAGCTGACATCTCATGAGGACCGGCGTTGAAATTAGTCATCACGTGTGTTGCTCCTTCTGAGACACGTGTTTGACTCCTTCCTCTATTATAACGTCATCAATGATTTCCTACCGTTTTGTTTTTTTTTTTCAATAATTTCTAATTTACTCCGGTCACTATTATGTATTTAATTCACAAAAACATGTGAAATACTTGGAAAGTAATTAAGGGTGGATGGGTTTTGGGGAATCTACTTTTTATTGCTCATGTCGTTTTATTTGATTTTCTAAGTACTAAAATTTTTTAATAATTATTAAAAGGTAAATAAAAATGAATACCACTTTTATATGAAATGACATCTAAAAGAGGCTTAAATTTTGCTATTATGTGAAGAAGGCGAAAAGGGTTAGCTCTTACCATTATGCAAAGAAGATAGAGTGGCTTGAGTTGAATTTACGTACCTTTCCCTAAAGTCTAACCTTAAACCAAAAAAAAAAAAAAAAAAACACTTATTTTGAATTAAAAGTACAAACCAACCAACCCACAATTCACACCACCACCCACGGCCACCTATCAACATCACCACCATACATTGTCAGGCCAAGAAGACAAAGACAATTAGATTTCATAGTCTTACAAAGAAAACAAAGGTTTTTGGACCTCACAATGAAGAAGACAAAGATGTCTAGGTTAGATCTTATATCAATTGATCTTCACAATATGGTTTTTGTGTTATTGTTTAAAGTTTATACTTTTTTTTTGTATTTTTCAATTTATACTAATTAGTTTTCCCACGATACTAAATTAATGACCAATAACTTTTTTTTATTGTTTTTTATCGACAATAAATAACCTTTTTATTCATCCTCGTCCTTTTGATTTATTGCATTTTATCTCTTATAATTTTTTCTATAACTCTCATCTTTGATTTACTACAGATTTTCTCCTATCTTTACACACTTGATTCAATTTAACACATAAGAGTATATAAGTAAATCAGTATCTTATTATTCTTTTATTGTTGCCAACTAAACAAACTATTTATCTATACTGTCAATTCATCCAAAATCTTTCAGTTTGGGTAATTAAATATTACTCTAACCATATGTAATATTTTTACATGGTAATTATATTGGCTCTAATTGTCCAAGATTAGTTGTTGAATTTTATTTTAATAGTAATCAATCTGTTCATGAGGGTTGGTCACAGTCAACCTCAAAAAATATATATATATTTTTAAAAAAGGTTTGGTTTGGTGGTAACTTTAAGCTTTTGAATATATCTCCATGGACAAATCAATGCTTCGTACTTTACCAACGTCTTGTCTTAATAAAAACTTAGAATTTTTACTAATTTTATGGTGAAAATTTCGCTCCATTTCAATTTGATTGGCATTTTTTTCTACAATTACGATCAGAATGAATGAAGGTGGTGGGTCACCGGCCAGCCGCCACTTTAACCCGCCGTATCCACCACCTCTACCCCTTCAACATTTAATTTCACTAAATTTCATATTTATTGGTACGTGATGTGATTAAATAATGTTAGGATTTGTGGTTAATTTGGAGGGACCGCACAATTTAATTTAGTTGAATTTTTGTATGAATTATTAGTATTGCAAAATATTGGTCCCATATTGACCGCTCATTGATTTGTTTCACATTCAATATTTGAATATTCAAAGCCTCAAAGTCAAGGCTGTGTGCTTTAGACTATTATGAGGCTCTGAATAACAAAATTTGAGCAGAGTAGTTAGTACTCGTGCAAATTGGGGTGTCAAAAAGTGAAACCTTTGGGTCAATGAAATCATATAACTTCTTCAAAATTAAGGAAAACTTGCTTTTTGAATTAACAACATTTACGATAATATGTTATTAAGTAATTAAATATTATAAAACACTTAATTATATACACCCAATTGCGTAATCAAAAGTGTGTATTTCGACAAAATCTACGAAAATAATGGAGGGAATAATTGAGGAAAGAAAAATGTAGTCATTTCTCCTTGTTAGTGTTCATAAAAACCTGAAGAAACTACAAGCTCAATGTTAGAGGATGAAACTTCCTAACTAATTTCTTTACACTCCCAAATTCTAAACAATGCAAATTTATCCAAAATTTTTGTAATTTAAATTAAACTCAATAAAAAAATCTTGTTTTGTAATGAATTTCACTCAGAAACAATTGAGATTGCACCGCTAGAGATGCTGCCATGGCTGCCTTCACAAAGAGTCAATGCCCTCTCCAAATTAGCAACAATATCAGTTATTGTAGGCCTCTCTTTTCCTTCCAAATTCACACAATGCATTGCAGTGTATGCCACAAGCTCTACTGCTTCTGCTTCATTGAGCTCCGGTGTACCAACCCTTTTGTCCAATATTCTGGGCAATTCTCCGGACATAATTACCGGAACTGCAAAATCAACTATACTTACAGGGGCTCCTCCATTTTCATCAGTCTTGAATATTGCTCTTTTCCCAGTTAAAATCTCAAGCAACACCACACCAAATCCATACACATCACTCTTTGTGGTTAAAACATTTAATCCATAGTATTCTGGATCAATGTACCCTACTGTTCCGGCTGCTTTGATCGGCCTGAAATCTCGTTCAGACTCAGGACCCATCAATGATAATCCAAAATCAGATACTCTTGCTGTCCAATGTGCATCTATTAGAATGTTTGAAGATTTGATATCTCTATGAATAATAGGTGGAACTGCATAATTGTGAAGATACTCAATTCCTCGCGAAGCATCTAAGACGATTTTGATCCTTATTTTCCATGAATTTATCACACTACTACTCTTCTCAACGTTGTTCTTGTCATGTAAATGATCATAAAGTGCTCCATTTTTCATATACTCATACACCAAGAGCTTCTCTTCTTTCTCTTCACAATACCCAACAAGCCTCACCAAATGCTTATGATGAAGCCTTGATAAGAAGGCCAATTCTGATTCAAATGCACTCTCTTTCTCTTGAAATTTCTTCATCTTTTGACCCGTTTCCCCTCTCTTAATTGCAACCTCACGACCATCCGTCAATTTCCCTTTATAAACCACACCAAAACTACCAGCACCAAGCTTGTTCTCCAAGGAAAAATTACCTGCAGCAGCAGCGAGCTCTGCAAATGAAAATTCCTCTGCTCTATCAGCATGCTTCGACGAAGTCCCACTCCTCTGACGTTTCATTGTCAAAACCCTCGAACCCTGACGCCGAATTGTCGATGACCGTGAAAGAGGACTATTATTGGATGCTGCCCCACCGTTAGAGCCAGCTCTAGTAATAGTTGGCTGAACAGAATTATGAATTTTCTTGTTCCCAAAACAAACTCCAGTCCACAAACAATAAATTATAGTACAAATACCAATAACAGAACCTATTGATCCAACAATGGCAAACGCCAGTAAACCCCTTGTCAATTCCCTAGATGTTCTAGGCGAAACTGGGGATGATGGCGGTTGCGGCAGAGGAGGAATCAACGGCGGTGATTGAACTGGTTCATAACAAGAAATATTGCTCTTGCAAATTGTACCAAAACCCGAACACAATATATCAGATTGGGGATAAATCCCACACTCGCCGCAAGATGATCGCACACAAGGCCCTGGAAGAATTTCACCACCAAATGGAATCAAAAACCCTGAATTTGACCCATTAGACCATCCGGGTCCCCAACACATTACCGAAAAATTTCTCGTTGTTAATCCGCAGGTGAAATTCGAACCCGAAACAATCGATTCAAACGAAATTCCTTCAGTTTCGTTTACTGAATACTCCCCTCCCCCGCCCCAACAATCAACCGATCCATTCAATCGAATCCCGCAACTGTGATTTTCTCCAAGAGCTAACGAACTAAACCCGGAAGAATGTAACGGAATGTTCAACTGTCCCATTTGATTGTTTCCGTGACAAATTAGAAAACCATTGGAATCTATCCCGCACACGTGTGAAGCGCCTGCAACTATACTCAACATGGAGTTGTTAGTAAATTCAGTTTCGATTTGTCTGGATATTGAATTATTCCCCCAGCAACGAACTCTACTTGTACTGATCAAGATTCCGCATGAAAACCCGAACCCAGATGTTATTGACCCGAATTTTTCTTCCTGAGAAGGAAAGTTATCACTACTGTTGCTAACGGATCCTCTCCAACACTCAACTTGGCCATCAGTTGTGATAGCGCAAACGTGGTCATTTCCGACGGCCAGATTGTCTAACAAAACGGTGTCGTTATAGTATATTCTTTTGGGGAGAAAACTGGAAACTCCAGTCGTGTACCAACAGAGAAGACTATAGCCATCAGAGCGAATGGCACAGAAGTAATTTTGGCCGCCGGAAATATAAGAGTAGGAGATGTTGGGTTGGATTTGGATGGGGGTTAATGAGCTTTCATTGTAACAGACGATACGTTGCGTGGGCTGACTTGCCACAACGGCGCAGACGGTGGCCGAGCCGTAACTGATGGCGATGGTAGAGCCGGAGCCCAGAGCATGGGTGAGTGACGGAAAAGAGGAAATGGATAGTATAATCACGGTCAGAAGAGTAACGGCGACGGAGGAGGGGGAAGTGGGTAGTTTCGTCATTTAAAAAAGTGAAATTTGGGGAATGAGTTGGTGGGTTCTTGGTGATTATGCCTCATTTGTGAATTGCCCAGAGAAAGAGAGTGCTTTTGTCGAGTCCTAAATCTTGAAGACGATGAAGAAATGAAAGTTTCTTCCAGGTTTCAGTTAAATAGCGGCCGTCTTTGGTTGTACTGTAGATAATTTTTGGTATTTAAAAAATAATTTATATATCTGTTAAATAAAAAAAGAAATTTATTATTATTATTTTTTTCATAAAATCAGTTTTATTTGTAGAGGGAGTCTGATGAGAAACGGAAGATAGATGGAGGAACGGGTAAAAGATGAGTAGAAGGGAGAATATATGGGTGACCGAGAAGGACACGTGTCAGTAATAGCGTAGGGGACTTGCTGTGCACATGCATGTTTTTTTTGAATACGTTGGGCATGGATTTTTGACAGACAAGACAAGGCTGCGTTTATGCATTTATAAAATTAAAAATAGAGGGACGAAGCGAATCGTTTCTAATATTATTGATGGTAGATAAAATGCGCCAAATATTTTGGATTTGGCCTTGAGTCTGCATTCAAGTTTTCTTTACAGTATATTAAGATTACGGTTAAATTCGAATTAAATTTATTTAAATTGAATTCAAATTTAGTTTGAATAAGTTTAAAATAAGTTAAGTTTAAATAAACTTAAACTTAAAAGTTTAATGTTTTTTAAATTTGAACTCAAACTTGAGCTTAAATTTTAAGGTGTTTAGCTCATCAAGCTCGTAAATTAAAAATTTTGATATAAAATAACGTTGTTTTGATAAACATATATCGATGTCGTTTTAATAATTAGTTAGTTAAAAGTTCGATTTAAGCTTGAGCTCGAATTCAATTCAATTTAAATTTAACCCTAATTAAAATAATACTCTTGATTGATTTGATTTAATAATTATAGAGTTAATTATTAAACTCAAAACTTTATCTATTTAATATAGTTTGTTCGATCGAAAAAGATGGTTTAACTCAAGTGAGATTATTTGTTACTAAAAAAAAAAATCATGAGGAGATTGCAAAGGGAAGTTTGAGTGATAAAAAATGAAAAATTTTCAAATATAAGAGTTTAGTTTAAGACTTGTTGATAATATTTTAATAGTAGAGTCTTAATCTTATACGATATGATGATTATATAATTAGTCACTAAATCTAATATTTTACATATATAATATAATTGATTCGGTTTCAAAAAAATTGTTTGACTCGAATAGAATTCATTGTCATAAAAAAAAAATATTTAAAGAGGGAAATGATTGTTTCTTCTAACTAGATTTTAGAAGTAGTTTTGAAGTCAAGGAACAAAAAAAAAAAAACACATCCCACAAACACATTTCTGTTTCACTTTCATTTCATTATGTTGCTCAAGACCAAGCACTTTCGGATGCCTTTGTGTCTTCAAAGCAGTTATGAAAATGACCCCAAAAGTTAGGCCATCTAGACAGGCGAGCATATCAAACTCTTAACTTTTTTTCTAATTTAATATCTAGGTTGTTTGAACATTGAACTGCCGTCAACACCTTCTTCTTTGTAATTAAACAGGGCAGGTAGCTGCCGTTGACCGGAGGAACACAACAGGGCTAATAAATTCAACATTTTCGGTTTACGTAGATGATGCATAATAATTAGTGTATAAAATACTTGGTTAAGTGGCTAACTAATTTTGATCTTGTATGAAAAGGGGTTACGCAGGAAGACTTATTATCCAATTAAGTATCATTATACTTAGACAATTAATCAGCAAAAACAGCTCAAAAGAAAAATTTAAGCTGGGAACATGACAGATTACTTTGAGATATTTTACAAAGAAATTTAGAAAATAATGAAGGTTTGAAGGCTACCTAACCTCGCAAGCGTAATCATAATTAGTGTTGGAGAAGATTAAATTATTTATATACGTGATCCATGTGCCCTCCTTTTCAAAATTTCAGTGTTTGGAAGATGGGTTTCTCTTCTCTCCCTGTGTGACACGTTGAAAACAGAAAGCTTGTTTGTAAAGTTGAATTTGACTCAACGTGAGATGATGAGTGATGACCAACTTGTTTTCCCTTCTTCCATATTTGCTTCATGTTAATAAATGTAAACTACGTAGGGTTGCATCAATAGCTCCAATTTCAATATTATCCGGATTGCTTTTTTGAGACAGAACTAATGATACCAAATAGATCAAAGTCTTCGTCTAATAATTGATCTTATAACCATTTAATTAGATAAATCAAAAATTTTATTTTGGTATGTTGTTAGAAGATTTGAACCCAAACTCTTCACCTTGGACGCCACCACTTGGGGGGTTTTATTTATTTATTTTGGTTTTTTCTAATTGGAAGAATTATGAGTTGCAATCTAATGTCTTGGATTATGAAAATCTCACATAACATTATGAGGATAATCTTGATATGTAAGTGCTCTACTAGCCCAATTGAGTTGCTTTTGTCTCTGTATCTTCCTATATTTTAACAGCCTTAATTTGCTTTTAGGGACAGGCAGAGCTGTAAAGATTCATTTGATATTAAGGTTAGGTTGGGTTGGAATACTAACTAATCATTAATCCATTTCCATTATAATTGTCAAATTCACAAAGTTAAAGCCCATATGAGTATCTAGAATGGCCTGCCCCACAATCGGCCATTGCCTACAAACGTAATGGCGCAATTAAGCAAGAGTAACTATTCCAGGCCTGGAACAGCAACCGAACAAACTTTTTCTTCAAGTCTTATTTTGAAGCTTTATATGGCTATCCACCTCCCCTCCATATTTCCTATTTCTCTAAATATTACTATATGATTAGGATGTAATATTGTCTCTAATTTTAAAAGATTAAATCATATAATGATATATCATTATTTGTGTATATAATACTATTCTTCCTGAAGAACTCCAAGATTGAAGCGATGGATAATAGGCTGAGAACAAGGGAAGAAACCTTGCAGATTCTTAAGCACAATTTGGAAAAAGCTCAACACCGAATGAAGTCCTGGGAAGATCAAAAGAGGTTTGATAGACAGTTTCAGATTGGGGATTGGATATATGTTAAGCTGCAACCGTACAAGCAAACCAAAATATTTTGGCCCTTTTGTTCAAGACGTGATAGGTAAAGTTGCATACAGGCTCAAGTTGCCACCTGAAGCACAAATCCATGATGTTTTTCATGTCTCTCTCATGAAGCCCGTTTATGCTCAGGTACATGCTTCTCCATTGCTACCTCCACATACGCGAACTACCTAGAGGAAGCTGCATACAATTCTGGTCAAGAAGCTAGTTAAGAAAGCCATGCACCAACCGTTTAAGTTCCTCATACAGTAGCAAGGAGAACCAGCTGACACAGCTATGTGGGAATTCGCTGATGACATGAGATGGAGATTTCCAACTTTCTTCCTCGAGGACAAGGAAGCTAAGTGGGGAGTTTTGTCATGATTATAGGAGGAGCAAAGTTTATCGCAAGTTGAAATGAAAAAGTCTCATGCTTAGTGGGATGATTTTTTTTCAAAATTCCTTCTCTCTAGTTGCATAACCTTTCATTTCTCTCGTCTCCCTCTCTTCTCTCTCTATTGTAACTTTCTTCAACTCGTTTTGGCTGAACCGTAACATTCTGATCCTCAAACTTCCTGGCCACAAAAGCAGCCAGATGATGCCGGGCCACTAGATGTAGAATTCACATGAGTATGATAGTAGTTGAGCAGGCTAAGATTTTGCAAGGACTAAATACTAATGGCAATCAACAATATCGAAAGCTAAGATGCATGAACAAGAAAGATACGCAGAAAGTCAATGAAACTTGTACTACTTAAGGCAAGATACTGAAACACTACTGACCTTCAATAAATATTGATCCAAAACAAATGTACAAAATTCTGAAAGATAAATAGAAACATCTGACAGATGGCAATCATATGAACAGGTTACACAAAAATCAAGAGTTCAGACAAATCTAGATACATTAAAGGGATACCTGATTCACAGAGGCAGCAGATATTTCTAAGTGAGCTTTCGCTTCTGCCAATGCCTCCAGTATGCAGATAAATATTTATTAGCTGAGGAAGAGTAATCTGGCAATGCCAATGCCAATGCCAATTCCTTCATTACCTGAGGAAGAGTAATCTGGCTCTTCGGATGGCTTTGGTTGCCGATCTCCTCCTTCTTCGACACTTCCTGATTGCTCTATATCCTTCCACTCATTCTTCCTCTTCCTAACTACATGCTGCCATATGTTCTTCAGAGCCTCAATTCGAACAGGTTTGATTAAATAATCACAAGCACCATGTGTCACACCTTTCATAACAAGATTTTTGCTATCATCTGCAGACATCACTGTACAATTACACAATTTGCATTCTTGAGTTAGTTCAAACTAGTTCAATTCATAGATCTGAAATCCATGTATACAGATCGGGATAAGAGTGCTCACTGATAACAGGCAGGTCCATCTCTAGCACAACCTGCTCAAGGAGTTTGAATCCATCCATATCAGGCATGTGGACTTCACTGATAACAATATCATAGCCACTTCTGTTCTTTCTAAGCAGGTTCAACGCATGTTCAGCTCGATTGCATTTTGTCACTGAAAAACCCACATAAATTTTATCAAGCGCACATCAAATAACATAGCTATAGGCACATATATATCTAAACAAAACACAGTAACAGGAAGATGTAATCCTTTTCTGCATATAAGCACAAACTAGAACACTCACTGATCTCTTAACCAAAGCAGAATTAAACAAAATCATAAGAATAGTGTACAAAACGTGGTACGTTAAACCAATTCACAAGCTTTAGCATGAACCATGATTTGTTTCGTACCATACTTATGGCTCAAAATTATTCCAGATTTGATAAGGTTCTGTAAAAGAAAAACCCACAAACAGAATCATAACATACACAAGAAATGATCATACAAAAGTCACAAACACGCCATAACACACCCAAAATGAAAATTAAAAAATCTCTAAGAAACACAAGAAGAAAAAATTAAGATAAACCCATTAAAGAAATAACACTAGAATTTTTTTTTTTTTTAAAAAGAGCTGAATCTTACCTTCATAAAGGCAAGTCCTAAGCATCTTCTCCAAGATCCTAAGACAGGTAGGATCATCATCAACAACAAGGACCTTAAGACCTGCCGGAAAATGATCGGAAACAAAACTAGAACTGGCGGTGGACATGGATCCTTTGTCGTTACTTAGATTCATAGGTCAAAAAAATTAAGACTTCGGAAACAGAAAACAAGAAACAAACAAGTGATATGCAAAAGGCAAAGCCAAAAAGAAGATAGAGAATTTACATGCTTGAAGTTCAACTTGACAAGGAAAAAAGTAGAGAGTGATTTTGATGTAGCCAGTTCTAAATTCAGAGAACCCAGTTGAGATACGCAAAGAATTTGAGAGAAAGAAGAGAGATTTTGGTTAAACAATTAAAATTTATTAATAAACGAGAAAATTTTGTAATCTATATATATAACTTAGAGAGACTGAAGTTGAAGAAGACATGGCTTGTCTCTCACCCTGTAGCTTAAATTTCTTTGGTTTTTTAGGCCAATTAAATTTAAAAAAAAAAAAAAAAAAAAAAAGTGGGACAATCCTGTAAGAATAGATCCAGCTAACACATTAAGTTAACTAACTCCACGCATTCCAAATCTACTTACTTCATAAACTCCAACAACGTTAAACTCTGTTTCCAGATTTTACTTTTAACTGTTTACCTTCACATCCACCTCCACCACCCCCATATACCAAAAACAAAGGTGTTTTCTGACAAAAACATACTGTTTTCAAGTCCTTTTTCCCCTTGGTTTATCTCTTTAATTTTAATGGGTCGAAATCATATCCTACATTAAAAAAAAAAATAATAATAATAATAAAAAAGAGGGAATTTGGATTTTAATTAATTACAACTAAATACAATTGTCCTCAAAAAGGCTCAAGTGCTTGCTTGTATTAATATTCTTTTATTTTTCAAAGCAAATGTTCCCATGGCACCAACCACTTGGTTTGTGGGTTGGCTTTGGTTTCCACTTTCAAGTCCCAAGATTGGCCATTTCCCTTGTTGACATCTTTTTCTTTTTAAAGTTTTCTTGAATTTAACCTTTTTAAAACAATTATCAAAAGTCTTAATTGCCCTTCAAAAGATTTGAAATTATTCAAGTGGGAGGTATTTAATATATCAGAGAAATAAAAAAGTGAAGAAGATGCAGAGGAGAGGGGGCAACATTTTATTACGGGGTTCCCCTTGACAACGGAGACCCAACAAACGGAACTAAAGAGGATCCCGTTAAGTTAAAAAAGCTCTTCTTTTTACACCACATTTGCTGCTGCTGCTGATAAAAATCAACGTTTTTAAGATTAGATTAGATTCGTAACCAAATTGATTGTTTTATTAATTTATAAATTAATTAATTTAACAAATCAATTTAATTTCTAATTTATTATTAAATTATAATAAATTTATTAAATAATATTTAACATATGTTTTAAAGATAAATCATATAAAATATATTAAAAATAAATTTATATAATTAATTATCCATAATAATAAAATATATCTATTTTTTTAAAATATAAAATTTCATTTATTAAAATAAAAATAATTTTAAAAATAGAATTAAAATTAAAATTAGTCAAATTAGAATAATTAAACTTAATCAAACTTAATGTAGATGAGATTTAATTGAATAATCTCATATCTTAATGAGATGGATTAAACAGCTTGATTTGATCTAATTTTGACAACATTAATGAAAAGTTTTGCCAGTTTTATCTCTCTGCCTCTCTCTTTTGATATCCGCCTCATCTACCAACTGCCCCCGCCCGACACGTGTCCTCTTTGGGTCCTATTAAAAGATAAGGTCCCTTTGGCTTATATTTTTCTCACCCTCTGATTTCTCTGTTCACCCTTTTATTAATTAAATATTACAGTTTGACCCTTCTAATCAATTTAATAAAAATGCATTAATTCATTCCTAAGACTAAGATGAATGATTTTGAAAAGAGTTAGTTTTAGTCTTCAAAAAACAAAAGAAGAAAACATTTTGGGGATGAGAAAAAGTGAACCATTCCCAAGATTATTTGGGTTATAACAATGGAACCTGTCTTCATTTCTTTTGTTCTTACTTATAATAAAAACAGTATAAGTGATGAAAAAAGAAGGATTTTTTTTAATAAAAAATTAAAGTATAAATAGTTTTAGATATCAAATTTGTATTTTCACTATTGTAGTTGATGGATTTATCATTAAAATAATATATTCTATAGTATTAGACTTGAAAGAAGATATTAAAACCTCAAGTGAGTAAATCGTGCATTTTTCATAAAGCAAGATAGCAACTTTCAACTAAATTTGATATTTTATTTGGTAAAGAGGAAAAGTTTCTCAACTTTTTTATTGAAATTATTCAACTTTTCTCTCCCTCTCTCTCATTTTTCTGCCGATGGTTATGTTTGGCAATCTCCAACGATATTAAAATGGTGAGTTTGTTATTTTATATGTTATAAACCTTAATCTTGATTAATGAAAAATCAAGGTATTATATAGAAATATTTTTTCGTTTCTTCAGATAGAAATGAGTTGAACTGGTTTGTAAAATCAGTTTTTGAATAAAATTCTAAAAGCTATGGTAAAATTAGAAAATAATTAAAGAAAGTATACAATTAAGTATATAATTAAAGTATGATCATTTGATTACGTGTTATTTTGTCATTAATTCAAAATAATTCAATCATTTTATAATATATCAACTGTATACTTAATAGTGTATGCATATTGTTCTATTATTAATTAAAACTATTTTCTTAAACCTCAAAAGTTATTAATCTAAAAAAATATATTATTTGTTGTGACCTGAAGTCCCACATCGCTCCCGTGCAGTCTACTGAGCTTGTATATAAACAGGGGCCAGAAGCCCTTAACTCAATTGACGCGTTTTCCCTAGTGGAGAAACAAAACCGTGCGGGTCTGAAACCCAAAGCGAACAATATCGATTGAGTTGTTTATAACACGTTATCAGCACGATTCGCGATGGGGGGGTGTGTTGTGACCTGAAGTCCCACATCGCTCCCGTGCAGTCTACTGAGCTTGTATATAAACAGGGGCCAGAAGCCCTTAACTCAATTGACGCATTTTCCCTAGTGGAGAAACAAAACCGTGCGGGCCTGAAGCCCAAAGCGGACAATATTGATTGGGCTGTTTATAACACGTTATCAGCACGATTCGCGATGGGGGGGTGTGTTGTGACCTGAAGTCCCACATCGCTCCTGTGCAGTTTACTGAGCTTGTATATAAACAGGGGCCAGAAGCCCTTAACTCAATTGACGCGTTTTCCCTAATGGAGAAACAAAACCGTGCGGGCCTGAAGCCCAAAGCGGACAATATCGATTGGGCTGTTTATAACACGTTATCAGCACGATTCGCGATGGGGGGGTGTGTTGTGACCTGAAGTCCCACATCGCTCTCGTGCAGTCTACTGAGCTTGTATATAAACAGGGGTCAGAAGCCCTTAACTCAATTGACGCGTTTTCCCTAGTGGAGAAACAAAACCGTGCGGGCCTGAAGCCCAAAGCGGACAATATCGATTGGGCTGTTTATAACACGTTATCAGCACGATTTGCGATGGGGGGGGGGTGTGTTGTGACCTGAAGTCCCACATCGCTCCCGTGCAGTCTACTGAGCTTGTATATAAACAGGGGCCAGAAGCCCTTAACTCAATTGACGCGTTTTCGTGAGAGAAACAAAACCGTGAGGGCCTGAAGCCCAAAGCGGACAATATCGATTGGGCTGTTTATAACACGTTATCAGCACGATTCGCGATGGGGGGGTGTGTTGTGACCTGAAGTCCCACATCGCTCCCGTGCAGTTTACTGAGCTTATATATAAACAGGGGCCAGAAGCCCTTAACTCAATTGACGCGTTTTCCCTAGTGGAGAAACAAAACCGTGCGGGCCTGAAGCCCAAAGCGGACAATATCGATTGGGTTGTTTATAACATTATTATATATTTAACACTTTTATCTTCACCCCTTGGGGATTTTATTTATTTATTTTGCTTTTTTCTAATTGGAAGAATTATGAGTTACAATCTAATGTCTTGGATTATGAAAATCTCACTTAGTTTAGATAACATTATGAGGATAATCTTGATATGTAAGTGCTCTACTAGCCCAATTGAGTTGCTTTTGTCTCTGTATATTCCTATATTTTAACAGCCTTAATTTGCTTTTAGGGACAGGCAGAGCTGTAAAGATTTGTTCGATATGCAGGTGTTTAACGTTTAGGTTGGGTTGGAATACTAACTAATCATTAATCCATTTCCATTATAATTGTCAAATTCACAAAGTTAAAGCCCATATGAGTATCTAGAATGGCCTGGCCCACAATCGGCCATTGCCCACAAACGTAATGGCGCAATTAAGCAAGAGTAACTATTCCAGGCCTGGAACGGCAACTAAACAAACTTTGGATGGGAAGGTTGGTTGAGGTGGATTAAAAATTAGTCTCATAATTTATTTTTTATTATTTAAATTATTTTATTTTATTTATAAATAATAAAACATTTTAATAATTTTTTATTATCAATAATGCTATGACAAATAATATAAAAAATACTCTAATTATTAGTGAGTAATATAAAGGGTAGTCTGATTATCACTTTTATATTAAATTTTAAAAGATTATCAAATTAATCTTGGCTTTATTATAATTATATCTTTATTTATTTTTTAAGATAAAAATAATCTTATTTTCAATTAATATAGTAAATAATATAAAAAATATTTTAGAATAATTATATTTAAAGAATTTAAATAAAATAACATATTAATATTATTTTATTACATCTAATCAAACACAATAATTATTTATACTTATTTAATTTTATCAAATATAATAATAATAATAATAATAATAATAATAATTTATAACCAATCATCTTAAAAATACCCTATTTATAAGAAAACTTTTTAATTTTAATAATAAAATATTTTTCAAACTAAATTGTATCATTTTTGTCATGTGATTTTATGTTTTGTGCGGTGTCGTTTACGATTGCTTTATAATTTGTATGTACGATGTCGGTTAGATGCACCTATGAATGTTGTTGGGTTATTAAAAACGAAACGGTGGGACTCCCTGGACTTCCACACCCTATAAACCAATAATTGGGGCATGGCATTCATAAGTTGGCAAGAATTGTTTCAATTTCAAGGGGTTGGGTTGCAGTATTCAACTGCCTATCACCGTTAGACTGACAGCCAGACTAAGGTAGTGAATCGTTGCTTCAAAGGATATCTGAGGTGCATCATAAGAAACCTTCCATACTCATGCTATCACTGCTATCGCACCAACATCAAAATGTCTTATTTTGAAGCTTTATATGGCTATCCTCCTCCCCTCCATATTTCCTATTTCTCTAAATATTAAAATTCCGTATATAAATAATAACATATTACTATATGATTAGGATGTAATATTGTCTCTAATTTTAAAAGATTAAATCATATAATGATATATCATTATTTGTATATATAATACTATTCTTTCTGAAGAACTCCAAGATTGAAGCGATGGATAATAGGCTGAGAACAAGGGAAGAAACCTTGCAGATTCTTAAGCACAATTTGGAAAAAGCTCAACATCAAATGAAGTCCTGGGAAGACCGAAAAAGGTTTGATAGACAGTTTCAGATTGGGGATTGGATATATGTTAAGCTGCAACCGTACAAGCAAACCAAAATATTTTGGCCCTTTTGTTCAAGACGTGATAGGTAAGGTTGCATACAGGCTCAAGTTGCCACCTGAAGCACAAATCCATGATGTTTTTCATGTCTCTCTCATGAAGCCTGTTTATGCTCAGGTACATGCTTCTCCATTGCTACCTCCACATAAGCGAACTACCTAGAGGAAGCTGCATACAATTCTGGTCAAGAAGCTAGTTAAGAAAGCCGATGCACCAACCGTTAAGTTCCTCATACAGTAGCAAGGAGAACCAGCTGACACAGCTATGTGGGAATTCGCTGATGGCATGAGATGGAGATTTCCAACTTTCTTCCTCGAGGACAAGGAAGCTAAGTGGGGAGTTTTGTCATGATTATAGGAGAAGCAAAGTTTATCGCAAGTTGAAACGAAAAAGTCTCATGCTTAGTGGGATGATTTTTTTTCAAAATTCCTTCTCTCTAGTTGCATAAACTTTAATTTCTCTCGTCTCCCTCTCTTCTCTCTCTACTGTAACTTTCTTCAACTCGTTTTGGCTGAACCGTAACATTCTGATCCTCAAACTTCCTGGCCACAAAAGCAGCCAGATGACGCCGGGCCACTAGATGTAGAATTCACATGAGTATGATAGTAGTTGAGCAGGCTAAGGTTTTGCAAGGACTAAATACTAATGGCAATCAACAATATCGAAAGCTAAGATGCAGGAACAAGAAAGATACGCAGAAAGTCAATGAAACTTGTACTACTTAAGGCAAGATACCGAAACACTAATGACCTTCAATAAATATTGATCCAAAACAAATGTACAAAATTCTGAAATATAAATAGAAACATCTGACAGATGGCAATCATATGAACAGGTTACACAAAAATCAAGAGTTCAGACAAATCTAGATACATTAAAGGGATACCTGATTCACAGAGGCAGCAGGAGAGGCAGCAGATATTTTTAAGTGAGCTTTCGCTTCTGCCAATGCCTCCAGTATGCAGATTAATGCTATACGAGAAGTCATTGAGTCAAATGATGAGATGCTGCCACAAGAAAAATCTGAAGGGAATTGTACAAGGAGATCGGCTGCCTTCATAGAATCTTCATTCTACAAATCTAGAAGAAGGGATTCCCTGCTGTTGAAACCATTCAGGCATGTGAAATTTTTCATAGAGCAGAGGTCTCACATCTTTTTGCAGAGAGAGTTGCTTGAGAAGTGGCAGAAGTACACTGAGAAGCTGATCAACACACAATGCAAAAGGAAACATGGTGAGGAAATGCACAAGTATCATGAAATTGAAATTTCAACAATGCAATTATTTTTACCTGTGTGTCATGTGGTTGCCCAGCTGAAAATGAAATGCATGGGATTCCATTTAGAGGTTGCAACAAGAAACTGAACGGATTGTTATCAACAATAACAGTACGACATAGATCTTTTGATAGGCAGGACAGATCCTTAACATGTTCCCGATATTCCCTGCTTTTTTGAAGAGCAATGACTTAAATAACAATGCAATTTTATCTTGAAATGGCTTGCAATGTAATAAGTCCATTCCACCAATCACAGAAATCATTCACACATATAAAGCTTATGCCTATTTTAATAGAATGACATGTTAATTCAGCAGCCTGAGCATGTTCTGAAACTTGTTTTAAAGAATTAAAGTAGAATATGTATATAGCAAGGAGCACTAAGGACTATTTGAACTTTGCCTTGTATATAATCTATTGTTTTATAAATTGGAATCTAAAATTACTCACTTTTATCTTATTTTATTTTCATCGCTACTTAAAGATTCAATAAGAGAATATAACTATACTAAGAAAGATATATTAAAATCTACAATAGTAAACCATCATGCTTGAGAATAAGTGTTGGGAACTTAGAACCAATTTGAGTGAAAGGCAACTCATCAAATCCTATTATAAAAGATTCCCTATTTTATCACTAAAGATCTTAAATCACAAAGTATTGATGGTTCAAACAGAATATTTTGTTGCATGGTTCACTATTCAAGCTCTAGATTTTCCACTATCAGATTACTATTATGTGGGACCAGAAACTCTCAGAACCCTGAGGCTGTGCAGCAAACTTTAGTACAGAACCATGAACAGAATAACAGAGAATATAGAACAATATGACAAACCAAATAACAAAATCAATCCTATAAAGTGCAAGACATAATGAACTAAAGAAAATTAAAGCAATGCAGATATATTTCACTAAAGCAGCAAAGAAACCCACATGAAATTGATAGAATTCAAATGAGGGATTTCTAGAAACTACCTAACGGACAAAAGATTACAAGGGAAATACAGGTAGCATAACTTACGTGCTAATTGTTGATGATCGATAAAGCCGAAGACTAAATAGATTTTTTTCATCTATTCTGTCAACAAGTGGTCTAGCATAGCCTGAAACAAGCAGGGAGTATCTATCAGAAAATGTGCAGAGAAAAGAAAAACAAAAATCAATTCATTTTTTCTCAAAGCTTAGTAAGTGATCAAGTAATGATCAAACCTTCAAGACCAGCAGTAAACAGTATAAGATCTGCAAATTCACTAACTTGTTTTAAGAACTCATGCAATCCTGGACGCTCAAACACTGTAACATAATTGACCTTAGGCTTTCCTTCATTTTCCTTCAATGGCAACACATCAAAGTCAAAAACAATTTCTTTAAGAGTTAGAGTTGATGATCAATTAAGTATACTTGTATATAGAAACCTTGTCTGAAGAATAGCATTCCAGCTCAAACCACTTCACACCAGCTTCTGTTGCTTGAGTGCAAAGAGAAACAGGCAGGGTAGATGTCTCATATGCACATACTAAAGTTTCATCCAAATCAAGAACTACCTGCAGAAAATGCATCAAATAATAGTATATTCAGCAACCCATTCGCTTGTCGAGAATATAGCAGAAATCAAAGAAGGGAAAGCCAAAAGAAAAACAAAAATAAAATACATAGTGAATACATTCTGTCACAAAAACCTACCTAAATTTACGAACAAAGATTCTAGATATGGGAAGACCAGAAACAACACACAATTCAAACGTTGCATACGTAAATCGATATATTCCATTAATAAATTGGCTTGAATTCTCATCATTTAGTTTCATGAAGTTTCTGGAACTTATATTAGACAGATTTAAACTGAGATTTACGAAAAATTTCATATTTCAAATCGAATGGACAGCGCACATGAACACGAGAATGAAATTACAATATCACAGCAAAAATATATCTGTATCAATTAAAACTCCTTACAAAAGTAAATTTAATAAAACATTTTTTGACAATTAAAAAAATAAATATGCAAAATAATTCTCCACCAAATCGCCCTTTTTAGGCGAATAAAACGTAAACATACCGTGAGTTTCTGGACACTTCCATCAGTAGCCACGTTATCAACGGAGTCTCTGATCCCAGCAATCTCCACGGTGGCCGGAAAATCAGACTCTGACAGCTCGACAGCTGGCAATGGCTTGAAAGCGTGAGTTGGAGCGGAAGTCGAAGAAGAGAGCAGCGGATGGTAATTAAGAACTCTTAAAATCTTAGAGAAGATCTGGAAGAAGAAAGCTAGCCAGTTCAACAGCGTTCTCCATACTTGAATAGAAGCACGAGGCGAGTAGACCACCTCGGCCTGAGTCAACTCGGCCATGAAAACAGGAAACAAAAAAAACTAACCAAATTGTTCAACCCTAAAACAGATGCAAACGAAACGAAAATATGTGATTTGATTAATATGGAAAATCAAAACCCTGAGTTGAGAGAGATGTGGTGGTCATTTTGTTGTTTGTCGATTCGACTGGACGTGTAAAATTAGGAAGGGAGAAAAGATAGAATCGAAGACTACGCGCCTACTCAGTCTACTGGCTTGATTTCGCTGAAATTAAGGCAGTCTTTGGGTTTTTAAACATGATCCTAAATAACAATATTTTATTTTCATATCATTTTATAAAATAATAAAATCATTTATAATAATTATTAAAAAAAATTAAATAGTCTATTGTAATAGAAAATAATATATATATATATATATATATATATATATATATATATATATATATATAGATTTTTTTAGAAATGCTTTTAGAAAAAATTTGTCACATGTTTTTACAATGTTTTAAGTGTTAATTATTTAGAATCTTCTCCTCATCCAAACACCAATTAAATGTTTTTGTCCTTAAAATAACACAAGTCAAGATGAAGATTGCCAAAATTTGTTAAAAATTTTAAAATATTATATTTCAAAATTATTATAGATATTATTTTTTATTTAGTTAATTGTAATCTTTTTTTGGTACAAGAAATATTTAATTTTCACATAAAATAGATTTATTAAATATAAAAGCCACTTATATCAAGCATAATATATGGAAATTAGGTTTAATTTTAATATAATTCTTAAAATAAGAAAAGCGAATAAATGGAGCGTTGCAGCACGCGCAGAAGGAGAGCGTGGTGGTGCAAAGCTAAGTGGGAGGCTTTTTCTTGGGTTGAATGTAATGAGCCAATAAGAAGGGAGAAGTCTGCGTTGTTGTCGAAGGTAATTATTAGAGACGATGCCTGGAGATTGGAGAAAAAATGATACGGTACATTCAAGGACATTGTACTTAGAAAGATCTCCATCACCCAAATTCACGTTGGGTAAGTGATTTTCGTGGCGCCACGTCGGATAATAAATCAGTAGGTAATAATAATGATTATTGCAATTTATTTTTCGCTGTTTATGTCTTAAATCAAATTATATTCTTACTTATTATAGGTAAATGGAAATTTAGAACTTGATTTATTTAGAAACTAATTATAAGTATATAGTAATAAGACGTTTTTAGTAATTTTACGAATTGTTTTTCCCTCCTATTTTGTTTTAATGACAATTTTTCCACACTCAAATTTTAAAAATAATATCTTTTTAACTTTATAAAAATTTGTTTTTTTATATGAAAAAAATTTTATTAACTTTAACAATAAGAAAATATAAAGATAATTGGGAGGGAAAAAATAATTAATTAAAAATAATTTTTAAAATGTTAATTGATTTTTCCTTTTAAAAATTTTTCATTTCCTTTTTTGTTAATTATTAATTAATTAATAATTTTTCCTTAGGAGATCCTTTATATGTGAAAGTGATACTACTTGCCATCCAACCGTAGAAAATTCTCGAGAGTAGCTAACATGGTGAAGTGTCTAATGACACGTGTTAGGTGGTTTCGCTATGTTATCAATCCCAAGTAAATAAAAAGAAAAAGGGAAATAATTTTTTATATTAAAGTAACATTTGGTTTAGAGTAATTATTTATTATCTCGATGATTTATTTTTTATTATTAATATTATTTTATTTTATTTTATGAGTAATATATGGGTAATTTGATCACTACCTTTATCTTAATCATTAAAATATTATTAAGTTAATATTAATTGTTTTTTTATAATTTTATCCTTACTTATTATTTTTTAAGATAAAAATACTTTCATTTTTAATTAAAATAATAAATAATATGAAGAATATTTTAGAAAAAAGTTATTGATAATAAAATAACAACTTGAAAAGATAATTTAAGTAATTAATCTCATAATTTCATAATATAAAAATAATTTTAATATATTATTAAAGTAGAAAATATTTTAGAAAACATACAAAGCAAATATTTAATATAAGACATTATAATTTAACCAAATACAATATTAATTTTATATCATATAATCTTTTAAAGACATTTAAATAAAATCATATTTTAATACTATAAATCAAATACAATAATTACTTATACATATAAAATTTTATCAAATATAATAATAATTTTTACATTGTAATCTTTCAAGTAAATTTTTTTTTGTGATAATTTTTTATTTTTGATAACAAAAGATTACGTAAACCAAATTCAATATAAAAAAAAAGAGTTTTGGAGTACGAGTGGATGAAAAAGAGAGAACAAAATTATATGAGAGAAAGAATTTCAGTGGAGAGATAAAAATAAAAAAGAGAGAGCGAATGTTAAAGTTATTAATACGATAGTTATTAACTATATCGAGAAGTGTATTTAGACCATAATAGATTAATATAAAATTCATCATTTTTGAATATAAAAGAATATATTTTATAATATTATTTAATTAATAACATCGACCATTTAAATCTATAATCATAATGAGATTAGATTGGGTTGGGAGGAGATTAGTGAAGTTGAGAGGGACGTCGCTGTGGTGGAGTTGGTAAAAAGGTATTTTTTTATTTTAATATAAACATAAAAGTATATAAGTAACTTAACTTATCATGCCAACATTACAACTCTTAAAATTAACTATTAGGGTTGTTTATATTTTATAGTATTTTTATCCTAAGGGTGCATTTTGTTCAGAGTAATATTAAATTATTTCAGTCATATTTTTTATTACTGATATTACTTTATAGATTAACTAATCTTATATTACCAAAGTGACATCGTAAGTAATATAGGAAGTAAATTTGATTATTACTTATATTTTAAGTATTAAAAGATTATCAATTTAATCTTAATTTTATTATAATTATATCTTTAATTATTATATTTTAAGGAGAAAACTATTATTATTTCTAATTAAAATAATAAATAATTTTAAAAAATAAATTGACAATTTAAAAAAAGTAATCAAATTTATTAACTTCATAATTTGCAATGACAACATGAAAAATTGTAATATATTTTTAACATGAGTAATATTTTAAAAATACTCAAAACAAATACTTTAATATAAAACATGGTAGTTCCACCAAGTTATTTCTACCTATTAATATTTTAGAGGGCGTTTGGTTGGAGTTATAAAAATTATTTTGGTAATCTATATTTTATTACTAATATTATTTTGTTTGTTTTGTTAAGTAATATAAAAAATAATTTTATTATAATTTTCCACTTTAGGTATTTAAATATTACTTTATTAATATTAATTTTTTAATAATTCTATTTTTATTTATTAATTTTTTGAATAAAATTATCCTCATTTTCAATTAATATTAAAAATAATATGAAAAGTATTTTAAAATAGTTATATTCATAGACATTTTAGTAAAATAATATCTCAGAATACTTTTATTATTGTCAATTAAATACAATAATTTTTTATACCTACAAATTTTATCAAAATATAGTAATGATTTATATTCGGTAATTTTTCAAGGTAATATATTTTTGTACTAATATTTTATTTTTGATAATAAAATATTATCCAAACCAAATACACCATTAAAGTCATTTACATAAGAATATTTTAATATTCTTTTGTTGGTTACAATAATTATTTATATGTATTAATTTTACTAAACATAGTAATAATTTATAACTAAAAATCTTTTAAATAACCTATCTTTATAATATATTTTATTTTTTACTATAAAAAATAATTTGAATCCCACCTTAAGAGACAATAGATTCCATTAACAAAAAAGAACAGAGGGTGAAATTTTTTTCCATTTTTTCAATAAACATAGTAAATGCCCAAAAATTATTAAGAATCTTTTTAAAAATATTATAAAACCCCAATGATTAAAAAACTCAAAGTTGAAATGTTTAAAATTGTGTAAAATTACAATATTAACTCAAATATATTATAAAAAAATTTATTAAAGTTTAAAAATTGCATTCATACTTCTAAAGCCTTATTTTCATATTTTATATAATAATAATTGATGAATATATAATTTATAAAATTTAATTATAATTGTTTGGATCGAATTTAAATAAAAAATTATTATTTCAAGCTTAAGTATGTAGCTGTTTAAACTCATCGGTGTCAAACTTTGTATAAATTCAGTTGAGCCTAACCCTTTTTTTTTTTAAACTTGAGCCAAATAATATTCATCTCAGGGTGGATCACCTACCACCATGTTAAAACCCACTCAATAAGGAATTTTTGTCACTGTATTTGGAGTTTATAATAAAATCTTCTTGGATTCATTCCGAGGCCTTGGACTTAGGATAGATGTATGCATTAGGAAGCTTTTCTAAAAGGCCAAAAGACTTGTTCCCATCTAAACTTTTATTTATAAATAAAATACTATTAAAAAACTAAGTGAATGTTAAGGGTAAGATTATTATTTAACAAAAAAAATAATTAAAAAATTAAAGTTTTATTACATTTTTTCTTTTAGTTTGAAAATCTAACAATTTTTATTTACCTAAAGTTTAAAAAGTAACAATTTCACTCTTAGGGTTTTGAAACCATCACCAGCCATATTGACTCTCCCTCTTAGCTTATCTCCTCTTGTCGACTTATTCCCACCCACAGACGATAGTGATTTTCTCCGACAAAGAAGAAATTGTCTTTATCAGAGATAATCACTTTAATTGATGGGTGGGAACAAGTTGACAAGGAAAGGTAATCCAAGTGGAAGGATGAACGTGGCCAAAAACAACGAACTTCACTATCTTTGATGATAGTTTCAAAATCCTATGAGTGAAATTGTTATTTTTCAAACTTTAGATAGAGAATTATTAAATTTTCAAACAAATGGGTAAAATGTAATAAAATTTTAGTTTTTTAAATTTCTTTTGTTAAATGATGATTTTACCTCTAATTGTAATTAAAAATTTTAATAAAATTTTGTTTATAAGTGAGATTTTAAATTTTTGAAAGTTGGAGGATAGAAGTTTGGAGTTATATCTAACCTTTGGTGGGAACAAGTCTTTTGGCCTCTCTAAAATAATGAAGCTTTGTTTGACTTTTCTCTTGGATGATTCAACTTGCAAGAATTGCTCTCTGGGTGGTACGATTGCAATCAAATAATCCCCAACGGCTATTCTGGTTAGAAACACACCATTCCAAATGCAATTTGGCATAGATAGCATCTCTTGAATACTATTCTAACTACAAGAAATAGTGTTAAGTTCAGATTTTTCAATTATAAATAGAGGTCAAAGTGATTAACTCCTAAGTTGGTAGATGAAATAGTCATTTGTGTACTTTAAGATTGCTATCGGTGCTAAAAATTCTATCAATGAGATGTATGTCATATTATTAATATAATTCGGTCCAAAAGATTTAGAAAAATGAGATTATGATTATGATCAGAGTGTTATTTGTTAAAGTGGTTGAATGTTCCACTTAGAAGTTTATAACCATTGTAATGTTAGTAGTACTCTAATTACAATTTGATAATGCAACAATATGAATGTTAAAAGCTTTGTCTTGGTGTCTTTGTATGGTCCCTGTTTATAAGATGAGAGGTAGGGTTACAAGTGTAATTACATGTTTGAATGCTATAATCTTTATAGAATGAATTTGGACAAATCCACTTGTTAAGGAAAATGAAACATCTTGCACTCTCAATTTGGTAGACTATGACCCTTATTTCATAATAGAAAATAATGAAAAACACTTGTTAAAGAGATTGTGAAAAATAGTTGTAACAGTATAACTTTCTCTTTCTTCTATTTAGACACAATATTTTCTATTTATATTGTGTCATGGACTCGCGAATATATGGCTCTGCACTAAATACAGTTCATATAAATAGTTATGACATAATGATTAATCGTTATTTAATATTGTTTTCGTAAGTTTGACTAATATTTGTAAGTAATATTGATTTTAAAATATATGTGGTGCAAATAATGTATAAATATTTTATTATTAAAATTAAGTCTAAATTTTTAGATAATATCAAAAAGAAATTATTATTATTATCATTATTTTATAATGAGGAAACAACTGGCACCAATACCATAATTATTAAATCGTTGTTCTCATATTTAAAATTTCAATCTTTTGTCGCTTAAACTAATTCTTTGAAGGTGGGTGAGAAATTTTCGTTGGACAAGAAATTGTGTTCTCACCAAAAGTAATGCATGAGTTATTTGACAAATATTTAATAAGATCTAGTGGAGAACAACCCCAGCCAGCAAAGGCCACTGTGATTAAATTTAAAACACAAGCTTCCTACCACTTGTCTTGTCTTGTGTCTAGAAGAAAATTTGTCTTCAACTCTGTTGTTTGTAGAATCTTGCTACCGCATCCTGTTTTTACTTCCAGTTCAAACTCACCTTCCATATTTATCTGACGTTGCGTTCTCAAGCAGGCCGCCTTCACAGTCGTCGGTGGCTATATGTTAGACTAGAAGAACCAACATAATGTGAATGTCAAAGGCTTCAACTTTGAAGAAGAAGAAAATACGCAACTGCCCATGAATATTACCAATTTAAAATAAATCATCAAATATTCCAGAAAGAGAAGATTAAATTGAAAACAGCAACACATAAAGATAACTACATTCTTGCATCAGAGCCCAAATAAGCACTGCAATGTTTTTTTTTCACTTATTATTAATATCTTTCTGTTAACAATTGATTTGCCTGCGATTTACAAACAAACCCTGCTTAATAAGCGGGGGAAAAGTGGGAATTTCTTTTTCATGGTGTTTTTTGTACAGAATAAATTAACAAACATATATGTTGTATGAGAAGGTTGCTGTATTTGCATTTACATAAGATCAAAACTGAAACGGAACCAAATGCACTCCAAAAATGCTCAAACCCACAAAAATGATCAGTCCTCCAGGAATTCAGGGAGAATAAGACTAGTATGAATGTGAAAGCCATGGGTGCTCCAATGCCTCCCTTGCAGTTGGGCGCCTGAGGGGATTGATCTCGAGCAAATTTCTTATGAAGTCAATAAACTTAGCATCAGAGACTTGCAGTTGATGCTCCAGTGAGTACTCCTCAGGAATTATGTATTCTAGTTGATCTGTCTCCTGGACACACAAGGTCATATATGAATTCAAGCAGTGGAATGAACTTCAACTGAAAATTAATAAACTCGATTAGTATTTAAGGAAGAAAACCTCATTTACAAAGAAAAGATCGTATTCTTTTGTGAAGTACTTGTATGTCTCCTGCCCATTCACCAGCATGTCCAGATCAATAGGACCCAGCATCCCAATCATACGTGCAAGGATCATTGCAACGGCATCATTTGGAAAGAGAACCTATAAAAGATAGACATTTCAATAAACTGCTGATGAAATTTACTTAGCTAACATCAGAATTATTGGATTACAAATTGAATACAAAAAATATCAACTTGAAGTAGTGAATTAAACAATGCCAAGGCACATACTTCGCCAGAGCATAGCTCGGCCAGAATACAGCCAAGAGACCACAAATCAATCTTTTGGTCATACGGAAGGCCCAAGATAACTTCAGGCGCTCTATAGGATCGCGATTGTACATACAGGCACAAGTTGTCAGTTACAAAGCAGCTGCTTCCCAGATCAATGATCTTTATCTCACACCTTTTGTAACTTTTGAGAAGAATATTTTCAGGCTTTAGATCACAATGAAGAATTCCCAAGTTATGCAAGTACTCCAATGCCTCTAAACATTGACGAGTTATCAACTGTGAGAAGAAAAACCCAATTAATCATCAGTAGATTCATTACCGTCTTTAGAGCCATAATAAATTATGCTTAAAAGAGTGCCACTAAGCAAAGAGCAGAGTTGAACAAACCTGCAACCTGCTTAGAGAAAAATATGCTTCTCCACCAGATTCTTGATTAAATTTCTGAAATTCATAGAGATTTGCTCGAAGGAGCTCGCAAACAATGAACAGATGCTCCTATGTAGTTACAAAAAGTTAAAAGCATTAACAATGTTTATGAAAGGGATTAAAATTTATATGGAAATAGATATAAGGTGTACCTGATGATAAAAGTAGTCAAACAGACGCAAAATGTGGTGTTCATCACCAGGATCGTGCTGGTTCACAAGCTTGAGAAGTTTAATTTCATCTAAACTCTGATCAAAAAAATCTTTATCATTCTTTATGATCTTCAGGCAAACATCCAGTCCTGTGTGAAGATCATGTGCCTGAAAAACCTTACTGAAAGCTGCTGAGCCTAAGTATTCTGTCACGTAATATCTGCCTGCAATGACAGTATTTAGCACAATATGCAGATCCTTGTTTTCTTCAAATCCAGTCCTGTAGATGGCATAACATATGAGTACACTGTTTGCTACATATCAACCTGCATTGCACTGGCTTTGAATCTCTATCAACACAGAGTGCTAGCAGTTCAAATATATCAGTTACTACAAGTTCCTGCTAAGGTAATGCTAAAATATCTACAGAAGACTAGTGTGCTCCTTCCTACATAATTATAAATTCTATAACGGTATATATAATTTACTTAAGTTATTTGAAAAAAATTCACTTGATCTTCTTACCTAGAGCTGAACCAATTTGTTAAGTATTAATAAATCCTGGAGTTTTGATTGATTTAATTGACATTTATGAAGATGTGAACCATAATGCAATTAAACATTACAGAAGTTAGACGTTGCCCAACAAACCTGTTTTTCCTGTGTATGATCCGCAGATTGAATATTTCATATTCTTCCTCATGATTATCACACATAAGAAGGTCATTAGCATTAACATCTTCTCCATCTTCATCTGCCTTAGATTCATTGAGTCCATTAAATTTAAAATCTCCTATGTCATAGCCATCAATTCCATTTGACATAAAATCTTTCTTGATATCCTTAACATGAAAATTTGATGCATCTTTAAACCCTTCAATCCACTCATTGCTTGAATGCCTATTAATGGAGTAGCCAGAGGTCTTTTTATTTCCATGATGAAAAGATAAATCACAATCAGTTGAAGAATCCCCAACAACTTTCATTTGAAGATCATATAAATCAGTCTCTTTAGAGATTAGGAAACCATAGTCTTCCAGATTCTCACCATACACTAACGTCTCTGAACAGCCATAAGTAGCACAATTCTTGAGCATATCTTCCATGATTTCTTCATGCTGGTTTTTCTTATCAGAATCAGAATAATCTGTCACTTGAAACTCATTTTTGTCATTCAACCGGGGGATGCTAAGTAGGCACGGCTTATCCAAGTAATCAATGCTTGTCTCTGATTGCAATCCTTCTGACTGATCATATACTGCTAACGAATTTTCAAATGGCTTCTCAGTATCTGAAGTTGTGATGAACTTATCCTCACTTGTACAGCCAAAGAAGTCGGGCCCTCCAAAGCAGGGAGTCAAGAAGCAGCCTTCGTCTTTCACATCACGCCAATAGATATCACTTTGCATATCATAATCAGGGTAATCACGTGCTGTATCAAACTGAGATAAGCTATCAGATGATGCATCAGAATTACCCTGAGATGCAGAATGCCGTCCATATGGGTTTGTGAAATCTGTCAAAGTGAAACAAGAATCAAGGGTGAGCAATGCAAACTACAACAGGTACATCAAGCAACCTGCCTGCATACTGTAGGACACCATAGACGTTTTAGTAAAGAATTACAATTGAAAGTCAAATTATGCATATCAAACTCTAAATTTGCAAGTGATAAAAGGAGCAAGAGGCAACCAAATCGATGGTCTTTCATAGAAGAGAACCATTGAAAGTCAATTCCCAGTTAAAAAAGAGTGATGTATTGCATTGGTGACACTGTTAATAGAAAAAACACAAAACAGGGCCACGGTAAATCAGGATGGCAATCTAATCTTAAAAAAAAAGAAAAGAAATGTAGCAAGCCAAAATGTTGAAAATTTAACAAAAGGACAACGCCGCCCACTTAGAGAAGCTGCACATTTTGGGTTGCTGAAAATTTAAACCAGCAGAAGAAATTGTAATTTAATGGCCTACTTAGGCATAAGTGTCTGTTAAGAGAATAAATTCACATGATTTCTAATTCTTTATGTCAGTACTCCACGAATTTCATTAAAAAAAAAAAAAAACCAGCACATAATCAAGTACAGGATTTATTACACTCAATCTAAAATTAATAAATCAAAACTTAAATGTTCATTTTTAATTTATAAGCAAACGAAAAGCTGATAACTTACCGGAAGAACAAGCTCCGGTGGTAGAAGAACCCACGCTTACAAACTCATCATCATCATCAGAAGAAACAAAACTTGATCTTGATGATCTTTCATCACCACCGATATTTTCTTCAACCTCTAGTCGCCTGAGAGTGGTCGGAATCCTCACAGGAGGCAACACCGGGAACAAAAACTTCTCATAATCAAACGAACCGAAGTCACATTTTTCCATCATATCTTCTTTCAGAGCTGACTCAACCTCCTTGAATCCATTCTTTCTCAAGAATTCCATCACAGCTTCCACGTCAGAGCTTGAACAAGCAGCTGCCATCGAAACAAGCAACTATTCAAACTTGGACTGATGATGAGGGCGTAACTATAACACCAGCATGAGATGAAAGACGGAGTAGCTTCATCTTGTGAATTACGTAAACTTGAAGGGGTAAAATAGGAATAAAATATCTAACGTTTCAGTGCTTGCGTCCCTCCTCGCTTTTATTTTATTTTATTTTTGTTTTAATTTTTTCTGTAAAACAGAAGCTAAGAGCTGTGTTTTGTTGCGTTTTACCAACTCTGAAAAACAGGGGTTTTGGTTCGGTGCGGTCAAGCGCGTGTAAAATAAGTGGAGAGATTTACATCGTACACGTGGAAGATGAGTTGTGATGAAACGGGTATTTTGGTCATTGTCGTTGCGGGTGGGAAGTCAAGGCCTAAGAGAGTCGTTTGAGGGACCCTTTTTTTTTTCTTTTCCAACTTTATTTCACTTTCCATGTTCGAGAATATATTTTTCATCTGCTTTTGCTTTTTTTTTTTTGGTATTATTATTTTTATTTTCATCTAAATTGATTCAATTATTTTTTTTATTGACTAATCGTGAAAATTAAGAATAAATCAAGACTATAATTATAATTTAATATTTTTCAAAATTATTGGTGTACTTTTAGGGGAATTGGGATTCATAAGTATAAAAAATTATTTTGATAATTTATTTTTTTAGTAATAAAAAAATTTATTTGAATCAAATTAATTAAACCCTACGTTTATGACTAATCTATAATCACTAAAATAAATAAATTAAAAGTTTTATATTGATATATTATCAGAAGAGATTTAAATTAATGTATTCTTATATATTAAGTCTTCTCTTTTGCCACTCAAACTACCTCTTGGGAGTAATTTATCTTTTATTACTGATATTATTTTATTTGGTTTATCAGTTAATAAAATATTTCGCTAATTTTATATCATCAATAGTAATGTGACAGATAATGTATGAGATAATCTGATTATTATATCCATCATAGGTATTAAAAGATTATCAAGATAATTTTGATTTTATTACAATTTCATCTTTACTTATTAATTTTTTAGAACAATAATACCTTTATTTTTAATTAATATAACAATTAAAATGAGAGATATTTTAAAATAATTATATTTAAAAAATTAATTAAAATAATATTTTATTACTTTAAACAAAAAATAATTTACTTTTATAATAATTTTTAATTATTTTATGAAAAATTACCATAATCAAACACACACCCATGCCAAAACATAAATAAAACTTGTGTGCATTTAAATTCATATTAATTATAATTTGGTCAAAACCATAATTAATTAACGTATGTTATTTCATTTTTACAAGTACAATTTAATAAGGATACAAAATTAAATACAGTTTTAATATTAATATTTTAAATTAATATATAAATATTGTGATGTAAACTGCCACTTTATTTTTATTATTATTAGGTAAAAATAAAAAGAGCCACCTAATACCATAATGTTGTTCTCCATGAATGGTGTGACACCCACAGCTTTAATAATTCACTTTGTGATCTCTTTTTTTCCATGTGAAGATGGTAAATGATAATCATTCACTTGGTTTGCCCATCCTTTTCTCTTTATAAAAATATGTCAAGGATTTGAAATTTGACCTAGAGATGCCCTGTTTGATAAGGTCCACATTGGAAAAAAAATATGTATATATATATTAGATTTATAATTTAAAGTGGTTGGAGTGAGGAATATGCCAAGAAATCAAACTTATCTTTGATTTGGATTCCAAATGTCACTAAATTGATGTCAATTTTATAAAATCAAAATTTTCTATGATGACTTGGGTGACTTGCTACCAATCTCAGGACCTTGTAATCACCAATATTTGTTAATTTTGTCAATTTTTACATATTGAGTGCATGTTAGGTTTGTCCTCGCACAAATTTGCTTAGGGTTCAAGAAATCAGGACGATCAAAATTTCATAATAATAATAATAACATCCTTGTATAATTATATATAAAAATAGAAATTAATTAAACTAATTATATCATTCCCGACTTTCCCATAATCCCTAAAAAGTCAATGCTATTACTAGTTAACAAAAAGTATGTTGAATAGTGGATAGATTTACAACAAGAAAATAAATATATAATAAATTTGCTTAATGAGTTTGAATTTGACTTGACTCAACTTAAGAAATTATTAATATTTTACTCGAATTGAACGTGAGTTCACAAACTTACCAAGTGAACCGACATCAAACTCAATAACCGAACTTAAGCAACTCAAAATCAAGCTCTTGGCTTGTTTTTAGCCTTACAATATAAGCCTTTTGAGATATTAGACTTTTATAATATAAATTTACTTAAGAAATTTTTGGGCTAAATAGTGGAATGGGCTCAGTCATTAGACATCGATCTGGGTGAACTTATAATATATAAATCCAAACCTCCCAAACGATCCCCTTTCTTCGTATGGATATAATCACTAGTTGACAGATTTGGGATTGGGTTTTTTTGTTGAGAGGCAAGGGAATGTTGTAATTTATCATATTTCTATGATTGGTGAGAGTCATTCTCTCATGTGTTTGTATTTGATCAATGTCTTTTTGTCTCATTTTCTTTATCGACTTGTAGTATTCAACATTCAAAAAATAATATTTTTCTTTGAGACTCTCGAATCAAGGTAGTTGCTTGTATACAGGGGATTTGTAGAAGCTCAAATGAAGTACAACCTCAAACCTCACTCTATTGTGAAGCCTGACGCATGTGAAGATCGTTTCATGGAAGAGGCAACACCGAAAGTTGTTCTTCCTTTTAAAAGTAAATTAAATTAATATCTTTTTAAAAGCTCGATGATATAGATATATATACAATTTAGCAATCAACAATAACAACCATTTGGTAGCTCTGTTAATCTAAAATTTTATTGATTTCCCTGTCCATACTTATGTGAAATATAATTTTTTTATGTATTGAGAGTAAACCCCAATATCTTATTTTTTTTGTTCCTTATTTGATGAAAGTTTTGTATGATTTTACCAAATACCTCATTTTAAGTCTCAAATATGAAATTATTAGTATTTATTTATATTTAGCCGTTTGGGTTCAACTTTTAACCATATGTTTATACCCACATAAATCAAGTGAGAGGTTTAAAGTATAGTTGTGGGCACGATTCAAAATTAAAAAAAAAAAGTGAATAACATTCTTTTTGTTTAACCTAAAACAATTTTTTCTCCATCATTGACATAAACAATACTTCTTAATTCAAAATTAAAATTTATTTAAAAAGATACAAAGGTAGTAATTTTATCATCCATTAATTTTGAAAAAAATTAAAAAAAAAACTTATATTAGACTCAAATATTTTAAACATGATAATTAAATATTTAAAAATGTTTAAAAAATCACAAATTAATATTGAAAATTCTTTTCAAACTCTCATTTATTTTGAAACTATTTTATGACCTTGATAGTTGTATTATGATATTAAAACTCATATTTTGGTTCGATTTAATTCTCTAGGGGTTGTAATTATCATTTTTTAAATTATTAAAGGTATACTGATATTTCAAAAAGATTTCAATATTTTTAAAAATTATATTGTACCCCATGATATACAATTTATGACAAAGACACCTCTATTTATAAAAAAAAGATGAAGAACGAGTGAGGAAGAAAAGAAAGGAAAATAAGAAACTTTTATATAATTTGAATATTTATAATGTTGATTTTAATTTTTTTTAATTTGGGATATATAAAAATTTTAAAAAATGAAATAATAGAGATGAAATAATAATTTTATTTTTTAATATAGTTGTTTCATTAAAAAAAATTTTAATTTTAGGCATGAAAGTGTTATTTATATTTAATTTTAAATAAAAAATCATTTATAGCAAATAGAGGGGGAAAACTGTTTTTGAAGGCCAAACCTTGGCTGAGAATTTGTAATTCACTCTTTTAAAAATCAACTGGGCCAAAAAGCCTAATATTAAAACTACTGGGCTTTGCACTTTCCTAATATAAATAGACATTTTGGCGTTTTAACCTTTTTACAGTGGGAAAGCTCAATTCAAAGTTTCAGACTTCTTCTGGACAAGCGATCTTCACCTGCTCTCTACTCTACTCAAACCTTCCTTTCTTCATCAAAACTAGTCCATCTTAACACATACATACGTATACGATATCGTATACGTACGGCAAGATGGCTTCAGTTTCTTCAACTCCTCGCACTGTAGAAGAGATCTTCAAGGACTTCAACTGTCGACGCTCTGCTCTCGTTCGTGCTCTCACTTCAGGTCCTCATTTATTCTCTATTTATAATTTAAACCCTAATTTTCAGTTGAAACGGATGCTTGTTTTATTTGATATCCTTTGATGTTAACGGCTTTTTTCTTTATTTTAGATGTCGACAAGTTTTACTCACAATGCGATCCAGGCGAGTTCAATTTTTTTATTCCAGATTTTTTTTTTTAATCTTTTAGTTGCTCAAAGAAGTTAGTTTGTTGCATCTGTGGCGAGCTTAACATGTACATTTTAATTTTATTGGCAACATTCATTAGTTGAGATACTTGAAAATTTGTGAATTAAGCTTTGGATTTTTTTCTTGTTTATTTTTTCAGGGAAGGAGAATTTGTGTTTGTACGGACACCCGAATGAATCATGGGAGGTGGCAATGCCAGCTGATGAGGTGCCACCAGAGGTTCCAGAGCCAGCGTTGGGCATAAATTTTTCGAGGGATGGGATGCATAGGAAAGATTGGCTTTCTCTTGTTGCGGTTCATAGTGATTGCTGGTTGCTTGCGGTGGCTTTCTACTTTGGTGCCCGACTGAATCGCAATGAAAGGTACAATTTTTTGGTACTTTTTTGTTGGTGCAATAACCTTTTTTTTCTTTCTTGTTTCTTTTTCTTGGGTGAAAATCAACAATGATATATGATCTAATAAGAGTTTACTGCTGTGATGATCATATCTTTGAATGTTGTAATTGCTTGTTGTAGAGTTCCTTTATGGATCAAATGAAATATTGTAAATGCCTCTAAACGTTGAAAAAAGTTGTCAGAATATATTGAGACAGCTAGCTTAATAAGCCAGAGAACTAGAAGTTCTGCACTAATGAAGTGCTTGTGCCCTAATCACTGCAAGATCTTCTGAAGAGATTATGATTTTTTTCTACATCTCTACTATATGTCTACAATGTCCCTAGCACACTCTCTCATTTTGATAGGATTTGTACCGAATCCTTGAGTTTCTGTTTTTGCATGTACAATTGCTAAACTATTTGACGCCACCATCAGTAAACTAAATTGAAGGGCTTTTTATCTCAAGCTATTCCTTGTCAATTGAAACAACAGGACCTATTTGTATACTTTTATTCATAGCCGAATTAGTCAGTATCATCCACCACATGTTCATGTAGTAGAGTGGATTGAAAACATATTATCCCTTGTTTTACCCCGTCCTGCAAAAGAGTCATTCATAAGTTTCAGGCTAACATCATTTTTCCCCATTTCTATAATAGGAAATCTATCCTTTAAGGACAATCAAAATTGATACTATGTTATGGAACATTTATGGAGTACTAGACTAACATATTCCAATTATCTTTCATGAATTTATACCTGACCTGTTCCCAAATATCAACTGGTAAATGCTGGTTCTGTATGTAGTCAACACAGCACTATCCACCACTTGTTAAAGTAAAACAAGTGCAGTAATGATACCTTGGAATCTAACCTGGTCATCTGACGTAGCAGGGGTGAGTTCCTATTAACTCTGTTTATACCTAACAGTCCCTTATTTTTTCAGCTCTTATTTAAGTGACTTTGCTATTTCTATACATGAAGGAAAAGTGGGAAAAAAAAAATGTATGCACTGGTGATCAAAAGGAGCATGATCTCCCTCTTCATGAAATGAAATGCTCAATGTAACTGGTTCATTTATTAGCTTCAATTTTTTGCATTGAAGTTCACACCCAATTCACAACATTGTAATCATGTGAAAGCATGCTGGACGTGTCTATAGTTGCTACCATGCAGTAGAGTTCAACAAGCCTAAAGATTTTGAATCACTGTGAGATGCATTATCCATGCTTTGACTTGGGTGGCATTAGGCTTCAATGCTTGGGTTGAGTGTATTGCATATAGCCCTGCACAATCTTATAGATTGGGGTTGGTGAATATGTTTGAGACATTAAGCTTTGTCTGGTTCTGTAGGCTGGTTCTCATATCATATTATTGCAGTTTCCAATGACATTCTTCAAACATTCAAAAAGGTTCTCTGTTGTAGGTCATTCATGGGAGGTAATTGAGACAATATCCAAGATCAGAATAGGGAAATAGAAGTTTCAGCTTGGCCTGTCAATTTAGTGGTATATTATCTGAAGCAAGATTTGATTGAGAGAGGAACTTAAGTTTTTTATAAGATTGTTTATATTTCTATTACCCCCATTTTACCATCAGAGTTTTGCTGGATCAAATTTCCAGGACCATTTAGCAGTCACCATCCTCTGCTTTCTGAGATTGATAGATTTACAAACACATGTATACCTTAAATCAAAGATGGCATGACAAATAAGTTGTTTGTATTTTCTGATATCCTTTCATGTGATTCTAGAGCTTGGTGAAAATTGATGCACCTTAACATTTTGCTTAATTTCCTTTTTCCTTTCATTCTTAGTTTATAAATATTCTCAACAGACTGCTTTGGTGGAGGTAAAATTATAAATCAACTTGTGCATAGGCATCCATGCACTTACGGAATTGTTGCTTTGTGTAGCTAATTCAGATAAGGAGGCTTCATCCCTTTGTTTTTTACATGTGTTTTAGAGAGCAAATATTCCAAAGCTTCACCTATTTCTCAATGCCCTTTAATATTTTAATTAATGTCTATATATGTCACAGACTACAAATCAGGTTTTATGTATTTATCTCAACAGGAAGCGGCTTTTTAGCTTAATAAACGATCTTCCCACCCTGTTTGAAGTTGTTACTGGCAGGAAGCCCCTAAAAGATAAACCAAGTGTGGACAGTGGAAGCAAATCCCGGAATGGCTCCAAGGTAAAGATTCATGCTACTCATTCAGTCTGATAAAACCAATACAAATTGATAAATTCAAATAATATCACGTTGCAGAGATCAATTGATGGACTAATGAGGAGCAATCCTAAATTACTTGAGGATCGTGTAGAGGATGAAGATGATGAGCACAATGAAACCTTTTGTGGGACCTGTGGGTCAAGTAACAACTCTGATGAGTTTTGGATAGGTTGTGACATTTGTGAACGGTGGTACCATGGAAAATGTGTGAAGATAACCCCAGCAAAAGCAGAAAGTATCAAGCAGTACAAATGCCCTTCTTGCTGCACAAAGAAAGCAAGGCATTAGCAGTACGGGGAAGCTTACAAGCTGCTTATTTTACTCACTGTTATAGTAACACCTTGATAGTTTATTTATCCATTTATTTTACTCACTGTTATTGCGACACCATGACTGGAGTCTGCATTCTTCACCGTGGCAATGGGTGACACTTAATTTATGGGGAAAAAGTAGATAACAGTTACACTAGCATTGTCCTCTGTCTAATCTATTCAGTTGTGTTGGAAATTTTGGTGCGGCTGGCAAAAGAATGGGCACAGGATGATGGATTAAATTTGATTGAAGTGGGCAGAAGTATAAATAGTTTGATTTAACTTGCTCATGTTTTTCGCATTTGCTTGTCATTTTTGCCGGTCCAGCTGTTTACCGGGATTTTCTTGCCTAGTGAATACATTGGATTGTAAAAGGTAGCTATCATTCAGACCCATTTACTACTATGATCCAATAATTCATGTGGAGAGTAAAATTAGTCACGGTAACATAGGTAAATCCATCTTAAAAGATCTTCTATACGTTGTGTGATCGGAAGGTGTTAATGGTTTGTTTTGGTCAGATTGGTTAAGTCAAATGGGTGGGGCCATGGGGCATGGCCAATACAGACAAAATGTGGGTTATGTTGAACTTATGAGTTTAACGGACCGTGTTTTAGATATAAGGTTGAATTCAAATCAAATCAAGTTTGAGTTAAGCTCAAATTCGAGTTCACTTTAGTAAAGTCAAGTTCGAGGTCAAGATTGTTTCAAAGATGTTTGAGTTTAACTCGTTTGAAAGGAGTTCAATTTTAATTTGAATGAGCTTTTAGTTTGGTTTGATATCAAAATGATGTTATTTTAATGCGTATTAATTGAAATAATATTATTATAGTTAATTCATATCAAATTTTTTTAATTCGTTAGTTTTATGAATCGAACATCTTAAAAATTTGAGTTTGAAAATATTAAATTTTAAAAGTTAAGTTTAAACTTGTTTCGAGTTTATTCAAATTAAATTTAAATTTAAATAAATTCAATTTAAATCTATTGGGGGTGGGGTGGGTGGGTGGAGATAAGGCTCGCGGGCGCGCAGGCCTGCCAAAAGATGGGTCATAGTATGGGTCGGCATAACTCAATGCCACCTCCGCTTATACGCGATTATTTTTGTGTTTATATTTTCTATGTAATTAAATATATGGGACCCGGAAGAGACGTAGAGCCGTTCTCTCTTGGGTCTCTCAAAAGATTGAGAAGATAAAGAATGTCGAGTGGCGTGTCTGAGTGGCTCACAGTAAAATAATAATAATAGGAAAAAAATTAAATAAAATAGTACGTGTTTTGTCTTTCTAGAGTGATGGCCCACCTCACTAAATTCATAAATAAAGCGGCAAAAATAAACGTGCTCATTTTTGGGTGCACGTGGTGATTTGACTTAATGTTTTCTACTTTGTACTGGCTGGGCCTACAACAACACTTCACTTGTGACCTGTGACTTTTGATTTTTGTTGTCTACAGCTAGAAATATAATACACGTTTTTGGCCCACTTCTTGCCCAATAATTTCCACCTTGAAACTTCCGTAATTAATTCATTTCTTTTTCATTCTTTTCATTCTGTTGATTTTTTCTTTTAGATTTCCTTTCTTTTTTTTTTATATAAATCTTTAAAGAAATTTGAGACTTAATAATAGAGAGTCCTGGTTAAAATAATAATAAAATCTTAAGAGTGAAAGAGAATTATCATAAAATAAAAAGAGTGGTCAAAATTTTGGAATATTTTAATAAATTTAATATATATTTTTTTTATTAACTATGAATAAAGATCAAATTTTTATAATCTCTGTGTAACTTAGGGCTATTTTATTCTTTAAAAACCCCTCATAATATGTCATTGAGCAAATGTGAACTCCATACTGATAAATTAGCACTATGAAGGTGCAACTTTGATTGATGTGGACATGCAAATGATTTATGGATAAATCATAATGCATTCTACTTGCACAAAATGTGACTTTTTTTCAATACATAAATTATCATAGTTTGACAGCTAGTGTTAGACTTGTCAACAAGTTTTACCATTCTATAAATTTAATAATTTTAAATATGTTTTTACACAAATCATGGATCAACATTAATCATCATGCTAACATTTTTGGTATTGTGGTTTGGTGGGTTACTTTTGACCAATAATTCCTAAGGAATAGGATGATTAAAAGCATTATCGGATGTATCAGTAAAATTACGTTTATATACTTTTAACATATAATATAGATATATAGATTATGTATTATTATGTGATTTGATGATTTTGAATTAACAATAAAGTAATATTTTATCATATGATGACATATTATCTGTATATTTAAATTATATACTAAAAGTATATATACCTAGTATTACTCTGAATATGGGTTTGAATAGAAATGTAAAGAGGATAAAATTAAGAAGAGTTAACATGTAGCTTTCTTAATAATGTTGAATTAGGGAAAAAAAAATCCCCATAAGAATTTCAAAGTTTTATTGAAAAACCATTAATATTAACATATCTATTTATACTTAATTGATTCCAAAACTATTACAGTAAGAAATAAGAAAATCCTAATAATACTAACATAAGGAGTTATAAAATAAGAAATCTTCCTTGGTGAATCACCATGTACCATAGTCTTCAAGTCAATGTTGAATGTTGTCGATGTTTCATCTCTTGATCCTCAACTTGAGTATTTTCTTCATATTGAATGTATTTTCTAGTTCAATCTTATACGTTAGGCTACAAATTTTAACATGTTAATTAGTCTTCAATTTGAATTTCTTGATATTCTGCCATGGGTGGTTCCACTTTATTATAATCTCGTGGAACTATGTCAACCATTTGTTATTCAATGAGAAAATCATGAACAACTTTAGAAATTGCTTCAAAGATTCTCTCAAAAATTTGTCTCCTACTGATGTATCACTAGACTTCTTTAGTAGTATCTAATTTAGAAGTTATAGACATGAGATTATTTAGGGACTCTTGATTTGAGATTGGTTAGAAATGCAACAAGGTGTTTGTGATTCTATGATTGGCTTGTTATAGTTTGGGTAGTATGGAAGATAGGATGATTGATAACACTTTTGATGATTGTTGATGTTGAAAATTGTAGCAACAATGAGTACACTAGATAATGAGTGCAAATTGGTACATGGTGGTGATAATAGTAGTGAATTATGAGTTTATAATGAATAGGTTATCATTTTTAATGTGGTTTGTCTTACTATTTGAAAGTCTACATACAGAGTTATGTTATTGAGTATTTGAGTTTAAAATTTGGTTGCGTAATAGTATAATGTTTAAAATGTTGTCCTATGGTCTTTTTATATTCCTAAATTTATTGGACAAGTGACCAGAGTTATATGAGTAATTATATAATTGAATGTTAGAATCCTACCGTTACAAAAAAGTGAAGGATTGTGTGCCCCTCGATTTAGTATAAGTTAACTGATTTCTAATTGTGACTGGAGACAATATGAAAAATGATCCCATAAATGTGAAATTGTAGTTATAGGTTGAGAAGATCATGGGAAACTATCATAATTACCAAGAATTACTTTTCCCATTCTTTAGACAAAAGCCCTTTTGAATATATTATGTCATGAATTGGCAAGTAGATGACATGACTAGCCTCTACATGCAATCTGTATAACTAGTCACTATATATTGGAAATTGCCACTTGGTCGTTGTTTTTGTGAGTTTGAGCAAAGAAGAGTTTAATTATACAATAACAACCCTTCAAATTTTGGAGTACAGGGATTCATAACTTTTCACCTTTTTTCATGGATGAATGACACATATGTGAATGAGATCTTTGCTTCAAATTACGTTGTGAAAACAACATCTCCATTTAGTATTAAATGTGATGCATGCATGTGTAGTATGTTTGTTATGGCAATTCGATTTTCCATGATGTCTTGCTAAGCTCGTTGGATTGATAATGCATGTCCATGACTTAAATTTTAAGGTGAAGGTTGTTTCCTATTTTGTTCCCAAATTTTCTATAAAAAAGGCTTCAACTCTATGTGTTAGCTTCTTTGTTTACCCTAAATATTTCAAGGGATTAAGCTTTCAAGTTCTTTCTACAAACCCTAAACCATTCACAAAGGTTTCTACATTCCAAAACAAAGAATTGATTCTTCAAATCAGTGACTTCTTTATTTTTCTTCTGAATAAGCACCATCATTTTGTAGCATCTTCATCAATTTATTATCAAGGTGAGTTCTTCTTAAAATTAGTATCTTTAAGTGATGTTGTCATGACATAAGTTACAAGTTATATGTCGTTTGTTGATGTTGTCATGACAAGATTTATATTTTTATGTCAAGGGTTGACACCATCCAACCATTGAGCATGTGTTGCATGTCACTAGTTAGCCCCACCAAGACGTCAGTTAGGGTTTACTCATTGTGGGTGGATGTCATTGTTACATGAGTTAGAACTTGCATGTTGTACATCAGTGTTGTGATAAGGAGTAACAATTCTTTCATGTTAGTTTTCTTCTATACTCTAAAGAAGGACAAACCTCTTAGCTTGAGGGCACCTTGCTACTATCTCATCTGGCAAAGATTTGGTGTGGTTGTGTAAGAGGCTTGAGACCTTTTGATGACTACTGATTATAAGGGTCCCTATATGCTATTAGGGCAAAAGAATGCAATTGCTAAATGAGAGTGGTAATGATATTAGTAAGGGTCCCAATGACATCTTTTCGTTTTACTTGTTTGTTAGGTGTTGCTAGTTGATCTCCAATTCTTAGGATAAATTGGATTTTGTTGTCAGGATCTAATTATCTTAGTCTTGGAGGAGTCACACTATGATTGGGACTGGTTTTTCTAGTCACTTGGCCACTCTTAGATCTCTTAGGCTTTCTTCCATGAACCATCAGAAAAGCTTTATCGAATGTTGATGAAAAAGGTGATGTGATTATTGGAAAATAGAAGAGTTTTACAAAGACCCTCATTTTAACATCAAACTATGGAATTTGAAAAATGTACCAATAAGAAGTACACTTGATCATGAGTAAAAAAACAGTCAATGTAGTTAGGTTAGTGAAAATAGTAATGAAACGTAAGATTGTAATGAACTGAGTTTTGTATATATTTAACGTGGTTCAACTTGATACTTTATCTTATACATCTATAGTTACATTATCGAATATTTAAGTTTAAAATTTGGTAATGTAACTATATAATGTTCAAAAAGTTAACCTTTTGCAAAAGTCCTTCAATTGAAATCAATAGTCCATCTCATTAATCGTAGATAATGAGTTAGGGTCTCATATGTCCCTCTATATTTTCAATCTAAATTTTTGTTACCACTAATCTTTAATGCATCAAACCTATGAAGTATTGGTCGTAATAGATCCCAAATGCTGTCCCCAACAACTTACGTTGTTATGACTATTATCCTCTACACATTGTTAAGAAGATGATTGCTATCTCAATCATTATGCATCAAAAGCTTGATGGGGATTATATCTCACTTCGGTACCAAAAGCGAAAATGCGAAAATGACAATGATAAAAACATTTCTTAGAGATGTTAAATCCATGACAAATAAATCTTATGAATAACTCAAAATTTTATTATCACTAATACCACTAGTGCAAGGAAATATAAAGTAGAAAAACAAAACTTAATTAAAATTAAGAAATATTAATTATTTCAACCACTTATCAACCACCTATTTATATTTAACCACATTTTTATTCAATATATATTATAGTCACGTTTCTATTCGAATTCTTTTTAAAAATAAAAGTTATTCGTCCATATATTTGATTGGTCAACCAACCAAAAAAAAAAACCAATCACTTTTTACCAAAATAATTGTTGGCCAGGCCCTCGACCCACCAACGGACCATATTTTTGTGACATTTTTGACAAAAAAATGGTTAGCTAGCCGGTAAGTATCAAACCAAAAATCTATCCAAAAAATATTTATTTTTAAAAGAAATTAAATATAAATATAATTAAATACGTATAATATAAAATCCTAATATATTTTTTATTTGGCAAAGTAGAATCAGAAACTCTCATAATCAACCGTCGTGGACCACCACGAATGGCTGCCGGCCTCAAAAATCAAGATAAAGAAACAATTTCTGAAAATTCAAGGCCTGTGATGTAAATGCTTCAATCAGACAAATAATAAAACAAAAATATTTGCGTGAACTCCTATCCAATCTTTATAAATAATTAAATAATACATTTTATAATAAATTCTTTGTTGAACTTTATGGAATGAATTGTCACCGAAAGCTACATTGCGATAAACATGAGGGTTTCCATTTTATTAATTACATTACTCAATGGTTGTACAGTATAGACTATGAACATAATTCCAAAAAAGATGTACAGTCCTTATCCGACTAGAAAATGCTAGAAAACTTTAGTGCTGTCGTTAAAAGGATGTAATTTCCGCGAAGCCTGAATATTCATCATATTTGATAATATGAATAATTTTATATATAAATAATAATATATTATTATATAATTAAATAATTTTAAATTAAAAATAAAATAATAGTTAATTATATGATAATATATTATTATTTATATATATTATTTATACACATAATTTTATTATATGTTATATGTTTTTTTAATGTAAATGTTTACTATATGAAATGGGTCGTTGAATAAGCTTATAATAAGTGGAACCAATGATATCCCTAGGTGTGTTAAGTTTCTAATTTTTGAGGATTAAAAAATAAGAAAATTATATATATATATATATATATATATAATATTATTATATAATTTAATAATTTTAAATTAAAAATAAAATAATATTTAATTATATGATAATATATTAATTATATATATAAAAGTGTGTATACGATGATATTGTTTAAAAAAAAAGTTTATATAAGAGAGAAAAAGTAAAATTATGAGGGCTAACATTTTTATTTGGTCAAATTATTACGTCCCAGCTAAGCTATGATGAAACGACGACTTACTATCATATAAGTTTTAAAAGTTAAATCCTCGCTTATCATCTGTTTTAGATTTTTTACTAGTAAATTTAGTTCGGTCTTTTAAAACATATTATTTTGTCTTCATATTGAAATTATAAAATTATTATAAATAATTAATATAAATATCAAATTATCAATATATCTTACTAATTTAAAAATTTATCATATATACTCTTAAAAAATATTAAAACTCTAACTAATTTTAAAATATTATGTTTTGTTCCGTTCTTTTGATGAAAGTTTTATTTTTGAAATGATTGAGTGCATATTAAAAATTTTAAAAATTCAAAAGCATATAATTTTTTTAAATTAAAAAACCCTCAAATTCTATTAACATTTTAAAAATTTTAAAAATTATGTTTGCCCCCAAATTTTGAAAAAAATAAAAAATCTATGTAAAATAAATTTTTTATTTAACAAAATTTATTAACAAATGTGGATGATAAATAAAATTTTAATTTTTTTAAAACTAAAAAATAAAAATTTATCATTTCATAAAACCTTAAATTTAAAAAAATAGTCGTCCGTCCTTTTATTTTATTTTATTATATTTTTGTCAGACAATCAATCATGTATGAACTGGTGGAAGCTTGCATGTGCCATTTGAAAGAAGCCCATCCCCACCACTTTAGAAACAACTGGTTTCAAACAAGACAAAAATGATTCATATATTCACATGTCAAATCCTATAACTATTTTTATTTATTTATTGTATATTAATTTAGTTTTTGTTGCTATAATTGCCGTTGGATTCTTACAATCACAGACTATTGAGATTTTGTTTATTAACGAAAGTTTAGAGCAAATCTCTGTTGATACTCGAAGCAAGCCCTAAGGATTTATAAAAAATTTTAGGATTCCAGAAAAAAAAAGGATTTTTTTTTTTTAAATTTGAAACAAATTAAATCCAACCATATAAAATTAGTCAAAAAGAAGAAAAAATATCTATTAAAAAAAAGACTCAATTAAATTTGTTATTTCACGCGTATCATGGCATTAGAGTCATAAAAAAATGTTTATTTCGTTGGCCTCAATCAACGATGGAAAAATAAAACATATGTCATTATCAAAATTTTAGTGGGTCCTGCGGCCGGGAATAATTAACATTTGCATAATTAGGACTTAGGGATAAGCAAAATAATTAGGGAAGTATTAACCCTTTCCCGTATTTATAAAATTTTAATTTATTTAATATAACGATTATATATTTGATTATTATATTTTATAATTTATCTGTTAAATTAATATGAATGAAGTTCTCCAATTAATAAAAAAAGAAAAATGTTATATGTGTATATTTTGAGTAGATAAAATAAATACACATATAATATGTTAGTATATAATTATATATTATTTTATTATTAATTTAAAATCACATAATTATATGATAACACATCATTTGTATACTAATTTTGTGTACTCAAAACACAAATACATAGTTTTATTTGAAAAAAAAAAAAACATGTATAATTAGTGTTTACATTGTAAAATTTCATTTGTTTCAATTAATATAATCCTTTTATGATTATAAGATGAACAATTATATCTGATAACCCAAAAAAGGGCTGAATCTTAATTTATGAACTACATCTTGGAGATTTCATAGATTCTACTTGGGATTTGCCTTGTGGACCTCTCAATCTAATGAAAAGTCTGTATTCATCATATGTCATTGGAGGATACAATGCAGGTTTGTCCGGTGTTATAAGTTCCTTTACTGGTTCAATCGGTATATCACTTTTAGGATTGTAAAAGAAAGCTAATGATACTCGTTCTTGATCTGGATTTACTATGACTCTATGCTCCAAGCTTTTGTAATTTGCATTGCTTAAAACCTAATCAAAATCAAACACCAATAAAATTTAATTAGAAAATTAAAACTTGATTAACTATGAAATTTATGATGATTAAAAGTGGTTTATTATGCAAAGTTACAAATGGTTATAATGAGAAATTAATTATCTTTCTCTTTTACAATATAATTATATGTAAACATTTTAATATATAAAATAAATATATAAATTATATGTTATCATATAATTGAATAATTTAAAATAAAATAATATTTAATTATATAATAATATATTATTTATATATCAAAAATATGTATATTTAATATTGTCTTTATTTCATGCCTTTGAAACATCGAAAAAGCAAGTAGACGGATTGCAATATAGAGAAGAACAAAAATGACAAATCAAAGAAAGAAAAATCTTCTACAAATAGCACATTTAAAATGTGGGAAAATAAGAAAGTTTATATCATTCAAATGGTATCAAAGTTTTATCTCATACAATAGTGATAATTATCCATGTGTAATATTAGAACAAATATAATAATATTAGTTAAAAAAAAAGAAGAGTCTTTTGACTTCAATAATTGTTACTTGGACTCATGCTCTAAAAAAAAAATTCAACATTTAAAATTTAAAAATAATTATCACCATGTGCCTTTGTAGCAATGGTTCATGAATCCTGACCAAACAAATTTTTTATTTTATTTTATATTTATGGATAATTAAGAGAGGGAAATTAATAAATAAATTACCTGAATTTGATCACCAATGTTGACTATAAAAGCATGTTTAGCGGGCTTTACAGTGATCCAATTATCTCCTTTTCGGACTTGAAGACCCGCAACTTCATCATCGGGCAAAAGCATGGTCAACCCGCCAGGATCCGAGTGAGACGATAACCCGAGAGTCAAGTCGGGTTGTGGACACTTGGGATAAAAATTGACCCGTAAACAGGCTCCAATATTTTCACCTCCAAATGCATTTTGAAGATCATCTTCTCTTAATCCAAGCTCTAATGACAAAATCTTCATTAATCTCCCACATAATTGAACCAATTCTTTGCAGTACTCATCAATCACTTCCCTATAAATGTTCATAATCCATCAAAATCAACAATTAAACGACGCTAAACTCACAATTAAACGACCAATTAACATTCAAGTACCTGTGAGAAGGTGGATAGGCAGGCCACTTGTTATAGTCTTTTAAATTCGGAGGTCGATAGTGGAGAAAATAGTAATCACTCCAGTCAAGAATGGCTCCTTTTTGGACGCCCAAACGGCTGCCATAGCCTTCGTAAGTCTTCGGAGAATTAGCGTAAGCTTGTTTAAGCTCCATCGGCGCATGAAAAAACTGGCGCCAAGTTTCTCGAGCCTGGTCCATCAGTTCAGGGCGGACTCCGTGGTTCAGAATCTGGAAGAATCCCCATTCACGGCAAGCCGTGGAAAGTTGAGAAAGGATTTGAGCGACAACGTTTTGATCGTCTTGAAACAAGCCGGCTAGATCAATGACCGGAATATTAACATTGTCATTAATATTAGAGGAGAACGACGGCCTCTCATTTGAAGGCTTGATGTATCTTTCTGGAACTTTATTTAAGCCGCTTTCGGATAAGCTTTGAACTCGAACAATAGGCTCGGGCCAATCCTCTAACTTGTTCATGATGGCGTCTGAGGATCAAAATTGTACTTGGAAAAAGAAATAAGAAATTATTAATAGTATCGAGAAACAGAGAAAAAATAAAAGAGATAGAGAAAGAGGCAGAGAGGGATATGAGGCTCACAGAAGGGCGTTGGCGAGTGGTAGTTAAAAGGAAGAAGAGTAGTGGGGTAGTCCAGTGAACGGAAATAGACATCAAAAAAGAGAACGTGAAATTAATGGAGGATTAGATAATTTTTCCAAGTGAAAAAAGATTTCAGCCTTATTACTTTATAGAGGATTGAAGATAAAATTTTATACTTAAAAAAAATAATAATAATAAAATTATGTGTACTTACTTTAGGTACATAAATATATACACATTTATATGTATCATCATATGATTAGATGATTTTGAATTAAGAATAAAATAATAATCAATCATATGATGACATATGTGAGTGTGTATATATTTGTGTATCCAAAATGAATACACATAATATTACTAAAAAAAAAAACTATATATAAATATAAACAAAATAGATGATATTTTTAATATATTTTCGTGCTTGTTAAGGTTCGAGGGGTCCATTTCAGACCCTCGTGTTTCAAGCTAACACACATTTGAGCCATTTATAGCTAATGGACCAGAAGGACGGACCCAATTGTACCCATTTCGGCGCCGTAGGCAACTTGCGTGTGTTATCCGTGTTTGTTTTTATATCCACGGATAACATAATAATGACAGGCACCCAAAAAGGATTGTCTGAATCATTAAAAAGGAAAATTTTATATACATAAAAAGCCATGAATTTAAGTTATTTTTATAATATATTAAAATTAAAATTTTGATTTATTTTATTCAATAATTATGAGATTACTTATTAGATTTGGTTTAAATAATAAAAATAGTTTTATATATAAAAAAAAATATGAGTTAAAATTTTTTTTGATAATATATCAAAATCAAACTCTTAATCTATTTGGTTTAGTGGTTATGAGTACGATTAGATTCGAACCGAGCTTATTTGAACTCGATTCAAATGAGTCTGAAACGAGCTAAGTTTAAATGAGCTCAAATTTGAGTTTTAGAGTATTTAACTTGTTAAACTCACAAACTAAAAATTTTAATATAAAATGATGTTGTTTTAATAACAAGTTAGTTAAAAGCTCGATTCAAGCTCGACTCTTTTTAAATTAGCTAAGCTTGAACTTATATGAAGCGAGCTCGAGCTTGGCTCAATTTATATGAAATTAAACTCACTAGATTTATAGTTTATCTTGGTTAATCTAACTAGTTCGGTCTTGATAAGAAAATCAAATTTCAATGAGGTTTTTTTGTTACTAAAAAAATAATAACAATAACAAGAAGTAAATCTCAAAGTGTTGTTTGAATGGTAAATAATCGAATTTCAAACCTAAAAAAACAAATATTTAAATATTTTTTGATAATATTTTAAAATTAAATTATTTTTTAATACGATTATTAAAACTAAAATTTTACTTACTTTATATGATTTCAAAATAACGGGATTGAAATAAGCTTTCCGCCTACCTAGAAAAACAAACAATGGCAGAGAACAATAAAGAAAGAGACACTGATAATAGACATGTGAATTTTGTTGCTACATCGGCAGTAAATTGAACAGCTATCGACACTTTTGAAAGGTTGGGTATGAACACACATGGATTTTTAAAAGGTGAATGGAGAACCATCTCGATAATATATAAAATGTTTTACCCCAGGTGAAACTTGTAACTGTATATAAATCATTTACTCAAGGAAAAATGTTAGTTGAAGATGGTTGTGTTGAAAAAGGTTATAGAAATAAGGTAGGTAAAACCATTGACTAATATTATCAGCATACCGAGAAGCTAGCAGAATTGCAACTGATATGATGATCACTTGAATAACGACAGATTTGGAAATTTATCAGTCGATAATTTGATTTAAACACTGTTGTTTTCATGGTGGGAGGTGTGAGAGTGAGACTAAAACAACAACCAACAGGGGTGACACAGACATAAAATTCAATACTCTAGACTGAGTAATACTAACAATGCACTAGCGCTGGGGACGATAATTCTTAGGGAAGGCTAAAAGGTTTATTCCCACCCAGAGTTCAGTTTATTGTCAATCTTTTATCTGTTAATTTTCAAAAATTTAAATATTTATTTGTTAACGATTAAAGTTAACAAAATCTGTTAATAATAATCATTTAATCAGTAAAATTAAAAAAATAAAATTTTATCTCATTTCTTAACCTTAGTTTTAAAAACTATCAAGTTTTCTTCGATCTAAGTTTTAAAAAGTTATATTTTCTCTTCTAGAGTTTATTTTTCTTTTCTATATTTTTTAACTGTCGAACCCGTCTCCAACTGGCTTCTTCATCCCATTCTCTCTCTCTCCTAATGCTAAGCGATGCTTCTTTAGCCTAGTTTGATACGAATGCAATACTCTCTCTCCCTAACTTCGTTGTGTCGGGAGGGAGGGAGAGAGAGCATCGCTCAACACCAGTGTTGGGGAAGATATTTCTTCAGCCCAACCCAGTTCATGTCAAACTAGGCTAAAGAAGTGTAGTTCAGCATCAGGAGGGAGAGAGATTAGGCAAAAAAAGACGGCCAAAGATAATTTCGATAACTGAAAAATGCAAGAAAGAAAATTTATTATTTAATAAATTAAACAAAATAATGTCTTCAATAAAAAAAATATATTATCATCGTAATCAAATATCACCCAACACCAGACGCCCTTAATAACATATTATTACGGTAATAAGAAATCAGAACCAAATGCCTCTTTAAAGTTAATTGCTTATTGTCAATTAACCAACAATTTTTATATTTCTCTAATGGTTGCACATATAAAAATAAGTTCCGCCATTGAATTATTTTGGCAAAAAAAAAAAAAACTATTAGCATAAATAATGTGGATAAATGATAATATATTATCGTATTATTGAACTTTATTTTATTTCTAATTTAAAATCATCAATAATATAATAACACGTTATTATTATATAATAGTTTGTACATAAATTTGTTTATATTATTTATACATATAATACTACATTTATTATAAATATTATAGAAAAAAAATACTATATATGAAAGTAGCTTCGCATGAAATCTTTCCGACTTATAACATGTATATGTCATCATTTATTATGTATAAGTAAGGTTGGATTCGAGAGGAGCTAAGCTCAATTTCGGCTTAATTTGCATGAAATCAAGCTCAAGTTTGACTTGTTTTAAAAGAGTTAAGCTTGAGTTTAAGCTTGACTTATTAGTAAAATGATATTGTTTTAATATATATATTCAAAATAATGATATTTTGTATTAAAAATTTTAAGTTCGTGAATTTGACAAGTTAAACATCCTTAAAGTTCGAGTTCAAAAATATTAAACTTTCAAGCTCCAGTTTACTTAAGCTAAGCTCAGACTCATTCAAACCAAACTTAAATTCAAATTCAAATAAACTCAGTTTAAATTTAACAAATACATGTATCAGTTTGCAATAATTTGGAGAATAATTTTGATTTAATAACGAAGCTTTTAAAACAAATATACGTAAAGTGACATATTATATCGGCTTTATTTGTCAGATAAAATCTAATTAACATATAATTCAAGTACCTAATCAAACAGACAAGTGAAGCAGTAACCACTGCAGGGATTTATGATATCTGAGTTACAATATTTTCAACTTATGCCAGAAAATCATGCACAAGGCTCTTCTATAATCTTATGCTCTCCTCACTATAATTTTATCATCGGTCTCTACATGGCAAATATATATAGTCAAGTATTGTAAATCTTAATTCATAAAGCCTTTAAAATTCTATCCATAGACGTAGAAAACTTCCTTCCTTAATCTCTCTCTCTCTCTCTCTCTCTCTCTCTATACGTATATATGCACCCAAAATTCTTAAAAAAAAGAACTCCAGTTTCAATAATACTGACCTCACCTTTACCCCCATTTTAACTTCTGTTCAAGCAGAAACAAGTCTGGGATACACAGAGAGTGAGTGAGAGAGAGTTTAATCGCAGAAGTGAATAAATTAACTTAAATTTAGCGGTTGGTAGCTTGCTGCGTGGCCCATTAATACTTTCAAATTTTACCTAAAAACAAATTGGGAAAGCCAAATAGCAAGTTTCAACATAAAAATGGGGCAACCTTTTTCTTTGCAATTCTGGTTTTCAATTGCATCTGACAAATCCTTCCATGACTCGGTTTGTCTCTCCTCTTCCATCTGAATCCAACCTATATGTATATAAAACCCAGTTTAAATACACAAATAAGTATACATTTATGTGCGTCATTATGTGATTTAGTGTTATTTTATTTTCAATTTAAAATCATAATAACACACATAAGTATGTATCTATTTGTATATTTAAACTGGGTATGTATAATTTTATTGATTATTTAATTTTGTTTTTTTGGTAAATATTTCAACCCCTAAATACACTGCGATGCCAATTATTAATTGAGACAAACCTCCTTACCTTAGCTTGCTCTCTACGTATTAATCTATTCAATGACATGCACGGTTACTTCACCAATATATTTAATAGTGAAAATTAAATTCGAAGGTGGTTGTTCATCTTTTTGTAGCAAGCTAGGGTTTCAGAAAGAGAATATCTTTGGTGATCAATGACTGCATCATCTTGTAATGATTTTGAGCCTTATCAATTAAGCAAATGAAAACTCATTCAGTTCAATGAATCTGTAAATGCTTTTGACTATAATTAAAAGCAGATTAAGCACATCACATGCAAAACTAAAGAATCTGCCCACTGAAATCACTGAGTAACCTCCAAATTCTCTGAATCAACCCTATTTTTGTCACATCAACTTCTTCAATATATATTTCATTTTTCCAATTAAAGTGATTGAGGTGTCAGATTTTTCAAATGAAATTTCCTATGAAGGTAATGTTAGAAATGTCATTTATTTTAGTTAAATTCAGTAATGATCTTTTATTTAAACCCTTTTTAATCATCTACGGTTGAGTTTGTATTTTCTTCGCCCACTTGTTGAGCACGAGTTTTGACGAATTGGAGGAGCTGCATATGAAACACTTGTCCACCTGTTTGATATCTCAAGAATAATATTTGAACAATTAACCGTATATGACCTGTATCCTTTTATCCACTCCACTTCACTAATTTCCTTTGTCGGACCCAGAGTATCCGTTGTTTGCCACCAACTATTGGGAACTTTGTTCTTTGTCGCATTGCCCTCACCCACAACTTTAGAGCGACCATGCTTTTGCTGGATCTTGCCAATGGTGTCCCTTAGAGAAGCTTGAATCTTACTGTTGGGTGAGATTGAGAGGAGATGAAGATTGGTTCTCATCAGTTTTTGCCCCTTTAAAAAGTTTGGATCTTGTCATCGTGTAAGTCACCACCACTTGCATAAGCACCAAAGCACAAACATTCAGTGTTGCTTCCTTCGAGCACAACTTGCTCAATCGCTCATTTCTTGCATCCGTTGAATCTAATGTTGCTTATGTCGACTTTACTCTTGCTACTGACCTCGGTTTTTGGTTGGTCCACACTGACACCTCGCGAGCCAAGGAGATATGAAAAAATAACAAAAAAGGAAAATTAGATGGTTAAAAAGAAAATTTGAAAAATATAAAGATAATGAAAAAAATATATATTATAATCATAATTAGTATTTAAACTTGAAAAATATTACTTAAGTGTCCTTTTACACTTAAAAGTTAATGGAAAATTAGACAGAAATGTAAGAAAATGTCATTCTTAAAAAGTTTAGGGTGGACACTGTCATTTGGACGAAAAAGGAGCGAATAATAGTCATTTTCCCTAAAATCTATTTAAGGAAATTTAAAAATGACCCTACCACGTGGGAATATTATCTACTACTATGGGCAAAAAAATTATGGATATAACGGCTAATTGATGTCAATTAATTAAGTTCGGATCTTATTTCTTTTTGAAATTCTGGAATGTGATTTTTTTCCTGTATTTGCTCAGCATTTGATTCGATGCTCTGATTTATAAAAATAAGAAAAAAAAGGCCAAAAACCCATTTTCAAGATTTAGTCAATTAACAAAATTTCATCTGTTAACTTTTACAAATTTAAATATTCATCCGTTAACTATTATCATTAGAAAAAAATTTTAATAATAAGAGTATAATTGTTATTTAACGATAATATTTAAAATAAAATAAAATTTTATTCTATTTTTTAACTTAGTTTTGAAAACTAACAATTTTCTTGATTTTAGTTTTGAAAAATTACATTTGTCCCTTACTCAGGTTAACTCAAAAGAACAACACATATTCCAACAACATTTTTTCTTTGTCACTGATCGCCTTCTCTGCTTGAGATTGAAGACCTCCTGGCTTCAATGCTTTTTGTCACTCCCAAAGATGTCATCAATGAGGATTGCGTTCTAATTCGAACACAATGTTCCACCTGCCTTCATAAACGTCATCAGACATCTCTGTCTCTCTTGCTCTTTGTGGAGTATCTCTATCTCTCGAAAGAGTATTGGATCTTGGAAGCGCATGATGTCAATGAAGGCAGGTGGAACACAGTGTTTGGATTGGAACACAATCCTCGTTGACAATGTCATCGAGAGTGACATAAAGCATCAAAGAAAGAAGGTCATCAATCTCAGGTACAAAAGGCAACTAGAGATGGGGAAATAAGCTTGTCAAAAAATGTGTTACTTTTTTGGGTTAACCCTAGTAGGGGAAAATATAACTTTTCAAAACTAAACTGAGAAAAATTATCAATTTTCAAAACTAAGTTGGAAAAGAGAATAAAATTTTATTTTTTTTAATATTATAGGTTAAATGATGATTATATCTTTATTGCTAAAAGATTTTTCTAATGGTAACTATTGACAGAGGGATATTTGAATTTTCGAAAGTTAGTGAGTGAGATTTTGTAAATGGACTAAACCTTGGATGGGAATAAGTCTTTTAGCGTAAAAAAAATGAAAAAAAAAAAAACCTAGAATCTAGAGTAAGGTGTAGCCATAAAAAATATTTTTGTGAAAGTTAATGTCTAAGATAGCACCAACAAGATATAAAATTAAGAGTATAAGAAAGAGTAATGAAACAATCAAATAAGACGTTTTCAATGTGGTTTGACCTATTGCTCAGGTGCCTAAGTCTATGGTTATGCATTAGATTTAATTAACAACATAACAAAATGTATGTTAGTATTGCTATGTATCTTAGATCACAAAGTTATCAACCCCATCACCCCTATACACTCCTTAATTGAGAAGACAAAAGGTTGAGTTATTTGTAATCACATTATTAAATACATTAAGTCGTAATACAATACGAAAACTTATATTTCAATTATAATTTCGTCTAAAATAGGATAATTGCATAACCCCAATTTTGTGAGAAGTGATTTCCTTTCCCACTAAAGTTAAAGATAGAACATGAATGCACTTTTGTGACAATAGAAAATGATTGGTTACGTTTACGGAAATTGTGGGATAAGGGAAACTTGTCAAGTCTCACTCTTCTTTTTTCTTTTAGGTAGAAGTCTTCTACCTACACTTAAGTTTAACTTTCATATAGGTGGCATAGTTGATTACTGATCGTGTATCTTATTGTTATTAGAATAATGCTCTAAAGCTAATTATCACCAATGTATTATTTGTTGAAATAATATTTCAATTGATAAAAATGACAATCATAGTTTTATATTATGTGTATAATATAGATAAATATCTTTAGAATAGTTGAATCATGATAAGGGGATATGTGTGTGTCAACTGACTCCAAAGTCATTTTTAAAATGTCCATAGTTCTGATATTTTCTTAACCAAAGGTATAAGTAATATAGTTAAAACTATTATAGCATTGAATGACCCCATTGAAATGTTGTGATAGATCTCATATGTCAAAACTGTTCATAGACGGTTAGGTGCAACACATGAGTAAATATTGTGGACTTGTCCTATCAAGAGGATTTTATATAAATGGTTGCCCTAGTGTTTATAGAATATATCCATTTTGTAAACAGTGATATATATGATTCTTAGACTTGAGGTCATCAAACTGTCTTATACAAGGATCGATATAGTTTAACACAAACCCTAAACCTATATGTTGGAATTTGAAAAAAAAAAAAAAAAGTTAGAACTTACCCTTTCTGAGTTGATTTTGGGGAGGAATCAAAATTGAAACATAGAGTACTCAGCGATTTTAATTCCTTCTGTTTTTTTTGCTCACCCACTTAAAAACAAGCATTTGACTGAGGCTTGGACTCAAACCAAGCTGGCTCGATCCCAAAAGCTAATTTGACTCAGGTTGAATTTCAACTTGAATATAAGTCAAGACGATTGACTCATTTTTTTTAAAACCAAATCAAACTCATTTAGATAAAGTTTGATTTGATTTAACTCTTGAGCCAAATAGATTATTTGATTTGGCTTGTAACTCAATTCTAGTCATATCAAACAATTCTCAAAATGACATCGTTTTATCAATAAATCGCAAACTCAAGTTATAAATTTAAACTACAAATTTGAGCTATGAACTTGAATCGAATTTCAAACTTTAAACTTACTAATCAAGTCAAACTCAAATTATTTTTAACTTTAACTCAAACCAAACTATTTTTTATTTAAATTAAACTTGAATAAAGAGGTGCTTGATACTTACTATACAGTTGAAAACTAATATTAGTATTATGTATATATATATATATAAAATTTGGTAACATGGTATTATTATATTGCTTTCCAACTACATAAGATAAAGTCAATTCGGATTGAGAGTCCAATATATGAAAAACTCCTTAGATATTTCTACATATAAAATCTTTGCAGTAATTTTTACAGCTTTGAAAAAGAGAATAAGAAGCAAACCACATGACTTTGCTCTTTCGCGTGAGACAAGTGATGGGGATAGTCTCTGTGTTAATTTGAGCTGTACTAATCAAAGCTAATATTAAATCAGGTCCACTAATTACACAGCGTTTGCTGTCTAATAATTCAATGTGAATACTAAAAAGCAAGTTTGAGTCATTTTCTTTCGGTTATAATTGCCGACAATTTAAGAAGAAAACGGAAATAATATAAACCACATTTGCCACGTTCTAAATATTGTTCTCGTTGAACTTAAAAAATTGCTTCTTGACAGTTTAATAATCTCATATGGTGTCACAATTGCTTGTGAGGACATACAAGTTTGGTATCACACAAGTAAACTAATTCGAACTGAGTCAAACCAGTTTGGTTCAGGTCAGTCTTATTCACAGACTATTTGACTAATTTTATCTTCTCATATTTAAACGATATGAGATGTACAAATATATATCTAATATTTATTTTATATTTTTCCAATGTGAGATTTACTAAGGGGTGTCACAATTTTCTTCCTTGGAAACCAAATCATATACACAATTATGCAAAAGATATAATTCGAATTACCAAAAAAAATTGCAAAATCTCATAGTCTTAGACAAAAGCTCAATTGTGAAAATTTTTTGGTTAATAACTCAAAAAAGCTTCAGCGATTATTGGAAACCCTTGTGAAATTTTTGTAAATGCTCTAAAAAATGTTAAAAGGTCTCTACAATTATCTTGGTCTCCCTAAGTAGAGAGGTGCTTGAGGGTTCTGATGATCGTTAGAGCGTTTTTAACTTAAGTATAACTAGGAAACAAACGAAATAAGCCACATAAATTTGCTACACTTTTATTTTGTTTGCAATTTATACCAACAGCCAACCATTTTATACAAAGGAAGTTCCCCCAATCGAGAGTAGAGATGACTTGAAATTAATCCTTCATCTCTATGGGCTTTCTAGCCATTTGTAAGGCAGTAAATGGGCCATCTTTTAAATGGGTTTTATGGTCAGCCCAATTATAAAAGTAAGTGGGTGTCATTGCTAGCCGCCTTTTCGTCGGAACATTTGGGCTGGCCTCAAATTTAGAATAGGCCTATTAGATTGGGATTTATTGGGACCAAATTTGTGATTCAAAGGAAAGCACATCATATAATAATTATGAGATGAACAACGTTATGTGTATCTTTTTTTATGTATATATATAATGTTTAAATATGATAATTTTGAGTCAAATTTAGGGTCCTTGATTCTAACTAGAAAATGGATAAAAAATATCCTTGTAATAAAAAACAAAGATATATGTATCCCGTCTTTGCCCTATCCCTATCTTCACTATTTTATATTAATATTTTTGTTTAAAATACTAACATATTTTTATAATTTTATAATATTTATATGTTTTAAATTTATTTATATTTTTGTTGCACATATTAAGATAGTTAACATATAACATTTATAATATTTGAAATGGTAGGTCGGTTTTAATTTTAATTGATTTTATTATTTAATATATTTATATTATGTTTAAAAGATATAGAAAATATATTTTTTCCTATGTGGAATGGATTGTTCTTCAAGGAAAGGAGACAAAGACATGGAGAACGGGGATTAAGATCTATCCTTGTCCCTCTCTGTTGCTATCCCTAGTGATATTTCATAATTTGATTAGATATTAATTTATTTTTAATTTAAAATTATTTAATCATTTGATAATATACATGGAGAAAACTTATAGCCAACATTAACCACACCCAATAGCAGATTTGAAGGGTTATTAGAATAATACAAAAATCATTCCATACAGAAAATGATAAAATTTAAAGCCTCACACTATCCTTAAGTATCATAATTCATACAAATATATTATATTATTGCTTCAAGATTTTGTCAAATGTGTGCCTAAAATGAAGGGGAAGCAATGGGGAGGAGGGTCCACAGTGGAGCAAAATGACAGTTTCAGCCCTAAGGTTTCACTAAAGATTTAAATATGAATGATATAGGGACTAAATATTTATTAAAATATTATGTAAGACTAAATGGATACTTAATTTAAATTCAGGGTCAAAATTGGTTGTGGAATGCTGAGTCAGGCATATCCTGTTACCCACCTAAATGGACGAGAACGCGTTAAGCGTGGCAGGCAGCCTTGACTCGTTTACAGCTGGGAATCTATCACACCGTCCATCCACTTTCACCCCCACTCGCACAATTTTTGTCCGGTTATTATTTTTCTTCTTCGTAATTAACTTTCTTTATATTTTATGTTGCTAAAAGGATAATAATATGTTAAAAAAAAAAGAAATTTTATTTATTTTATTAAAAAGATTAAATTATCTAATTTTTAATTAAATAAATTAAATTTTAAAATTTTTTGTAGAATAAATTAATTTTTAAATATTTTTAATAAATATATCAAATTAATATAAATATCATTATTTTATTTTGTTTTACACATAAAATTAGATTGATCTTTTTCTTGAATCGATTTTACATTTATTGTTCAAAGCAACAAGTGTATGAAGAAATGATTGGTGTGGTGGGTCAAGATGACTTGTAGTCATCAACAATGATGATGATAATCTTTGATTCAGAATCGAATAATTTCAAATATTAATGAAAATAAAATTTTCTAATTATAATCATTATTAGAATAAAAGTTTAAAAAAAAAACGAGCCTACAAAATCAAGGCTAATGCGATCAATAGTAACATGTTTAAATTTTATATTAGTATTTCGGTTAATTAATTATTAATCCCACATGTTAAAAAAATATTAATAATAAAAATTTGTATTATAACAACCATTTATTAAACATTAGATTTTTAATTACTATATTAATCATCCATTTTATTATTGTAATTTTATTAATGATAATTATCAAAGGATATGTATTTAGATTTTTAAATTAATAAATAAAAATTTTCGAATTTATTAAATGTTTAGTGAAAATAATTCATTTTGTCATTAACTTATATTTAAAAAATAAATAAAATTCACGCCTTGAAGGCAGAAATAACAAGAGAGTAAACAACAGATGGCAAAGCGCGCGTGAGGTAACGAGTACTGTTACCAGTACCATGACTGACAAGTCAATAAGCCTGTTACAAGAAATGAAACCATTATCTAAAATGTGTTTCATTTAGATTTCATTCGAATTTCATTTGAATTTGAGTCTCTTTCTTCTGGTGAAGCAACCAACCATGAACTAACCAAACCAGTTGAAGAAGTGGCCCACCCTTGAAGTGTTGACTTTGACCAAAGAGGAAACTGAGACGAAGAAGAAAATTTTCCCCCTTCCTCTCTCCTTCTCCTCCTCAAAGAACCACATAAATAACCCTCTTCACTCGCCTCTCTCTTTGCAACTCATTCCTCAACAGACTTCTCTTCTACCTATTTCACACTCTAAACTACAACCAAAACTATAAGAAAAACCTCTTCAGTTTCTTCTTATCTTTTACTACAAGTCACAGGTCTTCATAGGTATGTTTCTGTTTGGTCAAAATCAAACAAAGCTCCTAGCTTTTGATGTCTTCAAGTTTTGGCTTCTGGGTTTGCTTATTTGATGGATTATTGTGTTAAAAGTTTTAATTTTTAATATCTGGGGTGGCTTCTGTTGACCAATTCTTCGCGGATTTATAATTTTGCACGGTTTCTTCACTTTTTTTTTTTTTCAAGGAATCAGTCTTTTAGGACCAAGCTATGAGTTGGAGCATGACTAATATTTAATAATTGCTTTTTTAAACCATATAAATCTATGAGATAAGTGAGGAAAATTAAATGATTTAGAATAAGATTTGGTTTTATGATATAAAGGGAGACTTGGTTTTGTTGTTTTCTTGTACTTTCGCTGCAACCAAACGGAAATTTGTGTATTGCTTCCATCTATATTTCACTTATACTATTTAGTTACTTTCTCTTGAGCGGCTTATTGAATTTATTTTGTTTATGATTGTGCAGGATTTGGTATGTGCGGTGGTTCTGACAGTAGACTTTGCGCCTCAAATTTTCTCATGGAGGGTGAATTGCACAAGCAAAAAGATGTTGACTTGTACACCAAGTCCTCATATTTGCTCGAATTATCAGCTTCTGATGATCTATCTGCCTTCAAGAATGAAATAGAAGTGAGGGGTTTTGATGTTGATGAGGCAAGCTTCTGGTATGCTAGAAAATTTGGGTCGAAAAAGATGGGGTTTGAAGAGAGGACCCCACTTATGATTGCTGCCATGTTCGGTAGTCTGGAGGTTTTGAAGTATATTATTGGAACTGGCAAGGTTGATGTGAATAGGGCCTGCGGTTCTGATGGAAGCACTGCACTTCACTGTGCTGTTGCCGGTGGTGCCAACTCTGTGGTTGAGGTTGTCAAGCTCTTGCTTGATGCATCTGCTGATGCTAATTGTGTTGATGCTAATGGTAATAAACCAATTGCTTTTGTTGCTCTAGCTATGAAATCATTGCGCAATTCAAGAAGAAGGGCAGTAGAGCTATTGTTGAATGGTGATCAAACTGTTTTTGAAGAGGAAGAATTGGAGAATATCAAAATGCCTCAGTTGTCAAAGGAAGGAATTGAGAAGAAAGAGTATCCTATAGATACATCTTTGCCCGATATAAACAATGGTATTTATGGAACTGATGAGTTTAGAATGTATGCTTTTAAGGTGAAGCCTTGCTCAAGGGCTTATACACATGATTGGACAGAGTGCCCGTTTGTTCATCCAGGTGAGAATGCAAGGAGAAGAGACCCTAAGAAGTACCCTTATAGCTGTGTCCCTTGCCCAGAATTCCGCAAGGGATCTTGTCCAAAGGCAGACGGTTGTGAGTATGCACATGGTGTTTTTGAGTCCTGGCTACATCCTGCCCAGTACCGTACCCGGCTTTGCAAGGATGAGATTGGTTGCAACCGCAAGGTTTGTTTCTTTGCCCACAAGCCTGAAGAGTTGCGCCCTGTATATGCATCCACTGGTTCAGCTATGCCTTCTCCGAGCTCTATTTCAGTCAGTGCAGTCGACATGGGAACTGTGAGTCCATTGTCTCTGGGTTCAGCATCTTTGCCGTTTCCTGCAACTTCAACTCCTCCAATGTCTCCATTGGCTGCTGGTTCAACTCCCAAGAGTGGAAACTTGTGGCAGAACAAAGTTAATGTCACCCCACCTTCCTTGCAGTTGCCTGGTAGCCGGCTGAAGACTGCTTTTAGTGCAAGGGATTTTGACTTGGAGATGGAGTTGCTGGGGCTGGAGAACCAGATCAGCAATTTGCGGCAACAACAATTAAGGGAGGAGATATCAAGTCTCTCCTCACCATCTTGTTGGAGCAAGGAATACACAAGGATTGGAGATTTGAAGCGTAACCTTGATGATTCTTTTCAACCTCTTGATCCTTCTGTATTGTCTCAGTTGCAGGGAGTTTCAACCCAGCTGCAGTCGCCAACTGGACTTCAAATTCACCAAAATGTGAGCCAACTACGTGCAAGCTATCCAGCTACTACACTCTCATCTTCACCAGTGAGGAAATCCTCAAAATTTGGTTATGATTCATCTGCTGCAGTGGCAGCTGCAGTTATGAACTCAAGGTCATCTGCCTTCGCCAAGCGAAGCCAGAGCTTTGTTGACCGTGGAGCAGTGACCAGTCGAGCTAGCCTTACAGCACATTCTAATCCTGCATCTATGAAGTCAACTAATCTATCTGATTGGGGCTCCCCAGATGGGAAATTGGATTGGGGAATTCAAGGAGATGAGCTGAGCAAACTTAAGAAGTCAGCTTCATTCGGGTTCCGAAGCAACAATCTAACAACAACAAAATCCACCACTGCAGCAACAGGCTTGATGCCACCATCATCAAATGTTGACGAGCCTGATGTATCCTGGGTTAATTCCCTGGTGAGAGATGTTCCTCCAGTAGGAAGTGGAATGTTTGGCGCTGAGAAGCAGCAACATAATTCATGGATGGAGCAATTGTACATAGAACAGGAGCAAATGGTGGCATAATGAACATCAATTTGCTCCTACTTTATTCTAACTAAATTGATATTCTTTCTTGTTCTTATTTGTATTCCACCATTGTAGTCAAACTTTAGGAAGAACAAAAATGAGGAAAAGCAAGATGGAAACAGAGAAGAAAAGATTTGTTAATTTTTTTACTTAATTATTTTCACCCTCCTCGGGGAGATTGATTTGCTTGCTTATCGGCAAAAGAATGTGCCTTATTCAACCGTCATCTTACATAAATGTAATGATATTCATTTAGCTACTTTTCTCAACTATACTCTTGACCACTTCATATGTTGGCATGATTTATTTTCTTTTCTTGGCATTTTGGTTTATGTTGGTCTCTTGTTCAGACACATCTTCCACTAGAGAAGTGGCCCAAAGGGTTTTTTATTATTTTTACAAGAAGAAACCGCACTTTAGTCGAACCACTTTTTTAGGGTTGAATCAATTATATCAAATAGGTAAAATCTTGAGTCTAATGATCGACTCTATAATCACTGTATCAGATAAATTAATAGTAGGATTTTGATATAATATTGGCTAGTCTCAAAACCAACTCTCATTATGTAAGAATTCCACATGTTTTTAGTATTCAAGCTGCTCCTTGGGAGATCCCAAAGGGCTCGTTAACCTTACAGAAATCCTTCTGTATCAAAGTGTATGACATCAATTTGGAGTCAATCCAGCGATTATTATGGGTCCAAATTTTATCTGTATGACACCAAAGACTTGCATGGATGGAGTTGGATATTTCTGAGGCAACAGGCTGGATCTTTCGGTTTGAAAAGGAAGTTGTTGAAAATAATGCAATTGCTGAGCTGACTCTGAACTTGAACACCCAAACCCCAATAATTGTGCTCATGAAAAGCCAAATGCCACAGATTTTTCCTGGAATTGGAGATGAAGAAAGCGGCAAAATTTTCTAATTGACGTGTGGGGTCTTTGCCTTTTATCTGTTTTTTAGTGTCTGTAACGGGCCGCCCACGAGACTAATTTGCCTAACTCTCAACCATATATTTATACCAAATACAGAAGAATACGAAGCTTCTCTCTTGCTTCTTGCCAACATTATTCAGCATAATTGACTGCTTCAAGATTACACCACAAAATTTGCTTTATGAATTAAGAATATCTCTTTATGTGGTGAATGTTGCCACTGAAAGAGCATCATAACTAATGTATTCAGATTCTCATTTTGGTTATTTAGAGAAGTAAAATTTTATAATGGGTAATTAAAAATAATAAGATTATATGTATAATTTTATACACAAACAACAATGTATCATTACGTAATTGAGTATTATTTTATCTTTAATTTTTAATTATTCAATCACATGATGACATGTTATTATTTGAATATAAAAAGTTGTGCATATAGTGCTATTCAATTAAAAAGAGGATAAATAATACAATAAAATTATGGTGCATATTTTTTTGTATACAATTTGAGAATCCAAATAATGTATCATTATATAATTAAATAATTTTAATTTAAAAATAAAATAACATCCAATCATAAGATGATACATTATATATGTATATAAATTATGTATCAAAAATATATATACATAATATTATCCTAACTAATATTCCTATTCTAATATTAAATATATTATTTGTATTCGATAATTAGTATAAGTAATTTTTAGGTTTAGATCCACCGATGACAGTTTGACTCGATCCATAACAGATTGACTTGACCTATAACATAATTAATTGTAATCGTAATTATGGGAGTTGGTGGCCGTTGGATAATTGAACATATATATAATGTGCCAAAATTGTTATTTTATAAATACACTACAATTCTGATAATATATTAGCGTATTTCTATTTTCTTCTCCTCTCAAAAACAAAATAGAGAAACAGTCTCTCAAATATGTTGCTCATGATAGAATCCAAACTAACAAGATGCAAACACAAAATGTATTGTCAAAAAGATTAATTATAAAAACCCCATATTGCATTCATCCCAATATGCATCGAACAAATTCAAATTCCGAGTACACAATTTACTGTAATTCAATTTACAAAATTGGCATGAATTTTCCAACAACTTATTTCAATTTGGTCAAGTCAAAATATATGGCATTCAAACCAGTTATGAATACAATTAAAGTATATGCATATATTTTTTAGTATATAATTATATACATAAATATTGTATTATCATATGATTAAATATTTCTTATCCTTAATTCAAAATTATTCAATCATATATTGATATATCATTTATGTCTTTAAAAGTGTGTACATATAATATTAAAAAAACTAAGTACTAATATGGATGAATCATCGTCTTTGTCGAGATGAGCAAAGGCATCTTCATCTGTTGATTTCATTGGACAGTGATGGTCAAGGATAGACTAGGATGGAGACAGAAGCCAAGAGGGAGAAAGCAATCAACCATTGTCGTCTTCGGTCGTTGGTAGTGCTGATTGGAAAACTCCAAGGAAAAATATTTATTTTTCAAACTTTTGATAGAAGGAATTTGCCATAAAACTAAATCTGGGGGTAGAAAATGTAATACATTTTTAGTTTTTTAAATATTTTAATAAATAATAATTTTATATTTGAGAGTAATAATGAAATTTAATACACAAATGAGTATTTGTATTTTTTATAGTTAACAAATGAAAGTTGAATTTGCACCAAACATTAGGTGGGCAATCGTCATTTGGCCTATATCAATGACATAGAAAATGATTGGGAAAGAGAGTATATAGAATACAGTCATTTCATTCAACAAAACCGACCACCTATATTGAACAAAATGAACGCCAATTGAATTTGATTCCAATAAAATTGACCCAAGTATTAAAGTAATGGTAATTGAAATTGAATGACTTGGTCGGCAGCCATGGAATCTCTTAGTAGATTATTCTAAAGAAGGGATTTATTTAGTCCCACACGATTTTTTTTTTCAGCATGAAAATGATTAAAATTGTTTTGAAAATGTAATTTGTAAATAATATTGTATTATACTTTAAAAAAAATTGTTAATTTTATAAATTTAAAGGAAAATAGAAAATATTATGTTATTTTTAATATATTACTAATTAAATAACGATTTCATCTTTACAATTTAATTGATTTCGTTAATTTTAAACATATGCAAAAAAGTGTTTGAATTTTTAATAATTAAACATTGGGTGGGAATAAGTCTTTTGGTTTTTATTTATTTTTTCCTTCTAAAGCGAAGTTTCAGACGTCATTTTAATGTTATGACTTAAATCTTAATACATTAATTTTTCATTCAAAACAAAATCAGATTTCCTCATTAAAATCTACACATAATTAAAATAGGTCTATTTAAAGGGACTTCTACAAAAAGAACTAACAAATCTAATCATATATTCACATAAACATTTTCGAATACCTTATTTGGGTATTTTCTTAGTTGTTCATGTGTTCTCTCTTCCGGATTGTGTTTTCTCTTCCAGATTTTATGCATTTGGAAATCCCAAAATTGTTTGCAAGTATACGTATAATATTATACAACATGTAAGCACCTCTAAACCTTGAACAATGTATGCATTAACAACAGATTGCTTCTGGTTTTGTTTGATACTAATGCCGGGGTCATTTAGGAAATGGGTGTGGTGTATTGGCTACTCCTCAGCCTTCAAAAATTCAGCGGGGTTGTTTGTGAAAAATAAGATTACTTGTAGTGCTTCCCAGAAGGATGAATTTTCTTCTAATGATGAGGAACGTGAAAAGAATGTGCCTTTGGTTAAGATGTGTCGAATTACATCAGCTAGAGATGCTGCAATGGCAGCAGAAGCTAATTTATTGGAATGATTATTTGGCCCAACTCCAAGCGTTAGGTTTCGCTTGGAGTCGCTAAAGATATTTCAAAAGTTGCAAGAGAATATGGGGCAGAGCCTGTTGTTGGGGTGTTTGTGGATAAGGATGCAGAGATGATACAAAGAGCTGCTGATTAGGCAGAGCTTGAGTGTGTTTGTTTAGGTATATATCTGTTTCCGGTCTTGGATTCCTTGAATATGGCATTCTATAATACTTAATTGTGTTATTTTTTGATATTTGCAAGCTTCGTGGGGAGGCTTCCCGTGCAGCATTTCCAAAATTAGTTCAGGAAAACCAAATAATTTATGTTCTTCAAGCAAATGATAATGGGGACCTTCTAAACCAGATTTCTTATAAAGACTGTTCTTTGGTTGACTGGGTTCTTGCGGGCAGCGCAAAGGGTAACAGGTAAAAGGAGATTTTTTTTCAAATGCAATTCCCATTGTTTAGCATAGTTTATATGTCCTGCAGTTTGAGGAAGAAATTGCCATACAGATTTTGCTTACGCCACATGTTAACAAAATTTCCAATTAGTAAGTTTGATTTCTTTTTATCAAAGATTGGCCAAATTTGACCTCTTCAAACAGATCTTTTTCACTGTATCCTGTACTCTGCAATTCTTTGAATTATTAGCTTCTTAACTTGTAAATATAAATTAGTGACTGTGTCTGCAGCGGCAAAGGATTTACCTGAGCCCAGTTTTCTTTACCTCCAATTAGAAGCAAACTTGGGTGACTCTTGGCTGCAGGATCAATCCTGAGAATGTTTTGAAAGCCCTTTCCACCCTCAAGCCTAACGGAATTGATGTTAGTAATGGCATCTGTGGCTCAGATGGAATTCAAAAGGATCAATGGCGAGTATCTTCTTTTATGAATGCAGTACAATCTGAAGAAGAGAAAAGGAAATGATAATAAACTTCATTATCTTCGGAAAACTGTTCAAATTTTCATGAAGACATAAATGCATTCATCTTGGTGCATGTTACGTATTCAGTTTTGACTATTTAGGAGCAAAAGTTGGGATGAATCAAGAATAAGATATGAAGTACTGAAACTGTGAGCTACTTGAACTGCGGGAAGAGTAGGATGACTGTGGTCATTTTACGGATTTTAACCTATTCTCAAGTACATCAACAAGAATACAAATTTGGGGCAGATGGGCTCTGTAATTCTGGTGATGCAGAGTGAGATAATGGTCAGAAGTTATGTGGCTCTTCTAAAAGAATGAATGGCTTTAATAAGCTTCACTTGCTGTGCTTGAAATTATTCAGCTGGGTTTCAATCTTGTTTCATTGGTCCATCTAATTTAGGGTCTGTTTGATAATAGACAACATCCCCAGTGTCACTGACATAGTGATCCCTTCTCAAGCTTCTTATGAGGCTTCCCAACAAATGAAACGGCAGAGGTCCAGATTTCTTCGGCTCTCTGTAGTAACTCCCAAGCACGGGTTTAGCTGCTTCAGTCTGTAAAATTGTATATAAACCATTAGAACTTACCAGCATGTCTGTCAAGAAAGTTTGTATGTAATGACATAGATAGATATACTCACTGCTTCTATCAAATGGTAGTGTGGGATTTGAGGGAAGAGATGATGTATCACATGGGTTCCGATGTCATGGTGAATGTTATTAATCCATCCATAATCTTGATCAACTGTTGTAAGCCCTCCTCTCAGATAACTCCATTCCTGTGTCAGCTACACAATTAAATTGCTAAACTCTAGATAGATAAAATTCTTGTATCTCATAGAACAATCAGAATCATACTTTCCCCCGGTACCAAGGAAGCTTGTCGTCGTGACCATGGTGATGCAGGTAAGTTACCAAATCCAACCACATGACGAATATCTGCATATGTATGACAATTCAGTAACTGGCATATGAATATTGTATTTTCGGGAAAAAAGAAAAAATTGTTGAAACAATTTAGCACAAAGAAGCTGAAGTTACCCAGTATGGAATGAAATACAGTTTAAGCATCTGGAGAGGACCCATTGTGAAAGATAAACCGGCAAGCAACGCAGCCATGGCTGTCCAACAAGCAGTGGAAGTGATGATATCTTTTCGTTCATTTGGTGCAAACAAATCACTATCTGGATTAAAATGAGAGCCCTTCTTTCCAGGACTTCTAGCCCACTGTAATTGAAACTATCAGAACACAGTTTCTAGGAGTATAAACTGGTTCAAAGTATAAATTAAAAAAAAATCTTACCAGATAGACAGGGTAAGCAAGCATAGGAAAAGGCAAGGTGAACCTTAACAATTTCGTAGCATCATCCAAACTCCGGTAAATTTTCTCGGACAACTACAGAAAACATAGAATTTACACTGAATTATTTGCATGATTGAAGAGAGAAATCAAATTGGTACCTTAGATGGGAACCAACGCTTACCGGATGCCATGATTCATCGTTTTCAACATGTCCATGGTTCTGATGATGGGTTCTATGACTAATTCTCCTGCAGAAACCATTTTTTTTTTTTTTTCAAATTGACCATCAATTATTTTATACGGAAAGAAAGGTCTGCAATAAATTAGCATCAAGCTGGGCTGTCTGGGGACTAACCATCCATGGTAAGGAACAAGAATTGATGAATGAAGAAGATGACCCACAAAACTGTTCAGTTTTGGGTTATTTGAGAAGCTACCATGACCACTGCATAATCAAAACCAACCACAATTTTTGTTATAAACAGAGAAGTAAGCATCATAAATACAAATATGAAACACAGTGAAAATGGCACTGAAACATAAGAAACAAAATTGCTGGATTACCAATCATGGCCAAGAACAAAGAGAGCCCAGAACATTGTTCCTTGAGCAATCCAATAAAGAGGCCAAACAACCCAATTATTGAAGTAAGCAGCAACAGCAGCCAAGCCAAAAACCACAGCAACATCTCTCACAACGTAGCTCATTGATTTCCATGGATCCTTAACCCAACAATGCTTAGGAATAGCTGCTCTAATATCAGATAATTTAAAAGGAGGAGGCGAACCAGGGTCAAACTCACCACCATCTTCTTCTTCTTCTTCTTCTCTAACTCCATTGATTTTCTCTTCACATAGAATCTTATGTCCACTCAATGGAACACTCACATTCAGTGACCACTTTCTGTCGGTAATAAACCCATTTGACACCTTTAACGAAGAAGCAAAACAGTGAGTTTTAGCAACTTGTAAAGATTTAAACTTGGAGAGTCCAGTTCTGGGTTTAGCATAGATTCTAGGCAGGGGTCTTATGCCACATTCCGATAAGACCCAACTCGCCATTGAAGAACCAAACAAGAGCCTATAAAATGTATAAAAATTGAGAAGATAAGACAAGGGCTTCTCTCCTCCACTTCTAACAAGAAGGCTCAACTTGTGCTTCTTGTTGCTTGTCCTTTGTACTCATTTATAGCTAATCTTTACATGGCCTTGGGCTTCCATTTACAGTAGTGTAATAATGTATTTGTATATGTACATGTATATGTACATGTATATTCAGTTTGCCTGACTCCATGGTCTATGTGAATTGGAAACGCCATTTGACCAAGAAAATTGGGGAAGGAGGTCCCCCACGTGTGAATGGCAAAAGTGAGATGACGTGGTCAAATCTAGGTCGTTGAATTGTGTGATGAAGACTGGTTTGGATTCTGCCAAAGGTCTTTTGCGGTTTCATTTGTGGACGGTGATTGGTCATTGCCACAAATCATGTATGACAAATATCAGTTTTCTATTAGATATATATAAATAATTCGCATATTCTTTTAAATATATCTAAAACAATATATTTTCAAGTAATGTTATATGTATATATTTTTAATATATAATATAAATATATAAATGATACATTATTATATAAATAAAAAAAATTTATCTTTAATTTAAAATAATTTAATCATATGATAACATATTATTTATATATATAAATTATGTATAAAAAATATATAGGTATAATTTTATTTTATATTTTTTCTTAGTTAAAAAAGTATATTCTCTTTTTTCAAGGGTAAATTTCATTTTATCACATCTTATGTTATTTGTACATACAAGTGTAGCTTATATTATAATAAAGAGTAATAACATTTTTCAATTAAGGTTCAGTCTAAGTCCATTTTTTTAATCATTTGAATACATAAATTACATTTATTATAAAAAAAAAAACTTAACCATATTTAAAGAAAACAGGCAAATTAATAAATTTATTATCTAAAAAAATTGATAAAAATAACTCTTTTACGCATCTCATCTTAGTGTTTATATATAATAATTTGAACGTTTAATAATTTTTAAAACCTATAATTCAGTCTTAATAAAAAGCTTAAAAACCACAATCTTAGTTATCGCTTTTGACTATAATCTGACTTTTATAGTCACGAGTTGTGTCAAGTTTTGTACAATACGTCCTCTAACAATTTTCTAACAAATCTCAATCTTTGATGAACTAGTTGATCGTCACGTGATTCACCAATAGTACTTGCGACTATCACAGAGTCCAAATTTAAATGTACTCTTAAGTGATATGGTCACCTTGGACATGTTTCAACTAAGTTGCTAAAATAGCTTCTCATAAAGGAAAAGTACTATGTGGTTGTGCTAATATCCACTGTTGTTAAGGTGTATCTTGCTCCTTCGAGCCTGTTGTTAGTTTACATTGGTATTTGCTCCACCATGTCTTTTGTGGTGATTTTGAAGGACACGAAGATAGCAACAACAATGGTTGATTTGGTGGTAAATGCCTTTGGTTGGGACAATGAAAGGGTGGGTTGAGCAAAGTCAAAAAGGGAAGAAAGTGAATTGATGCAAATTTGATATTAAAAAATAAATTTAAAATTTTACTTATTTGGAGTGAAATGATAATTTTAAAAAGTGAAATGGTTAGTAATAATATAATAGTTAGACAACTTGTGTCATCGAGTTATATTTACATTATATTAATTTAAATTTTAAGTTATAAACCTTCAACTTTAATCAGACATAAATTATAATTGTATTAAACCATCTCAAGTTTAACCTTATATAAATTATATTCGAATTGACCCAAAATCATTGATTATTTCTATTCTCCTCGGTGTTTTTAATGTTTCAATTTTTTTCCCTAAATTACCTCATTCTAATTAACAAAATATGTAACACTTTACATTGTTTATAAATAACCTAAAAAAATTACAAACCAATCTTTAAATCAGGCCTACGATATTAAAAACTAAATATCACTCTCATTACCCAAAAATAAAAATAAAAATTAAATAAAAATCAAGATAATCTAAGTAAATAAAAACCCAAACATAATATAATTTAGTTTAAAATAGTTTGAAGTTGATTAAAACTAAATTTGGTGTAAAAATAAACTCCATCCTGACTTAATTATTTTATGTTGTCTTTTTGTTAAATTAACGGATTGGGTTAAAAATTATCTTCTGTTTTCCTCGATCAAAACGTGTCGAGAAAATGTTAAATCCTGTTTGGTTGGTTTCAAGGAAATGGCTTCCATGTTGTAATGTCCCATAACCCATTCACGATGTAGTTGGGTTCGTTTAGGCAATAATGGACGTATGGGATGACCACAATGTCCACTAGCTCTTCTTATCGGGAATATTCACGTGGCTTTCCCTGGTTGGCCTAATAAACTTTTTGCCAATCCATTAAATTATCAATTAGATTTCCCATCAGGTTAGATTATAAGAAAAAACAAATTGAAGGTGAAAAACGTGGGAAATAAATAAAAGATTGGTCTTCCTTTCCTCCAATAGTAAAGTTGACACGGACACGGCCACGGCCACGGACTCTCATTTATCAAAGGCAAAATCACAACGTGAATGAGCATATGATATGATACAATTATTTTTTGGCAATTTCCTTGGTGAATGAGAAGGCGTCAACATCAACAGGAGAATTTACTTATTTGTGCATAAATTTTGTATTCCCCAAATTTCAGATTTCAATCTGTTGATTTGATTAATTACAGTTCAAAGATGGGGATACATGATCAAACGTGTCAACTTTGTGGGTGCCATTGATGAGGGATTTTCTTGCAGCTACCCCACGAGGCAAAGTTGTTAGATTAATGATTTGAAAGCACTACAAGGAGCCTATTGTGAAGATCTTTATTAAAGCGAAGAAAGAGATCCTAGAGATGACCTCCACTTTCTTCCGGCTTGGAGAAATACTGGTGGGATTGGCGGGCACGTGAAGAGTAGGTAAAGACTCTCGAATAAATCAGGCAATCATACTATGGGATTATCTGATTTAATAGTCTGACCTGAGATACCATCTAAATTTTGTTTTTAGATTTTATAATTTAAAATATATTTTAATAATTTAAAAATTTTATAAACTATTTAATCAGTTAAATTTTTTCATCTTTAATTAATATAAAATATATAGACAGACCCAACATCTCTCTCATATTTTATCAATATAAATTTTATCTATGAGTGTCATATTCATCCTCTTATGAGATAATATAGGTATTACATTATGCAATTTTGTAGAGTTATAGGAATACTAAATCTATAAGATCTATGTATAAATTATAAAATATTAAATTAAATATTGTAGAGTTATAAGAATACCTGAAATGTTATGCAATTTGAATTCGTAAAGTTATTGAGATTATCTCTTGATGTGACCGGTTTTTCACTTTAGAAATCTTCTCGAATAATAGTTTTCAATGAGATAAACTATACTACAGTTATTATGCATTATATTTTGGAGTGGGGACTTAGGTAAAATTAACTCATGAAAGATCTAATGAACCTCTAGGTCCACATTTATATTGTTCATCCTGATTATAACATTTAAGGAACATTTGGTTCTTAGACAATAAAGATTATTTTAGTAATATATATTTTATTATTGAAAATTATTTACATTACTTTGTTTGATTTATCAGTAATAAAATAGTGATGTGACTAGTAATATAGATGATAATTTTGATTACCATCTATATCTGATTACTACATTCACCATATGTATTAAAAGTTTACGAAGGTAATTTTGATTTTATTATAATTATATTTTTATTTATTAAATTTTTAAAACAAAAATACCTGATAACACTTAAGTAAAATAATTTACTAGTATTTTTTTACGGTCTCTAACTAAACACAGTAATTATTTATATCTACCAAATTTTATCAAATATAATAATCATTTATACACAATAATCTTCTAAATAATCTAGGTAATTTTTTAATTTCGATAATAAAATATTAATCAAATCAAACGTCTTTTAAGTGTATTGAACTTATTTTTACTGATAACTTAGGTTTATATATAAATTGATATAAAACTATATAATTACTCGATTTTATTAAATCAAAAATATAATTAATGTTAATTCCAACAAAAAATTTGTAGTAGAATGAAAAGAGAAAAACAATTGCTTGGCTCAATTATTTTAAACCAACCAGCACAAATTGCCCATCATAGGAACAGATTGTCTTTTCCATATTGGTGTAGTTCCACTTTAGAATTCAATATGGCAAAGACCTGTGCAAAATTAACCAAAAATAATAAGAACTTCTCCTATAAACATCATAATCCTAAACGAGCCACTTACCAGTACGACGTCGCATAAAAGAATGATGTCCAACCATAGTTTGAACCCATATCAAACTCATCTAAAAGTCTCATGTCCTTCTCTTGCTCCTTCAGAGGCACAAAATGTGACACCCCAAATTCAAAATTTATCTCAAAGTAAATTAATTTCAAAAATAATTAAACATAATCAAAGTTTTATAAATAATTATTAGCACTTACATAATTTATAAACATTAAAATCTAAATGTCAAGAATCCCCAATCTTTTTACTCACATTGATTTTATTTTATTTAATATCTCTTAATTAATCTAAAAGATTTAATTTGTAAAATAACATAAACGGAAATGAGTCGTCAATTCTACAAGTAAAAACAAATAAAACATTTCATTTTTTAAATAAATATTATATTATAAAGACTCTTTTATTTTCATAGTCATTAATAATAAGGAAACCAATAATATAACTTTTTTCTTATCACTAAGGAAAATAAGTATTATACTTTTATACTCATTAATGATACAGAAAAGTAATATCCAAAATTTTTCATAAAATAAATTTTAAAATAATTATAAATGTCACTAGTAAATATATAAAATATAAATTTCATACTTAGTCTATGTTATATAATATTACTTATATTTCTTATAACTCGATTATATTTTTATTTATATTGATTGTGTAACTCCACAAACTTTTCATTATTAATAGGCCAAAACACTAACTCCCACCCAAGGTTTTGACAAATTTACTCTAGTCTTAAACTTCTCCAATTTTGAAAAATGACTTCCCCCACCATCCCCTTATTCTTAGAGATTTTTTTCTTTTCTCTCCAACTACAATCTATGGTGATGACAACTTCCTCTTCCTACCATTTTTCCTCCCTTCAACTGTCTCACGTCCTTGGCAAGCAAAAACGAATGTCTTTGTCATCAATAGACAAAAAAATGAAAATATTTTGTTGAGAAAGAGACAAAAATGATTCGTTTTTGCCTCTTCGTCGATGGAGAGAGATGAGGATGAGTCTTAGGCAAACCGAAGAGAATCACGATGACAAACTAGAGAGAAGGAGATGCGTTATGAACTCAAGAGAGGAGAAATCGCGCTACATCGTTGGAGGAGAAATCACTTTGAAGCGCATTAGATAAGGCAAGGTCGACATTGATTCGGTCTTAGGCAAAGGAGAAGGCCAAAGATAGAGGGAGAAGATGCTAGAAGGGATTCTAGAAATTGAAGTTTAAGAGGGGGTGAGACTAAAGTTTTCAAAAGTTTAGGAGTAATTGCAAATGAAAAAAAAGAAGAAAATCTTAGATGGAGGAAAAAGTAACTAAGGAAAATTTACCAGTTTTCAAAATTAAGATTGGATAAAAGGATAGATTTTTATTTTTTTAAATAAAATTATTAAATAACATTTTTATTTTTTATACTAATAATAAAATTTATCAAAAATTGAATGATAAATAAATATTAAAATTTTTAAAATCTTATGAGTGGAAGATTGGAAATGGACCCTATCTTTGGTGGGAGTGTATGTCTTTAAGCCTTATTAATATCGAAGCATGCATTGGGGCCTGTATGTTTAGTGTTGCCCTTTACAAGAGACAGAAAATGGAATGCTTAGCTGCACATGATCCTGACAGGGCCCTTTAAAGCCACTGAAAAATAGATGCCCTGTCAAAGTATTTTTATTTGATGGAACGTACTTCTATTATCATAAAGTCCAAAGAATCAGGCCCGTGCAAGGCAGCCCACCGCTACTAGCTTCGAAAACAGCCTGCGAATTTTTGGGCATTTGTACTCCTTTTAAGTTCCATAAACACTCAGTGGAGTTTCTTTCTGATTGTCAACATTCATCCCCTTGATCACCTACAACATAATCCTTAATCACATTTAACTATACATTTAAGGCCAAAAGACCAATTCCTGCCCAAAGTATAGTGAAATCTCAACTTCCACCCTTCAACTTTTAAAAATTAAATATTCACTTATAAGTTAAATTTCTATTAAAAATCTTAATTAGGATTTGGGGTAAAACTGTTATTTATAAAAAAAAATTAAAAATTAAAATTTTATCACATTTTTCTCTCAAAGTTTAAAAATCTTACAATCTTCCTCTCAACCCAATGTTTGAAAACTGACAAACGCCTTTTAGGGTTTGTTTCTCTTCTCTCTGGCATGGATTTGTCATCTTCGACTATCAACTGTCCTCCATCCCACCTTATATCTTCCCCCGGTCACTCTCCCTTCCCTCTCTGACCATCTTGGTCTTAAATGAAGATGATTTCATTTTCGTCTCGGTCAAAGATGATCGAAGAGGGAATGAAGAGTGGCCAAAGGGAGAGATAAGGTGAGAGAGAGGGCAATCGATAGCTGGAGAGAGCAAATCGATGTCGGAGAGAAGAAAAACAAATCTTATGGGAAATTTGTTAGTTTTCAAACTTTGGGTTGGAGAAAAATTATAAGTTTTTTAAATCTGAAAAGAAAATTGTGATAAAACTTTAAATTTTTTAGTAAATAACAGTTTTACCCCTAATCTTAATTGAAATTTTTAACAAAAATTTGTTCATAGGTGAGCGTTTGGGTTTTTGAAAGTTTAAAGGTGAAAATTTAGGATTTCACTATACCTTAGGTGGAAATAAGTCTTTTGACCTATATTTAATAATAATAAAATTATAAATATACACTTTTAAATATACAAATAAATATGCTGATAACATGTTATCATGTAATTAAGTAATTTTAAATTAAAGATAAAGTAACACTCAATTATATAATTATACATCATCTATATACCAATTTTATATTTGCAAAATGAGTACATTTAACATTATTCATTTAATAATTATTAGTCTAAATATAATAATGCATGCATGTATGTTGTTATTTCTATAATTTAATGATGGTGCCCAATTGAAAATGTGCTTGGTGAAATATGTTTGGTAGACACTCATGGGCCATGAAATACAAAAATACAACTAATTATCTGAAAATTTTTCAATATTCATATATAATTAATCATCATCCTGCAGGTGTATGATTTATTCAAACAAAGCTCACACGTGTCATAGGCCAACTTCCGTTTGTATAAAAACATTTACAATACGATTAGTATTTCTATATTTGATTATTTCCTGGCCACCTTCAATCCATGGCCTCTTCGGCTCAGAAGCAACAACAGCTACCAAACATATACGGGGCCGCCATCGCAGCGCCGCCGCCAACACCTTCAACCCTACCCAATAATCATCTTTCCACGTCAGCAGCCGCCGCCGATGCTCTCTCGAGACTCCTCCACCGCCTCCCTCCTACTCTTTCTCTTCCTGCACGTCGATCTCCTTCTGCCACGTCTCCACCTCTCGTCTCTCTGTCTGACCCGAGCCTTCTCGGTAGTTTTCTCTCTTCATTTTCTCAAATCGGTTATTTCCAACTCACAAACCACGGCATATCGTCTGAACTAGCTCGCTTAGCTGAGTCCGAATCACTCGCTCTCTTTGAGCTAGAAAAAGATAAAAAAGAAGCATATTTTCCCAAAAACTGGCCTCTGGGGTTTGAAGCTGATGATGAAGAAGATGAAAAAGAAAACGGTGAGTCGTTTTGTTTGGACTCAGCGTGTTCTACTGAGTCAAACGAGTTGAGCTTAACCTCTCTACGTGAGCTCACCGGGGCTATGGAGAAAGTTGGCCTGAAGATCATCGAAATGCTATCAACTGCAGTGGGATTTGAGCACCCGTTAGGAAAGGATCCGGCCCGATTTTGTTCTTTGATGTGGATATCTCAGGGTTTGCCCGGCGATAAACCAGTTTTATCAAGTGGGTTTTACCCGTATGTTGTTGGGTTACAGTACCAAATCCGCCATCAAAAGTATTCATTGTTGGCAGATTCGGGTCTGGTCACTGTTTTGCCACAAGTAGACTCAATTTTAGTCACTCTTGGCGACATTACTCAGGTGAGTCTCAACTAATTTCAGTATTAATTACTTAAAAAGTCTACATTTAAACGAGGGGTCGGATTCGTAATCCCGGTTCGGGTTATGTTCTCCCGTGACCACTAATCATTACATTTGTCGGGTACAAGTATCAGTTCAAATCAAATGAACAGCCGGGGTCGGTTAATGTCACCACTTGGTTTTGAGGTAAACTGAGGAAGCACCGGCTTATCAATCGATTGAAACTGAACCGATTTCAAAATTAGTGTAATTTGATGGGGGTTAAACTCAAGCTTGTTGAATTTTTTTTAAAGTTGTTTAATTTTGATTTGTTTAAAAAAGGTTTTAAATTCGATTTGAGTTTAAATTAAGTTAAATTTTGTGCTCGGTTAGAGACTATAACTCAGATAAAATAAGTTAATACAACGGTGTTTTAATTAGTTTGTACTAATTTTTTTTAGATTTATTAGTTTAATAAGCTGAATAACTTTCTTAAACTAAAGAATATTTAACTCTTAACTTGAGTTCAAGTTTATGTTCATTTGAGTCAAGTTTATTTTCGACCAAATTCGTTTTTGAATTAAAATAAATCTATTTCAAAACCAGCCCTATGCCATACAGAGTAGATATTTCGAGCAAGTCATGATGATACAACTTTTTATTTTTTTCTAACGAAGCTACAAAATTAAGAAAATAATTCTTATATTTGGTATGAATAAATGACAGGTATGGAGCAATGGGAAGTTGAAGAAAGTTAGGGGAAGACCAGTGGCATGTTTGGGAGATGGAGATAACAATTCATGCTGCGTTTCAATGACTCTGCTTGTGACACTTCCGGCAGGCAGTAGGGTTTATCCTCTCATTCCCAAGACAGCTTTAACTGGTGAAAATGAAATCATAGAAGACGAAGAAGATGAAGAAGACAAGGTAATGTTTGAGTCGTTTGATTTTGAGGATTATGCATGGCGGGTGTATCATGAACGTCACCATCTCAAAGACCCACTTGACAGATACCGCATTTAGATCTTTAAATTGTGTTTTTTCTCTACTGGTTTTGCTTTGTGGTGGAGAAATGATGTTTTAATGGAGTAATTTGTTTGAATTTATATTTTCTCTTTCCTATTTTAACAGTGGTTAAAATATCCAATCCAGAAAGCTGAACTGTTAGGTGGATCTCGTCTTAAAGATAAGTTCAAATCTCATTGTAATCGTCTAACTTGGACGCTTCAAACTGAACATATACAAAATCAAATTCCTCCTTTATTGACAACTTTGTATAGATAGAGACAGGCCGGGCTTCTCTTATCGCATCTTTCTTGATTTCTTCTCCTTGTTACTCGCAGCTCCCACTAACCTAATCTTCTTTTCACACATCTTTCCAATTAAGCCTTAATTCAAGCCAAGTCGAGGTGTTGGTATGGAAGGTTGGTTGAGAAGGGAAAGAAATAATAACTTTAGGAGAAAAATGAAAATTTTCAAAATTTAGGTTAAAGTTTTTAAAACTACGATGAGAAAATAAAATAAAATTTTATTTATTTTAATATTATTGATTAAATAATATTTTTATTTTAATATTTAATAAATTTTATTAATTTTATTAGTTAATGACTCAGTATTCGCGTTTTTTGAAATTTAGCAGATGAAAGTTTGAGAATTAACTAAACCTTAAGTGGGAATAAGTCTTTTGGCCTAGGTTTTAATATGATCAAGAACAATTCAACGCTTAAAAGAAAAACCATTGGCCAGGAATAAAAACCATCACCAACCTTCGATTAAGAGAGAAATGATAAAGGAATAATCAAGTTTTCAAAGAAAACATCACACGTAATATTATTTATCAAGTCTTGAGTGTTACTTTGAAAATTATATGTTTTTTATAGGTGTTGACAAAGCATTATAATAATACAATATGAATTCAAAGTTCACATGACATAATTTTGATCTTTGAGAGTTTTCCCAAGAGGTAAGAGGCAAGGAGCCGTCAAACTATACACATTTTGTCTTTGTCGAAAAATAAATAACTTGTAATCACCACTTTTCTCTTCATAAATGCTCTCATATGTTTTATTGACTTCATATGTAATTTTCTTAGATTATACCTTAACACAAAACACAAAGTACAACTAACAATTAAATGGAAGAAAATTAATCACAAATTTTGAGACATTACTGAATTTGAGGAGGCATACCATCCTCAACCCATTGATTTAATTACACCCTAAGGGCGAATTGTACTAGTGAATAAAAATTGGGTCAAGTGAGGAGACGAGAAATGACTTGGAAGAACTGAGTTACATATGAATTAGAGCATATAGACATATTTCTTGTTTTTCTTTCTTGCTACTTGCAACCTCTCCTCCAGCCACATCTTTCTAACCATGTCTTCTTTTCATGCCTTTTTCCTGTAAAATTTCTCTCTTTTGTTGTTTTTGTTTCTAGAAAATTTTCAGAACGACTTCTTAAACCCTAAAAGATTATAATGCTAACGAAAATGATTCCTAATTGCATCTCAAACTTATGTTTTGCTCCGAATTTTACAACATTTTATATCTTTTATACTTGTTAGGGTGTGTGTTAGGATCTCAAATATAAGGTATGAGATTTGGATCTAACAGTGAAAAGTATGGGCAACTAGTGTGAGGTTTATATGACCTTAGACTCTCCCATCTCAATAATTAGTTTTTGGGATGTGATTATCCTAAGGTTAGTATCATTTGGTATCAGAGTTATCACCATGTCTCCTAGTTACAATCGTGCGATATGAGTGGTGACACCGACATTGCAATGTTCACCTAGGACTAGCAGGGAGCTAACGCACAGCCAACCCGTGTGGACGTCGGGGTTGTGAAGCGTGGTGGTATGTTAGGATTCTAAGTGTAAGGTATGAGACTTGAATCTCATATTAGAAAGTATGGACAACTAGTGTGAGGTTTATATGGCTTGAACTCTCCCATCTCAATAGCTAGCTTTTGAGGTGTGGTTCTCTTAAGGTTCATATCAGTGTGTCAGCATAGTTTCCCAAAATTAGAGAAAATAATTTAGCTGTGAACCTCAGGGGTGACAATGTAATCCTCTAACCTGTGAGTCCCACTCTCCGGCAAAGCAACAAAGGAAGGCTGAACTTTTGGGCTATTGAGTTCTCTTAGTAATAGAAATCCTTAAGGATATACCTTATTAAATAAGGGTCACCTAAGTGTCGCTCTCATTAATTTGAACAATAATCTTAAATGTATAATTAATGAAGTAGAACATCTACAATTTCTCACTTTTCAAGGTCAAGAAGCTCTTATTATTATGCCCATTATTTCAAAGTAGGCTCAAGTCATGGATAAACATAGACAGTGAACCTACAATAAAGCACCAAAAATTGGTTATAATTCTTAGATATGAAGCATGTTGAAAGGCTTAATGTTTAATCCTTCCCTAGCCAACCAGTAAAAACATTTCTTTTGTATTGGGTAGCTCGGAATCCTTTGGAGACACACACCTTCTTTGCTAGCGATCTTTAGAATGTTTAGTCATTCTCAAAACATCTCTTTTGTAAATATTACCAATACTTTGCTAGGTTTTTTTCAAAGTTGTAATAAATATAACTTTGAAAGTAAATTTTTTAGCAACAGATGACACCATGTTAAAAACTCTCTTACATCTCATGTAATTAATTAATATAATGGATAAAATGCTGGCCTTATCATTCAAATTGTCATTATCAGTATTTTAAAACCCATACCAAATCGATCAGTTTGATCCATTAAACCGTGAACCAATTTACAATCTAATCCGATTTTATAATTCAATCTGATTTATATATAAATATTGATTTTTTTAAAATTCAGTAAAACTCGGTAAACCCGTCTAACTAAAAAACTATTTAAAACTAACAAAATTGGGTTTATATAATATTATACAATTTTTATCTTATTAAAAATTAAAAGAATTACAATTTATAAGATTTTTAATTGAATTAATAATAAAATTTGTAATTAATTTTTCTTTATCAATCTAATGGGGTGTCAATTATTTAACTAATATATTTAAAATTATATTTTATATATAAAAAATGTGATATATGTTTGATACTATTAAAAAAATATATAATAATTTATCAATAGGTTAAATTGGTTGGTCATCAGATTAAAACGATCAAATCATGAACCAGTTTGACCATCAGTCTGATTTTAAAAACATAAGTGATTATTATGAGTTTTTTTATACAAAACTCTAAATTATATATTTCTAACTAGTGTATCAGAAAATATATCATAGAGAGAGAGAGAGAGAGAGAGAGAGAGAGAGAGAGAGTTGCCTTATGTTTAAGCTGACTCTATCACCCTTGTGATGCATATACTTGGCTTGGAAAAAAAGAAAGCAAAATCAATGAGAACTTAAAGTGACCAAAGTAGATCTATTTATGTTGTTGTAGTGACAGCACAGTGACTTAGCCTTTACTTTTCTCAAACACAAAGTTACTAATAATTTTGTTTATCTCTAAATCAAACAGTTTAATCATCATTATTATGAGCCTTATTTCACAATAAATCAAACCACACTTGTGGGAGTTGTTGGGACAGAGAAATTTCACACATTCGTGGTGTTTGTCTACAAAGTTTAACAAAAAATTGGAGTGGGATTAGTGCTTTTCAATGGTTATAATTGGGTTGGATGAGTCTTTGAATAATGACCAAAGTGGTTGGCCAAAAAAGAATCCTTTGATTGGGCCAAAGAGTGAAATGAAAGAGGTCTTTAACGGAATCAAAGAGTTTTAATTTGTCTTATACATGAGATGAGAACAAAAAAATAGCGTTCAATTTAAGCAAAGCCGAGCTCTAAGTTCGTTAAACTCACTTCAAAGATGTTAAAGTTTGGTTTGATACTAAAATAACTTCGTTTTAATAAATATTGAACCAAATAATATTGTTTTATATTAAAATTTTAAATTATGAATATATAGTATCCTTTGATAAAATTTGTTCTCAAAGTTTGAAGAATGTAATGAATAAACCCAAAATTTTCATTATTTAGTTTATCATATAAAATTTTTGTAACTTTTGTATAATTATATATTTTTTCAGTCTTATTACTTTAATATTATTTTTAATATTAAAAAGTATAAAAAGTAAAAACTTGAAAAATCTAAAACTTTGTTTTAGAAGAAAAAATAATATCTTTTATTTTATTACACTTGCCTCCTCTTCCATTATATATATATTTTTTTTATTTTTTGTATGTATTTTAATAAATTTAAAGTATATACTTTTTTTTTATAAATAAATTTAGGGTTTATTATATACATTGATAAAAGATAATACAGTAAAGTAAATGAATCGGGTGTCCAAAAACCATTGGGTGCATCTTTCCATGATATTATACCATCAATAAAATTATGTACACAATCTATATGCATAACTAATGATATGTCATCATATGTTTGAATATTATTTTATATTTAATTTTGAATTATCCAATCACATAGTGATATATTATTAGTTATACAGATTGTTTACTCATTATACAATAGTATTATATGCATAATTTTTATACTTAATTTTATATATAAATAACGATATATTATTATATGATTAGATGTTATTTTATTTTTAATTTTTAATTATCTAATCACATAATGATACATTATTATTTATATATAAAATTATATATAAAAATTCACATTACTAGATATTATAATTGTTATATCTGTCTATTTGATCAAAGATTCACCAATTCTTAATTCATCGGTTGACCAAATATAGTTTTTAACTTTTTATATGATGAAGTAATCAATTATTGGGTTCAATTGTCACTTTTTAAAACTCTTGTGTAAGTAGAATTTTCTCATAACCTTGAGGGGGACAACGTAATGGACGCATAACAAACCCGATAAAATAAAAATATGAATTCAACTTCACACACTCTCTCTTTCTCTTCCTCTTCTCTTATGCCACAAAAAGCTGTTTGGTAAAATCAGAGTGAGGGCCCTCAACCATCTTATCAGCATACGTTACAGTATCTTGATCATTCTGATTGAGCTGAGAAAATTATGTAAGGCCCGACATGGGCCTAAATGAGTACTCTGCAGGCTGAGGCTTCTTCTTCTTCTTCTTCCTTCTCTTCTTCTTCAGATCTAACATTGAGTAATTTGCAGGTATTGGATTAAGACCAACTTAGCAAATCTTTGAACTCACTCTTTTACTATTTCTCTCTCATTGAAGAAAGTAGTTAGCAAATAGATTGAAAAAGAAAATAAATAGAAACTTGACTCTGAGAAAGACAACTCTCCCCCCTCCAGAAGCCTTACCAGTTTTTTTCAAGAAAACCCCATTTCACCAAACCTTAATTAAACAATCAGAATCAATAAAAAAAATATTTTCAATGCAATCTAAGTATCTCTCTCTTGCATATTTTTGTTGGTCTCTTTCTCTATATTTCCATCAATCTTTGATTCAGTTTCTCACCAATTCTCTCTTTGTTCTTGTTATTCTAATGCAGCAATCACGCCGGAAAGGTTCTGTTTTTATAACTGAGTCGATGAAGCACCGGAAGAACAACAATCTTTCGATATTTGCTGTGGTGTTTTCTGTATTTCTGTTCGGGGTTTTCATGTACAATGAAGACGTGAAGTCTATTGCCGAGTTCCCTTTCTCATCAACTGCTCCTAAAAGTCAAGAAAGGCAAACGAACGTTAACAAAGTCAATAATGACAAAGAAGGCAGTACAGTGACCTCAAGAACCTCTCTTGAAGAGCCTCAGGTTCAGAGTTCTGACGATGGACAAGAAGCCAAAGAAGATGAACAAAGGATTGAGTTGCCTGCCATTGAAGAGGAAGACGATGAAGAAGTTGAATTGCCCCCAGAAGAATGCGATCTCTTCACAGGCCAATGGGTTTTCGATAATGAAACATACCCTTTGTACAAAGAAGATCAGTGTGAATTTCTCACAGCCCAAGTCACTTGCTTGAGAAACGGAAGAAAAGACTCCATGTACCAAAACTGGAGATGGCAACCCAGAGATTGCTCTTTGCCCAAGTAAGAATTCTGATTAATTTCCTCGTTTTGTTGTTCTTTAGTTACTCAAAATTTATTATTTCTTCAGATTCAAGTCAAGATTACTGTTACAGAAGCTAAGAAACAAAAGACTAATGTTTGTTGGAGACTCGTTGAATCGAAACCAATGGGAATCCATGATTTGTTTGGTTCAATCTGTTGTTCCTCCCGGTAGAAAAAGCTTGAACAAAACGGGTTCTTTGGCAGTGTTTAGAATTGAGGTAAATGTTTCTCTGGAAGATTGCATTTTTCTTTTTGGTATCTACAGATTTTGCTGATAAATTTATTGTATGGTCATGAGGTATTGCCGTTGAAATAAACGAAGTAGAAAAAGATACATGTGGACTGCTTTTCCTCTGTCCCCTTTTAAAAGGAAAATATAAAGTAATGGGCAATTTTGGACATTGCTGATTGCTCCATTGGTTTACAATTTAGTGTTTGTTTGTATAGGACTACAATGCAACAGTTGAATTTTATTGGGCCCCTTTTTTGGTTCGGTCAAATTCTGATGATCCAACGATGCACAGCATTTTGAATCGGATTATTATGCCCGAATCAATTGATAAGCATGGAGTTAATTGGAAAAATGTTGATTATTTGATCTTTAATACATATATTTGGTGGATGAACACTTTCAGCATGAAAGTCTTGTAAGTATCAATTTAGTTTGTTAATTGTTATTAGCAGTTTCTTTATGGTTGAATTATGCTTAATTATCGAGATGATTATCAACAGACAGGGATCTTTCGATAATGGTGACACAGAATATGATGAGATTGAACGGCCGAAAGCTTATGCAAGAGTATTGAAGACTTGGTCTAATTGGGTGGACCAAAATATCGATCCCAATCGCACTATAGTCTTTTTCAGCAGCATGTCTCCTCTCCACATTAAGTAAGAGTCATTCAATCATATAATGATACATAGTATAAATTATTTACTTATTTATTCTCGGATTTATTTGAGTATAAATTAATTGTGTTATTGTCAATCCAGGAGCTTGGATTGGGAGAACCCAGATGGGATCAAGTGTGCTTTGGAAACAACTCCAATTTTGAACACTTCAATGTATTTGAATGTGGGCACGGATCGAAGGCTCTTAGTAATTGCGGCAAATGTGACAAAACACATGAAAGTTCCAGTTCATTTAATTAACATTACGACTCTTTCAGAGTACAGAAAAGATGCACATACTTCTGTCTACACAATTCGTCAAGGTAAAATGTTAACACCAAAACAACAGGCTGATCCTGCAACATATGCCGACTGTATCCACTGGTGTCTTCCGGGCTTACCCGACACGTGGAACGAGTTCCTCTACACACAAATCATTCGCACGTGACTAACCGTGACCTTTTTTTTTTTTTGTAATTTTAAATTTTGTCATTTTTTCTTTTTGTTGGTTCATATTCTATGCTTCTCCCTGATTTAATTTGTCCCGCAATTCCCTCATTTTGGTTTTGTAATAGAGTAAATGATAGGGATGGGCCACCAAATTTTTTGGTTCATTGTTGATCATTGGACAAAGTAGGTGGGAAAAACTGGCTGCTCAAGACAATGAACTGTATAATGCTGCATATATTCAAATGGCAATAAACATCAATACATGTAAATATATCTGTTTTTAGTGATTTGTTCACATCTTTTTTTTTAAATATTTCGGCACTAATTGCGTATTAACAAAGGCAGCAATTTCGATAAAGTAAATCTTGACCATCTCTCTTCCCAGAGGATGCTCCATGTCTTCTCGAGTACTTGCAAATTCCGGGTTATGCGGCCAAGCTTTATAGAAAGTTGATTTCAGCTTAATAGGATATTTTCTTTTGGGGATCGGTAGCTGTGAAACCCTAATTCTTTTGGGAATTATTCGATTATTTGAACCCCGGAAATCTATTCTTATGTCTAATTCTTGATTTCTTTCCCTTATTTTGTTAATCTCCACGATTTAATTTGTCCTGAAAATTATCATATGGGTCTCAATGTTCTTTAATATGACCCTCCAATCCTCCATCTATCCATTCGGGTTCAAATTTTGTGTGCAGGACTTTTAAACTGTCGTATTCATTCTCCCGACATATATATGACTTGTGCAATGCTTGGAAGTCTGAGATCCTTTTCAGGAGTTTCTGTTGCCATTTCTTTTATTTGTTAGTGGTTTTGTCCGGTGGTTTTAGGTTTGTTTCTCAGACGAGTTTCTTCTTTTTCTCCCAACACTACTTTGTCTGATGATTGATGAACATTAAACGATGTTTTCATCTGCAAAGGACAAAAGAGAAATAATTTCTTAGAACTTACATAAGTGGGGAAAAAACTTGTTGGTGTTTTGGATGTCTTGTTTGAAATTTATTAATATATGCAAATCAAGTTTGCGTATAACAATATCTGTCCGGTGAAGGTGGACAAAGTTCCGGTTATAAAAAAAAAAAAAGACTAATTGTCTGGAGGGTTGTTTGACTGGAAAAAACTTGGGATTCCAGTATGAGAGAAATCTCCTCCTGCTACATTTCAAATGAACCCATTATTTCGCCTGATTAGTATAGTGGACTAAATGCGAGTCTTGGAAGAAGATAGTCATAATGAAGGGCACCAGTGACAGCCATAGCTTTTAATTACTTCCCCATACTTCTCGTATTCGTAACTTTTCTTTTAGTAACATTCTTAGTACTTGTTTTGTACAATGAACACACAACAATATTCTCTAAGCACCATGAGATCAAACAAGCCGACAAAGGAAGTGATCAAGAATTTAAAAAATGCGACATCTTCACTGGAGAGTTGTCCTAGCTAATGTAACTCATCCTTAACACACAGAAAATGAATGTGAGTTTCTGACAGACTGGGTTAGATGTTTGAGAAATGGGAGGCTGAAATTTCTGTACAAGAACTGGAGATGGCAGCCAAGAGATTGTGTTTTTGCCCAAATAAGTTGCAAAATTTAACAAGCATTAAACAAACACAACACACCCTTTGGAAGTTAATGTGTTAATGATTTGAAATTTCTGGGTTAAGGTTTGATGGAAAATTACTGCTAGATAAACTTCAAGGAAAGACGCTCGTATTTGTTGGAGACTCTTTACATCATGTCAATGGTAGTCTACGGTTTGTATGGTTCAATCTGTTGTGCCGCCGGCCAAGAAGAGCGTGAGCCATCCTTCAACCTACGTTTATAGATTCGGAGCAGAGGTATTAAAATTTAAAATTTTCAATCCTCCACTTAAAGATTCTTGAATTCACTGTTTATCTGCGACATAATGCTTCAATTGAGTTTTATTGGGAACCCTTTGTTGGTTGAGTCCAATGCAACGTATACCTGATTCAAAAAAAGCAACTTTATTTCTATGCAACCAACCAAGGCACATATCTGCATCCAGAGCCATCAGAAGAAAGGCTTAGGCAAAATTAGATGCCACTATGGCAACGAAATTCACTGCTGAAAACTGATACAGATACATAACCTCGGCTGGTACCACCTCTAACTTACAAACAAAGGCTACTACAAAGACGGGAAATTGAAACTTCAGGAACAACTATATCTACAATACAGCTTCTTCAGCTATATCTTTTCATCGATTACTAGAAGTAGAACACAGTTTAACTCTTGGTCCTGAACTTGGACTCATCGATCGAGATTCCCTCCTGAGAAGCACGTTCCTCGCCGGACTGATCGCCCGTGCTCAGCCGCCCTTCCGGCCCATTTCCTGGTACCCTTCTGTCCCCAGCTGCTCCCTCCTGTCTGCCCTCCACGGCTCCTCCCTTTCGTTTATTTCCACAACAAAATGAAGTATAATTCTATATGTTCTCTAAACACTTTGTTAAAAACAGTGAATAAAAAGTTTCGATTATGATATTATATTACCTTCTGCAAGGTGTTCTTGGGCTTCAAGGCTTTTGCCGCCAGTTCCACCTGGCGTCAAGTTCAGCGCGTTGTTGATCTGAAGACATGTTATCGGTTGTGTTTTCGTCTGGGGTGAAGTTTAAACGTGTAAAGAAACGATTAGAATTCCTCCAATTTAAACTGGAAACTGAGCGCAGGCAGTTGATTCTTTGTAACACTAACATTCAATACTGTGAATTGTGATTCTAACGGAGGAAGACGAATCTGGCATTTATTAGGATTCTAATCAAGTTACTTTGTGGACACGTGGTGTGTCAATGCGGCAAACTAGGGAGTGTATTGACGACACGTGGGTCAGTAGTTTGGAAACAAAACGACACGAGGCATTAATGTTCTCAGTGAATGCCACGTATTCTTTTATTAATTCGCTCGAGCCAGTAAGAAGATAAAGGCCAAAGGTCTTGTTTTCACTCAATCTAGGTTGTTTTTCCAGTTTCTTTTTATTAATTTTAACAATTTTATTAATTTATTTATAAATCGTTGACTTTATTAATTTTAGGAGTAGTATTATTGTTTTATATTTAATATTAAAAATAAATTTAAATTTATTTTTTCCTTAAACTTTAAAAATTAATAATTTTTCTTAACTTAAGTTTTTTAAAATAATATTTTCTCTTTGAGTTTTCAAACTTTTAAATTCAATTTTTTCAATAATAAAAATATTTTTCTAATAATTTTTAGACAACGTCTCTTTTTTTTTAACACGTCTTCTCTTCAAACGCTGTGCAACATTATTGTTTTTAAAAAATGAAAACTTTCTATCAATAAAAACCTTGTTTTTGTCATAGACAAAAACAAGCTGTTTTTGCTATAAATTTCATTATTAAATCTTAAATTTACTGTAAATCAAACTATGAACCCCTAAAGTAAAATTGTGCAACAGCAACCCATAAGCTCATAATTTGATGCGTGATCTTTCTTATTGAAAAAGTAAGACTTGGAATCAAAACTTAATGTACATGTTTCTACCAGATTATTAGTTACACTGGGGTGGATCATCGTTCAACCGCAAGAACATCCAGTTTGCGTTAACCTCGGGGGAGGATGTCAACACAAAAATTAATTTTCTCTTCCTAGGCTGAGACTTTAAGTTCCTTTGCATAAGATAGAAAGAACCATTGGGTCATGGAAGTTCAGTTTACGTTGTATTTTTATTCTTATTTAACATAATTTTTGTATTTTATAAAGGTGATATATATATTTGTAATGTCGTTTGTGCAATAACCTAATTCATTATCAATATACTTTGGGTCATGAAAACTCAGTTTATGTTGTTTTTTAATTTTTATTTGACCTAATTTTTGTACTTTATAAAGATGATATATATATATATTTACAACATTCCTGATTCAATAATTTGATTTACTATTAATATATTATTCTCACTTTGAACACATAATTTATTATAATAGAGTTTTTTAAAAAACTTATAAGATATTTAATCAGTCAAATCATGATATTCTTAATCGTATATCGTAACATCTTTAGTTTAATAACTAATCCATTGTCAAGATATTATTTACTTTAAATATATAATCCTCTATGATTTTGTTTTTGAGTTTTATAACTCAAAATATGTTTCAATATTTTAAAAAGTTTATAGAGTATTTAACCAGTTAAAATTTTTTATTTTCAAATAATGTGAAATATGTAAATACATGAAATATTTTTATATTTATTTTATTATCATGAGATTCATTTAAAAATGTTATATTATATATATATATATTTATTTATTTATAAAATTAAGTTTAATTTTTATTAAAACAGTTTAAGCTTTAAGTTACTTATTTAATAATTAATTATATAAACTTATTTTAAATATTTATTTAAATAATTAACCTGCTACCGATTGGAGTGTACTACTTCCCGCCAGAATCCATGCAAAAAATTGAGAGGGTCCGATGGACATTTTCATTTTCCTAAGTAAAGCCTGCCACAATTATGCAACACAAATCCACAAGCTGGCACGTGACTTCCACAAGTGAGCGCCTGATGTTTGTGCTAACCTAGTCTCCAAACCACAATAAGGCAAATCCCGAAGAGCGGCCTAACGTCAATGCTGTGTGTGCGCCAACCATTTCAACTTTCCAATTCTGCTTGAAATCTACATTGCGCGCCCATTTAAGTTCCCGCTAAAATTCGAACATCTTTAAAACTCCGAAAGCTTCCCTCACAAGCTTTGCCCCCGAATTTCAAACTATTCTGAATTCGTAATTTCACACTCATAACAGTTCAACAACCACACAAAAACTATCCACGTCGCAGATTTTAATTCAAATACCCAAAATTGCCCCTAATCCTGAAATTTCAAAATTCTCCATCTCCCCCCTAATTTTCCTATATAAAAATTAAGCAATTATCTCCTCAAGTTAACGAACCACAATTCAAAAGCCCCTCCATTTCTGTATCTAAATTTGTGAAATTACGAAATGCCTTCGATCCCTGAAGAGCCACTTCTCGCTTCAAACCCTGACCGGTTCTGTATGTTTCCGATTCAGTACCCGGAAATATGGGAGATGTACAAGAAAGCCGAGGCCTCCTTTTGGACTGCCGAGGAGGTCGATTTGTCTCCGGATCTCCGTCACTGGGAAACCCTAACCTCCGACGAGAAACACTTTATCACGCATGTTCTCGCTTTCTTCGCTGCCTCCGATGGTATCGTTCTCGAAAACCTCGCTGGGCGATTCATGAAGGAGGTGCAAGTCGCTGAGGCGCGTGCCTTCTACGGCTTCCAAATCGCCATTGAGAATATCCACTCAGAAATGTATTCGCTCCTTCTCGAAACTTATATCAAAGACTCGGCTGAGAAGACTCGTTTGTTTCACGCGTTTGAAACGGTGCCTTGTGTGGCTAAAAAGGCCAAGTGGGCGTTAAATTGGATCGACGGTTCAGAGACTTTCGCCGAGAGATTAGTTGCCTTTGCTTGTGTGGAAGGGATCTTCTTCTCGGGAAGTTTTTGCTCGATATTTTGGCTAAAGAAACGCGGGTTAATGCCGGGATTAACTTTCTCAAACGAGTTAATCTCGCGAGACGAGGGACTGCACTGCGACTTCGCGTGTTTGTTGTATAGCCTGTTGAGGACGAAGTTAAGTGAGCAGCGGGTGAAGGCGATTGTGAAGGAAGCTGTGGATATAGAGAGGGAGTTTGTGTGCGATGCTCTGCCGTGCGCGCTTGTTGGGATGAATAGCGAGTTAATGAGTCAATACATTGAGTTCGTTGCAGATCGGTTGTTGGGTGCGCTTGGATACGGAAAAATCTATGGTGTAGCAAATCCGTTTGATTGGATGGAGCTTATTTCGCTTCAAGGGAAAACTAATTTCTTCGAGAAGAGAGTTGGGGAGTATCAGAAGGCTTCGGTTATGTCAAGTGTCAACGGCAATGGTGCCATCCACGTATTCAAAATGGATGAAGATTTTTAAAGTAATAATACTATTACTGTAAAATTAATATGTTTCGGGGGTGGTTTTCATTTGTTTGTTTATTTAGTTTCTCTGCTTTGGAAATGATAGAAAAAGCAAAAAAAAAAAAAAGTTACTAAATTTATGGATGTTACTCTTTAGGTTATTGCTAATTGAAATTGAAATGCTTTACTTCCAATACATGCAAGTTCCAATTTGACAAATTGCTTTGTAGTTTTGACATATCATCAAGTTGAGGGTGTCTTCTCGTTGAATTTCAGAAGTTTGTGTTAGTATTTTGTGTAGTATAAAATAAATCATTCAAGTTTGCAGAAATTACTTTCTAGTTTATTGGCAAACTAAATCTGTTGGTTCTTTACTTTGATATGTCAAATGTTAATTTGAGTTTCTTTCCATCTCTGCAAGGATGATAGTTCTGTTTTAATATTTTTCAAGTCTCCTTATATGTACATATTATGGAATGGTCTATAAATTTTGTAGTCAATATCAAGTTTGTCATGCAAGTGCATGAATTTTAAAGTAAATTAGAACACTAATTTGGAGTGTCTTGAGCATCTTTTTGTAATGAACAAGCACATTATTGCTGGTTATTTGTGGGGTAAAGTAAAAGAGTGATTAGTATTGAACTTTCAAGACTTGTAATGTTTTATGTGAATTTCATGGTATTCTATTCTGGTGTTGTGTGTTCCAAATGCACAAAAATTATTGTTACTTACAATATGCTTCTGTTGTATTTCCAGTCAGGGAGAATGCTAAGCCTGTTTCTGTTCTCTTCTAAACCGTCTACATGAATCAAATAATGTCTCTTTATGCCTCTACCTTAACTTAAACCAAGCATTCGGTGAGTGTTACTACCAAGAATTTCTCTAAATATTGCCTCTGCTTCAGTTAATTCTGCTATTTTCTGGGTATTGATTATGATTCTGCATTAACTTGAAGCCAATGTAAAAGGTTCCTCTCTTGAACTCAATTTGTAAACTCAATTTCAAAATTAGAGCTTTACAAAACCCTATTATCTTGGGGAAGATGGCAGCATACTTTTCAAATGGCGTTACTGTTACCATTCCTACCGATTTGGATAAAGTCTCTCATTTTCTTATACGTCAGTGATTTACATGGTTACTTTGAAAGATTAGATCTCTATGCTATGTAAGACCTTGTCTATGCGCATTATTTAGCTTGCTATGAAAGGTGTTAATCTTGTGATGGTTGTCTATGCCCCTGAGGCCAAGGCAGGCACTTCCTTTTGTGTGATTTCTAACTCATATATTGACCAAAGGAATTCTATTTTTGTTCCCAACTATAAAAGGCGTGATGCTTAATGATGCCGTAAGGGTCAAGACTTCCCTTTTGTCGACTGGGAAGCAAACTGCCTTGCCATTCTGGTCGGCATCTAGAAGTTTCCAGAGGCTTTCTTGACATTGAAATCTTCTCAGCCACAATAAAATCTGACCTGATTTTATAATTTTTTTTTTTAAAATGTTGTACATGCATATACCCAGTTGATGAATCATGACTGAAAGCAAAATACAATCCAAGCAGTTCTGCAGTGAAAGAATTCAAACTTCAAACCCATGTAGTATAAAATTTATAATACATTCCTACCGTGGTCCATTTCTATTTTTATGTTTAGTCTTGTCGTGATCTCTTTTGTCTGCTTTATTTGGTTTGTTACCCTTGACACATTATTATTCTATTTTGGATCACATAATTTGATAGACGGCAGACACCATTACGGCCATAACCTTAGATCCTGATCGTTGAAACATTGGATCCCAATTATTCCAACCTAGATGAGATACTATTTGTAATATTTTGATCTAATAATTTGATTAATTATTAATATATTATTTATTTTAGATATATAATTTATCGTTGTTTTATTTTTTAGTTTTGCTATTTAAAATGTATTTTATCTATTTATGAGTTATTAATTTTGTTTTATTATCTATAAATGATATAAGATATGTATATATATTAAATATTTTTCTTGTGTTTTATACCCTACATTCCCTTTATGCATATACACATAATGCTCCTTGTATTGTCAATCAAAGGATCGGGGGAAGGCCCTAGCCATCATTGTATACATCATTGATCCCCATAACATAATGTCATGGCTAAAATTTTTGATCTGCTTGTGCGACATCTTCAATACAACTTTCTTGAGGATCAATCTTGCATGCACCTATATTATGACTTATGGTTGCGAATTATGTTTTGCTTTGGACTCATTGGAAGAGTTGTTTCAACTTTTGATTAGTTTGTGCAAAGATGATCTAGTCCCCTTTAATGTTTCCTTGATTATATTACGCACACTTTATGGTTGGAGCGCTCTTAACAAGTAACAACATATCCACTCATTAGAAAAGTGGTTTCAACTCTTGAATTTACATAATATAAATTGAACAAAGAATTTACAGAACCAAAATATTCATACGATCAATTCAATCAACTCATACACAAGGTTATAAAACAGTGTAAACAAAATAGTAGAGTTTTAGATAAATTTGATTGAGTCATCTATTGAAGTAGAATGAATTTGATGAACCCTTTGATTGATTTTCAATGTACAAACCCATCTTCCTTCCTAGTTATAGTCTCCAAAAGCAATAGTTTTTGGAATGTGGTAAAAATATTGTGCATCTCTCTTGGGAAGAAAACCTGGTATATTTTAATAATAAGTTTGTTGGGTCTTCCATTAAGAGTTGGATAGACCACAAAATAAGTCATGTTTATCATTTAAATTAAAAAAGTCAAATATGAAGTATAATAAACTTTACAATATAATCATGTAAGGTCTGATAAACAGATTTTGAACTATATATTTATGTAATTTTATTTGAATTAAATTAAGAAAAAACATAATTAATGTATACTCATATAAGAAATTTTAACATTTTAATCTATAGAAAATGATCGGGAATTTGAAATTCAAATGGTCATCTGAAGCACTTCAAGCTTTTTTACTGCCTAGAGCTAGCATTATTTCTTGGACCACAACAAAATTAAAGAATAGAACAACCCAGCCGGCGGGGCAGTTTAGCACCGTCCACCGGCCACCGACAATTACCCTAACGTTCATCTAATTGGCTATAAACCACAACTTTAACTTTGAGCAACGCTGCTGGCCAATAAGAATGCGCTACGTGTTTACTTCTATAGAAAGTAGAACATTTCCTAAAAATGAAGAAAGAGACCCAGTCGGGCTAGTCAGTCTCAACCAAATTTTGACGGTATTGACCGTTGAAATACTCACCGGCTTCTTTTTTAATTCCTTCCTTCGCAATTAATTGTGATCCATTTAATTTAATTATTGATGAAAGTTTCCCATTAATGAAACACAAACACACTCGCACTTACCGTGTTTGGATCATAATCCAAATTCCAAGGGATTGTGTTTGTGTTACACGTTACCAACAGCGCGTGTGGTATTCGCTACAGTTATAGTTTTATCTAAACTGAATTGAGTCAGTCCTGGTCAACCCTGTAACGGCGCCGTTTCGGTGCTGACGACTCTTTATTTATATAGCTTTCATTAGCCTTGATGCAGATGCTAGTGTATTACGAAGACAATTTCAAGCGAAACAGAATCAAGAGAGAAAATAGAAGAAGAAACACAGCGCATGATGCGTGCAGTGGCGTTACCGAATTCGCCGATTTTTTCACCGTCAAGAATTCGGTCAAGTTTTTGCAAGCCGTCAGGTAATTGTTCAACTTCTCCGAGGATCCAAGGTCCGCCGTCTGTTACAACGCCTCAATCACCTTCAGCGCCGTTAGCGTTGTCTCCGCCGTCGCCATTATCGTTGCGGATTCAAAAACACATGGACGATGTTTGTGGTTCCGTGTTGAAGAGGAAGAGGCCGCCGAGGTTAGATATCCCGTTCGGAGGGTCGATTGGCTTTGGCTTGAAAATGATGCCACGTGGAGATGAGGGATTAGATGACATGGAAGTTTTGAGAGATGGCTACTCCGTTTATTGTAAAAGAGGAAGAAGAGGTTGCGCCATTGAGGATCGGTACTCCGCTTTCGTTGGCCTTAATGGGGATCATAAACAGGTGTGTTAAAAGAATTTGTTGGACGTCTCTGGGTTCAAGTAAATATCTTTAAAGTTTATTTTTGAATAAACTTTTTTATTTAAAATGTATCTTTTTGCGTGATTACAGGCCTTGTTTGGTGTTTTTGATGGGCATGGAGGGCCAAAAGCAGCTGAATTTGCAGCAAAAAATTTGGGTAAAAACATTAGAGCAGAAGTGTGTTCGAGTAAATGTGAAGAAGAGGGTATTGAGAGAGCGATCAGAAAAGGTTATTTGACTACAGACGCGGAGTTTCTAAAGGAAAATCATGGCGGTGGCACTTGCTGTGTCACTGCATTGATCCAAAAAGGCCAACTTGCTGTCTCAAATGTTGGTGATTGTCGTGCTGTTATGAGCCGAGGAGGAGTGGCTGAGGCACTCACTTCTGATCACCAACCCTCGAGAAAAGATGAAAGAGACAGAATTGAAGCTCAGGTCAGCAAATACTTGTGTGTTTGAAAAACAGAATGAAATTGTTCATGGTGTTTATGAAATGCGTCTTTTACAGGGTGGTTATGTGGATTGCCACCATGGTGTTTGGAGACTTCAAGGTTCTCTGGCTGTATCAAGAGGAATTGGAGATGGACAATTTAAACAATGGGTTATAGCTGAACCCGAAACCAAAGCTTTCAGAATTAAGCCGGACTGCGAGTTCTTAATTTTAGCCTCTGATGGTCTCTGGGATAAGGTAGTTCTGTGATCCCATTTTAAGTTTGGTGTAGTTTAGATTATTTCTATTTTCAAATGATCTTTGATTTTGATCAAGTTTGAAATTTACTTTCTTATTGCAGGTTTCAAATCAGGAGGCTGTAGATTTAGTACGCCCATTATGTGTAGGAGTAGAGAAACCAGAATCATCTTCTGCTTGTAAAAAGCTAGCCGAGTTGTCAATAACGAGAGGCTCCATGGATGATATAAGTGCTATGATAATCCAACTGAGCCATTTTGTTCAGTGATTATTTACTAATAAGACAGAAAAGAAATGGAGCTAGGTGATCTTTTCTTCTCCTCCTGCAAGTATTTTTTCGAAGAAAGTCGCGGTTGAAGATGCTAGAATACCAGCTTTGGTACCTAGACGTAATCCGTTTATTTGTATGGTATCACTGTTGTAATATTTTAGATGTCCCATTTCAAGTTGCAAATAACATAGCAATATTATGCCAAGACAATTTTATGTATATAAATAAATAAATATATAATATATTATTATATAATTAAATATTATATTTTTAGTAATTTAAAATTATTTTATTATATGATACACGTATGTATCCATTTATTATAAATATAATCCGAGTTAGCTCGATCTTGAAAATCGGTTTGATTTGATTTAATTCGGTTTAAATTTGTTTGATTTAAATTCAAAACAAACTTAAATTGAAAGATTTGACTCGTTTTTTAAATTGAGTTGAACTTGAGTTTTTTCGGTTTGAATTTGACTTAAATTCATGATTGAAATCAATAATTCAAATTTGTGACTCGATTTAGTACTTCAAATTTGTGATTTGATTTGATTTGAATCAATTTGAATTTAGTAGTTTTGAATTGATAGTTTAAATTTGTGGTTCGGTTTGACTCGAATCTGTGGTTTGAATCCGAAATTTTGGATATTATTTTAGTAAAATAATATCATTTTGTCAATAGACTACAAACTTGACCCACAAATCCGAATCATATATTCGAACCATTAATTCAAACCGAATCAAGTTACAAATTCAAACAATTGATTCGAACTATAAAATCGAATCAAATTTGAACTAAACCCAATTAAGCCATTTTTTATCGAAACTAAACTCGAATTAAACTTTATTTTAATTCAATAAATTTAAGATAAATTTCGAATTAAATTATTTTTTATTTAAATTAAATTTCAATAAAAAAATATCCCAGCTTACCTCGGTCCGTATAGAGAATCTTTGCCCACAAAGTTGCCTTTCGTAGTGTTTATGATCTCTATACTTTCTATCGGGACACAGTGAGTTTCTGCTCACAGGCACCTGCAAAATGTCAACGGAAAATAAGAATCTGCTCTTCAGAAGAAGATGGGGAGTCCGCGTGGCAGTTGACAGCCAGTGTCCAATTAGTTTTTGGCATTTTGTTCTGTTGTTGAAAAATAACAAATATTAATCTTGTTTTGATTTAATAAAATCTGAGTAAATATGTATTTCAGTGAGTTCTTTTCTATAGTCGAATAAAATTTGGGACATAAAAATGATTTGATTAGATAATTAAAAAATTAAAAAAATATAAAATATAATTATATTACGATAAATAATTATTTAAATATAAAATTATATAAAAAATTATTCATATAATTTTATTATATTATATTCGAAATATCGTTATATGAGGAGACATGAGAAAGGAAGTTTAGTTTATTGACAATCAGTTGGATCCCTAATCATTTCAGCACCAACCATGGTGCAGTCAAATTTATCTAATTTTCTAATCTATCAATTTTAGTATTTTTTTAACTTTTAGTATTAATTGTTTGACTTTAGATTGACCGAATGCATGAATGTATTTATGAGAATCTATGTAGTTTATTTCAACATATAATATTAAAACGGTACGTATTAGGTTATAGGATCCATAATGTGAAAATTAAAATTAATAATTTATGACTTCGTTTTAGGGTTTATATGCAAAAACAATATATATGAAATTGATTTTGCTGTAAATTAGATCATCACGGTGACCCGAGATATGTTTAGCATTGTCGTCGGTATCATTTACAGGCTCAACTGAGCATTAAATCGTTTTCACTAATAATGATTTTTTTCATTCTCTATAACAATGACGAAGTCGATTACAATGCAAATCTTAGTGAGAAAATCGCCTCTTGAAAATCCCCTGCTGTGAGTTGGCACCCTTAATTGCTTTCTCAAAACTAGGAATTGACGCTTTGGAGTCATTAATTGAGGTTAAAGTGTCACTTATACATACATGTATACATACCTTCACATACAGTCGTTTCTGATATTAATTAGTGTTTGATTCAAACTGTAGTTATTCAAGTTTGAGTTTAAAAATTCAATATTTTTCAATTCGGCGTTAGAGGCATTCAATTTGTGACCTTAAAAGATTCAATGCGAATTAATTAAAATAATGTTTTTTTTTGTTTAATATACATCAAAATAACGTTGTTTTAATACCAAATTAAAGTTAAAATTTGATTCGAATTTAAACTTGAGTCCTCTTAGATGAGCTAAGCTTGAAAACTTTTATTAGCAAACTCGAGGTTGACTAAATTTAAGTCAAATAGAACTTAAATTCGGTTCAAATCTAACCCTAAATTTTATAAAGTTTTATATAAATCATGATAGTGCTTATTTTTTAGACAGTCGTGTATGCATATATGTAACCTTATTTTCAGTTTATTCCTCAGCCGATCTTGCACCTAAATTGTTTCTAACGTTCTCTTGCCTATTCGAATAAGTCTCCAACGCCCTAAAGTACATAAAATAAGGCTTCTGACACCATAGATGAGAAGATCATACATGCGTCTCAACATTTGATTCATAACATACTGTAATCAAATCGTAGTTGACATCCTTATGCCTATAATCATATCACAAGAATTTCATATCATATGTTAAACCACGATCCATGCAAATAGGCCTAAACGTCAGAACTCCCCACGATCAAACATCATGAATACCAGCACATTATTCCACTCTTCTCACCAATGTGTACGTATGATTCACATATATCAGTATTTACATCTCATGATCCAATGGAACATCAAACAACAACATAACAACATCATCATATATCCAAAATAGTCAAATATTCTTACCTATCTTCCACGGCCAGCACATTCCGTGCAAAAGAACCAAGAATATCTCCCCTAGAGCACGTTTCCTTGGCCGCCGGAAAATCCTCACTGATCAACAGAACTCCGCTGTCTGCAAAACTCTCTCACTTCGGCAATCTTGGATAAGGACAAGCTCTGTGATAATGGGATAAAATCCCAAAACTTGCAGCAACGTGTCTTACTTATTAACTTTTCTATAACAGATTGCACGGATGTGGATCATAGGTACGTATAAATGTGTCACATGTTATCTATTCTTTTGACGTGTTATTCGGATGAACGAGTGTACTTTTTACGCACAATCATTTGTCAACTTAAAACTTTAATATAAATATTTAACCAAGTCCTACCTTCAGCACATGAAATAATATTTTTATACCTATGGGTGTTATATTTAAAATAAAATGTTGTTTACTTGGAAAACAAAAATTGTTTTCTCTTCTTAAAATGAATAAAAATAATTAATGTAATTTATTTCTATTACGTGAACATGCTAGTCCACTAGTTTTGTGTTTTTTTTTATAGATTCCTTGCGTTGTGAAAGGTCAATTCTTTCCTTGTCCTTTGCTCTTCTTTCCTCAAATTTTAGTGAGCAATATTCATGGTAGTGTAGAGAGACATTTCAGATTTGTTCTTTCACCCTTAAGCTTGGTTTATCTGCATTCCCTGGTGAACAAATACTTCCATGAAACTTTTATTTTGCATCTCTTATTGACTGGTAAAATACAGGTAACTGAAAAAATATACAAATGATCGATTGTAAATCATCTATAAGCATAAGTTAAGTTAAGTTTTTATCAAGAATTTGAGAAGGAAGAAGTGGAGTTAGATTCAAGCTAAACTGAATTCGTCTAAGTTAGAGTTCAAGTCGAGCAGAGTTGAGCTTGAGCTCACTTAAGCTCAAGTTAGACTTATTTGAGTGGAGTCAAATTGGAATTTTAATTTGTTTTAAAAGTGTTCGAGATTAATTCATTTGATAAGAGTTGAGCTTAAGTTTGAGTTCAAATCTTGCTTTGAGCTTTGCTTGGTATCATAATTCAATGTAAAATGACTAAAAATATATATCTTTTTGATACATATTGGTTAAAATGACATCATTTTAGTAAAATTGTATTAAAATTTTGTAGATACATGAGCTTGGTGAATGGAAACCCTTAATATTCAAACTTAAAAATATTTAATTTTTAGACTTAAACATATTTAAATTAAGCTTGTTTGAGTTTGTTTAAATAAGTTCAATTCGAATAAACTCTTAGGGACAAGTAATATTAGAAAGGCTTTTTCTCAATTTTTGGATGTGTAGGCTAATGGGCCAGGCCTCAAAAATATCTTTACGAATTCAATTGTAAGCCTTGTGTGTGACTCAACACCAACGGCGAGATATATATACAGAGGACACCACAAAATATCTACCGATTTAAAGTTCTCAAACATGCTTTTGTCACTATTTGGCCCTATTTCGTACTAGTTTTTTTTTTTCTTTTTTAATTTTCAAAAGCAATTTTTAATTGCCTAATATCAGGAAGAATTTACAAAGCACAGGATAATATGAAATTTTCATAATATAATATGATCGTTTAAGTATTCTTTCTTTTCGTTTCATTGCCTAATGCAAAATCTAAATTAATTTATTTTATCAATATAGGCGTGATTGAAACTCTCTCCATGTTTTTACAAAATTGAAGTTTGGGACCTGGGAATTAGCGGGTGAATTACAATAATCGGATGGGCCAAAGGAATATTTCCCGTTCCCACCCAAGCTTTAGCCTATGTTCAAAAATATATTGTGACGTTTCAAAAACTCAAACACTTATTTATGAATTAACTTATATTAGAATATTCTATTAAGAGTAAAGGTAAAATCATTATTTTATTAATAAACTTTAAAACCCTAAAATTTATATCATTTCTCCTCTTTTTTGAAAAATTGTCAATTTTCCCCTAAGATTAAGTTTTAAAAAATCACATTTTTCCCCCTAAAGTTTCAAAACCGACCTTCCATCTCCATCTGGCTACCTTTTGTTCCTGTGACTATTGGAATCAGTCTCCAGCTATCTTCTCTTCTCAATCTTCATCATTTTTGGGTCATTGTCATCATCAAATGAACAAATCCGTTGAACGCATGAAAACCCAACCTTTGTCGTCTCTAAGACTGTGTTTATAGTGACAACACGCATCACATCCTCCATCTAGATGATAATGATTCATCATCTAGACAAAGCCTTTATCGGAGAAAGGGCCTTCATCGCTAGAGGGAGAAAAAGAGGTATCATCATCCATCATCGACAGTAGAGAAAAAAGATGGCTCTACTAAAGGCAGTCACTAGAAAATGGAGAGAAGATTTTGAAATCTTAAGAGAGGAAATGTGATTTTTCAAAACTTAATTCTATGAGAATTTATTAGTTTTTTCAAAGTAAGGGAGGAAATGAATAACCTTTTAATGTTTTAGGTAAAATGATAATTTTACCTTTAGATTTAACTGAAAATTTAACAGAAGTTTAGAGATGAGTGAGTATTTAGATTTTTGAAATGTTGTGGATGTGTTTTTAAAATTGAGCTAAAACATGGGTGAGAAATAGTTTTTTGGCCAATTGGATAATATTTCATAGGCCAAAGGATCATTTCCCACCTAAAGTATGTTGTTTTTTTAAGTTTTCTCCATTTAATTTTGAAAATCTCAAATATTTACCAATGATTGGTTAAAATTAACGGTATAAGGATAAAAACGTCATTTTATCTATAATATTAAAAATAAACTAAAATATAATCTCATTTTCTCTCATAAACTTTGGAAACTAAAAGTTTTCTCTTAATTGAAGTTTTAAAAAATATCAATTTCCCCCTAGAGTTTAATTTTCAGATTTCTGACGTCAAATTCGGTGCTATTGTCGATTGTCTCTCCCTCTTAAAGCTTCCTCTCCCTCCGACGGTCTTTGTCCATCCATTTGGATATCTGTTCGACGTCGATCTTCATCCAAAAGATGAAGAGCTTCATCTGGAAGATCAAGAACTTCGTCAAGAAAGATGAAACTCTTCATATGGGAAGACGATCATCTTCCCAGATGAAGACGACATCTTCGTCTTCATCTGAGAAGACAAAGATTAACACCAAACGGATATCCAAATGGATGGAGAGAGACTATCGGAGGGAGAAGAAGCTTCGGGAGGGAGAAATGGCTGGCAATGGCATCGGATTTGACGCTGGAGATCTGAAAACTAAACCCTATGGGGAGACTATCATTTTTTAAAACTTATGTTGGGGAAAAACTTTTAGTTTTTAAAGTTTAGGGGGAGAAAAGAGATAAAATTTTAAAGGGTTAGAATTATGTTAATTTTAACTACTCATGGGTAAGTATTTGAGATTTTCAAAATTAAAAGGAAAATACTTGGGAAAATAACATACTTTGGGTGGGAAATAGTCCTTTGGCCTATTTCATAATAAATGTGAAACGATATTTTTGAAAAAGGCCAAAGGACTATTTCCCACCTAAGTTTTGATGTATTCTTAAAGTCATATTTATGGACCAATTGGGGTTAAATTTTTTTATTATAGTTAGAGATAAAATCATCATTTTACTAATAATATTTAAAAAGTATAAAATTTATTACATTTTTGCCCCTAAGTTTCAAAAATTAATAATTTCACTCTTATTTAAAATTTTCTAACTTTGAAAAGTCACATTTCCCCTCAAATCTTAGTGTTTTTTACGTCTCCTCTTCGGCCACCCTCTCTAGCACCGACGACCCCCCTCTTCACCCTAAACAGGTGGTCAACATACGAGAAACGATTTGTTGCAGATGAAAAGATCTTTGTGATACCCCTAGGCGAATCCCACATCGACAAAGCACGGGAGAGATGCTGGGTCTGTGTGTGCTCTGTCTTTGGATCCCACATTGGTTAGTGGTGGGAGAATTGAATTGGTTAAATAGCCTGTGAGCTCCTTAACTGTTAAGACGCGTTTTGGGTTGCAAAGCCCAATAGCAAAACCATGATGGACTGTGTGTCCAAAGTGGACAATATCTTGACAGTGGGCCGGGTTATTGGACCTGGGGTGTTACAATCTTCGTCTCGTCATCAAAGACGAAGAGATATACGCTAGATTGCTTTCCTTACACTAACCATCAAATTAGGGTGGAAAGGAGAAGTCATCGACACCAGAGATGGTGGTCGAAAGGGTGAAGAAAAAATTTGAAGGGAAAATGTGACTTTTTAAAGTTAGAAAACTTTACGCAGGAGTGAAATTATTGATTTTTAAAACTTAAAGGGAAAAATATAATAAATTTATTTTTTTTAATATTATTAGTAAAATAACGATTTTATTTTTGCCTCAATTAGAAAAATTTAACGACAGTTGACCCATAGGTTGGATTTTGAGTTTTTCAAATTATGTGAGTGTAACTTAAAAAACGTATCAAAACTTGAGTGGAAAATAGTTCTTTGGCCTTTTGTAAATTATAAATTAATGTGACATACAAAATAGTACAATAATATGAATATCATACAAAATAGGCCAAAAGACTTGTTCCCACCTAAAGTTAAATGTAATCACAAATTCATATCCTCTAACTTTCAAAAAACCTAAACTCCTATTTATGAGTAAAATTCTGTTAAAAAACTTGGTTGATATTAACGACAAAATTTTCATTTAATAAAAACTAAAGTTTTATTGCATTTTTTCCCTTAGTTTAAACATATAACAATTTTTTCTCACCCAAAGTTTGAAAAGTAGCAATTTCACCCCTAAAATTTTGAAACTATTGCCAAAGGCGGTGAAGTTCGTCATCTCTAATTGCGTTAGCTTTCCCTCTCGTCTTATCTCTTCTTATCAACTTGTTCCCACCCACCAACGATAAAGATTTTCTCCGACGAAGATGAAATCATCTTTGTCAGAGTTTATTGCTTTAATCGATGGGTGAGAACAAGTTGACAGGGAGAGATAATTTGGTTGGGAGGATGAACACAGTCGGAAATGACGAATTTTGTCGTCTTCAGTGATGGTTTCAAATCTCTAGGAGTGAAATTATTACTTTTTAAATTTTGGATAGAAAAAAATTATTTGATTTTCAAACTGAGGAGAGAAAAATGTGATAAAACTTTAGTTTTTAAAATTATTTTATTAAATGACAGTTTTACCTTTACTTTAATTAGAAATTTTATCAGAATTTCGCTTATAGGTGAACATTTGGGTTTTTTGAAAGTTAGAGGATATAAGTTGGGGATTACACTTAACCTTAGGTGGGAACAAGTCTTTTGGCCTGCAAAATAATGTATAATTTTGGGAATTTATTAAAAATAATTTCCATCAATGACAACTAGGGATGGCAATAGGGAGGGGCGGCGAGGGGATCTCAATCTTCATCCCCATTTTCGTAGGGGATATCAATCCCTGTCCTCAATCCGTCCCCGCTACGGGGATGAAAATGATTCCCCGTCCCCTCTTCGCCCCGCAAAGAAAAATCTCCTCCCCATCTCCGCGGGGAAAAATCCCCTCCCCATACCCGCAAAAATAATATATTCTTTTTATCTTGTAAATACAATGTAAATATATTAAATAACAAAATTAAGCAAAATTAAAATTAATCTACTATTTCAAATATCATAAATATAATATATTAACTCTTTTAATATGCATAACAAAAACCTAAATAAATTTGAAAAACCTAAATAATTTAAACTATAAAAATATATTAGTATTTTAAATAAATATATTAATATAAAGGGACGTGAATAGGGGCGGGGAGGGGACACATGTATCCCTATCCCCGGCCCGTCTCCGATTGCAGAGATTTTTTTCATCCTCGTCCCCTTCCCCATTTCTATCAGGGAATCTCCTCCCCGTTAGGGTCGGAGCCCTTAAAGTCGGGTCCAAATTGCCATCCCTAATGACAACACTGTGTCATTAGCTTGAATCTGAAGAAATGCTGGTACAAATAAGTCTGAAATAAAATTTACGAACCCAAACTAATCATAATTAAAGCAAGGAGACTAAGAAATTAATATTTCGGTTAATATTATTTGGGTCAAATCGCACCCGAAAGCCGGTGTCCACAAATCCAATACCAACTGATGCGCACGTTACACTACGACACATTTTAGCACGATCTTTTCTTGGCTTCCTGCAAACCTGTTACATTTCTCTTTGCCAAAAGAGTGAAATTCTAATACCTCTCTAACTTTCAAAAATTCAAAATGCATCTATAAGCAAAATTTCATTAAAAAACTCAATTGAAGTTAAGAGTAAAATATTTATCACAAAAATTTTAAAAACATAAAATTCATTATATTTTCTTTATAAGTTTTAAAAATTAACAATTTTACTCTTATTTAAAGTTTTTAAAATTTAAAAAATAACATTTTTTCCTCTCAAACTTAGGATTTTCTTCCTCCCACTTCGGTCACTAGTGATTGCGCTTTCAACCCTCATCTATAAAGAAAAGTCCGGTCATCTCTCTTTAAGCCACGACATTGTTTGGACAACGAAGGTATTATCGTCTAAACGAAGTGTCAACGATACATTTAGACGATTTGTTTGGATGTTGTTATCTAAATATTTTCTTCTATCTATGACTGAAGAGGGGAGAGAGAGATAAAATAGGAGGAAGAATGATTGATGGTCAAAGATGACAGGTCATTGCTAGAGAAAATAGGAAAAAACCTTAGAGTAAAATTGTTACTTTTCAAATTTAGAGAAAAATTATGAGATTTTTAATTTGAGAGGAGAAAATAGGATAAAAGTTTAGTTTTTAAAGTTTTTTTATTAAATAATAGTTTTATTTCTAAACCTAATTAAGATTATTAGTTGAAATTATCTTATAAATAGATATTTGAATTTTTTAAAGATAAAGGATAGGATTTTGACATTTCATGATACCTTGGGTGGGAAAAAGTCCTTTGGCCTTTCTCTTCTCGCTTCGCTTCTTCGTAGTGTGGCGACCGCCTTTGGTAAAAATATAAATGAGATCTTTCATCCCTTTCCTTGATACTCTACTTCTTCCGTTTCCTCTCACTCCAGATCTTCCTTTTAGATGTTTATCGCTGCTCTAGATCTCGCAGCGATTTGAATCTCGCGTGTTTGACTCGACTCGAGAAATTGAACATTAATATCAACGTAGGTCTCCGATTAGATCAATTATCTGCTTCGATCTGATCTAATATGGCGGCAGCCAACGCTCCGATCTCCATGAAGGAGGTCTTAACTGTAAGTTTGTTTCGATATTCATTTAGTTTTTGAGAAATTATTTTCAGTTCTATATTTCATTAGTTATTATAGCTACATAGGATTAATTTTTTAAATTTATTTTACATATTTTATCACTCAGCCGAGTTTAAGTTTTAGTAGATCACAAGACAATTGTGTTGGTGCAGATCTGTCTGGGAGTTTGTTTAGTTACTGTTTTATATTTATATGCTTTGAAAGAGTGGAAATGTCACGTGAATTTAAAGTGTTAGAGCATTTGAGTGGTGAATTTCTCATGATCTGATGTGTGCTTGCAGTTGCCCAGTATTGGGATCAATCCACAACATATTACCTTCACGAATGTGACTATGGAATCGGACAAGTATATTTGTGTTCGGGAAACGACGCCACAGAACAGTGTTGTGATCATCGATATGAATATGCCAATGCAGCCGTTGAGACGGCCAATCACAGCTGACTCTGCACTTATGAATCCTAACACTAGAATCCTTGCTCTGAAAGGTAGGACTTAAAAGTTTTCTTTGTTTTCTGATTTAAGTTGATTGGAATCTATGGTGGATACTGTTGTTAGATGAAGAATTTTAATACCTAGCGAGATTTTTTTTTTTTAATAATCTTTTCATTTCCTGGTTGGAAGCTTATGGATAATTTATTTGCCTTGCATGATTGTGATAGATCAATTATTTTCTGCTATGTCTTAGGTTTAAATATTATTTCAATAGAAGTACATTGTCTCTTTTGTTTATTTGATAGTCAGCTCAAATCTCAGTGATCTCTAACTGTTATACACTTATAAAATTGTTTAGCTCAAGATTCAAAAAATTATATTTATCCATGTTATTTAAGCCGATGATACATTATGAACTTAATATATGCAGTGAATATGTATAGTTTTGTTCTCTCTATAGACCTTTAAATTCCTTCACTTTCCTTACATGTTTATTGAGTGCTAACTGGATGCTTCTTGATTTTACAACCTGATGAGTTAGGAAATTATATGAATATAATATCACAAATAGGTGGCTCTAGTAGATTTGAAACCAAGAGGCTCTACCACTTTAGCCCAACATTGAAGGTTTTGTTCATGCTTATCCCATATAATCAATTTTTTCTTCTTTTCGAGGAGTGGGCTTATACCATGATGGGTTTTCTGCAAGAAAATAGAGAATTTGTGCCCTTAAGGTTATGTTGTCCAATTAATTAAGAACACTATTTTTCATTTTTTGAGCCTTTTAGGTTATCAAAACAGTGGTTTCCATATAAATGATGCTTCTTGTGATTTCAGATTGTGGATTTCAAGTTTGAGGTCTAACCGGTTATGATGATGATGAAATTAGTAATAATGTTGGAAATTTTATTCAATCTCCACTTTTCTTGTACTATTTGGGCATCGTGTGTATAGTTTGTTTTGATTTTGTGTCTTTTACAAGTATCTTTTGCTTGTACCCTCGGAGCCCCTTTTTACATTTTAAGTATAATTTCGTTTATTTTGTTATAAAAAAGTAAGTACATTTGGAAGGCTGATTATGTAATTTCCTAATGCGTGGAATAGAATATGTCTCTGGAAATTTTTTTAGTTTTTGAATGATTTTGCTCATTTTGAATTCTTAATGTCTTGTATTTATGTATTTTTTACATTTCCTGATCATGAATAAATTTTTTTGGTAGCTCAATTACCGGGGACCACACAAGATCACTTACAAATATTTAACATTGAGTTGAAAGCAAAAATTAAATCACACCAGATGCCAGAGCAAGTGAGACCTTTACTCTTTGAACTGATTTCATTGAATTTTATAATCTGGTCTTTGTATTTAATGTAAGATTAAAATAGTCTAAGGAGGGCCAATTACAAGTGTAGGTTGTCTTTTGGAAGTGGATTAGCCCCAAGATGTTGGGTATAGTCACTCAGACCGCAGTATATCATTGGTCCATGGAAGGTATTTTAACTTTCTTTTACCTGATGAAATAGCATGTAGCTCTACAGCTTTGGGTTTTTGCTTTTCCTAGGATATGCTTTTTTAATGCTACTAGTATACTTTTTTTTTTTTTTTAATAAATTGCTTGCTAATGTATGGTTCTCAAATAATATTCTATGCAGGTGATTCTGAGCCAGTTAAGATGTTTGATAGAACAGCTAACTTGGCCAACAATCAGATTATAAACTACAAATGTGACCCTTCTGAGAAGTGGTTGGTTTTGATTGGAATTACTCCTGGCTCAGCTGAGGTAAGTGGATACTTAATTCTATGCCCTTTGATGCCTGCTGTATGATTGTCTTATTAATTTAGGCCTGTTGTATGATGGTCTTATTAATTTAGGGCTGTTGTATAAGGCTCTCGTTTATTTTGGCATGACGTTCATTTTAGGTTTGAAGATTATTAACAAATGCTCTTTTAAGCTTAAACTTGAGATATCTTTGATTAAATACTGTATGGTATCAGAAGTTGAGGTAGCTGGAATATTTTATATCTTATATAGCAAGTCCACATTGGACCATCCCTTGTATCTACTGTTTTGTGAGTTGCCCTTTGTACCCTACAGGGCTTTATAGTAGTAGTTGGTTCGTGTCTCTATTTAAAAGAAAAAAAAAATAGAAAGACAGAATTAACCTTGTTCAAACATCAGTAATGATTCTATGATGTGTCTTAATCACCTACGCTCTTCAGAAGTGCTTAGATTTGGCTCTTAAGTCTGCAAATGCTTCAATTTTTATTTATAGTTTTTCGTTTTCAGTTTCATAATAGTTTAAGTCATTGTACTTTCATGTAACATTATTTTTAAAACAGTTATGGTGTTCTAATTTTGATTTCCTTGTTCTACCATGTCTATAGAGGCCACAATTGGTTAAAGGGAACATGCAACTTTTCTCTGTGGATCAGCAGCGTAGCCAAGCACTTGAAGCACATGCTGCATCATTTGCCCAATTTAAGGTGTGGCGGCTCCCCTCAGTATAATTTTCCTCTTACCTTTGGTCTTATACGATTGCTCTGTTACATCATGGTTGTTTGTTTGTCTGGAGCAGGTTCCAGGGAATGAGAATCCTTCTATTCTTATTTCCTTTGCCACCAAGTCTCTCAATGCTGGTCAAGTCACATCAAAGCTGCATGTTATTGAGCTTGGTGCCCAGCCAGGTCAACTTTCGTTTCTGTGTTTTACTTCATCTGTTTTATCTTTAAAGGGGAAAATTGTGAGACTTGTCAGGCATGGCGAAAAATTTTGGAGCCATGCGTAATTTAAAGAACATTACCACTGACTAATTTGAAAGCTCTGTTAATTGGAAATTGGTAATAGTGTTTGGTAAGTTCACAAAGAAATTGCATAAAATGGACTGCTTTCAGGGTTAAAGAAATGAATTTGGATATAAAAAATTTATCTGTATTACTTCCTCTGCTTTGCTGAAATTTTTTTTGACTGCTGAGTCAGAATATTTGTAATGTTTGGATTGTCGAGGTTTAGAATTTTGGTTGCAAGTTTGAAATTATGAGGTCTGTAGGAAGTTCTATAATATTACCTCAATGATTTTCCAGGGAAGCAGGGAATTGTTGATCATTATAAATAACCTTTAATGGATTCATTCTTCCGTTTATAATTATTCTTTCTTTACATTGAAGCATTATATTTTTCTTTGACATTAAAAATCTGTTGACAGGAAGGCCAGCTTTTACAAAGAAACAGGCAGATCTTTTCTTTCCCCCTGATTTTGCTGATGACTTTCCAGTGGCAATGCAGGTATAAGTCTTGCTGTTTTTTTAACCATTTTTTAAGTAATTGCAGTATATGTACTTACTCTTTAATTTGGTTTTGGCAGATATCCCACAAGTACAGTTTGATATACGTTATCACCAAGCTTGGACTACTGTTTGTATATGATTTGGAGACTGCTGCTGCTGTATACAGAAATAGAATTAGTCCTGATCCAATATTTCTGACAGCCGAAGCTTCATCTGTGGGTGGTTTTTATGCCATCAATAGGCGAGGCCAGGTGTTGCTTGCTACTGTGAATGAAGCAACAATAGTACCTTTTGTTAGTGGCCAAGTATGTAGATAAGCATGGTTTGTTTTTATAGCATCAATTAATATGGAAACATTGTTCACAGAGTTTATGTTATTATTTGTTCCAGTTAAATAATTTGGAACTCGCTGTCAATCTCGCTAAAAGGGGAAACCTTCCTGGTGCGGAGAATCTGGTAATTGAATTTTTTTATTAGTCATTTATTATATCAAGATTATATCTAGGGAACTGGGATGAGTTCTTTTGACATAGTGTGCCTGTTATTCTCTATGTATTCTCTATGCCTGTTATAGTTCATGTGTATGTTATTAAACAATCCCATGTATTGTTTCCTTGTTATATGAGACACTCTAAGCAGGGCAATTTGTCGTACATTTCTACAGTTAATTAAACCAATTTCTTGTTATATTTTGCTGAAAATGTTATATAAAACTTCAATCTAGTATGTTATATGTCTCTTATAAGAGGGTGAAAATTTTTTCAGGCTACTTCCAGAACATAGCAGAAGAAAAAGAAATCATTTTTCATTGATTCAAATTATTATCTATAGAACTGGTCATTTTTACTCCATTTCATGTATGTATATCTATGCCTGTGTGCATGATTTTTTTTCATCATTGATCTAATGGCTGTATGCTGGAGTTGGTCTCACTGACTTAGTTAAAGATATTGGATATAATGACCAACTGTTAATGTATGATTGATATGTAAAGATGTTTTTACAGGTTGACATCTGTCCATTTGATTTATTATAATTTTTGTATAATAATTAGTTGTTGACTTGCCACCTTGGAATTTTCAGGTTGTGCAGCGATTCCAAGAGTTGTTTTCACAAACAAAGTATAAAGAGGCTGCTGAACTTGCTGCAGAGTCTCCTCAGGGACTACTCCGCACACCTGACACAGTGGCCAAATTTCAGGTTTTCTCTCTGTTGATCCAATTTATGTATTTCCTGTATTGTTAAAATTGAGTTTGTGAGCTTAAAACTGTGCTAGATGAATTGAAATAACATGAATTTATACGATTGGTTACATTTTCTATCTTCATAATTGCAGAGTGTTCCTGTGCAAGCTGGACAGACACCACCTTTGTTGCAGTACTTTGGGACACTTTTAACAAGAGGAAAGCTCAATGCATTCGAGTCATTGGAATTATCTCGTCTTGTTGTGAACCAGAACAAAAAGAATCTTCTGGAGAACTGGTTGGCTGAGGACAAGTTGGAGTGCAGTGAGGAACTTGGAGACCTTGTGAAGGTTTGTTGCAATTTGCAAATACAATTATAACCACTAATGCAACAACAAATGCAAATATAATGTTGTTATAAGTTAATTACAACAATGGTGGGATTCTAATATCGTACTGCTTGATCAATTTAGCTCTTTTACAATAATTGCCTAAATTAAAAGCATAAGTTGATAGATTAGGTCCCAACAACTGTATTTAAACTCTAAAACAGCTTCTATGAATTTATTGATCTTTAAAATAGTTATTGTTCTGTTTTTATGGCAGACTGTGGATAATGATCTTGCATTGAAAATATATATAAAAGCTAGAGCAACCCCAAAAGTTGTTGCTGCTTTTGCAGAACGTAGAGAGTTTGACAAAATTCTCATTTACTCGAAGCAGGTAAGCTACATGCCTATTATATTATTGATTCCGACCTTCTCCCCCTGGAATCACATGGTCTTAGTGGATTTATTATTTACATTGTGTTTTAGGTTGGGTATACGCCTGACTATTTGTTTCTTCTCCAAACAATTCTCCGTACAGATCCCCAGGTATGTTAAAGTATTTGAAGGTTGAAGCTTATCAATTGAAACATTTAATTCTTCTATATATGATAAAATTTTGTAATTTAAAATTTGTGAGATTCTCCCTCCCCGTTACTTTGTGGAATCTTATTTGGATAATGTAATTTGATAAGAAAGAAACTATCAAGCAAGATACGTAACTATTTGAGTTTCAATTGCAGGGAGCTGTTAATTTTGCCTTAATGATGTCTCAAATGGAGGGGGGCTGTCCAGTTGATTACAATACCATTACAGATCTTTTTCTCCAGGTTGGTTACAAATTGCTTTTTTTTGTTTGAATTTTGTATGATAGTAAAATTTCACTGGGTCACTGTCTCTAAGTTTTCTCTTATGCTTTTGGAGAAAATGATAATATTTTTGCTGAATTTTTATTATATAAATTTCAACAAGTTTCATATGATTTAGAACTTATTCATGCTGTTGTGAAATGTGTTTTATCCTCTTTAACTTTTTTTTTTCCCCTTTTTCCTCTTAACTGAATCTGTCCTTAAATATTTCAGAGGAACCTGATCCGTGAAGCGACAGCCTTCTTATTGGACGTTTTGAAGCCAAATCTTCCTGAACATGGTTATCTTCAAACTAAGGTTATTTAATTATTTATTTGCTGATTGGTTTATATTTATTTTGAGTTTGTAATTTTCTTTGCTCTTGCTAGTTACATGGTATATCCCTTCCCTCTTTATAGGTCTTGGAAATCAATCTTGTAACTTTTCCAAATGTAGCTGATGCTATTTTGGCCAATGGAATGTTCAGCCACTATGATCGTCCTCGAATAGCCCAACTTTGTGAAAAAGCTGGTCTCTATATGCGAGCTTTACAAGTAATAAAGATTAGAGCTGTCCTTAATTTTTCATTTTGTCCATACATTATTTGCATGTTTCCAATGATATTTCATTGATTAAACATATAACCATCTATGCAGCATTACACCGAGTTACCAGATATTAAGCGTGTCATTGTCAACACTCATGCAATTGAGCCACAGGTATTCATCTCCGATGGTGATACCTCTTGCCAACTGAAGATTGTGTAGTTGTTAATGATTCTGGTTCTTTGCAGTCACTTGTTGAATTTTTTGGCACTCTTTCACGGGAATGGGCTTTGGAGTGCATGAAGGACCTTTTACTTGTTAATCTAAGAGGCAACCTACAGATAATTGTGCAGGTACATGTTATAGGATGAGTTGTGGTATGCCAGTTGTATTTGACTTGTAATCTGAAGCTAACTTATTTCTTACCTATGCAGACTGCCAAAGAATACTGTGAGCAATTGGGTGTTGATGCATGCATAAAACTTTTTGAGCAGTTTAAGTCGTATGAGGGGCTTTACTTCTTCCTGGGGTCATATTTGAGTTCAAGGTCAGCCTTTCCTTTAAAGGATGCAGTTCCTTTTGCCTTGTGGATTACAGTTTATCCAATTAAATTCTTATCAATATGTTATGTTTGCATTATATGACAGTGAGGATCCTGATATACACTTCAAGTACATAGAGGCAGCTGCTAAAACTGGACAAATAAAGGAGGTGGAGCGAGTTACAAGAGAATCAAATTTCTATGATGCTGAAAAGACAAAGAACTTTTTGATGGAAGCAAAGCTTCCTGATGCCAGGCCACTGATTAATGTTTGTGACCGTTTTGGTTTCGTTCCAGATTTGACACACTACCTGTACACAAACAACATGCTTCGCTACATTGAAGGTTATGTTCAGAAGGTATGATATTTTTTTTCGCTTTGATCATATTTCATGGGAACTTTTCTTCATCTTAATTATTTGAGAATCGTGTTCTTTGTTATAGGTAAACCCAGGGAATGCTCCATTAGTTGTGGGGCAGCTATTGGATGATGAATGCCCAGAAGATTTTATTAAAGGCCTCATTCTTTCTGTCCGTTCTTTGCTTCCAGTTGAGCCCCTTGTTGAAGAATGTGAGAAGAGGTGATCCTAATTCTGCCATACTGTCCTGTTTTGTGTCACGATTGCTTCAGATTACTCATTTTCCACTTATGGTTTTCAGGAATCGACTTCGTTTACTCACTCAGTTCTTGGAGCATCTTGTAAGTGAAGGAAGCCAAGATGTTCATGTACACAATGCCCTGGGTAAAATAATCATTGACAGCAATAACAATCCGGAGCACTTCCTGACTACTAACCCATACTATGACTCAAGAGTGGTGGGCAAGTATTGTGAGAAGCGGGATCCAACACTGGCAGTTGTTGCTTACCGCAGAGGACAATGTGATGATGAGCTGATCAATGTCACTAATAAGAACTCTTTATTTAAATTGCAAGCCAGGTTCGTACATTGTTTTTCTGAAAAGTTGGTAATTCTGTGCCTGGTTTTATCTGGTGTGTGGACGTTCATGGAGTGTACTTTGGTTACAGATATGTGGTTGAAAGGATGGATGCTGATCTTTGGGAGAAGGTTCTTAATCCTGAGAATTCTTTCAGAAGACAGCTCATTGATCAAGTTGTATCTACAGCATTGCCAGAGAGCAAGAGCCCAGAACAAGTTTCAGCTGCTGTTAAAGCTTTCATGACTGCTGATCTGCCCCATGAACTAATTGAACTTTTGGAGAAGATTGTGCTGCAAAATTCTGCTTTCAGTGGAAACTTCAACTTGCAAAACCTGCTTATCTTGACAGCTATTAAGGCTGATCCTTCTAGAGTCATGGATTATATTAATCGATTAGATAATTTTGATGGACCTGCAGTAGGGGAAGTGGCTGTTGAAGCCCAATTATATGAAGAAGCATTTGCGATTTTCAAGAAGTTCAATTTGAATGTACAGGCTGTTAATGTCTTGTTGGACAATATTCGAAGCATTGAACGGGCCGTGGAGTTTGCTTTCCGTGTCGAAGAGGATGCAGTTTGGAGCCAGGTGGCAAAGGCTCAACTCAGGGAGGGGCTGGTGAGTGATGCAATTGAGTCATTTATTCGTGCTGATGATTCTACTCAGTTCCTTGAAGTTATTCGTGCTGCTGAGGATGTAGATGTGTACCATGACTTGGTCAGATACCTTCTGATGGTTAGGCAGAAGGTAAAAGAGCCCAAGGTGGATAGTGAGCTCATTTATGCATATGCAAAGATTGATAGGCTGGGTGATATTGAAGAATTTATTCTCATGCCAAATGTTGCTAATCTTCAAAGTGTGGGTGATCGCTTGTATGACGACACCCTCTATGAGGCTGCAAAAATAATATATGCATTTATATCTAACTGGGCGAAGTTGGCCGTTACTCTTGTGAAGCTGAAGCAATTCCAGGGTGCTGTTGATGCAGCACGAAAAGCTAACAGTGCAAAGACATGGAAGGAAGTTTGTTTTGCTTGTGTTGATGCAGAGGAGTTCCGTTTAGCTCAGATTTGTGGGCTTAACATTATTGTACAGGTATTACTTTCAGATACATATTTGGAAGGTCAATTCTATATGTTTTTCTTTTCTAGGTATGGTTGTGTGTCATTTTAGGTGTTTGAATGATTTGAGCACTTTGAGGCCTAAAGACGTTGTGTCACACAATTGGAAAGTCTATTATATATTTAGCATCTGGGTGACTAAGGCATTAAGTTGGAAACCTATTTTTCCCTGTCTTGACCTTTATTCTCAGGGTGTTTTGTATTGTAAACTTGCATGCTCACGTTGCCATTTGATGAGTGTATACATGTTTGTCCAACATATCTCTCACTTGCCATTATGAATTTTGTAGGTTGATGACTTGGAAGAAGTCAGTGAATATTACCAGAACAGAGGATATTTCAATGAATTAATCTCTCTTATGGAGAGTGGTTTAGGTTTGGAACGTGCTCATATGGGAATATTTACTGAGTTGGGAGTTCTTTATGCTAGATATCGTTATGAAAAGCTTATGGAGCACATCAAATTGTTTTCCACCCGTCTCAATATTCCCAAGCTTATCAGAGCTTGTGATGAACAACAGCATTGGGAAGAACTTACCTATTTGTACATACTGTATGATGAGTTTGATAATGCTGCTACGACAATCATGAACCATTCACCTGAAGCTTGGGATCACATGCAATTCAAAGATGTAGCTGTCAAAGTTGCTAATGTGGAGTTATATTATAAGGCTGTTCACTTTTACTTGCAAGAGCATCCAGATCTTATCAATGACCTGCTCAATGTGCTCGCCCTGCGTGTGGACCATACACGCGTTGTTGATATTATGCGAAAGGTATGTGTGTGATCTTTTCCACTCAAGTTAGCTGAATTTATTTTCACAGCTATTAGCTTGGTGATGTTATGTATATTCTCTGTTGTTTCAGGCTGGTCATCTTCTCCTTGTGAAGCCATATATGGTTGCTGTTCAGAGCAACAATGTGTCTGCTGTGAATGAGGCTTTAAATGAGATTTATGTTGAGGAGGAGGACTACGAGAGATTGCGTGAATCAATTGATATGCATGATAACTTTGATCAGATAGGGCTTGCTCAGAAGGTGAGCTGCAACTATTCAACATTGTGCAGTCTTGTTTATGGACAATGTCAGAATTTGTAACCCTTTTTTAATGGTTTGAACAGATTGAGAAACATGAGCTTTTGGAAATGAGACGTGTTGCTGCTTATATTTACAAGAAAGCAGGCAGATGGAAGCAATCGATTGCACTTTCGAAGAAAGACAACCTTTACAAAGATGCAATGGAGACAGCTTCACAATCTGGTGACCGTGAACTGGCTGAGGAGTTACTTGTTTATTTCATTGAACAGGTACCTGATCCATGCTTTTGTGCAAGTAGTTTTTACTTTATGCATACTGTTTCAGTTTAGGAGTGTTACTATACACTACCAAATATCTCACCATTTACGGGATCAAATCCAATTGGGTACTGCTTGGCTGTTAACCATAGCAGTTTATCCTGTTGGCTTTTATTAAGGGCTTGTCAAGCTTTAAGTTTGTTGGGGTGTTTGAGGTGTAGAGATTGTGGAATGTGTGCTTTTCGTTATGACTGGGAACTTATATAGACATTGTTCATTAGGGTCCATGACTTTTTACCATAGGCTACATATATATGTGTATGGTCAGTTTGGTGAATGTGATTAAATCTTTCTATTGCTATTATTGCAGGGAAAGAAGGAATGCTTTGCATCGTGCCTCTTTGTTTGTTATGATTTAATTCGTGCAGATGTTGCCCTGGAGCTGGCCTGGATAAACAACATGGTTGACTTTGCCTTCCCATATCTGTTGCAGGTGATTTCCATTCTTCATGCTAATTATATTATCATTATCATAAATTATAGTGGATTACTTAGAGTGGCTTATTTTCATTCACTTTGTTTTTTATTTGTTTGCTATTTCTCTCACCTTCGTATATTTTTCCTTGCAGTTCATCCGTGAATACACAGGCAAAGTTGATGAACTTGTGAAGGACAAAATTGAGCAGCAAAATGAAGTCAAGACTAAAGAAAAGGAAGAAAAGGACGTACTTGCACAGCAGGTAAACTTGGAAATTTCCAATTTCATATTTCCCTCTGGGATAAAGCAATGGATATAGATTTGGCTCTTCTGTTCCCCCTTTTACAAGTGAACACTTGTTTGTCTTGTGGAATTTGATTGATGATAAGTTTCTGTTGCAGAATATGTACGCTCAGTTGCTGCCCCTTGCGTTACCTGCACCACCAATGCCCGGTATGGGAGGATCATCTTCAATGGGAGGGGGTTTTGCACCACCACCACCCATGGGTGCCATGGGAATGCCTCCAATGCCACCTTTCGGCATGCCTCCAATGGGTAGCTACTAACTTGGCACTGGCAGTTGTAGTGAAAATTGGGAGTGACTCCTTGGTGGTTGGAGGGAGAACAAATGCAGCAGCAGGAGGTTCAGATTTACCATTGGGTTGTGTTTCTGCAGGCGTTGAAGCCGGCATTGTTTTTTTGTGTTCCTGTGCCTAGTGGTGAAGGTCTAGTCGAAAGAACATGGCATTTCCTTTTATATTAGGTGTGTGGATATGTGCTGTAATATCTTTATATTTTGGGTAGCAGAGTTATTTTTTGGCTGCTGTAGAGGGCACGCCGAGGATTTCCTGCTTTGTACTATTTTTCAGATGGTCCAAAATTGACCCGGATCATAAATATGAAACTACCACTCAGTGGCAGTGCAGGTTAAGTGCCAATTAGATATATTCTGGCATTTGTTTTTGTACTTTTTTTTCTTATTTGCTGTCATTGCTGGATGAGGTTTTTCAATTGCATTTACTTTACTGTTGACCATAACGTGTCTAACTATGATACCGCTGAAGTGCTCAATGAGAAAGTTTTTAAATACGAGAGGCTTAGTATTAAAATTCTCTGGATGGATGGATGTGTTGTTGTTACGGTTGTAAAGGATAATGATTAGTGATGCATGTGTACTCTAAAGTAAATATAATGAAAATTACAGATCTAATAAATAGTCTTAGGGTTATTATGGCCAAATGACTATTTATCTCTTTAATGATGAATTTTTACCTTATAAATTTAGAAGTTTATTTATTTATTTGTTATTATTTTTATTAATAAAATATAAAATCACTGTAAAAAAAGATAGAGAAGTTATTTTACGTATTTCTTTACCCCCACCACCCAAAGTCAATGCTTGTTCTCAATGAAATTGATGATTACTGTACCCTATTATCGTCATCCCATGCACACCAATCCCTAACCATGCATTCAACCTTCCCTCACTGCTGTCGGCGACGAGAACATGATTTGAAAAGCGAAGAAATACTTTTCAACGACAGAGAGAACTTGGGTTTTAGAAGCTGAATCCAAAGCACCAACCTTCCATTCCTCCTAGATATCACCAAACTCATATATTCAAACATGAAACATTTCCTCTCTTTCTTGGACAACCTTTGTCATCTTCTTCACTTTTGTTTTCCATTTACTTTATGGAGGTATAGAATTTTGCTAAAATAAGAAAACTTAGAAGTGACAATCAAATGTTGAGGATAATGATGATGATTTTTTTGAAGAAAATATAATGCAAGTCGTCGCTTCTAGAACTATATTTTCCAATAGTAAAATATGTATCTAGCTCCCTTGAGTGTTTTTCGATTGCCTTGGGATATTTTTCGACAATCAAGAAAAGAAAAAGGAAAAAGAAAGATAGAAGGAAAAGAGAAAGAAGCATAAAATAAATTGGGTGAAAAGTAGGTTTTTTGTAATATTTACAGGTGTAAGTGATCTTAAGTTGATTATATATTATACAAGGGGACAAAAATACCCTTTGATGGCTAATATTTAGGCGAAAGGAATATTTCCTACCCATGGTTTAGTAAAGAGACAAATTCCCACCCATTAAAATTAAAAAACTTAAATAAATAAAATTATCATTTAGCTAAAAATATTTAAAAAATTACATATTTTTCATCTAGATTTAAAAATCTAATAATTTTTCCTCATTCAAGGTTCGAAAAGTCACTATTTTCTCTTAGGGTTTAGAATTTTTTTTTAATTTATTCTCCAACAACTAGAGTTGGCCTTCCCCACCCATCTTTCATTGGCGACCGAAGAAGAAGGAAGGACGACCACCCATCTTTCATCCATTGCTCAGAGGGTGACGGATCTTGGCCAGTGTCCCCCCATCATTCAAGCGATTTGTCTCCCTAATGTCGTCTAACATCATCTTGTCGCCATTGTAGTTGAATCGAGGGTCGTGGCTTAGATCGATGAATTGCATGATGTCACTTGAGTGTTGTTCAAATGTGATAAATAGGTAGTCGTCTGAGCATCAAATGAAAGATGAGTGGTCACCCTTCGTTCTTCTTCAGCCGTTGACAAAAAGATGGGTGGAGAAGGTTAGCTTCAATTGCTAAAGTGAGAGAAAAATTGTTAGTTTTTAAACCTTGGAGAGGGAAATATAATATTTTTTAATTTTTTAATATTTTTAGCTAAATAATAAATTTATCTTTAATCCTAACAGTGAGTATTAATAGATGGGTTGGTATTTGGTAAAAATGTTAACGGGTGGGAATTGTCTTTTCACTAAACCTTGGGTGGGACATAGTCCTTTGGCCTAATATCAACACATAACTTTGAATGGGTGAGAAAATAGACTTTTCAAAATTAAAGGGTAGAAGAAGCTTCATTAAAGTGGGGTGGGAAACAGTTGTCCGACCTTAATATTTCAATTTCTTCCAGTCCAAAGCAATGGCTTTTACGATTCTCATATGGCCTCTAATCTCAGCTCTCTTAGCCTCAATTTTGATCTTGGCTTCACACATAATCAATGCTAGAAAAAACAGGAACAAAACGGCCGTTGGCTTCTTCCATCCCTACACAAACGACGGTGGAGGCGGAGAAAGAGTTCTATGGTGTTCAGTCAAAGCTATTCAAGAAGAAAATCCCGATCTTCACTGTGTCATCTACACTGGCGACCACGACGCCTCTCCCCAGTCCTTGATGGCTCGTGCCATCGATCGCTTCGGCGTACGGCTCCTTCGCCCTCCCAAGGTTTGCCTTTACTTATCATCGGTTTGTGTTAATGGGTTCTATTGCTAAGTTATTAAATTATTGACAGCAAATTGAGTCAAATTTAGATTAACATGAGAAAGAATTTGTTCAAGCTCAGTTTTAATTAGCATTTTTTTATTAGCTTACAGCTAGTTGTACTTGTACGTTCATCCTCTGTTTTTTTTGGGTATAAACTCAGTAGTCGTGCTTTGTTGAATGAAAAATGCTATGAAAAAAAAAATTGTTGAGTTTGATTAGAAGAAATATTTTTTAACACTTAAATTCTATGTGTACTTAGAAAAACAGGTTTGTAGATTTATGATCTGTTTTTTGGCACTAGGTTATATATAATGTCTCTAGATAATTAAGTTTATACTATCGTTTGTATCTCATTTTTTATCATTTATTTTTGTATGTGCAGGTGGTACATCTTGATAGAAGGAAATGGATTGAAGATATTACTTATCCTCGGTTCACGATGGTTGGTCAAAGTTTTGGCTCAGTATATCTTTCATGGGAAGCTTTGTGCAAGTTTACACCTTTGTATTATTTTGACACTAGTGGATATGCGTTTACATATCCTATTGCTCGGATTTTTGGCTGCAAAGTCATTTGCTATACACACTATCCAACTATAAGTTTGGACATGATATCCCGTGTTTCTGAAAGAAAATCGTTGTACAACAATAATGCTTCAATTGCTCGAAGGTCAGATTTGCTTTGATGATATTATTGTTTCTTTTGTTTTAGTGTGTCCTTGATTGTGAAGAAGTAGTGGAATTTAGAAATGATTGCTTGAAAGATTGGCTGTTGGAAAAGTGGTCAGGGAATGTTTTTTTTCCTTTTAAACTTTTGTGTTGGTAGCAGGATCAACTTGAACTCAATGCCCACCTTGAATCCATTTTGTTTTTTCATGTCTACCTTCAGTATGCACACAAGCACTGGCTTTTGGAGGTTTGATGATTTCTAGATGTTGGTGCATCCTTGGTCTGTAGGTCTTGTAAATTTACAATGTTTTTTCTGAGCAAATTAAGAGATTCTAGGTTCCTTACTAGCTAGTGCAGGGATATTGAGTAGAATTTGGTTATTGACTGTACCTTTTCTTTTTTCATCTCCTAATGAAATATCCTCTTATGGCAGCCGTTTGCTATCCCACTGTAAAATCTTCTATTATACATTATTTTCCTGGATGTATGGGTTTGTGGGCTCTTGTGCACACTTGGCAATGGTCAACTCTTCGTGGACTCAATCTCATATTGAAAAGCTATGGAAGATACCAGACCGTATAAAGTGTGTTTATCCTCCTTGTGATACTTCTGGACTTCAGGTTTGTTCCTTTTTCTATTTATGGTTGATTAATCCATAAGAATCAATTAAATGTGTGTGCTTGTGTATTTTGACAATTTCATATTACTGAGTTTACTGTTTACCAATTCATCTGTTGTTCATTGGTTCCAATGCAACATTGTTCTTATATAGAAGTTCAACTGTTTAATTGATCAGATTATAAGAATGTTTGTCTTCAACTATATATTTACATTATTAATATACATGTAATAATTGGCTGCAATTTTATTTCTCTATATTTTGGCACTTTTTCAGTATTTTACTTCATCCCTTTGGCTAAAACCTTTGGTTTCTTATAAGTTGAAGTCTAAACAGGTACTTCCCTTGGAAAGACCAACAGAATCTCCAAAGATAATTTCTGTTGCCCAATTTCGTCCAGAGAAGGTGAGAATTACAAGAACAAGGTATTACTGTTATAGTTGCTCATATTTGAAGCCTCTACACAATAATCCTTTATAATACAGTTCTTGTTGATCAGGCACATCCTCTTCAACTTGAAGCCTTTTCACTTGCCATAAGGAAATTAGATGCAGACTTGCCATGGCCTAAGCTCCAATTTGTGGGTAGTTGTCGAAATAAATCTGATGAGGAAAGGTTGCAGAATTTAAAGGACAAAGCAATTGAACTGAAAGTGGATGGCAATGTGGAATTTCATAAGAATGTGATGTACAGGTGAGCTAATCACTTCTTTATGTTGAACATTCGTACTTGCAGATACCTTAATCCTTTTAATGTTCTGCTTTGGAATACTTGTGTGGAAGCATAAAGATAGCATCCTCTAGGCCATTGATTCTTGAGTTTTGTTGCAATCTCAGCTTTCTGAAGTTCTTACAATTTGCAGGGACTTGGTGAAACTTCTGGGAGGAGCTCTTGCAGGAATCCATTCTATGACTGATGAGCATTTTGGCATAAGTGTTGTAGAATACATGGCAGCCGGTGCCGTCCCCATTGGTTAGCATTTTGATTGATTTCTTTGTCAACTAGTTACATGCTTATTTATACACTATACTATAAACTCTTTTGTTTGCATTGCTCCTTCTCACAAGAGTTTCTCCCCGTCTTAGCTCATAACTCTGCTGGTCCCAGAATGGACATTGTTTTAGAAGAAGATGGACAACCAACTGGATTTCTTGCCCAAAATGCAGAAGAATATGCTGAGGCAATCCTGCAAGTTGTGAGGATGCCTGAATCTGAGAGACTCAAGATGGCAGCAGCTGCAAGACGACGAGCTGGAAGATTTTCCGAACAAAGATTTTATGAAGATTTCAAGGCTGCAATACGACCAGTTCTATGTTGTAGTAACAAATGAAGGACAAATACAAATGTACCCGAGCAAACTTGTAACTTGATAAAACTAGATGAAGCCACTTCATTGAAATTCGGTTAACTACAAATATTGATATAAATTTTCAAAATTAAAGGATAGCTTTCATTATTGGGTACTCGATTCTGCATTCAATTACTCCAGTTGAATAATGGTAACTTGTCCAATTATTGGCATTTTAAACTAGTTTTATGACAGACTGCGTATGGGATTGAAAGAAAAAATTAAGATTAAATATTCTTATTAATCACTATTAGTTGGTTCAACTCATATCAAAGTTTTCTCGTGGGTGTTTAATGTTCCATCGTTTTGCTTTGACTTGGATACTTTCACTTCTGCTCAATGAACTTCAGATTCTGTAGTGCCCTTTGACTTGATGAGAATCTTCAGTCGGCAAAGATCAAGCGAAATTTTTTAACGCAGAGCCCTTGGTGTTGGATTTCATTTTTTTTATTTTTTTTGTTGTGGTTTTAGATAATATTTTGTTGTGACGGAGAGGCTGAAGCCCTTGGTGTTGGTAGTGATAGTGATAGTGATAGTGATAGGGATGGCGTTGTGTGAGCGTGTGACAAATGATAGTGGCTTTTTCTTTGTTTGCGGCGATGGTGTAATTGTATGATGGATGTCACTTGTCAATCATTACAAGTTGCAACATTGATGGTGGGTGGTTTATGGTTCGTGAAAATGAATTGGTGGCGCAAGAGTGGAGTCGATGGTGGTGGTTAGTGTGGTAGTTGTAATATGTGGGTGGTTGGAGTTGTTGGCAATGGTGGTGGGGTGTCATGGTCGCGGGGCTTTGGCAGAAGATGAGGCTGAAAGGAAGAAGAAAAGGGTTTTAAGTTATGACAACTATAATTTACATTAATTTACAATGGTATACAAGTAATTATACTTATCACATCAATACTTTAATTTCTACCTATTTCATGTTTTAACCTGAAATTTATGAAAATTTACTAATACGATACGATGATTTAAGAGTAAACATTTATCTTTTATGTGTAAAAACAAGTTTTTTTGATAATTTATTAAAATTAAATTTTTAATTTATCTAATTTATTAAATTTAAAATTTGTCTTATTTAATATAATTGATTCACTCTTATAAAAATAAAAAATCAATTTAAATAAAATTTCCCATTAAAAAACAAATGTCCTATAAACAAAAAAAACAAATGGGAAATAGTTGTCCTAATTTTTTATGATTTTTCAACCTTTCACATAAAGAATATTGAAGGTCGTGGGACTTGACTTGCATCAAATTGAAACAAAGACATTGCATTTATGGAATATTTTATATTTCTCTAATTTGATCTGAAGTAGTCCTAGCATTTGTGTGTATATATATATATATATATATATTTTATGTGGTCCTACTATTTGTTTCTGACCGTGAATATTCCAAGAGCCACAATAAAAAGCTATTTTGTTGGCATATATTATTTTGCAAAGGCCGTACGACTTATTCTCACCTAGAGATGCCAAATGGTCTGATCGGAGATAGACACAAGCTCCATTACCATTTTTGTAATTATTTAAAAAATTAATTAATAACTGTAATATCAACAATTATTTTTTTATTAAAATTAATTGGTTAGTTTGTTATCATAAGCGCCGATGAGCCCAGCCGGCCACCTTCATGTCTGCTATAGACCAGCCCGACCACCGTCATGTCTCTTCTCACCTAAGGTTTATTAAAATAATAAAATTTTATCTGTTAAATTTAAAAAATTTAAATATATAATATTTTGTTAAAATTCGTTGGATAAAAATATCATTTAGTTAAAATATTAAAAAAATTAAAAATTTATCATATTTTTTCGTCTTAATTTAAAAATTTAAATGTTTCCCTTATTTAATATTTGAAAAATGACTATTTCTTTTTTAGGTTTTTTTACACCTCTCTCACAACTATCTCTTTTTTAGTTATTGGCATTTTCTTTCTCTTCTAACTTTTCTCTCTCTCCTGATCTTTTTTATCATCCTCTCTTATCATTTTTGTAGAAGACGAAGACATCTAGAGAGGGAAAGAGAGAAGTCAAGAGGGAGAGAGAATGCGATTGGAGACAGTAAAGTTCGACAGAAATAATCAATTTTCAAACTTTAAACAAGAAAAAATAGTTAAATTATTAAACTAAGGGGGAGACATGTGTTTTTAATAATATTTTTAGTTAAATGATATTTTTACCCTTACCCCAAATAATAAATAATATATATATATATATATATATATATATATATATATATATATATATATATATATATATATATATTGTTATAAATAGCTCGATCGATATTGTCCGTTTTAGGCTTCAGACCCTCACGGCTTTAAAACACGTCGTTCGAGTTAAAGGTTTCAAACTCCTGCTTATATGCAAGCTTAATAGGCAGTACGGGAGCGATGTGAGACTTCAGATCACAACATATATATATTTTTTGTTTAGATATACATTGGTGACTGCTATAATCTTTTGACTATTTACAACTGCGGTTCACTATTAAAATTGCTTTTGAAATACCAGCATGTGTCTAACATCTTCAATTAGTTTAGACCTGCTGCACCAAGTCCAATTCACTTCACTTCCTCCTCGATTGGGATCATCTTGCCACTGAAACTAGTAAAGAGGATTTTTTAAATTCAGAACCGACATTTTCTAATAGAGAAATGCTATTTACATGTATCTTTAAATAACGTAAATCAAAAATTTGATTATAATATGTTAATAAATAAGACTTGAACCTATATATATGGAGTATTTTCTTTTATCAATCAATTTACCCTTAGGAGTGCATCTGTTAAAGATCCCAACATGGCAACAATGATTCACATTTTTGTTATCAAATGAGAAAATTAAGGGCTGTTGCTGCATTTCTTTGGGGATTCTATTCATGAATTCCATCTGCTTTTGAACCTTCTGCTCAATAATTCACTACATTTTGATCAGTCCTACAGTGCACACATGAAACTCAAAAAACTTGGGGCCGCTTTGGGTAGTGGGTAGTTTTCCTGTGGCCAGTAGTTAATAAGCAAGTTATTGTAGTTTTGCCTGTGACATGAGCCTTCAAAAAATTACATCAATTACCCAGTACGGAGGGCCTTTAAATTGTTCAGAAACACCGTGTTTAAGTCACATGCTCATTGTGGGCACCTGCCGACTGTACAAATCTTGCCAATCTTTTCAAGCAATGGGGTAGAGAAGGAGATAAAAGACGAATTATTATTGATTGGCTTTGGATCCTGAGGGAGGACTTGGTCAGTGAGTGGTTGATAAAAGGTTGTGCCAATCTTTAAAGTTCTTTATCAATGTTTGAGTGCGACCAGGGCCCTACTCAGAAGTAAACTGTTTATTGTAATTGAAGCCTTCTTTTTTGCTTGTGTAGAATACCTGAAGACTTACCATAAGCACGAGCAAAAGTAAGTGGACAAGAAAAGCATGAAAATTCGTTCAATGAAACCGGACCTTTGGTTTGCCTTTCTTAAAATGAAGAGAAGATTTTTTGGTAAAGATGGAAACGAGAATGGTTAAAATTTGTATAGTTAAAGATCATATGGGAATGAAAATAAATATATCTTCGATTCATTCTCTTTTTAGTTCGCTCATTCCTTTACATATTATTATAAAAATGTTATGACACTTAATAAATATTTTATTATTTTTTTAATAAAAAGATTCTTAGAGAGAAAATAGAGATTATCATCCTCATATTGAAGACTCAACGAGGAGGGAGAAAAGTTTCTACTGTAAGAACAAAGACAAGAATTAATGTATTCAGCCTTAACCCCTTCCGTTGCCAACTCCAGCATACCATTGCTCAAATGCAATCATATTTTTACTGCAACCATATCAGAAACTTGAATGAAAAATCTAACGGGAATTAATCGTAGTATAATTGAAATCTGAACATTGGTTTACAGAATTAATGCTTTCTCTATTAAGTGTTCCCTTTTATCTTCTTTCTTTCTAATCACTTTAATCTACAAGTACTTTCCAGCTCTATATTCATTCTGAAGTTTTAGTACTTTTCAGCTCAGTCTTCATTCGGAAGTTTTTTATTTTCTTTGATAAATCCAAACATCATAATTAAACTTATAATTATTATATTAAATAAATTAAGTATTTTATAAACGTGATAGGGTTTCAAATTCAAACCTTTGTCGTACAAATTTTAATATTCAACACATTTTGTTTACACCATTAAGAAGTTACCAAAATAAGACTACTTGTTGAGCGCCGGATAGAGCCAAAACCAATTTCTTTTTGACCAATTAAAAGTTACTAGATATCACACCAATCACGATCAAAACATGAAGATCACATATTATTGTGCAAAAACAGTAGCTCCTCAAGATGCCAGATAAAAGCTGAGAATTGATGTAGCTGCCCTCAGATTTTGCAACTTTCTTTCTTTCTTTGTTGAAGATGGAAAACAGTTACAATTGTTGTTGGTCTGATGCCTCCAATTTGGCTAACTTCAGCTTTGCACTCAACAATGAATCTTCCTTTGTAGCCCCATGGCAGCAGTTGCATGAAGTTCCTCCACAATTCTCAACCTCTAACTCAACTCAGCTTCATGAATTTCCACCATGGTCCAATCCAATTCCAGAAGATCGATCAACAACCGCTTCCAAGAGCCACAGTCAAGCCGAAAAGAGACGCCGGGACCGGATCAATGCGCAGCTTGCAACTCTTAGAAAGCTAATTCCCAAATCTGATAAGGTAATTTATATCTATGGACTCTGAGCCGAGAAAATTTATGTTTAATCTAAGAATCTGAATGTGTGCAGATGGACAAAGCGGCTCTACTGGGGAGTGTGATAGAGCATGTGAAAGATCTGAAGCTAAAAGCAATGGAAGTCAGCAAGGCATTCACAATACCAACAGAAGTAGATGAAGTTACAGTTGAATGTGATGTTGCACAATCTGCAAACCCTACCAACATTAATAATCTCAAGAAAGGCAACAACATAATCAAGGCTTCTGTGTGCTGTGATGATCAACCGGAACTCTTCAGAGAACTCATCAGAGTCCTCAAGGGCCTCGGCCTCTCCACCATAAGAGCTGATATAGCCACTGTAGGGGGAAGAATCAAAAGCATATTGGTACTTCGCAACAAAGGAAGCGATCAACAAAGTGTTCCTTTAAACACTTTAAAACACTCACTTCACTTAGTTTTAAGCAGATTGTCTTCAACATCCATGGCTTCTAGTTTTCGGATTAGAAGCAAAAGGCAGAGGCTGTTTTCGCCTTGTCATTTCTCTGAATAAATACGTTCTATTATATAGTTAATTAATGGATTAATATCAGTAATCAGGGGCTAATCATATTTAACGGCAATAAATGCCGTTACGATCCGTCAACTCTTCCCTCAACCTCCGAGTATAGTTGTTTGACATTTGCCCGTTACACTTCCATCTCCTTAAACGTCACCGTTTTCCTTTTTCTTTATTTATTTTTTAAATTTATTTTTATCCGATAAGATAAGAACCTAACTGCCCTAGTTTCGGAGCGCGCAAATCTGAGCCGTTCATTCAACAAAATAAAATTTCCGTTATTCCTCAATCAGTTATACACACCACGTAAGTTACTTTCAACGGGAAATAAAGAGTTAAATTTTCATACCCCCTTATTTTGAGAATTCTCATTAACCTCCCCAATTAACATTGACTCCATGAGGGCTATTTTGGAAGAACACGAAACGTCAGGAGGTCCATGAAATTAACCAAAAAATTAAAATTAATGAAACAGAAACAAACGCGCAAAGTCGTTATCTCAACGCAGCGGTTTTACGGTTCACACCAACAGCCCCTTTGAAACGGTTAAACTCCATCTTCTTATTTACAAGCCAACATAAATTAAGAAAAAACAGATAAAATTTAACCTCATTCATTCATTTCTTCTTTCGTTTCTTTGCCATTTTTGTTTCTTTTTTCTTTTTTGTTTTTCATGTCAATGGACTTCATGATGAACTCTACTTCTACTTCCATGAACAAGTCGAACAAAAACAATCGCATTAAGGGCTCTTGGAGTCCACAAGAAGACGCAAATTTGATCAAGCTGGTCGAGCATCACGGTCCCCGGAACTGGTCCCTGATAAGCTCAGGGATACCTGGACGTTCGGGGAAATCTTGTCGGTTACGGTGGTGCAATCAGCTGAGTCCCATGGTGCAGCATCGTCCGTTTACACCCGCGGAGGACTCCATCATTATCCGAGCACATCGTGTACATGGCAATAAGTGGGCTACCATCTCGCGCTTGTTGCCAGGTCGAACGGACAATGCAATTAAGAATCACTGGAACTCGACTCTGCGTCGGAAGAGGCTGAGTGAGTTTTCGTCGGAGTCAAACTCGGTGATGAAGCGTGGGGCGAGTGTGGAGAATTCGGTGGCATCAGATTCTGACTCGGGGGTGGCGAAGAAACAATGTGTGACTGTTTCCAAGGAGCCTTATGATTATGACGATGTGGGGCCGGAAACGTTGTTAAAATTGTCGCCACCGGGGGAGAGTGTGGTGTTGGGAGCTGGCGGAGAAAAAGTGGAAGAAATTAACAAGGAGGGCGGTGAAGAAGTGGTGAACAATGTAAACAAGTATGTGGAGGAGGAAGAGTCGTCTTGTTTGCTGAGCATCATCCAGCATATGATAGCTGAAGAAGTGAGGAGTTACATTGATAGATTACGGGTTGAAGGATCCCAGCCAGCCATGTTAAAAGATCCATAAAATCGCTTGGAAATTTTAGGTTGCACATCTGTTGCTTCTTTGGACTGCTCTTTTCTTGACAACCAAATTTTCAGTATTACTTTCTAGTTATTATATGGAGTCGAAAATTAATGGAGATTTTAGTACCGTCTAGCTTTTAGATTCGTCTTTCCCCTTTAGTAAAGAGAGGAAATCTGTCATAGTTACCCAAATTGAAGCACTTGGGAACGTATAAAATTCTCTTTTATCTTTGTTACAAAGAATAAAGTGACCATCCTAAAATGCATTATGTGCAGGTACAACTATTAATACTTGTTTATCAACAATCAATGCCTCATATTCAGTGTAGCATCCTTGATAAATGATCAATCAAACTATATGTTCCTATTTTGAATACACAAATATATACATACTTATATGTATCATCATATAATTGAGTGATTTAGAATTAAAAATTCAATAATAATCAATTATATGATAACACATATGAATGTATATACAATTGTGCATCTAAAATGAATACACATAATATTGTTTGATAAAAGGTTTAATGTATCTAAAATGAATACACATAATATTTTTTGATAAAAGGTTTAAGTATTCGGCTAGTGAAAGACCACTCACCATTCATTAGAACATTTTAAAATCATAGGCCACAAGCCAGCAATCTAAAAGGAGGGAACAGAACTAGACTAGTTATGTAGCGCTCACATTCTAGACAATGAGAGAAAAATTCGACTAATTACGCACTCACAGTCACATAAACTAAGCTTACTACGAAACGCTCACATTCTAAATTGGAGAACAAAACTAGACAAATTAAGTAATCACATTCTAATAATTCATGGTGAAGTTACTGAAAAATCAGAGATTAAATCTATGGTCATTACCCACCAACTTCACAATAGTTGACAGAATAAGCCATATTCTACTTAATACTAATGAATCAGAAAGCATCAGTCTCTTCTTTCCCATTGCTTATATCCATAACAATAAAAAGAGGTAAACCTAAATCCCCATGGATCCCCATCCACCATTTCATTCGAATAATTGAACATCACTGGCAGCAAGCCAGCAATCCATAAAAGCTGAATTATGCATTCAGCATTCTAAAAGGAGGAAATAGAACTAGACTAATTATGTAGAGCTCACATTCAACACAAGGAGACCGATTAAGTATTCATGGTCACATAAACTAAACTTACCAAGAAACACTCATTAACTAGACAATTTAAGCAGCGCCCACATTCTAAATTGGAGAACAAAACTAGACAGATTAAGTACTCACATTCTAATAATTCATGGTGAAGTTACTGAAACTTCAGAGATTAAATCTATGGTCGTTACCCACCAACTTCACAATAGTTACAGAATGAGCCATATTCTACTTAAAATACTAGTAAATCAGAAAACATCAATCTCTTCTTACCCATTACTTGTATCCATAACAATACAAAGAGATAAACCTAAATCCCCATTTATCCCTATTTCCAACAGCTTAAACAAGGTTCCCGAAGCACAGTTAAATCAAAATTCTAACCAATTAACCAAACTTGATGAGTAATTAGGGCAAATAACATGACTACTTGCAAATAGTTTATGAATGGATATAATTGCAACAATTGCAATAAAGTGCCAAATAAGTAAGAAATAATCTCATTTCTGAGTTAATTATACCAACAAAATGGATCAAAACATAAAATCAGACACCAATATCACTACTTAATCAACAAAACAGCCAAACGACGCCACGATTGAGAAGACTACTTAGATCTCTGTCTCATCTTTCGGCGCTTCCTCTTTAACCTTCTCATGCGCTTCTTCTTCCACTGAAAACAAATAACGAATACAAGACTCAAAACGACTTCGTTTATGAACACGACAAACAAAGTTTCGATTAATTGAGTTAACCAGCCCAAAATATCGAGATATCAAAAGATGCACCGAGCTTACCTTAGCTCTCATGGTAACAGGCTACCACCGTCTGTTCACTCCAAAACCCTAATTGCTCTGTAAAGGCTGCGCTGATAACGGACAACGATTGCAAGCAAAGGGCTTTGCAGCTTATTTATAATGTAAAAACCCTAGGACTCTGTGGAGATCAAAATATTGGGCCCAGCTCAGTTTTCTAATTGGGCCTTCTTCAAAACATAGAATCCTACCATGAGTTATAGATTGGGCTAAACCTTCAAAACTTATGATCGAATTATGATAAATCCCAGCAGTTTGACTCAATTGAACTCGGTGAGTTTAAATTTGAGTTTGATTTTTAAATTGAGTTTAAGTATGAGTTGGTATTAGTTAGTTTGATTAGATCACGAGTTTATATCTCAATTCAAGTAAAAAATTATTAAGTTTACTAAAGATTCAAATCTTGTATCTGCATTTTTAAAATATTATTTTTTTATATATTTTGAATATAAAAATAATCGATAAGTATATAAATTATACAAATTTAAATATAATTTTTATAAATAAAATGGTTAAAAATATTATTTTAAATTGAATTTGATACGATCGATTCAGTCTTGAGCTCAAACTGAGATCCTATTGATTCAACTAGTTTGAGTTTGAGCTCTCTATTTGTGCAATTGAGTCAGAATTTCAACCAAATACTACTCTCCACTTTGTTTGATTGTAGCCCTGGTTTAGAGAGATGCAGAGAAAGAGAAGAATGAAAGTCTGTAAAGCCTTTGAAATATGGTTTTGAAGAAGCCAGCGAGGCCCCTTGTCGGCAACAGTGTATGCAAATAAAGTCTTTACAAATATGATAAAAGTTCGAGCAATGAGCACCCATTTTGTCGAAAGGCTTCAAAGAAAATTTAGGTAGAAGTTGGATACAACTCCTCATGGGCAAATATCAATAGCAGAAGCTTGAATTAGATATTTCACATGTGCAGATGTCCCCCATGACTCCCAGATAAGCATCGCATTACTGATCGACTTACCTCACTAACCTCACTCGCCTGCGCCACTGACATAGCATTTCCTCCACCAAAAGAAAAGAAATACACCAATCCATTCTCAAAAGGAAATTGTACATATAAATTTGTTTGCTTGTGAAATTTATTTTTAGATAGGCCAAAAGACTTATTTTCATCTAAGGTTTAGTGTAAACTCATATTTATACCTGTTAATTTTTAGAAACTCAAATATCTATCTGTTTATTAAATTTTATTGTTTTTATCAGAAATAAAATTATCATTTAATAAAAATATTTTAAAAAACTAAAAATTTATCATATTTTCTTCCCTTATTTTAAAAACTAATAATTTCCTCTACCTAAAGTTTGAAAACTTATCATTTCCCCCTTAGGATTTTATTTTTACTTATCTTCTCTTGCGAGCTTTCTTTAGCCAATAGTTATCCTTCTTCCTCTGTCATGGACGACCACCAATACTGGCTAGAATGGATGGACTAAAGATTGATGTTTCCTAGAATCTTTGTGTTTCCTAGAATCTTTGTCGACTCCTCTTCGTGATGAAGATTGGTGCAAAACACCGATCTTCAACATCCTTCATCTTCGAGAAACGCTGATTAGACTCTAATCGGTGTTTCCTGAAGATGAAGGATGCCAAAGACTATCATTTTGCACCAATCTTCGTTGTGAAGAGGAGTCAAAGAAGATTCTAGGAAATGTTGGTCCTCAAGCCATCCGTTCCAATCGATATTGATGGTCATCTGTGGTAGAGAAGTTGAGAGAGGGAGAGGAGCAGGTCATTGCTATCTCCAATAGCTAAAAGCTCTACTAAAAAAACTTTAAGGGGAATTCTTCATTTTTCAAATTTTAAATAGAGGAAATTTTTTAGATTTTTAAATTTAGAAAAAAATATAATAAATTTTCAGTTTTTTAAATGTTTTTGTTGAATAATAATTTTACTTTGACAATTTACAAAAAAAATAAGTATTTAAATTTTCAAAAATTAACAAATATAAGTTTAGATTTAGGTTAACCCTTAGTGGGAATAAGTCTTTTTGCCTTGTAGATATTGTAATTTGGATCAATTAATCCTATATAAAATTGTAATAACAAAGATAACTAGTATTCAGAAAACTACAAAAATATGTGAGAAGGGAATCATCAGCAACGTGTTATGCAGCCATACAAATTAAAAATACATAATTTGGAAAAAAAAAAAAATCTATAGCCTCAAGAGGGGTCGACAGTGTTGTTTTTGTTTTTGTTGAATTTGTTTGTGTTTACTGTGAGATGATGGAAGGGACAACTGAGTCAACCCGTAGAGAGTTCCTACAAAGTGGACAACTCGACCGAGTACTAAGCCACCTGTCAACACACTCACCGTGATAAAAATGTCGACATTTTGGCAAAACTTTTAGCTTATCCCCGTCTTCAAACTCGCCAAGACATATACAGCACTCCTCCTCTTTATTTGCAGCCGGGTTGATATCCGGCGTTGACTTCGGCCGGTGCATGATTATCGGCAACGTGTTGATTGTGGTGGGGTCCAGGCCCTGGGAGAAGGGTTGAACCGCGTCGGAGAGAGAGGGGTGGGTTAAACTGCAGAGCCAGCGGGCGTAGAGGAAGAGGAGACTGATGAGAAAGACGACGGCCAATAAAACGATGATGAAGAAGAGGGTGCGTCCTCGGATTTCGAAGTTGTGGTCGTCGCGCTCTGTATTGTGCCAGTGAAAGGGCTGTGAGTCTTGTGATGTTGCCATTGAGATTTGAACGGTGGCTATAACTGCGGCGGCATGGCGCTGGACAGCGAAGGTGTGTTGGTAGTTGCTAAAAGAAATGTGGACGGTCGTTATGCACAGTATTAATAGCGCTTGGCCACCGTTGTGTTGGTCTACTGGACATTGGATATTTTTATGTAAGGGAAACGGAAGTCTAGTTGCACATCGAGCGCGTGAATCATTATATTTGAACTGAATAGCGGAAAATTAAAAAAGAAATACAAATTCAAACAGCAAAAAGGTTAATTAAAATTAGGCCAAAAAACTTCTTCCCACACAAGGTTTTGTGTATGTCTAAAATTCTGTCAGTAAATTTTAAAATTTTAAATACCTACCTATTTATTAAATTTTATAATTAATATTAAAATAAAATCGTTATTTATTAATTTTATTCAAAATAAATAAATTTCGCTAGAGTTTCTATATTTTAAGATTAACAATCGTTTTTCTTAAAGTTCAAAACATTACATACACGTCTCCTAAAAATATATTTTCTCTTTTTGATAATTATTCTTAGGCACGTCCAACTGCACCCATTCTCCCTGTTAGGTAGTTTCTTAATGCGAAAATCACTTGTCATCTAGTTGAAATGGGTGGATAATATCACACAAATTTATGCGATTCATTGTATAAATTTGTACAACTGTTCTATACGTTGACCGATGCATAAATTAGTCAAATAATATTGTGCGATCTATGCATTATTGTTAATAATGATTCATAGGATTTTTAAAAAGGCGTTTAAATCGTTAGAACTATTTAGGATTTAAGGTTTCACATGTTAAAGTGAGCTAATCTATGCCTATAAGACTAAAATATAATTATGCCTTTGTTATATGAAAATTAGGGGTGTTATGCTATTTTATATTCTAGAGGGTTAAATAATATTTCATGGATAATGTGGTACAGGACATGAGTATGATTTTTGTTTTCATATTTTTCATGATGGAGTAAAATAAAATTATCCACTTGAGATTTTCTATTTTTCGTATTTTAAATGTTAACAAAATGTATGGTAATATTGTATTTATTGGATATAGATCATGAAAGCATTATTTGTCACCTTACACCCTAAAAGAAATCCATTTACAAGGAAAATTTGATAAAATTTTGGATTAAGATTCTTCATCAAGAAGTGTTATGTGCATAATTTTTATATAAATTTTATGTACAAATAACGTATCATTATATGATTAGATAATTAAAAATTAAAAATAAAATAACATTCAATCACATAATAATATATTATTATTTGTATATAAAATTATTGTTCTTCATTAGTGTATACAGTTCAAGACAACTTTCTTGTTTCGCATCCTATCCTATACAACAGTTGATACACAATGTAATCGAACCAAAAACATTGTCTACATAAGAGACCTTAAGAAAAATTCTAAGTTAAATTCATGTAGTATTAATTAGATGGTCATTTATCCAAGTAACAGTCATTTTGCAAACAGAATTTCCCAAGTCCTTTGTTTTATATATATATATATATATATAAAACCTGACATACATATGTCAGAATGTTGTAATGATTGATCTGTGAATGATATACGAAAATGAAAAGTGGGGTTCACGATTTGTTGAAAGATTCGGATGCATGAAGAGATAAACGTGTATGTCTTCATGTATTTGACAACGTTTGTATACAACATGTGGGAGAATGGACCTACTGCAGAAACTGTGTGCAAAGCTATAATTTCAGCCTCATCTCTTTATATACGTTGCCGTAAGAGGACAAGCCTCACATTTGTCATCTTCAACTATTTAAGTCTATGAATATTGGAAAGTTAACCCGGACATTCATATTCCTCAGAAGACAGTAAAGAAAAACTCACCCCTACTGAGCGAATCCACAGAGAAATTATGGAGTTAATACTACAATAATCCAGCTTAGCAGCATCCATATATGCATTTGGTGGAGGACACAATTGCACAATAGCAATAAAAAAATATATATATACCATGCAAAATATAATAAAAATGTTTTTTTTTTATAGCCAAAAACCCTAGTGAACTTCATTAGATAGGTAAATCTTAGAAAATAGTAATTGGACACATAACTATTGTACTAGATATGTCAAAGTTTGTCGTATATGAATATCGATTATAAAACTTTAAGCTAATATAATGCAATCTTTTTGGCTTTATTAAATGCCGAGGGAAAGAAATATAGCAGCAGATATAACAGAAGAAAGGATCACAATAATATAATTTGGTACCATGTGAAATCTGCAGTTGGAAATGTGTCATTTTGATGAACAAAGCTGATCAAAATATACATGAACCATAAAATCAGCCTAATCCTGAAACTTGCGAGTGGTTTGTTTCAATAAAACCAGTACTAAACTCTTGCTTGGTTTCAACTTGTTAACACATAAAATTAAGAAACCTGTGATACCTAACCTAGTGCAATCTTATAAACAATCAAATTTACTATGTGCACTTAAATTGAAAATCAAATTGGACACTTATGATAAATGTATTACTATGTAATTGAGTGATTTTGAATTAAAGATATAGAAATACTTAATTATATGATGACACATTATTATTAGTACTTAAATTGATACTCATTTTAAGTTATACATGATCTACCACCAAAGGCTCTACAATTTCAAAATGGAAAACCAAATGTGTTACAAAATTTATGAATCGCAAAATCAATACACCAAAATGGCCATTCTAGCAGACTAAACATTAGTTTTAAGCTCAATATATTTTTAATATGGTATCAGAGTATAAAATCAAATAACTGGTCTAACAACCTAAAGTGTTTTTGGATATAAGTGATAACGTACCTGTCCAAAATGAGTTAAGTCAAATGGTGGGTCTAACAGCCTATAATGATTACACTTGAAAGAGGGTGTTGAAGACAAAAAAAGAATCACACATATAATAAAATAAATATAAGTTAATGGTATATAAGTGTGGTAATTGCATCTTAATACAAACTAATTGGTTTTGTGTAATATGAGTTTTAATCTTTATACTTATAAATACAATATATTCCAACGATCTTGGAGAACACAAGCTGAATGCTCATAACAGATAAGGAAAAAGAGTGAGACAGCGAGAGGTTTATTTTTTCAGATGATTAAAGAAATCTAAACATGCACACCAATTCATGCCAAAAATGTCATCCAACATTGTGAAACCAACCCATATATATGTCTAATAGAAAGCTAATTTTTTGTGCTATACGAAATTATTCACTCAATGGCGTGATAAGAGGAAAAAAAAACAATTTTATGTGCATGAGGGTACTGTTCTCTAATCATACTATGTATATAATGTTCATATGAATATGTTTAAAGACATATTAGAGACTAAAACATTAATCAGTACTGTCAATTTAAAATAAGTCGTCTACAAATTAAGAGCTCGCTGGAAACTTATGCTGCTTACAACTGAGCTAGCTACCTGAAACTCAAGTCCTTCTGCATTAGTGTTCTAATAATATATACATACATATATATATATATATATATATATATATATATATATATATATAGCTAGCTAGCTCCATTTTGCTCAATTTGCCTACAATTAAAGAATCAACAATCTGTAGAGTTAAAAAAAAAAAAAAAAACTATAAAGGCCCACAATATCCGCAATGCTTCCTCTTCACTGACAAAATAGACGTAACCATGTATGATTTTAAGCCCTGAATGCAATTCTAAGTGCATATATAATTCGTTAGAGAAACCAAAGGGGAGAATCAAATGGAGCCATAATCCAGTAGAGGTTAAAGTTTGAAATTATTCCAATAAATCTCCATTCCAAGAACCTAGCAGCTTTGAAATGGACAAGTATGCAAGTTCTTAATAAAATCGATGATGCAAAATAAATTTCTCAGAAACACCCAAAACGATTGAAAAACAGATAAATGGACAGAATTTTATGCGTTAAAGAAGATAGTACAATCTTTAAAAAAGAAAAAAACCACTAAATTGACAAGAGAATTTTGCTGAACAATTGCACCCATTTCAAAGTACATGCAAGTATCCCTAACACTAAATGGCAGTATATGCAAAGACTTAAAAGCCTTGCGGAACAAACTGAAATTCAAACTCCATTACCTGAGATTACCGACCATACTTTGATCAGATCTCTTCTAACTTTATCACACGACGTAGCATATAAAACACATATGCTACTGTAGGTAGATATGATAGTCTTCCATAAATAAAGGTTTGATCGCTTCTGTTCTTCTTTGATATCTTGAATAATTTATTTCCGTGATTCCTTGTTTGATCTTTGTCTCCTGAAGATCAATTTCAGTCTCTGGGACCGATGCTCCCAAGGCAGTTGAATCTAGTAAACTACTCTTCCTTGAAACAAAGAAAATAGATCGATCAAAATATGTACTGGAATACATTAACTTTAAAGACCATAAAGAGCCTTCAAGAACTTGCATGCAAGCTCTTCTGTAATATACAAGGGCAATTGCGCAAGCTCTCTCAAAAATCAAACAAAAAGGGATCACCATAATCCCAAAGACCTATCGTTGGATACTCTTCATCATTTGTTAACGGCCACACCGTAGGCGATCCGTGTCCAACCGCCGTAATCTGATCCGGGGCAGGTGGTGCTACAACAGTCTGAGTAGAAAGGGACAAAGTTGAACCCATGGAACCCGCGAGTGAGTTGATTTCATCATATGGGTTGACGTACGGGGTCATTGCTCCACCAGAATCTCCATGGTTAATAATCGTCCCATCAGTCAGAGGATGCTGATACTCGTGAAATTGTTGCATCAGTTGTTGGCTATTATTTTGTACTACGTTCGGACAAAACATTGTGGAACCAACATTAACACCATTTGGATAGGCCCCGAAGGGCATAAACCCAGTTGAAGAACCCATACCATCTGCCAAAGAAATCGGCTGAGCCAAAATTGGTGCGGAGCCGGAGAAAGTGAAGCCAAACCCTGAGGGACGAGGAAGCAAAGGCCTGAGGGTTTGAGTTGAAGAAGAAGAAGATGAGGAGCCACGAGAGGTTGAAGATTGTGATAAGGTGGAGCTGGAGGGTGTAAGATTAAGCTGAGCTCTTGGGCCGTAGAGCATAACAGCAGCTCGGTCATACGCACGCGCCGCTTCTTCGGCAGTTGCAAAAGTTCCAAGCCATCTACGAACCCGTTTTCGAGGCTCACGGATCTCAGCTACCCATTTGCCCCAACTTCGCTGTCTCACTCCTCTGTATCTGAACTTACCATTGTCTGGTCCACCTTTGCCTTTGCACTTCTTGGTGTTGGTTTTGGTGTTGTTATTATCAGCGATCAAATTGTTTTCACTGGTTGTGGTGGCGGTGCTATCAGTGCTTTTAGTTTTAGTGTCATTGGTGGTGGTGACAGTGGTGTTTTTATCTTGATGAGGGTGAGGAGTGTTGAGGCGTGAGTCGTCCATTTAGATTTAGGGATGTGCTTTAAAGATTTCAAGTGAGAGAAAGATGGAGACTCTCTCCTCACCTCGTTTATTGGTATTGCTGTTTCGAAATAGAGAAGGGATGTGTTTGGGTTTTTTGGAGTGTCATTTGTTTGTTAATGGTGGACTAAGGCGGTGGCCATATCTGCGTATACGCATATATAATGTGAATGGGAGATTGCTGAGCTGCAAAGGAAACAGACTGAACTCAAGCTGTATTCGTTTTGGAATTTGGAATCACTTATTATTTTATTTCTTTTTTATCGCCTCTTTCCATGACATTTTCAATATCTTGGTAAAAACCCTAGAAACTTAACCATAAATTCTTTCTTCCTGATAATAGTATACCGGGAAAATTCATTATTAGTCAACAAACTAAGGGAAGTACTGATAAATTAAGACTTTGATTATTAGTCAACAAACTTGTACAAACAATGTAAAACTTTGATTATTCATCGATATTGATCTATAATTGTGCTTTGAATTGTTAACAGTGGGACGATGAACGAAGACAATAATCATTTTACAAAATTATCAGAAATTTCAATCATAATTGAAACTCTTGTGGGAAAGTTATTAAATATTAAAATAATGAAATTTGCCAATAAATATATTTTTTTTATGGTTTATAAGTTTATCTCATATGGGTTGGTCAAGTTCCAGTCTCAAAGCAAGAACCAAGATGCTTCCACTTCTGTCTGGTTCCTTGCCACCAGTAGACTTTGGTTTCTTCACAATGATATTACTTCGTCATGAAGTTATCCCATGACTACTGTAAACACTAAAGAGAGACCTTTCCGTGTTGAATTTTAACTCAGTGGTGCATGTAAAGACGATGCTACAAGTGCTAGTGTTATTACTTTGATGGATATGAGAATTTCTATCTTATTAAAGCATTATTTGATTCATATATATCCGATCAAGTGCCAACTTCTAATCTGAATGATTAAATCGCTTCTTTCTTTTGGTGATTTAGCAGATCCTTTTTGATGAAACTGAAATTTCTGGCCCGAGATAACACAAACCTTGGCAAAATTAGAGTGCTAGCTAAGAGACAGTCGGTCTTTGTTATAAGCTTTATGACTTTGATTAGATGCTCTGCTGGTCAGGCATCCTCTCTGCATGATGATGTCAAATAAGATACCTACATAAATAAACTGCGAGTCTTGTCGCTTCAATAGCTTCTTAGTAATAATAAAGTAAATTCAAATTCAAAGTGAATAATACAACATTAGTTCATGACAGGAATCAAATTTCATCTTCCCGTGCGCTTCAACCTTAACGCAATGGGTGTAAAATTTCATCTTCCAGTGCACTTCAGCCTCAACGTCTCCTCCTCCTGCTCCTTGGGTAAGTTGATCAATTTCATTCTCTTTTAATATTTTCTTCACATTTTCTCAATTTTATTATTATTTGATTACAATCATCTCACTATATTTTGTCAATTGGTCATAATACTTGATATTTTTGATAAACCCTGTGGATATTAAGCTGAAACCCTAGGCTTAGTGGCAATTATGTTCTATAATTGTTGGTTGCCTATTTGATGAATGTGTGATATTTCATAAAGTTATGATAGAAATTCAAACGAAGTACGGTTCTGATTATGTTTTGTTTACAAAAAAATTAATGGCGGATGGGTGGTAGATTAAGTTAGTATAGGCAAGGTGAGATGCTTCTGGGAACATCCATCTTTTTAGATGATCTATCTCCGTATCAAGTTCATTAGTCTTACTCTCACGTCGCTGCACATCTAGTGGAATCAATTTCCTAAAAGTTTGACAGCAAGGATACCCTTATCTTTGATGCACAACAGTTTCATTCGGTTTCTTTGCATATAAAACACTTTCACAAGAATCATAATTTCCAAAACTACAGTGATTTACAATAGAATCAAAAACTGAAATTGCAAATTTTGACTTGAACATGTTGTTGTGAGAAGATGATCTTGTATAAAAAATGTATGGAGCAAACAATTAATAGAGATCATCTATAAGCATTCCTTGGAGTAAAAAGGTCTTGGAGTCTTTGTCCTTCACAAGATAACATTCAAAATCAAATTCTACTTTGACATTGTAAGCTAGAGTAAGTTTGGAGATGTTGAGCTAACTCTTAGTGATTTTGGGAACGTACATAATAATTTTTAAATGTTGGAATTTATTATGAGAGTGAGAAGGCAGTACCTATGTGTGAAAAATGTCTAAACATTTTCCACTGTTTACTTGAAGTTGTTGTCCTCCTCTATAATTTTTATGCACATTCAATTGGTTTATATTTGAGTTAACATGGTTAATAGCTCTTGAATCCATATACCAGCTAGGATCAACTGCGAAAGTTGGGTTGGCTATGTAATTGTTTAAGACACGACACCAAGTTTATTGTTTAGGGGGTGTTGGTTTTGTGTTTGTGTGGAGTTTTTATGAGAGTAGGCAATTTGTGTAGAAAAATTTTGTTCTTTTGTGGCGTTGTTTATGAGGATCGTGAAAGGTTATATGTGTAAAAGTGAGGTTGGGAGATGTGCGATTTACCATATTATCCAAAAGGATATTGTGCCTTATAAGGTTCATTTCCTATTTGGCCCACAAACTCTTGATTCCAATTGTTTCCAAGAAAAGTAATATCAAACCTATGATAACACTTTAGGGCAACATGCCCTACTTTGCCACACACTGACAAATCACTCTTGGATTGACAAAATTTCATCCCCTGTCTTTGCTAGATTGAAAATTACTTGACAAATTTTTCATAAAAACTTTCTATCCCACTCTCCATTGTCTAACTGTTTTGGATCTGTAATTTCAAAATACCCTCTAGTACTACTTTCATTATTGTTAGACACTTTATTTGCTACATTTACCATACTTCCATGCAATTACACACTATAGTTCATAAAACTATTTAGCCTCTACTCAAATGTGTGCAATAGAAACTTAGTTTCATTTATATTCATATTTTTCAATAATAGAATCCAACCTAGACAATATTTGCATGACTTCAAAATCATATTCTTGTTCTAGATCATCAATCACAAAATGTATCAAATCATCCTTTGACAAACTCTGTCCCCTTGCTAATAGAGCATCATAAATTTCCTTCATACATCTAATGTACTCATGGATACTCAATGACCATTTCTCTAATGTTTGTAGTTTTGACTTAAGTTGCAAAACCCTAACCTTCGACCTTGAAAAGAAATAAGTTTGAAGAGAATTCCAAGTTTCAATTGAGGTCATACAACTAGACACATGACTAAACATCCCCTTTGAAATCAAAGCTAACAAGTACCTTATCAACAACCTAACAAATTTCGTCCAAACTAAATATTTTGGATTCCTTTGTTTTGTTACATCAGTACCCTTAATATTTCTTAGTGAAACAAATGGTGAAGGACATGTCACTAATCTTGTAAGATGATCATCTAGGTCATGTTCACCAACTAAGTAAAGAACTTGAGAGGCTAAGTTCTCTAGTACCTATAATTGTTCTCATTCAACTTAGGGTTTATTGGTTTCAGATTGGATACATGTATATGTATATTACTAAACACACTAGACTCATTGAACGAAGTAGATACAGTTGAAGTGTCTCCCTTTGGTGTGTTTGTATAACAAGAAGCAGAATAATCAGCCATCTATGATGTTTATCAAAGGCTCTGATATCATAACAAGAATCAATTTATCACCAGGAAATATGAACTATCAAAAACTAGAAATATCATAAAACAAAGCAAAAATTGAAAAATACCTTAGATTTTTCAATTCAACAAATGATTTAAGACTACAGAATAAAAGAAAAATCTAGATTTACATTTATATACTACATGTAAGCTAAAATACAATTTGTCAAAATACATTAACCCTCATATCTAATAACTAAAAGTGACATAAATGGAAGAAACTCATTGTTGATCAATAAACATTTGTCTCACCATCAAATTCGCAGTAACAATCTCAAACCTTAGACTGTCTTTAAGAATAAATGAGTGAAAGAGAGAAAAAACTTTTGAAAAATTGATGGAGTGATAAAAATATTTCTTTTCTACTATTCAACCCTCTTATATACAAGACTAAACCACATTGTTTTTATCATCTCAAAAAGTCATTGTTTTGAGTCTTTCTATAGAAAAAGTTTGTTTTACTATAACGGAGTTTATACTTCTTAAAAGATCTTAATTTTGTATCAAATTAACTAAATTATGATTGTTTGTTATTCTTCATAGTGTATACGAATTTAGATCAATTAATCAATTGAGAAAGAAAACATTACTACCACAGGCTAATACAGTCTTCCCCTCTAGTTACCATATATTTTTTAATCTTAATTTGAGTAGAAATTGTTCTACCAATAAAATTATGTATACGTATTTGAATATCAAAATGAGTACACACTTGATGTATATCATTAAGTGATTGAATGATTTTAAATTAAAAATAAAATAACATCTAATTATATGATAATCCATCATATATATAATCATTTGTGTACTCTTATTCCACATGGTTCGTGACTCTTTTCTTGTTGTTAGAAAACAAACAAATATAACACATAAAACAACTAAATTTTCATAATTTGAATCATAAAATTTGCTAATAACTCGTACAAGTAACAGTATAAATAGATCTACTGTAAATAAGATTGAAACTTGATTAAATTATGGTTAATATTACCGATTTTATAGATATAATGAATTGATATGATTTATAATTAATGATAATATAATAAATTGATATGATTTATAAATTAGTGATATTTTTATATACAATAAAACTATGTATACTTATTTTTTATACACAATTTGTGTACACAGATGATGTGTTATCTTGTGATTGAATGTTTATTTATCATATGATTGACACATATTTTAAAATAACTTAATTACATGATGACATATCACTGTGTACATGAATTGTGTACCAAAAATAGATATATATAGTATTGTTTTTTTATATATTGTATGGTAGATCAATACTCAACTATATATGATAATTAAAATTTTAACATATATACTTAATAAACTTTTTCCCATTTGATATTTGCTCATCCATTCCCAACATACTCTTGAAGATGACCCGTTGATACACAAGTCTATGAAAGCAACCGCCAAATGAAGGATTCCAATTTCGATGTGCATTAAAGGATTCAACTCCCTAGGTATGCCTCCCAAACAGCAAGGAAGTTGCATATATACGTAGCTCTCTTGCCGGCTAGATTTTGCTTCTCAAAACTCGTAGATCGTCTGGAGTTTCTCTTCATCGGAAAGCTCCAAAATTTCAAATTATCTTTTATTGCTTCCTACTGCTAAAATATATCCTTTTTCCCAACTATGATCATCACAAGTGTAACGTGATTGTATTAAATTAATTTGATATAAAATTGTAGAAAGTTAAGATGATGGAATAATAAAGGGATTGTGAAAATGGTGAAAGGCAAAACTGCATGAAGAGATGAGGTGTCTGCATATAAGAGGAACCACGTAAGGATTGATATACAAGCATATCATTGGAAGATAGCATAGCATGTGGTGGCTCCTCCTACTTACTGCCTTGGTATTCACAATTCTCCACAAATCCAATCAGTAAACATAGCTAATTGGACCATTTTATTGACATTATTTATTTATTTGCAGAGAGAAATGTTTGATATGATTTTTTAAGCTCAATTGGGTGACCTTTTTGTGTTTGTTCTTTCATCTGTGTCCTCCATTTTTGAATCAGCATTGGGTGGTTTGTAAGCTTCCAGTGGAGCTGCGCTGTTGCATTCTGAGCCACAACTTCTATCTTCCTTTCAAGGACTGATTTCTTATTCTTTAAATATTATTTAATTATCAATGAATAAGGTCTCATCTTCATCTGCATATAGTAGTTTAAAAGTTATCTTTTCCATTTTAATCTCTCTTTCTCTGGGGAATCATATACTACTTAGCTGGAGATTCTTCTTTTATCCCAAAAGACAGATAAATGAAGCATTATTGCATCATAACGTTCTTAAATTGTTTCAGAGTCGTCATGAATATTTATTTTCTGGTTTACATAAAAATAGATACTAAGTTGAATGTTTTTGACAAAATGTTATCGTGGGCTTTCTCGCTTTTGGTGGGTTAACAAAGAGCCCAAACTCGAGGTTTTTTATTTATTTTTTAATTATAAAGAACCTCAATTCAACTGTACTTGCTCTTAGTGTCGAATTAACCATGCAAGTAGAGTCTAGTAATCAGACTCACAATCTCTCAAACTATCTTTAACAGCGCCCAGACTCAGTGTTGCCCATGGTATAACTATGTATCCTGCAGCTTTCTTTTGGTGAAGAAAAGGACAGTGTAAACATTATTCAACAGTCCAAACAGAGTGGGTCAGGGACTCAGAAATCACTTTTTGTGGCATCTGTGTTTAAGAAATGAAATGGCTTTTTCCATAAAAAACAATCAGAGGGGCGGCAAAAATATTTGGCAATCTCTTCACAGCCAGCCTGGTTTTTATGCGAAAACTGTTATATTTAATCAAATGCATAAATAAATTGACTTGAGTATGAATGCATTTATATGATTTGTAAGAGCCCCTTGACCACTGCCGGAGGCCTAAGGTGGTTCCGACTTGTCTTGCAAATCTCATATTAAGATACACCAAACCTAATCTTATATTCACTTTGTAATTACACAATCATCGAGTCATTTATTGAATACGTACTAGTTCTTGTTGGAAGCATATTTAACAGATAAAATATATCTTCTATTCATAATAGGATACGACAATCTTCATAGACGACATTATGAAATAATGCCTCAACCTCAAACATGTAACTCGCAACTAGAGAGCCCAAGATAAAATAGATCAAATGGCGAAATATTGTCACAACCTAAAGTTGGTGGACATATTTAAGTGTGAGTGTGCATCGTTGTTAGTTTTATAAATGTATTGTTATTGGCTGGGGTTGAGGATAATCTAGCATAAGACAAATTAAAAGGGGACTGTACCATCAATATACAAACTCATCGAGAGCTAAAACTATTATCTTAATAAGTTTAAAACAAGATAAACTTAGTAACTCTAAATTATAATATGGAGATATATAAAATGGGTACATACAACATCCTTGAATAAAATTAGTGACCTAATCATGATATGAATACATACAAAATGATCATTTAAAATACAGTATAAAGATGCCGAACATACAAGTCTAAAATTTTTGCTCCTGATAATATGCATTGAATGGGGAGGGAAGCGCCTGTCCTTTCCTTCACGTTACTTAGGGTATGCATGAAACAGTCATTTCATTGGATTCGGGTGAGGAACACTACAGCACTGCTCGTGGTGTCCAGAAGGTTCTTCAGAACTACAAGAATCTTCAAGATATTATTGCCATTTTGGGTATGGATGAGCTCAGTGAATATGACAAGTTGGTTGTCGCCTTTCCATGTGGCGGAGGTTTTCACAGGTGACCCTGGCAAGTGTGTTGATTTGAAGGAGAGTATCTCCAGTTTCCAGGTAATATTTGATCATAATTTTATGTAATATACATTGGTGACACAATTAGTAACCATGATACTGATATTCTTTTTCATGTGGGTCTTACCTTATACTACCGATCAGTTGTCGAAATCTTTGTCAAATCACTGTCTCAATTCCATAAACCATCTGGGGCTTGCCTTGATTAAGCTTGAAGATTGTGATGACATGGAGCTGCAGGGTGTTAGATTAAGCTGAGCTTTTGGGCCGTAGAGCATGACAGCAGCTCGGTCATACGCACAAGCAGCTTCTTTAGCAGTTGCAAAACTTCCAAGCCATCTTCAAGCCCGTTTTCCAGGCTCACGGATCTCAGCTACCCACTTGCCCCAACTTCGCTTTCTCACTCCCTCTATCGAAATTTACTATTGTCTGGTCCACCTATGCCTTTGCTCTTCCTGGTGGTGGCGTTATCATCAGCGATTGAATTGTTTTCCCTGGTTGTGGTGGTGGTGGTGGTGCTATCAGTGCTTTGAGTGGTGTTTTTATCTTGAGGAGGGTGAGGGGTGTTGAGGTGTGAGTCGTCCATTTAGATTTAGGGATATCGTGCTTTTTTAATCGCCTTCTTTCTATGACGTTTTCGATATCTCCATATCTTGATAAATGTTATATAACGATGGATTTCCTTCCAAGTGAAGAAGCCTTTGGGCGGTGAGTTTTCATTGGATATGGGGGCGGTGGTAATTTAATTTCTTTGGGCGGTGAGTCATTTTCATTGGTCATGGGGCGGTGGTATTTTAATTTTCTTGGGGTGGTGAGCGGTGGGAAAAGTGTATAAGTGCACCCCCTCTGTTGGAGGGTCAAATAAAGAAAAGTCTCATATCTAATAAACTTAACTAAAATGAGTGGTATATAAGTGTTGTGGATTAAACATTAACACAAGCCAATTGATTTTGTGTAACATGAGTTTCAATCTTCACACTTGTATGTCCAATTTATATTTTCAACATGGTATCAGAGCGCGAGCCAAACAGCGGGTTTAACAGCCTAAATGTTCCTGGATACAAGTGACAATGCACCCAGCCACAAACCGGCTGAGCCGAAAGGCAGGTATAACAACCTAAGTGCTTGCATTTAAACGGGAGTGTTAGAGACTCAAATAAAGAATAAAGAAAGAGAGTCCCACATGTAATAAATAGAACATAAGAAAGTGATATATAAGTGTGTGAATTGGACTTTAACATAAACCAATTGGTTTTATGTAATATGGGTTTCAATCTATACACTTGTAAGCTCAATATATATTTTCGACACCCTCTACCCACACTTGTATGATATAATGTAATTTTGACATTCCCTTCATTTTGGTTAGTCTCGATGCAGGCAAGGCACTCATTTACATTACATTTTATCTTCCGTTTCATATTTTACAAATCCTTATTTCATCTTTCACTTTTTAATTTTAATTTTTTTTTACACATAATACGGTTTGATCAATATGATTCACTTAAGTACATAATTACTGTTAATTATTTAGTTTATCTAATTCATACTTTTATAGTTATTATCTTTTTTTTTAATAAAAATAAATAATAAACATTCTCGTCAGTTCATGAAAACAAATTATGAATATTTTTATTATCATTGTTATCCTTTTTGTAAAAACAAATGATAGACCTTATTGTTTATTTGCGAAATCAAATTATAATTATTTATATTTATATTTATATTATATTTATTCTCTTTTTTACAAAAAGTAAATTACCGTTATTTATATTTATGTTGTTATTATTATTATTCTATTTAAATTTTTATTCTTACGTTTGCATAAAAAAATTGTAGTCATTTATATTTATATAATATTCATAATTGCTTTTGTTTACGAAAACAAATTGTGGTTGTATTTATTTATGTTATTTTTATAACCGTTTCTTATTTACAAATACAAATTATAATTGTATTTTATTTGTAATCCAAAGTTTGCAAAATCATTGAAAAATATAGAAACAAAGTCTCAAATATTATCAAAACTGAGGTTTTAAATATTATAATCTAAAACTCAATGTTCCAAATATTAATCATAAAACTAAAAGTTTTGTGAATATGAGACAAATATAAACTTGAAGTTTTGACATAATAATTTTTGTTTAATTTTGTTATTTTTATATTATAATTACAACTGTATCTCATTTGCAACTTAGAGTTTCCATAAATTGTGAATATGAAATATTATTTGAACTTGAAATTTCAAAAATTAATTTCAATACATTTTCTACAAAATTAAAAGTTTTGTGAATATAATATAATATATGAACCTAAAATTTCAAAAATTAATCCCAATATATTTTCTACAAAACCAGAAATTTTGTAAATATAAAATAATATATAACCTTGAAGTTTCAAAAATTAATCATAATATTTTTTCTACAAAAATTAAAGTTTTGTGAAAATGAAATAATATTTGAACATAAAGTTTATAAAATTAGATAGATAAAATTATATAGGTTTTGACACGGTTCTCTACTTAGAACATATAAGCGTTGAATAAATGGTTAAATAAAATATCTCAAAAAGACGAATCTAAAGCCACAATTTTTTTCTAACATCACATCTACAAATGATTGTTAGTCGAATATGTGGATATAATGATAAATCTACTAGATTTGTTGAGAAAATTGAAAAATAGATTTGAATATCAGATTTAATAATATTATCAATGACTTTGTAATTTAATATTTTTTTTTCCTATTGAAATAAGAAAGTAGAGAAAATATTTCATATTTTTTACCCTTAAAATATGTTTTGATAGTATGAGAATTTTTGTCCTCCATGTATATATATATATATATATATATATATATATATATATGACCTATTGTTGTTAGAAAGAAGTCGAGTTATATATATATATAAAACCTTAAATCCTAAACTAAAATTACTGACCCTAAAATAATGCAAACCTTGGAGATTAAAAAAAAAAAAATTGCTCAGAGATGATATTCATTGCTTGAGGCAGCAGTGGGTAGAGTTGGACTGGGCTGACACATGAAAATTGTAAGATCCATGATTTGACCTTACATATATAGGATCAGACCTAACAATATCAGATTGGTTTGAAATCTTAAGAAATTAATTTTTTAAAACTGTGTTTTTCTAAACCATTGTCCAATTATTAAAAGTAAGAACCTTGTTTATAAGTTGTGGAAATAAGGGCTAAAATTGCATGTCTCTATAGGTAGTTGAATTGACTTGAGTTTTGAACATTAGTTTTCCGCATTAAGAAGTTTAATAATCTTGAAGAATCAAGGAAAATTAAATTCTTTCTTGAAAATGTTGTTGCATTTCCACAGCAACACCTGACCAGTCCCTGCTCTAAGCCGTGCTTCTATATTACAGTGAAAATGAATTTACACATTCTTGAACGATCTCATTATCTGGATTTTCTCATTTAAACTTATCACAAATGTTTCTAAGGTTTCCTACAAAAAGATTTAGGTTATCTCAAACAAGTTGTTTTGAAGTGTTGACAGGATTGTTTGATGGATCCTTCAAAGAATTGACATGAAAAGAAAATCCACCAATTTGTAGAGATTTTCTCTTAAATAAATATTATAGCTCATATTTTTAAAAGGGCATTCAGTGATAAGTGTGTGTTTGGTCAATTCAAACTGTAATTGAATTAAGTTTTTAAATAATGTATAATTCTGACAACTTCAAAATGTGAAATGAAAAAAATTTTATGAGATTCGAGGGAGAAGAAGGAAGTTTGTAAAAGGAAATGCGGGGTTGTTGGGTTTATATAATAATAGATAAATAAATAAAAAATTTGTTTTTTCATGTTAGCCCAGACTTCTTGTGCTTATTTCCGCCAATAGAAGCAACAGTAATAGTTGGAACCGGGCTAGCCCATAAACATGTCTAGGCAAAATGAATATAATAAAATTATGTATACTTATTTTTGATACATAATTTGTATATACAAATGAGGTGTTATCATATGATTGAATGTTTCTTTATCATATGATGAGACATGTTTTAAAATCACCAAATTACATGATGACACATTATTGTGTACATAAATTGTGTATCAAAAATAGATACACATAATATTGCTCAAATGAATAAGGCACCAAGAGAATTACCACGAAAATCATACATACAATACTACCATGCTGCACCATATGTACAATTTGAATAAGGCAACCAATTCAACAATACCAGTCCATAAATTTTCCATGAAACTGCACCGGAACAATTTATCACTCTACTTCCTCTGTTAGTTTCTCTCACCTGTATACATAAACAAACATTTAACTTTTCTTTCAGTACTGAAAAATCTAGTTGTGGATAAAGGCTTGGTAAATATATCGACTAACTACTTAAAATTCACGATCACTTAGTACATACTGAACTTCGAGCACCCTAACAACAATTTGCTCTATAATAAAATGCACATCTGTTTCAACGTGTTTTGTTCTAATATGAAACACGAAATTTGCAGCAAGGGCACCAGAACTCCAGTTATCACACCAGACCACAATGGGAATTATGAGTGCTGCCTAAACCTCTTCAAACAGATGTCTTATCCATGCAATTTCGATATAAACTTGACTGGGGGCTCTACATTCAGATTTTGTAGATTACAGGCTAAGAACTTTCTATTTCCTAAAGCTCCAGTATTGTCAAACAACACACCAAAACCATTAATGGACCTCCTATCTCAAATATTTTCAACCAGTTAACATCAATATAAGCTTCTGTTTTAAACACCTTAGCTGGCCTAAATAGGTGCCACTATTTAAAAAACTTTTTATGTATCCCAAAACTCTTTGATATGTTTGCCACTGTAATTGAGTGAGTCACACCTTGTCATTGTCGAATATCGCAATCCTTCTATGCTTCTATAGAGTGTGGGATTTTCAAAAGGCTCATTGTCTCCTATAAACAACTCAGCACCATTTGGCAAATGGGTTATCGTTGAATTAGCCTCACTCATCCTTGTCTTTTCGTAAGTCTGATTCAAGAATAAACCATCTACATTCCTCAATGCCTCAAATCCCGAAAAAAATATCTCAACTCTCATAATCTTTTTAGTGTAAACTAACTATTTGGATTTATCACCAGATGATGTAGGAATTTTGCATCTCTCCTAGTTAACAAAATATCATTTACATACCCTGTAAAAAGAAAATAAAATAGCAACTATTTTTTTAATTACTAATTAAAAATAATTACAAAAACTGATATAAAGCAATTAAAATAAATTTAATCACCAAAAATTAATTCCATTTTTTTAACTTCACTTTCCAGTGGAAGGAAATAATAGGCTATTAAAATTAATTTTCTGTAACAATTTTTTAACTGCAAGTAATTATATTTTGACAGCTAAATGTTTTGTTACAAAATAAAGGTAAACTTATTTCATCCTTTTGGCATCTCATGTTCCTGTTGGAAGACAATTTTTTGTAACTAAATTGTTGTTTTGATTTGACAACTAAAATTTTAATTGTAAATAAATGTTCATTTTGAATATAATATTATTCTTCCTACCGATTACTAGTGTTCAATTTGATTCAAACCAAATTGAATCGGAGTTTTAATTTGACAACTTGATTAGAGTTTGACTTGGATTCTCATTTGACAATACTCTTCATCCCGTTGATAACATTATTTATCTCTTCAGCGATATTATTTATCTTGTTGATAATACTATATATCTCATTAATGATACTATTTATCCTTTTAATAATATTATTCTTTCAACCGATAACATTATTTATCTCATTAATAACCTTTTGGTGATAACTCTCAACCGTTTGAATTTGACTTAAATTTGATTGGATATTAAATATAATATTGTTAATAAAAATTAATAAATATAGTATAATATAATAATATTATTAATAAATAATACAATGGTCAATTTTGGTTAAAGTACTCTTTTTTTGGTGGTTGTCAAATTTCATCTTCCCGTGTGCTTCAGCCTCAATGCCATGGGTGTGAAATTTCATCTTCTAGCGCGTTTCAGCCTCAACGTTTCCTCCTCCTCCTCCTCAGGTAAGTTGATCAACCTGTTTCTCTTTTAATATTTTGTTCCCATTTTTTCAATTCTATTCTTATTTGATTATAATCATCTTATTATATTAGTCAATTGGTCATCATTGATTGATAAACATTTGTCTCACCATCAGATCTGCTGCAACAATCTCAAACTTTAGGTTGTCTTTAAGAATCGTTGAGTGAAAGAGAGAGAAGGAGCTTTTGAAAAATCTGATGGAGTGAGAAAAATATCTCTTTTCAACTATTAACCCTCTTTTATACAAGAGTAAAACACATTGTTTTTGTCTATCTCAAAGAGTCACCGTTTTGAGTTGTTCATCAGTAAAAGTTCACTTTATTATCATGGAGTTTATACTTCTTTAACAGTTTTTAATTTTGTATCAAATTAACTGCAATATGATTGTTCGATATTCTTCACAGTGTATAAGAATTTAGATCAATTAATCAATTGAGAAAGAAAATATTACGTATTTATAATGTGGGCTAATTCAGTCTTCCCCTCTAGTTACTGTATATTTCTTAATCTTTGAGTAAGAATTCTTCCACACATGGACCACGTCCCTCTTCTTGTCGTCAGAAAACAATCAAACATAATACATAAAACAATTAAATTTTCATAATTTGAATCATAAAACTTGCTAATAAGCCACAAAAGTAACAGTATAAATAGATCTACTGTAAATCAGATTGAAACTTGATTAAATTATGGTTAATATTATCGAGTTTATGGATATAATGAATTGATATGATTTATAATCATCCAATTTCGATGTGCATTAAAGGATTCAACTCCCTAGGTCTCCCTTCCAAGCAGCAGGGAAGTTGCATATATACGTAGTTCTCTTGCTGGCTAGATTTTCCTTCTCAAAACTCGTAGATCGTTTAGAGTTTTCTCTTAATCGGAAATCAGCAAAGTTTTCCAATTATCTTTTATGGCTGCCTACTGCTAAAATATATCCTTTTTTCCCAACTATGATCTTCACAAGTGTAAAGTGATTGTATTAAATTAATTTGATATAAAATTGCAGAAAGTTAAGATGAGGGAATAATAAAGGGATGGTGAAAAGGGTGAAAGGCAATATTGCATGAAGAGATGAGGTATCTGCATGTAAGAGGAACCACACAAGGAATGATATAGAAGCATATCATGCAGAAGATAGCATGTGGTGGCTCCTACTCACTGCCTTGGTACTCACAATTCTCGACAAATCCAATCAGTAAACATGAACAATTGTACCATGTTATTTACATTATTTATTTATTTGCAGAGAGAAATGTTTGATATGATTCTCTAAGCTCAATTGGGTGAGCTTTGTTTGTTTGTTCTTTCATCTCTATCCTCCATTTTTGAATCAGCATTGGGTGGATTGTAAGCTTTAAGTGGAGCTGTTGCATTCTGAGCCACAACTTCATTCTTACTTCCTTTCAAGGACTGATCTCTTATTCTTCAGACATTATTTATCAATGAATGAGGTCTCATCTTCATCTGCACATAATAGTTTAAAAGTTTATCTTTTCCTATTTAATCTCTCTCTTTCTCTGGGGAACCATATACTACTTTACATAGCTGGAGATTCTTTTATTATCCCAAAAGACAAATAAACAAAGCATTATTGCACCATAACGTTCTTAGATTGCTTCATTGTCATCCTCAATGTTTATTTTCTGGTTCACATAAAAATAGATAGTAACCTGAATGTTTTTGACAATATGTTTTTTTTTGGTGGGTTAAAATTCAGGTAATGAAGTTCTTTCAGACCCAATAAAGAGCCCAAACTCAGAGTTGCCAGTCGTAAAACTCTCTCTCCTGCTGCTTCCCTTTGGTGAAGAAAAGGACAGTGTAAACATTATTCAACAGTCCAAACAGAGTGGGTCAGGGACTCAGAAATCACTTTTTGCGGCATCTGTGTTGTTTAAACTTTAAGAAATTAAATGGCTTTTTCCATAAAAACAATCACAGGGACGGCAGAAAATTTGGGCAATCTCTTCACAGCCAGCCTGGTTTTTATGCGAAAATGGTTCCATTTCATCAAGCACGTAAACAAATTGACTCAACAGTATGAATGCTTTTATATTTTGTATCATCATCCAAATTCATGATTTAAAGGAGTCCCTTAATCACTGCGGGAGGCCTAAGGCGGCTCTCACTTGCCTGGCATATCTCATATTAAGATACACCTAAACCTAATCTTATCTTCACTTTATAATTACACAATCATTGAATCAATTATTGATTCTCGGTGGAAGCATTATGAAAAATATTGTCTATCAATAATAAGACTCGGCAATCTTCATAGACGTCATTATAAACTCGCAACCAGAGAGCCCGAGACAAAATAGATCTCGGAAAATATTGTCACGGGCAAGGTTGGCGGCCAATACAGGGCAGCGTGAGTATTTATTAAACCATGATATGAACGTATTCAATACTGATTTTTAAGAGGATAGTACCGCAGATACTATACGGGGTCAAAAATTTTAACCGTGACACTGCATTAAATCGATGGGATGTGGCTCTCCTTTCCTTCACGTTAGGGTAAACATGAAACAGTCACTTCATTGGATTCCACGTGCCTTGAAAGAAGCCACAAAATTTGTCATTCCCCCTAAGAGAATGACACAAAAAAAGCTTTACAACTATTAACTTTCTGATTCTCGAAAAGAAAAATAAAATAATAGTCAAATTCATTAAATACAGGTCAACGGTTGGGCCATGATCTACTCGTTCTCACCAGCATAGACTCCTGACCAGATGCTCATACTTGTCTACTCCACTTGCAGGGACAGCCACCATCACCTTAACAGCATCCGTCTGATTAAAAACTGGCAAAAACAAACAATACCTATCACAACAAACGGGTCCCACATGAATTGGCTTGCCCATACCGAAGTCAACCCTCTCTAAACCTAACCTTGACCATTGTGACAAGATCAACACTCCGACTGAGTCTGGACAAGCTCTTGCCCCACTCACTGAGTTCACAACTGATTGCACAAACTCGTTGTCAACTCTGTCCTTGGCTTTTTTTATTAACATCGATGCGTAACCTAGACCCTTCTCCGTCAAATCTTTGACGCTCGTTTGGGCACAACCAAGGACAAATGCGTTACCGTAGTAACCACTGGGTAGACTCGGATTAACTCGGTTACGTACATTGATACTAAACAGTAGCTTCAATATTTGGTTTGACGGTAAGTTTAATGCTCTGGCCCAGCTTCTCCATACATGAGCTGACAAAACTTCGAACGACGTGTAAGCTAACTCCCTGGGTCGAGACGATGAGAAAGCGAGTTTCTTCAACTCGCTTATGCATCTTTTATCGAAGGTGATTGAAGTAGGAGTAAGTCGCTCACTTGAGAAGCGAGAAAGAAAACCACAAAGGTCAGGAACTCTGTTGAACTCAGGGTGACTCACCGAGTTAAGTAGTTTTTTTGGCAATGGGTTCAGAAGGTGGCGATCCCAGATGGGTTTTGGTTTATAATCAGAGAGTTGGCACGGTCGTTGACTCGTGGATAACTCACCGAACAAGTTGAGAAACTCAGCACTGCCTATTCCGTCGCAAACGCAATGATTAATCCCAACACCAAGAGCGGCGGAGCCATCTTTTTGCCACGTGAGTTGCATCACCAGAGGCGGTGCCCCCTTGAGTACGTCTGCCACGTAGTACAAGAGTTTCCTCCATTGAGTTACATATTTGGGCGCCTTATCAAAATCGTTGATCGTATAATCAGAAAACGCTTCAATGAATAAGGCACCTTGAGCTCGACACACGACTTCAAGGCTCGAGCCATCCGGTTTAGCCCTGACTCGACCGGCTAGAGGATAATACGGAACCAAAGCTTTAGCCAGTGCGTTCTTGATACGAGCTGTTGTGGCACCCGGGTCCAAACCAGGGCTAGCTTTGTAGAGAAAGAGATACTCTATAGTAAAACGTAAGAAAAGCTGAGAATCCATGGCTGAAAGAGGCAAAACACGAGTTGGGGTTGGCTCATTTGGGATGATAACATTCAATTCTTTGACGTGCACAGAGGCCATGTTTGATGCTTATGCGCCTTGTTATAGTGAAGAGAGGTTCGCCTTCCTATATATATATAATGATTCTATCACGTTTGCAAAACAACAATAAGAGATTTACAAATTAATCTTGAAGAAAATAAATAAAGTTAGAAAGGGAAAAGTAATAGCGACATTTAAATAAGAGATCGAAGCCATGTGTATATTTTCTCTGTCTAACTGTGAAAGATTTGTGCCAAGATTCTCCGGGCATCACTTTATGGAAAAATTAATATCAAAACAAACGTTAACAGCTTGGCTTTGCTTTCTGTCTGTTCGGCGGATTGGTGATAGCTATCACATTCAACCACACACACTCTCTCTCTCTCTCTCTCTCGTATGGTTTCCCCATGGAAATCCATCTTCATTTTTCTAATCTCTCTTTATTTCTCGTTTTTTTTTCTTTTTGTTTTTGTTTTTATTAGTTGATGGACTCATGGACATGATTGCTGATACCTGTCTAGTTCATGTCCGCACTGCAACATTCATATCAAAATATTAAAGAGAACCAATATTGAAGAGGAAATATGTATAAATCTTTAGTGTTTTTGAGACACAAGTGGACCCAAATATACCATCATAGATTTGGAACGGGATTTTAAGAGGATGCAGAGCACAGCTTTAATATTGAGCTTAGCAATAAGACAATATACCATTTGAAAGAGCCTAGAGAGATGTCTGTCAGCTCTGTGATATCGAGTTCTTCGACCTCTCCATGTAAGTTGAATTATATATTATAATATAATTATAGAATCATGTCTTAGATTCGAAATATACTTTGATTTCTATAGTTTGGATTAAAAAAATAATGCCCAACCTAAAAATCATATCTAACTTTATATTAAGAGAAATATTATCCATGTTTTTGCCTATTCATAAGTCCTAGGTTAGTTTTAGTAATTCGGTTCTTTGATTTATTTTACTAGTGATTTTAGTATTATTTATAATATTTGAAATATTATTTGATTTTTATAGTTGGGATAAAAAATAATAATGTTGAACCAAAAAACATATCTAACTTTATATAGAGATAAATAGTGTCCATGTCTTTTTTGGCCTTTTTATCAGTCCCACACCACAGAGATAGTTTAGTTTTACTAATTCAATTCTTTATGAAATGATTTGGATATTATTGGTAATATTTGATATCTAATTTATTATTAAAATATTATTTATTTTAAATATATAATTTATTATAATTTTGTTTATCAATTTTATAATCTAAAATATATTTTAATATATTATTTATTATTTAATCAATTTTACCTTAATATTCTCATATAATAAGAGATGTAGATGTAGATGTATACCTGAGTTCGAATAACAAGTAATGCTTGAGGAACAGTTATAGATGTCGGATGATGGACCCATGAATATCAAATGGTGATGGCTTTGTCAGATAAAAGTATCCATAAATCTTATAAAACAATAAACTTTGCAAAATTCGGTGTGCCCACTTAGCATTTTGTTTCTAGCAATGGACTACAAGAATTTTTGTTTTTCTTATCATATCGTATCCGACTCAAAGAATATATATTATGCTACCTACATGATTTATGATTATCTCTTTATGGTACTTCTTGTCCATCTAAGTCTCTGCAAACTATTATGCCAAACAAAATTTACCCTAGGATTCCATCTAAGTCTATAGTCTTTGAAACAAAATTATGTAGAAAAGAATGTAAAACTTGGACACAAATGTTATATGAAAAACGAGAAAGCAAATCGTTTAGGAGCTTAGGTGGATTCCATCCTGGAGGAATTGCTAGCTTTTGCATAATTTACTCTTTGTTGTGGGTTTTGGGAAGAACGAATTGTCTGGTATGTAGAAAAAGAAAGTGGTATCCTAGTTTATATTTTGGCGAATAGGGTGACGGGGTTGCCGCCTAGTGCTAACCACAATCCAGGCACTTAGTTTTCCCTTTATTCCTCCTGTAGATATGGACTAAAATCTTTCAAAACTAAGAGCTAGATGCTCGGGTAAACCGTTTTGCAGAATGTGAGCTTTGTACAGGCTAGATTTCAACGGGAAAAAGGAAAACACTGAACACAGGGCCTTGATTAACAGCTAAATACACAATTTCCCATGTAGATTTCCTCTCTGCAATATATATATTCTGGCCGGCAAGCTTGTCAATTGAATTTGCATGCAAAAAATGAATGTGAAGAACTGCATGCACTGATGCTGCAGTCCAGTGTAAACGTTAGTATGTGAATCTTTCAATTTTAATAGTGTCAGCCTTGAGCAAATCTAGTTATTAATTAGTCTGCACTTAAAAGTTGACAAGACAGATTCACTCCTAATCTAGATTATACGTATATTATCAAAATTTGAGAAAGAGAAGAGAAGAAAGCAAAAGTAACTAGAGCCCATTAATTTGTCTTGTATATCTCGATGGCAGCTGCAGCTGCAAATATAAATGTGAAAGTAAAAGTTTCATTAGTAGATGGGTATCTAGTCTAAAAATATTTACTTGGGAGATAATGACGATGACATAACTAGAGATGCTCCTGTCAAATCCTGACCTATCACCGCCCTATTAACTTATCTTTGCAGACACTTTGGAGCTACCGCTCGATTTTGAAGGAATTTTTAAACAGTATATTTAATTAAGCATTAATTTGTTTAGGTCAAACTAGGCCCTAAATGAACTGCCGACGCATATTTAAAGAGGAAAAAAAATCCATTCACCCCTTTAATTTTTTGAGGTAACGCTCAAAAGAACGACTATTCTTCACCCGAATTATAATTGTTACCTCTAAAGTCCAAAAAATAACAAATTCTCACCTTTCATGCTAATCATCTTACACTACAAAAGTCAAAAGGGTATTTAGGTATTTGTATTTAATTTTAAATATTTTAATAAAGATTTTAAGAACCTTTTTTAATTCTTCCTAGGATGCCACCCCCTACTACCCAATTCTTGTCTTCGGAACTACAGAGATAAATAATTTTTCGCTATGACTTCTTATCTCGTTGGAAAAAGTGAAAGAAAATAACAAACGCTAAACTATATATTAACCAGCGGCTTATCTACAATCGAACACAAACTCATGTTGGCGATGCCATGGTCAAGTAAAAGGACAACCCAACATATAAAGAAAACAATAAACTTTAACTTCAACAAAATCGGATTGGTTCATGGACAAAATAAAAGAATTTACACAATAATAGAATCAAATGCTTAAACATAAACTTAAAAGAAACTTTCAGTAGTCACAGGAAAAGGAAAACACTAAATTAGCAACACTTATTTCATGGAAAGAAGATGACAAATAAACTTTTATGGAAACGAAAGTGCACATAATGTAATTTAATATAAATTTGTGGAATATTAAAATCAACCTCTTGTCATTGCAAGTTGAATTTGTAGATAAATATAATCAAAACATCCTTTGAATGTAAGATCTTTCAAGCGATTCGAATTCGCAATAAAATGGTATATGTATGTATGTATGTATAAAATTTGTTCAACCCAGAGAGTTCTAAATGAAAACTTAAATACATCCTGCCATGAATAAGCCGTTTGTCATCAAATTTAGAAAGTATTGTGCTTGTTTGGGAAACAAATGGAGCAATAGTGAAACAGGAGATAAGGAATGGGGATAAACAAGGTTTGGGTATATGAAGTGGATGAGAAAGGACAATTTAAAAGGTAGGCTAATCTAGCTTTCTTTATTGATGGATATGCATGATCTGCATGCTTACGCTTCTTTGTCACTTAATATTCCCCTATTCTTAGTCCTATCTGTCTCCTTTTTTCCAGCTGGGTTGAGATTAACCCATCACGTCTTTTCACAAAAGCACAACACAGCATAGAGTGGACCGGATGTACTTCACAATTAATTCATTTTTTTAATGGGTAAAGCAGGTTGGCCATTACTGGATTTATGTTCTACCTTTCCCTTCAGAATTGTAAAAACTCCGGATCCAGTTCAATTGACAGGCTTAATGCTAATTAGACCCACTTCCAAATTGAACGAGGTGTACTTAGAAATATAGGTGATTACAGTTAGCATCCTCTGAGCCCACTTCACGTCGGCCCAAGTTCAACGAAAACCTTTCTCTTTACATAATTCGATAAACCCTAATGACCGAAACCCTCTTTTCTCTGGAATCCTCGCCGTCCCTGTTAAGCCTTTACCAAAAATGTCCCTTCTCCGTAGACTTCCCAAGGGATTTCTTTATCCCCAAACTGTCCTCACCACTCGCTTTTACACCACCCAAAGCCCCAGCCCCGACACTTTCCCAGACGTTCCCACTGTCGCTTACTACGACGAACAGGTTAACAAAGCTGGCCAAGAACGAGACCTAGAGACTTTACGACACCTTCTCAACAAGCGCGTGAGAGACAGTTGCTTTAACAGCTCCAACACGTTCAAGTTCATAACCAACACTGAAAGCTCGTTGTCACTACTAGACGATCTGACTAAAACACTTGCTCGTCTCGATAACGGATTTCCTCGCAAGACTGCATTCGATTCGCTCATCGCACGTCTCTGTAAACTGAAAAGGGTCGACGAGGCGTTGCGCGTGGTGGACATCATGGCGTCGGGGGATTTTGGTTTGAACGCGTGTACTTTTCACCCGATACTGAGCGCGTTGACTAGGGGGAAGATGATGGAGAAAGCGTTGCGTGTGGTAGAGTTAATGAGAGAGATTAAAGTCTTCCCCGATGTAACGGCGCACAATTACTTGTTGACTGCTTACTGTTTTAAGGGAGATCTAACGGCTGCAAGTGAAGTTTTGAAAAAGATCGAGGAAGAGGGACTAAGTCCTGATGCACGTACGTATGATGCACTGGTGTTAGGCGCGTGTGCAGCGGGAAAGTTGGATGGTGCGTTTGTGTTGCTAAGGAGGATGGTGGACGATGGACAGTCAGGTCAGTACTCTACCTACTCTAATATTGTTGGCGCGTTGTTGAGGCTGGGCTATTATACGCAGGCGGTGAAGTTCGTGATGGTTTGCGGAAATAGAGATGTAAAATTGGACACAGAGAATTATGGATGTCTGGCTAGTAAGCTTATTAACTTGGATAAAAAGGACGAGGCAATGGTAATTTTGAAGGAGATGAATAGAAGGGATTTATCTATGGGCCATAAGCTGAGAAATTTTTATGAAATGAACGGTAGTTGAATAATTTACTTTTTACAGCAATTAAAATTAATCTTACTATGGTAATTTATTCTGTTTTTTTGCATGTAATTTCTATTTTTACCGTTCACAATTCACATCCGACGAAACGACACGAACCAAGTTAGTCCAAAAACACATAGCCTAAAGTCATTTTTGTCTAACCTCGTTACGGTTGCTGACGTCACCGGTGGTAACAATGCACGGCCATCTCTTCTACTCACAGTGCCACTTCCCACTTGTCCGCTTCACGCCGAATTCGATTCTCTCTGTCGTACAACCTTATCCTGCACGTCCGGTGCATTTTAGCCCCGCAGCCCCTTCTCCAACAAAACAAATTTACCACCACCAACGCCCGACACCATCATAATCATCGACAAAGCATGGAACTGCGTGGGTCCCAAATCAACCGTCGAGCCCACGCGTCTCCTGGCGGAGGGCGCGAAGACTGTTGGTCCGAAGGCGCGACCGAGACGCTAATCAAGGCGTGGGGAGACCGTTACGTCGAACTTAACCGCGGAAATCTCCGTCAGAAGGACTGGAAAGAAGTAGCCGATTCCGTTAACGCCCGTCAGGACGGCGTCAAGCCTAAGAAAACAGACATCCAGTGCAAGAACCGGATCGATACGTTGAAAAAGAAGTACAAAATCGAGAAAGCTAAACCTCCGCCGTCAAAATGGCCGTTTTATTACCGTCTCGATTCACTGATCGGTACTGACGCCTTAAAAAAATCCACGACCACCGTCACTTTGAGAGTTAAACCCAAGCCGAACGCATACACGATTGGGAGGTCAAAGTCAACGGAGAAGGATTTATCGTCGAACGGCGATGATGAGGAGGATGATGATGTGATGGTGGTGAAAAAGGTGCATCGGATGGAGGATGTAGATTTATCAGATGCAGCGGCATGTAGGGAATTGGCGAGGGCAATACTGAAATTTGGGGAAATTTATGAGAAAATTGAGAGTGAAAAACAAAAGCAAATGATGGAGTTGGAGATGGAGAGAATGAAGTTTATAAAAGATATTGAGTGTGAAAGAATGAATATGTTCATGGTGTCTCAATTGGAGATCCAGAAATTGAAGCAACAGAATCGCCCTCCTACCTCATCAGGTTAATTTTACATCTACATTTTATAAGAAACGAAAATTTTTAATATTTCTCAGTTGTGCAGTGTTTAGTTTAGAATTATTAAATAAAATTTGGTGCTTGATTCTTAGCTTTAGAAGTTGTTTTCTAATGGGATCCTCTGAGAGATGGTAGCTTCTGGGATTTGTATTTACCAATAAAGGAGTGAAAAGGAGTTGAAACTAAGTTAACACAATAAAATTACGTGCACAAATGCTAACTACAAACTTATATAAAAACGATCATATATAAGATTAGATAATTTTAAATTAAAAATAAAACATAACTCAACGATATGATGATATGTTGTGCATATAGTGCTACTCGAGTTCATATTGGTGCAAAAGCGTTGCACCTGGGTTGAGTTGAGCCACTGCTCAGCTGGTTGAAATGCTTGGAAGCAAATATGGCTGAGCTGGTGTAATTTTAGAGTGGCTTGTTTTCTACCTTAGTTGCTGGAAATGCTTTAATATGGTGTGTTTATCCTAGGATTTGTAATTGTTAAGTATTAGTAACTGGTGCGAGGAAGTTATTGAGTAGCTCTAAATAAGATCAGGTTTCACTTGCCTACGATCTAATACTTGAAATCGTTTGCCCTGTTGTGATGCACTTGCCTCAAAATGAATTGACATATGTCATCAGTTATTGTATAATACTTGAGGGTTTCTATCTGATTTGAGTAGATGGAGGCAGCCGGGCAGGCATCAAGTATTGAAATACTGCTGAATTTCTTGTTTGTCTCTAGTGCAGAGACGCATATGAATTAAATTTTGGATCAACTTTCTGGCGTTATGCTCTAGTCTTCTCTTGCTCTATCACTGCTGCTTAAGGCCCTCTTATCGTGTCTTATGAAGTTGGAATTTCGGCCTAAACTTGAGATTACCACCTGATTAAGGCTTGACAACTATTCTGTTAATTTGCATATCTCTACAGGGAAGAAAAGTCGTGGCTGAAAATATTGATCACGTGAAGACTACATGTCAGAAGAGAATTGCCATCTAACAACCCATCTCTGTGAAGTTGCCCTTCTGGCATCTGTCCATCTAACAACCGCAGTTTCTAGTTTGAAGCTTTTGGAGGTCGGTTGGCTGGTGTAGTTTCCTTGTTTGTAATGTTCCTGTACATGAATAGTTCTGATACAGATTTATATGTATATATTTTTTCTGTAGGGTAATCGATGTATTATTACCTTGTTAGCTCTCTGTTTTTACGGCGCATTGGTATAAATAATATCTTATTATTAAAATTAAAAAATTATCTTAAAATATAGTATTTAAAAAATTAATAAATATAAATTATTACTATATTTAATAAAATTTGATAAAAATAAATAAATAAAAATAATTTTTATATTTAATTAAAAATAATACAAAAATATTAATATATTATTTTATTTAAATATTTTTAAATATAATTACTATTATAAAATATTTTTTATATTAATTAAAAATAAATATATATTTTTAAAAAAATTAATAAATAATAACATAATCAAAATTATATTAATAATATTTAAATATTTAAGATAAAGTAAATAATAAAATATTATTTTGATAATAAAAAATTATTAAAATATTTTATTTTTGACAAATTAAATAAAATAATTTTATTAATAAAAGATAAATTATCTTAATAATTTTTATATATGTCCTACCAAAGCTTAATTAAAAGTTGCTTCTTTCAAAGGATATATAGGTAATGATTTCACGAGTCATCTATTTGCATGATGGTTACGGGGGAAATGGAGAATAATGGTTTTCCTCCTATTAACTGCATATTCCTTTGGCATTTGCCGACTTTAAATTTAATGAAATTCAGAGCATCTACTCTTTATTCAGTTTTATCTTCACTGCACATTCACTGTAGCCGACCCATCCCTTGTAATTCCTCTTAAAGTTAAAACCCTTTTGAAACTTCAAAAAAAGTTTTATGGCTTCTGTCACTTCACCGATTGAAAATTAAATGCAACGGGAACAAATGAAAATTACTAATCATGATTCACGTTTAAAGGAATTTGTCAAAGCTTTGGAACAACTGCACGTGATCTCTTGCCAGGTTTGTACGGTAAAAAGAGTACCTGAAAATCAACCCATCAGTGTTGTTTCTTTAAGTGAACACCGTAAAGTTGATCAATTTGATAGAATTTATGCTGGATTCTCCTCTACATCACAATTATTTGGAGAATTCTATACATGGAAAGATTATTATAAATCAAAAGAGACAGAAAAAAACATATATAAGAGAGGAAAATCTGATTATATATATGGGATTTGGCTTTGATCATACATATTTCCAACCCCATTGAGTTCCAAGGAATTCTGAGCCATCATTCCGCCATAACCATCGAACTTAGTGAAATTCGGAAGCATGGAGGAAAATGGATCATTATTCTGAAAGGTACAAGAAGAAGAAGCAGCAGCCTCCGTATAGCGGGCGAGGCGGGCTCTTGCAATGGCCAAATCTTGCTGAAGCTGAATCATCCTTGTTTGCAGCGACGCTATGGCGCCAATGCAACCATAAACAGGGTCTCTGAGTCTTGCCTCAGCCTCATATGCAAGTGAATTGGCCGTATCCTCTCGTTGCTCTTCAGGTACCTCTATCAGGATCTTGCTCACATTACTTGCACCAAACACCTTGTGAACTTTCGCAAATTTTTTGGGCTCATCGGATCGAAAATAAGGAGCAAAAATACAAGTGGTCGTGCATTTTCTTTTCAGTAACTTGCAGGCTGCACAAGATGAACTTGACCGTGGCTCATGCGCCCTCATGGCTTTATTCATGGCACATCACCCAATTTCCTATTGCCCCGTCTCCTGATTGTCTTTAATATAAATAGACGAGTGGAAGTGGATAAGCTTATTGGTTGGGTCGAAGGTTCGAGTCCATTATGGGCCATGTTTTGAAGCTTTCTCAGAGTGAGAGAGAGGACTTCTGACTTCTGATAATAATACATGCTGCAAAAATTTTCAGAGTAAAATATCTGTAAGCGAATGGGTAAAAAATCTATGCCCAATCAGCTAAGAATGCGGGGATCAGGCTGCCACGTGCTTGGTTTGGTATTCATGAAAAAAAAAAAGGGAAATGGACAATTTCTCACCCTAATTTTGTTGTAATAACAATATATATCTAGATAAAAAAATAATATTCCCTCAAGTTTTAATACATTAGGATATACTAATAAATTTTTTATCAGTATTAAAGGATAAATTTATTATTTTATCAGTAATATTAAAATAATTAAAATTATATCTCATTTTTCCCCTTAAATTAAGTTTTAAAAAATTTACCTTTTTCTCCTGAAATTTAGCCACTTTCTTTGACAAATAGCCGACCAACGATAAAGGAATAAAACAAAGTCATCCAGAGGACGACCTTTGAATGATGACCATCATCCAAGAATAGTGATCGTCATCTAGATTTGGACGATGTTTTTTGTCCAGCAATCAACCGCATCGATCGTTGATGGTCAAAGGGAGAAGTGAAGATAAAATTAGAGATTTGGGAGAGGAAAAGTCACTTTTCAAAATTCAGGTATGAGAGTTAAATGTTAATTTTTAAAACTTAAGGGGGAAAAGATAAAATTATGTATCTTTTAATATTATTATTAAATAATAGTTTTACTTTTGTATTTAACAGTAGTTTAAAAATGAGTTGGTGTTTGAGTTTTTTATTTGTTATGGGTGTATTTTTTAGATTGAACTAAAACTTGGATAGGAAATAGTCCTTTGCCCTACAAAAAATCACAAAAATGAATTATTTAAAAAATTAAAATTATTACAGTATTAGGTAAAAATTTATAATTATAAATAATGATTGTATTTAATTAAATATAATAAAAGAATATAAAAATATTATTTTTCTTAAATATCTTTAAATAATAATTATTTTTAAATATTATTATATTAATTATAAATAACGGTATTTTTATTTGAAAAAATAAATAATTAAAGATAGAATTGTAACAAAACAAGATTATTTGATAATTTTTAATACTTAAAATAGATATGATATTCAGTTTTTATATTATTTGTCATATCATTATCTATAATAAAATATTATTAATTTTTTTTACTATTTGATAACTAAATAAAATAATATTAATAATATAAACAAATTATCAAAATAATATTTTATTTTTGTAACTAAGCGTGGTCTAATATTCTTATTTTATATCGCCAAAAGAGGTTGAAATTTATTACATATGGCTTCAGTCTCATAGATGCATTTTAGGATAGTAATTGAATGAAATCTCGTATAGATCTAAACCCAAACTTTATGATTTTTAATTACATAATTATATCATGTCCAAATTGATTGATGTTGTATTATTTAGGTTAATCTATTAAGAGACAATTTGAAAAAGAATGTAGTGATTATTTAGTTAGTGAGTTAATTACTATTCATTCTCATCCGAGATTTGGTGAAATAAAAAAAAGTAAATGACCTTATACCTTTAATTGTTTTACTTTTGAGAAGTTACTATATTACTTTTGATCATGATTGTTAGTAATTTGGTTGGGTTCAGTTGTTTAAATCACATCATAAATATATCATCCAATTAGATCATACCAATCAATCATACGATTTTACCAGAGCCAACAATCGTAATCATCAAAATCTCACATTTTTAGGTGTGTGTTTAATAAAATATGTGATCTTGTTATAACGGTTATATCTAGTGTAATTTTGATTTATCACACATTTTTTATATGATTAGATAATTTGTGCCAATAATTTTTTTTAATCATTTTGTTAACTTTTGAAAAAAGAACCAACGCTTACACCCTCCTATTGTTAGGTCTTTTAATAACAAAATTGAGTTTTGGGTGATTGTGTATAGTTTAGAAATTAGTGGATGGGAGCTTGTTATTATGCTAAACCTAAGGGGTGAAATAGTAATTCACTCTTTAGATGGCTTATATAAAGATTGACACAAACATTGGTACCTATTTTGTGGTCAAACTTCCCATTGCTAAAATTTACAGACGAAATTATACGCCTAAGGATGTGACTAGCAATTATACCATAGCTACTTGCATAAGCGTTTTGTAGCGATTAGTCATATCATTTTCATACAATACAATTTAACATGCGAACAAAAAGTATAAGAGAAAAATAAGATTTGACAATATCAACCTAATCCCACTATCTTATCAATTGGTCAAGTTGAGTGTTCAAATTTACAAGATTGCATTACATTTCGATCACGCGATAATAAATCACAACATCATTATCTTCCATTTTAAAGAAATGATGATTTTTATCTTTTATTTTAGATGTTTATTGAAATCTATGTATATCTATCATATAATTTTTTTTACTTATAAAAAAATGATTATTCACAGACAATAATGATTAGAGAATTTTTAGGTAACCCTTTATATCATTGACAATCAATTTATCAAAACTATAAATTCTTAAATAATATATCAAACCTGATTAAAAATATTTTGTTTTATTGCCTCGTTAGTTTTTCTCGTTCAAGATTACATCCCTAAATATGTGAATGTCTCTCTTGTGCACAAACTTTTGTATTAACTTCATGAAAAGATTAGTAATATACTCAGAAAAATAGAATGAAATTTCTAAAATCACAAATGGAAAATATATATATATATATATCACAAAATATTGGATTTGAATTTAAAAAAAAAAAAAGGCAGAAAAATGTCACTTCAAAAGGGGGGTGAAGTTGAAGATGACATAATGCCCCCTGAGGAGAGCCCACTTGATTAATGCGTGTCGTTTTCTCCACCCCATAAAAGAAAGCCAGGCTTCAACTGTGTAACACGTGCCGTCAATCCCTGAAGTTGAATGGACCGTGTATTAGACGCGCTGAAAACATGTTTATAGAGGGAAGGGAATATGGGCCGGGCCGGAGAAGTATGATTGGATTTGGAAGTGATCACGTTTCCACTTTGTTTCGTGTGTGTGATGGAAGTACACAGTGAGTATAGCTGCTAGCTTGTCCTCCTCCACCCACATTATTTTGCACTTTGATTAAAGCTACCGGCACGTTTCGATATCTGACTCGTCGGGGCCAACCTGAGATATAGGGAGTAGGCGTGGGCATCCCAATGGGCCTTCAATTTGTTTAAATTCAGTGAGGGTTTAGAATAAGGATTTTTATTATATAAATTTATTTATATAAATTAATATGATAATTTATAATTAAATAATATAATTATTTATTCTTTATTATAAAATCATCAAATTAAATTTATTAAAATTGAGTAAGGTCTTAGATTAATACAATCAATTGTTGTCCAATTTGGATGGAATTTTTTATTATTAACAAAATTTTATTTTAAATATTATATTATTTTTTAATTTAAAATTATTTAATAATATAATAATATATATTAAATATATACATATTTATATATTTAAAATAAATAACATTAATATTTACATTTCTATTTATGGGTTTCTAAATTTTCAGAATTCGTGGCAATTGGCAAAGCATGTGAAGGGGCCGTCAATCAAGGTAGAATTAATTGTCTTGTCATGTGAAGGTCTCACCATAATCTTTGAGCTGGATTTAGTGGGGAGATCAATTTGGATGGCTCATCAATTGAGGTTTTGAACAGTCCTTTTCAAATTCCAATGCCATGTCTCAGAAACATCGCCAAAGTAGAAAGTTTCATGTGATTTCATCATGCTACTTGGATTATTTGAGGCCACCCTAGAATTTACCCAGAGAGAGAGAGGAAAGATAAGCAAATTTGATTTGGTCTTCCTGCGTTTTGTGCATAAAATAACTACTGTTTGTGTCGTTTGTATTGTCTTCTTGTACTCTTGCTCAACATATTGATCTTTATTCTACTGCAGATTTTGAAGTTCAATAATGCACATAATCCATCTGAGAACTTACAAAAGCCCAGATAGCCAAGTCAAACAAAAGGCCATTGAGGCTCAGGGAGTTGTTATGTTGCCCAACATCTGGACCATTGAATCTAATTCAATGGTCCAGCAAAATTTCAGCAGCATTATTTGACTATTTGATTATAGAAAATCAAATATCATTGAATTGAATTGCAATGCACTCCAGAGCAGAGTTCACTCCAGCTAGGTAACATTGTAGTCTTGGAAAATCAAACTTTATATATAGTGTATCCTAAGATATATTTTTTAAAAATTAAAATAATAAAAAATTTTAATTAATACGTAATTATGTTACAAAATATTATTAATATTATTAAAAATTTAAATTTTTTTTATATATAAAAAATATATCCATCTGTATTAATAATATTTAATTATATAATATATATTTATATATTTAAAAAAAATATTTATAATATATCTAAGTACCAATGCCTTATGATCTTGATTTAGCCCACAAATGAAATGATTTGCTGAGGTCAACCCTTCTTGATTTTCATACAAGCAATGCTTAACATGTCAAATCTAAGAATGTTTGAGATCGGAATCTAGAGAAAGAGCTGAACAAAATGTCTTAGTCAAGCAATATAAAAAAAATCTACAAATCACAAGATCATGTTTATAATTTTACAAGGTAACGTACATGCTGAAAAATATAGAATTAAAATTTGTTAGATTTGAATAATTAGTCTTTCACTCATAATTTTTTTTAATAATAATTTTTAATAAATAAATCTATATTATATAAATTTAAAAGAGGAGACCTATCTAATATATGTAATAAGTTAATAAATTTTTTATCAGTTGTTTAATAAACCTTATATCTAAATCATAATATATAAATGTATTAAACTTATTTTTATTAATCATTTAAAATTATTTATAAATTATTATTAGATTATTTAATTATTTAATTTTATTAAACTAAAATTATAATTACTATTTATAAAAATTTTTAACATTGAAATTTGTTAAAATTTGATGTGCTCTTTGAAGATCATAAGGACTAAAATGCAATGTTCAGAAATTTGCACTACCGTGTACTTGGAGGAAAAGTCAAAGTTGCCAACTCAGAAATTTGTTATAAATATACTGTAATGAGACGTTCTAACTCTCTATGGACATTATATTTACTGAAAGAGGTGGAATTCAACAGTTTGACAAGACTCATTCAATATTTAAACTGAATATAAAATTGGCGGGGAATAAACTAGCCCACCAAGGCTGGAAATTCCTCCAAATGGCGGCATTCCCAGAAGTTCTTCTCCTCTCCTACCACCTTTGCTGTTGTCTTTTACGTTAACTGTACAAACAGAAACAGCCAAATCCATGCAGCTTTTAAAATTATTTCTTCTTTTGGGTAAACCCTGTTTAAAATAATGCAAAGAAGGAAAATTTTTGCTCAAGTAATCGGGAACCTAACAAACTTTGATAATAAAAATGAAGAGAAACAGACTTATAAAGTGAGAAATAATGGATGTGTCTCTCCCTCCTTTCATGGCCTCCTCAGGCTTACTGCCAACTAGGCCTTTACTGGAATCTTTGATTCATATATCCGATGAAGTTGCTTCAATGGAAAAGCTTCCCTGCATACAAGTTAGGAATGTTTCAACTATGATAAGGAGGATCAAACTTCTTTCTTCCTTGTTTGAAGAAATTCAAGAAACCAAAAGCCCTCTTCCTCCATCTTGTATACTATGTATCACTGAGCTCTTTTCAGTGATTCGAAGAGCTAAGAGCTTGATTCAAGCGTGCAAGGATGGTAGTTCTCTTTGGGGCCTAATACAGACACGGGTTGTTTCTAATCAGTTTTATGCACTAGTGAAGGAGATGGGAAGAGCACTTGATATTTTACCTCTCAGCTTGCTTAATATAACCATAGACATTAGAGAGCAAGTTGAGCTTCTTCACAGGCAAGCAAAGAGGGTAGAGTTGTTTCTCGATGCTAAAGAGCTTCAAAGACGAGAGGATCTTCTGCAAGTGATGGCCTCTAATAATGAGAAGAACAGCAAAAACAAGGGCTTTGTTGATATTGACAAATTGAACGAAGTTTTAAGCAGCATTGGCTTGAGCAGTCCATCGGATTATGAAGAAGAAATATCAAAACTTGAGGCAGAAGCACAAAAGCAGGCAGGGACTGGGGGACTAATTGTGGTCTCCAACATAAACAATCTCATTTCCCTTGTTTCATATTCAAAATCAATGATTTCGAATAGTGAAGAAAATGAAAATATCAAAGAAGACATCAAGCAGCGCTCTGCTTTGAGTACAGAATTTGATCAATCCTTGACCTCTCAATCACTGATTCATATTCCTGACGAATTCCGTTGTCCAATATCACTTGACTTGATGAGAGATCCAGTGATTGTAGCATCTGGGCATACATATGATCGGAATTCGATTTCTCAATGGATAAATTCCGGGCATCACACTTGTCCAAAAAGTGGGCAAAGGCTAATTCACATGGCTCTCATACCCAATTATGCACTAAGGAGTCTTGTTCATCAATGGTGCCAAGAGAATAATATTCCCTTAATAGAATGTGCATCCTCATCTTCCTCAGAGTTGGAGAGAAGCCACAGCAAGAGGAAGTTTGAGAATGCTGTTGATCACATTTCTGCCACCAAAGTTGCCATGGATGCTGTCAAAATGACAGCTGAGTTTTTGGTGGGAAAACTAGCAATGGGTTCCCCAGACGTCCAGAGGCAGGCTGCTTATGAGCTGCGGTTACTTGCAAAAACTGGTATGGGCAATAGAAGAATTATCGCCGAGGCAGGAGCTATTCCATTCCTTGTGACACTGTTAAATTCCCATGATCCGAGAATTCAAGAAAATGCAGTCACTGCCTTACTTAACGTCTCGATTTTCGACAACAATAAGATTTTAATAATGGCAGCTGGAGCACTGGACAACATAATAGATGTTCTGGAATCAGGAAAAACCATGGAGGCAAGAGAGAATGCAGCAGCAGCCATCTTTAGCCTGTCAATGATAGATGATTTCAAGGTGTCAATTGGATCACATGCTAAAGCAGTTCCAGCCTTACTTGGGCTCCTGAGAGAAGGCACAACAGCTGGAAAAAAAGATGCTGCAACTGCACTAATCAATCTTGCAGTATACAATCCTAACAAGGCAAGCATTGTTGCCGCGGGGGTAGTTCCACTGCTCATTGACCTGTTAATGGACGACAAGGCGGGTATAACAGATGATGCCTTGGGGATACTAGCTACACTTCTTGGTTGTTCTCAGGGGCTGCAGGAGATAAGAAAATGCAGAATTTTGGTACCTCTTCTTATTGATCTCTTGAGATTTGGATCTGCCAAAGGGAAGGAGAACTCCATAACTCTCCTGCTGGGACTGTGCAAGGATGGAGGAGAAGAGGTAGCGAGACGTTTGTTAATAAATCCTCGGAGTATCCCTTCTCTCCAAAACTTGGCTGCTGATGGGTCTCTGAAAGCTCGCAGAAAGGCCAATGCACTCCTCAGATTACTCAACCGATGCTGCTCCCAATCTCACAATCCTGTAGGATAACAGTATCAGATAATTCAGATTCCAAAAGTGTATATTTGTGGATTTCTTAAACATCATACAAGTGTTGATTTGCTCTGTAATTGAGACTCAAACGTTACTGCTTCATTAAATAAATTCATACATCCACCTTTTACAATGTCGTTTTGATGTTCACCCTCACACTAAAAGGAAAAATAAAAATAAAAACATCTTCATTAAAGGGAAAAAAATCACTGGATCTCTAACTATGGTTCATAGCATCACTGGTGGCTTTTCCAACTGCACATGCTATTTATCATTACAAAGCAGTAGAGAGAGGCTAATTTTGTCTTCAGACTGCTTGATTTATGCAAAACTGTATCCTAAATATGAATTAAAAAAATCAGATCAATCGGTGAAACGTCATTTCAGAAAACAAGCCCACTGGCTTATCATTTTGGATACTGTACAGTAGAGTAGCTTATGATTCACAGTAAAATCTAATTAGTAGCCAACGCCTAGACCATCAACGGAGCTGCGAGAGAGTGCAGTTCACAGGCTTGAGTTTAAGCCTGGCGCAAGACATTCAGCAGATGCCCCATTGTTTTGTGATGCGCCTACAAGTCTAACGGCGCTGCAGGGACACTTATTGCAGGCGAATAAGCCTTTATTTTGTCACAGGATCTTCTCTAATCTGTTGTCATAGATGCTTCACCCTGAGAAGGTGTTGCAGAATAAACTGAATGTTGGGCACGTGGAAGTTGGTGGCAGTTGGCGTTTGAATAAATGACAGAGTAATACGACTGTCGATTGGTTGAATAAGTCAATAAGTCAGGTAGTGTCGTTTATGGAATTCTAAGTACGATGTCGTAGCATTTACCGCGTAAATAAAGCGGAAGCTCTATAATACATACATTGCTTAATCTGAAAAATGCAAAACGTGTGATTGTCTTCCCTCTCCAGAATTTTTTGTTCTTCTTCTTCTTGTGTATGTGTTATTGTGAATTAGATTGAGTTATATCATTGTCATCACCATATTTTCTAATTAAAATCATGTGGTACAGGTGATGATATCGATATTGTAATATCCATTCAGGGTTAATAAGAAACTAACGTACAACCAAGCTATAAAGCATAGTGATATGTTAGAACTTCAATTATAAGATCTAAAATTTAGATCTTACATTAGAAAGTATAAAAAATTAGTATCTGGTTTATTTAGCTTTAAACTCTCTCATCTTAATAGTTAACTTTTAAAATATGATTCTTCTTAGGTCCGTATAAGAAGGGGGGCAAAAAAAGAGGTAACACAAACACAACCATAAATAAAATAAATCAAATTTAAAGTAATTGCAAATCCATATTTTTCTGACCAGTTGACTTCCCAGAAGAGTCCTTAGACAAGATTTACCATTTTCCAGACTATCTTGATAGATGCATGCCCCCAGATAAATAGTAATGAGAAGGAAAGAGAGACAAAGAGATGAGCATTTTAACTTCATTTCTATAATTTTTATGCTGTTGTTACAATTAAATTATAAAAAAACTAATATTACATCAGAGGGTAGACGTGACCTCAGCAATTTTCCCAACTCTATTCACATATTATTGGATAAGCATCCTGTTTAAATAAGGTTAAACTTACGTTCAACCAACAGGAGCTAAACAAAGATACTTTTCTGCACCAAAGTTCACATAAAGCAAAACTAGAATCTGTTTGAATTTTACAACTCTATCATTTCCAGCAAAATATTATTGCCACTTATCTTGTAGTTCCAATACCAGCTTCCACTATCCATCATATCCTGTTTAATAGGGTCCAACTGAATAGCTAAGCCTGAATTGTTTAAAAAAAAAACCCTTAAACAAGTTAGTGACTATGCTTTAATAAGCTTGATATGGAGGCAGAATTTTCATATAGAGAGGACAACACGTATGCTGGAGGCTCGTTTATGTATAGCACAAATCTTAAGGCCCGATCCAGAGCTTCACATATACCAATTTGGAACTACAAGAACAAACTGACTTCCTTTTGAAACATATGCCAGATGAAAGGGAACAAATATTACACTCTACAGACCATGCATTTCTGAACTGTAAATATGCATTCCTCAAAAGTCGGACTGATGCGGACAGATCTGAAATGATATTTTAGCAGGACGTCCATTGCAGTGACATGTTCTATGATTCAATTTACCGGCAGGAAAAACACATAAATATTTCAGAAATGCCACGTTATAAAATCTTTAGAACCTGAATTTCCAGAAGTAATCTTCAATTTGTGGCCATCAGGGACTTCAAATACATGACTGCCCTGCATTATGTACAAAAATCATTTGATACTTTCATTAGGAAATCCTTGCAAGGCGCACTGCATATATAAAGCCGGTCAAAACAAGGAAACAAGTTGACTCCTTATCACACCAAAATCTATCATGCAAACTACTATTACATGAATGGCTAAAACATTTTCAGGCATTGGTTATATTTGCACATGTTTCGGTGCAAGAAACTTGTTGGTGTTGCCTTTCACTTCATTTCTTGTAACACAAGGAATTTGCCAGGGCCTTTTGTTGCAGGTCCTATTCCCTCGCATGCAATAAATTTTGAAACTCTAAAGTTACATTTCACTATATTTAGAGTGACAAACTATAAAGTCACATTTCATGGTATTAGAATGACCAAGTTATCCTATAATAAACAATGGTACTCTTTCTTGCATCAATCTAACTTGCAGAGTAACATCACTAGCCTCAAATTCAGCATTTCCATGCAGTATGATCTTAAGTGCCTCAAACCTCTGCACTTCATGCTTCCAGTATGTATTGTCTCCCCAGCCCCAGTCAAATCCTTTATTCAGTACTTTGACATTATGCAGTTTACATCTTCCACACCTAGATAAATTTACTCTCATAAGACACTACAAAAATAAATTGCTACTGTCATTAAAAATCTAAGGAATGGACAAATTATTTTACCTATGTCCATAATGTAATATGGATTCACCAGTTATATCAATCCGAGTTGAGCCCATAACATTTTCAGCCAAAATGATTAGACTTCCATCAAGCTGCAGAAGAGAAACCAGATTATCATAAATGACAATACTCTTTTGCTTTAATTAAAGAATTACCAGAATAATTTTGTAACCTGAACATTCTTCCACAAAAACTCTGCAACCTCTATTTGCAACTCAGAGACCATGGAAATGGAACCTCCATTAAACTGAGATGGTGAAGGCAATGATATTATAAAGGTAATCAGTTGCTTGGTAATTAAGAAATTAATTTTTGGCAACACAAAGCATATAAGTTTTGATTATTGAGCGAAAGATATAGAAAAAATGAGGAGAAATTATAGATTTCTTCTCAACAGAATACACTTAAATAGAGCGATTGGGATAGCAGCAAAATTTAAGAACTGTGGCAGACCAAGGGGTTTAAACATTTGATCATTGGGTGGGAATATACTGACGAGTTGAATTGAAATGCATTAACTATTTAAGGCAGGCAAAAAGATATACTTGGACAGCAAAACTTCGAATTTAGAAACAGTCACAATGAACAAACCTTCTGTCTTGTTACCTCCCAAAGTACGCCAAGGGCAGGGTGCAGAAGGATAAGATATGGAGGGCCAGAATCCATGTATTTGTCATTACTTTCAATCTGCAAAATGTTAACTGGACAACTGTTCAGATAGCTTCAAACCCATCCCCACCATGGTGTGAGCTGATTTTATTGACCTCTTAACACCCGACTGAACATGCTAGCAACAACATCCAACTCATTTCACATGGAATAATTATGTGCAACAAATCAAAGAGAATCAAAAGGATATACCTCAGGTAGTTTAATATTGCACTGGGAAAGAAGATCATATGCATTCCGCATGATATCCAACAGTGAGCCTTCTGAGTTCTGCATAAGAGTCAAAACTTTAAATATCAACCATTTGCATAAATCAAATCAAACCATACGAAATGACATTATCTGACAAACTACAAGGTTCAAATTATCAATTTGATGAATTAAAGTTTCCAAAATTAGTTAGCTAAAACTGTGACCAGAATGTACATGGGAAAACTTAAAAATAACATCAGAGCAATAAGATAGAAGGACCTGTTCATGCTAAAAATTGAGCACTATAAAAAGGAAATAGCAACAATGATATCTTAGCCATTCACACTGAAAAAGGTAAAATGAGAACTAATGGAAATTTTGGGGATTTCTTGGACATGCTCTACAGAGCTTTATATTGATAGTAAATATGCAATCAACATTGCACACAATCCAACACCACGATTAAACTAAGCATATGAAGATTGAAATACACTTTATTAGGGACAACGTAGAAGAGGAGATATCAACTCATCATATGTCTTAATCAAATTTTAGTCTACTAATCTACTTACCTAGGCTTTGCCTAAACTTGGATTTGAATTCTTTATAAGGAAACTATTATTGATAGGCATCTATTCTCCAATTTGACAGGAATGTAAGAAACCAAGAATAAACCCTAAACTTTAGGGATTAAATTTTCAATTCAATCAATGAATATTTCTTTTTTCTAGTTTAGACTAATTTGATTCTTCTTTCTAGTTTAGGCTGATTGTTTTCCTAATTTGTTGTTGTAAAATATGTATAAATTCACCTATCACTATTAAATGGAACTCACTATCACAAATATAAACATACCTTTCCATGGTGTATACCACTCCCTGCCAATGCCAATAACGTCAAGTCTGTAGCAGCCACAACATTACTGCATGGTTTCAATCTTAATGTTACGTCCTCAGATAGGCAATTCATGAAAAATAGAAACCTTTCAACGTAATAAATATAGCTTACCTCACTTGCCGGACAATTGCGCCTTTTCTTCCATGATCACTGAACCACTTGAATACGGCCTTGTCAGAAGCAAGTTTCCATATGGCACCATGACCACCAGGCTTGCACACAGGAGAATTGGTCTCATGACCACCCATTGACCATCTTCTGCACCAACAACAGGGACGAGAGGCTGGCAATTCAGAAATTATGTTATTAAATGAGAAAAATGTTCGTTAATAAAACGAAAAAATGTCATTTTAACAATGATCAAATTGAAATGAAATCTTCTTGCTTTTCCGCTTAAAACCTGTTCAAAAAGTTGGAAACCATCCTAGTCTTTCACAAAGAAAATTGATAGAGTCATGATTTTTCTTTGCTGCACTTGTCATAATCGCAACAGGGGTTATACATTGTTTTCCGTAGATCTTGAAGTACAAGTATTCTCTGGCCTTGCAATTGCAAAAGAAAACATATATGAAATAATAAATAACACACACATTCATATATTATCCTTGATGAACAACTTCAATGCAGACTTTTCCTTGACATTCACCTGTATCATGATTGTTAGGGTGAAATAATGGGTTAGTTTTGGGATGGACTGAGCCGAGCCAAGTTGGGCCACAAATTGTTTGAATAATCGCTGTTAAATTGGTTCTTCAGCAGGACGCCCGTCCAAGCTGAAATACTTCTCTTTGGACATTCCACTTCTCAGCAACATTCTCCACTACATCTCCAGTTGATTCCTTGATATACTTTATGTTTTAGACATCGCCTCTAGATAAAATTAATTTGAAATAAAATAGAAGGAAAATGTTATCAAGAGCTAACAGAACTTCGCAAAAAGAAAAATAGTACAGATGTGAATAAGCATTGGTGTTTTTAAAGTGCAAGGAAGTTCTTGCAAGACTTATCTGGGAATGAGTGCAAAAATGCGAGCATGCAACTGGTTTATTCTAATGTTTTTAAAACCGAAATTGTGATCAAATCAATTATCTTACTAGTTTACAATTCAATCGGATCAATCAATTAGTTTAATCGGTTCCCAAATTATGATGTTTTTTTTAAATATTATCAAATATTTATCATATTTTTTAAATATAAATAACATGTATTTAAATAATAAATATTTGATGTACTTTCTCCTACGTATACAAGAGAAACAAACCAACTGCTCAGTTAAAATGACTTGCACAAATCATGCACGTACAAAAGATTTCCATTTTGTAGTGTCCGTAGTGTATTGTAATTTCCATATTTTTTTGGGTGTCTAAGATAATTTATAAGTAATATGCATGTTTTTTATTTGATTCCGTTTTGTTTGTATTAATTAAGCTAATGTTTCTTGAAACAGTGCCCAGATATTATCTTAAGTCATAAAGTTATTTAGGCATTACCAAGCACTTGATGCACAAGAACCACTTGCAAGAGTTTAAACAAAGACCCAATATTCAACTCCCAGTTTGTCAACCCATGAGCGTAGAAGGATGTTCTCATGCTCCACCATTTAGGTCAACTGTATTTGTTGATGGAGAAACTTATACATCACCTAACACCTTCTCAAATCGAAAAGAAAAGTAAAGGATCAATGTTATCCTTTGTGTTGAACTTATAGTTGTTTTGATGATGATAAAAATATAAGTTAAATATAATAACATATCTAAAAAATGTGAAAAATGTTATGAAATAGACCGGTAAATCAAGAAACACGTTTGTTCCGTGAAGAAAAATAACACATTCATCAAGTCATGCTACAAGTCATTTCATGATTGTTTATGCTTATGAAATTTTGGACAAGTTCAATATAGTTATGCACAAACGTTCCAAGCAAGTGTATCAAACATTCATGGCCATTTTCAAGACATGCATGAAAAAGATAGCTCAGTACCCATCAGCATTTAATCATTCAAGAATGGTCAATATAGGATAAAGTCAACCATAGCATACCAATGGTTTCAAAAGCCTTGTATCGATCATGCTTCTAGATTTGTGAAGGGTAGCGAGGATAATATGTGGTCCAACAACTCCTTTGTGGTTAAAGTCAAAAGTCAATGGGACTCAAAGTCAAAAAAAGTATACCAAACGTGCTTATGTGTATAACAACAGTGGCTAGTGCAAAAATCAATCGTTAAGGGACTCGTTCATCATCCTGTTTGCACTCTTGTTCAAGCTTCTAAGATTTTCAAAACTTAGTACTACAAAGAAGAAAACGACCATGCCAATTAACTGTACCAAACGTTCACTTGTGGTGCGGGCATTGAAAGTCAACTATTGGGAGCTTTGATCAAGCTTAACCTTTAGCCGAAAATAACAGTACCGATCATTTCAACTAATGGTGTCGTTTGTTCTGTCTCAAATTCAAAAGAAAAATGTCATTTTCAGAAGTCAATAACTACATTTGTCGAACCCAACAAATTTATTGCGTTTTTCAACCACGCAAGCCTACAAATTACACTCATTTAAAGTGAAGAAAGGTTAGAAACCATATTGATACATCCTTAAGTAAAACTTACTTAGAAATTATCTAAAGTCATAAAACTTACTAAAAAAAAAAATTAGGTAAAGTCATAAAGTTGTTTACGCATTACAGAACACTTGATGCACAAAATCACTTGCAAGAGTATGCAAAAAGATCCGGTATTCAACTCCCAGTTTTTCAATAAGCCAAACGACTATTTCCCACCCAAGGTTTGATGTTTTCTCAAATGTCCCCCCTTTAACTATGGAAACACCAAATACCCATCCATGACCGGTTAGATTTAACAAAACCCTAACGCTTGAAAATTTTATCTTTTTTTGCCTCCCTAAACTTTAAAAACTAAAATTTTCCCTTAGCCTAAGTTTTAAAAAATGATAGTTTCACCCTAGGGTTTGGTTTTGAAATCTCCGACGATCGTTCCGGCTCCATTGTCGATGACCTTTCCCTCCCGAAGCAGCCTCTCCTTTCGACGAATGCTTTCCTCTCATTTGGAGGCTCGATCGGCTTCGTGTTCGCCTTGGGAGATGAAGAACTTTGTCGACGAAGCCGGGGAAGACGAAGTTCTTCATCTCCCAAGGCAAAGACGAAGCCGATTGAGCCTCCAAATGAGAAGAAAGCATTCGCCGGAAGGAGAGGCTGCTTCGGGAGGGAGAGGCCGTCGGCAATGGAGCCGAAACGATCGTCGAAGATTTCAAAACCAAACCCTAGGGTGAAACTGCCATTTTTTAAAACTTAGGTTGGGGAGAAATTTTAGTTTTTAAAGTTTAGGGGGGCAAAATTAGATTCTATTTTAGTTTATTTTTAATATTATAGCGAAAATAATGATTTTACCCTTACCACCGTTAGGGTTTTGTTAAATCTAATCAGTCATGGGTGGGTGTTTGGTATTTTCATAGTTAAAGAGTAAAAACTTGAGAAAACATCAAACCTTGGGTGGGAAATAGTCGTTTGGCCTTTTCAATATGTGGAGAAAGAATAAGAAAGTTGTCGTGGTTCATTAGGAATGTGCTAGAGCTCTCAATGTGCTCTTTTTGATGAGATGTCTAATTCTAAAAAATCTAAGGTATTTGAAATTGCTTATAGTCTGTTTTGGGTTAAAACTTAAATCTTTATATATGATTAAATCTTTCACAAACAAAAAAATACAAGAACAACTTTTTGGTTTTAAAACAGATTCTAGTAAAGCTCTAGAAGACAATTTAAATAAATCTAAATTCACTGCCTAAAACATTTAAGGATGCAAAGCTGTTACTAAGTATGGAAGAGAGTCACTGTCTTTAAAAGATGCTTCAGATGCTCTAAAGACTTCCTTTTGAAGTTGTGCTCGGTGAGAATGTTTTTTTTTTTTTAAGTAAATGTATGTTAAAATAAAAAAAATGCAATTCCAAGATGGAACTAAAACCAATGATTTTAAAACCAAATTGGATCGGTCGGTTCAATTAGAAACTGACTTCAAGTTCTATTTGGTTAATATGAAAAAACGGTTTATTCATAGACTCGGTCAAACCTAATCAAAATTGGGTTTGACTGGATGAATTGATCAAAATTGGGTTTGCCCAAAATTTAGAGTATTTTTTGAAATTTTAATTATTTTTGAGTAATTTGATTATTTTTATTAGATTGGATGAATTTCTAAAAGTTTGTAAGAAAAATAATTTCAAAAATAAAATAAAAATGAAGAAAAAAGTATCTCATATCTATTAAAATGTCTTTTATAAATAATAATTTACAGAATTATTTTTTTTTTGTATCATAAGATTGAAACTTTTTATTTTAATTATTTTATTGAAATCAAATAAATAAATATTACTTTTCAAAAAAAGATATATTTTAATCTCCATAAGTGTGAATATTTTGATTAATTTTATCTTTTACAAATTTTTAAACAAAATTTATTTATCATAATTTGATAATAAATTAAATTAGTTGATTATTGATTAAACTGGCCAAACTATAAACTAATAAGGCAATCAATTTAATCACTGGTCTGGTTTTATAAACGTGGATTGAAACAACCAAAGGTCACCCAACAAAAAATGGGCAATAGGATAAAGCGAACCAAACTATAAAAGGAAACCATCTCTTAAGTTATTATTTAAGCGCATATAAAGATAGGACTCAATAGAGGGACAAAAGAGACAAAAGCACAGAAAGACTGTCCAGCAGTACAAACTGTACAATCCATACAAGGCGAAAAACTGGGCAAGGCAAAAAACTGGGCCAACGCTGAACGGCTGGCCAGGAGAAGAACAAGCAATTTTGCTGAGCTTGTTACGTGCATGGTGAGACTGTTACTCAAAAGATCAACGCAACTTCTATTTTTCAGATAAATAAGTAGTTTTCAGATGAATAGTTGTGATTAGGGTTGTTATTTTAGGCGATTTTTCCAGTTGTAATATTTAAGTTTGTATAAAAAACCCCAAAATGTATTCAGTTGAAATATAGATTGATTTTGTTGAGATATTTTTCATATTCAAGAAATTGTGTCCTCTCTTTTCCTTTAACCGGTTGCTTATTTTTCACAAAGACTTTTGAGTCAATTGTTGAATTCCTAGCATTTCACCTTCTCCAATGACTCTTGACTCAATTGGTGCATAGTTTCCGTAATTCATACGTAAATAAGGTTGCATTTAATGTAAAAGAGTTAACAGGACTCGTTTGTTTTTTTTTTTGGGTTAACTGGGAAACATAGTTCAGTTTGATCGGATAAGTAAACCTTATAATACAGTGATCAGATTTATAATCACAATATTTAATAAATCAGAGTTTTACAAACGTGGAAGAAGAATGAGACATTGATTTCTTATGAATTGAATTTATTTTTCATATTCTTCTCTTTGTTATTTATTATCTTTGTATGAATGCATAACCATACTAGCGGGATTTCATAGGTTTATGTGGTTTCATTTTCACCCTTCCCTTTCTTCAGAAAGAAGAAAGGTTGTCTCTTGACTTTTGGCAACGTTTTTCATGTTAAAGACTTTGTGAACGAAAGAGACTTACACTGATGTATGATATAGATACCAAAAGTGTCAGTAATCTAATATCATAATTATCAATATTTTATGATACAATATAAATAAAAAGTTATATGTATCATAAAGTGTATCATAATTTATATGAGAGAATTCGTATATTGTATGATACGATATATATTACTGATTTAAAAAAATGATAATATAGTAAGAATGTATATGAGAAATTTTAAATTTTTATAGGCGTTTGTAACATTTTTTAAAATGATTACGTGTATATTTTATTTTTTAGTATTTTACTTTTTAAAAGATATATCATACGATTCGATACGATATTCAATACATAATAGATAAAATTAGATTTTTTATACGCGATTTGACTACTATATCTAATACACCTTAATTGGTGCCCAAAATATTGAATATTTTTATGTGTACAATTTTGTATACAAATAATTACATGTCACTATATGATTGGAAAGTTTTAAATTAAAGATAAAACAGTATTTAATCATATGGTGACATATTTTATTTATGTATAAAGTTATATAAATTATTTATATACATGGTTTTATTAAATTAGATTTAGACGTATGCCAATTCAAGTGAAACTTGACTGCCTCTTACGAATAGAATTACACCAATTAAAAAGTAACAACCCTTGGATCTTTCAATTTGCCATGAAACATTTTATAATTTCCTTTTCTTAGGTACTTGCTATTTTTATAGCTTGCACAAGCAGATATTCAATTTTTTTTTATAATGACTAACTTTATTTGAATTAAAGAGTCTTTTGGGATAAAATCAATTAATTAAATAAAATAAATCTCAAATTTAGTAGTCGATCTTATAATTATAAAACAATTTTTTTTTTTTAAAAACGAAGAACTTTATTTGAGTCAGGTTACATTTTTGGCACGTAACCAATCATATAGAGTATAACAAACTCTGAGTTTAATAATCGATCTTATAACTATTAAATTAATTTTTTTTACAACGAAAAACTTTATTCAAATCAAAACACCTTTTTGAGACAAAACCAATTACATCAAATAAAATAAACTTCGAATCTAATAAATGATCTTATACTCACTAAACCAATTAAATTAAAATTTTAATTTTAATATATCATTAAAAAAACTTTAAACTTATCATCTTATACCTAAATCATCCTCATTTACTGCAAAAACTATGCAGGAGTCAGCATGTTCATTTTTCCTGCAGTGAAAGAGGAAGATTTTTCCTTCACAGATCGTTTAAATCGAATTTAGCTGAGTGATTTTAGTCAAATATTGACTCATTATATATGACGAAAAAAACCTACAGTACAATGTAGGACCAGAGACATTAATCATGATAGAGCATTTCAAAGGTCGTTTTGTTGAATAAGTTTGATTGAAATTATGCAACATGTTTTTCTTCGGAATTCGTATTGACTACAGAGAGAGAGAGAGACGAGTGTCTTTCCCTTATAGTATGTTTGAATATTCTTCTTCAAACTCACTACATTGATTGATTTATAAAGATCGAAAGCCACTAGGAACCAAGTGGAAGCTACAATTGGAGAAACCATCTTAAATACTTTCATTTAAATTATAAATTATATCAAGTATTCATTGCAAAATTCAAATCAAAAGAGAAAGAGAATTCAAGATTTTGTAGTTTCATCTCGCTTTCTCTATATTGCATGTGTATACACAAGATATATTTTCAATTTTGTCAGGTGATCTCAAGTATATCTAGATGAGTTTGACCTTTAAAAATATGGTCTTTTTTTTTTTTTTTTGTCAAAGTAAGGAGGAACCTCATTCAAACCAAAGCATTTCTTTGGTATCGGATTAATCATATCAAGTAAAATAAATTTTAAGTCCAGTTATTAATCTCACAATCATTGAATCAAATAAATCAAAAGTTTAATTTCGATATATCATTATATAAGACTTGAATCTATATTTTTTTTATATATAAAATCTCCTCTTTTACTATTTAAATTATCTCTTAAAGGTTGTATCGACATAACAAATAATTATCATTGAAACTTCTAACAATACAAGTTCAACAATATTGATTTTATGTCGGTAAAAATAATAACGGCATTAATAAATGTCATTAAAATTCATCAAAAAAAATTGTCATTAAAAGTTTATTAAGTTGTAGTGTAAGCCTAAAAAAATTAGAATTTAGATATATCCTGACAAGGATCTAAAAAATTACTAGCCAGGACAAGCCTGTTAATTAAGAGCTTAATTGTCAAAATTGCAAGTTTCAAAACTAATTAGAAGCTCAATTTAATAAATTTCTTCAACTTCTGCAAAAACCCACCTCCTCATTTCAGTAGTTCATGCCGTGGTGAAGCACACTGAATTCTTTTTATGGAATCCAATGATCCCAACAGGAAAATAAATAAAGAAGACAAGGGTTCTTTTGAAGAGATTACAGCACGACTTTGTAGTTCATCCATGAAAATATCTAAGTAAAATTCATGTAACACTCTTCAAAAACTATGAGAATCAATCGTATTCTTTCATATATAATTTCAGAAAAAATACATGTATATATACATTTTAATTCTAACTAGAACGTTTTGGTGAGGGAAAAGACTCGTTTACCTGACAAAATAATTTTCTACTTATCTAGAAGTTTGTTTAAAGAGGTTTAATAATCAATTAATGCATGTTCATTTCCGAATTAATTCTTCTCTTCAATAATAAGAGCCTCCCAACCCCCTCCTACATAGGCCTTGATTAAGCCACACTATAATGTGTTTGGCTCAAAACATGTGTAGACTCAAGGAGACATTACCCAGATTGAAATCTATAATTAATTACTAATTAATGCTTAATTAAGATACGATACAAATCAAAATTAACTGATATGATGGGTAATTTAATGATTAATTCTACACTACAGCCAAGAAGATAAAAAGGAAAACTGATGAAAATGTGGGATTCTCATGTAACGTTTGAAAAGATTGTTTGTGGACCATTTGAGTTCTTCAAGGTGAAACTTTTACTCAAACATTGGGTTGAATTATTTTTCTCTTCGCTTTTTCCTTTCTTCAGATTAATTTCTGGGAAGAGTTCACAAGAAAAAAATTTTCTTTTCTTTTTGGAAACTCTTAAAACGAAAAATTCCCATTACCGAATGTATGCTAAGATTCTAAATTTATGTGCATATGCCTGGTTATTCAGCCATTGAAGCTTGCTTTCTCTCTCTCTCTCTCTCTCTCTCTCTCTCTCTCTCTCATGCATACAAAACAGTGGAAAAAACAAGAAGAGCGCAGTTGAAAATATGATCACCTTATGAATATGGTAGCTGGTACAGTATGACAGTGATGATGATCAAATCTTGAGCACAAGTACTTAAAGATCTCACTTAGAAATTGTCTCATTCATAAAGTCAGATCTAGAGTACTTGCGGTCCCTTCATGCGGCCTCTTCATCGAATCATGATCTCCCTCCTTCAACCTGCTGCTGATTTTTGAAGATGAAGATGAAGACAGAGAAAGAGACAAGCTACTATCAACTTCATCACCTAATTCCAAATAATAATTCGCCTTTTTATCTCCTTCGTGAATATAACTCTCTGGTTTGACTTCAAGTGATAAATTTAAATCAATATTTTGCCCACATTCTGGTTCCAAATTACTCTTTCTTTTAACCCCGCTTCTCAGTTCTTCAATCATTTGCCAACTGCTGCTTTTATGACTCAATCGATCATTTGGGATTGATCTATCGTTGGCGGCTCTTTGAAGTGCATTCTTATTGATCATCTTTGGGCTGCCATAGCTTTGGTTTTCATATCCTCTCCAAGAATAATCACCATATCTGAAAGAAAGAAACACCGTCTCAATGGGGTTACTAATTAAAGTGATCTGCAGAAACTCACTTCAGCACTCAAAAAAGGGAGAGAATTTGCACCTTCTTGTTTTTACCTTAAACTCGAAGAAGGCCCTTGATTATTGAAACTCTGTAACATGGAAAGTTGGCTCAAATGATATATCTGGTTACCGCCTTCCAAGACAAGCCCTTGCTCTGTCATCATTGTAAGAAAGAAGCAATAATCCATGAAGAAACCTAATATTGGAGCTAGCCACAATTAATTAATCATAGATTACAGGAAAATAATATCATCACCTTGATTTGGGTCATCAATCTTCTTGTTCCTATACATCTATCAAATAAAAAGAAAGAGTTAAGAAATGAATTAACATGTCTTTTAAAACAAGATTAAATTGTTGAATTTCAATCAATTCACCTGAAGATGACTCTTTACATGAGCGATGGTAAGGCCCTTGATGTTCATAAATTGAAGAACCAACTTAGGAGTTGCTCCTGCAGTAGTGACAAATTCAAACCATTTCAACTCAAATTCCATTTATTTCCTTCTAAATATTTTATTCAAAGCACAAGAACTGGAATCAGTTACTCACTCTCTTGTCCTCCTAGTCTCTCTACAGCATGAATAAAGCAAAGATGGAGCTCCGGAGTCCACCGGAGTCTCGGCGTCTTGGAGCGGCGATACTGCCGTGAAGATCCGCCACCTCCCTTCTTTCCATTGTCTTCAACGGAGCTATCGCTTGAACTCTCTTCTTTTGTTGACTTACAAATTTTATCTGCTTCTTCTCCCTCATCTTCACTATCATTAATTCTCTGAGAAGTATCAAATACTCCTTTCATCTCAATTCCTCAGCTGAATTTCAAGCTTCAAAACAATTCTTTGATCTTTTTTTTTTCCTTTTTGAATTTCTAATTCTTCTCTTACAGCCACACTTCCTATTTGAGATTTATATATAGTTTAGAATATAGCTGCAGCTAAGCACTTGCACTACTAGGTACAACACTTTAATAGGGAATTAAACTCTAGCCTGCTTGACCCATGAAGGAAATCTCTCTCTAATTCTTTCTCTTTCTGTCTCTCATTTTTGTGATATTTTAATTGAATAAGTCGTGCTTTTCTGCATGCATGATGACATGTGTGCATGTGTACATGCATATATGTATGTCTAATATAATGACACATATTTTTACATATTAATAAAAAATTTATTGGTTGGAAAGGGAAAATTAAATTAAAGTATTGATTGAAACTTTATGCAGTGATGATTAAATACAGCGAATAACAAGCCTTATAATTCCTTTCATGGTGGGAAATTGTGGAAATCAAGCTTGACATAATTTAGAAAATGCTATGGCTTTACATGGTTATAGATATTATATTTTATACCATATCATTATTCAATATAGTTTAATATTTCAATAAAACTAAGCATACATATTTTTTATATATCATTTGGATACACAAATAATGTGTTATCATATAATTGGATGATTTTGAATTAAAGATAAAATAACACATAATCAGATGACAATAAATCATTTATATACTCAAATTATATATTAAAAATATGTATACATAATATTGTTCTTCTAGAGCAAAGCTACAAGTACACACTTTGAGTGCACAAAATATATACTCAGATGATGTATCATCAATCATTAATTTAAAATTACATAATCATATAATGATACATTATCTATATACCTATTTTATATACCCGAAGTGTGTATAAATAGTTTTATTGTTAATAACAAATATTAAAATATTATTTTACTTAAATGTTCTTGGATATAATTATTATAAAATATTTTTTTGTATTAGTTGTTATATTGAATTAAAAAATTGTATTTTTATTACAAAAAATTAATAAAGATAGAGGTGATAATTAAAATATTCATTTTATTACATGTCATATTAACACGGATAATACAAAATTATTAAAAATTTTATTATTTAATAAATTAAATAAAATAATTTTAATAATAAAAAATAAATTATCAAAATAATTTTTTGGTAACAATCACGCATTTATTTATAAATGTAACATGATTATAAACCGATCAACTACATGTGTCGCTTTTAGGAACTGGCTAGGTCCCATTACCGAATATCCGATGTAAAATGGATTAAAAACAAATGAAAATAAAAGAAAAAAAAAAATTGAAGGCGCTGAGTTCTTGTGAACGGAGGTAGCCATAAAGTATAGCGTACGAGATAGGAAGAGAATGTGGCTATGTAAAAGCTGCAGGTTGCTGGCTGTCAACCATAAGCACAAACACAAAGTTTAACTTGGAAAATTAGCCACTGCGTTTACGTCGAGAATCACGGACCCGTCTTTAGCCTAGGCGCTACCATCGTCAACCTTCCAAGATATCAGTAATCTCTCTCTCTCTTCTGTGGCTTATTTACAGTCACATAAAATTAACCCTAGTCTTCTTCTACCTCAAGTCTCATGCTTCATTCATATCTCTATTCTCTCTCTATTTATTCCTAACCTAATCCTGACCCCACGTTTAGAAAACAAAACACGTAAAACATAAGCGCCCGACATGACTGGTCTTTGCCTGGGCCACCTATAAGTAAGAAAATGAATGTAGGAGGAATTTAAAGTTTCCGGTTCTCAAGGGGTAGCTTTAACTGTTCAGAGCTGTTGACGTTAGAGTAAAATAAATATCTTAAATTATTCAATTTCAGGATCTTCTGGTCGGTCAAATCCCAATATAAGACAGATTAACTCGGATGGAGTTTCTCGTCATTTAAAAAATAAAACTTTCTCATATTCATGATGACGATGATGATCAATTCAATGAGATTTACAAATTTTTTAAGTTTTAATAAATAGAAAAACCACCCAGGAGTTTTAGTTGTTTTTGAACTAATTAATTGTTTACAAAGATTGCGGTGGAGAGGTCAAGAAGAAGTCAGTCAGCCGCTTTTCTCTGTCTAAAGGGACAATTTAGAAACGTTTAAGCATCAACTAAGATGAGTATTGGGTTTGAGTGGTATGATTTTGTGCAGTATGATCTTTCTTTCTCTTACTCTTCTTTCCTATGAGAAAACTAAAAGTCTTTCTTGCATGTAAGCGACGCCGATCACCATTTATGGCCTCCTTTCCTTTTGCTTTATCTTTGTATCAAATAGCAGTTGGGTCCAGCTGCTTCTGGTGAACTAAGAAGAACATTAAATAAAATTCTGAAAATTTTGACATCAACAAGAAAAAAGAAGACGATGATTTTGATGGTAAAAAGAGAGAGTTTATACCAACATTTTAAAAACTGGATTAGTGGTCGAATCAGTTGTCTTGCTAGTTCATAGTTAGACAGTTTCAATAAGACAATCAACTGGTTCAATCCAATTTCAAATTATTATGTATTTCTTGAATAATATTAAACTTTTACCATATTTTTTTAACATAATTTTAAATATGTTAATTAAATAATAGACACTCAATTACATAAATAAAGAAAAAAAACCAATTATAAATTTTATCATTAATTCAATTAAAATCTTATAAATTGTAACCTTTTTAAGTTTTAATAAAACAAAAATTATGTAATATTATGTAAACAGTTTTGATAGTTTTAAATAGTTTTTCTGCTTCAGTGAGTATATTAAGTTTGATCGAATTTTAAACAAGTCAATATTTATACATAGACTGAATCAAATTATAAAATCGAATTAAATTATAGACTAATTTATAATTTAACTGATTGAATCAATTAGTCCGGCTTAGTTTTAAAAACACTAGTTTATACTGTTTACTTGTTGAAGCAAATTGAGTTGATGATTGTGAAAAAAAGAAATTACACTGAAAGAAGAGAAAGCTCAAATCCATCATTCATTTTCATTCTTCCACTGTCACTCACGAGTGGGCAACTTTTGACCTAATCAAACTTTAGGTTGTCACTTTTGTTAATTTCTGCATGAAACCCTATATTCCACCCACGTGTATTCTCAACTTATTCATGGATTGCTTGCACCTGCATGCAGCTTTATATGATTTTTGTAACATCACAGATAACCATCAACTGAAAGGCTTCGTCTTTTCAGCTCACATCACGAGCTTCTTCTTCTTCACATCATATCAATCACAGCCATCCAAATTTTAGAATCCATCGGTAATAGTTACCCCAATTAATGAACTCTGCCTTTGCTTCTGTTCATCTTCCAACATAAATTTGATTGAAAATTCTTATGCACGAAGGTATTAAGGGATAATAATTTATCTATTTTGTAAAGCTTTTTAAAATTTGAAAAAGCTATAAGAAATACTCCTTTTTTTATTTTCTTTTTATACGTCTTGGAGATGGAGTTTGGAAAAAATTCAATGAAGATATGATATATAGTTGGCTTTATATATAAGAGAAGTCAAAGAAATAAATAAAGGGAATTTTGATGACACGCTTAAAATATTTTTGTTAGGAGAAAAGGAAACCGAGCGTGTGTGTGGGGGTGTGGAAGTCATATGAGGCTATGTTGCCTTGCGGGTTTGGTTGACAGATTCGGCCTAAACTTAGCCCAACTAGCCAACCTATCAAGTCAACCCTCAACCCCTCCTTTGTTTTTGTTTTTGCTTTTGTTTTGCCTTTTTTATAAATTAATTCAAATCAATGTTTGACAAGAGCGTTGGATTCAAAGCAAGTTTATTTGAATTCGAAACGAGTTTATTTTGAACAAGTGTGAGATAATGAACACAAACCTGAGTACAAACTAGAAAAGTAAAACCAAAAACAAACTCGAGTCTGAATATGAACTAAAGTCGTGCTCGACTCTCAAGCTAAGTATGGCTCGTTTGAACTTTAAGCAAACGACATTGTTTTCAACCCTACCTAAAGATAGGGTTAAACTCAAAGCGAATTTGTTCCAATTAGAAACGAGTTTAGCTCGAATGAGTTCGAACACAAGTCTGAGATAACAAACATAAACGTGATCACAAACATGTGATTTAGCAAATTTGGCAAGCTTGAACCAAACTTGAGCCAAGTCCAATCCAAAATGAGTCAGACTCTATTTGGGTTTGGCTCGGCTCATTTCTTTCCAGTTTTAATGACAAGCATGACAAATACTTGAATCTAAGTCTTTTTGTTTAAATTTTTAATATTTTACTAATTTTGTTAACCCCATATGTAACACCCCTTTGTTTTTACATTTAGCCAAAACACTATTTCTCAAGGTTAGTTGGAATAAATTTTAAAAAAATCATAGTTTTATAAAGGTAACAAGGTCATTTGGATTTTTTTTTGTCTATTTTCTCTTGTTATTTCAATTTACTCCTCTCCCCTGTTTTTTTTTTTAATTTTCTCACTTATTTTTTTTTTTTCATTTTTCAAAATTTTAAGGATGAATTATAACTTTTAAAAATATTAGAGATATTAATGAAACTTTTAGAGAGTCTTTGAAAATTTGAAAAAGTTTGAAATATTTTTAAAATTTTAATGTCTTTCGATTGTTTAAAAAATGACAATTACAATTATATAAAAATGATCAAAATATAATATTTTAAAATTAGTTAAAATTTTGATTTTTTTTAAGAGTTTAATGATAATTTTTAAATGAATAAGGATGTATTAATGATTTGATATTTATAATAAATATTAATGGTAATTTTTTAACTTCAATAAAGGTAAAACAATCATTTTTAGAAAAATCAAATATATATACTATCAAAAGTGAATCATAGGTAAAAATATGACTTTTTGAAATTTGAAAGTTGAGAATTTGCATTCATAAAACAAGGGGTGGGAATAGTGATTTGGCCTTTAAATTTTTATAGTGCACAAGAATGCATGAACCTAGACATGTCTAGGGCTGGTTGGAAAAAGCACGGTCTGTAATTTTACAAATTGTGCTAGACCCACAGACATTTTTGGCCCGGGGGGGCGGGGTCTTAGGGTCCGGTCCAACATAGCCCACAAAAAATTAAATAATTAAAATTTTTAAATATATATATATATATATATAATATGATGAATTAACTTGTCAAAGTTCACAAAAACACATTCCAAGGGATTATGGGTTATTCCCAGACATTGTCATGCCTTGGACCAATACAACCATGAGCATAAGTTAACAGACCATATTAAAATTTGACATGTTATCTATCATTTTTTTTTAACAAAGAACTCCACCCAAATGTAAATAAAAAGTATAATCTTAATAAATCATAATAAAGATTTTAATCTAAACTCTCTACTTTGAAAACATGTCCTTTTACCACTCGAGTCATTGGGGGGTGTTATCTATCACCTTAAATGGTTTGATTTCAAGTCACATCTGCTTCTTTATAAATTATTATGCTTTTTCGCATGTTTAATGTTTTATTCTTGTAGTTTCCAAAAGGGAGAAGGACTATTTCCCATCTAACTTTTGATGTGTTTTCGAAATGTCACCCACGACAGATGAAAATCTACTTTTTCCATTTGTGAGTCGTTAATATAGATGATATCTGTTTGCATAAGGGTAAAATAGATATTTTACCCTTATTAGATAAATGATAAAAATACCCCTTAATTTAGTCTGTAAAATTCATCCCAAAATTGATGTGAGGGTTTTACCATTCATCCCCTTTAGGTTTTAGAAACTAACATTTCACCTTACCTAAAGTTTTTAAACTTTAAAAACTAATATTTTCACCCTCAAACCTAGGGTTTCCATATTTTTCAAAATACAACCGCCTCTCATAACTTTCAAAACTAGTAGTTTCACCCCCATTCTTCAACTTCATCTCCCGACGTCGTCTCTGGAGTCGTCACCGGTCTCCTCCTTCTGCTGGTGCGACGGCGGTGGTGCGATGAAGAGATTTTCATCTCCTCGTTGCACGGTGCGACGAAGAGACGGAGATCTCTTCATCGCACGATGCGATAAAGAAATAGAGATCTCTTCATCGCACCACCGTGCGACGAAGAGGTCTCTCTTCGTCGCTCTACCCAGAAGACGAAGGATGACTCTTCGCCATCCTTCGTCGCCCCTCACGTCGTCCAGACTCTACAACGAAGGACGACAAAGCATCATCCTTCGTCTGTTCTTCCAGATCTGGACGACGAAAGGCGTCGTCCTTTGTAGTCGAAGATGGGAGATCGATCGATTGCGTCGATCGTCGGTGGTGGCTGGAGAAGGAAGCAAACCCTAGGGGTGAAATCTAAACTTTTTAAACTTTGAAGATAAGTTAGTTATTAGTTTTTAAGACCTGGAGGGAGAAACGGGAAAATTTTAAAATTTTAAGGTTTTAAATAGTAAATGATAATTTTGCCCCTGTCCCTAATTGAAAAATTGGACGGCAGTTTGGTCATGGGTGGAAAAAGTGGTATTTTAAAAACGCATCAAAAGTTAGGTGGGAAATAGTCCTTCTCCCTTTCCAAAATATTCAAATCCGAATAATAATTAAGGTCACAAATCAAACAATTTATGCTTCTCAATCTCCGATGCAAATATTCCAAAATTTTTAGACACCAAAATGATAAGAAGAAAAACAATTGACAGTCAACTTTCAACTTTAATTTCCAGGTTAAAATTTTAAGAATGCCTTTGTAAATCACTATTTTCTACCCAAAGTTCGGGAAAATCATTTTTCATCCATCATATTCTTAAAGTATAAATTTTCGTCTAAAACCTAGCTCCTTAATGAAAAATAGTCCTTAAACAGTGTTATATAAGTAAATAATCATATTTCCTCTCATTATTTTACTTTTATAAAACTATTATATTACCCCTAGCCATGATTGTTTAAAATCTAACTAGATCTAGCACAAAAAGAGATTTAATTTTCTCATATCATACTAGCCAATGTGTAAACTGATGACTCAAATCACAAAAATTGCATCATATAAATGTGGTTCCATCGATTTGGTATGATTTGACAAATTGCATCTACGTAACCTTGTTATGGATTTTTTTTTTTTAATTTGTGAAAAAGAATGATATTTATACATTTCTATCACTAATTTATTTTTTTAATAAAATTAGGTTTTAAATAGATGTTTGTAGTTCAAGAATTTAATAGATGAGAACTATGGTTTCTCGAACATTAGTTGGGAAAAGGTTATTTACTCATTCGGGTAACCACAAACCGTGGGTGAAAAATAGTGATTTACTCATATAGGAAAATGTTATTATCTTTAAATTTATGGTAGATAATTTTTTTAAATTTTAGAGCGCGTTATATCTACACACTTTTAATACACAATTTAAATACACAGATGATATATAATTTAAAATCATCCAATTATATTGTGACACATCATTTGGATATTCAAATTATGTATTAAAAATGTGTATGCATGATTTTATTGAATGAGATAATCTCTTGACATATATACTTAAATTTTAAATCAGGGAGGAACAATCGACCCTCTTTCCACTTCCATTGAATCATAATAAGACATTCACAAGTCAAAAGCACATGCAAAAAGATTGCGTCTACATGGGTTCTTTCTAGTTTTTGCAGATTTTCCCAGATGAAATATGTGTATTTTTCAGGCTTTTTAAAATTTCAATTTTTGTTGGGAGGTGATCAAATGTTCCTCATTAAATCTACTCCTAATATGCCATTCAATGATTTCAGAAAATATAGTGGACTATTCTGATTGCAACCTCCCCTGTACTCTGGTCACTGCAACTCTAGATTAAACCTTTGTCATGCTTTAAGCAACAAAAGCAGGAATATAAGCTTCTGCAAGTAAAAGAGTAAACCTGAAAGAAATAATATTGAAATTTATTGTTGAGAGCATTTTCCCGTGATACCAATAAAAGGTTTGGTTGTCTAAAATGTAAGTTTCAACATTAGACCCCTCAGAAGTTTCGTCAGACACCTTGAAAGAAAAAAGGCCAATACATGCATCTAAAGCTTAGATACCAAAATTATTTCCGTCTACCCTTATGCATCATAAAACATCATGTTTTCTGAAGTTCCTGCCCAGATATGAATTACAATGGAAAAAACAATAACAATTCTTGCTCTAAACTCAGGTATCCAGCAAGATGCGCAATCATCAAACAGCCAAACTACAGAGAATCTTGATTACCTGAAATGACAGGTTTTGTTTGTCACCTCTACCGGTTGCCGGGTATTAGATATCAATACAAGTAATCCCGAATTCTAGGATGGAGCAGATATGCTTATCTGAATGCCACTTTTACCATGGTCATGATCAAATTTTTTCAGTATGTAGCAATAGTTAACCTGAAATCAAAATCAAGTTTCTCAATTAAAGAATATGTCTTCCTAAAAACAAATAGCTACTTTTAATTTAAAAAAACTAAAGAAAAATTAGTTGTTTTCGAGGAACATATAGCACTTATGCAAACAAGGACGGTATCTATAGCATTCAACAAGATTTTCCCAATAACATTTTCTCTCTCTCCTGCCAACAAATAGCTACTCTACCTACCACCATATATATTCACCGTTGAATTAATTACATGGGACTAAAACGACAAACTACAGTCCAAATCCGATGGTGTATATGCATAGTCCGTATAAATTTATAGCAAGAGGGCCTAAATGATTAATATATATTCCAGTATTACTTTACTACTAACAACCCATAACATGCAAATCCATTTTTTAACTTAAAAGCCACAGACTCACAGCAGATTGGTTTATTAGGAGAATCGCACCATGACAACTTGTGAAATGAAAAAATTTATTTAAATGAATAGTCACTCTTAATCATTTTAAATACATGCTATAGTTATAATGCTCTTGTTAGTAAAATAATTGTTTCAGAAGCAATATGCAGAGTTACACAAGAGACCCCCACATCAATTGATATTCATCAGGTAACCTTCCTCAATCATGCAGCACACCTGGAACAAAGCATTCCTTTTTGCTCATATTTATAAACTTAACAGAAAAGAGAACTCACCTCTAGGCGGAATAGATTTGTTGGGAAAACAATGCCACCACCTAAAGAGCTTCGAAAAGACTCCAAAAACTTTGGCAAAGAGAAATTCCGGTACTCGTTCTCTGTTAACTTGGCAACACTTCCAGCACATGCAAACAAATGTCCATGAATTCCTTTTTCTCTAAACCACCTCAAAGGAAGATCAAAAGAAAGATCTGCAAAAGCAGAAACAGCTAGGTCTCCTCCAAGAAAATCCCTTTCAGCAGGATCTGCATTCTCATCAGAAGAATTTCCTGTCATTTGCCTTCTGGGCTCTGCAGGGCCCAGTCCCCTAGTTTTAAACCCCCACAAAGCCAGTGGCCCTCCCAAATGGCAAACTGGAGATAAATTACCGCCCAAAAAGAATCTCTCAGGTACAGATGAAGACATGCTCAAGAATCCTCTTTCAAGTGGGAAAAGAACACCACTGGATACCCCAAAATTTAGGGAAGTGTGATAAAATCCAAATGGAACAGCAAATCGAAGATCAAGCTCCTGTAACATAAGGCATTGTCAACAAGGTTAAGAAACAGATCAACATTGCATAACCCACACAAAAACAAATGAATCATTTAGGAAATCTGAAGCCACAGTGACACACACAAGAAGCAGAAACAAGATCAATCTCATGAGCAGTCCATGATTACATAAGAAGACACTGATTCATTATAATATTAACCTCATATTAAAACAGCACACAAAGCTACAGAGACATGGAAATAAAATGTTAAACATGCAAATAGGAAACAATAGCATAATGCAAAAAAGTACAGCAACTACTTTTATCAAGCCAAAAGGCCCTAAAACACTTTGGAAAGTTCCTTAATTTCAGAATGGACGACTGAATCCCAGTTCCTTCTGTCATAGAAACAATATTTAGATTTTATTCTCCTAGCACCCTAATGGAATCATGAAACCACAAAATAAGCATTTACAGGAACAATGCTGTCTCCATACGCATGCCAAAGGGTTGGTAAATGTCTACTAAATCTATCATATTAAGTTTAAAGTCAGAGTATGACTAAAGGTGTGCATAATTCGATTTAAACCGTAAAACCAGACCCAACCACTTAAAAATTAAAGTTTGGTTTGATTTGTAAAATGGTTTGGTTTGAATTGATAAATTTTTGAAAAACAGTTTTAAGTTTTGGCAATTTTCAAACCATAAACCGTATTTTTAAAATACATATATATAATTATATTTCACATAATTTTTCAATAAGCAATTAGGTATATAATTTATTTTTTTCAAATTTATTTTATCATTTTCTTTACATATATATTGTCTATATATTTCATACTTATTTTACATGTTTATATTATGTTCTAGAAAACAATTATTCAATTAATTTTATTACATAATATATATTTATAAATGAATTATTTTAATAGGTTTAAACTATAATCCAAACTAAACTAAACCGTATTTTTTCTGTTTTATTTGGTTTTGTTTGGTTTGAAACCTAAAATGGTTTGATTTGGTTTGAAAAATTTTCAAACTATTTTTTTTTTCAATTTAATTTGGAAAGATCTCAAATCGCACAAAGCAGACCGTGTGCACCCCTAAGTGTGGCTCTCACTCTAAATCATACATATAAATGGCCAAAGTGAAATCATTTAAGTTTGACTAGAAACAGGGAGAGTTACATAAAATGAAAGTCAAGCAAAAGGTTTCCAGTAAAAAACCAAGCGCAATTTTTGTACCACAATATCAATTGACAGAAATGTCAATAATAAATAGAATCATGAAAGAGTAACAAAACAATTGTGCAGTCAAAAATGTTATCAAACAGGTGCAAGCAAAACCAAGAATGAGAGTTAGATTGAACCTGTCGCAAAAATCTCAGGGTCCTGTTATCTGGTGCAATGCCGCCAATTTGCGTGGTTGAAACAAAAGCATATCCCCGAGTTGGCCTCAGAAGAGAATTTCTCTTGTCAAACCTAAATGTATACTTTAGAGATGAAAGAAAATCATGTCCAAGTTGTCTCCTTATGGACCTGGATGACATTTGTGATGGATCTGTCAAGGTTCTCCATGCAAGATTGTATCCCAAGTCATGATACTTAGATGAAAACAAGCCAAGAGACAGCCCCAATGATCTTTCTTTGTAAGATGAAAATTTTAGCCAGTCTTGGGATAGTAGTGAAACCCGTACAGTCAGAGGACTCACCAGGCCTTTAAATCTGGGGATATACACACCAGCGCTTACCTCTGCGGAGCGGTCAAAGCCATATGCCAAAGAAGCATCCCACAAATCACCATACCCAAGAAAGTTTTTGTACTTGAGTGATCCTTCAACTGATGAAGATTTACCCTACATAAGTGTTATAGAGATTTAGAAAAAAAAATTAAGGGGCACACTCAGCAACACACTGCCTTGCATCATATTCAAAATCTACAGTCACTTGGATATAATACAAGTGTGAACTGGTAGTACACCAAAGAATAGCCAAGCTTGGCACTTAAAAAAAAAAAAAAATTACATAGGATGAGCATCATCAAGCCTATCCACCAAAAACACATCAAGTATTTTTAAATAACATATAAGACCTTCTTCAATATCCCAAAGATAATGTTTATAATTTCAGTATCTCAATTCTCATTCTCATTTCAGAAAGTTTGTATAAAACTTAACATTTATATGCCTTCCTTCAACCAACATATCGAATCATGATATCCTAATATCACCAATGCCACATCAATGACTACACAGCACAAGCTATTCACAACACATGTTTAAATACGGTACTTCCCCACATTTCTCTCAATTTTCCTTCTACTAGTCCAAAATTTTCTACTTCACCAAGCACGCCATTACATATACAACAAATTCAACATTGAACTAAATCTCAATTTAACCAACACGCATAATTCATGCATAAAATTATTTAAATACCTCTCCTTTGGTGTAAGTTCCGATTTGACCAGACACTGGACTTTTTGTTTCAACAACTTCGATGATCACATTCGCCGTACCCGGAAGCTCCGGTGGGCCCGCATCGAGCGTGATGTTGACGGAGTCAAAGCATTCGAGCTCTTGCAGCCTGTAATTAACAATACTGGCCGCCTGGATTATCTCTTGCATTGACGTGGCATTCTTGATAGCCTCTAGTTCCGCTTCAATTAAATACTCCTTCGTCTTCGTGTTCCCTTTCACAATCACGTCGTGCACGCGCAGTGGAACGGTGTCGCTTTGCATCCGGCTCAACAATTTTACCATCTTCTCCCTCGGCGGGGCCGGTTCGGAGTCTTCGTCCATATCACCGTCTTCTTCTTCCTCGAGGTCTTCTTCGTCATCGTCGCTCTCGTAGCTAGGGTTGATCGATTCGGGCTTTTGTGCAAGGTCGGGTTTCTCGTACAGGTTAGCCATTGATTCAGAGAGGCGCAAATGAGAAGTAAAGTGACTATCGAGTGAAATAATAATATTAAAACACTGAATTTTAATATCCAGTTTACATAGAGCAATTTAATTAAAAAAATAATTGGACAATAATAATTTTTTTTTTAAATTTAAAATGATCTAATAATAAATTTCACATCACTTTTATACCTAATTTAATGTATATTTTAATTGAGGAGTTTATAAGTATTTAGTAAACACTTCATGAATTATTCGGATATAATTAAAATAATATAATTTACCAAATTCACCCCGATATACTTAATGGAAAAACCGTTAATGACCAAAATTTGCCGATGGACATTCAAATTACAATCCATTCATTTTCAATCAAATTTCATTCAACTTCTTCTTGAAAATGCTTATGAAATTGGTTGTTAATTGATTGAAAAACTATATTTGGGTAGTTTAGGGTGTGCATACTAGGTAGATAATGTCTATATTTAGTTGTCTATCAATTGGGGGGTGTATTGGGTAGGCATTGTGCCTATTAGGTGCACATTGTAATTTGTACGCACAAGAGAGGCAACATTATATTTTTTATCTGGGGACAAAATGATTTTCATATATATATTTTTTTATAAAATATGATAGTTATATTTTTTAGTATAATGTTTTGTTTATTTTAACATTTAAATTAATTGCTTTTTTTTTTTTTTAGGGATCCACATTGTGAATGAACACCCCAAAAGCGCTAAAACCACTATAGAATCGAATGGCAAATTGAGATTCTGGGTAACCTAAAATAAAGGATAATGGATCAACAAATCTGAACATACAAAAATATTGAATCAAAGCTTTGTTAGAGACTCCATTGACTTTGTCTTCGCGATAGGTGTTTTCATAATCCCTTGCGACATAGTGGAGTTACTATTTATCTACACAGAGACAATCACAAAACTGAGATTTCAATAAAGGTGTTAAATAATTTACGCGATTGTTAGATCACCAATATTTAATGCAATTTTATGAAGTGTTTTCAATTTATTATTTATTGTAGCCCCTCAACTTTTGGATTATTATTGTTTAACCCTTAAAACTTTAATTTGTTGTACTTAGGCCTAACAATAAAATATGACATTCATCATTATTGATTGAATCTTAGTCACTCATTAAGAGAGCTTAAGTCACAATGTTCAAGTGTGATTCACTTATATGTAATAAATCAAAAAACTGTTCTAGTCATGACAATCAATCTCTTATTGTATATAACCTACAAGTTTTCTCTTATATTGATAGTGAATAATTAATCTAAAATTAATTAGCCCTCTATTCACAAACCACGAGTAGTTTCTGACAAGACATCATAACTACTTAAATGATAGAAAATCAACAAAAACTAATTTTAACTTCTCAATTATGCAATTATTGTACATTCTAATCTTTTCATTAACCAATATTTTATCGAAGCTAAGAAATAGAAATAGTGTCTACATCATATTATCTTTTAACATTAATGTTTGGTTAGCCAAACAACAACCAAACTAATGTTGGATTGAGGACCATCTCTATGATATATATGCATATTTTTTATTGACGTAATAAGGGTAATTTGGGTATTGTATTATTCTGACAAAAAAATTAAGTCAAAAAAGGAAAAACTTGAAGCTCTTGAACCACATATTGGCATCCTTGACATAATAGTACTTTGTTTTGGTGCTTTCATCATTTGATTCTTTTGAGTGCATTTTCTTTCAGAACCAATTGTTGGTAAAGATTAGGTGTGTATATACTCCGATTTAATTTGACAAACCTTGCGGGGGAATAAGTCTTTTAGCCTTACAACAAACCGATAGCCTTATTGCCATAGATATTAGTATGGTCTCATAACCAAACTACATGATAAGATATCTACTCTTGTAACTAAAAATGATAATTCTTTATGGATTATATTGATAACCCTTTGAAAAAATACTTGGTTTTTTTGCAAAAATATCCTTGTATTTTAGTGTTTTTATTATTTCTATATTTTACTTTTTATTTTATAATAAGTGGTATAGATTAAACAATCAAATCAAAATTATAACAAAATTTTAAAAAAATATGTGTATAAAAAAGTGTATAAATTTATATATATAAATTGATATAACAATTTATGATTAAGAGATGTGATTATTTATTTTTTCTCTTACTTTAAATCATTCATTCATTCAGATGCTAAGATACCATAATATATAAATAAGTTTGTATAATTTATTAGTATATAAAGTATAACTCCAAAATTACTCTATTGAAAGCTACAACTATTTGGATTTCAGACTTTTATTTTGTTATTGTTAGAATCATGTGACAAACACCCAAATTATCTCAAAATTCTCCAACCTGGAGTTATAGGAATATCGAAATCATACAAAAAATGAAAATATTTTATTTCACCCAAACTTAAAATAAGTTTGCATTCTCTCTTCAAATTACATGATAGATTGACTTTTATGTTGACAATTATATGACTTTGATAGGTAAGAGCCAACCCTTTTGATTTAAACTCATTTCAAATTTGGGAATTTAAACTAAACAAATTCAAATTGAATCAAACTAAGTCAAATTAGTTTTTTAGACCAAACTAACTCGATTTGGGTCCTAGCCTAATTAATGCCTAGGTGCCATTTTGTCTTTCTTAAAAAAGGTTAACCTTCTTTTTTGTCTTAAAACTAAGTCCAATTGGCCTGCAACGGAGCTTAGGGTAAGGCTTGCAAATCAGCCTAACACAACCTGTGAAAAAAAATAAATAAATTGGTTTACAAAGCATGCGAGTTACTCCCACCAAGGGCTCACAAAGGCACAACATGGGAAGCCCTGGGTTGTGTTTCAGGTATTATCATTCCAAGGGCTAACATGACCCACCATTTTATGGGTCTTGACACAACATAATGAGTTGTATTGAATTTAGTCTAACATGACCACAAACATGTCTAATTATATTATATTATCAATAATTTTGGTAAATGATCTTTTATTACGGGAGAATTATGTTTTCCACTTGAAGTATTTCTCTTTAGGTTTAAAAAATCTATTTTTCACCCATCTATTAAATTCAAAACATTAATTTTAATTGTTATAGGATATTTTTGTTAAATTATAATATATTATATAATTAATATCACTTATATCCTAAAGTATAAACAAAATAAAATTTTGCATCAACTTGAAAATTTATTATTAAGACTCCTATTTTCAATTAAATAAAATAAAAACACTAACAAGTACTATTCTAGATAGGCTTAATAAGTTTGCTAGGTGAGATCTCTTGCCATATTGCACATGGGATGTGGTATGATTGTAGTGTAATCACACTATTTTAGTGCGATCTTAAAGTGGTTAGTTCGTCCGACATTAATTATTGATTACTTTTTTAAAAATAACACTAGATATTTCATCTTTTTCCATAATTATAGAAATTGGTTAAATGACTATTTCCTACTCAAGGTTTCATAAAATAACAGATTACCATCTTATAAATTTGAAAAAAAAATTAATTTACACCAATATGTCAAAATCAGCCATTAGTTTTAAAATTTAATTATAATTATATCATTTTGTTCAATTATAATTCATGTGTAGTTAATTAATTAACTTTTATTTTGTCCCCAAAGGTTTAAAATATTATAATAACAACCTTATTGGACTGAACTGCAAATAATACAATGGGGATGTGTGTAAATAGATATTTTTCTTATCATGTTTCCTTTATTATTATATTTATCTCGTATATTTTAAAAATATAATTACAATGCAATTGTTATGACATGACATAAACACCAATAATATTTTGTGTTCTATTCAGTGCCTTAAGAATATATCTATCATTTTTTTTAAATTATTTGAGAAGATATTAAAATATACATTTTTTAAAACACTCTTAAGAGTTTTTCAAAATTATAAAATTCATAAAAAAAATATTTGACATTTTTAATATTTTTAAAAATTATATTTGATGTTCAAATATATGTTTGTAAACTTTTTTATTATTTTTTATTAAAATTAATATATATTATGAATATAAAATTATTTAATAAACTTTTAGAGTAATGCATTATTTAGTTTAGGATTTTTTTTTGTTTTTTAATATATCATAAAATTTTAATAAATTTAATAAATAAATAAATAATTTGAGAATATGTTATTCGATAAATTTAATTAAAAGTAATATTATGTATATTTATTTTAATTGTATAATTATATATATTTATATATATCATTATATAATTAAATATTATCTTATTATTAATTTAAAATTACTTAATTATATAATTATATATATATATATATATCATTATATAATTAAATATTATCTTATTATTAATTTAAAATTACTTAATTATATAATATATATATATATATATATATATATATATATATATATAATTTCACGGTTTAATTAAATGTTTTGGACAGAAATGACATATTAGTTTTCATTGTAACTTGCAAGTTGATAAAACACCGATGTTGATTGGAACACGTGTCCCACATTTTACGTGGAGCCCAGAATCTGAAACTTGGGAGCTTGTATAGGCGAACATTCCCCAAAAGCGAAAACAAGCGCACAATCACAAATTCAAAATCAAGCCACTGTCAAGTTCAACTCCAAACTTACCCATTTTCAGTCACCTTCGTCTCTCCGGGAACATGGCCCAAAACGACACCGCCGTCAACAGTTTATTCTCTTCTTTGATTCAAGACATCAAAGCCTACTCCGGCACCGATCCCCTTCTTCCCTGGATCCGGTATTTAAACCTCGACGCGTTTTCATCTATTCCTCGTATTTTCCATTTCATTAGCATATATAAATTCGTTAATTAAATATGTTGCAGAGGCATAAAGAAAATGAAAGAGTCACTACCTTCAAATGTCTTAAAGGAGAAATTGCCTCGGTTTCTGCAGAAATGCACTCAGACTTTTGAGTCCGAGCGGCGTTACAAGAACGACATGCGGTATCTTCGCGTTTGGTTAGAATTGGTAATTTCAAATTAATTAGTAGATATTTTCTTTAAACCTACATATTTAATAATTTTAGAATAACTGTTTTCTGTGTGTGTGAGATGAGCAGATGGATTATGTGGATGATCCGAGAGGTCTACTAAGAAGCATGGAGGTGAATCGCATTGGAAGAAAACATTCTTTATTCTATCAAGCATATGCTCTTTACTATGAGAAGATGAAGAAATTTGAAGAGGCTGAGCAAATGTACCACCTCGGAGTGCAAAAGTAAGTTCAGTTACATTTGAAAATATTTATTGATTTTTCTTAATCGATATGGCAAAAATAAGCCACCCGTAATATTGTTACGTATTCCTACTTTAGTCAGTTTAGTGAGTTTGATATAGTTTTGTCAATGGATTATATTTTAATTTGCAACCGATGACCAAATCATACAAGGATGTGATTACTTATAAATCTGCTTCAATTGTTTGGGATGTTGGGGAGAATTAGACTAGCTTTATTCAGTCTTTATTAACTGTTTGAATAGCTTTGCGGAGCCTGCCGATGAGTTGCAGAAGTCTTATGAGCAGTTTCTTCATCGGATGGAAAGACACAAAAAGAAGAGAATGCGGGTATTGCTTTTATTTCTTCTGTGTATTGTGCATTTGTTCATTGGCCAAGAATTTAGTTATCTGATTATTGGCGGATATCATACAGCAAGAGGAACGGAGAACTTCGAGGAGGCCTTTGTCTGACAGGAGCACCCCTGCTCATTCCACTGAGACAGGAGAAAACAGTGAGAACATAGGCGTAGTTGAACGATCTTTAGCTGAAACTCTGCTTGAGAATAGAAATGCAGAATCCAAGAAGATTTTGAAGGAAAGGTCCCAGAATGTGAAGCAATCAATGGAATCTAAACATGATGGGGTTTCAGTGAAACTGGGCCATACTGGATTAGGTAGCATGCAAGAGGAACATGTTGGTAAATCTGGGAGTAGAAGTACATCCAAGCGACAAGTGGATTCTAAAGGAGAATCTGATGAACCTATAATGTTTGCAGGTGATGATACATTTGTGGTGAAGTTTGTTGATAAAGCCATTGTGGGAAAATCTGAAACAGAAGATGCCTTCCATCATGGACTGGTGGATCCTACGATAAATATGAAGGAGGCCATGAATGCCATTAACAACATGTTTAAAGAGCCTTTAGATATAGCTCCACGTGGAAGAAGATCACGTGGAATCCAGAAGAAAGAAGATCAAAGATTGGAAAATGGTTTCGTGGTGTTTGTTGATGACAATTTGGATAAAGGCATTGAATCAATTGAGAGAAAAGAAGAAAAAGGTGTTTCACTAATGCAGCATGGTGGAGCTGAAAATTTCCTGCCTCAAAAAGAGCCATTCACAATATTTGTTGATGACGAAGAAAGTAATAAGATTGAAGTTAGAAATGATGATGAAGGGAACCTTGAGCTGAATGAAGTGCAAATTGAGACACAAGGCTTCAGTTCATCTTCTACACATGTAAGTGGTTTCGTGTTTCCAAGTCCAAAGGACCTTCCATCTGAAAGTTCTGATGAACAGGATGCAGGGGGCTCACCTCGAGTAAAGCTTCGAGAGGATACAGTTGTTCATAGGTTTGTTGGGTCCACTATTTTAGATGAGCCAGATGTGGAAAATGTTTGCCACCATGGCTTAGTAGACCCAACAATCAACTTGAAGGAGGCTATGGCCGATATCAATAATATGTTTGGCAAGCCAATAGATTTTGTTAGGGCTAAGAGACCAAAGAAGCAAGAGAAAGCGCCAGTCAAAAATCAAGACCCTGGTGGTTTCTTGATACTTGCTGATGATGACTTGAAACCTCAATGTCAGGCCTCATCGAAGTCATCAAAGAAAAAAGGAGATTGCAATCTGTTTGAGCCAACCATGTTTACAAAGGAGGCCATGGATGACATAAATAAGATGTTTGGAATGCCATTGGACTTCTAAGGAAAAAGTAAGTTCTACTTGTCCTGTATTCTGGTTAATATCTAAAATTTCAATTGATTTATTTTGCCATCACTTTTTGCCTCATATATACTTAAATTCATGTGAATGCATTGTGAGTTCAGTGTGTGAAATGATGTCCTAATCAGGAGACAATTTGTCTCCCTTAGGAAACAGCATAAATAATCAATAACTTATTATCTTATAAACAAGTCAAACTTATTATCTTATAAGCAAGTCAAGGAAGTGAGGCTTTGAAAGAAACAATTCTGCATAAAAGCAGAATTAACTTTAAAAAAATTATTAGGCACCATTAAATTGGCAAATTAAGCAACACAACAAGAAATAAAACTGAAGCAAAGATTAGTCAAGGTTCATTGTAAACTGGTAGTAAGTCATTAAGCTCTGGTAGGGCAATTTGATGGACGGAAAGCCAAGGGGCCTGCAGCATAGATCACAGCCTCATAACTCTTTCCGAACAATCTCTTCCCTTCATATTGGAGTGGGGCGCCGTACATTCCATAGTTAACATTGGATAGGAGGCTGCAATTTTCAAGAGGAGATGACACAAGCTTAACAGTGCATGATTGAAGGGGATGCTCCACCAAATAGTTGTTCATCTTGAATCCTGCAAGTTGTGCGTAGAAGTAGCCATTGTCATTCGTTTGAAAAGCTTTGTAGTAGCTGACTTGATCCTTTTCGTTTTTGCAGACAACACTAACTTTTGCTGAAGCAATCGGCTCAGCCTCTGACAAAGACCATGTTCCATAATGCTTACAGCTCTGGCAATACACCATGCCTTCAACAACTACATCAACTGTCTTCCCAACTGCTGGTGTATTTTCATTACCAGCCATGGAAGGAAAGACCAATGACAAGAGCAAGAGCGATGAGACAATGATTCTGAAATTGTTGCTTGCCATTTTTCTCTGGGTTTGGAATTCAGGAGATGAAAGCTTTGTGAATTCTGGGATGAAGGTAGATTGGATTGAATGGTTTTTATATGGGCTGTTTTTGTGTGCTAAAATTTTTTAAGTGTGGGTTTCGATGGACGTGTAGGCTACTAAACTACATGTCAATGACTCGTAATCTCAAATTTGTGCTCCGGCGTGAAGGCCACTTTCTTTAAGGTATTGAATTATGCTTGCACCTAATCATTCTCTATTATTTTAATTTTTTTATATGATGGTTTTCAAAATTTGCATAAAATTGATTCGACAATAATATTGGTCTGTGCCACGAACGCAAACTAGAACAGGCATGAGGCAAGCTGTCTACAGTTTTAATAATTGATGGTCAATTTTTACGTATAGCAATATTATCTGTATCTATTTTTTATATATAATTTATATTCATAGATAATGTATTATCATATAATTTAATATTATTTTATTTAATTTAAAATTATTTAATCATATGATAATACATAATTTATATATATAAATTATGTATCAAAATTAAATATACATAATTTTATTGTTGGAGGAGGTGATACGGCCTTGTGGTACAAGTGATATTTGGATGCGACCGGAGGAGATTTATGTCAAAAATATATATATATGTAGAAATGAAGGCCCTCCAAATGATGGAGAAAAGTTGGCGTAAAATAAATGTTTTCTACATGCAAAGCTTTAATTTCAATTATAAACTCGAGTTTTATCTACAGCCATGCATTCCAATTACATTATCTTCTATTACAATCTTCCCAAATTGTATTTGTTTATTAACAAAAGATTATTTATTAAAATTACTATATTTTGAGAGGCTGTACAAAAATGACCAAACTGCTTAAGTATTAAATTTGGGTGGCCAACAGATTGTGAACTGACAAAAATACCTTCATATATAAATTCAGTTTTGGCACCAAAAAAAAAAAAAAATCTAGTCCATTTGATTTTCCCGACAACATAAAAAAATGAGTTTTGACAAAAAAATTGTCCAAATTTTTTTTCACTAGAGTTTAATGTTTAAGTTTTAGTGTGAAGAGTTAGGTTTAACAATTAAATTTAGGATTTAGAATTTAATGTTAAGTTTAATTGTTTACGGTTAAGGTCTACGATTTAAGTTTTATGATTGAGTTTAAGGTTGATGCTTAACGTTTAACATTTAGGATTAACAATTAAGTTTAGAGTTTTGTTTTAAAGTTTAGTTTGATGTTAAGTTTTATAACGTACGATTAAGGGCTCTAGTTAAAGTAGATGATTAAGGTTTAAAGTTTAATATTAAGATTTAATATTAACGATATAAGGTTTATAGACCAAGATCTATCATTCATTAATTGAGAGATATAATTAATACTGTAAATTTTGATAGATTTTATCATTGTAATAATGTTTTTTTCAAAAGAAATAAATAAAATTTTAAAAAATTGTTAATTTATGTTAAAATATCATTGCACATCAAATTAAATATACCCCTAAACTTTCAAATTATACATTTTCACCCCTAAAACTCTCATAAACTTTTCCTAGCTTTAACATCTTATAACTAGCCTTCTCTTGAATAGCCAAACTTAAATAAATTAGAGAGTTAATGCTAATAGCATTTTCAAAATGCTAAACTTATTAAAATTTTATTTAACTTTCGAACTTTTAAATCTCATATTTGTCTCGTAACAACATACATAAATCCCCGTTAGTTTTAAATTCTTATAAGTAACCCTCTGATTTGATGTTTAGTTTTAATTTTATGCAAACACACCCCTGACAATATTTGAGGACTTTTATATTATAAAATATTGTATTTATCTTCAAATCAAAGTTTAGTGTTTAGACACCTTAGCATTCCCCCTAAACTTTATTTCTCCTTTATCTTATAAATCTTGCCTCTACACCCTCAAAATTGATACTAAAAATTTTAAACCCCCCATAATTTTAAACCTTACATTTACCCCCCAAATCAAAACTTATCATTTCATTTTAGAAAGTTTAGCATTACTACTAAAGTTCTACAAGTTCATTCTCTTACCTATAACAACAATTTCTTACCTATATTTATAACAATGCAACAATCTATCCAATTAAAATGAAACAAACCAATAAATATTAATCATCTTATCTAGATTTTACAATCTTTCTTGATTTTATCTGAATTTTATAATCTTTCTAGATTGAACTTGTGATTTTGGTGCAAAATTTTTAATATTGGAGTTGTTACATAAAATTATAGTTAGAGTTTAAATATTTTGAAGCTTTCAATGTTTTTGTTGTAAGGTTAAAGATTGAAAACAATATGGAATTTAATTAAGTGATTTGGTTAGAGAGCTTTGATTCTCAAAGAGTTGATCATTTAGGTACAACTCCTTCAAATTATAGTCATTTTAATAAAGAACCCTAAACAAAAGCTTCTGCCACCAAATCAGTCTCAAAACTTATTTTTATATAGATTAATTGGCAATTACAGGAACCATCTACTTTTCAAACTTGGTTTTTTTATTCTACAACATTCAGTCCTGGTTGAAACCGTCAATAACATTAAGACAAACTCCTGAATAGGAAAGGAAGACAATGAGAGAAGAACCAACAAAAGAAAGACAATTGAAGATAGCCACGAAATTGGTTGATCATTTCAACATTTGAAAACATAAATTGAAAAATGTGCAATGTAATTTTCTTGTGCATTTTCACAGATAATTCTAAAAGAGAGAAGAGCCAAAACAAGGAAGATTTACCAGATTTCCCCCCGATTTTGGATATGTACAACTCGCATTATATTGGCCTACAATAGATACAAGCACTATCGACCCAAAGGCAAATACTTCTGAGCCTAAACAACAAAGAGGATGATAAAATTTGAAGCTGTAATACTTACAATCTAAATTTCATGTTCTAGACTGCATCTGCGGACAAAATCTCAAGCTCCGCCCACCAAAGAGGAGAAAGCTTGGGGATTGCTCCATCTTGTGTTATTCCAGTAATCTCTCTGAGTCTTGCAGTGACATCTCTCATTGATGGTCTCAGTTGTAGGTTGGGAAGGACACAAGCTTTTATCAAGTCACCGAATTTCTCCAGCTGCTCCACATCAAAAGTGCGTAGAGTTGGATCGACAAATCTTTTAAGGGGTTGATTCCCTCTCAAATAATCTGAAGCCCAGTCTTCAAGACAACCATCGTTCACCGTGTATGGCATTCTTCCTGTCATCATTTCAAATAATAATACACCAAAGCTGTACACATTACTTTCTAGGCTTGCTGATGGTGTATCTGAAAGCTCTGTGCCGGCTGTTTTCATTTCAGAAGCAGATATCTCATTCCGGAAGCTTAAGTCTGACAATTTGGCTGCATAGTCCTCGGTGAGGTGGACAGCCGGAGAGTTCAAGTTGTTGTGAGCTATGGGCAGGTTCAGCTGGTGCATATACTCTAGGCAGTGAGCCATGCCCATTGCAATGCGCATACGCATTCCCCAGTTTAAGTGTTCTGACTCTCTAACTGCAGGACCCAAAAATATAAAACTCAAATCAGTTGTGAAATAAATGTATAGACTGAGAACAATAGATCTATTTATTTTTTATTTTCTCCACTATCTGTGTAGACTCCATCTTTGGCAACAAATAATTTACCACCTTCTACAGAGCACTTAGTACTTCTATTGAAACAAAAACAGGCCTAAGAAATCAACTGCCTGAAAGAAATGAAACATAAATATGGTTTGCCCATAATTGCCTAATATACAGTACAATTAGTCACTTACCATGTAAATGTTCAAAAAGAGTTCCGTTAGGAGCGTATTCAAACACCATCATTCTAGTGAAAGTCTCCTCTTCCTCGCAATACCCAATAAGGTTGACAAAATTCTTGTGGTTCACTTTTGATAAAGTGTCAATCTGCAAAACAAAACCATAAAAAAATATTTAGGACAATCAGATAGCATAAATACCACTTTGAGATCAATCGTTGTTCATAAAGTACTACCTTCTTCCTAAACTGCATTTCTAAATTCTTCGACCAATCCTTGGCTGATGCTACTTCAACAGAGGCAACAGATATTTCAACTCCACTGGACAATGTTCCTTTGTACACCATACCGATCGGTGAAGAACCAATTACATTACTGAAATCTTCACAAGCTGCTTCAAGCTCAGATCTCTTAAGCTTAGGAACACCTGAAATGAATATTTAATTATGTAAGTATTCAGGCAAAACCAACAATATCGACGTGATAAAAACTACTAAAACTAGAGATGGGGGTGAAATAGAAAGATGCAGTACTGCTGGCTCTCTGTGTATAATGTACATGCAAGCAGGCGAGCATGTACTCTATATACTTCTCATTATTATGAGCTTCTAGACTTGATCTAAGTCAAGTGGATAATTCAGAATGCAAATCAGATTTTTGGAAGGAATTTAACCAAATCAGAGAGGAACAGAAAACTATTTTTTTGCTCCCAAATCCGAAATGAAATTAAGGCCACAACCATAATTTTTACTTCTGGCCCTAGAATATCTCCTTTGATTGATAACTTGAAATACAAGGGAGGCTACTGATCTATGGAGAGATATGCACGGCCATCTCTGGTCTAGGTAATATTGGTAGGTGCCAACCATTGAAATATACATTTCAACCTTCTGAAAGTCTCCAGTTTTTAGACACTGCTTGACTTTTTTTGTTTGATTGATTGGCACCATAGATATCCTTATAAATGATTTTCACCTGAGAAAGAATAGGTACCAGTTACAAATGCTTTCTGAAGCTGTCCGCTCAATCCTGTGGCCCAAGGTCTGACAGTAGATACCTTGTTGCATCTATAGAGATATATGACTATGATTAAAATGAGAAGCAATACAGCGCCCCCAATAGTTCCACCCAGTATTGCTGACTTTGAAGAACTCCTTTCTGATTTTGAGGGGTTCAGAATCGGTGAAGGAGGTGGGTCTAGAGGAGGAGTTGGAGCAGGAAAATTGCTAGTGTCACTATCTGGGGGGGCAACAGAAGCACGTGGAGGAGAAGTGTCTGATGGAGATTGTGCAGGAGAGGGCGTAGATTCACCGGCAGTACCACTCAAATTGACCATAGGTGACTCTTGCAGCAGTCTCCTTCGAACAACAACTTCATTTTGGACATCATTCCTAGCAAAGACAAATGGATCATTAGTAAAGAGAGATACAAAGAAACACAATGCAACTAATATTAAAAAATATAAAGATATGGTATTTAGCAGTCATTATGATGTCTTATGCACAAAGGAGGTACTTATGTTTTCAATTCATGAAAATTAGAAAACAAAAAAAAAACAGAATACACTTAAAGGTGAAAGAACAATGCACTGATGAACTAGCATTTCGCATGTGATAGAACCTTGAAGGAATTAATTTCAAATCTACAGCAAACATACCAAGTTATGAATCTTTTGCCGCAAGACAATCCCTTTTTAGCAGCGCTAGACAGAAGTGCTTCATCTACTTGGGATTCAGATATCATTTGAAGTTCATATATTTCAGGAGATAGGCCACCAAGAATTTCATTGTTGTCCAGTAAACTGCAACTTGAGCAGAAATTGAATCACTATACAGAATGATAACTAGGTATCGATAGCAAAAATTAACCATTGGGTACTATCAACCTACAGGATTGTCAGTGACTCATTAATGCCAAGATCAGATGGAAGCGGTCCACTAAAGTTATTGTAGCCCAAATCCAACACCTCCAGTTCCTTCAGCTCTCCAAATCCTTCAGGAATAATTCCACTGAAAGAGTTGTTGCGCAAAATACTGCAAGAAGACACAGAATTATTGCAAAGAATAAGAGACAACATCAAAGCCCCAGAAAAAAAAAGAAAATCATCATGCAACCCGCTAACAAACCATAGGCAACTTACATAGACTTTATGTGAGTCAATCTTCTGAGCTCGGGCGCCAGAGATCCTTCCAGGCAAAGATCTTTCAAGTTCCTGCATATTAAACACATTCATCTTTATAATCAATTCAAATATAAATTAGGTGTGAAATTTACACGCAGGGATCCTTTGACTTGAAGGAAAAGAAGATCCATAATTTTAGATTACGGTTCTTAATGAACTCTTAATGGCAAAACTATTCTATTTTTTTTTTTTTTAAGTTCTCATAAATTCTTCACCACATTTTGGATCAATTTTATTATCTCCATAATTACCAAAAATAATAAAAATATAATTAATAACAAAAAATGTTGATTCTAAGCACAGCCAACTCTGATGATGGGTACCGTCCATTTGGTTGCAAAGGAAAAAAAAAAAAAAAACTAGAGAAAACTCATAACTTTTTCACATATTTTTCCGATAAACCAAACAAAAGTTTCTCACAGATAAGAAAGAAAGAAAGAAAGAAAGCTTCTCACAGAATGACAACTTTGCCTTCATAGCACCCAACGCCGAACCACGAACACGGATCATTCTCTGTATCACTACTCTTCCAATTCTTTAAAGCATCAAACGGATCACTCACAACTCTTTCTCTTAATCTCAACAAAGCCAAACCTGTACTCGTGACAAAACATAATAGAAAAAATGAATCACAACCTTTCGTCCACTTTCCCGAGAATCAAACATAGAAAAGAAAAGTACCTTCATCATTCAACGACCAACACAAACACAAACTACGAGAAACCAAAATAATAAACAAAACTTGTAATCCACCAAGCTTCCAATTCCATTCCATCGATCGAAAACGATCACAACTAAGACTTTCCCGCGCGTTGAGTTGCCGAAACTGAGTCGAACAGGAGAGAAAACGAGAAATGAAATTCCCGAAACTTAACAGAAGTGTGAAAAAACCTAAAACTTGAACCGTAATCTGAGAATTGTATTAAAAAATGAAGCCAGGTTAGCGTGCTGGCAAGCTAATTTAGACTGAAACATAAAGAAGCCGGTTGAGTTTTGAAAACGCGTATGTTGAAACTTTTTTTTTGTTTTTTTTACACTGCGGTGATTAAAACGACAAGTCGTCTTGGATAAGTTTCAATTCAACTGGGATGAGGGTGCCGGCGTAGACTTTAGCACCATGGACCAAGTCGTTTTCAGAGTTGTATACTGTTGGCCCACGTGCCTGGGAGAGTAGTTTACCAGTTGTTTCTACACGAGTGATTAACATTTTCCATCCAAAGGCTTGACTTAGAAACCAACGTTTTTTAAATTAGTTAGATATTGATTTGATAACGAGGATGGTCTGATGATTAAATTGATTAATTATTTTTAAATAATATTTAATTTTTTTATATTATTTATTATTTATTATATAATTTAATTTATTTAATATTAAAATAAATTTAATTTAGTAATATATATATATATATATATATATATATATATATATATATATATTTAAATATGATAAATAAAGTCTTAAATATAAGTTTTCATCCTACAAGAATAGATAAAAATGATACAAAAATTATACGGGTATAATGTGATAAATGGTGAAAAATATATTTATAAAACAAGTCATAAAATTCATATACAAAATGTGTATATATGAGTTTAATAGGAGACGTCATGAATAATACATTTATAAAAATACATTAATATCAATAATAATTTGAACATTTTTCAAAGATCTTTCGGTTAACAATTTAAATATAAAATATTTAATTGACTATTAATCCTAATATAACATAATATATAATCAAAATTCAATCATTATAAAAAATTATCGAAAGAGGTTAGAGATTTAGATGACAAAAAATCGAATTTTTTGTTTTATAAGTTATGACATTATAATAATTAATTAAAAATGTAAGAGATATTTTCGTCGTTTAAAAAATTAATAAAAAAGGAAAAACGTAAAAAAAATAAAAATATACGTTTAATACAAAAAAACATATAAAATACGTGTTTAATATATTTTGGGTTTAAAAATTCAAAATAACTGTTTAAAATGCGAATAATTCACATTTATATTAACTAGGGTTTTCATAACAAATCTTTTTAAAAAATTAGATTTTTATGTTAATTGAGTCAAACCTAGTTTTATACAAATCGAAACTAATTTGGCTAATGGTTGATGGTTCAACTGTTCCGATCTGATTTTTAAAACTATATTAAAAACAATTTCTATAACTAAATGAATAAATTTTTTTAACACTCAAAATCTAAGGCTTTAACACAATACCATATCACCTTTGTTATTTGATGCAACCTATCACTTGCCACTTAATCAAGCCTTTGGCACATTTTTCCTCCCACCAAATTAACCAAAACCCATCCATTTTTACTGTCATTTCTCTTCACAACAAGCTCCTCCTATATGTCATTCTCTCTTTTACTTCATCTTGCCGCTCAAGTGCCATCAATTTACAACCCCCTTCTCACTTTACCCGATCATCATTTCTTAACAAGACCTTGAACGTCCTTGTCATATTGAGTGGTAATTTCTATCTCTCCACGATCCTTTTCAAGCTAATACTATAAGTTTCACGTCACTCACAAGAGCCAACACCTCCTGACCACAAATTTTCTCTAGCACATTCATGGTTTGTTTCGAAATAATGCTTGCTCACTATAGAGCTTATAGATATTCAATGTAGTTACCTTCAACTTTGAGTTTCCTTCCAATCTTTCAGTTTGGCTCCCCTGTCATCTAAGTTTTTCTTATTGTTGTCTCTATCTCTAGCTACCAACAGAAAGTGTAGTTGACACTGCTAGTTTTTATGATTGGGCCAAGATTTTCATCGCAACGAAAGCATATGTCTCTCTCCCAAACCCAAATAATACGCATACAAACTGTGTTGAGTTCTACATCCACAGCTTTTGAAGCAACTGAAATCTCCAAATGAGATTATGATTAAATGTACAAGAAAAGACTCGTATACTCCAACATGAAAAGGCCTAAAACTGTATCAATAGAAATTTACAAAGCAGCACTTTATTACTCAAGACTTTTTTAATGAGATTGACGTAGTTTAAAAGAGAAGATACATGAATCATTCTCAACGATAAAGGTGAGAGAAGAGAAGAGCTGATGAAGGTGAGAGTGATGTCAAAATTTGAAAGAGGAGAGGAGAGATAACATCTGAACTACTTGAAGTAAATTATTTGATTTTATTGGACAAATGACATGTTTACATATCTTAGATTTACAGGAAAGTAAATCGATATTATTATCCTTCTATCCTTAGTTTTTCATTAACGAATTAAGTTTTAAATTATTAAAATTTGATTTATACATTTAATAAATGAAAAATTGTTTTTAGGTCAAACTTTGGGTGCAATAATGTTATTCACTCTGAATATACTAATAATTTGCGCATTAGGTATTTATGAGAAATCTTATTTATTTTAGGACAAAGGACTATTTCCCACCCAAGGTATGTTGTTTTCTCAATTTTCCTCCGTTAACTTTGAAAATCTCATTTACCCACCCATAGTCGGTTAAAATTAACGGTTTCAAGGGTAAAATCGGTATTTTGTCTGTACTATTAAAAATAAACTTAAATTTGATTTTATTTTCCCCATAAACCCTAAAAACTAACAATTTCTCCCAACCCAAGTTTTAAAAAACTGTATTTTTCCCCCTAGGGTTTTCAATTTTCGGAGTTAGTTTTTCAGCATTGTTTCTTCCTCTCCGGCCGACCTCCAAACGACTCCTCTTCCTCTCCAGCGCGACCTCCTTTTGGTGGTTGTCCTGGGCACTATCGTAGACGAAGACGAGTCGATGATCGTGCCTAGGATAATCACCGAAAGGAGGCCGTGTCAGAGAGGAAGAGGAGTCGTCGAAGAGGAAGACACGATGCCAGAAAACTAACTCTGAAAATTTGAAAATCCTAAGGGGGAAAATGCTATTTTTTAAAACTTGGATTGAAAAAAATTATTAATTTTTAAAATTTTAGGGAGAAAAATGAGATAAATTTTTCAGAAATTAGGGTTCTATTAAATTTAATAGCCCATGGATAGATAAATGGTATTTTTAAAGTTAATAGAGAAAAACTTAAGAAAAACGCATACTTTTGGGGGGAAATAGTCCTTTGGCCTTTATTTTACAAGAATGATTCACACTCTTTATGATAATTTAAAATAAAATAGTTTGAATATGTGAATCTGTAAATTTAAAAATTCTCCCATGGCGGCTGTGGTTGGCAAGAAACAAGAACAAATAGGCTGCAGCCTTCAAATAATATAATAATTAATTTCTTGAATATTTCTCATAATGTGAATACGAATAAAATATACGTTATTCTCCAACAAATACCCACCAAATTTTTTCAGATTTTCCGCCCTTTATTAGATGCTTTTTAATATTTTCTTAAAATCATTGCAAAAATCTATGTAAAAAAGAAAAAATTAAAACCCTAACAAAATTTGCTTAAGGTTAAAGATTTTTGAGGCCATTTTGGTCAAATGGCATCCATATTTTATATTTTTTAAGGCTAAAAGACTTATTCTAGTCATTAGAATTATTAAAAAATAAAAAATTTATTATTTTTTTAATTTAAAAATATAATAATTTTTTCCTATCAAAAATTTAAAAAATAATTATTTTCTCTTTAAGATTTTTAATTTTTTAAAGACAATGAAATATGTTTTCTTTTCCTCTTAACTTTTTCTTTCTTAGCCGGTCTATCAAGACAAAATCATCGATTATAATTTAACATCATTTATGCAACCGAAATTGACGAATATGATTTCATTTGATTAATTTATTTAATAGTTTTTTTCAGCTTCGATCAAGCAATTTCAATGACAGAGATGGCTTATAAATTTATAATATTACTGGCGATGTAGTCGAATTCTGCAACTTTTCATTTTGCAATAATTATTTACTGATGTTAATTATTTATTAAAAATTAAGAGATAAAAATACTACCCATTATTAATTGAGGAAAAATCTAGGAAGCAACACAAATAACCAGTCTAATAATAAATAAATTAATAACCTAATGAGCAAATTATTAGTATAATAAGAGTGATTAACGTTTCCCCTTTTATGGTTTGGCCTAAGAGTCCAATCAGCCAAATTATCATTTTCTTGTTTCTATCCCAGAGTGTTTTCAAAATTAATAAAATTATGTGTATATATTTTAAATACATAAAATAAATATAAAAATAACGTATTATTATGCGATTGAGTGATTTTAAATTAAGTATAAAATAACATCTAATTATATAGACCTCAAGAGTTAGTAAAACTAGTAGAATATTAAAATTTCTACTGTAAAAGTTTAAGTTCGAATTTATGTCATACGTGTGAAACCTTAACTTTTTAATATAATGGTTATGAGTTCGATCACTATGTTCTACGCTTATGCTTCCAACAAATACAAACAGGGTCCCAGATTATCAAAAAAATAAAAAAAATCATAATGTTTTAAATTTACCCGTTCAACCAATAAATACAGTTAACTTATCTAATACGGTGGTTATGGGTCCAATTACTATGTCCTGATCTTACACTTCCAACAAATGAAGACGGAGTCTCCAATTATCAAAAAAATAAAAAAAATACAATTAACTTATCTAATACAGTGATTATGGGTTTGGTCACTGTGTATTGAGTTTACACTTTCAACAAATACGAACAGAGTCTTCGGTTATTAAAAAAAAGCATTGTGCTTCGTATTTATCTATCCAACCAACAAATACGATTATTAAAAAAAAATCAATATGCTTCATGTTTACAAATACAGATGGGCCCTGAATTATTTTAAAAAAAAAAAAATTACTATACTCTAGATTTTGAAACTAAACCCTAGAGGGATAATGTGATTTTTTTAAACTTGGTTTAGCGGAGAAAAATTAGTTTTTTAAATTTAAGAGAAAAAACGAAATCATATTTAAGTTTATTTTTAATATTAAATATAAAATAACGATTTTATCCTTAAAATTAACAGATTTAAACAGTCATGGGTGGATAAATAAGATTTTAAAAAATAATGAGAGAAACTTTAGAAAATGAATATACTTTGGATGGGAAATAGTCGTATGGCCTTTTGAAAACTACTGAGAAAATAGATAATTAATTTTCGTGTTTTTGTTTGATATTACTTGCTGCTTGTTGCTGACTTTTGTAATTTCTCTAACATGATATTAAATTCTTTAGTCTAATAAATTCGAAGTCATCGTCATGAACCTCAAGACAAGTCCAAGTTTTGCCCTCACCGGGAGGCTATCAACTGCAACTGCATGGTGTGCAATTTGGTAAACGTAAATAATTTATTGTTACGGCATTAATCATTCCTACTTGGCATGCGGTCAACATACGCAACTCCATGCATCAAACAAAATTTCTTTGTATTATTTTTGTGCATCACACTTAACCTGTCCATAGCATAAGAAAACAAACATTCGAGATCAAATGAAAAATATTATATCCACGTATTTTTAAGTATATAATTGAGTATATAAATAATGAGTTATTATATAATTGAATATTATTTTATTTTTAATTTAAAATTATTTAATTAAAAGTGTGTTTACATTATTTTATTGATATCAAAAAATTATTGTAATTTGTAGTGTAACTTGACTTAACTCGCATATATATATTTTTTTCAATTTATCAATTATTTGAGAATTTTCATTGTTTTTTAACAGGTCATGGCAGGTTGGCCCATAGGCCTTGCCCGGAGGCCTTAGCACGCTGCCTTACATGCCCCATAGGCCATGACAAAAAAGGGGACTTGGGTCGGCTCGACCCCCCTGCCATATCTATATGTGATTAAGGCCCCACTCCTTGAAAATAACACTTCAGATAACACTTAATTGTCAAGTTAAAATTAAGAAGTTGGTTGGCAGGAGTCAAAAAAATTGTTTTCTTTTCTTAAAATAAAATAAAAAATTGATGTTATCCAAATCGAAGAATGATAGAAAATTTTTTAATGTGAGCTGACTTTAATTATAATTTTTTATTTAATAAAATTACATAATTGAATTGCCTAATAACAATTTATTGATGAAATTAAATCATTAATAAAAATAACCCTAATACATTTAAAAGTTATGATTTGGATAGATAGTTCATTCTAGACTTTAAGGTTTATTGGGTCTTTGATAGAGAAATCCAATAACCTACTCTATTTTGATTAAGTCCCCTTTGTAAAACCAAAACATAACAACTGTATCATTTACCCATAGAAAATCATCATTCAAGAAAATTTTAGAGGAAGATGAATCACTCTAATACAGATTGGAAGCATAATGTATCAAATATTCCTATAACCCACAAGTTTTCAATTTAATGTTTTATAATTTGTGCGTGAATTTTACAAATTGGGATTGATTGATTGATTTTATTTGGTTTTCAATTCAATGTCTTGAAGATAAGAAAAGTTGACAAGGACATAATTTTACATCCCTATCTCTAACACATACACAATATTTGATCAGATCGACCAAACTATGTGGATATCCAAAATCATCACTGTAGCCAAGAAGGACCGTGGAGATCTATCCCCTTCATCTGCCCCTCTACTTTCAAGATGATTGCCATAGAATCTTATCTCAAAACAAGGCAAGGTATGATCTTGAGTCATTTGTTAAACCCAAACAATTCTATCATCAACTAGGTCATGTCTGGATATGAAGCTTCCTCTTATGCAATCCTTCTTCAAGTATAGGAAAATCAAGCTTTGTAGTAGCCATGATTGATTTTTTATGCTACAATATTTAAGACATTGATCTTTCAAGAGTTTCAAATGATTCAGATCTCAACGTAATTTTGTTGAAAACAATAAGAAAGTTTGTGATCCTAATTGAAAATCTTGATAGTTTTATGTTGAGCTTTAGGAGGTGAGGATGTGGTCAAAGAAGGTGAAACTAGTTAAAGGCTTTTTTTTCATGTTTTTGTAACGAGCAATTTCACTTAAGTTAGAATGTTTCAAAGGGGTATAATCAACCATACCGAATAGGTAAAATTTCAAATATAGTAATTAAACCCATAATTATTGTATAGTTAAAGGTTTTTCTAAGTAAAAGTTATCAAGTAATTATTTAAAAAAAATTGGTCCATATTAAAACTTTTAAGTCAATTATTAAAGGACATTTTCACCATTTTATTACTAAAAAATATAACAAATATTTTTGTTTTGTAAAGTGAACAACGTGATCAAACTCATAACTATTATATTAAGAAAAATAAGATTTCATAAATATGATAGAAAGATTCTCTTTTTACAAGTTTTAATACTCCATTTGTCTTACTAACTATTGGGCTTAACAAATTTCACTCATATAATTAATACACGGATGAGAATATAGACTTTTAAACTTAAAAAATAATAAATTGTTATTTCATCAAAACTCTGGGTAGAAATAGCCATTTGATCAACTTTTTGTTATCCTTGTAGTAGGGTAGGATTTGAATTGAATCAAACTCAAGTTCGATTTGATTTGTATGGAATCAAATTTGAGTTTGCTTCAAAGGTGTTCAAACTCAGTTTGTTTTAAAAAAATCAAGCTCAAATGGAGCTTTAAGCTTGGTTTGGTATTAAATTGATGTCGTTTTCATGTATATTAATTAAAATAATATTGTTTTGTATCAAAATTTTCAAGCTTATGAGCTTGACAAGCCGAACACCCCAAAAACTCGATTCCTAACTAGAAAATATTGAATTTTCAGACACAACTTTGAGGTGATTTTAAATTTAAGCTCAAATAAACTCGATTTGAATTTAACCGTACTTTATGGGCCAAGGGTTATTTATTTTTTACATGTTTAAAAAATCTGATCCAATCCCTAGGATTAAGCCCTATGCCACCAAACTCAAGCTCTGAGAGGAGGGCCTAAACCCTCCCCCCTCAGCTCAATCCGGTCTAAGCTGACCCTTCCCAAGGCCTGGTTAGGGCATGAGGCCCAAGCCCTACAGATTGGACTTTTTTGCTCACCTCTGTAGCTTATTAGCACTTGTATTAATCTCATAAAAATAGACATTTCACATGTTCCAGATACTTCCAACATCTACAACTATATTTGACATATTTTTCACAATCATAATAAAACTATCGAAAAAAAAAGTACTGTCGAGAAGGCTATTTTCCTATGTTGAGAAAAAAAAAAAAGGGACAACCCTATACTTTCTGTATTTTAATTATAGAATCATGATCCCCTGCATCAGCGGAGCACCGGGCAGCAAGAGGGGCACATAATCAAACCGTTGATGTTGCAAGATTTACAGGTTCTGAACCCACATTTTTCTACGTAGATCTTGTGGCTCCCATTACACTCTTCACATAGAACAAATCTTATTCCCACGCATTGATCACAAAACGTAGGCCCCACTAATTGTAGCTTATTGATGATATGCTTCAGATCACCGCTCTCATTGAGCCGTTTGATCTCCTCGGCCCCACCGATGTGTCTCCCGCCTATAAACACTTTAGGTAGAGTTAAATTTTGAGCATTACAGCCCATGATTCCCTGCAACTCATCTAAAAATTTACTATCCATGGACAAATCTCGCTCGTCAATGGGTACACGGTACGCGCGGAGGATTGATCTGACGGTCCTGCAGTCTTCATAAGTTTTGCGAACAACACGGAGGCTGGTGAAGAAAATTATGATGCCTTTATGAGGTGGTCTAAAGGATGGATTAGATGACGGGATTGAATTTTTATTGGCCCATGAACGGAGGACCGAAGTGGAGATCCGAACCCGGTGAAAAACGGATGGAGACTTGGGGGATCTAGGTTCAGACTCGGGTTCTTTGAGAATGGATGGAATGTCCTTGAAAGAAGAACAAGAGAAAGATTTTGATCTAGGATGAACCCTACTTGGTGAAGCAGTGGGCGATCTTAACCACTCTGGCCACATCTGAAAGAAAGAAAGAAAGAAAGAGATGGCTTTTGTTTAAAGGGGAATGAATGAGAAGCGAAAAGAAGAACTTGGTATAATAAGAGAAGTGAGTAAAACCCTAAATAGGGAAACAGAGAGAGTACATCAATGGGGTAGGTGGGTTAATGGTTGCTTAGAAAAATTATTTGATATTGATGGTGGTGAAGTGAGATCTGCCAGTAAGGTGACTGTATTGGAAAAGAAAATAAAACAGGCTATTCGGTTTGAAGGCATGTGCAGAAACACTTGAGAAATAATTGTTAAATGGTTAGACACATGGAAGGGCAAGCTGTTGCTGAATGAATGAATAAAATTAAATGCTCACTAACCATACCATATCATCAATTAGTCAAAAAAACCTTTATATGGGCGTTTGGTTTGAGTTTTTGAAGATTACTTTGGTAATTTATTTTTTATTTTCTTGTTTAATTTGTCAATAATAAAATATTACAGTAATTTTTATTATCAATGCTGACGTGACAGATAATATAGGTGATAATTTGATTACTATATTCACTTTAGGTATTTAAAGATTATCATACTGACGTGACATATAATATAGGTGGTAATCTGATTACTACCTTCACCTTAGATATTTAAAGATTACCAAAGTAATCTTGATTTTATTATAATTTATTAATTTTTTGAGATAAAAATAAAATTATTTTTAATTAATATGATAAATAATATAAAAAATATTTAAAAATAATTATATTCAAAGATATTTAAGTAAAATAATTTACTAGTAATCTGTTATTATCTTTAACCAAACACAATAATTATTTATACCTATCAAATTTTATCAAACATAATAATCATTTATACCTAGTAATCTTTTAAGTAATCTATCTTCAAGGTAATTTTTCTATTTTGGTAATAAAATATTATCAAAACCAAATGTCTCCTATGGGTTATAACTGTTATATCCATACATACCTACTGTAATATACTTCAATGTTTTTTAAAGTTAGTTTTTATAGTAAAAGATGACACTTTGTATATAAAAAAGTAAAGATTCGAGACTCTTTTAACGGTGTTTTAATATCCGAATTTTCACTTGATTTTACGTTTATAAGATAAGCTACTAAATCTGAAATTCTAGACTGACCCAAGGTTCCTCTTTACAAAAATAAACTTACCAATTGAGTACACTCATGATGCGGCAAATGTCTCTGCAAGTCCCATGCCTCAAAAATTCACGAGTTGGCACAGTCCCTTGGAGCGCACATCTTTTTGTATAAACATTCAAATTCTCGTAGCTTTTACAAGAAATATGCAGAAGATGAATCATTGTTGTTGTTTTATTAGGGAGAGATTAGTTGTAAAGAAGAACTATTTCTTTGTTTCAATACTTTTTTCCCGTTTCACCACCAACGAGAGATTAGTTGCAGAGGGAAGCCTCTCATTTTTTTAAGTTCAATAATTGTAAAAGGTATTTTGAAATACCTCTAATTGTATCATTAATTAATTAGGCCAAAGGACTATTTCCCACCAAGGTATAGCTCTTGAACCCACGCCCTCTTAGGTGATCTAAGAGGTGGAATACCATCACGGTAAGTTCAAAGAGCCAATCTAGATTGGAGCCTCTCCTTTTAATGTCAAAAAACGTCTTCATCTTAATTATAAGCTATATAATTTGCTGCTCTCTGAAAGTGTTTCAATTTCGGTAATTTTCTGGTTATTCTATTATTTGTCTTTTACATAGTTATGGGGGTCGGGGGTTATGTTGGTTTTTCAAATTTAGCCTCTATTTTCCTTTAATTCGCCGGAACTTTATGTTTCATTTGAATTGATAGTTTCTTTGTTTATGGCCCTAGTGTTTGATAAAATGCCTATTAGAACTAAAATTAACAGGTCATTAGGTTTCAATTTCAGCTTTTCTTACGTTAATCATCCAAATTAGACGGAATCATGTGGCTTCATTTTTCAATTGTGTATGTTAGCAATAGAAAAATATTGTTTTGTATTTCATTCGATATACAAAAATTTATACAAATAGGTATTTATATATAAGAATGAAGCTATATACAATGTATGAATGTCGATTGATTACTAAAATTATGCTATGATTGATGGCTGAAATTGTGTTGATTGAGGCTGGAATTATGTTAATTGATTACTAGAATCATTCTATAATTGATGTTATTATCTTAACACCCTCCCTCGAATTCAAGGTGGTAGAGTAGAGACCAATTTGAGTTTAAAAGTAAGAACATAAAAACAATTTGAAAAATGACAATTTTGTCATTAGAACAAACAAACATGAATCATATGATGTCATTCACAATATATTATAATTGATTGTAGGATTATTGATTTTGATGGATGGTTAGGATTGTGGGTTACAGATATTAAGGTTTAATGATAAGTTGTTTGGATGAATTATCATTAATATCAAAATTATAAAAAACAGATCTAGTGGCGGGTAGTAGTGATGAAGACAACTAAAGGTAGGTCGACAGAGACCAATCAAGCTATATGAGAGGCTGGTAAGTGAAAGTGACAAAATGTTGTACGCGACATAATAAAAAAATTGGAAACTAGTGAGTCAAAGTGATAAAATACTATACACTATAAATTGGTGAATTACAATAACATAATATTGTGCATGAAAAAAAAAAAAAACCTAAAAACGAGTGAGTCACATTAACAGAACATTGTGCTTAGTAAAGCAAAGAAAAAAAAATTGGAAACAAATGAGTCATAAAAACATAATAGAGAAAAAAAAAAAAAAATCTGAAAATGGGTAATCACAATGATAGAACATTATGTACAATAAAACAAAGAAAGGAGAACTTGAAAATTTTAAGAAAATTAAAAAGAACCTAAAAGCTCTTATACAAGGGCTTAGATATGGGTCTTACAGGGCTCGAACCCTAGAAAATCTAATATCATGATAACAATAAAAAAAATATATTGTTTTATATTTTATTTGATATTGAAAAGTTTGTACAAAAGGGTATTTATATACAAGGATGAAGATATATAAAATATATGAATGTTGATTGATTGCCGAAATTATGCTGATTGCGGCAGAAATCATATTGATTGATTGTTAGGGTTATGTTAATTGATTGATGGATGTTGTTGTGCGAACAGTGTAAAATTAGAGTACTTAGTTTAACTTTCTAACACATATTGAAGACATTTTAGCTAAAAAGAGCACTGAACACGTTTTACATCATTTTTTTAAGATGAAAAACGACACTCCAGCACGTCGTTCCAAACAGCCGATAATTTAATATTCCTTATTTTTTTCCTAAACTATCTTATTGAAATTCAATTCTAATATCAATAAATTAGATTAATCATTTTGAAAAAAGAGAAGATCCAAGATGTGCAAAGGAGGAATGAGAGCCTAAGACTGGAATGGACTTTGATTCATTTGATATTTTGGTCCGAAACTCCAAAAACTATGGGAATAAATTAAGTTTTGAAGTTATAATACGATCTTAAATAAAAAAAAGAGATAATGATGAGATGAAATATGTGACACTGGCTTGTTTTTGTAGTAGGAAGACGGGAAGTAACCCTATAAATGATTTTAAAAAATATTCAATAAAAACGTTGATTGTAAGTCTCAAATTTATGTATACAAATATTTTAGTAAAAAATAACAAATACATTCTTCTAAAGAGATTGGTTCTATATAAAATTTATAATTGAAGAAGATGTTATAATCGGAAAGACTTATTAATTCAATATTATAACAAAATAATATGATGAGCAAAATTAATGTCAAATGAAAGTGTTGGTAAGATTTGTAGAATTCTAGGTAATAATAGGACAAATTGTTAAGGTATTCATCTTACTTTCTAGGGATATTTAGTTAAATTTTTTATAAAAATTATTTCGATAATTTATTTTTTATTTTTGATAATTTTTTATTATCAATTAGATATTAAAGTATTATTTTTATTATAACTATATCTTTATTTATTAATTTTTTAAGATAAAAATATTTTTTTAATTAATATAATAAATATCATAAAAAATATTTTAGAATAATTAATTTAAAGACATTTAAATAAAATAATATATTAGTATTTTTTTATTACTTTTAACTAAATATAATTATTATTTATATTTATCTATTTTTATCAAATTTTATTAAAAATAGTAATAATTTATATTGAGTAATTTTCAAAGTAATCAATTTCTAAACTAATTTTTTTATTTTAATAATAAAATATTTTTCAAACCAAACATTCTCTTTAAAGTGAGAAAAAATAAAATTTGTCCTTTGTCTTTAAAAAAAAGCAATAAAAATGATCTAAATATTTATTAAAAATATTTTGTAATTATTTTTAAGGGTAATTTGATCAAGTAAAAATTGATCAAAAATTAGTTCTAGTGAAAAAAAAAAAAAACACTGATGATATGAAGGTGAGTAGATGGCACGCGCTAGCAGAAGACCACCAACTTTATTTTTCCAATCCAGAAGTTGAGTGTCTGCAATAAACTTTAATTTAAAATTGTCTGTATTTGCAAATTTGCAATTACGATTTTAGAAATCTGCGTTGTCCCCTTGTCCTTTGCAGTGTAGACATTCTTACTCGACAAAATGGCTAATAAATTTGTCACTTCTCTTCATCGTCCCCACTGACTCACATGCTCTTCTTCCTTTACCTCTATCACGTACCAGGTTCCAGCCATATTCTCTCTGTCTTCCTCTTATATACATTCAATTTTCTTAAATTTCTCTTAACAATGGAGAAACTAGTAGCCATTTCGGAGCAAGAAGTGCTTATAAACTTCGTTTTGAACACCAAATGCCGTGCTAACGTACGCATTATTTCACTCTGCTCCACCAATTCAATTGCCTTCAAGGTCCAAACCTCTTCTCCTCACAAGTTCCTTGTTAACCCACCCACTGGAATCGTTCAACCTTTATCTCAGACCACTCTCCGAATCATACTCAAACCTCAAAACCAACTTCCACCCACTTTCCCCCGCTCTCCCTCCGATCGTTTCCTCATCAAAACAGCTCTCTTCAAGCCCACCGAGTCGCTCAACTCTTTCTTCTTGACTCTCCCTGATGGATCGACTCAGAATGTTAAACTTAAGGTTGCCTTCGTCGGTCCCTTTCTTTTAAAGCATGCAGTCAGTTGTGGCGACATTAGCGCTGTGAAGGACATGCTCAAGCGGCAAAAGTCAATTGTGGCTGAGTTGCCGAAACAAGACTCTGAGTATCTCTTCCGAGTTGCAACCAAGCTGCCGAACTCGGAGGATATGGTTGGCTTGCTGCTCCAGACTGGATTTAAGATTGACACACATGCGAATCCAAATGACACGAGTGAGTACTTGAAGGGATGGAGTGAGCTACACGTAGCAGTGGCGTTTGATCGGACGGAGGAGGTTTTAAGCCTGCTAAAAATGAAGAAATATGATTCGTTAGATTGTAAGGACAAAGAGGGGAAGACGCCGTTACATTTGGCGGTGAGCAAGGGAAATATCAGGTGTGCTAAGATGTTGCTTGAATCCGGTGCAAACAAGGATGCGAGGGGTAAAGATGGTAGGACGGCGTTATATATTGCAGCAGCGAAAGGTGACCGTCAGATGGCGAAAATGCTTATTGAAATGGGTGCAGACCCCACAATCACGGATGATCGTGGCCGTTCGTGTTTCGACATTGCTCGTGATAAGGGACAGGTTAGTCATTTGTAACTAAGAAACTACCGATAAGTCTGATATTACAATTTAAAATTACAATTAGGACTTTGTCGATGTAATATCAGGTTGAAGTAATAGAGATTTTGGAACGGGGAGAAGCGGTGTTAACGGCGGCGAGACGAGGGGATTTGGATTTACTTGAATCATTACTAGATAAAGGAGCCAATATAAATTACCAAGATCAGTACGGGTTGACAGCTGTCCACGCGGCAGCCATCAAAGGCCACAAACATGTAGTGCTGATGCTGATTGAATTCGGGGCGGCTTTGGGGTACCACGACCATGAGGGCCATGATCCGCTGCATCTCGCCGTCGAGGGTGGCAGTTCGGAGACGGTTGAGGTGTTGCTTGACAATGGGGCTAATGTTAATGCTGAAAGCAGAAGCGGCGCCACCCCTCTTTACATGGCTCAAGCTATGGGCTTTGAAGCTATCTCGCAGCTGCTCATTAAAAGAGGAGCATCTGCCTCTTGCTCCGGCGTCGTTTCCTGTAAATAACTTGCTAATGTTTAATTTTTTATTTTTTTTTGAAATTTGCTTCAAATTGTAAATCTGTTATTTTGTTTATTATCTTGTGATTCCGACAAAACTTTTAGGGCATATTTGTTTCGGACAATGTTAGGAAGATAAATGAAATAAATGAGTTAATATAAGAATATCAGCAGAATATCTTATTTAAATATTTTTAAATATAATTATTTTATTTAAATAAAAGTTTTTTTATTTAAAAAATTTAATAAGTGAAATTGTAATAGTAATAAAATTAATATTATTTTAAAAAATATTTATCCCTTTAATATTTAAAACAAAGTTGATAATCTAGTTAATTTTTATGTTATCTATAACATCATTATTAATAATAAAAAATATCGTAATATTATATTATTTATAAATTAAATAAAATAATATAAATAATAAAAAATAAATTATTAAAATAATTATTTATTATGTACATAGTTGATAATTAAATATTATCATAATCTTACTCGAAGTTCTGAACATTCACCAAACCTTTCTGTAAACTTCCATCACAACATGGCTCAATGGAACCTTTATCATCTTCAACTTCTTTCTACTATGTTAATCGATTGATGATAATAATGAGATTTCAATCAAATAGCAACCAAGTTTTTAGAACTGAATTATAAACTTCAAGGTTACCTGCCATATTTAAAATACATTGAGGTAATATTTTAAAAGGGTTATTTTTTTTGAAACTTTTGTCCGGTAAAATAATTATTTTACAAGTAAAGTTATGTGTACTTATTTTTAACTATACATATGATATATTATTATATAAATAATTATTATTTTATTCATAAATTAAAATGTTTATTTTTTTTATCTATTATCAAATGTAACTATTTATATATTAAAAAGTATTTACCTATGACATTTTTAGTTAAGATTCTTAAGAATTTTATTTGGGCGAGATTCTTTTTTTGTGAAGAGGAGAAATCTCATCTAAATCGGATTGAAAATATTTTATACATGCTATTAAAGGTGGACAATATTTAAATATGTTTGAATCATCTATAAATGGCCAGAGAACTATTTCCCAATCAAGTTTTAGTCAAATCTCAAAAGTATATCTATAATAGAAAACTAATAATTTCTCTTGTGATTAAATTTTGAAAATTTAATTTCCCCTTTTTTAAGTTTCATCTCTGACAGATGATCTTTTTAAATCTAACCAAAAATCTTATTCGACAAAGGACGACCTTTCATCATTTAAATTTGGAAAAAGCAATAAAGGAAGATGCTTTGTCGTCTTTTGTAGTGGTGGGTAGTTGTCTTTCATCATCCTTCGGGTTGAATCTAAAAGATAGGTAAGAAACATAAATCATTAGCCGAAATGATGGTGGTCGAAAAAGGGAAATAAATCTTAGGAGTGAAATTTAAACTTTTCAAACATATATATATAAGATAAAGTATTAATTTTTAAAATTTGAAAGAAAAATGATATTAATTTTTAAGATTTTAAAGTTTAGAAGTAAAATAATAATTTTATTTTTATTCTTAATTAAAAATTTTAATAATAATTAATCTATAAGGGAATGTTTATATATTTTTTATCAATCATGAAGACATTTTGGAGGTTATGTTAAAACTTGGGTGGGACATAATCGTTTGGCCTCTATAAATTAAAAAGCACTCCGCATTTCAAGTTTAAAATTCACCGGAAATAAAAATGAATACTCTCACTCTTCTGGCACTCCTCTTCTCCGTCGTAATTCCAGCACCGCTCTACCTCTCCTCTTCCGTCTCACCAGTCGAACCTTACCGTTATCGTTATCTCAAACCACTTCGCCGTCAATGCTCACCTCAAGAGTACATCGAGCTGGCTCACCCTCTCCCACCTTCTGATTACGTGACACCCTCGTGCACTCGTACTATAGTCAACCACTTCTTCGCTGACACCATCAACAAACCTCCCTTCACCGTACCTTACTCTCCACCGTCCGGTTGTCCCCAACCCTGGTCCCACATCATCCTCGAGTTTCATGCCAAAATCAAAGGCGAACAGTATGATCGCATTGCCGGCCTGTGGCTTGGCGGCGTTGAGCTTCTGCGTACAAGCACAGCCGAGCCAACCGAGTGTGGTATTTTCTGGAAGGTCCGTAAAGACATTACGAGGTACTCTTGTCTCCTTACACAATCGAATATCAACGTTACAATGATGTTAGAAAATATCGTCAACGATGTGTTTACCGGCGTTTACCATGTTAAGGTCAATCTCTTATTTTTTAAAGATAAAGATGTTACTGGTAGGGTTCCGTCTATTCTTTCCCAAAACAATTTCAATTCACAAGTTGGGTTTGAATCTGATAAATACTATTATCCACCGGCTGATTTGATCTTGCCGATATCAAATAATGATGGTGAAAAAGAAGGATTTTGGTTTCGAGTTGAAAGTGAATCAGATATAAATTTCAAGAAAATTAATTTCCCACGCAATGCTTATAGAGTCATCCTGGAGTTGTATGTTTCTTTTCATGGAAATGACGAGTTTTGGTACTTGAATCCACCGAATTCTTACATAGAAAAGAATAATTTAAGTACTAGTCGTGGTAATGGATTTTATAGAGAGGTTTTGGTGACAATTGATGGGAAATTAGTTGCATCAGAAATTCCATTTCCGGTTATATTTACCGGCGGTATTAATCCTCTGTTCTGGGAGCCTGTTGTTGCAATTGGGGCTTTTAATTTGCCATCTTACGATCTCGATTTGACTCCATTTTTGGGTGTGGTTTTGGATGGGAAAGAACATAAGATTGGTATTAAAGTTAAAGACGCTATTTCATATTGGCTTGTAAATGCGAATTTGCATGTCTGGTTAGATAGCGAGTTGTCTGAAGTTATTGCAAAATCATGTGAGTATCGCTATCCAAATCTTACTCGTCGTGCTAATGAAGCTTTCAGATTCCTTGATGGGCGATTATATGTCAAAGGGAGGAGGAGGACTGCGTATGAAGGGTGGGTTAAGTCAAGTCTAGGTAATTTGACTACCAGAGTTATGAGGCAGTTCAGATTCAGGGGCTTCTTAAGGTTTGACAAGAATGGTACTCATAAGTTGGTTCAACAAAGGCTTAAGGTTAAGAGACAAGTGGAGGTGACAAACGAGAGAGGTTTTTTGGTTACTTATGTGATAATTAATAGGAGGTATCCTCTTAATGTGAAAACTATTACTTCACCTGGATCAGAGAAGGATCAGTATGTGCTTGAAACAGATGTGAGCCATTTCTTTAGGGAGCAATGTTTAATTGGTAAGACTCGAAGTACTGTTTATAATACTCAGATTTCTTGGGGATGGATGGAGGTTAAGGATCATTCTGTGCTCTCTGGTGAAGCAAATACTGAGCAAAGTTATAACTACAGAGATGAATTTGGTTGTTACTCTCGCAGTGTTGCAGTTAGCAATGGCAGTCTCATAAGTGACAAACCAACTCCTTGTATATCCACCTTCTAGTTTTAATCAATGACTTAGCCACTGTAAGATTTCTAGTTTGAAGTTCTCCAAATAATCTGTTTCTTTTTGTAGTGTGGTGTGTGTTTCTGGATAATAATGTTTAGCTTTTCAAGCTTCCACTTAAATATTTATGTTGTCTGTTACTCTTTAGTTAAATGTTTGGGCAGTATTTAGGTGTTTTATTCAAATTGGATGCTTGATTTTATGTGCATTGGCTTTGCTAATCTGCTGATTGTTGGCTTCCTATTTACTGTGAGCTATCCATCTGTTTTTGAGCTTGGATAGTATTAGTAGATGTCTCAGGCTGATGGTAACTAGGGATTGTGCCGGTCTTTACAAAATTCAAAACTTCGAACTAGTTATCATTTAACTGAAAGATATGTGCTTATGAGCTGAGTCCTGGAATGATCATGTTATTTGGCTTTTACTCAGTTTAAGTAAGAACAGAAGGAAAGGGTATAGGTAGATCTGCCTTAAATAGGAACCGTATACCTTCTTAGAAGCTTCACAGTAATAATGCGCACTGGCCTGTATAACTTCTTGTGTTAGGTTTAATGAAACTTTATCAACACCAGTTCTCTGGATTTGAACTACAATGATTTTAAAATTGCTTCTTAAATGTTTCTCAAGAAAAGAAATGCTCTATAGCCAGATAAACCCAATCTCATTCATTCCACCAAAATGGAAAGATTAAATGTTTTTAATTGTCTAATGTGCTAGTATCATATTGTAATAAAACAGAAAAAAGAGTGTTTAATGAAGTTAGTGAGAAATTTTGCAGAAATTACTGGTCAAACTCTGAAAATTGCTTTTATAAAAAAAAAAAAAAAACACATTTCTGATAGAGTTGATTTTCAGAAATTGTCAAGTAACACTAGTCTAGGAAGTTATATGGACTCAGGTTTTTGTGGAGCTTATTATGCTTGGTATATTAATTTCCCTAAATATCTACAGACAAATCTAAGACTCGTTTTTGAATTACATCTATATATGCTGGTAAAAGTTCCGGAGAGTAGAACATGGACAAGCGGTACTGCTGAAGCTAGAAGCAGAGGTTTAGAGTGTCCTACGGCACAATTGGACTACCATGATCAATATGGCTTGACAACCCATTCTTGCAGCAGCTATGAAAGGGCCAAAGTATGCAGTATGGATGCTGATAGTATTTGGGGAGTATTACAGGGGCTCTACACCATTTGGCCGAGAAGGTTAGGAGACTGGAGGTTTTATTTGACAATGGAACCAATTTCTGTGCTTAAGGAAGAAGTGTTCTACTTCTACACCTCTTTACATAGCACACAACCTATGAGCTGTACTGGTATGTTGTTGCTGATAATTTTCAGGAAGGTTCCTCCTCTATACCTTCCTTATTTTTCGTATGTGTTAAGAAAACCATGAGAATGACTGAGTACTGGATACGGTCTGATCCTATTTAATGTGAATACCTTGCTGCCTTATTTTACTCTTTCTGACATTAATTGTAAGTCTGGAAGTGAATTGCTTTAATTTGAACTTTAGTTGAGAGTACATGAATATGTTCACATCTGTATTTTATAGAAAACACTTCATCGAAACTTTTTTGTGGGAAACATCTGATAATTGTAAGTTTCTTTTTTTGTTTTGTTTTGTTTTTACTACTAAATGCATGCAAGCAAGTTTTATACATCATTTGGAGTATATTAAATGGTATATAGTTGTAGAAAATAAAGTGAACAGATCAAATCAAAGAGACAAAAGACTGGAAACTTAGACCTGTTGGTTGGAGGATACCCAGGTCTCCCCCTAACACCGGCTGTGTCGGAGCTGATAGATCATGATCTGGCATGACCCGATGTTGTGTATAAATTCTTTTCGGCTGTTAAAATTAATAGTTGATTTTAATAAATGAGTAGAAAAACAATTTTTTCAAATTTAAAGTATGAAAATTTTCTCTGAAAAATACTCATTCAGCCAAATATTTTGTCATCATTCACCTTTTCATATTTCAAAATTTATATTATTGAAATAACAATTTAATCATTAAAAGTTAAAGATATTACTAGTACCCTTATATTTATTTTATATTAAAAATTTTAAAAAATATTACATATCTGTATGCCCTACCGAAGCTGCATTAGAGACATAGAGTTAGCTGATGAAATATTTTCCCGCACGATCAAAATTACTATTTTATCCTAGCCTTATGAAAAAATATAAAAGAATTTTAAGGCAAAAGGGTATATGAATCATATGATATAGTTTTCAACTTTGAAATTTAAGTTGTAAGAGTACAAAAACTGTATCAGAATGATAAATTTGAAAGTCCAATAATAGTTATCACATTTTTTATTTAACATTTTCTACTAGATAACAAGGGATATTAATTAAAATAACTTAAATTTTTAGGCAAACATGAAGACTGAAATCAAATAATTGAACAATGAGGATTCTTGCACTCTCCTTACTCTTACTCTATACTCATTTGGTAACCTAGCAGAATGATCTAGCCAACAGGATTGTTTTGAAATTGGTTTCATACAACTGCAAAAATCTTGTTTAAATGACAAAAAAGGAGAAAAAAACTCACAAAATTTAATGCATGCTGCATCTTGTCACTCTGTAATCCCTGGACCCGAATTTTCCAAATCCACTTCTCCCATTCCTGTGTCTTCTTCTTCTTCTTCACTATCTTCATCACCACTTACCTCCTCATTTTGTTGGTGTAGCTTAGCCATGTGCTCAGCAAGCAATTTGTCATCTCTTTCACTCACCTGAAACAGTACACCATGAATCAGACCCAAACAAGAGAAATAGCAAGGTCCAGTCCCCCCACTACGCAAATTGTTTATAACGAAGGTTTTTATGCTATGGGGTAATGATAATTATAAATTGAATTTGAAATAAAGTATTGGAACTCACTGCTCTTGGTTCTTCCTTCACAATAAGTTTTCCCTTCTGCTTCTCTATTGCTTCAGTGCAAGCAGCAATCGCTTTAGTGAGAACTGAGATCCCTTGATCCTGCCCATCCAAATAATTATAAACAACTTTATTTGATAGTGGCTTTCTATACTAAACTTTGCAGTTGCTTATGTATAACGGGTAAATATTCCACGTCAAAACATCATGCTTCTATACAATTTTAAATGTCAACTAGACAATACTTAATTCTTGAACGGCATCACATCAGCTCTCACTACAACAGCCTTTCAAGGGTAAATTGATTCAGCTAACCTTGTCAAGAGTTTGAGTGGTGAGGACATAAAGTGGTGGTGCAACCAATTTAATTTTTACAGGGCAATCATTATTGCCAGCAGCCTCAGCTTTTCGCATGGCATCCTGTAATGTCAAAAATAAACATGAAGTAATAATAATTCAGCACTTTGAAACTAATTATTGATTTCACAACTAATTCATGATCATTCATAAAAATGGCAATCAAACAAAAACTGTTAAGGGACCAAATGAGAAAGATCAAAATTAAGACCTTAATGTGAAGAACACCATCAAACTGGAAGCACTTCATTTCAATATCAGCTCTAATCTTCAATGGTTGTGGGGTCATTCTTCTCCTGATATTCTTCACTAAAGCATCCTTCAATTCCTCAGTCACAGCAGGAACCACCTTACTGACCTGCAAAATATAAGGTGAGCGGGTCCGAGTATCTTATAAAACTTTCAAGAATCGGAACCTGGACCCTACAAGGTTAGTTCCTACCAAAAACCAATCTTCTAGGTTCCAGTTCCTATCCAAAACCTATAATATATATTTACATAATTATATTGTTGAATAAATGAAGATGAAGAATCCCACCAAGAGTCCGGTAGGAATGCCAATAACAAAACCAAGAATTTCCAGTAAACTACAGAGTCTCTGGAAAACTTTTACTCTGGAAAATTTTACCCATATCTCCAAAAAGCCAATCCCAAAAAACCAATCTCCAATATCTCACTACATAAAAAATCTAATAACCCAAACAGAAGAAAAGACCATTAATTCCTTTTTGATAAAACAAGGATCAAAAGACAAGATTAATTCATTGATTAATTTGATTTGAAGTTGATATTCATCCATATCTGTACTTGAAGCTCCTCCATTAATTTCATAATCCCCATTATCTAAACTCCCCTAAAAATCAAATCCCACCTTGCCCATCATCATATCAAACAAAGTTAAAAAAAAGAACGGAACCAAAATCAAGATTTAACATTATTTTACTGTAAGAGATGAACAGAAGAAACCCAAATAAGAGTTAAACTGAATCAGATCCGAAAACAAAACGATTGAGGAAGAATCAAACCTTAACCAAATCCAAACAATTGACGAAGCATTGACTGAATTGGAGAAGAAACCAAATGATTGCAGGAGGAAGAATCGCTTGAGAGGGGGTGAATGGAATACAATGAAGAATGAAGTGCTAGGGAAAGCAAATTGGAAGAATGGAGCTGACAATAATTATATAATAATAATGTTTAAAATAAAGCATCCGACACAGTACATGTAATGGGTGAACTGGGTCAGTTCTTGGTTCCTAGGATCAAGGAACTGCAACTGATCCTGGAACCTACAGGTTCCTACAGTTTGCTACCTGGAACCTACTTATTTCCTTTCGTTTCAGGTAAGAACCAGAACCGATAGCCAGGTATCCGACGGTTTCGGTTTCGGTTCCAAACAGGAAATTTGCTCACCCCTATGCACAATGAGATAGGCGGACCTTAGACATCAACTGAAAGAGCATGGTATAAAACCCTGCCAAAACAAAGTTTACCTCCTGTCCATCAGGGCCAGTTTCTTTGACTTCACGGATGAGGGAATTCAAAACGGAATCAGGGTCAGTAACAATAATTTTGAATGCCTGCATGTAAAATAGTTAAAGCATTTATATCTGCCACTGTAACTTGGAAAACACACCTCAAGAAAGATGCTAGCAATTACCTCAAAAGCATGACCATACTTGCGGTACAAAGGCCAGCCAATATGGATATAAAGATCCTATAACAAGAAAAATACATTTAGCATTGATCAATTAAAGGTTAAGCAAATCATAACTTGGAATGGGAATGAAGTGTAGAGTCCACAAAAATCATAAGGAAGGATCTAAAGTTTTGACAAGCCAATTGAACAAGATATAATAATATGTAAATATTTCAACAAGCAACATCACAGCCTTCTTATGTGCATAATATTGTTTCATAGTACAGGTTGCTCCTGAACTTTTAGCAAGTGCCAAAGAAATTTCATGACAAGACTATCCTTCAAATTCACAATCTAATTTTCTCACATCCCTCCTGCCCCCATTATGGTATTTATTGTAATCACTACAATTACTAAAAAGTGTATTATAACCTCTATTATTTATGTATTATCTGCTTCAGTGAGCACTCATAATGGCAGGCAAAATTTCAACCAGCAACTAATCTTCCCAAATGGCAAATAGAATTCTTCGAAAATATTGTATCCTAGAAAGATACACAGAACAATTCCAACTACAAGTTTATAAGATTCACTACAACAAATCAACAATCATAGTCCTGACAAAAGCATAAAAAATTTCTTCATTGTACCTCTATACATTAAATTCGTCATCTAAGAATTCAAAGAAACCAAAGCGTACCATTTTTCAAAATCCATACAAACTATATTTTATGCTAATCCATAATTTACGTCCTAAGAATTCAAAGAAACCAAAGCATATTATTTTTCAAAATCCATACAAACTACATTTTATGCCAATCCATAATTTACAGAGAAACAGGCTTTACACTTATTATCCCTAAATAGCTCTAACATTACAGATACATTCAAACTCGCATATAATACACACCAGAACGCAATTATAGGAAAAGACATAATCAGTCAAAATTACTACCTCCAAATCGACGCTCAAAGTCTCAGCTACGTGTCGCATGATAGAGTGAACGAGCTTGCTCTTATTATACCTCTCTTCACAAGCCTGAATATCCTCTTCACTGACCCTCCTTTTACTCAAATCGATATAACCTTTTTCCTTATCAACACGCAGCACCATCACGGGCTCGATGCGCCCCACCTTGATGAGGCTACTGACGCTACGAATCCGACGCCGAGAAAGCTCCGAGAAAAGGATCATACCTTCGATGTTGTTGTATTCTAGAAGTGACACGTAAGCGCCCATATCAGCGATGTTCTTCACTTGGATCATCACGGCCATGTCGACCTCTGGATACTTGGCCTCGTACATGCGGCACTCGAGGTTTGGGGAGTGGCTTGCCATGTTTGGTCGCTCAGAAAGTTTATCTTTTCTCGGGAAAATTCAAGGGGAGAGTAAAAAATTAGGGTTTAAAGCACAATCGGAGAGATTCTTTAAGACTACGTCGCCTACGAACACAGAGACAGTGGCGTCTATATATAGGTTTTATTTCCAATAAAATTTGCTTCCCTTATATTTCGAAAATCATATAAACCCCCATATGTTTCCATTATAAAATCACCCCCCTGATGAATGGGGTTGTGACTTGCGACAGAATTGCAGGGTGAAATCAAGGCGATTTTCTGAAATATCTGCGATATTTTCTCCTGAAATTACAAATTTAACCCTTCAATACAAATTTCAACTGTTTATAATCTATATCAGTTATTTTTTGAAATGAAAATATTTTAATTTTTTATATAAATATTTTATTTTAAGATATATTTTCTTTTAGAATATCAAATATTTTATTATATAATATCTTATTATTTAAAAAATCATTAATCAAATAAATATTTTATTATAAGATATTTTATTATTTAAAAAATTAATAATTAGATGATAATATTTTTTCGAACCATTTCCCCTTATAATCGTCTCTATTTCGAACCATAAAATAAAAGAGAAAAAGGTAGTTTTAGGATTTGATTTCCGTTAAGGCCAAGCTTCCATGAATTTACAGTCCCCCCATAGAGACTTTAACGAGACCATCGAGGGCACTTTATCTACAAGTGCTAAAGAATTAACCCAACATAAGAGGGAATTACATTTTCCCACTCGAGGTTTGGCCTAATAACACTTTTCAAATCTTTGATAGCAAAATCATACTTTATCACCTAAAATAAAACTCTATTAATGAAAAATTGAATATAATATAGTGTTAAAAAATTAAATTATTATTTAACCTCTATTATACTCTACTCCCTTTTTTTTTTCCATGTGTGATTCATCTCATTCCTCTAATTTTTTTAATCCTAATTCTTTCTTACCCTCATTATTTGCTTCGGCTTTGGTTGTTTGAAGTGAGTAGAATTCAGTTTTAGTGCTATTTAACCTTCTTTGTCATCACCATCACTATCGATGGGCGATCAAGACATTCCATTGTTGAAAAAAAAACAAAACTAAAATATGAAAATGAAAAGGGTCGAAACAAGATATGATGGCAAAAAAGATATTGTATAGAAAAGATAAATTAAATGTTAAAGAAACAATCCAAAGACAAAAGAAAGAACGGATGGATGATATGACAACAAAAAAAAATGTGACAATATTTTTTGTCTAACATGACAAAGTGATTTGACATGCTTATATGACATGAGGTGATATGTTCCTTAGTCCGAAGAGTTTAATTTAACTTATCTTTTCTAATACGATTGAATCTTTAATTTAAAGTTAGTTTTTAAGTTTAATTTTTTTATTTTTATTAATATTTGTCCTCCTGATGGTTTTAAAAATCATATTTTGATTTAAGAAACCCTAGTCAACTTTAAGAAAATAAATTTATATGAAAACATGAACTATATAATTTAAAATTAATAAAATTATCAATAAAATTCAGATTTGAGGTTTTTTTTAAAGAACTTTTTAAAAATATTGCATAAAATTATTGTTATCATTTTTTGTCAGTTAAATGATATCACAATTCTAATAATGTTTATTTTACTTTAGATACCATTGTTACTATCAAATAACCAATTATACTTCACTCAAATTAAATTTGACCTTGTTTTCTAACCCTTTAAAACAATTAATCTATTAAATTTTTTTAACAGTTACATATCTTGTTTCTACATTAAAAATTGTTCGTCGCTTTTTTCTCCTCCAAAGTCGTTATTTGACATCACCATTACTATAATCACCATCGCTTCACCACTAATAACCAGCTAGTGGGAAAATCAAAGCTTTGCCGTAAAACTTGTTTATGATATCCATCAGGGTTCAATTATTATGTTAACACAAAATTACTCGAATCTGTCGAGGGCTGTTGTTGAGTTTTCACTCAATCACTAGAATGAAATTCGAAGCATTTTTGTTCCCTCCATCCTGCAAAATCTTTAAAATGTCTCCTGAGTTTATGGTGAGATTTCAGTATAAGCATTTCCTTAGACTTAGTTGTATCTCTATCTCCCTATGCATTGACAGAATACGGTGGTGCTGCGCTGAAACGTTGCAAAATGAAGAGGAAACTGTAGTGAGACTTTTCACTGTAGACTTCGAATTAAATCTTGGGTGGGAAATAATTTTCTGAAAAATCTTGGGCGGAAAATGTAATTCACTCAAAAGTGAGAACAAATTTAACAAAACCCGAAAAACGAAAAGAAGCCGAAGTCACTACTTCAAAATCGCTGCACCCCAAAATCATTGCAAAAACTCAACTCTGAAAAGAATGGAAACCTTGGCTCAAGTAACCGGAGTAGATGCGGTAGGCATAGTGAACCTGATCATATCATCGGCCGGAAAGGCGGCAACACACCGTAGAAACTGCGAGCAGCTGGCGGAGCACGTGAAGATGATAGGGAACTTGTTGGAGAAGTTGAAATCAACTGACCTTGTAAGGTTACCAGCCATAAAAGAGCCACTGGATTGCTTGGAGGAAGCGTTGAAGAAGGCGTTTGATTTAGTGGAGAGCTGCAGAAATAAGAGTTGCTTATACATGCTTGCCATGGGGTGGAGCGTAGTGTATCAGTTCCGTCAAGTTCAGGCGGAGATTGATCGTTATCTTAAGCTCGTGCCCTTGATTTCCCTTGTCCATGAGTTCCGTATGCAGGTATAAATTCAAGCGTTTTCATAGTTTTGCTGCCAGAAAATACTTTTTTCAAATTTTTTTGCTTTCAAAAACAAGTTTATATTCAGCCTAATTAGTGACTTAATTGCTTATATTAAAAGAAAAATAATATTTTCAAGAATTATTTTTTCCAACTTTTTTTTCTTTCGGTTAAAAGAAAAAGAAAGAAAAAGAAGGGTGGATTCTAACGTTCTTTAGACTAGTCACTAGAGTTTAATTCCTCTTCTGAGAAGTTGATAAGAATCTGGACCGTTGAATAATTCTGGGTCCGCGAATTCTGGTGGGGCATCGTATGAGATGAACGATGTTGATTTTCTTAGATTTCAACCCAGTACTGTGATTGAATTGTTGTCGGTGGCATTGTTGACATAACTTGTATAGGTGTTTTTCACATCCGGAGCCACACTATTTTTTTTATAACCACTAATAAAGATTAAAAGAAAGGCGAAAAGACTTTCCCACCCAAACAATGAAGAAATGGCAATTTTACGCACTTTATATTTCTGTATGTGAATTCTGATAAGTTTTCTTGGAAATCTATCTTACCCTTTTTGTTGAAATTACAAATATGTATTTAAAACTTTATACATATATCAAATTATCAAAATCTCCTTACCAATTCAAAAATTTATCACTTAAACCCTTTAAAAATATTAAAACTCTTAATAAACTTTAAAAAAATTAATGCTTAGACCATGAAAAAAGTTTTTCAATTGTTGATGAAGAAGAAGTAGTCTAATCAGCCATGGACAAGAGGAAAGTCATCATTGACAAAGATGAAAGATACACAGTCAAAATGAGGAGAGAGATGGGGCATGATCATCAACGATGATAAAATTCAAGTAATTGATGCATGATAAGAAAAGAGAGATGAAACACGATCATTAGCGATGACAAGAGAGACATCGACATGGGTAATGATATATTTGATTTTTTGATCGGATTGAAAAGAGACAATAGTGGCGAGAAGGGAAAGAAAGAGAAAATAGAAATAGTAGGGGAAAAGGGAAAATGAAAAAAAAAAAAGGAAAAAAACAAAATAAGAACAAGGGAGAAAGGCAAGATAAAAAAAATTATGTAAAAAACAAAATTTATTAATAGGAGCAAATGACTGGTGAAAAATTAAAATTTTCAAATTTAGAAAGTAAAACATCACAGTTTTATCAAAGTTTGGGTGGAGAAATAGTCATTTGGCTAAGTTATTATTAAACCAATTCCTCATTCTATGGATTCTTCCCATTTGAATTGATTTTGGAACCAACAAAGTTTTTTCCTTTCTTTCGGATCACCCGGAAAAAAATTGAGGGGCATATGTTTCTGGGCAGATTTGACTCAATAAAATCAAATTTGATTAAATAAAGTTTTTGTGTTATAAGCCCAGCATTTGAAGGAAGGTTTGGTAGCCATTGAAGAGGATCAAAGAGAGTACACGCTAGATGAAGAGGATGTTAAAGCACAATGTGTGATATTAAAACCTGATCGTTCAAAGAAAGATGCAAAGATATTGGAGAATTCACTGTCCAGAAAATACCCTGATTTGGGACTCCAGGATGCTCTGCAAGAAGAAAAAGAGAAACTACATATCGAGCTGCAACGATCGAGAACTAACAATGATACCAAGCAGTGCCGCTTGATCGAACATCTAATTGATGTTACAGAAAATGTTGTTAATGATCTTCCTGGGAAGAAGGTTAATAAGCTTCTTGTCCATGAACCAAGTTATACTCCATCAGGGTAAGTCTTGAGATATGTTAAATGTGTTTATAGTCTTTCTCAAAGTAATTTGACAAAAGATTTTCATGCAATTGTGGGCAGGTATGTAATTAATAATGCTAACTCTGGCTGTGGAGACCTGGGATTAAGGCCTGAAGATGAAGGACAATTATCAGAGTGGCAATCTGATCTTTTTGATTGTTGCAGAGAGCCCTGTTTATGTGAGTTCTTCTAATTTGAGGTAATTGTTTAGGTTATATTGATTCTTTTTAAGATTTGATTTGGTTAATTTCAGGCTTGAAAACGTGCTTCTATCCCTGTGGAACATTTTCAAGGATAGCTAATGCGGTGTCTAAAGGAAAAATATGTAAGCTTATTCGATTGATGAGACAATTTGACACATTGAGTTAAATCCTTTTATAGCTGAAATGCTTACTTGATTGGTACCACAGCCCGGGAGGAAGCAATTGACAGACTCACGGCGTATTCCCTCTTCTGTGGATGTTGCTGTTACACTTGCTGTATAAGGAAAAAGCTGCGAGAAACTTACAATATTGAGGTTCTTCTTCTCCATTGCAGAAAAGAGTTTAAACCCTTGATAGAAACTACTTACTTTCAACATTTTGGGTGTGTTGTGCAGGGAGGTGCATGCGATGATTTCCTTACTCATCTCATGTGTTGCTGTTGTGCAATGGTTCAAGAGTGGAGAGAGCTTCAACTCAGGGGCTTTGAAGGTGGGCACAGTCGTAAGTTTCACAATGTAAATATTGATACAAGTTTTCATTAATTCATCTGTTTTCAGCGTTCACTAGAACTCATGTTTGCATTGCAGATGGCCAAGGGAGAAACGTGATTCCTCCACCATGCCAATATATGAAGCCATGATTCCTTCAAATCATGGCTTGCCTATAAATAAATCACATATATTATACAGTTTGTATACCGATATTAGCGTATAAATTGATCAGACATTAATTTTTTGTTATCGTCTTAGTTATGCTTATCTATAAACATTTATTTAGTTAATTTCTTCAATTCATATTTGTGCACTCATTTTCTGTTGCATCATAAAGAAAAAAGAAAAAAAAGTATGCAAAGTTTGTCTTATTTTCACTGCTGTAATTAGATGTCAACGAAACAGACATGCGTGGGATCTATTTTCTCAGACTATCAAATAAAAAGGGCTACAGTGATTCAACTTTTTTGGATTGTGGGGGTGATAACTTACTGGGTTCACTCGTCTGAATTGCTTTTGCCTTTAAATTGCATAGGGTATTGTAGTCGTGTTTCATATGAGGAGCAACAATTCTTTCCTGCAGGAATGTCAAACAGAAAAGAATTAAACGAAGTATGTGAGGAGCAATTGCCTTAAATAAACATAAGTTTGGCTGATGATGGTACCTTAAAAACATCAAATGGGCAGAAATCAGTATCATCACAGCCCTATTCACAAAACAAAACATAAAAAAGGTGGAGGAATATAGACCTTTGAAAATACACAAAAGAGAAACACTAAAAAAAGTAATAATGCAAAAGAAAGAAGAATCTAGAACTTACAGGCATTGGAACGGGTTGTTCATTGTGTAGTACTTGAACAAAGTAGTTGTTTGAGAAATTAGCAGGACAACTGTACAGAACCAGCATGTTGTTCCCAGCAAAAGGTGCCACAATACTGCCCCTCCAATTTCTACTCTTGGGAGGCTTTGGAGGGAGTTGCAAGGTTTCTTCTCGTTGTATTTGGTGGAATTCTGAAAAATGCATAATTTCATTAAGAATGTGGAATAAATAGTTTCAGACACAGAAAGAATTCATGTATGCAAGTACTCACCTGATCTTTCCAGGAAGAGCCCAAGCAAACAAGTGAATGGAACTACAGTTTCTCCATGCGCAAATCGAAGTCTCACCTTTTCATAACTTCCTGGAGTATGTTTTTCTACAAGATTGAAAGACATTCAGAATGATAGCAAAACACATTCAACAGGTGAACCAACTATTTGTGCATTACCATTGTTCTTTCAGCATAAGGCATCAACTACACAAGTTCCACCGATGAATGATGAACATATTTTATTCACCCAGTTATCTCCAAAAATATATACGAACATTGTATTTGGGCCCAAAGTGAGGGAAGAGAAGTTGGGTGATGAATGAATAGTAGAAACAAAGACAACAATGAAGAAGAAAAGGATTATCGGCAGCCAATTTGGCAAACCCAAGAATAACAACCTCTAAAGCATTCATAATTGCTGGGAACATGTATTAGCATCATTGAAATGCCATCCCACAAGTTTTAGATCTGGGGAACATTTACAGCATCATTGAAATGCTATCCCACTAGTTTTAGACAGTTCTTCATAAGATTCTGTTAGACCTCCAATTACTATAGTCTACAAGAAGAAAGATAAGGGTGAGAGTAGAAGAACTTTGGCTTTTGGTGAGGTGGCATATATCCATAAGGAGGGCGCACGTGGAATGTATATGAAGGATGATGAAAGAGGCAACTTTGGCAATGGTATAAAATAAAAGAAGAAAGAAAAAAATAACATAAAAGAATTGAAGACAAATCTGGAAAAATCGAAAAAGGGGTCGATTGCCTGAAAGATTTTGGCACCTCTGTTGCCAGGATTTTTTTTTTTTTTAATGTCATTTGCATTTTTCTTTTTGTTACTGAACTTTTCGTTCACTGATTCATCTATCTCCCTGTATAGCTTGATTGTGGATTGTTTTTGTCTTGTTGATATAAATCTTGTGGAGTTATATCTATAATTTCATTTGTTTGCTTGACCATGTGAGAATTGATATTGATCTGTTTTTCACTTGGATTGTTCAGTAAAATCAATAGAAAATAGCAGGGTGTTATCAGGTTTCTAGAAGATCCTCATCCATCATAATATGCATAAAGTCCAACATTCTTCCTTCCATTGAAACTGAGCGACATGGCATATTGACAAGCAAGAAAAAAGTATAAAGAGTGCATACTTAAAACTTTGATGATACCTTCCTTGGCCATAATAGCTTCTTCCATTGATTGAACAACCTCCGCGAGCAATGGCACTCCCATTTGGTAGTTTAATGACTCACCATAACCCTTCAATATAAACATCTCTAAGTCATCTATCCATTCCAGCAAAGCAACCTACAACATATTTAAACATTTGCAAGTTAAAAACATAAGCAAAAAGACAAAAAAAAAAAAAAAAAGAAATCATGTATTCTAAGCTAGAAATAGTTGACAGGCTTACTTGATGAAAACATTTAATTATTGAAAAACAAAAATATTTATTTTTCTTGAACAAATCAACCATACATCATATTAATTCGCATGCAGACAGGGACATCAACTTTTATACAATTTCTAGTCCAGGATAAAAAATTAATAATAAAGATATAATAATAAAAAAAATTATAATCTCTACATTTCCTATGCAAGACAATAAGTGAGCTTACAGATCAGTAACTTAAATTTCAATTACAAAAGGATAGCATAAAGTTTTTGTACCTCAGAAGGACTGAAAAGACCACAAGCTTGATCAGTTATATCCAACAAGGATGCCTCCTGACAAAAAAAAACCAATTGAGATATTGACCCAAATGTACATCTCAAATGCATATAGGTTGTGGACTCAGAGAGCAACAGATTTGTTTACAACAAAAATGAAAGGACAATCACCTGTTTACATAAAAACCAGAGAGAAGAAATATCCTGTCTAGTGAAATTCAGTCCATATCGCTTTCTCAATGAAATAGTAATTTCATCAAGAGTTGGTTCCTTGAGCTTATTAACAGCAGGCTGCTGATTTGTCCTAAATTCCTGCATACACAAGATGTCTAAAGCAGTTAAAAGAAATATAGTTTCTATCAACAAAGACTCATTTTACAATTTACAACACTTTAGAGGTAAATTTTTGAAGATTCATATTTTGTGAAACTGAAGCTTTAAAGCAAGAAAAATGAATGTGAAATTTTCCTTAAAAACTTGAAACTCAGTAACTAACAAGAGTTTGTGGGTGGCTGTTTAGATCTCAAACAAAACATCAAGATTACACAAAAATACCTTGTAGTTGTCACAACAATCATAAAACCTCAGCTTTATATCACTTGCACGGCTTTCACTAGTAACAGCAAATGCCCGATGACGCCCAGGTCCTAGACTTCCTCTCTCACTAAACAGGCCCATGCCAAATGCTACTGCACTAGCAGATGCCCGGGGAACCTATACCATCAGTGAGAAAATAGAAGTGAGAACGAGTAGAGAAAAAGGGGTGCAGGAGTGCAGGAAGAGGAGAATGTAGAACAAAACTAGACCTAAATCATAACAACAATTTTCTCCTTATAATCACTTAAGCACAAGTACAAAAATGAAAATATAGGGCTTGCAAAATAAATTGACAAGATGAAGAAGAGTACAAAATAGAGGAATCTTCCGTGAACCACCAGTATACATCTCATAGTAGTATTGAACTTAAAATAAAAATCTTAGTATAAGGCACGTTAACTGACCCAAATAGAAGAGAACTTACCTGAGTAGCCCTCAGGGTATAGATGTCTGGATGATAATCATCAATGAACAAATTAGGAAATCTTTCCCTAATCCTGATTCCAAGATCATACAATTCATCTTCTCCTTTGCCAATCAATTCTCCACCCGTCAATTTTCCTCTCCAAGGAGACTTCCATCCTCGTAACCAAGCAGGAACTTTCTCTAGAGACAAACAATTTTCTTGAACCTCCCTTACAAGTACCTCCAAATGATCAGCCAATCTGTCCAGCTCCCTTACCCGCTTTTTTGTAGGAGCACGAGTACCATGCCTTGCCTGGAAAAAGACTTTATTAGTTTCTTTTTTGTTATCCAGGTTTGTGATACCATGACTTTCATCTTACTACTCATTAACACAATTACTGTTGCTGAAATAAAATATCATGATTCCCTAACTATGAAGGTACCTTACCAACCAAAATATCTTGCCTTAGGATTAGTTTTACTTAGAATGTGATATCCATTTTTCTTGTCACCTGTTATATGCAACTCATGACTCAAAATGTTGAAAGAAAGAACTTTAACTTAAAACATTATCCCCGACCATCAAAACTTGATACTCTTAAAGCAGTCAGGCAACAACGATGGAAATTTCTGCTCAAAATAACAAAATATAGACGAGTAACTTCTTATTTGTGATTCTATGTTGACTATGACCAGAATTTGTACTATTAAAAAATGCAACAAACAAAATGGAAAAGCAAACTAATAGATTGCACAGAAATAAAAATTTTAATTGTAGAAGTGAAATTACCACAAGGTTTAAGTGTATTGGAGTGCATTCATCAGGAATCAGAGAAGGTACGAATTTTGTATCAGCAACATCTTTTACCACGTTGTATCTGCACATACAATTAACTAACAATTAATGAATAAAATAACTACACAAGACCTAGCACTCCATAATCTATTTTAAATGATAACGCCAACCATGTGCCTCCACTGCGAATATAAATTATTTTTTATAGCTATATTATTCATTAATTCAACCAGCTCCAATGATTTCTTTCACAAAGATATCTTGTTCAAACTTTTTTTTAAAAAAAAAGAACACCGGCAACATGATATCAGAAATCCAAACTTTCGAGATATTTTGCTTTCTCATTATTCCTGAAACCAAACAGGGGTAAAATCACGCACAAGAATTAGATTAAAGCTTAATTTGGTTGAACTAAACTGTTAGAACAATAAGTAAAGTAAATCACAATAACATGTTGTCCATCAATCACAATCCGCTAATCGAAATGCATTTTTATACATTTCAAATTCTATAATCTAATCTATACACACGCAACTTTCATACTGGATTAACACGAGAGAAAAAACCTTGTAACGGTAGAGAGGTGTTGCCGAACATCGAAGCCTTGAACGACATCGTTTAATCGCGATAACGAAATTATGAACAGAATCAACATATAAGAAGCCATAGCAATCTGTATCTTTACTCCGTCTAGTCTGCGTTTGCTTTTGATGCCGTAGAACTCTCTGAGCAGCTCTCTAACGAAGAACACGTATGCCACGGTTTGCGATATTGATATGACGAGCGCTTGACTGACGGTCAATCTAAAAGGTGAGCCCACCGTTATCGCTTTGACGATGACGCCACGTGGTATTTATATACCATTCGAACCCTGCAACGTTTTTCGACTTTTAATTCCAAAATTAAAAGCCATTTAAAAAATACATATATAGATGATCATCTGAGAGACTGAGCCCATTAAACTTTCACACATGTAGAACTGGAGTTGTTTAGAAGATATAGAAGAGATTCCATGCACGTACTCTATAAATCGACAGACAAGAAATGGCAGGAGTAGATCTGGTAATGGCCGTGTCAACCCCGTGGGTCGGCAGAGCCCAAGGCTAAAAAAGTTAGATCACTAGGTACTGTTTGCAAATTATGGGTCGTGGTTGGGTTTGTGGGAAAGGCCCATGTGCCAATCTAACACGGTTTATAAATTTTTTAAAAAATATATAAACTTTTAATTTTTAGGAGACCATTCTGTCAAAGCATAATCCAAGGGTCCACTGGCTGTGTCTCAAGGTTAGTATTGAGGTAGGTCTTAGCATGAATAGGCATGACTTGCATGCACCGTCTCCGCGTCTAGGTAGGAATCCAACCGGCTGCTGGTGCTCCAAACAATTGCTGACGTGTACGATGACGGTTAGAGCCGTCTCCCTTACCCGTGATTAATGTTGTGAGAGCAATGTAAAAGGCAAGGGTGCAACGATCTCAAGGCACCTGCTTTCAAATTTGAAAATGTTGCTTAGAGATCTTTCTATTTGTAATAAAAAAATCTTATTTCAACGAGACCACCCCTTCAAAATCAAACTAACTATAGAAAATTAATAAAATGCCAAATTTAATAATTTATTCTATAATCATTAAATTGGGTAATTTAAAAGTGTCATCTTAATCTGATACAAACATATCTCAAACCCAAACTATTTTGAAATAAAGTAACTCAAAATTATTTATTATTTTTACTATCTTAGTGTTTTAATTTTTATATTAAATTACTTTAAAAATTACACACTAAGATCATTAAAACACAACAATAATTTAATTAATCAAATCATGTTTTTATTGTCAAATAACAAAATAAAATATTTAAATAAAAAATAAAAATAAAAACTAATCTGAGTAATTATAAATATACAAAAATAGAATAATATACACTTCATAAAGATTTTTATTGTTGTTGAGATTATTTTTCAACATTTATATAATTTATTCTTATAATATTATGTATATAGATTTTAAATACACAAATGATATTTTATAATATAATTAAATATTACTTTATTTCTAATTTAAAATTATTCAATCATATAATAATATATTATTTGTATGTTCAAAATGCCTTCTCAGATCAACAAATTGTTAAAAATTGACAACCCTTCTTATGCGTTCCTGCGTTCCTTTCAGGCAGGTCTCGGTGGGCTTCTCAAAGATGGCCAATTCTAATTTCTTGGACAATTTGGCAGTGAGGGTGAGGGTCCAAGATTCATCCGGACTCATTAAAGGGGACCCTGCGGCCCCGAAAAATTTGACTCAAAAAAACTTTTGCAGCCCCGAATTTGTTGCCTGCTTCCGAAAGAGTTCATTCCTCCATATAAAATAAAACCAACTGGAGAAGGAGATTTCTATAGAGAAACAATAATTATTCAATGTGTTTGTCACCAAAGTTTAGCAAAGATAGGCCTGAAAATATCCCATATGCTTTCATCTATCAACAATATATAGTTTTTTCTGACAAGCTGCATGCCTAAGGTTTTCTATGGTAAAAACCAGCAATAGAACAATCCTCACCAAAAAGGCAGCCAGTTATCAGGCAAGGTTTCTCCATCATCAGGCCTCATTAAGGAGCATTTGATCAAAGTGCCAAACTCCTGAGAGTCCCACCATAAGAATCAGTAAGCTTAAGCAAAGAAAGTTGAAATCAGAACATTCAATTAAGATGAAGCTGAAAACTGTCTATACTGAAAGACAATAATTTTTGGTTCACACCATGTCCCTTGCCCACTCTTCTCAGCTGAGAAACATATCCTGAGATCTTTTTGACGGCTTCTACCTGCAGATGGAAACAATTGAAAGCCAAAACCAAAATCATACAGCAGTCTTTCAATTGATTTTGGTTTTGCCTGTCCTGGGAAAATATACAAATGTCACATAAATGTCTACTACATGTTATCACTTAAATTTGCAGCCTCATAAACAAGTAGTCAGCTTCAAAAATAGCCATAACATGAGATTTGTCAAATGATATGCAGCTCCTTCATGCCATATGCATATAACATTTAACCAAAATAAAAGCAGATAAATGTTTCAAGATCATTGCTACAGGTCAAATTATTGGCAAATATAGTAACACAAAACGCTTAGTTGGACCGCAAAAACCCACAATACAAAGCATCTCCCTTCTCCGCGTGATCAAACTCAGTGAGTGGCATCAACATTGATGCCAGCTTAACTTTTCCACCGAGTTTGTTCTAGTCATTATAAGATAAATGAAGATTAGCGAAACAATCTCTCAAGATAAAAGCAAACCAAATTTCGATACAAATCTAAATATGCGATGAATCACACACCTGATATTCCATTAGTTCCTCAGCGTGTTCCCGTTCTTCAATACTCGATTCCTTGAAAAACTTAAACACGACGCAAACAAAAACAAATGAGCTTCAAACAAGAAAAGCAATAGAACTAGAACAATTTTACGAAACAATTACTTAGCAAGGCCCTTAAGTGCCACGTTGTCTCGATCAAAATAAGCAAACATGGCGTGGTACACATATGACACATTGTACTCCACACTGTTACATAATGTCGCAAGAAATTCAGAAAATACAAAAAAATTATTGACATAAAAACTTGAATTAAAAATCAAGAAAAAATGGAACAAACTTGATCTGTTCATTAATAGCGGCCTCGCAGTGGTCGTGGTACTTGTGTCTAGCAAGAGAAAATTCAGGAACAGTTGGCACCAAATCGAACTCCTTCACCTCTTCAAAAGGCTCAAAAACGAAGCCGGTCAAGGGACTGTTGTTAGCGCTTTTCGATGCACAAACGATAACGCCAGCACCATTTTTGGCCAAACAACCGGAGTTAAAATGAACGTTGGAGAAGAAACAAAGGAGAACAGAGGATCAAGAATCTCTGTGGGTGGATTCAAGAGCGTAAAAGACGGAGCTACGTTGAGTAACATGGTTCAGTTGTCTTTGTCTTCTGAGGGAGAGAGAAAGAGAAACTCACAGATATGAAAGCTGAATAAAAAATCCTTGACATTAGTAATGCAGATAATATAAAATGTTCAAAAACTACGCAAAACCAGGAAGCATGATTCTCTCTAACAATAGAAAGAGAAAAGTAGCAGAAGAACAGAGCAAACGAAACGGTGCTATGTGTCGGCATTGATAAGGAGGGATGATAACAGGAGGACGCGGCTAGAGATGGATAGCCATTGGATGGTGACACGTGGATGGAAAAGATTGATAGGTTACGATTGGCACGTGGCCTGCTCAGGCTTTTTGCGATGCTACGTGTTTATAATTCGTATACACCATTATTTTATTTTTAATTAAAAATTATTTAATTATATAATAATATATAATTTATATATTTAAATTATATATATGAATATAAAATTCTGAAGAGAAAGTATGATATTTTGATCATTTATGGGAGATTGTGATTCAAATTTAATTTTTTTTGTTGATTGATAGAATTTTGTACAGGGAGAAAGTCATTAGGCATAATTCAAAACCGGAATGTACGGTCCGTTTCATTTTTTGGGTCTTTGAATTTTGATTCAATTGCTCTTCTCTTTAGACAACCACTTAATTCAGTTCGTCTTGGGCCGGTTCACATTTGTAACCTACAGTTACCAACCTGCCAAAGTCAGGCCCAAGGCCTGGAGAAAACAATGTTGTACTTTCCCATGAAAACCCTTCCCCTGCGGGCCCGTGTGCCCTGCCGTCCTTCAGACGGTTAAGATATTTTTGGGAATGGAATTCCATCATCACCTTAAAAAGAGGATAAAAAGGTAATTCTAATACAAAAGCCGCAACCCTTAAAAAAAAGTTTATGCTCAATTCATACATCAGAATTTTGTTGCGTTGTATCAGTGCATCTACCAGTACGTGAACACATAAGCCCAAGAGGCTAGTGTGAGTGATCAAATGAAGAGATTCTCTAGTGAAATACCAGAATTTAAATAGCATGAGAAGAGAAATGCTATAAAAAAAAAATTTTGACTTATCTGATTGTGTATCTGATTATTGCTAAAACTCATCTTCAATTAAATTTATGGAACAATAACCAAAGAAGTGATTAGCTACAGAAATAACAACCAATTTGACATATCAATAGACATCTTATGCCTTGAGACAGTGATTTGCTAGTTTCTGTTTTTTCCTTATCTCGTGTTAACATCCCTTTATAATGAATTTTATATAATATCTTAGACAAACTTTTTTTATAGAACATTTTTAGTTTTAAATTGATGATCTAACGGCTCCCATAACTCTTTGGTTATTTTTTTTTAAAGCGTCCACATTGTATAGTGATTCTATTAGACCATTCATGACATAATTTTAGAACAAAATTCAAAATGCTTTCACGCATCAAAAGCACTGGTAACTTGAATATCTTGCTCATCTTCTTTGAGCTTTGGAGTATCCTCAATCAAGAATAAGGAAAATGTCTTTTGTTATCGTCTCTTGAAATTCATCCCATTAAATTTTTCTGGTCTTCTTGAATGGTTCATCAAAACAAAGATTGATGCTACATGTGATAGTGGGGACGCCACAATCTGACCCAACATATCAACAAAGCTTGTCTTGATGTCATATTTTTTTCCAAAAAAAGAAAAAACCAAAAATAAATAATTCCCGAAAAAGGTTTGAGGGCTCACATGCAATATCCCATTTGAAAACTATCTTCTTAGGTAAAATTTCTCTACATCATACTTCTCAAAATTCACCATCACCGTTTAAAGGCATCGCTGCATATATACAGTAATGCTTTTCCACAACCAAATAACTAATAAAATTAAATATGTTTTAAGATTGTTTACAAAAGATTTATATCAGCGCTCGCAAATATATATCATATATAAACAATATGTTGGGAATAATAAAATATGTCATGATCAAATTCTATGAATTCTGTAAATAAGGATTTGCGTACCCAGAGTAATTTTCGACGATGTTAGTCTATTTCTACAACTTCATTTGCTCACGTACTGATTTTCATTTGGAATACAAGTTTACTGTGCATTTTTTGTTTTTGTAGGAGAGGAAAGGAGGAATTCCTTTTCTTTTTTATTAAAAAAATGGCATGATACTTTTATATATGTCCAACTGCCCTTGACAGTTATATTAAATTGGATTGGGTAAACCCGTCATGAGTAGACTCATAGCCAATACAATATAATTAAAATACAAATGTATTCAAAATTATATATACTAATTTTATGATTGAGAGTATGAGAACTTTCAATATGACGAACAAAAAATCGATTAAAAAATTTTTGAACAAACTTATGTTGAATGTCAAGACTTGTGTAACACATAGACTTGAATGCATAAGGATATGAACAATGTCTATTTCTCAAGATACAATAACAAAAGAATAACAAGAGAGACTAATTCGTTTATTCAAATAAATTGTATTAAGTTTGAATTCTACCACAAGAAAACCTAAAGACCACATAAGAATTTAGAGAGAGACCATAATAGATTAAATTGAATATGAGAGTTCAAAAATTTTCATCAAGAAAATATGAGGAGAAACCCCTTTTTAAAACTACTTTATTGAGGACAAAATATTGAATTTCACAATGAATTTTCCCATAAATCTAAACCTTTCACGTTTCAACTTTTTAAACTTTATCTTCCAATTCCTTAAGTTTCAACTTATTATATTTGATTTGATTTTCAAATAAAACTATGATAAATTATGTGACCTATTAAATCGAATAAGCCTCCATTATCATTTGTAATGCAAACTTTATCCTAACTTTTGTATCCCAAATATGAAATAATATTTTTTTTCAATTTTAATTAATTTCACAAAATATTAAAGAAAGAACAATATGTATTTTGATGTCATAGGTGGTGTCTTTATATCTTTATTCAAATTGATATATCAGGGATCCATTGTGCCATATAATATAAATGAATTAAATTGGTTGTAGATGATGAAAAAAAGTAACATTGATCCATATATATATATATATATATATATATATATATATATATATATATATATATATATATATATATATATATATGTATGTATGTATGTATGTAAATTTATAACTTGCTACAATTATACACAAAAATATACCATCCAAGCTTATAAACCTTACTAAACAGTATAACAAATATACAATTTAGATTTTTCAAAGACGAATTTTTGACTTTTTGAAATGAAAATTTTTGTCACATTTTATGAAATTTGTTGTAATGAAATTTTTTTTTTTTTTTGCCTTTTAAAGTATAGTATTTTTTGTATTAAAAATTTTAATTTTACTCAGAATTTTGCTATCCAAAATTTGAAAATCCTAATTAATTACAAAATAAAGATAGCCCAAATAAGAGGGACACATATCGTCTTCCTTAAGCTCACATGACAAAATTGTTTAATCTAACTCACCACTTTGGGGACAACAATATCAAAATTTAAAACATATAGCAATGAGATTACCAAAGCTATTTATGAAAATAAAAAAAGGACAAGACTATTCTATAATTAATCATAGCAATGTCGATCTTGATGGAAAACTATATATCTCGAAAATGAATCTTTCTTAGCCACGAAGCTCATTTAATGCATACATTGGAGGTCTCATGTTTTTCCTTCTAAGGTGCTAAAGATGTCTGTTTTTTCTTTCTTATTTATTATATTTTCGCAGAATCCAAACAACAAGGTTCTAATCCTTGTCTATATTTGCGGTCACACCATCCTAGACCTTAGGGTTTTGTGTTAATTACCAATGCAATGCTCTTTGATTCCTTTCTTTCTTTGTTTCTTTCAAACTACAAAGAAAAAATAAGTAAAACATAAATGATTTGAACAAACCCTTTTTTAAATTTTGGTCATATTTTCGAGTTTGATCAATTAGAGTGTAAATGTTATTTAGGGTTTATGTCCTTGATTGTTTGATTGAATTCATGAATGAAGTGGTACATATATACAATAATAGTATAAATATTGAGGAGAGACCAACATATTCAATGAAAGTAGAGCTGTTTTATATTGGAAGGCGAAATGAGAAGCTTGGAATCATGTGAGAAGCCATTAATGCAAGAGTGAGGTGTATGTTTTAGTAGGACTTAGGGTTCTACAACTACAAATTTCAATATTAATCTCCCTCGAACCCGCTTTCATTTTTATAATTCAAACTACTTGATTCTGTCAGGCTCATTAATTTCTTGGTGGGTTGTGTTTTCCTTGATTTCCATTATCATATATTAGCAATGTTTTGCATATATATTTTTAGATGTATAAATAAACATACATGATATATTATCATATGATTAAGTATTATTTTTTCTTTAATTCAAAATTATCAATCACTTGATGACATATATCAAATATATATTTATTTATATATATAATTTTATTAATCATATATTATATAAAATATTATAGATACTTAACCTATACTAAACAACAGTATAATAATTTAACAAGTGAAGATAATATTAGATACTAAAAAACGATATATCAAAATCAGAGAAAAAACTCATCTTGTGACGAGACTAATAGATTTAGATAAGAGTAAAAAACAAGATGTCAAAATCAGAGAAAAAAACTCATTTTTGTGACGGAACCAAGAGATTTAGATAAAAGTAAAATATAGAAGGAAAATATATCTAATAAAGATATAAGGTAAAAGAAAGGTTAAACGAAAAAAAAAGTTTTAGGTAAAAGTAAAATATAGAAGGAAAAAATGTTTAATAAAGATATGGGTAAAAGAAAGGATAAATAAAAAAAACAAATAAATACGTTGAAGAAATAAGATAACAATAAGAGAGATGACGAGTGGATGACATAACAATAAAAAATGATGTGATAACATGCTTGACATGATATTGTGTGACATGACAAAATAATTATTAATTAAATTTTCAAAATTGATATATAAAAATTGTTTTAAAAAGATTGCATTAAATATTTATTATTCTATTCGTTAGTTGAATAATATTAACCATTTACGTTTTTATGAATGTCATTGTAACTCTTACTACGGTTGTTTTACGTCATACTTATCTTGCCATCTCGTCACTCGATGAACTTGGTATCAAAAATGTATTGGAATTTGTTTTCAAGGGGAATTTATTCTTTAATAATGATCACAAGTTCTATGTACTTATGGGTCACAAATAAACAGTTAGCCTAGCCGTGACAAATTTGGGTCTATGGACTTACGAAAATTGAATATCTTTAACATTGATTAATCAATCAAGTCTAAATCCAAGTTGATATTATGATAACACTAATTCACGGGCTCAGTCTCCACTTGAAAGAGAATGAGTAAGAAGAAGATCTGCGAGGATCTTTGTATATATCTCAGTTGGTTAATGTAATCCATGACAAGCTCTGATTATTCAACTAATACGACTAAATAGAAGCAGCAAAATACTAAAGGTGTGCCCCAGAAAAGACAGTTGTTGTTTCTTGCATGCTGCCACCATATCCTTTTGGCTTTCCCACCACCATCTGACTGTGTTCAATGGAAACCCTTTTTCTCTTTTGTTCTTTCCTTTTTTTGTCTAGAAAAGAGTAATTATAAGTGTTCAATCAACAAGCCCATAAAATTTAGCCAAAACTTTTACATGTTTTTCATGCAAACTCCACCATCATGTCCCTTTTAAGTTATCTACCTAATGAATAACCAATGATACATGTGATATGAATATTCAGATAATCACATTGCAAAATCTAAAAAGCTAATTATTGAGATTAGAAAGTCTAAAATCATAACTCATACTTCCAGAGCTTCGTAACCTCTTGTTCATGCAGATTGACTGTGCATTAATCCTTATTAGCCCTACGCTAACACTATAATACCAATAACTCCATGATTATAACTGAAAAATATGACGATGACTCTTGATACTAAAAACTATATGAAGCTTGAGGGAATTACATCTTAAAAACTAATTATTGAAATTATAAGACTCAAAACCATATAAATCTATAAATTTATACTTTTAATGTAAAATCCAAATTTTATACCTTATATTCAAGATTCTAACGACTTGTCAAATAAAAATTCTTAGATACCAACACATAATTTTGTTCTTCAAATGAGAAAAAAACCTTGGGATATTACTTTAGAGTACCCATACTTCATAATTGATATAATATATTTTGGAAGCATCAAAGCATCTGATAGATCCCTTTTACATTACACAAATATAAAATAAAGATTAGTGTTTGATGTAATCAATGATTTGAGTCAAACCATGTGGGTTAAGAGGGACAGAGTGAGAGAGAGGGGTTGTGTTTGTTTGTGCTTCACGTGAATGTTTGTGTGCGGTGTGCCTAACAAACATTCATGTTGAGCCTTTTTTAATTTCATCTCTTAATCTTATATCATCCATCGTCTTCCTCTTGATTAGGGTTTTCTTTCCCATGCCACAAAACCTCACTCAAACGCAAACTCCATTTATATATAACTCTCTCTTCAATTAATTTAAAAGAGGACGTGGAAGCCATTCAACCTATTATATTAATATTCCGTGGAGAAAACTTCAATAATATAAGCATATTTTTGCCAACCCAATCAAGTCAAAGCCTAATTTGATTTTGATGATGAAACCACCATACTTGGCCAAACATCTTATTTTTTGTGTGGTTAGAAATTGGTCGGAGGTTAATTAAGTTAATCCCATTTCCTTTTTTTTCTCTTTGGCCACCATGCTTGGCCAAACATTTTATTTTTGCTTACCCAGAATCTATCCGATTTGATCCTACAAGTAAATCTTAAGTTAAAGTAACTAGATCTATTATCACTCTACAAAATTATTTAGATTTCATTAATAATAAAAACGCATATTTTCAAACTCTAACCTTTTATTCGTGATAATAAAATTTTACTAGTTTTATTTTATGTTAATCTTGTTTAATTTGGCTCTATTTATATAACAATTACCTACCAAATTAATCACAAATTTAAAGGATTATTTAAGTAGGAATAGTTAAATCTTTAAAACTCGTCCCATCTAATATGATTAATTATCTAATTAATCAAACAAACCCAACTTCATTCAATAATTTAGTAGCCTTTTGATCTATCGTACAACTCCAGCTCTCACACGGTCACACACGTTGTCATCTATTATAAATATGCACGCTGTCTTCCTCTCTTTCCCTTCAACCTACGCCTAAGTACAGAAACCATTTTCTCCTTATAATTTTCAAACTTATTTACTTCTTCTTCATCAAGCTAGAGTTGTAGTTTTTTCACTGACAAAATTATGGGTGGAAATTCTCCATGTGCCTCCTGCAAGTTGCTCCGTCGCCGTTGCGTTAAAGACTGTATCTTCGCCCCTTACTTTCCCTCTGACGACCCCCACAAGTTCGCCATTGTCCACAAAGTCTTCGGCGCCAGCAACGTCAGCAAAATGTTGCAGGTCTTCCTCCTCCTGTCTCTGTTTCTCTCTTAATATAAAGTTTCTTCTAAGTTCTGTATATCAACTTGTTTTGTTTTATGAAATCACAGGAGCTCCCGGTTCACCAGAGAGCGGATGCAGTGAGCAGTTTGGTTTACGAAGCAAATGCGCGAGTGAGAGACCCGGTTTACGGCTGCGTTGGGGCCATTTCGTACCTGCAGAGCCAGGTTTCTCAGCTGCAAATGCAACTGGCGGTGGCTCAAGCGGAGATATTATGCATCCAGGTGCATCAAGACCCCATCATGCCCACTCCGCAAATAGACGACGTAGAACCAGACGACAAGTCGTTTCTCCTCCAGAACAACCCTTCTCATCAGTACCTCAATTTTGCTTCGTCTAGCAATGTTAGAGAGAGCATTTTTGGACGCGACATGGTTTCTTAATTAAAATTTCTCCATTCCCCTTTCATTGTTTTAGTCTAATATCTCATCATTGGCAAGTGAAGCTCGTTTTTGTTTGTTTGTATACTTTTTGTTGTTGATGAAGATGATGATCTCTAAAGAAAGACTTGAAGAATTTGTCTTGTGAGTGAATGGGGTCAACTGTAGCATGTGATCGAGCTCAAGTAAATCAGAAATTTCTTAGTACTTTAAACTTAGTTTAATCCTTACTTACTTACTCATCACTAGTATATATAAGCCAACAGCTCGGTGGCTTGACGTAAATTCTCATTAAGTAATAGATTATTTACCCCAATTTACCGCTCTTGTGCTATCTACAATGATCAAAGTGGAACTATTTCCATCGCTTTACCAGATAAGTAATATCATATGTACATACTTTTAGGTATATAAATAGATAATAGATTATGAGTCATCATCGATTAGGTGATTTTGAATTAAAGATAAAGTTATATTTCTCTTATAAGAAACATATTTATTATCAACAAAACTATGTGTATTTAATTTAGATATACAAATTAGTATATACTTATGTGTGTCATCATGTAATTGATGATTTAGAATTAAAAATAAAATAACACATAATCATGTGATGATACATATAAATATATACTTATTTATAAATTCAAAGCGGATACGCATAGGTTTTATTCATTTACTATTATTGAAAATTATGAATTACCCTTATAAGAAGAAGATGTTAATTACTTTGATATTAATTAATTGATTGTGTTACAATAGAGAGCTAGATGGTTGGCATTGAGTTTTCGTCTTTACCTTTTCATAAGATGACAAAAATTCAACATAAAGATATAAATTGAATCTTCACTCACTCCTGTCTTGAGACTTGAAAGTTTTATTGCTTTTTAAAAAACTAAACTTGAATTTGGGATTCATGAAAATCAAAATTGGTAACATGGTTGGGTCGCACTAGGTCTAAAATTGTTCTAGTAAATGAGTTCACGTGGGGCAGTGAGAGGAAGTGGTGAGTTCGTGGGAAGTAGTAGTATCGATTGAAGTTTAGCTTAACAAAATAAAATATTAAAATCTAAATCCATCTCTCTCTACAATTATGAGTCAGATCAAAGGAATAGTTCAAAAGAGCAACAATGGGCTGAAAGATCCCTCGTTTGTATAATATCAAACCATTTTTTATTGGTTAAAAATTAATGTTTTTAAAATTGAAATGGGTATTGACCGATAGAAGAAATAATATATAATTTATCATTAATTATATGATTTAATTTATTTAATATTTAATTTAATGCTATATATATTTAAAGCTAATAAATAAAATTTTATATTTAAGTTTTTATAATGAATTGTAAAAAAAGTTAATTCTTTATGTTGACTGAGTCAAATTTGGATTTATATCTAATCTAATTGAATGATTTGAACGATTTAATCCAGTTAAATTGTAAGAAATGGTTTTTAAGTGAATTGAAACTAATTTTCTTAATAGATGATAGTTCAACCTATTAGACTAACCAATTTAATCCGATTTTTGAAACCAATTAATTTTGAGTCTTGTAAAACTTAATTTCGGTGTTGATTAACTTGTTAATTTTAGCACTAATTTTTTTTTTTTATATACAAGATTCTAGTCAATAGACCCAAAAACAATGAAACAAAACAAATATATTAATCGAAGCATGGAGCTCCGACACTTTCTATTAAAAAAATTTTCGCAACTTTATTGATTAACTGTGATAAAATATCAACTCGTTAAAACGAATCTAAAACAAATTTAAATATTTAATCAATAATTTTGTTACTTTTTAAAACATATGTATAAATCTCACTTATTAATTCCTATAACATATATTATTAGTATCACTAAAAAGTTTAGGTAGAGAACTTTTACTGTGATATATAGAATGCACCAATTGAATTGCTGCGCCGGTGTCAGATTCACTCTGAATGAAGTTCAATGATCATGTATTATTTTTATATAGAAAAGAGACAAAAATTGTCCACAAAATTCCTTGAAAATAGACCCATTTCGGCTTAGTACATGAAACTTCCATGGTAGGCTTAGAGAAAGAAAATGGAAAGAGTCAAACGAAGTTGATCTACAACAAAACAAGACAAAAAGGTTCCTCTTTTATGCTATCAACTTCTACTTTTTGTTTTGATTATTTAAGGAGACAAGAAAGGATAGGTGCCTTATTTTCTTTTTTGAGGGCTCGAGGACAAATACTTCCAACAACGAAGGTTGTTTTGTTTTCACTCAATTTTAATTCCCTTTTATTTATTTATTTATTTATTTATGTATCTTCATCACTCTTTTTAATATTGTCAACAGGATCCCAGGAGCTGCCTTCAGTCAAAATCATAGAATTTGATGACTTAGTCTATATGTTGTTGAATGTTATTTCAATTAACGAAGAACTTTGAGAATTTCTTATCAGTGTGACCGAAGACAAAAAGCATCAGAACTTGGTAATTGTCAAAGTTCTACATATATAATTTTACATGAATTCAAAATATTTGTTTACCTGTCTTGAAATTCGGGTTGAAATTCAGGAAGAATAATGCTTATTGTATAGCAAACTGTGTTAGAAAATTTTCCGAATATGTACAAACATTGATATTATTTTAATACAATGAAACCCGGGTAAATATATAGTTTAACAAATTAAGTTTTATAGGCTGATCGTGATCAGTTTTGTTGAATGCTCATACACTTCATAGAAATATCTGAATAAAGACAATATAAATGTGTACGCTATTGAGTTTATTAGATTTTTTACGGCCTAATAAACTATTAAAAAAGAGATACAATCCATGCGTAATTATTGATCTATCAAAATATCGTTATTTTAAAAGCTTATAAGAAAGAAAGATTAGTTTTACCAGAGTGATAATCAATAGTCAATCGGATTCAGAGTTAATACTGTATCAACAATAACGTATCAAATTTGTTTGATCCCGTAAATATTTTACTTTCAAATTTTTATGAGAATTTGGTATAATTCAATTGATTAATTGTCTAAATATAGGGTATAAATTTGTGTAATTAATCTACCAGACTGCAGAACAAATCACATTTTGCAAAGAGAAATTTATTCATGGTAAAATTTATTTTTATGATATAATAGTTGGTAAACACAAGCAAATATCAGTCAAACCTTGTCAGGGACAAATAGTACGTATGCAACGGAAGCATTGCATTAGCCTTAGTACTAATCAAACATCAAGCTGAAAAAATGGAGAATCATCCAGCTTCTGGATCGATCCGGTGTCATCACATGCTTGAATAATGAACTTAAGACTGTCGACTCCAGAAGGAACGGTAAGGTTAGAAACATAAAAGGCTTGCACGTATGCAGCCCCGAGATACTCGTACGTCGTTTCTTGTCTTCCACTTCGATTTAGAAAAGTTTTCCCTGCTAGTTTCTCGACATAGACATTATACTTTGGGAAGTGCAAGAATATTCTCACCAATAATCCCCAACTGATCTTGATACTCAGAATTTTGGAACCCTCAGAACCTGAAGTCCACTTGATATATTCACCCTTGACAAGCCAAGAACTAGATGGAGGGAAGTATGAACTCTGTCCAGCAGTTTTAACCGTGACATGACCAAGCATTGCAAAATATTGTGCCGGACCATGAGCTAAATCTACAGGATCTGGCCTGTAACATATAGCTCTAATTCCCGTTATTGTGTATCCATTCATTTCAATCTCACCCTCCAGTATGGACCATCCTGAAGCATTTTGAACTTGATCAAGCACAATGATATGACTGAATTTGCCTAAGAATTGATCCGTTCCCTCAGCCGTAATAGGAACTAACTTTCTTCCTTCTGTGGGAGAAGAGAACTCCATAATGAGGCCCAGTAGAGAATTTTCTTTTGATTTCACCTGCGGTAATTTTGTGCACACAATTGGTCTTTCATCAGTATATTGTTAGAGGAATGTAAGGACATATAACAACCCCAATCTAATAATCTTGTCCACCGTCAAAATATTATCAATTTTAAAAATACAGTCCATCATGATTTTGTTTTTACACTTCACAATTTAAAGTGCCCCTTGACAGTTTAAGGAGTTCATAAACTATTTTAACCAATTTTATCTTAATATTATCAAGTGATATGAGATACACATACAAACCTAATATCTCTCCTGTGTTTTGTTGATATGCGAATTATTTAGAGGTGTTCTATGACATTGATATGATCATAACATTTTTGCCTAGTACAGTAACCTTAATTTATAGAACAATTATCTTACAGAATATGAGACGTGAACAGGTGAATCCCCCGAAAGAAGCTCTCCTTCAAAAAGCCTTGCAGTGAACTGGGCATCGCTTTCAAGAGTTCCCTTAAATGTGAGGTTCGCTCCTCCGCTATAAGATGCTTCTTTGAAGCTAAATTTAGAAAGTGTATGTTCAACTTAGGCAAATTTGACAAATAAAATCAATTAAAAAGTACATAAAAATATATATAAAGGTTATGATGGAAGGGAAAATGAACTGTGCAACTCACGCAAATTCTTCTCATTTGTAAGAAAATATATGCAATGTGAAGCTTCGCAGACATATTCAAAATATTCTAAAATCAGGCTTTCATAGTTTATGCTAGAACTTGGAGCATTCTACACATAACTAATTAATATAGCATGTCTCATGCTATCAGTAGAAATGAACATCTAAGAAGTCCACAAGACATTATATAAAATGAGAGATACATGATGTTAAAACTTACTCGACTAGGACTTGAACGGTATCAGAATTTGGATCATCATTAAACCCAAGAAAAGGCTGCAAAAAATAAAGTAGAGAATTAAAAATCGAAAAAGATAGCTAACAAGATCAACATGAGTAACACACTAAAATATATTGTGATATTGCCAATCAATATCAGTAGTATGTTCAGTTCTTATACAAAAGACAAACATATCCATTCAGGCCATACCTGAAAGCTTTGAGAAGAAATGTTATTCCAAGAAGCATTTGATACTTGCCTTCCCTCAATAGAAATATGAAAACCACGTCCCTGCACAATAGTGGAGACAGTCAGCATTTACAGAACAGGCATATTGAGCATCCCACAAACTGCAAGTGAGGCAAATTTTACTAAATTTCACTTGACAAGAAGTATCTTAACCGAATTCCTACTCTTTTGCATTAATCATTTTAAAGCAACATCTTATGTTTCACACCTGCTTACCAGTTGGTTAGAATCAAACCAGCCTAAATGAATAAACAAATTGATGTTTTTTACCGCAATCTCATAGATGAGATTTATCCAATGGATTCTCTCTCTTTACCAAAATCAAAGCTGACTTTAAGCAGCCACTAAAAGAGACTCAGAGCATTTTTCAGGGAGGTGATAACCTAATTTCTATTTATCAGTAACAGGAGATTGATAAGCAGTAATTTTATGTTAGAGAGGGTAATCATATCATGTAAAGCTTTCTGCCAAAAATTTAAAGACGATTGATAAAAACATGTCGAAAATAATTATTTTAGAAGTAACTTATATCTGTTGCTTTTAGATGCCAAATACATAGCAAAGTGAGGGTTAAGAAATAAACAAGTTCATACGGTTGAGACCTGATCAAAGTTTGTGTAGAATGGCAAAGCTTTCTGATACTTTTGTAGAATTCCCCATGATTTCTCAACAAGGGACCACCAGCTGCAAAACCAAGGGAGTATAGAAATAACCTCACCAAACAGTTGTGTAAAGACTCACAGGATACTTGAACATTCAAAAATGTATTAATCATACTATGAAAGAAAAATGGTAGTAAAAGATGATCTATTAATTGAAACAGTATAAACGGGTGGAAAAAGTCATTGTTGAGGATTGCTCCTGGTAGAAGTAAAGCATCATTGAGAGGGCAATTTATATAACTTTTTAGGCTTAGCCAAAAAAATTATGAGATCTATTCTAATATTTCTTCTCATGCCATGATGGGGTCCATGTGGTGTCAGTCCCACATGGCATTACTTTCTATAATAATGCGAATATACTGAAAATTTTTATGTATACCAAAAGATCAGATGGAGATGAGTCTTCAGACTGTAACAATCTGTCATTCATGGGACCAAAAAGGGAAACAAAAGTGGAAATCTTGAGATGGTGAACTTGGCACATCAAATCATAATGCAAATAGTAGAGTCTAGTATGTCCATACCATAGTCAAAAGAATAAATTACAGACTAACAAGAGAACTTATTACAATTATCAATGTCAATATATACAATCAAATTCATAAAATTCTTAACAAGAGACAAGTGTTACCGATTTTGGGCAGTCTCAAAATCAGGTGGTTGCTTAGTCTCATAGACCCATCCAGGAGCAAATATGGCAGCTGACACATCATCCTTCCTTAGCAAATCAAGTGCAACATTTGTCTGATATATAAAGAATTTTATAATTAATAAATAAACTCCTGCTGCCACTCAAATTCAATTGATAAAACAAGAAGTAAAGTCAGACACAAAGCAATTTAGTGGGTTCAATGATGCATATTTACTTTCCAAATACTGCATATCTCTTGATTTTTGAAATCATATCCACCAATATAAAATTTTGAATAAGATAAACCAAACATTTTTTTGTTTAATCCGAAATCAATATTCACATTTGAACAATGGTACTTGCTCCTTGAGGACATATAGTAAGACATGAACTACAAAGAAAAAGCAAAAATGCACAGTGAAATCATATTTGCATAACACCTTCTGCAGAATCAATTGAATAGGAATCACAAGAACCAACAAAAAGATCAATTTTTATAACAAAGATTCACCAATCACATAAAATCAATGGCACACGTACGTTCCATTTTCCACCACCATAGGTGTTCCTTCCAAATACATCTATTCCCATGTAGACATCATACTTTCTATCACGAGCAACAGCTGCTGAAAGCTTTGGGTAATTTTCCTGCATGACACAATAAAAATTTTACAAAGAGACAAAGATAAAATATTCCTTGTGGGAGATGAAAATGAGGCTTCACCTCCCATGTATAGTTTACAAATATGCCGTCACAGATATCAAAGAAAGGCTTATTTTTTTCATTCAGTTGATTTTGCCATTGAAGATCCCCATCAATTGTAACACTATCATACCTGCAAAGCGGCAATTATCCGTCACATAGAAACTAATTTTTTGGTTCAGAGCAACATCAAATTCAGGTGAATAGAAAAGTTGTATACCCTTGACTTATGACACTCACCAGATGACCAAAGATCCCTGCACTAAGGAGTGCATAGTTTGTGTTAAATGGCTGATAAATTCTTTCATATTAGGTATTTGCTTTACATCCAATTCAATCTCCATATTAAGCTGCAAGTAACAGTTCCTTAGTCAGCAACATATGGAACTCCCACAAACACAGACATATGCATGCAAGAAAAAAAGTTATCCCTAGAAACAAACTTGATTTTTTTCTCCATTTACATGTTTTATATTTATATCAAGATTTTATGGAAAAAAACATCTTCTGCTTATAATATTGACAAAGAAATTTTAAAAGTAAATGGCTCCATGAAGTTGATAGAACTGCAAAAAGCTAGACGAAAATTGAAAGATGTAAACTTGGTAAAAAAAAATATATACCAGCCACCCATCAAACCCTAAAGCAGAAACAAGCTCTGCCAATCTCTCAGCATACAAGTGAGCAGACTCCTTTGTTGAGAGCAATTCATTGGCTATAGTCCTTCCTTCATCCCATTCCAAGATAAAGGTCCCTAGTACCTTCAATTCCATGGACACCAACAAGAACGTCATATTCAATAGCTAACATAGTCGCAATCAACAAGCAATCCATTTTGCGTATCATTGGTCGAATTCCATAACTTGCTAAAAAATCTGAAATTGAGCTTATATATTCAATTAAACTCACTCAAATTAAGAAGATTTTAATTCTCTTTTTAAAAAACATACTAGCATTAACATGAAACATTAATTTCAAATCACCAAACACACCAATCAAATGAGACTGCAATAAAATTTTACAAACAACAGTTGAAAAAGTCAATATAAAATGAAACAAGCAAGGCATTTTTGCAAACAACTGGTGAAATTTCAATAAAAACTAACTCATAATTCTGAAATTGAGCTCCTATATCTTATTAAAGGAGCTCAAATAAAGCACACTTCAATTTTTTAAGCAACTAAAACCACCAACATCAACAATAAAATTAAAATAAAAAATAAAAATACCTTAACGCCATGTCTATGAGCTGTATTAGTCCAACAAGGAGGTGGCAAGGTGACCAAATTATGTGAAAAATAAACAAAAACATCCATCAAGTACCAATGCCAGATGGCGTAGGCGTCAGCGTTACTTCCACCTTGGACCCACTTATCGTCCACGTAACCACCTTGCATATCATGGCAAACCAAGATCCTGGGCCGGTTAGGGAGCTCAAACGCAGCGTTCTGAAGAGAAACAGTGGACTTGTTAAAAGGGTAGTGAAAGGAGTCAAAGTAAGCGCGAGAGGCAAGGTCCTTGAGGGTTTTAATCGGATAGGAGATCGGAACGGAGGGCTGTAATGGGTTGAAGGGTGGAGGATCATGGGACTGAAGTTGAATTTGAGGCTGTGGCTGAGGTTGAGCCATGAAGATTAAGAAGTGAAAAGGAAAGAGTATTGAGTTGAGTAATTTGCGGAGAGTTGTTAGGGTCTCACGGCTTATATAGGCGGGAAGAAGAGAAAGTACTGACTGAAAAAGAAATCGGAACATGAGACGAAGCTCACCCACTTGGTGAACTGGAATTACTTGTGTTTTGGTCTTCGTCGACTTACCTTTATTCCGTTGGTGGGAATTTTAAACCTTTTAAATGTCCAAAAAACAATTCCCATTAGGCATTGACAAAGTCACGGACCCATTTGTTAGTAAAAGGCCAAAGCACTATTTCCCACGCAATTTTTAACTCATTTTAAGACACACCCATGTAAATAAAAAATCTAAACACCCCATCATCTCAAAACTTTTATTAAAATTATATTTAAATATAAAAGCAAAATTATTATTTAATAATATTATTAAAAAATATATAATTTTATCTCATTTTTTCTATTAGATTTTAAAAATTAATATTTCACCCCCGATCTCAACTTTAAAAAGTGACTTTTTCTCCCTCAAATGTTTAGGCTTTTTCTTCATCTCTCCCTCTGGCTACTGGTGATGACCATAGGCCCCGAACTTTGCTAGATTGGATGACGACTCCTTCATCCGCTATAAAGTTACTATTCACTTATAGAAATGACCAAATTTTAGGTTTGATATCTTTGGAGTTAAATAAATTTTTCAAAACTTAATTTTGGAAAAAACTTGTTAGTTTTCTAAATCAATGAGAGAAACGAGATCTAATTTTAATTATTTTAATATTATTAGTAAAATAATGATTTTACCCTAACTCTAACAGAACATTTACAGGTGTATCTTAATAGACTAAAATTTAAATAAATATTTAGATTTTTTACTTGCCACGAATATGTCTGTCATTTCACCAAAACTTGGGTGGAAAATAGTCATTTGCCCTCAATAAAATCCTTTAGTAATGAACTTAGAATTGTAATTGTGGTCAATTACACTGCCTTAATATTTTAAGTGAATTGGCCAAATGACTATTTCCCACCAAGGTTTGATACAAACCGTTTTTTCATCTACTAATTATTGAAAATCTAAATACTCATTCTTTTGTTAAATTTTATTATTACTGTTAGAGATAAAATTGTTATTTATAAATTTTATTTAAACTCATATTTTAGGAATACTTCAAAGTTTTGAAATTTTATTTTTACTCTTAATCTTATATTTTTAGATTTAAAAATGGTTTTTCCCCTCAAGTATAGGGTTCCAATCTCCTATCTTTTTCCCACATACAACCGCTCCCCTTATCTTTTGAAAAATCATAGTTTCACCCTCTTTTCAACATAAGTTTCCAAATCGGTTTCAATGTCGTCGACATCCTCCTTTATCAAGACCTAGCTGCCATTGCATCCTCCCTTCATGAGCTTGCACTTCTCTCCCATTCAGCATAAAATCCAATCAAAATCGAGCGAGAGATGTAGCTCGATTTTGACCTAATTAGTGTTGGCATTGACACAGTAGGAAGAAAGGTGGTTTGTTCTCGTCATGTCGGTGTCAACACTTCATCACTCATTGGATAAACGGCTTCGTTGTCAGTCATATGGAAAAATGAATTGTTGGTATATGGAGATTTTTCACACGAATAGTTAGTCTCCAAAAAGAGAATGAAATGGCTTCTCTTCGATCGGGAAGGGAACAAGATTGATAGACAGGCCATGAGGGAGAGAGGAGAAGGTCGTCGCCATCTCCGACTACTGGCAACTTGGCTGGAAAAACTTTAGGGGGAAAATTTTTAGCTTTCAATCTTTGGGTGGGGATTTTTATAATTTTAAATCTGGGGGAAAATATTTTAGTTTTTATTTTTTAAATATTTTTATTAAATGATAATTTTATTCTTGATAGTAATAATAAAATTTAATAAATAAATGATTTTTTGAATTTTTGAAAGTTTACGAATATGAGTTAGGTGGGAATATGTCTTTTGGCCAAATGAATTTAATATTGGCAGTGCAATGAATTTAAATTCATTGTAACAATTGTGACTTAAGACTTGAGAGAGAGAGAGGGAGGGCCGTTTGGTCCCCAAAAAACCTATTCTTTCTCCATACCTATTAATAGCAAGAAGCCCAAAAGACTTATTCTCACCCAAAGTTTAGTGTATTTTTAAACTCTAACTCTTACGGTTTCAAAATTTTAAAAACTTATTATTCTATTAAAATTTTTAGTTAAAATTAAGAATAAAATTATTATTTAATAAAATAATTTTATAAACTTAAATTTATCTCATTTCCCCTCTTAGCCCAAAGATTTGAAAAGTTAACATTTTCTCATAGGTTTTTTTTTTCTCTTCTCTGGGCACTTCCTTCGTTCCAATCGACAATCAAATATGCTTCATCTTCACGTGTCGGTTGCTTGGGAGAAGTCGTCGGCGATTGAAGAATCAGATGAACATGGCTTTGTCTTTATTCGACGAGAAAATGAAGACAAAATTCCTCAGGCAGATGAAGACAAATCATTCATAATTCATAGGGAATTTCTCTACTAGATTGGACTATGAACAATATTCCTCTACCAAACGATTCATCTTCGTCTGCCACTTCCCCTTTCTAATGATCTATCTATAAACATAGTTAAAAAATGAATACAATGATATGTCTATGAATACATTGCCCAAGGGAACTTAATATGGGATGATATCTAGACTATTCGTCTTTGTTCACTTGAGAAAATTTCCTTGAGTGGACAAAGACGAATTATCTAAATGAAGATAAAGATGAAGATAAATTTACAACCTTGAGATACTATTCATAGTTTAGTCTAGTAGAGGAATTTTTGCAAAATTTTAAACCTCAAGAATAAAATGACAGCTAATTACATTATATTATAATACTTATACAAAATAACATAAATTCCCTTAAAATTAATGGTTGATTTTGATTAATGGGTGAAAAATTGACTTTTTTAAATATAAAAGTACAAATAGTTATTTCATCAAACATTGGGTGGGAAATAGTCATTTAGCCTAATAATAATAATAATAAGGTCAAAAGACTTATTCCCACCCAAGGAATCTTGTTTTCTCAACTATTCTTCCCTTAATTATGAAAATCTCAAACACTTACCTAAGAAAGGTTAAGTTTGTTAGTTTCAAAGGTAAAATCGTTATTTTATCAGTAATATTAAAAATAAATTAAAATTTAATCTCATTTTCCCCCTAAACCCTAAAAACTAAAAGTTGCCCCTTAGACTAAGTTTTAAAAAATGACATTTCCCCTTCTAGGGTCTAGATTTCAATCTACAACAATGATAAATCTCTAATAGATCCCCATGCTCTGGTGGTTTCTTTTCCCCTCTAGAACTCTGATTGATGAAGATCTCATCTAGAAATCATCTTTCTAAATGAAGACGAGCAAACAAGATCTTCGTCTTCCCAAATGAAGATGAAGATCTCATATTTATTTGGGAAGACAAAGAGTTTTGTCTTTTCAGATAAGATCTTCATTAATTGAAGCTTCAGAAGAAGGGAAAGAGATTATCGAAGTATAGTGATACTTTGTGGACTCTTCGTTGTTGGCAATGACACTGAAGATTGAAAATTAACCCTTAGAAGGGGAAATATCATTTTTTAAAACTTGTCTACGTGATAAATTTTTAGTTTTTAGAGTTTAAGGGGGAGAATGAGATTAAATTTTAAAATGTTAAAGTTCTGTTAACTTTAACTTTTTATAAATGAGTGTTTGAAATTTTTAAAATTAAGAAGGAAAAACTTAAAAAATAAGATACTTTGGGTATAAATAAGTCCTTTGGCCTAAGAACTTTTTTTTTCTTTGGAATCTAAGCCAAGGTGGGGTACCCCCAAGAAAAAAAAGCGAAACTTGTTCATTGTGAATTTGTGCTTGATGAAAGACTAAAAATTGATTAAATGCCATGGATCAATTGTAAAGTAAAATCACATTATTCGCAATTGAAGTACCTTGCTTGGGAATTGGTTTAAAGATTCAGCTTTTCAAATAATGCTATTAAAAATTGAGAAATAATATTAAGTAGTTGGATGATATATATATTTTTATTTATCTTTAATTTAATATTATTTAATTATATAAAAATATATTATTTAAAATTTAATTAAATATTTAAAATTAGACATATTTGATATTATTATTAAAAAATTTGATGGTATAAATGATGTGAAATCTGCAAATTCTTTGCCCATTAATTGCCTAGGGATGGCAACAGGGAGGGGCGGGAAGGGGATATCAATCCCCATCCCTGTTACGGGAAGGAAAATCCCTTCCCCATCCCCTCCCCGTCCCCGCGGGGAAAAATCCCCTCGGGGAAAAATCCCTTCCTCGTCTCCGCAGGAAAAATTCTCTCCTTATACCTATAAATATAAATTTTAATTCCTTCTTGTATTTCAATAAATAAAATAAATCATATTTTTTCAAAATATCACTTGCTACAAGAGCTACAGAATATTCATTGTTATTTTAGTTCAAATACAAAGTTTTCACAAAATCTAATAATATGTAATAATCAATCTCTTTATTAGTAGCTCTTTATGTTGATATAATCATTAATTCTTTATGTTGATACAAAACAACATTTTAAAAACTAACTTGCAATAATCAATTTTAAAAGCAAAATTAATTTAAAAACAACTTACATAGGAAATACTAACGAATTTGTAATTAAAAATATTAAACTAATTAAGATGGAAGCTTTGGCTGAGAGAGGGAGTGTGCGGCTGTGGAGTGAAAAATGGAAGGAAAAGGAGATTTAAATTTAGGATTAAAAGATGGGTGGTAATTTTGTAATAAAAATTATTAAGGTTATAGTTTTTAGTAAATATGTATGTGATTTAAGGTAATTTTGTAATAACATTAAATTTAACATTTTTCATTCACTTCAATTGATTTTATCAAGTTTATAATTTGTTTTTGTTTTTGTTTTTTTGTAAAACCTAGTGGATTGACTAACTAAGTTTTGAAGTTGAAATATAATTAATTTTGTGCATTTGCATTTTATAATAATGAGACTTTGAGGTTTTTTTTTAATATATTAGATTAATAGTTCAGAAATTAGTAAAAACTGATAATTGATAATTAAAAAATTAGTAAAATTAAAGTTATAGTTTTAATAAATCTTAATGCAAAAGTTTATAGAATTTAATAGTTCAGAAATTATTATATTAATATATTAGATTTAGGGGGTGGGGATGGGGGTGGGGGTGGGGTTGGGCGGGGCGGGGATATATGTATCTCCGTCCTTGATTACGAAGATTTTTTTTATCCTTATCCCTGCCCATTTTTCCGTTTTTATTAGAGAATTTCCTCCCCGTTAGGGTCAGAACCTCTAAAGTTGGGGCCAAGTTGCTATTCCTATAATTGCCTCAGGAAAATTGCAGTCTATGGGTGTAAAATGTTGAAATAAGTGTGAACACAAAACAGGCACAAAATTGTATTGTCGACTATAAATTTCTAAAATATAGTATTATATGTATTTATTTTAAATATAAAATATATCATTAAATAATTAAATAATTAAATAATTAAATAATATTTTATTTTTAATTTAAAATTATTTAATTATATAATAATATATTTAAAATAAATATACATAATTTTATTAATTCCAAAATACTGCGTCAGCTTTCCCGGGAGGGGGCAAACCCCATAGTCAACACAAAGTCATAAAATATCCGAAGCAATGCGCACAGTTATTAATAAATTGAGAAATGCTACACGCACAATGATTTTACACCGAAAATTGCAACCGATTGACGTGACTGAAGCACAACCGTTAGATGAGTCTGTCTTGATGCAGAAAAGTTGAAGGACAAGCTGCCACGTGACGTCAGTTGCAATTTCGGTGAAAAATAGTTGTGCATACAGCATTTCTCTAATAAATTATGAGGGAATTCCATTTCCAACCGATTGTCCATTTATTGGAGAAAAAGTTGAAAAATAGTCAATTTTTAAAAAATTTGGAGAAGCTGCGGAATTACGTACAGATTTTACCATTATATCCTCAAACAGGCTAGGTTAAGTGAAACAGAACGGTGTCGTAGCGAAATAGCATCGACAGTTACCCATACTTCCAAGCCTGCGCCCCCCCCCCCCCCTCCCCCTCTCTTTCGGCTTTACTTCTCTCGAGCCTCACACTGCGCCGTCGTCGGTAGCCGACATCGATCGGAGTAGCAAATTCGTTTCAGGTGAATTTAATTCTCTCTTCTTTGTCAACATCCTTTTGTCTTTTTTAATATAAGAAAATCTATCCAACGAAATAACGCTGCCTTCAATCTTACCTTTTACAGTTCGATTCGAGGAATTTTGTTTAAGCTTCATGATTTACTTGTTCTCTTCAGTAATTCATTGATTTGATGGATGATTTTTATTTCCTTTGGACTTTACATGATAGGATAAGAACGTTTTTTATGAATAAAAATTGAGGCTTGTATGTGTTCCTATTTTTGCTGGGTTTGTTTATTGGATGCAATTTTCAACATATTTATACTTTATGTATTGCAAGAGTTATTAGTTTTTGATGTTAAGGGTTACAGGATGCCGATAATTTATAGTTTAGTTATGAGTAGAAAGTTTTGATTTCATGTAACCATACTTTAGGAACGGCATTATATAAAATAGTTACATAACTAAAATATTCTATGGTATGATCAGAGATTTTGAGTAATGTTGACACTTAACATGGCAGATGCTGGGAAGTTAACGTGCATTTGATTTGATTGTTTGCTGGGTTTATTAAAAGATGGTTTATGTGTCAGTCTTGTTAGATTATTTTTGTTAATCGCTGCTTTGCTTCTTGTTTTAATGGTAGTAGTAGGTTTCCAATTGGAGTTCTGAAAATCAATGGAGCCATAATATAGCTAACAGTATTGAATTTGTATTTATGCTGTATCTATCAGAAATTTAAGGGGAAGAACTTGCTTTTGCACAACACAGTCCAGAGAAATCCCGATTCCCATGGAAGTTGAAACAGTTTCTACTCAAACCCCAAAGGACTCTGGCTATTTGCCACCGAAGCCACAGTTTGAGCCTTTGAAGGCACATGAGATGTCTGATGGTCGAGTGCAGTTTCGGAAGGTCTCTGTCCCACCTCATAGGTATTCACCTCTTAAGAAAGTATGGATGGACATCTACACTCCAGTATATGAGCAGATGAAGATTGACATCCGTATGAATCTCAAGGCTCGTAGAGTTGAATTGAAGACTAGACATGACACACCAGACATAAGTAACCTACAGAAGTGTGCAGATTTTGTGCATGCATTCATGCTAGGTTTTGATGTAATAGATGCTATTGCCCTTTTGCGTATTGATGAGCTGTATGTGGAATCTTTTGAGATCAAGGATGTCAAAACACTTCGTGGTGAGCATTTGTCCCGTGCCATCGGAAGGCTGTCTGGTAAAGGTGGCAAAACAAAGTTTACCATTGAAAATACCACAAAGACAAGGATTGTGATTGCAGACACAAAAATTCACATACTTGGATCTTTTGCCAGCATCAAAATTGCAAGGGATTCACTTTGCAGCCTCATTTTAGGGTCACCTGCTGGAAAAGTGTATTCAAAACTTAGAGCAGTTAGTGCTAGATTGGCAGAGAGGTTTTGATCATTCTTATATCTGTCGTCTTTAATATATTTCCCTGATTCATGGATTGTTGGATGTTCTGTAAGATTGGATATTATGAGTATAACCATATAAAGTAGCGGCTAGAATTTTGTCTGTCAAATTTCAGGAAACAGTAGTTCATACCAAGTTGTCAAGGAAGTACTATTGAGAGGATTCATTCTTTTTGTTAGGTGCTATTATATTTGCATGAGCAGTAATTGTGTTTCTGAAAGTGGATTTACTGATTAATAACATGTGTTAAACCCTATGCCTGCATGTCTGTGACTATTAGTTCAAATGTTGAATATGTTTGTATTCCTTATTTTCTGCAACAATTTGCTTGGTGATTCTCTCTTTGCTTGGAGCTATATCTATCCAACTTTACCAGCATCCAATCAAGGAATCTGATGTCTTCATTTTGCATAATTATATGTGTGAATGTAATGAGTGTTATGAAACCAGATTCTGAACCGGCGAAGCAATAGGGTCATAGAAATGAAATCTTGTAGAATTATTTTATCCACTTCATCTAGATGATGTATATGTGTTTATCAAGGGAGGACTTTCTCTATAAAGATATATTCTGAATAATACAATGGTTTTCGAGGGAGTATTCCATAATTTTGGTGTATGTGCTTTCATCTTCCTACATGCACTTTCTCTTGCATTCATGTTTATTTGAATGAGCTGAATTTGAATTAAAGTTTTATTTAGACAATTCGTTTCGAGAGTTTGTTAATATCTTTGACAATTTCTTTTTATTTTAGTAACTCTTTGTTTTTTTATTTTTTCCCTGTTGGAGCTCAAGCTTGAATTTATTGCACCAGATTCAAGCCAAGCTCGGCGGCACTCAGAATTTAAAAAAACAGTGGATATAGCTGGCATTTTGTCCCTGGCCCCGAGTACCAAACCACCATTAATTAATGAACATTTGCGCCTACAATTTATCTCCCAGACCTCAAGCCACTAGCGATCAACTGCCTCCCTTTATGCACAGTATTCACATATGGGTGCCTACCTTCGTCTCTGTCGAAAAGTTTGAATTCCAGTCAAATCAAAACGTTGATTCCATAATTCTATTAAATGATCTCGGCATAAAAAGAGAAGGTATTTATGAATCTCAAATTGAAAACATGTCAATTGATTTCCCTAAAAGTTTTTGGGGCTTTTAGAGATTTTCCAAACTTGTGAGGCCGATAGATTGTGCTAAAATTTAAACAACTCCTACCGTGAGGGTAGCGAAGTTGTTAATTTTGTTTTATATTATTGTCCCATTCCCATCTCTGATCTCTCCTCGAGTCATCATTTCTCTGCAACAATGAGATAAAACAAAATATCAGAAAAGGAAATTTAAAACCCCTGATAGAAAAAATCTTGGTTCGCTGTTTACAACGATGAAGATAGGAGGCGATTTGTTGAAATGGCTTTTCATCATTCTCTTAGCGCTTGTTCTTCTCCGTTTTAAGTCGGTCTCCGCCGTCTGTGAACTCAGTTTCACTGACCATGATAAGCGCATTAACTATAGCTTGACCACTCCTCTCGCTATGTTCCCTCACGGTGTCCGGAGTGAAGACGGGTTAGCACTTTCTCTCTATGTAGTGTTGTAATTTTGTTGATTTATGTGGGTGGTTTTTATTTTGCATTAAGTGTGATTTACTGCTAAAGGAAATGGGAGCCAATGTGAGTCATTGTTTGCGGAGAGGTTCCCTGTGTCACTGATTAAAATAATTTTGTAATTAAAAATTCTTTTAATGTGATTGGTTGCAAGACTTATTGGAATAAAGTTATTGCAGTTGACTAGTTGATCATTTTTGTCAATACTGGCAACTTGTAGGACTTTTTGTGACTGTGTAGGAGGTGGGAATTGATTTACATTTGCAAACTTGAAAAAATAATTTAATCAAAATATGATATTGTTACTTAAAGCTAGGTGCTTTTCAACCTTGATGGTTAGCTTAATAGTCAGTCTCAAAGTTGAATTAGGTGTTGGAAATTTATGGTTTATTAAAAAATGGATAATTGAATAGTATTAGGTTTTGTTTGACAGTAGGGCAGATTTGATTTAACTGAAATGTGTTTTTGTAATTGTTGCAGGTTCTATAAGGTAGCTGTGAATGAGACTGTGATCTGGTTTCAGGTTGGCTTCATCAGGTCACATTTTATTTCTTTTTTGCAGTAGTGATTTTTATTATTACCATGAACTATTTTTTTTCCATATTTTTTAGATGGTGTAACTATTCTTTCCTGCTTGATTCCTATGTGCTTATTTACAAATACCCAAGTGGTTGTTGTGTATGATTATTGACTTGTTCTTGATAAATTACTTGTGAACCTTGTTGAATTTAGGCTCAGTATCTATAAGACTATAGTTCCTATGGTTGATCCAGATAGATGATGGCAATTTAGAGGCAGTTATTCACTTGATACAACTTTATGTGTGGTTGATTCATGATTGATTTTGTTTTCTTTGATTCTTTGGGCAGCTTTGCGATGAGATGTTATTCAATCATGACCCTCCTAGATGTGTTAATTGCTTGGTAATTCCATCTGGAATCTTATCAGAATTATAATTTTAATTGATGAACTTAAGTAGGCTATAATAAGTGTGTAGTTCATTATTGTCTTACAAATTTTCACGTCTCATTTTAACTCTCCCTTGATTTTTTAGGAGTGTGGGGGTCCATCACACTGTGGATCAGAATGTAGTGCACTTGTGTCAAACAACATTGGTGGTAAAAGAATTATATTTTAATTTTGGAATTTCAATTGAAATAAGTTGCGGCAGAACCAATGATGAAGGAAAAGGGTTGTAGGGAGATGTAAATCACAAAAACATAACATGACTCAATCTAGTGTCTACCTTGATGCTCTTCTTTTAGATTTATTGAGTCCTTATATGATTGGAACATGATCGAGAGTATACTAAATTAGGAGATAATCATTCATAGGCTTCTGATAGGATCTTTGTGGTATATGCAGGATATGATGTATGCACTACTATTGGGCTTGTATCACGCACAAGTATAGAGGTTATGGGTAAGGTTTATTTAACCCTTTCTATCTTTTAATCTTACCAAAAAATAAAAGAATGATGCTTTTTTTTTAAATTCTGGGACTGATTTCCTGTCATGCATTTTCATAACACATAATATGTTGTTCACTAGCATTGTGTGTAAATCTGTGTATATTTTTCATCTCTTTTGATGCCATGGCTTAAGTAGATAATTTATTTCACATCTGTATGTTAATTGAGTCTGGCATACTGATGATTGTTCTCTTATTACGAACATGATAGATAAAAAGAATCCTCACAAGGGTGTTGTTGTTAACATGTCAAATATTGGTCGAAAGAAGAATTGTTCACTTTCTGTAACTGTCATATGTGACCAGTATGGAGTTCAGGTGAGAATTTTTCCTTAGAATTGCTTAAAATATATTGGATTTTCCTGTTAGTTTTTGGTACATCTTTCATGACCTATCAAACCCCTACTATTCTTTTTTACAGGGGCCACAGTCTATGGAGATATTGGGGAAATGTGATTATGTGAGTATTTAGAAAACTCAGACAGTTCCTTCTTTCCTTATTGTTATATGATATAGGCTTCTAAAATCAAATGACCCTGTAATTTGTGATACATGCATTAGGTAGCCTTCAAATTGGTTGTCTTTTTTTAACAGGCTACAGTGCTGCGACATCCTGCTGGTTGTGCAACAGTTATATCTATTGCTGGAAGAGGGTGGGGCTGGTTTGGAGCCTTCATAACAATGTAATGGTTTTAATCTTTCCTGGCATTTATCTACAAATGGAAGCAATTCAGTGACTCTTTCGTGTTGGAGTATAGATTGACTTTATTGCTGTGATTTCCAGAATCTTGTGCCTCTTTGGAAGCTATCTACTGGCTGGTACAGTTTATCGATTTTTCTTTCTTGGAGTTCATGGTGTAAATGTAGGTCTTCTCTCTGATTCTTTGTTTTTAATTTTCTTTGTATTTAAACTATTATTACGAGATTATCTCGTCCATGTATTTTTCTCTTCTAAGTGGATGGAATTCATCTATGTTTTGCTTCAAATTTTCTTGCTGTATAATTCCAACGTGGGCCATTAAGGACATAGTTGAGTCTGTTGAAGCTGTGCGATCATATGTTAGGCAAGTAAACACTTCAAGTAAACAAGTGATCACTTTCTAAACCCTGAGAGCTTTGATGGTGTATCAAATTTGAACGAGGTTGATAACTAGAGTTGGTGGTAGGCTCTGTTATCTTGACTATAAAGCAAGATGCATTCATATGTCAAGCAAGCATCAAGCGACCTCATTAATCTCCTTCCATTGCTCACTTCCTAATTGTCTGATGGCTGTTGAATTCAGTTTTCCCTCTTGATTGATATTGTATATGTTATTTATGTGTGCTGCTGTTGTGTTCATTCCATTTTTTTTTTCCCTTTAATATCAATTGATCATCTCCTTAAATTTGGTGTAAATTCTTGTCTTTTTCTTTTTTATGTTTTGCTAAATGCAACATAATTTACTTGTATGAGCAGGAGTGTTTTTGTGTATATATTATTGGTGGGACATTGCTACAAGCTACAGATATTAATACCTAAATGTACAGTATCCATGTCTGATATAATGTGTGAGACTGATCAGACTCATGGCACTGATATTGTTTATTAAACGTGCTCTTCTAATTTTCACACTTTTACTGCTTCAGGCGATTCCAAACTTGGATACTTGGACCAGCTTACCACACAGAACACAGGTACTCTTTCCTTTTCTAGTAATTCATGTAACTTAAGTTAGCGTCATGGGAAGGGAAACATTGAAAGGAAAATTCAAACATTGTGCCATACATGTAGGCTTAGCTGTTGACAGAATCACTGTTAAATGGGAGTAATGTCTTAGGGTAATTTGGATAAATATCAATGGCCAGGAGGAAAACACTATTGTAATTTCACAGGTTCTACAATTCATCTAACAATTAGATATCTTTCCGCTTGTTCTTGCAGAGTTTTATTACATCTCTGGTAAGGAGGTTTAGAGGACCTACTGAAGGGCATCGAAGCTCCTATTCTCCTGTCGACTTTTGAACATTTACCAGCTCGCTCTGGGTCTTTGTGGGTATATCAGTTTGAGAAATGTCAGTTCTACAATGCAATATCTGCCAGCAAGGGCCATGTTTGTTATGCATTTGGACATGATCCTACAGTTTTGCTCGATTGCCGCATCATGACAGATTCTTAAATTTCATAGCAGAGCTACCACATCTCTGGCATTTCTGCTTCCAAATTTCCATCAGTCATATGATTATTTTGGTAAAAAAGAAAAGGAGTCTGCTATTCCATTTATTGTAGACTGTTACAATGCCAACGAGAAAGAAAAAAGCTGTTACCAATATATTCTCATTCCTTTCTGACTGACATTTTGGTAGGCACACATTGATTGAGTTTTACCCATTGATCACTGTTTTTCTGAAGCATGATCATTAGAAGATGCACATATCTTGGGTGAATGGTAAAGCCTACTGCTTGAAGTTGCTGGCAGAGAAAGAAGATAAAATCTACCTTCCATGAAATTCACTGCCTATAATGCTAATCAAAACTATGGCTAGAGTAATAATGTAGCATACCTCTCAAGTTTCACTTCCTCTTTGAATTTCTAGCGGTTATGTTTATGATGCAGGAGCATTTCTTCTGGGAAGAGCTGGATGACCACGTTCAGAGGCTGGACTTTTGAACCCAGGACTTTTCTCTAGATATTTTAATATTTTACTAGTTTAGTTAACTCCTCTTTAGTCCGTTAGTCCATTAAATATTAATTGTGGGTTTTATCCCATGAAACTATTATCATTCCAAACCATCCCTTCATCTGCAAGTCATTAAAATTGGTGGCTCACAGCAATAGCGTAGAAAGCGCATGCTGTTGAAGGCTCTAATCATGAAAATGTACTTTGGTTTCAACCATATTATGTATAAGCAAAATAAAGTAAAAAGAATAATTAAGGCAGATAAATGCATCAACATATCAGTGCATATAATTTAATTAGCTCTTTTCATCTCTTTTAGTGATGCTAGATTTAGACCCATGAACTAATGGAGGATAATTAGAACAAAGCAACAATCAAAATTGAAAATTTACCTCTTTATGAAATGTAAACATTTCATCTGCCTCTCTAAGAGATTGTCAAGTCTCAAGATTTGCTCTCAAAAGGTAGTTTAAATGGTAAAAGAGTAGACTTCTTTTATATATATACATAGATTTAAGTTTTATCTAATGATATATTCAGATCAAACTCTTAACTTAGTTTAATGGTTTGGGATTAGTCATTAGACTTGAAATTTATCTTATATAATGTGATTGATTTGATCCTAAAAAGACTGTTTAGTGTGAATGAAGTTCTTCATTCAAAAAAAAAAAAAAAAAAAAAGGTCCTGAGTACCTAGTTTTATTAAAATATTAATGATATCTAACCTTTCAAGAACTTTGAGGTTAAGTGAAGTAATGGCTTTGTATACCATCGTACATCACCTTCCAAATTAATTATTTGAAGCATTAACATTCAGCACTTGGCCATGGTTATCATTTCATATCCTAACTTGCATTTGGGATCACTGGTTGAGTGTTAGGCTCTTTAAGGAATTGCCAATTAAGGTTTAATTTTGAAGATTACCTCTTTTAGTTAATACATTTTGTTATACTAGTTGATGTAACTGATTATAAAGATATTATCAATTTTGAACATACAATTTATTTTGGTTTTGTTTTTTAGTTTTGTAACTCAAAACACATCTTAACAACTTAAGAAAATACAAATTATTTAATCAGTCATATTTTAACATTCTCAAAGGATGTGATATTCTTTTTTTCATGTTTTACTAACGTGAGATTTGTTTAAAAATGTTACAATTGGAATGCGTTTATATATTTGATCAAAAAAGTGATCTAAGGGACATTAGATGCCAATTTCATGCTTACAAATTTCTAAATCATGAGAATAACAAATATTATGTATTATGGTAAAAAATTCAAGCATAGTTTGCATATATCATATTTATTTTGGTTGCTTTTTTAACATAATTTTTTACAAAAATTAAAGAATAAGCAATTGGTGAGGGTTTAACTTCTTGGTAATCTCTTGAGTTAAGTTTCCTATTCTTCCTATAATATCTAATTATATATCTAATGAGCAATACTATGTGTACCTACTTTGGGTATACAAATATATATACATTCATATGTGTTATTATATGACTGGTTATTGTTTTATTCTTAATTCAAAATCATCCAATCACATGATGACATATATAAATGTGTATATATTTATGTACTCAAAATGAGTACACATACTTTTATTGATATCTAATTAACATAATTAATAGATAACAAAACCCTTAAATGCATAACCTCAAGACTCAAGAGATGAGTAAACAAAGTGTGGACAAATCTTTCATAATAATTCATTGGTATATTTTAAATTATAATCATCTAAATTTATAACTTTATTATATAGAGTAATTGTACGTATATATATATTTTTTCACACAATTAGATACATATATAATATATATTTCACTCAAATTAGATCATTCATTCAAAATAGAACCAACTACATTAAATAAATTAAATGAAAATATAATGATTAGACTTATAACCCTTAAATTAAATAAATTAAAAATTTAATCGTAAAATACCAGTGAAAAAAACTTAAACCCATATTTTATACATGAAGTTTTCTATTTTCCCACTCAAACTACCATTTCTTTATCTTCTCTTTATGCATGAAAGTGCCATACGAATGTCTTTCTACAGACTAACAGTATGAAACCTCCTTTACCTTCTTTTTCAGAAAGCCTCGTCTCTCTCCTTATCTCTTCACCTTCCTTGCTTTCATCGTCTTCGTAGTCATCCTCTATGGCGAAGACTTCATGTGCATCTTTGGCCAGCTTTAACCACCTCCCCGCCCTCTCCATCTCTCTTTGCTGTGAGTCCCTTTCAATAACTGTTATTAACTTTGTAAGCAGTATATACTTACCATTCCGTTGTCTGAGTTTGGTTTTGTTTTTGGTTAGAGAAGAAGAAGATGCCAAAAGTACCGTTCGCGATAAGGAGGACGGAGGGACGAATCGACTCGGCCGCTCTATGAAGAATCGGAGTGTCCGTACATTCAACAACAGTTGACGTGCAAAGAGAATGATGTTTTTTGGTGACTCATTGAATCGTGGGCAGTAAATGGTGTGTCTTCTTCACAGAAACATCCCTGAACATTCTAAATCCATGGAAACATCTGGTTCTTTAACTTTCTTCACAGCCAAGGTCACACCTTAACCAATTAACCTTATGTGTTATTAATTGATTCATTAACATATTTGCTTGTATATATTGATTTCTATCTCTATATGTTTTAATATTGTAGGACAATAATGCCACAATAGAGCTCTACTGGGCGCCATTTCTTCATGAATCAAATTTGGATGATGCTGACTGAACAGTTGTATAAGCCAAATCAAACTTGACAATAATTTTTTAACAGTTTTGTTTGATTTTATAATTTAAACCGAATTATGCACTAACATGAAAGGCCCATTCGTATTGTTTCTTTCGTTTAGTTCAAGGTGATGAGCAGATCCTGTTAATTTGTTGATTGGCGTAAGGAAAATTGAACAGTTCCATGTATTGTTTAGGAGTAGGATGTTTCGTTTGTTGTCTTTGATTCCAATAACCAATAGAAACAGCTTACAAGATAAGAACGCCAAATAACAATCAAATTTAGACTGAATATACTATCAAGTTTTGAATATTGCCCATACCAGTTGCTTCAAAATTCAAACTCTTTTTCATCTAAGAATAATAAGATAATCCTGGTGAAATTATCTAAACAAAAATTAAGCTGATGATCAAACGATGCTTTAGAAAGAATCTTAATTCAAACTAGCCCTTACAAACATTGCTGTTACTCTCAACCTCCGTAAGTTGTACCTCATTTTAACCGCTGTCCAGACACGAATTTTCCGGGAAAATCAATCGAGAAAGAAACTTCTCCAGGGTGGCTAAAGAAAATGTATGTGCGGTCAAATCAACTGAAGATCGAGGTGAAGTAATGGAGTTGGCTTGTTGTTATTGTTATTATTATTTTCATTTCCCACTTGCAAACCAAGTTGCCACGCCGTCCTTTCCCAATATCATAAACATATAAACACAAATCACAAGGAGAGAGAAGCAAATTTAATCAATCAAAGCTCCTTGTTCTGTACAAAAGAAATGAGTTGATTCCTCTCCAAAGTTAATTTATTGCTATTCAAACTTTCAAACTTTCCTTACCTCTAAGGGCTAATTTGAGTAATCAAAAAGAAGTTTTCATATATATATAAAAGATTATAGATTGACGTTTTTCTTTGTTAATATATTAAAATTAAAATTTTGATTTATTTAATTTAAATTACGAGATGAATCATTAAATATGAAATTTGTCTTATTTAATATAATTGGTTTAACCACAAAAAAGAAGGGTTTAAATAAGATGGGTTCTTCCTTGCCGAAATAAAAGAAAATTTTCCTTTCCATTTTGCAAAGAAATGACATCTTTAGTATATTATTAATCTTTGTTAATCAGAATGCATTTCATTCTTATAATCAAATTAGATATGAACTGTCCAATTCTCTTTTTAGTTATGGGTGTAGCTACTATATCTCAAAATTTATTTTCTGACAAAGTTGAGCAGGACTCCGGTCAAAAATAAAAACAAGAACAATAAGAAGGAGAAACAACGAAGTAATTATATACTAATTAATTAAAATTCACAATCATCTATCTATCAACTCAAACTCTTCTTAATCCACCCATATTGGAAACAATCTATCTATTTATTAATTAAGATCAAGGTTTGTTATTTCGAGCCATATTTTCAGCGATTTGAGCCAAAGACTGTAAGTTGCACCGTACGATAGTATCAACAAAGGTGCAGGTGTCTTCTCTGGTGTTCCCTGGTGGGATGTCGACGACGTACGATTCCACGACGATTGTCCCCGTCCCACACGGCGAGGCATGAAGCGTTGTAACGGAACGGTAGTTGTTGAGCCTGTGATCGCCACCGATCACACTGAAGCTCAGCACGTGATGTTCATCATCGAGAATCTCGAGTCTCTCCGTGCTGTTGGCTGCTGGAAGCCCGGATACGACGTGGACCTCACGCAGACTCCCCACGTGGCCGTCGCCGACAATGATGTGGCAGCTCTTGACGAAGTTCTTGTACGCCTGCGGATTATCGAATCGCCTAACCACTGACCAAACAGTCGACACAGAGGCGTTTATCATCTGGACGGCGTACGAACAGCACTGGTTCGGCCCGACCGTGTGGTTGTGGTGTCGTGGCAGCTCAAAATCACAACATTTGTAGGAAATTTGTCTCTGCGGTGGCGCTGTAATTCTTGTATGAAGGTATAAGGAAGAAGGCATTGTTTTTTCTACTGTTTTTGGTTGTGCTGTGAAGGAAGGGATATATGAAGAAGGAAAGAGAGAGGGGTTAAGGAATTTTTTGCAGCAAGTTGGATTAAAAATGGAGTTTTTGTGAGTGATTTGAGAGGAAAACAAGGATAAAGCAAGTGGATGAGCAAGTTGCAGCTTCTTTTTTTGGACTAAGTTTAGGTGAGAGAGATTAAAATTATCCCTTTTTTTATTTTATTTCAACATATGTACAAGGCTGCCATGCCACTTTGTTGATCATTTGTGTTTAAATTTGCTTTGTTTATTACTATATTTTAATTGCCAAAGCCAAACCTTTTGCTTTGATTGGTTTCTTTTTTCTCCTTTTCTGGTTGTTGGGATATTAATGTTATTCACAGACGTTTCCCATATGGGAAAAACAGTGTTAAAGTGAAAATCAACATTCTCTAATGAAGATTAAGCTTTAATAATTCAACTAATTGTAACTAAAAATTGGATTAAGAGTTGAGCATTAAAAAGATTCTGCCTCATTCAAATTAGAAACACTGAGAGGATTCATTTGTATCTTAATTTTGATGTAAATTTAATCATAAAATGCATGCTATTAGGTTATTTTGACATTCTTTATACAAAAAATAGTCTTTTTGACATAAGAGTAATTGACTTGTATTGTACGAGTAATGTTATGCTTATCCAATTTTGAGTATATATATTATGTGTCATCATATGATTGGGTGTTACTTTATTTTTAATTCAAAATTATTCAATTAATTGATAACAACCATCAAATATACTCATTTATATACTTAAAATGACTACACATAATTTTATTGATATTATATTAATAGTGAATTTTGTGATCGCTCCATAATCATCTATTAATAAACAATTGCCAAGATTTCAATATCTTATTGGGGAAAAAAAAATTTGATCATTGAAAGTTAAGTGACTAACGGAGAGAGAGAACACAGTTAAAGATGACGAACTTTGTCGTATTTGATGATAGAAAAAACTCTAGTGAAAAATAGTCATTTTTCAAATTTTGAGTGAAGAGAAATTGTTGAATTTTTAAATTAAAGGAAAAATATGATAAAATTTTAGTTTTTAAAATATTTTTAGTTAAATAACATTTTTACGGTTAATTTTAATTAATAATCTTAGCAAAATAGTGGGTATTTAAGTTTTTGAAATTTTACAGGTGAGAGTTTGAAAATACACTAAACCTTGGATGGGAATGAGTCTTTTGGCCTATATTATATGAGTAATATTATGTATATTCAGTTTTGAGTACACAAATAAGTATATAATGATATGTCGTCATATGATTGAAAGTTATTTTATCCTTAATTTAAAAATATCTAATCACTTGATAATATATACCAAATAAATATATTTATATACTTAAAATGATTACGCATAATTTTATTGATATTATAGTGTTGTAATAGTGAATTTTTTCACCGATTCATAATTATCTATTTATAAATAATTGCGAAGATTTTCAATATCTTATCGAGACAAAAAAGACAAAAATAAAAAAACAAAAAAATATTTGATAGATAAGCTAAGTGGCTTGTCGATCAATTTATTGATACCTCAAACTTTGCCATCTTTATAATGGCCTTTCAATTTTCAAAGAGCTACTAATCGCATGCACATTTGTTCTATATCCAATCAAAGATTTAGTGCCCCTGGGAAAATTTCAAAGTATTTCCTTTTAAATTCGGTACACCATTCTTAATGTATAAGTTCAAAAATTCTTTTAATATTATTACGGATTTAAATCCAATAATGTTGTTTTTCATGCTTCATGAATCATTCCAATCAAAATTAGATTGCATTGATCTTATATAATTGAATTTAGGCCAAAGGACTATTTTCCACCCAAGTTTAGGTGTTATCTCAAAGTCACATTCATGGGGTTTAAAAAACCCGAAGTCTCACCTATAATGTAATTTATGTTAAAATTTTCTGTTAGAGATAGAGGTAAAATCGTTATTTTACTAATAATATTTAAAAATTATAAAATTTATTATATTTCCTTCCATAACTTTTAAAAACTAACAATTTTACCCTTACTTAAAGTTTCCTAACTTTAAAAAGTCATATTTTCCCCTCAAATTTTTTCTTTACCTCTTCAGCCTCTATCTCCAGTGCCAAAGACCTCCCCTCTCCACCCTAAATGATTAGTCGACGCATGTAAACAAATCTAAAATAAATCTCTTCATCGGAGACAAAGAGATCTGGGAGAGATTCCAGATCTCTTCATCGATAAAAAGATTTAGAATCTCTTCGTGGTCGATAAAAAGATCTGGGTTTTAGATCTCTTCATCCGAGATCTCTTCGTCGACAAAGAGATTTGGAATCTTTTCGTCGACGAAGAGATCTGGATTTCTTCGACGATGAAAAAGCTTCATCATTGTCTTCCAGATCACCAGAGAAAGTGGCTGAGGAGAAGAAGAAAATTCTAAGGTTTTTGGGGGTGGGGGGGGGGAAATGTGATTTTTCAAAGTTAAAAAACTTTAGGAGGGGTAAAATGTTGGTTTTTTAAACTTAGGAGAGAACAATGTAAAAAAATTTATATTTTTTTAATGTTATTAATAAAATAAATATTTTACCCTTATTTCTAACATAAGATTTTAATTCTAGTTGGTCAATATGTGAGACTTTGGGTTTTTTAAATCTCATGGGTGTGATTTTAAGATCGTATCTAAACTTGGATGGAAAATAGTCCTTTGGCCTTGAATTTAACATAACTATTCGGCTGTTTTAAAATTATGAAAGGGCAATTGAGAAACAGTTGGATTGTTATATATATGTCTAAAAATTGTACTCATAAAGGATTAACGCACGTAAAAATTACACAGGCATTTTGCTTCTTCCTCTCCCTCCCAACTCTGAATGCACAGAAACCATGTCTCCTAAAATATGCAATCTCAAAATGGCAGTAGTGGAGACAAATGACGTCGTGGAAATGACTCACGTTGAATCTTCAGGTTGGTGCGAATCATCCAACAAATGAACTAGAACCCAAGTAAGCCAATTTTTCCAGTTTTTGATTTACAGAATTAGACATAATATTTTCCAGCAGTAATGTACGGACACTATGTTGCCAATAATAAGCCAAATCTTGAAGAGTAATTTATTATTCCATGCGAGCGCAAATTTTCTACTAAAATATGGAAAATGAGGCCGCATGGATTACAAAGATCGCACTGAAAAACAAGGTTATCATTGACTAACTTGACTTCTCACCGGCTTCCTCTAGTGGCAATATTTTACAACTATTGTGCCAACCAAATAATTTTTTCCCTTAAGTCAACTGTCGAAGTGCATTAAGTTCTGATAACCAACAAATAATTACTAAATAATTCTTTAGCCTGAAATCTCCAACTCAGTAAAATCTTATCCGAGACTAAAACATTTTGATATGTGACTAACAATCGTGTAACTCCAACTCTACAACTTGTGAAAGGAAAGATTCTCTTTAAATCATGCCCACGATTACAATCTTATTAAAAGAGAGACTCGTTTTGGATTTTTATGACACGATATTTGTATAACGCTTATTCAACAAGATGTTAACTTTTTTCATAAATAAGATATCGATGATATAGAGAAAATACCCTTTCATTTAAATTCAAATTACGAATCAAGGTTTTAACTTAAAGGGAGGTTCAAATGTATCTTTACCTAACAAATTTTTGTCTATAATCGGAAGAGAGGAGGAAAGAGCTAGAGAGAGGAGAACTATAATAAACACTATTACTGTGTTCATTATCTCATATTAAATCATATACTATATTATGTTTATCGGCAACATCATGGGGCCAAATTACATTAAAAAATCTTGTATCTCTAAGCTATTCTCCCATTTATCTCAACTTATTCTCTTAAACACTTATAGTAGAAATTTTGATATTCTAATTGTTATTATCGTAATTTATCTTACGTAAAATTTTGAATTACAAATATAAATTGGTGACAAAAAATCACAATAAGATCAAAGTAACTTTTAAGATAGAATCAAATTAATTCAAATCTTGGAATTTTGAATTGAAGAGATAGTGAGATATAAAAAAATTTTGACATTTTTTTTTTACATTTTCATAATGTTTAGTTTAGATTTATCATGGATCCTATTCAATATAGTGGAATCACTCATTCACATCTTCTTCCACCAAAAAATCTTTAGACCCCTGAATTTAAATCCAACACTTTTCATGCAATTCATATGGTTTAATTAAAATTTCATAATAAAAAATTAAATAAAAAAGTGTTTTATTTGATAATCATAATTAATCATGCCAAAGTGGGTCTGTCTCAAGGCTCTTTGTCTTTTGGCTATTCCTTCTCTTCCCATCTCACCAACTTCGATCAACTTGGTCCTTTTTTAGTTGAAAAGTTTGGCACCATTTTATTCACTTTACGTTTTTTTTAATGACGCCCTTCGAACCTACTAGTTTTGTTGTCATATAAATCTACACCGACGAGGATGGAAAGCATATTAAATAAGTGAGATTTAGGTTAAAGAATAAACATGCCATTTTCACGTGGTTTGCCCATAAATCTTTAGGGTTTTACATTTATAGTGTTGTTATTGAGTTAATCAGAATATAAAAAAATAAAAAACCTGTTAATGATAAAATTTGATTTATCAGTTTTGCTATTTATCCTTTTTTCTCTGATCATTAGAGAATTTATATTTGAGTAAATACAATTATTAGAAATAATAATATAATATTGACTTTCAAACGATAATTTCTCTTTAATTCGAAATTATTATTGAGGTTGGTGGTGTGTGTGACCCAAATATCATGTTGTGAGGTTTTCAAAAAATAACTAGTTCTTCTTGAGTCTTCTTTTGGAGTGTTACTTGGTCGGTCTAAACTATTCGCTATTCGCTAATTATTATTTAGCCAATTCATTGTTCATATTTATAGTTAAAAAGGGTTACATTTGAGTTAGTGTAATGATTAAGAGTATTAATTGTATTATATATTTTTTTTTAATCTCTAAAAGGTTTTTTCCATTGATGATTGAGAATTTCTCAATAATCCAAAATTATTATTGAGATCATCGTGTCTGTAATCCAAATATCTCGTAATAAGATTTTTATTTAAAAGATAATTAGTCTTTCTCAAGTTTTGACTCTTTGAATATCGTTTAATAGTCTTAAGTTAGTTGTCCTCTCTTTATCGTTATAAGCAAGTTGTTTGTCTGTGGGCGTTATATGCAATCGTTTTTTGAAAGTTGACCTTGGGAAGGATCTTTGACGATAATACTATTCATCAGACTCAGTCGGGATTATAAATTTAAGTGTCAACATCCTCAACAGCCCTTCACCAGAACTTGCCATTAGCCTGCAGGTGATCATATTGAATTTTGTCTTATTTGTTCATTGATCATCTCATCCTCAAGGCATGTTTTTGTACACAATCGAGAATTCTTAAACCTAATTACATCCTGTTTTAGGACGCCATTAAAACCTTTTTCAACCCTTTTTATGCATTGATATATGTCATATAACGATATTAATATTCAAACTCTAATTAGTTGATGTCAAAAATTCAACTGAAATTATTATTATTATTATTTTTTATTTTAAATTAGGATTAGATTTGAAATGAATTTATTTGAGTTCGATACAAATTTTGTCGAATGAATCTAAACTATAATATATTTAAAAATTGATCATGAGCCTAAACCTAAGCTGAAATATATTAAAAAAATTTTAAACAACCCCATATAAACTACAAAAAAACCAAATTTGAGCAAATAAGTTCAATGGGCTTGAATCAAGTTTAACTTATTTACATGAACTTGAATCGAATATAAACTTTCAATCCATAAAATGAGTCAAACATAAATGAGTTATTCTTTAGGTTCAGTACACCTAAGCTAAACAGAGTCCATAAAAAATACTCTTTATCATATTTAGATTCAGTTCGATTTTAATTTACCCTACTTTGAATTGACGCTAAGAAAGATAGACAGTATGCCAAGCACCCCGGGTAGAAAAGATGCCTTATATCATGGACAAACTAAAGACGCAAACCCAGCCGAATTTGAATTTCCATTGGGGGAATATTTGAAAGAGAGCTTTGACCAGGACTAAAAACATTTCTACGCTACTTATAATAATAACAATACAGTAACAAAAACATTTATTCATTCATAACTTAACAAATACAACCAATCCAATTAATAAGATATGTATTGGGGTTAGCGTGACTAGAAATATTCAAATTGTGTTTTATTTTATTTTTTTTGAGTAATGAAGAAATCTTATTTGAGCTAAACTATTTTTTTGGAGTATATCTAGTTATACCAAACAGATGAAAGTGCAGTATTTTAAAACCAAACTAAATCAGTTGGTTTGACTATCGGTTTACTTCTAAAAATATTAGACAAAACTCAGGTATGTTAGTTTGTATCACAGAAGTCAAAGAGTTTAATCTTAAGATATTATCAAAACAGATCTGAACTCTTACCCTTTTATATCATAAGTTTAATATTCAAACTGTTTCTTATAAGCACAAACAATCAAGATGTTAAATATTAGCCAATTTGACTCATAATTATTTGAATATATAAACAATAATGCGCATGGATTGTGTCCGCAATACCTAGTAAAGGACATGAATGTGGTTGGCAATCTGTGCAAGAGAAACAGAAGATGGAGTTTTCAATGTTCAAGTTGGATTCTTTTTTAATTCAAGTCTTAGATACCCTGTAAACAAAAACTTCTTCCTCAAGTATTTGCTTTCAATCAATCACACTAATATTCCAACACATATAAATAACTATGATAGAAATTTTCTTGGATGACCAAATTAAAAAATATATATTATTCTTAGTAATTAATAAGTGAAAAACCATCTCTTGTTGTAAGTTATATTTTGTATGCATGGTTGGTGCCTTCATTGGAATTAAGTACAAGATCTTACAAGTGGATTGCTATATATTCCTGGTTTAACAAGCCTGCCCACCGTTTTGGCTGGTTTTAAACAAGTGGAAGTTTGCTTAAAATTTCTAAAAGTTCTTTCGTTTAGTTCTTCTTTACTGTGTATGATGCATCGTAATGTAATGTAATGATATATGTATTCAATTTTGAGTATTCAATTAAATATTTAAACGATATGTTATCATATGATTAAATATTACTTTATTTTTAATATAAAATTATTCAATTACATAATAATATATCATCTGAATATCTCGTTAAATACTTAAAATTGAGTACACTTAATTTTATTATTTTTTAAAGCGTATACTTAGAATATTGTAGCTTCACCCATGGTTTTGATACCGTCGGTACCCACCGTTTTGGCTGCTCAACTAACAAAGTCAAGAAACCTCTTTTTATTAATCGACCACAATCCCAATTCACTACATGCATGCATGCATGCATGTATTAATTTGAGATGCATAAAAAGGTAAACACACCCTCGACATCTAGTCTAAAGAACGATGCGAAAGAATGTGTTTGTCAAAAGTATTGATTAGCAGCATGTAAAAGAAAAATAATGTTTTTAAAACCGAACAGGATACTTCACTTATTTACAGTTTGATGAATTCAACTTATTTTCTAACGATAAAATTATATATATATATTTTTAATACATAATTTGAATATATAGATAATATGTTTTTATATGATTAGATAATTTTGAATCAAAGATAAAATAACACTTAATTATATGATAATATATTATCTGTATATTCAAATTGTATATAAAAAATAAATACACATAACATTATTCATTGTCAAATTATTATATATTTTGTAAATAATATCAAATATTTATCACATTTTTTAAATATAAAATATATAAAAAATATAAAACATAATTTCAGATATATTAATTAAACAGTTGACACTTTATTACATAGATTAAAAAAAAAAAACTAATTATATATTTTGTCATTAATTTAATTAAAATCTTATAAATTATAAATTTTTTAAGATTTAATAAGATAAAAATTATGTATTATTATATGAACTCAATTTTGTTAATTTTAAATAGTTTTTCTAATTTAACATGTTTATTAAATTTGATCGAATATCAAACAAATTAATATTTATATATAAACTAGAATGGATTATAAACTAATTTACGATTTAATTGGTTAAATTGACCACTCTAATCTGGTTTTAAAAACCTAAAAAGAAGGTTGAAAGAGAGGATCATTTGATTACTTGACAAGTTTAATATACATCACCCAAAGCGTCCTATATTTATTCACAGTCAATTCAACAGTTACTAAACGTTACTCATAATTCAACTATAGCGAGAACACTGAAATTATTGAACCTTTGCTGGCTTAAATAATACACAAGGGATCTTAAGTCTTCAATGCCTGCGTTCATTTGTCTTACAATAAAACTATGTATTCACTTTAAGTACATAAATAAGTAAACATTTATATGTGTTGTCATGTGTTTCGATAAATTTAAATTATGGGTAAAATAACACCCAATCATGTGACGACACACGTAAGTGTGTATATATTTGTATACTCAAAATAGATACACATAATATTACTCTTTGTCTTATGATTAGATAAGGATTTTGGCTCTAGGGACCTTGCAAACAAGATTCAAAAAGAGGGATGCGCTTGGCCCATCTAGAATTGCTGTAAGCATGATAATGCAAAGGAGATCAATGTGATACTCCAAGTAATAGTAAGATAGGGTCAAAATAATCATCGAATTCCATTGATTTGGAGAAATCTGTTGAACAGATAAAGTCTTTTAAACGCAAGACCGGGAGGAGTTTTCTTATGTTGAGTGATTTAGCAGTCAGCAGGAGTTGTGCACACCAGCATACACAAACAAATACTCTGAAGGTAAACGAATAATCAGTTAACACATGCACATAAAATGAACAGCTATCAACTTCTGCAAGTATTTACATAGATAAACAAACTAGATGCGAGACATCATGCCAAGCTTAAACATGTACTAATTGCTGGATTGTAATGAAAACACGTAGACTCCTAAATCATGTAGAATTATCCCTTTACTGCAGAAACTCAAGATGTTCATGTTCTAAATAGTTGCAAGATAGTTCAACAAGAACCATGTAATGTGATTTTTGATGAACATCACACAGACACACACACATATTCAGTCATTGTATAATCTGAAAATATTGTAGAGCTAATGATAAGCAATCGATTATGAAAATGTAACACCTCTTTGTTCATACCTCTGGTCAATAGATAAGCATTTAAGAGAGAGAAAGGGACAAAAAAACCTGCAACAAACATGCATGGGTTTCTTCTTTAGCCTTTCTTTATCACATAGAGCTAGGCTCTGATCAACCCTTTTGAAGCCTTCTCATTTTTCATTATCATATGGAAAGACTTGAGCCGGTCTTCTGCAACAATCTCTCTCAATATATCATCTTCAATTTTTTCTGCTTGCCAAAGGGAAGGGTCTAAAAAATCCTCACTGAAAATCATGCAGGACACCCATTCCTTCCATGTTGTCCTACGATACTTGTCTTCCTCGAGTGTTCCAGTTACCAAGAGCTGATACACATAAACAACCTTCTGTTGACCTGGTCGAAAAGCACGTGCAATGGCCTGCTTTGTCTTGGAAGGATTCCACTCTGAATCCAACATAATCACTCGCGAAGCTGCTGTCAAACTAATGCCTTCAGCACATGCTGTAATTGAAGCAATCAATACCCTTGAAGGCCCACCAGGTTCCTCAAACTTATCCATTATTCTTCCTCGTTCAAACAGCTCTAGGTCCCCTGTGAGGACCAAAATTTCTTTACCATGCTGCCACCGAAAGACGATCTGCAATAGTTCCGAAAACAAATTGATAGGTGCAATGTTGTGGCAAAAAATCAGGACCTTCTCTTGCTTGACAATTCGATACACAAGATTTAGAACAAACATCACTTTGGACCCTTTTCTAAAATCATGTTTGTACTTCTCAATCTCCAGCAGTTCTTTGGGAGTAAAAAATTTATTAGCACAATTTGTAGTTTTCACCAACCAAGGATGTATTGATGCAAGGGTTATCAAAAGCTCCAACTCAAGGGGATATCCATTGTAAACCTCCATAATATTCTTAAGTTTCGATAAAACCTCATGTTGTACATCTGTTGGATTCATCATTAAGGTGTAAATTTGTAAACCGGGGAGATCTTCAGAACCTACACCTTCATACACATCGATAAATCCACTTGTGATATTTTTCAACATGTTTAAACCTTGCATCCTTTCTTCTCCAATGTCCGAATCAATCTTTCTTGCAATGGTATCTATGAAGAACTTTCTTGCACGGGATTCCAATAGATGGCGGGCCTTCTTCTTCTCTTTTCTCCTTTTGAATTTTGGGTCTAATTCACTCAGCACTTCATTAATAAACTTCGGCCGGGCCAAGCAGAGGGTGTTGAAATACTCACAGAAGTTGTTCTGAAATAACGTACCTGACAGCAATATTCTCAGGTCTGTTTCAACTTTCATCAGCACCTTCCTTAATCTTGATTTAGTGCTTCTGGGATTGTGCCCTTCATCTAGAATCAGGATCCCTGGACTGTCCCGCAGCACTTTAGCCATATATTTTCTGTGTGCAAAGTTTGAATCTTCTCGCATTAGTGTTAGAAACGAAGTGTAACCCATGACAAGAACGCTGGGTTGTGCATGCCACTTCTGTATTTTCTCTAAGCAATCTAGAACATGCATAACATCTAAAGTGGGGGCTGGAACTCCCCGGAATGACCTTACCCTTTTTGGCTTGAAGACTCTATATGTCCTACGGCCATGGATTAGATGAACTGGTATAGGAACTTTCCACTTATTAAATTCTTTGTACCAAGTATAAAGAGTTGTCTTTGGGGCAAGAACCAAAGGCCGCTTTCCTGGGAATAACTTCAAGTAACTAACAAGGAATGCAATAACAAGAAAAGTTTTTCCAGCTCCAGGAGAATGAGAAATAACACATCCACCAGTTTTCTTAGATGCTGGTTCCATAAGCGCTGGCTCCACAGACCCAGCAATATTTCTCCATAGAAATTCAAAAGCCTTTTTCTGATGAAAATGCAGTTTCGTCTTAAGTTCAGGAATTAAGCCCCACACATTGTCATTCTCTTCTGACAAGGAGAATTCAGAGAAATCCTGGCTGCAGATAATATTCAGGCCTTCATCTTCAACAGGCTTGTGCTCTGAATTTTCTTCATACAACATCTTATTGTCAGTTTCCCAGATTTTGTGTTGCATCTAGTGAAGGAAAGGAAAAAAGGTATAAGACATCTATTTGGAGCTATACAATTAGATACTGCCAACATCATAAAAATTCAAGCTGAATTCAAAGGAGATGAACCCAGAATTAGTCAGTTCCAACCAGAAACATAGCCCACATGTCAATCAAATTTGAAAGCCATTAGCCATCACAGACACACACACAAAATTAAGGGTTTAGGAAGATTGATAAGTCAATTCAAAAACCATGCACCATGTATTTAAGAGTGTTTGACAGAATTTGTAATTATTAAAACTAGAATTGCTTTTCTTCCACCCATGTTTTGCTAATGTGGTATTATGAGGATATCAGAAGACAACCAGTGTCCATTTAGAGGGAAACTAATTATCCCAATTGGTATACAGTGAAAAACAAAAGATGTATTCTTGGGCTGCAAAGCTGACTTACAAAGGGTGGTGCAACATATTTTATTTCCGTGAGCACGAAACCACACATGATACAACAAATTCCAAGTTCTTCATCTAATCTGTATTTGTGTTGGCAACCTTCACTTGATTTTTCCAGAGTCTCAGCTGGCTCTCCAGCTTTTGAACCCTGAAAATGATTATCAAACTGGATGAGTGATGCAGCCAGAACAGCTGACCACATTTCATCTATGAGCCACGAAAAAAAAAAAAATCAAATCGGAAACAGACATAGTATGTCAAGTGTTTGAAGTTGTGTGATGTAGAAAGATTGAGAGAGACAGAGAGAGAGAGAGAAGAGAGCACATCAGCGAGGGTTCACATAAACTTACAATAAGATTATGACAAAAAATCAGTTGAAACAGTTATACCTCATTGTCCTCAAGGATATAAGCTGATGCCATGGATAATTCCATTTCTTTCCATAAAAGTTCATTTTCTGAAATTTCTCCATCGTCTTCGCTTGAGGATTGCTCCATTTCTGATTGTTCCATTTCCATCATTTGCTTTTGGAAGTTTGTTGCCTTAAATCCATTCCACTGGTCAATAATATCCGGTTCTTCATTTGTCTTTGTGGATTCAATATTCTTCATTAATGAATTTATTAGTCTACTGTATGCTCCAGCACTTAAGGTTGTTTTTTTGTACACCTTTTTTTCACAACATTCACCTTCTTTTGAACTTCTTGGAAGAAACCTGTTGGTTTGGACTTTCTTGTTGGATGGTTTTCCCCATGACTTACTTTCAAATCCCATATCTTCTACCTCAGAGACATTTTTACTTAGCATTTTCTTGTTGGGGGTTCTTTCTCCCCACCATCCATCAAATTCTGGATCTTCTAACTCGGGCATATCCCTCCTCTGCACTGAGCAGGTACCTTTCAAATAATACTTAGGAGTTTCATCAATCTCTCCTGAATGATTTTCAGGATTTTTGCTAGGGCTATTATGCTGATAAAAGGCTAATGGATCACTTTCAGTAGGCACAGGAACAATAGCAAGTTCTGTATTATGTTCCTTTTTATAGGAGTTACTGGATTTCATCTCCCTAAATTTGTTCTTGCTCTTCTTTTTAGGAAGATTTCTTGTGTCACTCTCCATATTCACCTCTAAACAATTTGAATGCACCCCTAACAAGTATGGTAATGGTAAGTACAGATCTTCTTCTTTCCATTTGTCAGGCTTATACGGCCATTGGCGAACCCAGCCAGTGTCTGCGTCTGGGGGAATATCACCACCAAAAAATCGCTCAGGTTGTACATTTCGACGCTTGGAACGCCGCAGGTTCATAACATCACAGGGTGGCACTGGTCCAGCTTCTTGCACACTACAATCAGGATTGACCGGTTTAGTAACAGTTTGAATAAACTGAACCACATGTGCTGTTAAAATGCCATCCTGAAATTTGAAATTTATAGCATTTAGATGTTTATCTGAGTTTGGTGCAAAGTTTTCTTCATCACCATCCAAAACTTGATAGACCATTTTGTTTTTCACAGATCTAATATCAAAGGAAGTCTCCTTCAAAACTGATGCAACAAGTAAACATGAAATATCAGATGAAAATTTCCCCAGCAGCAACTTAGATCTTTGCAACAAAGAGCAGTTCTCAGAGAAATCCCACCGGTAGTGTTGATCTTCACAAGCTTCTTTTCCAAGCTTTTGGAGGATGGTTATTTGATCGATTCCTACCTGTTTACAATCTTTACTAAGAGTTCCTCTCTCAAAACCAAGATGACCTTGGTTGACATATAATTTAACATAAAACTGGCATAAACATTGATCTCCATGAGGCTTTCTCTCAATAGAACTTATGTTAGCATCAAGCCACACCTATAGTAGAAAGAGAATTAAGAGATCCAACTTAGTCAGGGTAATTATGACATTCAAACAAAGCAAATATTGTTAAACCAAACATCAATGTCTAACAAAAGTAATTTAAACATTTATGTGACTTACATGATCTTTATTTTCTTCTTCTGAATTATATTCATTTTCAGTGGCTGAAAGCACGCATACATCAACTCCAGGCCTCAAAAAGCAAGTGCAGTCAGATAAAGTTGCTTTCCTTGATTTTATTCGAAGATTTGAGAATGGACGTTTCTCCTCAACCAGAGTTTGGTTATCAGTGAGATGCATGGTCACAATCCCATCCTCAATTCTTATGAATTCCACAGGTTGCCATGAATCATGAAAAAATGCCTCAAAAGCTATTGTATTAAAAAAAAAAAATAGTCATCTGGTGTATAATCATGCAGGAACAGGGAAAAAATGAAAAATTCATTATTTCACTGATTTCCTATAGCAACTGAAACAAGTTCATTGTGTTAAATTTTAGCTTTTGAAACGGTTTCAGTTATGTTTCAGATTACTTAGATGAATAAAGATACTTTCAAGGTTTAAGACTAACTGCAACAAAACAATTAACTTGGTAACACGATGATTCCATCTTGCCTGAAAAATTTAGGCATTCAGTTGCAATGGCAACATAATCTATCACAGTTCGGATTTTGCAAATGGCAGGTACATATCAAGGTATTCAAAAACCAATTAATTTCCATAGCCAAAGTCATTATATCTAATCAAACAGCCAAACAATGCAATCATTCAACCGGTTAGGTTGTTACCAAAGACCAAATTATACCATTAGTTGGTGTGGAGGTGAAAATGCTTACGATAATCGCCAAATGCATGCTTGGATTGATATAAATTCCTCCTCCTCTTCAGCATTGATAATCCAATAGGCTTAATCTCTTCAAAATCTCCTGTATTATTTTAATATATTAAAGTCACATATTGGCAACCCAGAGCACGAGGCACATTAATAATATCTGAAATGGAGGGTCTGTTTTAAATGATTGGGAACATAAGGCACCAAAAAACTGAAGACCCTAGACCTTATTGTGCTCTAAGCAATAAGACTGTCAATCAAATCATCATATTAGCATTTATCACCCACTTTAAAATTTGCTTTAGTCTAATTTCTTATGAAAGGAAAAAGAAATGCTGAAGGCATTGGATCGGTAATTGAGCCTGCTTCACTATCATTCCGTATACAAGCATGGCATTGCTAAGGTCAACCTCCACATGCCAAATGCAAAGTGAGGCCCATTGTTACAATTATAGTGTTAGTTTGTCCGTACCCAACACTCATGAATATCATTAGCATGCTCTGTCAAATAGCTTGACCAGGAATTGACCAGCAAGCCACATGAGAAATTGTGGTCCAAGAATTAAGCCATTGTCATAAGACTGAGTTGTATTCTGTTTTTGGTTACGATGAGAAAATCCTCTCACTATCAGTTTGCCATATATGAAACTGTTGTCAAGAATCAAAGGGATTATCATAAGACTTAGTTTCCTGCCGTGACATAATTAATCCATTATTAGAATACCAAAATACATACATTAACCTCACAAGACATGCACCACGCAAGCCGGAGAGACAAGATGACAGTAGGATTTGAACCCAAGATAAACAAACTCGTTTTTCATGACCATAGGATTTGAAGCCACATAAATAACCCATTTTTTTTATTACAGCAGGATTTGAACCAGCATTAAAGAACTCATGTTTTATGAATTCCTTAAGGTTTATCCTACTAACCATCTTGCTATCTCGAGCAAAACTCAATTTTTCATTCTCCCTTTCTCTGTATTCTTATCAGCCTTAAACTGTAGAAATAAACAAATAACCATAAAATTCGAGCTACTATTAAGATATAATACAGATTATGCTCTGTTACATTTGTTCCAAAGCAGAATCTGTTACTCCACAGTCCAACCAGAAACCATAGCCATTCATATTAGTTTGCACCTAATTTCTTGTTAACGGTTATTTGATTTATGTTTTTCTTAAAGGAAAAATCAAATTACCAAACAGAGAAAGATGCAGTAGTAACCACAAAAATGTGCTGGTTAGCTGTAGGTTTTAAGACATTCGTGATTCAACCACCAGAAAAATCACATAAGAGTATAATTTTACTTGAAAAGGAAAACAATGCAGTGAATGATGTCACCACAACCCCACGATATACCAGCTAAAATTGAATGATCAACACCAACAACAACACACAAAAAAGGATGATCAAATTGAAGTTTAAAATAAGAAAAAAAAAATACAAATACACAGCCTCAGTATTTCAAAAACATCCAAGTTGATGATCCAAGTAATAAACTAAAATAACATGTTGAGAATCCATATCATCAAAGCAAATGCAAAAAAAAAGATAAAGAGCTCTCGATGATTTCACCTGAAAATAGCTTCTGGGTATGAAAGAAAATCCAGATTCCGATGAGACTTAAGCTGAAAACGAAGAATGAAAGATTACAAATTTAATGAGCATTCATAAAGAAGGGAGAGAAAAAAATAAAAGTGAGCGAGCGTTAAAGAGGGAGAGCCACAGACAGTAAGCAGAGCAGTCAATGGGAATCTTGGGTTGTGTGAAGAGCTTGTGCATGAGTTAGAAGTGTTGGTCGCTAAAGTGAGTTCTGCTGTAAATGCGAGGTGAGGTGAGGTGAGGTAAATAAATGATGATGGGAGAAAGAAATGGACGGCTGAGATTGATGACAATAGAAGGGAGATATGTTCTGTGGCAGCCACGTACTCTGGTGCGAAATTTGATACTTAGATTACATTCAGGTTGAACACGTGAGACTAGTTACCAAAAATGACCACTTCTGCTATTGGTGTCGGAGTTGGATCCATCGCCAAAAGCAGAGCCATAAAACTGCTCATGGATCCCTTCCACATTCTTTCCAACCAAGGAAATAGGAGGAATTGCAAAGCAAATATAATCAAGACTTTTAAAAGAAAATTATGATTTTATTCCTGATTTTAAAGAACAGTCACAGTTAGTTGGAAAACCGTCTTCAGACCTAAATTGGATTTAAGCAAGTAAATTGAAACATTGAACCGGATAAAAAACTTGGGTTTGATTCAATCAACAAAAAAAATCAATTTTTTTTTTTTAAATTCGTTATTTAAACTAAAACCACGGTTTCATTTCTCCATGTTAATCATATATATATATAAAAATAAAATTAAAATATCCTAAATCTGACCTCTGATTAGACCGTCACAAAGTTACTGTTCAATAGGATATTGGGAATCCCTTCCAGATAATGTCTTTCAAGTTGTTTCTGAATGGAGTAAAAGATATTGAAGTGAATCATTGTTGAATTTATTCTGAGAGCTGTAACAGTTATTGCCTGATAAAACTCTCAACTACCTCATTTCTTATCTCCATCTTTGCGCATTCTTCTCACTTGTCACTTCTGATAATTAGAGTTAGCTGTTGGGCATATTATTAGATTAGGATTTATTCATTCCATCTTGTATTTAATTTGTCTTACCATGATGTTAAAACATTATTTGTTGAGTTAATTTTTGGTTAAATTTCTAAACATAATGCTATGGCATCCATTGCAACAACAAAACCAAGCAAGCAGAAACGCCACTATTCAATAACAGATCAAATAGACAACAGATTAACAAAAACCAGAAACTCAGAATTTGTATCCAGTATGGAATATATTGAAATCTTTTAACTTTTGAACAGGATTATAATATAAACTGAGTACTTCTGTATTTGCAACAAAGAATTTTGCAACTAAATCATTTGTAACTGATATAAGCAACATCCAACCCCCCACCCATGATGGTGCTGAAACAAGTATAATGGCTCCATTGTGTAATCTAAAACCTAAAGAGTGTAAGCTCTTTAAGCAGTCAGTTCACAAAGTTCATCTGGGACCAAGATCATCAGGACCTACTTTAGACTTACTAATTGTTGATGACCAACTGAGACATTAAAACTTGATCAGCTGCAATGTTTAATTAAACTGGGGTGTCTTCAAAACCCAAAGTCATTGCTATCCTCTTGTTCCAGGAATTGAAGGACGTAATCTGAAGCTCCCTGCTCCGTATGGAAGCCACCAGTCATATTCCCATATTGATTTGGCAGCTGGTAAGACAATTCTGACGATTTCTCATCTGGGATATGGCCAAGTAGTTCTAGTTGATCAAGAGTGTCAAAACTCGTCTCAACCTTTGGTTCGGGGATGCAAAGAGGATTTCTATCTAACATATTCAACAGCTCATTCACATCGAACATCTCCTCCATTGACATATTTGGCCATTCTTCATTGTCCATCCAACTGTTGTCTTCTAGATTCAAAGGTTCTTCCTTAAATTCCGATTGGGAGGCACAAGTGGCACCCAAAGCAGCCTCATCTCTCACTTCTGGGTTCCTATCATACTGTTCATCATCCAAGGGCTCATCTTTAGTTTTGGGTTTCTCTGGACTACTAGACAATTTGACTTCAGGAGCAGTATTAATTCCAGATTCAGCTTCCCTAACATCGTTCCTCAATTTAGAATCCTCAACCTCAGACCGATTAGATGTCGTTGTGGATTCAGAATCTTTCAAATACTCATTTGAGTTGGAAACGTCTGGCAAATTAATTCGGGCAGCAGAACCATACATTGCCCTGGCAGCTTCATCATAAGCAAGAGCAGCCTCAACAGCAGTGGGAAAAGTACCAAGCCACAGCCTCTTTCCCCTGTTCGGCTGCCTTATCTCTGCAACCCACTTGCCCCAAGTCCTCTGCCTCACACCTCTATAATTACACCTTGCATTTTCCGGCCCTCCTTTGCCTTTCATACAGCCCTTCTTCGAGCCCTTCGCAGGGACTTTTCGCAATGTTTTATTCTCACTATCATAGGACTCGAGAATGGCATTATGTTTCTTCCATTTTGCGAGTGTCTCGGCCACGTTAACGCCGTCTCTTCGCTTCCTTTTCCTGGATAAATCAATGGCCAACATATTAGAACCTTGATTATGGCAAACACCCATCTTCACAAACTTCAACAATACCTCAATCACGGTCTGCACGATGTAATTACAAAAACATACATAATTCAAAACTAGACTTCAACTCTTGGTATTAGATTCAGTAGGAATATGAGATTTCCTTCTAATTTTAGAAAGATTACTTCACCTCCAGAAAACCCAAAAAAAATAAAAAACAAAACCCTAAAAAATTCAAACACCTACTTCAGAAACCCTCGAAGCAACGAAAATAAAAACAAGTAAATATTAATAACATACCTCACACAACTACTTTGTAGCGTCATACGAAAAGCAGGAGAAGAAACTGTTCCTGAAATTTGTGTAGTAGTAGAGTTCGTTTTCACCGGAAACGTTATCGTTTTGCGAATTTGCTAAAGAGCCTTTCGAAGCTTTGTCGATCTGGCTTTCGAGATCGTCTGTTTCACTAAGGAATGAGAAAACTTTACATCGATGACCCGTGAGGGGTATTTATAGATATCTTTCTAGATATTTCTGATAATATATTTCTTGAACACTGATGTGATGACGTGGTCTTTTTCTAGTCGTATCGTGGCGCTTCGGTCACCGTACATTTGGCAGGTGTCGTCGCGAAGATTCTCGAAGCACTAACTGTCACTTTTGGAATTCTCTTTTTCTACCTAACTAAATTACTGTTTTACCCTCTATGTTTAATTGGATCCTCGATTCTGCCACTATTACTGACAAGTGACAGTTGGAAGTGAACGGTTTGAATCCTTATCTTACCTGCAAATTTGCGAATGTAAAAAGAGATTAATGATCAATTTTCTTTAAATTTTTTATCAATCAGGAATAATTTTTATTTTAAAATATACTAAAATAAAATAAAAGTTTTCTTTGTTAAATTTTAATGAGAGGTAATGAGTTTTTAACCCTTCATTAATGATAAAAAAATTAGTGTTTTACCTCCACTAGTTTCATTTGTGATTTAAGTTTGTTTTAAATAAAAAATAATTTAATTTAATTTAAATTTATGATTCAAATTAATAATTAAAATATATGATTTTGATTCATAATTTATTTATAAAATAAAATCATTTTTTCATTATTTGAGCAGAATGAATTTAATTTATTAATAATTCATAAATTTAAATTATGAATTTAAATCATTAATTTAAATTTAATTTAATTTAAAAAATAAATCAAATATTTAAGTCATCTAAATTTTTTTATTTAAATTTAAATTAAATAAATTCGAATAAATTTAAATGAAACTACACTGATTTTTAAGACCAGATTAGATCAGTCTGGATCCAGTTCTAATTGTGCCTGCCACTGCATGGGACAATGGGCGGATGTGGATACACTTACTTAAGCGTGCTGGAAAGTAAACAGAATCAAAGCTTATCCGAATCTCGTTTTCCAAGGAAAGAGTTTATTCGGATTTATTAAATAATGCCTTTTCGACTGCATGTAAAAATCAGGAGACCAGCACATCATGCATGACGTGGCATCTGTAGAAGTCATTGATGAGGTGTTGGACGAAATGAAGAAAAAGTCAAATGGTCAACGCGGTGGGAGCTGCCTTCTGACCGAACAACTCAAGTTGCCCAAAGCAGAGGACTTATCTTTATATCTATGTTTGCCATTTTCTGTTGAGGTTTCAGCTTCGTTCTTGTAAGATTTTCAAGTACTCAGTTAATGAGCTCAGAATTTCATGAGAAACATCAACCCCCTGTTGACGATTTTTTGTTTTTTTAAAATAAATAAATAAATAAAATTAAAAATTTACAAATGTAATAAAAATTAGAACATATGATTTTTTGTTTACTTGAAAACAACTTTTCCAATTATTGGGAGTAAGATTTTTTCTATACCAATTAAAAGTATGTAATATGGAGGCTAGCACAAGAACGACACTATGATATAGGATAATTTCGTTATTTATAGTATCACTTATCAATATAGATGAATCGAAATAAAATAAGTACATAAGACATGAAAGATTTTTTAATATAGTTTGGTTTGTAACTACGAAACCCATGTCCACGAATATTATATTTATCTTTAAAATAACATTTCAGTAGAGTTTATGTAATCGTTACATTCTCTTTGGGTCCTATGAGAGGTTTTTTCTCCTGCAACCTCTTATCCCTTGGGCATGGATTTCATGTATTATGGATTTAATTATATAATAAATTTATATTTATTATTTATGTATATAATTTTATGGATGAATAGATACCCTATAAAATTTGTAGAAACTAAAATTGGAATAAGCCAATTCCTAGAAATAAGAACTGAAACTTGAACCGACTATATAGGTTTTGGGTAGATTCCAATACCTATCTGAAACCTGTAATAATATATATGTATCTATCAAGGAAAACAAGTGGCTGGAACTAGGAGGAAGGTAGCAGTTTTCAACAACAAGAAACAACTTAAGCCAACAGCTTTACAACACAAGTAAAAAACAAAACAATACCCAGAAACAAACAGAAACAAAAGAGACAATCACATACCGACAGAAACAATTTTGATGAAAGCAAGTGGCTGTGTAGCAATCGGATGGGAAAGGAATAAAAAATCTCAAGAAAGGAAGCGACGGCTGGGGAAGCAAAAGGAATTAAGTTAAGGGAGTTTTTTTTCTCTTTTTAAAATAACTGGGTAGATTCTGGTCCCTTCATTAATTGGGTTGGTTCTGGATCAGTTTCGATTTTGATAGTAAAGAACTGGAACGAGTCTCGAAATTTGTAGGTTCCTTTGATTTAATACCTAAAACCTACTTTATTTTCTTTGGTTTTGGATCAAAATTGAAACTAAACATCAGATGCCCTACGGTTTCAATTCTGGTTTCAAATGGGTAATTTGCTTACCCTATATAATGTTATTATAAAATTATCTAATCCGATGAAACTAAGGCCCATGAGGATTTCAAAATAACAAATACATTAGCAGAATCTGGAATTTTGTATTGACGGCACAATAACACTATTCAAAAAACTGAAATTTTATCTTTCACTGTAGGAAAAACATACATCTGTAAAACGAAGAAACGTGGCTGGTATTTAACTGAATTGAATGATGTGCTCACTGTTGCAACGATGGCGGCATCTTCTCTAGACCCACTTCATCTATCAAAAAGAACATGCAAAAAATACAAAAGCAATAACTATTTCCCCAAATGCAGGGAAAGAAAACAACACTGAAACAAAATAAGACTACCCTTCTTGTAAATGGGCTTATGAATTTCAATATAATTATGAATTATAGTAATTGACTTGCTGATCGTCTTTTTAACATGGAGGCAAATCCGGAGGTGGTGCTTCCAGTGCCTGCAGTTCTCCTACTCCATTTTCTACCAACAAGGCCACGGCCAGACCCCATGTAATATGAACATCCAAGTGACAGTGCATTAGCCACACTCCTGAAAAATGAAAAGTCTGGTTTAAGCTTTGAAAATGGATTGAAAGAAGAATGATATGGAGTTGATTGTAAATTTATGTACCTGGATTGTCTGCAACAAATCTGATGACTGCCCATCCTCCCACAGGCAAACCAACTGTGTTCCTGAGAGGTGGATCAACTAGGTTGAATTTAGAAGTATCAGTACTGGGATTGAAGTTTCCAAAACCCTCGGCGATGATGTAGAAATCATATCCATGGAGGTGAATTGGGTGGTTTTCTGCTGTGAAGATTCTTGTGCCTTGTAGCACAATCTGCACTCTTGAGCCATACTTCAACTTGTACACTTTAGTCCCTGAAACCGGTTGCCAGATTGATCGGCTTACGTTTCCAGTGAAATCAAATTTCAACGGAGGGTTTGCTGGAAAATCGGTGGTGAAAACCCCTGGAATTCTCTGGTGATGTGCTTGCAAGAGAGAGAAGTTTGCTGGTAGGACAAAGGATGCATTGTTCATACTGGCAGTGAAACGAGTACCATTGGGTCCTTGGCATTGATTGGACTTGAAATTTGGAGGACATTTGTTGAGTCCAAGACCAACTGTGAAGAAGAGGCTTTCATCAATCTCAGTTGGGACTTCAACTTTCTGGGGACTTCTAAACTTGGTGGTGAATCCAGTGACAGTATTCGTGTCATTAAAAGCTGGTAAAGTTGGCATAACTGGTGTGACAGAGAGACACTTTTTGGGACAAGTGGCGGATTTGTATTCAAGAATAGCTGTTGTTGTGGTGTTGTCGAATGGGGCATTCTGGGCGCTGGCGTAGGCGCGTGCAGCCATATAGTATCGCGATGGAGGCTGATTGCCTTGGATTAGAACGTCTGTCGTTTGGCCAGGTCCCAGGACAATCACTGAAGTGGTGAAGGGTTTGATGTAAGAGGCATCAGCTCCAACAACTGTGAACTGGTGGTTGGCAATTGCGAAGAAAAGTTGCTGGTTTAAGGCAGAATTGATGACTCTTAAGAGATTGGTCTCACCAGAGTCAATTGGAACAACCACAGTATCTGCTCAACAGTCAGCACAACCCAGTTTGGTAAATAAATATAAAACAAAATTGTCCTTATCACAACAGAATGAGTTAAATTTTAGAGGGGGCATGAGATGGCTTGACCAACAAGCAATCAAAATTCTGAAGAAATTAAGCATGCAAATTAACTGACCTTGGCTGGAGCAGCTGTAGAGATCTCCAGGTTGGCCATTAATGGTGTAAGCATCGGATATGTTCGGAGTTGCTCCAGTTAAAGTAGCCTGTCTCACAACATCCATAGGATTGGCATTCCACCATTCCCCTATTCATCAACCAGGCACATAATCATCAGTAATTGTTGACAGAAGTAATGAAATTCATCAAATGAAGAGATGAATGTTAATTCATTACCGAGAAGAATTGCAGTTTCGCGAGTTGGCTTGGGGAATGGATAGGAAGAACCTTCTTTAGGATGAATAATTAGAGCTCCATAAACTGTGGCTCTAAGCCAAGAGCTATGAGCATGCCACCACAATGTGCCTACTTGACCCTGGATGGTGAATCTGTAAGTGTAACTCATTCCAGGTCTAATTGGACACTGAGTCACCATCTCTGGGCCGTCTGCCCAAGCGGTTCTGATTTGCCGAATTCCATGCCTGAAGATACCGGGGAAGAGTTACTGATTTATGTGTACGAAGTTTATGTGCAAGAAAAGAAGCTAACAAGATGTGCAAAAGTAATTTACCAGTGAATGGTGGCATTATATATGGCTTTGTTGGTAACTTTGACAACAAGAGTGTCACCATCGTTCACCTCCAAGGTTGGGCCAGGGTACATGCCATTAACAGTAATAGTACTATGAGTATTGCACAGCCTCTTCACTGGTGTTGCTTGAATCTGTTTCAATGTCAAAATGTACAACTTTAGTAACCAGCAGGATAATTAAACAGAAATAAAGAAGAAAAGTTTGAGAGAAACTAGTGAAACATACAACAAAATCATGGTAGTGAACTTTGGCATTAGCAAAGGAAGCAAGCAGAAGCAGAAGGCCAAATGAAAAGAAGAAGAAGATACAGCAATGAGAGTTGTTGAAGGACCCCATGTGTAATGTCCAATGAGGTAACAGGGAAGGCCTTTGCTTAAGTGAAAACTGAGGAAGTGAGGAAGAAGAAGGGGTGTTTATATAGGAAGATTAAAGGAGGAGAGAGTTGTTTGAGGTTGGCAGATTAGGTTTTGATTAAGCAAAATGGTCAGAAACCAGGGCAAAACTTAGTTCAACCCTAAAGGAGTTGTTGCACCCACTGGCATTCTAAAGTGAATTATTTCTTCAATGCTTCATTCAGATGTCTTTCTCATCTCACTGCTTAAGTTTCAACAGAACTTGATGGTTCTTAATTTTTTTTTTGGGTACAAACTGGAAATTAATTACTAGTCTAATGCTTAGTTTATATGTATGAAGACATTATGATAGTCCAAGATCAAGAGAAAGCCAAAAATACTAGTCAAAAGTCACCTTTTCCAGGAAAATAAATTAAAGACTTGCCCTTAAGCCAAGCCTATAAAATTCAAAGTAAATCCCAACAAATCATCTTATTAAATTCTAATGCCATTGATTCCTAACACATATATACTCATGTCGTAGTCATTTACAGGCTTCAAGTTATAGCTTACAACTATGTAGCACAAAATAGAAATGCAGAGACAAGAAACATTGAAACGTATTTTCTAAAAATATAAGAAATAAAAAATATAAAAATGTATAAATATAAAAAATATAAGGCTTTTTTTTTTTTTTTATAAATACCAAATTTTTATTTAAAAAATATAACCTTTTAGTAATAATAAGATATACACTCTACTAACTTAGTCTATCAATCGACAATCAAATAGATAGTGTATATTAAATCTGATGAAATTAGAGATTGTGAGGAGATGAGTTTTAACACGTTGAAAAAGAGATGAGTTTTAATATGTTGAAAATGAGAGAAGCTTCATATATTTGAGAGGAGAGAAGATGAAATCAGAGTTAGAGTTAGAAATTGTGAAAAATAGTGAAACATAAAATTGATTTTTAATCAATTAAAAAATAAGAAAAAGAACCACATTTCTTTTCCTGAAACACGTTTCGAATTTCTTTTTTATATTTTTGAAACATTTCTGAAACGTTTCGTATCATTTCAGGGATATTTCTGAAATAGAAATGTTTTAGAATTGCACTACGGGTTGCGTTTTTGTGCTTCCTACGTTTACAGTATAATATTAGGATGTACCTGAAAATAATTCATGTATCAATAATGTTTTATAGTTCATTATTTAAAGTTACTTTTTTTCTTTTAAGGATTTCAATTTGTGACAGGAGAAATGGGTTGACATATTGTTTGGGATACCTTTTGAAGGGAACTTTAGCTCCATAATGAACAATGTACTGGATTGAGAAAATGACCTTTTGGGTATATTAAACGCCACCGTTTTGAAGTAAAAGATATCATTGTCTTTGAGGTTAGAATGGTGGGGAAATAAAAGTGATTCTAAGTATGGTTAAGGGAAAAGTAATTCATATTAGAATCTTAATTAATTATGGTTGGTTGTTTCATTTAAATGGACTCCTTATATTTATGTACATAAATTTCATCTCACCTATACGATTTATCTATATGAACAATAAGTATTTATGCCAGTTTAGAAAAGGGCTTACCAAAACCTCATACAAATATATTTATTAGTGACAAACAAACCTATAATTTGGGAGATAGACTTAATGCAACCAAGAAATCAAGAGAGAATTTGAACTTAAGAGACTTTTAATAAAACTATATGTACCCAGTTTTGAGTCTTTAATTAGGTATTTAAATGTTGTATCACCATATAATTTATAATTTTGAATTAAAGATAAAATAATATTTAATCGCATGATAAAATATCATCTGGGTATCTAATTAGATACTGAAAACTAAGTGTGCATAACATTGCTAAAAAAAAATTTGACTTTGATAGTATAAGGAAAATAAAAGAAAACATTTAGAAATCACTAGGACAGAAGAAAGACAAATAGGCAAGATAAGAAGACAGTGAAGTATGTAGTTTCGGTTAAATGTGGACCAAACCCATCTCGTAAGGAAGAAAGAAAAAGACAGACAGCAAAGATCATGTTTAATTTGGTGGCAAATTTAATATAATATTGTTCCTATTAATGCGATTTGATGAGTGCAGGGGCAAAACTCTTAACAAGAAGTTAGTTTGTGTTGGAGCTTTATTTGGAAATTAGCTATGTGGATGTTAGGTTAGGAACATGAAAATTGTTTAATAATAAACATATGTGTATTCGATTATTAATGAATCAATAAAATTATATACATTCAATTTTGAATATATAATTAGATACCCAAATAATGTTTTATCACATTATAAATACTTCGTAATACTAATTATACACACACACACACACACACACACACACACATATATATATATATATATATATATATATATATATATATATATATATATATATATATATATATATATATATATATATATATATATATATATTTGTAATAATTGATTATTTTGCATGCAGAAATATATAAGAAACTTTAATTATTAGGTGGAAGAAAATTAGAAACCAATAGAAAACAAAAGCTAAAAGCTACTTTTTTTCAAATGGGTCTATGAGAATTGATGAGGACAGAAACTTCAACAAGAAGAAAATAGAGAAAATCAAAATGAAATAATTGAAGCTTATGCAGAATAGGGTTATGAATAGCAGGGTTTTGACAATAAGTGCATGGCTAGCTGCAAGATGATGGATTTGCATGAAATTATTTGAGGAAATATAAATTTCTTGAAGCAAAAGGAAAGATGATGATTCAACGAAAAGGGTTGTCAATTTGTTGAAAAAATTCAATGGCTTCATTGGCTGCAAATAAGTTCACAAACAAACCCTCGGTGACAACCGTTAGGAATCTCTTGGAAAACAAGCATGTAAATAAATCAACATGAAAATCAGAAACAAATACATAAAAAAGAGAAAGCAAAAGATCATTGAGAGATAAAGTTAGGACTAGACAGGCTAACAAGAATGGAAAAAATAAAGTTGGGTTGTTTGTTATTGACTTTGAAGAAGTTGTATGGTGATTTGTCTTGTAGTTTTCTTGATTTATCATATTCATAATTGGTAGTCCTGAGTGGGTGTTAATTGGGTTGTTCAATCAGGGCAAATTCCATCATTTCAAAGTGCCTTAAACGTAAACGTGGCTTAATATAAACTTCAATTAATATCCCTTTTATGGAATAGTTTAAATGGTAGTAATGGATAAGATTCCGAATATAAGAGAGTAATGGTTTAAATGATATCTGAAAATATTTTAAGATTAAATTCTTAATTTACTTAGTATAACGGTTATAGAATCAATTACTGGATCCAGATTTTACCTGTTTAGTTTAGTTGAATTTGTTTTGAAGGGAGAGTCTAACTTAAATAAGGTTTTTTCGTTAAAAAAAAATCAATTAATTATTGTGTTCTGTCAAATGTTACTGTCAATATTTTGGTCCTGTTTTCTTTCTTTCTAGTCTTACTAGCATCATTGCTAAGGCTGGATTCAAAGTTGTTGCATCAATTTATTGTCAAATAACAAAAGCCGCTTTTGTTTTCAGGCAAACATGGCAGAGTTGTTCTGTTGCTTTACAAAGGAAATTTTACTTTGAAATATTGGATGACTTTTTGAGAAAGAGATTGCAACTACCCATAAAAGAGCTTCATTGAGATGTTACATTCAGAGCGTCTAGCAAGACAGTAAAATGACCCCCCAGCAACTTTTGAAAGTGACGTTAAATGTGAAGAATTCAGAGAAAATGACATGATAGTTGGTGATAAGTAGGCATGTCCAAAGGGGTTAGGCTTGCTTGCGACATAGCTCAGCCTGCTGGAAAATAGCACAGTCCGCGAGGGTGTGATCAGCAATTTTGCAAGTTATGCTTAGCCCGTAAGTTGTGTGAGCTATGTCGGAAAACCCTAAACCAGCAAAAACAGTTAAAAAAATAAAAATATACATATAATATGGTGGGCTAGCCTGCCAAAGCATGTAGGCTGGCCATTAAAGGCATACGGAGGCACACTCTAGGAGGCCTCATGCCTGGTCATGTCTTGGGCTAATATGGCCCAGAAAGCATTGCATGCCCACTAGGCATGATGATGGACTGCACTGAATTCGGCCCAACACGACCAACAACCATATGTAATGATAAGAGTTCCCTTCAATAAATGAAATACTCAAATTTCTACTATTATATCAGATGGATTGTGATAGCAACGTTGAAAATCAAATAATTAATTATGATATTTCCTACAATGAAATAAAATAAATACGAAACACAAAATGAGTTTTTAACGTAGTTTAATTTATTGTTCGAGAGTTTATGTTTATAATTATGACATTAATAATTCTAAGAGTATACTTTGATAGAGTATGCTCTGACAAAGTAAGTATAAATATTACAATAAAAGTACCCTAAGGAGGATTGAATTTTAGACAAAAGTTTGAAATAAAGTTGTTGGATTTTGATGAGAACCTCCTCGTTTGGCTTAGGATGATGTTTATCTACTCTTAAGTATAAGATATATTATTGTTATATCTCTTTGCTTTTCTCTCTCACTCTCTTATATCTTAAAAATTCTTTCTATTTATTTAAAGGACGAGAGATTACATTTACAAATTGACATTTTTATTGATTACATTTAAAACTAAAATTTGAATAATAATTTCCTAATCAGTTACACTTTCAAGATATGATAACGATCATCAACCAATAAAATAAGAAATTATTCGTTTCCATCATTAATAAATGGCATAGACGGATTTTCAAATGGTATTATGAGATACTCATATATTGATAACTATATAATTAATGTACAAACCATTATTTTGATCTTTTCTTGTAGCAAATAAACCTTGTTTGAATGAGATTGTCTCTCCAGAACTAAACAAATAAAACCAAAAAGTTAAATCCTAAGTTTAATAATCGGTCTCACAACTATTTTACCAGATAAATAAAGAGTTTTTGATATGTCACCGATGCACTTGAAAAATCATGTTGATTTTCGGTATAAATAATTCATATCACCTATCCAACAAAACAAATGTGGTCAGTTTTTAGGCCAAGTTTGGATGAGTTGCTTCTTGAACTTAAGAGTGATCTTCACCCAAAAGGTATTTATGCGAACTACCTTCATCAGCGATAATTCCAACAAGTACATCAGCTTGCTCTTGGACCCAGTTTCAAAATAGGCGAGGAAAAACTTTTGCATGAAATCCAAACCAGACAATATCTATTTAAAATCGAGGATGCTACAACTAAAGAGAAAAACATAGAGCATACTTTTGAACATGAATTATTGAACAATTAGTGCAGCAAGTGGTAATCGCACCTCTGTATGTTCTAGACTGTTTGTCCAATAATCCATAAGCATTTTAGTCAGAAAATTGATGTTGGTTCACAGCAATTTGAATGAAGCTAGAAGTAGTTGTCAGATTATTAAGTTTACTTCAGTTTGAATTTAAGCCTTAGGATGAATCCTGAGGAAGCAGAAGGTCTTCCCGTGAAATCAGTTAAATGGCTGGCAACTGTTGAAAGATAGAGGCCAAGTGAAAGCCTCTTTTTTATCTAGAAGTTCTAATCAGTTTCAGCTGATGAGTTGGAAATGGCAAAATCATTCTGAATATTGGAGAACTTTGTATTTACCATTTTCTTCTACATAGGTGAATGAAAGTAACTTGTGCTCCTCTAGAAGATCTTTCATTTAGTTTCAATGTGTTTCATTACAAGTTTTGAAGCTTGACAATGAATTATCAGAGCAATTGTGAAAGATAAACTAGTAAAGATTATACTTGTAGCAGAACCTGGAACTTAAATCTTTTTTCCAGCAAGTCAATTCCAGTTGCTGCAGAACTTGTTGAACCTCTGGGCGCACTGAGGGTGAAGGATCAACACAATGCAAAGCCAATTTCAGTGTGTTGAGTAACTCATCCCCAATTATTGATGCATCCCCCATCAATTCTAAATCAGAAACTTCATTAGTCCACTCCACCTTAATGATAGAGGCAACCCATTGAGGCAAGTCCACATCATTCATCTTGTCACCTGGAGACTTCCCTGTTAGGAGTTCCAGCATGATAACTCCAAGGCTGTATACATCAGTTTTTGTGTTAGCTTTCTTGAGCTTTGCAAGCTCAGGTGCTCTGTAGGCAAACGTACCTGCAGTTGCAATCACATTTACATTAGCAGCAGCAATCATTGACCTGGAGAGGCCACAATCTGCAATTTTAGCATTTGTATATTCATCAAGTAGGACATTGCTTGATGTAAGGTTCCCATGTATAATGTTCTCCTGATTGTGAAGGTACTGTAGGCCTCTTGCTGTACCCCGAATGATTTTCATCCTTGAGGGCCAATCAATTCTTAAAATTAATAGTACAAGGCCTCGTGATGTTGTACTGTGGCAGTAAATTTTGGTAACTTCCCAAACCTTGTCGGTTACACCCTCCCCCATGTCATCAATTCTTACAATTAATAGTACAACATTAGAGGTTCGTAAAATTTTTTACATGTAGCCCATCAACTATAGGCCTACAGATGATCTTACCATCTCAAGAGTCATACAACTGCTGATAACAAGTTACCTCACATCGGCATTTCAAACATTGGCAGACCCATGTAACCCAAAGATTAACTCAAAGAGAACGCATTCTTCAGACAAACACACCTCATTTTCACAAACCATTGAACCTCCAGATCTATAACATTTGACAAACCATTGAATATACCCAGCTCAATCAGATCATCGAAAGAAAAATTAAGATCATGATAGCCTCCCTGACTGCAAGTAATGCAATGCTCATAGGTTAACTAAATTGATTCCACAATCTAGTAGTCCATATGAAGCATTTCTCTACATGTTGTCAGGTCTCACAATCAATAACCTAAACAGCCACCTATAAATACAAATCCAGTCCAATGAGCTTCCCTTTTCCAGCTTAGTAGCATCAATATGGTACCCTTTAAATAACTTTTACTTAAAAATGTAAACATGGTAACTCATTGCAATACACATTTCAATAGATAAAATCAATTCTATTAAAAAAAGTAAATTGTAACTCCTGAATGTGAAATCAATTGCTTATAAATCAGTCCCAATCATGTAAAACATTGTGGCAATACAAACAAACCATTCATGCACAAATAGCAATACAAAACAATCATTTTCATCAGAGTTCCACACAATCATTTCTACTCCAACCAAATAGAAACCAGCACAGCATGCAAATCTAAGCCCTATTCCGCCTGAAGTCTCAATCCAATCATAAAAATGTAAAAACACAACTTAAGTACTCACATTACTCCAGTCTTAAAACTAAATCACCCATAAAAATATAAGTAAATGCGAAACTATAACTTACAGTTAACAAAAGAGAAACAAACCGAGTAATGTCCTACAGTAGATTCAAAGTAGGCCCATAAATTGAACGACTCAGATTGACTTCATTTGAATCATTTACCTTAGCATTAGCATCTTGTATTTCAATATCAAAACTAAATCCATACAAATCAAACCAAAAACATCCAAATGTTACAAAAACCCTACTCCAATTTCTCGCCTAAAAAAAATCATGGATTAATCATACACGTTGAAGTCTCGATCCGCCAGAGCAGTTTCAGACGCGTCCGGCGACGGCAGGGGCGGCCGCGGAGGCGGCAGCGCCGCCGAGGAAGGATAGGAATCCGGAGTTAACAGGTTCTTGGTCGTCGAGGAACAGATCCTCAGGCACCCTAAAAGCACCGTGGGCGCACACAATCGCAGCTCCGATCATAAACGCAGATATCAACAAAGATCCAACAGACGTCAAAAACACGACGACAATCGTCAACACAACCAACGCCCCGAGCGTCTCGCGGTCAGAGAACGTACGACCGAAGATGGCCAAAGGTTGATCCGACGGTCTGAAAATGTAGAGGAACATCCATGCTCCCAAAAGGCTAAGAAGGACGAGGAGAGAAAAGGGATTTGATAAGAGAGAGAAAGCGAGCACAAGCGCGAGTAGGGTCACGTAGTTGACTTTGAAGTAGGAGAGATTTCTCCGTATACGAGAGTAGGCTTCCGAGAGGGAATCGGGCCTGGCCATAGCCGATCTGTCTACAAGTTCGGACCATGGTCGGCGTTGGGAGAAACCGTGACGGATGGAGGAGGACAGCCGTGAGACGAAGGCACGAAAGGCTGGCGTGGCGATCGGCGGTTGGGAGGTTGCGTTGGCTTGAGAGTTGGAGACTGGGAGCGTGGGTGGGGCGGCCATTTCTGGCGCATAAAAGCGGGAGGTGTAGCAAAAGATTGGGGTTCGAGACAAAAATGGTCGGCGTGTCGGTGGTCCTTATATACAGGAGAGGTGTTTTTGTGTGTGATACAATTCATGGTGTCATCATGAATCTTGATCTTGTTTGAAGTTTTTAAATCACCGTCAAATTGTGCGGTCACGATTTTCTTATAATATATATAGTAACATCTCTTGCAGATCTCTAGTATTTTTATTAGTTTCCATAATAACATCATTTATATTCTTTAAATATAAATAAATGTTTTTTTTCATTAATTTAAACTTAAATTTTTATTTTAATTTGAAAAAATAAAATAACATTATCCTAAAACAATACAATTCCCATCAAAATTTTCATTTCTAGGGCAATTTAATTATAACACAGTATTTAAGGTTGATATCGAAATTGCACTATATTGAGCCTGAATTGGTTATACTATATTATTTCAAGGGGCCGTTTGGTTATGGTTTTTAAAGATTATCTTGATAATCTATCTTTTATTCCCTTGTTTGGTTTGTCAGTAATAAAAGATTACAGTAATCTTCTATTATCAATGCTGACGTGACAAGTAATAAAGTGGTAATCTGATTACCACATTTACCTTAGGTATTTAAAGATTATCAAGGTAATATTTATTTTATTATAATTATATTAGTATTTATTAATTTTTTGAGATAAAAATAAATTTATTTTTAATTAATATGACAAATAATATAAAAATTATTTAAAATAATTATATTCAATAACATTTAAGTAAAATAATTTACTAGTAATCTTTTATTACATTTAACCAAACACAATAATTATTTATACTTATCAAATTTTATCAAATATAGTAATCATTTATACCCAGTACTCTTTTAAATAATCTATCTTCAAAGTAATCTTTCTATTTTGGTAATAAAATATTACTCAAATCAAACATCCCCCAAATGTGATTCGATTAAAATCACATTTGACTACTTTGTTGGCAACAATTGTCATGGATAATTTTTTTATTTTTTATTTTATTTTTTGTTATTATTATTTCAAAAATTAATATAAATTAATTATGAGAATACATTTAGGAGCAAATATACTAAATTTAAATAAAAGGTGTTCCCATATTTTTTAATAGTTATAGCATGTCAATTAGGGTATTTCATTACTAAAACTAGATTATTGATAATTAATTATATGATAATATATTATTATTTATATATAAAAATTATGTATATAATTTTATTATTTTCAAAAACGTGAAAAATGGGAAGTAAGCAAATACGGAATATTAGATAAAAAGCTTTAATTGAATGAATTTTGAAAAACATGCAACCATAATTAAGGATTATTTAAATGTAAATAAATAAATAAAAAGTTCCCTGACAAGGAGGGTGATTGAGAATGTTGAACTTTGAAGGCGCTTTAAATTTATTCTTAAACCAGATTGTGTAGTCCTCTAATTGGATGCTCTTTGTTTTGGGCAGGCCAAACAAAACCTAATATCTTTTTGTATAAATAGCTATTATACCTAGGCGTGGATTCGAGCTGAGCTTGTTTAAGCTCAAGTTTGAGTTCGGCTCGAATGAGCTCAAAACGAGTTGGCCCTAAGCAAGCTTGAGCCAATATTTTTGAGCTCGAATTTAATTGTCAAAGTTTATAAATTAAAATTTTGTATACAAAACGATATCGTTTTGACTAATATGTATGAAAATGATGTCATTTTAATAACGAATATTTGAATTCGAAGCGAGTCAAGCCGAACTCAAGCCGAGTTCGAGCTCAACGAGCCTGAGCTAGAACTCGAGCTATATTATTGTTAAGTTGAGTTGAGCTCAAGCTCGATTTGACTCGAATCCAGCCCTAATTATACCCTATTTTTCCATTTAGGTTGAAACACCACACAAATAATATGCCAAATTGAATATTAAAGAGTCAAACAGATAAGGTTCAACTTTTAAACTCCTTTTATTATTCTAATTAATATTCTCTTAGAGACTTACACTCCTAGTAATCGTGTTAGAACTTTGAATCTCTAAGAAAATTGCAGACTAATAATTTCGATACTTTGAATATATATATATAATATAATATATTATTATATAATTAGATGATACTTTATTTTTAATTTAAAATTATTTAATTAAATGATGATACATCATTTATATATTAAAATTATAATATATATATATATATATATATATATATATATATATATATAATTTTATTGTTGATTATGGTAGTTGGCATGTTTACTCAATCAATTCTCTTATTGATCCCACTATAGTACCTTGTTTAACAATACACTCCACATAAATGCTTATAGGGCATTGTATATGACTCATATTTGAATATAACTTCTCTTTAATCAATCTACAAATATGAAGCTTTATTAGAGAAGAAAGAAAATACATATTTTACAAATAGATCTTTTTTTTTAATCTTGAGTCAAGGATTGACTTCATAACCATTAAACTAAATAAGTGAAAATTTTTATTTTGATATATTATCGGAAGTCCACTTTTTTATCACTCAAACTATCTTTTGAGAGTTTTTTTAAATTTTGATTGTTACTATTCTAATTTATATTGTCGGAGACTCTAAATTTTATAGTATAGTTGTTGAAGAGAAATCGTATCAACAAATTCATTTCTTCAAATACAAGTTAATACTTTGAATTTGTTACATTTTGAAAAAAAAAAAAAGTGTATGCAAAACTAAAAGCTAACCTTTCATGCATTTAACTAATAGGCACTTGAGTATTATTCTAATCATAAAAGAATCCAAAGAATAAAGTTCCAAAAGAAAGTGAGAGTTCTTCTATGGCATCTAGAGTAGCAACTTTTGAAACTAAGGCTTATAAAAATAAAACTTATTACGTCTTCAATTGTTTAATGGTGAACTCTCTACCAATGTTTTCAAAATTAGATTGAACATTGACTCGATAGAGGGGGCGATCTGGTTCAACCGGTGCTTGGACCGATTGGACTGGTTAACTCTTTAAAAAATTATTCGAAATAATTTTATATAATTTATCATTAAATTTATACTCTGAAATCGTTTGATATTAAAATAAACTTAATTTGATATTATATATGTTCAAAATTAATATATGAGTAAAGATGACAATTCCAACCAAAATTTAGGGTCCTTAAACCTCTTCGACTCTAACAGGGAGGAGATTCTCTAATAGAAATAGGGAAGGGGATGAAGACGAAAAATATTCTCGCAATCAGGGACAGCGATATATGTGTCCTCGCCTCCGCCCCGTCCTCACCCCTTATATTAATATATTTACTTAAAATATTGACACATCTTTATAGTTTTAGATTATTTATGTTTTTCAAATTTATTTATATTTTTGTTGTGTATATTAAAGGGATTAACATATGTTATTTGTGATGTTTGAAATATATTGGTTTTAATTTTAGTTAATTTTATTATTTAATATATTTACGTTACGTTTAGAAAGTGTAAAGAGGGAAATTTTTATTGGTGGGGATGGAGATGGAGCCGGGCTTCCCCTTGGATAGGGGATGAGGAGAGGATTTTCCCCCACAGGTAAAGGATGGGGAGGAGATTTTTTTCCCGTTAGGAGGATCATTGTCATCCCCGTACCTCTCTGTTTCCATCCCTAATATGAGGTCTTTGATTCAATTAATAACGAATTTTTTTTATTTTTTATATTGATTGAGTGAAACCCTTTTTTTTTTCCTATCTAACCAGAAGGTTCGAATGGTTCAATCTTGTCCAAAACATTTTAACTCCAAAAACGATTTTTAAATAAATTAGTGAATCCTAATTTAACTAGTTAAACCAGTCAATCCAATTCAATTTTCAAAACTATGTTTTCTACTCCAACATTATTTAAAATCATGGACAAAGTAGATAATTGATAACCTTTTCAAATCTTAAGGAAGGCTATTAATGATTTCTCATATATATAATTGCAGAATTTAGAATATTAATCTCCAACAATTAATCTGGACATTTGAACAGTACCATTTTCTCTTCAATTTGCAACTTTGCAGGTCTTTCAAACTCCAGCAATTTCATATAGATGGTGTATTTTATTTTTCAGAAAATGTTGTTTTGGGACCCAAATACACGGCTTCAGTCCATAGTATGCATCCTTTACCACTACCAAGAAAGTTACAGACCATTTGCTGGACAATTGTGCATGAAGATAACTTGACGTAGTCAACATATTCTGCTTAAACCAATTACAATGGGCATTTAATCTTATGAGATTTTGTCATTTGGGATGTCTAAAGGAATCAGAAATATCTTATTACAATTTTTTTCTTGTAAAATTATGCATCTTTTTTGTTTCTTCCTCAATACAAAAGTATGTCTTTGGTTACAGCATCTAATAATATAAGCCTTACTTTTGACATTTCTTCCCCCTAAGATTCTCACCTTTACTTCCAACTCAATGATAATGGAGTCTTTAAATATGAATCATGTTTGATGAAGTTCTTGCAGAGAGAAGGATTCAAAGAAATCAAGAAGCTTTCATGGCTGTGGCTACTCCTTGTTTCTATCCTGATGTATTTGAATGGGTTCAAAATCTTCCACCAATTTCTCAATGGAAAGCCAATTCCATGTCCATATGCATATGTTCCACAACTTCTCTTCAGCCATCTCTCAATCTTTCTGTAGCCAAAAGCCTTGAATCCCCATCTCTCTCTTTCTCCATAATTGCAGATTATAGCTACTCCATATCTCTCTGGACCTCGAAACCATTCAAAATCAGCTCGAAATCGACTAGTTTACTCAATGAAAATGCCATTTCTGATCTTCTGATCAACTTCATAGAAGATGTTCTTAAATATGCCCCAAACAAGTTATGTAACTTGTCGCTCAAGCTTCCAAAACTAGACTCCATCTCCAACTTTAAAGACATTTTCAATTTCGCCTTCTTCACTCTTTCGCTTCTTGTGTGCATCTATGAAGTTCCTGCTGGTCTCCGCTCAGGATGTTTGATTTCTCTCAAGAATCAACTGACTGGTTGCCAATCGAGAGTGGCATCAAGGCAGCTCATGAAGCACTTGGGCTCTAACTTGGAAGAGCAGTGGATGAGGTCTCTGAATCTTGCGATTACTAATTGGATCGTGGAGCTCCAAGCCGCCCACCGCCTACTTAAAACACCATCCCCGCTTTTTTCCTATGCATTATCCCAGTTTGGGTTGTGGAAAGTTCATTTGTATTGTCCTGTCATCGCCATGGATGTCGAAAGCTCCAGCAACCCTTTAACCGATGAGCGACTTCTCTTCTCCCTCAACTACCACCAGCTTGAAGGTGTCATCCAGTTCAACTACAATGTCACCATTGAAGACAGATGGGTGAAGTTGATGATCAACACAGATAACATAAGGTACTTGCTTTTTCCCATTCATAGTTCTTCTCTCGTAGATGCTTGACAATGTTTTGTAAGACTCAATTTACATGAACAATCATAAAAATCATGTACTCTTTATTTCACAGGATTTATACATATAGTAGAAAATACTATATTAAAATTTTAGAGCTACAAAAATACCCGGTATACTATGCAATACGAAAATATAGAGTTTTTGAAATTATTTATATCGGAGTGATTGATTTTCAGCTTCTAAAACCTTTATGAATAATAACTTTCAATTAGTAAAATTATATTTTATTAGTTTTGGAATGAGAATTTAGTAATGGACTTTTATCAAAAAGCCAATAAACATTAAAGACCTTATTAATATTATATACTCAAATCATAATTTTTAAATGTATTTAACTTATTTTTATTGATTATTTAAACTCATTTGTAAAATATTGTTGGATTATTCGATTAAGATCATACTTAGCACACCATGTAATACAAAACCATATGGCTCCCAAAATTATTTGTATCAAAGTAATTGGTCTCCTATTCTATATTCTATTGGTTTCCAAGTGAGAGCTAACACATATATAATAGGGTAATGAATCTCTATAAAATGTTTAATAAATTTTAAGATTCATATTAATACTATCTACTTAGATCATAACTTTTAAGTATATTAAATTTATTTTTATTGATCATTTAAATTTATCTGTAAACTGTTATAAAACTATTTAATTATCCGATTTTATTAAATCAAAATCACAATTAATATTAACCTACATTAGAAAATTTTCTAACATGTTTCTCTTTCAATGCTAATAGGTGTGATATTGTCCAACTTGTGAATGATAATCTGATGAATGAAAGGGGAGTTGGAGTGGATGAAAAACATTTTCCTTCAAGGATATCTTTGCATGTAACTCCAACTCTTCAAACCAGCATAATTAGTGTTTCAGTTAGCAAATCTTCAGATAATCCTCCAGTAGAGATTGGGCTTGAGAAAACCATGGAAGGTTCATTTGATCCACCCAACTCTTTCTTGGGGCTCAAGGTATCTACTGGAGAGACCATGACAATGAGTTTGAGGCCTTGGAAATTTGAACAATCTGTGTATGGCTATAGTGCAATTTTGAACTGGTTTCTTCATGACAGCAATGATGGAAAAGAGGTAATCTCCTCCAAGCCATCGAAATTCACTTTGCTCAACCCCAAGGCCTGGTTCAAAGACAGATACACCAGTGCTCACCGGCCGTTCACCAGGCAAGGCGGCGTAGTCTTTGCCGGAGATGAATATGGAGAAAAAGTGTGGTGGAAGATTGACAAAAATGCTATTGGAAGAACAATGGCATGGGAGATTAGAGGGTTGATTTGGTTAACTTATTTGCCCAATAAGCATAGAACATTTTACAATGAGACTAGAAGGTTGGAATTCAGAGAAATTCTGCACCTTAAAATTGCTTAGTTGATCAAATACAACCTTATTGTATGTTTTCAGAATTGCTTCAATTTCTAAATATTTCATACTGTATATAAGAATCATATTTGATAATAATATTACATGTTATTTGTTGAATATAATAGTTGTTATGCTGATAATTAAAAATACTTTTTACGTTATATTTTGTTAAGACAATTTTAATATATGATCATTTTCGGGTGAGTAATTTATGTTTGCGGAAATACTTGAAAATAAAATAAAATTACGGAAATAAACACTAAAATTTGTTGAAATGACTTCATTTAGTAAAATCATGGATGGCAACAGAGATGGGGAACAGGGGATCTTTTTATAGCGTTAAAAAGTTAAATTATCATATTTTAATAATTATTACACTTTTTATAATTATTTTATCATTCAAATTAACAAAAATATAAAATATTACTTTATATATCAAATTTGCATCGAATATTCTCTTTCTCACCTGCTTCCTCTTCTTCTTGAGTGTTTTTGATTGAACCCCACCATTGCCATTAAGATTTGGGAAATTATCAAAAATGGCCAAAATACCCTCCCATTAAGCAAAAATGCCCAAAGTCACTATTTTTAAGCAAAAATACCCAAATTCACTATTTCCAAGCAAAAATGTCCATGACTTTTTTTAAAATGTCAAAATTACCTTTCTCTTCATTTATATAAACCTCCTCACTCACTAGAAGGGGTTAAATGAAATTTTATTAAAATTAGGAGGTATTGCGATATTAAACATTGTAAGAGCATTATAAATTTCTCAATGAAATTTTAGGAATAGATAAATGAAGGGTCAAACGAAATATTATTAAAATTTGGGGGGCATTTTGATAAATCGATTCGTATTTTTTAGATTTCCGAAGAAATTTTTCGATTGTTGCTATTCTAGGGTTTTTCAACTTTTAGAATTCGAATTTTAGTTCCGTTTTTTCGAATTTCACCTTTTACGAGATATCGATTCGTATTTTTCAGATTTCTAAATAATTTTTCGATTGTTGTCATTATAAGGTTTTTCAACTTTTAGAATTTGTATTTCATTTCCGTTTTTTGGAATTTCACCGTTTTACAATAGATCGACTCGTATTTTTCAGATTTTCGAAGAATTTTTTGATTGTTTCCATTCTAGGGTTTTTCAACTTTTAGAATTCGAATTTTAGTTACGTTTTTTCGAATTTTACTGTTTTACGAGATATCGACTCTTATTTTTCAAATTTTTGAAGAATTTTTCGATTGTTGCCATTCTAGGGTTTTTCAACTTTTAGAATTTGAATTTTAGTTCTGTTTTTTCGAATTTCACCGTTTTACGAGATATCGACTTGTATTAATTTTTCGATTGTTGCCATTCTAGGGTTTTTCAATTTTTAGAATTCGAATTTCAGTTCTGTTTTTTGAATTTCACCGTTTTACGATAGATCGACTCGTATTTTACAGATTTCTGAAGAATTTTTTGATTGTTGTCATTCTAGGGTTTTTTAACTTTTAGAATTCGAATTTCAGTTCCGTTTTTTCAAATTTCACCATTTTACGATAGATCGACCCATATTTTTTCTGATTTTCGAAGAATTTTTCGATTGTTATCATTCTAGGGTTTTTCAACTTTTAGAATTCGAATTTCAACATATGCACGACATATCACATCTGGTCGAAAGTGTCTGGACTCATCGGGGATTCGCAGCTCGCCGCCAACCCGTTTTCTTTTGCGAGAATTATCCTACACAAATTTTAAAAATTCGTTAAACATTCAAAAAAACAAATTTGTAAACAAATGTATTCATGAAAAAAACATAAAAAGAAGAAAAATACAAAACAATCAAAAAGGAAATGACAAAACTTAACAAATAAGATTGTTCGAATTCTAGACGTTGAAATACCTTAAAATGTCAATAATTGATCAAAATCTAGAAAATACGAGTCGATATAGCCAAAAACGGTGAAATATGGAAAAACTTCAATAAAATGTGATTTCTATAAGTTAAAATATCATAGAATGTTAACAATCGAAAAATCGATCGAAAATAAGAAAATATGAGTTGATATATCTTGAAATGATGAAAATCGAAAAAACAGAATTGAAATTCGAATTTTAAAAGTTGAAATACCCTAGAATGACAATAATTAAAAAATTCTTCAGAAATTTAAAAAATACGAGTTGATATATTGTAAAACGGTGAAATTTGAAAAAACAGAACTGAAATTCGAATTCTAAAAGTTGAAAAACCCTAGAATGACAATAATCAAAAAATTCTTCAGAAATCTGAAAAATACGAGTCGATATATCGTAAAACTGTGAAATTCGAAAAAACGAAACTGAAATTCGAATTCTAAAAGTTGAAAAACCCTAGAATGACAACGATCAAAAAATTCTACAAAAATCTGAAAAATATGAGTCGATCTATCGTAAAATGGTGAAATTTGAAAAAACAAAACTGAAATTTGAATTCTAAAAGTTGAAAAACCCTAGAATGACAACAATCGAAAAATTCTTCAGAAATCTGAAAAATACGAGTCGATCTATCGTTAAACGGTGAAATTCAAAAAAACAGAACTGAAATTCGAATTCTAAAAGTTGAAAAACCCTAGAATGACAACAATCGAAAAATTCTTAGGAAATCTGAAAAATACGAGTCAATCTATCGTAAAACAGTGAAATTCAAAAAAACGAAACTGAAATTCAAATTCTAAAAGTTAAAAACCCTAAAATGGCAATAATCGAAAAATTCTTTGAAAATCTAAAAAATACGAGTCGATATATCGTAAAACGGTGAAATTCGAAAAAATGAAACTGAAATTCGAATTCTAAAAGTTGAAAAACCCTAGAATGGCAACAATCGAAAAATTCTTCGAAAATCTAAAAAATACGAGTCGATATCTCGTAAAACGGTGAAATTCGAAAAAACGGAACTGAAATTCAAATTCTAAAAGTTGAAAAATCCTAGAATGACAACAATAAAAAAATTCTTCGAACATCTGAAAAATACGAGTTGATATATCGTAAAACGGTGAAATTCGAAAAAACGGAACTAAAATTCAAATTCTAAAAGTTGAAAAACCCTAAAATAGCAACAATGAAAAAATTCTTCGGAAATCTGAAAAATACGAGTCGATCTATCATAAAACGGTGAAATTTGAAAAAACAAAAATGAAATTCAAAAACACGAATCAATATATCCTATAAATGAAAAAATTGAAATATTGAGTTGAAATTACGTTATTACATCATAAATTGTGCCAAAAGCTCCAAAATTCAAAAAATCGAATCTCAAATTTGAAAATTACATATGGAAAAACCCTAAAACAAAAAAAAAAAGATATAAAATTCGAAAACTACACGATCAGAAATCCTAGATAACAAAATTCTCAATTTACCCCCTCATGAAAATTCCTTTTTAAAACAGGTCAACTGTTATATGGTAAATTTCAGAAAAACTTGTTGTGTTCTAAGGAATCTCCCCGGCTCCCTAATATTTTAACAAAGCTATTTTACCCCCCTAACCCACGATCAATGTCTGCTGACCGTGGGAGAAATCGTTTGACCGTGGGAAATACTGTTCCCACGGTCGGATTGCCAATCCTTCGGCAGCCATTTGCAGCCAAAATTTGGTTGTTTTGGCCAAAATTTTTTCATAAATCAAATCTGCACGTTATATAACACAAAACCCCTCAATCAATTCAACGAAAATAACCAAGAATCAAAACATTTTAAGCATTGTTCAAATCGAAACCTTAAATTTTCAAACCTCAAAATCTCAATCAAATCTCAATAATATGAACAATAACTTGATTCAAACAAGATTATAGAAGATATAATAACCTCCTTTGTCATTTGCGGTTACCGGAAAGCAAGAAAATCGATGAAAATCTGGTCGACCGTGGGATGCACGTGGGAAAGTGGGAAATTTTGAATTTTCTTTGAATTTACACAGTGAAATGACCGTGGGAAGTAAGAAATTTGCTGTGTTTATATATGAGGGCAGTTTCGTCATTTCACAAAATTTGGACATTTTTGCTTAAACCTGAATATTTTGGGCAATTTTCTTAGACCCCCTAAATTTTGGCTATTTTTTATAATTTCCTCTTAAGATTTCACCCCTTACCTCGATAAACCTTCCAAAAATTAAATAAATAAAGCTATTCATTCTCAAAATCTTCACTCCATATTGTAGTTTCTTTGATGTTAGAGTATCAACCGCAGTAGCTAGAACTTACACTATTGTCCTCACCAATGAGAAGAAACGACTTCTTTGCTGACAAGAAGTAATGACTTCTGCAATGTTGGAAGCTATGATTTCTTTGCTGAAGAGAAAAAATTATAAATTTTCAAACTTGAAAAGATGTCCATCTATCATGTTTAAAGCGTTATACTGTGATGCATAAAAGGTTTACTTAATTATTTTTTTCAAAATTTTTTATGGTAAAATTACTATTTTGCATGTATAATATTCCTTTTTTTTTTTTTAAATAGAGTTTAAGTGAAAAATATGATTTATACCATCAAGAAATAAAAAACTATTTTTGGGTTAAACTTTGAGTGGACAAATGTAATTCACCCTGTCCCAAACGATTTCGTATTTGTATATTTCTCATTTTGACCCTAAAAATAGTAGCCATCAATTTGGTGCAGTTAGACCAAATTGTACATTTTCTAGTGAAATTCAAGTTAACATATATTCGAAAAGGTTTGATTAGTGGCCAAAATCATAACTATAGTGCAATTATACCATGTTGTATTTCGTCTAATGCGATTTTGATTAGATCATACCATTTTTGCGTGATTTAGTTTGAATCATGTTATAAAAGAATGTCATCTGATTGTTAGAATCACACAACGCTAATCTCTTTGGGTGCAATTTAACGTTAAGTAAATTTTTATTTTAAGAAATTGAAATGACTTTTATAGTAATCTACCCATAGCGTGGAAACTAGATTCATTTGTTGACGAGTAAAGAAATCAAACCCTAGATTGACGTGAATCGCAATTAGATAGGAGAGGATTGAGAGAACCGGAAGGTTAAGGAATTTTGGAGAGATAGGGTGAAATTTTAATAAAGTGAAAATTCCGTATTTATAAAGTTAACACAACCAGTTTTTCAGTTAAGTGGAAAAATTACATACAAGTCCCTAACTGTGAGCCACCATGTTGAGGATAACACTTTTTGCACATAACCCAAGTGCCGTACAGTTTAAAAACTATTCCTTTGACCCCTCAGAGATACTAACATTCCCCCGAAAATCAGACCTCCGCCAGGTCTGAACACTTCCCACATCTCAACCAAGTGCTATAAAGTTCGTAAACTATTCCTTTCACCCAAGTATTACTTATTTACTCGGAGTTTGTAATTTAAGATTCTACGGATGGGAATCATTAATTTACTCTTTTTTTTTAAATAATTCTTATACATCCAAATGTGTGATGAACTCATTTTGTATGATAATTACAAATCAGGAGAGATAATTATATTACTAAATCGTAATTACCGTAATTAAACAAGAGAGGGGAAGCGGCCAAGTGGATGGGGACAGAGACAAATAAGTAAACTCCACTCGGCCCACACGCGAGAAACAAGCTGTTAGAAAAATTGAAAACCCAAGCGGTGATGAAACCAAGGCAGAGGGGACGGAGATTTCGAGGGAAACCATTTCATTCTTCTTCATTAGCTAAGCCTAAGCTTCACCTCTACCAAACTCATAAGTCTATCTCTTGACTCTCGCTCTCTCATAATTTCATCTTCTTTCGATGGAGTCCTCCGCCACTCTTCGATCCTTCAACTGTAAGCTCCTCCTTTCATTCTGATCGATCTCACGTGCATTATGCATCTGGAAATTAAAGTTAATTGAAGTTTCGTTTTCGTTTATGTGAAGTGGAGGCGAAGTAGATTTAGAAGTTTTGCTTTGACGAAATGGCATTACAGCTACTTTCCATTATTTTTCTTGAATTTTTGTTTCTAGGTTATGTTTTCTTTTTTTTTTTTTTTTTATCGTTTAATTTTCCTCTTTCTGTGGCGGTTGAGTTTCTATCATATTATCAGTGAGAGGTTATATTTGTGGAAACATTTTAGTGGGATTCTTTGGAGAATAAATTTTATGAAGCATGAATTTGTTTGTTTCACTTTTGGTGAGTTATGTTTTAGCAAATGTTTTTTAATGTATTTTTTTCTCGATTCTTCTATTTTGTTATGCTGTTGAATTTATACTAGATCAGTAGCGAAAGGTTAATTGTTTATTATGTGAGAACTGACAGACACATCAAATATGTGTAATTCTTCTTGCATTTTATGATTTTTAGTGTGAACAAGCCGAGCATGATTGATGTTTGATATGCGATCTGATAATTAGACGCTATTTTGGATTCTAGATTCTATAGGTACCATTCCACACGTGGGATCGCTACTTGAAAGGCCTGGAATGGTGTCTGTTCAAAGTAGTTGCTGGCATGGCTTGAGTAAATTTCACAAACTCATTGCTTCTCCAGTGAAGCGATACAGGACAGTTGTATCGGGAGCAAAGACTTCTGAAGCTACTGTAGCAGCCAAGTCTGAAGGTGAGTTTCATAGTTTAAGTACTGTTCCATTGTGATGGTGTTAAAAGACTTATCCTCAATTGGTAATTTCAGGGCCGGTATTGTTAGAAATGTAGTTTCCATAGAGGTGAATTTTATAGTCAAAATGTTTAATATGGTGCATATGTGCTGCTACCGGTGATTAGGTTCATGCATGATACAACATAGGATGCTGAATTAATCATTTGTCACTGATTTTTAAATAGATCACTTGTCAAATCTAGAAGAGAAAGCCAGTGTCTGATGTATTTAAATTTAATTTAAGTTCTTTTTCTTTTTTTTTTCCATCCATTTGGCAATCCACTTATCAATGAAGGATCTGTTTTTATGTGAGGAAGTGCTGAACTCATGTTTGATTGCAATGGAATGAATGTTATGTAGAGAAACTATGCTTGCATTTGGGTTCTTATTCTGTATGCTAATCAGTTATAGGCAGGTGTGAGAATTACTTTACATATATGTCTTTCTGAATGTGATGTGTGAACTAATAATCAGCTCTTTATTTGGCTTTGTCATAATTATGATGAGGCAGTTTCATCTGGGAGTGCTACTCAAAGCTCTTTAGAGAAGAATACCCTGAGGAATGCAACCTTCCCAAGTGCAGTTGAGGTGAGTGGTTTTCTTTTTTTTTAAGCCCTATGTTTGCATGCAATTCTTAGTCCTTTTTGTTGCATGTTAACTACATATCTCTGCTTCTCCTTTCCATGTGCTCTACAGTTATTTCATATAAATTGATTGTGTTCATGTGTTGAGGTTATGCATTTCAATATGAGATGAAAGCCTTGAAATTTTCCTCTGTCCTGGAGCACATTTCATTTCTTCTTTTTTGAATTGAACTTCATTCACTCAAGAGTTTAAAGAAATTTATGAAATGATAATACATTTTGCTAACTTGACATTAATCTGCATTTCTTGCAACTTTTTCTTGGGATCTGAAATATAACTAGCATACTTATTGTTTGCGCATTACCAGGCATTGGTGTTGGAGGTCTGTGATGAGACAGAGGTTGCTGAGCTGAAACTGAAGGTACAATTCTGAACTTCCTCTTTCTTTGAAAGAAAAAGGGAAAATTACTGGCACTGCACTGAACACCTGCATAATTATGACGAAAGCCTTTTTCCCTTTATTTCATTGGAGAAATTGTGAGTATCTATGTTACTTTATGATAGGTTGGGGACTTTGAAATGCATATGAAGCGAAATGTTGGAGCCACTAAAGTTCCTATGTCAAACATTTCACCAACTACAGCACCACCTATTCCATCTAAACCTATGGATGTATCAGCACCTGCAGCAACACCACCAGCACCAAAACCCTCCAAAGAAAAAACCAGTCCTTTTGCTAATGTGTCCTTTGGAAAGTCACCCAAATTAGTAGCCTTTGAGGCTTCTGGACCCAATGGTTATGTTCTAGTATCTTCTCCAACGGTACATGTTTCTAGATAGTAAAGCCCACTTTAAAATATTTTGGAACAATGTTTTCCATGTAATTTATGTAATTTCTTCTTTGGCAGGTTGGTTCATTCCGAAGGAACAGAACAGTGAAAGGAAAGAAGCAACCTCCCATCTGTAAAGAGGTATCTTGGCTTCACGTTAGTTCTTGCTTTTACTCCATTGTGCTTTTCATTAATTGATCTTGTTCACAACCGATGATTGAAGTTTATAAATTCATAATATTTTTCACCTTCAAGATCTCTATGGAGTTAATGCAACTTTTATCATCAGTTTCATATTAAAGGCTAAAGTTATTATTGAAATTTAATTTCGTGATCCAAACATGAACTTTCAGGCTGCATTATGTATTACTATCATAAGTACTTAGATTCAATTTGCTTTCCATTGTATTTTGAATTAACTATCGCAAACTATTCAGGGTGATGTAATTAAAGAGGGACAAATAATAGGATACTTGGATCAATTTGGCACTGAACTTCCTGTGAAGGTGAGTTTACCTTTCTGACTTCACAATTCCAAATTATTTCCTCTCATAATAGATGTCTCATGATATTATGTGTACTTGGTTTGTTGAGCAGTCAGACGTGGCTGGAGAAGTATTGAAGCTCCTATTCAATGATGGAGGTATAACATTTGTCATCTCTTTGTTATTATCATGATCACATTCTGAAGTCTTGAGTCACTTACTATGGAGTATAACTATGCACTTTTGATTAGAAACCATACAAATCATTTGCCTATGGACGCTGACATGTGAAATAGCCAATATTGGCAAATTGTGCAGATCCGGCAATGAAGCTCTTGTAGTTACCTAATTTTTACTTTGTATGTTACAGAGGCTGTTGGTTACGGAGATCCTCTCGTTGCCGTCTTGCCATCGTTTCATGGTATTGAGTAAGCTCTCTCCTACTAATACCGTTTTTGCAGTCTTTGTTGTTGGAGAGTAAGGCCGACCGGCTTAACCATTTATTTCAAGTCCTTGAATTCTTTCCATCGATTGGTCTTTTCTGTTTGTTCAATCAGAAGACATGAATCTAATTGGTGATATGTACTTGACCTCAATGGATCAATTAAATTTAGTTGAAGACCCGTGAACAAGTTGATTAAGCAGACTATAGATTGAGAAAGAATATTGTCATTTATGTTTGGATCATATTCTTGTAAAATCTTTGTCAAGTTGTAGATGTTTGTTGTATCCCAAAAAATACAGACGGCTTCTATCTTCCTGTGACCATAACAATCCATGCAACATGTTTTATTAAAATCCCAAGCGATGGAGATTTTCTAATGAAAGCAACTGAATTTTGGGTATTTTACAAAATAAAGACCACAAATTGGATGGTGTCTATCCAAGCTGTCAGTTTGAGTTGAGGATTGTGTCTATTTTCTGTGTCTGAATTTTAGTTGATTTATACTTGAGTTAGAATAGATTTGATTGAATTAAAAATTTTTTTTTTTTTTAACTGAGTTTGAATCTTAATTTGTCGGGTTTGAACGGATTTGACTTAATCTTGAATTTAAGTTAGTTTAAACTCTATCCAAATTGAATTCAGCTGCAACTTGGGGCCAATCGCAAAAATAAGCAAAAGCATTTTGAGGCCAAAATTTTGCCCCTAGGCAGACGCTATTGGTTCCGTATACGTATTGAGTTGGCTCTGTGCTAACTGGTGGTCGTATCTGTCTCAAAATGGAGGACCACACGTGCCCTCTCCGATCAGCGGCCTCATTTTGCAACTAGATCGTATATGTTGCGTTACTTCGGTTTTACGACATCGTGTGAGTGTTATTCCAACTAATCTGAATTTCGGGTGTCACCTGACCTAACTTTTTTATTTTAGTCCTTGCGAAAAGTTTAATCTGTTCCCAAATGCAAATGTGTTGGATTTTGAAAATTCAAATTTTATTATATAATATTATATATAACTAAAATTGGATAAAATTATTATTTTATTATGAAATTTTAAAATTTTAAAATTTTATATTATTTTTTTAAAATTGGATAAAATTGTTTTTTTATTATTAAATCTTAAAATCTTTTAAAGTAAGGTTAAAAATGAGCCTAGTTGAGCATGAATAAGACCTAACTCGTTTTAGACTATACTCTGCTTAGGTTTTAGTTTGAGTTTGTCGAGTTTGCTCTATCATATGTTCATAATTGAGTTTGTGTTTGTTCTCTCTGACTCATCTGAGCTAAGCTCGTTTTGAGCCTGAATAAACTCATTATCTTTAGATAGGGTTGGAAACGACGTCGTTTGCTAAGAGTTTAAGCAAATCGAGCATGATTATAGTTTGGATTTGCGTTCGGGGTTCGTTTATAATTTTACTTTCCAACTCATACTCGGATTCGTATTCATTGTCTCAGACTTATGTTTAGGTTTGTCTAAGCTAAACTTATTTCAAACTTGAATAAACTTGCTTCAAATCCAACTCTAACCTAAACTTATATTATTTTCTGCCCCGTTGGTTTGAAAAATTAATTCAATACTCAAGTAGGAAGTTCTAGTTAACAGCAAAAGCAAGTACAGTTCGCAAAAATCCTATTTAGTTTTTGCCGGAAGAAATTCCAGCAGATACTTGTGGCGAACTGGATAAGCATGAGAAGCTTTTCTGTTGGATTGGACCTATCTCACACATTGGGAACTCTGAAGGGCTACATGAAATTCAGGTGCTGGATGCTACTAGGGATTTGAGCTTGAATTACTCACCTTCTCGTGTTGCAGGTGAAGCCTAGCAGGTTCCAGTAAAAGACAATGGAGAATTGGAGTTGAGATTGCCAAGATTCTGCAAAAACGCTGCGTTGAGAGCGAGCAAAAGATCTCTTTGGCTCTGGAGGTGTTTCCTTGTGACTTGCGAGACCAGCTTAATCAATACATAGACAACAGGTTGTATTAGGATGTTAATAGTTTTATGTGTTATGAACCTCTGTTAAAGTCTTATGCGTCGCGTTGGCCATCTCAACGCTGGCAAGAATATGAACCTCTCTTAAATTTCTGTTGGAGTTCGTCTTGTTGCATGGGTTACTCCACTCAAGGTAGTTTGTGGTTCATGTTAATAACGGGTCAATTAACATCGATGGACCAATGTTTAGTTACTACTTACTAGTACTAAACAACTTAGTTAAGTCAGAAAATTTTGTGACTTGTCCGATAACCATAGTGAATTCTTTGATTGGTATAATTTTTGGACTTGATAATATTCTTACCTGGTGGAATATTTTTTAATCTTGCAAATCTTCTAGGTTCTAAGGACTGTTCAAGCAGAAGGTATTCAAGGGCTTTCAAAGGCTGATTACAAAGTATATGTGCTTTCATGATTGTTCAAGTTTCATTTCTGGTTTTACTTCTATCTTGTGTAGATCATCAGTTGATGTGAATTTTCCAAATCAGCTGGTCCTGTTTGGCCCAAGTTCATAACTATCTGCACAAGCTTGATTAGTTGAGGAGTATACTATGTCTCAAATGATTTTGCAAACAGTGGTGGAAGGAGGTGCTCGTGCAAGCCATGTCACATTTGGAGCAAGGGGGACTGGGATACCAGCAAGAATTCAAGGAGGTACCAAAGAAAATCAAGTTGTTATATCACTTGATCCTGAAAGGCTATACATACAAAGAGAGAGAAGTTCCTGCCGCTGATTTAATATGGTATTCCGCAAAGTAGCACGGAAACTTACAATGGGGTGCGTTTCCACATTTCAGAAACGTTTCCATTTCTGAAACTTATAGGAAACGTTTCGGGTCATTTTCAAATTTTTGAAAAATTTTGAAACACATTTCTTTTAGAAGAAAATTTATGAAATCGATTAAATACATATCTTTTATATTTTCAAACCGAAAATGTCTTTAAATCTCATATTGAATCCATCTTCTCTCTATTCTTTGATGTGTTATTCATCTTTTTCCCAACATATCATATAGATTAGTGTGTATGAGTGTTTTTTTCTTAAATATCTATATGTATTTGCTCAAAAATAATTTACAATATATTCTATAATTCTATTTTATAGTATTATTTTTATTCATTCTTTTTTTATTATTTATTTTTATATTATACAAATTTATGTATTTTTGTTATAAAAAATTTAGTATTTATAAAAAAAAACCTTTATATTTTTCATATTTATAAGTTTTTTCATGTTTTCGTTTCCTATAATTTTAAAAAAATACCTTTTCACGTTTCTTCGTTTCCGTTTCCGTTTCCGCGCTACATAGGTATTCCCGCTGCCAGACTGTGTAGCAGAATTGTTGTCTTTTTTTGTGTGTAAAGTATCATTGAATTTCTTTGTGAATGTATATATTTCTTCGTCTCATAAAGAACACATTGTGCCATGCTTTTCAGGACCTCCGAAAAGGCCTTGATCTTGAGATTATATCACCAGAGGTACTACAGAATTTCTTTGACGTGAAACAGTATCCTCTTCTTTCAGAACTTGCTTATCGCTTCCAGGTATATTTTCTTGCTGAAAAGATTCTTGTTTGGTCTTCAAGCATCAGGGAGTTTCATGTTGCTTTCTTAAGTTTTGTGACTCTGTCTATTCTTTGGTTCAATAATACTTTCCAAAATTCTGATTAGAGAAAATAATGGTGCTACAAACAAGAGCATTTGATTACAGCATAGTTTTTAACAGATGCTCAATTTCTCCATAACTCATTTGAATAAAGGTTTTTGGGGAAAGGTCGTTAGTCAATCCCTAATTCTTGCATAGATTAGCAATAGAAGAAGCAATTTCGATAAACACGACTCTCTTGGCCCACTATGAGAGGCGTAAAGAGAGTTATTTTTGAAGAGCTTGACTATGTTATCAGGGATAATCTTAAGGAAATAGTTGTTGACTTTTTCACTGGCTGGCTTCCTGCCCCAATTATCTCATTCCTTTCATGTGATTATGAGATTAACATACCAGACAAAGTCGAGGCTTTTAAAGGTCTTCTTGGGTCCATTCCAGATTGTGCGTTTCAAAAAAATCTTGTTGGTAACGACTGGAATCTCAGTCATGGATCTGCCTTGGCGCTTGTTGGTGATATGAAAATGGCTGGTGTTAGATCTATGTCCTGTATTGGGGCTGTGGCTTCCTCAAATGTTTTGTATGTGATACGCAAATTCATAATCCACCATTGATTACTAATCAACATAACAAAATGTCACCAATTCTTAAAACAGCAGTCATCTATGGCTGTTTGTGGACCATATTTAGTAATTATTAGCATATCATTGCATAAGTCAGTCCTAGAACCATGTTATAGGGACATTCATCCCTGACTGAAATTGTTTGAAATGGCGAGGCCTAGGTCATTATGATCTATATTTTTATCACAAGAAAAAGTCTGCAAGACAGATAATTGTATGGTGTTATTCAAGTGAAATATTTTGGGTTATTGTCATGGATCCCTGGGAGATCCTAAAGTTTTATTGTTAACCCATGTTGTAAAAAATAAATTGGTAATGGAATTTCAAAATCTCTGACAGTATCCTTAATAATTGCCCGATATTCTTTAAACTGCATAGATTGTTTTTTTATTTCTGATATTTACAACTGGTAGTACCAAGGTTCTTTGTGATATACCAGTACGGTTTTGACCATGACTCATTAACTCGCAATGGTAGTATAATTATTTTTTGATTAATCTTTTCTGGTGAACTCTCAGAATCACCACTTATGGCACCAGAATTGCAGTTGCATTCTTTTTATTCTCTCGCTATTAACATGAGTTTTCTTTCACGAAATGCTATAGCAATGGGTTGATCTTGCATGCCCTTTGGAATACAAACTTGGAAGAGCAAGCCCACTTACAGAACACCAGAATCTCCTAGTCCTGCTACACTGGAATGCAACACTACAGAAGAGGGTAGTATAGATAAAATCCAGAACCAATGGGGTGATAATTTTCGTTTTAATTGTCTTTTCATTACATAGATTACTGTTCCAATGATTCTGGGAGATTTGCAATTTGAATATTTATCTCTGACTGGACTGTGAGTTGTTAAATATAATTCTTTCAAATTTTGGTAAATATATAGTGTAGGCAGCAGCACTAATTGCATAATCCATGGGTATCAAATCAACATTCCATGTGAACTTGCATAATCTATTGTTGGAGGGATGAAGAAAAGGAATGAATGACTGCACAATTTAGGCTCTCTTGTAGGGCGCTTGTGTGGGATTAATTTAGCAGTCATGAAGTGAAATAATTAACCTGACCCATCATTTAATAGAGTATTTAGGTTGTAGAGTTTTTAAAATGTCTGATATTTTTAAAACAATGGTGATTAGTTTTATTGTCAACTTCCATGATTTAATAGAGCATTTAGGGTTTGGAAGCGCTACCGTTCTAGTCTCCTCATGAGTATATGACCAAAGGTCATTGTTTCCTGTTTCTCAAAAGATTGTAGAGTTTTAGTAAGGGCTTAATTTTGAATGGGTGCATAAAGTGAGGTCACTGGGTATGCAGAGTGAGGACCATGGATTTCTAGATTACCAAAAAAGAGAAATTATTATTAAAACAACCTTTCACTTACAATGTATTCAAACTGAAATGAAGATGTGAATATTTGCTTATGAATGATTTATAAAGCTACCTTGGAAAGTGATAGCTAGGTAGTGCCTTTACAATACAGTCTTGTGAATAAGCCTAATTTTCATCAATGTTTAGACTCATTCAGACACGTCTTCTCCATCCTCTGCAGCAGCCTCTGTTTGACCTTTTCTAAGGCAAATTGTAGATTCTCCAGCTGCATCATTTAATTTGATTGTTAATAGTTAAATTTATAATATCATTTTTGTTACAGTGGTAGCAATATCTCTACCTCTTTCATAGCAAACTTGTTATGGATGAACAACCCATTGAACAGATCAAGACTATTCTTTAAGGTGCTCTCTTTCTGCAAAAACAATATCTTAAGTCAATGCTTCTCCTTTTTGTACTAGGTTTATATGTTTTTTTTTTTTGGGTTAATTGAATATGGAGTGAAAAGAAAAATTAAATTTTCGAGCATACCAATTGTATAAGTGTCTCAAATCCCCTAGTGTTCATGGGTGTTGACTGTATCTCCATTTCTGATAAAACCCTGTGCAGGAGGTAGAAGCTTTTAACTTTAATAATATCGGATATAATTTACTCTCTTTTATCAATTAGCAGAACTTGAAAACCATAATACCTGCCAATTATGTGAGTAAGAAGTTGGCTTTTGGCTGCTAATTTATCGTGTTCTTCGCAAGACATCTCAAGCATCTTGCAACCCTGTTTATTTAAGATAAATAAACTTCTTATTTGCTGGAAAGTAGGAACAGGTTGACTCTGACACGGCAGATATTACGATATCCTTGTCTCTTATCATGTTACTCATTGGTCAAGGTCAGCAATGGTTATCGTTTAATCCTTCACCCTATTCTAATTATCCTATTTTTATATTCATTATTATGATAATTAATGGTGGCTTGCCTGCAAAGCAAAGATTACTAACAGTTGGACTATGCACTTACCTCCTTTTCAAAGATTTGTAGGAAGCTGGAGCAGGTTTCCTCGTCCCTTATTCGAACTCGGTCAAACACGAAAGTGAGATCCTTCCATGAATCTTTTCCGCTCTCTGGACCAAACATAGGGTGAGTGCAAAGCACATCCATCTCTGCCGGCAACACCTGAGTAAGCAGCACAAATTCATTGTTTGACATATGCATATAATAGAATAGTGGGAAATTTTTTTAATGCTGGTTTACTTGCAATAGGAGGTTTCTTGGGTGCTCTTTGACAGAAAGAACATCGGCAATGAGCCTAGGTCGCTTTAGGAAATTTAGTGGCAGTGACTTGAGGACCTCGGATAGAGATAAAATCGATGTGCATATCAATATGACATCGTTATCAGCTTCAAGAAATGCACCTAGGTCCCTGAAAAAGTAAAAATAGGAATTATGCAATGTGCAATAAGCAATATGAATAGCTGGATTAACTTACCAAGTTATGGGACATTTACCTGAAAAATGAGATACCCATCTGATGACAGAGTTGAGAGTGATCGGTACGAGAAGTGGCATGCAAAATATGGCCTTGTTTGATCATAGTCTTGGCCAGGAACTGGCCGAATGTGCCAAAGCCTAGTATGCCTATCTTCAGAGTTCTTGAGGAGGAAGAAGATGATAAAACTGACATTTTGCTAGGAAAGAGAGAGAGTGTGTATGCCCTTCTAGGATGCCTCCATAAGATGAGCCGTGCTTAAGTAGGGCACGCCTACGCAGAAGAGCCGTGGCTGTGGATAGGGTCTTCAAACCTGTAGTGATCCATCTTAGGAGGTAATATACGGGCCCATCTGCTGACTTTTCGTAAGATTATCATTTACCACACAATTCCAATCGGATAATATGTCCATGTCATGTCGTTATACAGTAATTAAATTGACTAAAATTTTGTGGTGATGTTCAATGAATCTCCACTGAGACATGTTGGATACGTACAATTATTGTTATTATCATTATAAGTAGGGAAAAGAATAATTTTCCATTCAAATTTGAATCGAAATTTAAAACAACACTTATGATAGATAAAAAATTTAAATATTCATTTATAGGTTAATTATTATTTAAATTTTTAATTAAGAGCAGAGGTAAAATCATTATTTTGTCTACAAACTTTAAAATTTTAAAATTTCTATCATTTTTTCCTTAGGTTTTAAAAACTAACGCTTCAATTTATTCTTAAAGTTTTAAAAGTTTAAATTTCACTTCTAAGGTTTGTTTCTTTTTTTGGCCACCATTATTCCGACCGATAACTGACACTTTCCATATATCTTCCATCTCTAACTACAAAGGATGACAAAGGACAATTATTCATCGTCCAAATTTAGATGATGAAGAGTCATCCAGATCTACAAGAAGAGACAAAAAAACAAGGCTTTGTCATTCTTTAACGCGACAGCAAAGGATGACTCTTCGTCTTCTTTCGTTGTCGCATCTGGATGACGAAACATTATCCTTAATCTTTTTTTGTAGATTTGGACAATGAAGAGTCATATTTCATAGCTGGAGATGGAAGATGGGTAGAAAGCACTGGCCGTTGGTTGGAATGATGGTGGTCGAAGAAGGAAGCAAACCCTAAAGGTAAAATCTAAACTTTGTAAACTTTGAGAATAGGTTGAAGTGTTAGTTTTTAAAATCTGGGAGGATGATAGAAATTTTAAAGTTTTAAAGTCTATAGATAAAATGATAATTTTATCTATGTCTTTAATTGAAAATTTGGACGACAATTAGCCTATGGGTGAGTGTTTGAGTTTTTTAACTGTCGTAGGTAATAATTTTGATATTAGATCAAAATTTTGATGGGAAATAGTCCCTTTCCCTTGTAAATATAAAATATTTCTTATGCAGGAAAAAATATTAATATGAAAAAATAAAGAGAAATTAATTAAAATAAACATGTTTGATGGGGTATGTATTATAGTTTAAAAAACTGAATCAAACTAGATGGTTTGATTAAGAACTGGGAGCTAATCTCATTTAGATAAATTTTAGACTCGAAAAGGTTTTAAATTGAGGTGAGTTATAGTTGAATTGACCCCTATCCATTAATTTATAGATTTTTTATTAAAGTCAAATTTTTATTACATCAACATAAATTACAATACACTACGTTTGGTTATGAGTATACTGGAAGGGATTTCACTATTCTTTGCAGCAAAGAGGAGCTTGTGCACTGACTAACTACTCCTTAAGACTTCTTGACAAAATGGAGTGAGTGAAAGAAAGAATAGATCATTTATGGATATGTTTGTTGTTTGAGAAAGGGTTGCCTAAGGCCTTTTAGGTTAAGGCAACAAATACCTCAGTCTATGTGCTGAATTTGATGCCTACAAAGGCTTTGAAAGGCACAACTCATGAAATATGACACGGAGTTAAGCCATCTGTTAAACACTTAAAGAGTCTTCGACTGTGAGTTATATCCATATTCCAAATGAGAAGAGAAGCAAGCTTGATATGAAATCTGAAGTTGGAATTCTTGTTGGTTACAATGGGGTTTCCAAAGATTATAGGATTTATAATCCTAAAACCAAGAAGCCTTTGGTAAGCAGAAATGTTAAGTTTGATGAGTTTACAAAGTGGAATTGGGAGGAAAATGAAGTAGAAGGGATTGGTTTAAGTAAAGCTTCAAACTCTAATTCTCAAATGCAAGATGAAGACGAAGGAGAAAATTTAGGTGATATCAATGATGTTCTAGTCAAAGGCACAAGAACACTTGAAGATATCTACACTAGATGCAATGTAGCCTCTTGAAAACTTACCTTTTATGTTGAAGCAGCAAGCAATGATGGTTGGAAAGCTGCAATGAAAGAGGAGATGAATATGATCAACAAGAATTCAACTTGGAAACCTGTTGACATGCCCAAGGATCAAAAGGTCATTGGTGTTAAGCGGGTTTATAGAACCAAATTCAATCCTAATGGTTCTATTAAAAAACTCAAGACAAAGCTAGTGGTGAAAGGATAATTACAACAAAAAGGAATCGATTTCTCAGATACTTTTACGCCAGTAGCAAGGTATAATACTATTATGCTGCAAATAGCCTTAGCAGCCAAGTTAAATTGGAAAGTCTATCACTTGGATGTGAAGTCTGCATTCCTAAATGGAATGTTAAATGAAGACATCTTTGTTGAAAAACCTATAGACTTTCAAATTCCAGGAACTAAAGATAAGGTTTACAAGCTTCACAGGGCTTCATATACCTGAAACAGACCCCAAGGGCCTGGTATGGTGTAGCTAAATTCATTCATATAACTGAAGCAAGGATTTGTGTGCGGTAAAAATGAAGTCAAATAAAACTATGTGTACTCACTTTAAGTATATAAATGGATACACACTTAGTATGTATAACATGTATAAGTGTATATCTATTTGTATATTCAAATGAATACGTATAGTATTGCTCAAATGAGGCCACCCTCTATGTAAAGAAGACTGAAAATGAATTGAAGCTGGTGGTTTCATTACATGCCGATGACCTCTTAGTAATTTAGTTTTCTTGGAAAACATAAGGGGAAGAATGAATCCAGATGGAATATAAAATTTAGTTGCTTTAATGTTGATTGCTCAAATCCTGACTATGATTTACATGCCAATTCTTTTAGAAAATATTTGATTTGGATAATATTTTATTATAAAAAATAAAACGCTATTATAAAAATTGATTAGTAGAAGATTACTCTATTGAAAAAAAATTAATATATATTTTTATTTATTAATTTTTTTAAGGAAAAAATAATCTCATTTTTAATTAATATAACAAATAACATAAAAAAATATTTTAGAATGATTATATCTAAAAAAATTCAAATAAAATAATATACTAGCATTTTTTATTACTTATTTTTTATTAAATTTTATCAATCATAATAATAATTTATACTCAAGAATTTTTAAGATAATCTTTTAATTTTGATAATAAAATATTTCTAAAGTATAAACCTTCTTAATATTAAAGAATTATTAGAATATTTTATTACATTGGATATCAAATAAATAAATTAATGTTAATAATAAAATATAATTTTTTATTATAGAAAGTATGAATATAGTACAGGAAGCAAAATTTAAAAGGAAAACTGATCTGAAATAACTAATCTATTATAAGTTTGTGACATTCTTGTTGCAGTGGTTAACGAACCACTGAAATGGAAAATCTATTATCAGATTCATTAGAGGGAATGCCAGCCTCTACATTATTTCCCGCCCGCTCGCTGCGCATCATCAGCTTCTGCCTGATTCTTTGCTGCTGCACCACCAAAACTGATGCATTGGTTGGAAAATCAGGCGAAGCAAGCATATCCCCTACGACTCCAAGCTCACGGCACTCGCTCCAGGCCTCAAGTCCAGCAAATATTTCTGACTCTGGATGGTATCTTCCTACCAAAATCAAATCAAAACTATCTACCAACCCCATTAGACGTTCAGCTAGATTCGACCCATCTTTCACCACCTCTTCTACATACTCGAAATTCTTCTTTCCCATGTTCGAACGAATGTATTCATCGATCAGATTGCTGCCACGCTTTCTATCTTTAGTGTTTTCAGCTCCAAACTGAAGGACTCTGATGACTACAAGGCGAACAGATTCATGTCTAGCCATGCGAAATGCATATGATAGTGACTCATTATCATCTGGGCCGCCGATGTATAGAGCTGCAACCTGGAATAATGAACGCCGGGCGAGAACAGAAACTGACCCGTTTGCCATTCCTCTGTCAACAAGAATTCCAACTGAACATGGGGCCTTGTTGAGGACATTGATGTTGAGTGACTGGAGGGAAGTGCTCACAGACTCAACGCCACCATCGATAGCCCATTGTTTGTGGAATGGCATGATTATAATCTTGGCTCGTTTGTCGCAAGCCATTTGACAGATGTTATCATACATTGTGTGGATGTGGGATATTGAAGTGAAGGATTCAACCATAGCATTGCCTTGATTATGTTCTTCATAGATTCTTAATGCATTCACTATTGGGCCTGCTGAAGATGATGCGTTTGTCTTATGATTATCATCGTTCAAGAAAAGTAGTGGGGTGGCTCTCCCTACAATCTCGACAAGAATCATTGCTGTAACAAAAATGGGGCTGTCTTGGGCGGCGCAGGAGGCATCCAAGAGATTGATAACTGCAGGAATGTTATCTTGGTTTTGAATGCAGACCAAAATTCGAAACTCTGAATCTCGCTTGGCATGTTGAATGGTGTTTATGTTGCTCGAAATGTATTGACTTGAAGGATCATAGAATTGTTTGATCAATGGGGTTATGATTGCCATTACCACCAACACTGATAAAACACCCAGAGCAAAATATTCTTCGGTTAAAAGCTGTCAAAACAAACAACTTCTGTTATAGCAAGTACCATCGAAAGTAATAAACGATGTCATTGAAAGAGCTTTAGTTCACACCTTGGAGTCCTTCCATATACTGAACATCATGAGATCAATAGAGCCTCTTGCATTCAGAATGAGTCCAAGCACAAATGCTTCTTGTTTAGGCATCTCGTAATAGATCCCTGGCAACATCACTGCTAAGATCTTGACAACGGAGGCAAGGACAACAACGAGTGCCACAGTCCAAAAAGCTTGAAAATGAATCTTGAAAACATCTGTTTCCATTCCTAATATGGCAAGGAACAAGGGAAAAAAGAAACTTGAAATAAAACTATCTAGCTTTGATTCTAAAGCAGATCCTAACGGGGGACCTTCGGGGACAACAAAGCCTAAAACTAAAGGTCCGAGGCCATAATGCTGGCCTGCAATCTCACTTAAAATCCCCGAAATAATGACTATCAGAAAAACGCAAAAGATACAGCCTCCATCAGGTTTCCCATCAGGTGAATTTTTGAACATCCACATTATTGCTGGCCTGAATATGAACACAATAACGATCACAAGAGCCATTGGTGTAAGAAGTGAGCCCGCCACTTTTGCCATATCGGAAGTGAGAGCATAATTAAATGAGAAAAAGAGGACGTTGACAGAAATGGAGATTGTGTTAGCAAACATTGCTGCAGAGAGAGCCAGGTGGCCAAGGTTAGTGTTAATAAGTTTAAGCTCAGTTAATAGACTGGCGACCACTGGACAAGCTGTTAGATGCTGTGTTGCAGCTATGAAGAAAGGAGACTTTCCTTGGTTGAAAATTTTTGATAACACGAGTGATAGTCCCATGGGGAGTGTAGTTGAGAAGAGGAAGAGTGTCAAGCCTATCATCTTGCCCTTTCTTCCTGGTTGAAACATCATGCCTAGATTCATTTTCAGCCCAAGTAAGAAGACGAAGAACATAAGGTTAAATACTGCTACATTTTTAACAAGGTTTAACCCTGCTATAGGGAACAAGCGGTTTGAAAATTTGTCAAGATTCCCCAGCACTGATGGCCCAAATATTAGACCACTCTGTTCACAAGCACAATTATGTTACCATAAATGTCAATTATGCAGAAAGAAAATAATAACATGACCATTAGATTTGGAAGAGAAAACATACAAGAAGATGCGAAACGAGCTTCGATTGTCCCAGAGGCTTGAGAAGGAATTCGAACAATAAGGAGACTGAGGAAAACACAGAGAACTCAATCATGAAAAGGGAATATGGGACTTTGAGAGGGTTGCCGCTGTACCATATAACACCTTGTGCCGCTCTCTGTGTGTTTTGGCAGATATAAGTCCTGTTTCCCAGGTTCACGCTCTTTGTTGCTATGTCAGCCATTTTGTCTTTTGGAAATGTTGAAACAAGTAACAAAGGAAACGACGAAGAAGAAGAAAGAAAGGTTATTACAGGTCTGTCCAGGTAACCAAAAAAAAAAAAAAACAGAAGCAGGGGAAACAGAGAAACAGAAAGAAATCAACCTTATATTTGGGACTCCCATTATTCTTCGGTTGTTAACTTTCAGTAATTTTTTTTCCCTTACAGGCCACTAATTCTTCGATTTAATCGGATCTTTATCTTGTTATTTTATTTTTAAAAAAATTCATGGAAACATCCCTCACCCTATTTTGTAAAATATATATTTTTTAATATTATTATTGAAATAATAATTTTATTTTTCATCTTATTTTAAAAGTTTTAATAAAAATTAATTTATAAATAAATGTTCAAATTTTTTAAATCTTACATTAAAATTTAAGTGAAAAGTACTCTTTTAACCTTTAAAAAATATTAATTACCCTTTTTAAATATTTAATACTTTTTTAATATTGAAAAATTATCAATTTAATATATATAATCTTTAAATAACCTGTAAAATTTTATATTAACTCTTTTTAAATTTTATTATTTTTAATTTTTTATATTTTTAATTTTATTTAATTTAAACTATTTTATATTATATCCCTGTGTCTGGGAAGGGTCATGGAGTTGTCTGATGAATGGGGTTAGGATTGCTGTTACTGCCCGTACTGATAGAAAGCATATTCTCCCTTCAGAGCCGGTCAAAATATAAAGATTCAGAATATGTCTCGTATAGCCGGGAAAAGAATTGGAGAAAGAAATGTGTGGAGGGTGTTGCCCAAGCAAGAAGGCACCATTGAAAGTAATACAAGTAGTGATGACTTGAAAGGGCTTTCATTGAAACCTTGTCCTGCTTCCATAGATTGATGATGCCTTCTGCATTCGTAATCAGTCCAAGTACAAATGCTGCTTGTGTGGGCATGTTAATATAGATCTCCCCGTCCAAAATGATTGAAAATTAATCTTGAAGATGTTTTTTTCCAGTCCGTTAACTGCAATGTACAAGCGAAAAGCAATCCTGAAACAAAGTGTTTCAAGCTTTGATATTAAGGCAGGGTGGACCTTCAGGAACAACAAAGCCTGGAACAAATAGTCCAAGGGCATAATGCTCAGCATGTGTGTGCTGTGTTAAATAAGAGACCTGTCTGAGTGTGTCGTGTTTTAAGTAGGGATCTGTTTGGCAATGTTCCCTAAGTCTTTCTCCTGCTGGCTGCTGAAAGCCTCGGAACAATTGTCTTGTCAAAGCTGGAAACCGCACATTCATCTTGAATGTCGGGTTCAGAATAGTGTGGTTCCTGAAATCACAGAAATTCGTGTCTGAACTGGCGCTACTTTCTCACCTAAAATTCCTGATGAAAAACTCTCCAATTGATGCGTTGGATGCATTGTGGCTGAGGGCCTCATAGTGTCACTGTATCACTCTCCAATGTGAAAGTAAGAGTGGGCTCTTTATAATCCATAACAATTGTACCAACCGTTGCAAGCCACCGAGCACACAACACAATATCCACTCCATGAAGAGGAAGGAAAGCATCGCCATTGCCAATCAAAACTTGGAAATTGGTAGATTCCATCATCAATAGTCCCAGATATCCAGCCAACCTCTCCTGAATAAAATTGTGATGAGACCCCATCACCAACACCTCCAACTGACTACCCAAAAGGAAACTAGGCATGCGAATGGTACTCTGATTTTGTTGTCCATTAGAGAATGCAAGTTGATCGATGCCACTTCTGTCTCGCTAACAATGTAATCTTCAGTTTCATCCACTGCATCTCAGCATCTCTTTCATCATCCCCCTCATCGGATAAAACTTAACCTTACATTTATGGTCCGGGATATTGAATTTTTAACCTTAAATTGGGTCACTTATACATTTATACCATAGTTTTCACCCCTTAAATATTTTTATAATTTTATATGTTAAAATACCTAAATTATTTTATTTTCAACCTTGAGAATCCAAATAAGATAATATTATTCTGTGTTATGCATGATAGAGAGAGAATATATGTAAATATTTGAAATAAAATTTATATATATATTAGATAAGATCAAATATAAAATATGCAAAGAAGCAATATCGATTAATTAACTATAGATATCTTTGTATAAAAGAAATGAAAAAGTAAAAAATATATTATTTGCATAGAATATTACAGAGAATATATTCTTAAGAATATTTCTACATGCTTGTTTGTTTTCATGTGTTCATTCACGTGAATGTATATATGCATACTTTTGCAAATATTTTGTGCAAAAAACATACATATTTACTTGCTTTTTTGTGAAGATTATATAATATATAGTATAAGAGTATTAGACATATTCGTTTGCTTTCCCGTAAAGATCATATAATATATAACATAAGAGTATTAGACATATATAACATAAGAGATCATCATATTGTTTTCTTGTGTACGAAAAAATTTCTTGGATTGACAACGACAACGCAATGGGGAGGTAATAGGTGAGATTTCCCCTTATAAAATGGAAGTATAATTGTATCATGAGAAATTTAATTTGATCCAAATTCGATTAAGTAATTCAAAGTAAATTACCAATTATGTAATTCAATGTAAATTTCGATCTGATTTAGATTGAATTATTATTTTAATTTGAATTCAAATTAAAATTTAGATCGAAAGGGGGATTAAAGTGGAAGAACAGGTTGACGGCAATGCCAACTCTTTCTACCACTAACCCTTTGCCACCAATGTTTATCATTTTTTGACATCTCACATATATCAATTTTTTATAAAAATATTACTCAAACTGGTTAATTAAGTAGAAGTTATTTTATGTATGTTGGTGATTGAAAATCAAGTATAGATGATTGAATTTTAAATTTTTTAAAATTATCAAGTATAAAATTATTCAATCTTTCATCCATCCTTGAGTTAAGAGATTAAAAATTTTTTAGATTAGACATGTGGGCGCCAACCTCTGACTTTTTGCCAACCTGTTATTTGTTAGTTTTTATCTTGAACTAAATTTTTGTATTTTTTAACTATCAATTCAACATTAAATAATACAATAACATAAAATTACAACATTAAACAATCTAACAAAATGAAATCACAATAAAATTATATTTTACATGAAATCATAAGTATGAATCTATCTTACATTATTTGATTTTCAATTGTTAAACAAAAAAACACATAACATAAGGGCTTGAATCAAGACTGACCTGAATATAAATGATTTTGTTGTGAAATTTTTGCAATAAATTATTCAATTCTCTAAAGAAATTGAACAATTTTTATCTCTCTCTCTCTTGTGTCTAAATTAAATTTTTTATAATGGGTTTTATTCTTCAATTACAGTGTCTTTTCTATTGAAGAATTTTTTTAAAATTACAGAGACTTTTTCCCTTGTTGAAACGTTAAGAAAAAAAAAAGATTACTTTTGTGATATTCTTTCTTTCTGCATAAGTTTTATCAATAAGATATTTTGAAAAAAATTTATTATTGTTATAGTATTTTTATTTAAGGTTTAAGATAAATAATATATACATACATACATACATACATACATATATATATATATATACATATATATATATATATAGTAAAAAAAAAGATAAAAAAATTATTACCCTTACAGTCCGGTGAGGACACTCATGGCAACTGAAACAAAAGTTCATTGTCGCGACATCTTGTATTTGTATAGTGGTAAGAAGCTTAACAGAAAATGTTGCGGAACTTATCGGCGAAGGCTCTGTAGCACAACAAACTAAAGGCGAGGTAAAAAATAATGGTAGTAGAGGCGTAATTGAGTTATGAGAAGATCGTGAAAGGTCCCAAAGTCCTGGAACCTTGTTGTCGTAACGAAAACCGAAGAGCTTCCAATATTATCCTCTTGAATGGCTGAAAGGAGCGTACCTCTCACTGAATCAAAGTGCAACTCAAAATTGAGGCAGTTAAGGAGGAAGGAATCTAAAAAGCCAAAAACCTTGCAAATTAACTCCTCGAACCTGTGTTGATGGTTTGCCGCAGAACCAACCACTTTAGGGTGGTTCTGCTAATTGGGTTTAATAATCCACAAATTCTGACAGTCCTAAAATGAATTTGTAGGTTATGGAGATATTGCTTTGGTAGTCTCATGATAATCAAAAACTTGTTATGCCTTAAATCGCCAGCCTTTCAAGTCTGTTCCATCAAACCATGGCACCTCCAATCGAAAAGGTTTTGAATGGAGATCCACTCGAATTAACAGGCACACCAACGGCTTGCAAAAGCAATGCAATGTCATCAGCCACTAGCAATCTATCATCTGCCAACCGGCCATCCCCCTACCCTGAGATGTTGAAGAAACTGTGCATCCATCATTGAAATCTTCATCCCCAATTACTTAACAACAAACTATTCTTCGGAATCAAACTTCGCCACCGCAACACCCTAGATAGCCAACAATTGACGAATTTGTTCATCCAAGGTTTGCAGCCGAGTATCTTCCACCATTTGAAAAGAACCAGAGCACCAATTATTAAGAACAGTCTACTAATTAAAGAAGAAGAGGGTGAGAATTTTTGAAATCTTCCTTTGTTCAATTCTGTTAAGAATTATATAGCATTCAAGAGCACAAATTTTAATTCTCCTGAGATTTCCCAAAAAGGGCTAAAAGGATTTTGGATTTTTATTCAAATTAATTTTTTACTAATTACACTATTATAAATTTAAATAATATTATATTCATAATTTTTATATATAAATAATAATATATTATTATATAAATATATTTTTATTTATATATAAAATTATAAAAAGAAAAGATATTTATAATCTAGATATTGATTAGAAAATGAAAAGAGAAGCGTCCAATCCAATGGACAAGAACTGACATTTAATTTAAAATAAAACGGGGCCCACCATTTAAGGGTAAAAGGATGAGGACAATGACGCGTCATTTTAAATTTTTGGAGCAGGAAAGAAAAGGACAAAGGTTGAGTTACCGACAAGTGACGGTAGACACAAATCTCCAAGCCTGCCTTTATTTAATTTAATAAAACAAATTCTTTTTGAGCTGGTGACTCACACCCAATACAGTGTACCGTTGGTGCACAGTTCTATGATACTATCCAATTTAGATGATATTTTGGGGTCATATTCAGCCACTTGATTTTACACTTTTGCCCTTTTCATTTCCAATAAAAATCAACTTAATCATTCTAATAATACATTAAAAAAATTCCTTAAAAATAGGTATGAATTATATCCTTTAAAATGTAAACCAAAATTCTGTTGTAAATGTGGACAGAAATTCTCTAATTAATATATTTATAGTCTTACTATATATTTAAATTTTTAGTTGGAGCATATTTATTGCATTATTATTAGTATTTTATATGATATTATATTAATTATCATATAAAACACAAATAGGAAGAGGAAAAAAAAAGATAATGGCATTTGTGCAAATAACATCAAAGTGAAGGTGTTATTGAAAGTTGTACCTTATATAAAGAAGCGAGTGCGTCTACGTCAAGCTCAAAATTCTCAGTCTGGTCTGGTTATCCTTATCTTTTTTAGAGCTTCTGCGCTATCGTAAGATGGAGGTAATATCTTCTTCATCCTCAACTTTAAATCCTAACGCTCCAATGTTCATACCACTCGCCTATCGGACGGTCGAAGATTTCTCTGACCAATGGTGGGCCCTTGTCCAATCAACGCCGTGGTTCCGTGATTACTGGCTCCAAGAACGCTACTTTGATCCCCAATTCGACCCGCTTTTCTCCGAGTTTGACGATCTTGCCATCCCTAGCGACGACGATCTCTTCAACGACGATCTCTTCGACGACGGCGACTGGAGCTACCACCGTAAGTTACAACGTTAAGGGAAAGAAAAGAAATTTCCCCAAAAGAGCATACAACTTTATATTATCTCGATTTATCTCGGTAACTGAGTTTTTGACTTTTGTTATGTGTGTGCAGAGGCGGCGGAGGAGATGGAGTCGGGGAAGGAGTTACTTTCGATTGGGAAATTGAAATGGAAAACGGGTCCAGTTTTGAATGAGAAGCCGAGGTATGCAGAGAAGGTTCCAAAGATCGTGAAAGCGAAGCTGAGTCCTAGGCCGATTCAGCAGCCGCGGTAGAGTTTAGTCGATTCGAGTTGATTGAGAATCCGTTTTTCCTTTGATGTTTTTGTTTTGTATATGGTGGTCGCTCAAAGACTTGGGTTTAACTTTGTACTTGGTGTAAATTCTGAATAAAACGTAATTTGAGTTATTATATAAGAATGAATTTCCAGTTTATGATCTCATTCCCATAGAGCAATGGTTTTGTTTATTAATATTTGGATATTCCTCGGAGAGTTGATTTGGTTGAAACAACCGGTACAAATTTATGATCTTTAATGGCAGCAGCCATTAATAAAGATGTAAAGATCAAGTGCTAAAATGCTAACTTGCTAAGCTGATTCGCTGGGCTATTCTATTCAACAATTGAGTTGAGCTTCCTCCCAAGTGCTTGCAGATTTGCCATTCTTTTGAAGAACTCTGATCACTTCTTCTGTTGTGACGTTACCCGTCACTATGACTTTGTTGAGTTGGGTGTCCACGTTGTAAGTTTCAATATCTGCAAACCAAGACAGATTTGAGAGACAAACACAAGCAAAATTACAATTCATGAGACAAGAAAAAGAGATACCCTCTATCTTCTTGATGGCCTTTAAGATTTTCCTGATACACTCCTCACAGTGCAAGCCAACTTTCAGTTCCACAACCTGTTGAATGAGCACAAAATACAGAAGAACTGAATGACAATCGATGCAGAAAAAAATAAATAAAGAAGCAAAACTTTTGGTGAGTGAGGATTACGTACATTAGGCATTTTGATTTTGATCAGTAAGATGTAAGTTTGGCAGAAGAATGAAGAAGAAAGAATGCAGCTGGAAATTGAATGTTGGGCATAAATAAATGTAGAGAAAGAGAGAGTTGGGTGGTGAGAGTATTGGATTCTTTACTTGATAGATTGGGAATTTTAATTTTGTGAAAAGCTGTAAACTTTATTGACTTGAGAGGCTGGAAATGAGGTATAGCTGTGTGACGATATGTGGTGGAGATTTCTGGTTAATAACTTTGGTACAAGTGTGTTCACATTCAATTATTATGAGGAAACTAGTGTTGAAATGTGATGGTCAGAGATAGCTGCATTTCAGTTTCACACAAACGGAAACTGCAATAGGGAAAATTGAACCAGCAGAAAGGAAGAAGATGAAACTGGACAATAGCACCTCAGGATTGAGCTTCGGATAAACTTAAAAGCATTCAAGGCTATTAAAGTGATTGATTAAGGAGCGTTGAGAAGAAAGCTATTGTTTTATTTAGTACCAATACCAACCCTTTGGTCCCCTTAAGAATTGGGGCTTTGTGGTCACTAACTAATATGCTTTTTCGAGTGTTTTTCGTTGATTAAAGTTGGATATTATGGTGTCATATGCGTCGCATCAGTCCATCCTGATATCAGTGGGACATTGTGAAGCCCAATTGGCCTCCCCCTTTTTTGTTTTTTCCTCTCTCTCTCTCTCTTCACCTTGGTTGGAATGGGTAAAAGTAGCTATGAAGCCTCCCAAGAACTGTTTTAGTGGCAATGGGAGAGGATTTGTATCGAAGAAGGTATAAATTTAAATTTTCTTTAAGATATTAATAGTTGTGAGGTTAATCTATTTAATATGATTAATTCTGTTTAAAAAGATAATTTAACTCATTTAAAATTTAACCTATTCGATATAATTGATTTTATTTTAAAAAATGATCAGATCGAGATGAAATTCTTTATTAGAATAATTAAAAAAAAAAAGATAACTAGAGAGAGAAATAATATAAAGAAGAGTAAATTACATTTTTCACCTCAAAGTTGGATTCAAAAACACTTTTTTCACATTTAAAATTAATAAATCACATTTATCTATATAAAGTTTAACTTCATTAACATAAATGAGTTTTTAAAACCTTACAAAAACTATAATTACATTCATTAAAATATATATATATATATATATATATATATATATATATATAATCACTATACGACCCTCATATAAATCTCCATGTTCGTTCTCCTCTTTCCATCTTTTTCTTTTTCTCCTTCCTCTTATCTCATTTACCACTACTTTTCACGTTTTACTTTCTCCTTCTCTCATAGCCGTCCTCGAAGTGACGAATTCCTCCACTCTCACCCCCCAACTCTTACCTCCACTCCACCTATTCTTACACCCTATTCCAGAACCAACAATCTCATAAATCGGCAATGCATCCACACAACCATCCCAACATTTCCCTTTTATTATTAGCCCATTTTCTTTTCGATTTCGATTCAACCGATCAAATCGATTGGCACAAGACTTTTTTTTTTTCTTATGACTAGAAACCTTGTTTAATTTCATTGGATAATGATCTAATAATTTAAGTTTTTTACATAAAAATTGATAATATTAGTTCAACTCTAAACTTTTATGATGGGTCTTTCATTCATCCACTCAAACTAACCCTTGACACAAGACTTATTCCAACCAAAGTCTCAATCTTTACTCCGTTAAAATCTCACTCCAATCTCAAACCAATATAACTTCACAATTCAAATGTATCAGGTCCTCCCCCTTCAAGAGAAACATCCAAAGCTAACTTATCACAACATTCGCAAACTCAAATGGGGCAAAAGGGTGTTGAAATTTCGTCATTCGGGAACTAAAACAACAACTTGGCTCATTTGAAATTTTTTACTAAGAGAGGCAACTACAAGCCAAAACCCTGAAAAAGAGAAGAAGAGTAAAAAAGATTTGAACCTAGTGCACATCGAAATCACTCCAATTTTTTTTGAACCACACGAAACTTGGGGTAGTGGCTGAGTGAATTTGAGAATATGGTGTTTGTGTCATATTGTATATTACAAATCTGCCTTGGGTGCTAGGAGTCAAAAAACCATTTTCGGTATCACCAAGATCAAAGTTTCATACGTCAATGATAAAGAACAATGATATTTTATGAAGATGGTGGAATAAATGAGTGGTTGAGATGAAAAATAGAGTTAATGACTGTGGACCAAAAGGGGAAGAAGATGATATATGTTTTGTCAAAATTTTCATAACAAAATTATTATTTTATCTTTATAATTTCTTTTTTTTTAAAGTGTTTTAAATGATAAAGTGTGATTTATATATTTAAGAGATAAAAAAAGAATTTTTTGCCAAACCTTGTGTGAAAAAATTGTTAATTTATATATATATATATATATATATATATACACACACACACACACTTGCTTTCTGTTTTTGTTCTCTACCAATAGGATTCAAGAGCGAAAAAAAGGGGAAAGAAGCGAATACAGAATCAATTAAGTTTGAAGGCACGACATTGTTTTCACTTTATATTAGTCCTGAGATTTCGTGTAAGAAAAAATTTGATATGAATTGACACAGTTTTCAGAGTTCTTTCGAAATTTTGAAGTATTTTTTGAAAACACTTTTGATTCTTTTATCAACTGAAAAAAGCATGTTGATCTTCATGGCAGTTTCCTAACTCCCCTTGCAGCTAACCGGAGGCCGTTGACCTGAAAAGTTAACCGCCCGCCAACTCAGGAATTTAGGTCTTCATGGTAACAAGCCATCTTGGTTAAAAAGTATTACCCAATCAAAATTCGCCACATTTCACAGGGTTGCTTTTGTTTCCCTGTTTGTTGATTGTCCCCCTCCATCTAATTTCTTTCTTCCTTATCACAAGTCTCTCCTTAAGCTTTTTCTTCATCACAAAGTTTCGCATTTGCTCTTAAAATTTTCACCTTAGAAAATTTTTCTTCATGGGGAATATACTTCGCGTCTTGTATGAGAGGTGTGTCGAACCGATAACTTCAGAGGAGTCAGGATCTCTTGGACCTCATGGAGTTTCTGCAGCCACCATTGGTGTCTCCGCTCTCGCCCACGATCTGTTTAACTTTGAGATCACCTCACAGGTAATTGTTATCGCATTTTTAATGGCAATTTTTTTATGCCTGTTTGCTTTTAGCTAATGGTAAATCTGGGTTATCTTAGTTTATCAGAGTTGAATTTAGATCGATGTGTGCTTTTATCAGGTTCCGGAAGGCCTTAATCAGCATGTTAAATCGTCCAGGAAGGCTCAGGCTAATTGGTAAAACACTTTTTTAGTTAAATGTTCTTGAAGGAATGTATTTTCTTGCTGTAACTAAGCATTATACTTGCTGTGTAAAGGTATAGAAAAATATCAGAAGCATGGAGGCAAGCAAGGCCTCCACCAAACACAGCAGAGGAAGCAACTAGGCTTATAGTAGAGACCTTGAAGGGACACCAAAAGGCAGATGTTGAGGTACTGATGATTGGGTAATTCTTGAAAGTTGAAACTATAGTTGAAGATGTGCTAATATAATCACTGCTAATTTGTAGGGCTTGCTGGCTTTTTATGGTTTGCCTCTTCCTCATACAATTGTTCAAATTTCTGCTGGTGTCCCAACATCATTGCCTGAGGGAGTGCTGTTTGAAATGCAGACGCTTCCAGTAATGAAATAATTCCTCTTTCAATTCCAAATTATCATAAATGAAAGTAGTGAAGGTTTATATTGATGATGATTTTAATGGAATCAGGTAGATGCAAGAGCAGTGGCAGATGGCGATACAATTACAGTGTATGTAAGTACTGATAGCCCAAGGGAGTCTGCTTGTGTTCCCAGAGATGTACAAGAGGCAGCTGTGCAAAGAACACAAGCAAGAGCAGAGAGGAATTATAAAGAAGCAGATGCACTTCACAAAAAAATTATTAATGCTGGATATAGGTAAGATTTTGCATCCATTTGATCTTGATGAAATTGTTCAATACTTGTTCGAAATGACTTATTGCCCGGTTACTTCAGGGTAATAAATCTTCCAAACAATGAGGAGGTTCTTGCTCGAAAATATCGCATTCGATTAAGGTAACTATCTTCTTACTGAATTCAATAACACAAATCTCATTACATTTAAAGTTTTTGAATGGGGGGCAGAGGTATCGATGCACCCGAGGGTGAGATGCCATATGGGGAAGAATCAAAACAAGAACTGCTTAAGCTTGTTCAAGGTAAGAGCTTGAGAATCCTAGTCTATGGAGAGGATCAATATGGTCGCAGCGTTGGAGATATATACAGCAATGGCATATTTGTACAGGTACACCGTCTTGTTCTAACATGGTTATGGTTCACCCATTGTGCAGAAAAAATCTGCTAATCTCAAAGTTCTCAAACAGGAAGTAATGCTGAAGAAAGGCGGTGCATGGCATTACAATGCATATGACCAACGCTTAGAGCTCTCAACAGTAAGTGATCAGTTAAACTTTTTTGTTTTTCTACTTATTTTGTTTGTTTGATCTTCCAATTCTAAATCTTTGCTATAAACTATCAGTGGGAAAGGGAGGCTAGAGCCAAGCGAGTTGGTTTATGGGCAGCACCGAACCCTGAGAAGCCATGGGAGTGGAGGAAGGACAGACGCGAAGGCAGATGAACAACTAACAACTGTGAATTGTTGGTATCTGACTCCAGATACCATATTGCCCAGGCACAACCAGACCAGAGTCAATATTCACAATCAGGGCCTCGAATTGTTGGCAAAGAAGAGAAACACAACGACATTGCAAGATAACTGCGATTTTAAGTACTATCTTATTCAGATTTTATGTGGTTTGTGTAGTTTGGCTTTTACCGTTGATTGTTGCAGAATATTTGATAATTGCTTTCTGTTGGTTCCGTGTTGTACCAGCTGATTGTGATTAAATTATACCAGCTTAGACACTTTTCCAGATAATTATTCTGTCTGTGTGAGTACTGCGGTGTTTGGAATTGATATTGTAGGTTTCTAACAATAAGCAAATGCAGGTCTTTGTAAGGACACTAAAGAAAATTGTCAATAAACAACACAGGTTCACACCAAAGATGATCCGAGACAATGCAAAATCCAGAGAGTAATTCATAAAATTACTTCTTATGTGCCTGTGAATGTTCTCTTGAGGAAAATGAAAAATTAATTCCATTGAAAGCTCAAAATTCGAAGTAATAGCCACAGAAAGAAAAGTGTGGGTGAAAAGATGGCTAGAGTAATAAATTAAACAATTTTTAGGAGATAAGGGATATAGCCAGGCTCAACAATTTTTAGGAGATAAGGGAAATGTGATGACAAAACTGGCACAGCCCAAGAATCCACTGCAAAAGAAAAGAGGCATAATTCAGTACACAAAGTGCAATGTTGAAACCAGAATCTGAAACTCGGTATACAGGACTTGTTTATTCCAATTTATAACAATAGTTTATCAGATAATACAAAGTATCAGAATATAATAAGCCTTTTTTTTCTGAAAAAACATATTTGTCACCTCAGATATTGGCTTCATATAGCTTAAAGATGTTTAAAGTTTGTCCTTTAAAGAATCAAAACATCTTAATTTATCTAGTCTGCAGACAAACCGGCATGCCTTGAAATTCTATGTTCCACAATACATAAGTTTGCTACTGCAATGAACATTAGTCTGCACAAGTTAATTGCAGCCATTTTATGCTTAGCAATTATATTAATTTATACTCTAAATAGTCAAAAGAGAAATAAAAAGTCATGTCGTCCATGCTTTTTCTGCTATAACAAACTGTTTGTGTTTTGTGCTGATCAAAGATGGAACTACCGCTTCTCCCTAAAAATCTAGACCCGTGAATCCAAACTAGAATGTGAATTCTCCACAAAAACTAAGAACTAGAAACTAGTAACAGTCTTAGCACCTTAGTCCATTAACTTCTTAGTACCCAGTCAAGCAACTCACAGCCAGCAACATACAAACACAGAATGCAAATGGGCAGAATTCGACACACTGTAGAAAATAAATTGGAAAACTTTACAAAGAATTATATTCAAAAGAGAATTACAATATTTGCTAGGGTTCTCTCTCTCAGTTATTATAAGCAAAACAACAAAAAGGCAATTGGATAACCGGCAATTTGACGAGCCGGAACTTCTCTCTGCCAGTGGCTGCTCACACCATTTTCTAGATCTTTTCCTTCTCTCCTTTTCTCTGTCTGTTGTCCTTTTTATTTCACCCTTCTAACTAATTTCAAAGACTCCATTCCAAGCAACCCACTTGTCTTTGCCCTCATCATTTGGCATCCTCAAAAATTTCACCCAGCCCCACAATTAGTCCTTGATTTAATCCCTTAGCCTGTGCTCCATGCTCTCGGATGATCCATAGAGAGGGGTCAACTTCTCATTTGGGCAGTGGGCTAAAGGAATGGAAGTGATATGGTTGTATCTTTAAAACACTTGGTCCCCCCACTGCATAAACTACTTCTCGTCACCCCATATCTGCAAACTTCTTCATCCTTCTGCATTATTAAGATTTGCCTTAAGGTCAACTAGAATGACATTTTGCTCCCGAATCCGCACATTAACTTCCTCAACTGCCAAATTATCCACTAATCAGAGGAAGGTAGGAGTCCCTTCCATAAAGGGCTTGAAAAGCCGTCATACTTGTGCCATCGTGACGTGTAGTATTATACCAATATTCCGTTCAAACTAACCATTTTGGCCATTGCTTAGGTGTCATTCAATCAAGTGGTGGATGTTCTTCAATTCAACGGCTACCCCATCTTCAAAAATTGAATGGCCTAAATACTCCAACTTTCTTTGGTTGAAAACACACTTCCTTTTATTAACCACAAGTTGTTGATTTTGAAGCGCCTCTAACACCTTTGTCAAGTGCCCCACTTGTTCCTTTATTGTTTTACTTTATACTAGGATCTCATCGAAAAACACCGATACAAACCTCCTTAGATAATCTCAAAATGTCTCATTCAATAATGCTTGACTTGTGGCTGAAGTGTTGGAGAGTCCCAATGGTATCACAAGGAACTCATAATGGTCATCATGAGTCCCAATCATCATTCTCTCAACATCAACTTTGCATGCCCAAATTTGATAATACCTCAATTTTAAATCCAATTTAGAAAAGATTATGGCCCTACCTAGCTAACTCAACAGTTTATCTATTTCCAAAATCGAGAATTTGTCAAGGAAAGTAATCTTATTCAAGGCTTTATAATAACACAAAACCTCCACCCTTCATCTTTCTTCTTAATCAAAAAAACAAAACTACAAAAGGGCTCACTATCAACCATATGATCCAGGCAATGGGCATTTCATGGATAGTACACTCCACTTCAGACTTTTGGTAATAAGGATTAATGATAAGGCTTAAAGTTGGGTGGTTGAATGGTCTTGAGGTTGTTCAAATGGTAGCCCTTATAGCTCTGCGAAAAAAGGTTCAAATTGATCCAACACATCTTGGATTGCTAGTTCCACCTCCTTCATTGGCTTTACTTTTTCCTTTGTTGTGTCTTGGAATTGAATGCTCAACCCATGCCTGTCATTTTGGATAGTTTTTACCATGACTTTTATTGATACCATAGTCTTCATCGAAATTGGATTGCCATGTAACATTGCCTTTTTTCCTTGCCATCTAAATTTTACTAAATATGTCTTCCATTGGCTTTAATTTCTCCTAAGCTCCAAGGGAAAGAAGCCCTGAACCATCTTAAATCCTAGTAAACCCATTTCAACTTGCTCGCAAACCCCCTAGCCTCTAACTTAAAATCAATCTCCTAAAGTCACCATAAATCGCCCCTCATTTTAAATGGGTTTGGGTTATTAAAGTAATGGAATGGGTTGACGGATAGTTAAGGTCTGTTTGAATTATTTAGGTTATAATATTGCTAATTAAATTCATTGTTGTTACCTATTTTTAATGGGTTTGGACTCCTAGAGAAAGTTTGTGGGTTAATTCCTTTTTGATTCACAGTCCAATTTCTTTCTTCAATCTTTTTGGGCTAATTCAAAGGCATGTTTCAAGTTAGTCAAGTTAAGCATTTGGAGCTCTACCTATACCTTGTCCTTCAACTCATTAATATAAGCCCCCATCAACAATTCGTTGGACATCAATGAGCATTGTCGACAAAACCTCAAATTAACAATGATATTTGATCACATTGTCTCTTTGTCGAAGTGCCATGACCTCCTAGTGAAAAGTTCTGTCTAGTGATAGTCAAAATCTCTTTTTCACTACCTCCTTAAACTCCGCCCAATTGAAAAACAGTAACTAGGCTTCCTTTCATTGTAGATAGTCACTAACAATACCATCTCTCGTTTGTAAACTCAATTTACACAAAAATATTTTTTTGCCCTCAACAACCATCCACATGGGTTTCTCCATGGAACCCAAAAAGTTCCAACTATCGACTGCTCAAATCTTGTCGAGTCTCTTTATTGACTCAAGTTACTTTCTCTTTAATTCACCCCCCTTTCCGTCATTATTGTATTATTGATTTCCTCTACAACTTGTTTCAGAATATTTTGCTCCACCTTCGATGATGAGTTCTCTCTCTTTCGAGTTCTTCCTTTTGTGCCTACACATTCAACATATCCCCCACACAATCTTGCAAGATTTACAAGTTCACCATTATTGACTCCAATTTTTGCACAACAAACCCGACATTTTGTGTTCATTGACCTCCCTTTTTATCTCAACACCACCTCCATTGATTCCATTTTTGCCTATATTCTCATTCCAACCATTCCCCAAGAAAGTGCTCTAATAGCACTTCAAAGCACCCTAATCAAGCAAGTTCTTACTATCCAATCAAGAAACACTCACAACTAGCAACACACACTCACAACCAACAAAACACACAAACACACAGAATGCAAATGGCTGGAATTTGACATAGTCAAAAAAATGAAATGGAAAACTTTCCATTGAATTATTCACAAAAGAATAACAATAATTGAAAGAATTCTCTTTATTATAATTAGTTTAAGCAAAACAACAAAACACAAATTGGATGACTGATAGTTGGAGGAGCCAAAACATCCCTCAACTAGAGGCTTCCCACACCATTTTCTTGATCTTTTTCTTCTTTACTTTTCCCTCTCCCTTATCCCCTTTTTATTTCACTCTTCTAACTAATTTCCTCGCGTCTATTCCAAGCAACCCACATGTCTTCCACGATCCCCTAAACCCCCCTCCCCCCTCATTTGCTATAAATTATAGCCAACCCCACAATTGTTCCCTAATTTACTCCCCTTGTGGCAGTCCCACATATTCTATTGTATACCTTGATAATCTACCCAAAGGATTTTAAGAATCTGTTAGGATCCCAAATGTAAGGTGTGAGACTTGAATCCTACATTAGAAAGTATAGGCAACTAGTGTGGGATTTATATGGCCTTGAGCTCTCCCATCTCAATAACTAGCTTTTGAGGTGTGGTTCTCCTAAGGTTCGTATCATTTAGTATCAAAGTCATCACCATGTCTCTCAGTTGCAATCGTGCGGCGCAGGTGATGACACTGGTATTGCAGTGTTCGCCCGGGGCTAGCAGGGAGCTAGCACACAGCCAGCCCGCAAGGGCATCGGGGCTGCGGAGCGTGGTGGTATGTTAGAATCCCAAATGCAAGGTATGAGGTTTGGATCCCACATTGGAAAGTATGGTCAACTAGTGTGGGGTTTATATGCCCTTAGGCTCTCCCATCTCAATAGCTAGCTTTTGAGGTGTGGTTCTCCTAATGTTCGTATCATAATCAAATAAAAAATTTACCCAATGTTACAAAGTAAAGCAATATCAAATCCAAACATAAACCTAAACTCAAACTTCTAAAGCCTAAAAGACCTCTAAACAGTATTTTAGAGAAAAAAAAATAGGTAGTTCAAAGTACAAGATACATCATAGCAATCAGCCAACAAAAGCATCATAGAATTTATCTCACATAGGAATTGAAGATTCGGATTGGAGCATAAATTGATCTCATTTTGTATCATCCTCTAAGTCATCAGAATCTGAGTCACTTGCATTATAACCTTGAGAAACCAAATAAATACCAATTAAAACAAACAAAGAAGTAGTTAAAAATTGATTCATTTCATCGGCACAGTGAGTGAAAGAGCAAAAGAGTACCTGGAGGTTTATCACTGACTTTCCAGGCTGAAGATCGACTCTTCGAAGCTCTATTAATCCAAGCATGCCCCTTTTTTATATATATATATAAAAGATAAATCCACTCAATACCACAATTTCAAAACAAGGATATAGTAGATTAAAACTTCAAAGGCAATAAAGAAGAACAATTTCAGTCAACATGAAAGGCAAAAAATGAATTCCTCCTATCGACCAAATTGAGGCAAGCGTATCAACATCAAGAATAAATATTGCAATGCTCACTACGTTTCCTAATAAGTTCTAAGTTTGAAAGCTTTTCTAATTTTAGTTCATTAAGACCCCAAATAACCAAACCATATATTATGAATATATTCTTAACACAACATTAAGCCCAATTGAAGCAAACTTGCTCTAATCTGAAACAAATGTAGCTTGGACAAAGGAAACCTAAAATGAAACACATTCAACATATATGCATCAGTTATCACAATGATGGAAACTAAAAACAGATAAAAATTCAGAACCCACCATCACAAACACCCAATAAACCCAAAAGTAATAAAATTGAAACAAAAACATGAAAGAAATGCACCTTTTGGGCATCTCTAGGCACACCATAGCCACTGAAGTACATTTGCCCAACAAGAACCTGCATTGACGTGTCACCCTTCTTGGCCTCTTTGAGCGTGTCTTGGAACCAGCGTTTAACACAATCTGAAACCACCTGAGCCAGTGGCACCCTCTCTTGGCCCTCCCAATTGTCCTCCATAATTGGCTTCTTCACTGGCTCCAAGTCAACTCGGACCCCAGAACTCGGCCTCGTTGTTTCTGATCGAATTCTCAAGAAAGGTGGCGGCTTTGAGTGTTTTGGTCTTGCTCTTTGCAGCCTATCGGGTGATGAAGAGGCTACCTTGGCAAGTTCCTGAAGTTTTGTTGCGGTTGATGAAAGTGATTTGCCCATATAACAGATTGGAAAAGAAAAAGAAAAAAACTTTATAGGTGACAGAAATAAGAGGATAAATTGTGACTTTATTTATACTTTATAGGTGTTTCTGCCGTCCTTATCTGGTTTCTATGGTCAGAGTTTGTGGGTGAGCTTATGTTTTGAGCTCAGTCAAGTACCAAGTGAAGCATGCTCCACTCCAGATCTTTATTTAGGGTAACAGACTTGTTCTCTTTTCTATTTTTAGTTTTTTTCTTTTTTCCAAATCTTATCAACTTAGTTTGGGGGAGATTAATCAGTGGTATATATTATGATAAAAGTATCATTTAAGGTTGCAGAACCAAAAAAAGTTTTATTTTGTGTGCATTTTGTTTGGATAATTAAAAAATTATCAAAAATAAATAAATTAGTTTGAAAATTCTTAATTAACCATAAAAGTAAAATATATATTTGTTTGGGTTGTAGCGTGTTGCATTTGCGGGATATATATAGAATCATAAATATGAATTTTGATTGTCTTAGTTTTGTTATACAACAATTTTTAAGTTTGACAGTTTGATTTTATTGATAATTTTAAACCCTACATAATGGGTATATTTATATAGATTGGCAATCCCAAGTGAAGGCTTGAAACGTTTTTCTAAGATTTCTGAGAGGTATCACTCAATAAATTTGACTACCCTAGACTTGGAAGGGCATCCATAGGGTTTTTGTCTCTCTACCTGGACAAGGGGTACACATCCAAAACTTGTTCTTGATGGAAGAGGTTGGCTTGCATTTGTAAAAGCCAAGTGTCTAAACTTGGTATCGCTCTAATGCATGGGTAATTGCAACAACATTGCCCTTGCAAAGTTAGCAAATGCCAACATTAAGAAGATGGCCTTTTACTCCATACTTTAGCAAGTTGTTGTTGAGTGACTGCTTTGCTATCTCTTCATAAGTCTCTGATATTTGGAGAAATGTCATAAGCATGTCATAACACCCCAATCAATTAACTTCTTAATTCTTAATTAACCATAAAAGTAAAATATATATTTGTTTGGGTTGCAGCGTGTTGCATTTACGGGATGTATATAGAATCATTAATATGAACTTTGATTGTTTTAGTTTTGTTATACAACAATTTTTAAGTTTGATAGTTTGATTTCACTGATAATTTTGAACCCTACATAATGGGCATATCTATGTAGATTGACAATCCCAAGTGAAGGCTTGGAGCGCTTTCCCAAGATTCCCGAGGGGTATCACTCAATAGATTTTACTACCCTAGACTTGGAAGGGCATCCATAGGGTTTTTGTCTCTCTACCTGGACAAGGGGTACACATCCAAAACTTGTTCTTGATGGAAGAGGTTGGCTTGCATTTGTAAAAGCCAAGTGTCTAAACCTGGTATCGCTCTACTGCATTGGTAATTGCAACAACATCGCCCTTGCAAAGTTGGCAATTGCTAGCATTAAGAAGATGACCTTTTACTCCATACTTTAGCAAGTTGTTGTTGAGTGACTGCTTTGCTATATCTTCATAAATCTTAGTTGCCTTATGATATCTGGAGAAATGTCATAAGCATGTCATAACACCCCAGTTAGTTAACTTCTTAATTCTTAATTACCCATAAAAGTAAAATATATATTTGTTTGGGCTGCAGCATGTTGCATTTGCAAGATGTATATAGAATCATAAATATGAACTTTGATTGTTTTAGTTTTGTTATACAACAATTTATTAAGTTTGACAATTTGATTCACTGATAATTTTAAACCCTACATAATAGACATATCTATGTAGGTTGACAATCCCAAGTAAAGGCTTGGAGTACTTTCCCAAGATTCCTAAAGAGCATCACTCAATAGATTTTACTGCCCTAGATTTGAAAGGTCATCCATGGCGTTTTTATCTCTCTACCTAGAGAAGTGGTACACACCCAAAACCTGTTCTTGATGGAAGAGGTTGGCTTGCATTTGTAAAAGCCAAGTGTCTAAACGGAGGGGATATAATAACTTTCTCAAAGGAAGCAGATGAGGCCAATGGAGTGATATTTAGAATCTAAACAAGTAAAACAAATATGAAAATATGACAAAGATTGTGTAGCATACCATGGCGTTATGTTACCAATATTATTGGGTTGAATAAAATTATTTTTATATAAAATATTATGTATAAATAATAATAATATATTATTTTATAATTAAATATTATTTTATTTTTAATATAATTATATGTTATTATTTATGAATAAAATAGTATAAAAAATTGATAAAAAGTACTCTAATTTAATTGACTTGTTGACAAGACAACTGCCATTTTAAGTACCATCTTATTCAGATTTTATGTGGTTTTAAGTCACATGAACATGAACATGATATCAGACTTGTTCTCTTCTCTATTTTTAGTTTTTTTTTTTTTTTTCAAATCTTATCAACTTAGTTTGGGGGAGATTAATCAGTTGTATATATTATGATACAAGTATCATTTAAGGTTGCAGAACCAAAAAATGTTTTATTTTGTGTGCATTTTGTTTGGATAATTAAAAAATTATCAAAAAAATAAATTAGTTTGAAAATTTTTAACTAATTATTATTATTATTATATTTTGATTAAAAATTAATAAATATAAATAATTATTATGTAGGGATAAATATAATAAAAAATATTAAATATTTTTAAATTTAAATGTATTTAAGTATAATTATTATAAAATATTTTTTCATATTATTTATTATATTAATTAAAAATGAGAATATTTTTGTTCTATAAAATTAGTAAATAAAGATAAAATAGTTAAAAAAATTAAAAATTATTAGAATTGGTAATAAAATTACATTTTATATACTTATCAAAAAAATAATCTCAGTAATAAAAAATTATTATAATATTTTATTACTTATCTATCAAATAAAATAATATAAGTTATAAAAAATAATTAACCACCAATAAATTAAATTTTAATTTATAACAAAAATAATCTAACTTTTATTTAAAAATTTAAAAATAATGATTAAAAAATCAAAATTGTGTTAAAATTTCATCGAGAAGTTTAAATTTTGCGTAATAATAACTAAATAAGAGTGGGGTTTGCCCACGCAAGGTTTGGGAAAATTACAAAGTCCAACCTCTTGATTACCTAAATTATAAAATTTCATATAATCTTGGTAATAGTAAAGGGGCGTTTGGTTTGAGTTTTTTGAAATTACCTTGGTAATCTATCTTTTATTCCCTTGTTTAGTTTGTCAGTAATAAAATATTATAGTAATTTTCTATTACCAATGCTGACGTGACAGATAATATAGGTGGTAATCTGATAACTACCTTCACCTTAGATATTTAAAGATTACCGAGGTAATCTTGATTTTATTATAATTATATTATTATTTATTAATTTTTTGAGACAAAAATAAATTTATTTTTAATTAATATGACAAATAATATAAAAAATATTTTAAAATAATTATATTTAAGGGCATTTTAGTAAAATAATTTACTAGTAATATTTTATTACCTTTAACCAAACACAATAATTATTTATACCTATCAAATTTTATCAAACATAGTAATCATTTATACCCAGTAATCTTCTAAGTAATCTTTCTATTTGGTAATAAAACATTATCTAAATCAAACGCCTCCTACGGGTTTTAGCAAAGTGTTACAAAATAAAATTATTATATTATCCTTAACTATTTTTATTTTTTAAAATTATAATACCTCTAAAAACAGTCATCAATAATCTACTCAGATTCAATCTAAATTACACTAATAAAATGTAATTCTCGACAAAATCACATTTACGATATGTCTATTAAATTATGAAAACTTAAAGCTTATAAACTAATAGACTTTTTCATTCATTTATGATATAAAAAACATTATGAGATAAAAATATGTAACCCAAAAAAAAAAAAGGCTTAATATTGTTTAATGTTGCTTGTCAAAAAAAATAAACGAAAGATAAAATATGAGGCCTCGGTTTCTTGTTTATAATACTCTTATTGACCCAAAAAAAATATATATGTTATAAACAACCTGAACGATATTATCCGTTTTGGGCTTTAGGCGTGCACGGTTTTGTTTATCTTATGAAAACGCGTCATTCAAGTTAAGGGTTTATGACCTCTGCCTATATACAAGTTTAGTAGACTACACGAGAGCGATGTGGGACTTCAGGTCACAACATACCCTCCCATCGCGAATCGTACTGATAACGTATTATAAACAACCTCAACAATATTGTCCGCTTTGGGCTTCAGGCCCGTACGATTTTATTTCTCTTATGAAAACGTGTCATTCAAATTAAGGATTTTTGACCTCTGCTTATATACACACTCAATAGACTACACGAGAACGATGTGAGATTTCAGATCACAACAATATATATATTTTAAATTATTAGGAAGAAAATAATATGACTATTCATCCTTCAACTAATTTTGTCTGATACTGTGACTGTTTTCTCTTGTTGAATGTCAGTAATCATTTAATTTCAAAGGATAAGCACTACCTTGTATACAATCTTCCCAAAAATTAGTATATATTAATATACAGTTCTATAAGTGTCAAAGCTTATTATGAATATTGGAATCTTGTTTTGTTTGATAAGAATGCCATCGTATTCAAAATCATTTTCAATGTGGTCACAGTTCATTTAGTCCACCATTACAGTGACCAGGAGGAATCAAGATGATGCACAAAATCCAAAGAAAGAAAGAAAGAAAGAACAGCTGTAATTATCAATCAATCAATTTTAATGGGCAGCATGAAAAGATCTTAAAATTTCGGCATATTCTTGCCTAACAAGATCATCTTCTTCCCTGGAAAGTTGGTGAATTATTATTATTATTCTTTGGAAAAAGGTTCTCCCAAATATTTATGTTCCTGCAGAAAACACTCCAGAAAATTCCTTACTAGAATCTTCCATGTTGGTTTTCTTGCATATTCTGATATGCTTTTGATTCATAAGCATATTCTAATTACAATTAGGAAATAATTAACTTTATTGGAAAGGGAAAATATCAATTCTCAAATTTGGGAAAAAAAAAAAAACTTGCCATTGCATTGGAAAATATGTAATTTGTCTTAAAAAGGAAAATAAAATTAGTAAAATTTATGAATATTCGGAATTTTAATAGAATATTCTTCTTTATTAATAATAAATAATAAAAAATAAAAGCAATTTGAATAAAATATGCCAGGGGCGGTGACATGATAAAATTGATCAGGGATGATATGATAACTCGATAAGTGGGATCAGGCTCTATCCCGCCCTTTTCCAATATGACAAGACTTCTACAAAAACTCCCTTGGTAATATGTTTCTTTCTTAAACTTTTACATTTAAATTATTTTTTTAAAAAATTTTAAAACCTTAATATAATAAATTGTTTTTAAAAATTTTTAATTATTACAAAAAAGTTAAAAAAAATATTTTTTATCCAAATTTTAATTAAAAAACAAATATTTATTTATTACCTAGAAATAATGTAGAAATGATCCGTCGTTGCATGGGAAGTCCCCACGTGATTTATTATTGGACCAACAAACATGATGACATCATATCTCCACTTTTCCGTGAAAGGTGTGTCATAAGATATCAGAAATTAGCATGTAGCCGTTCACGTGTCACATGATGGATGGTTTAGATTTAACTAAATTATTGAAGAAATTTATCTTTATTGCACATTCAAAGCACCAAATGGGTCGAACTCTACCCATCACAATGAAAACAACCAAACACAACAAACAAACACAAGAGCAAGCCAACCACTCTACTCACATCTCAGACACGCGCAGTCCTTATGTTATTTATCTCACAATGTTATTCTACTCACGGCTGCACCTGATCACACACGGCTGTTTTATCTTAGGTAATTATAGTGCAAGAACCAGACCCGGGACAGATTTTCCGACCTGGTTGGAGAAGCTACTCTCCCAAACGCACGGGCAAAGCGCGGGATTAATCTCTACCGTTGATTTTCCAAGGCAAGTGACGGTAAGAGAAGTATTGAAATATTCCCTCACTTGAGTAATTATCCCATCAGTAACAGTCCAGGCGTGGACCCAGGAGATTTGACGGCTGTGATCACAGCCCTCGGCGATAACGACGTTCCCGAAGGAGGTGATGGAAAGAGGTTTGAATTCGAAAGAAGGATCAGAGGGTGATGAAGCGCCAGTGAGAAGGTGCATCATAAACTGGTGAGTCGGCGGGCCATGGAACCACCACTCGAGGTCAGGAGCTAGAATCTGGTGCACTGTTTGTACGTCACGTGAACTTAAGGCATCATACAGCGCAAGAACCACTTGTTGGTTCTCGAGTTTGGAATCTGCCAGAGTTTCTTCCTGAGAGTTAGCCAGTGCAGAAAGCGAATACAGAAACACTGAAGCTGGAAACAGAGAAAACGAAAACGAAGATTTCCCCTTTAGATGGAATGGGCAAACCAGAAAGAACTGGTATGGGTTTATGAACGGGAAGAAATGAGCTTTATATAGACAAGAGACTGGGCTGTGATAAAATCTTTGAAAGGGTAATTAAGGAAATAACAAAATGTAGATGACGCGAAGAAATCGATTTAGTTTTGAGGACGTGGATGCTCGACTGGATAAAAAATTATTACTTGTGATTAGATTTGGCGGGTGGAGACCGGCCAGCTAGGTAATAGTCAAATCAACTTTCTAACTCAGCATTAAATAACTTTATTTTTGTATGAAATTACTGTATTATCCAGGGAAGGCATGATCTCAAGTAGGGGTGTATGTGAGTATGATTGTTAAAAAATAAAAAAATAAAATATTTAATTAAAATATTATTATTTTAAAAATATCATAAATAATTTTAAAATTATATATATATATATATTAATTATATTATTATTTTTTAAATTATATTAATTGATATAAATAATATATATCATACAATAATATATAATATATTTATTGTATCATATTAATTTAATATATTTTATGATACATATTATTTTATATTTATATCGTAAGATATGTATCATATTTTATAAGATATTGATAATTATAAATTCAAATTAAATCGAGTTTGTATTTGAATAGAGCTAAGTTTGCTTGGGTTAATTGAAAAAAGTTTAACTTAAATTAAGTTTGATCTAACTTTTGGGTTTAATTTAATATTAATATATATTAATTAAAATAATATTATTTTAATAGATCATCGGCTCAAGGCTTTTCTAGTGCATCGAATAATTTCGGTTGGCATGTGTTTGTTTTTCGTATTAGAAAAATATATATAATTTTGAAAACAAGAGTCCATGGTTTTTGAAAAAATATGTAGACGTCAGCAAATATGTGACGGAGATTATTTAACACTTAATTTTGAGATGATACAATGAAGACAATTGGGTGTATTTGAAGGCAAGACAAAGACAGGGTTTTGTTTATTACAAGATGCAAGAAAATGTCGTGGTAAAATTCAGGGTGATGCTGACTGGCACCATAACCAGACAGCTGATTCAAAATCAGAGGGTTGAAATCCTGTCGGACCAAATTTGACTAAGCCTAGCAGCAGCAATATCTGTTTTTTTAATATTTTTTCTGGGGTAGAGTTATCTGAGACAAGGTGGTCTGAGTTCAGCCTGGCGGACTGGTGAAGGCTGCATAGATGGATGACAATGGCAGCTGGAATGCATTATTTTTGCGTTGGCAACACGTTGAAGCTTTTTAGACAGTTTCTTTTGAGTTAAAGCTGCCGACCGAATTATTGAGACAATTATCACCACATATTTTACTGCCTTAATCATACCTAAATTAATTATCCATGGGTTAACGTAGCTGGTTTAAAACTTTTGGGCCAAAACAGATGGATGTCTTCGGCGCGAAGACATTAGAGGAGAGGAGAAGGCATAGGGGAAAGATAAGATTGTCACAGAGAGAGAGAGAGAGAGAGAGAGAGAGAAGATCAGAAAAACTGGTTAAAACAATACAAAACCTAGTAAAAAGGAAGATAATTTTTTAAAATTTAATTAAAAAATTTATTAATTTTTTAAATTAAAAAATAAATAATATTTTATTATTTTTAATATATTATTAATTGAATGATGATTTTATTTATAAAATTAATTATTTATTATTAATTTTAATACTTCATAAATAAAAATTTGAATTTTTAAAATTTAACGAATGTCAGTTTGAGTTTACAATAAACCAAGGGTGGAAATATGTCTTTTGGCCAAACTTTTATGACTTTCATTTTGTAACTGAAACACTGGTATTTATCATTTTTTTAAAAAAAAAAAATTTTGTTTGAATCTAATATTGAATAAGAATTTTAAATTTAATAACTAATTTTATAATTATTAAATCAAATAAATAAATAATTTTATATTAAAATATTATTAAAATGATTTAAATCTATATTCCCTGTATTTACGACCTCATCTTTTGACACTTGGAGCATTGGACTACCATAGTTGTCGTTAAAATGAGGGTCATGACAGAGACAACACAGTGGGATAAAAACTTTCAAGCTAGTGGAATTTTATGCCTACGTTGTTGCTGCATAGTAAGCCCCATTCCACAAATCTGTTGACAACTACAGAATGTTGGCCATGATTAGGACCTAAAACAGAAAGTGATGTATCACTATCGATCAAGCAGCAGATTGTATTTCATCAGAATTGCTGGTAAAAAGAACCAGTGCCACTTACCAATATGGTCCTCTGATTATCTAATGCAAAACTCCACTACCCAGAAGTCTTTTGTGTGTGAAAAAGGGAGTTTGATGTGAGATTTCTAGTTATTGTGCAGAATATTAGTGCTCTTAATAGAAAACATAGAGCAATTCTCAAGAGTAATAATAGCATTACTATTCATTTTCAATGCTACAATGGCTTCTTTGACAAATACCAAAGCTAGGCAGACGGTAGAGCAATGTAGAATTGTATCTAATAGCAGTAATCTCACAAAAACAAACATGGAACTGGGTAATGGATTTGAATTCATTTAAAAAGCAAGCAAAATTTGCATTATGTTTTTGAGGACAGATAGAGTAAACTCGTGCTGGACCAAAACTGAGGTAGTTTGGACTCGAAGGCTAACTTGACTTGATTCGATTCTAATTCTTTTACATCAAATATAAATCGAATTCAAGTTAAGAGGTTTGATTTGTTTTAAAATCAAGTCAAACTCGAACTAAAGAGATCTCGGCTCGTAAACTAAATAAATAATTTGATTCGATTCAAACTTGACTTGTGACAAAATTTGAATAAAGTTAAATAATTGTTAAACTACGTTGTTTTGTCAATGAATCATGAATTCAAACTACGAATTTAAATATATATCTTAATCATAAATTTAAATTATAAATCTGAACTAAATTATTTTTATTTGAATTACTTTTAATGTTGACTCAATTCAATTCGTATCTATCTCAAAATAAAACTAAATATATAAAGAACAATTCCAATACCCAAGAGCCGCCTGAAAAATACAATATAAAAAGTCATTATGTAAAAATACAAAAAATAGAAAGTCAATTAAAAATAATAAAATCTAAGAAAAATTAGTGTCAGATTTTAACAATAATTTTGATATTTTTAATATATTGAACTAATAATTTTTTTAAATATTAAAAAATATTAAACACTTATTCTTCATGGCCAATAGAAATATCTCAAGTGTGTAAAATCCAACGGGGGTCAAAGTGACCTCCTTGAAGCCACTTGCGTAGGGTCTGCCACTGTCAGCAACAGCTAGAGCTCCTCTGACAGTCTCCTTATCAACATCAAGGACAACCAAGTTGAAAATCCAGAAAGGAGCCATACAGAACAAGATAAGAGTAGCAGTATGAACATACATGTTGCCAAACCCAAGTCTGTCCATATCCCACCAAAAGACACAGAAAGTACAAAACAGTGAGAGGTAAGCCAAAGAAATATCATCACTAACATCAAATATGCCACCGCTCCATTGCGGTTGTTCATCTCTTAATGCAAATGAATATTTTTTCTCTAGTGATTTTGTGTGCTCTGGCCTAACCATTTCACCAGAAGTAACAATCTGTGCTTCATTATCTCTTACACAATCATAATCCCTCCCAAGTGGGCTCTTCATGGAGTAAAGACAAGCAATTGCAGGCGCAGATATTGCAACAGATATGCATATCCCAACACCTAGCGCAGGTCGTTCAGATATCCTGTACCCCAGATTTAGACCACAGAGTGCATACGGAGCAAAGCAATTTAGATGGAGCAGAAGAACAACAACCATCATGTGCCCCCACTCATGGGTAGCCTGTCGATCAGTCTTAATCAGAAAAACCTGGGTTCGTTGAGAAAGTCAGATGCTTCTTGTTCTCAACGATAAAAGCATTTATGGGTCTACAAGTCAAGTGGGTGGCGCCAAAAGTTAGACAACATACAGACTGCCGCTCTTATTTTATTCAACAAGTTCCAAATCCCCCAGGCTAGCTACGCTGCCGTTTCCAGTGTAAGAGGAGCACATATAATATTGCATCATATATTAAAAATGTAATTTTATATATATATATATATATATATATATATATATATATATATATATTAAATATTATATTATATGATTTAATTTTTACAAAATAAAATAATAAAAAATATAATTAACACATTATTATTTTAAAAACATCATATATTCTTTTAAATTTATAATTTTTTATATATATCATTATTATGTTATTGTTTTTTTTTAAATATATTGATCCGTATCGATAATATATATTATATCGTAAGATATATATTATATCATATCGTATTAATTACAATATACTTTATGATACGTATCATTTTTTATTTATAATATATTATATCATATCATATGATACAAATAACTATTCATCACAAATTCCCCGTTTATTAATGATTTTGTTTTCTGTTTTTGAAAAATCTATTTTTGGTTTTATGCAAATTCCTTCCATTACAACACAAACTTTTTCATAAGATTACAACTGATAACATTCAACAACCGCACTTTTGTTAGGCCAAAATAGAGATGTCAATGGGTTGGGCCAGACCCGATGATCAAACAGTAATGGGCCTTGGGTCGGGTCGAACCATTGAAATATAAAAAACCTAAGGCCTGACCCATATAATAACGGGTCTTAATTAGGCCAAACCAGACTTTAATCGGATTGGCCCGGCCCATTTAATCAATATTTAAAAAAAAAATTAATTAAAATTTTTAAACACAAATTATTTTTCAATTATTAAAACCGAAGATTGTACCACTTTCACCTGTTGGTGCTCTACCTATTTCACTTTGTGCATTATCAATAATATCATCAGCATCAGCATGATAATATTCAAATGGATTAAATTCATTTGACTTTGAATCTATTTGTAATATTTTGTAATGATAAAATTAAAATAAAATGAGTAAAAATATAATAAAATAATTGAAATTAAGTGTTTGAGAAATTTATAGTTGTAATTGAAAGTGAAAATGAAAAATTGAATAGGTTTTTATAAAAAAATAAATTAATTAAAAAATTTAAAAAAAAATTAAGCAATGACAAGCAACGCTTCTATTGTATGACAACAAAAGCAAGAAAAATTTTTTTTTTTTTATTGTTTTTATAAACAGTGTCAGACCAATCTATAAGTCTAATATTAAAGCCTTAAACCCGACCCAATAGGCCCACAACCCAACCTGAAACTTTACAGTGCTGGATCTAGCTTTATCGTGTTCGGACTTTTTTGTGCTTCAGGCCGGGTGAAGGCCTGGCCCAATTGACGTGTCTAGACCGAAAGACTTCCGTTGGCGGGTTTGAATTTGGGATTTCAGTATACCGTGGGTGAGAATAAGTCTTTTGGCCCTTTTGTTATTATTAGATTGTAACAAAAAAATGGCCATCATCATCAATTCATCACTATTTTCATTTCAATAAACTCAGTCAACTTTACGTAAATACTGTGAATTACTTCCTTATTTTACTATGAAAGAAATCCCAGGATCAGTAAACAGTAATCCGTTCATAAACAAACTCATATGTTCACAATTGCAGATCTGCCTACTCCCATTAAAACCCAGACCAAGTACATTGTAGACTGCCTGCGACTTCACCACACAAAAACATAATACTGTAAGTACAATAATCTAGGGATAAACCAAGACCAAAGTAGATGAATCATGAATTTATGTATAAAATTTAGGTAAGGTCATCCTCCTCCAATTCTTTGGCCTTCAACTTTTCCTTCACGCGCAACAGAAGGGTTGTCTTCCAAGAGTCCTATAAATTGGATTTTCGACATATTGTAAAAATGGCAATATTGAAATAAGTTAGTTAACAATGAAACTAGACAAGAAGTGATCATAAGATGGATCCCACCAACACAAGCAGGAAAATGCATAGAAAATATATTCAGGAACTTGATTATGCATCATAATAAAAACTGAGCAACTGGGAAAAAAAATTTGAAGGCAGCATGTTTAAACAATCTTTCAGAGCATTAAAAGTTTGAAGCGTGTAACCAAAATGATTAGCACCATTGCTACATAAAAAGATTTCAATCCCATATTTAATAAGAGCTTATATAAAAAGTGGAGAAAAATATACCAGAGGGGTCATGCTATCAAATTCCTTAACAACATCAGTAAACTTTGCAATGTCTTCCTCATCAATGGAAGCAGCAATGTCCTAGTAGAGCAATGAGGAAAAAGGGGCTCTTTGAGATTATGATATCATAATGAAATAAAGGTAACAGCAAGATTACTGAAATAAGCATATATAGGGAACAAATTATAAAAGATTAGGCCTTGGAAATCAAAATGCATGTACACAACCTACCGCTAACAATCTGTATTCACGTGTTCCTGAAAAAGTTGGATCCATATCCTGAAAAGGCAAATGTGATTAGCACAGTCAACATAGACCAAACACTGAATATTTGATTAAATGATTAAAAAGAAGTAAACATAAACCTGGTATCGCTCTAATGCATTGGTAATTGCAACAACATCGCCCTTACAAAGTTGGCAAATGCCAGCATTAAGAAGATGGCCTTTTACTCCATACTTTAGCAAGTTCTTGTTGAGTGACTGTTTTGCTATCTCTTCATAAATCTCAATTGCCTTCTGATATCTGGAGAAATGTCATAAGCATGTCATAACACCCCAGTCAGTTAACTTCTTAATTCTTAATTAACTATAAAAGGGAGTTGAGAGAGAAAGACTATTGAAAATTTATGTAAATATAAGCTCTAACAAGCCAACACAGATAGATACCAAGATTCTTCACTTCCTGCTGTCATATTTACTTTGCAAGTTACTACGATAAACTAATGGGTATGCTACAGCTATTTAGGGATGGCAACGGGGAGGGACAGGGAGGGGATTTCAATCACCATCCCCATCCCCCCAGAGGATATCAATCCCCGTCTCAGTTACGGGGATGAAAAGATTCTCCATCCCCTTCCACGAAGAAAAATCCTCGCCACATCTCCTCTTCGTCCCCGTGGGGAAAAATTTTTTTCCCGTACCCACAGAAAAAAATCTTTTCTCTATACCTTCTAAACACAACATAAATATATAAAATAACAAAATTAAAACCAAATATCACAAATATCATATATTAACCATTATAATATGCATAACAAAAACATAAATAATCTAAAACTTAAAGATATGCTACTATTTTAAATAAATATATTAATATAAAATGATGGAGATAGAGATGAGAATGGAGGTGGGGCAGGGACAGGATGGGATAGGGCAGGGAGGGAATACATGTATCCCTGTCCTTGATTGCGGAGATTTTTTTTGTCCTCATTCTCTTCCCTGTCTCTTTTCCCATTTCAATTGAAGAATCCCCTCCCCGTTAGGGTCAGGGCCTCTAAATTTGGGCCAAAATAACCATCTCTATAGCTATTGCCTAGGTAAACAATATGTAAACTAGAAAAACCTATTTTCAGACTATAAACCCACCATTACAAGCAAATCAGACATATAGAATGGCTGGTAATATATCTCACGTTAGCCAAAACCATAAGAAAATGATAAGACTACCAAGCTTGATCATTTATGAACAGTAGCTAGAAGGCAGAATGTTAAGGAATCCTGTGAAAACACTTCACAGAAAGTTATAATTATTCTCTAAAGATGATGCTTATGCCTGAGCTCTCACAAAGAAATGTGTAAAGCAATGACTGCCACTTTGAAAGAATCAAGAAATGCAAATTAACAATCATACTGACAATTCATGGGTGATTTAACTCATTCTCAATATCTATAAAATTTTATACGTTCATGAACATGGAAACTAAATACAATTGGGTGATTTAACTCATTCTCAATATCTATAAAATTTTATACGTTCATGAACATGGAAACTAAATACAATTATCATGAATATACAGTATGCAAAAGCCATATGGCATCTCAAGACAGCATATGCACCAATAGCAGATTGGCGTACTGTTCTAATTCAGCAGCATATTGTGCAACTTTCTGCGTGCACTGGTTTGCAGAAGTTGTTACTTCTTCATTTAGGAACATATCAGCTGCCTTCTCAAAGAAAACAATAGCCTGGTTGATGTTCTGTTCAGACTCGTATAGCTCAGCAATTTCCTGCACAGAAGAGAATAACCAGGTATTAATGGCTCAAAGTCATCATAAAGAAGGAAACCTGAAAATCAACTTCTACAAGTTTTAACAATGTTGTAAACAATAGCAAGGTTAAAAGAGGACACACAGGCATTAGAATACCTTGTAATATCTTGCAGCCATGCTGAGCCTTCCAATATCACAAAACATATTTACAGCCTGTTCCAAGCAAGATATAGCATCTGGAAAAGGTAAAACTTTAATGACATTTTCTCAATCTTTATAACCAAAATTCATCAGATAATACGTAAGAAATAAAGAAAACAACCAAAAGATCACACAATGACTTGATGACTTGATTTCTTCATGAGCCAAAATGGACCTTAAAGAAAATTATAAAGCAATTGGAATTACAGCATGTAACCACTAGCCAGGGTAAGAAACAGCAAACTTACCCTTGGCATTTGTTTTCTTATAGCAATGAGCAGCAGCAACATAAGCTTGGGCTGCTTCATGTTTGCTTTCCAACTACAAAAATAAGTCATATAATCGCATTTAGTCCTTAGAATAAGCGCTTAATATAAATAAAGGTTCCACTTTCCTCTATTATTTAGTAAAAGAATTCTAATTAGTATTTACCAAACGCCTAAAACACTTACCTTTATATGACAGTCCGCCAACTTGACATAAATTGCTCCAGCTTTATCCCCTGTAAAACCATATATAAACCATGATCAAGAAAACATATCAAAGGCATGCAGTGCAGGTAAAATTTATTAACCAAATAATGAATTAAATAAAGATTGTAACGTGAACATTACATAGCAAACAACTTCCATTAGTCATCATGAAGCCCCATTAAAATTTAATTCATTTAACAAGTACCCATATCAGCAAAACTTTAAAACATCCATTAAGCTTGTCATCAAAACAAATTTAAAAAACCACATTTAAATATATAAAACCATTAAAATAATCATGTAAAATTTCAACAAACCTCACCCATTGAAATCTAACATTTCAGAGCAAAATATGGCAACTCTGATCAATGATAAACTCATCAATTGTGAAATTTCGATCATAACTCAATCGAAACAAACCCTAATACGCATCAAAATCCATTATCATTACCAATTGTAACAAAAAAGTAAACCGGATGACTCCATGCAATAGTTGAAACAAATATTTCAACAGTTACAGAAAAAAAAAAGAAATTGAAAATTACATGACTTAGCGAGTTTGAAGAAATTGGCAGCTTTATCAAAGAGATCGGCGGCGTCTTCGTATTTGGAGCCGAATAAGCCCCAGCTATTAAGCTTCTTCTCGGCTTTATTCTCGAATTCCTCGGCCCGAGCTATCTGATCTCCCATTTTCGCAAATGTTCGCACAGAAGTGAAATTGGAAGAAGGATTTGAAAACTAAAAAAAAAAAAAAACAAATGGGGAAAATAAACGTGAATTTGATACTGTCAAGCGAAATGCTTGGTTTGGCCACATTCTAGACTCAGAACCACCGCTTCTGGTAGAGGTGGCTCTTTCTGGCTTGGGCTTGGGCTTAACCTTGGGCCTGAGCCTAGACCTGGGCTTAATAAAAATATTTTGCGAAATGATAAGTGATAAAAATGTAATTTATCAGGCCCATTACCTCCCTAAAGTTTAAAGAAATATATTCGAGTCTCCACAAGCATTATAAATTATCAGTTACATCCTCTCATTTTTTCATAAAATCATCCCTTATCTTACTTTATCATGTTAATTTTGATTTTGAGTATTTAACCATTAGATTTTATGATTAAACAAAGATAATTGGTGATTTTTTTTTTAAAATTCGAGAGATTAACAGATAATATTTTATATTTCGAATTCTAATTTAATTTTTCAATTTCAAAGAGTAAAATAATAACTCTTTCAACTATTTCTCCCTAAACTCTAAAAGATAACCACAAATAATATAGAAATTTAAATTTTCAAATAAAATTATATATATATATACACACACACACATAAATACATATATTCATCCACAATATAGAAAAAGATTTGATTCTCTCATGTTATACGATATAAAACTTATTTACTGAAATCATGAAACAAAAGATCCAAAAATTAACAAAATTGGTAAAACATTAAAACTTTCAAAGTAAAAATTTGAATTTAAACTTTTATCATGTTTATAAAATTTTAACTTATTTAGTATAATGGTTATCTCTTTCATATTTGTGACTTTAACTTATTTAGTGTAGTGATAATAGATTCAATTATTGTGTCCCGTGTTTTGATCACTATATTCAAATTTATCCGTTCAACAAATACAGACTAAACCTTCGGTTATAAAAAAATAATCCCGAAACAATATCCAATGCAATGACAATCTACCATAACACTCATTAACCGATCAACTTAGTGTGCGAGTAACAACCCCTAGCCTAGAGGCGGCAACCTTCTAGATTATAGTTCAGCACATTTTCTCACCGTTCTGCCTTGGAGAAGTTGACAGGCCAAATCATCCCGTAATAAGGCTGTAGAGACCTTGTAAATTTCCTGGAAATCTTAACAGTCAACAGAGACGGTGGCAAGGCCACACAGGACAATTTCTTTCTTTCTTCTGTTTTTTGGAAAAGATTACACATCTAGACCCTACTACAGAAAAAAGGTGAAAAAGTAAAATGGGTTTTGATCAATCCCGTTTTAAGGTTTCAGTTAGCACATAGAGACAGTCTTTTTTGAACTCTTAGTTTGACAGCTCCATTGCCTCAACTTTCAACAATTCGGTTAAAATCGCATATATTAGAGTCGATTCCTTTTGGATAATTTACAGAATATAACAAGAAAACAGGTTGGACTTTTTTAGAGGATTATCAGAGAGGCCTGTGGTAAACGCTCATGAAGAGGGAAAAGTCAGAGGCTAGTATTCCAACAAATCTGCTTCGCAGATCATCGTAAGTTCATCAGTGCCATTAGTACCTCTACATCAAAATCAAATTAATAAACATGTAAATTTACCGTAAATACAGAAGCATAAATCTAGAAATGAGATTCATGGGTTTGTTTCGAGAAATTCATATGCCCCTCTAAAGAAATTGAACATCAGAGCGAGCTCTCTTTAGCAGTTCCACCATCCAATCCACAATCCATGCCCATACCCACATTAATATACATATGCTAGCATGAGAAAAGCTGATATGGCCGCTGCCTCACAGCTACACCAACTACCAAGATCATGGATAAAACCAGCAACGTTACAACCATAGCCTAGTATAAAAAGATTTTAATGAAATAGACTATGACTGTTAGAGCAGATAAACATGATTTTCAATGCTAATCAGAGCCATTGATGAATAGAAAATAATGTCACATCTGAAAAATAAAACCAGTTGCATGAAGGATAAGTTTTCAACTCATTTTATTAGAGTGAACAAAACACATAAGGCACTTTAATTAGCCCTGGTAAAACACATACCTCTTCTAAATTCAGGGATTGTTTCTAACAAAATTGAGTCTCACATTTAAAGTTGAACATGCCACCTTTATCATAATACAATCTCAGGATGGAATATCATATCTGAGATCTTGGAATCTCTTCAATAGGCTTGATTTGTATTTCTCAATTTCTGTATCCTCAAAGGATTGTGGAGTGGACTTTATAATTGACATTGCCCCAGCATGGTGTAAAGCTCCAACTGCTTCATCTGTGTAACATGGCAATGGAAAAACAAATATTTGCAATGGGAGGTGTCACTCACTTTACTCCACGTATCAAACACAAAAGGTTAAATGCACTCTATGAAAGTAATATCTTATGGATCTCTCCTTTCAATTTGCCAAGTTCAGGCATAGCTTTTAATGGGTGATTAGTCATGGTTCACTTACCATACACAAGTTTTCCTCTCAAATATTGTTTGACTGATACAATATATGGGAAGAGTTAAACATAAATGTTAACAATGTGATTGCCTTAGTCACACAACAGTAACATATTCTGGAAAAACAAAGTACAAATTTTTATATTCCGTAGATTAATTCATAAGATTATGTGAACTGAAACATAATAACCTGAGCCAGAAAGGGCAGCAAGAGCCTTAAATGCTTCTTTCCGTGTACGATCGTCTCTAGCCTCCGCCAACATATTTACAAGCTCCTGAGCTCCACCAATCTCTACTATTTTCATTCTCCTTTCATCTGTGATCAATAGCAAACCAAAATTATACTATCAGATGCATTCCATAAACAATCTCCGAACTTATCAATAATTTCATAGAGCAAAAAGAACAAATCTTTACCATCTATTGCAAAACGGGCTAACCTAGAAGCTCCCATTCTTTTAAACAAGGGATCCTTGACTTTCAAAAGAGACACAGATTGCTGCACCAAATTATCCCCTAATTTTAACAATAAGATTAAGTTAAGAACCGTTCAAAGCCCGCAACTTCCAATAATACAAGCTAATCGAAAATCAATTCACATACCCATGTAAGGAAAAATCTGATAACCAACGAAAGTTGCAGTCCCAGCAAAGATCAACTTCAATAACCACCCTACCTTTCTTTCAGCTTCTTGTTCAATAGCGAGCTCATCTACAAGTCAATCAAGATAACAAGAAAATTTGTAATTTCTTTGCAACCAAACAGAGCATTGCCGAATCAAATTTTTATCCACAGCAACACAAAAATAATATATCCACCTTTCGCATTGTGCGATGAGAAGTTACGAGATTGAACATGCCCGGGTCTTCTTCTACACAGATACTGCACAAAATATCATAAAATTAATAAATTTAAAAAGAAGAATTAAAAGATAACAATAAGTTTATCTGAGTGAGAGTTAGAGGGCAAGAAATTACAGTGGTGAGCCGGGATGCTAACGTGCGCATGGCCTTTTTTCCCAAAAGAAATTGTGAAGCGCTTTCTCTCGCTCGGTTGACGTTTGTCTATGCAGCTTCGACTGACACAGTTCTTAGTTTAAGGAGACAATCTGACGGTCAATTCTTTGTAGTATATATATTTTGGTAGGGTTTCAATTTCCCACCCAAAGGTTTGTTTCAGTGATACTCTTCTACGAATTAAGGTTTAAACAATACTGAAATTATTAACATATTAACTAATATGTTATAGGCGCTCAAAAGATTTGAAAAAAAAAAAAAGACCTTTATTTCTTGTATAGTATTTGCTAAAGCTCAATAAAAGTTTGACCACAAAAACTTTATTAAATTATTCTCTCCCCTGCTTTATATAAATTTTAGATTAAAAACTTATAAAAAAAATAAAATTAAAACATATTCATCGATGTATTTTGTTGTCGATGAATTACCCAAGCATGAATATGACTAAATTACACTGGAGATAGAGCGAATTGGGCCAAATAGCATTCGAGGTAGTACAATCTGGGCACATAACACTTAGTATAATTCTAGTAAAATTATACATAAAATGGTGCAAAGATTTCATTTGAATCTCACTATCTCGAATGTTATATGGCTAGATCACACTATCATAGGTGTGTTTACATCAAATTTGAGTCCATATTAGTGTTATTTAAGTCACACCATACCGGATATTATTTCAATCAAATTGCACTATTCTAAGTGTGATAGGGGGAGCAAGCACTTAAAAACTCCGTTCTGCTCATTGAAATAGGACCCTTAAGATTTTAGTTTTCTCAATAAAAAATAAGAATCTAAATCATTAATTTCTTTATTTATATTAATTCTATTATAGATATTTTGCAAACTTGAATTTCAATAATAGATGGAAAAAAAATAGTTTTATCATATGTTTTTCTTTTTCAGATATATGCCATAACTAAATTTAAATAAATCTTTTAAAAAATAAAATAAAGCTTATGAAGGTGTGCAGATAGCTTTTATTTTGCTTTTAATTTTATAATTATCATGATTTATGATTATTTATTTTATAAATTAACCATTTGATTAGGTGATTAATCCTTAGAAAAGTGAAATTATTGTCACGAACCCAAACTAGTTGAGCTCAAACTCGGCTCAATAAGATAAATCAAAGACTTTGAGATTAAACTCAAACTTGACAAACTCAAAAGTTGTAAACTCAAACTGAAAAATTCAAGCATGATCAAGAAAGGTAATTGAAGATTGTTAACTTTTTAAGGACCGTATTGCTCAAGAAAAGCTCAAAGAGCTTAATCTAAGGTAGCAAACTCATTAAATTGAATAATAACCTACTCAAACTCAGACTTCAATAACCAAGCCAAGCCATATGCAGCTCGCATGCGCCTTGATTGCAGCTTCCTATTAGCTTGGTAATGCTATGAGAATTCAGGAAGATCGCGAACTAGCTGATGCAAACAACTCTAACTTGTGTAATTCAAAACTGGGTCAAGGGGCACTTAGCTTTCTTCTAATACATGCCACTTTGATTTGCCAGCAACCAAATTAAGAATACAAAATATGAAAAATAGAAAACAGAACTTCTAAAGGTGGATCTATGCTGTTGCCCCAGGTATGCCATCTGAAAAAATAACACTGTCCCTGATAGGACACTAATCGATCCAGGGCCTTCACAAGTTACACAACCATCTATTTCCTGTCCATGTATACAGAGTCGTGTCGTTAGGATTGTTGCAAGAACATACTCACTCAAAATGTAAACACGATTTATGGAAAAGCCGATGTGCTACATGGGCAATGTTACATCTGTATGAAAATATATTAGTCCTAAAATTTACAGATTTTCAGTTACAGGTCATGGCACAATGGAAGAGTTAAGTTTTGATCAGAAAATGAAATCAATGACCAGAACTTTTATGAGTTCTGAAAGATATATACTTGTATCAAAAGATAAAGCCCTCAATATGCAACATTATTATTTGAATAATAAAGAACAGAGGGATTTGACTAACCTTTTGCTCTTGAGTGGCACAACTAATCCTCTCTTCTCCAGACTTTTGTAGCGATCCTTTACAAGCGTGCAACAACCCTTCATGTAATCAAAAAGAAAAAAACAAGTTTTTGTACTGTTCTTCTTTTTCACAATAACATGTAATTTAAAGGATAATCATCAAGAATGAAAACTCCACATACCTTTAGTTTTCTAAGGGATCCAGTGATTTCTTCAGATAATAGGACTTGAGTAGGAGCTGGCTCAAATCTGAAATAAAATTGCTCTTTAATATTGTGCTAAAAGAAATATCCCAAAATTTCGCAAATTATACAATCCAAAAAACAAAAATTCTGAGAATATTTAATCAGCTGGATGACCTCAATCTCTGTAAAACTGGTTATACATCTCAAACTAGTTGGAGTGACATAAAAGAATCCAAAAATCCACTTGTGAATGGATATGTATAAAATCATGGAGAAAAGATTACCAAGAGATAAGATGATTCTAGCAATTGAATTCACTTTGTTACTTCAACATTTGCTTCTATTCAGGCCCTTAATAAGCAGGAAACCAAAAAGAAATAACAAAACTAAAAATATGTCAAATTTTCTGAGGAGATGTAAACAGCATACTTGTGCTTCCCCAAGCGTGGTGGACGAGCCTTTAGTCTTTCTTGCTTAGCTACAACTCGCCGCAGATGTCTTTTCTGCTTCTCCTCATCCTCTTTGGCTATTTCTTGAATAATATCATCCAAACTGCAACAGTAAGAAGAAAGAATTAGTTGTAATTATTACAAATCGAAGTAGAAGCATAAAATTATATTACCTGTCAATTTGTTTGGAAAGTCCCGCCACCTTTTTTGCTTCAGATTCTTTTCTCTCCAGTTCTTTACGTTTAGCTCTCTTATTCAACTCAACTTGAGTCACTGGCTTTGCTTTTTTATATCTAAACCATAACATTGACACTAGATGATCTCAGAATTTTTTATAAAGTTCATTCAAGCAACTTTATGTCTAAAAAGTAAGAGCGATGACAAGTATGCAAAGAACATCCCATCCCATGTTCAACAAAGGGATAGACAAGCAATGACATTCAGGAAAAGTTTTACAACTATTACACAAGCAGCGTGTCATGGATTCTACATTGTCAAAGAGCAGATTTAACAGAAACATTAATAACTAAAATAGCCACAAAAACATAAAAGGCTCACTTGTTCTCAGGTCCAGTTTCTTCATTTTTGCTTGAATTCTCCACATTTTCATCATCACTACCATTATCCACCTCAAGAAAGTATCTCTAAAAGTAATAATTTTTGTAAGGTTCTCTTTAAGGCATATAATTAAAAATACAGATTGAAATAAATCACAATTTTTAGGGGCATCACACAATCAAAATACTTACACCTAAAAGCTCTTAAATAAAAATAGGTGCAAGAAACAAAAGAAACTCACATCTTCTTCATCAATCACTTTTCCTGCAACAGTTAAAGGAACTGGTTCAGGACCCAACTCATTTTGATAGATTTTCTGCATTTCTTCAGCAACAGCAACAGCCAATGATTCCTGGATTGAAAAAAAGGATATAAAAAGTTTACTTTCTGGAAATTACATGAGCTGGTAAATATGTAAGCATCAAACAAATATTAAATTTACCTGATGACTTTCAAATGAGGGATTGAATGAACACCCTGCAGGTTCAATTTCTACTGCTGGAATAACTGAAGGTTTAGAGACCTGTCAACGGCTCTACCATCAACTAACGGTTGTCACAAAGGTTAATATAAATGCACATTATCTCAAATGGACATTTGAATATTGCCTCTATGATTGAGAAAGACTCCAAGGCATAATGGATTTCATGGTCTATACCAATGAGATTAAAGAAGAGGATATATAATAAATGATGTCTACAATGTCATGAGTTTAGAATGGATGCTAAAATGCCATTATGGCAGCAAAAAGCCATATCAGAATTGCAAGTTAAATATTAGTAACAATGGTTTACCTTTTTTGATTTATGGTCACCTTCACCTGCAAGATTGTCACGGAAGGCCTCTCAAACAAATATCTAAAAATAACCCATAAAAATTCTAAAACTAATGGCTATGCAAAATACCTTCATTTGACCATATGTCAACCATGCCAGAATCACTGCCACCATTGTCCTAGAGAAAATAAATTGAAACACGTATTCAGTTTGAAACGCGTATTCAGTTTCATTCAATATAGAAGCATACTGATATTAGCAGTATAAGAGCTCACCTTGGGGATATCTTGTGTCACAAGTTTTTCTTTTGCAATGCCTTTATCTTTTTTCTTCGTTTTCTTCTGCTTTGACTTTGATGATGGCAATGCTTGAACAAAGGGGTTCTTTTGCAATACACTATCACATCGCAGCACCTTCTCTCTATGTTTCTCAATCTTCCTCTTGACAGAAAGATCTGGCATGACAAAAACCAAGAAATTAAAAGTCGCAAAAATAACAAAACCAAAATAATACTAAAAGGAGAAAAATACACTGAAGATTGAAAACAAAAAAACCAAACATTTACTCCTGCTAAGACAATATGAGAACAATTTAAGCATACTTCTGTAGAGCCTAAAGGACTTATTTCTCACAAGTAAAAGTTTGCTGCTTTCATAATCAAAATCTTTACTTATCATAATAAACTACTAGAGAGTAGGTTTCCCCTAAAATTTTCAACTTCATATGTAACTTAAGTTGTACTAAGCATAATTAAGGAAACAAATTCAAGAAAAAAACATACACACACACCACACAAAAAAATAACAAGCAAATCCATTACTTTTCTGAAAAATTATAGCAACACTCATTAATTCTCAAACCTATAACATCGCTTTCGCTTAAATTCTTAATATTTTGTTACTCAGCTCATAAATATATGAAAAAAAAAAAACCCATATTGAGTTAAAAGGTTAAGGTGAAAGTAGAGCTAACCTTTGGACTTGTCAACATAGAAAAGCGATTCGTTTGGAAGCTGAGAAAGAGAGCCACCAGAGAGAGCATCTTTAGTTGATTTCTCAAAGTAATCTTCTATATCCTCCGTGCTTATGTTTGCCCTCCATGCTTTCTTTCCCTTTCTCGACCCTTTGGCTTTCTTCCCCATCTCCTCTCTTCTCCTCCTTGTCTGCGCACGAAAAGAGACCATACGGGGAAGAAGCATTTTATACCGCTATATAATTCTAGACCTGTAAATTGGGCCGATCGGGCTCCTTTGAGCTGGTCTGAGTTGGGCTGAGCACAGAAATTCTAAATACACCCTAACAGGCTCTAAACCCACGGTCCAGAGAAATCTTCCCAAGGTTTGACTCCTTTTACTGTAGCTTGCCGACAATTTGCAGAACTAAAGAGAAATCTCTTTCTTTTTGTTACAATTTCTAGGAAATCTGTGAGCTTCACCAATCTCCCATCATCAAATTAAAATTTTTTATTTTGTCAGACGGATTTTATTTAGTTTCCCATAATTTCACACTGCACGTGCACAAATGTACTGGATTTTTAATCATCAGATTTATAATTATTATTTTAAGTAAATTAAAATTTTATAAATATAATAAAAATTTAAATTTAAATATTTGATTAATTTTCTTAATTTTTGTGGTTAATTTTTTTTCTTTAGTATAGGAATGAAAATGTAAAGGGCCGTTTGGTTTCCAATATCCAAAGCAAATTTATATAATATATATTTTATAATTAACATTATTTAGTTTATTAATATTTTATTATCGATGATAATATGATAAATAACATAAGAGATTATATAATTATCACATCCAGCTTTAATATTAAAAAGTTGTTAAAATAATTTTGATTTTGTTACAATTTTATTTTTACTTATTAAATTTTTAATATAAAAATACTTTTAATTTCAATTAATATGGTGAGTAATATAAAAAATATTTTAAAATAATTATACTTAAAGATACTTAAGTAAAATAATATCTTAGTATTACAATAAAACTATACATCATACTTTTGGTATACAAATGATGTGTTGTCATATGATTTAACTATTTTGAATTAAAGATAAAATAATATCCAATTATATGATGACATATCATCTATGTACTCAAATTATATATTAAAAATGTGCATATATAATATTACTATTTAGGATTATTTTATTACATCTAACCAAATACATAACAAAAGATTATTCAGATCAAATGCACCATCTATATATATATATATATGTTTTTCAACGTATTTTTAAGATTAATTAATAATAAATATTAGTCATTGGCTTATACATAATTACGAAAATGTTATTTTAATGTATGTGGGTTATAATCGATATTTTAAAAATTAGATTGATGGTTGAATTAGTTATCTCATTTGTTTGTTATTCAATCAGTTTAATCAAATAATCAATCGGTTTAATATATTATTAAATTATTATTATTTTTAATAATATCAAATATTTATTATAATTTTTAAATATAAAAAATATGAAATATATAAAATTTTATTTCAAATATGTATTATATATTTATAATTTTATTGATTTTAGATAATTTTTCTAATTTAATGTATTTATTAAATTTGATCAATAAATTAATATTTATATATAATTAAATCAAATTATAAGATTAAGATAAATTATGGATTTATTAATGATTTACCTACTTAAATTATTCAATTTAGGCCGGCTCTCAAAACAGTGGATAAAGTCTAATGGAAGAGAGAGGCAGCATCCGGGCTGTAGAGTCTGATACATGTACAGGAATCGGGAAAACCACGGCACGTGGAGCCTCTAGTTTAAGGTTAGTTTCAGTGTTCCAAGAAAAGTGAACACTAAATCCAGGGGCCATTAAAAAAGTTGCATCTGTCACTTTCAACCTCACTCCTTATCTATAAGTACCAACTGCTCCTACTTCTTTCTCACTCAATCGAGTTTTCAGAATTTGTAAAGAAGAAAATAGGAGCATTCAACTAGAAAAAGATGGAGTCTATTCAGTCATGGGTTTCTGATCACAAGCTCACCAGCATTGGTAAGTAGAGACTCGAGACTATTCTGTATTTATGTATACATTCTTACTGATGATGTGCATGTTTTGCAGGAGGAATATGGGCAGCAGCTATTGGGGCATCGCTGGCTTACACACGTAAAAGGACTCTTATGAAACCAAGCCTTAGGCTAATTCATGCCAGGATGCATGCACAAGCGATAACGTTGGCAGTGCTTTCAGGTGCAACAGCTTATCACTACTATGAGAAGAGCGGCGGCACTGGCACCAAACAAGAACAAAATGCCGATTCTGCAAAGATGCAGCATCCTGTGGCCTGATGGGATGCTCTGAAGCATCAATCTCTGAAGAAAAGCCTCTAAATTATGATAATGATGATAAATGTAGTAGTTTAACGTATTTTAATTTCTTGTATTATCTGTCACTCCATGTTATAAGATTGCAGTATGAACTACGAGCCAACGGTGTTTATCCTTGGAGATGGTAAAAGAACTGTTCTTTACTAGGTATATCGAGGGGAAGGCGCAGAGAAACAAGTAAATTTTACTTTCAATCTGTGGGCTGTTTTAGTTTCTCTTCGAATGCATGTCAGTCTAAATGTTTCTATTTTTGGTTGTTGGGCCACACCAAACTTAGGAAATGATCACCATCTCATGCTTCATGCATATTTAACAAACCCAAAGATTGATGGATTTTAAGATAATACATATTCCGAAGGTTAATACTATGTAAACCTATCTTAAGAATATAAAAACTATATATTTATGTGTGCGTTGTGAATAACTAATAAATCAGAAGAGTTTAATTTTAAAATATTTTTAAAAAAAATTAAAACCTTTATTTATACTTAAAATTATATTATTTTATTATTCAAACTATCTTTAAGAGACATAACAAAGGTAAATTGCCTTTTATTTTAACATATTGTTGGAAAAGTTGGTCTCGATCTCAACTAGCGAGCTACACCGTGCAAACAGATGCTGCTAGTTGCAGGTGGGGAAGTTCGACCTTGATGGAGAAGCACTGCAAGCTAGAATGTGGAGATGCGACCGCCACTTGGGGACCAGCGACAAGACAGTGCAAACAGAAGGATTGGGCTCCAAGTGAATAGAATTCGAGCTGGACAATAGAAGCACAGAAACTTAGGCCACTAGGACTTGAATTACTTTGACCTTGATCTGAACGAAGAGTTTGATTAGATCAATAGAATTCAGCGAAAAGTGGTAGGTTGAGGGTGGACGAATGTCATCATCTTTAATGATTTTTTATTTTATGAATTATAATCCCTGTGATTCAACATACCCTTTGAAAATATTTCAACAATATGAATAATAAAAATTTTTTTTTGCAAAAAATAAAATAATTAATTAAAACGATGAGGCTTAAAAACAATTAGGTATTCTTGTGAATGCGAGATCAACCTTTTTGACTAGCCTCTTTTTATGTTGTGACATTGGAAAGTCCTTTTCTAGCTTCCTAACTTTTTCATTCTTCTCTAACCAAGCCCCTTTCTTTATTAAATTATGTTTCTTTCTTTATAACTCTCTCTATTAGACATGCTCACCAACTTCCCTCAGCTCTCTTTTATCTCTTTCACTGTCTAATCATCTCCAAGTCCACGTGATGAAAAGATGGTTTGGTCATTTCCTTTGTATTAAAATATGCCCACCTTACATTCATGGAATCCTTGTGGATCCTTTGATTAACTTAATTAGCAATAGATTCAATTAATACCAAACCTAAAGTATTATTAACAATCAAGGCAAAAACCAAGAGTTTGCTATATTCGGTTCTTCATAAGAGGAACCGACTTCTTTTTCTTCTTCCTCTTAGAAGTTTTATTTTACTTCATTTTGTTCATGGATGGATTGCTTATTTGGAGCTCGATGCCATTTATATTGAGGCGTCCTATGAACACCATATGTGGAGCTGGCTATGAGGGAACTAAAAGTATGATCACATTAATGAACAAGATTGAAGGTGATCATGATAAAGCAAGTATAGATAAAACCATGAATTCAATGGTTTCTTCACCGAATTATATTCTTACAAGACAAGCTTTGTTTCATGTTATTTTATGGTTACATTTGTTTCTTTGGTTTATATTCTAGGAAAGTTGTAACCTTTTAGCCCATAAATATAATGCTATAACAATCTAGATATCAAACAATATAATCGAAATTTTAAATCAGTTGAAAATCTTGCTATTTTACCTTAAATAAGGTAAAATGTAGATGATACCTATTGAAATATATGTGGCAATTGCATATATTTACCCACCCCCTTAATTGGGTTATTTTATGATGGTTTGGGCTAGAAGATAATACAAAGATAAAACTTTCTAAGTACACCTGAAATACACTATAGATTGGGCCCCATTAGTGGGTTCCGTTTGTTGGGTCCATGCCCAACCTATCAACATGGTTTTTCATATTACTATGACATGTTCAGATTTTGTTTTTATGTAATATTATGGTAGTTTTTATATAAATACTGTCAATGAGAAATTCAGTAAGCACTTATTGGAGTATATAGTTTGTGAATCTCACATTGCCATACTCCATTTTGAGTAGATAATAATTCTTCTGCCAATCAAATATTGACATTAATTCATTCTTTCTTGTTTAATTATGAACTCTCAGCCACTAGCAATCCTCCTAAAAATGGTGAGCAGCATGAAAGAAGTGGAAGTGGAGCTGAACAAAATATTAAATTTTCTTTGTGGGTTTGTCACTTCATTTAGAGAACAAATGATGACACCATTACCCTCCCAGAGTTGAACCAGGAGGAGCTAGAGTTTCTTCTTGAATCCTCTACAGCGGGAGCTTGGCTTCAGAGAAAATGGAGAAGCATGTTAACTCATTGTTTCTAGCATCTGATAAGTATGAGATTCCATACTTGCGGGAGTTTTGTGAGTGGCATATGTTTGCTTCCTTGAATTCATCAAATGTTCTTGAAATCTCAGACGTTTGTTCTGATAAAACTTTGAAGGAGACTGCCCAGAACTTCATTGTCATAAACATGGAGGACATTGTTTTCTTACCTAAAAATGAAGCATTTGCTCCCAAAAATTCTCTTTCAAGTGTACAAATCACAAGGGCTTTTCTTTCGGATGCTAAAAGTAGGAGATAATTGTCCTTACATTGAATATTCAAAGTTAATTGGGATATAATGATCAGTAATATGAACCTAAGAAGGAAATGCTGATGATCTGGTAAAATTGATCTCACCTTGTTCTATAATTACTTTTTCATTTTGTCATGTGACTCAATTCCACACTATCAAATTTAACCTCCAAGATCAAGCACATGAAATCGTCTTAATTTAAATTAATACACATAAATTATTTGAAATAATAACCCTAGATTCATCATCATGGGTAATCTTGATCAGCATTTCCACTCCAGTTTCTAATAGCTTTCAATAAGGCTTGTTCCACCACTTGAGCATCAATGCTTTCACCATTTTCTTCACACTGCAAATAGTAAAATCACGAACAGATTAATGCTATGCAATGTCTCAGAAATTTTACTTAAAAGTCATTTTATACGCATTAATTAATGAAACAAATTAAGAAGTTGTTTTAATTCTTACTAATTTTCCTCCAGTTGCTTGTAAACTGAATGTTTCAGTACAAGAAACCCTAGCTTCCAGTACATTGAGACCCAATTCTTCGAAGGCTTCTAATATGAAGACAAGTAGGCCTTGGCAACTCTTCTTCGAAAACACATTTATAAAAATACCCTTTTCTAAGTTTTCCACTGTAACCTGCCGTGTACACATAGACGTGAAAACTTGCATCAATTACGAGCATAGTTGCCAAGAAAAAAAACCCAGTAGATGATTAATAAAATGATGATTTAATGAAGTAGAAAAATAAATGGAGCATACAATAGGCAAAGGGTTATGGTGAACATTTGAAGTTTGTGCATTTTCCATATCTTGATTGAGTCTTTCCACTTTCTGTTTTAGCTCTGCAATGTACTTTGATGCATCTACTATGATTGATGTTTTGTTGAGCTGCCACGAATTTAACAAACAAAATCAATATAAATGTTAGAACCCACCCGGTCGAACATTTTTCAAATCCTCAAAATCGTAGATTAATCAATTACTAAATAAATGTTTAAACGAAAAAAGACACAGGTTTGATAGACTTAATAGACAACAGCTTGTTTGTTATGGCGTTCTCTTACGGACTAAGTCAATAATAAGTTTCCATTGTCCACCTAAAAGAATGAACATGACGTGGAGAATGATGAGAAATCCTCATGAATGTGAAAGACTTGATTGATTAAAGAATAAAATGTACAAGTTAGAATACATGTATTATAAGACAGATTTATATGATGAAGACGAAGATAGAATTTAGTCATTTTAGTGACACAAAAGGGGCAAGATATGGAGGAATAAAGAGAAGAGGAAGGATTTATACAATTGATGAAGAGATGGTTATATCAAATCTATTAAGAATGAGAAGAATTGAAAGAAGAAAGCCAATGAAAAGAAAGGCATCAGAGATAGAAAGGGCATTTACAGCATGAGAATTAGTAATTGAACGAAGAAGTTGCAGCTTCTCATGCAGTGCTGCTTTCTTGTGTTCCCTTGAAACCATTGTGTAGTTTTCTTTCCTTCTTTTTTTTTTTTTTTCTCTCAGCTGCCCTTTTCTCTTGAGCCCCTCTCAATTTCTCTCTCTTGTTTCTTTCTTTCTATCAACAGCGAGGGCTGAGGCTGTTTAAACTTCAAGGAGGGGATGAACTCTCAAATCTATATGATCCTTAGCACATGACTGCCTCAATTTCTCAACAACAAATAAATAAGACAATCTTCATCAACTTACCAGATTGCCCCTTCTCATCATCCAAACATGCATACGAAATCATGGACTTAATTTGGTTGATGATAATTAATTAAAAATAGCTAATCTTTCTTTGGGTAAAATAGTTTAGTTTATCACAATATAATGAGCAATACTATGTGTACCAATTTTTTGTACACAATTCATGTAAACAGTGATGTGTCATCATGTAATTATGTGATTTTAAAATATGTGTTATCATATGATAAAAAAACATCAAATTATATGATAACACCTCATTTGTGTATACAAATTGTGTATAAAAAATGTGTATACATAGTTTTATTGCAATAATATATATATATATAAAATTTGAAATTGTTTATTAGTAAATTAAAATAAAATTTTGTTAAATGGAACATATGTTTTTATAATGAATGGAATATATTAGTATAGTTCACAATGTCGTTATTCTCAAAATATAAAACCATCAAGTGAGAGTCCAAAAATTTAATGAAAATAAATGCACATTTCTTTTGCCACCCCATACCTTTATCATTTCAATTAAAAAAAAAAAAATTGAAGTATAAGTGAAAAAAGCATTGATTACTCATGACAGAGAGAGAGAGGCATTGTATAAATTTGAACATGCAAAGGTAACGCCTCACTGTATCGCACCAATTGATTATAACTAAGAATCAATGTGTAATCTCCAAACTACTATATATAAAGTATGCGAATTCTATATAAGATTATTGCCCTTTCATTGCTTTGATCTTTGGGCGAAGTATCAAATCAATCATGCGAATTTGAGGATAATATATCTATAAATAACAGGAGTTCTCAAACCTTATAAGTTTGAAATACGAAAAGGGTTTCGTCTTCTTTTAAGGAAAGTAGAAACAAAAGGAAAATAAAGTGAAAGTGGGCAGATTGGGGAAAAGGAAAAAAAGGATATATAAATGGGATTTATATTTTTGTTAAGGGGAAAAAATGGGGAATCATGAGCTCGTGATGGAGAGGTAGTGAAGGATAATGACCATCGAAAGAAGTGAAGAGGATAGGAAGAAGCAAAAAAAGCAGCTTTGGTTGTGAATTTAGAATGCCTCCAAATACTCCTCACGGGGGCTTTCTCTCAACACTCACCAGCCTTCATCTCTTTGTCTTTTTCTCTACACGTGCCATTTCTACCCTGCTCATCACCATCGCCACTCCATTGATATGATCTTAGTTCTTGGAATATAAGTTAATTCGGTTAGAAACCGATTACATCATGCTTAATTTAAGTTGATTAAAATACAAAGTTCTATCTTCTTATGGAAACGTATATTTTTAGAGACATTTTCTATATAATCAAATTTTGTATAGCCGAGAAAGTCACATGCAAGCCCGGCTACTGGCTCCCATACCCAAACCTGTCGTTTCCTTGAAGTTGAACTCCCTTTTCATCACTCTCTCACTCTTGTACTAAGAACGTCATACATTGAAATTAGTGGGATGATTTCTGTCCTGTCGCTATATATAACTATGCGTGATCTCATATCTTATTTACTCTGTCAAAATGAATTTTTGTTATCAACTGTTTAATGTAATTTTGAACTTTGTACAAGATAAGCTAATATAACCTTGATAAGAATTTGAAGAGATTCCACGGTAATGACATGAAACAATTAAAACTAAGAAAAAGAAAAAGGTAAGACAGTGTTTTTAACATGATTGAGCATAATGATAAGTATATATGCGTCTACAGTGTAGATATTAGTTGGTTTGTATTATGTTAAGAATACAATAGAACTCAATTTTGTCTCTTTTTTACTATACCTATGCCTTTTCTATCACATAATCCTTTATATTTACAGGATTATTGAAGATAAATTATATACAAATTAAAATGACTTATGATTTATGATATTAAAGTAAAAGAGAATATTAATAAGATAAGAAATATCTCTATTAACAAGGAAAAATATCTACAAAAGATTCTATATGGATTCCTCGTTTAGCAAATGTTTGCTTGTTGTCTTGACCTGAAAAGCTTTCTTGCTTTTTCTGTTGAATATTGGATGGAATACATATAAGATACCATTCAATTGGTGATTAGCATTTGCTAGTTGGTAGTCTTCATGACTTGGACATAGGTTAAGGTAAGCCTTGAATAAAAATTTTGCAGAGTGGAAGGTATAGCACAACAATTGTTTTCAGTTTTTGAAGTGTGAGGAGGACTTCAACAACTTCAAGAATGTTTTGCCTTGAAAGGGATGCCACCACGTTGAGATTTATCACATATTTTAGATTGAGACATGCAAGTTAGCATCATAATAACTTCATACATTTTGAGCTATGTATCCATCTTATTGTTCCATTTCTTTATGGAATATGATTGATCATGCATTATTTACATCTTGGCATGACCGACACATTTCTAAGGATGAGATTGAATGATTAAGATGAACTTTCCTTCACTTTTTTGTTTTGGCTATAAAAGGAGAGAGATAGTGATATAAACTACCAACATTTGCATAAAGTCTTCTTTCTAGCTATTCCTATAGGTCCTCATACACTTTCTAAAGGTCTTCTAATTGATTAGAAGAACATTATCCCTAACTTGTATGATGATGAATATTTAATCTTAAGAGTTTTTAGTATCATTGAGTCTAACATATATGCTTTTACTTTTTCTTTATGTAAGTGAAAGTTAATACCTTTTTCTTTTTTCACATTTAAACAGTCTTTGATGTTTAGTCTTTACCTACAAATAAGTAAAGTATCTAACTGCAAACTCACCCATATCTCTCTTTATACTAGATAGCTAAAATTTTTTTTTTACACTTATGTGATGTGTTGTGTAAAGACTACTATAAACCTCTATCAAAATCTTTTGTTTTTTCTCAATATCATGTAAGATACAAACTTGGTCTTGAAATCTCAATACACCTATCATAAGATAATCTATCTTGAGTGAATCTATTATACTTAGACTTATTTGTCTATACCAATCATGACTTAGTTGTAAAACCTTGAATTCATGAAAATTTTGTCTTTAATCTTGCCAATGCACTAGTCACAATTGTAAAATCCATTTTCAAGGGCAAAACTATCATTTTATATGTATTTAAGGTTATAGATAATTGTGGCAGGAGTTACAAATTTAGATAAGTGTTTTTGTTAAGTTTTTAAGATGATAAACGACTATCCATGAAAGTTGCACATCCATTCATTCAATACCATGTTAGCATAATGAATAATGTGTCCCATATAATATTTTAAAGTGTTGCACAACTGTGCATGGAGTGGTTCATGCTTGTGCATACATAGATACAATTTTTTATATAAGACACATTATCTCAAATTTTGCTTACTATCCCATAATTTTCTACAACATCCTTATCCAATATTCTAAATGAGAGAAAATGGTTCGTGTAGAGCATTAATCTAACGATCAGAGGGGAGATTCCAACAGCTAAGAGAAACCAAATTCGACCCCAAATTTTGCAACTTAGAAACCAAGTAGGAGACATGTTGAGTTTTGTTTTTGCTTTTCAATAATGTAATATGTTGTTGAATGTTAATTAAATCATATGATGTAAATGGGTATGTGTAAGATGATGATATGGGTAATTATACAATTGAAATTAAATATTATGTTGACGTTGACAGTGGTTTAAAGGCTAACATCTTCATGATTATGTGATTTGTAATTCGATATAACAATATGCATGCATTGATTTTAGGGATAAATAATAGGTTCAGGTTATATTGATGCAATCATATGAATATTATGCTTGTTGAATGTTGTTTTTGCAAGTTCATGATTGGTTTAAGATAATATGAGAATGTATTACCTTATTTATGATTTGAGGATTGTTTTTGGAACATTTTATCATATTTTAGCTTGTTAGAAAGCATGGAAAAACCTTTGGATATGAATTGATGCAAAACCATTGATGAAGGATTTGCCAATATTTTGAGTTATGAAGGTGACGAAGGATTAATTGCAGCAAAGACCTTTCTTTTAGTGTCAAACTATTTATGTAATTTTTCATTACCAATTAATGTATGTTATTTTGAGCTTTTCGCAAGATAGCCTAAGATAGCAACCATTAGAATTGAAGAGATTCTAATATGTCTATTATGATATGATATGAAACAAACAAAACTGAGAAAAAGATAAAAAAAATAAGATAAATTTTTTAATATGATTTAACCTAATGATCGAAATATCTACATTTACGATATAATTATTAGCTTAATTGTCTTATGTAAAAAATAAAATAAACTTTGTTTGACTACGTAGTCTCTTCTCTCTCACATAATACTTCATATTTTATATGATTATTAAGATAAATTGCATTTGAATTAGGATAACTTAGGATTCCTTATTCCAATAAAACACCAACATTGTTTTTCTATTTCAATTGAACAAAAAAGACATATTAACAAAATAGAAAATATCTCAATTAGGATGGTTAGAATATTTTCCTATTTTTGCTATGGATGTGGCATATGAGAATATCCGTAGAAGATTCTAGACAAATTTCTTGTTTAGTTGATGTTTGCTTGTTGTCTCTAGTCGAAAAACTTTCCCTTTTCCATTGCTAAATATCGGATAAGAAAATTCCAAACCATCTAATTGATGCTTACTGTTTATTAGTATACAAGGGTGAAAGTACAAGTTTGTCAAATCTAAGACACTAAAGTGCTATCTTACAAATAAAGTGGCCTTAACTATCACTTGATAAACTAAAAGACTAGTTTGATATTTTTACCACACTCATATATAAGTTGTGGTCTATGTAATTTTTAATTATAGCTTTTAATAAACAAATACATCTCTCTTAATTTTTCTCATATTTTTCTAAGAGTTTTTTGCTCTCTTCTTTCGTCTTCTTTGCTTATTTATTTCACAAATTAGGGTTAGGTCTATATGCTTCAATCTCTATCTGACTTCACATATCCTATCACTGTCAAAACAAGTTGGATACATGTAGAGGTAAACTTCAAATGGAATTTTGTGGGTTGGAAGGTATCATACAATACCTATAAAAAAAACTTATTAAAAGATGAAAAAATAAAAACTTTTGTTTCCTAGCGAGCTGTATATGATCTCTGATGGATGAACGTGTCACGAGATGTTATCAACATATGCATTTCACAGTTCAAATGCAAGTTTGGAGTTGGCTCCTTGCTTCCAGCATTGTCTCCATTCTACACAGACAAATCACGCACCCACCTATTCACGTGTGCGTTTTAATCATTACAACAAAACAATTCTCTCCATAAATCTTCACTGCTCCAACCTTGTCTCTTGCTTTCCCTTACAATCTTTCCCAAGGTAGGGTTTGCAACCTCCTCTATTAATATTCCGGAAATAATATTAAAAAAATAAGATATAGTTTTTAATTCTGATCCATATCTTAATACTTAAAAATTGTCTTCACAGCTCATTTATTTTACACTAAATTCGAAAGCTGTTTAAATTTGTTGTATGAGTCACATTTTGAATTGATGTTGTTTTGAATGAAGATGCATTTAGTGGAGGTATAGCTATTTTTATTTTTGTGCAGTAGTGGTATGTAAGTGTATGGCTAAGTCTGTCTGCACTCTGCCAAATACAAACAACTTTTATAACGTCGAATGGCATAATTCAAAGTTTGAAGAACACTGAACTTCAACATTTTGTCGAATGAGCGTGACTGGATGCTTATCAGTATGATGATACAGCCAAAAGGGTGAGAAAGATACAAATCAAACAGATAAGCAATTTGTCTCAAACTTTTGAAGGTCTATTCAACCTAGTCTTCCTTAGAACTTAGTTATGGAGTCATCATCTAGTACTGCTTCCATCAGTTTGAAACCTTCACTAACTCCATTAAATGAACCTTGGTTTTGCTTTAGTTGCTAAAAAGTTGGAGATCAAGAAGATTTTTTTCTAGCTTTTGTTTGTTCTCATTCGCACGTTTCATTCTTTTGAAAAAAATTGGTTAGTAATTAACTAATATATTAGTATTGATTGGCAAGTGTTTAATTTGTTGATCTGTACACGTTTTGGTGACGACTTGAATATTGTTATAAATGCTTTTCATGTCATGTGACAAAATAAAACAAAACACAAAACAAAAAATGGCATCAAAATAATAATTAATAAGAGCATATTTTAGCTAGTTCCCAATAAAGCATAGTCGAGGTATTTCTGAACAATAAAATTATATACACAAATAATGACATTTACATGTGATTATGTGTTATTTTATTTTTAGTTTAAAACTATTCACTTGTATGAAACACGTCATTGTTTATACACAAAATTATGCATATTATTTATGCAAATAATACTTCTCATTTCTGAAATCAGAAATGTTGCTCGTGACATTCTATATACCACTTGAAAATTGAAATATTTTGGCTAGATGACAACCCAAGACACTCATGCATTATCTTCCTTAACCTCTTTTTGAAAATTTCACTCTCTCTTAAAACTTTTTCTTTTGTCATCTCTAATTGATCAACATTAAAAAAAAAAAAACTACTGTTTTATATATAATATGCTTTTAATATTCTTTTCCCTCTTCTCATAATGCAAGTTATATTTATCTATATAAAGATTTTACGTGTAGGATTCTTGTGACTAACTAGATAAACTCACGTGAGTTGCTCTTCGGGAAAGTACATTCACATGCAACTGCGAAAGGAGGTAGGGATCAGAGAGCAAGTTTTGTACTTGTAGACAACATGTTACTATATGCAGAGTGGAAAACAATTTACAATGGAGCATGTTATAATTCTGAAGAAGGTCCTTGACATACCTAGTCTGGGAGAGAAAGAGATTATTTTATGATCTTGTAACATGAATACCCAAAAAAATAGTGCAAAGGACCCAATTCAGCCGTAACAAAATTAATTTGCTATATGTCTTGACATAGCAGGATTGGTACACAAGCTAATTGCAGAGTCTCATGTGTGCCCATTTAAGTCAATTGCCATAACCATTCTTGGATCTTTTTATTGTAAACAATCAATAACAAAAATTAAACTCACAAAAAGTTTAAATAAATTGTGATTGATTGAGCTTTATTAAGCCGGGTTGAGTTGATATTGTATGATTCATTAAATCTCACGAGTAGTTTGATTGTGTTAGAGAGTAAAGTCTCATATCTAATAAATACAATACCAGTGTGAGAGGTTTAGACTTTAACACAAGTCAACTGATTTTTTATAATATAAGTTTTAATCTTCGTATTTATAGACCCAATATGTATTTTTACATAGTATCAAAGAGTCTAACAACCTAAGATGTTTCTATCAAAAGACGGGTCTAATAGTCTATGGTGGTTGCACTTTAGGGAAAGTGTTGAAGACTAAAGTTCCACATTTAATAAATACAATACAAGGAAGTGGTATATAAATATGAGAAATTGAACCTTAACACAAGATAATTAGTTTTTAAGTCAATTGGTTTTGTGTAATATGAGTTTTAATCTCCACATTTATAACTTTTAGTAGACTAAACTAACACAATTTTTTTTAAATATAACTTAAGAAAAATTAAATCACATTTAAAGCTATTAAAACAATTTATGGATCCTATATATCATTATATAATTTAATTTATTTATCTTAAATATGTAGAATCTAATTTTGTTATGTTCATTATAATTGATAAATGTGTCTTTTAAATTGTTATAAGTTAATAAATAATTGTAAGATTAATTAGTAAATTAATTTATTTAACCTTAGTTGTAGTGGACCTTAAAAATGTTAATTTATTCTTCCAAAGTCCATAGTCGTGTATAAGATGAAAGTCATACTTGCATTTAAAAGAAGATAAATGGTATATACTTACCCAATATTATAGGAGAGCAGTTTTAAGTACCTTACAAAAAAAAAAAAGAACCAAAATCAACCCTAAAATTCGGAATCAAAATTGCGACTAAAGTTGATTCTAAGTAGGTTTTGGTTCTTATCCAGGGCCTATTTTTAATATTTTTGTATTTTAATTCTTTGTATGAATTAAAAAATAATCAAGTAATTAATTTAGCAAAACGATTTCGTTTTATGTTTTTTATATTGAAAAGAAAATTGTTAGGTTAACATCTAATCTAGTACTCTTATTTGAAGATTCAAATTATTCCAAGTTGATTCTTGTTCCAAATACAATGGGGAACTAGAACCAGACTCAAAACCTGCTGGGTCCCCTATTTTACTACTTAGAATCTATGGGTGAGCCTCCATGGACCCTCTAAAAAATTCAGAAACCAAAAGTAGAATTGGAACCAACTAGTTGCTAGTATTAGGAATTGAAATTGATTAAGGTTGTTTCTCACCTAGAACCGAGATTGTTAGTTTCGGATAGCTTTTGATTCATACTTAGAAACTATTTTTTAATTAAAATTTATCTTTTAATTCTTTGTATGAACAAAAAAAAAAAAAATTAAGTATATAATTTCACTATAGCTAATAGTTATCATCAAGTCCACCACATTATCACTAAAAGTTCACAAGGTTAATTGCTTAGGTCCTCAAGTTTGTTTGTTCTTTGGGTATAGTTGATTAAAACACGCACAATGTAAAAGCAAAAAGAGCGACAAGAGGTATGCTTTAAATATTTATTTTCATTGATGTAAAAATGTCACAAGTATAGTGTAAAAAATTTAGTCTAATTATTTAAAAAACAAAAAACAAAGGAGAAACAGTATCCTTATTCATTTTGGCCTTGCTACGAAGAGGAAGTAGTAACGACATTGGTATACAATGCTCATATATAGTGGAACGTTGTTTTCATGATATGCTTTGAAACAAAAATCTCGATTTTTCATAGTCACTTATTTGTGTAAAAAGATAAATATTTTATAAAGTTTTACCCTCACTCAATAAACTAAGGGATAATTATTGTGTAATTAGACTATTTCTTAATTAAACTCATGAAAGTGATATTACTGAGGTAACTAGCTAATACATAGAAACTAATTGAACAAATTGCACGTAGTGGCAAGTCAAATTGTTTACACACAGATCGACTCTACAAATGGTATAAGTTCTTCTATCCAAAACTAGCTAGAAGAGTGGGATTTGGGAGATTCAAACATTCTTACTATCTTTTCAACATACCAAATCCAACTCTTAGGATCATAACATCACATCTAATCTTTATCTTTACTCATAACTGGATAACAATTAAGGCCGACCTTTTAGAGATCACTTTCTCTAAAAATAAAATTGGATCAATTGTCTAGATAAATTGTATTAGGGTTCAATTATACTCATTATGTAATTACACTATTATCCCTGCCTTTTCGTCTTATAAATAATGAATTATACAAAGGTTTAGGTATGACATTTTTTATATTCAATATTATTACATTATCAAATGTATCCATAATATTAATAACATAACGGTAGACATTTTTTACATCCAATACCATCTAGTAGGTTATAAAAAGTCTATTTTCTTTAATAACTTCTTATATCTTTATGGAAGTTGAATTAAATAAAATACATTACAATTTGAAGTTCATAACTTAGGATGAAACTTGTGTGTCAACTTATAGCCAAAAAACACACAAATAAATCGAATTCTCTCTTGTTTATTATACTGCATTGTGTATAATAAAATGATTGTTTAATCTTTTATCTCTTCTCAATCTCAAAAGTAGATATACAATCATGTAAGTTATGATTAAACATTCACAAACTTTAAAATCATTATCATACAACTAACATAATTAATCCAAATCATTCTATTAAAATGAGATTAAGCAACAATACATTAACATAGATAAACTATTATATGACCTTAATACAAGAAAATTAGCTATTAATAGAGTTAAACATCATATCTATATTATCAAATAACAATTAAATTCATTATTAACATCACAAATATTTGATAAGTATAAAAATAGGTAAAATGAACTTTCTTAGATCACCGACGAGATGAAATCATGACATCTAACCCTCTTTGATCGATTAACATCCTTAGTCTTTGAAATCATGCTCAAAGATCTCCAAAAATTTGAGAGAATATGCCATAAATCTAAAAGACATGAAGCTTTCAAATGAAAAAAATCACAAACTATTAACTAGCATGATGGAATGGGCGTTCTTGCCCTATAATACCCATACTTCCTTGGTTCTGCTTGATCATTTCCATGGTCGTTTCACATCATGTTATGGTATATTGGTGAAGTTTGGAATGCCCGTTTCTCTAGCTCTAAATTTGTTTTATTTTATAACAATCTTGTTTAGACTTAAGTTGATATTCAAACTTAGAATGTTCATTCCTCACTAGGAATACTTGTTCTTCTTGGAAATTTCATTTTCCTTCTAACTTTTGCTGTAATCAATCTAATTCAAGGGCGAAGTTCTCGTTTTTGCATCAAGTTTACTCGTTCTCCTACAAAAGAACATATAACCAAAATTAGAGTAGAACTGAGATTGCAATGAACCAAAGTTCAATTAAAACAATGTAATTGAAAATGCAAATTTAAGCTTATCAACTAACTATGAAGTGATCAAACTAGGATCGAGTTTGATTATTTTTTAACAAGTCTGAATTCTGTTAACTGTTGTAGTATATTCTTGATGATGGATGGTGGATTGTTAACACTATGTGATCACAAAAAACAGTTGCCATTTTCATAAGCAACAATGCCATTTGCCTAACGTTTCAATTTTATGAAAGCTAGCTTGTACAGCAAGTTATAAGCTGTTTATATCTGGTAAATGATAGACAGATGGTTACTCAAAATAAATATAACTCATGAAAAACTAGTGCGTTTCATGCAATGCTTTCTTCCTTTTGCAACTCATTATAAAGCTAACATAACTTAACCATTTCCATATCTAGTTAGCTTCCAAAACAAACATGGGCAACCCATTAAGGTTTAAACAGTATTCATTATCATGGCTCATTTTGGGAAGCATTACTTTGCTACAAGCCATGAGTGGAACTCGTTTCATTTACTCAGTAGGCTCAAACCTAATGAAACAACATTATGGAATCACCAGAGTGCAGATTAACAATCTTATTGTGGCTTCACAAAGAGGAAAGGTCTTGGGATGCTTTCCAACTGCTGCCAAAGAGCATCTTCCTGAATGGATGATCGTAGTAATTGGATTGATGTTTGGTTCAGTTGGATATGATGTGCAGTACCTGTCCATATCCGCAAACTATCCCTCTCTATCTTCCTGGCAAATCTTGTTTTTCAATGTTCTTGCAGGAAATAGCATTTGTTGGATTAACGCATACTGTGATTTGATAGCTGCTAAAAACTTCAAGCACACGCAAGACGATGTTACTGAACTAGCATCAATATATTCAGGGCTGACTGTAAAGGTATATAGTTCTTTAGTTAAAGGAATTCAAGGGAGAAAATTGGTTTCTCATGATTCTACCAGGCTCTATCTCCTGTTGAGTTGCCTTGCCCCAGCCGCAGTGGGGTTAGCCATAGTAGTGTTAAACTGTGTAATTGAGGTGGGAGAATATAAAGAAGCAAAACTGGTTCCCTTTGCGTTTGTGATTGTTATAGCAACTGGGGTCTACGCTTTTGTTGAAAATATTTCACAACCTTTTACACAAATGTCACCGCAATTAAGAGCAGTGAACTTAATGGTGGTGGTAATATTACCACTTGTAGTGGCATTGATGATAGCTGCAAAGCATATCCCTTTAGCAAAATGGGACGCTCAGGACACAGTGGAAGGAATCACAACCACTGTTGAAAATCAAGAAAAGGTTGTCACTGATAAAATGGATGTGGAGGCAAAAGATAATAATGGGTTAAAGGAGCCAGTGAAGAGTGTGGATTTCTGGTTGTTTTACATGATAAATATGTGTGGGGTTACGCTGGGAATGGTTTGTCTCAACAACTTAGAAATAATCTCAGAATCGCAAGGTTACCATAAAGCTCTATTTCTGTTGGCAACTTCTCCAACATTGAGCTTCTTTGGAAGGACCTTTTCACTTATATTCACTTGGTATACCAGGTTCGAACATCTACAAATTCTTCAATTACCTATCTATTACGTATATATTCATATCTATTACTTGTTTTTCAGGGAAACATCGATAATCTCGAAACCAGCATTGACGATGCTGATAATGAGTTTAATGCCTTAAGCGTTCTTCTTGCTTATCAGCAGCAGCAGGATGTGTCTACATATCAGCACAGGCATTATTGCAACTGGTCTCGGAGCCATAACCGCCATCGTTGCATCTTCAACGTCAGAGTTCTTCAGCAGCAGCTCCTATTCTCTTGTTAACCAAACCAATATAGTTCCCACGAATGTTCCCTTAGACGCTTTACTCTTTGGTTACTTGGCGTCTCTCAATTATGACAAAGAAGCCAGTGGACACCATAATTTATGCTTGGGGCGCTTGAAATGCCATCAGTTAACTTTCATTATCTGGTGATCTATTTCTTCCATTGGAACTCTTCTAAGTTTTTATTTGTATATTCGAACATGAAAGAATAATTAACTGAAATTATAGGGAACTATTTGTCTCTCAAAATCCATCGAGGTAAATAGGCCAAAAGACTATTTCCCAACGAAGGTATGCTGAAAATGATAGACCGTTACCACCCATCCACTTGGGTCAGTAAATTCAGTTAGGTGAAAGATTTATTTTCTTTTTTTCCTTTTTATTCTTTTTATTTTATCTTTTGCTTGTATTTTTTTTTTTTTACAAAAATTTAAGGAATATATTATAATTTTCAAAATATTAAAGTAAATGAAATTTTTTTTAGTGTTTTGTGGAATTGAAATAAAAAGTCTATGAATATTTTTAAAATTTTAATATACTTTTCAATAATTTCAAAAATGATAATTATGCTTTTAAAAATCTTGTTAAAATGTAACGTATTTAAATTGATTAGAAGTATCATATTTTTTTTTACAAATTTTAGTAATAAATTTTTAAATTGATTAAAATATAATAATAATTTAACTTTTATATTAAATTTTAGTAGCTGTTTTGTAATTTTAATAAAACAGGTAAACAGTCTTTTTTAAGAAAATTTAATAAATTTACTAACAAAAATAATAGATGATTAATAGGAATTTTATTTTTTAAAATTTTAAGAGTAAGAATTGTCATTATTTAGCCTTTATTAACTAGCTATATGTTTTGCATTTGATTAACAGTATTTGAATTTTGGTTATATATCACATTTGAGAGTATTATAATTAAATATTAATTAAATATTATGTTATATTATTTCTAATAATTAAGGGTAAGTGGTTCGTATATTTTGTGAAAATTTACAAAATTGAAACTGATCGATTCTTACAAATAAGATTTAAAATCTGAAACTTACAAAGTCAGTTTTAGATAGGTTTTGATTTATACTCAGAATCTGTACTATATTTTAAATTCTATTATTTAAAATATTAGAATTTTTTTTTAAATTTAACGAATGTTTATAGATACAGATATAAATACTTTATCTAGTTTTAAAAACCAAATCTACTCCAAGTGATTATCTATTCAATAAAACTATGTATACCTATTTTGGGTACACAAATGTATACACATTTATATGTGTCATCATGTGATTAGATGATTTTGAATTAAGAATAAAACAATAACCAATCATATGATGACACATATGAGTGTGTATATATTTGTGTACCCAAAATATTGCTCTTATCTATTTTGTGAATTTCATTAAGTAGGTAGACAGAAAGATGTGTCCAACCAACTGGGCAGGCTTGTTCCTTAGATTGTCAGGTAGGTCCATGAGAGGTGAAAGAGGCGAAGAAATACCCACGTTTAATTTTGGTGTTTTTGCAATATGCCAAATCTGTTCTTAACCATTGCGTTGCTTGATAAAAAAAGTTGCCTCCATGATCCGTAATGCTCATAGAGTCTTGTATCTAAGGGTACAAATTCCTTTCCAGGAAGAGTTGATTCTGTCAATATTACTAGACTTTTACAGCATGGAAACGATGAAGAAAGATCATTTCACAAGCCAAAAGAAAAAACTGAATGATTTTAACGCACAAATTCTGAAGAAAATTCCTAAGCATGTAAATTCCTGGAGTCACTTCTCTGAGTGTCCCGCTTTCGAAGAGTTTCTAAATGCCAAATGAACAAAAATGATTGCATGACATCACAAAGACCAAACCTATTAATCAAGCAACTCCAGGAAGATACAGGTCTTAATATCTCCTTCCTTCATTATCAACAATAAGAGATTTTCTTTCTAACTATCCAAAATGCAGTCTAGAAGATTAGGAAAATCTTAGAAATAAGTTTAAATACCAACCCGGAATGATATTAAATTTGAAAAAACAATCCCAAGCCAATAAATTTGAAATCCCAAGCTCAGAGTACCATAGTTACATTCAAAGTTCAAAACGATCCCCAAGCCAAAAAAGTCCGTCCGGCAACATTAACACCTCACAACAAAAAAAAAATCTGTGATGAAGATTGAAGACTGAAGAGAGTTAACAATCGGAAGAGAATGACATTGAGTCAAGTTTGGGGATTTCTGAATCAATGTAAAGATGATTGGCTGTGCGGGAAGAAAGATTGAGAACGGAAGAATGCAGTTCTACAGCTTCCTTGATTCTTTTGTGTGCAATACGGCGGTGGGATAGAATAGAAATCAAATTAGGGATTATGCTTGGTCAAATCCGGTTCAACTGGTTTTGACGGATTTATTCGGTTTGACCGAACTATAAATCAATTCAGTTTTTCATGCAAACTAAATTAAACAGTAAATCGGTTTCTAATTGAATCTATATCACCCGTGTATATGTACTTCCAGTACTTTTCCCTTATCAAAATTTTATGAACATATTCAGTGCCATATTTTCTTTTTCCGATTTTACTATCTAGGCTGGTGTGGTGACAACCACCGCAAAACTGGAACTAAAACTCCTAGCTTCTGTTCTGTTGCTTCTACGCTAGTTTCTGGTAATGTTTTTATTTTTTATTTTGATTATTTGGGGACTCGAGTCGCTTAGGGTTTTTGGATTTTGAACTGGAAATTAATTTTAATGATATTGGGCTAAATTTTTGAATTCATTTGAGGGTTTTGTTCCATTATCATCAAAATTAAAATGCCTAATCTGTGTTCGCCTTTTCAGGCTTTAATTATTTATTATAGGAGCCAATTGATAGTGCCTTTAACGAAACCGGACTTGAATTTAGTGTTAACATCAAGTTTAAATCATGAATACATGTAATGGTTTTCTGAATTCGCTTATATATTCTTGTAATTTTATACCCCATTTTGAAGGGTAATGAATACGTTTGCAGAGTTGTGCTTGATTTATAGTCAAAGAAGAACCGCCGAAAAGAGGGAAAAATAAAGGCAAGTAGCTCTGCCTTCGGATTCTTAGTTGCTCACCTGAGTAGTGATAGTGTAATGCCAGTTCTTTTCTGTTGCCATTTGTGATGTTATTTCTCTGGGTTTTTGCTATGCTGACAAAATCCAAGTGAGCAAGTGTGTAAATAATGTTCTGCTGGCTTTTTGCAATCATTTTCATTCTTCAAGCTGAAGTTCTGTTTAGTTACACGGGAAAGAGGTAATTAAATCTGTTGAATCATGAACTCGCTTCCGTAGTCGGATCAAAATGGAGGCAATGCATTTTAGTTCATATGGAAATTCGCTACTTTTATTTTTCCCTACACTTGACTGCGTCTGTATTTATCTATATCTTATGTATGCTTCTTTGTCAGCTTTCCTGTCTACTCTATCTGTTAATGCTGATCATATGTTCATTCCTTTTATACAGAGTCAAAGCCAAGTGGGAATACTGTTCCATCCAAGCCATCTATAAAGCATTACAAAAAGCTTTGTTTAATTTGCTGTCTTTAACTTCTTCTTGTTCTGCATGGATGTTCTAATGATTCTTTTCTTCTTCTTCTTCTTCTTCTTTTTTTCTTTTTGTATTGAGTCAATAATTCTTGACTGAACATATTGTGTATGAAATTTGTGTTATCATTATATATCGACCAAAACACTGATCATATTTACTTATTTGGGCAGAAGTGTGATCTATTGTCATAATCACTTGCTTCCCTTGTATTCATGCGAATTCACAAATTTTGTTTCTATTAAGAGGACAGGATTCCTTCACATCAGCATTTGCCTTATTATTATTATTGTTGTGGTTGATATTATTTTTGCTGAAATTGGGAACCTGTTTTCTAGTCTAACTTTAGTCTTTCTTTGCTGTGCTATTTTGCATTATCCTAAGATCTTATGTTTCAGAAGCTTCCTCCCTGGTTTAGCATAGATATCCTGAAGTACGTTTTATGGTGAGGTGCCGCATTAATAGTCATTGAGCTGAGATCGTAATCTATTTGGGATTTTAATGCAGAAGAATGATGATTATTCCCCACATACCATGTCTCAAGACTTTGTTGACAAGAAGAGAGCACACTTTGCTGAAATTGATGAGGGGAATAGATAGGAAATATAATGTTTATGCTGCATTCAAGGCATCCTAACTCGTCAAATAGTAGTTGTATGGTTAGAACAATTTGATATATGTTGTAATAACTACTATGCTAACCACAATGTAAGTTCCTTAAATCTTTTTGTCGGAAGCGATTGTAAAAATCGGCCTTATGTTTTTTTAAAGATAGGGCTAAATTGCCTTACATATTAATTAAAATTCAATGATTTGTTACACATAATACATATTGGCTTTTCTGCAATTGTTCCTGATTTCTCCTGCACTTCCTGTAAGAGGATTGATGTTTCCCATCTTGATCATAGCCTTGGCAAAATCCTGGAAAAATACATTATTGTTTGTGGCATATTTTTGTACTAGAGAATCGGTAGAACTGTTGCCATTATAGAGCTCCTGGTCTGAATGAAGAAGGCCTTTCTTGTTCAGCAAATTCTTGTAATAAAAATTATCAAAACAGGTTGGTGTTTGGTAGTCAAGATTGGCTAAAACATCATCGTTTCCGGTAAATGGGCATATTTTCTGCAATGAATCTGCAAAAGAGGAGTCAATATCTGTATCATTGTAGATGTGTGCCCTAAAATTTGTGCACCTCGCCAGGCCTATTGTGTGAGCGCCTGCAATTCAATTTAGAGAATCCCACTTAGCAAGATTGTTGATGTCAATAAAACATTGTTGCATCGACTGACTGAAATCGAATGGATTACCGGAAAGGGTTACCAAGTCCTTTACTGAGAGATTCTGTGCAGAGAAGCTTGATATGAGAGCACTTAGATTGAAACGAGGTGCAGGAATAAAGGCGTTTGCAGCATCTCTACTAGCACTGGTTGAATCTCTTCTTCCCAATCTAACGTTCCATGAAGGACCCCCCAGCTACAAATTAAGCATATTTAAGCAAATATTAACAATCAACAAATTAACTTTGATCTATATTGAAAATGAAGCTTACATAAACAACCGAGTCCCTGGCTGCAATGGCAAGAATATCAGCACAAGACACCACTCCAGGACAAGCCTGCTCAAGTTTAGCTTTAATATTATCAACGACATCAAAACCTCTAACTGAGTTATTATTTGCTCCAGCTGTTTTTTCTCCTACAAAGGTAGCGTTGTCATCCAGCAAGATCGATGCATCGCAGCCCTGTTTATTATGTTAATTCAATTTTTAGTTCATTAAACATAACAAATAATCAGCCTAGCTGAAAAATGAGAAGCTCAAGTGGTACATTAACAAAGCAATCATGGAAATGCAATCGAAGTAAAGAGGCTCCCATTCGAGTTTCATTCTGTATTGCAGCAGCAACTTCTTGCTGCACAATTGATAATGCATCTGGGCATGTGGACTGGTAGTAATCTGGGGAGAGTTGGCTATTTGCTCCAATTGTTGTGCCGATACTAAGGACAAAAAGGACAAGAAAGAGCAAGCCCAGCAAGCCCTGAGAAGCCATTGAGAAGTCAATATTTTGGTATCCATCAGAGAAGAGAAGATGCCTTACTTTATACTTGAACAATTGTCACAACTGCTACTGCACAACCTATGGTTTTGACAATAAATTATTTATCGTATTTGTTATTTATGTTTTCTAAACTGATATGATTGCCACATGACAGGTAATCTTGGAGATTCATAATGTAATCGTTTGGGTAGATTTAACAAGTAATCTTGGATGAGGAAGGGCCCCTAAAAGAACCCCACTAAGGGATCCTTAAATTCCTTTTTTATTTTTAAAGCAATGTAAATGTTTTGCATTTTTCAAGCTAATTGGGTCTTCCTTCATATGCATAAAAGTCCAAAAGTTCAGGCGGTCAATTAATCATGGTGGAATTGATTTGGCACAAAAATTGTTCATGTTAATCAATGGATGCAAGTAAAACGCAGCGCTTTAGAATTTAGTACTTGGGCTTTATAATGAGTTCTTTTGAATTATTGTGATCTTGTTTTCTTAGAGGCTCTCCTCTTATTCAATTTCATCACAATATATGGCACGCTCATTGACCATCTCATTTCGTAGCTCGGCCATGTACGTACCAAATAGAACAAATGAGCATTATTATATATATAAATTATTAGTATAAATTTAAACATAAATAATAATATATTATTATATAATTAGATATTATTTTATCTCTAATTTAAAATTAATATATCATTATTTATATTCAAATTTATACTCATTATTTATACAGAACAAACAGCACCCATAAAAGAATATCTCATATATTTATGATTTTATTATGGGCTACACAAAAATTGATGTAACCCAAGCTCAAAGCCCACAACAAAAATTCTGTGCATCTAGCTTGATCAAAATTTGGGCCAGGATAGTCCAGTCTGTTCTTCTTCTTAGCTTTCTACAGCCAAAATAATTTGGCCATAGAATTGTGCCTTGGTTAAGCACAGTGCAGACGTTATGAAGGAGAACTGGAGACTAACGACATTAGTTGGAGTTGACAATTCCATTAGAAGATTATTGTGTTTTTAAAGGTTGACTGTTGGTTTCGATACCACGTCATTTTATGTTAACAGTAGGTAATATTTCCTCCTTATTTTTGTACATCGCCCAAAAATTTTTTAGATTTTTTTCTCTCTTCTTCTCTGTTTGCTCTTTTCTCTTTTTAAGAAATTCTAAATTTAATGATTGAGATTCTTCAAAATTGTGTTTTCTTATGTTATAATATATTTCTCAGATCGTATATGATTGGGATTGCCAACGTGGTGGCCAGGTTGCATAAAAACAGGAGTGATGTTTTTTTGTAAATAGATTTTTTGATGTTATTCAGTAAAGTATAGAGATTTTTGCGGTTTTCTTTTGTTTTTCTTTAATTTCTAGCTACATTTACATGGTATTAGAGTTGTAAACAAATGTCAACATGGCAAATTGATCATCAATGCCGAGTACAATCGGAGAAAAATAGTTTCTCTGAGACTGTTGTGACTCCAGCCTTTATGTAAATCATGACTATTTTTAGAAACATTGCAAGCAGTAAACCCTAAGCTAACTAAGAAGAATTATCGTTACTACAAAACTCAAATCCTGTACACATAGGGTCTTTTACCATTTATGTATGTTAAGAATGAATATGGTACTGAAATGCTTGAGAAACAAAATCCATAAAATTTGATCTAGAAGAAGCATGATAGAATGTTAAATACCGTGGTTTAGGGAGCCTCGGCTATTTTATAGGGAGAGCATGAACAAATTCAAGGTGGAGATTCCAAACGCAGGTATTGACTTAATCGTGCGTGTTTTTTTTATGTATTATATTTTACCCTTGATCCTTCGTTTAGAGGTATAGATTTTATTGTTTTATTCCTTTAATTTGTTATAAAAATTTTAAATTTTGGGCCATAAAGATCTTTTTATGTGATATCAAAGACTAAGAGTTATGACATTACACATAAAACATAATTTTGGTGATTCATTAATTTGTATAATTGTTTGGTGCATGATCATATGTTTAAAATATGGTTTTGTTTTTGCTATATTATAATTTGTGATAGATTTTTAGAAAACATATCCTCTTTATTGTAAGAAAGTAATGTTTTCATCAATGATTCGAGTGTCCCTCTATTTTGAATCTTTGTGTCTCACACATGACCTCTAGAGATCATTGGGTTCCACATATATTATATGTGATCTCTATGTTCTGTGACCCTACTTCTATAAAGCATGAATTAGTCTATCTAGCTTTTGACCATATTCTCATACCTATAAATCTAGGAATGATTACTCATTTCTTTTAGACGTGTGTTCATTATCTACTCTTATGCACAACTGTATATTAATCATGTACATGCATGCGTATAGTCTTGGCATTAAAGCTCATGAATTTCCTTTCATGATTATTCATGCCTTCTCTCATGTACGATTGTGTGTCATATGCACTATCGTGCACCTCTTTGTCACTACATCTTTCACCATAACAATTGCACATAACCTAGGGATACTATTGTCATTTCACATCCATGAACAACCATGTATCCTTCTGCATAGGCTTTCATCATGTATTATCCTATGTTTTACAAACAAATGCATGAGTTCTTCATACGATTGTTTGTTGGTATTAGTGTCTCTATTATGATCGGTGAACAATTATACATGTCCTGTACAAGTTGGTTCACCTACATATAACCTTAGTTTCTAAGAAGACACATAACCATGCCTATCATTAGAATGATCGTACATCACATTCTGAGATCATTAATTTAGATCATTCCTCTTGGATTTGCCTTACCATTCAATACCACCTAAAACCAATTACCTTATTCACATATCAAGGTATCAAAAACATCTCAAACAACACTAAAATAGGTTTGATTTGGCATCTCATAAATCAATGCATAGGGACTAATGCCTAATTCCATTAGAAAAATCATGTGTTTTGAAAGGTTAAAGTCTAGTTTCAAGATAATGTCGATTTATGCTAACAGTAGATAATATTTCTCTTTGGTTATGTATCAATCTAATAGTTTTTAGATTTTCTTTTTTTCTTTTCAGTTTGCTCTATTTTGTCTTTTCTAGAAATCCTAGATCTAATGGTTAGGATTCTTCAAAATTGTGTTTTATTGACTTAAAATATACATCTTTGATCATATATGACTAAGATGACAACAAATTTTTCAATGTTATTCAGTATGATATAGAGATTCTCGTGGTTTTCTTTTTTCTGTTTTCCTAATTTCTAGATTTACGTAGCATGAGATTAGTGTAGTCGGAAACATGAATCCGCCGCAGGATTTGAAACATAAAATTCAAAACTTATGATTAGTAAACTAGTGGTTCAACTTTGTGATATTGCAGCAATAAACTCATATATGGTTGAACTCGTACAATATTATATTGACTCCAATATCGTGTACTTAAAAAAAGATTCCCAATTCCACTGTTTAAAAAACGAATAACTCACTAGATGCAATGTAAAATTCAACAAATTTGAGCATAACATTGATAAAACAACACTAAATCTCTCAGGATCACTAAAAGATTACACCCTTGCAATATCACGAGTCTGAATACGATTTTTGAGTTATGTTAAACACCAATCAATGGAGTCTTTGGTACAAAAAAAAGATCTCATTGTTTTACAGCTGGGGACTCATGTCTGTTTCAACAGTGTCACCATTCTTGCAAGTTGTTTATGCATCCTCATTGTCAACTATAATTGATACTTGTGTCGCAATCCCACGGCTACTAGAGGCCAATTTATCTCTAGTGTTGTGTTATTATCTTCTGAACGAAACAATTTTGACCTCTACATATGGAAGAGAAGAAGCTCATGTACGCATCTAAATTTATGGACTCAAATTCAGCATTTTACCTTTACCTCTTAACTAGCAATCGTGAATCTCAATGGCCACCAGATGGGAATATACCATTAATCTTTTAATGATGAACCTTAGATATTTGTCAGTGTAACAGTACAATAGTCGGTTGTTTTTTCTTGACTTTGTTTGAGAAGAATTAAGAATAGGGTTGCCACTTCCCCCAAATTATTCAAGTAGTTGTTGACAGCCTTATCACAATCTCTATCTCAATCTGAAATGGTGGACCTCTTAATTGGGTTGAAGAAGATTACTTTGTCTGATATTGAATGTGTTGCAGACCCAATTGTTCTCAGTCTCTGTCTCCTTAGGCACAGCGAAGAAGGCACTTAGAACACCTAGGTTTATACGTAGCTACCCAGCCCTAAATTGTGGCAATAGATTTTATTAATTGCTTGTCTCTTGCAGGACTTGTTGATGCTGATACCATTTGCCCTTAATTTCATGCAACAGATTTAGGATTTCAAAACCCATTTCTCCTTGAATTATTCATTTTACTCTTGGCTTGGATCGAGAAGATGTTTATACTTCATAGCTAGTGGAATCGTTTAGACACAGTGCACAGCAGAAGCAAGTAAAGGGGACAACAAATTTTACATAGTTTAGCTGCAACCACAACCTACAATCATGTGACCTAGTCCAATCATTTCAAATCCACTAAACTTAAATGAATGTCAATTACAATTGAAATTCAACTCAACCAACCAAGATCACAAACTTAATCAACTAACTCTTATACTCCCTTGACAATAGCTTTATATAAGTCTTTTATGAGTATCCCATTTGTCTTCTAAGCATCCTGCTTAGGATATGATTCAAGCTTCCTTTGGATTTTTATGCTAAAATTCCTTTAGCTACTAAGGTTCAAATCTCTTCAATCCTCGGACCAATATACTGTTATATTTATAAGATAAAATATGCATATTTCAAAAATATGATTGCATATACAATGTGCATACAACATTGTGAAAACAAAAACTAAGAAATATAATCACAAATATTCATGATTTTTCAAATATATCTGCAATCTACCTATTTGGGAAATTTATTAACAAAGCATGTATCAAAACTAAAGTGGCAACATACAAAAAGGAAAAAAATCAAAATGCTTACACGGATAAAATCATGTTCAACAAAAGATAAAAGTTAAGTTGCACCTTCAATAAAAATGAAACATTAAACATGCAAAAAAAATCTCTAATCAACTTGTTCCACAAGAAAAATTAAAAAAAAAGCTACCCTTAAGAACATGAACTCCTCATGAACATGATGCTTAGCTACTCTCCCTCTTTGACATAGAGTTTACCAATGATCATTGGCTAAGCACAAATTATAAATATTTTGACCATTTGGTAATTTTCATTCTCTCACTTGCAAAGAGGTAGCCCTTTTAATGGCAGTTCTTCCAAAATATAGGGGTCACTACGTTCAAGAAGATTACTGAAAAATGACTTTCATACACCAATACGATGTAGGTCTTTTACAAGGTGATGAGCTCTAATTTGCAAACCGAATAACGGAAAAAAAATTATGTCTTGCTAAAACTTTATCATAATACAAATCAAGTAAAATGTGACAAATCAAGCAAAAGGTTAAATTAAATTGAATTGTACAATGATCAATCATCAATAATTAAACAATTTCAAATAACACATTCAATAATCCTTATACACATTTATCTGGCCATTCTAAATGAAGCAGACCAATTGACTTTCTCAAGTTTACAAAAGTTTGAAAGTCAAGTGATTTTCTGAACAAGTCAGTCAATTATCCATTAGGGTGAACATATTTGAGAGTAATAGTTTTCTCTTCAACCAACTCTCCAATAAAGTGATGTTTAGGCAACAAATAAACAATATCATTAAACCTTTTCCCTCCTTAAACACATTTTCTATACTCTACATAATGACTTTGAGAATTGGACTGTGTGATTATCAGAAATTTGACTTATGCTAATGAGATTAGCTTATAGTCCATCTACATAAAAGACATCATGTAAAAGAGGTAGATTGAGAATGTCTACTGACCCTTTTCCTAGGATTTTAACAATTCTTCTGTAGGTCACATGTCCACTCTCACAAGGTTCAATATTAACAAGTAGAAAGTTATTTCCTATCATGTGTCTAGAACAACCATTGTCAAGATACCACATGTTGTCATGATATGCAAGTTGTGAGTCATGTGCAACCAATGCATTGTGAAGAGATTTTTCCTTTCAGACAAGCTTGGAACCAAAAACATTTTGGCCTGTCACGAGAGATAAGGGGAGACACTTAATTTCTCAACATAATTTTTCATATAACATCTAAATTTGAAACACTTGGGTCATATATGATTTTTCTTGGCACATAAGTGACACACATGTACAAATTTATTTATGGCATGAACTAAGTTTAGAATAGGCTTACCTATTGGTTCTTTGGCTTTAACTAATTTAGGCACAGTTGTTTCAATGTGCTCACTACGAGTAACCAATTCCAATTTTGTCTTCATACATTTTTCTTTACTAAGGACTTTATCTAACTTGGTTTTTCCTACATTTAATCTTTTGATGGTAGTTTTGGTCAGACCAAGCTCCTTTACAATGGAATCAAACAACAACCATTTGCTAATTAAATCTTTAGACAAATGGAAATTTTCCAAGTAACTCTTCTTCTTCTTTTTAAATTTTTTCCAGTTTTCCATTTATGATTTATAAAGACTTTACTTAATTATCATCACAAGTAATTGATTGTACATTTGATCAGAGGCAATTTATTGTTTGTCTATATTATCTTCATTAGATTAACTATACCTATCAAATTCTTAGTTACAACATCAATTATTTTAGGCATATTTGCAGAAAATGCAACAAAATTTTATATAAATCCTAACTCACGAGATTCATTTGCATCCTTACTAATTTCACTGTCACTAAACGTTTTGCCATCACTTTTCCTTTCTTTTTATGATTTTTAACACATTTGACCACGACCTTTTTCTTTTACAAATTTTTAATTATTATTTCATGAAAAACTAATTTGAACTATTCCTAACAACCTTTTGGCATAGTTTCTTAATACCCAAAACGGTGTTTTTTCGCTTTATCTCAATACGCAACGTTTTTTCACAAGACAACTAACTGTTCCTTAGCTGCTCATTCCTCCTCCATCGGCTTATATTTTAACAAAGTATTAATTCAAAAAAAATATCTTTCAAAAGTGTGCAAATTTAAAGCCAGTGACCACTCAAAGATTCTTGCCCCTCAAGACGCGGAAAAGATGAGCGTCACAAATTAAGTCAGTGACGATGACAAGACCTATGCTTCTGCAACTAGTCAGCCAAATTAATTACTGTGGTCCTAATTAATATATTAGTGTTGCTAAACATTCAATAATTAAGCAGGGTTTTCCATAATTTGATCTGAAAATGAATCGATAATGCCAAATTCAAACTCTCATTGTCTTCCTTTCAAGTTAAAGGCAAAGCTAACCACACACATTTCCAATCAACCCTTAAGCAATGTCATGCAAACAATGCAAATAGCTAAAATCAGGAGGCGACATCCTCATACCAAATATGAAGAGAAACTAATAACTAACATACCATTTACTGAAAGAAAATTCATATCTGCACACACCATAAGGACAATGATATTCAATTTCCCTGCTTGATTTCTAATAGAAAACACCATCCCCTGATAAGAATTCGTAAGCATTAATACTGCATTAATGGCTTCTGCTACGTGCCAGTTTTTTAACCAAGTTCATTTTAGGAAGAATTCAACAGGGAGGCACAGCCAGAAGGCCTGAGTAGTAAATGTATTTATATCGTACTAACTTTAGCAGTATGCATGTGTTTAATTATACGAGTAGTGGTTAAATAATTCGTAATCTTGATTAACTGCAGTACTGCAAGTGGGCAAATTGCTGATCAGAATCAATAAACTAAGGTCCACTGTCCAACTCATCCTAAGGCATAGAATCAACAAGACTCTGAAACTCCTAATGAAATTATCAACATTACTTCAGTCGCTCAACCGAGCTCAAAACTTAGCGTAGTTTGAAGAAAAAAAAATTAGGAATGAATAGTTCTTAAAGGTTATGGCTATTAATGTGCACTGTTAATTCAAGTCAACATGATTAAAAGTCCATAATATCATTAAGCTAATAACATTGAAAATCCTGGAGAAAAAAAATAGGTGGAGGCTTTTATAACCTTGTACTAGGGTCAACATCTACCATGTTTCTTGTGGTTGATAAGAGTGGATGAGGCTGTGTGAATTGTACTAGTAGCAGTGCTAAATGTCGGTGGCATTATTGTAGTGATGACGATTAAAGAAGGGTGAATTGGTTTGCTTAGTCAGTGCGGTCGGTGCAATGGGTTGCAAACTACGCTGCACAAGCACAGTACTATCCAGGATAGCACGGGCTCCGACTCATGCAAATTTAGATCAATTAGGGTTTTATAGGACAAAAATCAGATGATTTATATATGTTTTTGGACAAAATTATATGTCTCGGATGAAATGAAGAGGTTGAAACACAACCACAGCCACAAACTCGATCGTTGTTTTATGCTAGATATGTGCAATTTAATGCCGAGTCTGGACTGGCCCAGATGCACGTTTATTGTTATAGATGGATAGCAATTAGGCGGAGACTGTATAATAACGTTATGTACAAATAAAATTCTTTCACTCTAAATAATTTTAAAAAACACACTAAGACGAGGATTCAAAATAAAATAAAGGCCAAATGACTATTTCCCACCCAAGGTTTGATGTTTTCTCAAAAGTCCCCCTTTTAACTATGGAAACATCAAACACCCACCCATGACCGGTTAGATTTAACCAAACCCTAACGATGGTAGGGGTAAAATCGTCATTTTTGTTATAATATTAAAAATAAACTAAAATAGAATCTAATTTTACCCTCCTAAACTTTAAAAACTAAAATTTTCCCCCAGCCTAAGTTTTAAAAAATGGCAATTTCACCCTAGAGTTTGGTTTTGAAATCTCCGGCGACCATTCCGGCTCCATTGCCGACGGCCTCTCCCTCCCGAAGAAGCCTCTCCTTCCGGCGAATGCTTTCCTCCCATTTGGAGGCTCGATCGACGTCGGAAACGCCTTGGGAAACATCAGAAACGCCTTCGTCTCCCAAGGCGTTTTCGACGTCGATCGAGCCTCCAAATGGGAGGAAAGCATTCGTCGGAATGAGAGGCTGCTTTGAGAGGGAGAGGCCGTCGACAATGGAGCCGGAACGGTCGTCGGAGATTTCAAAACCAAACCCTATGGTGAAACTGCTATTTTTTAAAACTTAGGCTGAGGGAAAATTTTTAGTTTTTAAAGTTTAGGGGGGCAAAAAGAGAAAATTTTTAGGCATTAGGATTTGGTTAAATCTAACAGGCCATGGGTGGGTATTTGGTGTTTCCATAGTTAAAGGGGGAACTTTTGAGAAAACATCAAACCTTGGGTGGGAAATAGTCATTTGGCCTAAAATAAATTAATGCTTTTCACTTTTAAATATGATCTTCTTTATACCTACCCACTTTTGAATATATATAATGTGTCATTATATGAGTAAATGTTATTTTATTCTTAGTTCAAAATTATTCAATCACTTGATGATATGTATTAAATATGTATCCATTTACATACTCAAAGTAAGTACAAGTAACTTTATTGTTTAAATAAATGAATAATACTATATATATCCAGTTTGAATACACAAACAAATATATTATATGTATTATGATATGACTAAATATTATTTTATCTTTTATTTAAAATTATCTAATTATATGATGACATATATTAAGTATGTATTCATTTGTGTACTAAAAGTAGATACACATAATTTTATACAAAATTGTATTGTGTATATATATAAAAAAATAAACTCCCTCTGATGCTTTGCAAAATTTTAAAAGCCCTTGATTAGGATTCAGGGCCAATAAAATGTTAAATTAGAAGTGAAAACAACAGATGACATTTCAGTTGCAATATATGATGGGGAATTCATGAGAAATCTTGTCATTCTATAGCAGATTTCGTGTCGTTTCTTTCAATAATGGTCAGTGTTTTGACATGACCTTGCTTTTTGCAAATCTCAATTAGGCATCGATCAAATTTGGCTTTAGATGAAGCAATTATTGAGGGACCCAAATTAATGATCTTTGGAGTGTTTCCACAATACCGCTTAGGTGTTTTCAAATTTCATGCAAGGAAGCAAAACTTAATTTATTATTGGTGAAATTGTTTCCGTACATTTTACAATTAAAATTGGATGTCTAAGATACCTGCACGATGCAATTGAGGCCTCAAAATTAGAACTTTAAGTGTAAAATAATTTTATATATTTATTAATTTTAAATGAATATATTTACTCAAAATCTCATCGTGTCGTTATTAAGCTGTCAAAAATAGGAAAACTGAGGGGAGAAAGTTTTAAGGTGCGGCTATATAAACAAGGGATGTCTGGTAAGAGCTTTGCATATACCAACCCAGCTAGCTAGTTAAGCTTTACCACCTTCGCTTTTGCTGCCACAAACCGGTCTCCTTCTTAATCTCTTGATCCTCTCACTCACCTTCGATTCCCTCAATCCTTTTTATTCATATACTGTCTCATATATGGAAGAAAAAAAGGGATACACCCGAGATGGCACTGTGGATTTTCATGGCCGCCCCGTTCTTGCTTCCAAAACTGGCAAATGGAAAGCTTGTGCCTTCCTTGTTGGTAATCACTTTATTTTAACAACTTTTTCTTAAATTAAATTTAATGATACTTGATGATCACTGTGCTTTTCTCCTCTCTTCTGAAAGTTGTTTTATGTAAATTTTTTGTGTATTAATCAAAGGTTATGAAGCATTTGAGAGAATGGCTTTCTATGGGATAGCTTCGAACTTAGTGAACTATTTGACAAGCCAGCTTCATGAAGACACGGTTTCTTCTGTGAGGAATGTAAACAACTGGTCAGGTTCTGTGTGGATTACTCCTCTTCTTGGTGCCTACATAGCCGATACTTACTTGGGTCGGTTTTGGACTTTCACTGTTTCATCTCTCATTTATGTTCTGGTAATTTCAACATCATCATCATCTATCTCTCCACTAATCTTTTTTTTTCAATCTCGATATCAAAACAATGGTCGAATCTAGAAGCAGTGAACTGATTCATTTATGCTTTTTTTCCTTGGCATTATTTGCCACACGAATCTTTGAAATGATAAGGGTTAGATTCACTATTTTTATTTCCCAAACAAACTTCTCCATCTGTTAGGACCACATATATTTTAGATTACCTAAACTCCAAGGCCAATTAAATTCTTTGTTTTTGGTGGGTCCAATGAATATATCACTACTTCAATTCATTGGTTAATTTTCATGGTGTGTGACTTACATCATTTCTTCTCCACAAGACTACATATGATTCATATTTGACCCCAACTCAAGTAGCTATCTATTTTCTGTCTCATTTTTACTAATTATTATTCTGAAGTTACATACGTCTAAGTCTATCAATGCTTAAATTAAATGCTTGAAGAAACAGTTTCAACTGATGCAAACACTTTTGTAGTCATCTATAGATAACAAGAAAATTTATGTCAATTTGTAATATTTTCAACAGGGAATGATACTTCTCACAATGGCAGCTTCGTTTAAATCAATGAGGCCAACATGTGCCAATGGATTCTGTAACAAGGCCTCGACTTCACAAATCACGTTCTTCTATTCATCTCTTTACATCGTTGCACTAGGGGCCGGTGGAACAAAACCTAACATATCCACCTTTGGCGCTGACCAATTTGATGACTTTGACCCAGATGAGAAAACCCTCAAGGTCTCATTCTTCAACTGGTGGATGTTTAGTTCTTTCATTGGTGCATTATGTGCCACTCTAGGACTTGTTTACATTCAAGAGAACTTGGGGTGGGGATTAGGGTATGGTATCCCTGCAGTTGGTCTTCTATTTTCTTTGTTCATCTTCTATCTAGGTACTCCAATTTACAGGCACAAAGTTAGGAAGACTAAAAGCCCAGCAAGGGACTTGATCCGGGTCCCCATCGCTGCCTTCAGGAACCGAAAACTTCAGCTTCCCGATGACCCGTCAGAGCTTCATGAATTCGAGACGAAGGATTACTCTAGTACCGGAAAACGCCAGGTCCACCATACTGCAGCCTTTAGGTAACTTTCCCTACTTATCTGTTACGTAACTGTTTGACTCCAAAAAATTTAAACTAATTATTGAAATAATAATATTCAGCTCCAGAACAAATATACAAGTGCACGCCGAATAATACTATCGGAGCTAATATTATATATATCTATTTTAAGTATATAAATGAATATATATTTATATGTATCATCATATAATTAGATATCATTTTATCTTTAATTCAAATCTCACCAATTATATGATGATACATATCAAATATATATTCATTTATATATTTAAAATGAATATATATAGTTTATTATTAACATTATCAACACAATCTTTTTTTGGATGGAATTAGGAGATAAAATAGTATCCTATGTTTGAAATTATGGCTGCTTGCATGCTCCCCACATTATTTGGTGGGTGAAGTGGAGGAATTTGAAGATGTAGGGAAAATAAGAGAAACTTTTCCTTTTCAAAATGAATGATGGTGGGATGGATTCTAATCAAAGGAACATTCAATTAGAGTAAAATGGACTTTAAAAAAAGCGATTCAATATCTGGTGCCTAAAACAGGTGAGAGGGATCTTCCTAAAACATGTGGGAGCACTATAAATCTAATATAACTGTAATATCTTTGACTCAAAACGTGTTTTGATAGTTTAAAAAATCCTTAAATAACAATGTGAGATACACATATAAACTCAATATCATTTTTATATTTTATCAAATGTAAGATATTATAAATAGTACTAAAACCAATTTATGTGTTTTTTGTACAATAGTAATACAAATCTTAAAACAACTATGATTGACTGTGTATGCATATGCGTCCTTCTCAGTACTTCTTTTAGACAACTTAAACGAATTGTCACAATCTCTTCGCCAAGTAGTTGTAAATATAGTGCGTGTAACAGTGCAATAGTGAGTTCCACTGCCCCACGAGGAACACCTCACCATACAATCCCATCAAAGTATATATGTATCTGTGAAACATATTTTCAGAATATGGCCTCTTTTTTTCTTTTTTAGCAGCTTTTGAAGATATAAAGTTTCGGTACCTAAAACATATCTCTTCAAAATAATAGATTCCAATTCCTGAGATTTCTGTGTCTGAATATTAAATACAGAGTACAATGGAAGTAATTATATGTATAAGGGTTGCATTAATTACATTAATTGTGTTGTCAGGTTCTTGGACAAGGCAGCAATAAAGGATGCCAACCCAGCCACAGAGACAGGGGCCACTAGCAAGCCACCCTGCACAGTGACTCAAGTGGAAGGAACCAAACTTGTTTTGGGAATGGCTCTTATATGGCTGGTGACCTTAATTCCAAGCATAATTTGGGCTCAAATCAATACTCTATTTGTCAAACAGGGAACCACTTTGGACCGCTATCTAGGCCCCAACTTCCAAATTCCAGCAGCCAGTTTAGGCAGCTTTGTCACCCTCTCTATGCTCCTTTCTGTGCCAATGTACGATCGTTACTTCGTGCCATTGATGCGTAAGAAAACCGGAAACCCTAGAGGAATTACACTCCTTCAAAGACTCGGCATCGGATTCATGATTCAAGTGATCGCCATAGCTATTGCTTATGCAGTTGAAGTTCGAAGAATGCACGTTATAAGAGTGCAACATGTTGTAGGTCCAAAAGAAGTAGTCCCGATGAGCATATTTTGGTTAATGCCTCAATATGTTCTATTGGGGATAGCTGATGTGTTTAATGCGATTGGATTATTGGAATTCTTCTATGATCAGTCTCCGGAAGACATGCAAAGCCTCGGAACGACATTCTTCACTAGCGGGATCGGTGTCGGGAACTTCTTGAACAGCTTTTTAGTGACAATGGTGGATAAAACCACAGGGATAAATGGAAAGAAGAGATGGATTGGTGATAACTTGAACGACTGTCACTTGGATTACTACTATGGATTCCTTATGGTGATAGCATTCCTAAATTTGGGAGCATTTTGGTGGGCATCGAGTGTATATGTCTACAAGAAAGAAACCGAAGAAGCAAACGGGGTTCGTGTTGAAATAATGGAGACCAAAGGATTAGACACAACTCTAGGTTTGCAAGTGTGAAAAAAAAAAAAATATAATATATGGTACTAGAAAATATTTAAAATATGATCTGGCTTGCTATTATTGTATGATAACCCTGTTAGGCTTTTAAGATAAATGCAATGTCAAATGTTTTTAATTGGCTGCTAATTAATTATGCAGGCATAGGTAATTAAATCCACTTGTGATCAGCAGAATATTTCATAAATAATTTGCATCATAAATTTGATGCCTCTTCTTTCAGAGCTATCGTGATTTATGGATGGTAAAACTCTTTATTTTTCATCCTTTTTTACCTAAATAACACTTCAAAAAAAAAAAATTTCTTAAGTTCTGATAGACCTGGATCTAAAATAGTTTATTTAAAAGAAATTGATCGATATTTACGTTTTAGGGCTCCACTAAGTTAAAATCGTCCCGAATTCATTTTCACTTCATTTGTCAGAATCATGAGAACATACATATCTGCATAGGAGATTGTTAAGAGTCTCATAGATAACTGGCCTTTGTGAAGAAATGAGTATGACGTACTGATAAACAACTATAGAATAAATTTTATTGATAGTTTAGCTTTTTTTTTTTTTTTAATTTAAATTTTTGGTAAGTAGTTTAACCATTTTAGATAGGGCTTGCTGGGATACCATATCAACCAAACCATCATTTTACCTCACACAAGCCCAATTTGTCGATTCCCCAGTAAGCCACTGGCCAAGACATTTGTCTAGCCTAGGACTTTCTTTTTTCCCATTAACTACCCCGTTCCGAAGGTGATGTTAACCCTTTATCAGCCTCTTTCTCTGCTTCCTCAGCTTTGTCCAATCCCTTTTTGTTCCTGTCATATCAAGCTTTCCAAGTCTGCACTCAGATAGCACACATGCAAGCAATAAAACTAAAATACCTCTTGTCATTTCATTAAATGAAAAATTATAAAAAAAATAAATTTATACAAAAAAAAAAAAACAAAAATATCTTCCCCAGTTGTTGCTAGCTGTACCAACACATCTCAATCGTAGACCGAAATCAATCGAACCATCACTTAAGTTGGCCTATGAACCGTCGAATGCCGCCTTTTGTGCAAAGCATCTGAGATTCAAGAAACACACAGTAAAGCAAAGGAAGAAGACTCTACTCCCACCTGTTCATCTTCTTTTATTAATGATACGATGCGTTTAGTATAAACATGCTGTTTGATCTAAAGTTCCATTAGTCAACTTAACGCCACCCCCATATTTCATTACTTTCCTTACTCTCAGCCATATACATTTTTTACTCTCACAAAGTCCGTACTCTCTATCTGTTCATTTTCACCCATAACTATTGTGCAAATCTGAAATACTGGTGGTTTCACCAGCTCAATATCCTCATATTTCTATATCAACCTAAACACCACCAGTCCTTTTCCTCTCTTCAACAAAATCAAACTTTAAATGGCACCCATCCTTAGATAATGAATTCATCCATACTCCGGCCACAACGAAGTATTATTATTTTCTAAAGACTCAAGCCTCCCATTAAAGTTTTCATACAGTACATTCTGAAAACAAAAATAATTGTTCACTGAAATCTGTGGTAGCCATCAATATATAGAAGAATAGCCATCACTCGCCATGTAACAAACATATCTTCACCAGTCCTAGTTCGTGATAGGAATGTAAAAGCCCTTTACAAACTTGAAACACGATAATGGATGAAATGAAAGTTCACCAGATTTCATATGTCAACTCCCTCCACCTTCCGTATTTGGAGATTACATCTATATTACTCGTTGTTCACCCAAGACATTCACTTTTTTCAACTAATAAAAGTATCCAAAATTATCAATAATATAGGGTTTATCTAATAAATTATTTCACATTAGTATTATGACTAACTGATAAGATATAATGAGATATTACACTCAAATAAGAACATAATTGGCAAAAAGAGAAGAAAAGATTAAAAAAAAAGAAAAAATCAATATTTTGCATACTTGTGCCAATGGGGGAAACGCTAAAGTTGTCGAGAGGAAGAAAATTTCTTTGCTTTGTCTTTGCAAATGGATCACTTTATTTTCATAATATATTTGATTTTTTAAAATGATAATATGATATGTACTAATAAAGATATATTTTTATATAATTATTAATATAATATTCATTATTAATATGATAATATCATATTTTATGTATTTATTTTTATTATTAATATTATATTTAATTTGAATTCAAATTGAATTTAAAGTTGTCAGAGATGTCGTTAGAAGATTGTTGACGGTATGAAATGTTATTGACAAGAGAAATAATATTACAGAAGAAACAAATAGTATTGTTGACAGAATAAATAGTATCATCAATAAGATGAATAATCAAATAAGGATTCAAACTTAATTTTAACCGAGTTATCAAAGTGAAATTTTAATTCAAGTTCAACTTACATCAAACAAAACGCCAATACTAGTCGCGATGCCTTAGTTCAAGTCTACCCCTAAGAGTCTATCAATTATTATGAAAGAAAATAATAATAAAAATAATTATGTTTTAGTCATTTATATATAAATATAATTAGACGCTAAGAATATTTTGATAATTTTATATTGAAAGCAAATTAATCAAATACATCTTAATTATTCAATATATAGTAATCCAATGGAAAATCATCTTCTAATTTTCATATGTAATTAGACTCTTATAATTTTTTTTTAAATATTTTCCCATAGTATTTTACGTGACTATTTGTTTTGTTAGTATTACTATGTTACATATTTTGTAAATTATATTTGGCAGCTAAAGTTTTAATTGTCATACAAATGTACATACAACTAATTAAGAATTTGAACTGTTTGATCAGAAAATTTAAGAATTTGAAGTTGTTTGATTGAGGGTTTTTGTGAACTTTTTTTTTTGGTTAATTTTAATATAATTAATATCGATTTAAGTATTAATGATGATATGTTATTATATAATTAGATTTTATTTTATTTTTAATTTAAAATCATCTAATCACGTAATAATATATCATCGTTAATGTCCAATTTCTTATCCGTTATAATTGTACATAGTTTTATTATTATTTTTTAATCGGGTTGCTTCTTGTTTTGTTGGCTACACTATGTTTTTTAGCTAATTGGTCAAAAATGGATTGATTATTGCAGCGAGGATTGATAGTGTTGTTTGATGGATTGAAGAAAATAAATTAGTCTTGCCTAACAAAAGAAAAAGGGAATTCTAGATTCTTAATTCTCAAAGCTTTCTGTGAAGCAAGATATTTTTCTTCTTCTCTCCCTAATGGAAGAAACCCCAGATTTGTCTATCTTCTAATCCTACGATAGTCTTGTTGATTTTTATTTTTAAGCTCTTAATGCACCTTGTGTGTTGAGATTAATAAAACGTTCGATTTAAGTTTCCATTCAGAATTTCTGTTATTTTCTTGCTAATTTCTTTTCTTTGCAATTTTCTTGTTTTAGGACTTGTTCTTTTCTCTCTTCAACATAACAAAACTTGGGGAGGTTGTTGATAAGAAGTAAAAAGACTAGGTAAGATGCCAATATTTGAAGCAACCACGACTTTAGACCAAATTCAATCACATCCAGCGTTAGGGATTATTGAAGATGGAGACATGATTGAGAGAGATGGATCTCAATTAATTTTTATAATAAGAGAAAGTTGATGAAAACAATGGAGAAGATGTAATATATATAGATAGTGAATGGAATGAAGTTCCCCATATTTGCTTGTTTTTCCAAGTTTCTTATGTCACCGCCCTTCCAACTCTGGCTAAAATCCACACGCCAAGGAAACCCCAACATTGATCAGAAATTTAATTTTATATTATAGCTGGCACCGCCATTGACCATCCAACACTCCTTTTATACACACACACACACACACACACACAATGTTGTAGCTTTACTAAGTAGCATCTTGATTCTTTCTATGTATTTATACAAGACAATAAAATTATATGTACATACGTTTAAGTATACAATTGAATTTATAGATAATGTGTCATTATGTGATTGAATGATTTTAAATTAATAATAAACATATAATCACATAATGACACATCATACATAGGGGTGGATACAAATTAAACCAAGCTCGAACACCCCATTGGCTCAAGATCAGTTTGAATAAAAAATAGTTTGGCTCGAGTTCAGCTTGAATTCATTGAGTCAATATAAAAGGTGGTTCGAGTTTGATTGGAATAAAAATAGTTCAATTCGAGTTTGACTTGAATTTATAGTTCAAATATATGATTCAGATATATATTTCAAATTTGTAGTTTGAATTCGTGACTCATTGACAAAACAATGTCTTTTAATAATTATTTGATATAATTCGAATCGAGCTATGAGCCAAGTTCGAACCAAATCGAGTCATCCATCTAGCTAACGAGTTAAACTGAGTTAAACTTCCTATAGCTCGAGTTTGATTTGGTTTTAAAACAAGCCAAACATTTTAATTCGAACTCGATTCATATTCAAAGTAAACAAATTTGAATTGAATCGAATTGAGCAGAGCCAGCTTTCAAGCAGGAGCTAGCTTAGTTCTAATCCATCCCTAATTATATGTGTATCCAATTATGTATTCAAAAGTATATATGCATAACATTGCTCTTATACTAAATTACTCATTAAATAAGCTAAGAAGATCCAATCAGGGGTTACCCATTTGGTGATAAGAGTAGTGTTATATACATAAATAATGTGCATAATTTTATACATAAATAATGATATATCACCATATGATTGAGTAGTTTTAAATTAGAGGTAAAACAACACTCAATCATATGGTAATATGTTATTGTTTGTGCACAAAGTTGTACACATTGTTTGTGCGTACAATTTTATAGTTGGTGACAAATTCATTAAAGATAAGCATGCAATCCACTCCTAAATTTCAAAAATAAGCAGTAGAATAAAAGAATAATTGCAAAAAGGCTGGGAAGAGTAAGAGATTGAGAAAGTAAATAAATTCTTAGAACAAATGAATTTAACCACTTATAACAAGAGAGCCCGAAATGGGGAGTGAAAATTAAGGAAAAGGAGAAGGTGTAGAGAAGTAATATGATAAATTGACTTGTCTTGATTTATTGCATGCTTGAATATAATTCTTGGAAGTTTGATGAGGTAAACTTATTACATTGGGATGGTCAAAACTATACATTTTGTCTCCTCCACCTCAACTTCAAACACTATCCATATCCAATATTAATGGCACATACTTGCATGTGCAATTACACTAAGGCTTTGAAATGACCTTGTGTATTAAATTCTAGGGTTTCCCTTTCTTTTTAGATTTATTCATAGGAAGAGGAAAAGAAAACAAAGAGGGAGGAAAACTATAAAAAAGAAATAATTAAATTCATGTAGGAAATTATGAAGAAAATAAACATATTAATCACTTCCTCAGTTTACTCCATTGCTTTCGTTATATAGAAAAATAAATGAGATAGATTTGTTAATCTAGAGATATTTTAACCAAAGTAGGAAATGTTTTCACTTGAAATGGAGCTATAATCTGCAACATTGGAGGCTTGTCCGTACATGGAAGAAGTACAGGAAGCAGAAGTAAGAGGAGGTGGCGGTGGGGATGGAGCTGTTGTTGGTGGTGGTGGAGCAGCAACGGAAACAGCCCGAGAAGAGAGCAAAGCAGCATGAGATGATGGCATAATATTAGTTTCTCTATATTTGTATTTCAATATCTCAGCCCTCACTGCATTGAGTTCCGCTTGTAACGATTGAACTTGTTGCTGCAAAGCTGAAATTGCACCCATGCACCCATAAACTGGGTCTCTTAGCCTCACATTCGCCTCATAAACAAGACTGTTTGCAGCATCGGCTCTTTGGCCCTCCGGCACCTCCTGAAATATAACAAAACCATCAACACAATACGTGAGTATACATTGATTAATGAAGACCAAGAGAATATTTATATGGGTTATTAATTAGGGTTTTAATGATTACCATGAGCATCTTGGAGACGTTGCTGGCACCAAAGACTTTGTGAACAGAAGCAAACCTTTGAGGTTCATGAGGGGAGAAATATGGAGAAAAGGGGCATTCTTGGGCACACCTACGTCTCAAGAGTTTACAGGCTGCACAAGGTGTAATAGTATTTAGGGTTCCTGGAGGACCCGACATGTGTCTTCTTCCCATATGAGAAGAGACATCTACTTCTCTCTTGATCTTCTTTCCTATCTCATCAAATCTCTCCCTATAGGCAATATTTTAAACAACAAACAGTTAAACAGTACTTGATTAGTTAGCAAAGTACCCATCAACACTATGAAAAACAAAAAGAGATAACTATGAGAAAGATGGACAGGGAGAGGGAGAAAATTCTACTTCTTACCTTTCTCTGGACATTCAGGCATACTCTCAAAAATGGAAGTGGAGTTGCTCAAAGAGAGAGGAAGAAAGAAGAAGAAGATGAAGTATAAAGGAAAGTGAGAGGAAAGAAAGGAGTACTTTAAAGGCAAGATATCCAGCAAAGAAAAGGATTTTCCAGTGAAGAAATTAATTATATATAGACACACAAAAGGGATATATATGTAGAGAGAAAGACAGAAGTTAATTAAAAGGTAATTAATTAATATTGTTGGTGTGAATATGTATGAGGAGGAAATATCAATTATTTCAGAAAAATTCCATAGATTAGTTGCAGAGAAATAAAGATAAAAGACAAACATACAGTGAGAGCATCAGTGGAGGCGATCAATCGAGACTAGAGAGAGAGAAGATTGAGAGAGGTAATTGAGTTGTATAAATGCCAGCTCTTGCTCACTGCTTGCCCACGTGTGTTGTCTATAAATCTGCTGACTTTGTAAATCAAACCATCTGGTTTTGCCTGGATTGCTTATTGATCTTTCATGCCTGCATGTGGTCTTCACTTCATTCTCAGAAGAGACCCTAGTTTGGACTTTCAATTAGTTTAATCGGTAATCAAAGTTTGAACATGTTTTCTCTTTTGAAACCTTGAACTATATAAAGTGATTGCGCTTTGATATATGAGACCATCCTATAAGCAAATGTTAGTTTCTTGTCAAAATCAAAAAACCCCATCTTCTTTTGGAAGCCGCAACCATTCTTTGAAGATCGCCAGGACTAAAACCAAAACCAGTCGAAGAATTGATTAAAAGAGCAATCGATTCTCTCTAGATCTTTCAAATTGCTTAATTTACCAGCTAGCAATAAATTCCCAACTCAAAAATTAGTAACTTTATTGGGGTACGAGGTCGACAGATGCATAATGATTTAATAAATGCAAATTTAGGGTCATAAATTCAGTGCCAAAACTTTAATCAATTATAGAACTTGAGCTTTAAATATTGGTACTACATTTTCATTGATGTCTATAGAAAAAGATTGGACACCCTCAAGATAAATGAATTTATCTTTTGCAGCTAGCTAGCGGACTTACTTCTGAGAGGGATCCACACTCACGTGTGCTCATGTTTAAGACATCTCACCTACAATTTCTTTTCATTAGTAGAAAGCATTACGATTCAAGGGACTTCAAAGATTTGTTTTATATCAATTACCCGAATGAGCGATGTTATGCATATATTTTTTTTTATATAATTTGAGTATACAGATCATGTATCATCGTATGATTATATGTTACTTTATCTGTAATTCAAAATCATTTAATCAAATAGTGACATATCATTTGTATACTTAAACAGTATATTAAAAATATATACATATAATTTTATTGTTATCCGAATATTCCATTGCTTCCATAGATTACATAATCAGTGCTATGGAATCATTAATTAAGAATTGGCTTATTAACTAATGTTGTCAACAGCTTATCGCATCTTAGTTTCTCAATTTTATTTAGTATAAATTAGGCCAAAGGACTATTTCCCACCCGAAGTATGCTATTTTCTCAAGTTTTCCTCCGTTAACTTTGAAAATCTCATTTACCCACTTGTGACCAGTTAAAATTAACAGTTTCAAAGGTAAAATTATCATTTTGCTTGTATTATTAAAAATAAACTTAAATTTGATTTTATTTTCCCCCCAAAACCCTAAAAACTAATAATTTCCCCAAATCCAAGTTTTAAAAAACAACATTTTCGCCCCTAGGGTTTTCAATTTTTTGGAGTTAGTTTTCCGGCGTTGTCTCTTCCTCTCGACGACCTCCAGGCAATGTTTCTTCCTCTTCGACGTGGCTTCCTTTCGACGGTTGTCCTGGGCACGGTTGTTGATGAAGACAACCGTGCTTCATTGAGACGAAGACGATTTGTCTTCGTTAGAGACAAAGATGCATCTTCACCGAGACGAAGCATGGTTGTCTTCGTCGATGACCGTGCCCAGGACAATAGCCGGAAGGAGGCTGCGCCGAAGAGGAAGAAGCATCGCCTAGAGGTCGTCGGAGAGGAAGAAATGGTATCAAAAAACTAACTTCGAAAAATTGAAAACCCTAAGGGGAAAATGTTGTTTTTTAAAATTTGGGTTGGGAGAAATTTGTTAGTTTTTAAAATTTTAGGGGGAAAAATGAGATAAATTTTTTAGAGGTTAGGATTCCATTAATTTTGACAACCTATGGGTGGGTAAATGAGATTTTCAAAGTTAATAAGAGGAAAACTTTGGGTGGGAAATAGTCCTTTGGCCTATAAATTAAATATAAAATCATCGGTTGTTCATTAGCAACCCCAATGTCTTTCGATTTGTGTGCCACACATGCTTGCTTAATCTTAATTTTTCCATTGAATCACTCGATCAAACTTCTAATATATAAAACCTACATATAGATACAATTTCTGCATATCAATCAGCAATTGAATATAATTTGTAATATAAAATTCTACATGGAGATATAATTCTAGTGGAGAATCAAGAGGGTTTTGCTCGTGGCTTTTATGGGTTATAACAAAGTGGATAATGAAAGGGATGGAACAGGAAGGGAATTTTAATATTTGTTGATGATTAAATTAGAATTTTATACAATAAAAAATTGAATTTGCTTAGATTTTAAGGAAATTGTACCATCGATTCTTGTTTGACCCGTATCTATAGGCTACCAAGTCGGCCCGCTGTTCTCTCATCTCCAACCTAATTTTCTCCCTACCTTAACTTTCTCTCTCTCAGTCTCTCCTTCTTTCTTTACTGCACCCAAACCCAGAATCCACTTGGATCCTCCATTAATTTGTAACATGTACGCAGTCAAGAACTAAAGTAACCTTTCCATTAAACCCTAAACAAACAAGATTCTAAATCCTAAAATAGTCGTCAAAACAAAACTCCCCCAAGTCTCTGGATCCAAGGAGCAATACCATGCATACCCTACTTAAATAAATATACACTTATATGATGTGATTGATATTATTTTATTTTTAATTCAAAATTATTCAATCACATAATGACACATATCTAATATGTGTCTATTTGTATATTCAAAATAAATACACTTCACTTTATTAGGATTGTCACACATTTTCAACTCTTTATACAAATATCTATAATTAGGTCCAAATATATACTTGCATGGTAGTCATATCAGAAAAAACCTTTAAGCTGTAATGAGAATCAACTAATTGCAGTGGCCTAACTGTATTTATCAATATTGCACGCATGCATTGGGATTTCTCAATTCAAACTTTTCGAATCTTTCTTTCTCTCTTTCCCGTTTCTTCGATTTGACGTTGGTGGGATGGCGAGTGATCTTTTGAGCCAAATTCGGCTGTAACTGTACGACTAAAACTGGCCACTGTTGTTGTTGTTTGAAATAGTTTTAATTAGGATTGCATTGACTTTTTAAGTTTAGTGGTTTCGTGGCAGCAAAAAATCTGTGTTGAATTTTGTAGAGTACAGACAAAATTGACTTGAATGTATAATGAATTTCATTCAAACACACTATTTGAATTAATATTCTGCAAATTCTTTAAAAAATCGAATTAAAATTATGAAAAATTTGCGTATATTTGCGTGAATCACCTTAAATCAAAGGAAGAGAACAAAGAATGAATGATGGATCAATAGATTGACCTAAAATTTCACAAATTTTGAAGAATTGTAAATTGAATTGTGTATTATTGATGAGATGTTGTACAATATACTTATAATATAGTCTAAATAAAAATTTTAATCCCATGAAAATAGAACAAAGTGATTATAATTTATTACACTCAATATAAGGAAATATAATATACAAGAATTAAATCATATATTTTCCCTTATAATTGCACTGAGAGCTCACAGAGCTGCAATTAGAGACCCAAGGAAATAAAGTGCTTGTGAGACAATCACTAGCTTGGCAAATATGAAAATTTACACGAAAACGTGTTCCCTAAAATCAAGGGGCAATTAGGGTTATGAGGTGTCTCATATCAACTAGATACTCACGGTCTAATCATCTCATATAAGAAAAGAGAGAATATTGGGATATTAATTATTTTAACCATTCTTACTATACAAATATAACCACATTTTGATTTAACTTTGTCTTTAAAAGGAGAAGAGTCACCTTTTAAATGTTATTTATTTTATTAGAGAGTATGTTTGTATGATAATTCATAATTGATTGATAAAAGTTGTTTCCAAATTAAAATAGTTAGAATAGAAATGCTTTTGTGATATTTATGTGGGAGAAAACATAACTGTTGTGTTCTGGGTTTTGGGTTTGGTTGGATGGCTTAGCTAGATGGGTTGACAAGTCGGCCAAGTCCGCATGAATTTAATTTTAAATATTATTACATAAATATTTATTTTTATTATATCATATAAAAATTGGGTTGGCCGGCACTTGACCAACCGATCCAACCAACTCAAAACCTAGAACACAATAGTTACATTTTCTTCCACATAAATATCATAAAAACATTTCTATTTTATTTGATTTATTGAATTTTTTCGGCTATTTAATCAATACTTTAACTAATATAATTTCGAAACAATTTTTATCAAACAATCATAAATTATCATACAAGCATGCTCTCTAACAAAAAAAGTAACATTAAAAAGGTGACTTTTCTCCTATCAAACCAAAATATGGCTATATTTGTATAGTGAGAGAAAAGGTGGTTAGATATGTATAAGAGGGGAAAAAATATGGGTAAAATAATTAATATCCCGAAAATTTTCTCCCAAATTTTCTCTCTAAATTCACCCATATTCATTAGACAAATTGCATAGGCCAGCACTTGGGAGGCATCTTTAATGCCTTTATATGATTTGTAGTGTTGTAGTGCTCTTGTGTGGATGAGTAGAGCTTCATTGATGATGAAAATTGAATCCGAAATGAAACTTCGCATGATGGAGCCTCTTATTAATTTTCAAAAACCCAAATACTTATCATTCTGTTAAAATTTACTGTTAAGATTAAAGGTAAAAATGTTATTAATAAAAAATATTTAAAAAAAACTAAAAATTTATCATATTCCCCTTTAGGTTTAAAAATCTAACAATTTCACCATACCCAAAGTCTAAAAAATGACCATTTACCTTAGGATTTTTCCAATCATCACTACCAACGGTTGAAAACGACAACAACCACGTTCTCTCTCCCTCTCAGTTTCTCTCTCCATCTTAGTCCATCTCCAATCATCATTGATTTCATCTTCATTCGGTTAGTGATAGTCGAGGATGAACAAGGATAGAGAGAGAAGTCAAGAGGGAGAGAGAACACGATGGCCATTGCCTCTAGTCGCCAATAGTGGTAATTAGAAAAATCCTAGGGCAAAATGGTCATTTTTTAAACTTTGAGTGGAGAAAAATTATTAGATTCTTAAACCTAGGAGGGAAATGTGACAAATTTTTAGTTTTTTTAAATATGTTTACTAAATAATATTTTCACCTTAATCTTAATAACAAATTTTAATAAAAGGATGAATATTTAAGTTTTTTAAAACTAATAAATTAAAACTTAAAAAAAAAAGTAAAGTTTGAATGGGAATAAATCCTTTAGCCTAAATTATAAAAAAGACAGTAAACAATTAGGTACTTCATTATTAGAATCAACCTCAAATAAGTAGCAATGAGCGTATAATTTAATTTTACGGGAAATTATAATAAATGGCCAAATTACCCCTCCATTAAGCAAAAATACCCAATTTTACTATTTCTTACAAAAATGCCCAAATTCCCTATTCCTAAGCAAAAATGCCCTCATTTTTTTTAAAATACCAAAATTACCCTTCATCACATTTATATAAACTCTCTCACTCTCACTCTCATTACATACATTTTTCCTATCACTTAAATACTCACTTTCACTCTCATTTTTATTTAATATCAATTACTATGGGTTCATTCGGAAAGAAAAAATTCATATTTCTGAATTCGAATTGAAAAAAATTAATTCGTAAAAACTACATTAAAAATAACATGTTATGAATAAATAGATATATTGAAATACCCTAGAATGTCAATAATTAAAAAATTACTCAAAAATCTAAAAAAACATATCTGAATTTCGAAAACTACACGTTCAAATAGCTTATGAACGAGAAAACCAAAAAATTGATCAAAAATTTTGTAATTACATCGTAAAACGTGTCTAAAAAAGCACATCTTAATTACAAATATCAAATTTAAAAATTATATATCAAAAAAGTCTAGCCCAGTCATAAACAAACTCAAAATCATAAAAACTGAAAATCTTAAATTTGATAAAACAAAAAAACTACATAATACACATTAAAACAGTTTCATTTTGGCCTCCAAATTTGGTGCAACCAGCAAAGCTGGTTGTTGTTATAGAACTCGAAACGAGCTTCGCGTTGATATATTACAAACCTCGTAACTCCTTCTGGATCAAAAGTTATAGTCGTTCAAAATCTATCTTATGTAGACCCTATAGTTTTAAAAAAGTTAATTTCCACCTAACCCACGGTTTTCATGGACTACCCCACGATTCAGTGTAAAATTTCACATAGACCCTCATGGATCTCCCCATGTTCCCCCTCCCCCTAAAATTTTGAAAACGTTAAATTTTGCCCCCATCCCACGGGCGCCCGTGGGAGATTACGTAGCGTTTGCAGATCTAATCTATTTTTCGGCCAAAAATCGTCATTTTAACCTCTAATTTCAGTTCAAATTAAATCTACACATCCAATAACACAAAACCCCTCAAGAAATTCAAGCAAAACAACCAAGAATCAAAACATTTTATGCATTATTCAAAATCGGAAACCTAAACATTCAAACCTCAAAATCTCCCTCAAATCTCAATAATTCTAACAATAAATTAATTCAAACAAGACGTGGGATGATATACTATCCTTATTTGTCATTTTCAATTGTCGAAAAACACAAAAATCGACGAAAATCTCTTCCATCGTGAGATAACTATGGGAAAGGTGATTTTCTTTGAATTTACACAGTGAAACCGTGGAAAATTACCGTGGGAATTCCTTGTTTATATATAGGGGCAGTTTTGTTATTTCACAAAAGTTGGGTATTTTTGCGTAAACCTTATTGTTTTAGACAAATTTACTTAAACCCCCTTAATTTTGACTATTTATTATAATTTCCCTAATATTCCCCACCACAATTAGCAAGGCGGTGGAGATCTTAATTATTTATATATATTTTTTCAATCTTTCGTTGAGCAATGTTACAAATCTTATACTGCCTTTAGAAACAAACGTAATTGCTGCGCCGCAACTTGATCATTTCTGAGGCCCATTACTATTAACCATTGGATTCCTCATTAATTTCTGCAAAGTTGTGTGTTAAATGAGTTATAAAATAAAATTATGTGGCTCATATTGTTAAATATAATTTTATTTTTAATTTTTACATATTTAATTATATAATAATGTATTATTATTTAAATATATAACGCAACTCATGGGTTGTAATTCTTAACTAACGGAGTTAATTGTGCCAAAGGGTGTGTGAACTGAAGAGTGGGAATAACAGAGCTACAGAGAGTTACTTGGGTTAATGAAACGGCGCTTAAACAGAAGAAGCAGCAGCAGCTTGATTTGAAGATGGGCAATGTCATGTGTATTATTTACTTTTAAGGGTAATATTTTATTTATATATATATAAAAATTAGTATATATTTATATATATCATCACGTAATTTGATATTATTTTATTTTTAATTTAAAATTATTCAATCATATAATAATACATATTAAATGAATACACATAATTTTATTATTTTTTTAAATATATAAATAAATATGTATATGACATATCATATTATTTATATATTATTTTATCTTTAATTCAAAATTATCTAATCATTTAATAGTATATATCAAATATATTTATATACTTAAATAGATATATATATAATTTTATTCTCCGAATAAACAAAGTTTATTGATTATCTTTCCTTTCTTTCTTCCTCATTGTCCTCTGTATTCTTTCTTCTTCACTATAATGATATTGTTTTGTGTTTCTTTATCACCGGAATTAATGGTGCGGATTTTTTACCAGGATCGCCATTCAATGTAATCAGTTTTAGGTGTTTTTTATGGAACGAAACAAAAAGTAATATCAGAAATAAAAATAAACTGTAAAAACTTGTTTTTATAATTTAATAAAATAATCTTGAAATAGGAGATATAATATACCATCATCTCACCTAATTATAAATTATTGTTTCATTTGTACAAATAAATTTATATAATTAATTTATATATAATTTTATTCAAATTTTAAAAACATTTAATAATATAAACTTAATCAATAAAATTATATATACATATTTTTAATATATAAATAAGGATATATTTAATATGTATTATTATATAATTTAATTATTTAAAATTATAATAATATAATATTTAATTATATATACATATGTATATATATAATAAGTATATTACTCAAACCTAGTAAGCTCACGCCAATCAGGATTACTTCAATTTCAATGTGGGAAAGAAAACAAAAGGGTAAATTAATGCCTACACATGCTTCCCTTTTTGTGAGCAGTGAAGAAAAATTACCTATAAAACTATGTTTATTTATTTTAAATATATAAATAAGTATATATTTTATATATATTATTATATAATTGTGTAATTTTAGTGTGATGATAAAAATAAATATATTTATATTTGTGTCTTGAAAATAAATATATATAATATTGTTAAAAAATAATAATATCTTCCCTCACCAAACTGATTATTTGGTTTAAAATTTTTCTCTGATTATGGAATTGTAATACGAAACAAAAATTGCTGGAAGTCTCAATGCTTAATTATCATGAAATTTGGTGTTCAACATTGCAAATCAAAGCTTCTACTTCATCTCTCTAATTAATCAAGCACTACCTTGATGATTTGATCCATGGCTGACTACAATGGAGAAGAAAGCATTCTTCATATTCGCCAGAGAGTAGCGAGCTCGACCACCATTAGAACTCTTAGCTTTGGCACCACCAAAACACAATGTAGAAGTAGGGGATCCTTGGCCTTGATGATCCTCCTGATCATCCATATTATAATGCATACGTGTTCTAGACGAACATGAAATGCATCTTCTCTGAAAGTTGGAGTTGATTGATCTTGAAGACGACCACGAGGATGAAGAAGAAAACGACGCGCATGACCAAGAAGACAACGAATTAGGTGACACGTGGCTGTTCTTGGTGAACCTGGAGGGGCAGATCGCGTTCAAAGGCTTTGGCTTGTTTACCTTTTTCTGAAGGATCATTTTAGAGTTTGAGTGATAAGAAGGCGGAGGAGTGAGCGGCGGGAGAGCAGTGTCGCTGAACTGGTGTTTGGGAGTTCCCGGCTGAGACTCCCACATGAATGGAACAGAACGAGAAGCTCCTCCGTAGTAAATCATGGAAGAAGAGTTGGCGACGGAGGCTTCTTTGGACATAATCCTGGTGAAAAATTTGTCATCTTGTTTGATTTGGAGAGACTTTTCATGAGTAGCAGTTAGCATTTTGGGAAGATGTGATGAAGCTTGAAGATCCGAAGATGAAGCAGGAGGAATATGATACATAGAATAAGAAGACAACTGAGTGAATTCTAGTACAAATCCGGGGGAATCATTTATTTATTTAAAAGGGTTTCATTAAATAAATTAATCTAATCACATGGGTCTAATTTCACTTATATGAACATAATAAAAGTATCAAGGATAATTAACCATGGTTAAGTAGAATTTAAAATTACAATTATATCTTTATTACTGGTTAAGCAAATATATAACGAGTAATACCATATACATCTATTTTAAGTATAAAAATATATAAATATTTATATGTATTATCATGTGATCAAGTGTTATTATACGTTAAATTCAAAATCATTCAATCATATGATGACACATATAAACATGTATATATTTATATATTCAAAGTGAATAATATAATTTTATTTACATATAAAGTAGGATAAGAATCCCTAATAAATAAATTAATAAATCTATGTATACACAATTGAGTATACAACTTATGTATCATCATATGATTAAATAATTTTGAATTAATGATAAAATAATATTCGATCACACCTCTCAGAGATAGCTTGAATGACAAAAGAAGAGGTTTCATGTATAATAAAATATAGATATAAATCTCATATGATGACATATCAAAATCAAATTTTTAACTTACTTTCTGACACATCAATTTTATTTCTTATAATTAATAATATTGCTCTAATCTAAGTGTTATTTTCATATTTTAATGGATCTAATTTATTTATACTAAACTTAAGAGTAATACAATACATACTTTATCTAACAAATAGATATGTACTATATGTATTATTATATAATTAGATATTATTTTATTATTAATTAAAATTTATTTAATTATATAATAACACGTATAAATGTATACTCATTTATATAAACATATAATTTTATTCCTAAGCTAGAAGAATCTAATAGTTAATGCTCGGAGAGTGAAAATAAAGTAGGTTTATAAAAACAATAAAATTATATTTATAACTTTTATGTATAATTTTATACATAAATAATAATATATTATTATATAATTAAATATTATTTTATTTTTAATTTTAATTATTTAATTATATAATAATATATAATTATTTACGTATAAAATTATGCACAAAATACTGTTAGTGTAAATAAAGAAATATAAACCGCTGGATGAGGGCGTTGCGTATGAACGAGTAAGATATGAAAAACAGTAGAGAAAGCGAAAGGCATAATAAGTGAGGACTGGTGGTGGGGCATGCAAAGAAGTGCCCTTTTTGTGGTGAAATTACAATATTGTACATTATCATTTATATTTACATCAATTAAGATTCGGTCATAGACAGGACCACTTTCGTTTCGTTTTGGTTGTTGAAATCTTATTTGTGAATCTATAAATTCAGGCCCATTAATGCCCACACAAAGTTGATTTATTATTATAATAAAATTATGTGTACGAATAATATATATAAATTTATAAATAAATAATAATATATTATCATATAATTAGATAATTTTAAATTAAAAATAAAATTATTTTTAATCACATTTATTATGTCATTATTTATATATAAAATTACTCTCATTTTTTAATAATTCAAGGGATTATTATTTGAAGTTTTCGTGAAGATTAGAGAGAAAGAATTAACCAACCCTTTTTCACCATAGGTTTAGAGAAGATGCTCTAGAGACATAAGAGGAATTCTAAGTACTAGAATGTTTAGTTTGAATTTGGGTTACAAATAAATTGAACCGTTCTTAAGGAGTTTACGGCTTAACTTGTGTTAAGTCAAAAAACATGACACAATCAAATTTTTCTAAAATTTTACAAGTTTTTATTTCGGCATTTTATTACATGGGAAATGATACCACGAATTAGAATAATTTTATTTGTTTACTTAAATTGATTATAAAAATGATGTTCATTTTAGTTTGGACTCATCAAAATCTGGTAATAAATTTGTGAATCATATGAACCAACCTAGTCTTCTATAATGACTTCCACCAAACCCACCGACTACCCATAAATTTTGAGGGGTCAGCAAGACCCCACAACTTAATTTTATGCCGATTGACCCCATTATAGTTACGTCTAATTGAATGATTCTTTATTCTTTATGGGATACTATGATGCAAAAGCCATACAACTACTACCTTTAAAATGGTAGAATTGTGACGATGAGAATAATGCATGCGTGTCAACTGATTGGAAGGATTCTATGTTTACATAAGGTGGTCATTTTAAAACCATTTATACTCCTAATATTATTTTGATCTAAGAGACAAGTCATATAGTATGGAGTATTATAGTGTTGAAAAATCTCATTGAAAAGTGATGACATATTCATGTGTCAAAGTTATTCATAGATAACTTGGTGCAATTATGAGTACATATTGTGTAAATGTGTCCACTAGACTAACCCATTAAGAGGATTTCATATAGATGATCTCTCCAGTGTCTATAAAATGCATGCTCTTAACAAACGATGGTACATATGATTTTTCAATTTAAAATTACTTGATTGTTATTGTTTGACACCCTAGCCCAACATGATCCTTGATAAAGAGTTGTCAAAAAGATGATGATTGACTATATCGAGAGTTATATGAAGGCTATAATAAATCAATAAAAGATTTGTTACATTTGGACATAAGATTTGATATCTCTAATAAACCTATTGAGAAATATTAATGACTACTTGAATCTTTGGCTACAATAAAATTAAATAGTTGTTCAATCCAATAACGTCCAATCATTGATACATAAGTCATACTATGTATATCAAAGGTCTCTTGATGTAGACACTAAAGCTATGTCTCAACCTCACATAAAGAAATGATCGAATTATACGAATACTCATACTGTTGATGGGTTAATAATCAATTATTGATATTTCATTAGTTGGGTATCATAATATCTTGTTAGAGGTCAATCTTGATATATATACTAATGACTGTCAAATTATGGGTTAGGCAAGAATCCATACACTATTGACCTAACAAAAACTCTATGAGTTACATACAATAGGAGTTGATCGAATTGTAAAAGCATATGATTATTTGAGTAGAATCAAGATCGATATTCAGATAGATGGTTTCAAGTCTCAAGAAGTCTTTGGACTCGAAATATGAATTATTATATTTAGTGACCCAAGTGTAATAATTCTAAGGTGTTTGAATGCAAAAAAAAATAAAAAAATTGTGGATGTTAAAGTTTATCTAATTGAATAAAGATAAAGTCAATGTGGATAATTATGACTCTAACACAATTGTGCATAGTTCATACATATATGTGTATTATCCTTATATAAGAATTATTCTTAAATCTTATCTGTCCAAAATTTGGATAATCTCGAATTGTACAGATAAAATAAACATCGATTATATAGTCGTGCATCACCAACAATGGTCATGAGACATAATTTCACAATTTCATAAAATTTTACCCTAAATACATTGAATACACACGTACACTATAAACAACTACCTATTCACAAACGGCCTGATAGGACCTCTTGTGTGCATTTGAGCCTTTCGAGTTCATGTTTCATATGAATACTAAGACGTAATCCTCCACTTAAATTGAAAGCGTTGTTTGGTGCATCTTAGCAATTGTAAAAAAGACAAATGAGGCATTCACATAATTATGAATTCTTAAAAGCGCCCTATGCCTGTGAAAATATATATGTTTGTAATACTATGTCTACAATCGAACTGTGGTGAAATTATGACGACTTTATTGATATTTATGAAAATTTTAAATTATAAACTCCGCTATGCATCCGTTTTTGCTTCATGATTCCCATTGGTTGTTTCTTATACAACTATTGCAGTTATTTACGAATGATTAGCCAATCTTGAAGAACAAATTTATGCCGTACTTGTGAGTTGTTTATCAAGGAAAGCTTTGTCAAGATGTGCAAGAAGGGGAAACTGATTGATATTGATCGAAAAAGCCTTTTAGACTTGGAAGAATACGTCTATTGAGGTAACAATTGGAAGAAATTTCATATGGGTTTGAGCCAATTGTCATATTTTAATATGTTATTTTTGGTGTGCTCAGAATCTTATTATTATTATTTGACATAGAAAAGAGAGAAATTATAAAAAATAACCAAAATACCCTCGTAAAAATGCCCAAATTCACTATTTTTAAGTAAAAATATCCATGACTTTTTCTATAATATCAAAATTCTCCTTCTCCTAATTTATATAAACCCCCCTCACTCATTATGAGAGGTTAAATGAATTTTTATTAAAATTAGATGGGCATTTTGATAGTAAACATTGTAAGAACATTATAAATTTCTCAATGAAATTTTAGGAATAGATAATTGAGGGGTCAAATTAAATGTTATTAAAATTATGAGACATTTTGATATTAAACATTATAGGAGCATTATAAATGAAATTTTAGGTTTTTTTCGAATTTCACCATTTTACGATATATCGATTCGTATTTTCCAGATTTCTGAAAAAATTTTCGATTGTTGCCATTCTAGGGTATTTCAACTTTTAGAATTCGAATTTTAGTTCCATTTTTTCAAATTTCATCGTTTTACGATATATCGACTTATATTTTTCAGATTTCTGAAGAATTTTTCGATTGTTACCATTCTAGGGTATTTCAACTTTTAGAATTCGAATTTTAGTTCCGTTTTTTCAAAATTTATCGTTTTACGATATATCAACTCATATTTTCCAGATTTCCGAAGAATTTTTCGATTATTATCATTCTAGGGTATTTCAACTTTTAGAATTCGAATTTTAGTTCCGTTTTTTCGAATTTCACAGTTTTATGATATATCGATTGATTTTAAGATTTTTGAAATAAATAAAATACGAAAATTCTCTGAAAACGATTCATATTTTCATATTTTCGACTGATTTTTCGTAATTACATCGTAAAACGTGTCTAAAAAAGCACATCATAATTACAAATATTAAATTTGAAAATGTCATATGAAAAAAGTCTAGTCCGGTCACAAACAAACTCAAAATCATAAAAACTGAAAATCCTAAATTTGATAAAATAATAAAACTGTATAATACATATTGAAACAGTTTTATTTTGGCCTCCAAATTCGGTGCAACTAGCAAAGCTAGTTGTTGTTATAGAGCTCGAAATGAGCTTCGCATTGATATATTACAGGCCCCGTAACTCCTCCCAGATCAAAAGTTATGGCCATTCAAAATCTGTCTCATATAAACCATATAGTTTTAAAAAAGTTAATTTCCACCCAACCCATGATGTTCAAGGCCTGCCACTGTTCAGTGTAAAATTTCCATGGACCCCCGTAGATCTCCCTCTGTACCCCCTCCCTTTAAAATTTTGAAAATGTCAAATTTCCTCCCCCCCCCCCCCCCCCCCATCCCATGGCAGCGTCCAACAGCCCACTGTCACGTGACAAATTTCAAAAACATCCACAGTGGAATGAAGACTCTCACACAACTCCCTAATTTTTTGAAAACATTAATTAAGCCCCCTAACCCACTATCAACAGTGGGAGAAATCGTCCGACAGTGGGAAACACTGTTCCCACTGTCGGACTATCGAACGTTTTGGAAGGAATTTTTGACCAAAATTCGTCGTTTCAGCCTCCAATTTCAACACAAATCAAATCTACATAGGCTATAACACAAAACCCCTCAACCAATTCAACAAAATCAACCAAAAATCAAAACATTTTAAGCATTGTTCAAAATCGAAACCCTAAAGTTTCAAACTGCAAAATCTCACTCAAATCTCAATAATATGAACAATAACTTGATTCAAACAAGATGACGGAAGATATGCTAATGTTTTGTGCCATTTTCGGTCGTCGGAAACCACAAAAATTGTCGAAAATCTGGCCGACAGTGGGACAGGGGAAATTTGTTGTGTTTATATATGGATAATTTCGACATTTCACAAAAGTTGGGCATTTTTGCTTTAATCTGAATTTTTTGGATAATTTTACTTAAACCCCCTTACTTTTGCCTATTCTTTATAATTTCCCTAGAAAAAAAATATCATCCTTTCAAAAGATATCTAGCTACAATCCAAGTTCATTAGGTTAAAAAACAAAATAACAAAAAAGCAACTATGAACAAAACAAACGAACATCGTAATTTAAAGTTATATTTATTGAAAACTATGTAAGAAACATCATAGATAGGACTCAAGAGGGAGCAAAAGAAATGAAGTTATCATATCTTGCTCAAGCTGAAAGCTAACTCAGCTGATTTGAAGGCTATGGTTGAAGATGTTAATAATGTGCTAGTGGTATTTGTACCACCTGCGTGCTGTGACTGGTGAGTTAAAAACATCATTAAGGTCTGTTGATTAAATGAAAATCTTTTGTAGGATGAAGATATGAATATGATCATTTATAGGCTTCAATCTTTATGTGCTGGTTTTTTGGCATTCCAATCATTCTTATTGTTGTTGTCATATAAGAAATTTTGCCTGTGGACATATTGTTCACTTGTTTTTCATCTTGAAGATGATGGAAATAAGAATAATTATATGTGTCACGTAGCAGGTAAAACTTCAGGTTTAATGATTAAACTCAGAATTATCGTCTCTTCTTTACCACTCAAGCTAATTTTTAGTAGCAATGTAATGCATTTTTCCTTTCAGCCTACAATTGATATTATATTTGTTTCTTACTCATAAGTTGTGTGAGGACTACAAGTACTCGGATGGCTTAGGATTCAAAAACTTAAACACTTATGCTTCATATCTGACTTTAGATTGTCATCTTATTGAAAGCTATCAAGCTAAATGATCTTACTGATCAAGAATATCGGATTCGGCCTTGTACTACCCACTATAGTGTCTCCTTGACCCTTTGTGCATGTCATTCTTAAGGGGAGAGATTAATGAAGTATTGAAGAGCCCAAGAGAAAGCCATAATTCATTTTAATGTTGAGGCCAAAAGATTTATTCCGACCCAAAGTTTAGTGTAAACCTAATTTATATCTGTTAATTTTTGAAACATAAATATTCATTCGTCTGTTAAATTTTACTGTTATCGTTAGAGATAAAATTATCATTTAAAAATTTTATTTAAATTTATATTTTAAGAGTACTCTTAAATTTTGAAATTTTTATGCCCCATAACTACATATTACTCTTATCTTTTTTTTTACATAAATTGCCCCCCAATTTTCTAAAAACTTTTAGTTTCATCCCTTCACTCTCACTTAGTTTCCAGATCTCATCTCCAACGACCATGTGTTGTCTCCAATCATCAGACCTCTCCCTTTTGTCTTCTCTCTCTGTGTCGGTCATTTTTTTTTCCCTCTTCGGTCACCTTTGTCAGAGACAAAGACGAAATCATCTTTGATGAAGGTGACCGAAAAGGGAAGGGAGAGACATGACTATCGGAGATGGTGCATGATCGCTAGAAATGAAATCTAGAAACTGAGGGAGAGTGAAATGGTGAAACTAAAATTTTTTAGAAAGTTGAGAGGTGGTTGCCATGGGAAAAAGATAAGAGTTTTCAACCCTAGACTTGGAGGGAGAAAAATCAGTTTTTTAACTTGAAAAATATGATGTTAAGGTGCATAAATAAAAATTTCAAGACTTAAAGATAATAATAAAATATGAGTTTAAATAAATTTTTTAAATGATATTTTTACCCTTGATAATAAAACAAAATTTAACAGAGGAGTGAGTATTTAAGTTTTAAAAAATTAACGAGTATGAATATGAGTTTACACTAAACCTTGGGTGGCCTAATTTAATAATTAAATTTAGAATATAAGCTGATTAAGTTTAGGCTTTAATTTGTGAGTTCCATTAATGGAAATATGTTCATATTCCGACGTCGTTTTAATAGCACCCAAGCTAACTGTAGCACCACGTGGGGTGAATTAACCTGTTACGTAATCCGCTAGCAATAACTTGACCTTACACGTGTCCCATTTTAAATATTTGACTTTTAAATAAAATAAATAAATGCTACCCCTTCTACTTAAAAGCTGTTATCCTCAAATGGACTGCGCACACAGCAATATCAGAAGCACTTCGTTGTTAAATCGTTTCAAACCTGCTTTTAGCTTCAACAACTCTCATCCTCTCTTCACGTCGGCGCTGAAACTAGCGGTATGTTACTCAATTTTTTTAATAAAAAAATTTGCTTTTATAATAAAAAAATTTGCTTTTATAATATAATTTGATGTAATTTAATAATGTTGTTTCAGTATGTTTCCCAGAAATTTAAGCCTCTAGTTCTCAGAAACGCATTTGGTCTTGATGAAAATGGATCTTTTAGTAAGCCCATCAACGTTTTCATGGAAGAGGTATTAATTCATTTCTGGGTTTGTTTTTCTCTTGCTTCTTTTATTCATTTTATATATATATTTTTTCTATGTTTGATTTGTGTTTAAGGCTATTGGAGCTGAATATGGTGAAGGTTTTGAGACTTTTAGACAAGATGGACCTCTTAAAGTTGATGTGGTTAGTAGTTTGTTCTCTTCATAATAATAGAAGGTTCTGCGTAATTAGTTTGTTAAATATTAAATCATTGTTGATTAGTGGTTCATAGAGTTTTTTCTAAGTGTTGCCTTTTTGTGAATAGGATTACCTGAATGATAGACTGCAGGAAGGTTTTCTGAAACGGATACGGTATGCCATGAAACCAGATGAAGCATATGGGCTCATTTTCTCATGGGACGTAGTGGTAAATTTTTGTCTTTGGTTACTTTGAAAGGATTTATATTATGTTTGGTGGATTTTCTTTGGTTCATGTTTCTAGTGGAAAGTTTAATGACTTCACAATTCAAAATGGTAAACGTAAATTGAGTTTGTATCTCATTTATTGTTAGTTATAACTTTTATGCCATGCTCCAAAAGCTTATTCTATGTTTGTCTTGTTTCTTCTATATAACTGCATATATTACATGTTCAGACAGACACTCAAGCTCTGAAGTTCAATGCATGGAAGCAGCTTGCCTCTGAAGAGGGTATGTGGCTTTTATCTCCTTCAGTTTTTTCTGTTTAATTTGTCCCAAAGGCGTAATTTGACATATATTATACTCCATCGCTTCTTTGATGTGTCATTATTGTATCTAACTTGTCAAGATTGTATCTAACTTGTCAAGATTGTATCTATCTGGTGAAAATGGTGAAACAACGACTAATTAGCTTGACTGATCTCCTAGCATCGATAAGTTATTTTGTGATAACATCTAGGATTGGTACATGATTGTTTTTTGTAATGTTGGTACCAAAAGCCAGTTAACAGGGGACCACATTGCTTACTACATGATAATCAATTACTCTTAGACTCAAGTGAAGTTTCTTCTTTATCTAAATGTGTACTTTGGGTTAGTTTTTGAAATAGAAAGACTTTTTAGGGTTTATTTTCTGGCATGAAGAGGGTTAAGGTGATTTTTTTGGCATTTTGCTGATGTATAGGTTGTTTGTTTTCATTCTTGTGCAGGAAAAGAAGTTCCTGAAGATGTTAATTTGCAAAGACTGATGCTTAATGCAGGTGCAGATCAAGTGCTGCATAAGGTTTGGATTTTATGATATTCTTAGGTTGCTTATTATTCTTATTCAAACTATGATGACATGAAGTTGTGTCTTTGAAATCCATATTGTGATTTGGGTATCTTTCATTTGATTTTCAGTGATCAAAAGACAGAACTTCATGCTATAGGACATAGAGGAGAGAAATGCTAGAATTCATAGTTACATCCGAAAATCAGTTCGGTTATCTGTTTGTTAGATAAATGACTTATCTTCTGCATTGTCTACCATCTATTTTTCTTACAATTTGTATTTATGCCAATGGCTCCTACCATTCTCTAAAAATATTCAGGAGTTGCTCTGGGCTAAAGAAGAAAGTGAACTGAATAGATTGAAGTTAAGGCTTTTGCAATTATATTATGATAATCTCCTAAGAGTAAGAGCTCGCTTCTCGTGGTTCTATGGGTTCTATATTTGCTTGTTGGATGCTATGAAAGTAAAAGAACAATTTTTTTCACTCAGGTTAGAGAGCCTATAGAAGGGCTTCAAGAATGGCTAGATGCAGTCTCCACTGCTCGCATCCCTTGTGCTGTTGTTTCAAGTCTTGACCGGAGAAACATGGTTGAAGCCCTTGAACGGATGGGACTTTTGAAGTATTTCCAGGTTTGTATATTCAAGAACACATATTACTTATGGTGATAATCAATGAAGTTGAGTTGTGATGTATCTATAAACATGGCCCAAAGAATGATATACCTTTTTGAGATTTTGATTTCGAACATATCATGACCAACCCAGTAGATAATTTGGCTAACTGCTCTGATTGCAGTCTTCATATTTAATTTTTATCTGTTTATTTAATGGTGAATTCTTGGTTGCTCTTCTTGAATCAAACAAGCATATTATGGTTTAAAAGTTAAGCTAATCAAGTACACTGGTTATGATATAAGCATGTTTTCTAATTTCTAAAGAAGAGCGAATGATGAAGTTTTATCCAGTCCCTGAGTAATGGTTTTGAGATTCATTTAGATATCTGGATTGAAACGCCATTTGATGTTTTGTTATTGAATGAAATGTTTGTTATAGGATTTAGGGTATTCTCCATACTCCCCATTTTGGTGGAATTCATCTCACCTTACAGCTTTGGTTTTTCAGGCAATAGTGTCTGAAGAAGATGGCATGGAGTCAATTGCTCATAGATTTCTTTCTGCTGCAATTAAGGTATACATAATAGCTTGCCTTAAGATCATGGCAGACAAAATTTTCCTGTTTGCGTTTGAGTTCTTTTAGCATTTGAATCCTCACTGGATTTGGAAATGTTGCACGGATACTTCTTCCAAGCAACTTTTGTAAGACTTAATGAATATATTAATTTTATATTCTTACAGTGCAAAAGATAAGTCTTCGTGCTTATGACCTTCAAATATGCTGCGTATTTCCTAAAGTAGAATAATATGAGTAGAAATTGTTGTCAAATAAATTTTGCTAGAGGTTGTGAAGTTGTACTTTAGCCATGCAAATTTCAACTCCAGAGCGACAGCAATAAAGTCGTTGCTCAATCAGTCAACCATTGTGGTTCTGGAGATGAAATTTAAACCTGTTGAGTATCTCTCGTATGGTTACATATTTGTTTATGCAATATCCTGCAAGTCTTCCATTGTTATAAATGACAAAGTTCATTAGAAATGCTCACTCATGGCACAGTTATATACATGTAGTTTTCTGATATAGCTTTAACGTGCTTGATACCATTATTCGCAGCTAGATCGAAAACCATCCAAATGTGTGGTGTTTGAAGACAACCCTAGAGCAATTACGGCTGCTCACAACTGCACAATGATGGCGGTGGCACTCATTGGCACTCATCGCGCGTGAGTATTCAAACACTTCATTCCATATGTAGATAATCATAGAACAACCCATTTAATTGTTTATAAACACCTTGAAAAATGCAGGTATGATCTAGTCCAGGCTGATCTTGCTGTTGCCAACTTTAATGAGCTTTCTGTGATAAATCTGAGGAGATTGTTTGCTAACAGAGGTTCTACTTTCATGGACAGACAAAAGCAAAGTATAGAGAGCTCCTCCCAAAAGAAACTTACTATTGATACCATCTTCTGATATGTTTTTATTGTTCCTTGTCTTTCTTTTACCAGAAATTGATCCCAACTCTGATTGTAAATTAATCAAATGTTTTCCTTTGTAGCTCAATTTAGAACAATTCTTTATTCTTGAAGCTGTATTTGGGAAATGAAATTTATTCAATGTTAGTGTTGACTATAGCACATATTCATATTCTTTCTCCGTCGACAGAGTGATGTTTTCTTCTCTTTGTCAATATAGACAAAGATGATCAATTTTGTCTGCCAAGGAGGGAGGCAGTAAGGGAGAAAAATAGTAGAAATGGTGGCCATCGTCTAAGCTGTAGAGAAATTTTTTTTAAAATAATATTATTAATAAAATAATAATTCTACTCTTAATCTATCAAAAAATTTTAACAAAAGTTAAATAATAAATAAATATTTAGGTTTTTAAAATCCTGGATGAGAGTTTATATTAACACTAAATCTTAGGTGAAAATAAGTCTTTTGTCTTATAAATTATTAATGTGATTTATAATAATAAAAGAATATTAAGATATTATTGTATATATTTTAAATTAAATCAAATGTGTGAAGATAAAAAAGAAAAACATGGTAAATCAAAACTGAGGACTAAATGACAAGTGGGAGAGGAATTGTAATAAGTGAGAAAGCTGAGGGTTGAATGAGAGTTCGACGCTTCTTGTCTTCTCCTCTTGATCGACATCATCAGTTTCTCATCTCGATCAATGTCAACAGTTTCTCATTTTGGAATAGACTACTTCTCATCTCAATTGAACCATCCTACAAATTTGATGAAATCAACAGGTTTCCCTGTTTATCACAAATTTAAAACACAACAAAGCAACTACAGTTCGAGGTGGAAATTTAATGGCACTGCTCAAACCAGAGAGTAGCAAGAGCCAAGAGTGCTGTGGTCAATACAAAAGAATAGCAAGAGCTAAGGTTTAATGGCAAAAATCTGTAACCTTAAGTTATAAAGCTGCATTATTCAAGTCTAAAATGTTGATGTTCCGTTCAGAATGAGATTAATTAATTGTTTCATTGCAGAAATATCACTATTATAATCAGAAACTGCAATTTTGAAAAATTGTGACCATTCTTCAAACTTCTTGTAATGGTAGATCTTTGCAACCTAAATTTCACTTGACTAGTGTACAAAAAAAATCACCTTTCAGAAAAATCTCAGGAAGGGGAGGAAGCTGAAAGCCTTGCTAGTTGAACTTGGCGGCGTCCTAAATGGAATGCTGTTGCTATCCACAATATACACACCTGATGCCGGTGAGAACAAGCAAGTCTTCAACAAAAAGTTATAACACAATGGAAATTAACTAACAATGAAAAAGCTCCTCTACACTGAATGAATAAGCATGTTTTGGGAAGTTGGTTTTGACTTACAGGAAGGGCGTAGAGGGACACGCTTGATGTTCTCCCTTGGAGAGTGCCAAACAGTAGTCCATACATTCCTGCTGCGGATGCATCTCCAAGTCGTTGGACAATTACATCTATGCATACCTGTGGAAACTTGTGCTCAGAAAAGTTCCAGATGGTTTGCTACTTTTGACATTTTAAAAATAGTATAGCACACATAGATGCAATGAATACAAGAGTATCGATAAAATTTGAAAATAATATTTGTGCATATTCTTTGAGGACAACATGTCAAATTGAAGAAACTAATTACAAGATCGTCAGAGAATGGGATGCAAGTATGCTCCGTGTTCCAGTGACGGCAAAAATAAAATTCAAATATAGAAAAATTGTGCTTACCTTAGCCTTGTATTTCTCCTCTTGGGAGACCACAGTAAATAGAAGTTCTCTTCCAGGCCTGGTCACGACATACGTAACCACCTACAAAGTAATGAAGATGCCTAACTGTAAGATTAAATTAACATTTGAATCTTAGAAAAACTTCCAGTAACTTTCTTCTTAAATCTAATGAAAATTGCACTCATATATAATGCATACAGAATCAACTGACAAGTAGCATATGGACCAAGTATACATAACGCTCAACAGAAAAAGGAAACAAATTAGGAACTCATGAAAAACCTTTCGTACGGTCTCCGAAGCAGCAACTGCCACCCAAGTTGGCCATATTGCAATAGCAATCATATTTAAAAAAGCAACAAATGGAGCAGCACAAATAGCCACAGTAACCCCAGCAATAGAAAGGATACGTCCCTGTACATAATCAGATAAACCAATAAGGGAAAAAGAAACTTGTAGTGGTATCTAGCATAAGTATTGGTGTTTTTTTTCCCTACAAAATTTCATTATCACACTTTGTCCTTTGGCCATACTCAAGATGATACTTCCCATTCATATAATGTGTACACTTCTTATGGTCTACGCATAATGCCACAATACAATAATATCTAGCAGCATCCCCAATTAGTGACCATGTCTAACCCCCATTAAGAATTTGAATTACCCATATTGGGAGGTTTACTTTATGAAAGATTTCAAGAAGTTGTTTTATGAAAAGAGTACATGCCACTAACCATTTTTCTTTTATCTAGGCCAATACTAACAAAACAGAGATGCTGTACTAGATACAATAGATACTAAATTTCATATGATCACGTCATCTAGTTCATCAAATTTGGAACAAACTTATTTATTTTCTCTGTACCAGTAAAGGAGGTAGGGAGAGAGAGTGAACTTATGATTGTCCTGCCACCTATTCATATCATAATATCAGGGTTGCAAAATTTTTTTTAAAAAATCAACGCATTCGTCAAAATATTTATTGGCACAGCCAAGGATTAAATCTAATACATAACAGTGTAGAACCTAATGCTAGAGGTATAGCATACCGTTAAAGTTAGTTGTCCAGTAAGAATAAAAATAGCAGTAAAGCTATTTATCTGGGCAAACAATCTTCTTCTACCGACAGAGCTTGCAACAGTCATGGCAATAACAGTCACTTTCTGCAATTCAGCAAAGAGTGGTGGACCAATAAGATTGGGATATGGTATAAAATATATAAAAAGAAATGCATTTTAATAAGAAAAACAGAAGAGTATAAGGAAATATGATCACCAAAAACCGGAGCAACAATGAGAAAACAAAGCACATTAATCTCAATTTAATAAGCCAATCTTCTATTGTTAACCAGCAATACAGTGACTATGATTTGAACTAAAAAACAAATTTACTGTTTGATAATAGAAATAATCTGTCCTAACTTTCAGTCAAAGATACAACACAAGTCAGAGGCAGTTTAAAAAACCCAAAAATACATTTCTGAGAGCAGAGGTTGCTTTACCTGAAAATAGAAGAATGAGGAGACAACTGCACTCAGCCACAGAAATAAAGACACATACAACAGATACGTTGAGGAGAGTATAAGCCAGAGTCCATCTAGGATAGCCCCAACACGAGGCTTCACTGCTAAAGTAGATAACTTAGGAGAATATGCCTTGGCTGCAGGTGCAGTCTGCACATCAGTCTCATTTTGTTGATCAGAATCAGCTTCTCTACATGCAAAAGCAACAAGGTTAAGATCTTATACAGCTCTGAGCTTGTTTGTGTTCTGTGTCTGTGAATAATGTGCAGTATCTTCTATAATGTGATAGAGATGTCTTCTAAGAATTGTAGCATATTAAACATGATAAGATTCAGTGAAATTCAAATTTTGGGGAAAAAAATGAAACCTATTAGATCACCCATCGCCAAAGTATACCGAAAGAGGAGGAAGGGCAGCAGTGGCAATTTACGACAAGGTGAGGTGAAGTCAGTTAGAAAAGAAAGCAAAAGATTGACACACATGGAGGCTAAGACATATAAAAGAAGGGAGGAAAGAGAAATGCAGACTTTAGGAAATTAAGTAGGGAAATACGGGATTTTGGGGGCTACAGCCTGGGAAGATCTGACACCTCTGTTGCTAGAATATTGTCTTTTGATTAATATTCTATTCTGACTTACTTTTCCGGTGAACTGAAAGTGTTCGTCTTGCTTACTTTTAATTAATACAATTACTCTATTACTATTCGAATGGTTTCTTAAATATATCGTGGATTGTTGTGTTTGTGGAGGAAGAGTATTTGCTGGTTTGAATGAGTTTTTGCAAGTCGGTTTGTATTGTGGCTGTGGAAGAGTGTGTAAACTAGAGGAGAAGCAGATTGTCATCACAGGTATTCATCAAAACCATTACCATTAAACTTCCAAGAAGATTATCATCATTATTAGACCACCCATCATCAAGGTCTACCAAAAGAGGAATAACGTCAGCAGTGGAAATTTAGTACAAGGTGAGGTGGAGTCAGTTAGAAAAGAAAACAAAGGATTGGCACACGTGGAGGTTGGGAAAATGAAGGAAAATGTGATAGGGTTGACAACATATAAAAGGAAGAAGGAAAGTGAAAAGCAGACTTTAGGAAATTAAAGTAGGGAAATCCAGGATTCTGGGGCTCAGCCTGGGAGGATCTGCACCTCAGTTGCCAGAATATTTTTTTTTATTACCGTTCTTTTCCCATTTACTTTTCTGGTGAACTAAAAGTGTTGTACTTGCTTTCTTTGAATTAATACAATTGCTCTATTCCTATTCAACTGGTTTCTTGAATATATTGTGGCTATCGAAGAGTAGTGTAAATTGGAGGAGAAGCACATTATCATCACAGGTTTTCATCAAAAACATCACCATTCAACTTCCAATCTAGATGTTTCCTATAAATTACAATATATTAAACATGACATGTTTCTGAGAAATTCAGATTTTTCCATAAGAAAAGAAACCGTTACTATTCAAATTCCAATTATGTTATCACTTGGCATCAACAAAAACCAAAACATTAAGTGAAACAAAGAAATATAAGTTATACAGCTAACCTTATGGGAGTTGACTCTTCAGAACGCTGAGATATATCCTTATTGATTCCTTTTGATGACTGTGCTGCAAGTTCCATCAACAGTGCAGCGAACAGGAGGAGAACTACAATGAACCAGCCCCTGGCTTAAACGATAAGATTAAAAAAAGGAATATAATTGCAAAGCTTGACAAAATTGAAAGAGAATACATACATGGACCTAAAAAAGCCATAGCTGTGGCAAACAATGAACCAAAAAGCTGGCCAAATGTAGCACCAGCACCAACGAACCCAAATAATCTTGAGCCTGACTGAATAAGAGAAAAAGTTAAATGTGCTCAAAATACAAAATTTTTACCATAATTTTCATAAAAGATTGCGCATACAGACCTCACTGTCCATCACATCAATCACTCTAGCCCAAGTTGAAGAAATAGTAATCAAATTAAGCAAAGCCACCTTCAACACAGAAAATAGCAGTAATAATATTAAAATATAATGAAAAACACTCAACAACAATATACTGCAAAAACCAAGTACTAACTACTCAGTTATTGTCTTACCCAAAGGAAAAATCCAATTCTCACTGAAACATAAAACCAACCACGATTACTCCAATCTACAGCACTCCCTGGGCTAGTGTGATTAAAGTCACCCTCTAGATCCTCTTTCAATTTACCCTACAAATAGGAAAGCACATAGTTCACTAAAGATAGACTAAGAATAAAAAATGGAGAGCATTACTATTACTGTGGTTGTCATCTCACCTCCATGTTAGACCATAAATACCCTGCCGAGGAAGACTGCCATAGAATGTAGAATACGACAAGGGATACACTAAAAAACCTGTGTATCAAAACCAAAGCCTGGAATTTCAACAAGAACCAATTACAGCAGAATATTTAGATGAACATAAATTATAACTTAGATTTGGCAAACAATGTTTTAGTTCTTTTCAATTACTGAAAAAAAAAATTAATATACACATAATGCAAATAAACATGTATGTAAACAATATAGCATGACACTACAATTTGCAAGATACTAAAACAAAATTACTTGCAATTTGAGTCACTATTTTTGTGTGAGCTTCTCAATTAAAAACTCGTACAACATATAATACAGATGCTATGAAAAGATACCTTGCATTTAGAGAGATTATGCGACGAAAATATCAGAGTTGAAACAGGTGCAGCTATTAAAGTGAGAAATAACGATCCGACAAAGAGACCAGGCAAATTTGACAAACCGAGAGAGATCGCTCCTTCATCACGCAACGGTAACACAACAAAGTATGCGCTCAAAATCTACTGGAAAAACAATTATTTAAAAACAAAGTATAATTTAACGAAGCGAAAAGGTAAGTGAGATGAAATGAGAACATACAAAGAAGAAGCAGGAGGAAGAGTGGAGAAGAGCGGAGGTCTCGTGCGGATGCACCGTAACGAACATGGAGACCATCGCATCTAAGCGTGATTTGTTTATACAGATCATGGTTATAATTTGAATCAATTGATAATCGGAGAAACTGTGTATGAGGTTGACCTTTCTCAAGTCGGAGAAGAAACGTCCATGCCCAATTAGGAGGCTTTCATTCGATGAGTAAATTCATTTCCAAAGGTTTGGCCAAGCGACCTTCCACCAACTATGTTCAAGGTATGGTGCAATTTTAAAGTCACGCCAGTTAACTTTCAAAAATCTAAAGTCTCGTCCAAGAATCAATTTTTATTAAAATTTTCAGTTAAAGTTAAAGATAAAATAATTATTTAATAATAATATTTAAAAAAATAAAAGTTTATATCATTTTTCCTTTCTTAGTTTAAAAAACTAATAGTTTTCCTCCAAAATTAATTTTGAAAAGTGACTTTCCCCTTTTCAAGGGTTTCTAATTTTGTCGGTAATTTTCTAGTAAATGACAACTGCTCTCTCTCCCTCATAGAGATGTCTCTCCCTTTGGTGTTTTCTATTCGTCCAAAGATCTCTTCCTCTAACAGATGATGTTTGATTTCATCGAATCCAGATGAAACCTTTCATTTGGATCTTCGTCATCTAAACGAATCAACTTTGTCTAAAGGATGACAGCACATCTAGACAAAGACTGCACCTTTGTCTAGACACATCGTCATCATCCAGATGAAACTAATTTGTCTGACAATGAAAGTCTAAACAAAGGGTTTTGTCTAAATTTGATGAATCTTAATATCTTCTATCGAAGGGAGAGAGTTTTAGACTGAGAGAAAGCGTCAAAGAGAGAGCAGTCATCATTCATTAGTCCAAACAAATAGGCTCACTAATGGATGATAACAACAACTTAAACATGTGGATGGGATTGAGCAAGTGTTCAATTCAATATTACTCGATTATTAAGAGAAGTCAATCCATGTGTATTGAGAGTTTCTTAATAGAGATACTTAATTTATACCTCAACCTCGAAAATATATTGTATGTCATTAGAAATAAATTGTATGAGTAACCATACTGCTAATAGGTTAACGAGTTAATCGTTGACACTCAATTAGTCAAGTGACCATGATACTTAGTTAAAGACCAATTTTGGTTTTTGTTTAGATGATTACTAGATCGAGAGCTCAATATATGGATGGCAACGTGGAGGGGCGGGGAGGGTATATCAATCCCCGTCCTCGTCCCCATAAGGGATATCAATCACCGTCCCCGACCCATCCCCATTACGGGGATAACAAAGAATCCCCGTCCCCTCCCCACGAAAGAAAATCCCCCCCTCATCCCCTTCTCGTCCCTGGGGGAAAAATCTTCTCCCCATCCCCGCCTCGTCTCCACTAGAAAAAATACCCTCCCTATCCCTACGGGGAAAAATCCCCTCCCCATTTCCCCTTCCCATCCCTTCCTTATTTCATTCACTTTAATTGATTTTATCAAGTTTATAATTTTTTTTTTTTTTGTAAAATCTGGTGGATTGGCTGACTAAGTTTTGAGGTTAAAATATAATTAATTTGGTGTATTTGCATTTTATGATAATGAGACTCTGGGGTTTTTTTAATATATTAGATTAATAGTTCAGAAATTAGTAAAAGCTGATAATTGATAATTCAAAAATTAGTAAAATTAAAGTTATAGTTTTAATAAATCATAGTGTAAAAGTTTCTAGAACTTAATAGTTCAGAAATTATTATATAAATATATTAGATTTAGGGGGTGGGGTGGGGTGGGGTGGGGGGAGGGGCAGGGACATATGTATCCCCGTCCCCGATTACGAAAATTTTTTTCGTCCCCATCCCCGCCTTTTTTCTCGTTTTTATCTGAAAATCCCCTCTCTGTTAAGATCAAAGAGGGTTAGGGCCCCTAAAGTCGGGTCCAAATTGTCATCCCTAGCTCAATATGAATCCAATCATTAACAATCTAATGGAGAACCTATAGGTAGCACATAAAAAGAGTTGATCAAACTCTAGAGGCATAAGATTATCTAAGTTGAATCTAATCTAGAATCTTGATGGAGAGTTTTAAGTCTCGAGGGGTCTTTGGAGTTAAAGTGCAATTTATTATACCTAAAGATCAAAGTGTAATACTTGTGAGTTGTTTGTATGTGTTGGAAATTGTGGAAGTTGAGGTTTATCCAATTGGATAAGGATAAACCCAAATGGGTTACTTTTGACCTATGTACCGCCGTGCGTGGATCATGCTTAATCATACATGGTTATTGGATAAGGATAATCCATCTTAAAATCTTGATATATCACATATTTTGTGGGATATGAATAAAGTTATGTATGGGCATGCATTAACCATGCACAGTTATGCGCGCCATGCACTCACATATGCTTGTACACAAACACCTTCCTGCTTGTGTATCGTGTTCTAGTAAACTTTGGTGCACATTCTCAGCTCCTTCTATTCTTGTTTCATGTAAATACCAAGATGCAATTTATGCTTGGATTGAAAGCATTACTGATGCATTCCAACTACTATAAAAGATGAAAGAGTCTCCAAACGTTAAGGATAAAATCTTGAAACACCCTATAATTGTTTATGCATATTTGTGAATCAGTGAGTCCACGAGTGAAATCCTAAGAAAGTTTTACAATCATGTTTGTCATTTGAAAATTTTTTGAATACTGATTTCACTATTATAGAAGGACATAAAACCTAACATCAATAACTATTTTAGTATGGTTGATTGCAATATCTCAATAAACCTAGTTGGTTTCACATCTCAATAAACCTGATTGGTGGTTGTGGCATTTCTAGAGACATTATTAGTGATACATTTAGTAATGCCAAATTGTTAATGCGAAAAATCACACTAACAAAATGATGTAATAATTCAAAGATATTACATGATAGAAGTGGAAAAAGTGGAACGTATAATGAAGGACATTATTACTCTTTTGAGTATTCTTGCGCTATTATTACACCATGAATGTAACAATGACTCTTTTACGTATTCTTAGTCCACTGTTATGTTATCACTCTTTTAAGTGTATGTTTTGGGAAAACAATTACATGAGGTTTGCATAGTAAACATTGGTTAGCCCCCATTCCATTCTGCAACTTACTATAAAGCAAGAAAAGAAGGGCATTATTATAATTGTTGGGACATAAGAGGCTAGAATTTTCATCAACATGCACAACCTAGGTCGCATACGTGCATCAGATTGTTGCAAGTAATGTCACCATTCTATACAAAATATGATGTAGATCTTCCAGTAATTATGGTGACAATTTTCCTTTGATATGTGTTCAGCAACTCATACACCTTATTCAATTCGAGTCGCAAGACCTTAATTGAAAGATTTAGGTTTCTTTCCATGACAATTCCAATTTATCATCCAAATTGTACACCACCACCATCTATACGCAGACCATAGACTTGGCACCATTTATGTTAACATCTGGTACAATAACTGACTAGCGAGCAAATTTACTTTAGTCTCACCATTCTCAGCCTTTCCAATTCCTTTACCATCTGCCATTGTTCCAGAATCAAAGTTGTTTCCCCAAAACTTGCATACATCAGGCGCCCCATTGTCACCAATCTGTCAATGCCACGTTCGTTGATGTTCAACAAAACAAAAATACCAACATTGATGTTTAAACACATTTATAGTTTGACAATAATATCACATTCATAGCTTGTGGTTATTAAACCTGCTCAAGTCTTGGCTGTTTAAGCTTCTATTTGTTTGCCCTGCTGCAACCAAGTCGTTTTCTACCACCTGTGAAGTATTACCATCTTGCCATAAGGTTTTAACTTCAACAGAATTCTTAAGGAAATTTGTCAGAAAGAAATTCGGGCTATATATTTCACAAGTACCTGCTGCATTTCTGATTCAATAGAATGTGGCAAAGATCTGCTTGTAGCCAAGTACTATCTCCAAGCTTCAAGTGTTTCTTTTGACATAACTTTTAAGAAACTTGATGAAGATGGCTGAAAAGGTATAACCAAATCAGCAGGTACAATGATTTCCCTTGGAAAATATAAGCAACTGGACATCAGCTGTCATTTCCTTCTTGTAGTACTCAAATTCGTACTCCACCCGAGACATTCTTACAATTAGTTCAATGAAGATTAATCCCTCATGCACAACTGAATTAAAAAATAACAGTACAAAAGACCTTGCTTGCATCAACCAGGCAAAGATTATATTTCACCTTTCGAAATTCCTCTAGCCGTTTCAGTAACCCTGTATTCTCAACCCCAGTGGAGTTGAGGGTGCCTGCTTCCAACCTGGTTTCGTCAATGATCAAGTGTGAGCCCTCAGTTAGCTGTAGAGCTCCATGTATCAATCTGGTTCATTAAATATATAGAAATTGTCAAGCAAGTATTGAAAATCCTTCCAATTGGAATTGTCAAGATTTCACTAGAGTATGGCAACACTGTTTCACAGTTACAAATTATAAATCTCATTACCTATTTGTTTGATGATCCTTCTTAGGAGCAAGTGAGGCAGTGTTAAGATGCTCCACTGTAAGGGGTATTTAATATGTGAATGGTAGGATATTCTGTAAAGCAAGTCTAAGCTGATTGCCAAAGACAGACACACTTTCTTTGCTTAAACAAGTGAGATTCAAAGAAAGTTTCCCCAGCGAAGTTGTCTGCTCTAGCATGCACCTACTTGACAAAAAAACCATTACATTACTCCATAGGTGCTATCAAGAAGGAAATGGTAAACAACTTATTAAGGAATATGAGATAAAAACCTTGGCATGCATAATACAGAATGGAAACCAAGATCATAAAAGAACAATTTACCTTGGAAAGAAGATGTAACAACATGAAATGAGCTGCTATCCCATCATTCCCAAGAATAGTTGTAAGATGCCTCAACAGGGATTCCCTTATCTCTTTCACCAAATGGGGCTTTGGCTAGAGGATAAAGCATTAGAAACATGGATTAACAATGAAAGAAAATTAATTTTTGGTATCCATAACTAAGCGAACAAGGTAGACTGACAATCCATTAATGAGAAGGATAAACAGGGCTAAGACAGGCAAATAAATCATCTGTCATGGGCAAAATATGTAAAAAGTCATGGACAACAAGCTTCCTGTGAATAAGACAATAGAGATGTGATACCTGAAACAAAAAAGATGAAAACTGATTCGATGTTGGACTTACCCTTTTTAAACAAGAAAAAGTAAAATATGCAAGCTATTACAACCAATAAATATTATGATGAGTCCATAATGCTTATCAAACGCTTTCTAAAATTTTAAAACAAGATGAAGAAAATTTTGGGCCCAAAATGTGCATAGAATCAATGTCAAGCATAAGGTGGTAAAAGATGTCCAAGGATTACAAAAGTGGTGAATATATAAATCATTATTAGAACTTACTACAAAGATACTACAGAAGATTCTAAAGGGAGCTAAAATTAGCAGATTGATGGCTGCTAAAACATATTTAAAAATGATAGAAAGGTATCTTTTGTTCATTAAAAGAGACAATGGTTTGCGGCTTGAGTATGTAGTGAGTACCATGTCAGGGGGTGAATGAACCAACTCATGTTCAAAGAAACCATTTGAGAACTCATTGTTATCATCTTTATCCACAGTAACATCAGAATTCAATATGAGTACCCCAACAAACTCGAACACATCATTAAGCTTCAACTCATTCTCTAGGCAATCATAAATCTGCATCATCAATTTCGACTTTCATCAGTTTAGGAGAAAAGAGGAGCAGCTGTGGTTACTACAATTTGAATTGGAAGGACTTTGTGTTCATAGAAAAAGAAAAGGAGTCAGTCATTTACCTTTACCAGGCAAGGAAGAGAATTTCCGTCGATATCTGGAACTGTACTTACACTAGAAGTGCCCTCAAGCTTAGAATCCTTGGAGAGTGAAGGAGAAGCAACCTGAGTCTCTCTCTAGAAAAGGTAAAAGAGTGTATTAGCAAACAATAATCCCCCAAAAAATTGAAATGAACTATGCATTTATATTCTCCGAAAGAAGAAAGATAAACACCTAAGGGCAAGTCTCTAACGAGTAAGGCCTCCCAAACTTGGCAAACCAGAAGACATACTAAAACATTACCTGCACATTTTATATCACAATGTATAAAGATGCTATAGATGAAAGACTTTTTCTTCTTACCATCTTCGTGACACTAGGAGAACTTTCAAAATCATCATCTGAAACGTGCCATTAACACAGTATGTTAGTTAGGTAAAGTAAGAATCACATAAATTACAAACAAATAGTGACCACGTGCTTTCCCATGCAGGACACAATCATCAATCATTATTCAGAGTTCAATTAGCAGTTCACACACTGTGTCAATGTTGGCCCAACTGAAATATAAGCAATCAACATATATTCTCATATATAATTAAATTTAGAGCCAGTTCCAAACTTTTTTTTTGAATATTCCCTTGTTGTTGTTAGTGCAGCAGGCTTATGGAAACTATAAGCTGATAGAAGCAAAATAACGTAGGAAAGAAAGTCCAACCATACCCACGTGGTCAGAAGCATTATCATCCATCCTTTGGCGCTTCTCACCCTGTTGGGATGTTCCATCCATGCCACGATTCATCATTACTTTGGATGAAGATTCAGTCCATAAATTCTATCCTGGAACCTAAGAACAAAAAACTGATCATGAGGCAAATCAAATTTGCCTTATTTCAAATGAATTGTTTGACTCGTGATCTAATACTATGTCAGAAATATATATTCAGTTTATAAGTATGGAGATTGAAACTTATATTATACAAAACCAATTGGTTTGTGTTAAAGTTCAATTTACACACTTATATAACCACTCATTTTATTTAAATTTATTCAATGTGAGACTCTTTTTTTTTTTTAATTTGAGTCCAACACTTTGAACTTTTCTTAACCTAATCTAATCATTTGCTAAAATTAGGGGATAATTTGGTGCAGCAATCTGTGTCTCTTTTGAAAGTCAAGGATCCCTTGTTTAAAAGAATGGGAGCTTCTAGGTTAGCCCGTTTTGCAATAGATGGTAAAGATTTGTTCTTTTTGCTCAATGACATTATTGCTAAGATTGGAAATTGTTTATGGAATGCATTTGACAGTATAATTTTGGTTTGCTATTGATCACAGATGAAAGGAGAATGAAAATAGTAGAGATTGGTGGAGCTCAGGAGCTTGTAAATATGTTGGCAGAGGCTAGAGATGATCGTACACGGAAAGAAGCACTTAAGGCTCTTGCTGCCCTTTCTGGCTCAGGTTAGTTGTTTCAGATCAGATAATATTATGAATTAATCTATGGATTATAAAAATTTGTACTTTGCTTTTTCCAGAAAATGTTACTGTTGTGTTACTAAGGCAATCACACTAATAACAATTATGTTTAACTCTTCCCATATCTTGTATCACTCAAGCAATAGTTGAGAGGAAAACTTGTGTAGCGTAAGTGAACCATGAGTAATCACCCGTTAAAAGCTATGTTATGCCCTGAACTTGGCAAATTGAAAGTAGAGATCCATAAGATATTACTATCATAGACTGAATTAAACCTTTTGTGTTTGATATGTGGAGTAAATTAGTGATACCTCTCATTGTATATATTTGTTTTTCCATTGCTGGGTTACTCAGATGAAGCAGTTGGAGCTTTACACCATACTGGGGCATTATCAATTATAAAGTCCACTCCACAACCATTTGACGATGCAGAAATTGAAAAATACAAATCAAGCCTACTGAAGAGATTCCAAGATCTGAGATATGATATTCCATCCTGAGATTGTATTATGATAAAACTAGCAAGTTCTTCTTTAAATGAGAGAAAAATTTAGTTAGAAACAATCGCTGAATTTAAAAAATGTGTTTTACCAGGGCTAATTAAAGTGCCTTGTACTTTTTGGTTCACTCTAATAAAATCCTTCATGCAACTGGTTTTGTTTCTCAGATGTGGCATTATTTTCTATTGACCAATGACCCGGATTAGCATTGAAAATCATGTTTATCTGCTCTAAAGTACACAATCTATTTCATTAAAATTTTTTATTCTAGGCTATGCTTGTTGTAATGTTGCTGGCTTTATCCGTGATCTTGGTAATTAGTTTGGCTGTGAGGCAGTGGCCATATCAGCTTTTCACATGCTACCATATGTAATCAGTTTTACATTTTCAATATCAAAGAGTGCAATCCTACTAAAGAAGAACAAAAATTGAGTTTTTGAGGTTGATGTATATATAAGCTTTCTGGGTTTGCGAATTTGAGACATTTAACAGTACTCCCCAGTAACCTTTAACAAGATGTATTAGGCTAATGACATACATCACTCAAGTATGGAAAGATGTAAGATTTTTACTCCTCTGTAAATAAAATAGTAATTCCAGTTTCCCGTATCATGGTATATATACGGTTACATATTCAGATTGCTATTTCCAGAAAACTTGTTAACCTACAAATCTTGCCTTTGTTCATCTGTATAAGCAGGCAAAACAACTTACATGAGAAATTTACACAACATAAACCATGCCAACCTCTAGCAACGACACCGGAGGCACCTTGAGTGCTACATCTGGTCCCCTGCAATTTCTCCTCAAGAAATTATACCCGAAGTTAATGGCCAATCTCCTTATAAGTGATGACCCTTGTTTTGCTTTAACATGCGAGTGTCCAAGTATAAATGCAGTACCGGCTTGTTGAGCTGCAAACAGCTCTTCCAGTTCTTCTCGGAACTGTACATTTATCTCAGAATGTGCATCTGTATCAGACTCGTCACTGATAGCAAATCTTACTCTTCTCTGAACTCCATTAACAGGTTGCATCTCAATAACATCAGTGACACTCTCCACTGAAGTAAAACCACCAGAGACACTTGCTAGCTGCAATGTCTCCTCAATTTCATAAGCTGGAATGCCAGCAAATGGAACTCTTCCTATCACAGCCAATCTGTATTCACTTGATGATTCATTTGATAGAGCTGAACCACCCTCAATACATGAATTCGTCTCACCAGTTTTATACCAATCATAGCAGATGAAATCAGCCAGCTTCTCAACTAATTCAGATTCAAATGAATCAACATCTTGATGGACATCACGGTATCCATAACGAACAATGCAGCGGTAAGACCTATGATCTGGAGGGCCTACACGACCCACCAGATACCGTTCAGCAGGAGGCACATAAGGGACAGGAACAGACTTTACGCACACAAAAACAAGGACACGATGGAAGGCTGGCAGGTTGGTAACAAAGCGCGAGAAGTTAGCAGGTATGCCAGAGGTTAGATCAGTGAACACCAAGCCAATGCCAGGAACTCGAGCAATTCCTAAGCTTGGGCCCAGTGCTAGAAGCCATTCTAATGATACTTTGTTGTGGAGATCATATTCATACTTCTTAATGGTGGCATAGTGCCAAACAAACATGATGGTGGTGAGGAAGAGAGCTAAGAGGATGGGAAGCCAGGCACCCTCCCGGAACTTGGTTAATGAAGCTGAGAAGTAAAGCAATTCAACGAAACCAAAAAAGAGTAAAAATGCAAGCGCTAATATAGGGGGCTTGTGCCAGCATAGGATAATGACCAAGGAAGTAAGGCAAGTGGTAACTAGCATCACTGTCATTACAGCTAATCCTGCAATAAGTAAGAGCAAGGTCATAACACTTCAACCTTAATGAAGTTTATTCAATTCCTTTTCTTTTCTAATTTGAATGCTTTAAAAGAAGCCTCATCAATTTTTAACAATTAAGTAAAGGGCAAGTTTAATATTGTTTCAAAAAACCAGTTTTCCCATTCAGGGCAATGGTGGTGGACTTTCCCAGTCTAGACAGAAGTTTGCATAGCATGAGGGAGAACAATTATTAAGATAGCCTTCAATGAACTAGTATAATTATTATTGTCAGATCCATAGAATCAGTAAATTACCTGATGCATTTCCCATGTGTTTTGTGTCTCTAAATCCTATGGTCACAGCAATGCATAGGATCATAAGCATCCAATTAATTTCAGGAATATATATCTGACCATGTATCTTGTCAGAAGTGTGAACAACCTTGACTCTGGGGAAGCAGCCAAGTGATTGGCTCTGGTTGATGATAGAGAATGCACCGCTAATGATTGCTTGGCTTCCAACAACTGAAGCAAGAATGGCTACTATAAACACTGGCCACCGTACAGTTTCTGCACCCAAAAACTTAAGTCATCATATCTTTTTTCAGCCGCAGATGGGAATTATCTCAGTAAATCACACAAATATTGGTTCTGATGCAGCTTCTACAGATTACATTCATAAGTAGCATTGTTTCACTTTTTGAGAAAACTGACAAAGGCATACCTGGAACTGAGACATAGAAACTGATCTCATAACTAGATTGATGATGGAGTGACAAGTAAGCAGCTTGCCCCATATACGCCAATATAAGTGCAGGATAAACCAGAAGGGTGAAAGCAATCTACACCGCAGAAAAGAGTTGGAAACCTTGTTAGTATGCAGCTTGGACTTTGCATGATAAGACACTGCTAGCAAAGAAAGTTTAAAAATTGAAAGTTCTAATCCAAAATCATTGTCAGGATTACCTGGATAGCAACATAAGAGAAGTGGCCAAGATCAGCAAACATAGCCTCCGAGCCTGCAGATACAAACATACCATTAGGATCCTCCTTCATTATACTATATGGCATTAGAAAAATTTCAAAAGCTCAAGTCCTAGTTAAATTTCCATCATGTTATATTCCTGAATTACAACTATAAGATGGTTTACCATCACCTTACACAGGTGGTAAATACATAACACATGACCCTAATTTCCAGAATTAACACTTATTAACACGTGATTGCCATTCATGGATCAATGCAGCAAAACTTACATTGGACCAGCAATTGCTTGTTGATATTGCTCAGGGATTTACTAATTCTTGGAAGTGTTTACATTTATATCATTATATGAGAATTTACTGTACTTGCTTGTTTTCCAAACTAACCTGTTATGCACAACAATATTCCACCCAAAGACATCCACCCGCGTTTCTTTGTCTTCTTCAGGAACTTGAACATGTAATATGGAGAAAGGGCTTCATATATTCGAGGGTTCCAGTGGATAATATTATATAGGCCTAGGGCACTTATGCAAAGTAGCCATAGTAGCACAACCGGTGCAAATAAAAATCCAACCCGATGTGTGCCATAGTGTTGAAGTGCAAAAAGGCACACTATGATGATACAAGTAATTGGAACCACCGCATCTGCAAGTGAGGACACCAAAACTCACAATTAATTAAAATTATTACAGTGCTGCACATTACTTTACAGAAAAAAAATGTTAACCCATATGTTTTTGTGAAGGCTTTGATACCTTTAAACCACTTGTTTAACACAAATTCTACAAAAAGGATTGAAATTTTTGTTATGCTTAATAGATAGAGTGACGCCCTTAACTATTTAAATAAGTCATTGTCAAAACAAAAATGTTACCCTCAAATTGTGAAAGTTGGCCTCGTTTAGCCCCTAATTACGAAAGCGTACAAGAAGGTGGCAAATTCCAACAGAACCGAACGCATGGAGAATGGAAAGGCTATGGGTGGATTGAAACACAACTATAAAAAGGGAGATGGGATTGAAGAAAAGACTGAATTGGAAATATTTCAAGAAAGGCATCTGCCATGTTGGGCAATTTGGCACGTTTCCAGACCAATTTGTTGTTCACTTTCCTTTTTCTCTTAATTATTTCTATTTCCAATTCTTACTTTGTTGAACTATGGAGATTGGACCAACAACCAAATTTCAAACTTCCTTAAGCTCATTCCTAGTTTGTCCTTGTTCCTATGTGATGTGAATAGCATAATTGTTGATTAAATCAACCAGGTAGCTATCAGTCTCACTTTCCTAAAGTATTTCTATATGTTCTCTTCTATATTTCATTCAGCATATACAACATAAAGATACAGCTGAAAATTGCATTCATGAATTATAGTGTGTTAGCAAACTAGAAATGCTATTCAAAAGTTTAACAGATTTCAAATATAGCTTCCCTTTAAGTCAGTTATCAGAATCCAGAATTTTTTTCTACAGGAAAGGATTTTACTATCAAATAATTATGTATTTCATTTCTTAGTGGTACAACATTGTATTATCCGTTATGCATATATTGCATCTCCTTACAGCTCACTCGCCCTAAATTAGAAACATAAAGATGCAGTAACAATCAAACGTAAGAGAAGTTTTTATTTATTTATTTATATGTTTTTTTTTTTTTTTGCCTTATTTTCTGGCGAAATAGAACCTTCTCATTTTCCCTAAAAAAGATTAGTGAAATAGATAGGATCAAGGGAGTAGAGGATATGACTAATTCCAGGCCAAACTTGTGTATATTGGTTGGTTGGTCCCTACTCTTAGGAATTAGGCCAACTGAACTCTGTTCACAAGCAGAGTTATCAATAAGGTGTAGATTCTATCCAGCTATCACTTGGCATGACCTAAAAGAGACAGAAACTCACTTCTTTAAATAATTTATATCACTTTGTGAATATTCACTATTTTATCTATGAATAAAAGTAAATCAACAAATAAAATAAATTGTCCAACATCTAAAACCTCCTGGTTCTATGAATGTTTTCTTTCACATGAATAGTCAAGAGGAAATTGATGTCTTATTTAAACATAATTTCACAAGGGAAATAAGCAGGCAACTAATTCTTTAACTCATTGAAATGAGCATCTAATCACATTTATAGGCTCAAATATAATCAAGATTGTATAGAAATTCATAAGACCAGCTACAAGCAGAAAAACTTACACTGGTGATGTTCCTTGGACATGAAAAACTCAAGACCAGACACTGCAGAGAAAACTACAGAACAGAACAGAAATTTATGGTCAGCAAACAGGCAGAAAACAGTTGATAATTAAAGATTTAATAGGAAAGAAATTTACCGGATATGGCTGGAGTAAAAAGTCCATCTCCAATTACCATACAAGTGCCAAGAAGAACCAAGATAAGCAAAGCAGTATGCAAGAACTTGTGCTTCTCAAGATACATTTTCACCCTCGAACTGTTGTTCTTCTCTGGGGGTTGCTCCATTTTATATGTAGAGAGTGCTTCATCGGCAGCCTGTCTATTGGGCAGAAGGCTAACTTTGGCATGTCGGCATATCGATGAATACAAGGCAAAAGTACCACCTGGAAAGTGCATATAAGGTTAAAATCGCAAAACCAGTCAAAATATGCAGTTATCAGTGATCAAAGCACTTACCCTCCCCATTGTCGTCAGCTCGAAGGACGATAAAAACATACTTGAATAAGGGGACCAAAGTTAGAGTCCAAAAGACAAAAGATAAGACTCCATAAATTTCTTCATTTGTCTCTGAATGTTGGATGTCTTCTGCAAATGTAGTCTTGTAAACATACAGTGGGGAAATGCCCAGGTCCCCGTATACTACACCAAGGCTTTGATAAGCTAAAATCAATATTGTCTTCCAAGAATCCTTCTGCAATGCAATTCAAGAAGCCATTTTTTTTAAGAATTCAGCTCAGCTACAAAAAAAGCACATTGCTTAACCAAGTAACAACTAAACACTAAACCCATTATAACAAACCAGTGACCAAACCTCCATATCAGTAACGCCAATCTATGTGTGCATTTGCAATTTGAATATACTGTAGAGATCCATATATTAGATTAAAAAACTTAATATACTAACCTTTGAAGCATCCCAACACTTCCTATATTCAAGATCCATGATTATTGTTCCTCAATCTTCAACAGATCTGCACTGAAACAATAAAACACTGGAAAAAATGAAAACTTTCAAAACAAAACTGAGAAAACCATTATGAAAATTTCAAAACCCATTGCACATGACCAGTTTGCACCGGCTTATAGAGGAGATAGAAGCAGATCACGTTAACCAACTTTCCAATGATAGAAACACAAGCCAGCCATACCTCTATCACATGGCCATCAAACAAATGGAAAACTGACCAAATATTTTCGAGATATTTTAGGAAAAAGAAAGAAACATACACCAAGTCATTAAAAAAATCTTGAAACCAAAAAGATTAGCACAACTCAATCTAAGAGAACTGTAAAATTATCCGGATGAGTCAAGGAGAAGGCATAAATACACAGAGGGCTCAAATTTATTTTAACAGTACTTGGTGTAATAATTTTACCCTTATCTTTTTCTCTTTCCCCTCACCTAACTTACAATTGAATCAAGCAAAAGGTCCAAGAACAAACATTGAACTTATGGACTTGAAAACACATTATAACACACCCCACCGTCACCACTGTGCAAAATGTACACGGTAGGAAAAAGAAGTTACAACATCTTTGAAAGAGAATCTTTCGTTATGGCAGAGAAAAAGGCACAGTCATGTGATTTCAAACATCAGTTTCTTTCACAAACAAAAGAATACATTTCACATCCTTACCACCACCTACCACAAGTGCCCACGAAAACGCCCCACTTTTCTCTCTCTCTCTCTCTCTCTCTTAATTCCCCACGAAACCAAACACATACACAACTAAACTAGATGCATTCACTTTAACTATTCGTTTGAGGAAATAGAGAATTGGGTGTTTTTCAAATGACCACTACCAGAAGCAGTCCCTTAAACTCTCTTTTGCCTGCGAGATTTCATAACTTAAAAAGGAACCAACATGATATGAACATGCTCTTTGCTTGAAATATAGCAAACACCATCTTCATTATTGCTCCTAAGCTCCATTATCACAAAAATAAAAGCTCACCTTTTCGAAGTTTGGTTTTCTTCCATGACTCATCATTCTAGCTAAACAGCTTTTTGGTTACATCATCTTCCATCATGTTATTAGGTTTCCACCACAACAGATAGTGACCTCCAGCATTTCAATTTTCTTTTTCATCCAAAACATCATTACAGACATACTTCCAAAAACAAAGAAAATAAAGGAAGAGCTTGGAGCTTTTAACTGTAAATAAAAATCAAAATCAAAACTTTGAGTTACCTCTATCTTTCCATGGCATTGGAAACTATTTCTCTTATCTTCTTGAAGTTCCCTCAAGTACTTAAGGGATTACATCACAGATCTAAATGAACAAAGCAGTTAAAAGAAGGCACGCAGTAGCTGGCATTCAGCTGATATTGAAATGAAGTGAAGCTGGAACTGGGATAATAAGTGAGCCAGCTATTTATGAGTATAAGTAGTTTATTATAAAAACTTGAACACGTGCATATTGATGGGAAAGACAGCAAAGAATAGTTAGTCTGTCTGGTTTTGAATATTAAATGCACAAGACACAGAGCTCTTTAAACTGTTACAACAATCGACATTGGTGGCGAAACGAGAATGAATTTCAAGTTAAATCTGGTCCAACAATCCAGTCTACTCTGTATTATTAAAGCTCAGCAGCTGTCAGCTTCTCTCTTCCCAAGTAGATGATGTGCTTATCTTTTTTCTTTTTTTTTAATTTTCAAATTATCATTGTGTTATATATATATATATATATATATATATATATATATATATATATATATATGTAAAATCTCACAAAAGAATAAATCTATGTATAAATAAATTTATTAATTTATCAATATAAATTCACGTGGCAGCATATAATTAAACGATTTAATTATTTTTTTTTCTTATTTTGAAGTTATATAAATTTTTATTTTGTAATTTATATTACAGTATTAATGATCATATTAATTGAATTGTTCTCATGAAGTATTATTTTTAGGTTATATTGTTTTCTTAAAAGTGGTTACCACTTTAAAATTAAAATGTCATCCACTGAAAATTTTATTTTATTAAAATAAATAAAAATAATTAATATTGATCAAATAAGAAAATATTGAAAAATTAATATACACATACATTAATTATATTTTAATTTGACAAAAACAAAGTAAATGTATACTCTAGAAAGAATTTTTTAGGGGCATAATGGCCATATTGAAAAGCCCCAATACACTTCACATATGGTTAATTAATTTGGTTGTAAGTGTGGGTTACTAAAGTTTATCTAATGGGTGAGCTCAATAAACTCATCATAAATTAAGAGCTAGGCATCCTTTGTATAACACTAAAACAACAATAACCCTATCTGGAAAGTTATCATTTTTTTATTGAGTGTTATTAGAAGAGAAAAATTTGTTTTCGATACCAACAATCGATCAATCATTAAGATGGATTTTATATCAAATAACTCAATTGGGTTTGTCTGAATCCGTATAATAATAATGTGTGATGTCCATTCATGATTTATCGATACAAGATTTGTCTAAGGATATCTATTTGTGATTTTTTTATATGTGATTTGTCAAAGGGTGTAAGGATGGGGTACTTGACTTGGTGTTTCTATTGTGGGTTTTGTCTCTAATACCATCAATAACATCCATTTATTTAGGGGTCGACGTGAGATTTGCGTAGGAGTGTCCAAGACAATTCGTGATTTGTCAATATTAGATTTGCCTAGAGATGTTACATTCACCACTTGCATATAACATTTGTCTAAGGGTATAGAGGGTGAGATACATGACTCAACTTCCTCACTATGGTATTTGTCTCTAATATTAATTATAACATTTTTCCTAACAACCCAAGTTACTGTAAACAAATATTATCTACTTTGAACACTCACTTTGCCAGTGTTTTGTTTTTAAGCTTTGCAAGTCAATAGCTTATTTTGACAACTCAGGAGCTCATGTATTATCTAATCAATTTTTTCTTATTTTTCTCGAACAATATGTAATATTCATAAATAATAACAATCTTCATGAGTTATCAATGGGAAATTTCCCTAAGATATTACGAAAAGATAAACCAAATCCTAAAAAAATCTTTTCACATCCCAGAAATTACCATTTTCACACAAAAAGACTCGTGTTTATGATTGATTGAAGATAGAAGTCATAACAAAATTAAACAATCATATAACTTACGAAAAACTTCTAAGTTAACACTAATGTCAATTTGTGAAGTGAGGCTATGTTATAATTACACTTATTAATTCAATGTATAATTGTTTTCAATTCAAATAAAATGATGAACCATACAGGTTGTCAAACCAATGAAACTGTTATAGAATAATTGATTAAAACATTTAAAAGTGAAAATTGATATGATGGGATGTAGGTTAGTGTTAGGAATATCATACTTGATAAGAATTGAGTTGGGCATGGGTAAATTAAGTGTTACTCAAAGTCTCACCTTTTACGCTAGCTTTTGGGATGGGAGCAATCAACTGCAATTTGTGGATAAGGATAGATTCAAATTGAACTTCATTTAAATATTCATTAGCTCAAATTCAGCTTTAATAAAAAATAGTTTGGCCCAAGTTCATTGAGTTGAAATTAAGAATGACTCGAATTCAATTGAATAAAAAATAGTTCGGTTTAATTTAGTTTGAATTTATAGCTCGAATTTATTGTTTGAATTTATGACTCATTGACAAATCAACATCCATTTACTCAAGTACTAAAGAAAATGGTGTGTTTTATAAATGAGTCATGAATTCAAACCAATAATCTGAGACGAATTCAAATCACCAATTTGAGCTATGAATTCAAATCGAATTCAAATCACAAATCTAAATTATAAATTTAAGCTATAAAGTTAATTTGAACTCAAGATAAACCGAGCCAAATACCCTTTAGCTCGAGTTTGACTTTGTTTAAAAAACAATTAGAATCTTCAGTCACAAATTTGGCTCGAATTTGAATTAAACAAATCCAAATCGAACTGAACTTGCTTTCGAGACTTAGTTAGCTCAATTTAGATCTAACCCTATTTGTAGAGGCCCAACAAGTTATACAAAAGCATAAGGTTGAAAGAAGTCTCTTTAGACTCCAAGGTTAAAGACGCAATCTCTCTTAGAAGGGGTTTCCACGCCCTAACTTTCGTAAGCTTAACTCAAATTCTTGGTGGCTAATGGCCTGAAACCTCACCCCTTAAAGTTAGTATGTGATTGAGTGTTATTTTATCTTTAATTTAGAATCATTCAATTATATAATAACACATATTATTATATACCTATTTATGTACTCAAAATATGTACATATAATTTTATTTTCAATATATAGTTTAATTGGTTTTTCTCAATTGAAATGACTGCCACAAGATAAGATGCATGTGTCTAAACTATTTTTCTTAATGTAATTTGAAATTTGTGTCCAATGCATGCTCCAAACTTCAAACTCATAACCTAATCACTTGAAATAAAAAAAAGGTCTTCTAGAAGATAATACTGCAATCGAACAAATCAATAAAATTATACGTATCCATTTTTAATTATACATATGACATATTATTACATGATTGAATAATTTTAAATTAATGATAAATAAATATTTAATCACATAATGATATATCATATGTATATTTATTTGTGTACATAAAAATATGTATATATAATATTACTCTGAACAAATTACCTTTCTTAACAACAACGGGATAAAAATGAAAATGGAAGAAATCAAAATATAAGGGATTAATAACAAAAAAGTGAAGAGACTTAGAATTAAAGGAATGATATTTGAAAGAACTTTATTTGTTTTTTTTTTAATTCTTAATCAACTTTAAGAAAAATGATAGAGATCTAACAGTGCCAACCCAAATGGCACCAACCCCCCATGTGGGGAAGTCCAAGTTAGTTCTTTCACGCAAGCACTTCAAAAGGCAAAATTAGTTCTTTCAAGCAAACACCTTAAAAGACAACCAATGGGATTTCAAGTCTTGTGGTGTAAATTCCATGCAATGCATAGCTACATAAAATGTCACATCTTTAAAGATAATGGTAAATATGGGAGCCGGCTAAGTAGTAATATAAATATTTGTAATGTTAGGGGAATATTTTTTTTATACAATTTAAATATATAAATAATATATTATCAAATACATAATTTGTTATCATATAAAAAGTCTGGAGCCGTGAGCATGTGTAGGTGGGGACTTTAGGCTGGGCCCTGGCTCCCATTCACAAGCCACTTTACTCTGCTTGCCTAAATAATCAAGTACTCCAACTCCACTTTACTCTCCAGTTGTATTATCCCAGCATCTTCACTTGTTTCTACAAACCATAGCCCCAAAATGACCTAACTAATTTTGATAAATAGTCGTCTTTAAGACTTCAAAGGTACCTAATTTTGATAATATGTTTCTTTTTAAATAATTTAGAAATCTTTTAATCTCCCAAGTTTGGAATTTGAAGACTCTTCACTCTTTTGAGATTCTGAATTCATGTAATGGTTTTTTGGATATAAATTTGAGAATGGTTATAGAGAAGAAAGAATGAACACTAAGAGTCGGTAGTAGGATCATTGCTAATGGGGTGAGATAAGAGAATAAAGAGATTATACGAGATGGGGTTTTATATATATATATATATATACACTCATCCCTGTTTATAGGGATTTTTTGTTATTTCTATTTCTATTTAAGTAAAATGTCAAACTCTTGGGAAAAGGAGCCCATGTGTTTTTTTCTAATTGCCGAAGCCCATATCCAAGACAATGGCCCAAGACTTCAGTCCATGTAAAAACTAATGTGAATTCCAACTCTCAAAGTTTGTGTACATATTTTTAATATATAATTTCATATATATATAGTATATTATTATTTGATTAGATAGTTTTAAATTAAAAATAAAATAATATATAATTATACAATAACAGATTATCTGTGTACCTGAATTGTATATGCATAATTTTATTGTATTTACAAAACATCTTGCTCTTGCTAATCAAGCATCTAAAGGAAACTTTATGCAACATAAAAGATGATATGTTATCATATGATTAAATATTATTTAATCTTTAATTTAAAATAATCCAATCACGTGATATTTACTCAATTATATATAAAAAATATATACACATAATATTATTTTTTGAATTAAGTGATAACGTAAGAGTATGCACTTATTTTCGGCAAAAAATATTGTGATTTTATGAGGTGTCCATGTTTTTTCGGTTGTTATTCGAGTTATTATTGTATCCACTAAAACTCGTTTATAGCTAGTCCATATATCACTGTATAACAAAGAGAACAATGTTATCTGTAGCCATTTTGAGTATATATTTATGTGTGTTATTATATTATTAAGTGTTATTTTATCTGTAATTCAAAATCACCCAATCATACACTAATACACATTAAATGTGAATTTATTTATGTATTCAAAGTGGGTATACATAGTTTATTATAACAAATAATAATAATAATAATAAAAAACATAATTTATGATTCATTAACAAATCATCAAGATGAGAAAATATATAGATCTAGTTCAAGAGCTTAGAATTTTATGTATAAATTTTCAAAGTAAATAGCTAACAACACAACCACCTTTTATTTCCCTTCAGTGCCCAACGCCAGGGCTTGGAACATCACCTTGTCTTCTATAGTAATCATAATCATTCTGGGATGAAGTTTCATCATCTGAATTGTAATCGCCTTCCATGTCTGGAAGCTTTCGAGTTCCGGCAACAGCAACTTCACGATCGCATAAGCCGTTCTCGTGGCTACTTTGCACCGAAACATCAAAGAAAAAAGAACTAATGAAACCATAAGAACAAGGCTGGCCTGGAGGTCCTTCCTAGCCATTATTTCTCAGAACGAAGTTTTGAAGGAAGCTATTGTGGATGGCCATATGAATTATTTATAAGGCACGACGACAATGGATAATAATTTTTCAAAAGAAAAAAACAATATCATTGCCTTTTATAGATGAAGGGCCACATTAAGTTTGGATAGACTTGAATATTCAATATATATATATATATATATATATATATATATATATATATATAATTTTATTGATATTAAATATAATTGATTAATTTTAATTTACTAGTTGTTGTAAATGTCATGGTACATGGGATCTTATATAATTAAATTGCCTGGCCTGAAAACTTAGAACCAAAGAAAATTATATGTCCATATTCTAGGTTTTAAGCTACCATAAACATTTTGATTGCTTAAGGTTTTAAATTCACTCATGCAATTGTTTATATAGACAACATGGACCCTCTCTTTATTGCATTAAATTAATGTCTTGTCTTAACCTTCGTATGAAAAATATCATGTCTCGTTACTAATTGATGTATACAATTCCGTTTCTTATACAAGTTAAGCTATATCAATAATGATGAAGATTTATTACAATGTGCCCAGACACATGCTTGTATTGTGATGTTTCTCGAATCTTCCCTCTTATTCACATTTGTATAATTCTTTATTTATAAGACAAAATGTAGTATTTAAATGTAACTACGTTATTGAATACGTTATTCTTAATACAATAAGAAATTTAGACTTGTATTTCGATTTTGATTTTCATTAAAATAGAATAAATTACATGATCCCAATTTCGTAAAAAGTGATTTGCTTTTCATTAGGGTTGAGAATGAAACATATATATATTTTCGTGGTAGTAGAAAACTATTAATTCTGTTAAGAAAGATGTGAAATGAGAGGAATTTATCGAGTTACTTTCTTCGTGCTTCTGTTGTGTGCTCCACTGATACTTTAACCGATTAATATGATTAATCGTTGATCTCTAATTAGTTATAGTTTCTTTGATATCGTTGGGTTTAACCAAGTAAAAACAAGTTGACCGAATATCTTCCAGTCAAATTAATTTATGCATTGTCAAAGGAATTTTCCTTTTCCTGGGAAAATCTTGACGAGAAAGATTGGAAATGGAATGCTTCTCGTAACTTTAACATCAACCAAAGCATGAATCATGTATCAGGTTCAGGTATGAGACCTCATCCATTAATGCTACCTACCAACCTGTAGTGTGATTTGATTTGAGTAATTAACGATGAACAATTCCCGTATCTGCTTTGCCTCACTATCAGGCAATTGAAATCCTGGACTGTAGACCATGACTCAGCCTCACTCAGCCCACACGAAACATAAAAATCGAACCAATTTGACCAAATTGAAAAACACGTTAAGCATCTTTAAAGGACAAATCGACCAATTCAAAAGAAAATTTCTATTTGAAAGTCATCGAGACTAATAACTGAAAAATCCAACTTAATTTCATGTTCGCCACTACAAATAGTTTATTTTTTAGAATTTGTAGCAAACGGATAGAATTTTTTTGATAAACCTAGCTCAAGTAAGTGAAACTTCAATCACTCCATCAAATAAATTCAAAATTTTAATTTTAATATACTAAATGTAAGTCATGAACTCATGCTCTCCAACTCCGGATTCTCAACTATTATCATTTAAACTATTGTTTAGAGCCACAAGCGAATAGATTAATAATAAAATTATATGTATAAATAAGATATGTCATTATATGATTAAATATTATTTTATCTTTAATTTTTAATTATTTAATTACATGATAATACATCATTATTTGTGTATAAAATTATGTACATAACACAACTCATTGATTAATATGCGTATAACTTAACATGTGATGTTCCGAAGATTTAATAATCATATAAGGCCACAGGACTATTTTCTACACAAGTTTTAATGTAAATACAAATACACACCTGCAGAGTTTCAAAAACTCAAATACTCACCCATAGACTAATTGTTTTTAAAATTTTTTTTATAAGAATTAAATGTAAAATCATTATTTTATTAATAATATTAAAAAGTATATAAGTTTATTTCATTTTCCTCCAAAGTTTTGAAAACTAATATTTCATCTCAACTTAAAATTTGAAAAATAACTTTTTTTCCTTCAAAATCCCTGAGATTTACAGCAAACTTTGGTGATTGCAACGATGACAGTCACTTGGTTCCAACATTGACAGGCCTTTAGTGTGTCTCCCTTTATTACCGTCGGCGACACCAAATGAAGGCCGACAGAGCCTTGATGGCGATGAAGCCTGAAGATGAAAAGGCTTTGTCAAATTGACTCTGGAAAACGAGAATCCATCCCGTTTTATGTAAATTTAGCTTTAGATTTGGATGATCGTTGACAAAGACCAGTTCTCTAGCCACAACGTAACGGATTCTCATCATTCGAAGTTGATTCGATGAAACCTCTTCATCTTCATCGGCCTTCATCTAGAGTCATCGACGACAATAAAGGGGGAGGCAGAAAAAGTCGGTTGATGTCAAAGTCAGTTGGTTGCCACCGTTACTATCGTCGGAGTTTGTAACAAACCCTAAGAATTTTGGGGGAAAGAGGAGTTACCTTTGAAAGTTAAGGTTGATGAAATGAAAGTTTTTAAAACTTAGGAAGAAAAATTAGAAAAAATTATATATTTTTTAATATTATTAATAAAATAATAATTTTACTTTTAGTTTTAACAGTAAATTTTAATAATAGTTGATCTAAACGTGAGTATTAAAACTTTTAAAATTTTACAAATATATATTTGTATTTACATTAAAACTTTGATCTAAAATAGTCTTTTGGCCATTATATAAATTGTTGAACGAGAGATGGAAGGCTTTGGGCAGACGCCTCCTTCAATTTGCATGGGTTTTCAAGTTGAACCAAAAACGTTACATTAGTCAAACCTTGACGCCTTTATGTTTTTTATTGATGGGTAGTGATTCCCCCACTCTCCTTTTCTCCATGTCCTTAGACATCAATTGTTAATTCCACTCTTATTGTTTTTTATTTGTTTGTGAAAGATAAGTTCTTTAAATATGTAATTTATGTAGTTCAAATTTATTTAAGTTTGGGTAATATTTAATTTTAATAATAATTTATATTTTATTATTAGTATCATCCTATTTAGTTTTTTAATAATAAAATATTCAAATAATTTTATTTTTTTACTAAGATAATGTGATAAATGCGTTCAAGAGTTAATATGAGTATGATATTCACCTAAAGTATTAAAAATTTATCAAGATAATTTTAATTTTATTATAATTTCACCTTATTAAATTTTTTTGGGCAAAACTAAAAAATTTTCAACTAAAAAATTTTCAACTTAAAAATCTTTATCATAAAAAACAAAACAACAAATTGTTTTTGGTTGGGTTTGATTTATTCTAGGTGTGTTTTATGATTTTTGTGTAAATAAATTTAAAAAATAGTATAATTTAAAATTTTTGTTCATGTCATTGCATAAAATGTCTACGTGAGTGCACCAAAATGACAATGCTAGTTTTTTTACAGAAAAAATTATTATATCATTTATATTTAATATAATTCAAAATTAACTGATAGTTCAATATCTATAATAGAAAATAGTAAAAATTTATTCTATTCAATAAAAAAATATAAAAATTAAGTCTCTTCAATTAAACAAAAAAAATTCAATTTGTTTAATATGATACTTCAGTGCCTTCAAGTGTTGTTATCTTAAAAAAAAAAAAAATTCTAAAATCTCTTTTGTACTTGTATAGAGTTGGATTCGAATTAAGATAACTTAAACTTAACTGTCAACTCTGCTTGATTCAAGTAGGAGGGAAACTTATAAGTTGTTAAAGTTTCTCGCCTCTAACATGAGAACTTTGAAATAGGGTTGAACTTCTTTATAATGACATAAGTGAGTTATTAAATGTTGCCTTATTATCCTTAAAAGAAAATTCATTATTTGATATATATATATATATATATATATATATATATATATATATATATATATATATATATGTATAAAAGTGAAAGATAAGAGATAATCTAAATTATTTATTGTATACATAATTATCAGTATCTTATGATATAATATATGTATAAAATGATACATATTATGAAATATATCAAATATATACGATATATTTAATGTACCATATAAAATAATATATATTATTGATATGAATTGATATATTTTAAAAAAATGATAATATAATATATATAAAAAATCTTAAATTTTTTAAGATGTTTGTGATATTTTATAAGTTAATTATGTGTAAATTATATATTTTTATCATTGTTTTATCTTTTAAAACTTCTGTTTAATATATAACATAAAAAAAATATTAGGACAGGACACCCAATATTTGCACTAGAAGCTTATAAATTGAAAAATGAAAATGATGGCGCGTTGTGTTACCTCATGGCTCATGCATTGACAAATCTCAGCCCCGACGACTTTGACTTTTTCAACTCAAGACAAAAATGTTGAGTTCTCATATGTTTCTTCCCAATCTCAACCTTATTCCAGTCTTCTCCCCTATATATACATATGTCCTCCGCTTCCACCCCGACACTAACCTTCAAATTTCCCTCTGCAATTTCCATCAAATATTCTTCCTAAAAACACACACACACACACACGCGAAGCTCCATTTATGGCGAAGACTCTATTAATTGTTCTATTCTTTATATTATCATCCCACTCCTCTTTATCATCAGCTAGGCCGCTTCAACACTTGATGTTGCAAACCATTTATCGTGGAGAATCTGGAGTGGCCTTCGATATAGCTCTTCCTAGTGACAAAGTTAAGAGCTCAGAGGAAGAAGATGGCACAAGTTATGGTGAAGTTAGTAAAGTACCATGCGATGGCGAGGCTCCCGAAACAAATATGAAGAATTCGAAGAAGGGAATTTCGGTTTTATCTGCGACAGTTTCTGGGAAATATGGGGCGTTGGTTTTGAATATTCTTCCAAAGGGAATAGTGCCACCATCGGGGCCAAGCAAGGGAACCAATGATGGGACAAACTAAACGACGCGAATTGAAGATTTTTAAGAGCTAATTAGCTTAGTTCTTTTACTACATTTTACATAAAATCCAACATTTGCTTCTTTTATTTGGTAATTGATTATGACTGTATACGCCTTTATCCAATGAGTAAATTTATTTTCCATCCGAAATTTGGGAAATGACAAGTTCTTATCATTTAAATTTGGAAACCATAAATTATCACCTAAAATTTAAAAAAAAATAATGAAAAGATATAAATATCAATTTCATCCAACGACCCTTTTGTCATTTTTGGATTTTCATGCATTTTGCTTCTTTCCACTTACCCTCTGTCTGATCTATAATCTTCGTTCGACCTTTTTTTTAACTCCATGTCGGAGTCTTTCCTTCTTTCCTTGCAATACATGTCAATGACTCGCCCAAATATGTCACTTGTTATCAATCTTCTATTGCAGTTTATACATTGTCGGGAGCTTATTCACTGTGCGGCAGGCAAAAAATTCCTTCGTCATCTCAGGCAAACCATTAACCATGGGTTGCATCTTCATGCTTCCACAACTCTTTCTTTGCATGCCTTCTCTAATGTAGACTAGGCAGGTGATATTGATGACAACAACTCTACTTCTGCTTATGTGGTCTTTCTTGGCATTTATCATGTTGGTTGGTCTTCCAAGAAGCAGATTGAAGCACATCAAAGTGGACTTTCACTTTGTGCGTACTCAGGTTCAAAACAAGCAACTATGTGTAAGACACATTCATGCCGTTGCTTCAAGCAACTATGTGTAATACACATTCAGGTTCAAAACACATCAAAGTGGCCTCAACTGATTTAAATTTTGTAATTCTAGACCCCAAAATCTCTGAATCTACTGCTCATTTACAAGGGTGCTTAACTTTGCACAGCACATTGGCCTAGATGCTGTTGCTTCATTTGGTGCTCATGTTGATGCTCATGACTGTCAGATGTACAGTTCCACTCCTCAGACAGTCGCTTGCTCTGTTATCTAGTGAATTATCCCCGATTTATGAGTAGGGTTCAAGCTCATGTAAGTGGGCAGGTTGTGATTTCCCTTTGAAAATGATCAAATGGGAAGTGTTATCATAACTTGAACAGGAAGTGGGTGTAATATGTGAATGTGCCTGCCTAAGTGATGCTTGGAGATATGTTACCCTACAGTTAAGAGCCACAGCACACTGGTATGCTGATTGCAAGAATTTATGATTTTCTGTCCATGAGGCACACTCAAGTCACCAAGGAGATTGATCGTTATGGGAACATGAAACAAGTGAAGAAATACAATTGATCTGCTTTAAAAAAAAAAAAACAAAGGGTCTCCTTTGGATAGATTTAAACTCATATTGATCTTCATTTTCACCCTGATCTAATATATGGGAACTTTTAGGCAAGGTAACAGTAAAGATCATTATATATTAAGTAAACATCCCATTTTATCTTAAATTAAAGAAAAAAAAAAAAGAAAAAGAACATGAAGAACATTATAAGGTGTTAGGCAATAGATGTTTACCAGTCACTAAATAAGGCTAGAAGGCGGCAGTATCTGTGTAAAATCCACCCTCCAAATGTGCCATCTACAAAATTTGCCTTAGGCAAAAAACAAGAAAATGCAAAACAATTAAAACAACAAAACCATTCCTAAAGCCTCTTTTAAGTTGGGGTAAACTCTTGCAAGAAAGGTCAGGATAGAACATAGGCTCGAATCCATGTTATCAGCATTTCTTCACGATGACAAGGGAGGGAAGTCTTCATCTTTCAAATTGTAGAGAACCGTGCTGCACCAAACCAGCAAAAGTTGAAGTTAGAAAATATCTTCTTCGTTATTATAGATTTCATAAAATTGATAATATCTTACATGTCTTCATCACTTTCAGATGAGTCTTGTTGATTCATTGGATACCCTGGTTTAGAGTTTGAAGTGGCTGAAGCACCGGAATATTTCATCTTCCCCACTGATGAAGACAACCTTAACAGTGGCACTGAGTGTTCATAAGTTCCAAACTTAATACAGACTGTAGCAGAAGGGCAATCCATGCCCTGATCAATCTGACGGTTGGCTTCTGACGGTGCGGGCTTCTTACTGACTGGAAGATGCGGGAATTCTTCCAGTGAAAGATCAAGGGAACAGCCATTTCTATCTTTGTCTGTTTCAGGTAAATCTTCATCCCGAACAGTCTTTCTACATGATTTTGGTGTCTGTACTCGAGTCTTAGAATCAGAATTCCTTATCCTTGCCGATGCATCCTTATCTTTGTAAGAATGATGTGTCTGCAATATTAGTATATTTTGTAATGAATGTTAAAAAGCATTTTTCCCTTCAGGATTTTACAGCCAAACAGGCATAATGCAGATTCAATAAAATGGAAGACTTAAATTAAATTACCATGTCAGGAATATATGTGCCTGTTCCTCGTGATTTTTCCACTGCATCAACATTGAAGGTAGCACCAGATGATCGGGAAACATAAGGATGGCAGAATGGTAGTCTTGGGACAAATACCTCTGTTCCCCATTGATAAAACATATTTCCCTTGCAACGCACAAACTGGCGCAGGCTGTCCCATGCACTTCCATTACGGACTTGAGAAGGTGGTGATGATGGACTCAACGGGAAAGGAATGGGTAAAGTATAATCATGACACCACTGGCCATACAGTAGACCATTATAGTAACCGTTAAAATCTCCACTGAGATCAGATTCTTCATATTTTCCAGTACCAAACACAGAGACAGGAACAAGTGCATCTGGTCTTTGTCCCTTTCCATTCCTTTCCAAAGTGTTCAGAAAGAACTTTTCTAGTCCAATACCGATGCTTTCACCAGGTAGCATAAGGATAGCTCCAAGCCTCTGAGCCCCATGCAAAAGTGCACATCTTATCCGGTGGAAATTTCCTGGGGAAGAGAGTTTGCAAAGAACTTGTATAATTAAAGCTCATGCAAGTACCCTCGCAATTAAAAATAGCAATTAAAAATAAGAAAAAGAGGTAAAAAAACTTGTTCTAGCACAAAACAATATAAATTTCATTAATCAATGTAAGAAGAAACTATCAAGAACTATACACTACGTCTATGTGTAAAAGAACATACTGAAACTTCACTTTATCAGTCAAGATAATCTGTGAATTGGTGAGTCCTCAAGAGCAACAAATTTTGGGCATAGCTCTTGTAAGTTACAGAAAATGACCTAAAACCAAGTCAGTATTGGCTTATGGATCAGCCTACTACTCAAATCACGCCCCTGAAAATTGGATGTGCAGGGAGAATTTCCATTCTTGGCATTATTTGAGTAGCATTGTAAGGATCTTATATCCATTTTTTACTTTGAGTGGGGCTTAGTACTAGCAATGAAGAATTGAATAGTCTTTTCTTAATAGCTTAAGCTTTTAGAATACTTGGTTAGTATTGATTCCTACCTAATATACAGTAGGTAAAAACAATCAAATACCTTTGCTAACACTTCGCCCTAAGTTGTTGTTCTCCTTTAAAGGATCCACTATATTGAGGTGTTTAACAGGAAATTCATGTACTGTAGTTTCTAATGCCTTGATTGGAACAGAATATATTTCCCTGCATCTCTTCAGAAATTCCTGACTGAGCAGTAATTCATCTCTATCATTTCCTGGAGTGTCTGCTGCAACACGTAAAGGGAGAAAGATCTTGAGCAAGCATATCAACCATTTAGAATATTTTTGAACTCTATTTATAACTACCCTACCAACGATTTTGGGAAGAGAAGATATGGCAACTGGACCATTTATACTGACACAGTAATTGTCCCAATCAAATGTGCTGTAATAGTCCAAAAATCTATGCAGGACCTGCAAACAGAACGAAGAGTTTGTATCATTTCATGCACTGACAGAACCGCATAAATATTCTGAAACATGAAGAACTCACAGCTAAAGGACCACATAACGATGAATGAAAGATATTGAAGATGCACAAAACCAGCATTTCTAATGCATATGTTGAAATTAAGCCATAATGGGCACCAAGAATTCGGCTCTCATAATAGCACCAGGCTTTGATCAAGATAATGCTTCGTTTGAAAAGATGGTCATTCCCAATAAGTTCATCAACCTGCTTAAAAGAAGCAAGACATTGCAGTTTAATAATTGCCACTATGCCAATATAGTAATTTATTGAAAAATGCAAGAAAGAGGAAAAAACACTAACATTAATTATAGAACCTGACTTATGAAAGGGGAAAAAGAATAAAATGCAGAAAAAGAACAGAATGCTATAGATCAATCTGATATTATTTCCCTATCAAATGAATGTTACATGCATACATTGTAATGATAAGGGTTTTTACAAACAATTTTTTTTCAATATATATTCACTTGCTGCTCCTTTATGCATGTGATTGACATAAGCCTAGATATTATTCTTAAAATAATGAGATATGACAAAAAATCTGAGGCAGGTCTGATATGAATGTGCAATTAGGCTAGCTTAGGAATAAGTAAAAATTTACCTGCTCAAGAAAGCATAATGCAGATAGCCCTGCCATTTGATTGAAAGAAATATCCACCGGTATATCTTTCACACTGCATTTTATAACGTTAACCTGCCATCAAATTCCCAAAATTAAATTATGAAGACGAAACCTTTTATGATTACATGAAAATTAAAGCAATGTGAATACTTAAAACAAGAAAGGGGTATAGCATTTAATATACTTCTAACGAAGACAAAATATTGAAAGCTTGTATCTTGCCAACTAGAAAGGAACAGTGACTGATAATTGGTTGTCAAATGGAAACTTTTTAACTCATAGACTGTGGACTGAAAGATCAGATCATGTCCATACGCATGCAGTTTCAAACACCACAATTCATAAAACTAGACATGAGAGCAAAGTTTCATTTTGTGCCTATCTTAAATTAATCATAATTTTCACATCTAGTTATCAACAACTAAGTTGAAGTGGTTGGAAATGTGCATACATGGACATAGAGAATCATAGCTGCATGATAATAGTTGATATGACAAACCATCATACAAGAGGAGTCCTAGAATTTTCATCAAACTCCATCACTCATATTTTCATTGATTTACTATGAAACCATTCCAAATTTTGTGCATGTCTCAGCCAGTAAACATTTTGCATTTTAAAGTTTACAGCAAAATAAATCAGTCCTAGTGGGAATAACTGAAATTAAAATTAAAAAAACCAACAAAAAATTAGTGCAACAGTTTGACAAAAGGTATTCTATGGTGCCAACACATAAGTTAACAATAAACTGAGTTATAAAGTCAACACTTTTAAATGTCGGTATGTATGGTGCCAACACGAGTTCACAATAAATTAGGTCATGAAGTCATCACTTAAGTGGAGAAAGATTGAAGCTAAGAAAGCTAAACCTGTGCGCGAACATATTGAACATCATTAACTTGGAATTCAGAGTCAAGCTCTTCACTTTCAAAGACTCTGCAGACATCATTAGCCAAGTCCTCTTCTACATTTTGATGGCTAACCACAGTCAAATCGATATCACCATCAGGAAGATAGGTTTTCAGTGGTACCGAGCCAAATGGGAATACCTGTTAAGAAGTGCAAGGCAATGAAAGAACTTCACAGTAGTTGAAGGTCAGAAAATTTAATCCTATGTACAGACTGAAATAGATTGGACCTTTCGTTCACTCAATTCCTTTTATTATTATTAGTTTTTTTTTTTTGAAAAAAAGGAAACTATAAACTTTCTATTGACATAAAAAGGAGGTGAGGACAAGCAATTTTTAACCAAATGTCTCGAGAGTTCTTTTAACTTTGTGAATGTAGTGAACTATAAAACATTGGCCATCCAACAAACAGATGAGCCATCCATCTCAAAATGATTGACGCTGGCATTCAAAACCAAAAAGCAACAGGCAACAATCTCTGTGAATATGCTATCATGAATTCAGAAGGCAAAGGGACCTCATTCATAACCATGCCTGCTCATGTCATCAATAAATAAGAAAACCTAAATTTTCACTAATATTTCATTGAAAAAACAGATACAGATGCACAATGTTTTTTCAGGCAACACGTCTATTTCAACTTCCTATTAAGCAGTAACATCACAACAAATGAAAAAGAACACAAGCAAGCATGCCAGTTGTTTCATTGAAATAGAAAATCATATAAAGTAACAAGATAGCTGCTTTTTCCTTAAAAAGGAGTGCCTACAGCAAAACAAACTGTTTAGATGGGATTCCACTGATATCACATCGAGAAGGAAATACCCAGAGATTATATGAAATCCTCACCAATCAATGAACACAATGCACATTTTAAACCCTTGAAAGAAAGCTGAAGATCCTGAAATAACAGTTACAGTATTCAAAAGTCCTTAAACTAACAATACTAATTGAAATGGTAAAAACTTTCATGAGATTCCAATTTATATGGTAGCCTTTTAGCTGCTCTAGAAGGAAATTTCAGAAATGGACTTGCCTCAATCATGAACTTCTAGGATGCTTATATGTATATTTTAGAAAGATCCACCATAATAAAACCATTAGGAGAATGAACTAGAAATTTCTATTTACCTAATTTAAACGACCAATGAGCCAGCAAAGTACATTAAAGAAAAGGAAATCAAAGGTACCACTATATTTGGAAAAATTGACAAGTTTTAAGAATCCAGAAAGTAGGATGCAATAATTCTCACCTCAACTCCATAATAACTATTTATCAGTCGCCGAAGATAATCAATGATCCCCTTCCTTTTTTGCTCAGAAACTAGAGCAGGTTGAATAACACACAAAATCTCCTGGATCCTTTCCTCAGCCATCAGCCAGAGCTCAGCATCAATAGCCAATGGGTGTTGATTAGGTGAAGAGGACAGAGATGAGAAAGAGATTAAAGAGGACGAAGTTGATGAACTCTCTTGAAGATCTTCCATAACTATGAAAGCTGAAATTTCCAGCATTGAGGAAGGAAACCTAGGACTGCTCACCAACACAATGCCCTATTCTTGCATTCATCTGATCACATAGAGACAACAATAAGAAATTTTTGGAAGTAGAAATTCAAAACAACAAAAGAGCATTCAGAAGACACTAGAATTTGTGAGTGAAGAGGATAAGACGACACTATAAACAGGTGAAATTTTGAACAGATGATGGGAAATTACAAATGTTGATAAAGCAGTGGAACATAATCTAGCATATGCCGAATTTGCTCAGAGATAAGAAGCAAATTAGCTCCTTTCCGTAGGTTACAACAAAATAGGTCCAAAATACTTCCGTATTTGTTCAACCTCTAATACTGTTTTCAACACAATCCCTCACATAAAGCAAAAAATTTGTTCAAATAATTAAAAAGTTTAAAATCAATAATAAAGAAAAATCAGGCTATATGGACAGTATGGATAATTGTCCTTCAAGCACAAGGGCAATATAGTGAGGATATGTATAAAAGAGAAGAAAAAAGTAGATCTTTAGGAGAAAATTAGAGGCAAGACTCTGAGCTTCAAAGCGAGAATAGTTAAGTACAGAGGTGATATTAACAAGAAAGGAAAGGAGAATACTTTTCCTTTCTTTCTTATGCTTTTTGATTGTTTCCCTTAAACGGATGCTTTTAAAAGGGGATTTGGTAGACAAAAACAACAGAAGTGAGACAAAGAAAACAAAACAGATAAATAAGAAAGAATGTTTATATTGCTGCAGAAGGTACCTCACTTTTGAACAGAAATGTCCTTAACAACACAGAGTAATGCCCAACTCTTCTCAATTTTGCAGAGCTTCTCTTCAAGAGATGCAATCCTCCTTAATTAATGAGTCATGCAGTAATAGATTGGAGGTAATGAGGTCATATTAGTAAAGTTTTCCACTTTTCCACATAATCATAACTAGCATTAATGATAGTAAGTTTATTTTTAGCAATTTCTCATATAAGCCTCCCAAATTCTCATCAAATTAATTCAGATTTTTAGATATCTAAAATTGGATGATACTCTTGATTACTAAATCTGAGCCTCCTTTCCTGATAATAATTTTTAATTGAATGGATGTTAAAATGAGTCTCATTTACAAAATATTGACCTGGAATGGTGTGGACTTTTCCAGAAAATGAGCAATAGAATCTGTTCATCATTAATGAAATTAACTGTAAAGTTAGGCAGGTGCAAATAATTCCAGGCCAATGCTACTTTCAGCAAACTAAGTAGCTGATAGGCAGTCAACAGCACTCAGATAACGTACACTCCAGGTTTTCTATGCACATACAATAATAAACCATGAAAACAAACCTGCTAATAGAATAATACACCAATTTTCAGTCTCTTCTTACACTAAATTTAGAGCTGTCTCAAAAGAAGCTAACTTTTTTCTACATCAAGCATTGTAGGTTCAAAACTGAAAACGAAAATCTTTCCATTCAAGCACAACTTCCCAACCACATGTGGTAGGTGAAATGGCACACATGTTAGACTATGGTCTCCAATTGTTACAATTACTTAACGAAATAATAACTCTTTCATGGCAACCTTTGAAAGCAATTCTCGGGGCTCAAAATTTGTTTATTATTCTCTATCCACTGAGGAATAGGATCTAGTCTCCACAGTCAGTAGACCTTTCTCTTTTATGAATGTGTCAGATTATGGTGCTCCTAGTTTAGCTGCCGTTACAGTACCATGATTGGTTATATCAGTATCCGGTATTGACTCCTTTAGTACAGGTAATGCTTTTGGAGTATTGAATATACTAATGTACTGTTATTTTCAGTGATCAGTGCTATTTATTAATCATTTTCTCCACATATAGAACATTGTTAATAAGTAAAACTATTACTAAGCAACCACAGTTTGATGTTGTTTGTTGATTATTTTTCTTGCTACCTGTTTAAAACTACATTTCACACTTCAGTGTAACGCTAAAGATAGGAAGTGTCAGTCAAAAGAGTTTCTAACTTTTTTTTACCTACTGAGATTTAAATGTCCCAGTTTAGCACTATGTCAAATCTAAAGAGGGAAACTAAACAGTCCTAAGATTGTTGCCAAATTCTTTTACAGAAACTCACACATGATTTGTGAACACTACTTGCAAAATAAACATCTATGAAGTAAAACACAAAGTAAGAGACAAAAATACATAAATATTGATGATATGTGTGGTCCGACCAGAAGTTGTTAACATCAAAATCATATTTATCTAACAAAAAATGGGCCAAAAATAACTCCTCCATGCTCCTATAGGTGTTAAGATGTTAGCAATCCGTGCAAACTTATTAATCCCACACAAGTAGTAAAACAACCAAGTAGGAAAAATAATAAACTGGGCTAAACATAATATTGGTATATGTGAATAATAGTAATCATAGTTGTTAAAAGCGTGTTTTAAGCGCACTTAGACGAGAGACTTCTCAAGGCAATAGGTCCACTACCTCTAGACACGTAAGGCGAGCAAAAGTTTTAAAGCACAACTTAAATGCACTTTTGTTACGCTTTAGAAGAAGTGAAAAGCACACTTTCAAACCAAAATCTTTTCTTTTTTAAGTCTAACTCTAAGTTTATATATAAAGATAAAGAGGTTTTAGAATACAACTCCTCTGATGAAAAAAAATGATTTGATAAAGCAATTGATGAAATGGGAAATGAAAAATTTGATGATGAGAAAGAAGATATGACCTTCGATGATGAAGATGAAAACTTGGATTTCAATTAAAATACATATTTGATAAAAATTTATATAGATTGAAGGGTTTTTATATTCTTTCATGTTTTATTACAAACATTTATTTGTGCTTTTGAGACTTTATCTATGATATTATGTTTTGGTATTTGAGTTATTAATCTCTATTAATTTTATTTTTTTATCGTTTTTGGTCCAAAAGCAATGTCTTCACTTTGCTTTTTTCGCTTAGGCGATGGGACCCCTCATCGCTTTTAGGCGTTTTTCGCTTTTAACAACTATGATAGTGATAAACAAATAGTTCTAGCAATAAACAGGTGTCAGTCGTCCCTTGAAAATTAGAGGTACCCATCCTCCCAAGGCAGAAGTCTCCCTCAAACATTCTCACCAAATTTTTCCTCCCTTTCCCTCAAAATGTTGCCTATTTTATTCTTTCATATCCTAAAATCCGATCTTGATTCAACTCTATTAAAATTTTTGATTTCTTAATACTAATTCAATCATAATTTTTCCTTATTCAAATATTATCATAATCTTTAATTATCATCATAATCCTTAATTAGAAATTCAATTCCATTATTTTCATTCCTATCTTAATTTTATTACTATCTGCTCCTTTGAGAACCATCTTACTCTCAAGGTAGATTTCACCTACCTCGACAGAAATGTATACAATTAAGTTTCAGTGGTTAGGTTTCGACGAAGTTTATCGTCTAACGTCAAAATTTATTGATATTCCGTTTTGAAACAAAATTGAGTTTGTGTGCTTCGTCATCAAAAGCCTCCAATATTGCCAGAGTTCCTTCTTTGTCGCCGTCATTAAAAGGCGATACCTTTAAGTCCTTCATATGCTACTATTATTCCAAAGCCTCTAGCCAAACAATCCAAACTAAAGTCTATGGTGTCCAACTTATCTATCATTATCCCCATAGCTTTGATGCACAATTAATGTTGGCAACAAAAGGTATCAACTCCTCCTAGGGTTGTAGCCTCCCAATCAACAAAAAGTTGTCAAAACCTTATACAATATTTTTTTCTTCTCCTCAATCTAGCTACCCCTATTTATTCTTCCAATATCCATTCTTATTATCATAATCTTCAAATTCAAGTATCATCCTAATAAAATATATTATCTTGATGAAATATTTTCTTTATTATTATTATTATTTTTTGGTAAGTTATTATTATTATTATTAGTATCTAATCCAAACATTACCCGACACGCAATATGGAAAATTTGAAAAGTTTTTTTCTATTTATTTTTATGTTTTTACACACCCATTTTGATGACCTTTTTTATTATATTTTTCTACTCAATTTGAAAAAAAAAAAAAAAAACCCACCTATTTTTTCATTAGTCAAGCTACCACTAGTGATCGAAAGAGTCAATCTCGTGCTATCCACCATCATAGGAAACACAACTCTGGCACCCTCCACCATCGAGAACACACCAAAAACTTCAAATCCAACTTCAATCTTGTCATCTCCCTCAACTATCGACATCACCTCGACCACTTTTGGATTAGATTGGTCACCTCCATCACCAAAATAGTCTTTCCCAAACCAAACGAACATTCCATAGCTTAATCATGTCAACTTTTGAAAAACCCTTCTATCTGACCTCAATCTCTTCCCTTCCCACGACTTTCTCGTTAAACAACGATGATGGTGGTTGTGGTAGCAAATCCTTTCATTCCTTCAGACTCCCTTTTGTTATCTTAAATCTATTGGCCAAATTATCCAATTTGATAGCAACTCGTGCAAACTAATCAATCCCACGCAACAAGCAAAACTAATGAACAGGAAAAATAATGAATTAAACCTAATAAAATTTTGAAATGTGTGAATAATAGCGATAATAAAAAGATAATAATTCTAGCAACAAAGAGGTGTTAATCCTCTTTGGGCAATTAGAGGTGCTCTTCCTCCCAAGGTAAAAGCCTCCCTCAAATGTACTCACCAAAATTTTCCTTGTTTTTCTCTTAGTTTGTTGCCCCTTTTATCCCCTCATATCTTAAAATTCTTTCATAATTCAAACTCTATTAAAATCCTTGATTACCTAATACTAATTCAATTATAATCTTTCCTCATTCAAAATCTTTCTTTATTCAAATATTATCATAATCTTTAATTAATAATTCTATCTCATTATTTCCATTATAATCCTAATCCTATCACAATATGGTGCATATATGCCCTCAACATGATCAATTATAAACTTTGGAAAATTAATTTTGAATTTGTTCAACAAAAGCTTAGGGCATTAAGATGGAGTGTCTTAATGAAAACTGAAATTGAGAATAGTGGAATATACAAACTTTTATCTCAATACTCAAAATATTTTGATTGATTTTCCTGGCGAATGCAGGTTTTATAAAGTTTATTAAGGACTAAATTCTATCTAGATGGTAAATATCATTTATACTCTAAGCACAAGAAGTATACCGTACAAGTTTTCTTGTCATAGGATGCAGCAAATAAGTTATAAAAAAATGATGTTTGTACGGATGCAATCCTGCACTTTCAGCGCCAGTATTACATCCATAGTATTAATTCAAGCCTCATAATTTGGAATTGGCATACAGGATACTAGGCTGCTCTATATTCAAAGATTAGTTCTACATTTGTCATTGGACACTCTACCACACATTGACATTTAGAATATTATTCGTATGGTAAAACCAGACAATAGTTATAGTTTGACCTGGGTAAAATTTTCTTCCTTTGGCAGGAAATATTCTACATAAAATCTTGAGAGTATAATATGCCAAAATACAGTGTATTCATCTCAATCTTCAGTGCAGTAGATACAGCAGAAGTCTTACAGATTCAATGTAAGAGCTTTCATGAAAATCAAAGATTTACCTTGATGAGCATCCAGATCGCTGCTTTCTTCTCTTCGGTTTTGCCTGCTTTGTTCAAAGCTCAAAACCTCCGTGAACTCCCTGCCCTCAAACAAGTAAAAGAACAACTTGTAGTGGCACAACATCTGTCTGGATAAATCTAATTAAAGATGAATATTTCACAAGAAAGACAACAGAAAACCCTAATCCCCTCAAAACACAAACCCCAGAAATTAAAGAACCTCTAGAAAAGTTCCAACCCAATTAAAAAAATATTATAGTTAGAAAACTTCAAAAGGATTATCAATTTAATACTGTAATTCAAACATCCTTATCCAATTACTGTAGTGGCAACTACAGGAGAAAGAAAAATACGTTAACCACCACGTATAAAAGCCCGGGAAAATGACTTAAACACCCAACAATTTTCCCGCCATTTTTACTCTGGCACCCAAAACCCTCACACTGTCCCCTTCTCCATTCCTCCATAACCCATCATCCAAACCACAAAATCCTTACCATAAACTCCCATGTTCTCACAAAACTCCATGCTGCAAATCGCCAATCCTCACAACTGACCACAACTAATTACCCAATTCCCAAAGCCCTAATCCTAAACCCTTATATTCAAGCCAAGGTCCAAACTTTAACCCAGCAATTATCAAAAAAATAACTCAAATTCACTTACCAAAGCGAAAGGTGTCTACAGTTGGTGACCGAAGTTATCTCCTTTCGCCATGAGAGCGCCACGGGGCGTGACCTCGGCGTGCTCTCAGCAACAATTCACAAGCAGCCTAAGGGACAATCACGTATGCTTGATGCCATGTGTGGGTGCAGAGTTCGTTCCCTCCGTTACCTCGCTGAAGCGGATTTGTGATGGAAAATGATGCAAATGATAGCAACAGGAGGGTTTTTATGGGTAACTTGAGAGGTATTGAGAGTGGTTCAGGGGAGGAGAAGAGATGGGCGGCGACACATTTTGTTGCAATTAGGGTTTTATCTGAATGTCAATTGAAAGGGGAATTTTTTGAATTTGATTGTTTGACTATTTTGGTATTGATTCTAGATGTTATGGAATGTTTTTAATGTCATAAAGCTGGATGGATTGCCATATTTAGCTTCCACTGATGGGTACTCCGTATTCTTCCGGCGGTCACCAGCCTGATTGGTAAATTGGATTTTATTGCATTTAAATTTAGTAACGGACGAGATATAATTGGTAAGTTTTATCTGTTCATGATATTATCTTCTCATGCTAATTTTATCAGGATTTTTTTTTTTTTCAAAAATAGGCTCTTCAAAAGATAAAACTTCTCTGCCATCCACAGCAGTGATAGGATTTTCAAATGTCGTCCTTTTAACAAACTCGTTCTCAGAAGTTTGAGTTCAGATTTTAAAAATAAGAACTTTCATCGAAGAGGACCCATGTTATTTCTCTTGATTTCATAAAGAGCAGTACAATAATTACCATGGATGGCAAAGGAGTTTTATCTTTTGAAGAACTCCTTCTCAGAAGTTTGAGTTCTGATTTTTTTTTTTTTTAAATACAAACTTTCGTGAAAGAATAGCCATATTATTTCACTATGAAGGGCTGTACTACATTTACCCAGATAAAAAATTGATGATTTTTATCAAATGTCTATGTATATAATCAAAGCATTGGTATTGTGTATAATACAAACTTTGATACTACTTTTGAATGATGTCGACATCAAGCTCCATATGTTGCAGATTTTGGTACTTTCCAAATTCTCTCAAATCTGAGTTCTAATCTCATCACGTTTAGTAACGTTATTTTCATTATGTCATTGGTTGATATACTATTTTACTTCTTTTGTTATTGCATATAGTGCCATGTTTTTTGCTGGTTCTGGCTCTGGCAGATTAGTAACTGACTGTGTATTTCAAATTTCTTGTTCATTAGCTGCATTTGGAGCATATATTCAGCCTATGACATATTCTAATGAGATCGGATTGCATATGCTTATAAGTTGGGTGGTACTGGAAGCATCTGCTCAAGGTTATATTATGTTACTCCTCTATTTCCATATTATTCTGATGAGTACCTGACCTGCTGTCCTCAGTTGTTTCTTTTGTCTCCAGCTCCCAATGTGTAATCCTGCTGAGATTAATGTAAACAGTTGATATATATCAACTAAGCAAACACAGTGTATAAATGAATTCTGGCAACAGAGGTGCCAGTTCCCCTAGGCTGGAACCCCCTAAACCCCTTAATTCCCTTTTACTTTTTCCTTGATGATTTCCTCATCTTCTTCCTCTTCTTTATCAGCCAGCAGTTCCTTTCAAAAAGTGTTATACTCCCACTTTCCAGCCAAAAGCCCAATTCAAATGTATTATCTGCTTAGTTATCTTGCGAACAACCCAATTCAAATATATTATCTGTTTTGCTATTCTGCTACATGTGTGCACCTCCTGGCCTCAGCTTCAAGTGCCTCCACTTCAGCTTGCAGTGAAATTCCTCAGCTGCCCTTCCTTTGGTGTACCTTGGTGATCAAAGGTCTATCATATTTAGACCATGGACTTGTTTTCAGAGTCATGTTTCAGAGTGAATCTGGCTCCTTACCAGGTAGCAATTAATCATTTCAGACCTGAATATATTTCATCTTTTCAAATCTTCTTGTTCATGTTAGTCTTTATTAATAACTCACCATTCATGACACATTATGGTTTTGTTAGGTACTGCACTCAATGTGGGAATTCTCAAGCATATTCCTGGGAAGAACTTGTTCAACAAATCAACTGCCCCTGCAGTAATACTAGTGTGACTTCATTTTAATGCAATCTTTCCTGAAGGGAGACTTCAAGCCTGGAGGGTATTTTTCCAGGTCACAGGTTGTTCCAGGGCCCCTTTTGACAGGCCCTCTTCATAAGGCTACCTATATTACAGATATGTTAAATTTGGCTGAGCAAAGGGGATGGGTGGGTAATGACATGAACTGGAAAAACTTTTAAATCAGATGATAGATGAAAGTGCCAGATTACCAGTTGTATATACCAAATTGGCCAAAGAACATATATAATATCTTCTTTTCATTATTTTCTATCTTTCTAGTATCGAGTTGTTTGATGAATTTTCAGTCCCAGATGCCGACAAGATGAATTCTCCTTCCCTAGGTGCCATTATGAATTCTTTGATCATCTTCCATTTGGATTATCCGGGTACCATTCTAGCGTACTTGATTGGGAGTTGTAAGAAGGATATGCTGCTAGTAAGTCACACATTGCATCCGATTCAATGAAGACTGATTGACAAATTGTTCCATAACGCAACAGGATTGCCAAGGAACCACAAGAATGCCGCACATCTTTTCAACTTCTTCCGCGGCAATTTTTGCTCAGCAGAGGACTGCTCTTCGGAAATAATTCAACAATAGTTCATCTTTCATCTATGACATTACTGAAATAATTGGTTGTACATTGAAATACCATACTTATTATTCAACCAGAATCCATATTTATGAAAGCATAATAATACTCTTCCTATTGGCATATGAGGTTATAACTAATCAAACTTTTCAGAGCCTCGAATTTGCATTTTCATTAACAAATAGCACCCATAGTAGCAAGTAGTAAGCCATCAACCTCAGAATAATATTATCAAAAATGTTAACATAGGAATTGTTTAATTCATCCCTAATAAAAGGCGAGGAAAATGATCAGATTTAATCTGCAAAGAAGACATCAATTGCATGCTCATAAACCATACACCTATGGGAGATCCATGCATATGACACTATTTGCCCAAATCAATAGGCTACCACATCAAAATGAAGATCTTCAACACCATTCATCAAAATCGCAACATTCAATACTAATATGCCATCAAAAAAATGAAAAATCCCAATTAAGAAAATAAACGGTGCATTAAGAAATCCAATAACACAAAATACCACCTTTGATAGATATGAAACCTCCAAAACTTAACAGTAATCCCAAATTAGTCTTGCTAGATCATCAAAAATTTTAAAACCTCCTACACAATAATAATCAAGTTCTAAAAAGGCATTACAGCAGCAAATGGATGAAAACTAAACGACTATTCATGGGCGAAGAGGATTTCCGACTCCAAGCCCAGCAGCTGGGCGTGGTGCAGCTCCAGGAGCACCCTGAGCAGGCTTTGGCATATCATCCTGAAGAAATCAAACAAAGACATAGTTAGATCCTGCGAAAAAAGAATCATAATTCCATAGCAAAAAAGTAATTAGAAATAGGCGTTATAGCAGTAACATTTAGATACGATAATGCAATCACAAAGTTAGCTTTCCAATAGGCAAAGGTGCATGATTCAAGAAATACATCCTTGATTATAAGTACAAAATCAGGATTCTATATTAACAGATTTTCATTAAATTAGACTCCAAGCCTTAGTAAATCTAACTTAGAAACCCTAATAAAATAGAAGGCCCAATAAAACAAAACCATAAAACCAAAAAAATAAGAACGGAAAGTACCCTGCGTCTGATGAAACGCTTTGGTGGCTCACGGTTCCTGCGGTCCGTGCGAGAGCGAACCCTCACCACACGGGAGTGAATTGCACATGATACACAGTATTGCATCTTCGCATACAACTTAGGAAGCACATACCCTAAACGAAAACATTACCAAAAAAAAAAAAATCTAACATTATATAATCAAGACCAAAACAATACAAGGAATAGGGATTAGATCAGAAATCAGAATATTTACCGTCGTAGACACAGGCCTCCTGCACATCCCTAACGGCGGCTTGCTCCACGATGTTCCTCACCAGAAACCTCTTGATGGCCTTATCCTTCGGGCAGCACTTGCCGCAGTTTGAGCATCTCACAAAGTTGACGTGTCCACGCCCGTGCTTGTTACGCCCACCGTTTCTGCGCTTGAAAGTCTATCAAAAACCACATCATAAAACAAATTAATCGATGAAAATCGCACACAAATCCATTAATAATAATTACAAAACGCAAGTTTCACCCACCATTGTTGGTTGGGTTCGTGCTGCGGCGAGACCTGGCTCTCAGTTTTTCAGTGCCTTTAAAAACCCTATGATTTTAACTTTTTATATAGAAGAAGAGCCATAAATTTCTAATATTTTTAGTTACACCCCATATTTGTAATATCTATTTAACCACGTGCCTGTAAAAAATATTCTGTTAACCACATGAAAAACTAGAACACCTTGTATTCCTTTTCTATATTTAAATAAAGTTAAACAACAATTTAATCTTGATAATTAGTTTCCAATTAATTTATATTAATTTTATAATTAACATTTATCCAAAAAAAAAAAATGAATGAACACAATTAACTTGCATCGAAGATAATGCAATTTGATTAAACAAACATTTAAAATAATATGATTCAATTAGGTTACACTTGTTACATTGTTATTGGATCAAAATAGTATTTAAGATAGTACAATTCAAATTAGAATTATCCGAATCACACTATTATAAGTGCAATTTGAGTTGATCCCACCGTCCTCATGTTTAATCTAAGTGATATTACGTTTGGAAGTTTTACTTTAACTATTTGGAATGTACGGATCAAAGTTTTGATTTTTTTTTTTAACTGAGTATAGAAGTCTAAAAAATTAACTCTAACTTGGTGAAGGATGAGAAAATTATTTGCATTTGATGAAATTAGTGAAAAGCCCTAGTTTTGAAACTGAAAGTACAAGAATCAAAGTAGATTTAATCCGTTTTCATAACATTAAACCCGAGTTTAAACAAATTGAAATGATGAATGATGACTTTAAAAAAAACAGTGGAAGAGTCAAAAATAATTTAAAAAAAAAGATGAATTTGAAAAAGTATATTTGTTTAGAGAAAAAAAATTGATATAATGACATTAACAAACTCTCAAACTCGAATTGAACTGTCAAACTCAATGATTCAACTCGCATCCCTACCATAAAGGGTGGAACATCAATGAGGGAAACCCAGGTTGAAAAATGTTGTGTTGTTTTTTTTTTAATAAACTGAAAATACGAGTCTCTCAATTCCGGCGAAACTTTTATGATTATAGAAGAAGATTCAATAAAAACCAAGGAAAGAATTTCTATCCAAAGTTCATCCATAGAAGGCAATGCATCTTGACGAAGAATGCAAGCCTAGCATATCAGTCAACAGAAAGAACACAGGCCAAAATAAATTCAAAGCATAACCTCATGGTGTTAAGGGTAAAATATGATCAAAGGTGTCGTTAACAGAAAGTTACAAAACAAAGCATAATGTTCAACATTGTATGGTTCTCATACATGGATACACAACTAACACTCGGTGCAGAGATGCAAGGGGGCCTCTATATCTGTCGCAATATTTTATTTATTTTGAAGTCGACAGCTCAAACCAATCTTAAATAAACTGCCCGTTGCTCAAGGGCATTCTTTCTCATACACATCATTGGCATACTTCCAGTTGATCACTTCCCAAATGTTTTTCAAATAATCCGGTCTCACATTCTTGTACTGCAGCAAGAAGAAAAAGTAAACTGCATGAGATACAAGAATATAACAGCAACAAGCCTTCATAACTGGATGGAAAAACTCCTATGATGACACTAAACTCATACACTGAGAGCTTTTAAAAAGTTAGGAGAACGATGAATTTCTAGCCAATAGTAACTAACAAATCTAATGCTATATTGAACTTGCGCTAAACTGATGCACAGAAAACAATCCTAATTTCCTAGTTTTCTCTGTGAAGGCTCCGAAATTACATATCTACAATCTATGTCATCAATGCAAGCGATAATAAAGCAATCACTTCTCTGTCAAGACTACCCTGAAAAACCAGGGACTATTTTCAAACATAATAAAGCAGCCAAAGTTGTGCTACTGCTGCTTTAGAGAACCAATGACTTGAAATTTACCTGTAAATAGTATGCATGCTCCCAAACATCTATGCCAAGCAAAGGAACCAAACTTGGGCCTTTAGTTACCAGTGGATCCTGCAGAAGAATTCCAAAACTTACTGAGTCTTAAAACATAATGACATTATCAATTAGAGATCATCCAGACAATAAAAAAATTTTGGGTTATGGCTACAAAAGAGTTTATAGATTACATCGATAAGAATGTTTGTCACTCATGCCACCAGCAAATTTTCACAACTCCTAACACTTTTATATCTTGAGAAGCTACAAGATTCTTCATTTACCTGATTTGCAGTGGTTTCAACCACAAGCTTCTTTGACTCCTTGTCCACACCAAGCCACTGCCATGTGCCAAAACATGACATGGTAGGAATCAGATAAAATATACAAAGATAGCACTGCCTGACTCATCACGCAAAAACCAAGCATATAAATATGGAAAAGGCCTTGTTGGATATTTACCAACCGAAAAACTTACCACCCATCCAGAGCCCTGTAAAGCTGCACCCTCAGCAGTCATCTTTTGTATCAACGCCTCCAAAGAGCCATAATTTGTGTCAATTGCCCAACCAAGGGAACCCTTTGGTGGCTCCCCGCCTCCTTCCTGCCATAGCAACATGTTTAGAAGCATTGAATAACTCATTCAAATAAAAAGACCCACAAAAACTTTAAGTATAACTTACATTAATAGGAGTCAGATTCTTCCAGAAAATTGAGTGGTTGACATGACCTGCATGAGATATACCCATTGGATAAATTAAAGTAGACAATTGACACAAAACAATACTGCTTATAGTCAATGAAAACCATAACAAAATTAATCTTAGGATGTATTGTTCTTTATTTTAACAAGTTCCACTACACTCACATAACACTACCCATATGGATTTTCTGAAGCAGAAACAACAAAACACTATTTTTCTCAAGCTAAACAAAACACAAACAGAAGTAATATAGTCTCAAGTCTCTTATTAAGTAAGCTTTCTGTGAAAATGCTACAAACTTTGATCATAAATCAGAACATTACAGTTGGCATGAAGTCAAACTGAGTTAATTCCCGATCAATTGTACTTCTTACACTAATCTCAGAACAATAACTCATCATCCTAAAATTTAAACTAAGAATAGTCCTACAATCAACTCCACCAATATCAACCTACAAAATTTCAAAATACATATCATTATATTGCAACCCTATAGTAATAAAAAAACCAAATTTATCCCAATACTGTTACCGTCATCCATTTTCGCAAGATAAATTAATTTCTTCCAACTTAACTTCAAATCAAAATTCATATAAAAGTAAAACTCGCTTCAACTCAACTACATCTTCAACTGAACAAAGAATACGAGTCAAGAAAAAGTAAAACCTTCAACTCATTTACTAATAAAGAAATAATCATTTCCGATTCTATTCTTATCATTTCATTTCGAGAAAAGAGAACCATCAAACAACTAAAACAACGAATAGAAAGAACTTAGATCAGACCTCCGCCGTTGAACTTGATGGCACTTTGCAACTTGACAATAGTAGAAGCGTCGCCTTTGTTCATGGCTTGGTCGAGCTGCTCAAGTGCCTTGTTGTAATTAGTAATGTAAGTCTGGTGGTGCTTCTGGTGATGCAACTGCATAATCTCACCGCTAATCGCTGGCTCCAAAGCGCCATAATCATAGGGAAGATCGGGCAACGTGAAGGTCTGAAGTCCACGGACGTGCGACATCAATCCAAGGCGGACGGATTCGGTTAGGGTTTTCCTGGTCACGTGAGTGAGAAGTGCCATCGCGAAAGAGAGGCGGCGAGTTCTAGAGATTATCCGAAGGATAGAAAACGAAGTGAAAATTCTTAGTTAATTTATACTGGATTAAGCGGCGGTAATCAGGGTGCCACCACAGCACCATGACGTGTGGCGGTATCGAAATTCTGTGTGTTGGACTTGAATTATCTTCATTTCTATACCGGGGGAGTTCCGGTATTTAGAATGTGTTCGATCGGGCTTTTTAATTAGACACTTCTAATTTTAATTTGATTTAAAATAGAATTATAAGTCAAAGAAAGACTACCCAATTTATTGTGGAAGTTTCTCTAATAAAAATTGTATTCATTTTTTAGGTTCATGGTTTTAAGTCTTAGGTTTATAGTTTACGGATGATGATTTAAGATTTAGGAATTGCATGTTTGGTACACATATTTTACGCTGTGAGTTTTATGGTTTATAGTTTAAAGTTAAAGATTTAGGATTTATAAAATAAGATTTATTGTTTATGATTTACAGTTTAGAAAGCCTATAGCTTATTATCAGGAGTTTAAGTTTTGAGTTTATGATTTATGGTTCACAATTTTTAGTTTTAAGGTTTATGGTTCATAATTTACAGTTTAGGGTCTAAAGCTTGAAATTTTAAGGTTTCAGGTTTAAGGTTTCATGGTTCATAATTTACGGTTTATAATTTGAGTTTATGTTTACGATTTATGATTCATGATTTTTTAACTTAAGGTTTATGATTTTGGAGTTTTAAAGTTTAGGTTTCATGATTCATTATTAAGGGTTAGTGGTTTACGATTTTGGTTTATAGTTTAAAATGTTTAGTTTAAGATTTAAGGTTTATGATTTTAGAGTTTAATGTTTAATAGTTTGAGGTTTAGGGTTTTATAATTTACGATTTATGGTTCACGATTTCAGTTTATGTATACGATTCATGATTCACAATCATTGGTTTAGAGTTTATGGTTCATAGTTTGAATTTAGGGGTTTAGAATTTGGATATATGGTTTACGATTTATAATTTAAGATTTATAGTTAGGGGTTTATGGTTCACAATTTTGGATTATGGTTTATTGTTTAGGATTTATCATTTACAGTTTAGGGTTTATGGTTGATGTTTGAGAGTTTAGAGTTTGGGTTTATGGTTTATGATTTATAATTCACAGTATAAAGTTAGAGATTTAGGGTTAATTATAACACCTTTAGATTCACTCAGGGGGTATTTTTGTCCTTTTCTTAGATTAGATTCGAATTCAAAATGTGTAAAGTTGAAATTGAAATTAGAGTTTTTATTTTGGTTTAATGTATAACCGTGCTATGTGAATGCACGCTTGTACATAGATCACCTCGTGAACAACCCATGCGGGATGCCATGTCAGCCAAAAGTGGGAAAATGTATGCTCATACACCTTGAGGATGTCTGATCGTACATTGTGTTTTATTAGGAATTATATATAAAGAAGAATTCCAAATTAGAGTAGGATTTCAAAAGAGTAATGTTATGTGCATAATTTTGTATATAAACAACAAAGTGTTATCATGTGATTGGATAATTAAAATTAAAGATAAAATAACACTCAATCACATAATGACACATCGTTATTTATCCATATAGTTTTATTCGTTTGTAAATGTATATATTGTCGTCCCCGACCTTAAACCCTAATTTTCTCCTTTTTTATTCACTTAAACAAAGAGAAAAACAATTTGGGAGAATGGATAGACATTCAACCGTTGGACTAGTGATATTCGACATGTGAAGATTTCCAACGACCAAGAAAGAGGAAAGAACTGACTCCAAACTCTGCTTGCTTGACATCTAGCTAAGTGGGAGTTGATTCTTTTGTTCTCTTGAATTGTATGATGGCCTTTGTTGATAGAATTCTTGATGGATGTTTTGGATTTATAATTATTTGGCTACATGAGTTGTGTAGAAAGATTTTGCTTAGTTGGATGAAAGAACTGATAAGAAGGCGGTAGAGACTTATTTTTGTAATTTGGATTGTTGTATATGTATGAGCAACTTAAAATTTTGATAATCGAGTGAATTAGACCATGAATAACCAAAATTTTCATTTTCAAGGATATGTGTGTACAACCATTTGAATATTAGAATAAACACAATGTAAACCTATGCACTCTGATGCGTATGTTTGTATATTGCTTCTCAAGAATTTGAAGTGTTAGCAAATAGATGTGCAATGAGCATGCACAAATGTCCATGGGTGAAGCCTGATTTATCAGGTCATATAAGCCTATACATCGAGCAAGTACTATCATGCATGATTGATTAGGGTTATGGAATTATTATGATAAAGGAAGAAAAAGTTGAATAACCAAGGAGATGTATGCCCATGCACCTAGGGAATGTATAGGCGTGCATCACCCCTTTATGCATGTACTCCCATTAAAGTAATAGGCATGAACGCACATGCAATCTTGATGAAGTATGCTTGTACATGGTCAAGTATACAACCAAACCTAAAGGAAAATGAACGCTCGTGACTTAGTTATATATAAACCATACACAAATGATTTTGATTTCATTATTAAATGATTTTGATTAAAAATTAAGGCCCATAGAGGTGTTAATATGTGCCTTAGAGATGAGATATGAGTTGGATATATAGAGATAATTGATAAACCCAAATAGAGATAGAATAAGTCAGATTGATGTTTGAGAGAGTTTTGAGTGACTAAGAATCGATAGAAATTCGATTATTTTAAGAGATATGATATAAGTCGAAACCCATGAGACATAGAATATGAAATGACACTGAATTAAATCTGATTATAATACTTGAACAAAATGACATAAATATTAATGTTTTATTAAAATTAACGATCAACTTTGACAAATTAATAGGAAATTAGCTCTTTCAAAATTAAAAAGCGAAAATCTGTCATTTTATCAAACATTATGTGAGAAACAGTTATTTAGCCTAACATATATCCCTTCTTTGTAAAATATCATTACCTGTGCAACCTCAAATATTAAACACCTCCAATTTTGTTAAGCCAAAATAAAATTATATTTTAGTACGCATCAGGACCACCCTGATTTATTATATTTTTTTCTCTTAATTTAAAAATCTAACGATTCTTTTTATCCAAAATTTAAAAAAGTTATAATTTTTTCTTAAGATTTTTTCCCCTCCTCTCCAATGATCATCTCATTTCCTATCATTGGCATTCTCTCTCTCTCTCAGTCTCTTTTGTTGTCCTCTCATATTGTCTTCATCATAAATTATCTATGATAAAGATAATGAATCGTTTACATCTAAGAGATAAAAACCATTAGATTGTTGTCTAACGAGGGTTTAAACAGGGTTATCAAAGTTTTCATAGATGTTGGAAAGTTGGGAATAAGTAGACAATTGGGGTAATTCTTCGCAGTGATGGTTGGAAATGCAGGGATAAACAAAATTACTGTATCAATAGAGAACTGGCCGGGAGAAGAAGTTCCATTGGCGACCTTTTCAAATGGTTCTGGACAATCAAGGTGAAACTTCCTGTACGTCCCTAAAAGTTTATTGATTTTTTCGAAACACAAGAAGTTTAAAAAGTATCATAAACACCCCTGGTTTAGATATTATTGCAATTAAATTTGCAACAGTAGTCGACGTCTCCTCCTACCTTTAACAGTAGGAACTGGCAGATCTAGAATTTATAAAATCCATAATATTATTATTTTTTATCTTTTATAATTAGCCATGGATAATTCAGAACGCGATGGAGGAGCGGCAGCTCCTAGTAGTTCGTCGGCTCCACCTCCTTCCACTTTTAAGCTGTTTAACCGAAGATGCTCTGTTCACCAATTCATGGGAGGCGGAAAAAGTAATTCTCTTTATTTTTTCCTATTTATTATTGTTGTTTTTCATTATTTCTTCTAATTTCTCTGGCTATTCTCTTTGGATTTTCTCCTGAATTAGACGATGTAGTTTCCGTGATTCCTGTTGGATGCTAGGAGCATTTGCCTCCAAAATGTTAGCTAAATAGATTGGGAACGCCATCTGAATTGCTCGAAAATTTTTTACTGTACTTCTTATTGAATTTGAAATTAATTATGGGAGTAACGAATATGAAAACCTTTTTCCCTTGATAAATTTTGTTACTCTTTGATGAAAACAGTTGAAAATGTTTGTTCTGTTCTGAGGTTTGCGCTGTTTTTCCTTTGAAATTTTTGTCGAGGTAAAGATAATCCGGAATTTGTCTCCTGTGGAAACTAAGGGTCAGCTGAAAGATAATGGTTGAAAGCTTACTGTGCGAGGCACTTAAGAGCTTTAATTCGAATAAAGACAATAACAAGCTGAGCTTTATTGTATTTGATTTTGTTTCATTTTTTGTTGATGATTAATTGATGAAATTTTGGTTATTGTTTTCATTAGCTGCGGATATACTCTTGTGGAAGCGGTGGCGTATTTCATTTGGTATTATTGTTGTAGCAACTGTTGCATGGCTGATATTCGAGCAGTCTGGATTACCGTTATTGTTGATTTGTTCAGATGTTCTATTGTTGTTGATTGTAGTGTCTTTTGTTCGTGCCAACATTGCTGCTTATATAGATAAGTATGCTTAATTTGGATTACTTGCTTCTGTTCTAACTTTACTTTCTGTAATTACTTGAACCCTTTCTGATGATGATTGTCATCTTTTTCACGCAGACAACTACAGACATTACCGGAGTTAGAATTATCAGAGGAAATGGTTAACAATGCTGCAGCTTCATTTCGTGTTAAAATAAATAATATGCTGTACATGGCTCATGATATCACAGTTGGCAAGGATTTTAGACTGTTTTTCCAGGTCTGTGTATATTTACTTTGTAAGGATAACAAAACTACATTTTGTTGGAGTGTCAGAAAATTCTGGTGAAGCAGCATTGTCTGGCACTAGAGTTTTATTTTTTAAAATTCATTTGTTAACACACATCAGACATCACATTCATCAAAAAGTAAGTGGGAAGATAGAGATAAAAGCAAAAAAAAAAGGCATAGAAGATTTCAGTGTGATTGCCTATGAGCTAAAATTTCCCCATCCTATTTTGGTTGAGGCTAGTTAAGTTGTGATGTGTTTTAGCTGACAATGAGGAAAATTGTTCTGCGAGCTAAGGTTTGATTGGGTAGAGTTAATTAAGAGAAGGGCAGGTAGGAGTCCCACCAAAAGTTAGGGTACATTGTTCAATTTTCTTCCAGTATCAGCATCTGGTGTTGTGAACTTGCAAAGAAATATGTGAAATGTTATATATGGGGTTCCAATTCAGGGTTTTGGCTATTAGAAAACAGTGCTTGGATGAGTTCCACTGAAATTTCAATCATTTCTCATAGTTGTTCATTGATGCTGACTGATTAAAATAGTTTATGATCTTGCCAATCTTTTGTCAACTTGATAGATGGTGGTCTGTCTCTGGCTTCTGAGTGTCATTGGTAGCTACTTCTCTCTCTTCACTCTAGCCTATATTGGTACGTATATGCGTTTATTTACTCCTGTTCTTTTGATTTTTCATATTTAATCATTTGAAAATGGTTTCTATTGAATTTCAATGGATTGTTTTGCAAAAGTTCATTGCAATTCTTTCCTTTGTTGAGATAGGAATTAGTCTCATAGCCCAACATTGCAAATATTCATGGAACCTACTGGCTTTTTTCAAAAACATAGCATTTTTGCAATCCTGCTTTAGAACATTCTTCAAACATTTATTTTTGAATTAATAGAGGTGGCATTGTATCAATTGATTTCCCTGAATGACTGATTGAAAGCCAATTGAATATAATATTATTTACGAAAGTGCTGATATTTTGGTGACAGGAACTATCTTAACCATTACTGTTCCAGCTTTATACAGTAGATATGAAGAACATGTGGATAGATTCTGTGGGTTGATCTGCAACAAGTTAAGTCAGCAGTATAAGATAGTGGATGACAATGTTATTAGCAGAATTCCAGAGGCTTTATCAAAGGAAAAAGATACATAATGTTTATATTTTTATCTTGAAGCAAGAATTGAAACTTGTACTGCTCATGAGTGAATCCATTATCATAAAAGTTGAGCTTTGGAGAAGCGGAAAATGACATAAAGTTCTCGGAAGTGTTTCTTCTCTCTGACGAATGGTAGATTGGTTTAAAATTTGTCTCTTAAGTCATTTGTTGTGTGTTTCATCTTCACTGGGCCAGAACTTTGAAATGTCCCTAGCTCCTGTTTGGAAACTTGAATGTGTAAAGTCCTGCATTACCTCCCACCCTCTGGTCTTAGAAGTTAGCGCACGGTGTTTGTAAATGCACAGAAATGCAATTTCGAAGCTTGGCTGTGAAGCCTCCAACCGTTATTAGTTATTCGGTATAGAAAAAACAACTGGAGATGGTGTAAATTATGGAGTCCTCTTGGTGTACTTGAGGAGCCTGAAAATGCAGAATATCTTTTATTTATCTGGCTGTTACTTTTCTTTACTGATTATGCTAATTGGCTGATTAAATGAAGAATAGGTCATGGAAAGAAATGGCTCTTTAGTAATGTTTCATTCATAGTTGTCAAATGCGTCAAATGCGTCAAATGCGTGCTTAGGCATGCCTAGGCGAGGCTTTGCGCATGCATGTGAAACTTTTATCAGTTATGTTATGATCCCAACAAAGTAAAGAGAATAGCTAAAGTTTGGCAGCATATGGTTCAATAGACAATTCACAAACTTGCACTCTAACACTCAATGTTTCAAGGGGAATTGCAAACAACAGCATCAATCTATTCTCTCCAGAGAAAACCACAACCCATAATAATACTAGGACACTTGCACAAATGCTTCCAAAGTTGAAAGCTGGTAGTTTCACATGCTCCAAGATGACAAGACTGGTTTAAACTAGCTGCTAATACACACTATGCCCCCAGCAGTTCTGTTGCCTTGTTCAACCAAACACTGTAGATTTCATCTGAGAACAGAACAAAGTGCACCTGCAAAGAGCAACCAATAACAAAGGCAAGGAGAAAGTTTTCGACAGAGTTATACTACTAAAGTAGCACTTACAGTGCAAAATCTGAAGACATATTACCGTAGGAACTCAAAATGTTCCTGTAGTGTAAAATTGTTAAAATCAATTTAAAAAGTGCCATATTTTAGGACTGCGTTTGATACCTCTTTAAAGTCATTTGCAAATTCTTTAACTGTAGATATAGCAATCGCGGCCGCTTCCTCCAAAGGGTAACTGATAAAAATATTCAAAAAATTGGAGAAAATGAATAAGAATTTATCACAGATGTTACACAGTGGAATTGTATATCCATAATTCCCATAGAGATACAATGCTTAGAGGCTTAGAGTATCATCTAATACTTTTTTATATGAACTTGAGTCCCTATGGAAAGCTAAAAATTAGTATTGAGTAAGCCAGTAATACCATTGCAAAAACCTAAGTCAATGTCTTCAGTCTTACCCATATACACCACACGATATGGCAGTGAAAGCAATGTACTGAATACTGTTCTCTTTGGCCACAGTCAAGCTGTTCCTGTAACAAATTTTGGAAAAAAAAAAAAAAGGTCGATTGAATTTAGAGTGACGATTAAACTGTTACAGGTTCAGTACAAGAAGACCAAACTTACTTGTATGCATTTTTCAGGAAGATTTCAGGGTTGCTATTAGAATCATATATAGGACCGACGGTGTGAATCACACGAGATGCAGGCAATTTAAAGCCTCTGCATAGTTTCAACATGTTAGTGTGCTGATCATGCTCAATAATGAACTGATAGAACAGTTATCAAGAAATGGTTAGTTGGAATAAAATACGGGGTAATTCTTGCTTCTCCTGTGGGACAGCGTACTCCAGGTTGAACTTCTGGGACCTTATAGCAAGCTTCTACAAGTTCTGGTCCCGCAGCCTTATGTATGGCTAAAAATATACATATCTAACGTTATAACAACTTTGCTTAAATAGCACTCATGGCAGAAGATAAAAATAAAACTCAAAAGGGAGTTTACCTCCATCTGCACCACCACCTCCAAGCATTCTTTCATTGGCTGGATTAACCTACAGCCAGTATCCATGAATGCAACACTAATCAGTTCCAATATTGCACTCAATGGACCACAATATATATAGAGCATAAGAATTTGATTGCCCCTGAAAATTGAACAGCTCCCTTCTGTATTAGATAGCAAAAAGTCTTCGGTTGGATGATATAATCATGTCATTCATTTGCCAATCCACCAAGATTTGATCAGCTAAATCATCAGAATGATTGGTAAATTTTGAAATGAATGAATAGGTGGTGGGATCTAATTGGATATGTAGAACAAATACTTTGTTCTTAATAAAAGATTGCCAGTCATCCAATAAGCGAAACGAAGAATACCAAAAATCAATTCCCCTAATGCAAACACTCAACATATTTGGTACCGATTTAAACAAAATTCTTCATAAGAGAACTCAGTACATCCATATATATTCAATAAATTTTCAAACAGACAATTACATAAATAACACGAAATTAAGCACAAGTCCACATGAAATCCATGAAAACAAACTCAAGCTTCTCAATTCATAATATCAAAACACACAAACCAGGAAAAAACCCAGAAAAATATACTTACTATAGCATCAGAAGAGCCATCAACAAACCACTTAGTGATATCTCCTTTCTTGATGAGGAGAGTGCTGGACTCAGACAACTTGAAACGACCATCCTGGCCTCCTTGATCACTCGAGAACGACATCCTCGCAGTTCTAACAGCAAAACCGCTCGTCGTTACAGCGGCTGGGGATGAAGATGAAACAAGTTCTTGAAAAGGGTTGTTGGAAAATAAAGATGTGGGTTTAGGGTACCATTCCAGTGAGAAAGGTGTAATAAAAGAAGTTGCTTTGGCGAGTTGTTGCTGTGTTGCCGGTACTAGGAATCGCATTACTCTTCCCCTACAAAGCATTGCCATCGTCTGATGTGACGATTTTAAGGAACATCAATGTATGAAGATGTTATCAACTGGGATTTCTACACGTGTCCTTAATTAGTATTTTGTAATCATTATTTTTTTTAATGGAGAATATAATTAATATCTCATTTCCATGATCCAATGTCTTATGCGAGCCATGAATATATTGTACAAGTAAGATAAAAATGAAGTGTGGAGGAGTCATTTGTGTAGATCACATGGGGGCGGGTAGGGGGTCGAACACTTTAAACTCTGTCTCAGCTCTTGTTTCTGTCCTTATAGGGAAGTATTCCTCTGTTCTTGTCTTGTCTTTTGTATTACTTTCATAACACAGGATGATGAGAAATTTTTATTCCCTTTTGGTAAGAAAATTTCTTCCCTTTCTCTTCTTATCTTGAAAGAAAAATTTTTCACACTTTTTTCTTTACTAAAAAAATAATATAATATTTATTAAATATTAAAATATATTTATAATAAATTAAAACCTTTAAAAATAATTCAATATATGAAGACTAAAAAAATATAAATAAAATGAGATAAATAAAAAAAGAGATATGTTGGGAACATATATATCCCCATCTCCAATTATAAGGATTTTAATTATTTTTGTATCTATCTTTATTGAAAAATCTATCTTTATTTAAAAAAATGGTGGATTGAAAATCTAATTTTATAAACCGAATTATCATTTTTAATGTTTTGAGATAAGTATTGAAAACATTTTTTAAAACTCAAAAAGGGTAAAGAGACATGAACAAATAATATTTTGGTCTTAAATTCATGAGTAGCGTTTTTCTTATATAAATACATCCACAATTCATAGATTTAGCTATTAACTTTGAAATTGTTTTGAGACAAACAAATAATGGAATCTCATAATATAGCCCTAGCGGGTGCCAATAATAACCACCTCAGCAACAGACTTCTGTTCATCCTAATCTAAAACTGCCCACCCTCAAATGTCTGCCCAAATTGCCAGTTACTAGGAGCCACATTGTAGCTTGTCACAGTCCTTCCATCGCTTGTGGTGACCTGGAATGACAGACTTTGGCCATTCATGTTGTTGTTGCTCTGCCAGTTTTGGCCCCAATTTCTTGACATTGGTTGCCATCCTGCTTTTGACCCTTTTATTGAAACTGCATTCACATCTCCGGCTTCTCCAACATTTGTTATCAGCACCAAGTTGAAGTACGAGTGTCCATTTATGGTGAACCGAATTCCTCCTTTCTTCATGCAGGGGACTCTGTTAAAACAAAAAAAAAAAGGCCCCACATGATTTATTTCTTCTGGGTATTTTTATGATTTATGTAACATTTTTGGTTTAATAGCCAAACCACTATTAAGATATTAACTTTTGAGTTTTACAACTTAAAATATATTTTTACAATTTAAGGAACTTATATACTATTTGACTAGTCATGTTTTAATATTCTTAAATAATGTGAAATACACACATATCTCGATATCTCTCGCATTTTGTCAATTTTAGATTTGTTTGAGAGTCTCACAATTTAGTTAGTTAATTGTTGAAGTTCATTACCTTCTGAATGAAACCGGGACAATTCCAGCTTTGTATTGAGCAATTTGTAAGAAGGCAGGCTCAGACATGTCAAAGTGTTGGAGGGGAGGATTGCACCAGCCTCCATTGTCGTTAGACAAGGCCAAGTTGGGGGGACAGAAGTTAGTTGCAGTGACGATTATGGATCCAGGGAGACACCATTTAGGATCATTGTCACATTTCATTTCATAGCATGAGCCGCAGCTGAGGCCATTGTTGAACAAAGCAGTGCTTAAAGCTGCAGTGTTAGTCCCATAACCCTGGCTGTACAAGTTGCCATAACCGCAAGCACCCCCTGCAAATTTATTCGTACCCATTTTAAGTATATTTTATTCTTAATAAAAATCATACAATCACTTGATGATACATATAAATATGTATCTATTTGTGTACTTAAAATAAATTCTATATATTATCAACTTCTAATATTGATGTTAACTAGAGAAATTTACTTTGAACTATTTACCCATTGTGCCAGAAGCATCCCCCCCACCATAGAATGTGGCATGCCCACTTTGCCAACCTCCATAGTCACCATAACTGCCCCGGAGGCACAAATTGAGCAAGAAGAAGAGAAGGGTCACTGAAGAAATTGCTGGAAAAGCCATGGAAGTTGTGTAAGTGTGTGTTGAAAGAGGAGAAAAAAAGGGAAAGAGAGGGAGTAGTGGAGTGACTGGTGCTTATTTCAAGAGAAAGGAAGGTGGACTATATAGAGAAGGTAAGATGTGGACTTGTAAATTGAGAGAGAGGGAAAACCAGAAAGGTAGAATCCCAGTTGCAGATAATTTACGTGGATCAAACTGCACATGCAAATGTTTAATTGAGTTAGACTAACAACTTCAAAAGGAATGGCCCCCCCTCACATGCAGCTGATTTTGTTTTTTTGTACTTGGAAAAATCTTCTGGAACATGGGTATTCAGTGAAACATTTAAGCCTTAGATTGTGGATTTAAGCCTTGGATTGTGGATTATGGTGATTCAAGTCCAAATATATGTTGAAAAACGTACTCCTTGCTTTTCACACGGATGATTCATGTTAGTAAAGTTACATTATAGTGGTTTTGGAAAACCAAATGGTAATTTTATATAATATGATAAAAGATTTATAGTGAAGATGACAATAAATCAGAGATCAAATATTTTAATCTCAATTTTCGATAAAGAATCTCCATTACTTTCTTATAGAGAAATTTTTTTAATAAAACTTTGTATATTCATTTTGGATATATATTTATATATGTTATTATATGATTAGATGATTTTGAATTAAAGATAAACTAATACTTAATCATATGATAATACGTATAAGTGTATATATATTTATATGCATAAAATAGATACATATAATATTACTCAAAATTTCTTTCCCTTTCTCTCCCCATTTCTACAAAGAAATTTTCTAACACTTTAATCTTTTTATCCCTTTTAAAAAATAACAAAATATTTATTAGATATTTAAAGTATATATAAAAGGAGAATACGAATTAAAAACAGAATTGATCGAAAATATACTTATCAATATTTTTGTTTCTTCCTGACTATTGAAACTTTGGTGATTTCTGTTTTATCCCTATCTCCGTTTTTTGTCCAAGAATCTTCCCTCCAATAAGGAGAGCAATGTGCGGAAAACCCAATTTCACAGGAGTTAGCATCTCTAATTGGGTTTGATTTTAGAGGAGTTATAGGAAATGGGTTTTGGTTTAGGGACCTACCATGTTACAAGCACATGCAAGGTCCGAATATCGTGGTCCATGTATTCATGCATCACTTTCATATGAAAATTTGACGTAATAAACAAAATATGGAAATTTCTTCAATACTTGGATTATATTTAAAAATGTAGCTGTGCAATCAAGAGCCCCTATAGCTCAGTGGTAGAGCGTCAGTCTTGTAAACTGAAGGTCTGTAGTTCGATCCTGCATGGGGGCATTTTCTTTTTCCTTGGTTTGGAATTTACAGTTCACTGTTCTTATTATTTTCATTTTCTCAGTATTATTTCAACCAAAAATTGGTTCATATAAAAAGATTTTATGGTTTCAGTTTTTTAACATCAATTTTTTTTCTCTTATAATGGCATGATGAAAATATGTGAATCTAAAGCACCAATAATAACATAATTTTGGGGACAACATAGACCCTGAACAAACTTGAAAGGAGATCCACACAGCCACAGGGCAGGGGAGGGGACACATGTGGACATTTAATCCCAATGTTGTGTGTCTTCAACCCATGAAAATGGCCGTCACAAGGGGCTGTCTGTTTGCTTAAGACTAAGAGCCCCTCAACATGCCATGGACCATTTTACTCATTAGTCTTTTTCAGTTGTTAGTTAATATTAATGGCACCAACAAACAAACCCATTAGAGTTTCCAACCTTATGCAATCTCTGATCACTACAAATGTGAAACAACTACCATGTGCACCTTAATTGCAGCTCGGTGGTGTAGGCCATACTTGACCCTTTGTAACACTACAAGCCAGTGGTGTTTTCAGGCATGGTTTCTGATTTTGTAATCCTTAGGAAAGTGTTGTTGCATAGTAGAATAATAGCAGCAGCTTTCTTTAGCAATTGATTGATAACCTTTCTGCACTTCAGGCAAAATTGGTATTCTAGTCCTTGCCCATTTTTTTGCCTAATGCTCTTTGGTGATTTGTTGGGGAAATAATTTTAAGGCATTACAAATAGATATGGGGAATTCCAGATATGACAAGTATCTGTGAGCTTCATTATTGCTGGTGTTCTCAGAGTTGAATTGTAGACGAGTATTCTCAGTTATTGTGTCTCAAAATCAAATAATCAGTCCTGCTTTCACAGTATTTGGCAAATTGCACACAGTGGTCTTCCTTTTACAAAATTAATTGATAATTTGATACAAAACTGTCCCTGAAGGAGATGCATTCAAGATAGACACAGAACTTGACCCAGGAAAAACAAATTAATAAATAATCGGGCTGCCACCATTCATAATTCTTGCCATGTGGGGAAGCTGTAAACCAAAGGCGTTAGGGAGAGAGGATAAGAGAAAGAATATATATGAAATGTAAAATTAGAATAATTTATTCCCCGGTGATCAGAGTTTAAACAGTACCAAACAGACAATACAATGGAGACTTCTGGCAAGAAAAGATGTACTTTCTACTCAGGGAATTTTGAATTTGATAGGGAAATAACTCATGAATATTTTTAAGAAATGGTGAAGCTACTGAAAAACCTAACTCCCGATCACAGAAAAGAATTGAAATCAAATAAATAGTACCTTTGGCTGTCAATAAGGTCAGTCTATGAACAATTCAACAAACATGGTGGGACAGATGATTGGCAACATTTATCAGAATGTACTGCTACTTTCACCGGCAGAAATTGAAGGGCCTTCAGATTTCACTAGAAGAGAACTTCTGCTATTGATATCAAGCCCTTGCAGTCTGCCAAGAGGATCCTGCTGCAACGTATCTGAGAAGGCATGTGACTGGGCTGTGGCTAGCAGAGCTGGAAGGGGGCCTGATGGGTTAGGCTGAAATGGATGCGATTGTGGCATTTGCATGATTTGGGAGTCACCTGGCCCAGGTTGTGGTTGGTGTTGGTAATACAACGATTGGCTATACGGAATATGTTGCATGCCTAAGTTGTACATATCTGTGGGTGTCATCATTTCTCCCGTTGCAATCTTCAGCCTCTCTACTTCCTTCTTTAGTGCTTCATTCAGAGCTGAAATTTAGTGACATGGTCATGAGAAGGTATAAACTATGAAGGTTAGAATTATCAGAAAAATCAAGAAAAATTGAAGAAAAATAATATGAAATTATATCTGTTAAGAGATGGACAAAATACTGTTACAAACAGGACATAATGATTAAGTCCTCAGTTTTTTCAATCTTCTATGGTGCGGATCCTACCATAAAGTTAAGTATACCATTAGTGGGGTGAAAGGTGGGGTCATGGCTTTAATTGTTACCATGACCAAAATGCTAAAAACAAAGAGACCACTAGGTAGTAGAACGACAAGACAGGACTAATTTGATGCATTGGTAGATGGAAACTACAATTTGAAAATATATTGATTGCCTTAAACTATATAGAATAGACAGTATATTTAGAATCTTGAACTTTATTCCATCCTTCATAAAGGTGCATCAAGATAATGTCTTGAATTGGGCCAGAAAGCGTATAACATGCCATTGCAAATACCAGATAATGTATAGCTTGCTTATACAACAAATGAATACTTTCAAGCTTTTCTATGAAGTTTGAACGCTACATTCGGTGGGTGGCATAGGGATGATAAAGAAAAGTGAACTTGTCCCTAGACATGCCAACTACAGCAAACAATGTTTAGAAGACAAAAGGACAGAGATTCTAATAATAAATCTAAAACTGGTATGTGTAAAACATACCATCACGTAACTGCGCCTGCTGTGCCATAGCCTGTAACCGAAGTTTAAGCTCTGTGTTCTCGGTGGACAAATCTGTTGTGTCCCTCTGATGAGAACAAAAGAATAAAACCATAAGTTATTAGGTAGATGTTAATGTTAGTCTGCACGATCAAGAAAACATGTACAGTTTTCCCATAAAAGAGGTTCTATTATTATGCAAAGGAAGCCAAGTGCGTTTCCTAGTCCTTTAACTATAATATTTTCATCAGACATGAGTTAAAAAGAAGACCTGGAATAGTGTTAGTTGGGCAGATAGAGTAGTGGCTTCTGTTTGAAGTGTCTGGACCTTTCTCTCAAGTTCAGAGATATAGTGTGCTTTCCTCTCTTTTGAACGAGCAGCAGACTGCCGATTAGCAAGAATCCTGTTTAAAAAGTGATTGTCAGAGTGCCTAATGTTGCAAAGTTCCACAAATAGGCTAAACTCAATGTAATAACAAAAGACATTTTGACGGAAGACCACAGATTAGAAAACTCTAAGAACTCTGGTTTTGATCCTTAACATCTTTTTTTTGAAAAGAGAAAAAAAAAAAAAGAGGATCATTAACTCAGATGTTAGGACTCTATCTTGAACCATTCCAACTCAAAATGTACTGCATTGCCCAAACGTGGTTACATGACTGAACATTGAGTTAACTATAGTTGAAAGGAAAATTTCAGCAATTTGGCCCAAGTAATAAGACTAGGTCGTTCAGTGTAACAGCTTAAAAATGTTCCAATCATTAGGGCAGGCAGATTGGGAGGTTCAATCAAAAATCATTTTTATGTCCTGAAGGCACATATTTCTTTCACTTCAACATGTGACAGTCTACGATTCAACATACACACATTCTGACATTCATTTCCAGAAGCCAAAATTGTCTAAATTTATTCGGATTTGTCTAATGTAAACATATAATGACATTAAAAACAAAATTCATATCACTTTTAAGATAAATGTTACATGCAGAGAATTACCTAAAACATGTCATGAAAATAAAAAAATAAAACATAGATTAAATCCAAAATATTACAGCAAACAAAGTTACTAACTTTATCGGCTAACGTTACCACATTAAAAAAGGTACTTAATTACGTGCCAATGAAGCTCAAACCATAAATCTCTCCATATAAAACTTCTCTTTCACACACTAGAAATGAAAAAGGTTTGCAACTTTGCCCACCATAACAAAGGTTCACAGAAAAGGGTCTCCGGCTATCCTTCAAAACTTAAATCTTTTTTCCCAAATTTTTCCTTTTAGTAGGGAATTGTTTTGGCATTGCACATCTAAATAGTCAATACCACCAAAAAGCAAACATTTATCAACGTAAGCTACTAAACTTATACTTCGCACAGTTCACATTTCATTATTGCTACAAACACAAATGCATGTTATTCGAAACCAAAAAGACAAATCTTTTTCTGAAAGAACAACTAAAAAATCACACCTTTTAGCTCTTTTTGGATCATTGGTCCACAGCTCAGCTAACTTGTTAGGATCCATAGCTTTCTTAGCTTCAATAGACTCCATAATTGAGGAAGAAGAAGTGGACCCATCAACCGAATTGCTGTAACGATGGCGTGGCCGGGAAGGGACACTGGCATTGGCGGTATCGGTTTTGGGAGGGTCGTCTTCGGTGGAGGGTTTGGAGCCGAGTTTTTCAATATCCATGTAACTGCAAAATAAATCGTCCTCCGATCCTCCAAGACCTTCGAACAATGGTTCCGACACCAGATCCAGGTCCTCGGGTAACCGGTACTGGACTTCGGATTGAGCTCGGCGGTGGTAGGGCCCACGTGGCGGAGGGTTTGGCGGATCTCGGTTCTCCATATTTTGTGAGTTCTTCTTGCAGAGAGAGGAGAGAAAGAGAGTGAAGAGGTTTGTGTTCTGTCTCTATGCTCACGTTGAGACTTGCCCTGCTTTTACCTCCTTTAAGATTTTTTTTTTTTAAATGACACAATTCTTAAATCCCCTGTCACGACGTCGTTTTTTATACCTCCACATTCTTTACTCTTCATCCCATTTCATCCAAATCCAATTCCCAGATTCCCAGATTCTATCCTAAGCCATGTAATTTAGTAAGTTCACATTTTTTAGTGAGATTTTCCATTGTGACAATTACTCTTGCAAAAACGACACAAGTGTAATTTTCTTAACTAGAAATGTTCCATGAATTCAGTGATGGGCTCTTACAATCATAAGAAAAAGATGAAATGAAAGACTAGGCAGCTTGGCCTGAGCTAATTCTTAGCAACAAAATTCCAATCATACTACTTACTTCTGTTATTAAACAGTGTATGTGATGGAGATAGATTCGGAACATTATTGGACAGACAGTCAGTGGGGCATTGATGCAGCCACATTTTCTTCACTGTCAACATAACAATGCCATTAATTATTAGTTTTGTGGCCTCCTCTGCTTCTTAATCTTAATAACACGTATATTTTGCACTGTCAATCAATAAAAATCTAGATATTTTTTAGTTTATTAGTAAATTAATTTTTATTTTGTTAGTATTTGTTCTCCAGCTGATGGTTTAGTGAAAGGTTAGTAGAGTTAGTGGGTGACATGAAAGACCGGTGTTGAATCAAATGGTTATCTGGGTGCAGTAACTTCAATCAAGACTAGACATTTGTGAAGCAAGTTGAGGTTCCCCTGTTTGATAATGGAGGATTTGCCTTAACCACATGATCTCCATGTGCCAACTTTCTTTCCACGCCATATACCCTCATTTTTTTATACAGTAAAGCTCACATTCACACAATTCTCAGGAGGATGAACATGTCCCCATCATATATTAATCACAGAGGTGAAGAAAGAAAACTTTTTTCCCATTATTAATCAAGTTTTCTAATCTTATAATCATCACATTACAGTAATAAGTCAGTGGTTCAAATAAGGTATTATTGAAACTGTATTACTTGGTGGATACCATCATTTTTGCAACCTGCCTTTAAATTGATAGATTTCACTTTCCCTGTTTCATATTTTATTTTAAGCTTTAATTAATGATTCTATAGTGATCATGTTGTATCTTATGTTTTGCTGTACAAATAAAAGGATGGCAGCACATTGGCAGTATATCTGTACTGGGATCTGAAGATGGTCATTGGCTGAAATGAGAGAACAAATTACTTGAAACTTTTAATTGAAGGAAGAGGGGTAGGAGGATTTGGTGCTGAAGAATAAGTATTTTTTAAGCTAATGGAGATTAGATGGGATCAGGTACCATAATCACTATTCTCTTATCACTCTTCCTCATCAGTTTGATTCTAAAGGTTAACCATCTGTGAGTCATTTCTCTCAATTATAGTGTTTTTTAAAAGACCCCAAACACATCTCTTGCTTTCATTTGGTATCTAAAACCCTTCTGTACCCCAGTGTCCTTTTTACCATATTCAGACACCACATGCCCCTTTATTGGACCTCCATATTCAACTCAAAACATTAAGAAAACCCTCTCTCTCTCTCTCTCTCTCTCTCTCTCTTTGCATCCCCAAATTTGGTTTTCTTGTCTCTTCTTGTATTGATTTGCTGGCACAAAAATTTCCCAAATTTTCTCTTCTCAGATTTGCATGTAATTTTCTTCCATGTTTGGTGTTTGGTTTCAGAATCATTAAGGATTCATTTTGCACCTGAGCTTCTGAGCAACTTTTTGTGCATATCACACTTTTAAGTCTCTGATACTATTAAATCCTTTGCTTTTCTAATCCTAGTGTCCTACCTAGATGGTGCCAATTGATTTTTTTATTCATTGAGATTTTTATGTAGGTAAAATCTAGCAGAAGTTTTCAAAACTTAGATCCACATATATCTTTCTTTCTCTTTGTTTGAAACAGAACAAGAAGAAGCAAAAGAGAGAAACCAGGTCCAAACTCAGATTTTTTACTTCTTTTGTTCCTTAAGGTCCAAGCAACAAGTGCCTGCAAGGTGAAGCAAACAAGTAGAGGCTTTACTCAAGACAAGAGTGTTATGAATTCTCTTCTTTCAAATCTTTTGTGGCCCAATTTGCTGAAGATAACAAATAAACTGACCAATAAGCAAATTTAGTTGGCTCTGATCCAGCAATGGAGAGATTTGATCATCCTCATCGTCTACTTCTCGATACACCTTCAAGCACATCAACAAATAATGGAACTAGCAGGACTCACAATCCTTTCACAAGTGATGTCAACTTTGACACCAACATGGTGATCATACTGGCAGCTTTGTTATGTGCCTTAATTTGTGCTCTAGGACTAAACTCAATCGTTCGTTGTGTTCTTCGTTGTAGCAGAAGATTTGCTTTTGAGACCCCAGAGGAAACTGCAGCACGGTTGGCAGCCACAGGGCTTAAAAAGAGTGCATTGTGCCAGATTCCAGTAGCAGTGTATGGCACTCTGGGGATACAGATCAAAGCTACAGACTGTACAATATGTCTTGCAGACTTCATGGATGGTGAAAAAATAAGAGTCTTGCCAAAATGTAATCATGGTTTTCATGTAATGTGTATTGATACATGGTTGTTGGCTCACTCTTCTTGCCCAACTTGTAGACAGTCATTGCTGGAGCAACCAACAACAGAAACAAGTTCTGATGCAGCTGATGTGGATTCTGCAACTGGGCATAACCCTGGAAATGCACAGGGACAACAAGGTGATGTTTCTATAATTGTTGATGAGGTAGGTTAAGGCTAGATGGTTTAAAAAATGCTCCTCTAAAGAGTGAATAAATAAGAAAAAGAAAAAAAGGTTCTTTTCCTAGGGGGGTTGTTGATTATTTGCCAAGTTAGGGTACAATTTCAGGGTGAAATTTTTTATGTAATGAAAGGTTTCTGAGGCTGTTCTATGAATGTATATACAAACTTGGATTTGGTTGGAGATAAATATGGTTCTCAAGGTTAATTTCTTGATTGGTTTATCCTCTAATGGTATGTTAATCACTATTCATCAGCTGTTCAATTCATTTTAAAACGGGTTAAAAAAATAAACAAAAAAAGCAAGGGACTCAACAAAGTAGATAGAACTGCCTCTAATCTGGGTGATGATTGCTTCTAGAAGCAAATAGAACTGCCTCTCATTCTGAACTACAACTTGTGTTTTTGATAGGTCTAGTATGTGCTTCCTTCTAATGTGCACAAAGGTTTCCGAAGTTATTTCAGTTTAGTTTCCTAAATTTGGGTATTGGTTTCACCAGTTGTTTGTCAACTCAATGGTTCTGATTCCATTGTTTAAGATCCAGAAAACATGCAAGTAAAGATATTTTGTATTTGGTGCATCCATACACTTTGAGCCATATTTTACACCGTTTTGTAATATGCATACAGGCCTTACTGCACATCATATATTATGTCTTCTCATACTGATTCCACTGTGGTTTTGATCCATTTTCATCCCATAATAAGAAAGTATGATACGTACTGTAATGAAGCTCAGAGCAATTGCACATATGCCATCAGAAAACAAAGTTTAATATTATATCTAGATTCTTGTGTCTAGGTTTGGTCTATTTATCTGTTTTTTCTCTAATCCCCAAATCGTGAAAAGATGTTTGTTTTTACATATAGTAGACTTTAATCTTAAGTTTTACGATTGAGTAATTTCTTGACCAATCAAAAGCTTAGATGAGCTTAGAATCAAAAACTATAAACTAGTCTAAAAGTTTTTCCTTCCTTTTCTTGGTTTCATTTATACATGAAAATTTGGCTTTCAACACTAAAATGAACAAGTAAAGCTATCAAGTGTGTTCTGAAAGCACTTCCAAAGGAAGCAACATCTTGTGGTGGTAGAAACGAATCTAAAACTCTTGTATATATTGCATTTTTTTTCAATCACCTTTCACTTTAAGGGTCTACTTTTGCCTACCCAATTCACAAATTCATTCATGCATTACCTCAAAAGAAAAAAAGAAAATGCTAAAGTAATGAGTTTGATGAAGACATGATATTTTAAAGCATAATTCATCATTGGAACACCCTTTTTCCTGTACCTCCTCATCTCTCACACTTAGATTTTTATCATAAACTTCTGAAGATTGAAGCGCGCGCACACACACATTGTATATTAATATGGGTATTTTAGCCGCTAAATTTTCATCGTTCAAGGACACATGTAGCATCATTTGTACATAGTTTTATAATGGATTTGCGAAGCTTGCAGTTAGAAATAAAAGTAAAGGGCATATGGGATTGGGAGAATTGTTCATTATGAGCGTAAGAGCTAAGGCCAATTGGGGATCTTGCAAATTGCCTCAAGAGCTAGGCACATTTGTGTTGTCGCTATTACTTGTGTGGCTTTAAAGTTTAAGACATATATTAAAGATGTCCTCTATTCAGAATAAGAGATTTTGAAACTATACTTAGACTCAAGATGTGGCACTTACTTCTCTATAATGCCCACCCATCTTGTTGTCCTTTGATTTCACAAGATTTAGATTCAAATTTTTTGTTTTTAAATTATGTCATACATATTCTCAATCTTTTTGCAATTATGGTCAATAAACATTTTCATTATAATAAAAATCATAAGACTCTAAATTTTGAACATTTCAATCAAAATAAGCAGATGCAGAAACAGTTGTTACAAATCTTAAGTCAATAACCTTACTTGCAGTGAAATTTTATTGGTAAAAGAAGATAACAATTAACAAGCATTCTCATTCAACCACCAATTTCCATTGCTCCCACAAAACCAGAATCAGCAGTGAAGCTCTTATTATTATCAGAAAGCATTAGCTTCTTCATTTTGATAGCTCAGCTGAGAGATTATTAGCCAGACATGATATGGTTGTAGCAGACACTCCCCTTGTTCCTCCCAAGTACCATTTCTTGATCATCTCAACCACATTTGCATTCTCCACTGTAATTTTAGACTCTTTGCCTTCACTTTCAAAGGCAATCTGCATCAAAATATACCATTAAGGGTCAACATATAAACACAATCATCTGTCAGGATGTTGGTACTTGAGATTGATTAATACCAGTGGCAGACTCAAGGGACGTCAAAGGTGGTCAACGGACCCCCGTTGGGTTTGAAAAATTATATATGTATATATATATATAAAATATCATTATAATTGCTAAAATTTTACACAGACCTTTTTGAGATTTCATTATTTTTTATTGACCCCAGATATTTTACTTTTTATTCAACCTTAACCCCCTTAAGTTTTATCTCCGGGTCCACCACTTAATACGCACCTCAGCTGTGGGAGAAGTTGCCGGGAAATGGAATGTGACGATGGAATCCTTCTTGAAATATTTAGATTGGAAGAACTCAACAACTTTCTCTAAGGCTGCTTCTTCCTCATCTTCATATTTGTCATCAGCTGCCAGTCTGTCCCTCACAGAACTCTCTAGTTGCACTCCATATTGTGACCCTTTAATCTCCTTGATCACTACAACTCTCAAAAATTTCTCCACAGGAGCTGCAAATAAAATCAAGAAAAGTCTTATCATCAATTTGTTATTATGCAACTCAGATTCTACTGATTGATATTGAATTAGCAACTACCAGAAACAACAGCCTCAAAGAAGTCATCATCTTCTGCTAGAGAACTTCCAGCTTTTCCCTTCCATTGTTGCAAGTGACTCACAATCTCAGAATCAAAGTAAACTCCAATTGCTGTGAACTTAATTTGCAAAAAGTGTATCTCAATGTCTGTGATTCCTGTTGCAGCCCCACAGATTGAAATAAGACACTTTCTAATCACTATGAATCACATAATCAAAATGAGAACAAGATGGCTTACCATGACCAAGAAGATTTAATGGCTTAGTCTTTGTGATTTGAGAAGGAAAAGGGATTTCATCCACCTTTACTACTTCAGTACTCACTGGATAAGTTATTGCACACAATCAGAATTAAGTTACAGAAGCAGAACAAACAGATTATAATCTTACAACTATCGGGTAGAGAATCACTTACTGATAATTTTTCTGGGAAATTTTTGTGGAATAGATCTGGGATGATGCAAAAAAATAGTCAAAGTAAAATATTGAAGCCTTTGTGATGCTATGCCATCTAAAAATCTCATCTTTTTATATTTGTTTAAGGTGGTTGTTGGGGCTGGTGATTCAGCTGCCTTTGAATACAATTAATTTAATTTTACGATTAATTAACCAACTTGTCCTTGTCCTTTCCCAATTTCAAATGCATAAGCTGTCTTAAAGTCTCTACCTTACAAATTAGTAGCTTATAATATCAGTTGCTTCTATAGTTTGGTCTCTTTTGGCTGCCTAAGAATTGACCTCAATAATGATTTTGAATTTTCCAAAAATTGGGTTCTGATACGTTGTTATTTAAGATGAACAAGTTCACATGAAAACCCAGATATAATAAAAAAATAAACTGGTCAATTTCCGGGGACAATTTTTTAGGATATAGTATTGATAAGTTCAATGTAACTACACAGAAACTCCCACCAGTGGAAGGCCTTAAGATTCCTCAACTACTCACCTGCTTACAAAATTAGATGGTAACCACCATACATCAAACCTAACACATTTATTTCTTAGTCAAACATTATCTTTTCTCTGGGTGAAATATTCAACAACTTGAATAGGAAATTACTAACAAACCCATAATAGACATTTGAGTTGACTCTAGCTACATATAATGGAACATTTCACTTTGCTTTTTTACCGACAACCACTGTACCCGGTGAGTCAAAAATTTATTCTTGAAATGTCACAAAAGGGATTTGAAGTCTTGCTTTCATGTTTGGTATCCCACTATTTTACTGCTCAAACTACCTCTTGGGTGCTTGCTCTTATGCTTTTTAAAGTTCCAAATAAACAAGCTTCTGAAATCAAAGTTCTAAAGTGTTTAAGGTCACTGATTATTGGCTAAGAAGTTCTGAGTTAAAGCCACAGGTTGAGGGAAGCATATATCAAAATGTTATCGGATGTTTCTTTATGCAAAATTCAAACCCTTTTCATTATTTTATGAAGTTACCATTTTGTTTTATCTCATTGTCAATAAGCCACATAGGACAAAACATCATAGTCTTGAATTGTTTCTGTACCAAACCTGATGAATGCTTGAACAATCAACTGCCTTGGCATCACTTTTGTCCTGTATCCATTGTTGTTATCTTTATCTTACTGCATATCAAAACAAATGTGGGCATCATAACTATATAATTCAATTACTTTATAGAGCCAAACTGTCTGTGTATGCACAAATACTCATAATTTGGTGTTCCACAACTTTCTTCCTCATGATCCTGAGATCGATGATGAGCCAATTCAAGCTATTTGATTGCTGTATCTTTTAGTTGATTTTACATGTCAATTATTCTAACCAGTATATGAAGTCAACTCAATTATCACATTACAGTCATTTTACAAACAAGGATTGACCATGGAAGTCCCTTCTGTTTTTGAATCTACACTGTCATTTACAGCCATTACTCTTTTAACACTGACTGCCGTTGTAGCTGGGTACTTCAAACTGAAAGTTTCATGGGTTCTGAGCAAGAAACTTCCACCAGGGTCATTTGGATTTCCCTTTGTTGGAGAATCCATTAGTTTTGTGAGAGCACAGAAGCAGAACAAGACTGAAGAATGGATCCGAAAACGCATCGACATGTTTGGACCGGCATTCAAGACCTCACTGATGGGCAGAAAGACTGTTGTTTTGACAGGACAAGCTGGTAATCGGTTTGTGTTCAGTGGAGCTGATAATTGTATATCTTTGAACCAACCCAGTAGAGCAGTCAAAATTTTCGGAAAATACAGCCTCTTTGAGATTTCTGGAAAGCGGCACAAGCTTATTAGAGGTGCCATTGCAAGCTTTCTAAAACCTGAAAGTATTCAGAGATATTTGCAGCAAATGGATACCCTGGTTCAAGAGCAGCTATCCAAGGTATCAGAAAATCCATAAGTTTTTTCTACTCCTTTTAGATTCAGCTTAAATTGCTCGTTTGTGAATTGTCTCAGGAGCTTAATGGGAAGGATTCAGTACAAATTGTGCCACTGATGAAGAAGATCACTTTCAATGTGATTTGCACTATATTCTTTGGATTACCAGATGGGGAGGATAAAGATAAACTTTTGGAAGATTTTTCAATTACCCTGAAAGGATTATGGGCAGTTCCTGTGAATATTCCTGGGACTACACTTTATAAAGCATTGCGGGCAAGAGGCAGAGTCTGTAAGCTCCTCTCCAAGCTAATATCAACCAGGAAAACACAAATGGAAGAAGGAATAGTTGATGACTCCCAAGACAATATGATCTCAAGCCTCCTTGCTCTGAGAGATGAAAATGGTGAACCTTTACTTGAACAGGAAGTTCTCGACTTATTTTTATCCTTGATAATGGCTAGCCATGAGACAACCACAACAGTTCTCAGCCATTTAGTAAGACACTTGGCCAGGGACCCTGAGGTATCTAACAATGTCCTTCAAGGTACTGAAAATATATCTTGATAATGTGCAAATTACATTAATTGTTAGAGTCACATTGTTTGAAAACGGTGTTGCTGGTTTTGCATTTTATCAGAACAAAGAGAAGTTGTTAAAGCAAAAAGACCAGAGGAAAGCTCAGCTGGAATGAAATGCAAATGATGAAGTATACATGGAGAGTAGCTCAAGAGCTCATGAGACTGACTCCTCCTGTTTTTGGAAACTTTCGACTTATAAAAAGAGACATCACCTTTGATGGCTTTCATATTCCTAAAGGATGGCAGGTAAAACACAGTTCATATTCCTAAAAGATGGAGTATACGCAGTTCTTAATTCCATGGGATCTACATATAGGGTATAAAATACTAAATTGAAAATTTTAGGATTATAGAAATACTTGAATGTCCATGTAATTTGAATCCGTAACATAGCTAAAATTATTGATTGGTTTTTTGCTCCTAAAACCTCTTTCAATAGGTAAAGTTAAAGGTTCAATAAAATTTAAGTACACACTAATGTTATTTATCTACATTATAACATTTGAATAGATTGAATTTATCTTTATTGATTATTTAAATTCGTCTATAAATTGTCATAAGATTATTCAATCAACCAATTCTGTTAAACCAAAATCACAATTAATGTTAACTTATATCAGTAAATTTTTCTAACAGGTTGTATTGTACACATCTTATTTACAACTTCATTGTTCTTACTTCAAGGATTTGAATATGAATTGCAGTTGTTTTGGGTAGCTTATGGCACACACATGGACAGCAACATATTTGAAGATGCAGAGAAGTTTGATCCATCAAGATTTGATGCAAATTCAAGGTCATTTCCTCCATACACATACATCCCTTTTGGAGCAGGACCCAGAATATGCCCTGGAGCTGAATTTGCAAGAATTGAAACTCTGCTGGTAATTCATCATCTAATAACAAAGTATGAATGGACACAAGTCTTCCCTGATGAGCCTATCACTCGAGATCCTGTGCCACTTCCTGCCATGGGCCTTCCTGTCAATCTTCATCTCAGAAATGATCTTTAGAAATTCGGGGATCCTTTGTTGCATCTGGTAAAATCCTGAAAGTGTGTATCAAGAATAATTTTCAGGACATGTAAAGGTTTAATCTTTCATGTTGTCTTCAAGCTTTTAGATGTTGAATGAGATCGCATGCTAAAGTTTAATCTTTCTGATTCTGCAAGTTTTCATGTTGAGAAGTAAAAATGAATCAATACAAGTGTTGTTGGATGCTCGTATGTCCAATGCCACAAGGAATTTAAAAAAATATATATATAATTTGAGTATACAAAATAGGTATATAAATAATATGTCATCATATAATTAAATGTTATTTTATCATTTATTTAAAATCACTTAATCACATGATAATAAATTATTTATATGCCCATTTCATGTTCTCAAAGTGTGTAGATATAATTTTATTTAAAAAATAAAGACAAAAGACTATTCCCATCTAAGTTTTAGCTCAATCTCAAAAACATCTACGTGATAGTTCAAAAATTCAAACATTCATCCATGGAATCGACGTGGCTTCATTTATTCATTTGAAATGGATGAAGACGCATTGATTTCAAAAAAATTGTGCCAGAGAGAGTTGGCCAAACTATGAGAAGGTTGAAAGCGTCATCGTCAGTGATCGGAGAAGAGAAGAAAAATAAACCTTAAGTTAGGGGGAAGGGAGGAATATTACTTTTCAAAGTTAAAAAACTTTAAGTAAAAGTAAAGTTATTAATTTTTAAAACTTAAAAAGAAAATATAATAAATTTTATATTTTTTTAATATTATTAATAAAATAATAATTTTAATTTTACTTATAATAAAAAATTTTAATAACAGTTTAATAAAAAATGGTTGGTCGGTCAAACACCAAGCCAACCGATTTATTTTTAAAAAATCGGTTAGCCAATTAATTTATTTTAAAAAAATTTGATTGTCCACTCAATTTTTTTTTAAAAGTTGGTTGGTTGGGTGTTTGATCGGCCAACCATTCGGCCAACTCTAAATTTCGTAATCTTCTTCTTTTAAAGACAATATCATCTTAAAAAGTGACTATATTTGTATAATAGAAAAAAAAATTATATATGTATAAAAGGTAAAATAAATGATAATTTAATTAATATCTCTTTTTTTTTTTTTACATAATTTGAGTGTATAAATAACGTGTCATCATAAAATTAAATATTATTTTATCTTTAATTCAAAATCATTCAATTACATGATGACATGTAATTTGTATACTCAAATTGTATATAAAAATATGTATATATAGTTTTATTATTTTTTATATAACAGGTGATATTGTTGTTTGAGTAATACTTCATATACAAATAACTTATATAAATTTATTTATACAAACTAATGTTATTACATCTAATTGGATGATTTTAAAATAAAATAAAAAATAAACAATTATAAGTTTTCATTTCATTTTTTTTTTTTTGTACAAGAAACCCCACTTAGCTAGAATACCTGAACTTTTTTACTTTATATATATAAAATTTTTAAAAATAATATTATATATATAATTTTAATACATTATTATATAATTAAAAATTAAAAATAAAATAATATTTAATTTTATATATTATTTATACATAATTTTAAACCTTTGTTTTCCCTCAAGGTATCGACACTGTGATCATACTTCAAAAGTGCCGAGTATGCATGAGAATAGCGCCTCTTCGTTTTCTCGAAATGTTGGATGACTAGACATGGACACCACGTGGCAGTTGGTGAAGAAGCGCAGCGTGTGGCTTCTTAGCAGTTGCATGAATTCACGTGCTGGCGCGTTTTTATTTGAACACGTCACGCTCAACAGTGGCACTCAATCTACTACAACTCTCTCCAGAACTGCGTCTGGAGTAGAAGAGCTCATTTGTATTCACCGAGAGCAATTCAAATTAATTAATTCATAATTATTCTAATGAACGATTATTAAGGTCAATTCCATTAACTCCCTAAGCTCAATTCCATTTCAAATCCAATTGGACTCCAAATAATATGATGGGTCAACCTTATGGCTTTCTTAAATGGGTTGGCCCATCACCAGAGGTCAAAATCGTCAATTCAAAAAATAATCAATTCAGTGTTCTATGAATTCATTGCTTATTTGTTGAGCGATCAACTTTTTATCGTGTATGACCCTTATATTGGCATCGGATCGAATCATAACTAATATACAATTAATCAATCCATTATCAATAGATCAAGATCGACTTTTAATAAATATTATAACTACTTAAATAATAGAGATTCAATGAAAACTGAATTTACCTATTAATAATATAGTTCTCATATAATTTCAATTTTTTTATTATTCAGATCTTTTCAAAGTTGAAGTATAAAAGTTTTGTTGATCTCAAATCAGTCATTAATATTAGTGTTTAGTTAATCAAGTAATGACCGAGCGCAAATTAGATTTTGTGACAACTTATCCTTGTTGTGGCCACAAACTTGTATATTACCACAATCAAATTGTATGTGAGATTCATTTTCTCATGCCCAAGAGTAGTAAATCTTATCCACAATGGTCTCGATATATTTTTCGACATAGCCAATTACAACCGTTGATGCCCCAAGATAAACTACATTAGGCTAATGTTAAATTAGACTAATCAACTCACAAAACACTCCAGTTATTTCAAATCTAATGATCATATGCATTACTATATATTAAAGAATATATTCCATAAACATTAAGATTTCTATCTATATGAAATTCTCTTTATGAGTATGTCCAGTGCAGTTGTAATTAACAATCACCCATATGACACACCAGCTTGTCATAAAACATCTTTGATATGTAAGATTTATCACTATATTTTAATAAAATTATTCAACAATATGATAGTCGTATTAAATTATATGTGTCTTGGATCTGAGTAGTATTGAGATATGAGCATTTCTAAAATTAGCATTATATGTGTTTATAGGATATTGATAGTCAATAATATATATTGATACTCTCGTTAAACATTGATATACTCTTAGACGTATATTGTTATAAAAGTTGACCTATCAACTCTAACAAAATAACATAAAAAGAAAAATAATGTTACATGAATCGATAAAATGTATAAAAATTTATATTGAATAATTTGCTATTTATTTATTAATTATTATTTCATCAAATAATTTATTATAATACCATATAAAAATTAATTTTTTATTTAAAATTATTCTATCAATACAAATTTCTGTTCAAACTGTCTTTTCATGCAACTTTGCCCTAGGGAAAAGGGTGGTTATGGTTTTGTAGGTGGAGCCTACTGAAGTCGGGCAGCTCAATCTATCCCCACAATGGCGATGTTACTTGTAAATATTATGCAAAAAAACTTCAAAAAAAAACAAAAAACCTCAAAAATTGGATAAATATTGAACGAGACATGCTAGGGAAAAAAATGTTTAGTTAATAGGGATGAAATTATATATACAAATAAATTATATAAATTTATAAAATATTAATTTATAATTAAATTATATAATTATTAATTTTTTTAATTTTAAAATTATATAATTAGATATTATCATTTTAATTTACAAAGGGTAATTTGCATATATAATATTATTTAATTTATATTTTCATCGGGATCAAACAATTTTCAATAATGAAAATTAAGGATAGGGTGATAAATGCACTTTTCAAACTTTAATAGCTAAAAATTCTCTTTTGGCCAAAGGACTATTTTCTATCTAAGTTTAGGTGCGCTTTCAAAGTTACACGTGTGAAGTTTAAAAAGTTAAAAATTTCACTCATCTATTAAAAATTTTAGTTATGGTTAAAAGTGATAACGTTATTTAACAAAAAAACTAAAATTTTATTACTTTTACTCCCTTCAATTTAAAAATCTTATAATTGTCTTCTACTTGAAGTTTAAAAAATTAATATTTTTCTTTGGATTTGCAAATTCTCGTCGAAAACAATCAAAATTATGAGATTTTCAAATTAAGAGGGGCAAACGTAATAAAACTTTAGTTTTTTAAAATTTTTTTATTAAATAATAATTTTATCATTAATCATAACTGAGATTTTAAACAAATTGATAAGACTTTTGCTTTTTTAAACCTTACAAATATGATTTTGAGAACACCCCTACACTTAGAGTGGGGAATAGTCCTTTGGCCTTCTCTGTTTCATCTTAGTTTTGGTGGGAAATCGTGATTCACCCTTTTGAATTTGATAAAACTCCCCTTTGTTTTGTTATTATGTTAAACTCAACTGAACCAAACAGACAAGCACCTGTGTCAACTCTTGATGCCCTGCGGCCTGCGCGCTCTCTTCTTAAAATTCAAATAATATCTCCGTTCACATCTCCCTCTCTCACTCTCCCTTTCAAACCGTAAACTCCCTTGCCCCTCTTTTCATTCTTATTCTCAACCTTCTTCTCCTAGCTTTTCTTATCAATCCCTTTTCCACGACGCCCTTCATTCTTCAATCTTTCGTCTTTTCTTTGTCTTACTATTGAATTTGGTTCGTTTCTTGATTTTACCAAAAGGGTCTGCGTAAAAATCTTTAATTTGAATAGGGTTTTTCAAATTATGGACGATCAGGCTTTGTTGGTGCCCAGATCCAATGTAAAGATTGGATTTTTATAAGTTTTGGACGAATCATGACAGGATTTGAGATGTGGTTTGATTTTTTGTTTTTGTTTTTGTTTTTGTTGATTTAGGTGATTGGTGAGAAGCGGAGTGGTGATGAATTGGAAGATAAGCTTGAAGTTGGTAGAAAACGAATTAAAATTAGAGATCTTGATTCTGTCTGTCAGTCTGAAGGTAATTACTGTCAGAGTTTCGATTTTTAGTTTATTTTGTACAAATTTTAGATGTAAGTCGATTAAGCATTTTCAAAACAGTAAAATTTTTATTTATTTATTTATTTTTTGTGTGAATAGTTTAAATTGGTGTTTAATGGTTATGTATCTTTAATAGAGATTTTTGTTTATTCATTTATTTTGCATTAACATATATGTTAGAGTCCGTTAGTGAATTTTATGGATCTTATTTGGGTTTTTCAATTTTTTCTGATTTGAAAGTTGAGCAGCTTGATGAATTGCTGTTTTTTTACCTACTGTTTAATTCAAACAATAATTTGACAAATTGGTTGATTCTTGCATTTATGACACAGAATTGAATAGCCATCATTCAAAATTATTGTTAAACAAAGAAGCTAGTGATCAACCTCAGTCTGATGGAGAAGAGATGTCCCAAGTAAGTGATGTGCCTATTATTTTGGACTTGGATGGTTCTCAAGCTGAAAAAGCTGTAAGGAATGCATCATCAGTTGTGGAGGCTGATACCCCAGGACTGCTAGATCTCAATTCCAAAGTTTGCGTTGCAACTAGTTCATGCTGTGTTGGTAGTCCTATATGTTCTGAGAATTCAAACAAGCCATCATCTTTGAAGTCGAAGCATGATAGGGAACCTGATAGTAATTGTGTATCCTCAATTCACGTTGGCATGGATCTTAAGGCAGAACACGTTGCTAGCTCAGTTAACCAAGACCCCTTTTACCACCACAAGAATCATAATCATTTAAAATCAAGAGATGTTTCTGAATGTGTTAGTTCGACAACACCATTGGAGGAGAAAGATCCAATGAGAGTATGGAAGGAGATGAAGCAAAATGGTTTCCTCTCATCATCTCATGGAGGCATGTCAGTGCAAAATAGTGTTCTCTCATCTTCTCATGGAGGAGTACCACCAATGCCAAAACAACGTGCAAGGAAAAGTAAAAGTGACACATTTACGAAAAAGATGGAAATTGCAAAAAGGAAAATGTTGACAGGTTCACCAAGATTGCAGCTCCAAGTGGACTGCTTAATGAATTGAACCCAGGGATTATTAACAATGTAAGAAATAGGAAACAGGTCTACTCCATAATAGAAGCCATAGTAAGGTCTGAAAAACATGAAAATAGTCATTCAGGAAGCAAGCAGTCAGATTATATAAAAAGTGGAAGCAAAGATATCAGTCACAAGGACCCAGAAAATATGACGGATTCAGGAATACGTAGACTCCTCGTACATTCTCAAGATGATAGGTCCCCAAGTACTTTCAATATGCAAACAAGTGGGTGTGCAATGCCAATGCACAAATTTTATTCTTCAGCTTCAGAGGAGAAAAGTGGGAATGGTGACTTGAGCATGGTAGATTGTGAAGAGGATGCACTGGTACTGAAGTTGTCTTCCTCAACCAAGGCATCTGAGAATGCTAGCTCATTGCCTAATGAGGAATCGACTAACTTTGCAAGTGCTGCTTCTCTTTCTGTAAAAGGTCAGCATTTAAATATCTGGTACTTATATTGCTTTTCTTTTTTAAGAAGCTCACTGACCCCTCCATGTGGTCAGATAAGAAAGACCACATGTTGGAAGTATAGCAATTAAACAAGGGTCGGGACAGCATTATTTTCCATCATACTCTTGAACAAAAGGGTAGTTAGCAAAAATTGGTAGTGCAACTTGATTTGCATATCAACAGTTTTAACTGTGCATCCCATGTTTTTGCTAGTAAGAATGCAATAATGGGAAATGAAACAAACATTTTACCTGATGAAAATGCATCTCTGCTCTTTCAGCTGCAAATGTTGCCTCTCAATGGCTGGAACTTCTTCATCAGGATATCAAAGGACGGCTTTCAGGTAAAGGTCTTTTCTTAAATTTGTTACTGGCAAGTTTTTTGGAGTAGAGATACTTTTATACTTACACAAAATGTATTCTGTTTTGTACTTGCAGCCTTGCGTAGAAGTAAGAAGAGAGTCCGAGCTGTAATTACTACAGAGTTACCTTTTTTAGTTTCTAAAGAATTCTTCTCTGGTGTAGCGAATGATCCCAATGCCATAAAAAATTCTGGTGATAGATTTTCAAGAAATTCAACCGCAGATTTGCATAAAGAAAATGGAGAACACTGTTTGATCAGATGGATGAAGCACTTTCTGAAGAAGAGAAGCAGCTTGTGAGTATTTGTAGCTGTTGCAATTCATTCATAATATTAAGTTATGTTATCCAACTGCAAATTTGCATCAAGAAAGATGGAGAATACTGTCTTTGTACTTCATCTATGGTGCATTTGTGGTCAAGAGTTTCAGGCCATCTAGTCTACCCAAATGATTCTTTTATAAATTTGAAAATAAGGGTGTGCATTTATTTATTTAGGCTTAGGTGATGTAATGTGTTTGTTAAATTTCCTTTTTTTTTTTTTTAATAATGAAGGCAGTTTCTATCATGCTTTATCTTGTCAATAACAATGAAAACTCTTTCATGTGAATAGGATTGAGTTGCGAGTTGTTTGATTATGCTTTACTTAGGTCTCCACTAGGTCTTTTTCCTCTCATTCAATGTAAAATTTACTCCTCAGCCCATTTTGGGATTAAAAAAATTTGCTTTTTTAAGAAAAAAAAATCCTCTCAATACATTTTCAACGAAGGTTAATTAACTTTGATTTTTTTCTCTTGGTTTTAAATTTCAGGAAAGTTGGTTGAATCAAGTAATGGAAATGCAATTGCATTGTGATCAAGGCCTGCAGTTTAACCATTGGACTCCCGGTTATGGTTTTCAAAATCTGGGAATATCAGAACATGACTTCAGGTAATACTATTTGGGCATTGTATATACATATATACTGTATCAGTCATGTCATAATCTGTGCTTGTAACTGGATAAAGAAAATCAAACACAACTTATTTATTCTTGCAGCTGTACATCTACAACATGTTGAGAAAATACATCAAATTATGGATTGAACCTTAAATTTGGTCGTTGAATAAACCTAACATTGGACTGATCCTAATAAAATGTCAGCTGCACTTCCATTGACCATAATAGAAATCAAGTTGTACCGTTAGACAATGGAATGTTAGTTGAATCGTAAGTTTCTTATTCACGGTTCATAATTTCATATGCATTTGACTCTGCCTCTAAAGATGAAATCCTGTTCCATGAATAAGGGTTTAACATTTTGTCCTTTCTGCAGATCAGGGAATGCAGTTAGCTTGGAGAAGATTTTAGCCGTTAAGGCTGCTGCAGCTTCCATTTATTCAACATGTAGTTTCTTATCATCAAAAGAGAAAGTATCCTGTTGCTGATATTAACTCCAGCGTTTGACTTGACCCTTCAGCCATTCTCAATATATTGACTTTTCCTCTCCATTCGCAGATCTCCTTGTTCCTTCTGCAAAGTAGTAATTAGCCTAAACATTTGCTGAATGGCTAGTCTGTAACATTAGAAATGGAGATCATTAATGTTTAAAATTCATTTGTTACCTTCATCGCTTTAGCATAAACTGACTGTTTTGAGGTTCAAGTTTTGCATTCAAGAAGTTATGTGAATTGTAACTTAATCATTTCTTGTTCATTGATTGTACTACTTTGCTGAATCTTAAATTCATAATGGTTCATGTCACTAATGATAATAACATAATCTTATAGATGGATTTGCAACCTGCAGCTGCCAATAACATTATATTTAGGAAACAACAATTACTTGCCCACATTTGTATAATGTATAGTCTGAATTTATTGCTGCTCAAATGTTGGATCAAAATCGATTTATGTACCACTGTGATCTCAAGTGCATTATTGTCCTCAGATTAATGTAGAAGGGCTTTTCTATAATTTACAAGACATTAGAATGATTGTCAAAAAAAGATGAAAAAGAAAGGCAGTGACCATACAAACAGAAGCAGAATTAGATTGAACATTTGAAGTGTGGCATATTTTAAACAAAGTACCACATCCCTGTATTAAGTATTTTCTTTACAGCAGGTCTAGAGCCAGTTTGGTGCCATCTTGCTTGACATTGGCTTTGATATATCATCAGAAACCTTGGCGAGTGAGCGATACTGCAGTTTTACACTTTCTGCATTGTCCAACGTCTTCACCACATACCTGTAAAGATCTTTATGTTAGGGAAAACAGACCCATAACTGGATATAATTCTAAGGTTTTCAAGGAATGCACCATTGTAATCAGTAAACAAACAAATCCTAAAACAACTCAAACGTCCATTTAAAGGAAAACAGCTTTCAACTATATGCCAGCCAGTCCTTAAAATCTGTCATAAGCAGAAAGAAAATTGTAAACAACTAACCATCCATTTAAGCATTGTGTAGTAACAACAGCCTCACGTCCAACAAAGCGTTGTGGTGTCCTTTTGTTCCCCTGATCCATTATTTCTCAGATTATTAATTCCCATCAAGTAAAAAATAACCATTATTTAGTAACAGTTATGAGGAAACCTTTATGATAACCCGATCTGTCACAGCAAACGGAAACTGAACACCGCGACCCCTTGGAGGTTCCATTACAGAAGAATCACCAAAATTACCCTTGTCCTACATTGAAAAGCAGAAATAGACGTTCAAAGAAAGTGGTGTTCACAGTAAAGAAGAGAGGTAAATCCTCGAGTTTTCTACTGGAAACAGTGGGCTTGACAATCATGACCCATATGAATGAAAGATATTGAAAAGACAGTGAAGACAATAGGATTTCACATTTGGTCAGCCAAACAGGGTACATCACATTAGAAAGGATTTCATATGCAGCTATCTGACAAGGAACAAGAAAGACGAAGAATGTCTTAAGCACCTCAAGGCAAAATATAAAGTAGCAGCCCAATCTTATTTCCTTCATGCATTAGTTTTTAAAGAAATTTGCAATGTTAGACACATCAAAGAGGCAAACCTGGTCAAACCTTTCTCTTCTTCTCTTAGATGAGCGGTAATATAGTAATTCTTCTTCTCTACGAAATGCCTGCACAGCAGCTCGGAGAGCTGAAATGTATACCAGTAAAGAGACAGATCATCAGAGCAACTACGTAAAGATACCAGTATTCTATACATAGTTATACTAATTTCATATGGCCTGTCTGAAGTATAATCAGGATAAGACCATTATTATTCCCAGCCAATTGAATCTGTAAATCCTGATATCATTTTCAATGCCTATGCTGGCCTACCTATAGCAATTTCAGTCTCGTACAATTTAATGAACTTACTCTAGGTAGTTGAGCCAATAGAACAGAGACATTCAAATTTGCAAGAGGAAGGGATATATTTCCATAACAACTACATATTTTATATACTCACATAGATTTGGAGCTACTGAGTCTTCTGAAACAGGCTGTGAACAGGTGTAGCAAGCTTTCTGATAAAAGCAAAAAAAAAAAATCCATTAGGAAAAATCACAGAGAGACAGTTGCATCTAAGAAACTGGTAAGTTAGGATAATACAGAGACTGAGATGCTACCAAGAGTACAAGAATGAAAAATAGCTCACAAGATTGGAGAAAACACATAGAAGGAAATGAAAAAGTAGTGCTAACACGATCAATTAAGTGCCCAAACACAGTACACAGACATGGAAGAAAGGTGGCTTGATACAGATTCTGGTGTGTAGGCTTTGTTTAGAAATTTTCAAGCTAATAATCATAATGAGCACTTATTAACTGAGATTTATTCTAATGAGCATGCAACATATAATATTCCAATTACCAATTTCAAAAATTAAGGGGAATAGGGTGGAGAACACTGAAAACTCACATTTCTAAGAATTTGTTGTATTCCAGCCGATCCAAAAGAATGTCCACAAGGCAATATCATCGCATCATCCATGAGAGCTCCCCTGAATTTCCAGAATTAAGATAGATGCATTATACTACCTTAAAGAATCAATTACAAATGAATAGAAACCAAACAAGTAACAAATACCAACAAACATAAACAACTAAATTCTCCAAGCAAAATTTTTTACATTATTCCCATAACCATCTAGCAGCCAAACCGCTATCATAAGCAACTACCTCGCCCAGGCCACAGTCATGAGAAAACAATCATCTCAGCAAAACATAACTAGCTTCTAAACCCTTATGCCACTACCAAATCATGCAAGTTCTTCATTTTCACAATAGTTACAGAATGTGTCCAAGGCTTATACTTGTCCAAACTACTGCATCTCCAATAATAAATTAAAACTACTAAAATACACACGCTAAATCAGCATGAGTAAATAAAATCAAAATGGGTTTAGCTTACGTGACAGGATCAGACAAAATGGCCCTTAAAGAATCTCCAGACCCACTAATCCCACAACCATTATCCACCACAACACACTCCTTCTGTCCAGACCCAGATGAGCCCTCATTACTTCCTTGCAAATACTGGGAATAGTACACGTCACCATCCACCTCCGCCACCGTCACCATACTATTATTAACCGTTTGCACCCCATTACCATTTTTAATAAACCCCTCATTCTTCGTCTTATCCACTGCACCCGTTATCACACTACAATTCGCACTATTATTTTTGTTATTATTATTACTACAACTAGTATTGTTATTTTTCTTGTTGTTGTGGCCATCTTCTATTAGATCATCATCAGCCTCGTCATCTTCATCGTCAATATCGTCTTCCTCGCCGTCAGACTGATCGGTGCTCGGTGACGTGGCGTGGCCGTTCCAGTCTCGCGTGCCTCGTGTGTCCCTGCGGTCGTGGGGTTGGGGGTCGTAAATTGCCGATTGAGATCGGAAAAAACGGTCACGGTCGACGGAGAACATCTTGTCGTCGATGAAACCAGTGAGCTCCCGGGTCTTCGGACCCGGATCACCAACCCGGTGTTGCTGCTGCTGACAGTTAAAGCGCAAGGCATCGTCTTGAAATACGAGCTGTGAGTTTAGACCGTTGATGGAGATTTCTTCGGAGGTCATTGAACGTTTGATTCTGCAGAAAGTGAGGTTTATTCGAGTGAGAGTGTGGATTCTAGGGTTTTTACATTTGGGGATGAATTGCAAAGACACGGATTACAGAGAGAGAGAGAGAGCTGAACGACGACGTGAATAGAAGTGAAGGAAGGTTTTAAGAATAATCCGATGTCGTTTTGTTTTTGTAGTGTAAAGAAAAATTGAGAACGAGGAATCAAGAGTGGGGCCTTGTATCTAATTGCTTTGTGAGGACGCTTCATTATGGGGACCACAAAATCAATCCTTCCCCCATAGAATTAATATTGAAATGTGGAGGGATCAATTGAAAATAAATGAATTATTCAGGGACTAAAAGCATGTGAATCAAACAACAAGATCAAAGCAAATCACCTCTTCCTTAGTGGACAGTTGAGATTGTGCCACGTCAATAGTTTGAGCCCATGCATAGATCAGATCAGAGCCGTTAATTAGTAGAATATTATCAGTAGAAAAAAGTCAAGAACCAGCACGGACGTTACGAAGAAGAAGAGGCTGAAGCTCCAATGAAACTCACTTTGCCATTGACTTCAACCCGTCAATTGACATGCTTTCTTTTTTTTCTTATTTTCATCAAACCCAATTCGAAACTCTTTCTCATCATCGCAAAGAATGAATCTTGCAATAACTTTTTTCCTTATTATTCTGACTCTTGTTCATGGTAATACCAACGTTAGAGTATCTTCTTTGTCTCTCAACTTCCGAAAGCTAGAGTATAGACATTCAAAGGTAGTTTAACGTTGAATTTTTGTAAAATTTTCATGTTTGATGTGCTTTATTGGATTTGATTTTTCACTTGCATGGGTTTTATATACGTATAGGTATATCAGACAAGTAGCGTTTTGCCGACGCCGGCTCCGGCACGAGGACCGGGGCCGACTGATGGTGGTTTATTTGATGAGAATAGGTGTGGTAATGAGTGCCACGGCCAAAACTTTACTGCCTGCCTTCAGATTTCCCCAGCCGGTAATTTTTTTTTTAATGTTTTAATTGGTTGCTTTGTGCTGTATTTAAGGGCTATTGTTGCATTATGTGTTATGTCTAATTTTGTACATAATTAAAGGAGCAATTATAATAAAATATTATATATTATTATTCTGCTGAGCTTATAGGATGAAAAAATTAAGGGAGAAAGATCAGCTTCAAACTTAAATCTTTCTATCCCTTACTCAAAAGTTTAGGCCTTGGAGATTGATGCATTGGACAATATTTGATTGTTTGAAATATTTTGGATTACAGTCTTTGATGACAGAATCTGATTGGGTTTCAAGCGAAAATTGGATAGGACTGTGTAATCCATATTAATTCAACTTTCGTATTTCCAAGATAGTATAGTTATTTGTTTTTTCATTTTGGAGTAATTAGAGCTGGACTTTCAAATTTGTACTGTTTATTGTTCTGTAATAGAATAGCCAAATGCTATTCTAGTGGATCCTCTCTGAAGTGATGGCAAAAGAGGAGACTTTATAACTTCCTGTGCATATCTGGAATAATTTTTCATTAACGCTCATAAAAACTCTGGTTTCTATGAGAAAGCGAAGATTCATTGTTCATGGTTTTAATGATGCCATAATTGTAGACTGCTAAATCAAACATCAAATGCAAATCAATATCTTAGGCCTTGAAACAACATGCCTAGGGGAATGACTCTTGAACAAGCTCAAATCTTAGTTGTTCAAAGGCTTTAAGATGAGTTAGTGGAGAGATTTGCACAAATTGCCCAAGGTATTGAAAGATTGCCCTTGTAGCAACAAGCGAAACAGAGAAACCAACAAGAAGTTCGTAGGGTTGTAAAAAGGTGGAATGGATGAGGGTAATGAATTGGCTACTGCTAGCAATAATGATGGTCAAAGGAGACTACAATGAAATTCCGAAAACAACATAAAATTAAAAAATTCCTCTTTTGGGGAACTAGCTCACCCAAAGAAAACTTGGAGTGGGTGCAACAAGTTGAAAAGGTGTTTGAGTACTAAGATTATACTGAAGCTAAGAAATGTAAGTTGGATGCCTTCTGTGGACTATGCAAATTTGTGGTGGGAGATATGAAAGCACAATGTAGGCATGACAAGGAAGAGGAAATTGAGAGTTGGAGAGATATGAAGTGATTGATGCATCAGAGGTTTGTGTTAGAATTCTATAGGCAGGAATTGTACATCAAATTACAGGGGTTGTGGCGGGATGGAATGTGTATTGAGGATCACATAAAGAATTTCAGATATTGATGTTGAGGTGCGAGTTGTGAGAATCGCAAGAATAAACCACGGCGAGGTTTCTTGGTGGGCTGAATAGGGAGATGTCCCAAACAATTGAGTTACAACCATATGTTTTCTTAGAGGATGTCGTAGAGTTGGTTGTAAAAGTAGAAAGGCATATAAAAAGGAATAGTAGCAGATTCTACATGCCAACGCAGGTTGCTAGTAAAGTAATCAACCCTAATGCTGCTCATTTGAGGGTTACTTCTAGTAGAACTGTGAAGCCAAGGGGCCAAGGTAGTGCTAGTGCTATCTTAATTGAATGGAATAGGGTAAGGCAAAAACTACTAAGATTCCAGGTAGGTCCAAAGACATTAAGGGATTTTAGTGTCTCGGACATGGGCATATTTCTTTACGAGCAATGCTATACATACCCACTTTTGAGTACATATATGATCTATTTTCATATGATTAAGTATTACTTTACCCTTAATTCAAAATCATTCAATCACTTGATGACAGACATCAAAAGTATACCTATTTGTGTACTCAAAGTGGGTATATATAATTTTATTGTTTCTTTACAATGCCCAAATAAAAGAGTTATGGTGGTTCGGGAGTCAAAGGAAGAAATAGAATCAAGATGAGACCATAGAAGAACTAGAGTAGGGCGAGTTTTTGGGGGATGACAACATAGAATTTATACATGAAGGTGAATTTATCCCCTTATTTGGAAGATGGCGGTTAGCTAGATTTGAGGACAAATCATCCTCAAGAGGGTGAAGACAAATATGTTACAAGATGAGGATTCAGTAAAGGAGAAGACTGACATGATGTCTTTAGGTCTTATCACTCGTTCTTAAACTAAATTAATGCAAGTGGGCTTAAGTTTGGCGAGCAAAGGGGAGTTCAACCTTCAAGAGAGCTTGGGAGCCGAATTGGGCTTACAACAGCCCAAGATGGTGAATTTACTTATGTGCTTGGAGTTTTATGTATAGGTCAATTTGGGTACATTTTTAAGAATGAATTTTTTTAAGCATAGGCTGATTTCTTTATTAAACAAGAAGGGGTTTAAGTCTAACCATGGTTGAACAGTTATTTTTGTTTATCATTAGAATTTGGATGACAACAACATATGATTTCCTATTTCTATTAGGGCTTTGTTATTGAATAGCCTATTTGAAAAAAAAGGGGGTCTCTTTGTAGCCTGAACGGCAGATTTTGAATGAATAAAAGTCTTTGCATTCTTTTTACTTAAATTCTTATCTAAGAGTTTGGTGATGAATTGATTCTTATCAACCTTCAATTTTACGGTTGTGGCAAATTAACCTAGATTATCTTTGTTTGTGCCATATAACTTATCAATCAAAGGGAATCCTAATTTCTCTTTCTTCTTTATCTAGTAATTTACTTAATTATTTAATCAAAGTGTGTGAATTCTTTTTTTTTTTTTTTGCTACAATCAAACCAATTATTACTTCTTTTTGTGCACGTGTGTGTGTGTGTGTGTGTGTGTGTGTCTATATATAAAAAAAAAACCAGTTTGCTTATCACTCACTTATCTTGTTTAGTCAATCTTGCGGGCAAGAATCACATGTTTTAGCAATAGCTGATCAATTGAGTGCTGTTGAAAATTTGGATGAATTCTTTTGTAAGGTTAGCCAATTTTAAGTTGAAAAGAGTGAAACATATCAATTATAAAAGTAATCTTAATTTCTGAAGCAAGTCTATATGTATTTCCTGTGAGAAAAAGACTCTTCAATATTGTAATTGAATCTTGTCTTCCACCACCTTGATGTTAAAAGTATCAAAATTCTGTTGTAAATGTCATTTTTAATTCAAAGCTAAACTACCATTTTCCTCTGTAGACCCCAAAGAAGCATTTCTATTTGTCAAGAATGATGGAGAGGGTCCTCAGAAAGTGAACATTAGAGTTCCACACTCTAAGATTACATTCCCAGAGATAGTACTCCAACATGAACCCCAAAAGGTGTGTTTTCAGAGCCTCTGCTGTTTATTCTTGGGTTCAACCCTCCATTTTAGTGATAAAATAATGAGTGTTTTTTATGGGGGCAAAAAAGTTAGTGAACCATTAAAATGTTTTAAGACCTCTACATTTTGTCAGTTAGAATGCTACTTTTGTTTCAGATAAATGTCTCAGCCATTGTTGATGGAAGTCTATCAATAGTAGTAAATGCTGGAAAAGAGGACTGTGTACTTTACATGCAATCCTCCGGATTTAAGAAGCTCTCTATCTTTGGCACTCAAGGGATTCCTGTGTATGCAGCTTACCTACTATTATTAACAGTTCTTCTCGTTGGAGTTACATTGGCTTGCCACTGCAAGTCCAGGAAAAGCAGACTGCAGGGTAATGGAGTAGCATATCAGGAACTTGAATTGGGGAAGCCAGAAACGGTTGGTGCTGAAGATTTGGAAAAACAAGAAGGTTGGGAAGACGATTGGGATGATGACTGGGATGAGTCCAAGGCACTGAGGTCACCAGGTGCACGTCGGCTTGGAAAAGCTTCAGCAAATGGCTTAAATTCCAGGTCCGATGATAAACACAAGGGGGAAAAAAATTGGAATGATTAGGCTAAAAATTGAATGAAAAAATCTGCATACTGACTTGGAAAGAAAAAAAAAGCGCACACACACAGAGAAACAGATTTTAGAAACAAAGAAAGATAATAGCCTGTCTGGGGATAAAAGTTGAGTGTTCATTATTCACACATATCATATTGTCATGATCATAGCAGTTTGGTTTACTGAAACAATGTGGTCCGCAAAACAAGTTTTGTTTTCCTTTCTTATGTAAGGATTTGCCTACATAGTTTTACAATTTTGCTTTGGGCTGGACCTCGCAGTTTTGTTTTTGGGCTATCTGAGAATTTGATGCTTCACGCTTAAGCATCTTGGCAATTCTAGGGTTGCCGGACTGTTGGATCTTGGTGTTACAGCCTACATGTTTTTTCAAGTAATCTCATATTTTATTTTTTAATAGAATGGTGTAACACGTGGGATCATCATTTGATTCATCAGGGTGCTTAAACTTTTCTTAGGGATGTAAAAGTAAAACTCAGTTTAATCGTTTTGTTCCAAATAATTAAATCCATTGGAATGATTTCTCACTTATGCTCCAGGATATGCAAATTGGTTTTAATGTCAACCTTCTTAGCCTCATCCTGCTGCTATAATATTTCAGGAGCTTCAGAATTCATGTTAATACACAGTGATAGTAGTGCAGACATTTAAAGGGATCTTTAAAAAAGAAAGAGAATTTCTTGAATTGCTTTTGCTAGACCAATTATGTTTGATTCTCTTTCCCTGGAAAGAAACAGAAGGTAAATCTGACCATCCTCTGAGAGGTTTTAAAAGTAAAAATGGTGGATTATCATTAGTGCCCTCCCTGAAGTTGCTTTTGAGAATAGTGAGTTTTAATGGAGGAATCTAATGATTTTCAACTGCAAAGTCAATTATCCTCTGTAAAGATATTAAAGTTCCAAATATAATCTTCATATATATAGATAAATGAAGTGGGTATTGTTGGAAGCTCACCAATCCAACATAGGGTGCTCTCAGGCATCCACTGCAATGTGCTTAACAAAAGCTGTAAGGTGTGACTTGGCTTCTCAATAAAGCTAAGGCATCTAAATTTATATAAGAAGTTAAAAAATAATAATAATAAAGTAGAACAAGGTTTTAAGTGCAGATATTCTTTATGGCCAACAACATTTCACTTTCTCCTAACCCCAATGATAATGCTTCCTTTTCTTTAATGTTCAATCCATTCCCTTCTTTTTCCAATCAGTGCACGAGATTTGCAATCCCTTTTGGCTTAGATTTTGAATTTGATTGACCAATGTGGCCTCAGAGCATTTGCGTGCATGCATGAGAGAAGAGCATCAGACTTGGTCTATGACATGAGTATGGGGCTGGCATTGGGCTATGTGCTTTCACGCATATTGGGTTCATGTTAATTTATAAAGCTTTTACAAGCTGGTGGGGCATTGAAAAGGTTAGAACACAAGACAAGGTAACAGATAATATAATCAAGCATTTCAAGTATAATACAAAAAAAGTTGGTATTTCTTTCTGCCATTTCCATTAATCAAGAGAGGGTTTGCACATAAGTGCCCATGTGCTTCTTCATGATGACAAGGCTATTCTATTAACTTCTCTGGGCTCAACACGATTGCGTTTATATATATATATATATTTAAAATGAGCTAAAGATGCTTTCAAGGGATTTTGTTTAAATGACAAAAAAAAAAAGAATTTTATTTATAAGAGAGTATAAATTCAAGTCTCTTCTAACAATATTTCAAAAATTTCAGTGATTGTAGAGTTGATTACTGAACCTAAAATTTGACTTACTTAATATGATTGGTTTCATCCTAAATAAATGGTTTAATTCAGATGAAATTTTTCGTTAACAAAAAAAAAAAAACTAGGGACAACTCATTGCTTGTAAATCATGCACATGCTTATCAAACACTTGAATTTTTATTCTTTGACTCAGATTTTCAGGGTATACTTTCTTTAAGAGATACAAAGAATGAGGTAGCCATGTGAGGTTAGCACTGGTTAATCTGTGATCAGCCCTCTATAATTCATTGGAATAAGGAACATTGCAGAGAGTTCAAAAGAAAGAAACAAAGTTTACATTTATAAAAAGGTTGAATAGTAGAAGCTAAAGACATGGTTAGATATTAAAAAAAGCGTGCTTCTATTCCGACAGCATCATGTTGTGTAATATTCTATTCCTATACCTTCACAGTTGGTATCTTTTAGGCACTAACTCTTCTTTCTTACCCCACACCTTTCACTTTTCTCAATTGGTTTCAATGCCCTTTTCATTATTCTATTCAGCACTAAAGATTTGTTTGCTTCAAAGTGGGTGATAAGAATATTTCAGAGTCCTTATGCTCTTGAATCACTTTTGACTTGCAAAAACATGTATTTTAATCCTTTCACCATTGTTATCATTGGGAACACATGACTTTGATAAATGGGCCAATCTTTCTTGATACCTTACTTTAAAAGAAGAGTAGAGAAGCCAAATTTGGCCCCAGCTACCAAAGTCTAGTCCTGCCAAGCGAGAAACATTTGATAGATGGTTTGTTCAAGACTGCATAATATGGTAAGATAATACTATAATCAACCAATCAGTGTAGCAGAGGCAAAAAGACGAAATGGTGAAGAGGAAAGACCTGTAATTTGGTAACAATATTCATAAAGGGTCCTGAATTGGACCCGGTGAAAAGGAATCCGGTAACCTAACTATAACACAGAGAAGAAGTTACAAACATTAAAATGGAAACAAGCAAGAGAAGATACAGTGCAACAACACAGGCAAAAAAATTACAACAATCAGTGTTCTTCTCCTTAATCTAATGAACAAACCGGATTCCTCTTCGCCGGACAAGCCATTAATAAATCCCTTCTCTTAAATTCTTGAAATATTAAGTAGATAATTCATCCCAATTCCTCTCAGCCTTCTGAAGGGCATCTGATGAGTTCCAATATATTAACTACCTCTCCCATGTCTGGTCGATTAGATGGCACTTGTGATGTGCATATCAAGCCTAATTTCATTACTGGAATTGCCTCCTCTGCTGGGAACTTTCCCTGCAACCTTGCATCAACACATTCTTCCATTCTGCCTTCTTCCAGTGCTCCTCTTACCATGTCACAAAGCACCACAACATCGTCTTCCATATACTCCACAGGCCTCTTCCCAGTAACAATCTCCAGAACTAAGACACCAAAACCATACACGTCACATTTCTCTGTGATCTTCACTGTTCTGCAGGCAAACTCAGGTGCCATGTAGCCAAGTGCACTCTGGATCTTGCTGCTTAAAACGTATCGGTCTAGCATTGGCAACAACCTTGCTAATCCGTAATCTCCAACTTTAGGCTCACCTGAGCTATCTATAAGGACATTGCTTGATTTTATATTGTAGTGAATAATGCTTGATTGATGCAAATGAGCCAGGCTTTTTGCTGTCCCCAGAATTATATTGAACCTCGCATTCCATGCAAGGAAATTTCCACTAGATCCTTCATGGAGATGCTTATACAAACTTCCACCAGAGACAAATTCATAGATGAGTAGCTGTAATGATTGAGTCCAATAATAACCATCAAGAGCCACAAGATTAGGGTGCCTGACTTTTCCCAGTTTCTTAACTTCTCTTTCAAAATCATCTTGAGACTTGACAAGACTTGAGACTGTGAGTTTTTTTATTGCAACTGGATGCCCATCTCGCAAGACTGTTCTGTAGACAGCTCCAAACCCACCACGGCCAAGCTCACAGTCTTTATTGAGAAGAGCATGTGCTCCTGTACTGAAGTCTGGCTCCCCTGAAAACATGACAAGCTTGCCAGAGTTGGCATCTGTGGTGGGGGAATGACTAAAGTCATCCCCAGCAGATAATGTGAGGGCTGCCGCAGATCGAGATGTCGTTGAGCGAACACGGAGATTGAGGACAGTGATGGCAATCACACCAATGACGATGACAGCAGCTGCACCAATGGCAATGAGAGCAGATATGCTGAGGATAATTCTTTTGTGACCCATATTTGGAACTACTGAACCAGATGTAGCATCAGAGGAAGAATTTGGATTTAGAACAATAGGTTTGGGAAGGACTGCAGGGCAAGACTTATTGACTGCAGAACCACAAAGAGATGGATTTCCAGAGACGGAGGAAGGCGATATGGTGTTAAAAAACCCACCAGCAGGTAGTTCACCTTGTAGATGGTTGTGTGAAATGTTGAAGGATAAAAGATGAACAAGATTAGCCAACTGTTTAGGAAGACTTCCACTGAGGCTGTTAAATGACAAATCCACATTTTGTAGATTAGCAAGTTTTGCTATTGCTGCTGGTATTGGGCCAGTCAGGTTGTTCTTAGATAGTACCCTTCACAATAGAACAGAAACGAAAAAACAAGAAAAGTGAAGTCTGTTAAAAGAATGAAAATGTAATACCTAATTTCTCTAATTCAAGAATGCTAGTAAACAGAGCTCTGACGGTTGTTCTTAGATGACTACTGACCACCACAAACAAAAGAAACAAAAAAAAAGGCTTAAGCATATAAGATAGAGTTAAGAACATACAGAGATGTGAGTGCCGAACAGTTCTCTATTGAAATTGGAATTTCCCCAACGAGGAAATTCCCTCCCAGTCTCAACTCCTTCAGGGAATAAGCTCTGCCAATTTCCAAAGGAACAGTACCATTCAACCAATTCTCACTCAAATCAAGAACATCCAGGGCCGCTAGTTCTCCAATAGTTGCTGGGATAGGACCTGCAAGTGAGTTCTTTGAGAGATTCAAAAACTGCAGGCTCCTTAAAGCCCCAACGCCAGAAGCAATTTCTCCAGAAAATCCATTATGTGATAAATCCAAAACTTGTAGCTTTTCAAATGAGCTCCCTTTTGCTGAAGTTATCGGATCATGCATCCTTCCATCAATTTTACCCACCATGAGGGAAACTTCTTTTAAACCCAAGTTAAAAATCCACTGAGGTAGATCACCCTTTATCAAATTCTGGCCAAAATCTAAAGCCTCAAGGTTTACACAATTGGCTATAGATTCAGGCAAGCTCCCAGTCAGCTCATTTGCAGAAAAATTTAAAACCTTCAACAACTGGAGATTCCCTATTGAAACCGGTACTTCACCAGAGAACTTATTCCCCGATAGATCCAAAGTCTCAAGACTCTTCATTTCTCCTACCCACATCGGAACCTCACCAGAAAGCAGATTCTTCCTGAAATTCATAAAATTACACAAGCTAAGCATCTGCATTGTCTCAGGAAGATTCCCAGAAAAAGAATTCTCACTAAAATCAATAGTCCTCAACAGCATACAACTCCCAATTCCATCTGGAACAAAACCAGAAAACCTATTTTTACTTAAGTTAATCCCTCTCAAATTGTTCAAACTTTCAACCCCCTTTGGAATCTCACCCTCCAATAAATTATCTGACAAATCAAGTGAACTTAAAGCATTCAAACCCCAAATCCCAGAAGGTAAAACCCCTGAAAACTGATTAGAAGAGAAGTCAATAGTGGCAAGAGTTGAACAAAAACTCAAACTACTTGGTATCTTGCCTGAAAACTTATTTTTAGCCAAGGATATTGTTCTCAGTGACCCACATTGTTTAAAAAAGTCATCAGGAATAGACCCAGATAAACTATTCTTGCTTAAATCAATAGTTCTTAAATTTTGAAGCTTTGCAAGATTAGGGCTAATGTTTCCAGTAAGATTGTTACTTGAAAGAGAGAGTTTTCTGAGAAATTGAAGCTGTAAAAGGCCACGACCGATCCGACCCGAAAGTGAGAACCCGTCAAGAGTGAGCTCAACGACCCGGTTGGATCTTGGATTGCATTTGACACCGACCCAGTTGCAGGGGCTGTCATCATCTTCATTCCAAGACGCAAGCTTCAAGTTTGGATCTTGAATGTCTGCTTTGAACACTATCAGCCCCAGGACATCGTCGTTTAAAGATGGGTTCAGAGATCTTGAGAAAACCGGAGCTAGCACCAGAAATGTAAACACAAAAAACAAGCTTGTCTTCTTGAGCATTATTCCCATTGTTGGCTTCTCAACAAACTTCAGAAACAAACGAAAAAGTTATTACAAACCCATGTGGAAATTTATCATAACACAAGCTAAACCCTGCATTTGAAGCAGAAAAGTGAAGAAATGAGTTCAAAGAAGAAAACTTTGGAGAGTAAAAAATACAGTTCTTCAACAAAGTTTTAACATTTAATAACTTTAACAGTCCCCGGAAAAACGTTAACAGTTCTCCGGGAACTTTAGGGTTCCGGTAGAGTCACCGGACGGCTAGAAGACAGTAGAGAGAGAGAGAGAGAGAGAAAGTTGAAACTGTAGGTTTGTTTGCCGTATGTAAGTGAGAGAGAAATGGAGTCGAAGTTTTTATTAACGAGAAGGAAAGTAGGCAGGTGGGCCAGATGAGTTGGTGGGGGCAATTTATGAGATTGTGGGACACGCCAAGGGCTTTGCACGTGATTCCTACGTGGCTTTACACGTCAGCAATGATAACTAAAGGTGGTTGCATATGTGGCGTCTTTGGGAACCAAGAGAAATGAGCTTTGTATTTTTATGAATATTTTTAAATTAAACCGATACCCAAATCAATTATCTTATTAATTTATAGTTTGATTGGTTTATTTAAATGATCAACCAGAATTTATTATTAAATAATTATATACTTTTTGAATAATATCAAATATTTACCGTATCTTTTAAACATAAAACATATAAAATATATAAAATATAATTTTAAATAAATTGACACTCTATTATACAAATAAAAAAAAATTAATTAGAAATTGTTGGTTTTAAATAGTTTTTCATTTCAATAGATTTATCGCGAGTTTGACCGAATTTTAAACAAATCAATATTTATATATAAGTCAGACCAAATTGTAAAATCGAATCAGATTATTTACTAATATATGGTTTAATTAGTCAAACTAATCAATCAGATTTGGTTTTAAAAACACTGATTTTTGCCACATTACGAAGGTTGCTAACTAAATGTGATTTGGAGAGGAAGAATTGCTATAAATTGAAGCAAGAGCATTTCTTCTACCATTTTGGATCATTTGGTATGGATGAGAAAATTCAACTAACTTGGATAGGTGACAGACATTACTCTTTTTAAGTATATTGTAACCCAAGAAACCTTAACTGCTCTTATGTACCATCAAGTTTGACAACAAAACATGAAAAAAAAAAAAAAAAAAAACTCAAAAAGCACTCACATTGGATGAATAATATCATTTTGCTTACGAGCAATATTATGAATATATATTTTTAGTATATAATTTGAGTATATAAATAATATATCATCGTGTGATTGAATATTATTTTATTTTTAATTTAAAATAATTTATTCATATTATTTATGTATTTAAATTATATATTAAAAACATATATATATAGTTTTATTGTTTGCTTACATTATAAAGTTTTTGTGATGTCTATGATTTGTGTTGCTTCAATTTTTATACTCAAAGAGTGGATTAATAACATAATATTTCTATAAAATAAAACCGTACATATGGTTTAGATAATTTTTTATTATAAAAAAATAAAATATTATTATAAATATAAATTGTTAAGAAAATTATTACTATATGTTTGATAAAATTTGATAAGTATAAATAATTATTATATTTAATTGGATATAATAAAAAATATTAAAATATTATTTTACTTAAATATCTTTGGATATAATTATTCTAAATATTTTTCAATTTTTTTGTTATATTAATTGAAAATGAGAATTATCTTTATTTTAAAAAATTAATAAATAAAGATGAAATTATAACAAAATTAATATTAATATGGTAATCTTTTAATATCTAATATAAATGTGATATTCATATTATCCTTTATATTACATAATATATCATTATTGATATTGAAATTTTTAATTACTAGATAAATCAAATAAAATAATATCAGTAATAAAAAATATTTCACTAAAATTTTATATATATATATATATATATATATATATATATATATATATATATATATATCAATAATGCTATATGCACAAAATTTATGCATAAACTGATATGACAGTGATGTGGCAAATGCTACATCAATGCTATTAAATTAAATATTTTATCTTTACAATTTGATTCTCGCAAAAGAAGGCAAAGACAGTTGACAGATTGTCTCTAGTTATCGCCACAACACTACCATATCAGTTTGTGCATAAATTCTATACACAGTTTCTATGCATATAACATTATTTTATATATATATATATACAATAAACCAAACATCCCCAAAAGGCCAAGGATTGACCCACTTCTCTAGCCTTGGACATTTTATCTTGACTCTCTATAGTCCTTTGTTGTTCTACTTTGTCCCTTTGATTTTTCTTATTATTCTAACATTAACTCCCTTGCATTTTGTTATAAGATTTATTAAAAGGATTAATTATTAATAATTTGAAAAAAAAAAAATGTTATGTCGGCAATACAATGATTGAATTGTTGCAACTATTTTGAATTGGAGCACAAATATAATTAGAACATTTATGATGATGATGATGTGGGTGTTTGATATCATAATAATAAAAATAGGCTCCCACTTCTCTCCCACCCTAAATAGCTTGACTAAAAATAATGGAGGTGGAATAGCGATGTTTTATCAATAAAATTATTTATATAAATAGTAATATATTATTATATAATTAAATATTATTTTTATTTTTAATTATTTAATTATATAATAATATATTATTATTTATATATAAAATTAAATATAAAAATTATATAAATAAAAAATTATGTTATTATGTGATTAAATAATTAAAAATTAAAGATAAAATAATATATAATTATATGATAATATTTTATTATTTATGTATAAAATTATGTATGTAGATTTAGTTTTCAATTGAATGGCAAGATGGGAAAATAGAAGCAAAGGAGAGGGAGAAGAAAGAGAAGAGAGGAGAGGCAAAGTAATAAAGGCAAGTAGGTGGCAATAAAGAAAGATGGGTCTGTCAGTGAGTGAGCAGGACTCAACACTGCCCTCTTCCTTCAAATTCCATTCATCACAAAGTGAAAGGCCCCCCCATTCCACTCTGCAGTTTCTTAAATGCAGTCTCTCCAATTAACGCTGCCTCATGCATTTTAACCTAGGCCATTCATCACTCTCTTAACTCCATGTTTCAGAAACTTGCCTTGGGTTGTTTCTTTGCAGTTGCATTGATTATACCATCCCAGAAAATTCTCTCTTTGTGGCTCTGTATCATTACCCCCATTCATTTGTCCTTAATGACATGTTTGAGATTATCAAGATTTTTATAATAATCTAATTCATTGTTTAAATATTATTTATTTATACGTAATTTTTTTTTTTTTGGAATATAAAATTCATCCTAGAAATAAATAGGCCAAAAATCCTAACTCAATATGAGTTTAGTGAGCTATCTTTCTTGTTTTTGTAATGGCCAAAAGACTTATTCCCACCCAAGGTTTAATGCATTTTCAAACTTTCACCTGTTAAGTTTTAAAAATCTAAATACTCACAAATCTGTTAATTTTTATTATTATTGTCAGGATAAAATTGTTATTTAGAGATTATGTTTAAAGAAAAAACTCTTTTTTTTTTTTCTCATTTTAGTATTTAAAACTAACAGTTTCTTCATAATTTTTATTTTCTATGTTTAAAAACAAACAACCCCCCAAGTGTATGGTTTCACTCCCTTATATTTTTTTATTTTAGTTGCCTCCAATCATATGAAAAATTTCAATTTCACCCCCTTTCGTTTTAGTTTTCAGATTATTGTCGGTGTCTTTCTCCCTTCATCTCCAACATTTGAGACTGAGTCACCTGATGTCTGCCAAATTTATGGTGGGTTGGTATAATTATATGAACTTGTCTTCATATAAACTTTGTATATAATAGATTCCATCTCCATGTGTGTGCATATATATATATGGTTGACTTTTTTTTGAAATCATCGATCAATCAATCTTGTATAAGATACAGACAGTATATGCTTGCAGAGAGGTTTTGAATTTATTTGATTTTTGCAGGTTTCAAATATTTGGAAGGCCAAAGGACTATTTGCCAATTAACGATACCTTAACTCTTTAAAAGTGTATCTCTTTTTTCTCTCTAAATTTTAAAAACTAACCATTTTTCTTATAGGTCAAATTTAAAAAAATCCAATTCCTCTCTAGAATTTAGTTTTCAAACTCTAATATCATTGTCAGTAACCTCTTCATTCGAGGACTCTTTTTTTTTAGTTGAACGTCTGATTAATATTTAATGAAACTGGGGAGACAAAGAGTTTCATTAGAAAGACGAAAATAAGATTTTCGTCAATCGACATTCTAGAGGAGGAGAGAGAGACTATCGAAACATGGTGATATATTAAGGAGTCTTCGTCACTGACGATGACACTAGGTTTAATATTATAAATTGAAAATTAAATCTTATGAGAGAAATATCATTTTTTAAAATTTAATCTAAGAGACAAACTTAATTTTTAAGATTTTGAGAGGGTAAGAAAATTAAATTTTAATTTATTTTTAATATTATAAATAAAATGATAATTTTATTTTTAAAATTAATAAAATTAATTCTTATAAATAAGTATTTAAAATTTTTTTATAGAGAAAAAGTAAAAACTTGAAGAAGCAAAACACTTTGGGTGGGAATAAACCCTTCCGCCTGTTTTGAATTAAAAATGTAACTGAACTGCAACAAATGAATACCTGTAAAGCCAAAAGCTTTGGGTTTGTAAGAGGGACAATGAAGTGAGAATTTCGAAGTGCAGATGGAAAGAAAGAAACAAGAAAAATAAGTAAGAAAATGGTACAGTCAATGGTGCTCTTCTCCAGACGGTAAAACGACATACCCATCACGCGTATTTTGTTCTCTACCTTTTGTCGTTTTCACCTTTTTTTAAATTTTTATCTGGGTCAATTCTCTTTTAAAATTGAGTTCAATGCCCTCCCTCCCTCCCTGGCAGGCTCAGGCAAGGCACCATTAAAAGTTAAAGGTACTTTGATGGATTTGGGCTAAGAAAAACAGCTTTCTACAAGCCATACCCTGGGCCTCAACTGCTTTTAACACTTTTGGAAATTGAGTATTAAAGTAACCCATGTGAAGGATTTAGGTTTCAGGCTAATCACTGGATTCAGGTTTTATTTATTTGGTGTGATTGAATTAATTTTTTAAAAGCATGCTAAAATTTCCCTTTCGTATCATTTGCTATGCTTCAGTCAAAATTGGTAAACCATAATGCTTTCACTCTGGGAGAAATGGAATGTCTAGAGACAGAAGTCCAAGGTTTCACACTTCTTCAATCTACAACACAGAAATTAACAGATTTACAACAGAAGAAGAATGAAGCATCCATCAAATCATTAAGCTAGCAGTATTAGACCTAATTGAGATTCATTAAATCAAGGACAACTTTAGCAGGGTTAGTTCATTCAATAAAATTACGCATACTCATTTTAAATATACAAATAGATATATATTTGATGTGTGTTATCTAGTTATTAATTATTTTGAATTAAAAATAAAATAACAACTAATCATTTGATGACATATATAAGTATATATTCATTTATATATTTAAAATGGGTACGCGTAGTATTACTCTAGTTCATTATCTATGATCCGAGCAACTGCTGTCAAAACTGGCATCTTGACCTTATATTTTTGGACCAGCATAATCACAAGCCCAGCGGTTGATACACCTTCAGCTATCTTGAACATAGATTCCAGATAAGCACACCGATTACCAAAATTTGAGTAGCAACAGTTACTTCAAAAGGTATAAAAAACTACTTGGTTCATGGAATTTGGTATATATCATCAAGCATCTGTCCAGATCCAAGACGGACGCCAACCGTTCTATTTCTTGAAGGATTTACACAACATGTAAGTATGATGTCCCCAATTCCTGATAGACCAGTAACTGTTGTTGGCTTAGCACCCATTTCAAGAAAAGGACCATGGGAAAAAATTGTGAGATGATAGCAATCATAGAGAAACAATATTTACTTATAAGCAGTGTATAAGAATCCACACAGCTTCTGCAGCACCCACTAGAAGTAATACGAGATGGAAGGATGTACCACACGGGTCCTCATAGAAATCACAGCATAGTGCCTTGGCAGCTAAAACACCAGTCAGATGAGAGCATAATTTTCAAAGCATAGAGAAAAAATATACCTTTCTTTCCAGCCATCATATCTCAGAGCAATCTTGAGCAACAAGAGCTGCCATAGAATTTCTGCCGTGATTCATCGCTTCCACAGTTCTGATGCTTTGGTGAACACATTCTTTACTGCACTTGCAATCTCCACCCATGTAACATCACTGGAGCTATCAGGAATTATGGACTGATCACAATACTTAAAAGTAGGTATGGTTTCCAACTCAACATAAGATAGACCACCAGAACCTATATTACACCGAGAGGTGGATTTATGAATACATTAATATTATAGAATATGGAATGTCTATGAATTCAGTGTTTCAGCAACATATGAAATCTGATACTTTATTTTCACTTAATTTAATGGAAACTTAAAAATCACCTACCTTGAGGTGCTGATTCTTAATTGATTAGAAGCAAGTAGCTGCTGAACAACATTTGCCAATTTTTTTGTCTCTTGATGCCACCACCATCATTGCTGCAAAAGCAGAAATCAACAATTATGTTACTAGTCAAAAGCAACGATGACTTGAATTATAGTTGCCAAGCTCTGCAATGAAAGAATTTCCCAAAAATGTAGGTAACCGGTTGGTAATTTATGCATCATTTCCAGGGCTAACGAAGGGCCTGATATTGCAATAAAAGTTTGGCAAGGATATCTCAATGCGTGGGGGATGATCTGAGACATCATCCTCAATGTGTTTAGCTCTAAGCCTTTACTAAGGGATACTAAAGGCAAGCCTAGATCAACATAATCTGCAATGCCCTCAAGAATAGATGAACTGAACTGCTCTAACAGGGACAGGATTCAGGCAAATGCATCAGCATTAATCATACATTCAACAGGTCTTAATAGTACAAAGGGCAATAGAACAACGTAATGTTTGAAAAAGCATATTATATACATATCAAATCATAAAAATTCTGCATAATGACACATGAAAGGCGCAGGAACATGAAAGAACTGCACAGGCACTGCATGGAGGCAATAGACAACTCCTGCACAGGCACTGCATGGAGGCAATAGTCAACTCTAGAACAGACATTACATATCAAATCATAAAAATTCTCGCTAAATGACACTTTAAATATGTATAAAATGATAGTTTCGCCTTGAGACATACGTATGGATGTTACAAATACTTTCTTCTCTACCAAAAGACACCTTGACATCTCCATAATAGTTCTATTTTTCCTTTTCACAACTCTATTTTTCTGAGTAGAATAAGTCACAATATATTGATGCTGAACTCTAGAACTTACAAATATATATATAAATAAAATTGAACAGATGAATACTCCTTGCCAATCTATTACAGAACTTTTATTTTTCATAGATACACATTTGAATTCTAAACCATTAGGATCCTTAATTCTACACCCTCAATTGCTAAACTCTAACACAACTTTTTCGCATTATTTGATCAACAATTAGTAAATTTTGACTAACTTAAGTACCAAAAGAACATCAAAATTTAGTTTGATTCCTGAGTTTGTTGGCATGGCCACAATGCCCTTTCTAGTGATTGGAACCTTTTTGTAATTTCCAATTTGCACCATTCCTTTCAATTTGAGTGAACAACTCTACCTTAATTGTCATATGTTGTGTAGACCCACTATAAAGGATCCAAGATTTGTTTTGTTCCTAGTCATCCATCATCAAGGTAATAAATAAGTACTCTTCATTCTCCTCTTCTGCAAAATTTATTTGTTAACTTAGTTGAACATGTGGTGTTGAATTTTGTTGTCTCTGCTTCCTATAACAAAACTTCTTCATATGCCCATTCTTGTTGTGAAATCTACAATTCAATGGTGGTGGTATTTTCCCTTTGAACCGACATTCTACCTCTTTATGATTATTCCACTTGCAATGACTATAGGAAGGTTGATATATATCTTTATTGTTAGAGTTTTTACACCCCTCCACAAATTTGCCCTTTTCTTGACTAAAACAAGGTTTCTTTCTTTCTCTAGCAAGCTTTGACTTGATTGTAACCTTGGTTTGAAAGGCCATTTCAACACTACTCTCGCTCCTCATGTTCCTTTTTGGCTCTTATGTCTCAAGGCCACTCATCAAATCAACAAGAAACATTTAAGTAATGTCTCTTTAATCCTCAAGAGAAGAAATCTTTGACTCAAATTTCTTCAGGAGATTCTCTCTCAAAATTCTAATCGCATTCACCAACTTCATGAGTCTGTCAAAGTATTGTGATATACCCTCAATTTCATTCATTCTTGTGTTTTCAAACTGCCTCTTCACAACATGATGATCTTCATGGTTTCTGTCTTTTCCAAACCTTGATACTCTTGTTGCAACTTCTCCTAAACTTGTCTAGTAGTAGTACATGCCATGATCTCCACAAAAATGGTGTAAAAGACTACTGAATGCGGGAAAGATAGAGCCCGGCTCTTTTTCCTGCCCTCTGCCCAATATAATTGCATTTGAGCCTTCATCGGCTCCTCAGGCAATGCCGGAATGTTTCCTTTTGTTTTTGCCTCTTCCCATAGGGCAACCGGTAGGAAACTTTCCATTTTCACTACTTATATGTGATAGTGAACTCCTATAAATGCAGGGACAAGCAACAATGAAAATCTTGATGAAATCATATTTTTTTTCAAATTTTCTTCCCACCTTCTCTCTTGTGTATGACTTTTGTGTTTCTTCCTCAATTCACTCACAAGCTCTCGGGCAATCTTCTCAAACAGACCCCTAAAAGAAAATTCTACTTTATACCAATTGCTAGAATTGGAGGCAAAAAAAAAAAAAAAAAGGGCAAAAGCAATAATTTGATGTTGGAAAAAACTAACTTCTTCATCCAAATGAAATTACCACTCACATATATATGTTTTCTGATTCAAACTGAAAAATTAAGTTCTTAGAAGTTCTAAGAAACAAACTGAAATAAGAAAGAACTTCAAATTTCAAATATTCATCTATTCTTGGGTGTGCCACAGAGTTAGTTGTTGGTCTTTATTGTTTTGCAACATATATTTTCTTGTGCCGTGACATTAACTTTCTGTCGATTTTGTGTTATGACATGAATTTTCTCATGCTGCAACACAGCCTTCCAATTTTGAATAAAAGGTTCAACAATTAAGATAGTATAGCATCTCAAATTTGTGCTGTAAAGTTGAAGTTTTATGAAGGAGTAAACCTTGTTAGTGCATTCAAGGATGTCAGTTTTGGCTTTGGAGATCCAAGAGCAGACCATCTGATCAATTTTCCCCAAGCAACTCTAACAACTTTTAGAACGGTCAAGTGTCCTTTCAGGGGCAAAAGGATCAACTGGGTTTAAGTCAGAATCATCAGGAAGCGAAAAACCAGAGTGATCAGCAGCAAAACAACAAGTGGCAGTTGTTATAGAGTTGAGATGGAGCAAGTGTTGAATTGCCGCGGGGTGATTCGGGGAGTTCGACATTGTGAACGTGAAGTGGGGTTGATGTGTAAGAGTGCTTTGAAGTGAAGACTGGGTCAGATTCACCTACATCAATATCAGTTGTCCTTCCTAGGCTAAACCAGACAAAATCCTAAATCCAATTAATAGGCTTACAACCAGTGCATTGGATAATTCAAAATTTTGATTTTAAAATGTCAAATCCAACTTTTATCTCTCGGAGATTCCAAACTTTTCCCGATCAAGCTACTCATGTGGGGCAATGATATTGATTTTAGTTTTAAATTTTAATGTTCTAGAGAGCTGGATGCATCAATTTTCTTGGTATTTTTTACCAAGTCTTATCATGAAAGATGGATAGTGACATGCTTTGCTTCTAGCTTTAGAAACCCACCCTAACCATTAACCAAGCCATCTCAATAATTATCATTGAGTGACGTCCTTTTTCATGTTTCAAAGTAATTCATATGAAAAATCAGTCAAAGAAAATATAAATTATTTCATTTGATTAGGTAGGTGTTTTCAGGTTCAGTAGTTGAACAATGGTTTCCAAATTTTTATATCACAACAAAATAGAAGACTTTGTTAATTGGACAGGAATTTCGGAAAGAAGCAAAACAACGCACGCTGTCTACGCGTTTCAATTGGTCCTTCCTAATAACTTGCTGCATCAGAACAAACCTCAGCCCCCTTATTCTCCATATTACATATTCATCGATCTTTTGTCATTTCCTCTCTTGTAACACAACAAAAACTCATCTGGGTACTTTCCGTTTTGGTCAATGATTCTGGCTCTTGTTGCTTGGTGATTGAAGAAGGATGAGGGAGGCTCAAATTCGTAAAATCAAAGGGAGGAAGAAGAAGAAAGGACTGAAAAGGTGTTGTTTGTGGCCTTGTTATGCGGTTTGTTCATTGGGTAAGGGGGTTGGCAGATGCCTGTTTGTTAGTTGTTATCCAGTGTTGCAGTGCTTTGGATGTGATGATTGTAGACATCAACACCACCACCACAGGCATTTTCATTAGTTTTTTTTTATATTTTCTTTCTATATTATCATTGACTTTATAGATAATTGTTATTTCAAGCTCTTGTTCCTCTCAGGAGAAAGGAGAGGAAACATGTGAAAGTTACGTAAAGAAAGAATCCAATTTGTTATTTTTGAATTTTCTGCGGTGGGTTTGTGCTTCGCATTTTACAAGTGTATGCAGAAAAGCAATTAGAACGTAAGAAATTTCATTATGCATCTCATACAACAATAATTTGAGGGAGATGAATTTGCAGCTAGAGAAACAAATTATGTGACTTTTATACTGCAGTTTTCCCTTGATTTTTCAGAGATTGTGTTGTGGGTGCTCTTCTTCCTAATAAAATTGTGTCATTAGCTGCCTCTTCATTTCACCAAATGGCATGTCAATTTCTGCACATCTGATTGTTTCAAAGGCTTCAGCATGAACATTTGGGCTCCTTCCTCTAAGCACCTGCTCATAAATGAAATATTTTAGATTCACAAACGAATTCTGAATCGAAACATGTCGAAAAAAGATGAATTTTGGTGTATAATTACTTGTTAATTCGTGTTGGGATGTTCTCTGATGACATCACAACAACCGGAACCTCCCTGGTAGCAGAAGATTCCTGCTTGCAAGTTTGAAAGAAACAGAATTAGAAGCCAAAATGATATTTGATGTTTATATTATTCTTGAAATCCTGAAGATTAAAAGCTATACCTTGATTTTCTTTAGAAGCTCATAGCCTGTCATTCCTGGCATACAGTAATCTGTAATCACCAGGTTTACTTTAGATTCCTACAAACAAAAGCCAAACCATAATCAATCTCTGATTTCTTCAAACTTAAACCCCATAATCTTCAATACAAATTTATGCTAAGTTACTCACAATATTGCTCTCCAGGGCTTTCTCTTGTTCATCTACCAACCCCAGATACTCCAATGCCCTCACCGCGTTCTCTGCAGTTGTCACTGCAACATCAAGTAATGTGTAAATAAATAAAAACTAAACTTTTGCCCTTTTGATCATGACTAGCCTACAACAAAATGGATTAGAAAATGAACCTTTGCAAGAGGACTTCTTGAGCAACATTTCGACCAATTTTCGATCAACAAGATTATCATCAACTGCTAAAACATGAGGCTTTGATGAAGAGGATGCAACGCTACTAAACTCCATTAACAAAATGGTACAATATAATTAGAACTAGAGATAGCAGCAAGCACATACAGAAACAAAACAAAGGCACAGCAAATGCAAGGCGGCGTGGTGGAGTATTTATAGAGGAAAGGAAAGATAAGATGAAATAATGATGATAATGAAAATGACAAGTTGGTGGGTGAGAATGAATTTTTTTGATAATTCACAAGACATAAATGAATGATAAAATCAAAGTAGATCACAGATATTTCGATATCCTTTTTGGGTTTCTCTTTATGATTTGATTCAGTCCCATTCCTCCTCCATATCCCATCTTTCTCTCTCTCCAAAGACCCCTCCATCTTCTTATATATGTATCTCATGCATTGGATTGCTGCATGTACAACGTTTTTCAATTTACTTTACATGACTTTATTCTAGCCTGCTTCCCTGGTGGGTATTGAAGATTTCACTTGGATTCTCTCTTTTTTTGACATTTTTATTTTACAGATAGGTAAAGTGGGTTGATAATGGTGTGCTGTGATTTGATTTGATATGATATGAAGAGATTGTTTGTAATTAGCTTGTTTTCAGAATCAATCTTTTGTTCTGCCAAGAAATGAAAATCTAATCTCCAGCCTGATCTGATTGAGGCAACTGAGGAAGATATGCAAAATAACATATTTTTTTCATATATTGTACTTGGTTAGGCAATATTTGGACGTGATTTACATAACAACCGAATCTTTATCAAATTGTAACTTACTCATACAAAGGCTGTACCGATCACAGAAATACTTGTGTAGATATCCATTGTGATTTAAGTACTTAAAATAGTCAATTCCACTATATCAAGAATGAGCAATGATAAGTGTACTTATATAAATAGATACACATTTGATATATATTATCATATAATTGAATGTTACTTTATCTTTGATTTAAAATCAATTAATCACTAAATGTACATTTATTTATATACTTAAAATAGGTATATATAATTTTATTAATCAAGAATATCGCCACCCTTTATCTGCATCATTGGATTATAATATTCAAAATAAGTTAGATTGACAAAACCATAATCTAATGTTCTTGGTGGGATGACTTCTACAATGACAATTTATCAATTGGGCTTATAATTCTAAGAATGAAATTCTGCAAAATCATATCACTTCATTAATATTTACATTTGCCATGTATGCTTGATCTTAACCACATATCAGAAAGCACAGGCATTGCATAGAAACAAAAACTCCAGGTCTAAACCATTCGCAGGTAGCTGACTTAGAGAAACTTTTCTTTCATCATATTCACAGGTAGCTGATTTAGTTGATTACATGTTTATAACATTATCTTTCAAAAAGTGACAGGTAAAGTTTGAAACTAAAACAAAATTTTTTTTTCAGTGAGCCATAGCTTTTGGTTGATGCTCAACATGTAATCATCCTCGTTTGATGCTTGCCTTTGGAATGGATGATGTTCATGGCCTGGCAGATGTCATAAATGGTATGCCCTTAAATGTGGCCACACCTTTCTCATTAGTCAACAGATGCAGCAACCATGAGAGAGCTGTCATCAGATTTTATGCAAGTATAAATGACAACCCACTTCACCATATCAAGACTGTCCAGTCACCCAATAATAATATACACCGAGTATCCACTTAGAGTTTATATGCATACAGTCACATGCCTAGAAAAAGGAAAGCACATACTAGTGTAATCTTCTACAGCTGCTTCTTTTTTGGGTTTAGTACATCCTCTGGTTTTCCATCAACCCAGGATGAAAATATTAACAATCATTTCTAAATACAGGTGACACCAGGAAGAAAACTGTATTTGCAACAATGAAAACTTAATTCCAAGTTACAAGAGAATAAATGGAAGAGATCACAATATAATTTATGTATTGGTTGAACGAATGAAGGTGTACAGTATTACTATTAAGCTGACAGTTGAATGTGCAGCTCATTTAATCAGAAACTTTAGCCACCTTCAGCGCTCATTTTATGTAATCCTAGTCTGAACCAGGAAATTCAGGGGGTATAATCATGTTTTTTAATTTCTATTCAACTTGGTATGCTTAACCAGAAAATGAAACATGCTCCCCGGTTTTGGCCCTTCTGGAGGTACTAAAGGCTCTTCGACACTGTGATCTTCATTTGAAGCATAAAGCATCTAAAAAGACCGGAATCATAAATAAAACAAAAAATCAACCTCTTTGCTTTGGAATTGTTTAGGAATGCAAGATAAGATTTGTACGAAAAACTGCAGTCTCCAAAATTCATATTAAAACAATTATAATAATAAAAAGCAAATTTCAAAATCACATAATATTTAGTTATCTAGTGAAAGAAAAAAAAAAGGGCTTCTTCTGAGGATTTCATGGACTAATTTCAAATGAAATGCTTGGAAGAGAATCAAGCATAAATTAAAGGCAGAACAATATGTCAGGAATGCATAAATTATTGTGTCATATCATCAAAAGCTTGAATCAGTTCTAATAATTATATCACTTAAGATTCAATTGGGTGGCAAGAAAACAGAGTTTCAACCAGGAAGCAGTTTATGAGTTTTGAATAGTAATACATGTACAAACAAATTGTTCATATGAGGGTGTTTTGATGTGAAAGAAAAAGCAAACAATCAGAGTACATATACAGATAAGTTTGTACAAATTTTTTATACTCATAGTTTTATTCATGATTTTTAACCAGGATGTAATACAAAAAGCTTTTACAGGGAACAATCATATAAGTTTAATTTCCTCCTTTTCTAGGCTAGAAGAGTCTATTTAAGGAATTCAATTTTCTCCTTTTCTGAGCTAGAAGTTTATTCAAGAAGCAAACAGTTGAGCTTATTCAACAAATACCTCATTTGAGCAGAACAGAAACCAAACTATTATTCGAACTTATTCAGCAAACATATTAGGAATTTTTTCTACAGATTACCGACATCACATCTTGTAGCTTTCCAGGTTTCACATTAGTTATCAGCACAACAAAGCAATTCGGGTCGAAAACTGAATTAAATGAGCTTGTAGCGTGAAACAAAGAGGGGAAAATGTTGAAATTGTAAGAACAGTATAGTTGAGTAATGACAAGAAAAGGCATAAATTCGGCTTACAGGATCACAAGAAAGGTGTTTACAGGGAGATTATGACGCTTCCATTTGCAGCCAGCATCTGTGTTGAATGTTTCTCATCTCAAATGGACCTTTTGTATGTGTTGATGGAGCTTTTAATTTAAAGCTCAGTATAATTTAAAACTTGGCTCAAGTAGGCTTCCTCAATCTCTATTTGAAATTACAAAAGAAGAAAAATATTATAGGTATCTATTTTAAATATATATATTTATATAAAGGTGTTATTATAGGTTAAATGGCTATTTTTTCACCTAAATTTTAGTTTAATTTCATAAACATATCTATAGTAATTGAAAAATTTAAATATACATTTATAAGTTAACTTATATTAAAATTGTTTATAAAAATAATGGTAAAATTGTTATTTTATCATTAAATCTAAAAATCTTAAAAATTTATATTATTTTCTTTTACCCCACTTTCCCTATCCCCATTCCCTCCCCCCCCCCCCCAAACAATGATGGCTCTTCTTTGGATGTCTTTTCTCCGTCTAAAATTCTCCCTCTCTTATCAACATCATCTATACAAAACCCATCGTTTGACAACCACCTTAATATTATTTATTGATGTTATCTTTGAATAAAAAGGAAGAGGTATTATTTAAGCCAATTAATTTTCCTTTTTTGTTTTTTTACTGCAATCAAGGGTAAGTTAGAGTTAGTACTACAAAGTAAATCTGTTCAACAAAATATGTTCATGTCAAATCATGTTTATACTACTTTAAATGACACTTTTTCATCTATAAGGTATTTGTTTACACATATATCAAGATAAATGATCTTAGAATGTTATAATACGACTGATGGGTTGAGTGAACTGTGGCAAAGAGCTTGGATAATTGCAGCTCTGCTTGCATATGTTCTCTTGGTCATAATATGCATTCTCTGGGCCCTATCATATAACCCAAGTAGATAATCTCTGGAACCCATCATTTTCTTACAGACTGCTATTCAATGAACTTGTTTTGAGCAGCATTTGCATCTATTGTGGAGATTTATGGGAAACTTTAGTCAATGGATGATTGAACTGTCCCATTCTAGAGTATTAATGTGTGCTTTAAAAAGATACATGAGCAGCCACTCGGTTTTGCTAGAGATTCAAGGTACACATTATTCACTTTTTGGGGTCTCAGTAGGCTTCAACACATTCATAATCCCGTGTATTCTTTACCATGTTCTTTCTAAGACTATTTAAGGTCTCATATATTTTGATTGTGTTTTCTGATGATGAATCTCCAGAGAAGAAAATGTCAACTTTGTTCCTTTGTTCAATCCAACTGCAACCGGGGTTCTTCTTCAGTCCTTTTTCTTTCATAGAAGTTCTTAAGTTCGCTGCTTGATCCCACATTTCAGCTTCTCCATATAGATGTACTAGTTGAACATAATTGCTGCCTCTGTTTGGCTCCAGCTTTAGTAGGTTTCGAGCTGCCAGTTCTCCAAGCTCCAAGCTATGATGAACTCGACAGGCACACAACAAACTCAACCAGACACTCCTGTCAGGTTCAATGGGCATGCTTTTGACAAAGCTGTAGGCATCATCCAAGCATCCAGTGCGCCCTAGGAGATTGACAATGTTCACAAAATGCTCCATCTTAGGTTCAATCCCATAGTCTGCTTTCATAGATTGAAATAGATGCAGACCCAACTTTACCAAGCCAGAATGGTTGCAAGATGAAAGCAGGGAGAGAAAAGTTACACCATCAGGTCTTACCCCTGATCTTTTCATCTGATCAAACAGCTCCACTGCTTTAAGACATTCTCCATGAAATCCATAACCAGCAATCATTGAATTCCATGTTACAGAGTCTTTCTGAGACATGTTTTCAAAGATATACTCTGCATATTTTAAGAATCCGCACTTGATATACATGTCAATTAATGCATTCTCCACTTGAACATCACATGGAATCTTCAGTCTAGTCAGATATCCATGAATAATCTTCCCTTGAATCAGCGCTGCTGTTGATGAAATTGCAACAAGAACACTCGTGATGGATACAGAATCTGGATAGAAGCCATGCTGCACAATCTCAGGAAAAAGCTTAATTGACAGTTCTGGCATACCATTGCGGCAATAACATGAAATCATAGAATTCCAAACAACAAGATTTTTATGTGGCATGTCAGAAAAAACGTTTCCAGCCAATTCTGCAAAACCACATTTGGAATACATATCTATCAGAGAACTAGCCACAAAAAAATCCAGTTGAAATCCACACTTGATAACAAATCCATGGATCTGTCTGCCCAGATCTACATTCTCCAGTCCTGAACACGCACTCATAACACTTACCATAATGTTAGAATCCGGCTTCATTACATCTACATCCATAGCTCTGAAAAAATCCAAAGCCTCCTCAAACTTACTGTTATGACAAAGGCCTGATATCATAGAGCCAAATGCAACCACATCCCTTTCCTTCATAGTACTGAAAACCAACTTAGCATCAAGATAACTCCCACACTTGGCATACATGGTCATTAAGGCACTTTGTATTGCAATATTACTCTGTATAGGTCTTTTGACTAATTCTGCATGAACTGACCTACCAAAATCATATAGTCCAATTATACCGCTTGATGATAATACATTCATCATTGTAAAGGAATCATAGGGGATTGCATTTAATCTCATCTGTTTAGAAACTTCCAAAGCATCATAAGCATAGCCATTATTAGTATAAGATGAGATCATGGCATTCCATACTTCAATCTCTTTTTCTTGTATCAGATGAAAAATTTTTTCTGCAGTTTCAATCATCTTGCACTTGGCATACATAATTAATAGAGAAGTATAAACATAAGGATCACTTTGAAATCCCATCTTAACCACATCACAGTGAACTTGCATGCCAAAACTCACATTTTCGCCATTCCCACAAGCAGTCAAAGCACCAGAAAACGAAGTTGACGCAAATTTGACATCCTCATTTTTCCCTAAAGAATACAATTCCAAGCTACAATCCCATAAACCCTTCTCACTAAAGCCACCAATCATCACATTCCACAGTACCACACTGCTCTTATTACTCAACATATCAAACACATACCAAGCATATTCTAACCGACCCCAAGTCAAGTACATATTAATTATTGCAGTATCCAAGAACGAGTCACCATTCCCAATGTTCCTTACTATATAACCATGAATCTGCCTGCCTTCATTATATCCTAAACCCCCATCATTACACACACCAAGTAGAATACTTAATGTGTAAGCATCAGGTCTTATACCCAACGTTTGCATTCTACAAAACTGGTGTATACCTTCAATCATATGACCAAATCTAAAGTACCCATCTATAATAGAGTTCCAAACTGATATATCTTGAGCTAAAACTTCACTCTCTGACAATTTATCAAACACATGAACTGCAAGCGGAAGTGACGCACATTTAACATACATATTGATAAGAGAAGAGGCAATATATGGGTCAAATTGTAGGCCCATGGTAATAATTGTAGAATGAATTGTTTTTCCATATCGAAGATTTGGAAGTGAAGCAGAGGCCTTGAGAACTGAAGGAAAGGTGAATTTAGTTACACTAAAAGGACAGTTAGGATTATTGGAGTATAGTTTCAGTGCTTCTACGTATTGTCCTTGTTGGGCAAGAAATTTGATCTTGGAATTGATCAGGGATTGTGTTGAGATATGTGAGTGTGTTGAAAAAGAAAGATGACGACTAATGCATATCTTGAAATGCATATCAACATTGTTCTTCCATGCACGAAGTAGCAGCTTGCTAGAATACATAGTTTGCTATAAATTCATCAATAAAACTGCGTCCTATCCTAGCACCCTCTTACAGACCCGATTACGTGTTTAAATAATATATTATTATTTCATTAATTCTTTAAATTAAGAATAAAAAAGTAATATCATATATATTTATTTTTAAATATACAAATAAATACATAAATAATATATTATAATATAATTTAAAATTATTTTATTCTTAATTTTAAAATTTTTTAATCACTTGATTACAGACGCTAAATATATATTTATTTACATTGAAAATAAATACATATAATTTTATTAAAAATAAAATAATATCTGATTAGATATTGATATATCACCTGAATACTTAAAGTGTGCATCACTCTAAATTCCTTGATGAAAGAATCAGATTTTGCAAATGGGTCCTTTATTTTGTATCACTGGACATGAACGATGCCACAAACTGAAAATAAATCTACAATCGTGTTTCTGTCAAAATTTTATAAGCTACAGTGAGAAGTAAAATTATGCTCAACAGTTACAACTCTGCCCATTGCAGAGAACAAAATGACCCATCTAATATGCCACAATGAGTTTCCAATTAACCAGTTCCCGGCAGCCGCCACCAGATCATACAAGTCAGTGAAAGACAACGAATCTGATCCAAGTATTTTCGCATGCTGCAACTGCTCAAGCTGATCAAGAGGGGTCAAATTTTCAAAACTGTCCATTTACTCAGTTCAGCGCCCCACATTATAAAATTATGTTTTACCAGAAACCTTCCTTTTTATCTGTTGCCCCTTCTGCTTCTGATTCCTCTTTCTTTTCTTTGATTGTGTTTGGAATGATTTCCCGACCAAAGATGGTTGTTCTTTCAATGCAAAGCTCTTGGCAACATGCCCTAAATGAAGCTTCTTCACCATAAAAATTCTTTTCAGCTCACCACGATGGGCAGTGTATGCACGAACCCAGGAGCAAAAGGCATTCTGGGCAAGTTTCTTCATCTTTGGCTGCAGAAAGGCAACGAATGAAAGCCATCAACTTGGAGCACACACAACAAGAAAAACTAGAACCGGTAGGTCTAATTGTGGTCTAAATCTGATGATAATACTGAAAAAACAAGCCAAATATGGAAGGAATACCCTGTGCAGAGTTTGATGTCTCTGTAAGGGCTTTTCCCAAGTTACATACTCAAAGTTAAAGACCAACCATAGTCAACATATTACTAGTGTATAAATACTCATCATAATATACCCAGTGTCATACCTCAGCCAAGACAAACGACTCAAGTGCTTTTTGGAGAGCTAATACCCAAGGATGTGATTCTGCAGTAACAAACTTCTTCACTTGAGGCACCTGACCATACAACGGAAAACCATCTAACACTTTGAGGAGAGGATACTCGGTCAATGTTACACCATGTTTCTCCAGGTCTTGCAGATAATCCACCTCAATTGGCTGTAGAAATAACAGTGAATCTCCTCTTTCACCCAACCGAGCAGTTCTACCAACCCTGCATCACAGATAAAGAAGGTTAGCATCAAGCATCTACAGAACATCAATCTGTCACAACAAAAGCAACAAGAATCTCTGCCTTTCACTTGAAAGACATAAAAACAAGCGCAAGTACAATTTAATATTGATAGCAAAGTAGGATTGCAAATAAATTTAGGACACAAGTCAGTAGTATATAAAAACAAAAAATTGAATGCCAGTTATAACAATGCAGCATATAGAGTCCTCAAAATGAAAGAAAACAGCCTATGAATCATTAGAAATGAAATTTTCAAAAGAGACAAGTCTAAATACCTATGCACATATTCAGTAGCCTCCCCTGGAGAATCATACTGTATAATACATTTAACTTTCGGAAAATCCAGGCCTCTAGCAGCAACATCAGTGGACAATAGCAGTGCCAACTTTTCTGTTTTAAGGGCCCCAAATGTAGTTCTTCTATCTTCTTGGTTCATATTCCCATGTAACCTGAATGTTTTACATCTCAAAAATAGCTGTTTGGTTTCTGCGTCTTGTTGTGCATAGGGTGACCACCGGAATTCACTCAACAGAGAATAGTGAAAATCCACAGCATCACATGTTGAAAAGAACACCACAACCTACAGGAGTGTGGAGAGAACTTGACAAATTAATACCAAATCAGACAATGAAGCATGTAAATAAAGCCAGAAGAAATGTTAACAATTATTGGATCAGATCTTGAACTCAAAAAATAAAAATACAAAAAAGTGACTGCACATGGTTTCAATGGATCAAATGAAGATCAAGTTAAAGCCAATTAATTAGTGATTTTCTTCATACTAGAAAAAGGCATCAGAAATCTAATAAAAGAAAAAAAAAAATTGTTTAATAAGATTGCCCTCAGTATCTCTCAAGAAACATATCAACTTAAAAGGCTTTGGAATCAGAATGATATTGATAACAAAAGACAGAGAGTTACTAGAAGCTGCATTAAGGAATTAAAAAATTAAATAAGTCTCACCTTTTGGGAAGCTTTTCTTTCAAAAAGATGCTTTAGTATGGAAAGAAGTACCACAAGCCGTGAACCACAGGGCACTGCATAAAATTCATTGAGACGTTTATCACTCTAACCTAAGGTTAAACGTCCACCAAGGAAACAATATATACCTTTCACAAATTTTTGAACCAACTGAGCTGGAAGATTGTAGTCTCCACTTGAAGAGCTCATCATTGCACTTGGATGTTCAAGTTCTTCATTCATAGCAGATCCCAGAGATCCACTCTGTTCACACAATGCATCTTGTTGCACCTTCTTGTCATCAAGGCCAATCATAACTGGATCTTCCAAACTAATTCTTGCAAGATTATTTACTTTTTCATTTAAAGTAGCTGATAATAGCAAATTCTGCCTCTTAGAGTTAGGAACTTCCTTCTCCTTGCCAACAAACCCATCATTCCTAGAGCCCAAAATATCTAGTATCTCCTCAATTTCTTTTCCAAATCCTAATTCCAGAATCCTGTCAAGAAGCAGATTAAGAATTAATGAAGACACAATTTGTTGAGGACCTGTAACTCAAACTTTAACCTATGAAACTATACCTATCTGCCTCATCAAAAATTATCCAACGCAAATTTGCATGTAAGAATGATGATGTATTCTTTAAGTGATCCAGAAGGCGTCCAGGTGTTGCAACAAGGATAGATATACCTGAAAAGTATTTAGTAACGCAAGATGAATTTCCCAATCGACTAAGTTACACCTACAATTAATAGTAAGTCTCTCTACATTCTACAAGTGCCAGGAAATTTAGAAAGTGGTTTACCTTTGCGCAATCTGGCTTTCTCTTTCGACCTATTCTCACCACCCATAACATAACCTGGCACAATCCAATGGTACCGATGCAATAACTTGTGCAAAATCTCAAAAACTTGCATGCATAATTCTCGTGTAGGCACAAGAACCAATGCTACCAAACAACCAAACAATCAACACATCAACATAATTGTTACTGAAAAAAAAGCACACATTAAAAAACGTAATTGTTTTATACTCATTACCAAAAGTTCCATGAGAACGATCAATTCGTGGAGTGTAACTCTGCAAGTGATGAATAATGGGAGCTAAATATGCTACGGTCTTGCCAGTACCAGTTGCTGCATTAACAAGTCTATATTTCCGGATGTGAATAAATTATCATTAACAAACTACAATGTTTAAAAAGAGAAACAACGAGAACAAAGGACAGGATGATACACGTGTCGGCCAGTAAGGATTACAGGAATGGCTTGAGCCTGCACAAGAGTGGGAGCTTCGAATCCCAATCTTTCTGTACACAAATTACGTATATTATCACTATAATTAGCTTTAAATAAAGCAAAAAAATGTATTTTTTTTTTCAAACAAAACAACCTCGAAGCTGGTCACATAATGTGGAGTGAAGGCCGAGGCTGCTAAAAGAACACGACGCGAATATTCCGTTCACTGTTTCTTTCTTCTTCATTCTTTTTGCTTCGTTCGCCTGTGATTTTGGCGTTCTGAAATTCGTCAGCCTGGGATTTTAGGGTTTTGGAAGCAACTGAATCTGACGCGGGGTTTATCTCAAAAGGGAAACGACGGCGTTTTGGTCCGAGTAGATTTTTTTCAAAAGTTAAACATAAAAGTGCGGTGAGCGTGGATCGAACACGCGGCCTTCAGATCTTCAGTCTGACGCTCTCCCAACTTAGCTATCCCCGCAAATTAGTTGAGGGTTAAAATATTTTGATAACATTCCCTCTAATACTTGCAATTATGCATTCATAATTTAAGGGAAATTAAATTATTTTAGTTTTTTTAGCCAGTTGTACTTTTTTTTCATTATACCTTTTCTTACCAAGGTATTAAATTTATACTCATTTTACCCTCATCCAAACCTAAGAAATTTAACATCTCAAAAATCATTTTCATTCATATCTTCATCTAAAAATCAATTCAAGATAAAAGAAATCTTATATCAAAGCCATTTTAATCCACGTAAATAACATTCCATCACATTGTTTTGATATTTTATTTGAAAATCTAAAATTAAAATTTTGAGATTTATTTATTTAAAATTGAATCCCGCTTTGTTAATTTGTGAGTAATTAAAGTTTTTGTTATTGTTTTGTAGTTAATTTAATTATAAAAATAGTTTGTTTACATCAAATTTATGTTAGAATAAAAAAAAATGTTTAATTTTTTATATCGAATCAGTAAAAAACATAATATTTTAATTTTCTAAAAAAAAAAAAGATAAGTAAAAATTGGGTTCATAGATAGACGTAAAATTTCGTATAATTGTTTATCTGTCTATTTACCTATCCCACTCCTACCAAACTGATTTTATTTAACAAAGTAGTATACTTTGAACCTGTGAGAGGGTGTTTTGGCTTCCCCTAGCTATATAAAGCTGAGCTTAGTGGTGATAATGACCATTTTAACCCTGATTGGTGATCTTATAGTGGCTTCACTATGTAGAAATTAAATAGAATCATGTTTTAGTGCATTCAATTTACCCAACTCTAAATCACCAAAATATTTTCCTAACTCTACAATTTTTTTGTGTGTGTGTGTGTGCAGTCTTTACCCACCTATGCAATTGTTCTTTCTTATAGTAAGTCTATTGTTTCTGTTGTATTCCTTTAGTTATTCGGGAACACTATGTTTGAAACTTTCTCAATTCGGTTTCAAAACAAACAGGTCATAATCATGCCTACAAACCAAAAACAAACCCTTAAATATCACAGTTTAAAAAATATAATGTAATAAATAACTATAAATAGATATCAATAAATCAAAAATTGGTGAATTTTTGTTGTGTTTATCTAAAAGGGGAGATCCTATGAAATATGGAACTGATTCTTCTGTTTCCTTGTTTCACTTGCCATTCACCAAGGGTAGAGACAGCAAATGTCGTGGGTGGGTTAGTACGGCTCGCGTCAAGGCCTCTGGAGAAGACTCATGGGTTGGTTTGATATAACCCATGAAAATTTAAAACAACTATGAAAGTTTATTAATTTCTTGTAACTAAATTATAAATCATATGGATTGATCAGTCAAAAAGTCTATAAAAGTATGACTCACAAATTCACAATGCCAAGGGTCGTTCTTCGAGTTTTAACATCGAAGCGGGTCAACATGACTCACCATGACCCACCTTTTGCCAAGTCTTCCCATAATAGAGCCTATCATTGGCTCTAATTGCCAATTTTCAGTTTAATATTGATATATTATTAATATATCCAATGTCTAATATTTTAGCTTATGAATTAAAAAAAAATCCTATAATTCCAAGAAAGCTTATTTTAGTATATTTTGAATTATCAATTAAATAATCTAAATATATGATCTTTTTCACTTGGTTTTAATAATTAAATATCCTTTTAGTCGTAAAACACATCAGTGACAATTAGACCCCAATGTACTATATCGCATGTGTCAAATAGTCAACCGTGTATACATTTTTACTGTTCTCTTTTTGACTTTAGTTAAAGTTAAAATTATTATGTTCGACAAATTTAATATTGATTGAAATCTGATTAAGAGTTTAAAATTTAATTGATTATTTAAATTTTAAATCAATAATCTAGTTTAAATAAACTATGTGACTGTTTAGAATAACCAAGATTATTCATAACCCAATAATAATAAGTTATACCCAATTGAAATAATAAGTCATACTAAATTATAATCCATAATCATAATCCAATAATTATAAGGAATAAAACTATTTATATAAATAAATTATACAAAATTATTTTTATAATCAGAGATGGCAACTTGTGACTGAGTATTTACATTTTTTCTTACATCAAAATCACTTAATCAGATATTATTCAATCATAAGTTCTAACACCCATGCAAGAATTTATTATCACATAATCAATTATTCCTATAATTATAATCCATAATCATAATTAAATAATCATAAACTGTGTTAAACTAGCATTATGCTAAACAATCACATATAACTTTCTAAATTAACTTTCCCATATTAATAAAACCTATATTTTCAAATTGAATTTACTTCATTCTATAATTTCCCTCAAATTCATTTTGTATTTGGATTCACAAATTGCATCCCTATGTTTTATACTTTAATTTCTTATCTTTACTTAGATATTGAGAAAGCTTTGATTGTTTATATATTATTGATTTCATAAAAGTAGATAATATATACATATTCTAAAGTCCAACCTTAATGCATGAAACTATATATTTATTATGTATGCCCTAGTAAAACTTAGTTATTAGGGTTGTTACATTTGTATCTGGAAATTCCTAAGAAACACATCTATAGCCTAGCTAGATTAGCTCAAGGGTTTACTAAAGGTTCTTTTGAATCAATGAAAATTATTCTAAAATACCTATTTGGGCTTTTCATTGATATTCTAAAAATAAATAAACAAATAATAATACTTCTATATGTATCCACCTTGAATACACAGATGGATACACACTAATATATGTCATTATGTGATTAAGTGATTTTGAATTAAAGATAAAATAACACTCAATCACATGATGACACACATAAGTATGTACCTATTTATGTATTTAAAATTGATACATATAGTATTGCCTATGTATGTTTGTTTACAAACACTTAAATTTGGTTGGTGAAGCTAGGTTTCAGTCTCTAGCACACAACAGTATCTTTTGAACCACAATTATAATAATATTTAGTAGAAAAAATAATAATGATACGACAAATCAATTAATATGACACACACTGTCACCTTGATTCATTCAGATTTCCAGTAACCAAAATGGACTAAAATTTACAAAACATTACCTTTTCTTCTTCGCTGTTGTCTTGTTTTTGATGTGATTTACATCCCAGTTGAGGATGTCCTATTTATTCTTTGTGCACCCAGTTTTGAAGCAGCCGGTTTAGCTCCTCTACCTCTACCCACTGCCAAAGGCTTCGCCTTTGTAGTCGGTGGAGGAGCAGCAATAGCAGCCCAGGGGTCATCATCATCAACCGTTGATGATGATTTCACATTCAAAGGTTTTGATGATGTTTTCGGAGGAGGTGCAGCTATGGAACCCCACAAATCATCATCTTCATCTTTTGGTGCTTTAACTGTACTCTTTGGTCGCGAACTTGTCACTGAGGAAAATAGAGAATTAAAACAGGAATCAGTTTAGGAATGTGTTCCTGCCAATGTATAAAACAGTAGAAAATACATCCAACATGAAATAAAGGCAGACTGCTAAGAAAAACAAGGCAAACCGAATAACAATGTACAGTTGTACCTCTATAGGTGTATCTAGTCCAGCAAGTTTGAGTTATTATAAAAAGAATTCACTTAGGTTACTCAACACAATATTTGGTGAAAAAACTTGTCCAGTATATTACAAGCTATAATATATTAATATAAGATATTGTACCTGCTGCTTTTGACTGTGAAACAGGTTGTGCAACTGGCCGCTTTTGAGCTGCTTGGATGTTGGCAAGAGCAGCTGTTGGCTTAGGCTCTTCAAGAGGTTCAATATCATCCCAACCATCTTTGTCACTGTCATGCTCCTCATGAATTCCATTTTCAATTTCTCCCCAGCCATCTGTTGAAGTGGGGGAACCAGGTGCAGGCAGATCAGCAAAGTCCGTGCCTGAACTTACATGATGGATTGATGTTGTGCTTGTAGCTTCCATTACTATCCCTAAGGAAATGACATTAGTATCAAATTAGAGAATGTATCCACACAAACTATGAGGAAAGATAATGATCTAGTGGAAGCATAATAGAACAGTAAGTAACTTCATTACAAAATAAGGGCAAGCATACAGACAAAACTTAATATGTGCATACAGACAAAAGCATGATGCAGCATCCTTCATGCTTACCTACATACATGTGGTTACAATTTTGTGAAGAGCATGCATTATAAGAAATCCATCATGCTCCACATAAACAATGATGAAAACATGAAGACTTGATAGTATCATCAGTAAATGGTGTATGAACTATTGAGTTCAAAACAAGGTTAGCAAGTCTGACATAGGCCAACAATAACCCAAATATTGACCAAAGCAAAGCTCACACCAATCTCACACTTTAATAAGGTGATGATGTGACACCAGGATTTTACTCTACACTTATCATCCAAGACATGCCTTATTAACCAATTTAAGCATATTCAATAGACTTCAAGTGATTTTAGTCAGGTAAATGCTTTAACTATCTAAATTGCTAAGGACAAGAAGCAAGATGAATAAGCCAAGAAGATAATTTTTCCATAAAATTTGATACAATTAGAAGTACCAATAAGTAATCAAAATACATACCTGAGCTGGAATTGGATGTCATTACTGTTAGAGGTGTACCAGAATTTGCAGAAACAACCGGTGCTTGGTCAGAAGGTTTCCCTTTAAGTGATAAGGAGCTCATGGCCCATCTACATGATAATTATAACCGAGTCAACACTACCTTTCAGGAAAGTTGCTAATAGATAATCAATTTCATTGGCAAATTGACAACATATGTAACAATCAGATACATGAATCCAGGTAATTCTAAGGTATCTAAACCAGAAATTTACAAAACACTGAAAAGCACCTTTAGGTGTCACACTGCCATTGCATCAATGTACTCTTGCTTTGAAAGAATTAGCAAATCTGAACATACAAGTTGTTCTTGGAATTTTCCATATACTAGTTATTATCAATGTTTTTTCTGTTTCTTGCCTTCAGTTTTTATTGAGTAAACACAAAACAAGATTATTAATATCCTGGGCACCCCTCTTTCCAACCAGGATTCAATAAAGCCAATGGTTTGTGTATTTAACATTAGTCCAAAATGTTGTAAAAGGGGATCTACATCCTAAACAAAGCCCCAATTCAGAATAAGCATAACAGGACAGATGAACAATCATAACAAAGCAAAATGCAACATCAGTTGCCTGTGTAACTCAGTATGAGTGAACACTGTCTAGTTCAAAATGAACCCCACTTTCATAGAATGATTACTTTTAAATCACTTACTCAAGTAAACCGGCATTTCCTGGCATTGATGTGATTCCAATACCTGGAGCTCCAGAGTTATCACCAGAATTTGTCTACATCAAACACAAAGAAAAAAATCAATATATATAAAAATGACAATGAGATAATCAAATATCAACCACAATAATATCTTCATACTTTCTTAGATTAGCTTTTAGCTATTACAAAACAAGTTTCAACTTGGCTAGATTGTCCAATATAAGAAAGAGATTACTAAAACTGCATCACTGCAACCACTTCACTTAGTGCCCTTTGGAGTCTTTTTTTGTTTTTTTGAAAAGAAATAGTGATACCACAGATGGCTTAGATGTTGGGGTTATGCTGAAGTACTACAAAGGTATGAAATGGTAAGAAATTAAGAACCATAGAGAGATTACCCAGATTACAAATACGACTTACTGAACTTATACCTTAACTAGGGAAGCTATATGAACAAGAAATACAAGAGAGAAGTAGTGATTAAGGAGCAAAAAGATATGATGAATAATTATAATACTTCAGTGCTTGACATGCACAAGTAATTCTTCATGCCTACATTTACAAGCTGTAAACACATGGAAAATCTAAACAATTAAAAAAAAAAAAAACCAAGACATTAAGAACCCCACCTTCTCGTGATGTTGCTTCACAATCTGCAAAAACTGATCAACCGCTTGGAATGCCTTTGATCTGACATCACTGTTTAAAACAAAAGGAGCACGTTATACAATGAGTCAAAAAATTTAAAAATATATATCATCCAAAGAAATATAACCTGTCAGGATCAATAGTAAGTACAACCACATTCGGAAGAATCCTAGTTGCAACCTCATTGATGTCATAATAAGCACTGGTGGCACATAAAGCCATAACTCCTGCCAGAAACAAGAAATTTAAATTGGTTAATGTATTACACCTGTGGGAGCTTAAAGGGTAAGCAGACACCTCGAAAAAAAATAAATACACAGGAAAATGGTATATTTATTCAACACTCTGAAAGGTATGATTTGAACTTTAAAGAAACTAACTAAAACTTATAAACAAATAGCTAATTATAGAAGAAAGAAAATATATTAAGTTTTGATACCAGCTCCTCGAGCTGGAGAGAAAGTATCCCGCAGAGCACGTACTGTGAAAGCATTAATCAAAACTCTCTTCCTTGTCTGTATTGTACATTCAAACACATCAGATGATAATTTTGAACAAGGCATATATAGTTACAAAAACCACATAATCACAACTGGATTAATGATTATCTCATCAAAAAAAGAAAACCATAAACCAGAGATTGACCATTATCTGCAGATATATCAAATTAAAAGATGCTTGAGAAAAAGAGGGAAGTAGAGGCAGAAGGTAAGCAACTTGCTCATACTTACCCCTTCGTTTAAGTAGCTTGCAATATTCCCAAGTAATATGGTAGTATTTGTCCGGATTGCTGGTTCTTCATCAACCTATAAAATTTAACAAATATTTAGACCATAAACTACAGGACTTCAAAAAAAAAATTGTTTTATGTAAGGAATCCTAAACCAGAAAAGGATTCAAGAACCAAAAACACTAACTCTCAGCATTAGAAAAGAGCATCTGATTAACATTATTAGAAATTAATAGAATTAAGTTCTACTGGCAAACATGTCATGTACCTGTAGCTTTGAAAGATATTTCAACAGAGACCCTGATATGGTGCGTTGAGAGAGCTGCAATGAAAGCATATAAAAACAACATTAAGAAAGGCCTCAGCATAACTAACTACAAAAATGTATCTATAAACCAAAAGAAGCAACAATCACAAGATAGAAAGATACAATTGACAGCTCATAATGGTAGTAGTTGGTGTACGTCTATCCTATAAACATACCTTAGGAGCCAAAACAAGCATGGATTTAAGAGTCAACTCACGAAGTAAAGCCGATGTGTCAGAAAAACCCGTAGCAACATGGGGGTACACCTAATCAAAAGCATATCAAAATGAACGCAAAATTTATTGCCAGGGCTTCCATCCAAACAATGAACTAGAATTTGTAATAATCACAACAAGAAGAACCATTTTGTGTTTGGCCGCGTACTTGCTCATCAGCAATTTGTGCAGATAATGACTCCTCATATTGATCAATATGTTGCAAGAGACCCACTCGAATGGCTCGGTCATTGGAGGAATATAGCTTCACAATTGTTGGTAATACCTGCAAATTACATCAAGTAGCTTCCCACAGTCAAAGCAGAAGTGATGAAACAATTAAAGAAACATGCTCATGGTTACTGAGAGATTGAATGGTTAAAAAAGAAAAAACTAAAATAAACATATAAAAATGGTACACCATAGAAGTATAGAAGGTTTATTACCTTGACACTGAATTCTTCAGTAGAAAGCCAAGAGCCCATTTTCAGCAGTGCAGTCAATGCAGAGGCAGCAGCTGAACCAAATTCAAGTGCAGAAGCTAATAAAGGAAGCAACTGTACAAACCAGAAGATAAAAACATAAACTGGCATCAACAGGCATTCATTATACATTAAGCATACCCAATTAGAATATCAAAAGCAACACCTTTTTTAGCATGATTTGCCGAGGGAGTTGCTCAGCCAAATTTGGAAGTTTTCGGAAGAAGGTATCCTTCTCAACACTGTCTTTTAAAGTTAGAATTTCCATAAAATGTATTGTGTCCACCAGCTTATTTTGAAAATATTCTGAGCATCAAAAAATGGCAAAATTTAGTAACATATAGGAAAGAAAAAAGGAGAAATGAAAATTTTGAAAAAACTCATGATAGTGACTAGCCTCTTTTTTATCAACAGTAACATAGAAATAAACCGAAATAACTCAAAGGAAATGCTCACCACTGTTCTCAATAAGCTTGGATGAATTCAACCTACGAGAAGGCATGGAACTCAAAAGCCGCTGATAATCTGGAAGCAGAGACTGTGAGACAAGAAAATAGGCAGACGCAAATGAAAATGATTTTTTAAAAGAAATCAAAATAACAACCAACAAAAATGCAAGCACAGATACAAAAAAATGCTCACGAAGAATCACTAGCATGCACAGTTAGAAATACCAATCATATCAATTATACATAAAAGAAGCAATTACGTTAATGGATCAAGAGGGGAAAATGTATATAACCCAGGAGCAGAAAATCTGTAGTCATATGGCAATATCCAACAATAAAAGGCAAACCTTAGGAATTGAAGCAGTATTACGCAGCTCCTCTGTTTTGCTCAACCTCATACCAGAAAAGAGTTCATAAATGAGACAGCCTATCAGAGTAAAGCAAGTGATGTCAACATTTATACAAGCACAAAACAATAGAGAATTGATCTATACAGTTTATTGTAAGAGCAAAAGAAGTAAACTGAGACTCACCCAAGCCCCAAGAGTCAATGGCCCATGGTGGCGATTTTCTGATTGCAGCCCAATCAGACTTTGCCAACTCCATAGATTTGTACTGTGCTCCAACAAGCCATGCATATTGCTGAGGGAAATAGGTAAAAGGTAATCAAATTTTGAGACAAACAGACTTACTTGCCAAGTATATCAGTCAGTCTAATAACAAAACAGTTTATTATCAAAAGTAAAGGAAGAAAACCATTATTGATTAAAAAATATTCAGACATAATTAAGTAAGAATTTCATCCAAAATTTTAACAGGCAAGTAAGATCATAACAGTGCATAAAAAATCTTGAAAATTATGAATACAAAAGTTTCTATGGAATAACTTATCATATATATAAATCAATTGGCAGGGAGCAGAACTGAATTACAACAAACTACAATTTTTTATCTGTTAGTCTCTGATGATCTGTTGATAATAGTTTTGCCCTCCTAAGGGGTCCATTGATTTACGAAATTATATATGATGCTTGTTCTTTTAGTCATAATGTATTTCATTTGAGTAGGGCTGCATTCGAGCCGAGCTTGAGCTCGGCTCGATTTACATATAGCTAAGCTCGAGTTCAAGCTTGAGCTCGTGAAAGTCAAGCTCGAACTTGGTTCGAATTCAATTCAGCTCGTTTTTCATTATTAAAATGACGTCGTTTTAATACATATTGGTTAAAACGACGTTGTTTTGTATCAAAATTTTTAATTGGAAAATTTGACGAGTAGCTCGAGCTCGACCGAGCTAGTATAGGGCTGGCTGGTTTCAGGCTCGTTCGAGCCGAGCTCGAACTCGAGCTCGAATGGGCACGATTCGAGTCCAACACTACATTTGAGAGGTTTTATGAAAACAAAAATGCAATTGCAGGTTGTTTGTCAAACTAACTACAAAGATTACCAGCATTGCTCCAGTGGCAGCTTCATTATTCCCATCAAACTCTGACAAAACATCAAACGCATGCAGCTTCCAATCCAAAGTTTGTGTAACAACAACACTGGCCAGGCACACGTTACCATGAACCTGTAGAACCCAAGGGTAATTAAAAACTGACATTGCAGATCATGAGGAGATTAAAGAAGAAGAATCAAACCAGATTTATAAACATTCCTGCAAATTTTACTGATTGACAAAAACTTACAAGTTTACAATCATTATTCAAGAAGCTAACGGCTTTAGCAATTTGGTGCAGCCCCCATGCATAATACTCATCCCTAACAAACAGAATAAAATTAATTCACGAACTCATTAACAAATCAATGTTCACACAAGTGAGGGAGATCAAACTCAGTAAATTAACAAAAAAAAAGATAGATAGAAAAAGAATATTAAACCTTTGTGAACCTTCTAAACCAAGTTCCTTAATCTTCTCAGAAAGCGGCATTACTGGCTCAGTAACCATATAAATAGTAATTTTATTAGTAGAACCATCAGAATTCTCAACCTCGGTACTGTAAAGAAACGATAAAATATTCGGATGCCTAACCTGAACAAACCAAGCACATTCAATTCAATTCAACACAACATTTAAAATAAGAACAATTATAATAATATGCGAAATGATACAAATGACCGTACAGTTCGGAGACGCTTGACACCATTACGAGCAGCGGCCAAGTGTCCGTCCTGGGCGCTGGTTCCAGAGATGGAGAATATAGAGACGGGAGATCCATCATCCTGCAATGATTGAATTGATAGATTGAATTGATTTTAATGTAAGTTGAGATGAATAGTGGATGATGATGTTAAAGGAGAAGTGAAATTACCTTGGCGGTGCCATGAAAGTGGGTCCAGGAACCCCAAGCAGAGGGATAGGTGTCGCCGATATAATATGGAAGATCTTTGACGCCAGTACCGGATCCACCGACTACGCCCTTCAAAAACTTGAACATGATTTGATTACTTTTTCTTTTTTTCACATACGAACAGTTATGATCTACAGATGGTGGAGGGTGAGACCTGTAAGAGCTGGAGGAGACGAGAATTGAAAATTCGAAGAATTTATGGAAATGGGTCGGGTTTAGTTCGTTGATTCGCGGGTTACCAACTTCAGAATCATTCGGATTCTGAAAGGACCCGTTGGGTTCCATTGCGACTTGAGCCTGAATCATGGCTACAGCTGGATTCGAGCCGAGCCAAGCTCGGCTCGGTTCATATATGGGCGGCTCTAATTCGGCTAGAGCTCAGCTAAGGTTGGCTCATTTCGGGCTCGAGTTCAGCTCGGTTTGGCTCACTTTTTGTTTCTAAAACGACGTCGTTTTGTGTAAAAAAATTTTTAAAAAAATCTACTGAACCAGCTCGAGTTCGGCTCGAGCTCAATCGAACTCGGCCAAGCCCAATTTGTTTCAGGCTCAACTGAGCCGAGCTTGAGCTGGCTCGACTCGAGTCTAACCCTAATCCTGGCCGCATATTGTGTTTTTATTATTATTTTTCAATAATATTTTTAAAATTGGAATGCTGATCAAATATATTGTTTTATTAGTTTATAATTCGATCAGTTTAATCAGTCGATTAAATTATTATTAAATTATGATAAATTTCTTAAATAATATCAATAATTTAATACATTTTTTAAGTATAAACTATACGAAATTCATTATAAACAATTTTGTATAATTATAATAACAATCAAATATATTTATTTTGTTGAAATATAAATTTTAATTTATTAAAATAAAAATAACTCAAAAAAGAAAAAAATAATTTCAAATATGATAATCAGGGCATTAAATTTTATATTTTAAATTGATATTTTAAGATTAAATTTTGATTTTTTAAATTTTCATCCAAGACGAAATAATATTTTAATATACATGACAAAAGTTATAAAATGGCAAAATTAATAAAATGACAAAATTGTGTAAAAAAAAAAATAAAAAACATAGATTTTTTAGTGTCTACATTTGTAAAAACTAAAAAATGGGTAAAAGTTTAGTCAAACTCGATTTTCCAGATTTTCATCGGTTCATCCAATTTATTGGTTTTGACTAAGTTTAATCAAGTTTTAAACTAATCTATATATTTATGAGAATTGAGCTAAACTGTAAATTGACCTTCGGTTGAATTGATTGGTTCGGTTCAATTTTGAAAATACTAATTTTCAGATCGATTCTACTTCAATCACATCTATCTAGTGTAATTTTAATCAAATTATACATTTTTTAGGTTATTAGATGACTTTAACACTTGAATTTTCTATTTCTGCCCTTCAATATATATATATATATATATATATATATATATATTTAATAGAGTTTGGCTTTTAGAAGAGAATTTGTAATTCAAAAATTTGGAACGGGAACTTATGATTTTCTCAGGTGAAATATTATTTACTAAGATTATACTTTCATGGTGTCCCCCTTTTATCACAGTTTGAGACATTCATTTGCCTATGTAACTAACAAATAGTAATAAATTTTCTTTCCAGGGATGTTTGCTGGAGTAAATGAAACCTTTTTGACAAATTCTAAGGCATGAATAGGGTTGGATCTGAACCACGTTAACTCGGTTTAGTTCAATTTGATTTGAATTTGTTTAATTTGAATTTGAGTTGAATTCATGCTAGAAGATTTTGTTCATTTCGAAAGTAAACCAAACTCGAGTTAAGAGGTGTTTTCGGCTCGATTCTATTCGAATTGGGTGTGAATTTATGGCTCAAATTGATTATTCAAATTTGTAGTTCCGTTCGACTCGAATTTGGCTTGAATTTATGAAACCTCATTCATAAATTCTACAACACGAATAGGGTTGTATCTGAACCACATCGACTCAGTTTAGTTCAATTTGATTTGAATTTGTTTAATTTAAATTTGAGTTTAATTTAAGATAGAAGATTTGGTTTATTTCGAAAGCAAACCAGATTCGAGTTAGGAGATGTTTAGCTTGATTATATTCGAATTTGGTTTGAATTTATGACTCAAATTGATTATTCAAATTCGTGGTTTTCTTTGGCTCGAATTTATACTCAAATTAATGGATTGAATTTATGATCCGGTTCAGCTTGAATTCATAGTTTGAATAAATAGTTATGTCTATTATTTGGATAAAACGATATCATTTTATCAATGAACCATAAACTTAAGTTACAAATCCGAGGTATAGATTCGAACAATTGATTCGAGTTATGAATTCATGCCAAATTGAACCACAAATTTGCACTATTAAGTCGAATCATGAATTCAAATTGAACTCAAATAATATTAAATTGAATAATTTTTTATTCAAATCAAACTTATACTATCTTTAATTTTAACTTAGCAAACTCAAATTGAACTCAGTTGCGTTCTTATCCACCCATAGAGGGCCAAAAGACTATTTTTCACCCAAGTTTTAACCTAATTGCAAAAACACATATGTAGTAGATGAAAAATTCAAACATTTATTCATGGACAAAATTCTAATTGGTAAAATCATCATTTTACCCTAAACTGTAAAACCAAAAAAATTTATAAAATTTCTCTTCTTAGTTTGAAAACTAACAATTTTTTCCTATAATTAAGTTTTGAAAATTTCACTTTTCCTCTTAAGATTTTGATTTTCTGGCAAAACCTTTCCCTCTTTAGCAACTGACACTGTTCAACCATCTCTCTCCTTTCTTCTAGACCACCCATCTTTTGTTGACCCTTGGAGGGCGATGGATCTCAACCAATGTCTCCCTATATTTCACATGAATCATCTCTCGTTCTTTTGCACGATTCGTCTTCCTTGCGTCGTTTAAGCATTTGTCATTGTTGCCCCACTATCTCTAGTAGTTGTTCGACATCATCCTGCAGTCATCTTGACCGAATCAAGCATCGTGGCTAAGATCGATGAATTGCATGATGTCACCCTAACATCGTCCGCATGTGATAAATGGGTGGTCGTTCGAGCCTCAATCAAAAGATAGGTGGCTACCATTCCTTCTTCTTGGGTCTTTGTCAAAAGATGGGTGGGGAAAGCCGACTCCAATTGTTGAAGAGAAAACTCTAAAAACTCCAAACTCTCAGAGAAAAATTGTAACTTTTCAAAGTTGAGGTTTGGGGTAAAATGTCAATTTTTAAAACTTATGAGAGAAATGAGATAAAATTATATATTTTTAATAATATTATTAAAATAATAATTTTATCCTTACCTTTAACAAAAAATTCTAATAAAATTAGTTTATGAGTGAGTATTTAGATTTTTGAATTATCATGGGTGTGTTTGGCAATTCGGCTAAAACTTGGGTGGGAAATAGATCTTTGGCCCACCCCTAGACTTAAACAAGGAAAAAGACCAACATTGCATTACATGCTTCATACGATGGGGTCCATGGAATCTTGACCCATGACGTGAGGGTGAAGCTCCAACCCAATGAACTCTCCTGGAATTTGGTACATGACATTGTTCAACTTTCAATGCAACCTAGAAGAAAATTTCCGCCTTCAAACCATAGAAAATTCATTTTTTCAAGGTCCAAATGTTAGTAGTTTCAACAGTGTAAAGTCTTCCTCTAGACTTTGCAGGAGACCATGACTCAGTCGCATTATTTTTTTTTTCTCTCTTCTTTGTTTTCTTTTACCGTGTAAAAGAAACACATTATGCTTTGAATATATATAAACAACCCACTTTAATGTATGAATTATGCAGCATCAAAGAAGCCTACCAAAAAGCCAACATTCAATTCAACCGCCTTTTCTATTTCCATCTCTCTGTTTGTTTATATGTTCATATTCAACCAAAATCAACCCAATAAACAGAAAAATACAGCAACCATGGAGGACTCAATTTATTCTTTAATCCTCAAAGGATGTAAGTTGTCTCAAGAGCTTGAATCTAACCTACCCACCATTGCCAATCAACCCAGCTTGCTTCTCAGAGCCTGTGAAGATATTATAAGGACCTTTGCTGCTGCTAGAGAGCGCATAAATGGTCAGGTGGGCGCTCAAGCTGAATTGTCTTCTCTTCCAGCGCCTTTGATTTTTCCACCGATGATGTTGCCTGAGCAGCAGCTGCAGAATATCGATCCGGGTTTGCACGAATGGTTGAGGTCTAGTGTCACACAAGCCATGGGGGACGTAATCCAAGCGCAGCTTCTAGCTGATCATAAAAGCTCATTCGCCATCAGAAAACAGGCAGAAGGCTCATCATCATCGACACGATTGAGAGTCTCCGGAGGAGACGTTCAGGCAGTGGAAAATGTATTGGATTCTGCCGTCAGGAGTACTTCTTCTCCTTCACTGAGACACCGACGGAGGTAATTAAATACCTAACGATCAAAAGCATTTGAATTATGAGACTTAATTATTGTAACGTTGTTCCTGGAAATTTTGTAGATAAGTTATATTTTACTCAGAAAGGCATAAGTAATTTCATGTGAATTGTTTTTGCTGAAAGGAAAATGTCCTGAAAGCTCACACAGCTTTTCCATGCTATTTCTCACAAAATTCCACTAAAATATATACAGCCTATATACATCAACTTGGAATCACATTCCAAAACGTCTTCGTTTTGGAAACACTCTAGAATTGATACAAAACGTTTCGGGGGTGTTTCGAAAATATAAAAAAAAATTAAAACACATTTCTTTTATTTTTTTAATTGATTTAAAATCAATTTCATATTTTACTCTTTTTTACAATTTTGAACCCTCACTTTGATTTCATCTCATCTTCTCTTCTCTCTAACATTTGAAGTTTATCTCCTCTCCGATGCTATATTAAGAACTCATCTCCTCTCCGGCACTGTGTTAAAAACTTATCTCCTCTCCATCTTCAGCTTCTTAACTATTGACAAACGCTTAAAAAATCGGCTTCGTTAGGTTTGATATACACTATTTATTTAATTGTTGATTGATAGATGAAGTTAGTTAAATTCATACCTTCTCGAAGCAAAAAAATTGTTGTATTTTATCTTTCTTTAAAAAGATATACATGACGTATTTTTATGAAATTTGATAAAATAACTCTATACTTTTATATTTTCACGTTTCTCATATTTTTGTTTGCTGTATTTTTGAGAAAATACGTTTTAGTGTTTTTCGTTTCCGTGTTTTTGTTTCTGTACCACATAAAATATCACACTTAAATATTAATTCCATACCTATTAGACTCTTGTTTTCTTCTGGGCAGCCTTCACAAAAGATATTCTTAAAGTTGTATGGTAGCAAGTTTTAATAATATTAGATTGCTTGTTTGTAGTGAGAATGCAAGAACAGTGATGGTGCCAGCTCCTCGTTTTGGAAATGTGGAAATTCCACCGGAAGATGGCTACACTTGGAGAAAATATGGGCAGAAAGAGATACTGAATTCGAAGTATCCGAGGTACATACATGACAATATCTTTCAATCCAGATCTAGTTAGTTATGGCTATGGTTTTTATCTAAGACTAATAGAATATAAGATATTGAATTAAAACACTTTAGACGATAGAAATACTTGGAATATCATATAATTTAAAAATCTGAATCTGTAAAGCTCTCGAATTATCTGTATTAGAATAATTAGTCTTTCACTCGTTAAATCTCAGTAATACTATTTACTTAAATCATAACTTTTAAATGTATTGAATATATTTTTATTAATTATTTAAATTTATCCGTAAATTATAATTAGATTATTCAGTATATAATTTTATTGATAAAAAATTATAATTAATATTAAGGTACATCAGGAAGTTTTCTAAGAATTCAAAATATAATAATGCCCTAGATTGGGAAGTTTAGGGTTAGAAGGTCTTTGATTGAAACACCGTTTACTGTCAATTCTGCCGGTCAATCAATCCAGAAGTTTGATTTAGTACACACATGTAGGCTTAAAATTGACCAAGTCTTCTGATTCTATTAATTGTCAAAGACATCCCAACTGAAACACTGATTAGTTAGCAAAAGCCCAATGAAAGAACACCGGATTGGTCTTGCTTTGAAAAATTTATTTTATATAAATTAAATAAAATCAACCAATCTTTTATAATTTTGGGATTTACTAAATTAAAATTTTACGATCATAGGAATACATAAAACATTATATAATTTGATTTTTTAAGACTATCGATATTATTTATATTGAAACGATTGGTCTTTCACTTTTGAATCCTCTCTGAATAATAAATTTATATAAAAAATCATATTTTATTGGTTTCGAGAGAAAAATTAACTAATAAATAGTAAATAATTAGACTTTATAGTATTGTCTATTTAGATCATAATTTTTAAATATATTATTTAAATTTATTTATATATTATTATTAGATTATTTAATTATTTGATTTTATTAAATCGATGTTATAATTAATGTTAATTTATGGGAACATAGATGTCTGACAGATAAATAAATTTTTGTTTTAGGAGTTACTACAGATGCACACACCAGAAGTTGTACCAGTGCCCAGCCAAGAAGCAAGTTCAGAGATTGGATAATGATCCTTCGACCTTTGAAGTGACATACAATGGTGAACACACGTGCCATATGTCATCTACAGCGCCATCAATCCCAGTTTCAGTATCAGAAGTTGCGCAAGAAATGAGCAGTCAACCAATCACCATGCAACCTTCACCAACAACTAGTCTTGGCACATGGCTCTCCATGGAGCTAGGCGCTGGAGGGAGTGGTGGAATCAGCCTGGCTGGCGGCTACAGTGGCGGCGTCGGTGATGCAGGGCCCTCCACCATTCGATGTGACAGTAAGGATGGAGATCAGTATCTTCAAGTGGCCAACATGGCTGACGCCATGTTCAACTCCGGCAGTAGCAGCAGCAATAGCATGGAATTTATCTTCCCCTCTAGTGGGGATCAAGATAAATGGCAACCAGAAGACAAAAAAGATTGATACAAATTTATTTAACAGCTTTTTCAGCCAATATTTGTATTTTTTTTAAAGATCAGAATTCAGAACCTTGATAATAATAGTAATGGCACATGAAAATTTTATATATTTATGTAGGATGACATTGGGGTTTAGCATAGTGTAGCATATTGAGACATAATAATTAATGGGTTTTATGGTTAAATCGCCTATTATATTAGTATTAAAAATTAATTTTTTCGTATTATGTATCATGTATCATACCATAAAATACTTTTTTCAAAAAATATAATATTAATAAAATAATAATAAATTCTAATTGACATACAATTATTTTAAAAAAATTTATAAATACTTTTAAAAATTTTAAATTTTTCATATATATTTTTATTATACATTCTTTTTGAAAAAAATTGTATCAATCTATATCGATAATATATATCATATCATAAGATACGTTTATTATATCATATGAATTCGAAAATGTGTAGTCCTTTTCTTGAAAAGAAATTACAGGGATAAAGTTTCAATGGCTAAAGACGAAGGTTATGAAGGCTGATGATACCATGTTCCTGAAAAATCACTTTACCCTTTCAAAGACGGTATCTATGGTGACTGCAGTCTGCCCCTCACATCGGGGAGATCTTCGTCTTTTGTTTTAGACAGTGATAGCAGTGGCCGGTTGCCCCAACTTGCCTACAAAATTGTCTACCGTATTTTAGCTTAACCAACTGTGGACATGACAGTCCATCAAAATGAAAAGTTTGCTTCTGGGGTACTCCGATCCTCTGTCTCGTCGCAAGTCAAATCAAACCAGCATATCCCTGTCCATTTCTAACCCCAACAAGGCTTTAAATTCGAATTTCCAAGGGATTGTGTAGTACGAAAGGGTATAAATTTAATTAATAAAATTATGTATATCTATTTTTAATACATAATTTATATATATAGATAAAATATTATTATATGATTAGATATTTTTTATTATATAATGACATATATTTTAAAATTATCTAATTATATAATGATATATCACTGTATATATAAATTATATACCAAAAATAAATACATATAATATTACTCAAATTTAAATACTTATTATAATATTTTAAAATTAAACTTTTTATACTCCTTGTTACCTCAATATAAGGTCTTAGCAACCTTTATTAAATTCTCTAAACTAGTTTGTCATACACATAATTTCCACAAGTAGATTTGGATTATAACGTGTAGCATGGGTAATTAATTTGTTATATGAGTAATACTATATATATCTATTTTGATATATATTTATATATGATATCACATGATCGAATATTATTTTATCTTTAATTCGAAATCACTTAATGATAATTTAAAATCACTCAATGAAAACATACCTCAAATGTATACTCGAAATTAGTACGTATAATTTTATTATATAAATATAAAAGTATCTATATATTTGTATAACTATTATTTTATTTGTATAACTTCTCACTTTTGGATGGTAGTAATTATAAAATATATTATAATGATTATAAGAGATATTAGGCAGAGCTATTATAAAAATAGTTTATCTCATATTTTTATAAATATATACAGTAATAAAGCTATCAATTTGAGCAACGTTTCTCAAAGCATTGTGTTACTGTTTTCCTTTTCATGGTATTAGAGCATCCAACTTAACAACCTTATTTTTTTTTTCAATTTTTCAATGGCATCCTTTTCTATTACCTTTGCACTTCTGCTAAACACAATGACTTATTTGCTCACTGTTAAACTTGAGTCCTCTATAAACTATTTGCTATGGAGGAATCAATTTGGTCTTTTAATTAACAGTCAATAGGTTGTTGGATATCTTAATGACTTTATTAAAATTCTTGTTAAAACCATTTGGGACTCTAGTACTAAAGATGTACCTAATCCTACCTATCACTCATAGCTCTTGGTTGATCAGTCTATTTTAAGTCTAATATATTCATCTTTTACTTTTGAATCCATGGAAGAGGTGCTTGGATTGACCACTACAAGAGAAGCTTGGTTCGCTTTAAAGGTCGCCTTTGCACATTCCTCGAAGTGCAGAGAAATTCAACTTAAAGACAAACTACTACTTTTATAATGCGGTACTCATAATGTTATTGATTTCTCTCATAGCTTTAAAACCCTTTGTTTGCAACTTGCATAGATTGAATGTCCAATTGATGAAATTGACAAGGTGCACTGGTTTATTCATGCACTTGGCCCTGACTTTGCTCACTTTACCACTACAATGTTGTCTCTTACTCTGTTTCCCTGTCTTGTTGAAGTAATTCCAAAGGCAATAAGTCAAGAGTTGTTTGCTCGATCAATTGCTAATCAATTTTCTTCTGCAGGAGTTTTTACTGCTCAACAAATCTCTTATATCTCAAAGGACAGATCATTTAAGTCTCATAGTAATGGCTCTTCCAAAAAGTCCTTGGAACAATCCAATGACTCAGGATGTGTTTCTTCCAGTGCTTTAGTGTTATGTCAACTTTACAACAAACAGGGTCATATAGCTAGCAAATGTTGGGGTTATACATATGAAAAGAAGAAGAAGAAAGCAAAATAGACTACAGTTAACGTAGCTGAAGCTTTTACTTCCTGTTTCATTTAAGATTTGAGTGATTTTGAGTGGTATCGCAATAGCAGAGCCACGACTCATATGACCCATGATGGTACAATGCTTGAAAAATTTGCTCCATCTAATAGTAATGATCGGGTTTCGGTTGGTAATGACCATTCTTTAACTATTTTCAAAACCGGTTCTACTAGTGAGTTTGTGCCTCACCAATAATTTAAATTATCTCATGTCTATTTGTTTTTACTATTACAAATGATCTAATTTCTATTGGTTGTTTAACACAAGATTATAATTGTTGTGTTCAATATACTGTTCATGATTTTGGTATTCAGGATCTAACAACAAGGGCAATTTTGAGAGTCGGACAATGTTTTTCCATTTTTATAACTTCTCACTTTTGGACAGTAGTGATTATAAAATATATTACAATGATTATAGGAAATATTATAAAATATATTATAGAAATTATGGAAGAAATTAAAGGGAGCTATTATAGGAATTAGACCTGGCCACGGTTCATGAACCGTCGGTTTCGGTTCGAAACCGCCGGTTCACGGTTCGAAAATATAAGGATCCTGAACCAAAACCGTAACAGGACGGTTCGTCCACGGTTCAGAACCGTCGGTTCTGGTTCATGGCCCCGGTTCGGAACCGACGGTTTCTGTTCGAAACCGATATTGAACAGTCAATTCTAATACATGATCTTGATTTAATTTTTAAATTATTAATTACAATAATTAAAAATTAAAAGAAATGCTTGGACTTAATTACAATAAATAAAATTAATTATATAAATAAATTATATGATTAATTATAAAAGATAATAAATAAATAATAAATAAAATTAATTATAGAAATAAATTCTATAATTAATTATGAATTGTATAAAAAAAATTAAAATTGAAATTGAAATTAATAAAAAATTAAGAAAGAATTTAATTAAATTTAAGAAAATTTGATTGAATTGAAAGATTGAGAGAGTATTAAGAGTTTAAAAAATGAGAATGAGAGTTTGAAGGATTGAGTGAGAGAGTAGAAAGATTGAAATTTGAGAGAATGAAATTTGGAGGAGTATATATAGGAAAAAAATTTTTTGAAAAAAATTAAAAATAAGGGGGGTGAATTGAGATTCAGAGAAATTGCAGGGGACCAAGTCCCCTGCATTTTCTCTGAAAATTGCAGGGGATTGGTCCCCTGCAATTTTTCCTTCAAAAGGCAACGGTTCCCTGCGCAGAGAATCGTTGCCTTTTTAAATAAAATTCAAAAAAAAAATCAAAAAAATTTCAAAAAGTTTCAAATTTTTTTCGGTTCAGCACAGTAAACCACCGGTTCATAAACCGGTGTGAACCGACGGTTTCACGGTTCCAATTTATGTGAACCGGAATCGAACCGTAGAGCCACAGTTTCGGTTCCGGTTCAGTCCGGTTCCGGGTCTGCCGGTTCCAGTTCTGGGTTTATCCATGCCGGTTTCGGTCCGGTTCACGGGCCAAACGGGCCCGTGGCCAGGTCTAATAGGAATAGTTTATTTAACATATACACTTAATATAAGAGATATTAAATTAATTGCCCTAAACATTAGAGTTTTAAACAAAATTGCCCCAAAATTTTAACATTAAGCAAAAATGCCCATTAATTTGAACTAACGAAAATTCCCTCATATATAAACAAAAAAAGTTCATATCCCCAACCATTTTTCCCCTGAGACTCCCACAGGTTCAATGACGACTCAATTTCTTTGGATTTTCTCTGACATTTTTCATGTTTTTGAATAACGAAAATAACAAAGAAGGTGAGTACATCATCCCTTGTCTTGTTTAAATCATTTTAGTGTTTAGATTTTATCGATTTGATGAAGATTTTGGGTGTTATTACTTTAAGGTTTTCGGTTTTGAACAATGGATTTTATGTGTTAATTTCTACTTGTTTTGGTTGAATTTTTTGAGGGCTATTGTGTTATGGTAGGTATAGATTCGATTATTATTGAAATGAGAGGCTGAAATGATAATTTTGGTAAGAAAAAATAGATTAATTTGTTTGGTACGCAATCTTGGGAGGGCCTTAGGATCCCCCAAGGTGCACAATAACCTTAGAGAAACCTGAGAAAAGAAAAAATTTTAGTTTTTAAAACAGTGCAACCCGTGAGAACTCGTGAGAGGGGGCAACGTGAGTTTTTGAAACTATAGACTTTATAAGAGAGCAAAAATTTGTTAATGGGACAAATTAATTTTTTTTATAATTTAGGGTTTTTCGACATGTAGTTTTCGAATTTTATGTCTGTTTTTTATGTTTTAGGGATTTTTCACGTGTAGTTTTCAAATATGGGATCTATTTTTTTGATTTTTCTCATTTAAGGGTTTTTTAGTGTATAGTTTTTGAATTTTAGGTTCGTTTTTCTATTGTTGTCATTCTTAGTTTTTTTGTCATTCCTCGATTTTTGTTATTCAAATTACACTGTATCAAAATTTGCTCCATATCAATATTCTTAATTTATTTAGATTATCTTAAAATTAAATTTTTGTCTTATCCAATAATATTTAAATTATACTATCCTATTAATGAGTAATATATCCTACCAAATTTTACTGTATATCAATATCCTAAATTTATTTAAATCTTTCCCAAAATTCAAATTTTCCTTATCATTGTTAATAATCTAATTGTAACAATCGCTAACCCTTATCTCCAAAATAAAATAAAAGTAAATTATATATTCAACAATCATATCAACGAAAATGAGAGTTATCTTACGTATTTATCTAAAATTTTATTTAACACTCTCATATATTATTTTGTTCTAAAATGGTCATTTATTTTATCAAAATGTTTCTATATTTTTCTAACATTGCATTTAAAACCTTAATACATTATTTAATATCAAAATATCCTTATATTTTTCATTTAACACCTTATTATATTATCAAATATCAAAATACCCGCTTTATATCATGTTCTCACCAAGTGGTTTTTTTTATTTGAATTCAGAAATACAAATTTTCTTCATTTCAAATGAACCCACAGTGTCATATTAAGTAAAAATAAAAGTGAGAGTATGAGTTTGAATGATATAAGAAAAGTATAAAAGTAAAAGTTTCTATAAAAGTGATGAAGAGTCATCTTGATATTTTTAAAAATTTTGAGACATTTTTACTTGAAACTTTGAAAAGGGGACATCTTCGCTTAAGAAATGAAAAAAAGGGGCATTTTTACTGAGTTTAAGGTAAGATAGACTATTTAATTTAATTTAATTTCCCCAAATATAAAGTTATCAATGTTAGAAATATTTCTCAAAATATTGTGCTACTGTTTTTCTTTTCATATATATATATATAATTAATTAATTTTGATACCAAAATAAACTGAAAATGGTGGCTCTGCTTATTCCACAAAAACTAATGTACATATACATAAAAGAAAAAGCACCATGTTTATGCTATTCAATAATACTATGTGCACAAAAATTGTACACATGACACTACTTTATCTATGTTGATGCCAAACTACCTAACTAAGAAGGAAGTCACTCTCATCAAAATGAAAGTCTCTGTCAAAATCCATCTCATAGTCATTAGAATGCATCTTAGCAGTAGCTGGATAAGATAATTCAATGGGGATTAGATCATCCCACACCACTGAATCCAAAGACGACAAGTTCTCTGATATATCATCACTTTGTGTTGTCTCTTCCTTATATTCTCGCTTTATTTCTTGTGGGGTAAAACTGTTCATTGAGCTCACAGTACAAGAACCAGTAGTTCCCCAAGGATGATCAGAATCTGCGAAGATTTTTGGAGCAGTGAATAAATCTTTGCAAGTATGGCTGCCTATGTATGTTGTCTCATACATTTCTGGATTATCTTCCATTCTTTGAACTTGTTTTGTTGCTCTGCATCCTTGATCATACTTATGTGTGCACCTATAGTAACTCCTGGATGTAACAAAATTGAAGGGTCATTAGAATTAACTCATGATCTTCAAAATACATTTGAATAAGTCTGACACCCCTTTCACGAATTCCACATCGACAAAGCACAGGAAATACGTTAGGTATATATGTGCATCATATATCATTTAAGGATATTAAGATATGAGTGGTTATGTAGCTTGTGAGCTATCCAAACTGACAATATTTTGACAGGACCAGAAATTTTGCAATAAGTTAATATGAACTTTCTGTATAACATTTGAATATACCTTGGGAACTTCGCATTGAGAATCTCCTTTTGCCCATATTTCCTCCAAGCATGAGGATCTTCTAAGGTGGAAGAGGCTATTCTCCATGTCTCTAAATTCTTCCTGCAAGAATTTCATTTCTACTGTAAACATCCACTGCTCCACTTTTAAATCATCCGAAAATACCATAAATTAATATGCTTACTTTCTCTTGTAACAGCCTCTCCTCGCCTTGGAACTGGCCGGCCCTTTTTTACTCTCGCCGGAATCTTCCCATCTCCGGTCATCCGTACAAGGTGAATCATTGGAAGAATTGGTAGGCGGAAACTGTTGATGATCATGATTTTTAGAAACAACAAGCTCAGCAGAGGTGCCAGAACTCAGTACAGAAAGAGTCTCATTGAAAGATCTCAAGATCTTAACAATAAGCTCCTGTTGATGAGATGAAACCAACCCATGTTGCTGTTCAAAGGGTTTATGATCCTGATGAAGAGTCAGCTGAAGCTGGTTGGCAAACTTCTGGCCTTGACGAAGCTCTTGTATCAGCTTGCTCCGGTTGGAACAAAGAGCTGCCATAATAAGAAAGGCTAAGAGAGTACTAATCAAAAACAAGTGAAACTGAATCAGAAGTTACCCAATTGCTTTTGCTTGCATAATGGGAGGTGAATGGATATACACGAGGAGAAGTAGTGGAGGAGAGGCTTTTATTAACATCAAGATACAGGATAAGAGGAAAGAGAGAAGAAAAGCAGAGGAAGATGTAAGGAAGGAGAGTTTGAATAAAGAAAATTGCTTTGAAGAGCAATGGTGACGTTTGGTCTGTGATGTAAAGCTGACCTTATTGTCTTAAAGCCTTTTCACTTCTGTACTTATCTGCCTTCCAATTATTGATCTAGTTGGTTGGTTACCAAGAACTTTCAGAAAAACAATTTGGATTAGGATTCATTTGATAGCTTAATACAAAACATTATATTTATATATTTCTAAGAAAATTATTAATAATCATAATGACGTATATTATAAGGCATTCATATTAAACAATCTTATAAATAAAGTAATAGATGTGTCATTTTACTATAATAAAATAAATAAATGATAATAAAATCAGTTAATTTTAAATTGACAAATCTTAAAAGGAAAGGAAGGTTCGGCCTTTTACTTATCTAGATTTATTTTACACTTATCTAGAACATTGAACATTCAAAATTCATAATATTCTTAGACTTCTAGTAGAAAAATCTAAAGGTTGTGAAGTGGAAAGTGGGACAACTTGGGTACATGAATTCAGAGTCAAGAAGGAAAAGGATGTCATGAAACTACTCTTCACCATTAAGGATAAGATAAAGTAGCAATACTATTATTACTTATATATTTTTTAATATATAATTTAATACATAAATAATATATCATTATATAGGTATATATTATTTTATTTTTAATTAAAAATTATCTTATTATACGATGATATAAAATATCATACTCAATTATATATTAAAAAATATGTACACATAATTTTATCGAATACACCGAATTCCATTAATTAATACGCAATAAGAGAAGCATAAAAACAACTTAGTTGCCACAAATAGACCCAATTGTGCCATGTGTGACAGTGTGGCAAGATGTTGCTAATTTTATTTTATGGGTTCAAGCCAGATTCCATGAATCACAACTCTCAATGCAGCCTTTCAAACATATACTAATGCAACTATCCAGCATTTGAGCATGTTCCTTTAATTAGAGCTCAAATTGAGTAGATTTATTATATAATATTGCATCATTTTGAAGCATTCAACTTCACCTTTTGCGTGAAACGTCAAGAATTGAATAACATGACCTTTATTATGTGAAAGGTTAAGGTATGAATAATTTGAGGTCGACTAATAATGTACCATAATAAATCACACTTGATTTACTTTATACAGTGGTTATAGATTTAATTATTATACCCTGAGATTAACATATTCGATGAAGTCAGTGGAGTTTCCGGATGTTTAAAAAAAAACACTTCATGTTTTGCAAGTGACCATTTTTTTACAGAATCAACATAAATTAATAATGAGGTGCACAAATAATGGGTATAAAATGTGTATACAAATAATGATATGTCATCATATGATTGTATATTATTTTTATCTCTAATTTAAAATTATTCAATCATTTAATAATATATTATTATTTATACTTGTTATTTATATATATAATTTTATTGGTTAATGATAAATTAAAATATGTTTTCTTTGGGTCAAGGTCTAACCGGATTTGTTGACTTGGACTATTTGGGTCCATGGGTTTGTTTCTATCCAGCTTCCAACACACAGTCTAATTTTCTTGTATGATACTATTCCTAACATTACAAAGTCCTTATTTTTGTTCCAACTTTTGTAGATTTTCTCCTTCTCGAAGCATTTTTCGCAGATATTGACACTTAGATAGTGTATAAATTCTTACCAAATGTAGAGTATTCTAACACAGTATTGACTTGTCAAAGAAAGGTAATACTGTAAAGCCGAAATTCTGAGATGGGTAGTTTAGGTAATATGATAATTGGCCTTAGATTTGAGTCAAGTGTGTTCGAATCTTCGCTAGATTGGCTTGTTGATGCTTGAACAAAGTTGTGGTTAGGGTTAAATTTGAATCGAATTTATTTAAACTTGAGTTTGAGTTCGTTTTGAATAAATCTGAAATAAGTTAAGCTCAAATGAGTTTGAGCTTGAAAGTTCATATTTTCGAGCTCGAGCTCAAGCCTTGGAGTATTTAGCGTATCAAACTTGCGAGCTAAAAATTTAGATACAAAACAATATCGTTTTAACTAATTGTATTAAAATAACATTGTTTTAATAATGAGTTAGTTAAAAGCTTAATTCAAATTTGAGTTTGATTTTTTTGAAATTGATAGAAATCTAACCATAGTTTCGGTGAAACAAACTTAATTTCTAGCAAGGTGATGAACTCAAGCTAAACGGCATTAGGTTCAATAGACTTGCAAATGATTTGATTTAAATGATAAAATGATATCATTTTTTTCAATTTAAGGAAAAACATCATTTTGAAATATAGTTACATAATCGTGTCAATTTTTTTTGTTAAATTTAAAACAACATGGTTTTTTTATTATTTGGATGCAAGATAATGTTGTTTTCCACTGTTCATCTTGCACAATCCATTCCAAAATCCAAATCGACTTATTGACTATGCCTCTCCATATTCTGCAAACCTTAGTCTTCCCTGAATATTCACAACCCTAAATTCATCTCATACATCATCTGGTTATTAATTCGAATTAGACTCACTCTCTTATCTCTTCAATCGTATTCGTTATTTTCATGTCACCTCTTTCTTTTGCTCACAAAAATCAGCATCACAGGGATGATTTTCGATCATGTTCCTTTACCATTCGAGTTCATCTATTTTCTTTTGACTCTTCATAGTTTTAATCACTCTTCACAAGTTGATTGGAGTTCAACGAATGGTGTTCATTATCTTCATGATTTCTTTCCCTTAGCGTCATCACCATCACCGAGTTACTTCACTAGTAAGCTTTTAAATATTGTAAAATCATTTAAATTTAGGATGATAAAAAAATATTATTTATATTAATTAAGAGTAAAAAATTGTTTTTAAATTAACTTTTGAATGGAAAAATGTTATTTAGTTATTAATATATTAATATGTGATTGAATAATATTTTATTTTTAATTTTTAATTATTTAATTATATAATAATATATTATTATTTATTTATAAAATTAGGCATGAAAATTATGCACTAAACTTTTTGATTAATATATTAGCAATTTTAACGCCACCGAGGGCGTAGGGCGTATGCAAATGCGAAGAAGTTCCGCCTTTATGATTAGGTATAGGTCACCGCCATTACTGATCTTGGGGATGTTATCATCTTCCACTTCAAACCTAAACCCTAATCCTAAATTACCTCTCACCATGAAACCCACCTCTCAAAACCCCCAAGCTTCTCACTTGTTTTCAAATTCCAATAGAATTTCTCAACCCATGACACTTTCCACCAGATGCTTCACTGGTTCTTCGGACCCCATCCCCATTGTGCCCAAAATCCAATCAACGGATCCAAAACCAGAGTTGGATGACCCGAATCTTCTTGTAGTTGTCTCTTTCTACAAGTTTGCGGATTTCCCCGACCACGCTGAGTTGCGGAAGCCATTGAAGGAGCTTTGTCAGGAACTGGTACTTGTTTCTCTTATTGGTTTGTTTTTGTTTTTATTGAGAGCATTATTTTTTCAATGCAAGACTTCTTATTTAGGTTTCTAAATTATATAATGTTATAGATATTTTAGTGGAAACAGTTTAAATGAAGTAATTATCATAATTTTTGTGTTGTTTGTTTGGGATTTCGATTTTGGTTGCTTTTGTAAGCTAGAGCAAGGGTGCTTGAATTTTTTTCATCTTTTGTTAAATACAGTGTCAACAAGTGGATAGTGGCATTGTTTAATTTGAGGTTTGTCATTGAAGAAATTTGAAAGTAATTGTTTTTATCTAGCTGAATTAGCTTGAACTGAAGCTCTGTTGAGTCCTGTTCAGTCAATTTCACATGTTTTACATGCCTTACCAAGCTGATCCTCCTCAGCGTGTGTCAGGTGGTATCATTCTGGCACCAGAAGGGATCAATGGCAGCATATGTGGGACACGAGCGACTGTGGAAAGAGTTCTTGCATTCATTCAAAGTGATAACCGTTTGAAGGGGCTTAGACAAATTGAGTCTCCTGTCAGTCCTGAGGAGGAGGCTATACATCATGGACACAGCAGCAGTTCTCCTCTTGCAGCTGGGGAAGATGCTCCCTTTCGGTGGGATCATGTGAGGGTCAAGTTGAAGACGGAGGTATTGCTTTGTATACCTTTGCATTGTGGTATTCTTTGTGTAAACTTGAAGTGATTACCTTTTTCATGGAAGCAAATCTATTCAAACCTCTTGCGAGGTTTTCTTATTTGTTACTTCCTTCTATTAATGTAGATTGTTACTCTTGGAATGCCGTCTGTATCACCTGTAGAGAAGGTCGGGAAGTATGTGAAGCCTAGAGAGTGGAATACTTTGATTAGTGATCCTGATACGGTAACCAAATGCTCTTGTGTTTTTTCTTTAAATATTTTTAAGTTGTTACCAAGGGTCTAAGATGTATGCAATATGTCTACTTTTTTGTTTCCTGTCATAGCAAGTGCCTGTTGATTTTTTAATTCCATCTATATTGTGGCTGGAGCAAGTACCTGTATTTAACTTACTAAAGAAATTTGCTCTCACAAGAAAATCTAGATTTGTCCAAGCAAACTGATTGCATTCACTTTACTATGACATTTGTAGAGATGGATTAACCATTTATGTTGTAAATTGGCATTGTGGTTGACGAAACATGCAAGGAGTAAGTGATGCTTTTCTAGACCATCGTCTGTTACAGTTACATGTACTTAGCTCTTACAAGAAAGTATCTATTTAGGTAGTGATTGATGTGCGCAATAACTATGAAACTAGAATTGGAAAGTTTAAAGGAGCAGTCGATCCATTTACTACAGCATTTCGTGAGTTTCCATCTTGGGTGGATGATCAGTTCCAACTTGAAGGAACTGGTGGCAATCAGTCAGAGTTAGAGATCAAGGATTCAAATGAAATTACCAAAGAAGCGGAGAGTACGAAAAAGAAATTGCCAAAGCAGGTTGCAATGTACTGCACAGGAGGAATTCGATGTGAGAAGGCTTCCAGTTTTCTCCTAAGCAAAGGTTTTAAAGAGGTATCTCTTTTCGGTCTCTCATTAGTGCCAACAAAGCTACTTTGTAAAATATCTTATTATGGTATTTGACATTGGATCATGGTGAATTTATCAGGTGTATCATTTGGAAGGAGGGATTCTGAAATACCTTGAGGAAGTCCCAAAGACTGAGAGCCTCTGGGAGGGTGAGTGCTTTGTGTTTGACAAACGAGTGTCGGTTGAACATGGGTTGGAACAAGGAACTTTCAAGCTTTGCTATGGATGCAAACAACCAGTTAGCGATGCCGACATGGAAGCCCATGAGTGGGAGTATGGAGTTACTTGTCCACATTGTTACTCATCAAAATCTGAAGAGGAGAAAGAAAGAGCAAGAGCACGGCAAAGGCAATTCGAGAATTGGGGCATTATTGGTGGTCCTGACAAGGGTCGACGACCAACATCAAAGGCTGATATTGTGAATAAGAACTTTTCCCAAAGTTCAGTTTAGCTAGTTGACAGGATGTAAACCAAAAGAAAAGTTCAAAATTTTGTTGGAAGATGAGTTTCTGAAGCCATTTTCAAATACTTTTCTTTCAGTGGGTTAAGTGTTTGTGCTATTTCTCTTTGTTATTTGATGAGAGACAAAATATGCAGTCACATTAGAGACTCTTTACCTTTTGTGTTTTTTATACTGAATGTCATTGTCTTTCTGTTTATCTTCATGTCGTCACTGAAAACATTTTCAAACATTGTATGCCTTGAAAACTTTGATTTCTATTTTTAATTGATTACTTCTACACTGTGAAAGTGAAATTACTATTTTCCCCACGACACATTCATTGTACTCTTATTGGAATAAATAGTTGTTAAAGAAAGAATTAATGGCTGGTGAGGAACCGAATGTAAATCTCTACCGTTCCTATGGAAACAATCTAACGGTGTAAAACGAATAGGGATTTTAATATAAACTCAAGTTTTTCTGGGTGATTGACATTGACATTAAACATCTGGAAATAGAAACAAAGATTCGGTTCATTAAAGTCGATTAGGGTTACCAAATGGCCGGTGAATCTACTATTTTCAAGTTCCTCAAGCCAAGGCTTCGTCCTCAACCCATAGACATTCAATCCGCCGCCTTATGGGGTGTCGCCGCCACCACTGGCGCTATCTGGCTCATCCAGGTACAAATCGCACCTTTTTCTTTCTCATTTACATGAAACAATATCTTTTAATACGGTTTCTGTTCGAAACTTGAAATTTTATCTGGGTTTTGGTCTTAAATTGAGATCTTATATGGATTTGATTGAAAATTGAAATCTATGGGATGTGAAATTTTAATTCTGTATGAAATCCCAATATTTGTATTTTTTGGAATGAATCTTGAAATGTTGTGGGGGTGAAAAATAGGTATTTGTGATTCACGTAATCTGGTAAAAGTTGGTAGTTAAAATCGAAGTTGGTAGATGGAAGTTAGATATGTTATTGATAGGAGTGTCAACGTTGTTAACACATAACCATATAATCAGAGGGTTTATGCGTCCGTTTTCCTTTTTCAAATGGAAAATTAGAATCATGAAGAGAAAAAAGTACATCCATTGTATTTCCCTTTAGTTGGTTATCGTTGCTGAATTTCAGGTGTTAGATTTCATAAACTTAGTGTGTTTGAACGATCATTCATGCTTTTGTGCTTCTTTTGACTAAATTGATTAGTCAGATAATGGCTTGAAGGTTGTATTTCCAGGAAAATTGATATTAGAATGCATGTTTAAGTTAGACATTGCAGTTCAACATGCCCTTTTTTTTACTTTTACCTAACTTAAATTTATATTTTCTCTACAATATTGGCTTGGACATTGTGCTTTATGGAAATTGATACTGGAATGCATATTTAAGTTAGATTTTGCAGGCTGCGGTTGTATGAAAATTGATATTTGATTGCATGTTTAAGTTAGATATTGCAGTTGATCATGCTGTTTTTCGTTTCATTTACCAACTTTATATTTTTTCAATAATACAATATTGTCTTGAAAGTTGTGTTTGTCTGAAAATTGATATTGGAATGCATATTTAAGTTAGATATTGCAGGTTTTGGTTGTATGAAAATCTAATATTAGAATGCTTGTTTATGCTATTGTTGATGATGATGCATCTTTGCAACTTCTTGTAACATAATGTTTCCTCTGCAGCCATTTGATTGGTTGAAGAAGACCTTTTTGGAGAAGCCGACAGAAGGGCAGTAGGGATAGTACCATGGTGAAAGTTCTGATTTCGAGTAAGAGGTTTTTTTTTATAAGAAAAAGACATGAAAAGAATTGATATGAATAATTTACTCAGCTCATTTTGTTGAGGTCTTTTGTTATTAATTTATGGGAATATTTGATAAATTTGGACCCATAAATTTGTGTTCTCGAGAATTTTTTGCATTATTCAAAAAGTGGAAGTGGCAAAATTTTGTTCTGTTTCTGAAATTTTGCCTGAGTATATAACAGTGCTTGCCTAAATATTGCCATGAAAAAGCTTGGGAAAACTGTTAGGGTGGTTACTGGAGAAGGCAAAGTGGGAAAGTAAGTGTTCTTTCCATCTGATTTTCAATGCAACATAGTGCCATCTTCATTAAATTTAATCTAGTTGATCAAATTTATTGATCATCGAAGTTCCAATAGATCAAATTTAGATGATAAAGTTATATTATAATCATAACTAAAAGGGATATTAACAACTAAATAGGGTTATTATCATTGAAGGGCTACTTTTTCTTTTTCTTCTAATTGATCACCTAGAGGACATATGTTTCAGATACGACAGTTAGAGGACACTTAAATTTGAAAAACTACTTTAAAGAGGAAAATGAAGATCAGAAACTGAAGCAAAACAATGTGTAACAAACACTTTAACTTGAAGATGGCTGATTCTTAAGAGCTTGAAAAACACTAGAACTCTTATCAAAGATGTGGGCTCTTTAAGTTAAGACTGATTAAATAATATGTAAAATTTTTTTAAGAAATCAAAACACATTTTGGGTCAAGCTCACGTACAATACAAACAATGTTTGTGATAATGAACTATGGTAAGAGCCCTCCTAATGCCAAATAGTTACATTCAAATAATAGAATCTGATTACTTCTAAGTCATCTTTTAATTGAATTAAAATTAAAAAAAAAAAAATCTTATCAACAATTAAAATCCTAAATTTACAGGGAAATAACTTATTTTATAAACCCCAAAAATGGAAAATTATCTCATTGATATTATTGAAGGGGTATGCTGTCTTGTAAAGTTTTTTTCCGCTATTTTGGAGTTGATAGATAAGAGATGTATGTAATCGCTGATATTGTAACAAGCCGTTGATCATTATCCACCGAAAGTCATACGCATTGATTTGGTTAAACAAAACTTCTCCAGAAGAATTTCCCCACGTTGAATAATGCCAAATAACAAAAACTGAAGCACTACCTTAAAACTGAATCCTGGTTGGTTGGTCCTGGGAGATGAAGATGGTTCCTCTTCTTTGTCTTTCTCTCCCTCTCCCTCTTCTTCGTCTCTCTCCCTCCCCATTTTCTTCATGATTCTGGCATTAGCATAATAGCCTTAGTTTTAGCTTTGGCTTCCCATTCATGGAAAAGGTCCATGATAGATCCTTTCACATTATCATCCATCCATTCATACACTTTTTGAAGATTCATCCATATCTAAAACAATAACATTAGTTAAAGTTATATCTCCTCCTCCTCCTCTATTCTTCCCAAGCCCTGACCAAAAATAAACCCCAACATACACAAATGCAACAGCTGTATATTATTTTAAAAACTACCGTAACAACACTACTGTAAAAATTCATCGCAGAAAATAAATAATCATATTTCAACATCTTTATGTTAGAATTTCTTTCTATTTCCTGAAACTTTACAATAAGTATCTCCTATATCGATGCAGATACCTACATCCAGGCCTCATTCGACATTGATAACCTTATAGTTGCTGTTGCTTCTTCTGTTAGATACAATGGCAATCCTCTGGTCCTGAAGCATGTTCAAGTTGGGGGCCAGCAAACGTGTATATCTATCAAAATACAGAAGCTGCTTCATAAGAAGTGCAAACTCCCTCGGAAACTTTAGCCCGTATGATTCACTTACCCTAACCTGTCATGTTATACAACCAAAAAGCTTAATCACATAATTATTGGTATCTACATTTTACATGCCTGTATTTCACAAACCAGGATGAAACACTAGTGTCTAAATTCTATTGTATTCATGACATTAATGCATCCTGTTTTCGAAAAAATTTAAACAAATCAGCCTACCACATCAAGGAAAAGTGCATTCATCTGTCTCTCATCAACAACTAGATTTGCAGATACAGCAGTTGCATTTGTGTTTGTTCCCCTGGCTGTTGCAACTACTATTTCCGTATCCAGCTCCTGCATTCATTGAAATGGCGGACTGATTAGAATATAAGACAACAAGATCTATACTTTGCACGTACTATGAAGCAAGTGATTGCCTGTATGGATGAAAATATCTTTTCCAAGTCTCTTGAGAATGCCTTTGCATCGATATCCTTGCTTGTAGCTCCCATTTCAATCAGGGCCAAAGCCATTGACTCGTATTCCTCAGTGGCAATTGATGCCAAAAACACATCCATAGCAGCCCATGTTTTTGGGGATATGCGTCCAACGATTCCTTTAAAATAAATGTTAATTATATTTAACCAACTTATGACAGAATTCTAGTATCTTGGAAAGATAGCTGAGGTATTAGCGAACAGTTGTAGTAGAAAAAGATTAATACATACCAAAATCAAGGAATCCAATCCGACCATCACGTAACAGCCACAAATTGCCAGCATGCACATCTGCATGAAAGGTTTCACAGGCAAGCAAACTTCCAAACCTGCAGATAGATATCAAACCAACGAGTGGAAGCATTTTACATAACCTTGAAATATATCCACCACTGACCATAAAATTTTACAAACATGTGAATCACAGATATCATACCACACGTTAAGGGCAGTTATAAGGCTGGACTCTGGATTAGAAACAAGTGAACTTATAGAGTCCAGGTCAGTCAGAGGAACTCCATATAGCCTCTCCATTGTTAAAACACGACGGGTGCTGCAATGGTGATACACATTCGGAGCTGTAGCTTGCCTTGTGAGTCCCATGGCTTCTAGATATCTCCTAAAGGACTCAATGTTTACAGCCTCCTTATAAAAGTCGACTTCTTCAAGCATTGACTCTCGTATGTCTTTCACAATAGCGACCTACGAAAGGAGGTACAGATTAGGATAGCAGCTAAAAATGAAGGATATACATGATTGAAGGAAAACCTACACAACAAATTAACAATAGGAGCCTCATATATCATTTAGTTGGACGAACAATTCTCTTTTTTCTTTTTTTTTGGTTAACTAAAATTATTGAAAAAAAAAAACTTTGATGATACTTATAGACAACACATAAGGTAATGAATTATATCATAACAGCTATAAATAAATATCTAGTTGGTTAAAAGGATGAGCCATGTGCTGTAAGCTCAACTCTAGAAACCCAGTTCACAATTTACCAGTGAAGCACGGCTGAATTCAGGATTCAAATACTCCAATATGCGAGCAACAACATAAATAAAGTTAAGATCTGCCACTAAAATATCCTCTATTCCAGGTTTCAAGACTTTTATAACTACATCCTCTTGAGAACCTCGGAGCCTTGCAGCATGAACCTGAGCAGAATATGAAACAGTTTCTAATCAGTAAGTAAGAGATATTAACCACAACTAAAAGGAAGGTAGGTGGACAGGATACAAACCTGTGCTATAGAGGCTGAGGCAAGTGGCATAGGATCAATATATTCATAGACACTATCTATTGGTCTCCCTAATTCCTCCCGCAAGGTCCGTTTTATCTCTTCAAAGGGAACAGCAGGAGCTCGGTCAAAACAGTTTTGAAATTCTTGGACGTATTCCGGAGGAAACAAGGTGGGGGCAGAAGCTAAAAACTAGCAAAACACAATCTAAGTCAAGATTAGTTACATACTACTCCACAACGAAAACTATTTAAAAACTAATTTTCTTTTGATGTAATCACAAGAAACCATTTAGATCTATGAAATATGTGAATCTGTTATGTTATCTATGTAGCAATTCATATTGTTGATAAGATTTTTTGACATCAATTGATGTATGCAATACGGAGCTTTGCGTAAGAAAGGTTACAGCAACAATGTTAAGAATTAGTTAATTAATCTTAATATCCACTATGATGGTATAAAATAAATATGAAAAAAATACATTTCGAAAGATTTTTTATGTAATTCGGTATGATGATCAAAAACTTACATCCACAATATATTATTAAATGTTGATACGATAAAAGGGTATCTTGTGATAACTAGATTCCTAGAAGGGATTTATGCTCCGTTTTAGAATAACTCTCAGGAATAACAGCTCTCTTTATGTATGCACATATCGGAAATAGTGTATCTGCTCGCTCTCCTCTATATGTTGGTCCTTCATAGTTATAGAAGGAAAATGAGAAGTTACATTCAAATAATAGAATCTAGGTATTCCCAATTCAACTATGATCCTTAATATCTAATTCTAATTGATCTGAGACAAAATAATCTAATTAACAAAGTAGTCTCGATGTGGCACAAAAAGATAGTTTTTCTTCATATGCGGGAGAATAGAAAAATTATATTGGAGATAAACTACACTATAGAGTTCTTCTTATTGTTTCAAAGTATAAAGTTTATTTGTGCCCCCAGACGATTGACAGATACTATCTACTAGCCGCTGATCATAGCCTACTGAAAGTCGTAAGCCCCGATTCAGGTAAGTAGAAGTTTCTCGGAAAGATGTTCTGCAGGCTGGAATCTACCGTATAACAGATATGCAATGCATCTTTGACAACATAGCACAAAAATGTAGTACTTGAGCTATAATGAGTATCAACAAACAAATGAAAATCAGAAAGAGAAATATAGACTCACCTGACCTAACTTAATATAGGTTGCTCCCATGCGCTCAAACAATTTCCTCAAATATACAGGGGAAAATAATCCAAGCTGCAATTGAGTAGGTAATCCAGTGGAGGAATTTGTTGACTGCAATTTAGATCACAAAATTCAAATGGATAAATTTAATTTCATTGTTAAACAGTGTCCCGAGACCCAGATAAATCAAAGTCTGAAATTTATCAGAGACCCCCCAAAAAAAAAAAAAACCTTAGATACATCAGCTAGCCACTCGCCACCAACCCCAACGACTGCTTGGATACCTTGAGCTAGTCTTAAAGCTCCTCGTGGGCCTGTATTTATAGATGTCCGGACGATATCTTCCACCAATTTGGGCAAGTTCTCAATACTATCTGTACTTCACAAAAAATCAAAATAAAAAATAAAAACACCAATCTTTGATCACTGATAACTCAAAGTAGGATATTTGGACCAAAAATTGAAAAAGGAGAAGAAATACTGCACTTTGAAGACGAGAAGAGAAAAGATCCTGTGTTTGGGAGTACTGGGCAAGTAAAATAAATTTTTTTGATGGATACTTGAGCTTCCTCAAGCCACCTGACGTTTTGTTGGTAATTGCAGGCAACTGTGGCAGCACAAAGGATCCAAATTTAATTGATGAAATCGCCATTTCTTCTTACTCTATGTTTCCGCAGCGGCAGCGGAGATTAAATATAATTTTGTGGACGGTTGTAACTACGGAGATTCTTCTGAAAATAAGCGTGAAAGGGAGGAGGCCACGTGGCAACACAATTAAGGACTCACTTCAGTCAAGGGAAACTTATCAACCTTCCAGGAATATTTCGCGGAAATATTCAGTAAGTTGCTTTTGAAGGTACGAAGATTATTTTGATAATTTATTTTTATTATTTTATATTATTTAATAATAATATGATAAATAAATATTAAAAATTATTTTAAAATTTTAATATTATTATTATTATATTATTATTTATTATTTTTTAAAATATAAATAATTTTATTTTTAGTTAATATAAGAAATATTTAAAAAAAAATTATATTCAAAGGTCTTTTCCACCCAAACTTTGCTGAAATAACATTTTCTATCCATTGAGTTTGAAAACTTGGTTTTCCATCCACCAGCCAATTTTACCGGTGTATGTTGTTAGCTTTGATGGTAGATGTTAGCCTGTGTATGTTTTGACGAGATAAACTCTAAAAAAAAAACAAAGAATCATTGCAATTGAATTAACCTTGTTTAAGGCAGCAAGATTTGTTTGAGTGTGAAAATGTAGGAAATAGACATGGAGTGCATGTTTCACAAATTGGAATGCTCATGAAATAGTTAATTGTTTCAAAAGGTTTCAAATCATTACATTAATATACGATTTTGTTATTCTAACAAAAGTTAAAGATTAAATATGGAATACCTATTCCAAAAAATTTCAGAACAAGAACAATCGTTAAAATAAGTCATTTTTTATTGTATCATGTAAGGGGACGTCATTGGCATCGACACAAACAAGTTTTATATATTTGATGCATTTTGACTATGCACTACATTGAAAGTTGATATATGAATTGTGGATGTGATATTTTGTGTGCTCAAAAATAATTTGATGCTTAAATGTATGTTTTATGTGTTTGATGGTTACATAAACATGATATAGGTAAATGTTTTATATGATTTTACATGTTTGATGCTTGATAAAAATCAAATTGATTCAAACTTATGTGTGTAGCTTATTTGAATAATTTTTCATATTAATTAGTAAAATCCCTCAAAAAATTGAAATATCAAAAAAAATTTCATACGAATTACATATTTTTGAAGTTTCATCAATTACTGGAGTAGATCTGATGCTGCACTTCCTGGGATTCTGACATCTATGGTGATGCCTCCACGACCTGTGAGCTTTGATTTCTGTTGTTATCAGATAGTTTCCGCCTTTTATTTTTCTCCTTTTTTTCAGTTTTTATGAGACTAATATGCTTTTCTTCTCCTCAAAAACTCATCTTATGTTCTGTTTTTGATCGGGTAGCTGGGATTTCATTATTCAGTGTGTCAAATTTGATGGTGGAAGCCTGGGCTTAGCTTGGATACATCAGCATATCTAGAGGAATATGGAAAGCCAATCAAAGACTCACAAGCTTCGAATAGTAAAGTGTCCTAAATGTTGGCTGCTGCTTCCGGAGCCTGCAGATGTTGCTGTATACCAGTGTGGTGGATGTGACACTGTGCTACGAGGTAATAACTTCCATCAAACTATCAGCCGACTGTACATACGATGAATTTAAGTTATCTGTTTGATCAAATTCCCTGTCAAAACTTTCTAATTAGTCTCCAAATGAGATGAATTTCGGAGGTCTAACTACCCTCCTTTCATTATATAAGATTTTTGGATAGTGGTTTACTCTCCATTATGCAGATCCCTCTCTGCTGCCTCTTCTTTTGATTGACCATCGTTGCTACATGTGAATTCAATGTCATCAGTTCCTTACTATCTTTCTTTTATGGATATTTGCCACTTATATCTTTCTGTACTCAGCTTGTTGAGTAACTATCAGCTGTTTCGTGCCTGCAGTAAAACCTCGGAAAGACGGTGCCAAAAGCACAGCCTCAGGTTCATATGGGATAGATGCAGCTAAGACAAATGAGTTCCATCATGTTAGTTCTGAATCTATCGGCTCTAGTCCGAATGAAATTCTTTTGTCCTCAGGAGAAATTTCTTTGGACCAAAACAATGGGAGGGATGAATGCATATCCACTGATTGCAGTATCCATCATGCTAGTTCCACTATTAGATATTTTAAAGTGCAAGTCTTGTCAATCATCCTTCTTGCAACCCTTTGGCTTTATTTTGGTTTGTTTCTACATATGCTGAATTAGTTTAGATTTTTAACATTAATCTACAAACAGCAGTGTTGTGAAAATGCAGAAATTGCCAGTGGAAATGTGCTCACTACCATGGCAAGCTGGGAGGAAAAGATATCAGGATCCATCAAGGATCACAAAATTATATGTTTATTAGTGTTGTATATTGTTTTACTGCATAGGAGAAATTACCTTTTGGACAACTGCGACTCATAAGGATCCAAAATGTGGCAATTTATTGTTAATGCAAACTTCTGGTCATCTTTATGTAAAAGTGTCTCTGAAAAGCTTGCACATGTATCTGTCTACTTCATTTGTACACAAATTGCAGAACCAACAGAGTACCTCAGATATTGAGAATATTTCTATTGGAGTTTTACGTATCTGGTTCTATTTTGTAAATAATATTTGGGTTGATGAGAATCTGTGCTCTACCTAATTATATCAAATAAATTACTTTTGATTTTATTTTCTTCATATTTGTTATGGCCACACAGCCTACTCAAATTTAAGCAAACAAGGGGGAGCTCCAGAAGACGACAGCAGTCATGTCTAGTCTTCTAAATGGATCACCTACTTGGTTGCATTGCAGGAGGAGAGAAGAATCAATTCTGGGTTGGTATTTCTGGGCTGCTTGTGTTGGTTACAAACTTATTGAATAGTGAGTCAGGGGATATTATTTATTCAGCATTCATTTTTTTGTAATATAGTTTGGAATTTCAGAATCAAATTATATATCATTTGGAATAATTACAACATGTAATTAGTTGTTGGTTTAGTTTAATGATAGTGAGTAGGTAGTGTGCTGTCTTGTTTACAAGTTTTAACTTCAAAATAGGTGAGGCAAAGGTACTTTAGCTTACACTAATTCTTTTCCTAATTTCAAACTTTTTCAGAATATGCAGATTGAGTGTACATAATTTCATATCAAAAGCAGCAGAAAGGGAGAAAAGAGAGAAACTTGCAACTTCAAGGTGGCCAGACATATATAAGTCATAGGGATACCAAACTCTTCTCCTGGCAATTGCTGTTTTGTTTAGCGCAGAAAGTTCTTCCAATGCAATCCTTTAAAACCTTAAGAATAGAAACAACCTTTGTGTGAAGAAACCTATGGAGATGCTAAGAATATCCATGTTGAAACACTAGAGAAATCCCAGACAGAGAAGGAAGATTATCCTAATATTAAGTTGATTAAATTTTAGTGAGAAGGCTTTTAAGAGTAAACAGGACTGATATTATATAGATTCAATAACAAAATATGCAAGAACTTATAGAACATGTATATAACATATTTAATTGGTTTGGATTTCATAAACAAAATCTTACATCCAAGGTTGAGGATATCCTCTAGTCAAATCTACTAGAATAAAAAATATTGCAACTTACAATTCAAAGAACACCTATATGCTACAAATTAGCACAAAAAATTCGACATGAAGAATTACTTAGACTATAACATGATTTCCCACCTAAAGAAACTCGAGGTTGAAGAAAAGTAGAGAGATTTTGCAAACCCTAGCAAAGAAAAAAATTAGGAATAGCTAAATAGTCTCCCAAAATCTATCCACTAAAATCTCTGTATTTATATACTTAGGGTTATGAAATATCTAATCTAAAAATGACTTATATGCCTCTTACCATGGTGAATTATAATTTTGCCCTTTACTTAAGAGTTTAAGACACATAAATCTTACAAAACTTCATCTTGTCTTAAACTGATATATGAATTTAAATTAGAGAACACCCTTGTCGATTCAACAAAAGCTAACCACAACCAATTTTGAATAAGTCTAAGGTAATCTAAAGGTTACTTACTGATCCTGTTTTTGTTAACACATCAACTGGATTTTCATTAATTGAAATTTTTTTCACCTTGACTTATTTGTTGATTAAACAGTACTATATATATCTATTTTGGATACATAAATTAGTATATATTTATAAATATCATCATGTGATCAAGTGTTAATTTATCTTTAATTCAAAATCATTCAATCACATAATAATACACATAAAGTATGTATCTATTTGTATACTCAAAATGAAAATGCATAGTTTTATTGTTTGTAATTAGTTAAAAACAGTAAGATTGTTAACCTTTGTGTGTTTTTAATGAGACAAATTAAGAAAATGATTGTAATATAACTGGTATTCTTTGAAACATCACATAAGTAATGACCAAAATTTGTTTAAGTTTGAAAATGTAAGAAATGGAACACATGTTCCACCTTCATTTCAAAAGATGTCAAGTTGTTTCATTAACAAATAACCACATTTTAAAAAACAAACACCCATTCTAAATAATTTCAAAACAATAACAGTCGTTTAAGCAAGTTCCTTATCGTTCTCATCAAAATTTGACGGAAATATTGGAATGCATGTTCCTTACAAGCTAAAGTCAAGAACAAGCCCGTTTCATTTTAAAAGGGTTAATCATTTCATAAGGTCCCAAATCATTCCAAGCAAGAATATGTCTATTCTCATGCTCATTTTATAGTAGGGAATGCCCTGTTACATAAAATATCACAAAATAAATTCAACCATTGAAAAGTTGGTCAAATATCTACTTTTAGAAAACATTAAATCTATTCTCTGAGACTCTACACCTAATTCAGATATTTTTTTCAAAGTCAACATGTCTATTTTCATACCAACCATAACTTGCATAATAAACGATAATTCAAGTATAAAAGCAGGTATTCGAGACATATTCAAGGTTGAGTTCAAATAACTAAAAACAATGAAAGAAAGGTCATTAACAAGCTTATATGTTTTATTCAACTTCTTCTCTCTTTGCACGTCAAATTAAATATTTTGAGAGTGTGTAGTCAATTGTGTAACTACCCTAGTTGAGAGGCAAAAACACTTAGAATATATTGTATTCACCATGTTTGGGCAAAATCTAAAATAAACTATTGGGTTGGGTAAAATCTTAGATAAACTAGGTGAAAATTCTAAAGAAAATATAACAAAATCTCAATAAGACTGTTGTGCTAACACAATACGCTAATAATAAAACTTCATAGGGTTGGCTTTGAAGTAGATGTAAGAGACTTGGAATAAAAGATTCGAACCTTTATAAATTAATTGAGCAATTTTTTCCCCCTTCTTTCTTTACTTTTCTGCATTTTATTTATTGCTGAAATTGTTTACATATGTGGTAACATTGATTTGGATTGAATAAGTTTTTAATTTTAGATAATCTTTAGAACTCCTATTCAGCCCCCTCTCTGAGTATTTTAGTCATCTTATTCGTAGAGTTGATAAAAAAGTCCAAAGTGTCATACGGTAATTGAAAATATCTCTTTTTCTTTCATTTAGTCTTTTATTTTTCGCTTTCCCTTTAGCTCTTCCATCTATCACCTCCCTTTTCTTCTTCCCTTGCTGACCAAGAATTGCCTCAACAGGTTGCCGCAAGGCTATATTAGGCCTTTATCAGTTTCGTTTAGGCACGATCTGGCCTCTAATAGCATTGATAAGGCTAAATCCAACTTCTATCAATACCAAGAGGTTGGATTTGGCTTCGCCATCTAGCCCATCGACAGACATTTATAAGACTAGATCTAGCTTTTAGGTAGTCATATATGAGAAGGCTTCCAACCTCTCGGATACATGACATGTGGTGGCCTCAAATGGTTGCAAAGAGGCTCGCAAGGTCTTTGTTGGCTTTGCAGGGCACCGTGGCTAGAATGAAGGATGGTTCTTTTTCTTTTGGGTTGTGGAACTTGACAATGACAAGATTGACAAAAAGAAATAAAGTGGTAAGTATGAATTAACTCGTTATGAAAGTTAAAAGTAACAAGTTTGTGAGTTATAAATAAATGAAAATATAATTTGAGGGAATGAATGTATGTGCAATATCCTTTGACCTGTATCAAAATGATGTGATTTAATAATAATTGCAAGCCATCTTAGTATGATTTTAGTCAAATCGCATAATTGTAAATATTATTTGGTTAAAATCAAATCTAGTCAGTTTGTCAACGATTTCATTATTGATGACATTTACAATCTTGATGATGAATAATTTGTTCACAATTGTCCAATATTTCATCATTGATGCTATAAATGTTATTCTTAAAGGTTCTTTTTACCCTTCCTTGTAGAAGTTTTCGATAATGGAGGTGAATGATAAATGCAAAAACAAAATTTTTAAACTTAAAAGGGTGGAAAGGGGATTTCATCAAAGTTCAGGTAGGAAACAATCATTCAACCCTCTTGTTTTCTTGAACAAACCATTGGAAGTCTTCCCTTTCTCACTTCGAAACTTGGAAAAAAGCTCATTTCCAACCACAATATGGATTAAGCCTTTTGGAACCCTTCTGGAACGGGACACAGGACACACATACTTGAACACAGATTAAAAGATTATCCCTTTCATCTACCATCCCATAACCTTAGTGATCAACATCCCCCAATTTTGCCATTTATCTAACCGTCGAATGAGTTCATATCTATATATATATAAAACTAGTAATTTAAGAGCCATTCATTAGGGTATTTACCAGCTAGATTATCGTTAATAGCTATTATGGTTGATTAGAAATAGAGTTGGATCTGAAGGAAGTTTGTTCGAGCTCAATATAAATTTTACCCAAACGAACCCGAATCCGAACTTAACTTTTACGAATTCAAACTTGAACACAAACTATAATATTTTAAAAAAATTTTTAAACGACATCATGCAAGCCGCAAAGGAATCCAATTCGAGCAAATGAGTTCGGCAAACCCAAGCCAAGTTTGGCTTGTCTACACAAACCCCAGTTGAACACGAGTCGAACTGAGCTCGAAGAGTCCCTCTGAAAATGAGATTCACTTTGTTTAGGCTTGATTCAGTTCGAATCCAGCCCTAATTAGAAGGTTCAGTAGCTCACATTCTCATCTAACAGAACTTTCTTCACTAGTAGCTATTTTTGTCTCATAAACAAAGATGCATACGCAGAGATAATGAGATTGTGAAGCTGATGACACATTGAAATCTGTACGTATGATTCTACAACTTTTATAAATTACTAATACACATTATACATGTTTAAATAATAATAAAAATAGACTGTACATTCCAAAATTAAACAAATCAAATAGGAATCATGTTTAGTTCACACCAAAATCTTCATTTTCTGCTTGTAATTTACATTGTGAAACTTAGACTCGTCATATGCTATTGGAACCTGTAAATGTAAAGAAGAAAGATAGTAAAGATCTATTTGGGTTAAAGAAAACCTTGAGACACTTTAGTGACAATTGCTCTATCTCTGGATCTCAGATTCCCAGAAGCTAAAACTTCCATCAGCTTCAATTGCTTTCACTCTTCAATGCTTGCACCTCCAGGTTGAGAAGAGAATTTGGTTCATCGCATTAATATGTGCAATTATTCTGTGAAACCCGTGTCCATTTCCCAACCAATGGCTTGCATATAGTATGAGCTTGTGCCCCCTCTTATCACCTGGCTTGGTGAAGAATAGCCCATGAGCCGATGAAGAGGAGAGCCTGTTCTTGCTGGCAGCTCTTCAATTTCTGAGGATTTTTTCCCTGGTATGGACTTACTGGAGGAAGAACCAGCTGATTCGTATGTTTTCACAGGATTCTTATATTTGTTTCCAGACTGTTTCAGAACAAGCTGCTTTCTCTCCTTCATTGATGCAGTAAAATCACCCGGTATCCCTCTGGCATCTACACTGTCCTGTAGGCTGTGATGTGGTGTGGGGGCTGGACCTCCATCTGTGGAGTAGCTTTTACAATATGAAAGTCCGTAGTCATCTGAACATGACACTGGATCCGCAGATGGAACATCATAGCCATAAGAAGATACAGCCGAATTTCTTCTAGTAATAGCTTCACGACAGCCATCACTCTCACTTGGTGGGGGACCTTCAGCATTTGGTGTATAGTGAGTTATGTGTTTCCTGTTTTCAAGGGAAAACTTAAGTACCTCCGAACAAGCACCACACTTCAGCAGATGGAACCTCCTTTTGAATAGGATAAAATCTGCAGGTAGCTGCAGCGTCTCCAAGCAAACATAACACATTAAGAAAGGTGCACCACCAGCTGTGGGTCGGAGATGCTGCCTAATTGGGTGATGTTTCTCCCTCATAAACTTCTTCATTTGATGCTCTTCATGCCTCTGGTCATCAGACTTTATTTCACGACTCCATCTGGGGAACTCATCCATAAACTGTCGAGGGCTCGAGGGACAAGACCTGTGGGAACTATAATAACTGAGGCCAGGGTGGAAATAATGAACTCGTTTGTTATGAGAAATGATGGGTGCAGGTAGTTGTGCTGAGTACTGCCAGTCCTGGGGACAGCAATGGATACATGAGCAGCTGTCAATATGGTGTCTATTTATTGTAGCCTCCCCTGGGAATGGTATCCGTGATACCTGATATAGATTAGGCCAGTTGCTTCCCTGCCTGCGTCTTTCGAGGTAACTATGATAGTTTAAGTCCTGAGAAATTTCCTCAGGTATCTCACTACTATAGTAGGGAGGAATATATTCCTCCTTCATTGAAACTCCAGAGGAACCCCTTTGATTTGGCTTTTCATTCACATAGCATCTTCTGTTAAGTTGATCCTGCAGTTCGTAAACCATTCTCAGCAGTTTAATCTTGTCCTGTTCACTTGAACGGAGATGCATTTCATCATGCAATTGACTAGAAGAGCCACCACTTTCATAGCCAGCTGGATAATCCCTCTGAAAGTAAGTCACTGAAGACAACAACTCATCTCTGTCTAATCTGGTCCTGTTTCTAACAGCACGGTCATGTGTTGTAGATTCTAGCAGCTCATCGCGATCCCACTTCCTGCTGTTCAAGGGGTAGTGCCTCTTATTTGATACATCGGGTGAAAATTTTCTTTCTGGATGTTGCGGTACAGAACTGCTATTTGTCTGGAAGTTGTCTGTGCTGGACCTTTTTTCATCAGCAATTGAGTTCTGAACCTTGAAAGCATTTTTATATGGATCATCATCAATTCCATCATAAGAAGAGACACTGCCATCATAAGCATGGGAGCTTCTGTTTGTTGGGCATTTGGACAAACATTCAAGGTTACCACTAAGCTCAGAACTGAAATTTGTTGTTTCAACAGGAGCATTAGACCTTAGAGGGCTACAACAATCATTAGCACTCATCTGAAGTTGCTCCTGATGTTCATCAGGAGAAGAAGTAAGAATTTCTGATGAAATGCTTTCCCCTGCTGTTCTATAAGAAGTAACAGCTGAATCGATTCTCATTCTCACCACTGTGTTGTCAGTACTCAGTATTCTGGAAGTTGAGCCACTCCCATTGTCAACTTCAACTTCTGTCTTTTCCTCCACTGGAAGTGAGCTCTCATTATTTACCTCTGCTTCTGATTTTGGTTCAGTTAATGATGATAACTCTTCATTCTCATGAACAGCATGCCCGGTTGATGAACACAATTCATTGGAAACTCCAGACTTTTCAATATCGCAATCATGAGATTCAAGATTATCACTCCCATTATTTCGATCTTCATCCGATGAGTTTACACCTGCAAACTTCTCAATACTGCAATCAGTGGATATGCATTGATCCTTCCCATTGTTTTGGTCCAAAGAAATTTCTCCTGAGGACAAAAGAATTTCATTCTGACTAGAGCTGATAGATTCAGAACTAGCATGATGGAACTCATTTGTCTTAGCTGCATCTATCCCATATGAACCTGAGGCTGTGCTTTTGGCACCATCTTTCCGAGGTTTTACTGCAGGCACGAAACAGCTGATAGTTACTCAACAAGCTGAGTACAGAAAGATATAAGTGGCAAATACCCATAAAAGAAAGATAGTAAAGAACTGATGACATTGAATTCACATGTAGCAATGATGGTCAATCAAAAGAAGAGGCAGCAGAGAGGGATCTGCATAATGGAGAGTAAACCCCTATCCAAAAATCTTATATAATGAAAGGAGGGTAGTTAGACCTCCGAAATTCATCTCATTTGGAGACTAATTAGAAAGTTTTGACAGGGAATTTGATCAAACAGATAACTTAAATTCATCGTATGTACAGTCGGCTGATAGTTTGATGGAAGTTATTACCTCGTAGCACAGTGTCACATCCACCACACTGGTATACAGCAACATCTGTAGGCTCCGGAAGCAGCAGCCAACATTTAGGACACTTAACTATTCGAAGCTTGTGAGTCTTTGATTGGCTTTCCATATTCCTCTAGATATGCTGATGTATCCAAGTTAAGCCCAGGCTTCCACAATCAAATTTTGACACACTGAATAATGAAATCCCAGCCAGCTACCCAATCAAAAACAGAAAATAAGATGAGTTTTTAAGGAGAAGAAAAGCATATTAGTCTCATAAAAACTAAAAAAAAAAAAAAACAAGAAAAATAAAAGGCGGAAACTATCTGATAACAATAGAAATCAAAGCTCAAAGGTCGTGGAGGCATCACCATAGATGTCAGAATCCCAGGAAGTGCAGCATCAGATCTACTCCAGTAATTGATGAAGAAACTTCAAAGATATGTAATTCAACAAAATACTCAAACAGCTTGCAGAAATGAATGAAGGAAGCAGTCAACCTTAAGTATATATAGAAGAAAAGGAATGACAGAAGTAGATCAGATGATGAAACTGTAAATAAGGAGAGAGCTAAGAAGAAGATGGGTGGAAACGGAAAGAAAAGTAAAAGAATAAACAAACAAACAAACAAACCTGTATAGTCTTTTGTTTCTAGAAAAAGAAATTGTTGAAATGTAGAGAGACTTTGTTTGTTTTATTACAGAGTGGTGGTCGTTATATTATGTCGTGCTTAAGAAGGCAGCCAGCAAGTCAGTCTTCCTCCTTTACATGGAATTCCACTATATATAATATGTATGATATAAATAAAAAAAATAAAATATATTATATAATATAATAATATAATAAAAATATATATAATTTTAAATTTTGAAAAAAATTTGTATAATTTTTAATATGATAATGTCTTAGGTAAAGTTTTAATTATTTTATTTTTAAAAGTTATATTATAATATATAATATAATATAATATAATATTTAATATAAAATATAAAAAATTAGCTTTCAAACAACTTCTCTCTCCACATATTTTGTTGAAATTTGAAAAAGAGGAAGAGATGAGGGTCGACGTCCGCGGTGAGCGATAAGATTGTAATTAATAAGCTTGCTTTGCTTTCTTTCACTCGCCTATTTTCTTCTACATTGTACTACTCTCTCTCTCTCTCTCTCTCTCTCTCTCTCTCTCTCCTCCTGCCACGTCCTCTCCACTTTAACTTTTTACCTTTTCGCATTTACTACACCTACTCCACTGTATACCAACAACCTTAATTAATGAAAATAATAGACTACAGTAAAACGGGTCCTCTATCAAATTGGTATTTTTATTAATTAATGACATAATTAATAATTTATTATATTTTTTAAATATAAAATATAATTTTAAATATATTAATTAAATAATTATCACTTCATTACATATGTAAAAAAAAATTAATTACAAATTATTGGTTTAAATTTTTTTGGTTCAATTAATTTGTTAAGTTTGATCAAATTTTAAATAAATCAATATTTATATGTAAATTATATCCGTTTGTAAATTAGTTCATAATTTAATTGATTAAACTGAACTTCCAATCAGATTTTAAAAAGATATTGGTAAATTGTATAATCCACCAAGGTTTGAGAATCTATAATTTTATTGATAAATTTAAAATTATAAAAGATCAATAATATATATATATATTTTTAAGTATATAAAAAAATATATGTAATTATTATTATATGATTAATTATTATTTTATTTTTAATTTAAAATTATTTAATAATATATATCAAATAAATATTATTTACGTATTGAAATATTAAAATTTTGACCAACCAAGAAAATAATTTTATGCCCTCGCTCCAAAGGCATTTCATTTAATTTCTGTTGGCTCACACAAATTACGTGTTAGTATTATTGGTATTTCCTGTTTTATTTATCAAATAATAATTGACTTCATCTCAGTCATCTGGAAGCAATCCTCAAGTATCAAAGAAACAATGTAGTGGGAATATTTATGAAGATTTTTCTATAATTTCTCTTGATAAAGACTCCGTCAACGGAAGCGCGGAAGCGGCAAGAAAAGTCAGGAGTGTGCACGTGGTATTATATGACCCGGTAGACAAGTATACAAAGTCTGAGCTGTAAATATCATAGTAACTTCAAAAGTGGGTACCTCCTCTTGCCTTTGACCACCTACAGGAATGTGATCTTCCCGTTTATATTACGCCACTTGGCATCATCATTATGACGACTGCCTTCGCTGTCCATGACCATAATGGTCGACACCATTTTTGCCATTTCATCCCACTATGCTTTCATAGATATTAAAGTCGTGTTTGACTGAGCAATTACTCAGGGAAATCTGTTTACACATATTACGCCTAATGCTTAATCAATAAAAATTAGATTCAAATTGAATCGAATTAAACTCAAATATAATTCAATTTAAGTGATATTAAATTTAAATTCAAGTTTAATCTCACCTCAAAAGTATTGAAACTTAATTACTTTGAAAGAAGTTGAATTCGAATACAAATTTGAGTAGAGTTTTGAATTCAATTTGATATTAAAATAAAATTATTTTGATATATATTAATCAAAATAATATCATTTTAATTGATTTATATCCAATTTTTCTATCTTACAAACTCAACGAGACGAATACCCCTAAAGTTTTAATTTTAATTCAAATTCGAAAATATTGAACTCTCAAACTCAAATTCAAACTTGAAAGTACTGAATTTTTAAGCTTGAGTTCAAATTCGAACTTGTTTGAGTTTATTCGAATCCAACTTAAACTTGAAGAAGGTCAGCTCGGATGACATTGATTGTCAATACTTAAAGCCAAAACGATTTGAAGAAAGAATATTTCAAAGTTAGAAATTGCAGAGCTTAGCTGTAAGGTGTCAACACAATAAACAAGTCCAATCTAGGCGTGAGGAAAGTTAATGGTTTCATTCCACCGCAATCCTCTTCTTTACATCACACAATCATATTTATATTTATATGCAACTTACTCACTCCTTCGGTATATAAAGAATATTTAGCTTCACCTGCAAGTTTCTAATGTCAGCTTGGGCTTTTACTTCAATAGAAAACACGACTGGTTTCCCAATTCTGTTCGAAAGTAACAGTTGACTCTCTCTTCTTCGGACCTCAAAACACAATGTCAACTGAGTGCCAGACAACAACCCATTCAAACTCACCTTATTTTAATATAATCCCTTCAAAGAGGGAAGACTTAGTGAAAATAATCAATCCCGATGCATCACCTTTTCTAATCAAACACACATTCAAGGGTGAGTTAAAGAGCTAGAAAATAAACAAAACCTTTTAGATTATCTGAGCATATTCCTAAAACTTTCAATCTAAAATGATAAATAACTAACAGAGACAGAGAAATCACAATAAGAAAGAAACATCCAGAACTAGTTAACGATATATGAAGCTTTAACAACATACAACATAAAATGGAATACACAAATGAGTCTTTTGATACTTACTAGACCCATACTGGGCATAGGTTCACTTATGCAGCAATACCCTGATGCTTTTTGTTCCTAATAAATGCTTGACGAAGTTCTATGTACCCACTCCGGTAATGTTCCAGCGAGAAACAAAGCTGCCGTATAGCCTCTCTTTTCTCCTCTGCCCCGTCTAATATCACATTTCTCTGCTCATCCACCTCTTTCTCCAGCTCCTTCACTCTCACTCTTAACTCATCAACTACCTTCTCCGTGGTTTCAGCTCTAGCGATCAGTCGTGCATGATCAATGCGTACCCTTTGCAACAGCTCATCCTTTTGCCTAATGCAATCATCTTGACAACTCACTTCTGCCCTCAGTGTGTTTATTTTTGCATTAAGTTCATCTTTTTCTGCCATAAGCATGTCATATTTCAATTTAAGACTATCAAGGTTTTTGTTCAAAGCTTCAATATGGCTAGCTCTCCCAGCAACTTCTACCTTCAATTGACTGATCTCACTTTGCATCCCACTTTGTTGGGTCTCATGCAAACCTTTCATCTCCATTTTCTCATTTTCACATTGCTTGATCTGATCCTCTAAAACTTTTCCTCGCAAATCCAATTCTTTGAGCCCTGCATCAGCAAGGGTCTGTTTCTCTAACAACCTAGCCACATTACACTGCAGCTGTGCTTTTTCCAAAGAGAAGTTTTCTTGGACATCATTCAGTGCAACTTTCAACTTCTGGATCTCATCATCAGAGTCAGACAGATCACATTCATATTTTGCAATTGTCTCTTTCAACTTCAAAACCTGACTTCTATCAGAATCAAGACTGGCCTTCAGCATGGCTACATCTTCTTGAGCCAACTCAAGTTGGCCTTTTAGTTGATAGGTATGTTCAGCAATTTCATTTGCAAGTTCATTTTTCAAGCATTTGATTTGTTCATCTGATTCCCAAAGCCTTTCTTTACTTACTTCAAGCTCTTGCATCAACATTTCAATCCTACACTTAGATTCAGAAACACAAGTTTCTAATTCAAATGTATAGTTTTCCAGTTCAAGTACTTTTATTCTCTTCATCTCAAGAGCAGCCTCCCTCAATTCAATATCTCTTTTCACAGATTCAGTCTGTGCATGAAGCTCATTCTTCAACTTGGCAACCTCTTCTTCTGACAACTGGAGTTTTAGGTTTGAAACTCTTAGCTTCTCCTCATACTCGATAACTCTTCCAAGTAACTCTTTGTACCTCGCATTTTCTCTTAGCTCCAAGAAACTGTCTGGATTGCTTTCCTCGGTCTCCTGGAGCTTCTCTTTCATGCTTGGAAGCTTAGTTCCCAGCTCAGTAATCCTTTCATGGAACCCCTTTCCTTCTAAGTTTCCAGGCACAGCTGAGTAAAATTTGATGGAGCTAGAATATTCTGACTCTGTGTCTGATGATGACATAGAAAAATCAGAGCTTCTGCCAGAGCTGAAAGATGCAGCTTGATGGCTAGAGTTATGTAAAATCAGCTTTTGATCGGGAGTAAGCAGTGGAGACCCTAGGCTAGAGCCAGATTTAAAATTGCCAGAAATCTGCATTTGGAAATCCGATGGTATTATTTTTTGTAATTCTCCTGTAAAATGATCATAGCGCTCAGCCAGAGACTGATACAAGTGATAAAATTCCTGAATGTGAATAGCAAACTCTGGCCAATGTGCTTCAGCCTCCTTCGACAAAGACTCACCATCTTCTATCAGTTTCAGCACTTGCTTGAGACTCTGGCCCATCTCTGCGGTTATTTTTTATTTTTTTGGGAATCATTTACACACCATTCAGTAATTTTAAATGAAAAATTTTTTTGCTGCAAACTAATATGAAGATTGGAGATGACAATTAGACAAAAACAGTATTGAATTGGGGATATATTTTAAATCAGCAAACAGTATTGAACAACAATTAAGGCGTATGGATTTTGGTGTTCACCTTCAAGATACCCTGCTAGTGGCTTAAAATTAACGGGCCTAATGTGACTACTCCCAAACTTGATTGCGATTCTTCAGATTCTGTCATCTTCATACTAGTTTCCATCTGATTTCAGTTACAACATATCAAAGTGTAAGGACCTAACCAAATAAAATAATCATAAGAATCAAACTAATGTTCAAATTGATAAGAAAAATGACTAAAGGTAGTCAGATGAAACCCAGGGAGAAAATGAAACCGCTGAGCTAAAGCAAGACAATATTTATATCAGCAATTGAAAAGATAACAACATTTTAAAGCATTATATCCATTGCAAACAGCAACATAAATTAAAACTCAGAGATCTCTTACTCTTATTAATAAAGCATAGAACAAAATTGTTCTGGACTTAGAAAACAAAAAAATACTTGGATGCTGCAGTTAGCGTTTAGTTAATTTCGATAAACCCTAAAAATTTTCCACCGATTTGATCAATCCTTTAGAGTTACAGTAGTACTCAATAATTCAATGTAGTGGCACTCTAATTGTCTTTCTCCACAGCCATGAACGGAAACAAATTAAAACTCAAAGTCCGAGCAACCTTTACCAAACACTAAAGCTTAAATCATTAGAGCTGATGCAAGACAAACAAACAATAATTTGCATAAATGGAAGCTCATAATTAATCATAAACAAGGAATACCAAAAGTAAGAAAGAGACCTGTAGTTAGGGCAAGCGAGATGAAGGACTAAGAAGACGAGACTAAAGAGTTAAGAATTAAGCGACAATCAGAAAAGGCTGAGATATGGAAACGGAACAAATGAAGCCAAACAGGTCCGACCACTTGTTTTTGGGGGCACTATGTTCCCGCCCTCTCTTCTTTACCCAAATTGCCCTCCGTTTTCCAATTTTCAAAGCCCCTCCGTCCCTTTTCCCTTTTTTTTCGGTACATCAAATCAAATTCTCTCTACTTTCGCGTAGTTCTACGTACCGTTAACTTTAAATTCATGGGGACGTGGGGTCGGGCATGACACTTCAAGCAGTGCCAGCGCAACAAATTAAATTCATGGCGGGAAAATTTGGATTATTCACTGGACACAAAAGTAGATTTGTTTGGTCGGCGAGATATTATTTTCTATCTTATGTATAATTTTTGCATATAATTTTTTATATAAATAATCATATATTATTATATAATTAAATATTATTTTATTTTTAATTTTTAATTATCTAATTATATAATGATAAATTATTATTTATACACAAAAATTATATATATAGTACTACTTTATCTAAGATATATGTATTTGCATATAGAAGTTCAGTGAATTTTTGTGTAAGTACTCATTAAGCAATGTTATGTGAATATATTTTCTAATATATATAAAATTTATCATCATATAATTGAATATTATTTATTTTTAATTAAAAATTATTTAATATACTCAAAAATAAATAAAAATATATATTGATCGTACTTATCTTATAAAAATAGGAGAATTCGAGTAAATTGGGGAAACGACTAGAACCATTAAGAAGCCACTTTCCCCTATTTTGGATAAAAAAATTTATTGTTAAGAGGATGTCTTTAGAGCAACAGTAGAGTCTTGCATGAGTCACATTCTATAACATCTTAACGTACTTCATGACCTACATGTTGAACTTGATTTTGAACCTTGTGGTCAAAAGAAACTTGTTTTTATCTTTGGTGAAGATGAGGGGTAGCTAGATAGTATGTATGCAACTATTGTGAGTTCAAATTTGCACACTGATGGAGGTGTGAGTTATCAACATGTATTTGTGCAAATTCTCTGCATATTAAACCTAACGTGATTTATCTACACATCGAATTTGATATGAGTTTTTTACACGTTAGGTAGAAGCCTAGACTTTAGTAGCTGTTAGGATGGAAGTCAGATGTTAGATCAAGGTTTTCATGATATTAGTTAGGTCATTGATCGTTATATCCAATTGTCTTTTGCAATAAAATCAGCTAATTCACGGTTGCATGTTAACTATCAACCATAAAAGGAGGTTACTCAAAGGGTGAGTAATTTGATAATCAATAAAAACTATATTTGTATGGGCAACAACTACATAAGGGTGGTGAACTATTGTGTTTTGCTCATCTTGTGTGAGTGGAGTGGTGTTGAAGCATTCCTAGTGTGAGTCATAAGAAGATACTTGTGTTGAAGAAAGTTTGAAGCAAACTTTGTTGAAATTGTTAGAGAAAGCTTTTTGAGGCCATTCTTATATTGCCAAAAATTGTTGATGTAAGAATTTACACCAACGTAAGTGCACAACTATCCGATATGAGGGTGTTATCTAAGTACTATAGAGAGTGTCCAAGTAAATAACAAAAACAATAAAATAGTAAAAGTAAATAGAAGTTTTTTAAGTGTTTTGATTGGTTGAACAATACTAACAGCTATTGTAGTATAATTTACCCCTTTTTTTTAACATTGTGTTCACATAGAATAAGTATAAAGAGTAATTAAGAGTCTTTCTTATGAGATGGTAAAATATCTTTAGGGGAAAGCTTAATAGTATTGACAGATCAAAATGCTCCAAAAGATCATTTCTTTTGCTTTGCTTTTCGATCTATATACTTAGAATAAAGGATGTTGTTGTCACGTGATGCTTGAAGATTTTCACTAGCCTTGCATGCTTATTCAATTGAGAGAGTACTTGTACCATCAAGATTGTTACATGTTAAAGGAGGTTAGATGTTGTGCCACTGTTTTTTATTAATGTAAAATGTGTTATCTGATCGATTTAGTCACTTTGTATTTAATATAACATCAGAACAATACCTCTTTTTTCATTAAATGTAGTACACCTAGCTTCGTTGGTAAGGTGATGAATATTGTGCCTAGTTACTCGCTTTGGCAGTTTGAATATCTTGCTTGTGGGTGGGCATGCAATTATGATTTATTAGCTGGAGTATGTTCTTACTTTGAGGGCCTATATTCACATTAAATGGATACACTCGTCTAGATGACATAAGTTATCTACAAGCTCCTGTTGTGAGTTATCTACACATTTATGTCGAGATGTTAAAGTTGTTGATCCACTAGCCATTTATCAAGGATTTACCACCTAGACACCAAGTCTATTGGAGACACAATTATTAAAGGGAAAAATTCTACTACATAACCATACAAATAAATTTGTGTAATTTCAATTTGTTCAACTAATTTCACAAGGGGTGGATACAAATCGAACCGAGCTTAAACACTCTTTGGCTTGAATTCAATTCGAATAAAAAATAGTTTGATTTGAATTTGGTTGGAATAAAAATTATTTAATTCGAGTTTGATTTGAATTTATAGTTTAAATACATAGTTCAACTATGAGACTCAGATTTATGGTTCAAATTCATGACTCATTAACAAAACAATGTTGTTTAATAATTACTTAACATAATTTAAATCGAGTCACAAACTAAGTTCAAATCTAATCAAATCATCTATCTAGCTTGTTAGGCAAACCGAACTGGAGTTTCTCTAGTTTAAATTTGACTCAATTTCAAAATGAGCTGAATCTCCTAACTCGAACTCGATTCAAATTTGAACTAAATGAATTCAAACTAAACCAAATCGAGCTAAACTAGCTCAGTTTAAATCCAACACTAGATTTCATTAGATCATGATAAAACAGAGAGCTCTATCAATCTCATCATATGAATCATCAAAGTATAACATAGCTACAAATTGTAATTCAGAACGCATGTAGCTAACCCTATGATATACATACATGGGAGAATATACCGTATTAGAAAAGTATACATGAATGTATAGTTGACATACAAATTTTCTCGGGGGAAGTTGGCAAAGCAAAAGTAAGGAGGAATAGAACACTGTTACATTACATAATTGGGCATATAAATAATAAATTATTATATGATTGAATATTATTTTATTATAAATATAAAAACATATCATATGTATCTAATTATATATTAAAAAATACATACATATAACGTCGTTCAAATTTAATTAAAATGAATTATTATTTTTAGTTAGTACTGATGATAAAACTATTATTTTATCAATAATATTAAAAAATATATAATTTTATTTTTTATTTAATTTAAGAAATTAATAATTTTTTTATAAAAAATTTGAAAAAAAATTATATTTTTCTTTCAAAAATCGATTTTTTAAAAACCCAATGCGCCAAAACCTTCGTCGGGATTATGTCTTTGGGCCAATTAAAAATCACCAGTTTGTCAATGGTGGGCGCAGGATTCACACCATCGACCTTTAGTATCGGCTGCAATCAGTAAGTAAATTAATGTCCAAGATCAAAGACGACGGTCAATATCGTTTTTTTTTTTTCAAAGAAATTATTAAATTATTGTTGACTTTTCATATATGTAAATTTTTTCTTCAATATGCATCAGTCGGTCCACCTTTCCGCAAATTAAGATAGGATTACCTACTAGATCAATATCCATTATAAAATTATTCATATTATATTAAAAAAAAGAACTCATAGAATAATCATCATGTAAAGATAAGTATATAAATAGATATATATTTGATATATATTATTAAATAATTAAATAATTTTAAATTAAAAATAACATAATATTTAATCATATAATAATATATTATATGTGTATTTATTTATATACTCAAAAATTTAGATACACAATATTGCCCATTTTGATGTTATATTATGAATAGTATTATATATATAAAGTATGTGTATAATTTTATACATAAATAATAATATATTATCATATAATTATATAATTTTAAATTAAAAATAAAATAACATATCATTATATAATGTAAAAAATAGCGAATAATTTTCACTATTTTTCTTTGGCCAAAAGACTTATTCCCACCCGAGGTTTAGGGCAATCCTAAATATACATCCGTGAAGTTTTAAAAACTCAAACATCAGCTTATAGACTATTAAATATAACCAAAACTGTTGGTTATAAAGGGTAAAATTATCATTTGATCACAAAATCTTAAAACCTTAAAAATTTATATCATTTCTTTCTTTGGTTTGAAAAATTAACATTTTTCTCTGAAGGATTAAGTTTTGAAAAATTTACTCTTTTCACTAGGGTTTTTCCTTTTTTTTTTTCAACAATCGAATGTTTTCTTGACATCAGTTGGTTTTTCCACCAGCTTCTTCTCCCATCATTGGCCTTCCCACTGTAACAGTTTTGTCAGATGAGGATTGATGAAACTACTGTAATAGAAAAGTTGACCGATGGTGAGAATGACTTTTGATCATTAAAGAAAGAAAAAAAACCTTATAAATTTTTTTTTTATAACTTTATTTTTGGGAAAAAAAATTAATTTTTTTAATTAAAAAATATAAAATTTTAAAGTTTAATAATAAAAAAATAATTTTATTTTTTTAATTAATGTCTCACCACGATTACATATTCGAGAAGGGGCAAACATTGGGCCGGAATAAGCCTTTTTATTCTATCAAGGCCAAAGGACTATTTTCCACCAAAAGTATGTGGTTTTCTAAAGTTTCATTTCATTAACTTTGAAAATCTCATTTACCCACCCATAGACGGTTAAAATTAACGGAACTCTAACCCCTAAAAAATTTATCTCATTTTCTCCCCAAAAATTTTAAAAACTAACAATTTTCTCTCAACCCAAGTTTTAAAAAATAATATTTTTTCTCTTAGGGTTTTCAATTTTTCAGAGTTAATTTTTTGGTACCGTTTCTTCCTCTCCGACGACCTCCAGGCGATGCCTTTTCTCTCCAACACGGCCTCCTTCTGATAATTGTTATGGGCGTGATCGTCGACAAAAACGAGTCATCGTCATATTTAACTTTAACCAAAACATATATATACGTTATTTTTTCTTCTATAAACGCCAACTGATGCACCTTTCTACAAATCAAGACTGGTTACCTACTAAAACAATATCTATTATAAAAAAACTATGAAAAGTGAGTACAGATCATAACGCGCAAACTGATGTAACCTGCATCATATTTTTTTGTTATTTTATCCATTAGCCTAATAGCTAATTCCCAATTTGCCATGAAGTGAGGATAGCTTGGCCTCTTTTTTTTTTTTTTTTTTAAATGTATATTTATTTTAAATATATAAATAAATAAAAATTTATATGTATTATTATATGAGTAGATATTATTTTATTTTTAATTCAAAATAAATATATATAATTTTATTTTATATATATATATATATATATAAAGATATGAAAGCTACACTTCAACTAGAGTATAAGTCTCTGCCATCTACTTTCGGATGGTCCATCAAAGTGTTATGTTCTCTTTCATTCCATTGATGCAATGTATATGTAATTTGTATTTGATACTTATATCGGTATTCATTTAGACTCACTTCCCAATAGCATGGTTGTTTTTTTTCTTTCGATAACCAGAGATCTTATTTATATTGGTTAGATGAATAAACCGAAAATACAATGATCAAATTTATAATTATTATATAAACGTGACAAAAACTCAAACTTTTTTTTTTAGAAATTCTAATATTTTTAACCATTGAGATTATAACATGACATCTTACCGACTTCTTTCACAACAACAACAACTACTACTACTTTCCCTTTCCTTTTCTATTTCCTTCTTTCTCTGCTGAAACTTCTGTACAAATATTGTCTTCTCAGCCATGGAAGAGTTGAAGACAGTAATATAGTGTATTACAGCTTCCTTTGATTTCTTGTTCAAATTGGGAACAACTAACGATATCTTGTAGCCACTGAGAAGGGATATGTAAGGACACAATGAATGATTAAAAATTAAGTATGGACCATGAATAAACATAAAAATAAAACAAGGATATTGTTGGCCTGCAATATATGAATAAACAAGCCAACAACATTACGTTTAACTACGCACATAAATCTAAAACAGCCGACAATTGTTACATCATCTTCATATTTTCTTTTAATTCTGAAAAGTTAAACAAAAGCTCTTGCTTCTCTGTTCAATGACAAATCTCCATTTCCAAATATGACTTTTTCCTGTAAGAATTGCCTAATTATTTGTTTTTCTCAACATGTCCTAAATAAATATCTCATCTCATCAAATTCTCCCTCTATGTGATGTAAAACTTGTCTCCAAATGGATAGTTTGATTAGCAAAAGTTATGAATTTTTTATACAAAACCCAATAAAGGGTTGGTTTGAGACCTGTTGGTATTAGGGTAAGATCAGACTTTTGAATTACTTAATTTAATGAACTTGTCCGATGTGATTAATCAAACCTCAATAAGGACAAATCGACTTCAGAGAAGTTCCTCATCATTAAAATAAAAAAAAATTCACAAAACTTAGAATGAAGCTGAGCTCATTTTGTCATAGCCTTCTAGGCTTCAAAGGATGAGTGGAGACACTAAGATCCGTCCCTTCAAGGTCGAATAAACCAAGCCAAGAAAATAAAACCAATATGTCTTACCTACAAATCTCATCATATCAAATTATCCATTTGAGTGATGCAATTTGTTACCAAGTGGAATCATAGTGAAATATGGATTTTTTTTTTAACAAGTATCTCATTCGAATCAAATTATCCTTTCGAAGTCGAATCAAACACATTGAATAAGTAAAACCCCAAGTCCAGTGATCCTTATAATCATTTTATTAAGTAAATCAAAAATTTAATCTTAAAATATCATCAGAAAAGATTTGAATTTGTGTCTTCTTATATATGAAACCCCTCAATTCCCCCTCAAACTAATTAGGAGTTAGTGAAACATGATGGTATATAAGGTAGGTTTCACAGGACTTACAATGAAACTGACCCCATTGTGTCACAGCCCTCTATGCTTCAAATGATGAGTGGAGAAAGGAAGAATCATTACTCCTTGTGACTATCCCAACTATAAATGCAATACTAGCAAGAGGAGGAGGAGGAGGAGGCAAATTGGGTTGACAGAAGAAAAGGTTACTGAGAGAGCACACAGGAGCCATGGGAGAGGAGGTCAACAAGGCACAAATACCACCCGTTAAGCCACACTTTGTGCTGGTCCATGGTATGAGTGGAGGAGCTTGGTGCTGGTTCAAAATCAGAAGCCTCATGGAGAATTCTGGGTACAAAGTCTCATGTATTGACCTCAAAAGTGCGGGAATTGATCCTTCTGATGCTAATTCTATTCATTCTTTTGATGATTACAATAAACCCTTAATCGACTTCATGTCTGCCTTGCCTCACGATGAACAGGTTTGTTATAATATAAACTTACATGCATGACATGTATCTTGATTACTTTGTAATCATCATATTCATATTAAATGGTCCTTTTGAAGGTGATACTGGTGGGGCACAGTGCCGGCGGCTTAAGCATAACGCAGGCCACCCACAAGTTCGCAAAGAAAATCCGGTTGGCTGTGTATGTTGCAGCCACCATGCTGAAACACGGATTCTGTGCAGATCAAGATGCCAAAGATGTAAACCAAATTTCTTTCCCTCTATATGATTAAACTTCCTTCTGGTAGATAATTCTGATAGAGTTGATAGAGTGTCAGATGTCAAACACTGAGCTTACCTAATCATAATGTGATTCCAGGATTTTACAGCCTGTGAAATTTCAATTATTTTATTGACATTTCTTTGCTTTCACATTTGACTTACATCCAAAGCATGCATATAGGATCAAATTGAACATTTTGAGGTTGAAAATTTCTTAATTGAATGTTGAGGGCAGGCTTGAAAAGAGCCCAGAATTAAATGGCTGATTGATGGTGTACCAGCAAAGCTGCGATTTTCAGTCTTCTCTTCAATTATCATTTTCTTTTACTTGTCAAGTGATGAAATGGGAATTAGCTGACATTGCCATTGTCTTTATTTTCAATCATTAATGTGCATTGTTGAATCCGCCCACCCATGATTTCAGATGGGCCTGTAAGAATATAATAATAGACAGTAACTATGCTTTGCTAATGCTGGCTATATGGCGCAGGGCGTCCCTGATTTATCCCAATTTGGTGATGTTTACGCGTTTAGATTTGGCTTGGGAGGTAATCAGCCTCCAACAAGCGCCATTGTGAAGAAAGAATTCCAGAGAAAAATCATCTATCAAATGAGTCCTCCAGAGGTCAGTGGCCATACTTTCTGAAAATGCTTTATTTGGTGGTAACAGACATTCAACCCCATATGCCGTACTCATTCCTAAAATGGTGGACTGATTTTTGTTTTTCTAACTAGTAACCCCACCTTAGGTAAAATCTCAGGTGTAATTAGAGTCATAACTATTAAATTTGGATCCACAACTATTAAATAGTCTCGACTCGAACTTAAACTTTTTTAAGAATTTATTCAGGAATTTCACACTTTTAACCTGTAAAATTATATCTTAAGGGTACACACCATTGATATTTTCATGATCTCTTTTGTCCATCCGTTTCACGTGCCATAAAAGATGATATTACGTCAGATTCACACTGCCCGGGTACTGCCAGCCACAGACATACTTGCATCTGGCAATCCAATTAAAAAGATAAAGACGAAGAAGAACATAACATTACACATGGAAATGAGAAAAAAGACGAAAAACATGTACCCTTAAAGTGCATGCATATTGAATTCATAATGCAAATTTTGTATCTTTGTGAAGGAAAAAAAAAAAAAAACTGGTTTAATTTGGTGCAGGATTCCACTCTAGCTGCTATGCTTTTGAAGCCAGGACCTGTTCTAGCACTAAAATCTGCCAGGTTCAGCCAAGAGAATGAGAGTGTGGAGGGTGTGCCTCGTGTTTGCATCAAAACACTAAATGATAATGTTTTGAAAGCAGAGCAACAAGATGCCATGATAAAGAGATGGCCACCATCTAATGTTTATGTTTTGGAGAGTGACCACAGCCCATTTTTCTCCACCCCATTTCTGCTATTCGGCTTGCTTGTCAAAGCTGCTGCTTCTATTGGGTACTGTATCTAGTTTGCTTAGGATGAAATAAATGTATGTCCATTCAAAAGATTAATTTGATTTTCGTATTAATGCAATTGAAACCTTTGTAGCATTTGGGTGGAATTTGCCAAATTCTTTGTGTTTTGAAGTGGTCTGATGTTTGACCAGACATATAAACTTTAAATGAAGAGAAACAAAAAATTCAAAACCGCTGAATTGGTAGTAGGCACAATATTACTCTCATTGCTACTCCCACATTGTCCTTACTCCTTAACCCATTGATGAATAGGCATTAACTTGTAAGTTACAATAATGTTAAGCTGTGGAATTTTTTATTAGAGATTTCTTTTTATAACCTTATATCAATTATGTAAATAGAACAAGTTTTCACTTGGGATTCCATCTATGTTGAACTAAATTAAGCTTAGGGTTGGCTCAAACTCTCTCGTTCGTTCAAATTGATACCAATATCATCAAAGGGTTGTTGACTAGGTAAACAATATCATATAAGGGGTGAATAATGTTGTTGAATGATGAAGAGTGTCATCATGATGAGTATATCTGAAGCCAAGTTATGAAGCTACATATACAGTTCAAAATTAACTCGTTTGAGTTGAATTAGTTTGAATTAGATCATTCTCTAATGTTCTAATTTTTAAAATATAAGTTATTAGTACAATCAAGAGCTATTAAAACATTCGTTCTTTAATTAAAACTTTAAATTGTTACATCAATTTGTTAAATTTTGCGGTCAATGTTTTGATCAAAATTATCAAACATTTATTTAAAATATGTTGATCACCAATTATATTATAATAAGAATTTTTAATTTAAAAACATGACCTCAAAAGATGTCGACATGAATAAGAACAAAGCCATGCCGGAGTGAAACTTGGAATTAAATAATACAAGTTAGAAGGAACATTAGATCACCCGCAATATTTGCACGAATCAATTCAATTTCATATGCATTGCCATTCTAGATAAGTGATGTTGTTGAAATGACTCAACCAAATCATTTTTGTTTTATCAGTGGTGGCTAACGCAACTTCAAACTTAAGTACGGTCAAATATCTATCGTAATGTATTGAATAATCAAGAAAATAAACGTCCAAGATGATGGTCAATGTCAATTTTTCCCAAGAAATTATTAAATTATTTGTTGACTTTTTATGTTGAACTTTCACCGATATAAATACGTTTTGATATATATCAATTTTATATATAAATAATGATATATTATGTCAAAATTAAATAGTTTTAAATAAGAAATAAAATAACACCTAATCACGTAGTAATAAATTATTATTTATGTATAAGGTTGTACACATAATTTATTGTTAATTAATATTTGTTTACCTTGGATCCCAAATGTTAGTAAAACTGATGAAATATTAAAATTTTTAAGGTACAAACCTTAATTTTAGACTATGTTATGTTTGTAAAATCTTGATTTATTTGGTGCAATAGCTATAAGTCTAGTTATTATACCTAGATTTAGGGGTGTATTCGAATCGAGCTTATTCGAGCTCGAAATGAGCCAACCCTAAGCCAGCACAAGCTCGAGCCAGTATTTTCGAGCTCAAACTGAGCTCGAGCTTTTTTGTCAAAGTTTGTAAATTAAAAATTTCAGTATAAAACGACGTCGTTTCGACTAATATGTATTAAAATAACGTCGTTTCGATCAATATGTATTAAAATAACGTCGTTTTAATAACAAATTAATTAAAAATTTGAATTCGAAATGAGCTGAGTTCGAACTCAAACATAACGAGCTCAATGAGCCCAAACTCGAGTTCTATTATTATGAAGTCGAACTGAGTTTGAGCTCAATTCATCTCGAATCTAACTCTACCTAAATTTATCCATTTAATAAATACGGACAAGTCTGGTTATTGTACCTAGATTTATTTGTTTAATAAATACAGGCAAGTTATAAAAGAAAGAAAAAATTTGTTTATCTGAACCATCTAACTTCCAACCAATTAGCCAACCATAATATTTTAGTGCTATCTACCACCATCAATTTGGTTTTCGTTTATTTATAAATACATATAAACAAAACAAACCAATCAATTTTGATTTATAAAAAGATCAAATCATAGATTGATTTACAGTTGAATCGGATAATCCCATCCGAATTTTATGATTAATGTATTTTCATGATAATATTTTATTTTTGATACTTAATTCATGTATGGCAGACGCTCTTTTCCCAGACAAGTTTTCTATTTCTAATATTTTTTTTAACTTCATAAACCAGCATTTTTATTTAACATTAAAATTTGAATGTTCAAATGTTATTTTAATTAGTTTACTTATATTATAAGATTAATATCGATTATATTTCTTAGACATAAATACATCGTTACTTTCATTAAAAACTAATTATTGGACTCTTATTTATAATTAAAAAACTATTTTTATGGTTGGAATCAGTTCTTTCGAATGCCATCTCAATTCTAAAATTAAAATAGGCCAAATGACTATTTCCCACCCAAGATTTGGTGCAAATCCAATTTTTCATTTGTTAATTATCAAAAATCTAAATATTCATCTGTCTGTTAAATTTTACTATTACTGTTAGAGATAAAATTATCATTTAATAAAACAATAAAATTATGTGTACCCACTTTGGATACACAAATGTATACACATTTATATGTGTCATCATGTGATTAGATGATTTTGAATTAATAATAAAACAATAACCAATCATATGATGACACATATGAGTGTGTATATATTTATGTATCCAAGGTGGGTAAACATAGTATATATTTTTAAAAAACTATAAATTCATCATATTCCCCTCCCCCTAAGTTTAAAAATTAACAATTTACCCTACCTTCACCCACTTAAAGTTTGAAAATTTTATATTCTCCTTTTAGGGTTTTTGCAGCGGTTGGAGACGACGATGACGACGTTCTTCCTCCCTCCTAGCTTCACTTTTAACTGTGGTCCATTTTCAATCATCATCGGTCATCCTCTTCCCTCACCGACTAATGCACGATGAGGCCAAGATTTGGGTCTTTTCGTCACCAACGATCTCTTCGTCACATCATCATGCCATTTAAAAAAACTGAACAATATTTCTTTTTTAATTCTCAAAACTAATTTTGTGTTTTCCTCATCCGTGGCATGTGCAAAGATTCACTTCGATTTGAAGTCTAAAATATGAATTGATTAATTTGTTTGTTTTTTTCAACTGACTAGTATGTTATTTATTGTACAAAAAATTTTAATTATGTATTATGTTATATTAGATTGATAGTTAATTAAATACTTTATAATTCACATACCCTTTTTTTTTTCCGTTTCCACATTTACTAACTAGGATTCTAAACACAAAAAGACCAGACAAGTAAGAGTAGTGTCATGTGTATAACTTTATACACAAAAATGGTTTAATCATATAGTGATGTATTATTATTTGTATACAAAATGATGCAAATAGTTTTATTGGGCAAATAATTAATCAATTGACCTCTAATGGTTGTCTGTTTCTAAGCTCTATGTAACATATAAAACCCTATCATAGAGAAGAAGAGGAATCGCCAATTCTTCTACTCTTAATTTGCATACATATGAAAACTACACCTCAACTAGAGTACAAGCCTCTCTCATCTACTTCGGATGCTCCATCAAACCGCTATCCTCATCTTCGTTCAATCAATGCAATGGGCTATAAATGTTTCCAACGCTTTTGGCTGGCTATTTCTGATTCATTCGATGATATATCATTATTGATAGGTAAATTAATATATAAAATCATTATTTCATATTGTGTTCAGATCATCCAAACCCCATCTCAGGCTCACTTCCAATAATCTTTTCTTCTAACCTACTGCTTTCACAACAACTACTACTACTTTCCCATTTTTCTCTATTTCCTTCTTTCTACCATAACAATCACCCACTTCAGAATATCGCCTATATTCTGCTGAAACTTCTGTACAAAATTTGTCTTTTCAGCAAAGGAAGACTTGATGATAGTGATTTAGTGTGCTATAGTTTTGCAAATTAAATGACTTTTTAGTCTTTCTTTGTTTTCTTGTTCTAATTGGGAACAACTGACAATATCTTGTGGAATTTTCTGGCCACTGAGAAGTGATATAATGACACAATGAATAATTAAAAATTATGGACCATCAATAACTTAAAAATAAAATAAGGGCATTGTTGGCCGGCAATACATGAATAAACAAAACCAATAGCATTACATTTAAATACGCATGTAAATCTCAAATAGCCGACAATTGTTGCATCATCTTCATATTTTCTTTTAATTCTGAAAAGGAAAACAAAAGCTCTGGCTCCTCTATTCAATGACAAATCTCCATTTCCAAGTATAACTTTCTGTAAGAATTGCCTAATTATTTGTTTGTCTCAACATGTCTTACCTTACAAAATCCCATCATATCAAATTCTCCACATGAGTGATGTGATTTGTTGGATATTGTTGACTTTAGGTACACAACTTATAATGATTTTTGTTTTTGAGTTTCGTAACACAAAATATATTAGAGAACTTATAAAATATTTAACTGTTCATATCTTAGTATCTTTAAACAAGGTAGAATATACATATAAACTCAACATCTTTCTTTATCCAAGGGTGTCACAGTTACCAAATGGAATCATAGTAAGACTGTGTCAATTAGTTTTCGACTACCTTAGACTTACTCAAAATTGGTTGTGTTTAGTTTTTGTTGAGTCTGAAGGGGTGTTCTTTAATTTAAATTCATGTTTTAATTTAAGACAAGGTGAAGTTTTGTGGGATTAGTGTGCTCTAAACTTTTAAGTGAAGGGAAATATTGTAATTCACCATGGTAAGGGGCATATAAATCATTTCCAGGTTACATATTTTATAACCCTGAGTATATATACTCATGGTTTTTTAGTCGATAGATTTTGAGAGAATTCTATTCACCTGTTCCTAATCTTTTTTTTGTTAGGGTTTGCAAAATCTCTTTGGTTTTCTTTGATTTTCAGTGTGTTTCGATGATAAATCATGTTATATTTGAGTATTTATCTATGTTCAATCCTTCTATATTAATATGTTGCATAAATTAAAATGTTCTTTGAATAGACACATTGTTTTTAAGTGTTTTTGGGGACATATCAATATAATTCATTCTTTTGTTTATTCTTCAAAGCCCTTTTTACTCAAATGTAATCAACTTAATTTTAGGACAATCTTCCATGTCAGTTTGGGATTTCTCTAGTGTTTTTAATTTGGATACTCTTAGCCTATGCAAAGGTTTCTTCACACAAAGGTTGTTTCTAGTCTTATGGTTTTAAAGGATTGAATTGGAGTAACTCAAAGCAACAATGTCCAGGAGAAGAGCTTGGTATCGCTATGGCTCATATTTGTCTGGCAACCTTGAAGTTGCAAGTTTCTCTCTTTTCTCCCTTTCTGATACTTTTGATATGAAATTATGTACACTTAATCTACATTCAAAAAGGCTGAAATTAGGAAGAGAATTAGTGTAAGCTGAAGTATCTACACTCCATCTGCATATGAGGAAATCTGAATATCTACCACATTTTTTTATGATTGGATCTATAAAATCACAACTGTTGATATGATTTCAATCGTTAAATCTAATCAGATTACTCACAACCTCTTTATGACAATACATTAATTTTTATAAGGTGAAATAATTAAGGTTGTCAATCAAGTTTGACTTGTTCAAACTTTGGTCAATAAAAAGATTTAGGGTTCAGGTTTTAAGCTTATCCTTGCGAACCTTAGATTTTTTTTTCAAGTCTAGTTTATAAAAAAAGTTTCAAGCTTTTGAGCTTTTAGGCTCATTCTATAACTTTAAAAACTTGCAAAAACACCCTATAATCTCATACAAGTTTAAAAACTTAACAAATACACATTATTTATAATGAATTTTCGAGCCCTATTAGACTTTGAGTTTGAATAACCTTTATTTAAGCTTAAGTCTGATAACTTAATAAACAAATCTTTTTGTCCAACCTATTCGAGACCCAAATTTTTTTATTTGAAACTAAAATTTTTAAAGCTCAAATGTAACTTTAAAAACTTACAAAAACACCCCTACAATCTCTTACAAGTTTAAAAACCTAACAAATACACCTTATCTATAATGAATTTTAAAACCCTATCAGACCTTGTGTTTGAATAACCATCGTTCAAGGTTGAGTTTGATAACTTACAAAACAAATCTTTTTATCCAACCTATTTGAGACCCAAATTTTTTAATCTAAAACTAAATTTTTAGACCAAACAATCGAGATTCGGGCTTGATTGTCCAATTAAAAACCCTAATGATAATTGATTTATCTAACACTGTGTTAGTCTTTTTTAAATAGAGTTGAGTTTTGGACCATAATTTATAGTTTTTAAATTTAAATGGTAAAAAAAGATGATTTTTTTAAAACTCTGGATGCAAAATAATTTCCTTTATTTTTATTTTATCAATGGTGGCTTACGCAACTTCAAACTTAAGTACAGTCAAATATCTATCGTAATGTATTTAATAATCAAGTAAATAAATGTCCTAGATGATGGTCAATATCAATTTTCTTCTAAGAAATTATTAAATTATTTGTTGACTTTTCATGTTGAACTTTCACCAACATATATTTATATATATATACATACATGTTTTGGCATATCTCAATTTTATGTACAAATAATAATATATTATTATATAATTATATATTTTTAAATTAAAAATAAATAATATTCAATCACATAATGACAAATTGTTATTTATACAAAAGGTTGTTCACATAGTTTATTGATAATTAATATCTTATTACCTTAAATCTCAAAAGTTAGTAAAACTGATAAAATATTAGAATTTTAAAGTGAAAATTCTAGTTTGAGCTTATGTCATATTTGTAAAATTTACACTTATCTAATACAGTGATTGTATGTTCAATTATTTTATTCAAATTTATTTATCTAATAAATACAGATAAATTATTAAAAAAAGTAATAATTTGTTCATTTGAACTATCTAACTTCTAGCGAACTAGCTACCCATAATATTTTAGTGTTATCTACCACCATCAATTTGGTTTTTGTTTATTTATAAATACATATACACAAGACAAACCAATCAACTTTTATTTATAAAGCGGACCAAATTATCATTTTTTTCCGTTTCTGTATTTACTAATTAGAATTTTAAACACAAATATCAGATAAATAAGAATAATATTATGTGTATAACTTTATATAAAAATAATGACGTATCATAATGTAATTAGATAATTAAAAATTAAAAATAATATAATATAAATCACATAATGATATATCATTGTTTATACGTAAAATTGTGTATATAATTTTCTTGGGTAAATAATTAATCAATTGACCTTAATTTGCATATATATAAAAACTACACCTCAACTAGAGTACAAGTCTCATCTGCTTCGGATGCTCCATCAAGCTGCTATCTTCTTGTTCTTTCAATCAATGCAATGGGTTATGAATGTTCCCAACGCTTTTGGTTGGCCATTTCTCAAATTGATATGGAGAACCATTGTTTCATATTGTGTTTGAGATCAGCCAAACCCCATCGCAGGCTCACTTCCCAACAATCTTTTCTTCTTACCTACCGCTCTCACAGCAACAACTACTACTTTCCCATTTTTCTCTATTTCCTTCTTTCTACCATAACAATCACCCACTTCAGAATATCATCTCTATATTCTTCTGAAACATCTGTACAAATTTTGTCTTTTCAGCAAAGGAAGAGTTGATGATAGTGATTCAGTGTATTGACTTTTTAGTCTTTCTTTGTTTTCTTGTTCCAATTGGGAACAACAAACAATATCTTGGGGAATTTTCTGGCCGCCGAGAAGAGATGTAACGACACAATGAATAACTAAAAATTATGGACTATCAATAGCATAAAAATAAAATAAGGACATTGTTGGCCTGCAATACGTGAACAAACAAAACCAATAGCATTACATTTAAATACGCATTTAAATCTCAAATAGCCGACAATTGTTACATCATCTTCATGTTTTCTTTTAGTTCTGAAAAGGAAAACAAAAGCTCTGGCTCCTCTATTCAATGACAAATCTCCATTTCCAAATATAACTTTCTGTAAGAATTGTCTAATTATTTGTTTGTCTCAACATGTCTTACCTACAATATCCCATCATATCAAAGTCTCCACATGAATGATGTGATTTGTTGGATATTGTTGACTTTAGATACATAATTTATAATGATTTTGTTTTTGAGTTTTATAACACAAAATGTATTAAAAAACTTACAAAATATTTGACTATTTATATTTTAATATATTTAAACAATGTAAGATATACGTATAAACCCAATATCTCGCCTTGTCCAAAGGTGTTACAGTTGCCAAGTGGAATTATAGTAAAACATTTTTGTATATAAATTAAGCTTCACAAGACAGAATGAAACCGTGCCCATTTTGTTACAGCCCTCTAGGCTCCAAATGATGAGTGGAGAAAGGAAGAATCATTACTCCTTGTGACTATCCCAACTATAAATGCAATTCTTTCAAGGGGAGGAGGAGGAGGCAAATTAAGTTGACAGAAACGGCTGTTAAGAGAGGACACAGGAGCCATGGGAGAGGATTTCAACAAGACACAAATACCACCCATTAAGCCACACTTTGTGCTGGTCCATGGCATAAGTGGAGGAGCTTGGTGCTGGTTCAAAATCAGAAGCCTCATGGAGAATTCCGGTTACAAAGTTTCATGTATTGACCTCAAAAGCGCAGGAATTGATCCTTCTGATGCTAATTCTATTCATTCTTTTGATGATTACAATAAACCCTTTATCGACTTCATGTATGCCTTGCCTGACGATGAACAGGTTTGTTGTAATATATAGTTATATACATGCATAATATATATCTTGATTACTTTGTGATCATATTCGTATCAAATGGCCCTTTTGAAGGTGATACTGGTGGGACACAGTGCCGGCGGCTTAAGCATAACTCAGGCCACTCACAAGTTCGCAAAGAAAATCCGGTTGGCTGTGTATGTAGCAGCCACCATGCTGAAACACGGAATCTGGGCAGATCAAGATGCCAAAGATGTAAACCAAATTTCTTTCCCTCTATATGATTAAACTTCCTTCTGGTGGATAATTCTGATAGAGTTGGTAGTGTCAAATGTCAACACTAATATTACTTAATCATGATGTGATACAAGGGTTTTACAGCCTGTGAAATTTCAATTATTTTATTGCCATTTCTTTGCTTTCACATTTGACTTGCATCCAAAGCATGCATATAGGATCAATCTGACCATTTTGAGGTTGAAAGTTTCTTCATTGAATGTTGAGGGCAGGCTTGCAAAGCGCAAAGAATTAAATGGATGATTGATGGTGTAGCAGTAAAGCTGCTGTTTGCAGCAGTTCTCTCTTCAATTATTCAAAAGCATCAAATGGTGTCATCCTATGTTGCATTGAACCGTGCAGTTGTGTCATTTTCTTTTACTTGTCAAGTTATGAAATAGGGATTAGCTGACAATGTCATTGCCTTTATTTCCAATAATTAATGTGCATTGTTGAAATCCACCCACGGATGATTTCAGATGGCCAGTAAGAATATAATAATAGATAGTCACTATGCTTTGCTAATGCTGGCTACATGGCGCAGGGCGTCCCTGATTTATCCCAATTCGGTGATGTTTACGAGTTTGGATTTGGATTGGGAGGTGATCAACCTCCCACAAGTGCCATTGTGAAGGAAGAATTCCAGAGAAAAATCATCTATCAAATGAGTCCTCCGGAGGTTTGTGGGCATACATTCTGAAAATGCTTTATTTGGGGGTATCATAAATGCAAGCCCACATGCATCATCATTCCTAAAATGCGTGAAACCGCTTAATTATTAGACCTACAACAACTAAACTTAGAACCATAATAACAAAACTGAGTAAAGTTTTATATTGATGTGATATCAATGAGTTTTAAACCTAAACCCTCTTAAGATTACCCGGAGATTTCAGATTTTAACCAATCAAACCATCTCTCATGGGCATGATCTATTGATCTTTTCATTATTTCTTTTATCCATCTGTTTCACATGCCATAAAATATGATATTACATCAGATTCACACTGCCCATGTATTGCTAGCCACAGACATACTTCGCATCTGGCAATCCAATAAAAAAGATAAAGACAAAGAAGAACAAAAACATTACACACGGAAATGAGAAAGAGATGAAAAACATATACCCTTAAAGTGCATGGATATTGAATTCATCAGGCAAATTTTGTATCTTTGTGAAGAACAAAAATAAACTGCTTTAATTTGGTGCAGGATTCCACTCTAGCTGCTATGCTTTTGAAGCCAGGACCTATTCTGGCACTAACATCTGCCAGGTTCAGCCAGGAGAATGAGAGTGTGGAGAGTGTGCCTCGTGTTTACATCAAAACACTAAATGACAATGTTTTGAAAGCAGAGCAACAAGATGCTATGATAAAGAGATGGCCACCGTCCGATGTTTATGTTTTGGAGAGTGACCACAGCCCATTTTTCTCCACCCCATTTCTGCTATTCGGCTTGCTTATCAAAGCTGCTGCTTCTTTTGGATACTGTATCTAGTTTGCTTAGGATGAAATAAATGTATGTCCATTCAATAAATACATCAATTTGATTTTCGTTTTAATGCAATTCAAACCATTGTAGCATTTGGGTGGAATTTGCCAAATGCTTTGTGTTTTGAAGTGGCTTGATGTTTGACCAGACATACAAACTTTAAATGAAGAGAAATAAAAAATTCAAAGCCATTGAATTGGTGGGAAGCATAATGGTTCTTTTTTTTTTATCACAAACCTCTTAGGTTGAGCTGTCACATTAGGATTGAACTAACCATATTAAATAGATAAACCTTAAGTTCAGTGATTGACCTTATAACTATTGAACCGAGAAAATTAAGAGTTTAATTTTAATATGTCGTCAAAGAAGACTTGAATTCATATTTTCTTATACATACAATTTATTTTTTTATCACTCAAATTACTTATTAAGGATGGTATAATGTTACTCACGCTGCAATATGAAAATTATCCTTACCCATTGATGAATAGTCATTAATGTGTAAGTTGCAGTAATTTTAAGATGTGGAAATCTTTATTTGAGATTTTTTTTTATAGCGTTATAATCCTATATTAATCTACCTATATTTATATATTTCAATTATGAAAATAGAACAAGTTTTTCACTTGGGTGAATTCAATCTAAGTCAAACTAAATCAAACTTAAGGTTGACTCAAGCTTGAACTAAATTTTTATTACCTTTCTCACTCATTCAAGTTGATAGCAATATTAACAAAGAGTTATGAACTAGGCAAATAATATTATTGAAGAAATAAACAGTATCATCAAAAAATAATAAAAAATGTCACCATATAAACAAATGAACGTATCTCAAATTGAACTACTAAATTAGAGTTATAGTTCAAAATTGATTTATTTAAGCTAAACCAATTTGTATCGGATTCACCTTGTCTTATCTCATTTGTGAAACGTTAGCTATTCAAATTCTAGTTATTTAGTTAAAACTTTTAATAACCTATCTAATTTTATAGTAAAAAGTTTCAATGTTTTGATCAAAATCAGCAAACATTTATTTAACATATATTTGTTAATAAAAAATTTTAATTTAAAAAAATACCCTTAAAAGATGTCGTTATAAATAAGAAAAAGGGCATGCATGAGTGAAACTTGGAGATAGAAGCAACATTAGACCACCCTCAAATTTTACACAAACTAATTTAATTTAATATGCATTCCAAATGGGTGATGTTATTGAAACGTACCAACCAATTAATTTAGTCAAGCTCATCAAGTAAAACCAAAAATAAATGGCAAAAAGTCATGGAAGATGAAATGTCTTCTCTTGAGAAAATCAGGCTTGGTATTTGGTTAACAAACCTGTGTAAATGGGTTTCCAAAAAAACGTCTAAAATTTCTAGAATTGAGAAGGCTAAATGAAAAGTCAAAGTAATTGCAGAAGGGCTCTTGCAACTAGATTCAACCTGAGAGTTCTATAAAAAAAAAGGGTTTTGAAAATAAGGTCTACTCATTATACCAATCATTTAATGAATTAAAACAATCCCCTAGATAATAGTATAAGAGATTTGATGACTTTGTTTTGTTTATAGGTTTTTTTCATAAGTAGTTTTGATCTTTGTGTTTATTTTCTAAGTCATTCCTGGGTTAGACATTTTATAACATTGAGTATATAAACCAAGGGCTTTTCACCCAATATATTTCGAGAGAATTCTATTCACTTGTTCATAATTTTTTCTTTGCTAGAATTTGCAAAATCTCTCGTTTTCTTTGATCTTGAGTGTGTTTAAATGAGAAATCATGTTACAGTTTGAGTATTTATCTGTGTTGATTTTTTTGTGCTAATTTGTTATATAGATCAAAATGTTATTTGAAGTACTGTAAGTTGTAATATTTTTTTATTCTAGTGAACTTGACCCAAGGGTATCTCCACCTTAGATGTATGATTTCGTTTATAAAATCCGAACCAAATATATATTAATATCATTTCCTATGGTTTCTTATATATTTTGTTATTGAATTTGTACAATATTAGCCCTGAATAACTAGTAGACATGCATTGTTTCTAGTGTCCTTTGGGGGGCATATCAATATAATTCATTGTTTTGTTTATTCTTGTAAGCCTTCTTACTTAAAATGTATAATCAACTTAATTTTATGATAATCTTTCTTCTACATCTAGGGTTTCTCTAGCGTTTTAATATGAAATAATGTTTTTAAAACAAAATCGATGATCAAACCGATTGCTTCATTTATTTATAGTTCAAACAATCGGTTTGTCAGTTCTAATATGTTTCTTAAATACTATCAAATATTTACTGCATGTTTTAAACATAAGTCATATGTATTTAAACAAAAATTATTTGATGTCACACATCTAGCTTTCTCCTATTGAAAACATTCACATAGATAAATTACTAGTTTTAGTCCACCAAAATCAATTTAATTTAACATTTTCTCTCTAATTAATATTTGTTTATTTTCAATAATAACTCTTCTTTTTTTAATTAATATTTATTTATTTTCAATGATAGCTATTTAACTTCCAACGAAGGACTTAACCATATTTTTTTAATATTATCTACCATCACTTTGATTTTTCTTTTTTTATAAATATATATACAAAAAACAAACCGGTCATTTTTCATGTAAACTGGACCAAACTAAGGGTTAGTTCACAATTGAACAGGTTGAACCAATTGATCCGGTCTGGTTTTAATAACTTTGTGGCAATATCTACTCACTATCATTAAACTAAACAAAAAACTCTTACTTGCTGTGACTTTTTTCCAAAAGGTAAATAATCTGATTCTGAAATCCAGTGTTCTCCAAACCATATTACAAAAAATGAATGCTGAATAAATTATATCCCCTGACTCACTATTCAGTAAGTTTGTCACCAGCACAAGCAGCCCAGAAATGCCGGCGTACAATTGACTGCTCTCTCCTCTTGCAATGCATTTAACTTGTTTCCCTTGTCCACCCAACTAATTGGTTATCATCAAGTAGGTGATCCATTTTGAAGGCTAGACATGGACTGTCTTCTTCTGGAGCTCAGAAAAAACTGGAATAAGAGGCAGCATATATCCCCTTTATATTTATAGGAATACATTTATGTCGCTGCACAAACTAAGCTTTTCGGATTTGAATGGGGATTTCTCTGATTTGATCATGGAGTTTGGACATTTGATTCAGCTTCAGATGATGTGCGGTTCTTCAACTCTGGCTGTTGAATTTCCTCTATCATTCTAACAATTTCATCCATTTTCGGACGCATCTCAGGCAATTTCGCAACACATGTCAATCCAATCTGAAGCATTTGCGCCATCTCCTCTTCAACATTTTGGTACCTGATGAGTTCAACATCAAACACCTCAGCTGTCCATTCTTCCTGGACAACAGAACGAACCCACCTGGGGAGATCAACCACATTGTTATGCCCCGAGTGTTGCAGCTGGGCTTTGCCTGTCAACGTTTCAAGCAGGAGCACACCAAAGCTATAAACATCTGATTTTTGAGACACTTTGTGTGTTCTGATTACTTCTGAAGCATGGTCCCCTATGGTTTGCAGCGTGATTGTAGGGAAATAGTTCAGAGGAGCCAAACCAACATCAGAGATGCAACCATCAAAGTCTTGGGTGAGGAGGACATTGGAGAATTTGATGTTCCCATAGATGAATTTAACACTGCCATTACTCTCAGAAGAATTCATCGATGTGGGCAAGTCCCCCTGGCAGTGCCAACTGCCAAGTGCAATTTTCAGTCTTGAATTCCAATCCAATGGACTTCCTCCTTCCATCCTACTTCCTGGAAACAAAAAAATCAAATATCATTTCTCAATTACTCCTTCAGCAACAGAAATGTTAACGAACATAACATTGTAAAAGATAAAACATACCATGCAAGAGCAAGAACAAGCTGCCTGAGGGCATGTAGTCGAAGACTAAAAGCTTCTCATCCTTTGACCAGTAATAAGCCCAGACTCAAACCACATTTGAATGTTGTCCAATCCTGCCTAAAACTTCCATTTGTTGCTCAAATTCCTTCTTACTAGCTGCTACTTCCTTCAACCTTTTAACTACCACTGCTGTCCCATCCTCCAAAAGGGCCTTATAAGTTGATCCATAACTTCCCTTGCCAGGAACCTCAGCTGAAGCCCTCAACAAGTCCTCAAGATCAAAATTATAAGAACCATCTTCAAAGCAACACAATTTGTTTACTTCCGAACTCCTTAGGCTTCTCTTTACTACCGCTAGAGACCTTTCCTTCAAGCACACCACCACCATAAGTATGGCCCTTCTTCAAGCAACACACAAAGAACATTACCAGGAGAAACAGCACAGTGCAGCCCCCAATAGCTATTGCAATGATTAGACACATCAATTGGGTCGGGCCAAATGGAGGCCCGACCCGAAGCACGAAAAAAAGTCTGAGCATAGTGTCGGGCCGGGCTTAGGGCTTTAATATTAGATTCATGAACTGGCCCAACCCGGCTCGACACTATTTATAAAAAAAATAAAATTTTTTTTCCTGCTTTTACCAAATGGCAGAAGCATTGCTTGTTGTTGCTTAATTTTTTTTTAAAATTTTTAATTAATTTATTTTTTCTCTATAAAAACCTATTTAATTTTTCATTTTCACTTTCAATTACAATTACAAATTTCTCAAACTCTCAATCTCGATTATTTTATTATATTTTTAATTTCATTTTATTTTAATTTTATCATTACAAAATATTACAAATGGATCCAATATCAAATGAATTCAATTCATTTGAATATTATCATGTTGGTACTGATGATATTATTGATGATGCACAAAATGGAATAGATGAAGCACCAACGGGTGAAAGTGGTACAATCGTCGATTTTAATAATTGAAAAATAATTTGTATTTAAAAATTTTAATTAAATTTTTTTTAAAATATTGATTAAATGGGTTTGGCCGGCCCGATAAAAGCTCGACCCGACCCAACCCAATTAAGACCCGTTATTATATGGGTCGAGCCTTGGGTTTTTATATTTCAATGGGTTGGCCCACCCCGAAGCCCATTACTATTTGGGCCTCGAGCCCGACCTGACCCATTGACATCTCTAGCAATGATAAATCTTGAACCAAGTTTCTTGCTGCTAGTGTTGGGCTTTTGAGACATTCCTATGTGGAGAAACCCAAATTTATTTAATGGAAAAAACCCCACCCACTATATTAAAAAATTAGGGAAAAATTAGGTTCAATATATATATATATATAAATAACACACAAAAGTCAAAATACAAGGAGAGTAACAAGAGATAAAAATATTGTCTTGGTTTTTTAGTACGTATTTGTGAAAGATTTTTGTTTCTCTCAATTTCACCATTAGATCACTCTGATTTTTTAACTGTTGGTAGAAGACTCATTGTGCTTTATTCTTAATAGTAGAGATCGCATTTTGTTTCTCAAGTAAGTTGTTATTTGTGTTGAAATATGACTAGTTGTTGTATAGCTCAGTTTAGACAGTTCTTAAAAAAACGTCTTTTTCTCTTTTGTCTACTATTGGATTTTTCTCAAATTTTGATAATATTTTTGGCATGTCTGGTTCTATATTTTGGACAATGGAGATTCGTTTTTGATGTCTATAGCGTGAGATATAGGCTTACAGGTATCAAAAACAAAGAATATCACAACTGCAGAAAAATAAGAGGATAATGAAGAATATCACAACAAACTCATAAGCCCATGTCTCATATTATGGGCATCAAAAACAAATCTTCTTCGTCTAAAATATAACACTAGATGTGCTTAAAATACTATCAAAATTTGAAAACAATACAACAGTAGATAAAAGAAAAAAAGATGTTTTTTTACAAGTTGTCTAAACTGAACTGCATAATACAAGAAGTCATGTTTCAATATAGATAACAACTTATTTGAAAAACAAAATGCGATCTACACCATTCAAAATAAAGAATAATAAGTTTTCTACCAATAGTCTATAAATCAGAGCGATCCAATAGTAAAATTGAAAGAAATTGAAAGAAAATGAAAATCTCCCATAAACGCACATTGAATAACCAAGACAACGTTTTTGTCTCTTTTTCTCTTTTCTTCTTCTGACTATGGTGTGTCATTTATATATATGTGTTGACCTTTATTTTGCCCTAATTTATGAATATAATAGGTTAGGCTTTTTTATTAGATAAATTTGAATTTCTCCACATAGGAAGGGATCCAAAAGCGCAATAGCTAGAAGCATGTCAATGTGGGGAAATAGTTGTATTGTAGGGGTTGGAAAGTAAACTGGGGAAGGAGCTGGGGAAGAGGACATTGAGGAGCAATTCTTGAGAGGTAGCCCACATAGTAGAGAATTTCCAACAAATGATGAATAAGGGAACTTTTGAAGGGAGCTGGGAATTGAGCCATTCAAGTTGTTATAGCTGAAATTCAAAATCTTGAGCCTGGGGAGGTTGAGTGAGGGGATAGCTCCAGAGGTGGCATTCTTCTGAAGATTGAGCACATAAAGTTGTCTCAGATTCTCGAGTGTTGGTGGAATTTTCCCAGTGAATGAGTTAAAGGAAATATCCAATACATTAAGCTAGGGGGATATAATTTCGGGAAAGGCACCTGAAAAGTTGACAGATTAGGTTAACAAGCCGGACAAACTCGGCTGCAGATACCACGGTTCGTACCAGCCTTGAGTTGATAGGAAGAAGAAAATGACAACATGAATCATCTGAAAAAGCTTCTATTTCTGGTTAGAGGAAGGCAATTTGGAACGAAATGTCAATTTAGCATCCATTATCATCACATTAATCAAGTTAGCTTCTCAATCAATTTCATTTTTTCCCTTGTAAATATTAGATTCATCAGATTCTCTTTGGTATTATCCATTCCATTGTTGAAATTTTAAAGATTGGAAAACTTATAAATCAATTGAACCGATGTAAAGAATTGGGTACTGGAGAGTTAGAAGCCATAGAGCAAGATAGAAATTTTTCACATACACTTAGGAAATCCAGTATAGATGGATGCAAAATCGAAAATTCACTATAAGAACTGCAGAAACACCATGCCAACATTAAAACCTCACATAAATGCCACATAAAATGATCAATAACAATAATCAACTAAGTAATGTGCTCAATTGACAACAGATCTCTCGGTGCGAGATTCTACTATTTTTAGGTAGCAAATATCTTATGATGTAGCTTTCAGAAAAGCTCTTCCGGGCTAACGAAGAGCCAAAGGACCATGGCATCCAAGGAGCTGCACAATTACAATTCGAAACTAGTATAAGCAACTCAAGATTTTAGAGGCAGACAAGAAATTATTCAGCTTAAACCAAGAACAAAATAGATTGCTTAACTCACAAATCATTTTTCCACCTAACATGTATAAACTAAGGGATTGATTAACAATAATTAAAAAGAATTGAAGAAGAGCATATTAGCAGCTTTAAAATGTTTTCAAACCAATATAGATTTGATGTTACCTTAGCATTCACACCATCAGGCACAATCCTGTTCTCTGACTTCCATCTCAGATAATCGGCACGGCTAAACTTGGTCAATCCCCTAAAAAGGGAATATATATAAGCTATGGTGAGAATTAATCTTAAAAATAAGAGATGTCCATATTCTACAAGTATTCACCAAAATAAAAGATATAGAAAAGAGAAATTGTCTATCATGGGTAAATTTAGCCATAATTGAACTTTTTAAATAAATGTAAGACTTGTTCCAAAGGCTCCATCATTCCAACCACCATAATGAGGGTACTAAAAGGTTTTGACCTACAAACAAGGCCAAAGACTGCAACCAGCAGGCCAACTAATCTGCAATTCTAACACCAAATGTTGCATATGATTTGTATAAAGAGAAAAAATAATGAATGAATAATTAAAATTCATAGAAATACAAAGGGAATTACCATTTCCTGCTTACAATAATCTTTTGACGACCCGGGAACTTAAACTTGGCACGGCGAAGAGCCTCCTGAGCGTGATGGCTATTGCTGTCCTTGCATCGAACAGAAAGCAGGACCTGACCAATGCTAACTCTAGCACAGGTACCTTGGGGTTTACCAAAGGCACCTCTCATGCCAGTCTGGAGCCTATCAGCCCCAGCACACGAAAGCATCTTGTTAATTCGAAGAACATGGAATGGGTGCACCCTAACTCTCAAATGGAAGGCATCCTTGCCAGCAAATTTGACCATGTACTTGTTGCAGGCAATGCGAGCAGCTTCCAAGGCCTCACTGGACACATTTTCCTTCTCCCAACTCACAAGGTGAACACAGAATGGGAACTCATCAACACCTTTCTTTTTCATCCCAATATCATAAATTCTAATCTTGGGATCAGGAAACCGCGGCAATAGCGCGACTTGGGGTAGGGTTTGTTCTTGATTTGACGATAGCACCTCGCCGGTCCTACCAAATCAATTATATATGTCAACTGAATACCACAGTTGATTAAAAATTAAAGATCACGTCTTTCCATAAAGCAAATACGAATAATAAAGAAAGAAATGAACTTACTTCTACCCATGGCGGCAAGCTCAGGTGTCGTTGCTCTGATGCGCTCCGCCGGCGAGTTACGATTAGAGTTGAGAGACGATCCCTTAAATAGTCTGGGTAAAACAATGAAATGAAACCTTGGATGGCTAATCCCCATTGTTAGGCGTGTGTAATGGGCTTGGCCACAAGCCCAGATTGAAAGCCCATCCGTAGTCGGAAAAGTTGTAAACATGACATATGAATACCGGTTTGAATCAAACGATGAAATAATATTTCCTTTACTAACTTAAATACGAAATCGAAAGTTTATAATTAATTTCATATAATTAAATAATTTTAAATTAAAAATAAAATAAAATAATTTATTTTATATATTTATTTATTTATTTTATATATTTAAAATTTGTTTATATAACAATGTATTTAATTTGCGTTACATTATTTGTCTCTCTAACAACTATTCTTAAAGGTGATAGTGTGTATGATCCAATTTAATATAATTTAAAAAAAAAAATTTTGATTAAAGTGAGTAAAATGATTTATAAAAATTTTCAAACCAAACTTAATTAAAAAAATATAATTTAATCTAGTTTGATTTTACAGTTTAAATTTATTAAAATAATTCATTTTCAAATACATCGTACTTAATAAATAGTAGTTGAATTATAGTTATTTAGTATAACTATGTCTATGATATAATAATTGAATCATGTATCATATCGTATATTAAAACACTAATTTTTTATATTGTGTATCAAGTATCACATCATATTATGTGATTTTTAAAAAATAAAATATTAATAAAATAATAAAAAATCAATATCACTTAAAAAAATATTATAAATGTCTTTAAAAATTTTAAATTTCACATATATGTCTTCACTACATCAATATTTTATTTAAAAAATATTTCGATTTATATTAATAATATATATCATATTATATGATATATTTTATATTGTATGATATATCTATTATATTATATTAATTTGATATATTTTATAATATGTATAATTTTATATCCGTATCATCTCTTATGGTAGAATATATATTATATATTATAAGGTATTGATTCTTGTGGTGTTGATATCAATTATATATTTAGAATGAATAAACTTACTTCTATATCCAAACACTCTCGCTTAGTTCAACCGTTAGGGGCCTTGGTTTGGACTTCCTAAAATATGACTAAGTTCATTGCCCTATACTGTGACGTGGCTCGTTGATGGAAGACCCTGGCTGATTACGTGTCTCTCTACCTTTCTTGTTGGATTGACAATCGATTACATCAAGGACTTGAACTTGCAACACAACTGAACGACTCCACCATGAAAATCTTTCACATTCCTTGCTTGGAAGACAACTATTCCTACTTGTAATTAACCCTTCTTTCGTTTTCAGCTTATGGTGTTTATGGTGTTTATGATGATTAAAGATTTGATTTTGATCTGGTGTTTTTTTTCAGGATTATAGATGAGACCACTAAGGAGGCGGCTGTAGTGGATCCGGTTGACCCTCAGAAGGTAATCGATGCTGCCAAAGAACATGGCGCTCAGCTTACTCTCGTTCTCACCACCCATCATCACTGGTAACAAGATAGCCCACATAGAAAATTCATTTCTTTTTAATTTTAAAATTTTATAGTTGAAAGGGTATTGAACCGATTGAAGCATACAGGGACCATGCTGGTGGGAATGATAAGATAAAGCAGATTGTGCCTGGAATTAAGGTGTATGGTGGCTCGCTAGATAATGTTAGAGGCTGTACTCATCAAGTGGAAAATGGTGATAACATTTCACTTGGTGCTCATATCAATATATTGTCTCTTCACACACCTTGGTATGCTTTTTCTTTCTTCAGATTACACTACTTGAAGATGAATTAATTTTACTAAGGATGCCTCACCTTTTTTTCTCCTCCAGCCACACGAAAGGTCACATAAGTTATTATGTGACCGGCAAAGAGGGAGAACAGGACCCTGCTGTTTTCACCGGAGATACATTGGTAAGACAAAGACACTTGCCTTAATTTTTCATCAGGGCTATTTAAACCATAGATCGGTTGCTGGCATTTTTCATTATGTTGGAGTTAAACTTTTATTTCTTTTTCTCGTATATTTGTGCTTAAGGCAATGGTTTGCGCCTTTTTTTTCCTCTCTCTATTGTAGTTTATAGCTGGCTGTGGAAAATTTTTTGAAGGCACAGCCGAACAGATGTATCAATCACTGTGTGTAACATTGGGCTCATTGCCAAAGCCAACTCGAGTTTACTGTGGCCACGAGGTAAAATAGGAGTTTGCAACTGTCTTTATGCTTATTTTCTTTTATTAAGATACTCTTGAACTTTAATTTCTAATTTATGATATATTAGGAGTTTGCAACTGTCTTTATGTATTTCATATATGTCAATTTCACTGTTGTTATATCACTGTCAAATGACATCTAGTTGTATGAGTCTTCTGCCCACCATATGCTTCATAACTTTCAGTGGACTGTTACTATTCTAAGTCCTTGAAGGTTTTTTTTTAGAAAACCTCATCTTTTTGCTAGGCTTTAATCTATGTTATGAACAACTTAGAGGTAGTTTATATTTTTGAAACTATTGTAAGCTTGGCATGTAAGAAATTGAATTGCCAGGTCGAGCTTTTTGAGTTGGAGAGAACAAGGTAGTTAACCTTTTGATCACTCCTTTTAGTGTGAGGAACTGCTTTATTTTCAGTTATTGCCATCTTAATGTAATTTCTAGTTGTTATAAAGTGCTTGAGAATACAATAAAACAGCATTAGAAAGTATGATATTTGGAGCTTAAGAAATATCCTTGGTTGCATTTGTTGAAACTGTTATGTTCTATTCCAATGCTATGATCAGATGTAGTCTGTTTTTTTTTTTTGGGTAAAAGAATGAGCTTATGTTTTTATTGTGTTGCTTTATCTTTTATGGCTATTTTTCCTATGTTTGATAAGTTAAGATAATGTTTGAGTTGATATTTCTCCAGTACACTGTGAAGAACCTGCAATTTGCTCTGACTGTTGAACCAAATAATGCAAAGATACAGCAAAAGCTATCATGGGCTCAGCAACAGCGACAAGCTGGTCTGCCAACCATCCCTTCGACCATTGAAGAAGAGATGGAGACTAACCCATTTATTAGGGTTGATCTACCAGAGATTCAGGTCGTTTGATCCACCAAAAGATTAAGCTTTCCTTTTACTGTTGAATGACACAATTCGATGTTGTGGCATGCCATTTAATCATTCAAGGCTAATCAAGCTATCATTTTTTTCATTAGTACCCATTATCTCATTTATCACTGATGTTATTTAAGCTCTCTTATGCATATACTTTTGCTACATCTGCAGGGGTTGGTTGGTTGCCATGCCCCGGTGGAAGCTCTCCAGAAGATAAGGCAGCTGAAGGACAACTGGAGGGGCTAATTGAAGATCTGCAAAAAGCTTTCTTGTGTCTTTTGGTGTGTGCTGTTGTATGCAATTTGATGTGTAACTTTAAAACTTAGAGATTGCCTGGGTGCTGCTTGGGTTGGAATGTGCTTATGAAACTGCTTTGTTCTTGGCTTCCGTAGAATTTTGCAAAATGCAACTAATGTTAATAGTGAATAAGCTTTTGAAGTTTCCTACATATTGTTTATTTGACATTGGCCATTGCAGATAAAATAGTTTATCTTGTTATATTCAGCAGGCAATATCCGCATTACCTGGGATTTCCAATCAGATCGTTTCTTATGTTCCCACCTAAAAGCTTTGACTTCATCCAATTGCACTTCTTCTCGGTCAATGTCACTAGATGATAATATTTCTCTTCATCAAATCATTGATTCAAGTAGAATTTGTTTTTTATCAGCTTTGCAATAATATAAATGCGAAAAAAAGCGAATAATTTCAAACGTTATGTGGATTCTTACTGCAAAACAATATTATATACGTTTGAGACAACAACTTTTTTGGGCTCTTTTGGGGAAGGAAAAAGAGATAAAGCAGAGAGAAAGAAAGCTCGTGTTATCAAGTCAAGAATGATCCTTCTTCTCTCTTTTCTTTCTTTTAGTCCCTAAAACTACCACTGTCTCATTCATTCTTCATCTTAAGCCTCTTATCATACTCAAGTTGCTTGCTTTCATTACAAAAGCATTATCTTTGTTTGTAAGAGTCCCAGTTTTAAATATCCCACCTATACTTTAGACCTTTCATTCTCTTCAATCCCTCCTCCCTATTAATATTCTGTCTCTAATCTAATATTTAAGGTAACTTTCAACATAAAATTCTTTCTTTCCAGAATTATTTCATTTTTTGATTGTATAGTTTTCTTCACTGGTAAATTTTTTTGTAGTTTCTTTTCGGGTATAGGCTTGAACTGATTTTAATTGGAGGGTTAGGCGTCTCGTTTGAATACTAAAATGGAAACTTCACCAGTAATCACCCCTGATCCCCACGTAGATCCTTCTTTGTCTGTATCTAACACTAGTAATAATAATTCTACGAGCTATGGGGTTTTGCTGAACTTGTTTCACTCACCATTATCTCTTCTCCTTGAATATTCCCGTGTGGCTTCGACTACTTCTAACTCTGCCCATCAAGATTCTGACCCAGTTGGTGATAGTCAGACCCAGTTGCCCAATTCCGTTGACAATCTAAGCAGTGTGAGTCCTGGGGAGGTTTCTATTCAGATAATTAGATCAGAGAATGGTGAATCCGAAACCACAGAGGCAATGTTGGATAATGAGCAGGCAAATCCATTAGGGGCTGGGGAAGCGCTTCCATTGGTGCCTCCTTCAGTTGAAGGTAATACTTCTCGTGATGCTTCTTACCGAAGTTATGATATTCAGCAGTTTGCTCGGTGGTTCGAACAAGTTCTTCCATTTTCATTACTCTTGCTGGTTGTCTTCATTCGTCAACATTTGCAAGGTATTTCTTCTCTTTCCATCTTTTACATCTCGTTTATGTTACTGTTATTGTTCAATTTCACCAGCTGAGATGGAATATTTGTGCTTCCGCAAATTATATATGATGCTTATTCCCAATCCATACCAAAAGCTTTGAGGTTTTGCTTCCTATTGTTTGATAGTTTGTACTTAAATGCCAAAAGAGATGAAAAGAGAGAAATAAATCTTGGAGAAAAGTTTAGTCATCACTGAAACATTAAGTGATACTTCAATAGTTTTTGTTTTCAGTTTTTTTTCTCTTTTTTTTTATTTTTTTAGTATTTTGTTGTGCTTCTCATTTCTAAGTCTTCAATTGAAAAAAATTCTTTTTGGGAGAACTTGCAGGCTTTTTCATTACTGTTTGGATTACAGCAATGATTTTTAAGTCAAATGATATACTTCGAAAGCAGACAGCATTAAAGGTGCTTTCATTTCTTCCTCTATCTTTTCCTACAGTGAAGAAAAGGAAAATCTAATTTCCCGTTGGTTTCTGCAGGGAGAGAGGAAAAACTTTGTTCTCATTGTAATCTCTATAGGTTTTATGCTTCATGTGGTTGGCATTTATTGGTGGTTTCAACATGATGACCTTTTATATCCATTGGTCTTGATTCCTCTGAAAACAACTCCACCTTTCTGGCATGCTGTATTCATCATCCTAGTAAATGGTATGAATTTAACTATTCATGTGCTTATTATATTGTTTGCAGTGATAGAAAATATACAGTAAATATTTTGGATGTTGTTAATAAAGTTTGGTGGTGGTTATAATTTGGTTCATCACCATTTTCAAGATTAAATCTACTAATGTGTGGTTGACCAAAATATGTGCAGCTTTCTATGAGATTCTGTATTCACTCTTATTAGTTTGTTCAATTTTGTCTTTGGTTTTGCTTGTCATGGCATATATGCCTTAATCCTATTAGCCTTCTTTATCTTTCGCTGGTGCAATATTGAATGTTGACTTGTTGGTAATATTTAATTGCTTCTAGATACAATGGTGAGGCAGGCAGTAATGGCTTTTAAGTGTCTACTACTAATTTATTATAAGAGTGGCAGAGGTCATAATTTCCGTCGGCAGGTAAATGCAATTCCAGTCATAATGAAATTACTTTCACTGCAAATATTATTATCATGGTGTTAGAATTCTCTGACTGTTGGCATTTTGTTTTTCAGGGTCAAATGCTAACTTTGGTCGAGTATGCTCTGCTTTTATACCGTGCGCTATTGCCAGCACCTGTTTGGTACCGATTTTTCTTGAACAAAGATTATGGAAGCCTTTTTTCATCATTGACCGCAGGGCTGTATTTAACTTTCAAGCTTACTACCATTGTTGAGAAGGTAGATTCACAGGGCTTTCATCTTTCAGTGTTTGCATGTATCTTTACAGCTTTCATATTCACTTGGTTTCTTAAATATACAGGGATTAGATTGAAATGACTGGGGTATTAGTCCTGACACTTTTAGTTGCTTGCCAGGTTCAATCTCTCTTTGCTGCCTTTAGGGCATTGTCAAGGAAGGAAGTTCATTATGGGTCTTATGCTACAATGGAACAGGTACAGTCATGAAATTTGACTTTATTTTCTGTAAGGCTTTTTGATTGAAGTGTTCACTTGATTCTTTGTCAAATAAAAGCCTAGTCTATGTTTTTTTTATGCGATGATTGCATTTTATAGCATAAGATCTTGCTGCAATGATTGCATTATATAAATTAATGGATTGAACAGGCATTTCTTTTTATGGTAGAAAATTAGTAAATTTTGATGGTTTGTGATGGAAAGTAATGAGGGATACAACATCTTCATGATCCGTGATTACAACAGTAGCCTGATAGCATATCAAGTGAAAATTCAATGGCTTGATTTCTTGTTATGCTAATTAAGTCTTTTCTTTTATGGAGTTGAAACTAACTTAAGCCTTGTCCGTTGGGGTTCCTGCACAACTCAACCCGGTTATATTAGTTCTTTCTTGATCTTGGAGATCGGTGTTTCAATGTCAGGCCTTAGAGACTTGTTGCGAAAAGTCAAGACATAGGTTACATATATCGTTTTAGGCACAATGGGTGAGTTTTTTTAATTCCTCCACAGCTTGTGTGTTTCATGTTTCTTATATACTTGCAACATTTCACATGTTCAGTTGTCATCTTTTTGTAAATTATGTTCATATGATAGTACTTTGCAATGTTAATATCGATCCTCATAACAAAGTTATTGTTCTCCTGATTAAATAATCTACTAATTCTGAACTCTAGATAATTTAATGCAGGTAAATGCAGCTGGAGACCTCTGTGCTATTTGCCAAGAGAAGATGCATGTTCCTGTTTTATTGCGATGTAAACACATATTTTGCGAGGACTGTGTTTCTGAATGGTAAGTTTGTTATCTTGTGTTTCACACTATTTTTTATGTCTATATTGTTGAAGTTGAATGGTATAAAATTTGTTTGACGTGCACTTTTCCTTAGTATGCCTTTGAGAAACTTGCTCTTAAACCAAACTATTACTTTTTGTAGCTAATATACTGTGTATTTAGTGGTCAGTGGCAAAGAGAACTGATAAACATAATGTGTTATTCATGGGCACTTTATTATTTATTTCTATGTATTACACATTGGATGGTGCAATATGATTTTTTTGAATTGGATTTTAAGGCATAGTTAAATTGAACTTGTCAAGTTCAAATGCCTTATAATTCTTATCTGCCAAAATTTTCACTCCTGGAAACATAATTGGAGAGGAAATCCAGAAATTCTGGTGATCACTAATGAAGAACCTGTTTTGTAGTTTATCAGTTGCTTCTATTACTATAAATTATTGCCTCAATTAGAAAAGGAAGTCTAGTAGATTATTGTCAACTGCTATGACTTAAAAAGAAGCCTGTCCATTCAATGTTTGGATAATCGAACCGACCCTTCACCTGGTCAAAGTCCCGCTCTGGCTCGATGGTTGTACCAGTAAAATCATATGAAAATTTTAAAAAACCCAAATCTTCATCTTCTCCCCAACGACTTTCCACTCTCCAAGACAACTCTCTATATTTCTTCATCTTCTCAATCTTTCTCTTGCAATTCTTCACAACCAAACCCTTTCTCTTCCACTTATCTTCTCAATTTTTTTCCCCCAAATCTTCACAACCAAACTCTCTCTTTTTGTTTGTCCCCACACTCAACAAAACCTAATCTTGACTATTCCTCCAATAACAATACTTGCGAGTTGTGACTGTGGTTTTGTCTTCAAGGAGTTTTGTCTAGTCATAGCCAGAAAGTCTTTGAACTCAATGATGCAACTCTACCATCATCGGCTTCTTTCCGACTCCATTATCTCGAGTCTTACACTTTTACTCTCTTTCATGTCTGGCAAGTTTCCACCATGTGGAGTTAGTTAACTTTTGGAAAAAGCAAGGGTTAAAAATCAATGTTGTATTAGGTAAAGGAAGATGGAGATGGAGATTCATTTGTGTTATCCCATGGTGGTGAAATGACTGTAATTTCATGTTGATAGTAGCGGTGATGGAGGAGGGAGCATCTGGGGAATCTGAACTTCAGGAAGATGGTCAACTTATGAGATGGGAGTGTATTGGTTGTTTGGCATCAGGATTCCAACGAGAAATCAGAAATGGCCATTCGTGAATTGCAAATCGCAATTGTTGGTCACAAATCGCACTTCACACGTCTCAGTTCAATATTTCAATTTTAGTGTCAAAATTTACATGATTTCATTTACTGCAGGGTTTAGTTGAGTCTTATCTTGCTGTTTCTCACTTTAGTTCACACTTAACAACTTTAGATTAGTCAGTTAGGGATTTTAGATTTTTAATGATTTAACATTTGACTCACCTTAGCCCGAGTTTCAACCATGAACCAGCACAAAACTGCAGGTTCAACCACAGGTCAAAGCGGGTTAAACGGTGAAATGGTTTTTACGATTACTTGAATCATACCACCTCTTGGGTCCTGGTCAGACCGGTTGAATCAGCTGGCTGGTCTGATCTGGGTTTTAAAACCATGTGTCCATTAATTCTTTTCTTTCCTATGACTATTTCTGCATGATTTCATGGGGTGGAATATCTGACTGTTAAAGAATGGGGGAAAAACAATTAAAAAAATAGGCAGTATGTCAATTTCTGGCCTGTTGGTTAGTAACTTAGTTTATTCTCAAACCATTATATTCTGAAATTTTATTTATTCTGGCTTGTGAAGTTCATTTTCTGCTGCATCAAGCTTAGAAGGTCTCTGTGAGTAGGGAGCATACATAAGCTATGTAGAGTGTAAAATTACCATAATCAGTTTCATATGTTGATCATCTGGTGACTGTGTTTCAGGTTGGAGAGAGAAAGAACTTGCCCTCTCTGCAGGGCTTTGGTTAAACCTGCGGACTTACGATCATTCGGAGATGGATCAACAAGCTTGTTGTTCCAGTTATTCTAAAAAATATGAGTGATTGAGAATCCTCTAAACAAAAGTTTCATCCTTTTTCTTTCGTAGGCAAATAGTGGATTTATATTAATTAGAGTCTGCTCAAGAACTGCCCCGAAAGGCCAGTGGATTAGAAGGTATATCAAAAATCAGAAGTGATATGGTCATTTGTTATTTGCTCTGAGTTTTAATCCACACATTTGTCTTTTGGAGTATACAGGACCAAAGGGAAAAATCTGACCCTTGTTACACTTGTTACCAAAAAGAGAAAAGCTTTTCCAATTAGTTTTAACATATTTTGTGTTGTCTTTATTTCATTCCATGCATTTTTATGTGCTAAAGTGATTACCTCTTTAGATTAGGAAAGAATTGAGCTATGAAATGGCTTACTATTATCTTCATGGCCAGTTAAAAAAGTTCGCATGTATTTCATTCGGATCTTAAAAATGCTTGTATCCATCATAATGAGTGAATCACTAAGCTTGTATGGAAAGCAGGATGGTGATGAGCATTAATAGTTGCCTAGAGTGGACTGAACACCCATTTCTCCATCAGTTGGCATTTAGTATGAGTTAACATATATATGTTTTTTGTAACGCCCTACACAAGCTAGAATGCCTCTTTAGAGTCAAACCAATTATACTAATTAAGTAAAATCTCAAATTCAGTGATTGGTTTTACAATCGCTATATAAGATAATTCAAATATCTAATCTTGATATGACAATAACAGTTTTCAAATTCAAGCCCTTTCTCTTAGAGATTTTACATCTTTTGTTGTTCAAGCTACTATTTAGAGCTTACGAGTTTACATGTTATAAGATTCGAAGAAAGCAAAACCATTGTTGGTAAGCAAAATCTGTTTTGAAATATAATTATCATGAATGAGGGCATTGTTAAAATGGGTTGGGGTTGAGGTGGTCCTATATATGAAACTTGAGTTTACAATTATGCTGTGACTCTGTGAGCAGTCAGAAAAATAATGAAAGCCAACAATGGCCACTAACAAGTCACCCTTACACTAAACTCATGTCATCAAAGTTCAGGATTGGGCCCATTCCATGAATTCTTGTACTGTTCTGCATTGCATTATGGGTTCCATTATTGCTACTCAGATTGGAATTGGACATCTTTGTTTGCATTTGGTCTGTCACAACACCGGATGTTAGGTGGTAGAACGCAACAAACAATTACATCTCTGTACATACACCTGCACTTAATTATTTATGCATCACAGTAATGCGTATTACTATCACATTGATGATGAATCCATGTAAAATATCTTCTACTAGAAGTGAGGTAAGGAAGTGGGAAAATGGAGGTACAGTAAATCTTTGAGTTGGAAGACGAAATGATGGTAGTTCTGATAGGGTTTACAGCTAGGGTTAGGTTGCCTGTTGACCAACATGACATCAAATGGCATGATTTTTTAACAGGGTGATGAGGCTGCCGAAAGACTTGATCCCACCCAAGATATAATAAAATTCTAAACTCTCATTTTGTCTTTTTCGAAAACTACAATATTTATTAAAGTTAATTTTTATTAAAAATTTTATTTATAATTAAAAATAAAACTGTTGTTTGTTAAAATATTTAAAATTTAAAATTTTAATTATTTTTATTTATTTAAAGTTTTTAAGTTTTGACAATTGATTATTTCATTCTCAAATCTTTAAGTATTTTTTTCTCATCTTTCTAGCAATCATCTTCAGTAATGGCAATCATTTAACGATGAAATGAAGAGTTAGCGATCATCTTTGATAGATGAATCTTCATCTCTGTGGACAAAGAGATGTCTCTTTTGTCTCTTCGTCAATAGATATCCAGAAAGAGATAGATTCATCTACTAAAGATTATCGTCTTCTATCTCTCCTTCAAATTGTTACAATAATTGGATAGAAAAAAAAAAATTTAAAGGTAAAATTATCATTTTTTAAAATTTAAAAATTTTAAATAAAAAAATTGTTAATTTTTTAATTTAAAAAAATATATAATAAAATTTTAATTTTTTAAATATTTTTAATAAATAATAATTTCATCTATAATTATAACTAAAATTTTTAATTTAAAAAATTAATTTTAAAAATTTAAAAATTTTAAAACTTAACCGGAGAGGGTTCTAGATTTTTCTTTGGTGGGAACAAGCGTGTTGACCCAAAGCAGGGGATGGATGATGATATTGATGGCAGAAAAGACTGATATGCGCTGCACCCTGTGGTCTCCACAAAAGCACTCTCTATGTTTCAGAAAGCGCTACAATGAAAAGACAATAGTATTCCAGGGTCTTTCTGCAAATTCTCAGAGCTTTACAGAAATAAGCAGCGTACATAACATAGGCTACCCCAACTATGACTGTTCTCCACCCACCCACCCACCCACCCACCCACCCATTCTTTTCATTGCTACATTTTTTGCTCATCATATCACATTACCAAAATAACCAAAGAAGAACATAAACAATCTTCAGGATTTCATAATTGTATTGTACCCACTTGAAAAATAAAATGATTGTCCAACTCCTACCTCTTCTGCTGTAAATACTTAAACTATAGTTTTTTACAGGCCAAAGGACCATTTCCCACTCAAAGTATACTGTTTTCTGAAATTTTTTTTTGTTAACTTTGAAAATTTTATTTATCTACTTATAAATAATTAAAATTAACGGTTTTAAAGATAAAATCATCATTTTTTCTATAATATTAAAAATAAACTTAAATTTGATCTCATTTTTCTCTTTTAAACCTTAAAAACTAATAATTTTTTTCAATCCAAGTTTTCAAAAATAGCATTTTTTTCTCTAGGGTTTTTAATTTTTCAGAGTCAATTTTCTAAAAACGTCTCTTCCTCTCCAGTAACCTCCAGACGACGTCTCTTTCTTGTCAACATAGCCTCCTTCTGATGGTTGTCCTCGGTATTATTGTCGACAAAGACGAACCGTCTTCATTTTTGACAAAAACAAATCATCTTTATTCAGAGACGAAATGAGGTCTTCATCAACAACGAAGACTCTTTGTCTCTGGATGAAAACAAATCATCTTTGTCGAAGAAAACCATTGAAAGGAGGTCACATTGGAGAGGAAGAGACATGACTTGGAGGTCATCAGAGAAGAAGAAACATAGTCAAAAAATTGAATCTAAAAATTGGAAACCCTAGGGGGGGAATGCTGTTTTTGAAAACTTAGGTTGAAAAAAAATTGTTAGTTTTTAGGTTTTAGAGGAAAAATAATATAACAAACAGACTTAGTTAATTTTAACTGCCCATGAATGAATAAATGAAATATTTAAAGTTATATTTTGGGTAGGAAATAGTCCTCCAGCCTTTTTTATATATGATTCATAGCAACAACATTTGCCCCTAAACACCAAATTTAGGGATAACCTTAGAGGGGGTTTGGATGTGGGTAAAGAAAAATTATTCTAATAATATTTTATTATCAATAGTGATATAATAGATAATATAAATAGTAATTTTATTATCATCTTCACCTTAAATATTTAAAAATTACTAATGTAATCTTTATTTTATTATAACATAAAAAATATTTTAAAATTAATATATTTAAAGATATTTAAATAAATTAATATATTATTTATATTGAAGATTTTTTGTGCACAATCTTTAGTATAAATAATACATTAATTATTATCACATGATGACACGTCTTGTTTATATATAAAAATTGTATGTATAACATTACATATTATTTATATTGACTAATTTTTATTAAATTTTATCAAATATAATAATAATATATATTTTATAATTTTTTAAATAATTTATATTTAAAGTAAATAAAATATAACCAAATAAATAATTTGACTGCACAGATATTAATACAATGGCATGTCAGTGAAAGAGACTAAATTATATATGATAATAAATGTTGACTTCAAATTGAAGATGACAATGGCTGGGTATGGCCGGACAGTGAAGCCAATCTGTTAATTTGGCATGATATAATACACAAAATATTGTATTAAAATTTATTTTTTTAACAAAAAATTTATTTTAAATCAACTTAATATAAGTTAAAATTAAATTAAATAGTATTAAAGTTCATACGAAAGTAACTGAATACGATCATAATTGACTCGAATATTATAAAGAAATATTAATTTAATGAAATTTATTAAATGTTAAAAGACAATATCAATAATAGTTAAAAATTTTATAAATTACATATATTTGTATTTTTATATAATTATAATTATTTTTATTTTTATTTAAATATTTTATTTTATTATTAATTAATAAAAATTTAATTTAATTAATCAAATTATAAATGTCTTTTAAAATTTTTACTCATATTACAATTATATATTGTATCTTTATAGTAAGAATTTGAAATATTTACATATTGCATATAATTGTATCTTTGTATAATTATAATTACTCATATTATTTTTATTTTTATTTAAATATTTTATTTTATTATTAAGTAGTAAAAATTTGATTTGATTAATAAGATTATTGACGTGTTTTAAAAGTTTTAGTATATAAATTTTTAGAGCATTTGCCAAAAAGACAAAATGTTATATTGTGTTTTATTAATAGTATATTTGGGTAATTTGGTGAAAAAACGATAAAAATACCTTAGAGGGTAAAAATAATAAATAATTTCGGACAATTTGGGTATGGTCAGGGCAATTTGAATATTAAAGAGTTAGTTAGGGTTAAAAAATTTTAATACGATTCTACTTAGGATCAAGTTAAAGTTGAAGATCTCTAACATGAAACTTAAATTGACACGATATAAATATGATCATATAACATAAATTGTTAGGTCTACCAGATAGGGATCAAATACTTTAATTTCCATCATCATTCCTATAGGGGAAACTTTTCTTAATCTTTACCCTTTTTCTATCCTCGACACAGAGATGATGAAGGATTTTTGTCACTTTTTGTAAAAAAAAATTATCTCTTTTTTCTATCATCGTGAGGAAACTTCTCTATATTTTCAAACAAATATTAAAATATTTATTAGATATCAAAATTATTTATAATAATTCAAAATTTTTTAAATAATTCGATATGTATAGTCTAAAAAATTTGTAAGGAAAGAGGGATGGGTTGAAGAGGAAAAAGAGACGATATATTTATCGTCATCGTCTTCCCATCTTTAATTTCAAAGATTTTAATGATCGTGATCTCCATCTTTATCTTCATTCTTGTTTTTATTGAGAAATTATCTCTTATTCAAAAAGAGACGAATCAAAAATCTAATATTACTAGCCAAATTATCATCTCTATTTTAGTTGAATCATCGGTTTAGAAAAAGGGAATTGCTTCATTATTGAATTGTGTCTACATGGAAGATCCAATGTAACCGATGTATGTAGGTTTTACGAGAATACAAAATCAAACAAAAATCAAATCAATCTCATAAAGTAAATTTCCAAGATTCGGTACAGAACAAACAGTAAGTAGCAATGGCTTAATTAATTTTGCATTGGCTATACAATCAGAGAAATAAGTCTTATCATTCTTACAGAAAGAGCTAAGATAATACTGTTAATGGCTGATCAATCATCCATATGTGAGAGAAGCATATATAATTTAATTTACAGTTTATGGTGAAGATTTCTGTTTATATTAAACAAGGCCTGGCTATGGCTTTCATTAAAGAATACCAGTGGGTGTCTGTGATTTTTATGGTAAAAACTAAGCGGTGTTTTGAGTAGAGCAGTACAGGAATGGATGGAAGAGCAATGGGATGTATTCTCTTTACTGTCTTACAGTATTTTGTCGTTCCCTTGTAAAGCATTAAATGGTCGACTTACTGTGTATTTATTGTGGAAGTGAAAGTGAGACCGGTGGCTCATCACTTTTGCTTATGGTGAGAGAGAGATCGAGACTCAGATAAGAGATGGAGAAAAGGAAAGAATTACATTACATTTACATATTTACTTACACCTTCATTTCATTGCTTTCTTCTTTCTTTATACAGTGTTACAAAATGTCAAAATCCCCTGAAGACGGAGAAACAAAGCTTCTCTCTCTTAGATTGTTAAGATCTGGAGTCGCTTTCCTGTCTCTGATTCTCATGATGAAAATGACCCATCACCGCCCCTTTCCCTTGCTATTTCCCTTCCTTGTTTTGTGCAACTCCCTTTTTCCTCCTTTATTACCTTTCTTCTATTAATATTTCTTCATTCATACCCTCCCTTCTTTAACCTTTGTCTCGTGCCCAATACTTCGTATGCTCTCTTGCTTGAATTTTCAACTGAGTATTAGGGTTTTACCAACTATTACTTTGCTTGAGAGATTTAGGGTTTCTGTTTGGAGACTCCCTCACCTCTATGACTGTTAGCAGTTAAGTTGACTCGTATGTATTCTTTATATTTCTTGTGTCATTTTATTTTCTTATATATATGCGATTCATGATCAGATCATATCAGCCCTTTGCTTTATGCTGATTTACATGAAAAGTAAAAGGGTTGTCCAGCGTTGCTGGTGAAAGTTTTTAGTGATACTGGATGTTTAAACTCAGGATTCTTCGTGTATTGGTAAATATTCTAAAGAGATTTCATCATTTCATGTTATATATAGCTAGTCTTATAGGTTGCGCATTTCTCTTCACTACTTTTTCCTTCTGATTATGGCTCAAAATTTGAGGAATATTTCTACTTTTGAATTTCCTTTTGTGAATGAGTTTATTTAGTGATTTGCTTTCATTTTGTTCATCAGTTCTTCTGGGTCCATTGTCTTTGAATGGGAAACCGCTGTATTATCAATTATTGCCTCTTCCTTTTCTTATGAGTTACCAAGTCAATTACACGGTAATTGACAATTATTTGATGGCCTTTTACTTCAGCTGATTGGATTTTTACCTCAAATCACCCAAGAAATTGTGTTGTTTACTCTTTTTGCATCTCTTGTTGATCTCTTTTGACTGGGTAGTTAAGTCCTCCTCCATCTGTAACTATGAAAGACAACTTTTGCTTTTGAAAATGAATATTTTTGTTTCATAATTTGATGTCTGAGTGATAGAGATTGTGTTGTGGTGTGGTATTTGGTGTGTGCATGAAGAAATGGTGTGAGAGAGCTTCCTTCAGCCCACTTATGGATGGGATCAAGGGATTCAACTAGCTGCCGACTCATTCATTCAAGCACTCAGTAGACAATGGCTTCCTATTTTTGCTACTGTGATTGTGTGAATGATGCGGGAGATAATTTTGTTTCCCTTCTTTTCTGTGCTTGGACTGAAGGGAGCTCCTTCTTTCTGTTGCCTTCATTTTTACCATTTCTCTACACGGGTAAATTAAAAAACAAATGCTCTCAAATTGCTTCTTCTTTTTTATAAGACAACATCTTGATCAGTTTATTCTGTTCTCCTTTGGCCAGACAAGAAAGTAAACTTTGCCTTGGGCTTCTATAACCTTTACATTTGCATTTACTTTCATATGGGTTCTTGTGAGCTCTAGTTAACACACCCAATAATCCTTTCAGATTAGATTTTGAAACTACCCGGCTAATAGTTCATCCAAAAAACTGGCTAAGCAAAGAAAATTTATGTTGTTTATTTACAATATTGCATAAGTATAGTAGGGTTTTCAACTTTTCTTCTCTATCTGCAGGCATTTTGATATTACCTGTTTGATTCCACTGAAACTGCATAGTTTAAGCAACAACAACCGGAGGGTGTGGTGTCCCAAGTAGAGAGAAGTGTAAAATATGTAGAATTGGGTTGAATGCTTTTGCTGATATAGAGAGGTAAATAGGCATGAATCCACTTTCTTTTAATAAGAAACTGTGCCTGTGGCAGTGGAGATTAAACAATATAATAATTGTTGGAATAGTCAAATTCTTGGGGAAGGGTAAGTAGTGTAATAAATGAAGAATGGGGATTTAGAGAGCTGTGTTAGATTTGCCAAATATGGATGAGAAGAATGTCTGAGCTAAGCTCCTGTTTTGGAAACCAACATGAGTCTGCAGAAGAAGCTGCTGCTCCTGTTTACTTGAAGTTACTTGAAATTGATTTAAGTTGGTCCCCCCTCACTGTAACTTTCACTCTAGTCTAACCCAACTCCACCTTGTTGAATATATAATATAAAGGGAAAAAAGACTATTTTCCATCAAAATTTTAACCCAATTTCAAAGTCATATCTATGAAAGATGAAAAACCTAAATTTTCACCCATAACTAAATTGTTATCTAAATTTTCAATTAGAGACAAGAGTAAAATCGTTATTTTACCTATAAACTTTAAAATTTCAAAATATTATCATTTCCTCCTCGAGGTTTTAAAAACTATACTTCAACCCATTCTTAAAGTTTGAAAAGTTTAGATTTCACTTCTAGGGTTTGCTTCTTTCTCTAGCCACTACTGACAATTGACGCTTTCTACCGATCTCCCTTCTCCGACTACAAAAGACGACGAAAGACAAACTTTCGTCATCCAAATCTAGAAGAACAGACAAAGGACGACATTTTGCCGTCTTTCGTTGTTGCGTCTGGATGAAAAGAGATCTCTTTGTCACACCACTGTCATCACATCAGGAGAAAGAGGAGATCAGAGAGGCCGCCGAAAGATGAAGTTCAAGAGTGGGGGTGAAACGCTATTTTTGAAAGTTATGGGGGACGCTGAGTTTTGAAAAATATGGAAATCCTAGGTTTTGGCGTGAAAATGTTACTTTTCAAAGTAACATCCTCAAAGTTTGAAAAGTTTAGATTTCACCCTTAGGGTTTGCTTCCTTCTTCGGCTACTACCGATAGTTGACGCTTTCCACCGATCTCCCTTCTCTGACTAGAAAGGACGATGAAGGACGAACCTCTGTCGTCCAGATCTGGATGACGAAACGTCGTCCAAATCTAGAAGAATAGACAAAGGACGACATTTTGCCATTCTTCGTCGTCGCGTTTGGATGAAGAGAGATTTTTTTGTTGCACCATTGTCGTCATATCAGGAGAAGGAGGAGGTCGGAGAGGACGTCGAAATATGAAGTTGAAGAGTGGGGGTGAAATACTATTTTTGAAAGTTATAGGGACGGCTGAATTTTGAAAAATATGAAAACCCTAGGTTTGGGCGTGGAAATGTTATTTTTTAAAGTTTAAAAACTTTAGGTAAAGGTGAAATATTAGTTTCTAAAACCTTGGGGGAGGAAAAAGTAATAAAATTTATGACTTTTAATATAAACAATAAAATAACTATTTTACTCCTCTTTTTAACAAAAAAAATTAACAAAAGTTTAACCATAAGTGAAAGTTTGGGTTTTTTATCTCCCATGGGTGTGGATTTGAGATTGTGCTAATATTTGGGTGGAAAATAGTCTTGTTCCCTAATATAAACGAAAAAGGTTTCTTCAACTGTTGACAAATATTGCAATTGGTGGGATAAGTTTGTTAACACCATCATATAATTAAATATTATTTTATTTTTAATTCAAAATTATTTAATTATATGATAATATATCATTTACGTATCTAAATTATATATAAAAAGTACAGATACATAATTTTATCAATAAATATATATGTAATGCTAGTAACCAAACTATGAGCAAGATATCGAGGATATATGTGGCTTTTTCCATTGGGCGGTTCTTATGTTGGTCGGCTGGGGTTTCTTGGCTAATGAAGAAAATGTTGTCGTCAAAATGAAGGTACGGAGATAAAATGGTATTTTTGAGTACATTGTTAATAATAAAATTATGTATAACAGTTTTAATACATAATTTAACTATATAGATAATGTGTCATTATGTAATTGAATGATTTTGAATTAAAAAATAATAATATTTAATTATATGATAACATATTATCTATATATATAAATTATATATAAAAATATATATACATAACATAATTTCATTGTCGATATATAGTGTGATGCCTATTAGACCAAATCTAATGCTACATTAAACATCTTACACGGTAACAATCTTGAGTGTTGGCTAAGTGTCATGTCCCATCCAAAATTAATCATCAATATAATTTTATTTTTCTTAAAATTATTTAAATTCTCTAATTTAATTTTAAACAATAATTATATTTATATTTTTTTCCTTTTTTAATTTCTTTCTTGTCACTTTCCCATCTTTATTACCACCATCATCATTTACAAAAATTCATACAATTTAATGAGATTATTAAAAAATATTTACTCTTAAACGGGTTTTTTTAGTTATATAATTCATTTAGAAGAAAAAAGATAAAGTTTTAATAAATAATATATTATCTTATACAATGGTATGTTATCATTTATATAATATAATCGTTATTAGAAAAAAAAAAAAAAAAAAAGGGGAAAACATGGCGTAGTTGAAAGAGAAAAAGCAAGGTGGAAAAAGGGAAAATAAAAAAAAGGAGGGGGAAAAAGGTTAGATCAATTGAGCAAAATACATAAAAGCCCCGAAGTTGTCTTCTTCCCTTTATTCCTGTCTGAGTCTCTCTGCTGGGTGAGTGGGTTTCTCAGATCTCTCTTATTTTTCAGTTCCTCTCAACACACCTCCGAAGACGAGAGATGATTATCAATTCTACATCATAAGGTTAGTTTTTCATTCCACTTTTATCATTTCGAAATAACCTTATTTGCAAGAGTGATCCTCGTTATGATTAATACGCTGTGTCATACATGCTAACATTATTTGTACACTCTCTAAGTGATTTTTTGACCCATAGACTTCATCTGGGTCCTTCACTTTAATATAAATTTGTCAAACATCTGGAGAATTTGTGTTCATTGTATGACTTATTAGAATTTCTAGGAAATCTGATGGGTTCAGGGCAAAATATTTCATCTTTGAGCTTTGAAATGGTTATCAATTGTTGGTTTTAAGCATCATCCATATATTTTGTTATGTGTTATGCCAGATATCTGCCAAGGTTTTCTTTGGCTTTAATTGGTTCAAGTGAGTGTTACTGACCGTATCTTCATCCCGGATGAGTTCGACCATTTCGTCATCCCGAGGAATCCTTCAACATACAATGCTTGGACCGTTTGAATCCCCCAATTCTGGCCCTTCTGCTTCTTTTCACCCGCCCCACCCTGACTTTAATGATGTTAATGAAGTAGAGTTGCTATCTGCCTCCTGGAATCAGGACTACGGTTGCTTTGCTGCTGGAACAAGTTCTGGCTTTCGTATTTTTAACTGTGAGCCTTTTAAGGAAACACTCAGACGCGATTTGAAAAGTGGGGGATTTAAAATTGTTGAGATGCTGTTTCGCTCCAATATTCTTGCACTTGTTGGTTCTGGGGGTAATTCCCTGTATCCGCCCAGTAAAGTTATCCTTTGGGATGATCATCAGAGCAGGTGCATTGGTGAATTTGCATTTAGATCTGATGTGCGTGCAGTGAAATTGAGACGGGATCGCTTCGTTGTTATTGTTGAGCATAAGATATATGTTTACAGTTTTATAGATCTGAAGCTTCTGCATCAGATTGAGACTCTAGCAAATCCAAGGGGCCTTTGTTCTCTTTCTCACCATTCAAGTACATCAGTGTTGGCTTGCCCGGGGCTCCAACGAGGGCAGGTTCGAGTTGAGCACTTTGGGCTCAATATGGTAAAATTAATTAATGCTCATGAATCAAATATTGCGTGCATCACCTTGACAGTAGATGGTCTGCTTCTTGCTACTGCTAGTATAAAAGGTACTTTGATAAGGATATTCAACACAGTGGATGGTACTCGCTTGCAAGAGGTAACCCCCAGACAGTTGTCATTGGTCTTTAAACAGTAAAGCAGATCATTATATTTATGATTATTGTGAGGAACTTGGGCTTATTTTTTGATCAATTGTTGAAATTCAATTAGATTTATTATTGGAAGGTGTAACATCTTTGGAATGCATTAAAATAGAATATGAAAAGTGAAAGTTTGGCTTGCACCGTCACTAAAGCTAATTTGTTTTTCTTTTGAATCATAACTTTTTCAAACAATTTGGATTTATAGTATCTTCTTACATGTAGGTTCGAAGAGGTGTGGACAGAGCAGAGATTTACAATATTACTCTTTCTCCTAATGTCCAATGGCTAGCTGTGTCAAGTGACAAAGGTACTGTTCATATATTCAGTCTCAGAGTTCGAGTGGTTGGGGAGGACTCTTCCTCTCATCGTACTCCTGCTCAAAGTCCAACACTTTTAAACCAAACTTCTTCAACATCAATTGATGCTCTTATTTCTCCAAGCTCTGGTGCCAACCATAGTTCATCATTGTCATTTATGAGGGGTATGATATTTTTATTAATAAATGGTTATATAATTCATTTTTTATCGTTTTTCTTTAAACTGAAGATGAATTAGCGAAAATACTATAGCAATGGTAATCTGCATTGGTAATTTACCATTAGGTTTTGATATGGTTTCCTTATATGAAAATGCCTTGAAATAGGAATTTTGATCCACGTAAATATTAAAGTCCGTGAAACCTGCAATATAGATTGTGTGCTGGGTTGCATAAACTTGATAGAAAAATTTAATGCATAAAATGATCAAAGTTTGGTTATACAAATATCTGGTGTTTCCAAAACTTAACATTTCTGTACTTATTGCAGGAGTCTTACCAAAATATTTTAGCTCAGAGCGGTCATTTGCTCAATTCCACTTACCAGAAGACACCAAATTCATTGCAGCATTTGGATCTCAAAATACTGTGATTATTGTTGGCATGGATGGAAGGTATGTGATTGTCTTCACAACAGTTGTCTGCTGTTGTTACTATTGTGGGGTGACATTTTATGTTCCTGTGTAGCTGGGAATAATGAAAATTGTTTAGTTGTGAAACATGATGAAGCAGTTACTTTGGATGCCTGATCAAAGTGGATACTGACAAAAACTTCTCTCAGAGAAATGAAGATAGAAAAAAAGGACTTTGTTCCTAAAACCATTACGTTCTGTGAATGACAGAGTTATAAAATGAAATTCATTACCGCAGTAGATTTTTCAGATGGGCATGTGATTCATTTATTTTTCAAGACCAAAATTAAAGTGTCACAATTTATATGGTTATTCTTCTCACAGATACTTTTACTTTTTCCCATTTTCAGTTTCTATAGGTGCAGTTTTGATCCAGTGAACGGTGGTCAGATGCTGCAACAGGAATATGTGCTCTTTCTGAAAACAGACAGTAGGCCTAGATAGGCTCCAGAGTACATCTCCTCACCGTATGTAAATATGGAACCAACATTTCCTGGCAGTGGTGCATATATACAAATTAAAATCTAGCATAAAATGTTGTTTCTTACTGTATATCCCATAAGAAATTGAGATGCCAACAGTATCTGAATGATAATAAATTGCTTGTGATGGAGAATATGGTCTGGATAAATAAATTGTTTCATAATTTGTTATGCTCGTATATTCTGTCAGGTCAGGAGCCATAGACTTCTTCAAAATTGATTATCTGTATTCACTATTTTTCCTCTTATCTCATACTGCTAAATTGTGAAGGATTAATCTGGTGGGTTTGAGCAATAAATTAATTTTTTGTAAACTTAAAAGGGCATTAGGTTCCTGTGCATTAATATAATATATTAGGATTTAGAGATTATAAAGTGGAGCAATCAGTGTAATTGGTTGCAATTTCTACCACAAATCAGGAATACAATTCCAGTATTAACAATTGTACTGACTGTCAATTTTTTATGCTGCAAAGCAACAGCAAAGTACATAGTTTCATATCATAGGTCACTTTCTATTTGCAAAACAAAACAATAGCAGCTATAGTACATAATAATTCTTGGTTTCTATTATTTAACATCATCTGCATATGAGGACTTTATTTAAAATACCCTTATTTACCAGCACTTCCATCGTTATGCTGCACTGTATCTGGTATAGCTGATAGGATTTGAACAATTTACACAAGCAAATGAAACTTTTTCCATTGCACTTAAGCTGTGTTCTCTTCAACTTAAAGATTAGACCTTACACTATTCAAGTCATCGAATGTGAACATCACCTTCCCGACTGCTCTCCTATCTTTAATGGCAGAAAACGCAAGCCTGGCCTGTTGAGTACAAGTAGTTAAGTGAAATCTATTAAACATAAGAACCATAGCAATAATTAGTTACAACAGTCACATTCTTAAATTATGCATACCAGCTAAGGGAAAATTCAGGAATAACCCAAAACTAGAAACCTGCAAGATCCTGTTTGTTCAAAGCCTTACAAAAAGCTTTATCTGGATTGATGGACAGAGCAGAAGATTAAAAAATTGCTTTTTCTTATTCACCCCAGAAAAAAAAAAAATTAATTAACTTAGAAAATGACCCTCAGCAGTCATGGCAACCTCACCAACCCAAGTTTGGGTTAACAACAGGATCTGGAAGGAGTAGATGCACCCTGCACAAGTCCTGATAATCTTTTTTAAGAGTTTACATCTACTCCACAATGGTCTCAAGGGTTTGAAGACTAAATAATTTCACAATACCTGTTACAGCAACAATGAAAAGAGTATTAAAGGATCCTGACTTCTGAAAGGCTGTAAGTATGAGAAATGTGGACAGTAATCAAGCCCCTAGACATCCATGAGAGTAACTCCTTGATAGTGTCTTCAAGAAAACCAGGTTGATGTATTCTGTAGCTACCCCAGTGAAGACCATGTATTGTCCAATTCTGTGTATGAGCAAAACATTTGTAAATAATGTAATTCTTAAACATACAGCTGTAATTAGTAAAACACAAAATGAAGGCTACACCAAAGTAAGATCAACTTGCCAATGGTGAAAGCTGAATATTGTACCTGTGTTCTAGGAAATTGACCAGCCATTTTGGTCTGCTTTACTATTTTTACACAATATTTTAAAGGAAAATGCACTTAAATGGCCAGTTTAAACTGCTTAATGGCAACCAGCTGGTCCAGCTCCTTCAATGCTTTAATGTTGCAACTGGATTTTGATTTTAGTGCTCCAAAATGCAAATTGCTAAAGGACAGTGATACATGTTACGTATTACATAACTATGAAACTTTCCTTGCACATTTCATATTTGGAGCTCATGATTGTGCAATACATTCAGAAGGTTATGTCCCAAATAGATTCAGAAGCTGAGCCCTTTGGGCACTATCTCTCAAGCATCAAGTCACCAAGACACCAACAGAAAAAAGGGCATTTCATGGATTTTGAAACTTGAAAGAAATACATAGGAATAAGTGCCTTAACAAGAGCAATATTAGCCGGGATGACAGGGATGTCCCCACTTGCAAAGCCAATTATCAATATTTGAGCACCCCAATTCAAAAGCTTTATGCAATCTTTAGTAAGCTTACCTCCGACAGGATCATAAAGAACATCAACCCCTTTCAGATTCCTTGACTTGAGGAACATTTTGACACTTTCGATGACATTCTCATTGCTCAAGTTTACACCATAATCAACGCCCAATGACTTTATAAATTTGTTCTTTTCAACTCCCCTGACATCCAAAATGCAATACAAAGTTTATAAGAATTGATTTAGGATGATACTATCGCTCTTCCCAAAAAATAATTCAAACTAGAGGTGTAAAATGAGTCACCCTGGTTCAGGGCCCATCACGAACACAACTTTTTTTACCCAACCTGCATAGGTATAATCAACGCCCAATAACTTTATAAATTTGTTCTTTTCAGCTCCCCTGACATCCAAAATATCATACAAAGTTTATAAGAATTGATTTAGGATGATACTATCGCTCTTCCCAAAAAATCATTTCAACTAGAGGTGTTAAATGGGTCACTCCGGTTCAGGGCCCATCACGAACACAACTTTTTTTACCTAACCTGCATAGGCCTAATACAAAAAAAGCCCTAGGTTATGTTAGACAGGCTATACCTTAAATTGTAAGATAAGCTTGTTAGCCAATTCAATATGATCCAATACTATAATAACTAATTTTTTTAATTTTTAATTAATTTTTTTGGATGTATTAACTTAACTGGTACAATCTATTACTGTAGTAGACTAAAATAACTGAAAAAATTAATTTTATATAATTAAAATAAATTCATATTCCATGGGTTAGCTTGTTAAAAGTCTATAGGGGCAAGACCCAAAGGCACTAAGCTATGCCCCGAGCATTGAGATTTTGTTGGCCGGGTTTTGGCACGGCTTGACACGTGAGCCCGATGGGCCATGGCGGGATTGGTCCAGCCTGCTGCCACCTTTAATTGCAACAAAATATTTACGAGATGTTGAATGAACAAGAGTACCTAGCGACGGCAATAACAGTGGCCCCAATAACCTTGCCAATTTGTACAGCAGAAAGGCCAACACCTCCAGCAGCACCAAGAACTAGCAAGACCTACCCATCCATCCAAGTCCAACGTAAACTTAATTGTACACTCTGTCTCCAGATACTTAATTAAAATTCAGACTTAAACTATGACAAATAGGAGTTCTTCCGATGAATTCACTTTAGAATAAATTATTATTAACTCGAATCCACTCTTGCAAGAATTATCATATACAATTAAATAACAAAAAAAAAAAATGGCAACAGGATACCTGGGTAGAGGTCAGGTGAGCCCTATGAACGAGGGCTACATACGAAGTTCCAAATGAAACAGGAAGAGTGGCAGCAGCCAGCAAGTCACAGTCCTTGGGCACTAGAAACCTTGAATGAAACATTTAACATGTATCATATACATAAAAGCCAGTTCATTTTGAAGCTAAAAAATTAAAAAAAACAAAGAGTATGTGATACTAACTATTGAGATTGATCAGTAACGATATACTGGGCAAAAGAACAAAAAGGTGCGAAGGAAATCACAGGATCTCCCCCTTTGAAATTGGAAACATTGGAACCCACTGCTTCCACAATCCCAGAATAATCAGATACAGGGACGAAAGGCAAGGGATATTTCTCTTGTTATGTACCCAATATTTGGAGGTAATTTGCGTAATTCAAGCTGTTAGCTTTCACTTTGACTAACGTCTGTTGGAGATTTCAATTCTGGAATTGGCGCACTTTTACTGACCTCAATCGATGAACTATCCGATGTTGGACCACCCCAATTTCCTGCATACTAGAGCTTCCATTTCTGCTTTCGTTTGACTTGAAAGAAACCAATGCAATATGTTTACAAGTTCTCGATTTTAAATTTCTATTTGATCTTCTGTAATATCAGTAAGTGATACGCCGTCTTCCTTAATCAGCTTAAACAGGTATTCACTAGGGTTGTTAATGTCAGCAAGTCCAACGCTGGCTCGGACAAGAATTCCGGTCATTAAAGAAAGAGCAAATCACATTGTCCCACCCAAGGTTTGACCCGAGAAACTTTTTCACTTTCAGATAACATAGGTACACTTTTCTACCCTAAATCAAATCTTTTTAATGAAAAGAGAAAATCTGGCACATCTCTTCCATTTTAAGATAATTTAGCAAGATAAAGTGGAGCAGTCAGTTCAATTGTTTGCAATTTCTTCCAGTATTAACAAGTGTACTGCCTAACAATTTTTAATGCTGCAAAGCAACAACAAAGTATATGGTTTCATATCATAGGTCACTTTTTATATCAAACAAGACACCATAGGCCATGGCTCATTATAATTCTTGGTTTCCATTATTTAACATCAACTGCATCGGATAAATTTATTTATAATACCCTTGTTTACCAGCGACTTGCATCATTATGCTTCAAACTATTTATGAATAATAACCGCAATGCACTGTATCTGGTATAGCTGACGGGATTCGAACAATTTACACAAGCAAATGAAACATTCTCCATAGCACTCCAGCTGTGTTCTGATCATCTTAAAGCTTAGACCTTACACCATTCAAGTCATCCAATGTAAACATCACTTTCCCGACTGCTTTCCTATCTTTAATGGCAGAAAACGCAAGCCTGGCCTGTTAAGTACAAGTAATTAAGTGAAATCTATTATACATAAGACACATAGGAACAATTATTTACAACAGTCACATTCTTAATTTATCTATACCAGCTATGAGAGAATTCAGGAATTACCGAAAACTAGAAACCTGCAACATACTATCTATGCAAAGCCTTACAAAAAGCTTTATCTGGATTGATGAATAGAGCAGAAGGTCAAAAAAGTGCTATTTCTTTTCCCCCCTTTTAAAAAAAATTAATGATTCACTTAGAAATAGACCAAGTCATGGCAACCTCACTAACCCAAGTTTGGGTTAACAGGATCTGGTAGGAGTAGATGCACCCTGCAAAAGTCCTAATAATCTTATTAAGAGTTTACATCTACTCCATGATGGTCTTAAGGGTTTGAAGACTAAATAATCTCGCAATGCCCTGCACAGAAACAATGAAGAGAGTATTAAAGGATCCTGACCTCTGAAAGGCTGTAAGCACGAGAAATGTGGACAGTTATCAAGTCCCTAGACATCCATGACAGTAACTCCTTAAGACTGTCTTCAAGAACACCAGGTTGATGTATTCTGTAGCTACCCCAGTAAAGACCATGTATTGTCCAGTTCTGTATAAGATCAAACATTTCTAAATAATGTAAGTCTTAAGCATGCAGCTGTAACTAGTAAACCACATAACGAAGGCTATACCAAATTAAGATCAACCTGCCAAAGGTGAAAACAGAATGTCGTGCTTGTGTTATAGGAAACTATCAGCCATTTTGGTCTGCTTTAGTATGTTTACACAATATTTTGAAAACTAAAATTCTTTGAATTCTTCATAAATGTAATTTTTTTTCTCTTATTTATTGATAATTTACATAGTTTCAAATGAGTTCCTTGTCCATTCAAGGAGCATACACGTAAATGGCCAGTTTAAACTGCTTCATGGCAACCATCCAGCTCCTTCAATGCTTTACCGTGGCAACTGGGTTTTGATTTTAGTGCTCCAAAATGCAAATTGCTACAAGTATAGTGATACATGTTGTGCATTAGATAATTATGAAATTTTCCTTTCACATTTCATGTTTGGGGCTCATGATTATGCAATCACATTCAGAATGTTATGTCCCAACTAGAATCAGACGCTGAGCCCTTTAAGCACTGTCTCTCAAGCATCAAGTCACCAACATTTCTAAAAACAGAACTTTGTGTAGTATAACTCATATCTCCTTAAGATTTTATAGTTAGTCAAATTATTCACTGCTTCCTGTTTTGATCTTAAATTTGGTGTGCTTCCATTGGCAAATGCCCATCACTGAAGGAAAATGCACAAATTTGCTTTAATATACTGTTATCAATCAATGCAGAGAGTGAGAATTGTGAACATGAGGATTAAAGTAAAAATAACATTTTCTTTAGTTGATAGCTAATTAATACACTAGTCAGGCAGATCAGTTACCAGTCATACGACATTCAGGTAATTTCTGGTATAATGATAAGAGCAACAATTAAGAAACAGTGAGTAAATTTCAGATTACAAAGAATGCAACAGAAAAAAGAGCATTTCATTGATTCTGAAATTTGAAAGAAATACATAGGAATAAGTACCTTCACAAGAGCAATATTAGCAGGGATGACAGGGATGTCCCCACTTGCAAAGCCAATTATCAAGATTTGAGCGCCCCAATTCAAAAGCTTCATGCAATCTTTAGTAAGCTTCCCTCCAACAGGATCATAAAGAACATCAACCCCTTTCAGATTCCTTGACTTGAGGAACTTTTTGACACTTTCAATGACATTCTCATAGATCAAGTCTACAACATAATCAGCGCCCAGTGACTTCAAAAATTTGTTCTTTTCAGCTCCCCTGACATCCAAAATGCAATACAGTGTTTTATAAGTATTAGTTTAGGATGACACTATCGCTCTTCCCAAAAAATGATTTCAATCAAATATTTACAGGACGCTGAATGAGAAAGAGTACCTAGCAACGGCAATAACAGTGGCCCCAAGAACCTTGCCAATTTGTACAGCAGAAAAGCCAACACCTCCAGCGGCACCAAGAACTAGCAAGACCTACATATCCATCCAAGTCGAAAATAAACTTAATTATACACTATCTCTCTCCAATAATATTTTTAAATTCATACTTAACCTATGACCGAAAAGAGTTCGTCCAATGAATTCACTTAAGAAGAAATTATTGCTAACTCCTATCAACTCTTTCAAGAATTCTCATATACAATTAAAAAGCAAAGCAAAAAAAAAAAGGTAATAGGATACCTGTTTAGAGGTCAGCTGAGCCCTATGAACGAGGGCTACATGTGAAGTTCCAAAAGCAACAGGTAGAGCTCCAGCAGCCAGCAAGTCACAGTCCTTGGGCACTAGAAACCTTGAATGAAACATTTAATAGGTATCAAATACATAAAATCCAGGTGATTTTGAAGTTAAAAAAAAACAAGAGGGTGATACTAACAATTCAGACTGATCAGCAACGATGTACTGGGCAAAAGAACCAACATTTGCAACGGAACAAACAGGATCTCCCACTTTGAAATTGGAAACATTGGAACCCACTGCTTCCACAATCCCAGAATAATCAGATCCAGGGATGAAAGGCAAGGGATATTTCTCCTGATATTTACCCAAAATTTGGAGGTAATTTGCGTAATTCAAGCTGCAGGCTTTCACTTTGATTCTAACATCTGTTGGAGACTTCAATTCTGGAATTGGCACACTTTTACTCACCTCGATCGATGAATTATCCAATGTTGGATCACCCAATTTCCTACACAATAGAGCCTCCATTTCTGCTTTCGTTGAAACCAATGCAATCACTTTGCAAGTTATCGATTACAAATATCTATTATTATCTTTTGTAACAAGGAGCAAGTAAAACGTCGCCCTTCTTTAACCAGCGGTATTCACGTTAATAGCCAAAAATAACCATATTCCACCGAAGGTTTGATGAAATAAATGTATCATCCTCTTAGTTTGAAAAAACTATTTTTCTACCTGTATATTAAATTTGTCACAAAGCGTGATAATGTTTATAGTTTTTTTTTTTTTTTTAAAGAAAATCCTAAAGTCAAATAACACTTCACTCCCGAAATTTTTTATCCCAACTTTATATTAATTCTAATTAAAAATACTAACACAAATATAGAAAGAGTATCAATAAGGTAATATCATATATTTTTAGGTAAACATAATTTTAAAAAATGTTAGGGGTATTGAAGACCGTTTAGTGATTTTAAAAAATTTTTAAAGTTGAAAGTATTTTTTTAAATTTTGAAATTACAACATGCCCCTTAGTAGTTTTAAAAATCATCAACCATTACACCAAATGTTAGTTTGACCAATCCATCATTACAAAGGATGCAACATACGACGATGTTCCATTACATGTGGCTGACAATACAGTAAGTGCCCCTCCACTTATTAAAACTCCTTCCTCATTGTGGCTTCCCCCACTCAAGATGTGAATAGTTATTTCAGGCTATTGTGCCACCATCAACAGTCATCCATTCTGGTGTCTATATAAATTAAACAGTTGTTGATATAATTTTTGTTGCATACCTTCTAATGGTCGTCCATAATTTTCACACACATGGAACTAGCTTCAGTTGACCTCATGTTCTTCTCATTACCATCAATGGGACGATGAAAGGAAAATTATTTAGGCCATTGAGTGTCTTGGATAAGGTAATATATAATTGTTAGTTTAAATATTTGGAACTTGTGTATATATGTTAAGTTTGAACTCATGGAACTAACTACATCTAAATATTTAATACGAGTATATGTCTCAATCAACTTCATGAACGAACATTTAGTTTCAAGAAAAAATTATCATAACGGATAAAACATTTGTATTGACGACTCTTTAAAAAATTACACAATTGATCTAGATAAATTTAAAGACCTAACGAGTAAATAAATGAGACATACCTATTGATGATATGACTCGGTCTTAATATTGGTATGAGTTGGGACATCCTTGCTACATGGATGCGTTTACTTTGTTGAGGCAAGTTGTTGTGTTGTAGTAGAGTGCTAGTTAAACCGATGGTGGGGTAGGAACAAAAAATATAGGGTAGGTGTGATCGTTCATACCTATTAATTCTTCAATTTTCAAACGAATTTTTAGCAAATTCTCAATAAATTAAACAAGGTATTATACTTTTAACTCAAATTTACAATAATGATGAACCAAATATATTCAAATTTTGAACTCAATACTTGAAATATATATAAAAAAAAAATTATAATGAAGTGCTTATTTACTTGAATTAAGATGTTTTTTGTTGATTTTTTTATGAATTTAAATGAAATTATAAATGAAAAAGACATGATACGATCGATTTTATTATAAATGAGAGAAAAACTAATATTATTTTGTTTTTTGATTATATCATTATAATCCCTAGAGTGTTAGCTAATATTCATAAACCCTCTCAAAAAAGCTATTTTAATTAATTACCCACAAAAAATTTGTTTATTACATTTATAAGAGTCCCTTAAATTTATTAACTAAAAAAAACGTGGAATTATAATGAATAATAACTTATGATGCTTCATATATTAAATATCATATAAACCTAACCATCGTAGTAACCTCTCTCTCCCTCTCTCTCTCTAAGAAAATCCCTACTTGTAAAATACCAAACAACCTATTATGTAATTACTAAAAACCCCAATTTCTACAACAAAATGACAAAAAAGTCTACTACACGCAAATATACATTATGTGCAAATATGCCTTGTGCCAACATATACTCACAATTTCTTGACATTTTGCGCAAATTCAAACTTAAATTCATAACAATCTTTAATCAAAACAAGAAACAAATAAACAAAATTGTTTGGATTTGTATGAAATTGTTGCCAAATTTCATGATTCTTAAGTGAAAATGTAATTCTTTATGGAAATGGAAGAAATAAAAAATGAAGGGGCTAAATGGTGTTGTGGATATTATCCACATAATACAGTACGTTTAATGTTGGTTAAAATTTAGTCGACGGTCTCAAATTAAGTAATTTAACTAACACCAAAAGGTTTGTTCTCACCAAGTTAACTCTCGTCTCTAAAATTTCAAAAACTCAAATATTTATGGTTTTATTAAAATTTTTAGTTAGAATTAAAAGTAAAAATATTATTTAATTAAAAATATTTAAAAATTAAAATTTAGTCACATTTTACCTCCTTAATTTATAAATCTAATAATTTTTCTCTATCAAAAGTTTAAAAAATGTCTATTTTCTCTTAGGGTTTACATTTTTTTTCCAATATCTTCTTCAGCGATAGGAGTTAGCCTTCCCACCCATCTTACATCGACAACTGAAGAAGGAAGGGCAATAGATCCACAGATCTTGTCGGCGACCTGTCGTCATCCCATCATGCGATGAATCAAGTGTCATCCCATCACCTAATGAAGTGTCTCCCCAATGTCGTTTAAGTGCCTCTCATCATTGTTCGAGCACAATGAAGCCAACACGACCTATCTTCCTTCTTCGATTCATCGCGTGTCAGACAAAGACAAGATCTATCATCATTCCTTCTTCTTCAGCCGCCAATGGAAGAAGGGTGGGAAGACTGGCTCCGATCGCTGAATAAGACACTTAAAAAAATACAAACCCTATGAGAGAAATAAACACTGAAAAAATTATTAGATTTTTAAACTAAGAGAATAAATGTAATAAATTTTTTTTAAAAAATGTTTGTAGATAAATAACTGTTTTATCATTAACTTTAATTGAGACCTTTAACCGAAAAAAAAAAAAGGTGAGTATTTTGGCATTTTATACTTCGTGGGTGGATATAGATATAATCAAAACCTTGGACTAGAATTAGTCTTTTGGCCTTTAATTAAGAGCAATGTTATGTGTACCCATTTTTAGTACATAATTCATGTACATAATGATGTGTCATCATGTAATTAGATGATTTTAAAACATGTGTCATCATATGATAAAGAAATATTCAATCACATGATAACACTTTATCTATTTATATAAATTGTGTATCAAAAATGGGTACCTATAGTTTTATTGTTTAATTAATTGCCATATTCACTGTATACTCTGCACCATTCATGATCTTATAAGTGAACCACTTTGGCTTGACCAAAAATGAAAGAACGACAGGATGAGTGGGTGTGGGCTTGTTCATACGGTTAGTTTAAGGTTTAGGAATCATCACCCGTATCACTATTTTAACGGGGAATCTAAGAGATATGGTGGTTTAGATTTCAGTCACAAACACTTTTTGATATCAAATGCCAACACCAAGACCATGCTTCTTGCTGCTGCAGCTTCTTCTTCAGCGGCCGGTGGTGCCACTTATCCTGGTTTAATTTCTTTCTCTTTCTCCATTATTTACCGTTATCCTAATTGAATTGCAGCTTTCTGGGTTCAATGCAGTATGCCATAGAAGCTCCTTCTTGCTTCTGGTATTGTTTCCTGTGTGTTTATTATATATTGCAAACACAACTTACATCTGCGTATTTGGACCCAGGTAGTGAAGCGTAGATTATGGGCACTTTTTCCTCCCAAACATGTTTTATTTTGTGGGGGGACCCAAGTGAGAGTTTATTACTTTTAGATTATGAAGACCTCGGTTCATTTTGACTCTTTTCAGAGCAATTGTTGGATGCGAAAGAGAAGCAGAAAAGGAAGAGAATAGCTGGCGTTGATCAGGATGAATTGCTGGATCCGACGCTTTTAGCTGACCCAGATAGTTGTTTTTGTGAGTTCAAAGGAGTCCATATACACCACAAGGTATATGATGCAGAATCACAAACGGATGGGAGCCAGATTCTTTCACAACTCCCTCAACAAACAAAGAAAATTGATTTCCCAATGATTTTGTTGCATGGATTTGGAGCCTCAGTTTTCTCGTGGAGACGAGTTATGAAGCCTTTGGCTCATGTGACTGGCTCTAAAGTGCTTGCCTTTGATAGACCAGCCTTTGGGTTGACTTCAAGGGTATTTTCTTTTCAGCATTCAACTCCTGATACTGAGGATAAAAAGCCTTTAAATCCCTTCTCCATGGCATTTTCTGTGCTTGCTACTTTGTATTTCATTGATTTCTTGGCGGCTGAGAAGGCAATTATAGTAGGGTATGTATGTTTTTTGAATGTTTCTTATATTCTTTTTTTCTGTTAATTGATCTTTCCATAGGAAAAATCTACAGCCTATCTGACGCAAATTCCTGCATAGATGCTAGCACACATGCTACATTGATTACGTTGATACAAAAAATCCTACTCATTGTATTGATCAGAACTATTTGTTAATTACAAAAAATAATACTCATTGCAGGGGAGAGATAATTTCTAAAGTTTTTCCTGTTTCTTTCAAATTTTAGCTCAGTTAAGTTTATCCTAATTGGGCTTTCTTCTCCCAATAATCAATCCTGGTGGAGTTCTTATTATTATTATTTTTTTTATCCTTGTTTCTATTTTAAAAGATGGTATCTGTCTGAACCTTTGAAACAATTGACATGCCAGGCATTCAGCTGGTTCCCTTGTGGCACTTAATTCTTATTTTGAAGCTCCTGAACGAGTTGCTGCTCTCATCCTTGTTGCCCCTGCTTTATTGGCCCCACGCATATTACAGAAGTTTGTTGAAGGAAATCCCCTGGAAAGAAATGACCAGATTAAGAAAGATGGATCAGATTCTTTTAATCTAGTAAAGCCGTTTGTCAAGCTTTATGGGATTTTGTCAATGTTTACCAATTACATTATACGAGCTGTATTGCGAGTGGCAAAGGGAATGGTTGATATGGCCAGTTTTCTGTATAAAAAATTATTGTCGACTGTTCTGCGTTCTGCTTTTGCTGTTATGCTGGTATAAAATTCTTGTCTTGACATTCTCATGGGACAATATATTTGAGTTTCTCTGTGCCTGTTCAATTGACTTTTTAAGCCTGCCAAATCAACATTTTGAAGGTGGAATACTATCTTTTTTTTTTTTACCCCTCAATAGTCTAAACACCTTTAACAAAGTAGAACCTCTCAGATGAATTTGTGGGAGCAATTATCCAATGAAATGTCATTTGGCACCCCAATTATTTTCAATTATTTGCAGGATTCACATACATTAGAATTAAACTGAAATGTGTTTATTGAAAAATTGGAGATGAATGTGATTGATCCAGCTTTGTTTGGTTACCACGTATATTACATGCATTGCTAGAAAAGCCATTTTAGAACTAAACCAGGATCTCATTTACTATTAGATGGGAAGGTCGAGGGCCACGGATTATTCTGTTGAAAGAAAAAGCAACCATAGTTTTGTTTATTATTCTGTTGACGCATTTTGGCACTTCGTTTAATTTCTTTCGCTATATTTGACTTGATCTTCAAAACTTCCCTCTTTGATTCTCAGGTAAGAATGATAATTGATAAATTTGGTACAGCTGCTGTAAGGACTGCATGGTATGATTCCAAAAAAGTTACAGAGCACACCCTTGAGGGTTATACAAAGGTAATCTATCCTGTTAGCTTTATCTTTCTCGTATTTTCCAAAGTTAACGGTGAAAAATATAACTGTAGTTTTTTTATTTTTTTCATAAGAAACAAAAGAATAAAACAAGGAATCATCTTATAATGTTATTTGCGGCACTGACCTGGAGTTTGGTCTTTTGCAGCCATTAAGGGCTAAAGATTGGGATAGGGCTCTCGTGGAATTCACAGCGGAAATGCTAACAAATAGTGAATCAGAACCAAAGCAGCCACTGGCAAAAAGACTTAATGAAATCTCATGTCCTGGTAACAATACCCAACCAGTATCTTAGCCATACCCACTTAGTCAAAATCTAGGTTGTTTTAAGGCTACAATTTTCCAAGTATTTATTACAATTTCATGGATGATTATGCATTTCCTAAGTCTTGCATCTGATGACAATTTGATCTCTTAAATTCCAATATTCTTTTATTCTTCTGTAGATACAGATAATCAGTAGTTCAATTTAGTGGTTTGTAGTTGTGATGTTTGTCATTTTCTGAATGAAACCTAGTTCTCATTGTCACCGGTGATACTGACCGAATTGTACCTGCCTGGAATGCTGAGAGACTTTCACAAGCCATACCAGGATCTAGCCTTGAAGTGATTAAGAATTGTGGCCACTTGCCTCATGAAGAAAAAGTAGAGGAGTTTGTTTCAGTTGTTGAGAGGTTTCTGCAAAGAGCTTTTAGCAGTTCAGAGGTGAGCAAGCAAGTAGTAACCTAAAATTAGGATGTTTTGCAGATAATTCTTAATAGAAGTTTGGTAAGTATCTATCAGAAGGATTTTGCTTTCGGAGGAGGGAAGGAAAGAAACTCTCTTTGTGGAAATCTTAAGCGATGACTATTTTTTTTAAGTTCATTGGTTGGAGACTGAATAAACACTCTGTTGAAAGAGTTGTGCTCTTCAAATTTGCAGCATCTAGTGGAGATTGTATTCCCCATTGATGTTATGATGGTTACGAAAACTTTTAGTACTGTCCAGTCCAGTCCAGGGAGACAGGTGATACATGTTATATTTTTCAGATGTATGGTTGTAATAGATATGTTTAAGGTCTTCATTATGCTAATTTTTGTATACACTAAACTATTCTTTCTGCTAATATAATTTGAGGTCTGTATAACCTCACAATGGCATAAATTTTAACTGTTGAAATTCTGTTATTACTGCCAAACGTTGCCTTGAACAAGAAAACCAACTCTCCAGGACTTGCATACATGATCTATGGTAACAATTAAATGAAATATTTAACCGAGCTGTTGGTTCATTAAGGAATATAATTAAATCTCAATCCATCTCATAGAATTAAAGAAATGACAGAATAATCATTACAATATCAGGAGGATCAGTTGACATGCTAATATTATATCGACTTCCATGAAGTGGGTAAGTAACCTACATTTGAGGGTGGCAGTGGTGGTGGGGGAGTTTCGTGGTGGACAAAACAAGGCTTCTGCAGCTGGAGGGTAGGTTTCTTCACCAAATGGAACTATCGAATAATTGTAGGTTATGACACTGAATGGGCATGTGGGAAATTTGTCTGCAGTTGGTTTTCTGGTCAATGTAGGGGTGGCTTCAGTGGCAGCTGTGTTGCGTATGCTGGTCCTGAACCTCCTTCAGTAGATAACTTGACATTGCTCCTTTGATCCGTGAGGATGATCACAACTTCGTCAGCTTTAAAAAGATGAGTTGCATTCAATATTCCAGTGGTGAAAATTCCATCTCAGCGAACAAAATGTGGCCCTTAACAAATTGTTCTAAACAACTTCATTTACAATGCTGTTAGAACTCATATATACATTTCATGTAGGAAAAGAGGAGTTTTAGCTCTTGGAAAAAGGATCAGGAGACCATCGCTCTAATGCAAAATCAGCCACAGAAAATAGGGAGATGTGGCAAAACAAAGGAAAAAGAAAAAGAAATAGCTGTGGAAAAAGTTGAAAAAGGGAGCAAGTGCTACAGGAGAGGGGAAGGTGCAACAACTGAAGAAATGTGAGGAGAGAGTGGTTCTCCCGGAAGCTGAGCATGTATAGTGGGGACTCAACTGAGTTTTGTGAATTTCTTTTTGTGACTAATCTGTTGTTGGAATTGTAATTTGGCTAGCAGTTGTAATTGAACATAGTCATTGTATTGAAGAATTGATTTTGTTAATTTCACTAAGAAATATTCAACACAATACATATTTTCGTCCTCTACTTTGATTGTGTTACATTTCCTATTCTATTACATTGCATGCCCTTGCTGCTGTTGTGAATGGTTTGCTGGAGATGGTGGTGAGTGCAGAAGAGGTAGCCCAGAGAAGGTTCTGCAGCCAGCTATCTGCCCAGGTATCCATCAAATGCTCATGCTAAAAATAAAGAGACGGAAGGATTTGCCAAAGAGTTCAGCCCATGATCAGACACAGAATACTGTATGTATATTAGTGGTTCTAATAGAATTATAGCAAAAATACCTTGGTATACAACTGTCTTTTCCTGTTCTTCTGAGATATCAACAAATCCTGGAGGTTTGCTGGAATTTCTTTTTCACAACTGAAGCTCCCGACTTCTGCAGTTCCCGGCCTAAATCCCTCAATATTCTTGCTATACTTGGCCATAAATTCTTTCAAGGCAATAGTAGCAGTTCCTTGAAGCTTTTCTCTGAGAAAAACGGGCTCTCTGCTGTAGCCTTCAACGTGCAAAGCCATATCTTACAAATTTGAGTAGCAAACTTTGTTCTCCATACAGGGTTTGCATCCCCAGAAGCATCAATCTTAGATCAATATTTGTTGTTAGGATCAATCCACCCAACAGCTAGCCATTGAAGTTTCCATTGAGAAGAAGAACGCCCAAGTCCCCAGGCAGAAATGAAGCAGATTTCAATCCAGATTTTCCCCATATCAAGGTAGTGAAGACAATGAGGATGGTGAGAGAATTTGTCCCCTGCAGGTTTCTCCTATTTATAAAGTTGACAGCGAAAGGAGAACTATTTTGCATTCTCTCTAGGACTACTTTGTGAGAAAATTCTTATTCCTAGGAACATCATATGAGGCAATGTTTTGTCAACTTTCTCCTGAAAAATGCATTACAGATAAGAAAGAATCTGGACGTGGCACAGCAATGTGGCTAAAACCCTTAAATGTCTGCCCAGTAAAAAAAAATTACAGAATCTATACCTGGGTGGTGCTCAAAGCCAATAAGTCAAGTTGTCCAAGACAGAGAGTCATCAATGCTTTATTTACAAACGCTTAAAGTAAAGACACAAATTTTCTTGAATTCAATGTATAGATAAGGGACTGAACTTCTGGAGTAAAATAATGGTAAATGAACTTATAATTAAACACACTTAAAATTGTGCCTCTAACATTCATGTATACACTTCTTCTCTTTTGGCAGTTCTTTTACTTTGATACTGTATCATCTACTAAGCTAAAGTTCCAGAATTTCAAAATGAGAAGCAATGCTCATCTATTTCTAATGAATTTTATATAAAAGATGTTATCTTTGTATTCCAATCCTTTGCTTACACTGCAGTATGAATCAACTTTTGGAACTGATTGGCTTCAAACATGGCCAGGGCTCTTTCAATGGGGGAACTAACAATAGCTTTCTACCTACACGTCTAACCATGTGGTCAGCTCCATCTTGAGTTGCTACAGTCTTCGTATACATCATGGTAGTAGAGCCCAAAATGTCATCACCAAATCCACATGCTTCAAAAAATAACCTGACAAAGTTCATATAAATCATGGTTAGCAGCCAAAATTTTTTCCTGTAAATCATAGATAAGATGATCCAGTCATGGCTCCTCCTGAAATTAGAAGATCTATTCATCATCAAACTTGAAACCTTCCTCATTACAAGTTTATGTAACTTTATTGCTTTTTTAGCCTGTACTCTCAGATCATGCAAGCATTTTTTTTGAATTTTTCCTCTGTTTCCTCGTAATACGATGTTCATAACAAGGGGTGAGGTTCCTTATATCCCCCGATTAGGTATATTTTCAGTTTTCATCAATAAAAATTCCACCATTTGAGGGGAATTGAAATGAAGAGGAGCAGAAATGTTGAGGAAAATACAGAGGTTTAAACATTGAAGGAAAAATTAGTATAAATACCTCTCCTCCGGTGAGCAAAGGGCTGCTATGTCATAAATGTCTCTACTTGTGAGCACTCTGTGAGGTTCAGAAGATGGAATTCACTATATATACTAGCAAATCCATATATCAACGCTACTGTAGGGCAAGAGAAACGGTTGCATAAATAGAATGAAAAGTGACAAACAAACTGTACCTTATAATTCGTTTAACAATCATCCTGCCAATTCCCAATCCTCGCAACCAAGGGATAACCTGCAAGTGAAATTTTAATTATGCAGAATCGGAGGCAGTGAAAAAAATGCATTTGTTAAACAGATTTACCATGACATCGTGTATAGAAGCAGTCAATCCCGCATCGGAAACGGCACGTCCAAAGCCCACAAGCTGACCATTGGAAGGAGTGACTGGCATCATTCTTTCCATCCAGTTTCTCAATCCCTGGTTGGAAGATTCAAGATAGAGATCTTTGGAAAAGAGGGAGACAAGCACGGAACTGTGAGAGACAGCAACGCTGAGCTTATCAATGTCAACTGCTTCTTCAACTTTATAATCTTTTGCGTCCAACTTTGGAAATCTGTGACATGAATGGTTGCAGCTTGCATAGAGTTGTTTCAGGTCTTGAAGATTTATGTGTGATGGGTTTGTGGATATGTAGATGGGTACCATTGATTTGGATGGTTTTAAATTCAAATTGCTTCCGCTTCTTTCCCTTCTTCTTACCCACCTTAATTCCATGAATTTTGAGGGATGACCACTTCGCACAACCAGAATTTGTGATTGTGCGCCACCGCCGCCGCCAAATAAACCCATCTCCACCATTTTAAAAAAAAAAAACTGTAGCAGTGAGTGAAATGAAATGATCCTCCCATCTATATCCATTCAGGTTTGGATTGATTTCATGCCATCCACAATTTTTTCTTTCCGTGGAAACCTGCCCAGTCTGGTTTTATTTGGAGTGATTGTCCCATCATCAATTTATCAGATAAGATAAAATTTTATAAATTATGATAAATACTTTTATTCGGAAAGTTTTATTACTTCATTTTGCTAACCTGCAGTCCTTGTCACCAACTCATAAATCTATATACAATAAAAAAAAAAATCAAATAAACAAAATCACCAATTGTCTGAAAACTACTATTCCAACTGCACCATGGAATTCCATTGAGGGTTTTTTCTTTTCAAGTTTATTTTCTTTGTAACCATAAGAAAGCATGTCCCATGTATTGCATCAGTCTGGGTATGGTCATGTTACACTTCTAGCTACTTATTAAATGCTTTAGTTCATGGTTGAAAAGCCCTGCTATATAGGGCAAGAATCTCGCGAGGGTTGCTTCTGCTGGTTGCTGGTTTTAAGAATGAGTGATTGCTCCTGGACCTCCAACTGTAAACTGCTCTGCCCCAGGTGTTCCGCACTTGCCAATGTCACACATATTTGATGTCTTCATCGGCTTTCCATCGTAAGGAGTCATGTCCGCGCCTTGCTGTTGTGAGGACTCAGCTTGACAAAACAACTCCACTTCAGCTAAAGATCCACATTGCTTCTGGAGCCAATCATCAGGAATAGGTTCTGGCCCCAACTCTGTTGGCTTGAACCAATTTGGAACTTGTCCTCCATTTACAGTGTTGCCATGGCTTGGTCCTAACTCATCCACTCCCGAACCTGTCAGCTTAAACCAATTTGGAAGTTGTCCTCCATTTACAGTATTGCCATGGCTTGGTCCTAACTCGTCCACTCCCAAACCCGTCAGCTTAAACCAGTTTGAAACTTTACCTCCATTTACAGTATTGCCATGGCTTGGTCCTAACTCATCCACTCCTGAACCTGTCAGCTTAAACCAATTTGAAACTTCACCTCCATTTACAGTATTGCCATGGCTTGGTCCTAACTCATCCACTCTTGAACCTGGTAGCTTAAACCAATTTGAAACTTCACCTCCGTGAAGTACATTGCCTCCATGGCTTAGGCCTGCCTCATCAGCTGTAGCTTGAGCTTGACACACTCCAAGATAATGAGAATCCAACCCCTGTATGGAGCCTATGGCTTGAGTACTACTTGACCCATTGTCCACCTTTGACTTCAACCAATTCAAAACTTGGATTCCCTGCTCTATATTTCCTCCAAAGCATGTACCTTCCTGACCTTCCATTGCTTGATTTTGTTGTACTCCATCAAGATTGTGTAAATCCACCCCATGCATGAAGTCAATGTCTTGACTCCTAGTTAGTCCTCCTGGCACAGACTGAAGAGGCCACAGCAATGAAGATGACAGACAGCTGTAACTTGTAGGTAATAACTCTTGCATTTCTGACCCTGAAGAAACCACCTCAGTTGTTTGCTCAGGGCTATAATTGATAGCTCCTAGCATCAACTTTACGAAATTGAATTTGTTTGGGCTGCTGTTTGTCTCCTGTTCTGCAGGAAGATCTACCTCCACATCTCCAGTCACTGAGACATGTTCATTAAACCCATTACCCAATGAAGTGCCACTATGAATATCTAATTGTTTACCAGAATGGTTAATGCATCCAGTAGAATTTCCGTCAACCTTTAATGATGGAGCAACAGTGATACCCTTTCGTGCAAATTCTGCAGCAGTGAATTGATTATTTGAAGCTTGGCCCCTTGTTTTATGGATCTCACCAAGGGTTTTCATGGTACTGCTAGTCTGGGCGATTCCTCCTCTCAAGACATCATATATGTCAATCTTGTCAACAGAAAGTACCTTCCTTCTGTTCAAAATTCCATTTTGAATGTCTTCCTTTTTACCTGAAAACCTTTGGAGCAAGCCTGAGGACAATTCCATACCTGCAGACACCACTGCAGAATTTTGATTATTGGAAACTTGAAGATGATAGTTTGAACTTTCAGCCATGCCTCTGCCTAGCATTCTCTTGGCAACCATTTGAGCTGTTGGCCCCAAATTTTTTACAAACCGTAGTAAACTCTCAGAGTATCCAATTCTCTTCTCCTTAACCTACAGAGCAGGACAAATAATCAAGTCAATAGACATTGATTAAATCTTTTAATAGATATTCATATGCAAAAGAGAATCCTTGGCCAGCATAGGAGATCACTTCTTCTCAATTTCTTAAATTTTTTCAGGCATCTTGCAATGTTTAAGAATTAGATCCTTCCTGGATCACAGTCCAACTTTATGAGGCCATTAATTTTAAAGTCACTCTTCAGGGATCTCATTAGGAGCTTTTGTTTTGGTTGAAGAGATATGATAACAAAAGAATATACACAAGATTCAAACATAATTGAACCATGAAGGCAGTTGATACACAGCAGTGGACAAGTTACTCACCGGCTCAAGGTTTTTTGTGCTGTTATAAACTTGTGTCACTACTGGCTCATTCCCATTCAGACTAGAAGTATGAGAACTATAGGTCCAACGTGGTTGTAGTTCCAAATTATGTGATCCTCTTTCATATTTACGGCCTGTTTACGGAACAGGTGAAGAAAAGAAAAATTTTCCAGTAAGACAGAGAACACAGCTAGGGGAACTATCTACAACCTCTATGTCATCATCACAGGGAAATTGATACATCCATTTAGGCAATGTATGTGATGCATAACATACAGGGGAATACAGGAAACATATCTGTGAACATTTGATCATTACTGGTTCCTTAACTAGATTAAAGATACTTTACTGAATGCACATGTTGAAGATGAGGACACACAACATATTTATACATCTTTCATGGAACAAGAAAGCAGAGCCATGAAAGCATGGACAAGCCCCTGATACTGTCTCATTACCATTTGTATTGTTGCCAGAGTTAGAATCCAGAGATCCAGATATGGCCTTGATCCTCCTACTAGGTCTTACATTTATCATGGAACATTCAGTTTCAAAGTTCTGGGGATCAGCTTTCAAAGCACGAAAGAGTTTATTAGCTAGTTCTTTTATAGCACGAGCCTGTGGAAAAAAAAAAAAGTTCAGAATCGTGGTAAGAGAGACAATGGAGGTTTTTGAGGCATTTGTTAACCAAGATATCAGGAAAATATGAAACTTACCTGTTTGTAATAAATGGTATCAGAATCATTGAACTGCATTGCATTGTTGTACACCAAAGATATGTCATGCTGTAAATCAATAATGAACAATCAACCAACAGAGAGTTACAAACTTCATAAATCGAAAAGAAAATAAAATCAACTCAAAATCTTCTTGTATGTGATGGGAAACTAGAATGACAATTCAAACTCTCTGATAACTTACAAATAGTTTCCTTCAGTGTCCATAAAATCTAAAAGTCATGAAGTCCCAAATATTATATTTCAATCATGACAACAGGGACACAATCAACTCAGATCACATTAAAATTTATCATTTACAAATTTAAACAAGCAGAAAATCAGTTACTGCTAATATGAAACTTCATGAGGCAAACAAAATTATAAAGGAAATATGTGTATGTTAAGAAATATATTGCACTCCTTCAACCATGTGCCTATAAGGACAAGGTGCAGGCACAAATGTGCTTTTTCATCATCCAGGCAAAAAATGAAAACACTGTTTGATTCAGAGTTTTCAGCTGGTAGGGATTTTCTCTTATGGGCCCAGATAAACTTAAAATATGAACACAAAAACAACTGTTATAGTAGCCAACCTCAAACTCTTGAACTGTTCCATAGCTTCCTCCATTAAGTTTTTCTGTAATTGTGCTAAAGTCCATCGGTTCTTTAATGACATCATAATAGTCTTCAACCTTTCATTAACAAATATAGTTAATCAAAAACAAATTATATAGAGCCTTAATGTAGAAGATTAATAAAAAAGTCACTAAATACAAACTTCAATTGGGTCAACTGGCTCTGCAAAGATTCGATATATGTCTCTCCTACAATTGAAATTAATAAACTCAGTTTATTTAGGTGCAAGAAATGTAAATTTTTTCCTCCAGAAGATTTATAGGCTAAAATACCCTTACTCATCCTATACATAGCAGAAGTTAACATAGAAAGCACATACCTTTTCAGTTTACTGAGTAACAGCTCAAGATTTTTTCTTTCTGGAGTGGCAATTCTAGATGACATGTCAGCTGCTTTGATTTCATACAATTAATGAGTGAATTTTTATTTGAGAGTTTAATATGTTGATCATGTTCCTATATCAAAATAAAATTGCAAATCACATTTTCACGTGAGAAAAAAGCTCACCAGTGTTTTTATGATGGTCTTCATCATTTGAAGTTCCAGCCTATGACACAAATAAAAAATTGAACAACTAAAGGTTTGAACTTCAAGCATTGCCAATTCAGAGCAAAGCAGAAACATAAATGAAATGCTATGAACAAGCATTGACAAGAGAAAATCTCATTTAATTATATGTGCCTTCAGAATATGGCCTAACTCATAGCTCATTCCCTAGCTTCAGCATACTGTGACCAATCCGAGAAAGTAAAAACAAGGAACAACTAAAAATACTTCATATTATTCAGGAGATATGCTTCTTCTAGGCCTACATCAAACCAAAGACCTAATATGGTCATCAAACTGAATTCAGATGTACATAACAATAATAGCCAAGAAGGTAATTTAACTAACACCAGTCTGAACATGCATGAATGCTGCATGATTCTGTTTTCCATGATTAATTTTTACATCAGCATATGAGCATCAAAAGCACATATGGTAGCTGAGGGATATGCTCATTTTCCACTGGCATACAGAAAGCATAAAAACTTTAAACAGTTCAAATCTTAATCTTTTATGCAGTAAAAAAAGGTGATGGAAAATGCACAGGAAACCAAAGGAAAAGGTACCTTCAGAACTTGGCAGTTGACACTAGTATCTACAAGATCTTGCACAGGCCTGGTCTTCCTCTTTCTACGAAACTTTTGGCAGGAATCTCTTTTGGGACCTGAATCTTGTACCATTTCCAACTGGCTGGTCCCATTAGCCCCATTTTGGCTCTTTGCTTGCTTAGCCTTCTGTGCATCTAGTTCAGATAAGCGCGCACTCCTTCTATATTCTCCACTTGTCATAAATGCTATTTTTATGATTAATTTTGTACCAGTATAATCTTCTATCGATTCTTCCTGTGTCATGATCAAACAATAAATATCAAATATTAAAGGTCTACTGTGCAGTGAAAGCCAGACATGTTTAACCCCAAAAAGTTATAAAGAGGAATAAAGATACCAATCTATATTCCTGATGGGATTGCCAAGCCAGTAATATTTTTTATTGAGCAAAAGGCGTAAGGACCAGTCCCCTCACAGTAGCCTTTGGGAATGAGTGCTTTATGTATGTATGTATATGTGTGTGTGTGTGTGTCTATATATATATATATACACACACATATGTGTGTATGTATATTTGTATGTGTGTGTATAGATATATAAATTTCTTTTTGAAACAGATTTTACAATTAATAAACAGACTAAAAAGATATAATTTGTATATGCTGTGGAAGTTCACACATTTGCACAGATTAGGACAATAGGAACTCTCAGCTGTTCTAAAAGTTCAACTTATCTCTTCATCTGAAAGTTTATCACTTTGATGCTGCAACAACATTTTTTATTGTAATGCAAGTGAAGTGTGGCTACTCTCATACTCCATGTGAACCAAAATTTTTGTTTTATACTTAAATTACCAAACATTCAAACCTAATGAAAAAACTGAGTCTCTGATGCCAAACCTGACGTAATTTGCACAGTGATTTGATATATGATGAAGCACTCCTACACCTAGTCACATTACCAAAAACCTACAAGAAAATTAACAAAGTTTGGAAACAAATACACAAATACAGACATCGAAAACGGGAATTTTTGAAAAAGTAGGAAATCACTCAATTAATATATTATTTAATACTTAATGCTAATCTCTTGCTAAAATGAGTGAATTCAACATTTATGGCTTATTATTGTATAATTACACAAGCCACTTTCTAAGGAACTGCCGGTGAACAGAAAAAAGACCATATACTTATATTTTTTCTACTGAGGGAGATTATTGCATTATGTCAACGGCTTATTAACAAAAATTTCCCTTTTCAAATGGATTCATCCACTACCATGATACAAATAACTGTAATATCATGACATTTGTGCTACTGATCTATTGGTGAAAGAAAATTTATCAATGATAAGCCTTAAATCCCTATTTTCTCCGATGATGATTACAAGATCAATAAGTAAATACAGACAAGTAAAAAAGGTATTTCATTATGATTATGTTTTCCGATCATCGGTCCTTTATTCTTTACAGCAGCCGCTAAAGCAGAGTATAAAACATCTAAGAGAAACAATTTGACAATTTGAATGAGAGAAAATCGGAAACACATTACCTTATACACCTCCTTTGAGCCAACTAGCAGTGAAAGAATTCACAGAGCTTTTTCCTCAAATTTGACGAAATATCCATTGGTTGCTCCATCATATAAAGTGCCATTCATAACAGGCACATTTATGGAGCCTTTAATGAATTGTATCCATTTAAGGTAATTCTGGTGTATTTGCCGAGATATGAATGCATAATGACTTAAGAAAAGGCCCTCACTGCATAGAGTGTTAGAGTTGACAATTGTATACTGGGTATGTGAACACTTAGTGACAACGCTGTGCCACATCAGGAGCAGATGATGCATTCGTTACATCAACAAGGGTCCAAAAATTCTAGTCAACACATTACGGTTAAAAGTTACAAGTGAAATAGCCAAAGAATTAATAAGAACATTTTCAAACTTCAAACAATTAAACAATTCCAGATAATTTTCTAATCAAATTCTCAGAAACATTTTTATTGCAATAAGCTTCAAACCCATTTATAGAACAGATTTACAATTGCATAAACAATCAAACAAAGGGAGAGTTTCTTGTGAAACTGAAATTGAGAACTGAATCATAGTATTTATCATATTTGACTTAATTTAACAAATATAGGATATATTACAAATTAGATTATTATAATTAATTGCAAAACGAACTAATCAATTTCATTCTAAGTATTTTATTATCCAAAATATTTTAGCAATTACATAGTTAGACAACATACATAACTTACTAAAAGAAATGTCAAATTACTATGGTATTGGCCATTTACACTATTATAACACCTACTGTATATGCTATCTCTATGTTTTGGACACAGACTAGCAAAACCATGGGTTTTGAGACTCTTTTCCCAAATCACAATTCTGACAGAGTGACCCAAAGTAAAGAAGTTTTTGTCACTTAAATAACATTTAACATACAAAAATGAAAGATTATGAATGATTTATAGGGGCAACTTATGAAAGACCTAGAGTTGAACTGGCAGTCTTTCCAATGACCCACCAGAACAGTGGCCTCTCAAGAGCACTTCTTACTTTGACAGCAAATTTATCAATATCAGGTCGGCAAAAGCGGAAAAGTTTTGATGTTAAGTGAAGAACCTTTACTGAAGTAGTAGCAAATTCGGAAAGGCGGGTCATTGCCAAAATTCCATAACGAGGTGCAAGAATACAGCTTCCAAAGTGTTTGGGATTTCACACGCACAATCAGAATGGATTGTTGCATCAAAAATATATATATCTCCTGCAATTTACATCCACATATGAGTAGAACACCAAGATAAGTAAACATATAATGTAATCGGAGTCTTACCTTTACCATTGCTGAGGGCTTTGGGCCTCTTTTCGTTTCTAGTGAACAGTTTGAGACTGAATGTGGGAGTCTCTGAGACGTAAAAGTCCTACAAATAGAACCAAGGTTGTTACTTGGTGAACGAATTATTTGGCTCTGGAATAATTCTAACTGCTTTGCATTTCTTCTCCGAGAGCGCTTGCTTCAAACTGCAAAATAAACTCGGCCATTTATTAACTGCAAGTTTTATATTGGAACTATAGCATGGTGGATTTTTGCGGTAACAAACAGAAAGGGACCCTGCGGTTTATGGGTATTTAATAATAAAAGGCCAAAGGACTATTTCCCACCCAAGGTATACTGTATTCTCAAGTTTCCCCCATTTAACTATGAAAATATCAAATATCCACTTATGAGCAATTAAATTTAACGGAACTCTAACGCCTTAAAATTTTATCTCTTTTTCCCCCCCTAACCCCTAAAAACTAACCATTTCCCCCTCTAAGCCAAGTTTTGAAATATAGCATTCCCCCCCCCCTAGGGTTTAATTTTTAATCTCCGACGCCAAATCCAGAGCTATCACTGACGACAAAGTCTTCCCGACACACCACCATGCTCCAACGTCTTCCCAGAACTCGTCTTCATCTGGGAAGACGAAGAGCTTCATCTCCCGATGAAGCTCTTCAACTTTCCAGGTGAAGACGATGTCAGATCTAAGCCGATCGACGTTCCAAAGGAGAGAAGAGAGGCCGTCAGAGCATGGTAGTGCATCGAGAAGGCTTCGTCGTTGGTGATGGCTTCGGATTTAACGTCGGGGATTGAAAACTAAACCCTAAGGGGGAGAATGCTATTTTTTAAAACTTAGTCTAGAGGAAAATGGTTAGTTTTTTGGGGTTAGGGGGGAAAAAGAGGATTAAATTTTAATTTATTTTTAATATTATAAATAAAATGACGATTTTACTCTTGAATCTGTTTTTTTTAACAGCTCATGAGTAGGTAAATGGGCTTTTCAAAGTTAACGGATGGGAATGTACAAAAAAAAGTATACCTTGGGTGGGAAATAGTCCTTTGGCCTTAATAAAATAGTAATTTTAAAGGCTGGATAGGAAAATGGCCAATAATTAGAGGCCAAAAGATTATTCCCACCCAAGGATTTACGTAAACTTAAACTCACGTTAGTTAACTTTCAAAAACTCGATTATTCTTTTATTTGTTAAATTTTATTATTGTTGTAAGAGCTAAAATTATTATTTAAAAATTTTATTTAAATTTATATTTTAAAATTATCCTCAAGTTTTAAAATTTTTATTTTTTCTCTCTAACATCATAATTTTCAAGTTTACAAACTGACTTTTTTCTCAAAATCTAGAGTTATAAAACTCTCATATTTTTTTCATATACACTACCCCCCAAGATTTCTAAAAAACTTTATTTTCACCTCTATTCTCCTTAAGGTTTCTAGATCCTTCTGTCTAGCGATTATTCGTCGTCTCCTACCATCAGTTCTCTCTCTCTTGATCACTCTACCCTCTCTCTTCGACCATCTTTGTCGGAGACAAAGATGAAATAGTTTTATCTTAGTCTCTGACGAAGACGATAAGAGAGTAAAGAGAGAGCGATCAAGAAGGCATGAGGGAGAGAGTCAATGACTAATGATAGGGATCGGTTGTTGGAGATGTAGAAGAAGTTAAACAAGGGTGAAAAAGAAGTTTTCTATAACTATGGGGGTGGTATATATAAGAAAAATATAAAAGTTTTACAACATTAGACTTTTGGGGGAGAAAAGGGAGAAGTCAGTTGCTAAACATAAAAATTATAAGGGTATGAGACAGAAATAAAAATTTCAAATTTAAAAGTAATTCTAAATATAATATTAAATAAAATTTCTAAATAGTTATTTTACCTCTGTCAGTAATAACAAAAATTAAACCTTGGGTGGGAATAAGTTTTTGGGTCATAATTAAATAATAAAAGTATACGTACCACTTTTAGTACATAATTTAAATACATATACAATATATCATTATGTAATTAATGATTTTGAATTAAAAATAAAATAACACTCAATTATATAATTTTGAATTAAAAATAATACACACATAACATTACTCATAATTAAGATAGTCAATAAATCATATATATTCAATCATATTTATTTATCTTCGGTCATAATTTTCTTTATTTATAGGACGTCCCTTAAATATCCATCCATGTCTCTTTGTATTTTTATTATATCCTTTTTTTTTGTTTCTTTTTTCTTTTTTCTAAACATAACAAATAGTATATTGCAAAACGGGTGACTGCCCGTCTTAACTCATTTCAAGCTTTCAGTTAACTTATATCCTACAATAGAAAAAGAGGTAAGTCCAAGGTTTGATAGGATTTCATATGTCAATGTAGTTGGAAACATTAAGTATTCAATGGTATGTACCAAACTGGATATAAGACAGCTTGGCAGTGTCCATAAGAAGGTATTTAGCAAAACCAAACAAACAGTATTGGAAAGCAGTTTAGGGGGTCCTCAGATACTAGATAGGCACCAAGGATGCACATTTGGAGTAGGGTAAAGGCAGCAATAGTTTGATGGGTTTTGCAAACTCAGGCTGTACAAAAGATCTCAATAAAAGAAGATCTTTGACATTCACCTCGAGAGGATGTCCAGTCAATTGGAAGGCCACTCTCTAGTCCACTGTTGCTTAGTCTACCACATAGGTAGAATACGTGGTCATATAGAGGGTTTTAAAGACATCTATTGTTGTTCACTATGATGGGCAAAATGCAATTCATTTGATCGAAGAACAGATGTATCATAAGAGAGCCAAACAAATAGATGTTGGTATCACTTTGTATAGGATGTGTTTTGTAAGGAAGATGTTTACATTGAGTAGATAAGTACCAAAAACAATCCAATTGACATACTCACCAAGTCTTTGTCCATCAGCGAATTCAAACATTACTTGAACTCAATTGGTATTTAGTGTTTAGATATGCCCTTAATGGCTTTTGTGGAAGAGATGGAGAATTATGTTGAAGACCGAAGTTAATTTGGTTCATATTTATAAATACGTGTCAAGATAAAGATTGTTAGATATGATAACCTGAATTTAAGAATAAATATTTTAAATAAAAAATTAAGAGTGGTAGTATCAAAATATGTGTCCCGATAAGGTGAATGAATATTTTAAATATTATAACAAATCGAAACAAGATTGTTTTACCATTTATTCATTGGTCATTCCAAAAACTCTTTTGTTATTTTAATCCGAAAGGTTATTCCACATAATTAAATAATTGTTCCATCATGGGCATAAATTTATGCAATTCATGAATTTTGTCTAGGAGAGACAGGTTTAATTAAGTGACTATGTCATCATAAATTCTTTGTGTTCTTTTTCGGTTGCTTTGTTCATGGTTTATTTGCTTTCATTACAAAATTTCTAGGTTTCTCCGTAACATTAAACAAAGACAAACTTATTAATTTATCTATACAAACTGATATGATAACACGTAATTAAATAATATAATATTTACTTTTTTTCTCGTTTCAAAATCATCAAATCAGATATTAATACACACACTTAGATTAATAAAAGCTCTTTTTACGTATAATTTTACTTGCATACAAATCTAAAACATGACAATGAAGAGCCTGCCTATTATACGCTATAGAAAGCTTTTCTGTGTAACTTACCATTAAAGCAAAAGCCTTGTCGAAAAACTGTTCTTCCTTTTGTTACTAAGCATTCATGAGCTTCTAACCAACAAAAGACAACTAAAAATCATATATGATAATATAAATGAATTAATACAAATAAACGGTCATCAATTGAGTCACCAATGTTTAACAGCCTGACCCCTGAGCGTATATGTTCAGTAGAAAACAAATTCTAATACACTGACAGATTAAATCAATGCATACACACGCCTTTGACAACAAAACATGCAGAAACAGATCAATAATCAGTACTTCATATATGTAGAAGAACCAAAAAAAAAAAAAAGCCGACACCAGTGCGGGAAGTCAGTAACCTGTAGCCTCAAGCCAATTCTACCCAATATCTGGCTTGGGAAATGACATAATGTTAGTAATCTGTACTTCATCATCACTCTGGCATTTAATGAAGCTTTGTTTCATTAGGTTTGCTGCCTCTAAATGCTGAAAGAGAGAAGAATGACCTTGTAGCTGAAACATTACAAGTTGGAGGATGTTGGACACTATTAATATGAGGAAAAGAAGAATCACCAAGATGAGAAAAGAAGCAGAGGACACACCAAATAAAATCTGACCTTTAGTTGAAGGGGCTGCTGCTAAGACGTGGCCCATATGCAACTTGTTAGAATTCTGGGCTTCATATCTGCTTATGTTTGATTGGGCTGCATGCAGAATATCCATATTATTTACAATGGGAGGTTCTAAGCTAGGTAAATTTGCCAAACTTAAAAAGGCAAAGTTTTGCAGTTATATTTAATTTTTTTTTTTTTTTTTTAAGAATTTTCCATCAATTGAAACAAAAACAGTCTTAAGGAAATTTGGATGATGCAAATGGCCAGCATAACCAACAAGAAATATACCAGAGACTAGATGAGCATCAACATTTTTTTCGAAGTCTTCAGATAATGATGTCTTTTGCATTCCATAGTTCTTTGCATGAAGGGTGGCTTTTCTCAAAAGATTGTCAGCATTTCTCTTATTAGCTGCCCTTGATTCATCCATGTCATCTTCTCCTTCAGAAAAGACGGATGGAGTAGACCAACCTGTTGAATTTGAATCCCCCTTACTCTTGCGAGCAAATTTCAAGAGCCTCTTCAATCCTTTAGGAGCATCTTTTTGATAGACAATGGGAGGAGGAATTTCAGCATTTCCCCAGTCAGAAGTGTCAAGTTCAGTACTTTCTTCTTGCAGTATCTGCGACAAAGAATGGCGGACACGAGGACTTGACAATCCAATGGGCACAATGTTTGGTGGAGATGCAATCTGAGTTGTGTTGTCATGACATGCATTGGACAGTTCATGATTCTCCTCTTCAATTTCCACCCAAGCAGCAGGGGATATGATTGATTCTTCTTCAGCTTGAATTTTAGAAGATGACTCTATCATGTTTCTCAGTCCATTATTATCAGCAGCAGGTTCATAAAAGTTCTCTATCTCACTACATATCTGTTGACTGCTTACAGTAGTGCCAGACTTCACAGCATCACAATAATCTAATGGCACAATATGCTGCTCTTGATGCTCCCTTGCCAGACTAGAAGCATTCGCAACAGCCTCTTCTTCCTGAGATTCAACCAAATTTCCTGGGTTTTTCAAAGAGTCCTCCACCTGGGGAGAACTTTTTATCTTGTTGGCAGCAGGACCAACACTAGGGACTATTCTAGAGCCCTTACGAAGAAAGGGTTTTGATTCCAGTGGCACTACACTGCCTTTTTTTGTCACCTTGTTATAGAAATTACGCTTTTCCAGAACCAGACTAGAGCTATCTCTAGAAGCTGTTGCAACTTGTGCTTTTGTAGTTTTGCTACTTTTTGCCTTTGTTGGCTGCTGCTTTCCATTTAAACCGTTCCAGCCCCTTTCATTATTTGCCTGGATTTCCTTCACATTTTTAAGTTGCTGCTTGGATTGCTCCATTTTAGAGGTTGCTCGGGCAAAAGATTGTGCTGATTGAAGTTTTCGGCGTGTTGGTGTTGTTCCAGCAGAAGATATCCCACCAGGAGTTTTAGCTGGTGACAACCCAGCAGTTTTTGGTGATTGCCCTGATGGCCATGACTTACGAGTATAAGGCATGGGTGATGTTTTATAAGAAACTTTCTTGGCAACAGCAGATTTTAGAGTTTCCTTTTTGGGATTTGCAGATTGAGGTAAGTTCCTAACTGACTTCTGAGGCTTTTCAAGAGGATGCTTTTTTCCAACATCATTCACATTTTTTGAGACCATTTCAGCTTTCCTCTCATCAAGAATCTGCTGTATTGCTCCTAATTGTGCTTCTTTTTCTGCTCTCTTTCGAGCATTCTCTCCTCTAAGTTTTTCATCCCTCTTCTCCTTGTAGTGGTCATAGAAACCACCTCTCCTTTCAGAGGAAAGATTGTGCTTTCTGCTAGTTGATGGCTTCGTACTTTTAGTTGGCTTACTCTCCATCATTTTCTTCAGCATCTGATTCAACTCCACTTCCCTTTGTTGATTCCATTCTGCTGTGGTTGTTAATCTCTCATTAATGTCCTCCCTTTGGCTAACATCAGCACCTGCTTGAACATTTATCATATCAAGGGCCCTTTCTTCCTGTCTTTCAATATCAACTTCAGCAATCTCAACGTGACTTTGACCATCAGATATGTAATTAGACTCTGATTTCACCTCAACTGAAGCCTTTAAAAACTCTCTGTTCATTATACCATTTGAAATTACCGGACTTGAATGGTCCAAACCAGTTTGCATTTGGCTTTGAGCAGAAGATTCCCCCATACCTGAACTCCACCTCCTCAATACAGATTTATTTCCAATTAGAGAAGCATTTGCTAAACAAGTCCTCTTCTGAGAATCTCCAGTTTGATCCCTCTGTTTGCTTTCAAAGAGATTGATTGCATCTTGAACACTCATTCTTCGTACATTATCCTCAATTTTCTTACTGGTTTGTTCTGATTCTTCTTCTTCACTACTGTCTGCAGCTACATCCCTATGAGACAATGTTCTAGTAGGAAGAAAGTTGAGGCTCTTAATGGTCAGTGCAGTGGCCCTGTGTGATCCAGTTCTCCCTATTTGAATCCTCCTCATTGGAGACGCTGACCGTCTAGGTGCTGCAGACCTTGCTAAAGCTCGACTTCTTTCGACAAACATTTGATTTTCCTCGCCTGAGTCTGAAGACTCCTCACTTTCTGTTGAGCTTTGCCGCTCGAGCTGTGCAATTTTAGCAGGTGAAACACCATATTTAAGTGGCATTTCTGCATGTGAAGGTTTTGACATCTGAGAATCACTATTTGTCTTCCTTGCACTATCGTTCCTTATAGGACAATTTGATGATGTCTTGTCATTGTCAAGTGGATCAGCATTCTGGATAATTTGACTTGTATCTAAAGCTCCATAGAATGAATTGCTGCAATAGACAATCAATGAAAGAACTTTTCCGGTTATAATTTCTTTTCTAAAGGCATTCAACTCATAGTTTTGCCACCTAAAAAATATGGTCAGAAAGAAACGGAAAGGGTTGCATCTAGATATCATTTGAAGTGATTAAAAGTTGGAAACACAAGCATACTTTATATTGGGAACTTATTTTGAATCTGCTAACCTTAAATGTTGAATAAGTTCATCTAAATTGGCAAGCTCATCATAGGAGAAGATGGCACCAGCAGCCTGCTTAAAAGCTGCAGATAACTCTCCTCTTAATGCTGAGATTCTAGAGTCCATAGCTCGCAGCAGTTCATTCCTGGATGTATAATATTCTATGGATTAGGGCTAATGCAGCCTTAACAAAGTGCTGATTGTAAACATAGTAATCATAGGAACATACTTTGAATTGTCCGAAGATGCAGCCTGAACATTAGACTGTTCACTTGCAAAAAATAATGATGAACAAATAAAAACGGTAGAAAAAACTTATGAACTCTCAAATAAACAAAATATGAGAGACCTGGTAAACAGAAAAAGTATTAGATAAAGTAGCATGATAATTACTTTGGTTTGTGGGGCCATGCCATTTGAGTTGCAGTCATCTGTCAAGAGGATAAAAGCTGCACATATTAGAATCTGCTGGAATGTGAAAGTTCAACACATACAGGAGAAAAAAGAATTGCAGAGTCATTCACACCATAAGGATCCTTACACTTAACCAACATGGCCTCAACTTACTTCAAGGGATTACTACTATATCAGTAAAGCAAATTGACTCTGTCACTCTGTGTGAAAGTTAAATGAATCAAAAAATTGAAAACCTATCAAGCTTAAGAATCAACTGCCAGTCTGTTAGCACATATGTATAATTATCTTCAGTCCATCATATCCAGAGATTGAAGGTGAGGAGCAGGTGCATTCAGAAGTTGTTCAGAACCATCTCAGAAGTGCCCAAAATAAAAGAACTAAGAAAGGGTATTTTCCAAAAAACTTCACCCGTCAAACCTCCCAGTCCCAATGAAGTAACAATTCACGGAATCACAGACAATAAATTGTAAGGTTCAACTTCCTTCAGATGCCTATTGAATCACTTATCCAAATTAGAATAACCTCCTTGGATTGGATAGCAGCAATTAGAAGATATTAAGGATTACCTATCAGAGTAATGCAACTAATTTAGCAGTGCAAATGTCTTAAAAAATGTAAGCAGTAGCAGAAATTACCTATCTCCCTGGCTTCAATATTATTGCCCTGAGAACATTCAACTTGTTTTAATGAGCGAATTTATCCCTCCAAGATCAATTCACACAAAGAGATAAAATATTTACCTGGACATGTAAAGAAAGATGAAATTGTCTGGCTTCTTCCAGCTGAGATATCTCACCTTCTATAACCTTAGTGATATTTACCAGATCTGGTAAGCCAACAATATTCAGGAATCTGAGAAGAAAATGCAAGGACTGCCATAAGAGGAACACAGTGATATCTCACCTTCTATAACCTTAGTGACATTTACCAGCATTTTGTGTAATAACAAACTAAAAAGAAGACAAGAAAAGAAAGCATTATATATTAAGAACCTGTTTAAAGTTGATTTTGAGAACCATGCTGTACTACTTGCTTTTCCTGGAGGTTGGATTGTGAAGTTACTACAGGATCCTTCAGCATGCAAGGGTTTTAATCCTGGTATATATGGCAAGAGTTGTTCCAGAGGCCCAACTGCAAGTTTTTCCATTTTGTTGTCACCACAAACAAATACTTCATACCTACAGGAGCCCTCAACACCTTTGAGAAGTTCATCATAGTAAGGAAAAAAAGAACACCAAATGAAAATGAATGCACAAAAGTCTGAAAAAAAAATGTCTAAATGAATTGCTAAAGATCAACGTTCATTGCTTTTTAAATTATGCAAAGAGAGTTCAATACAGTAGCCAGACATAATTTAGACCAAAGCTGCATACGATTAGAGATTGACTAAATGAAACACACTTCTCAACAAACCTATGTAAGGAAAGTCTCAAACATATCTTATGAAACTCAAAGGAAGTCTGAGGAGACGCTTGTCTACCAAAATTTGGGGAAGGTTTCAGCCTACTTTTCTGAATAGTAGGGTCTGCCAGTCATGAGACCTCTCAAGGGAAGTCAATGAAATTTTAACTGTTACCTTAAATGATTTCTATTTAACATTGAAATTTTGATCCAACAACAAATTTTTCTTTCATTCTTCATTTTTCCTGCTGTAGCTGTCAATAAATCACTAATATATAAATTGTTATGACTTAATTTGAAGCTCCTTTTGTAAGATCATCCAATCATAAGAAAGTTTTAAGGTGATAAGATGCTAGACCACACTGTTACAACAGATCGTTTTAGTATTTTAAACTTTTAACAACATAGCTTTTATTGAATTTCCACTATAACATGGAACCTTTTAGAAAATTTTGAATTGTGTGTCCAACCAAACTCTTTATATGAAGTCTAGAGGAGATCTGACCCACCTGTTTTGGGTTGGGAAAATTTGAATTGTAGCATAATCTAAAGGTGCATCAGCATCTAATATGCCCTCCATTCCAAGCAGCTAAAGCTCAGAAGACCTGAAAGTGCAGAGAAGAATTTGCATTAGTAAGAATCAAAGAAAGTCAAGTGTATTAAGATAGGGAGGTAAGCAATTTAATAGCTTGAAACGACAAGAAATCTGCACGCCAAATGATTAACAGTAGATTCAAAGGATTCCATCAATTGTATTAAATGCCAATCATAAACTAAATTTAGATATGAAAGCTATCAAATAAAAGTTATAATCGAGTAAGACGAGAAATATCCATCAAGTAAGAATTACAACCTCATCAGCACAACATTACATTAAAAAAATGGAAAGGCGTAGAAGTAAGGTAGCAATAAAAAACAGTAAATATTTTACAAAATTGTACACATTGTTAAGATTTACTACAGAGACATCATTGACAAGCATGTAAGTGAAATTTGAGTGGTTAGAAATAGAAAAGGTAGAAGTGCAGTCAGATCTAGGAAATGAATAACAGAATGATAAAGAAAGAAAATAGCAGCACCGAGAGTGGTTGAAGGAGGAACCGAAGAACGAAGGGGAAATCCAAGTGAAGAGGCTGAGCTGAGCAGAAGAGTTGTCGGTTTGTTGGTAGTATTCCTAGTTGAATTTCAATAGAGAGATCATGATGGTTGAATCAGCCAAGCTAACGTTCAATGTTATTGGATTTTTATGTTAAAGTGAGAATGCAGTCCGAATGAGCAACAAAATGAAGAGCTCAAATACGTAGCCTTTCATTGCGTTCCAGTGACAAAAACCAACTACCATTGGAGTCAAGCGTGACTTGCACGATCTACTTTCCGTACTGTCTTCGCTACTTAGAATACTATCTATTTTTCACCCATAGTTTAGTCTTAAAACTTCTTCCACCCAAAGGTGGTATAAATAACACTTTTTACCCTATATCAAACATAAATAATATTTTTCACTCAAAATTAAATTTTGTTAATGAAAGAAAAATATTAGAAAGTGAAATTATTATTTTATTTCTACTATTTTATTTTTTAAAATTATCTTATAAGTTCAAATTAAAAAAAATTAAAAATAACTTTTTAAATATATAAATTATATAAGAAACATCTTTTTTTTTCCTTTCACCAACATTTTTTCTTTCTCAATTTTTATAAAATTAAATGTCTTTATCACAAAATTATGTGTCAGGGGCTAAACATAATTTTTTAAAACTATTAGGTCTTTTTAAAATTTTTGAGGGTTCAAAAAATTCACAAAAGTTTGAGGGTTTTATAAAAAATTTTAAACTATCAATCTATCCTTTTTAATTCAAAAATGACAATTACACTCTAAAGAATTGAACATAATAGCAACAAATCATATGTATAAATGTAATATTATAACTATTAGGATCACATAATAATTTCAAAATATATAGGAGTTTGAAAAAATTATAAACATTGATTATGAGTTTTTAAACATTTTTAAGAATTAAATTGTTATATTTAAAATATCAGGTTTGATAGGAAATTGTTGTTTTTTAAATTAATAAAAAGCAAAATTACTATTTTACACTTACACCGTTAACTTTTTTTAATTAAATTTGATTTATGGATAGAAAAATCTTTTTTTGGATAACCAAGGACTCTGCCCATATTTGTTGGATGAGTAAATCCGAAACACAGTGATTATACTCACAATGTTCAAACTCATACTTTTTTCTTGAAAGGTTCAATACTCCACTAATTTTACTAACCTCTAGAGTCGGAAAATTGTTATTTATGTTAATTAGGAGTTAAAAAGAGTTTGGGGTCAAACCTTGGGTGGGAAAATGTGGTTTACTTTCACTTCTATTATTTCCTAATCATGCTCTTATATCGACCTTGTCTTACCAGCTCTATTTTCTTCACCTCTATTACTTACACCACCACTACCAAAAAATTATTCCCCTTGATAGAAAAGGCGTGAAGAAATGAATTTATCAAAATAGACAAAGTAAAAGTGCCAGCAAAGTGTTTGGCAAATCGTAAAGCATTCAGTCCATTGATGGCTACCCACTAGACATCATGTGAATTGCAATACATAACTTGACCCATCTGGTTCTAACACTAAACTTCCAATTTCTTTCCACTCTCTCTCTCTCTCTCTCTGTTTAATCAGATTATGCATTTAAAAGCACCAGAATACTAGCCAGGAGCCACCAAGGTTTAAGAGAAATAAAAGCCTGCTGCATCTTTACACAAATGCTTCAAATGTAAAAGGAATATTGCTTGTCTTTGAAGGGTGGCCGACCTCAATTCAGAAAAAGAAAATGAACTATATCTAAACAAGGGGGATGAGAGACAAGTTTAGGAGACACGTTTTCGAATCAATGAATGTGAAATAAAATTAGATGATACAAGAGCGTAAACTGGTACAGTTACAGGAGATTCTTACAGCAGGAAGCAAGCACAATCAATTGAGACCTTTCAGACGAACAATCATGCATCTTATCAACATAAAAAGGAAAAATCAAAACCTCAGTTAGACCATACATGAACTAGTCCATGCCTATTGCCTGTATAAATCTCATTGCGCTCTTCATCGTAAAAAAGAGCAGTAATATCTTCCAATGCTTCTGCAACTGTGCTCCTAATTCTGGATGAATAAACCTGCTTCTTCGTACTGCAACTTCCACAGCCAAAATCACAATTCAAACTGCTTTTACTTTCCACTGGGAAGCTATTGCTTGCCCTTATTTTAGCAAGGCATTTCCCAGTCAAGATATTGCTGATATTGATGGATCCTGCTGCATCAGATATGCAAGTACTATCAGAGGCTTCTTTAAATCCATTCAAATTTTTAAGTCAAAAGGTTTAGCCAACATGTATCTAGTAATGATAAAGATGTAATCAGCAATTAAAATTAAGATTGAAAAGCTTTAGAATGCATGTAACTTCTTTTGAACTGCTTTTTTTTTTTGGGGGGTCTCATTCAATTATTTCATTTTCAAGATTATACCTGCCTCTGAGTCATCACACTGACATAACAAACAGAGAAAATGATATCAGTGTGCTTTAAAAATATGATTTTACAGCTATATATAATTTTATCAAACTTTACACATCAAAAGATAGGTGGGAGTGAGACCTTACCATTTCCTTCCGATAATGGATCATCAGAGTCAGCCTTGCAATAAGAGATTATAAGATCCTGATCACTTGTTATATAAATGTTGTTAGTGTTGCAATCAGGATGCCACAAAAGATGATCCTCAAAAGAAGTTACAAGCTCCCCACGGAAGTTCCAAACAGCCACAGTTCGATTTCTAAAGGTCAGGAATAGTTGATTCTCATATAGAAATATAAATGCCGACGGCGTCATAAATTCAGTTCTGCTAACTTCTGTAAGCTCAAAGGTTCGGACCTAAAAGTAATAAAATCAGATATCTGACAGTTGATGGATGAATCCAATCGAAAAAAAGCAGAAGTCCTTACATCAAGAATCTGGAGATTCTCATTTTCTTGCTTAACAAGAAGCTTTTCATTGAACTGTTCAATGAAATCCACCTTCTTATTTCGATGAAGTAGATGATTGAAAGATTTGAGAACAGTACCATCCTCTATTGATAGAATCTTAAGAGGAACGTGGCCACTAGCTTTAATGAAAATCAACAACATGATCCCTGGACTGTTCATAAAAACCATTAAAGGAAGGTAGTAGATCTGTAGATCCATATGAAGTAAAAAATAAAATGAAACTCAAATGAAAAAACAAGTCTATCTTTATGACCAACACATGAACTGCCAATAATATGTGTTCGTGCAAGTATGTACAAAACAATCAAAAGTGTAAAGATATATTACCTGATATTGATCTCTTGTACATTCTTATCAGATATGGAGTATAACATCGTATAATTTTTCAGGTCAAACACCTTGTATATACTGATAAAAGATACGAGGAAAAAAGACATAAATGAGTCAAGAAGCTGTTATAAGACTACATATCTAAGCACAAATACAAATTTACATAATAGACACGTACCTGTCCTGTGCAGAATAAGTGAGTACTTTCCCATTTACATCATCAAACTCTACAAAACCCGGCCACTTCAATGACTCAGATTCAAAAAGAGCAAAACCAGCATCTGGTTTACCTCTTCGTATGTATCTGAAAACATGAAAAAAATGTTTTTGGTAACAAAATAGTTGAAAATCTAAAGCTAAAAGTCATTATTTCTAAATTTCATTCAGTCAGTTTCCTCTCTCTCATTTACTTTCAAGTTGGAGGGTGAGAAGAGTTTCACGTACTCTATTCTAGTGCTTCTGCATTTTAAAGAACTGAAATTATCTGAAGCATAAACTGAAACTGTGATAAGTGAGTCATTGTTCTTATTATAAAACAAGCTTCTTATAACTTCATCTGCAGTGACATTCAAAAAGCATATCCTCTGGTTTGTCCCTGCATCCAACAAAAGACAATAGCCCTCTCAATTCACTCATTTGCAATCAGAATATCAAAGAATCCAGATATCTTAAACTGGATGAAAGAAAATTATTACCTCGGCTAAAAGCTGCACAAACACCAGATTGTGCAAGAGCAAAAACAATGTCACATGCTGCCACAATCTCAATAATCTTTGACCTCTTCCTTAGAAACGGCAGTACCATAGAACAATGGCCTTTCGGATCATGTGTATCATATTCCTCCTATTTGGTACAACAGATAAGAAGCAGGAGTTTGAATAAGGTCACCCAACAAATAGATCAAATTACAATCCTTATCTGGAAGATTATTGTAAGAATAAAGCAAATATTACATCATTGACCTTAAACGAAAGACAAAAAGTATTTGCATTTTGTAACTACCAACATATACCAATCACAAAGTTTATTTTCAAGTGCCATTTTATGTTTATGATCCATCTTATGAATCCAATTTTACAAATCAAGTATTAGACTTTTGAAGACCTTTTTAATCCTCATAATCTCACAACACATGCCATACTTCACCATCGACTTCAATATCACCTTTGATAGGAACCATAGCTTTATTTATCACCAATTAATTTGTCTATAATTGTTAAATTTACTCATGATTAGTAAAATATCAAATATACTCAGAATGGTTCCCAAAGCAAAAGATATGAACTGAAATTTCAGATTTCCAGAGTATTGAAAGGCTACTTATATAATCAAGGGAATTTATTTAAACAGAAATCTGAAATCACTCAAAGTCAGATATTAAACAGCTCAATTCATTGGACTATCTTATTAAATAAAGGTCAATGCAACAAAAAATGATCGACTCTAAAAACCTTAATTCTCTCAAGATCAGATATAAAGATGATCAAATTTTCAAAATTTCCCCAAGTAATAATTAATACAATTCCCCGCCCCAGGCCCTTGATCTCTCTCCGTTGCACATCAAATAATAGTTTTGATTACGCCAAGAAAGAGACTAAGTTCGTATTTTCTTTGACTCTATCCTGGTGCATTTTCTCTCAAAATTCGACTTGAAACATATCAGTGTCTCTTTTATTGAGTAGATTAACTGAAGACCCACCTAGCAGAATCAATTGAAATTCCTAAGGTCTGGCAAGTACAAATCTAACATAAAATAATTTCTTCTTCAATGTGTCAAGTGAGAATGAAGAAAATATCCCATAGTATTTTGGCTATAATACAATAAAGGAAACTCAGATTCATTGGACAGTTAGTCCAATTAGTAATCCAAAGCTCAATATTGAGATATGAGAGAAGTAACCTGCAAACGGATGTTGCGAAATCTCTCCTGGGCGTCAGTCATGGTGAAAGCACGGTCACGTTTTGAACTGATTTCACGTCTCTGAAGTTTCTTAACGCTGTTAACGAAGCCATCACACCCAGCCCAACCACGACCTCGTTTCTTCGCTACGACTCTTCTTCCACTGCATGGTCTTGGGCTCACCGTAATCCTTTTCCCTCCTGCCCCGCCTTCCATCGCTGTTAACACTCCTTTTACTTCCTTCAACAAAATTGAGCTTCCCCTTTAACACTGCATTTCATATTTAAGTAAAAAAATAACCGGTCGAATGTCACTTACTCTTACATGCCGAGACCGGGAGGGGAGAGGGTTTTCTTATTGCTTCACTCTTAGTTTTGATTTTTGATTTTTGATTTTTGATCTCGTCCGATTTGCTTTCAAATTAGCTGCATTTATTAAAATCGAAATAATAATAATAACAACCCACAGGCCAGGCCAGGCCAGGCCACAGTGTTGAATTCATGGGCTTCCACAACTCGGCTTCATCGTCTCACCATCAAACTGGGCTGGACTTTGTGCGACTTCAAGACGTTGCTCGTCTTTTCATCCCCATAGTAAATTCAACCATACGATATATTGTCATTTTAAATATGTAAATAAATTTATATTTATATATATTATTATATAATTAAATATTATTTTATTTTTAATTTAAAGTTATTTAATCATATGATAATATATATTAAATATGTATTTATTTATATATTTAAAATAAATATGTATAGTTTTATTATAATAAATTTACATTTGCTTTCAAGATTGAGGGATTACCCATATTAAAATCCAAGGTTTATTTTTAAATTCAATCAAAATCGTTCACACATATAATCAATACCATAGGATACGATATAGATAAAAAATAATATATTTCATAAGTATATAAAAAATTGTCAATACTATAGACATATTATATAATACGTTACGTATTCTACGATACTATACATATTACTAACATAAGTCGATACACTTTTTAACTTCAATAATTATCATTCATCCTTACATTCTCAATACAAACTTCACTGTTTAATAAAGTGAATTGTGTTTAACAATTTTGTTATTTGAAAAAGATGACTAGTTGTAAAGCTAGTATTATAGATCTACACCACTATATACTCTCTTGGGGCTTTTATTATGTAAACACTATTAATAATTTCTTGTACTATTTTTCAAAATATTAATAACATAATTGTGAAAATAGGTTTCTTAAAAACGGATCAAAACCTATTAAAAACTCATGTGTCTCATTTATCCCATTGTCTTCTACGATTAATATAATGGATAATAAAATAATCTTACAATTCCAATTATCAATAATCATAGTTTATTTTCTGCAAGGTTTCATATTCATATTATAAACTTCTGGTTGGTGATGAAAAAACGTATCAACAATTAATGTGTTCAAGGCTGGACTCAAGCCGAGCCAGCTCGAGCTTGGTTCGAGCTCGAAACGAGTCGAGCTCTGCTCGGCTCGAGCTGACTCGGATTGGCTTGGTAGATTTTTTTTTTTAAATTTTTATACAAAATGACGTCGTTTTGATTCATATATATTAAAAACGATGTCGTTTTGATATGAAAAACGAGCCGAACCGAGCCAAAAATGAGTCGAGTTGAGCTCGAGCCGAACTCGAACTGGCCATAACTAAACCGAGCCGAGCCCGAGCTGGTTGCGAGCCGAGCTCGGCTCAGCTCGAATCCAGCCCTAAATGTGTTAGAAGAAGGGCTCCCGTTAAAAGTACACACACTATCCATCATAACATATTGTTATTTTGATGACTTGCAGAAGAAAAACAAATTATGAAATATATAAATCTCAGTGATGTAAATTTACGATGTGTATCTAATTTTTGGAATGAAGAGGTAAATCTACCTTGAGTAGTTTGCTCACACTTTGAACACATTATTTTTTAATATGTAGATAGTTGTCAACGTGTAGAGATTAACGTACGTCATAATGGTATCGATATGCAATATGCAAAGTCAGATTAATGTCGTAATGATTGATTAACAATGTGCAGATCATAACTTACACCTCGTCAATATCAATTATTGACATGTTGATAGTTACTCATATTATAAAATTGTCAACCGAGAATGTGTAGATAACTTTTAATGTGTGGCATGTGTCTTACTATCAACAAACAATTTATATCATAACAATGATCACTTTCAATGTGTAAGCACTAACTCACACTTATAAAAGAATATCAAATATGTTTCCCCACGACAATATCAAGGACCCTAATTCTTTGAAATGGTTAGTCAAAACGAGAATACAAAGTTTCTCATATGATCATCTCTCGTTTCCACTAATTGGAATAGTGACAATGTGCCCTTAGGTAGGGGATTTTGAATCCTTTCCACCGCATATAATGCTCTAAATATGTTGTTTTCTGTAAAATCTCCCTGAACGAAGACAATAGCAAGATGTTTTATAATATAAGACCTAAAATCCTATTCGACGAGTGACACAATGGACTTGTGGTTATTCCTTAAGCCAATAACTAATAGCAAATAGATGTCATCTCTCGCCATCCAAACGATACTATTTGCTTAATAATATTAAGTGTTATCATTCTAATTGGCCTTAAAGGCCTAGACAACACAGTACTTGATTTGTGATCTACCGATACCCTCTCTAGATGTAAAAAGATTACCTTTTATTGAAAAAAATCATATCTACTTAACGTTTCCTGATGTTAAATCAATAATTGCCTTTAACAAGTTAGATAATATTGATTACCAAACTTGAGGATTGAATTCACATAACTTTATAATCACCTCTCATTTGACTACAATAGGTAAAGTGACTCATATCGCCAAGCCTAAAGCTTAGATAAGGGGTGTAAACGAGCTGAGTTAAGTAATGTTTGACTTAAACTCAATTTAATTGCAAACAAATAAAGCTTGAGCTAGTCAAGTTGATAGAATTTCAGCTCGAGCTTGAGGCAAAAACACCTAATTTGAGCTCAACTTAAAAAATTTTATTTTAACCCCTTTTACTTTTTAAAAAATTACATTTAAACTATTAATTACCATGTTGTACTCAAAATCGAAAAAATAAAATTTAAAATGTGTAAGATTTTAACCTTCAATGTTTTATTGATATTTAATTTGAATCAAATTATAAATTCATGAGTTTACTAAATCAACTAATATCAAATTTAAACTTTATTTGAATATTTAACTCAAACAACTTGGATTTGAGCTCGATTCTACTCTTTGTTTGCAGCCAAAATGACCTTTGGGATAATGAATTTTTTTATCAGTTAAAGGTGTTTTTGGAAAACCAAATTAAAAATATATATTTTTTAAACTTATATTGTAGCATAAACTATCTACCATTCATTCTATTTAATTCAACGGCTAAGATTTAAAATTAAAATTAATAAATTAATAATGTTAAGATTGATTACACTTCTGGCTTCTTTTCAATTTCTTATACGTCCACGTAAGCCACCTCAAAAAACAAAACTACGGCACGTGGCATGACAGCAGATAACTAGATAGAAAAATCTATCGGATTTCAGATATCCAACGACTAACGCATAAAACTCAGACACAGAAGTGACACTGAGAGCTGCGAAGATGGAGGCAGTGCAATTTTCTGCCGTTGTTTCCCGCCATTTCTCAACGAAAAACAGGAGCTTCCACTGCGATTCAAAGAAAATGGCAGGAAAATCAACTGAATTTGTGTCTGCCTGGACCTGGACCGGCTCCGGCAGCTCCGCTCGCCTGTCTTCGAGAAATTTGTTCACTGTAAGTTCAAAAAGAAACACAACTTTACAATTGTACCCTCCGTTTTATCCTTTTTTAATTCTTTTTGCTGATGTTTATTCTCAGCGAGAGATATGGAGCTGGATAAATTCCAAAAATGTTTCTCTTAGAAGAGAATACAAGAGAAGTTTAGTGAGAGCAGAAATGTTTGGTCAATTGACGAGCGGCCTTGAAGCAGCTTGGACCAAGCTCAAAGGAGAAGGTTCGGTGGCATCTTTATTTAATTTTTGTGTTTTTTGAATGAATTCGAAAAATACTAATAAAGGAATTATTTTTACACGTTGCGGTGTTTTCAAAGTTTTAGTTATATATAAGATTTTTGTTCTTGGAAAACAAACGTAGATTATTTTAAAAAAAAAAAAGAAATTGAAACGAGAGTATATATAGCCTTTGCTTTTTATTTTTTATATGTTTTTAATTTTATTTTTTAAGCTTAATTGTTTTATATTGGCAAAGATGCTGAACAAATAAGGTTGTTTTGATGTGTTGTGATCCAGAGGTTTTGACAAAGGAGAATATAGTGGAGCCAATGAGAGATATTAGGAGAGCTCTTCTGGAAGCAGATGTGAGAGAGTTTGTATAATAATGTGGGAGAATTTTCGTGGTTACATTAATAATATAATGATTACTTTGTATTGTTGACAGGTAAGCCTTCCTGTTGTGAGAAGGTTTGTTCAAGCTGTGAGTGACCAAGCTGTTGGTGTTGGCCTGATTCGAGGAGTAAAACCAGATCAACAACTGGTCAAGGTATAAATTGCTAGTTGGCTGTTCTTTCAAAAGAAATAATTTGGAGTTTTTTTTTTTTTTTAAATCTTTTATGGGAAATAGAACATGAATCTTGATGAAGTGTGTATTCTAGTTTGGGCTTGATAATGGTCACGATGATGTTGGACATAGAGAAGAAAAGAAACACTGATAAGAGGAAGGTGAGAGGAAAAGGAATAACAGTTATAAAGAATAGAGAGAATTGAGCTGTTTTTAATCATGCATCGGTGCTGTAAAAAATGAAACTTAAAAGGGCATATTTATAGTGTCCAAGAAGTAATTGATGTTCTATTCAAATAAAAAAACTAAATTACCCAAACTGAATTGAACATATAACATCTCCAAAAAAAAAAAACTGTATCATGTGAATTGGGACCTAGTTTCAGTAATTGTTTCTCTTCTATTTGGTGTGGGAGAGGACTGATCTTCTTTCTTGGAACTTGACATATTTAGTATCAAGTAAAACCATATGCACTAACAACAAATACTAATTTGTGTACCAATAATGACGTATCATCATCTAATTTGGTGTTACTTTATCTATTATTTAAAATACCCGATTACATAGTGACACATTATCATTAATACACAAATTAGTACTCATTGTTAGTGTGCTTAATTTATTGATTCAGTATCTCTTTTTTCCTAATGTTATTATTATTACTATTATTATTATGAGTGTTTTTATTATTATTAGTATGATTGTTATTACTATTATTATTGTGAGCATTATTATCTCTTGTGTTTCAATGAAACCTCTCCTATCTTATGCATACCAATTTAGCTGATAACTGTACACTGCATTACATGGAGATTTTATATCTGGTTTCAAGTCCCATTGTAGTAGTAGTAATAGTAATATTATTATTATTTCTTGTATTTAAATGAAACCTATCCTATCTTATGCATTCTAGTTTAGCTGGTAAGCGTACACTGCATTATGGATGGAGATTTTGTACCTGGTCTCGGGTCCCATTGTGATTGATTGTTTCTTATCGATTTTTGAAAAAAAATTAGAGATTTTATTGGTGATGCATTTGTATATGGTTACGCTATCGAGTAATTGTAAACTTCAAGAATTATGTCTTGAATCATTGCTTGTGATAAAACTTTCAACATACAATTTCTGGTTTGCAGATTGTACATGATGAGCTTGTGAAATTGATGGGTGGAGAAGTGTCTGAATTGGTTTTTGCAAAATCTGCACCTACTGTCATACTACTGGCCGGATTACAAGGAGTTGGAAAGACAACTGTTTCTGCAAAGTTAGCTTGTTATCTTAAGAAACAGGTGCATTCCTCGCCCTCCGCTTTCTGGTGTTTGTATGTGCATATGTCCATGCACACTGAAGAGTGGTATTGTTCCTAGATTTTACTGATGCCAGCAAAATAACACTGACTGCAGGGAAAAAGTTGCATGCTTGTGGCTGGAGATGTGTACAGGCCTGCTGCTATTGATCAACTAGTTATCCTGGGTGAACAGGTATTATAGAAAGGCACATTGGTTCTAATTGGAAAGGCCATGTTTTGCATCAAGTACTTGTTTTATTTACCAGTATATTCTTCATTCCTGCAATCATATTTAAGATGTGAAACAATAATTTGGTCAAATATATAAATGCTACAACCTCACTAACTCAAGCTTACTCCTAAATCAAACAACAAAAGTTGAACTTATTGATTTGATATAATTGTGGTTGATCATTAAAGGTATTATAAGAAGAAAATTAAATAGATTAAACTAAAATTCCAATAGAAAGCATGTGAGAAGTCCTGTCTGTTATTTGTGTGCGCTTTTCTTTCAGCCCTTTTTATTGTTCCATAAGATTGTTGTGTTCCTTTTTTTATAAATCTTTTTTGTCATTAGAGGTCATTTCATTGTGGAAAAATTCATAATGAGAAGGTTTTGGGTGAGAACTAAAAGTCATCTAATGGGCTCTCATTGCATAATCCCTAACTCATTTATGATTTTAAAATTTTAGGTGCATTTGTTAATTCTTTCTATGTACTCTATAACAGTTATTCACCTGTATGTGTAACTTCTGATCTCATGAAGTACTTAATGTCTAAATTTATTTCATGTGTCAACTTATGGAAGGAAGAAACAATAATAAGTACACCCCTATTTTAAAGAACAAGTGATCAGATATGTCCATCTGCTATATTGTACTCATAGTTCAGTTGATTTCTTGGCCAAAAATTGTAGATTAGTTGATTCTCATATTCAGGGAAAGCTTTTTTGACAGGTGGGAGTGCCTGTTTATACAGCAGGGACCGAGGTTAAGCCTTCAGAAATAGCTAAGCAAGGTTTAAATGAGGCCAGAAAGAAAAACATTGATGTTGTAATAGTTGACACAGCTGGGAGGCTTCAGGTGATGTCTATAATTTTCTTTTTTTGATGATATATTGATGTTGCCCTCCAATTGAATATACTGATATCTTGATCTGAGTTGCTATATATTTCTCTTTTTCTTTTTCTTTCCTAGATTGATAAAACTATGATGGATGAGTTAAAAGATGTAAAGCGGGTATTAAATCCCACAGAAGTTTTGCTTGTTGTGGATGCAATGACTGGCCAAGAAGCTGCAGGTATTCAGATTATCTTTCTTTTTTGTTTTATTTTAATTTTTTTGATATTTAAGCTATTTATATATATACTTAATGCAAAGGTTGATGAATTTAGAGTTATTACTTCAGTGCTTAGCGAACTGTACCTCATCTCACGATAATTGCACAGCTGAATTATTATCATCCTTGATGCAGTGAATTGAAAGTTTATAATGAGATATCATGATATTTTGGTTCCCACTTTGTGTCTTATAACTTGCAAAAAGGGAAAAAATCTTATTCCTTGAGATCCATTACAGCTCTTTTAATGATTCATTCTGAAATTCTTTCATGGCTTGCTTATGATAGGGCATTAGTGTGTACTACTACTTCTATGCCCATATATATCTCTGACGTCTTAATTGCTATTTGTAATTTTCTTTCCACTTTCAAAGTTGTTTTGTGTGTTGCTCTTCACATGTGACCCCAATAAGTCTTTTTTCTTAATTCAGTTAAGCTTGTACTATCTGATTTGCTCCTTTTCTGGAGTGTAGCTAAATAATATTATTTTTAATATGTACACAATAGCTATATTAATTGAGCATGTACTTTGGAAATTTTCTTGGTTTATCATTTATTGCACTTACACAGACTTTTTCTTTGTAAGCTCTATGCTGTAAAACGATAAATAGAATGCTTTTCTGCACTTTTTTTCTTTTTAATTGGTTTATCCTTTAAAATTCCTGAAACCTCTCTCACAAAATGATTCAAATAGGCAATTTTCACTGTCCTAATAATTGTAGATAATGATTGTAATCACTGATTTGGGATCCTGTAAATCTGGATTTGCATAATTGTATTTGGTTTTCATTTAATATTTTTGGCTATTGAAGCAACACAGCTATTGTTATTATATCAAATATACTTTAATCATCTCCTCCTTTGAATTCACAGCCCTTGTCACAACATTCAACATTGAGATAGGGATCACGGGTGCCATTTTGACAAAGCTAGATGGAGATTCTAGGGGTGGTGCGGCTTTGAGTGTTAAAGAGGTTTGACTTACTGGTGCTCTTGTGTTCTGTTGTATAATTTTATTTCTTTCTCGGAAATTATAACCCTCTTGTTCATTTTCAAGCTTCATTCTTTACAAATTCTGTAGTCATATCCTTTCCTCTGTTACTTTTAGCATCACATACCTTTTCAAAACTAGTTATTTATTGATTCTAATATTTGTTTACTTAATCAGATTGTAAATTTTCGTGCATTCATTTTGTGGTTATAGTTTGATAATTGCCTATTTCAGACAGTGGTCAAATATGAGCTCTAGGGACTAAAGAGAAGTCCAAGACGAAGCAATGGTCTAATTTAGTTAAATTACACCAATTCTTAGCAACTAAAGAGAAGTCCAAGATGATTTTTTAGTTTATCATGTACTATACAGCTAGATGTTTGAGCTCCATGATCCTTTCTTGGTTAATCGTTTCTCAATGGTAAATAATACAAACTACTTCATCTGCTTTCTAACTGGTAAAGTGAGTAATGGTGCATTTTGATATAACATCAACATTACCTCCAAGACACATAACTAATACTTGAATGGAACGAAAATAATATTGGAATTTATTTTTTGAACTTCTCAGGGTTAAAATTGTGGCAGCATAAGCTTTGTAGAATTCCCTTCATCAAGCTTTGAATTATTTTGATTAGCACTTAAATGAACCCAGGTATCAGGAAAGCCAATCAAGCTTGTAGGACGGGGAGAGCGGATGGAGGATCTTGAACCTTTCTACCCTGATCGGATGGCTGGACGTATCTTAGGAATGGGTGATGTTCTCTCATTTGTAGAGAAGGCACAAGAAGTTGTAAGTTTTAAGCAGATTCCATTTCATTGTTCCATGAAGGGAAAATATCTCATCTGTATTCAATTGTCTGTATAGATGCAACAAGAAGATGCTGAAGAATTACAAAAGAAGATAATAAATGCAAAGTTTGACTTCAATGATTTTCTCAAGCAAACCCGTACTGTTGCACGAATGGGTTCCATGAGTCGTGTTATTGGGATGATCCCTGGAATGGGGAAGGTATGAATGCCTGATTTCCAAGTTTTCAGTAGTAACTCATGTGTTTCTTGCAATTTTTGTATATAATCAGGAATGATAAGTGATTACACTTTTCTTGCTGCAACCTATTATTCTTACTGATAAACCTGAATAGTGAATGTTGCTGCAGTTTAGCTGTCCACCTATTAAGCTGTCAGTCTGTGCTACTTTTAACTCACTCTATGTATGCAAATAGGTTACTCCTGCACAAGTTCGAGAAGCAGAAAAGAGTTTAAAGATAATGGAAGCAATGATTGAAGCAATGACTCCAGGTCTCTTCTTCTCTCTTATGTTTATTGAACTTAATTTTAGTTTATAAAACTTGGCCTAACATATTAAACTATATCGTGGTATTGTTTCCTGATATAGAGCCTATACATTTTTTTATTTCTTTTTACCTATGGACTATAGTTTGAAACATGCTATACATTAGTCTTTATTATTTTCTTTATCTTCACAGTGGATATGTGCTTGGCTCCATAATGTAGAAGTTTTAGAGATCCATTCAGGCAAGATATTTTTTGTATCATAAACTAGTGAGAATCATCAATTAATTGGGTGTTCAATCATAGAGAATTCATTGTTCTTGTATCTTAGAGTTATATAATCAGTTTGTGCATGGTAAATTGGCATGCATTAGGTTGTTGTTTGGTTTCTGTTCTCACTAAATTTCCTAGGTGCTTTGTTTGTTCTCTGTATTTTCTCTGTTAAAGTTTTCATAGGCCATGTATTCCCTTTCTTCTAGGTGCTATATTTGACATTGTGCTTTTTGATTTCTACAATATTTTAAGCAACAAAAGCAAATCCTCTGGGTAAACTTGTTAACTGCACAACTCACAAGCTAAAATAGCACAGTGGACATGGACCATTGTAGATTGCCATGTGAGATCATGTTCTTGAATATGGCTATTCTTACTATACAAAATAGTGTGTGTTAATTAATTAATTCATCTATATGTTTTCATTTTATTCTCTTGCTTATATTGAAGAGGAAAGGAAGAAACCAGAATTGTTGGCTGAATCTCCCGCCAGGAGAAAAAGAATTGCTCAAGAATCTGGGAAGACAGAACAGCAGGTATGCCTAATCGGTTTTAAATGTAACTTGATTTATTTTATCTTAAAAGCTCTATAAAAAAGGGATGCTTTATCTATGTATGTGTCAGATATTTTCTGTGCTACTTCATGTGGGCTTAATTTATCTCTCAAATGTCAGGTGAGCCAACTGGTTGCTCAGCTCTTCCAAATGCGCGTACGCATGAAGAACTTAATGGGTGTAATGGAAGGTGGATCTATTCCTGCACTGAGCAATCTTGAGGATGCCCTTAAAGCTGAACAGAAGGTAGTTGACTATGTGTGCTCATTGAATGGGATCAAGCATGTTTATTTTTCGATCTTTGTTTCTTGTTTCTGCCTTGGGACTTTAAAATGCAAGATTCGCATCTTGAAAAGTGTGCTAATGTGCTAATTGAAATGTTAAAGTTTGATAATCTGACAAGGTTTTGTCAATTTTTGGTGCATCGTTTGATATGGTGCTGGACATTAAACCGTTTTTTCTTGTTAAATAAATTTGACTACCAAGAAGTTAGATACATCCTTTCCTTTTGAAGGGATAAATTAATTTTTTCTAGCTCATCATGTTCCATGCACTGGTATCAATTCCAAAGGCTGGATAACAAATAAGATCCATTTCAAGTTCTCTTTATTTTAGATAAAGTTTCATGACACAAAACTTTGCAATATCTGTATTTCGAGTATATGCTGTCTATTTAAAGCAATTCCATATTTCCTACTTGTATTAGGCTCCGCCTGGTACCGCAAGAAGGAAGAGAAGATCAGAGTCAAGGAGGGTGTTTGCAGATTCAGCATCAGCAAGGCCAAGCCCCCGTGGCTTTGGGTCTGGGAACTAGAGCTTAAGTCGACATATAAGCAATGCAAACAATGCAGTGTCTTCAGCGAAACTGGTAATAGGACCTTGAATTGTTACTTTTCCTCAAGAAATTTATCTATACACATGGAGGTAGACTCCCAAGAGCTATTGAGCACCGAAACTTCATTACATTCTAAGCACAAATGTGTAGAGCAATATAAAACACCATTAGTTTGTGATTGTTTATTGATGGTATGATTTTACAGTTTCGATCTGTAGAACTAAATTTTCTCATCTTAACTCGGTTCCTTCAAATACCATTCAGATTTTCCTGTCGAAGTTCATGGTGAGTGATAGCAGTAACAAAGAATGACAAGTTTATTTATGATGATTTTATTTTTTTTTTTGTTTTCTTTAAATAGTTAATTCCAACAGATTTTACCAATGTTTGAGAATAAAATGGAGAACCCATAACAAGGTAACTGCCTTTCAGCATCTGGGTCAGTGACACGTGAAAAAAAATTGAACTCTGTTCATTATTTTTTCTCTTCTTTATTGTCAAATAAAAAGGATTAACTTAGAAGAAAAGGAAAAAGGTTTTTTCCTGTAACAAAAACTGACGGAGAAAAATTCCCGGCTGCTGATGTTCATTGAGAATTAAATCCTGCCCAAAACAAGGATATGAATGCTGATCCGACGCAGATCAAGGTGTTTATTTATTTGTAACTCAATTTTATAATTCCTTGAAGTATTTTTGCATTATATTGTTGTTCTTTGCATTGCTTGGAGAAACAAATTTTGACAGTATATTGCGTATTGCAGAAACAAGCTGAAAAAGCCGGAAAAAATTATCAAACTGCAAAGACAGGTGCAATGAAGAAGCTCAAATCAGCTATTATAATCTCAGCAGCCATTGTAGCTGTTGCCGGGGCAGCCTTTGCGGTAACTAAGAAATTGAGAGAGAAATGATCATGAATATCCATTCTACATTAACATTCAGATTGTAGCAATTCTCCGTATTCTCTGAATCATTCAATTACTTCTTCTTTAGTTTACATCTAACGAAGGGATTTTGATTTTTTTTTTTTTTCTTTTGTTGAACTTGAAAGAAAGTAGGAGTTTAGTAAGAACAAATCCAACCATTTAACTGAGCTAAGTACTTAAAATACAGTAGGGTTTTTTGCATCTCTTTCCAGAAACTTTCGAGAGATCAAATCTTTAATTCATTTCTTGATGCTTACTATGCGGACAAAAACAACCACTTCATCAACATATTGGAATCTAATACATCATTAATTTATAAATACAATTCTACATATACACTTTTGAGTACACAGATGATATGTCATTATGTAATTAAATAATTTTAAATTAAAGATTAAAAAACACTCAATCATACGATAATACATCATCTAAATATAGGTATTAATTCACTAACTTACCCTTATACCTAGATTGCTTAACTCTTGGGTGGAATTCCTTCTATCTTAGGGGATTTGGTTTACGATATATAGAAATTACTCTGATAATATATATTTTATTATTAAGATTACTTATTTGATTTGTCAAAAATAAAATATTTAAAAAAAAAAACTATTTCCCACCCAAGTTTTAATTGAAATTCAAAATTATACCCACGACAGTGGAAAAGCTTAAATTTTCATTTATAACCTAACTTCTGTTAGAAGTAAAAATAAAATAATCATTTTATTGTTATATTAAAAAAATATAAAATTTGTTACTTTTTCCACCCCCAAGTTTAACATTTCACCCTTGTCTAAAATTTTCAAACTTTAAAAAATAACATTTTCACCCTTAAACCTAAAGTTTCCTTATTTTTCAAACTTTAGTCGTCCCCAAAAACTTTCAAAAACAATAATTTCACCTTCACTCTTCAACTTCAATTTTTGGTATCCCTTCTGACCTCCTTCTCCTAGTGTATCGAAAAGTGGTACAATAAAAAGATGAAAATCTCTTCATTGCACCACTTTCCGATGCACCAGAAGAAGGAGGCCAGAGACGACACCCAAAACAATGTAGGAAGAGATGTCAAAAGCTAAAATTGAAAAATGAAGGTGAAATTGTTGTTTTTGACAGTTTTGAAGGGCAACTGCAGTTTAAAAAAATATAAAAACCCTATGTTTGGAGATGATTAAATGTATTACTACTATTCTATTAAAAATAATAAAATTATATATACTCATTTTAAATACATAAATATATACATATATTTGTGATTATATGATTAGATAATTTTAAATTAAAAATAAAATAATATTCAATCATGTGATGACACTAAAAGTGCCGATGGGCCAGGTCGGGCCCAAGCCCAAACAGTAATGGGCTTTCAAACCCGGCCAACTCATTAATATATAAAAGTCAAAGACCTGACCCATATAAAAATAGGCCTTAAATGGGTCGGACTTTAAATATTTAAAAAAAACTATTTAAAATTTTTAAACACAAATTATTTTTCAAATTATAAAATATAAATAAATATATACTATGATAATATTCAAATTAATTGAATTTATTTGATACTTGATCCATTTGTAATATTTTGTAACGATAAAATTAAAATAAAAATAAAATTATAAACACAAAGAATTATTATTTATAAATTCAAATATTTTTTGAAAGATAATTGGTGAGAGAAAATTAGATTGAAAATATAATAAAATAATTAAGATTGAAAGATTTGTAAATGAAAATAAAAATGAAGAAAAATTGAATAGGTTTATATAAAAAAATTTAAAAAAAAAAATGAAGGCCAAAGGGCAGAAGCCTTGCTTCTCTCTGCCTAACAAGGCTTCTGCCGCGCAGAAGGATACACAAGGCAGAAGATTCTGCCAGCAAAAGTTAAAAAAAAAATTAAACAGTATCGGGTGGCTTAATATTAAAGCCCGAGACCCGGCCCAATAAGCTCATGAGCCTAGTCCTGCATGCCACAGTATCAGACCGGGTTTTCTCGTGTCGTGTTTCATGTCAAACCTCTATTCGATTCCGATCCAATTGACGTGTCTAGATGACACATATAAATGTATAGATATTTGTGCACCCAAAGTGTGTCTGTATAATATTGCTTAAAAAAACCATAATTTCGGATATTGTTAACCTACCTGTTGTCAGATCCACCTGGAGATTCATTCAATGAATAGAGCAATCGAAAGAAATAATTTTTTCTAGGGGAAATCATTGATCAGAAGTAGAAGCCAAGTTGTCGTGAGTCGTGACTCAAATCAAGAAGAAATGCAATGAACTAGTAACAAACTGGTTTTGCTATCATCGAAAAAACAAACACTAGTTCATTCAAATTCCAAAGACAAACAAAAAGCAAGACAACTTCATCATATAGTCCACTTAATTACATTGTCATGGGATGGAAAGCACCTCACATCAAATCGTCATAAAAGTTTACCATGTGTAGCTAGATGAATAAGTGTTTGTATTCTCCATTTGCAAGCTGACATAGCTGATTGTAGTTATTTGTGTCTGCCACCATTTCAGAAAAAAAGTATAATAGTGTTTTAGAAACCACAACAAGGTTTAAAGAATCAAAGTACATACAAGTTTTCTTAGAGACCATTGCATCAGTTTCTGCCATCTATACATCTTATACAATTATTTTCTTGATCTCAGTGTTGCCTTTTGAAACGGGAGTCATTTTACCATAACAGGAAAAACCAACACTACTGTATTATGAATTATTTATGAAGATAACATCATCCTTACCAACCCTTATTCAAAAAGCTCATAGGCTCAGCAATCAATACAGAGTTACCATAGAAGTTCTGTTGTTGTCTTTGTGAGGTTTTGGAAGTAAATAGATGCCATAAATCTTATAGAAAAAGGTACAGTCATGTATGCTGGAAGAATTCTTAGATGAAACCAAGGGAAGAGGCACAAAACGTGTCTACTTGCTAAACATTCGTTTGTTAATGTTAGTTCAAAGTATGCCTATATTCTAGCAGTAATTTTACAAAAACAATGTCTTCACTTCAAGGAGCACTTCTACGAAAAAACAGTAAGAATTTTTCTAACTGATAATGCTGTCATAAAAGACAATAATGGAACTGATAAATTTCTAACCACAATTAGAGAACAAAAAAGATGATAAAGTAGCAGAATCATACCAAATGTGTTCCCAAAGTTGGTCCACATTTCAGCTCTGATGGATCTATCGCTATCAGCAATGCCAATAACCTCAACAAAATTTGTCAGAGGAATTGTTGGTTGGGAGCCTTTTACAACTAGCTGATGATCATCTGTTGATTTTCCAGTTACACCTCCACTGTCAGATTGTATAACCTGGATCACTGTCCGGACCCGCCGTCCAACATACATGCGCAGCAGTGCCCCATTGACAAAAACTGCAGGGTTTGATGTATCCATGACCTGCAAAATATAAAGTGGCACACCATTTAAAAACATGGAATAAAAGATGTAGTAAAACTTACTGTAAAGCCAAATGGAAAGATAGTAGGAATAAACTTATTTTTGAGAAAGCTTTTCAAAATTTCTTTCCACAAACTTTATTTTCAATTTCAAAATCAATTTTGATACTTAAACAACTTACTATTTTCATCTTCACATTATCCAATTTTTTTTTATTAAACTTGCTCCTAAGAAATGGCCCCAAAGTGATTTCAAACTATGGATCAGAATATAGTAAAAGTACTTGTAGAAAGAGCAAATCAGGTCCCTCCAATAATCAAGAGGATGATGTGCTCAACTAGAGGTTGATAAACAATGAAGTGATGAATCCCCCGATACTGTAATTAGGATTATAGATACCACAATTGCTGAAAAACAATGGCCAATTAATTGTTTAACTATATGTCTGGAAAAATGTATCAACGAAAGGATAAAAAAAGAAAAAATATAACTAAACAGGATATGAGAAATGAGAAATTGAACTGCTTATGGTGTAACTAAAAATAAGCAATCTAACTAGTAACTGCAGTAAAGACACTTATGAGTGAACAGCAAACTAAAGGCTAGAAAGCCTCCAATTCCTAGTTTGCAATGCATAAGCAGTCAAATGCTTGTGAATCAAAAGATAGCAGCATAAACATGGCCTATTGGAAAATGCTTTTCACTACGAAAAGGAAAAAGATAACATAAGATCCAGTTCCATATGATCTATTACAAACACATCTGAATTTGCAATATTAATTTTCTCAGCAATTCTAAACTGTTCAGAGAATCTTCCATTCATGTCAAAATTGCATGAATTTAGGCATGTTCAAATACAACATAAAGCATAATTTTTCCTCTCAGCCATTTCACAAAAGAAAGAAAGAGAATAGATCACTCATGATAGTGAAAAGCATATGCTGGGAACACCATAACACGCTATTCAAATTGTAATTGTTACAAATACTACTGCTTCTAAATACAATCTACATGTATGAGCATTAATTAAATAATCATTAAACCATTATTATCTATAGAATGTCCACGATGCAAATTTAGCTGATTTGAAATGATATTGTTGCATCAAATATCAGAGAACAATCTTAGGTAACTCTTGTTAACTTGAAAAGTGAACTCTTATCTTCCTTTGCCAGCCATGCCTATTTGATACACTTTCAAAGTCATTTCAATCATCATCATTCCTATATCACACAACTCACAAGAAACATCTCAGTAACTAACTTTAATACATGCTAAAACACAGGTAAAGTGTAAACAAGTTGACCTCCTGCAGTCCAGTCCACATTGCACTAATTGTTATCCCTGGTGAGCATACAATTACTTTCCAATTTCTCACAGATGAGCACCCAAAGCAGAACAAATTCAGTAAATTTTTAATACCAGTCTCAATTCGTGCCCATTTCCAGTATTATACCATACAATCGTACACACAATTTGTTAACTCAGAAAAATTAAATCTCAGTTCAGCATAAACATATCCAACACACGTAATCCACAAATGATCCAGTGGCTAGTTTATGAACAAAACTAGTGGTTCCTGCATCTACCAAGAAACCCAGATCCATCTAACCAACTAGAACCCATTAAACTATAAAATCAAAATAAATTCAAACTGAACTGTAGTAAATTCAAATCACAACAAAAAGAAAGATAGAAACAACTTCATGCAGAGATATTTTACATTATAGTCATCTAATGAAGAAAAAATATATAAAAATGTAGGCAAAGTTATAAGAAGTATCGGGTTGAAGAAGACAGCGGCAAAACTCTAACGGAGAAACCATTTGGTTTGGCGTTTGTTCGACAAAACCCTAACCTACACAAAGAAATATTGGACTATTGTGACTAATTTCTAATTTTCTAGGTTGTTCAATCTGGCTACATTTCGGTTTTCATTTTAATTTCAAACACTTAAAACTGTTCAACATTCATTCAGCTAGAGAACAAGTACAACTACAAAATACACATTCAAATCTCATCACTTCATTTTTCTGAACAGATCAACACAATCAAACTTTAAAGATTCAAAATAAAACTTACAGCAAGACCAAATCCACGGACGAAACACGCTTAGATTCTATCTTTGAACATTAAGTTACTGAAATTAATTTTTTCTTATATCCAAAAAGTAGATTTTCGCGGTACCTTGTTGTGAGCAGAAAGCGCGGGAATTTGAAGGCGCCTAAAAGGAAAATGAGAAGTCGCCTAGGGCAGGCCTTAATATAGGTAAGCCCAATAGAGCTATACGACACCGTTCACCCAAGTGAAAATTAAATATATCAATTATATTCTTAATAAAAGAACAAATCATATGTTTTTAATATATAATGTTAGACCTTGTTAGATTATAGAGAAATTATTTTAGACATACTATTTTAACCCTTAAATTGTTATGAGTAATGTTATATGTTCATATTTTTGGTACATAATTTATATATACAGATGATATGTTATCATAAGACTGAATGTTATTTTATTTTTAATTTCAAATCGTTTAATCATATGAGGATATATCATCTGTATATTTAAATTGTATATAAAAATAGATACACATAGTTTTATTGAATTGTTACTTTTAAGCAAATAACATATTTCTAGTGTCAACTATTCTTACTAACAAAAATATTTTTGAATCTAAACAAACCCCTAATTATGTCAACAATCTATTTCTATGTTTACTCTATCTTCACTCCTTTCTTTTCATCACCACCGAATCTCTTTATCTTCACTCATTCTTCATATTGACTTGTTTCTCGATTTACAGTCTCAAATTCTTCTACTCTTAATTTGTTATTGTGTTGAAGATGAAATGTTGTTGAGTTAATTATCGTTAATCGAATAATAAGTATGATTTGGTTATGTATGCATAGTTTTTTTTTTAGGGTTTAATATGATTTTTACCCCAACTATAGATTTAAATTCTTTGTTTTATGTACTAATCCTACATTTTTTCAAATAAACCTATGAATTTTGGTTGGATTCCAAGTTTTAGTAAGAAAACACATGAAGTAAGGAAGAAAAAGGCTAGTGAAAAAGAGAGTATCGGTCTAATAATAAGGTTTTAGCCAAATAAGCAAATATCATATACAACGAATCTTAGCACCATTCAACTAACACCACCCTTTCAACCAAAATATGCTAATTTTTACTCATCATATTTTGGCTGAATTCGGTTTAAATATAAGGTTTTGGCCAATTGTATTTGAAAACAAGTTTGTAGACTCTGGTTGAAACAACTTATTTAGCCAACTTTCTAAAAAGGGTCTTGTATTGTAGATAGTGTTTGACCCAAACATTCTTATAAACCTAGTAGTTCGTATCATCAAATTGTGTTTATATCGTGTAAATTTGAGTTTTAGGTTAATAACTCTCAACCCTAGCATAACCCTAATTAAAACAATATTAAAATTTTTCAACCCTAACTCGACCCTAATTAGAATAATGTTACAATCTTTCAATCCTAACCCAATTTGAACTATTTTTAGAGTGACCAGACACAAGTCAGATTGACTCGAAATAATTTATTGTTTTTACTCTTTTAAGTATTTTTAGTGGTTCAATTTCTTTCTCAAATTATATAATAGTCATAAGTACGTTTCAAAGGGCAAAATAGTCGTTTTACATGTCTTTATGAATATATGTAAATGTGGCATAAGCTAAGAGTTGAAATAGATATTTATAATAAAATTTTAAGTTGATGAATAACTATGCATGAAGGTTGCATGCCCATTCATCAAATGTCATGTCAACAGAGTGGATAATGCATCACATTAGAGTATTTAAAGCAGTGCACGCGTATGTATATTTAAGATGCACACTCGTGCAGTCAATTATGAGAAAAGTCAAGACACGTTATCGCGTCCTAAAAGTTTACATCCCATATTCTCATTAATTCGTCTTTGTACACTTTATTATAGAGAGTTGGTAAATGTGACCACAAAGGAGAATTCTATTGGTTGTCACGATATTCCCATTAATACATGTTTATCCAATTTACTTGACAGTATTATTTCAATGACTTTATATATATATAACATTTAGAAAATTGAAATATCCTCATGCTATTGAAACTATTTATACAACATTAACTTACATTTTTAATTAATATAAAATAAATAAAATATTTATTCTATTACATTTGATAACATTAAATCCAACGATAAAATTATTGATTTAATGACAAAACATTCAAAACTATAATTAGATAGAACATTATATCATGTTAGATACGTTTATCATATAAAGTATCTAATAGGACAAGGAATAATGAATTTATATATAATATTTAAAAAGGGTTATAAATTATTAATTTAAAAAACTTTTAAAATAAATATAATATGATGGACCATCGGCCAACTCATTTAATTATATGAATCAACATGTTAAAAGTTCATAAAAACATAACCCAAGGGGTCATGTGTCATGCCCTTAGCCTTGTCATGTCACAGGCCAACAAGAACCGCAAGGTCCACCCTTTGACGGACCATAGCACACTACGAACCTTGTACACAATGGACCATACTAAATATACTTCAACACAACCCCCCATCGTGTCTATATTGAAGTACATGTGCAATTTCCATACAAAGGCAACTTAATTAAAATTTAAATACAAATGTCAATTTATTGTTTAGATTATCTTATATTTATTTTTTATTTGAGAAAGAATAAAATTGTATATTTCATAGAAATTAACAGGGTTAATTCTTTCTCACCTCATGACAATGTTTTGGTACATTTTTACGTGAAGCAAAACATTATTATATTTTAAAAAATAATTACATTGAATTATAAAACCAAAATAACTCACTATCCACCAGAATTCAATTATAATGATGCATTATGGAAAGATGAACTGCAGACCAAGCTAATTCTTAAAATCAAAATCTGTCACTCATTCTATACTACTATTGCTGCATTCTACCTATTTTGATGCAGTGGGATCAAAAGTGCACTGTGACCGAGCATTGGCAGAACTAGCTTTGCTTTGCTGATGATTCCTGCATTCCATTTCTATGATTCTATACACCCCTCTCGAACATCTCAAATCACAAGTCCAGTCAGTAACTGAGAGTCATATTTACCGCTGAAGAGAGTTGACCGGTTTAGCTCTTCGAGTTTCCCATCCTCTAAAAGGAATACCCGTTTTGCCATCATAACTGTTTCCAAACGATGGGCGATCACAAGCACCTATAAACCAAATTACAGATATTAATAGGTGAATAATCAAATTGTTCTTATATAAGAAAATATAGTTGCAATCAACCAAAATTTCTTTAAAACAGGTTTCCTGCCAATAAAGTAAACATTTTCCATGAGTTTTCTATTTATGTATAATTTTGCAAAAGAACTGAATTTTGGAATCTTAAGTTATCACAAAAATCCCACTAATATATAGCTAAAGCTGCCTGTACAACTAATTAATTCTCCTGTTTTATATTTCTACTATTTTTGCAGAAAAAAATGGATGCAAAGCCATAACATAGATTTGCCATTTGTTTTCATTAACAAATAACAATAGGAGAGATAAAATATACAGAGACATGGGTTGGTCATAGAGGAAGAACCGTTATCCTTACAGTGTGATTTTCCATCAAGCGCTCAATCGCCTGTCTCACCAATAACTCAGACCTGCTATCCAAGGCAGAAGTTGCTTCGTCGAGAATCAATATAGAGGAATCCTGATAGAGTGCCCTTGCAATGGCTAGTCTGCTTTCATGAAACCATGGATGCTTTCCCAAATGAATCCTTCAAACATTACATGCCAAAATTGTAGCCAGGTTAGAAATCTGACCTTTGCTTCTGACCTCCACTTAAAAATGAACCCCTAGGTCCAATATTGGTCTCATATCCTTGTGGAAGTTTTCCGATAAATTCATCAGCATTTGCAGTTCTTGCTGCAAGCTTGACCTTCTCCATGTCAATCTTTGCCATCAGATCCCTGTAGCCAATATTTTCAGCAACAGTCCCTGAAAAAAGTGTCTGATATACACAAAAGTTATAGAATGAACCATTTGGAAAAGTTCCAAGAATAAAAAATTAAAAAAATTCTAAAAGAACTTCCTTCAATATCCTATTATTAGGCAGCAAGAAATACCCATAAAATGAACTGTGAGCAAGCGTTAAAATTAGCATTCTAGAGCAAAGACCACACTCCTAAACTCCTTATGTGTTGTTCAACTACAACAAAGGAGAAGCCTAAATTTAATGACATAACCTGAATATGGTGAAGTTCAAACAATAAACAGCCACTTTATTCTCAAGTGCATCACTGTTGTTCTCCTGACACATAAAGTACAAGCAAAATCAAATGAAGATATATAACACAACAAATAGAAGAATTCAAAGTTGAAGAGTCTTCAACAGTCACAGACAAGTTCAACTAACGAGCAATTTCAAGCTAAATTGTCATAGAAACAGAGAGGCCAAATGGAAGTTCAATGACAAGTCCATGTGGTATATTGTCTGGAAGTATTCACTAATTATTATACAGAAGTATTCAATAAATAGAGAGGTGGTCAGCAGGTACTCACTATATCTTGAGAAACAAGCCCAACATGTCTTCGCAAATTATCCAATCGAATGCTCTGGACATTATAGTTATCAATAAGTATATGGCCTGTTAACAAGGGGAAAACAGATACGCACTCTCAATAAATTAAAAATGCAATTTTTGAAAGTCCACAATTCACCAACTTTACAGCAGAGTAAGAGAAGACATGAATTAAGATGACTTGCCAGATAAAGGATCATAAAGGCGAAGAAGCAGTTTCACGAGGGTTGTCTTTCCTCCTCCTGATGGTCCCACAAGAGCAACTGTCTCTCCAGCTCTGACATGGAGGTTCATTTTATTCAAAACAAGGGGCATGTTGTCCCCATATTTAAATGAGATATCACAGAACTTCACATCTCCAGTAATATAGTCTAAATTAACAGCATCTGGTTTCTCAATCACCTATATTCAAGAAACAACAAGGAAATTAAGGATTAACTGTGGGTTGATTGTTAGTTCAAGATGTTTTAAACGTTAGGAGTAATAAATTCAGCACAAGCAAGGCATCGGGACAAGGCACTGAACAGCTAAAGAAGCTTGCAAACTGCCCCCACGTGATTTCAGATCAAAACAAAGTTCATTTTGAATTTCTCAAATTACAATTTCACGGATGTATCCCTTACTGCATGCCCATTCAAGTAAAAAAAAAAAAATCAACAAATAATTAAAATAAATTTTCTGAGAAAATGAAGTACTAGTAATTAAATAATAAATTACCTTAGATTTAAATTTGGCCAAATCAAACAAGCGTTCAATAGCTGGTTCCCCTTGCTTCAGCTCATTGTATGCTTTTCCAATATCCTGCATGATTCCTTATATTCAGATTGATGACTAAAAGATCCTCAGAGACTGAACCTCAATAGCAACAGTAACTAGCAAAAGTCTTAGAAAACTCATTGGGTAGAAATTAGATACTAAAAGACTGTCAAACTACTTTTATGTTGAAAGAAGAACAACTAAATTGTACAATCTGAACATACATCTCCAAAAGGGGATTTACCAATTTAGCTATCTATATATATCCTACCACAAAGTGACAAGCAAATACTAACTCCAATACAAGCCCGTGAAAAGAAGCTGATAAAGCCTATTCCTACAACTAAAATTATTAAATATAAATGAGCAACCAGAACTCATGTTACAAAAGTTATTACCTGGATTGGTTCAATCAAGAAAACTAATGATGATATAAAGGAAACCATGGTACATGTATCAAAATTTCCACTTGAAACTAGCAGTGATCCAGCACAAAGAATAAATAATGCTCCAAAATATATAATTTGCACAATCTGGGGAATTAGCGCTTTCATTTTCTTCTTTTTCAATCGTTCAGATAGATCAGAATGGGCAAGCCTTTGAAACCTGGAACTCTCACAGAGCTCTGCATTGTTTGCTTTAACAAAAAGAATAGCGGGGAGGACCTGAACATAAATAAGAGGTACATAAACACTCTCAGGTAATGAGCGTGACAGAAGAGTTTTATATCTAAATATGCCAAATCACTGCATTCTGTGTCTGTCTAAGAAAGAAAGGTTGACAAAGGCAAACAAACAAGCAGGCAGAAGCACTCACATGAAATCTAAACAATTTGTATAAGCAAGATACAGAGATACAACATCCATGATCATTAAATCAAAAAATGATACCCAAATAATAATATACCTCATTTAGGTAGGATGATAGTGTGGCCATGGTGAGGTTTGACTTCTTTGATATCTTACGAAGCCTTTCACCTAGATAGGTTATAACAAGAGCCATACATGGAATGGCCTACAAGAAAAAAACCAGAGAAAGAATAGACATCCTAGATGAAAAGTAATGACCAGTAACATAAGAAATTAGAATGAACAAACAATAATCCAAAGAAACACTCCTCACCATAGCCGATATCATAGAAAGGACAGGACTGATAAGCAACATCTGCATTGCCATTGCTGATAATTGTAGTGCACTGGGAACAATGGTCTGAATTAGAAACAAAAATTCATGATTTGTAGTCAAATCCCTTTTTCACAAAACTAACAGTTATGATTCATACAGCAATATAAGACACAACAAACGAGACACAAATTATGAAAATTCATCCTTAAAAAAAAAAACCTTATAAGGGAAAAATAATAAAAAATAAAAAACCAAAAAAAAGTTACCAACAATACATTGCAATAACGCAACCTGAACTAGTGCTTTTAACGGCAATCATCTTCATAATCATTTCCATGTATCCACTAATTTTCACCTTTCCTACTAGTTATTAGATATGGTTCACCAAAATGGCCCTTTAATCCCAATTAGTATCAAATTTTTTCAGCATTTAAGATGTATCATTCTCCTATATGACATTCGAATATAACATTTTTTCAAGAGAAACATATCAATATCCTCTTTTGAAATGATTACTTAATAGTGAACAGCTGATCACAAAAATTCAAGATCCATATAAAAGTCCAAAAATATAAAAATAAGAAAAAAATTTATACAGTATATATTGAACAGCTAAAAAAAGTTTACAACCAACTCAAACATCAATGCCAATAATACATTACCATATCACTTACTACACCAGTTTTCATCATCATTTACTTCCTTTGCATGTAGTGACATATAATGAAATAAAAAGAATTTGGCATGCGTGGCATTGTCAAATGAAATTAGTACCGTTTCTTTTTCTAATGACAGAAATATATTTTACATGCAATTAAGAAAAATACTTTGCATGACCCTTCAACAAAATGAAAACTTCTTATGTTCAACAAAACACCCTGAAAAATCACTCACATTGAGAAGAGCATAAACAGTATCAGCAACATCATTAGCTTCAGCAGTGATCCTACACGCAATATCTCCGGTCAAAACGCCAGACCCACCTTCAAAAAACGCCAAGTCTCTCTGCAAAACCTTTTCAAATACATCAACTCTCAATTCATGGACCCCACCCAAAGACGCCTCCCACAAAAACGCTTGCTGCAAGTAAGTGGCCACCAGCCTTGCCAATACAAAAACACCCAGAATCAGTCCTTCGTTTCTCAACTGGGTTACACTCAACTTCGATATTGATGACGACAAAGTTCCAATTTTTGGGATGGATTTGGAGAGAGAATAGACAGAAACAAGGCTACAGAGCCAGCCGGCGAGAACGGGCTTGTACTGGGCCAAAATATAAGGTTTGATTGAAAAGAGAGAAGGGGGTTTGGAGGAACTGAGGGGTTTAAGAGAGGCTTTACATGTTAAAGGGAAGTGAAGTTCAGGTTGAGAAGATATCAGTTTGAGTTTGAAGCAGTGAGAGCGAGGAAAAAACAGTGGAGTTTCATGAAGAAGAGAGATGGAGATGGGCATTTTTTTCCAAGAAGTTGAAAGTGGTTCAAAAGAGAGAATTTATGGTCATTATTTTACAGGGGAATTTTGTCGTTTTTGCTGCCGCTGTGATCGGTTCTTCATACGGTTTTCGGTAGGCTGGACCCAGGACCAGTGGGCTCATGACACTTTTTGAATAATTTCAGATAATTATCAAAAACGGTATTAATTTATTAATTTTTAAATTAAATGATATTATATTTTCAATAAATTATATATTTAAACTATAAATTCGAATTATAAGTTTAAATCATAAATTAGGATCATAAATTTAAATTAAATTATTTTTATTTAAATTAAATTTAAACTTAATTCAATTTATATTTATCTTTTTCGTTTTTTAAATTAATACAATTCTCGTATTGCCTCCATGCTTTTCTTTTTTTGGTTGGAACTTGGACCTCCGACTCTCGAAGTTAAAGAGCTCACTTTGCTGGATCAACTTGTGCTGCAGCCGATGGCAGTCATGATTCTTTTTTTTTGCGAGCTTCACTCCATGGCAGCAAGTTCAAACTACAAAGATGCGACTTCAACCTTATGGTCAAGTGCTCCCCTGTTTTCCACAAGCTGCAATTAGAATAAAAAGTTGGTCAAAATTATTCATGAAGCAATTAAGTAACATCGTGGGTGTGATAATCTACCTTATCACTATATTCAACAAAGACCTTAAGCTTCGCAGACGAGGCGAGTTGTCAAAATTTTGTCCAAGTCTCTTTTGGGAAGCTGCGTCTCACGCCCGTAGCCCTCGTGACAAGATCAAGATTGGCTTTGACAAACCGTTCATCATCAAGAGCTCAAAGAGGAAAAGAATAAGGAAGAAGAGGACGTGACATCTCTAATAATGGAGTAATCCCCGTAATGCCACCTTCCACAACTACATTAGAAATGTCTTCACGACATAATATTTTCTTGTACATCTCATAGGAAGTTTATCCTTACCCATAATGATGTTCAAAAGATGTTTTTTACCTTCAGAGAATGGGTAGAATATATGTCCGTAGAACTCTTTATGTAAATCGAAATATCACTGTCACAAGATATCACAAAAATCTTAAATCTTCATGTGTTGTCCATTCGTATATAATGATAAATAGTTTACAAACTTCTACTCACACACTATTTGAGATAATTGTTATACAATAAAATTTCTATTTGATCAAACTTATAAAATGACATATATACAAGTTACAAGTATAGCGACTGGTAACTTGATATACAGTTACAACTCTCTCAACTAGAGATGACGACCTTTCAAATCACCTTTCATCCTTACTTTGTGTATACGTAAGAAAACAATAACGTCTTATTAAATGAAAACTAATCAATTATCAATCAATTACTATAACTTTAATAAAATAGAATAGGAAGCTAATTTTTATAATTTAAATTTGAATTATACCCGATAAGATTACAATATTTCTTTTTCATACTAAACATCTAAAAGATATCCGAAAATAAGCTATAAATCCCTAAAAATATATACAAACCTTTATTAGAAATGTTCAATTAACTTTGTTCTCCTTGAGACATTCTTTATGTACTCATTGTATATTGGGTACATTACAAAATCGATAACATGTAAATATAGATTTTAAGTCAGTAAATTGAGTCATATCAAAATTGAGACTGAGTAATAACAAGCCAAGCCAAGTCAAATCCTCCTATGCCGCTAAAAGGGCCTGAAACACATTGAACTCTTGAGTTATGTTGGTACGTCCACCCAAAAAATATATCAGCAATAATGCAAATCGAGCTGTCGGTGCCTTTGTTCCTGCAAATAAGATCGCCTATGAGCTCTCTAAAATCGAGCTTCAAAATCCTTTAGATAAATCAAAAATTGATAAATCATATAGATAACCTTTTCATGATTTCAAGGAGGGGAAACGCCACTCGGTTCCTAAATATGGACGTTTTGCAAGGAAGCTTACAAGTCTTCACGCACACCAACTTGTTGCAACATGAAGGCATTGGGGGAAATGAGTCTTATGAAATCGACAATCTAGAAGGGCCAAAGGACTATTTCCCACCCAACCCATAATGTAATAAAAATCTAAACACTCTAAATTTATGGATCAATTATTGTTAAAATTTGTTGTTTGGGTTAAAAAAAAATGGTTATTTTATCAATAATATTAAAAAATATATAATTTTTTTTTCAAATTTTAAAAATTTGTATTTTATCATAACCTCAACTTTGAAAAGTAATTTTTTCTTGTCAATTCTTACGGTTTTTTCTTCTCTGACGATGATGACACTAACCGTCATCGTCTTTATCTTTTTCAAAACGACGATTGTCTCCCTTCTCGATAAACAATATTAACGAAGATAAAAAATCTATCTTCTGTCTCTTTATCGACGGAGATAGAACACTTCTCATAATTTAAACAAATGTCAAAATATGATTGTTTAGGCCAATTAGTAAAGTTTTATCAGAATTGTGTAGGTTCAAAATTCTCTAGTTTAAAAGAGAACCATATACCCAATCAAATAATTAAGTTCATAAAAATACATGGTTTGTTATAAATTTATCACAGCAAAAATGTAATGCAAGCTATAATTAAGCAATTAACAAGGAAGGAAAGACACCCATAACCATTTGAAACCAATAGAAAGAACAACAACAAACATTAAACTAGGAGTGTCTCGGTTCTCGAAGTCTGGTATGACATTGACAGAGGTGTTTGGAGGGAGAGTTTCTAATAAAATTATGTATACATATTTTTTTTTTATATATTAGTATATAGATAATATGTTATTATATAATTGGATGATTTTAAATTAAATATAAAATAATATCTAATTATATAATGACATATTATCTATATATTTAAATTATGTATAAAATATATATATAATATTATTTTTTATTATAGGAAATTATATGGTCTTGTGCCATGAATGAAATGAGTATAAAATTTTCTAGTTTATAAGTTTGTTGTCATTAAAAAGAGAAGGTGAAAATATAATTTATTTGTATTATTAATTATTAAAGAGTTATTGATCCTATCGCATATCATATAAAGTGACAAAAATATCGGAGCGGAAAATAGACCTTCTAAACTTAAGGGGGTATATTGTGATTACATCAAAGTTTGGATGGAAAATTTACCTGATTAAAAATGATTTAATCTCTTTTTATTGGGAAAAGGACTATTTCCCACCCATTTTTTAGCCAATTTTCAAACTTATACCTAGGGAGATCAAAAACCCTTTTTCTCACCTATGACCAAACTGTCGTCTATTTTTCCAGTTAGGGACAGAGGCAAAATAGTTATTTTACTGTTTAAAATCTTAAAACTTTAAAATTCACCATTTCCCCCCTCCAGGTTTTAAAAACTAACAACTAACCCATCCTTAAAGTTTAGATTTCACCCCTAGGGTTTGCTTCCTTCTCCGGCCACCACCGACGACCTACGCATTCGACTGATCTCTTATCTTCGACTACAAAGGATGACGAAGGACGACCCTTCGTTGCCCAGATCTGGACGACAAAACGTCGTCCAGATCTAGAAGAATAGACGAAGGACGACGCTTCGTCTTCACGTTTGGACGACGAAGCGTCGTCCTTCGTCGTCTGGGTGGAGCAACGAAGAGAGACCTCTTCGTCGCACGGTGGTGTGACGAGGAGATGCAGATCTCTTTATTGCACTATCGTTGTCTCACCAAGACAAAGAGGAGACCAATGACGACGTCGGAAGATGAAGTTGAAGAATAGGGGTAAAACTGCTAGTTTTGAAAGTTATGGGAGGCGACTAGGTTTTGAAAAATATGGAAACCCTAGGTTTGGGGGTGAAAATATTAGTTTTCAAAGTTTAAAAACTTTAAGTAAAGGTGAAATGTTAGTTTCTAAAACCTAAGGGAGGTAAAAAATAATAAATTTTATAATTTTTTAATATAAACAGTAAAATAAGGATTTTGCCCCTGTCTCTAATTGAAAAAATGGACAGCAGTTTGGTCATGGGTGAGAAAAAGGGTTTTTGATCTCCCATAGATATAGGTATAAGAATAGGCTAAAAGATGGGTGGGAAATAGTCATTTTCCCCTTTTTATTTTACAACCGGATTAAATTCAACAAAGGGCACAAGAACCAAGTGCCTATAGCCGCGAAAATTAAAAACATAATCAAATTAATCAATTAATACTTCTCTGCTAGACTCGCTTTCTCTGTTAGGGTTTTGCTGTCTTCCTCGACCTGGTACTTTCTCTCCCTCCGCCTACATTTCTTTTTTTTTCATATATGTAATGTAAATAAATAATTTTTTTGAAGTGTTTTTTACTTATTATTTTTTGTTTGTTTAATTTCAACTGACTGGAGTAGAGACGATTTATGAGTTTAGTTTGTTTGATTTCACTGTTTAATAGGTTCTGGTTTCCTAAGTAGATCTGGTTTTTTGTTATTCTAGTAGTTTTTGCTTCATCATATCGTAACATGGCCAGTGTTGGTTATTGAAGCTATTACTTGAATTTCTAGTCACCTTTATTTTTTTGTAGGAGTTACCATCTTGGTAGGTGCTGAATTACTAGTTTTGTTCATTATAGCTAGCCAATCAATGGGACGTTTGTTGATTGCTTTTGTTGGATGTGCGTAGGCGTTAATTGGGATTTAGCTTTTCTGAAGAGTTAACAATATGTGTGGATTATGGTTTTGTTGTACGATATAGGAAAAGGGCATGAATAGAGATATATATCGAAAACTAACTGAATAGGTGCCCTTTTTTTTTTTTTTTGAGAATTTGGAAAGTACATATTTGCTTACTGGAGCTAACTAATGGAGCATTGTGGATTTTAATTGGTCAACTTGTTTATCCGTAGCCTGGGTTTAGCATGTATCGTAGAGACTTAGATATAATGTTCTTAGTGAGGTGTTGTATAATATAGGAAAAGATAATTGTCTAGATGACTTTGAAAATGTATGAAATGGATATGATTAGTAAAGGAAGATAAAAGTATATGATTAGTAAAGGAAGATAAAAGTTTAATTTTCAAGTTAACTAGAGTTTCCTTATGATTTTGCCTTGATAATGTATTCTACAATAATTTAAAATCGGCTAAATTAGCTTCTTGGATGTATTATATTTTATATTAATTATATTTTATTGATGCTAATACGTATAGACTAGATTTAGAAGTTGTGTTTTTGTAACAGTTACAATTTCAATAATGTGCTATGGTATTCCCAGCATATGCTTTCACGTTCATGAATAATGCTCCCTTTTCATTTTACTTTTCAGAATCGCTGAGAGGAAAGAATTGATGCTTTATATTATCTTTAATACATGCCTGAATTCATTCAACTTTGATGTATATAGAATATTCTCTTACAGTTTAGAATTGCTGTAAAACTTTATATTGTACATTCAGATGTTTGTTTAGAGGATATCATATGGAACTGAAATATTTTCTTTTGGTAGGGAAAAGGATAAAATAGCCTAACCTTAATGCTGCCATCTTTCAACTTGTCACTGGCATATCTGATTGCATATAAATTATGGATTAGCAACTTGAAGCTTTTTGTCCTTTTACATTGCTGTTTGCTTGTATTTGTTTTACTGCTTTGAAATCACTTATTTATAGTTCCACCTCAGGCAGATTAATTTCTCATTTCTCCTATCTTGTTTTGTTTTTGTTTCTTGTGTTGATCATATTTTCCCAGATATGTGGTTAAACAATTAATTGGCCATTGTTTTTGGGTAACCGCCGTATCTAAAATCTTAAATATCGAGAGATTCATTGATTCGTTGTTTTTCACCTATTGAGCATCATCATCCTCTTGATTATTATTTGGAATCTGATTTGCCTGTCTCTGTGAATATCTTACTTTATTTTGATCCCTAATTTGAGAATCATTCACATTGCAACTCCTTGGGGCCATATCTTATGGCACGAATACAATAAAAAATCTTACTCTGCAACTCCATTTGGCCTCTCATTTTGTTTCCACCTTTCCATATGTATTCTTTCTCCTTTGCATGCTTCTGGCTTCTGTGCTTTCTTCACAGTTGCCTTGCAAGCTTGCTTTATTAGATAAAATATATGCCAAGGACAAGCACAAGCACCGCAGAAGGTCATAATCCAGATGGACCTGAAAATCTTTCTGAGTCTGAGAAGCATATAGAATCTGAAGAGCAAGTAGACCTTGATGGAGATAATGATCCTGAGGAGGTAGTGGAGGAAGAGGTTGAATATGAAGAGGTGGAGGAGGAAGTGGAGGTAGAAGAAGAGGTGGAAGAAGAGGTGGAAGAAGAGGTGGAAGAAGAGGAAGAAAATGAGGAGGTTGATGCTGGAGCTGGAGAGGAGATGGACATTGCAGAGGCAGACAAAGAAGATGAGAAAAAGAAGTGGGCTGAGCTTCTTTCACTTCCTCCACATGGATCTGAGGTCTATCTTGGTGGCATTCCATATGATGCTTCTGAGGAGGAATTGAGGGGCTTCTGTGAATCTGTAGGAGAAGTCATAGAGGTAAGATCAATGGATGATTCAAAATCTGTCTGTATGCACTATGTTTAAGTTGATCATTGTTATATCTTTTGACAGGTTCGAATAATGAGAGGTAAAGATTCTGGTGAGGTGAAGGGTTATGCTTTTGTGACCTTCAGAACTAAAGAGTTGGCTTCTAAGGCTATTGAGGAGCTAAATACTTCTGAATTTAAGGTAATATGACGAGACTACTAGTTAGACCTTTTCACTGTCATTTTTATTTTTTGACACGTCTTTTCATTATGGGACTATTACATGGTCTATATACAAAGTGATGTGGCATAACTCTCGTATTGCTGTCATTCAACCTCACAAATTGTGCATGTATTAAGTTGACTTTTTATATTATTCTATTCATTCATTTTGTGCCACGTCCCTTTTTGTGCAAGATTTTGTATAAAAATTATTGAATGTATAGCCTTTTCATTCTGCTACTGATGCATCATTGATACCTGTCTTGTTTATATATATACTTTAATCAATTTAATGAAGTATTTTCTGGAAACTTGCCAGGTCTTGTGTCACTGACTTTCCTGTTAACAACCTGTTTCTTCTTTCTCAGGGGAAAAAGATAAAGTGCTCAACTGCTCAAGCAAAGAATAAATTGTTTATTGGTAATGTTCCCAGAAATTGGGGTGAGGAGGATATGCGGAAGGTTGTAACAAGGATTGGGCCAGGTGTCATTTCTGTTGAGTTGTTGAAGGCATGTCCATCTTGATCTTTTATATTTTGTCTGTGCTAATGTTATAACGTAATTTTTTACTGTTGGCTGTCATGCAGTTGTTTATTTTGGCTTTGGCTCTGTTCATAGTAATGGTTTGTAATTTAGGTCCACACATGTATGTGCTATTGATTGAAGTTCTTTTACTTTGCAGGACCCACAGAATTCCCGTCGCAATCGTGGATTTGCTTTTATTGAGTATTATAATAATGCATGTGCAGAATACTCAAGACAGAAAATGTCAAACCCAGAATTTAAGCTTGATGATAATGCTCCAACTGTGAGCTGGGCTGACCCTAGAAATGCAGATTCTTCTGCTACCTCTCAGGTCTTCAAGTACTTCCATCTTGGCTTCTCCTTTTTGGCAGGGAAATAATGAATTGAGTAGCTATACATCATTTGATCATTACTGGATTTTCTCATGATCGGTCCATTTTTATGTTGTTGCAACATTGTAAACCTTGCATCCATATAAACACCTTTTTTTGTGCTTATAATGCTGTCATTTCTTCTTTGTTTTTTCCCTTTCTCCATTAGGTTGTCATTTCATTATTTGATTATCTCACTCATTATGCAGGTATGTTTTTATCCTATTACAGGAGAAATGAATATTACCTGCATGTCTAAAAAAGAAAGGGTTATGTAGTATAACTCTTGGATTTAAGATTTTAAACCAATTTCAGTGTCCAATTACAGATAAGTTTGATGATTTACCTTTAGATTTAGTTGTATATAAATCTTGATCTTGTAACCCTTCTCTGCATGACAACTTTTGTCTGTGAAGCATTTTGGCTGTCATTTCCTTTTTAGCGTGCCTGGAAAGGTTTATCAAATCACTGCTTTGTACTTTTGGTACAGGTTAAGGCATTGTATGTAAAGAATTTGCCTAAAGATATAACACAGGATTGCCTAAAAGGGCTGTTTGAGCATCATGGAAAAATTACAAAAGTGGTTCTTCCACCAGCAAAAGCTGGACAGGAAAGGAGCAGATATGGTTTTGTGCACTTTGCTGAAAGGTCAAGTGCCATGAAGGCATTGAAAAATACTGAGAAATATGAAATCGATGGTGAGTTTTTCTTTTGCACCATATGCTATGCTGTATTTTCTTGCCATAACTCTTGATGATTTTGGTGGGATTAATTCTTAAAGGTCAAGTTCTGGAGTGTTCTCTTGCAAAGCCACAGGCAGATCAGAAGACTTCTGGAGGACCAAATTCGCTGAAGTCAACTTTACATCCAAGCTACCCACCTAACCTGGGTTTTGGTTTGGTTGGAGGTGCCTATAATGCTATGGGTGCGGGATATTCTCCTGCAGGCTTTCCACATGTATGGTGAAATCCTTCCCTTCTCTCTTCCTTCAAATTCACCCATGCACTTGCTCATTAAGTAGTCTATGTACTGGAAATAAAGGGGAGCTAAATTTTGGAAAAGCTTTTCATACTTTGGTCTCTTTGGAATTAGAAGAGCAATTCTAAGAGTTGTAAGTTGCATTTGATTTCATAGCAAGACAAAGGAAATAAGGTTTTTGACCTTTTATTGGTTTCAGTTGATTTATAGTAGAAGTGGGTTTATATCTGTTAATACCAGTAAAATCCTGTCACAGGCTGTTGGTTTAGGTTCTTAATTAATGGATCCAATGACCCTGGTTTGTGTTTTTGGGTTATGTTTTATGTTATCATGACTTTCCATATTTGAATTTCTCTATTAAAGGGAAAAAAGTGCAACTGTGGAACTTGAACTTATTTGCTACTTTTGTTCATGATGTTCTTCTTCTTCTAAAATTGCACTTTATGAAATTAATATATTGGCAGACAATTTTGATTTTGATTTGTCATTGTGAAATTATAATGAAAATGCCATTTGCCTGGGATTCCTGCTATCTTCTGCTTGTGGCATACTTGTTTGGATTTATGTGTGATGTAGTTGCTAAAATCTTGCAGCCATTGATATATGGTAGGGGAGCAACTCCTGCTGGCATGGCAATGTTGCCAATGCTTTTACCTGATGGACGGGTTGGATATGTTTTGTAAGATCTCTTGACTTTTCCTGTTTTTTATAGCATGTCCTTGTTTCTCGCTGGGTCATATGCAGGAGTTAAATGCTTGTCTCCTCATCTTTATAACTTGGCTGATGGTCTTGCTTTTTTATTACTACAAATCCAACCTTTGTTTCTCATTGCACACTGACTCTAACTGCAGATTTTAGAATTTATATTTCTTGCTTTTCTTTATTGATAAAACTATGTGTATATACTTTTGGATATATAAATGAGTACAAAAATTATGTATCATCATGTGACTGGGTGATTTTAAATTAAGAATAAAATAACACTTAATCACATGATGACATGATATTTGTGTGTTTATTTGTATATCTAAAAGTGTGGCGCATAGCATTGTTCTATTCTAGTTAACTTTGTAACTAGTGAGTTTTACTTGCTTGTGCCGCGATGCAACCTTGATTTATCCTAAGACAAGGCAAACATGCCAAGTTAACATTTCTGCTTGTAATTTTTTTCTTCAACTTTGGACTGACTTAATTTCTAGCTTGCAAATTTAAGTACTGTTTTTTCTTGAGCTTGGAATTTTAGCTTTATACAGCTCTTGGGCTTGTATGCTTTGGCTAAGTTGAACTGCATGTATTTTTTTAATGTAGGCAGCAACCTGGAATGCAACAACACACTCCTCCACAGCCCCGAAGTGGCAGGGCTGGGGGTAGCAGTAGCTCCAGCAGTGGGAGACGCAGCCATGACAGTGGCCATGGACGCAGCCGGTATAACCCCTATTAGTTTTAGTTTGCATTACCATTTCATGCAGCTAGAAACAGAGGATATAAATGAAACACTCTGGCTCTGCATTCAACTTTCAACTTTCCTTTGGCCTATGGGGAGCTGTTGAGTTAAAAGCTAAACCCAATAGCTCCTTCGATTGTTGATGTTGATTAAATTTATTGATTTGTAATTGTATCTCCTATTAGCTTTAGATTTTCAAACAATTATCTGACTACATATCAAATTCATTCCCAGGTTCTTTTTTCAGCAAATTCAGTCCTTTATTTCTAAGCTTCTCTTTTTAGTAATATAGACATCAGCCTTGTGTTGTGATGTTAATGTGCTTGTTAACCACTTGGTAATTAGTAGAACTTTATCCAATGTTTGAAGCTGAGGAAACACAACAGGCTAATTTGTTTATGACCAATTTTATGTGAATATATTTTTAAGTACACAATTAAGCTGATGTATTATTATGTTATCAAGTGTTACGATATTTTTAATTTAAAATAATTTAATTATATGAGAATATATTGATTGTGTACTTAAAAGTGTGTGTATATAATTTTATTATTTGTTTATTAATATTTTAAGTGTGTGTTTGGATTACAAAAAATGAAATATTATTATGAAAATAAATTATTGAGAAGATTATTTGGTATAAATTATTATTATGTTTTTTTAAAAAGATTGATAAGTATAAATAATTATTGTATTTGATTTAATATAATAAAAAATAATAAGATATTATTTTATTTAAATTTTATTTGTTAATATTATTTTAAAATATTTTTTATATTATTTGTTATATTAATTAAAAATGAAATTATTTTTCGTTTTAAAAAAGTAATTAATAAAAATAGAATGGTAATAAAATTAAGATTATTTTAAAAATATTTTAATATTTAAAGTAAAGTTAATAATTAGACCATTTTTTATATTATTTGATATATTATTAGTAATATAATTGTAATTTTTTATTATTTATAAATTAAATAAAAAATTGAAATTAATTATCATCAACCAACCAATCCTTGTAAGTAAAGTTTAAACGTTTTATTAAGTACAATCTTTTAAGTGTAGAGTAATATTATATTAACTCATTTTAGATATATAAATATGTATATTTTTCTATATATTATTATATAAGTGAATAATGTTTTATTTTTAATTTAAAATTATTCAATCATAAAATGACATATATAAGTATGTATATTTATATACCTGAAATGGGTATACATAATTTAATTAAAGTGGAAAATCTGTCTTAAATGCTTTTCACAAGGAAGATAAATTATCAATACCAAACTATTATTTAGAGCTCTATTGGTTCGAAGTCTTTTGCATATATTTTTTTGCAAGTTTTAAGTATGAAATTGGAGGAGTAAAATTTGAAGTGGTTCTCTTCCAAGATGAACAAAAAGAATCTATTGCCTCGTATGCCTTCGTTGCTTTTTCCATTCTTGTTACACAGTAATATGGCAATAGAATTTACTGTGCAAGGCCGCATTTGAGATTCTGGGAATCTAGGTAAAGACCTCATTTCAGCCCCAACTTTGAAACTCAAAGCTTGTACCAGTGAATGGTTAATATTAACATAAAAATAAAAGCAAGTAAGCCCCACTTACAAAATGTTAAGAACTAGCACAAGGCAATCTACATTGAAAATAGTTCAAAATAACTACTTCAGAGAGATTTAAACCACATCACAAATTGGTGCACACTGACTTTGAATCAACAAAACCAGCTAGAAATTTATATTAAGAAAATTCAAAATTACATGAATTTTTCCAGGAGCATCTACTGGTACCGAGCACATTGCAATCGGTTCAATTCTGTTACTTTTGCAGAGTAACAAAGGTAGCAACTACTTACATAGACAGCATCAATGGCATTCCAACAGTTAAAATTAACTGACAAGAGGAGATATGAGATAAACGAGCTTGCCATATAATCTTAACTAGAGCAGATTCTCGTGTCATTGGTTTTCTTCAAATGAAAGGCAAGATACCCCGTTCCTGGGGTGGTTCAATCCAAATGTTCTCAAAGGCTTCTTGCTCTCCCCAGTCATAGCATTGCTTGCGAGGATAGTATCGACAATCATTAAGAGAGAATGATATGCAACGCTTTCCAAAGAAACGAACTTTAGAGAAGTACACACTGTCCCGCATTATTCCCGGAAGGTCAGTTCCTGAATGAGATGACAAGAAACTTGCAAAAAGTGTTACCCCATCAAGGGTTTTCATCTCTTCCCAGACCATGTTTAAAAGGTCTAGCTTATATATAATGGGATTTTCACTACAACACGTATAAACAACCAAGATGTCCCCTTTGCTTTCAACCATAAATTTCCCCTTCCACCAATTTTTGGCAAAAAAGTTTTCAGGGCACTTGGGTGGAGGCACAACAAGAACACCCCAATCACGCTTCACTGGATCATAAACCCCTAACCAACCAGTGAGACTTAAACAGTAAAATATTCCATTGCAAAAAACAAGCTTATTCCATATACTACTAACAAAAGGAAGCCGATTTTGGTAATTATTAGTAACCCATTCTGTTGCCCCTGGATGACAAGTGCTGATAGCAACAACTGTTGGACTGATGTGCTTCACTGTGAAAACTACACAGTTGGCAGATGTTGGGGCACACGAGAAGGCAACTATCTGATATGTCAACTCAAATCTTGGCAGTTTGATCATATCCCTGGTGAAGGGATTAAAAAAGAACACACGATGAGTTCTCATTTTGTAGAGCAATAACCAACTATCTTTACTGTAACAAACCGTAGATCCATACAACTCTGGTAACTCAAAGGAGTAAGTCTTTCTCCGAGAAGGATCATAGAACTCATACAAGTTGCCATATCTAGGGAAGTACATGAGCCATGGCGATTGGTTTACCACCCGAACAGAAACAGCAGGGCCATGCCACTTTTTGCATACAACTGAGGCACGAATGTTAGCCTCTAATGTTAGACGGGACATTATAAGTTCCAAAAGTTCAGGAGGAATGTCAGACCAATTTCGTAGTTCCAAGTTCTCCTTCTTATCATCAGAAACTGTTCTTTCACCATCCGCCCCTGTTTCAGCTAAGCTACAAAGTCCAACAGAGCCTCTTTAATGACTTAAATTTTGTATCAGCTAGAAAAATACTTCAAAGGAGATATTTAATACAGAACTTGACCCCAAAGCGATTAAACTATAATTAAAAAGAAAAAAAAAATTTCCAAAAAGGAACCAATATATTTTATTGAAATTTCACATGAATCGTAGTAATATCAATTCCACTCTTATCCAATGCAATATGAGTTATCAGCTATCTCTAGAAACTAACAGATGAGGCTTGAAAAACTAAAAAGGGAATTACCATAGGCATCCCAAATACTCATTTAAATTATTGAAATTTATTAAGGAGCAATGACTATGATGAAAGATACCCTTAAAAAACTATATTTACAAAATAACAACATATAGTGAAAATAACTACTCCAATATACTTGATTTGTGAAAATGTAATTTAAAAACCTACGACAAATGGTATCCGCCACAAATAAACTAAGTGCTTCAGACTGAAACTCTGATGCACAAAGATGAACCTTCAAAAATTCCGACTGATCAAATTGTAATGAAGAGTCCCAACCGTGAAAATGCTACAAAAACTTATTCCATTCAAAAATTTTGACAACAACTCTATCATTCAGTCCAATTATATTCAAACGATCACAACTCACAACACCTACAATAAAACAAGGATTTAAACAGAACACATTTTAAAGACCCACTGGAAAAACTACCAAAAGGTTCAACGTCATTTCAGATTCATCAAGATACATTAGCCCTAAACCCAGATTGCCCTACTCCTAAACCCCAAAAAAGGTTCCCAAAGGAGCAGAAACTGAAGCTCAATTCGAAAACACATTAAGATGTCGATAATTGAGTTTAATTTTCATTAATTGAATTTCAATACCAGCAATTTGTTCCATCATCTAATTCCTCTAACCCTAGAATCAAATTGTGAAATAGACAGACATTTAGAAAACAAAATTAAGTAAAACTACAGAGTTTTCACTTGATAGTAAGAAAACGACTTACAATTTCAGTTTCCTTCTCTTTTTCCCAGCCATAGTGAGCACCAATTGAAGCCAATTCCTCTATTAAAATAAAATGAGAAGTGAAGGAGAAAGAAGGGAGGCAGGCAATATGTATTAGTGTTGACACGCAACACGTGTAAAGACCAATTGAGATCTGATATGAAAAAGATCATACTAGATAAATTAGACAACCATTCATTAGATGCCACATCAGTAATAAACTATTCGTTTAGACTATTTTGTTGACTTTCTATGACGTAGACAGCCTAATGGAAGTAACGGAGTCTCATTGGAGTATTCAAAATTAGTTAACTAAACTAATTTATTAATTTTTCGAATTAAACCAATTTTTCGTTTTAGAGCAAATTATTAATTGAAAATAAATCAAATTAAAAATTAATTGATTTTAAATTGAATAAAAACTATTAATTAATCAAACCGAATTTTTGATTAATCAATTTTGAACTAAATTTTAAAATATTATCCTATTTTATTAATTTTTTCTATTTTTTTAAAAATATGTTCAATAATATATTATTTCTTATTCAAATTTTTAAAAATTGATTTGGTTCGATTAATTGATTTAAAATTATTTTTTTGATAATAAAAAATCTCATCTGAATTAGATCGTCTCATTAGATAGAGCCAATCATATAAAGAAGAACAAATCTTGCATCTAGTGATTGATCCCAGACTCACTAAATCAAATAAGTTAAGAGTTTGATCTTAATATGTTATCAAAAGAGACTTGAACTAATACTCCGAAGTCTTCTCTTTTGTCACTCAAGCTAACCAGTTTTTTATATTTTAAAATTGATATCCGAATCGATTTTCAAATAACCTATTTTTTCTTTAATTTTTTATTCAAAATTGAGGCAGAATTCTTTCGAAATTTTACCTAGGGAAATAACTGTGGATTTTTATACTCAAAGTTAGTAAAATATCTAGACCACCAAAATGACTATTTTGCTATGAAATAACATATAAGCCCCTGCATTAGTGAATTACAAACAAGTCATTCCAATTACAAGTTTAAGACATATATTTCACAAACTTCATCTTATCTTTAACTGACCAAGTTTAACAACTAGAGAATACCCCTACATACTTAACAAGAAACTAGACATAACCAATATTGAACAAGTCTAAAACTACCTTAAACTTATTGACACAATCTTGGTTAACACATCAACTGGATTTTCATCAGTTCAAATTTTCTCTACTTTGACTTGTCCAATGGTTAGAATGTCTTTCACAAAATGTAATCTAACTTTAATGTGCCTTGTTCTCTCATGGAAAGCACTGTTCCTTCATGGGTGGAGAGCACTCTATGAATCATTATAGACCAATGGTATATTGCTAACTAACCTAAGTTCTCTTATAATTCCTTTTTGCCATAAAGCCTTTTTCATAACTTCTATCAAAACAACATACTCTACTTCAGTTGTTGATAGTGCAACAATGTGTTGCATTTTTCTCTTCCAACTCAAAACTCTTCCACAAAAAATGAAAACATAACTTGTTAACTATATTCTTTTATCTAAATCTGTTGCAAAATCAAAGTCACAATAGCCTTTAACAAGAAATTGGTTAGTTTCATTAGAAAAGTATAACAAACCAATATCACGTAACCCTTTTAAATATTTCAAAAGTCATTTAGTTGCATTCTAGTGTTCTTTACAAGGTTTATTCATAAATCTACTCACCAAACTAATTGCATATATCATATTAGGTCCATTACCAATCGTATCATACATTAAACTACCAATCCTATTTAAATAAAAAATTTTCTTCATAAATTCATGTTCAACACAAGATAATCCATCCACAACAAATTTCTGTTTAAAGGCAACTCCTATAAGAGTGCTAACAAGTTTGGCATTTAACATATCATACGATTCTAAAACCTTTTTAACATAACCAGATTGAAGCAACATGAGAGTTCCATTGTCTCTATTTCTAATAATATCCATGGTTAGAATTCTTTTTGTTGAGCCTAATCTTTCTTTTCAAACTCAGTTTCAAGCACATATTTGAACCTTGCAAATCATTCATATCTTTAGAAGCAGTAAACATGTCATCAACATATATTAGTAAGTAAACATAACTACCTTTATCATATTTTTTAAAATACAAAAATTGATCAAAATTGCATCTGAAAAATCCAATAGACAAAATTAAAATCATTAAATCTTTTATACCATTGCCTAGGAGATTGTTTCAAACTATAAATTGATTTATACAACAAACATACTTTGTTTTCAGTACTCTTTTTGCAAAACCCTTTAGCAGTTCCATAGAAACTCGTTCTTTAAGATTTCTGTGTAAAAAAACAGTATTAACATTCATTTGTTCTAATTTTAGATCAAATAGAATAATAATATATAACATCAACATAATAGATGAATGTTTAACAACTAGTGAAAAAACTCATGATAATCAATGTCTTCTATTTATGGGAAACATTTCGTAACTACCCTATCTTTAAATCTAGCCTTTTCAATACCAGAATACCATGTTTTCTTTTGAAAATCCTTTTACATCCTATTACCTTTTGATTAACATGTCTGTTAACCAAAGACCAAGTTTAATATTTCAATAGAGAAGTAATTTCTTCTTTCATGACTTTTAACCATTTTGTTTTATGTTTATTTTGACAAGTCTAGGTAAAATTAATTGGTTCATTCATTTCAATAGTATCTTCTATTTGAAATGCATATGATATGAGATTGACTTGTGCAACTTTAGAGGGTAGTCTAATATCCCTTCTAACTTCTTTTGTAGTTAACTTATAATTTGATAAATCATTATTTTAACCTCCAATCAAATACAATAATTATTTATACACACCAATTTTTACCAGATGTTATCAAATATTATAATAATTTATACCAAATAATCTTTTAAATAATTATTTTTGATAATAAAACTTACTAGAACCAAAAGCATCCTTAATTTCATTAGAAAATAGCTCTAAGAGTTTCCATTATTTATTCACTTTTTATATTTTTATTATAACATACAATAAAATCTTACTGGATCTTGATTTTACAAAAGATTTTGAATTACATATTTCAGTTGATGATGAAAAATCTTATAAATCGTCTTATATTATTTAAATTAACTTAGGTAAAACTAAATAAATTAGGGGAATATCTTTTTAAGCAAGTAAAGAAAATAAATCAATTATTAACACATATTCATACAATGAAATTCCATGGTTAGATATATGCTTGAGTTAGCATTAAAAATAATTAATAGTTAGAAATATTCAACATAAATTAAAAGGAAAAGAAAGAACCTACATCAGTATATAGTTATTAATATCTTACGATATACAATATAATACATGAGAAATACGATATGTATCATAAGATGTATCGAATTAATATGATACAGTGGATATATTATATAATATAATACATTTTATTGATACACATTAATATATATTTTTAAAGTAAATGATGATATAATAGAGATGAATATGAAAAATTTAAAATTTTTTAAGGGTATTTGTGATATTTTCTAAAATGATGACATACCCATTATAATTTTTTATTATTTTATTGAAGTTATATATGATATGATATTTAATACATGATACGAAAAACTAGATTTTTAATATATGATATGATATACGATTTGACTATCATACATTAATATTCAATAATTTAAATAAACTAAAAGATGCATGAAAGCACCAATGAAATATTTGATTCAACTAATGAACCAACCAAAGTGGTTCAATGTTTTCAAAGCAATTATTATAGAAATTTATTAAAAAATTAATGAGAAATACTATATATATGTATATATATTTTTTATCACATTATTGAATATTATTTTATTTTTAATTAAAAATTACTCAATCATTTAATGACATATATAAATATATATATATTTGTATATATAAAGTAGAATCACATAGTTTTATCCAAAATTAATTGTATAGAGGGTTTGTTTATAACATATATTATAAAATCTAGTTAATTATTCAGTGCAAGTTAGGGCTGGATTCGAGCCGAGCCGAGCTCGGCTCGCAGCCAGCTCGGGCTCGGCTCGGTTTTTTTATAACCGGCTCGAGTTCGGCTCGAGCTCGACTCGAGCTGACTCGGCTCGGCTCGAGTTCGGCTCGTTTTCTGCTCGGCTCGTTAACGGCTCGGCTCGGCTCATTTTTCATATCAAAACGACATCGTTTTGTGTATATATATAAATCAAAACGACGCCGTTTTGAATAAAAAATTAAAAAAAAAATTAACCGAGCCAGCTCGGGCTCGGCTCGAGCTCGATCGAGCCGAGCAGAGCCCGGCTCGTTTCGGGCTCGAACCGAGCCGAGCCGAGCTCGAGCCCGAGCTGGCTCGGCTCGAATCCAGCCCTAGTGCAAGTTATTCGCCCTCAAACAAAAAAATAATAATAAGATTTACCTGTTTCATATATAAGAATCTATGTATATTTCTCAATGTACTTAAGTATCTTTTTCTAGAATGAATTATTTCCTACAGCTCAACATATCACATGGTTTCTGCCACTTCACTGCCATAAGACTACAAAAATTATATAAACAACAATCAATGCAGCTTATTTTTATTTTATGAAAGATAAGTTTAGAATATTAAAATGATAAAATCATTTTCTAAAATGTAATAAGCATATATCTTAATATAAGGCAAAAGATGTAGAGATAGAAATGACAATTTTGATTCAAATTTGGAGACTTCAACCCACTTTGACCTTAACGAAAAGGAGATTTTATAATAAAAATAGAGAAGGGAACGAGGATAAGGACAAAAAATATTATCACAATCAAGGACGAAGATATATGTCTCTTCCCCTCTTTGCCTCTTTCTCATCCCTTTGTTCGCCTAATTATATTAATATATTTACTTAAAATATAATATATTTTTATAATTTTAAATTATTTATATTTTTCAAATTTATTTATTTTTTGTTGTGTATATTAAGTTGGTTAGTATATATTATTTGTGACATTTGAAATAGTAATTGATTTTAGTTTTAGTTAATCTTATTATTTAATATGTTTACTTCAGACAGATCTAGACATCATTTGGTCGAGCTGTGTGTTGATTGACGCATGGATTTGTGTAATTTGTCACACAAATTTGTGTAATAAATACAATCATTTCGGTCTAACTTTTGGTGGTTTCTGCTTCGAGAAACTTGGGGAGAGAGAAAAGGTGTTGGTGATGGGTTGATGACGTGTCAAAGTGAATTACCAAGAAAAAAGGTCATTAGAAAAAGAGAATTAATTTTTTGAGATATAAGTGCATTGTCTTAAACTTTGAGAGTGCGGTTGTTAACACTAAAATATGAAATCTTAGATATTAAGGGTGAAAATATAATTTTCTAAAATTAAGTTAAGAAAAAATTATTAATTTTTAAGATTAAGATAAAAAATAAGATAATTTTTTCGAATAAAAATTTTATCTCTAATAATAATAATAATAAAATTTATCAAACAAATAAATATTTAAAATTTTAAACTTAATAGAAAAAAAATTTGAAGATGCACTAAGCCCCAGTGAAAATAAGGCTTTTGGCTTGTACTTTATTAGTCTTGAAAGGTTGGTGTCACTTATAACCTCATGTAAAAATTCATTGATTTAAAATGAAAAATATCAAAAAGAAAAATAAATAAGGCCAAAGGACTATTTTCCACTAAAGTTTAGGTGTGATTTTAAAGTTACACTCATATGATTTGAAAAATCTAAAGTCTTATTTATTAATCAACTGAGGTTAAAATTTTATGTTAAAAATAAGGGTAAAATTATAATTTCATTAATAATATTAAAAAATTAATTATATTTTTCTCTCCTAAGTTTAAAAAACTAATATTTCCCCCTTCATAGAGTTTTTTAACTTTGAAAAATCATATTTTCCCCCCCCCCAAAAAAAAACCGTAGAATTTTCTTCTTTTCCTTGGGCCACTTTCTCTGGCAATTAGGAAAGGACGATGACGAAGTCTCTTCGTCAACGAAGAGATCTTTGTTGACAATAAAGAGATTTCAAATCTCTTCGTTGATGAAGAGATCTGAAATCTCTCTCATATCTCGTCAGATTTCTTCGTCTCTAACGGAGAGATTTGTTGTAGATTTGTTTACATGCATTGATAAACCATTTAGGATAGAGAGAAGAGGTCGTCGGTGTTGGAGATGGTGGCCGGAGAGGTGAAGAAAAAATTTGGGAGAAAAATATGACTTTTCAAAGTAGAAAACTTTAGATAAGGGTGAAGTTGTTAGTTTTTAAAAGTTATGAAAGAAAATATAATAAATTTTATAATATTATTAGTAAAATAACAATGAGATTTCAAATTTTTTAAACCTCATAGATGTGACTTTGAAATAACACCTAAACTTAGGTGGGAAATAGTCCTTTGGCCCAAATAAATAATTATTTTATTCTATCGAAATTTTTTATACCAAAAAAGGATCCAACGTGATTCCACTAATGGGAAATTAATTAAAATAAACAAATATGTTTTCATTTGTACATTTTTAGTCCAACCATGATACTTTTTATCTTTATAAACAAACTCATATTTTTATTTTAATAATAATTTTTCTCACTTTATTTAACTAATCTACTTTCATAGTTTTCATCTTATTTTCACCATCATTTCTTCTCTCAACACTCTTCTTCTGTTAACAGTTCGATGACAACACATTTTAACTGTTTTCTTTGTCATTCATCATCATTATATAGCAAGTAAATTTCTTTTATATAAATAGCAACCTGTATTAAAAAACTGTGAAATTAATAACTTTTCTAGAGATAAAAAGTTAAAAACTTTAATGATGATCTCTGAGTACTTGAATCTTTTTATAAATATTTATATTATTTGTACATTCAATTGCTTTGGTGCCCAGATCTAAGTAAAAACGGAAATCACTGTATTTTTCTAGTAAATTGTTGGGTTTGCGCAGTTTACATTTGCGTGGTTCGCATTTGTGTGGTTTGTGTTTGCGTGGTTTGCGTGCTTCCTTTAGTTTTTTCTTTGTTTCTAACTATTCTGTTTCTGGGTTACTTAATTATTTAAAATTTTGTGTGTTCAAGAAAAATGGGAAAACTAATATATTTGCTTGGATATGGTGAATATTGAGTTAAAGGAGGTGATAACAGTCTAAAATATGTTAGTGGAGTTTAAACATTTGTATCAATTAATAGAAAAATAAATTAAGATGGATTTGTAGAAACAATGTGTTCTCGTTTGTGCATGAATCAAAGTTGCAATATTGTAAAAATTCATATGCAAAATTCGGCCACCTATAGTGATGATTTTGATTATCTGCTCCTAATAATTCATAATGTATTATATACAATCCAACTATTTTGATAGCATCTTCATCATTGTTTCCCCATGCCTTAGACATTAAACTTTTACTGAGATCATCATGAGTCACAAATTTATCACTTGGAAAGTACTTATTTCTAAAATTCGATGAATCTATTGTTATGAATTCAGTTATATTCGCTTCTCTACTAAACCTCAATTCAGTAATTATAGCAAACTCAATCTAACTAATTTTATAATTGACCCCATTTAATCTAAACCAAAACACCTTTCCCAACTCACCCTTATTCACTTGCTGAAATAATACACTATGTAATAGGATCGAACTATATCCATGCACTTCAAGATTTAAAAAATGTTTGAAACATGTTTGTCTAAATAATATCTTCTGCTTTGAATTTAATTTTGCTCTTATATGTTTCATCGTATCTTTATGATTACGAATATTGATTGTAACTCTAAAATCATGAGTATCATGAAATCGTCTCTCCCCCACTTGATCATTAATTGGAAATTTCTACAAAAAACACATTTAAAATGAAATGTTATGAGTTTCATTCAATAAAGTTTAAAAAACTAGATAAAAAACACAATTACAAAGCAAATATCACATTCTGTAAACAATGTCATTGTGCGACATTACACAATGCGTGATTGTGCAATTGCACAATTTTGCATGATTGTGTGACATTATGCAGTCAGCGCAGTTGGCGAGACATTGCGAGGTTGGCGTTGGCACAGTAATGCAGTTGGCATTGGAGCAGAAACGTGGTTGACGTTTGGCGCAGTTAGCACTGTTTACGTAGTGCTTGCGCGATTCCTACAACTTTGCGCATTTTCGTCTTCAACAGCTACATTTTCAAACATATATTAACATCGAAACTACATCTCTATATACCATTCAAAACATTCATACACATAAGTCGGCAAATTTAGGGTTCGACTCTAAAAACCCTAACCGCCACGACAACCACGACAACCGATGCACATTCTCTAAAAACATTATTTTATTCAATCAATAACACTCAACAATCAATACCCATATACCCACAATAAATTATTCACACCCGTTCGATAAAAATGATACAAACCAAATAAATAAAATTATAAATGGTAACTAACCTGTGAAGCCATTATCGATATATTGCCGCTTTTATGTATTTTGTTGATTGCCCCACACTACTTATAGGATATTTGCTGGTGATTTTTGGTTTGTATTTTTTGATTTTTGATTTTTGATTTTTTTTTAAATTTTTGGCAAAAGTAACTTTTGCGTTTTTAACTTTATATTTTTAACTTGTATTTTCAATATAATAGTAAAATGGGTAAAAAATTTATTGTTTGCTTAGATAAATTAAACCTTTGTATATTAACCTAAAAATGTATAAACAAAAATATTTTTATTTATTTTAATTAATTTTCCCTCCACTAACCAGCCCTTGTTACTGTTTGTTACTGAAGGTTAAATTTTGAATTTGCTGTAAAAATTATAGAAGACATGGAGAAAACAAAGCGTCATTGATGACTAAATTAGTCCAAGATTGGACATGACTTGAGTTGAATTAAAATTCATTGCAATCTGCCTCGATTTCTTAATCAAAACGCTCACGTTTTATCATAATCTTTTTTGTATTCGCAATCCCATCAACCTCCACAAATCCTGTCAGTTCATGCAATAATTAATTAATTAATTGTCACCAGTAAAATTGTATTTTATAAACTTTACCATTTAACTATATATTATAAATTTTTTTATAATTATTGTTTGTCCTTACAATTAATAATGCCAAATTACATTTTCACCCTTTATGAAAATAAAATCAATTTTTTTTAATGTAAGGTGACTTTATTATTATTGTTGTTATTTTATTATTATTATTATATATTAAGAATATCAAGTGATTTGTCTCTTTATTTACATGTCAAAACCATATAATATGATACATTATTTGTGTTATATGGTAATCTAACATCATGAATATTTATCCGAAAAGCTATTTTTGCATCACAAGGGAAAATAATAGCTTTCTAAGTTATCATCTCTTGATCGTTATTATTAAAATTTGTATTTAAATTATAAGAGATAATCTTATAACTATGAGAAATTATATCAGTTTCGTTCTAAATATAAAATTTATTAATTCTTTTTCTATCTCTTATTTTATATAATTATTGTATTTACTCAATTGAAATATTATCTCCAAATTGTTAATATTATAATTATTGACGTAGGCTTATAAGGAACAAACCAAATTATATTAAAAAATTATCTTGTGTTTGATCATAATTAATTATTTGAGCCTTAACACCGTTACTAAAGTTGATCTTCACTTTCAATTGCCTTCATCAATTAATGGCGAGAAATCTCATTAATTATTTAGCACTACAAAAAGGGCTTGCATTAGATATGTCCTAGTAGTGTCAATCTCTAACCTACTGTTTCTTTCCACATATTGCAAAAGGCAAACAAATTCTCATAATATATCACTCTTGGCCAAAACATCCCTTTTGGAACCTTTTGAGGATGGGTAACAAAGAATATCTTGGGAAGCCATGCTCTCAAACCCATGCTAACACAACCTACTAAAGGCTTGTGCCACGAACCAAAAGCCAATAGCGCATGGTGTAGAGACACATATTGACATCGCACCTAATTTCTTACTATATGGTCCTCGACCTCAAACAACACCCTCCTTCACATACACCATTTTCTGATGTAAGCATACTCCCATCATGACTCTAATCGAGAATGTAACCATTGACTAGTAGGCTAGCAATCAAATGCATTGACCTTGTGGACTAGAATAGTGACTCATGGATGTCATCTCTAACATAAAGATTTTGCGTCTTTTATGTATGATTATGTTAGCTCCCATATCCAAAGTACAAATCTAAACTAGTCAGGAAAAGTAACATCAAAGCTTGCAAATCTCAAAGATTAGATTCTCGTCACTCTAATATAACTCAATATTCAACTATAGTAGGCGAGGTGACTTAAGTTGTCAAACCCTAAATACAAAATGAAAATAAGTGGATAACGTATTTCAACATGGTAAGTAAGGCTCCAATCGAAAAATAACATACACTCAATCCTTTGAGTTTAAGTAGGACATACACAACCACTTCTATCAAGCCTCTTTGAAGTTGATGGTTCAATGTAAACCTTTGAAATTCATCCGAATTATGCATATCAATTGGTAACAAAAAATCATATCAACAATTCGAATAAAAAATTGGGATGAATGATACTAATAATATTAGAAAGTGATGCTTATATGTTTATCATATCAAGATCAACTCTTTATTTAGATAAAGACAAAAATTGGGATAAATGCTTTTTAACTAAGACTAATCTGATAAGGCTGCCATAGCCGAAGGTTAGAAGATGTTAAATAAACAGTCACTAAGGGTAATAAAGGAATTGCAAATTAATAAATTAGTAAATTAAGGAAAGTATTAGAAGGACACAAAAAGTTTTCCACGGGAAGATAAAAGATTATTATTATAATAATAAAATTATGTATATTTATTTTTAGTATATAATTTAAACATATAGATAATATGTTATCATATAATTAAGTGATTTTAAATTAAAAATAAAATAATATTCAATCATATAATAATACGTTATTTATATATATAAATTATATACAAAAAATAGATATATATAAAAAAAGTTTGGTTTGAATAATATTTTATTATCAAAACTGAAAGATTATCTTGAAGATATGTTACTTAACAGATTATTAAACGTAAATAATTATTATATTTAATAAAATTTTATAAAAATGAATAAGTATAAATAATTATTATATTTAGTTACACATAATAAAAAAATACTAATAAATTAATTTTTTTAAATACTTTTAGATATAATAATTTTAAAATAATTTTATATTATATATTATATTAATTAAAAAATACTGTCATTTTAATCTAACATATTAATAAATAAAAAATATAATTATAATAAAATAAAAATTATTTTAATAATTTTTTAATATTTAAAATAACAATAATAATTTAAATACTATTTATATTATTTGTTATATTATTATTAATAAATTAAATAAAATAATATAAATAATAAAAATTTAAAATAATATTTATGGATTAAAATAAAACGACCCTACAGTATTAATAATATATAATTCCTTGTAAAAAGAAAACTAAAAGACAAATACTAGCCAATCCCAGCCCACAGAGTCAGACTCATTCGACAGGTTACGAAAGCAATAAATGAAAACACGCTCCCTCCAAAACAAAACTACAGTTTTCACAAGGCAGAAAGTCCATCCTCCTCTTCTTCTCTGATATTTTTTATCTCTCTGTTTCTGAAAGGATATGCCACAAGTGGATCTTGAAACCCTAGTCTCAGCCTGTGCCGGAGGCGGTGGTGGCGATAATAAGATCGCCTGTGAAACCTTAGCCACCGACAAAGACTATAACAACCGACGCGATAATCAACAACCCGATCAGTCCGAAATTCCGGCCGATTTCCCGCCCGAATCTTTTTGCCTTTCCAAAGATGCCGAGTTTGACTGGTTTGATCGAAACGTATTCTATGAACGTAAGGAATCTCAGAAAGGTAATTCAAACTCAACCAATCTTAACCCCAATCCCAGTTCAACTTCACAGAGATTCGCCACTACTTTGAAGGCCAAACCCTCCATTTTCGGTCTGCCGAAGCTGCAAAAATTGTTTGTTGATACTAGAAGTAAGCGGAATTGCAAACCGGCGAACACCCGGTGGTTCCCGAAACGCTCCGCTTCGACTCTCAAATCGGATGCAACACTCGCTGAGCCGTCGTCTCCCAAGGTTTCTTGCATGGGAAGAGTGAGATCCAATAAGGATCGTCGTACATTGAAGAACCGCCAACGCTCTGCCTCGGAATCGGGAACGGGAACTGTAAAAACCAAATCGGGAAAAGGAGGAAAAACCGGGTTTCTCTCCAAATTTCGGTCAATATTCGGATCCGGTTTAAAGAAAGGAACAAAGAGTGAAACTAAAGCTGATACATTGAGAGTGTCGCCATCAAGAAATGGCGGGAAAGTGATGAGTCATGATATAAGGGAGCGTCTACCGCCGGGTGACATTGAGACGCCGCCGAGGAACAGTGAAGCGCGTAAGAGCGTGGATGGCGAACCGGTAGGTTTAGGTGGAATGAAGCGGTTCACGTCTGGTAGGAGATCTGATGCTTGGTTGGATGACGTGGTATGATGTGGAGCGTTGGATTCGTATTTGGTGTAGATAGGGCAGGTGAATGAGTGGGACCCGAAGAGTTTCCGGTCGTGATGGGTTGTCAGCTGGGGCCTGCTTGAATTTTGAAATGGAACCTGGAATGGATTAACGAATAACGGTTTCCCCAGCCCGGTTAAAAAGGTAAATCAATTTTTACCTTTTTCTTTTCTTTTTTTTTTTTCCCCCCTTTTTGTTTCGAAATTATTAAGTGCTTGTAAATACAATATAGTGTTTTTTTTTTGGTTTTATGGAATTATTTGTAAATTGGATTGTAATAAAATCTTGGGAGGATATGAATGTGTAAATATAGTTTGTTGATCAAATATATAAATATCGTATATAATTGGATAACTTTAAATTAATGATAATATAATATCTAATTATATAATTATATATAATTTATATATTTAAAAATAAATATGTATAATATTATTTTTAGTTTTATTGGCAAAGTTGGATTTGAAGAATAAAACTATATTTACGAATAAATATTACTAACTTACATATACAGATGGAAGTGATAATTTATGATTATTTATTTTATTTTTATTTTAAAAATAAGATCAGATTATATAAATAAGTTTGTATATATAATATTACTTAAAATTGAATGGGATAAAATTTTAAAAATAATATTATATATATAAATAAATTATATAAATAAAATTATAATATTTAATCGAATAATTTTAAAATAAAAGGAAAAAAATTACATCAGCTTGAAAGTGAAATTGGGTTTCGTGGGGTTGGGGCGATAGGTGGGAAGTCCATGTTGAGGTACAGGTCAAATTTGACCCTAGAGTGGGAAAATGATGTGCAGTCGTTTGGAATCTTGACTAGCTGGCTTTCTAATATTTAATTTTATTTTTCTTTGATTCTTTTAAATTTATTTTATCGTTATCACAATTTAAGAATTTGGCGTGAAACATGCTTAAGAGAAAGTAGACTTGTCTAAGGAAATTTTAACGTAATAACCAGGTTGATTCACACCAAGGGCAAAGCTAGTTGGAGGCTAGTGGGTTTGTGTATTTCCATGGAATTTTAGTCAAAATTTTACCCCACCCAACTTGCAGATCAAGCTTCTGAGGAGGTTTAGTTTGAGTTAGAGATTATCTATTAGATATTTATCTTGTTCAATTTAAAAAATGAGTATGATCAGTACAAAATGGTTAAATTTTAAATACTGGGCGGGCATTAATGAAGCTATAAATTATCAGATCTTATTGTTTCATTGGTTTTTCTATTTGAATTACATAATCATATTTGGCATCCCATTTTTTAATCATTCAAACTTAGTAGGGATGACAACAAGATAGAGATAACAATAGAGAAGGGTATAAAAGAGATTTCAATCCTTATCCTCGTTCCCATTCTTGTAAGGGATATCATTCTCCATTCTTTCTCTCGTTTCTATCAGAAAAACTCTTTCTTGTTAGGGTTAAGAAATGTCACAAATTTTAAATTCGAATTAAAATTACCATCTTTAAACCTTTGTGTATAAATTTGATATCAAAACCAGGAACTCTAAACAGTAAAAATGCCAATAAGGAAGAATACAGAAGAATTCTAAAATTATTTAGAATTAAATAAATTTGACATAAAACTAAAATTATTATTTCAAAAAATATTTTATAAGATAAAAATGTGGAGCAAATAACATCACTCCAACACTAAGTAAAATATAAACATATTTTATACACAATCCATCTCGACAATATTTTTTTCTATTGATTTAATTTTTCAATTTTTGTAATTTATTTTGAAATAATCAAGATGAAATGAATTTGATCTAACATATATGCGTTAAACTATTTTATCAAATTTTGACCTTTCCCTTTTAATTGATTTACAAAAAAAATTAGGGGATGCAATGAAAGGAGTAAATAATACTTGACAAAAAATAATATTAGATATAAAAAATTTTGATGTAGAAAAAAATAAATGGAAGAATACATATAAAAAGGTTACTTGATAAATATAGATTAATATTAATTCAAGAGTTGAGTTATGACACATCAAAGTTTGTATTTCTTGTTGATATATATCACCATTTCTCTTATATTAAATTACAATAAAATTATACGTATATAATTTTTTATACAATTTAAATACATATATGATATATGATTATGTGATTAAATAATTTTGTATTAAAAATAAAATAACACATAATTACATGATGATATATCATCTATGTATCTAAGTTTTATATAAAAAAAATATATGCATATAATATTACTCATTAGATTATTCAATTTTGATTTGTTGAAATTTTCATTTTTTGCGTTACATTAAATTGTACGCAATATTTTATTTAAAAAAGGATATTAAAATTTTTGCTATTAAAAGTGAACGTCTATACAAAAATATAAAACTTTTGGAACCCTAATCAATTATACCACTAAAGCAATTGAATTGCAAAAATTCCCTATGCAATACAATCGCACCCGTGATGCCCAAAGATTCATCAATTGTTTCATCTGTGAATTTGCAGCACCCGATAGCTTGGAAAAGGAATTTGTAGTAGTAGCTGACAATGAACAATCACGCGTGACTGAACAAGAAGTGAAATTGTCATAAATCATATACGACTCGTCTTCGTCGTTGATGATCGCTCTCAGGAGAGCAGTCAGAGAGGAAGAAACGATATAAAAAAACGTACTCTGAAAACTGGAAACCCTAAGGGAAAAATGCTGTTTTTTAAAACTTAGGTTGGGGTGAAATTATTAGTTTTTAGGGTTTAAAGGAGGAAAATAATATAGCTAACGAACTCAATTAATTTTAACAATTCATGGGTGGGTAAATGAGATTTTCAAAGTTAAGGGGGGAAAACTTGAGAAATGCGCATACTTTGGGTCAGACATTGTCCTTTGGCCTAAATAAATTCAAAAAGAAGTAAAATCATTGGGTGGCAAAACCGAAACATCTATTGAAACAAAGAATGACCAACGACGATAAAATTGAATTGAATGGCTGGCGATGATAGAACGAAACACGAACGATACACCCAATTAGTTGACTAAAAAGTTGAATGGGAGTTCATCAAGCTATTAAACACCGACTAAAAAGTTAGAGGTACTAATAGGTAAGGGTGACGAGTCGTTTATACGTTGGAGCCATTATCCTACTTGACTTGGTACAACATTCATCTATCCCGAACAGGCATTCATCGACTATTTCTTGCATTTTTAAAGATTTGTCTATTGTAGTCGTGACTTGAGTCATGCATTTAGTCAAGTTAGCACATTTCACTCATGTTACTTGTTTTTGTAATCATCAAAATGATTTAGGGTTTTACGGGAACTATTGACAACTTAATAAATAAGAAAACTTTGACATATGTAATATCCATTTTAAATTCAATCATTTTATAACAAGGTCGGCAATTCCTTCGATATAAGTGAAATTAATATTGGTGTTAACATTCTCGTAATAATTTTCAAATTTATCATTAAACAACTAAATATAAAGTTAAGAAAAATTCTACAGGATAAAACTTTGCAATAAAAGTGAAAAAATAATTGAAGACATTAAATAATATAATAAAGTTGCGAGAGTCCAACGTTTTCCATTTTGAAAATAGACTTTAACAAGCAGGACAAAATTTATAGGTGAGGAGTGAAATTAGGGAATTGGGGTTGTGGAAGGTTGGGCTGTATTGGCGACATCCAAGAAAGGCCCTCAGACTCCTTAGGAGTTTGACAAAGCATAAGTTTTCAATTGATTGGTACGGTCAATGAATGTTTTTACATTTTTGCCCAAAAGTTGCATCCTTACATAAGGAGATATATCACTAGCTTATAATAAAATTTTGAGCAATACTTGTTATACTTGTTTTAAGTATATAAATATATATACATTCATATATGTTATTATATGGTTAGATTTTTTTTATTTTTAATTTAAAATTATATAATCGCATATTGACACACATGAGTGTATGCACATTTGTATAAGGCTGGAAATAAAACGAATCCAGCTGAGCTTGAACAGGGCTCGACTAGTTTTTTGCTCATTTTGGACTAAATTAGGCTCAAGTTCAGTTCAAGCTCGCTCAATCACACAATAGTGATTGGGTTTGTGTTCGTTGTTTTGAGCTCTTGTTCTAGATCATTCGAGTTAAACTCGTTTCAAGCCTAAACAGACTCACTTTGAATCCAGTCCTATCTTTAGGTAGGGCTGAAAATGGTGTTGTTTGCTAAGGATTCAAGTAAGCTGAGTAAGACTCCAGTTCAGATTCGACTTCAGGTTTGTTTCTAGTTTTACTTCTCAACTCATACTCACATTTATATTCGGGCTCATTCAAGCTAAACTCGTTTTAAACTTACTTTGAATCAAACCCTATATTTATGTATCTAAAGTGGTTACCCACCGTTTTATTATAAAATGTTATAAGATTTATTAACTTTTTAATAAACCTTCTCACATTTAATCCCTTGCATATATTTAATCATAACTATCATTCACATATGTTTTTTTCTTTTTTTTCTTTTTATAAAATAGATAATGTCCAAATAAAAATTTCTAGATATAATTTTACAATTTTGTCATCCTCAATATTTCATACTAATTCAATAATATAATTATATCATCAAATAACTACTCCACTTTGAATTATCATAAATTAGTGAATAAATTAATAATGAATTATATATCAACATCACTTATGATGAATATATATATATATATATATATATATATATATATATATATATATATATATATATATATATATATATATATATATATATATAGAATATAATTAAACAAAATTTTAGATATTTTATAAATGAGAAATTATATTAATATAAAAACTAAAAATTTGGCAACCAGTGGACATCATTGATGCCAATGTAAAACTCTTGGCACCATGTACGTAACAATGAATTTATCGTAGAGTAATGTTATATGTATAAATAATGATATATTATCATGTGATTAAGTAATTAAAAATTAAAAATAAAAATTGTATATATAATTTTATTGTTTGATATAAGGGTCAAATTATAAAGAATGATTAATTAATATATATTATAGATGAAATTAAAGGGAATATTAGGCGAGAACTTGTTAAAATTGATCAAATATTGCATATTAGAATTATAGATATAGATTTTATTAATAATCGTTTGAAATTTTGCAAAATTTAGAAGTATCAACTTGAAATTTTAAGGATATTTATGTGAAAATCAAAATTAATAGGATTAAATTTATATAACCGGTAAAAAATACATAGGGATAACCATTGGCTAGATTGGAAAGTGGTGAAGTAAATCATGAGCAAAATAATTAATTAATCAGGACTCAATAATCGGAATTAAGAAAAGTTAAGTGGACAATAATGACATTTCATCAGACTAAAAGATTAGGATATAAATACAGAGAGTGGACAAAAGCGGTGGACAAAGGCGGTGTACAATTTCTATTGTTTCAATATGGCATCTAAACTTGAAGAAGATGATGACCTTTCTTAACTTTGTAGAGTTCAACAGTTCTTCCATTCAGAGTCTGCAAAGGCCTTGCATTTCTCTTGTTATGTGACGCCAATGGAGCTCTCAAAGCCTCTACCTGCTCCTTCGAAATTGACCTCACCTGTAAAATTTGTCAGCCTATGTTATTAACCGTATATGAGACTTTCTTTTTCACCAAACAGGTAAACCCAGTTCAGTGACCAAGTCAAGGGTCTAATATTGGTGTGGTATGAGCGAGTCTTAGACTCAAACCCTCTTCTTTGAAGATTCCATAACCTTTGTCATTTAATCTACTCTTCGGGCCAACATGAGATGCAATATTTATATGTGAAAGTTACCGGGCTAAAAAGAAATACCTTGGCAAGGACAGTCCAGGTGACACCTTCAGTGCATGGAGGAGTAGTGAGAGAACCCATGTATCTATAATATTTATTTGTCTTTCGCCTCAAGTGATGGGTATCCAATTTTCCCATTGGAATATTATTAACTCCTTTATGATTGCTTGACCCACCAAGCTCATGCAAGTATTTACTTATCTGCAATCATCAAACTATTCTTATAAATAGATGAATAAATATAAATTACTTCTTGCAAGAATGGACAGAGTAATCTCGAAGATTGTAGGGGCATAATGCAATGTTTTCTACTTCTGCAAAATGGTATTTTGTTGCAAAAACATGTGGTGCATAATTTTGAAGCTGGGTAGTTTCATTCATTATTCTTGAGTTTTCCCATCTTCGAAGTAGGGTTGGACTCCAGCCGAGCCAGCTCGAGCTCGAGCTCGGCTCGGCTCGGTTCGAGCCCAAAACGAGCTGGGCTCTGCTCGGTTCGATCGAGCTCAAGCCGAGCTTGAGCTCGGTAAATTTTTTTAAAAAATTTTATATAAAATGACATCGTTTTGATCCATATATATACAAAACGATGTCGTTTTGATATGAAAAACGAGCCGAGATAAAAACGAGCCGAACTCGAGCCGCCCATAAATAAACCGAACCGAGCCCGAGCTGGCTGTGAGCCGAGACAGCCAGCTCGGCTCGGCTCGAATCCAACCCTACTTAGAAGCAAGGAATGTTACTGAAAATTTTTTTGCAACATTATGACATTCTTAAATAAATTTTGTATCAGTAAAGCATAAGAGAAATAATAGATTTGTATATACATCTTATATTATTTGAAATGTTAAAATAAGTCTAGTTAAATATTCGAAAACTCTATTAAAATACGTTTGAGGTTGTAAAGTGCAAAAGTAAAACTATAATATTCTAACTAATCAAAATGGGTTTAATTTGGGGTGTGTGTAAATTCCAATATATATTTTTTAAGTTCCCTAACATGATAAAATAAGCAAAAAGAAGAATTTTTTGGAAAAAGTGTACCTTATTGAGAAGTGGATCCGGGTTACCATACTTGTAAAGGACTGAGAGAACTGCAACACTGCCATCATCCGCCAAATGGACTGCATGGAGCTCCGCAGCAAATCTGTCACAAATCTCTGTTAGATTTTATAGAAATCAATCTTATTTGCTTTGGCTTAGAAAAAGACTCAGAAAAGTAATTTCAGAAGAAGAATGAGTGGAAATTCTAAGCTACATTGTTGATATAAAAAGAAAGAGAAGAGAGGGAAAAAGAATATACATTTGTCCATCAATTCGGTGCTCCGCAGGAGTATGCCAGTGCATCTGTTTGAAGGTGTATTTCTTACCCTTTATCACCAACTCTCCAATTTCTTCCTCATAATGTACCTACATCCATAAAATTTCAGTTCAACATTCAAGTTTTTCAATTTCATAGTGCAAAATGGGAGCAAGATGGCAAGATATAGAATAATGCAATGCAGAATATGTTGCGGAATCCCCATACAAAGCCCACAAGAGAGCAAGGGTTCAAGACCTGCTTGCTCCAGAGCAAGACCCGATTCAATGAATGTTGAGCCAATCATTTGATTTAGGATTTTATTTATCTGGTATAGTCGATCAGACCCCAATGTAGGACCGGGTGGCTTTGGTGGATTCCTCGTAAAAAAAAAAAAAAAGTTGTGGAAGTTTAGGAACAAACCACAATAACAAAGCCTAAATTGACGATTGTGGCATTTGCAGAAGGGATATAATTCTTGGCTAAGGGTCCCAAAGCTGTGTCGATGTGGGTTTGGTTGGTTAAAATGTTAACTGGAGACTGATGCTTCCCCATCGAGCATGGTGAGAAAGATTTATTCAACCTTCCCCAGTGCGCTGGTCCTTTTAAACCCGTGTAACTAAATTCAACAGGAAAATGCCCTGAAAGCAGAGAAAAAACATTAAACAAATCAAGCATATGACAACAAGATTATCAAAGAGAGAAAAGGAAGAAGAAAATACCCTCATTAAGATTTGCAGAAGCAACGACTAGCAGCAATGAAATGGCTAGAATTGAGAAGGAAAATTTAGTAGCCATTGTGTAATAGAATGAGCTCTGGAAAGAATAATAAATGATAGTTGTGATTTGGTTTAAAAGAAGCTGTAATGGGCATATATTTATACAGAAGTTAATTAGTTCCTGGCTATCAGGCAACTGAAACAGTTTTGCTTTTTAGATGGAATTATAATTGTGCGGTTTGGTGACTTGGATGACAATGATTCCCAGCTTCAGTTATGTTTGTTTTATTTTTTTAGCATTTTTTTTTTTTTCAAGTTTTTGTAAGGCACACCCATCCACACACATCTCAATATTATCCACGCAAGTTTAGTATATTCTCAAACTCTCATTTATTAAGGTCCAAAAATCTAAATATCTATTTATTTGTTAAATTTTATTATTACTATCAAATGTAAAAATGTTATTTAGATATTATATTTAAAAAAATAATAATTTATCCTATTTTTCCATCTTAGTTTTGAAAAACTAATAATTTCTTGTTTACTTTAGTTTTAAAAAGTTATCTTTTTACCTTATTATTTAGGGTTTTTATATTTTAGGGTTAAAAACTGCTTCACAAAGTTAAAAAACATTACACTTACACTCCTAAAAATATGTTTTCTCTTTCTTACGACCGTTCTTTATAGCATAACGTCAACTTTACCATTGACATATTCTTTTCCTCTGCGATGGTTAGAAGAAATTTGATCTCTTACTTTTATGTTTAGAATTTTTATCTTTTATTACTCAAACTACTTTTAAATATTATTTCGAGAATGTTAAACAAAATATGACAGTACATTTTTATTTCTTATCATTGAATGCGGACATATTACAGGAGAAATGTGACCACTTCAGAAAGAGAAGCTGAAAATCCAATATGGGAAAGTTGTGGGTCAAAATTAAAGAGGTGGTTTCAGTAATGTCAGCGTCCAGACCTTCAGCTTTATTCTCGAAGCACAAATGAAACCTCCCCAGGTTGACATGCTTTAGCTGAATGTGGGTGTGTGGTCTCACTACAGGATTTGCTTTTGGTTCTTTGTTAGTGGAATTAGGCCAAACAAATAAAAGTTAGTGCTTGTGGTTTGCCGTCCTTCTGTCCTTCCTCTTTTTTCTTTTGTGCCTCATCTGGTGCGATGGGGGATTCCAAACAATTCATTATATTTTACACCAAATAAATGCAACAGAAGCTACTAGGTCATCCATAATGCTGATATCCGGTCAAGCGCAACGAAAGATATGCTTACATAGAATTTGATCAGGGTAAAGCTATCCTTTTGAGCGTTTTTGGTTAAGTGATTGGACTGCATTAGTTTTTCCAATAAACTATACGTACCCATCTTAAATACATAAATATATACATATTTATATGTATTATCATATTATTAGATGATTTTGAATTTAAGATAAAATAAAATTCACTTATACGATGATACATATAAATATATACACAATTATATATCTAAAGTGAATACATATAATATTGTTCTATTTTTTAGAGTAACATTATATGCAAAAGCAATGGATATAAAGTTATGCACAAAGAATAGACATAAAGTTATACATAAATAATAATATATTATTATATAATTAAATATTATTTTATTTTTAATTCAAAATCTCCTCCATACACACCGCTTTTAAACAAGAAAGTTTTCCTTTTCTCCGATGATATCAGCTGAATATTTTCCCCTTTTTCCAGTTAACACCGTTCGTGGGGCTATCAAGTTTGCATTATTGTGTAGATTGAAAGAATTACGAATTGGATTATATATTATCGATACAATAAGATTGTGTATAATTGTATACATAAATATTAATGTATTATTATATAATTAAATATTATTTTATTTTTAATTTTTAATTATTCAATTATATGATGACACATTATTATTTATACAGAATATTATAAACAAAAATTTTGTATATAACATTACTCTATTTATAAAAAAAGTGTACAATATAGACAAGTTCAATATTGTTTGAAAAGGAATTTTTAATACTATGAAAATGGAATAAACGAATTACAATTGATTACAATCAAATATAAGGAAATATAATAAATACAAAATATTTAACACTCTCTACAATTATAATGAACGCTCACGAACCTACAATTGGAGACACAAGAAAAGAAAATGCTCTCGAGACAACTCCTTGATAAATATATTTGTAAGTGAAAAGAGTATAGAAATATGTTGGAAAGTAAGAGCCCCACAAGTAATCAACTCACGAATGAAGTATATATCAATATTGATATGCAAAAGGTAAACACAGAGTTAGATTCGAGTTAAACCGAGTTCGAGCTTGACTCGATTTATATATAGTAGAGTTCATGGAAGTTAAGCTCGAACTCAGTTTGAGTTCATTTCGAACTCAAACTTTTAACTAGTTCATTATTAAAACAACGTCATTTTAGTATATATTGGTCAAAACGATATCGTTTTGTATCAAAATTTTTAATTTATAAATTTGACAAGTAGCTCGAGCTCGAGCTTATATAGGGTTGACTTGTTTTAGACTTGTTCGAACTGAGCTTGAACTCAAGTTCAAATTTAAATAAACTCAGTTCAAATCCAACCCTAGATAAACATAAAAAACATATTCTGTCGTCATGTGCAAGAAGATATAATATCCTCAATCAAATATATATATATATATATATTGCTTGGAAATCTAGCCAATGGAATCAGAAGCAACAGTCTAATCCACTTTAATATTTCATCTAACCAGAGTAAAAGATTTTTGCTTAGAACAAAGATCAGACACATCATACATGAGATCTATTAATAGGTATATATACAGCAAAACATGTGATATACTCTGAATTGTGAAGCCTACTTATCAGCATGCATACATGTGACACATAAATAATTCAACAATGAACCCTAACCTATCAGCATGCATACATGTGATAAACTCTGAACTTCTTATTAATCACAGCTGGTCTTACATAGCAAAACATGTGATATTCTCTCAACTCTAAACCCTACTTGACGTATAATTAATCATTAATATCTATAAATAACAGCTGCTCTTGGCATTGCATGGGGAAATGAACATTAAGATCATTTCACTTTATGATGATAACAATAACAGTACACAGAGGAAAGGGAACGGCAAAAAAATTATGAATCCATGAAGTTTTTCTTTTTTTAGTAATGAAAAACCCACCCAAGCGGGATTGCCCTAAAACTTATTGTATTGAATAGATAAAACCTCAAGTCCAGCGATTGGTTCTACAACTATTAGACTAGATGTTACAGGAAAACTTGAATCTAAACTCTCCACCTTAGAATCACACCCCCTTACTACCTAAGCGACCCCTCGAGGGATGAACCCATAAAGTTGGGTCGAATAAAAAGGATATGCCTAGTGGTTATCCCAACACAAAAATGCACCAAAGCAGCTCCTAGTGAAAGTTGACAGTGTAGTGCACTTGCCACAAAAAATGAACAGACCAGGAGCTGCCTGATGACCACTCTTTTCCTCTAAAACTTCAAATCAAGGATTGAGATTCTCCAATATTGTAAAGCGATCAACTTGGATGTTCTCCAGTCCCCACAGTGTGAGGACCATAGGCCAAAGCTGATAAGTTCTTCCAGCGAATTCTTATGCACAATGAATGATATTCCAAACTTATCTCAAATGATATTTATGGATTCTGGGATTATGCAGAGAAGTGCCAGAATGTTGAGGGAACTTGAATAGTTAATTTAAAGAAAAATTATCATTCCAAAAGCAACTGTTCTAAGTAGCTACACAAACTCAAGATCAAGTTAAATTTATGACTGGAAAAACAAAGTCTGTCTGGATATGGCAAAGTGCACCACTGCGGCCCTCTGTTGATAACTATGGTGAGCAACGCAATGCCTTCGCTCCCAAAAGTGCAAGTATTAGAAAAGATTCAATCTATGTAAGTTTTTTTCACCAGATATAAATCAGGGGAAAGTACTCCCTCTGAACTTGTTCTTTCAAGTCTATGCTACAATCAAGAGCCGGACGATACTTTTGCCATGTCTTCTTGATATGGTGGGTTATTTTTTTTGCACAAGGAGAATCGCGGCTGAATTTCTTGATATAAGATTTTAATAATTAATCCAACATACCCTTGATGACAATTGGGAGCCCTATGATCCAAGATAATAAAAGATTACTCTCATAATACAAATATTATTTTATTTGATTTATCAAAAAATAAAAAATTTTGATAATTTTTATTATCAATAGTAATATAAAAAATAATATGAAGATAATTTAATTACCCACTCCACTTTAGGATATCAAAATAATTTTAATTTTGTTATAAATTTATTTTTGACAAAAATATTTTAATATAAAGAATATGTTAAAATAATTGTACCAATAATTTTGAGGATATTTAAGTAAAATAATATGTTAATATTTTTTTTATTACATTTAATCAAACACAATAATTATTTAAATTTACTAATTTCTCAATAATCTTATAGGTAATTTATTTTTGTGGCAATATTTTTTTGGGTAAAAAAAGATTATCCGAACAAAACACATCCTAAGGGTCATTCTAATACCCCGAAGCACAACAACTCTAAAAGTATGTTTAGTTTAGATAATATTTTATTACATTCAACTAAATACAAAAATTATTTAAACTTACCAAAATTTTAATAATTTTATAAGTAATCTATCTTTGTGACAATATTCAATTCCTTATAAAAAAATTATTTGAATGAAAAACACCAAGTCACTCTAATATCCTGAAGCACAACAACTCTAAGAATGTGTTTAATTTGGGTACTCTTTTATTATTAAAAATGAAAAATTACTATAAAGATATATTATTTAAAATATTATTAAGTATAAATTATTATTATGTTTAATTGGATATAATAAAATAATATTAAGTTATTATTTTACTTAAATGTCTTTGAATATTATGTTAATTACAAATAAGAGTATTTTTGTCCCTAAAAAAAATTAATAACTTAAGGATAAAATAGTAATAAAAGAAAAATTACTTTGATAAATCTTTTAAGACATAAAGTAAAAGTAATAATCATATTACTCTTTATATTACCTATCACATTATTGATAATACAAAATTGTCAAAATTTTTTATTACTTGACAAATCAAATAGATAAATATTAATAATAAAAGATAAATTGATACGATAATATTTGAATAATTGAACCCAAAACCCCCCGAGTGTTTCAAATATTAACAGGATCCTAAATCCTAATGATTATTTAAAAGCTAAATATCTACGTCCCACCCTAACTTGGATAAAATGACTATTCCTTATCCTATAAGATTGGAAAATCCATTTTTCCACTAATCTATCAAAGTCTAACGCTAGTTTTAACAGTAAAAAATTATTTTTATCACTATAAAATATATAATATAATTAATATCATTGACACCCATGATAATACAAACAGATCACATTTATATTTTTTTTCCTCCCCACCTTTATTTTTTTCTTTCTTCTTGTTTTCTCAGTTATTGATCATTAGAAAACACCCAAAGAGGCCCAACAGATCTTAAAACGATAACTTCCAGATCTTAGATGTGAGTTGCAAGTTAGAGAAGAGATAAGGCTATAAACTCTGTACAGTCGATGCTGACAATGTCTCCAACATTCTTAACAATGAGCTGAGTCGCTACTCGAAAGGATTTGATAGAAGCCCCTGGGGCTGTGCTATGAGCCTTCAACGACTAGCAGGCTAAACACAATTCAACCCCCTAGCACAACGAGTCACACCAGAGTTGCATTTCACAACCCAGTATCATGTCTAGTTCGGATTATAAATAGGCTTATATAAAAATGCCTATGATTGTTGTTTAGCAAAATAATAATAATAATAATAATAATAATAATAAAAGCCTACAATTGTTAAGATTTTAGAGTAATTCCTAAAGCTACCCGTGAGATTAAGGCTAAACTCGAAACTAAGATGACTTAGGTTTAATTCAACTTAAGTCAAGCTTAAATTGAGAAGAATAACTCATTTCTAAAACTAAACTAAAATCAAATCGGAGAGTTCAACTCTATCAAATCCACAAGTCATGTAGAGGACTTTAATCGATTTAAACTTAACTTGTAACTTGGTGTAAATCATATCAAACAATTGTCAAAATAATATTGTTTTGATTATTATTAGATAAAACAAATTCATTTTCTTACTAAGATGCTAACTCAATAACAAATTTAAACCATAAATCTGAACCATTAACTCAAGTTGGGCTTTAAATTTCAAACTTAGGAACCGAATCAAATTTGAGTTACTTTTAACTTTGACACGAAAAACTCGAATCGAACTTAGACTGTCAAATTTTCATTCGAACCAACTTAAACTAAGAAACTCAACTCAATTCATTTCCACGCCTACACACATTGGATAAACTTGATTACCTAATCCCACGAGGTAATTTTGCCGTAAATTATGATACAAACTCCACCATGTCATCCCACGGGTTTGGCCTAGTGGAATGTGGAAGGAAGCACATTTAGCGTTGGCAATGTCTCAGGTTTGAGTCTCCCTTTTGACAGGACCTATGGTGGTTGGGGTTAAATTTGAAAAATATTCAAAACAAGGACCTAAGCTCACACGAAATATAACAATAATCTATACAAATATAATTACATTAGCCTTCAGTCCGTATAATCATTAATAATTCATGAAATAGATGGTGTGAAGGCAGCTCTATAACTTTACTTCAGCAATATCTTTACCCATGTATGGGCAAACAATATCAACATATTCAAACTTACAAACATCTTCAACTCAATTTAATAAACTTTCTGAAGTGATTCTTTCAATTAAACACTTTAATTGAAGTTTACAAAAAAAAAAAAAAAGTTCGAAATAATAATCACAACTCTTATGTCTTATATTAACTAACATGCAATGCAAGCAGGTAGGCATTATACCCAATGACCATCAGTAAATAAATCCACTTCACATCTCAAAGCATACATTTGGGAATTATTCCATCTGTGATCTTAATTTGAGCCATACTTTTGGACCATCATTCCAACAGAGTACTGCCCATGATTGCAATTTTATGTTTTTACCATGAGTCAAAAATCAAGGATATAATTCACCATGGTGTTTATAATATCAATTTAAGGCTTAATTTCCAAGCACAAAAACATAATCAGCAAAGGCCAAATTGAGTTTTCAATCAAACACAAAACTTTAATGAAATCTAGGAAAAACATACCTCAATAGTTTTCATCAATTCAACTCTCAGTTCAATAACGAAACAAAGGCATTTATATGCACTTCACTGAACAAACTATAAATAAAATTACCCCAAGAATAGTTCAAAAAACTGATATTTAAGATTGAATTCACAAAATCAAAGCAATATATGACTTCAATTCAAAACTATTTTTGAATTAATCATTATTAAACCCAACATGTGCAAAACAAATATTTTCAAACAATAAAACTCTTCCATCTCAGTTTTAGGAAAAAATCTTAAATGTTTAAAGCCTACCTAGCTCAGATCTACTAAAATGGAATCTAATCTCTGAATCCACTTTTTTTCTAACCTCCATAGATGCTTCTCTTTTAACTTGGTTAACCATTAAAGCAACAGTGAGAAAACTAATATCTGAGAAACCCAAGCTGATTTTGTAGCTTCTTTTTCTTCCTTTTCTTGGTAGCTGTTTTATCTTTCTCCTTTTTCTTCTTCTCATTCTTCTTCCACTATCACCTCAAGTCTCTGCCTTTCTTTCATTTAACTTTCTTTTTCACACCTCTTTCAGTGACATTTATACCTCTTAGTTTTCTCTTTTCAACCATTAAAGCTTACATATATGATAAACCTATCAATATCAATAACTAGTTGGAACCACCAAGAATATGAAAACATGCAATTTAAATCTATCACTAGAATTGAAAAGTGAAATGGAATTATCTTTCTATTTTTAATTTTCTTTTCTGCCTATATAAGTGGAATACTGAAAGAAATAAGAGTTTCATCAAACCAAAATGCTAAAATATGGCAATAAAAACATTGCAGTCTGAGAAATTAAACAATGATAAAGAAAGCTTCATTGAAACTTAACCAAAAGTACCACATTTTGTGCCTAGAATATATGTATTTGAGCAATGCTTCCATGTTCATTCAAGCACATACATGCAAGACTGACAAAAGATGCATTAGAGTAGAAATTTATGTGAACAGTCCTCCATTCTATCTTGCCCCTGCCTCTTTCTACAGCATTTAAAACAAAAACAAAAATATAGGAATTTCAAAATCTTAAGCAGAAAGAATTTGAAGCGTCGATGAACAAAACACAAAAGTGATTGAAGCAAACGAAAAGCAGCTTACTTATTAATCATATAAAGAATCTAAATAAATTGCTTCCCAGGAAATAAGCAAGTCAATAAAACATGACTTAGCTACAAGAATATGTGGAATTAGTGAAAATGGAAATGCTCACATAAATGAGGGTTCAACTAAACTTACAACATACATTTACCATTTCACATACTTCACATGCTAACTAAATTCAATCACCCTTCTTCCGGGCTAGTGATCCCTTCAATCAAACCAAAGCAAAAGAATAATACTTAGTTGAAAAGAGGAGACATTTAACAAGTGGAAATTCAATGAAACTACTCCATTTAAAATACCAGTCAAACAAAAAGGGATCAAGGATATGTAAAAACTAGTAGGCAAAAAAAAAAAAAAAAATTCTATTTAACAATCCCGAGCATACAAAAAGTTGTAGTACCATTCATTTCTAACTAAAAAAATATAAAACCAATCCAAGAAATTATTTTTTTAAGTCCAATAAAATACCTGATTCAACTACAGGATACTGAAACAAGAGAGCAATAGATGATATTAAACATTCGTAGTTGATAAGATACAATCCAGGAAGTATAACATATTCAATAACAAGTTCAGATGATAAAATGAAATCCCAATACACATATTACTAGTAATAACGATAAAATAAAATAAAACCTCACGCTGCTTCCTTAGCTGGAATCTTCTCGTATCCCATCTTAGAGCTAAGATCATCCTCATCAGAATCACTGAATTCTTCAAAGGAATTACGGCGGGTAAATAGGGTCCACATCAAGTACATAGCAACAGCAGTAAGAGAACCGCATCCAACACCGAAAAGCAAAGCGAAAACAACACTCAAAATATCCTTAGTGCGATCGCGCAGAGAGGAGAAGTCGTAACCCAAAGGTACAACGCGGCGCCGTGGCCCTTGGATCTGAGGTTCCTCATCTACTGTGGGGAAAACCGAAGGATCGAGAAAGACTAAGGGCCTATGTGGAGAATCCTTGAATTGGCGAACATGGGTAAAAACGGTGACGAATCCGGCGGTATTAGAGTTGGGGTTCGGGTTAGGGTTCTGGGGATTGAAGGAAAGATAGTAAGACGAGATGAATATAGTCTTGCAAGGCCTTGCTGTGGTTGAAATTGCAAGAATTCCTAAGAAAATTGTGAGCCCAAATAGGAAGCATCGAGTAGATGAAGCCATGGAACGAGACAGACACGCCTAACCTAAATCAGAGATTTCGGGGACAATTTGATCCCCCTTTGACGCGAGGGCTATATATATATATACCGACGGGAAATTAATTAAAATGATCTCCTTTAAATGGGTTTAAACAGTATTAGTTAACATTTCACAATTTTAAAATGTTATTTTATTGTTAATTTAAAAATATTTAATATATATATATATATATAAAATTTTATTATATATTAATATAAAATAGTTAAAATGTCAAAATAATATCCGTTTTACTTTTGAGCTATGAATTATAGTTATGAATCATATATAGTTAAGTATGGTCTTTGATAGGATTAAGATACATATGGTAAGAGTTATGAATCATACATTGTTACCGAGGATAAGAGTTCGAATAGGATTCAAATCGAATCAAACTCTGATCAAGATTATAACTACTTTTTTTTTATAAAACTATTGCAAAACATTTTAAACTTTTTTTAGTTTCCGGAACCCTTTGAAAAAATTCTATTAATAATACAACATTTCGAACATTACCATTTATTATTTAAACATATGATCATATGTTATTGACATTTCTATCTATATTATTACTAATTTTTTTAATTATAATTAATAAAAATTAAAGTAAATTATTTAATAAAAATTTGAGGATAAAATATTACCTAGCTAGAGAGTTTTTTCTAGTTTTTTTAACAATTTTTTAAAAAATTAATAGTTTTTAAAAATATATTTAATAATTATCAAATCACATGATAAAATATTAAATATACATCTATTTATATATTTAAAATAATAATTAATAAATAATAAAAATTTGTATTTTCTTGACACTCGATTGTTTGGTTTACAACGATCACATATTATTTTAATAATATATATTTTATTAATAATATTTCTTTGTATAATTTATTAATAATAAAAAATTGATAATATTTTATTTTAAATCGTAATATAATAATTAATATTGTACTACTATTTTATATTTATTTATTAATATTTTATATTATAATATGATACTTTTAATTAATATATAAAATGACACGAAAAATATTTTTATTTTTATGTTTTAGGATTGAGGCAATCGGTTTAATTCATGAAAGAAAAAAAAGAAGAAAAGTTAGTGGACTACGAGGATACAGCAGACAGGAAGACAGACAGATTTGTCCAAACGGATAGAATTAGAGTAGACCTTCGATGCCGCTCAAAATTTGAAATGCTTTTGACCGTTTTTTAAAAATATTTTCTCGGGGAATGTTTCCGCAGATGTCTCTCTTCAAATCAAACTCATCTCTCTTTCTCCTTGTTTCTTCATAGCGGCCATGGGTAGCTGTTTCAGCAAGAAGAGAGACTCTTCTTCTCCGTCTTCGGTAGCTGTTTCCACGGTGAAGCCGGAGCCGGTAGATGCAAACAAGTCTCAGAAGGGAGAACAAGTGATACCGCAACAAGAAACAACCAAGAAGGAAAAAGGAGAAGAAAGGTTAGTGAGGAAGGAAATATTTGTGATAAAGCATAGAAACAGCCATGAAAAACGCCCTCTTCCTCATCAGAATGAAGGTGTTGATGAGGAGGGGGAAATTGGAAATAACAATAACAATGTGGTAGATGCCATTCTCATACAGTGTGGAAGGCTTAGCCGAAGCAACTCCTCTTCTGCCCGAAAGTACTCTGGTTCTAGGAGAAGTTATGATTTTGATCACACTGAAACTAGCGATGGTGTAGTTGAGAAGAAAAGCAGTGAGGATGAAGATCAAGTGCGGCAGCACAGACAAAGCCATCGCCACCGCTCTTCTTCTCAAGGAAGGAGGAGGACCCCCAGTAGAGAAAGAGAAAGAGATCAACAACATCAACAGCACCAACGTTCTAGTGGAAAAAGAGTGAGCCGATCGCCTGGTAGAAGAAATGAAAACGACTCTAGTAATACTACTAGCACTGCAAAGCCTGGAAAAGTGGTTGCAGTTCCTGCTACTGTGAATGTGGTTGAAAGAAGCAACAATAATGTTCATGGCAGAGGTGCTGTAGAGCCAATTAAAAGGATCTCTGTTAGGAGAAATGTTGGGTCGCCCCGTTCACAGTCCCCAGCCAGAGCTGGAAATCCTAATGTTAATGTCTCCAATGATAGTCAGCAACACCCCTCTCTTACTCGAAATTCTTCAAGGAAAGCTGAGAATTCTCCTTACAAAAGAAACCCTTTGATTGACATCGACTCCAACAACAACCGACTTCAAATTCTCTCTCAGGTATTGCTTAATCTCTTTCTACTACACTAGATCCAAATGTGAAAGTTCCCTTTACCAGATTTCTCTGAATTTGTTCATCAATTTAATCTATGTAGGCTCCAGTGAAGCCAAATGTTGAAATTGCAGCTCAGGTGACTAATCATAAAGCCAGCGGCACAGACAAGGAAGAGCCTAAAGCTCTGGCACCAACAACAAACAACTTCACTCTACCCCAAACTTTAACAAAGAGTAGATCTTCAAGGCGATCTAGAGACCTAGATCTTAATCCGGAAACATTGTTGAATCCTACACCATCATATACAGCATTATTACTGGAAGACATACAAAATTTTCACCAGAATAACGGTACTCCTTCATTCTCACTTCCACCCTGTGTAGCTAAGGCCTGCTCCATCCTTGAAGCCGTTGCTGACCTCGGTTCCACCACAAGCTCCAGTTTATCTTGTGCATTTTCTGATAATCCCAGTAATCTTTCTTTTGTTGGAAAGAAATTGACAGAGGGTAAAGACCCTTTTGCAGAATCTGAGGTGCTTGCAAGAGATAATCTTACAGAGCCAAGCTTTCATAAGTTCCTGACTCTAAGGCGGGGTGGCACATTAGGAAGGGTAGATTTGGGTGAGCAGGAATCATCAGGCAGCAATAGCTATGTGGTTGGAGGAGTTAAACACAACTGGAATTTTTCTTCCTCTTTATGGGAACCTAATTCAGCTGACTCAACCGGCTGCTGGACCTCAATGAAGGACAACCTCTCCTCTGAAACCAGAAAGGGGTTCAGCGGTAAAAAGACAGACACTAATTTTCAAAAGGGTGGAATTTGGCGAAACAGAGCTGCAGCCAGTAGAAGTCTCCACACAGTTTCTATTGTTTCAGCTGCTGCTTCATCGTAACTTCTTAAATATTTAGCTGTAGTTTTCAATTGCAGCCATAATTTAACCGTTTGCAAACTTGCAACCGTGTGTTCTTGTTAATTTCAATAAAAGAAAATTTGTTCTTTTCTTCATCAAAGAATCGTAACCCTATTAATTTAAAAGTTAAACTGTTCAACATAGTTTCTCTCAACAAATAAATACCTTATTTGTAATGATATTTTACATAAATTTTCAATCGTTTTCAATAATTAAAGTTTGGAATGAAATGAAAATAACCATTTTCAATTTCTATTAGAGTTGGAATTGACTATAATGATTTAAATAATTAATTTTCCTTATAAATCATTGACATAGAACAATCCAATCCAATGAATATAATTTAGATGCCTAAGAATTTGAAGAAATTAGGAAGAATCATGTCACCCATTTTTCAATCCAAATTTCAGCTCTGAAAATTTAGAGCAAATTATTAGTTTATACATTTTATTAAAATTGGTTTTGATTTGAAGTCATCTATCTAAATCTACAACAAGAAAACATAAGCTTGTTTGTCTGCAAGTTGAATAAAAACTTGACCTGGAAAAGAATTATAAATGATAGTGTCACGTTTTGTAGCATAAATCAATCAGAATTTAATATTCTAGTTGCAGAACTTACAGACTATCCTGATGATTCATCTCTTGATGCCACATCTTCACCATCAAGCATCTGATATTGCACACTGAGGCTTCCATTTTCGAGAGCTGGTATAGGAGCAGGATCCTTTCCACTGTCATAATACGAGGCAGTAGCAGTAAGCAAGCAAGGTAAGTCTTTTTTTTGGTATGTAAGCAAGGTAAGTGTTGGTTGTTGCACAACTTGTTATCTATGTTTGCCAGCATATTAAATAAATATTTTGACCAAATTATAGATTAAGTTTTTATTCGAGGTTTTTTCTAAGTTCAAAATGTAAAATATCACAGGGACTAATAAGATATCCGAATGTGTTGAATTTGGAGAGAGTTAAGAGGCTCACGTTGTTGAATATATGACAAGTCCAACAGCCACAACAGCAAAAGCAAGAAAGTACAGCCAATCGACCTGCAATAAGAGGATAGAGCCTGGTTAAGTGTGCTTTGACAGGTTATCCAATCTAAAGCAAAATGGAGGAAACTTAGTTGTAGTACTAGCATTTCATAAAATCAATATGCACTCATACCACTTGCTAATAATTTTACTCCAAAACTAAACCAAATATGAGAACACAATAAAATATTAAAATAATTACGCATTGATAAACCATATTTATGTGGATTGTATAAAACTATGCATACCTACACCAAAGGAAGTTACTAAGATAACAAATTCATACAAGCTAAATAATCTCATAACATACGGGAACTTTATGTGGATATGAGTGCACATTTTAGTGAACTTCAGATTTTTACGCAATTTAATTGTGCCAAAACCATTTTCAAGAGTAATGTTGAATAAATTGTAAATGCAAGAGGTCTAGACTAAAAGAAATTATGATCAATTCCACTAAAAGGTCTAGATTCAATGTAAACAAATCTACTAGGCATCATTTGATCATAAATCTGAAGAAATAAAAGATTTTGTCATGGTGGTTGTTGATAAGTTCTCAAATAGCTCATTTTCTTCTATGTAATAAAAGCTTAGATTTTTTTAATGTGGCTAGCTATTATCTTTGGGAGATGATACATGACACTAGTCTTAACTTTAGTTTAACTAATCATCCTCAAATTCCAATAGGTTATCAAGTTGAATTGCCACTTGGAATTCAGAAACATTTCAGATTTGAATTTTATGTCAAATTGAATATGCTTACAATTGTTCATCTAGTCTAATTGTCAGAAATAATTCTGTTCAAGATGTTCACCATTGAAGTCCAATTTTGTCCTTTGAACTCAGCTACTCTTTCAACAATTCATCATATTAATTAAAATTTTGAAAAAATGAGCTAAGAGTATCAAGAAGTTAGATGAGCAAGTTTTAGAAAAAATTTCTCCAGTAAAAGTAGAAGCCAAAAATGTAGCAACAAGCACAAAGGGCAGGTTAATTTTAAAAAAGAAACAAGCCTAATTTGCCTTGATTGTGAACAATCTTACAATGCTTTTGATTTGGCATAAACACACCTTATGGTGAGATTTTACATAATTTCTTGTAACTATAAGTGCCGAGATCATTTTTTTGCTAAAGTTTATATTACTTTTTCAAAATTGTATTCTTCTAGAATAAATCTTCTCCTAACACAAATCCTCTGAGCAAACAAAAATTTACATGGGAAGTACCCAAAACTAGTGATAAATATTTCTTAAGCTAAGACTTTTTATCTGCCAACAACCAAGCCATGGATCCTAACAGACTGAAATTGATTTATTCTATTTAATAACTCATGGCACAATAACAAAGGGAAAACCTGTTGCTGGTAGATAAATATACGAATGACAACTGCCCACATATCAGAAGTTAGCAATGAGAGGTTGAACATTGCAGCTCCACTCAACTGCATGCACAAAAATCCTTATCAAAGACAGTCGCCAGATATGTTTCTAAAACATAATTTCATATTAAAGATATATTTTCTCCAATGACAATTTAATTTCATAATCAGTTCTTTATGCAGTGAAATCAGAGTTCATTAAAGTTTTGTTTGAGAAAAAATTGGATCGATTAACATTTGGATCAATTAACTTTACCATATACGCAATCAAGAATTCACACACGAGATATATAGCATAAGTGTGAGTGAAAATGTGAACAGACTTGTTATAATTGGAGGCAAACAAAACAATAATTTGACTTCTTAAAAAAAAAATACTGGAAACTAACTTCTTCATTCAAATAAAGTCACCACATTGCAAAGTACAACCACCCCTCCTCAATTCTCTTGAAAAATAACCCCAAAGGGCTTTCATAAGCCCATACACAACTTGAGGTCAGGGTACACTGAGAGGTATATTAATTCTTAAAAGTTCAGGTAGAGGTGGTTATGGAAGGATTGCCTTAGCTTTGCTCATTGCCTTCAAATCCTAAAGGGTATAAGTGCTTTAGGCCTAGACTAGAACCAAGCCAGCTCACCTCGAATTGGTGTTTGGCTCGATTAGAGTTGAATTTAAGTTGGAATTTCAATTTGGCAGCTCGACTCAAGTTTAGCTTGAATCCCCCTCTAGTGACATTATTTATCTCGTTGGCGACATTACTCATTTTGCCAACAAAACTATTATCCCGTTGGTGACACTATTATCCCATCAACAACCTCTAACGACATCTCTATCTAGTTCAAACTAGCTTAAACTCGAACTCAAAATGGCCATTTAGGATTCAAGTCGAAGCCCATGTTTAGTCTTGGCTCGACTCAACTTGTATCTAGCCCTAAGTGCTTTAGAGAGATATACACATATTCACATATTCAAAAGAACTAGATCCAAGAGGACCTAAACAAAAAAGTGGCAATTTTCATATAACTAAAAGCTTTTCAATAAATAACTATCAATGAAAGGAAAATGACCTTCAAAACAAAAGGAGAAAGTGAGTAGAACATGAGGCCTGAGATTGTATAGCCCAGAAGACCCAATATCTGATAAGAAAAAGTATCAAAAATAGTTTGACAACACAATGAAGTCATTCATCTGAGAAGAAGAGGAAATTTATATGGTTATAACATATGATGCAAACAGAAAAGTTCCTATGTCTTTCCTCCTGTCTTTTATTTCCATTACCTTGTAGTAAATGAACTTGAGCTTAGCAAAATGTATAATGCTATGAACATTAGAATGATTGTAAATTTTATTGAATAATTATTCTCATTACCTTAAAATTCATCCTCTCCTGAAGTCATACAGTTTCTCCTAAAACTAAAATTCTTGAGGCTTTACTCAATAGTATCTTTTTGGCAATAGTTTTTAGCCTATCGAAAGGAGTAAATTTAGTCGTAAAAAATTACTTGGCTTTTTGGTGGTTTTATAGATAGATTCTCCCACAGACAAATAAACCAATCATGCTTCAAAAACATTTTCATTGCATTCTAAGGTCCATTTAATTTTCACTACAGTGAATTTTCCCAAAGTTTATTCTTAAGGAAAAACTTAGGTTGCTTGTATACTTTATTCACAAATCTAGTTTTAGTCAGAAAAAGTAATTAGCCCTTCAGCCATGGAGGCTGAAGTAATCTAGTTTCATTGTCTCCATAGATATAAATTTAAATTTTTTATCTCCTAATTTATTCCTCCAGAGTTAAATGAATCTCCGTTGGGCTCCATTTAAATTATGAAACAGAACACTTGTTCAACAAAGAAGCAAAGATGAACCTTATGCACAGTTCACAAATTCAAACATTTTTATCAGAAAAGGTCACTCACAATATCTGTTGACCACTTGACCGATTCTAGACTCTTAAGCTCCAAAATTGATCTATAAGAAAGTTATGGAATAAAGCAACATTACTTTTAAACTCCGTCAATAGTTACCTGTATTGCACTCCAAGCAACTGTAATCAAAGCAAAATAAAAACAAAAGGGAGTTGAAACTTTTGTGGTGTGATAAATATCTACATATATAAGTCTAGTGCCTAACAGCAAGGATACAGCTGAATCACACTCACTAGCAGTCCATAAATACCGATCATGCAGACAACTTCAACACGATCCTTTTTCTTCACAAAAAATTCCTGCATTTGATGAATAAGAAAAAGAAGAACCTCAAAATAGGCAAGTATATCATTTGACATCAGTTCATATTTCATATCACATGTTAAGAATCTTTAGTTTCTACTAATAGCCAACTATAAAAGAACTGATCTCTCATAGACAAGGAAAATAAATACATTGAAATTTGCAAGATAGTTTTATGGGTTTTACCAACCTCACCAACATTGCTCATGGCAAAGAAGACTGTCCCAGCAATGACAAGAATATCACCAAGGAGAGGTCTTGAACCACCTGAAAGATGGAAACATAATTGAGAGTTACTATACAAATAATGACTATCATTTAAATTTTGTATTTCTTAACACCTGCAAGCAGTTCTTCATGTATATTCTCCTCAAAACTCCTATAAATATCTAACAATTACAGAAACAGGTAAAACTAAGTCCAATTACCCATTGATGTTTAACCAGCTAGAAATTACTCAAACAAAATATTTGTTGTAGAATAATGTTACTACCCGGAAAATTAAATGGCTTATTATAAGAGATAGAAAAAAAAAATTGCACCTCCACCAGCCACCCCAGCATCAGAAAGCAGAACCAAGCCAAGGCCCAGCACACAGAGGGCTGCACCAAATAACTGCCATATAGAATATCGCGTGCCAAGGAAGAACCAAGTGAGGATTATGGCCCATGCTATTGTAAAGCAGTCCAACAGTGTCACACTGGTAATGGATGAGAACTGGAATGCTTTATTAACTGCATCAAGCACTAGGCAGTTAAAGAATCTGGAAATTGATAAACCATATGCATAAGTTCTAAGAATTCTTCTTCAATATATTACAATCAACCACACAGAATAGATTATATTCCTATTTTATATGACATGCTTGAAGTTGTCAAAATCTTTGAAATTTTAAGCTCAGCTTCAGCGTAATAATTGACTAGATGGATTCTTTTTTATACTTTCCTCTGCACACAAACATATGAACCTGAAAACATACTTAATAATTGACTAGATGGATTCTTTTTATACTTTCCTCTGCACACAGACATATGAACCTGAAAACATACAATAATAACACATGTATGCACACACACACACACACACACACACACACACACATATCTACACACATAAAAACATATACTTCACACACACTCTCACATATATATATATATGTTCTTTAGTGTTCAACTCAATTCTCCTGAAATTTACCAATCAAATGCCAAGACCCTAACTTTCAAAATCATACAAACATCATATAATTTTTTATTGCTCTCACACAAAATTTTCCCCTTTTGCTGATATATTTTGTGATGAATTTACTCAATACTCTAGAGAGTTAGCAAATATACGCTAAAAGCCTTGAATTTCAAATAACCATTTCCCCACTTGTTGATTTATAAAAAATTATTTCATGCTTCATAATGGTTCCAGTCCAAATTTGGCATTATGCCTACATAATTGCTACCTTCGATTAGCCTCTTGTATCTAAGGCACAAGAATACAACAAAGTGCACTAACTTGTTTTAGTCTTTGGGTCTGAGAGAAAGAAATAGAGATATCTAGTATTATTCCATTACTCACCAAGATAATTTCCTTGAACATCAACAAAGCCTAAGATTAGATACCAATACCAAGCAACCTGCAGAACCATAACAGAAAAGTATAGTGCTTATTTTAAAAATCACGATAAGTAAAATATTCACACTAATTCGAATCAAAGGCATGAAATAAAATATTAGTTAATTAGTTGCAGTGATAACTAACTTAACAGCTCAATACTGTGCCTTGTCTTTTTTTTGCAAGAAAATTAAATGTCAATAAACCATAGAACTTCTGTAGTTACGGCTGAGTTTACTCCCTTTGTGTCAAATTATGAATGCTTAAACATGAACTTTTTATACTAACTAAACCTTATTTTCAGTCCCTGAGTTGGGTTTAATGTTAAAGTGAATAAATATATGTAACTTAATTATCAGTAATGATTTTAATATAACAAGGGTGCTCAACATGTATTGGACAATGCTGTTTAGTTTGTGATGTGCAGTAGACACAGTCAAATGGTAAAATACGGACCAAGAGTACTTTAGTCGGTTCACAATTTTAAAATGAAAATTGCTTATATGTTTGGTAGAATTTATTAGTGTCTTCTAAGCATATAATGGATGTTTACCAGTGGCCTTTGACGTCTATAAAGCAATATACCACCATAAATCAAAGCTAAGAGGAAATAATTGAAGGTTGTCTGAGTAATAGGGGCATCGACTCCTACAAAAACCAAACCCAGAAAGAGAATTAAGTAAAGCAGAGCAAATGAAGAAGCACGAAATCTTACAAGAGTGGTTGAACAATACCAAGATCTGCAATTAGAGAAGAAGTAAAACTCATAAATGCAAGAACAAAAGAAACGAGCTGACCCAGAAGCAGAAGGTACAATGTTTTCAAGGTTAACTGGCTTCTCAACCAGGTGGTAATGGAAGCCCAGTTCATTGCAAAAAATTCACAATAAAAAAGACAGATGTCAAATTTCGGAATAGAAAAGGAGAAAGCCTTATAAGTGGCTCAAATTGACAAAAGTACCTGTTCTGTTTAGTAGCTGAAAGTTCAATTTCTGAGATTTGCACTTGATGCTACCCACCGTTCTTTTCTTTAAGACCTTTTGTTGTTCTCTCTGAAAGAAGCGGAAAGTGAGAGGTGTAACTGTGTGGGAGATCTGCAGCTACCATTCATTCTTCCATTTAAGACCTGGGCGGGAGATGATCCTTGTCCCCCCACCCACCAGACAATCTAGTCCTGATAATTTTGGACGTTTACTCCTTTTGTTGGGGATATTGTCAATCAGAGTACAAAATTTTCGAACCTTAATATAGATAACGGAAGTTACAACGTGTTCGGCTGGACCCGAACCAACGTAGCTCGAGTTTGAAAGTTGATTCGGTTTAGTTAACTTAATTTAAATTCATTTAGATAAAATTTAAATTGAGTTTCAGCTAAAAGGTTTGACTTATTTTTTAAGTTAAATTGAATTCAAGTTAGAGAAAATTAGATTCAGTTTGACTTGTAACTCTGATTGATGGTTTGTTCAATTTAAATTTGATTTAAAACTTGATTTGAATCATATTAAATAATTATTAAAATATCAATATATTGTCTATTTCATTTTATCTGTAAATTACAAATTTAAATTATAAATTTGAATTATAAATTTAAGTTATGAATTCAAATTATAAACTCAAATTGAATCAAACTCAAACTATTTTTAATTTTAATTTAATAAATTTAAATCAAACTCAAACTAAATTATTTTTATTCAAACCGAACTTAAATAAAAAAATGTTTAAACTCAATCTAATTCATATCCCTCGTGACAACGGTGTTCAATTAAGGAACTTTCAAGGTTCGATTCACTGATAATTTTAATGATAATGATAAAACACTTAGATTCCCTTGACAAAATTTCTATTTTTTTAAAACTAAATTCAATTCTTAATTTGAAAATTTAAAAAAAAAAAAAACCGTAAAGGACCAAAGGAATTTTTTTAAGAAAAGAAAATAAGACAAATTTATATTTTAAAAATTAAAATAGAATTTAACAAAACATCAAACATTGCAAGTATTTGAAATATAATTTATAATTTTTTTAATTTTATTTGCTGTAATTTATAATTTTTTATTGTTCTTAATTTTTTTCATGATTTTATTTAAAGTAAATAACTTAAATATATATAATTACTATTTTGCCTTATTGTTAAATTTAACTTTGATTAATTATCAATATCCCTCAGTTGAAAGATCTACAACTTTTGTTTTGCATTGAAATTTCTTTTTAAAAAAAATGTATCTTAATTAAATGATATTCCTTTATTTTTACCAGTGAAATTTATGAACTTGCAAATTTCTATGTTGTCCTTGATTTTTATTATTTTCACACAGAGAACCCTTAGATTTACTTTACAAGATATTGTCACTTGATCCTTTTTTTCTCATTATTCAGAGTACATCAACAAAATAACCCTAATTAGGGGTGTGTATGGTTCAGTTTGATATAGTTTAAGAGATTTTTCAAACCAAACTAAAAAAATTTTTTAAACCAAACTGAAAAAATATATTCAATTTGAACTTATTAGAATCATTCACTTTTAAATATATATTATTTAATAGAATTAATTAAATTATAATTTTCTAGCACATAATATAAATATATAGAATAAATATGAAATATATATACAATATATATAAAACAAAGACAAAATAAATATGAAAAAAAATCATACGTTTAATTATTTATTAAAAAATTACGTTAAAACAGTTTAAATGTTAAAACGGTTTTCTAGTGATATAGAACCATACAAGGTATCGAGTCTCAATTGAGTCAGTTCAACTAGCTGGTTTGATCCAGATTTTCACAACCATGCTATTATGTTTTCTTCCTCTTAATTCTTTTTTTATTACAAAACAATTTGGTTTGGAAATGGATTGTCTTAATTTGAAACTTAAGAACTGGTTGATTTAACTTCTCTTCTTTCTATTACAAAACAAATCATTTTTAACTAGAGATCTATTACAAAAAATAAAAATAAAAATAAAATAAAATAAATCATTTTATTGACTCACACTTATAATCTAAATTAATAACCATAATATAGAGTGAATAGGCCTATTTTTGAATGATCATATCGAAACTATAAAATAAATCTTTTTTTTCAAACTACACATTTATTTAGTTTTATTAAATAATAAAAAAATTTAATCAATATATATCCACGTTATTCCGACATTTTTATCTAGGTAAATTTGGTCCACCGTTTGCGCATCCAACTAAAGGTACAACAATTTGGAGCTAAGTTTAGAGTTCGTCATTAAGGCTAATCGAAGAACACTGCTTTGATGTGCTTAAACTCTCAAACCAAATCTCATCAGCCGTAATAGAGTCGGATTCATTGTTACAATGCCACGACCAATGAGCATGACTTTCGTCTAATATCCTCAACCTTCCATGGCCAAAGCTTGGCTCTCGAAACAACGATAGGGGGGATGTTGGCTCCTTAAAACTGAAAGACAACAAGACGAATTCAATTTAGCATTTGAATCTCAAGTTTATGAAATAATTTTTCTATCATAATAGAAATGCAACTTATGATACATATGATCCACAATTGCACACTTACTTTAATGCGAGTTCTTCTCTGTTCCCTCCATCACCAATTGTTATATAAATCGGACCACAAGAGTCAGCTTTGTTATTGAATATTCTGGTCTGCAATTAATCATATGATAATGTTATATGAACTTATAATTAACACTAATTTAAGTATTAATAATGATTATCATAATATAACTGAGTATTTTTTATTTTTAATTTAATCACTTGATCATAAAAGAATAAGAAAAACTAATTATTAAAACTTCTGTTAGGATTTGTTAAGTGATGAAGGAAATACTTACAAATCGTTCATATGCATGAACATGGCCAGCAAAAACGACGTCGACTCGTGCCTTATACAGCAACTTCTCCATTGATTTTCTCATGGATTCTCCCTCCCCTTGATGAGCAGTGTTAGTATTATACCAAGGCGCATGTAGAAGAGCAATAACCCAGGGAGTCTTCTTTCTGTCAATCTTCGATAAATCAGATTCAAGCCACTTGTACTGAGCTGAATCGCCATCGAAATCTGTGTAACTTCCCAGCATTATAATATGAGTCCCAGCAACATCAAATGAGTAGTACAAATTTGATGAAGATCCGCTCTCTTCATACGGCATTCGCCAACGGGCGTTGTATGCCTTGAAGGCGTGCGGTTGGATTATTGGGAAGGTTTCAATCTCATGGTTGCCTTCTGTCACCATCCATGGCCGGGCGCTGGCGAATGGCTCAACCAGGCGGCCGAAGGAATCCCAAAGGGTTTGATGGGTATCTGCATATGATAGATCGCCTGGTAGCAAAAAGACATCGTAGTCTTTGCTTCCAACATGTGCTAGAGTTGAATTGGTCCATTCTGTTTGCCCAAGGTCTCCTGTTTGTAACAAATTCATAATACCATAATTAAAAAAAAACCCACAAACGTCCAAGAAAAATAACAATATTCTCTAGAAAAATAAAGGTAAGATCATTACAATTAAAAAAGAGGAGTGAGAAGAAAGTGGGCTCTAGATATTAATATAGTTTAATTTTCTTTTGAATGTCAACTACGAATCTCAATAGTCCTTTACTTAAAACTCCCGGTTATCTTTATACTCGCAAAGAAAAAGAGAGAAGAAATCAGCAAAAACAAAGTAGAGATTACACTTGAAATTAATACCAAATGCTAGATAAATCTTAAACCAAATTCAAAATTTGGTAAAAGTCGTTCATTTATAAGTAGTAGTATATACTTTTTATCTTCAACCTAATTTTCTTGTTTGGGGGTCTTGCCTAACCCTTAAGCAATACGCTCATTAACTTGGGGATTTGGGACAAAGAAAAGGCATCTTTCGTAAGCCCAGAAAGCAACATGGAAAACGAAAACATATCTACTTTGTTTGAATAAAACGTGTAAGTAGTTGTCACCCACCGCAAATCAAACTCTACCAACTTTTGCTCAACCAAATGTGTAAACTTTTCAAGTCATCTCATATTCTAACCACTCTTAGCTTTTTTGTTCTCCTCTCTTCGTTGTGTTTGAGCGTGTTGATATATAGATCTAGATCAGTGTCTACTTACCCACCACTGCGAATTCAATAGGAAAAGTTGGCGGGGGAGTCTTGAATGAAAACTCGGGGCCAAAACCTCCACATCTGTAATAATAAACCGTGTCTGGTTGCAGTGGCCCAATCCTGACGTGATGTATTTTGCTGGAACTATAAAAGAAGTAATTATATGAGGTAGTCTCTCCAGTTGCCATTCCATTATATTCACCAGGCACTTCTCCATATTCTACAATCGATGGTACCTTCTCATCCTCAGTAATCCAAGATACTCTAATGTAATCTTTACCAGCTAAGGATACATGCACCTAAAATCATTCAAAGAGAAAAAGAAGAAAAGACGCAGTAAGTTATAAAATGATGATATATTGTCTATATATAGACTGTTAAAGAAGAGACAGACCTGTTGAGGGTCGGATTCAGATCGTTTGTGTTGAGATAACACCAGACCTTTTGCTGGGGGGCGGATGTAACCATGGGGTAATGCATAAGATGTAAGGATTTGAGGGAAAATGCAAATGGTTAGAAGATTAGGGAGAACAGGTGACAGCAATTTTTCCATCATATTTCTTTTTTTGTTTAAGGATTCATGAATCGGGATTAAGGACGGGGAGGGGAACGACATAAAAAAGGGTTTCGATGGTTGGAAAAAAAGTAAGTTTTTAATTGCAATGGCGTGAACTACGTTGATTTAAGAATCTTATTTTTGGATATGCTTACGGCCATTGATGCACGGAATTCCACCCTCCCCTCGACGCTATTTATCCATTGGCCGCAGCTGGCTAGATAGTCCAAGATTTTGCTTCATTTATCTACCACCACACAAAAATTTCCTGAACAATTCATTTATTCTTAATTGTATAAGGCATTTTAAAATTATACATGTAGTACTTATGTCTTAATTATAAACCCTATTTTATTACTATTTCATTCATCATTTTTAATGGAATTAATTTTCAATTTTCACTCCATCCTTTCCTATTCCTGACATCAACTTTTACATACATGAATTTTGTATATAAATATTTATTTATCCTCTTTATGCTTTGTACAAAGAGGATACTTGTGTGTGTTCCTGTTAAAAAAAAAGACTCATCCATGGCAATGTGGGTGTGTATGTCATGAACAAAAATAACCCCTAATCTAAATATATCCTATGCATCTTCCTCTTCCAATAAAAGACTCATCGATGGCAGTGTGTGTGTGTCATGAACAAAAATACCTCATAATCTAAATATATTCTATACATCTTCCTCTTCCAATAAAAGACTCACCGATGGCATTGTACATGTGCGCGTGCATGAGTGTGAAAAAATACCTATACATTGATGGCAGTCTCTTTATCTTCATTCTTTTTATTATTGACAACGTTTACTCAATCTTGTCTCTACCTTCATAAACAAGAGGTGATAGTCAACAATGATCAATTTAAGGTATTTCTTCTATGTTAATTGATGTTATTGGTACGTTATAATATGTTGATTGAATATTTTAATAAATTTAGTCAAAAACAAAAAAGTCTAAACACAATCAACTTTTTCTTGTCGAAACCATGGTAAAAGCTTTTTATTTTCAACTAGATTTATTGGGTGAATTTGTGGTGATATGGATGTGTGTGTGTAAAAATACCTATACATCGATGACAGTCTCTCCATCTTCATTCTCTTTATCGTTGACAACATTCACTCAATTTTGTGTCCACCTTCATAAACGAAAGGTGAAAGTCAACAACGATCAATATAAGGTATATTTTCTATGTTGATCAATGTTATGGCTACATTATAATAGATTGATTGAATACTTCCATAAATCTAGTGAAAAATGAAATGTCTAAACACAACCAACATTTTCTTGTCGAAACCATGGTAAAAGCTTTTAATTTTCAACTAGATTTATTGGGTAAATTTGTGTTGATATAGATGTGTTTATTGGGTAAATTATGTAGTACAATATTTTAGAAGTAAAAGTAATTTAAAGATTAACAGAACAAACAGAGATGAAACCTTAAAACAAAAACTAAGAAAAAAGGTACAACAATCTAAAACTAAGTTTAGAGTTCGTCATTAAGGCTAATCGAAGAACATTCCTTTGATATGCTTAAACTCTCCAACCAAATCTCATCAGTCGTAATAAAGTCGGATTCATTGTTACGATGCCACGACCAATGGGCACGACTTTTGTCTAATATCCTCAACCTTCCATGGCCAAAGCTTGGCTCCCGAAACAACGATAGAGGGGATGTTGGCTTCTTAAAACTGAAAGACAACAAGATGAATTCAATTATCTCTTTGAAATTAATTAGGTTAAACTATGTTTCAAGCTGATTAAATTACTAACTATCAAAGAAAACCATTGACAAACATTATTCATTTAGAAAATCATCAAAAATTTCCCCCATGTAAGAAAGCTTTTTTTTCTTTAAAATGATGAGTAACACTATAAACACTTATAATAAATATTAATTTGGGCACGTAATTATAAGATTAAAAATTTTAAATAAAAAATAAAATAACCCTAATCATATAGTGATATATAATCATTAATTCTTAAATTAATATTTATTATAAGTGTATATAATTTTATTAGTATCAAAATAATTTGCATACAATTATAAAATTTAGAGTAAATTTAAAAAGCAAAAAAAAATTAATTCCTCTATTAAATGTTATTTGAGACATGTAAATTTGACATTCAATTCAATTTAGCATTTGAATGTTAAGTTTATGAATAAATTTTCTATCCTAATAAAAATGCAATTAATCGATTTAGTGACAATAATTACACACTTATTACTTACTTCATTGCGAGTCCTTCTCTATTCCCTCCATCGCCAATTGTTATATAGATAGGACCACAAGGATCAACTTTGTTATTGAATATCCTAGTCTGCAATTAATCATATGATAATACATCAATATTAATATCTAAATTAATAGTCATTATTAACATTCATAGTTTTATTATTAATAAAAAATAATAATAAAAACATAAGTATCAAAACTTCTCTCGAGATTAGTTATACATATAGAGTTAAATGAGTAAATGGCAAACTAATATATGATATATTTCACTACAACAGATATTAAATTTAGGGATGAAACATTTTACTTTTAAAGATGATATTTTCTATATTTAAAGACACTTTTTACTTTTACGGACAAATTTTTTTATTTTTTGGGATAAAAATTTTCGTCACCTATTATAAAATTTGTTATAATATCTTCAACATATGTTAATATTGTGATTAAACATCTCCTCATATTCCGTTTAATGGGAAGACTCAATGATATAAGAAAAAAAAATAAGTTCACGTTACAATATGGAGTTTGATCATGTCTAAATGATATTATCGCAACATTGATTGAGAGTTATTACAAGACATAACCTCACAATCAAGGATAAAGAGGGTGGAGCCTCCTTGTCGGAATTACATTTTTTTTATCAATAGTTTCGTGTTAACAGACCGGCCAGAGACCCCTTACAAGGTTTAGGGCAAGTCCCATACCAAAATTTAATGACAAATTTATTTGTAATTATAATATCTTAAATTCTTGTACAAATATAAGGTTAGATTTATTTATTTTCATTTAACATGCACTCAATGATTAAAAAAGCAAAGCAAAGCACAACAAAACAAAACAAAAAACTTTGATTAGTGAAGAAGGAAATACTTACAAATCGTTCATACGCATGAACATGGCCAGCAAAAACGACGTCGACTCGTGCCTTATACAGCAACTCCTCCATTGACTTTCTCATGGATTCCCCCTCCCCCTGATGAGCAGTATTAGTATTATACCAAGGCGCATGCAAAAGAGCAACAACCCAGGGCGTCTTCCTTCTGTTAATCTTTGATAAATCAGCTTCAAGCCACTTATACTGAGCTGAATCGCTATCAAAATCTGCGTAACTTCCCAGCATTATAATATGAGTCCCTGCAACATCAAATGAGTAGTACAAATTTGATGAAGATCTACTCTCTTCATACGGCATTCGCCAGCGAGCGTTGTATGCTTTGAAGCCCTCTGGCTCGATGATCGGGAAAGTTTCAACCTCATGGTTGCCCTCTGTCACCTGTAAAATTGTGAATTGAGTTGTAAACTCAAATCAATATACCGTATCACAATATAATACAATCCTAATCTTCTAAAATAAGAAAAATAATCTACAATAAATTATAATCATATTAAATCAGAATCATATCTAATAAGATCAAAATATATTTTATTTAACATCACCATCCATGGCCGGGCGCTGGCATATGGCTCAACCAGGCGGCCGAATGAGTCCCACAGTGGCTGCTGGGCATCTGCATATGATAGATCGCCTGGTAGCAAAAAGACGTCGTAGTCTTTGCTTCCAACATGTGCTAAAGTTGAATTTGTCCATTCTGTTTGTCCAAGGTCTCCTGTATATGTAACAAATTCATATTTGTCAAGACTATAGTTTAAACGATCAAATACCGTAATTAAAAGAAAAAAAAAACCCAGAAACGTCAAGAAAAATATCAATATTCTCTTGGAGAATAAAAGTAATAGGATTACAATTAAAAAAGAGGAGAGAAAAGGAAGTGGGCTCTGGATATTAATATTAGTTTAATCTTCTTTAGAATGTTAACTATGGTTCTCTGTAAAAGTCGTTCATTTGTAAGTAGTAGTAGTATACACTTTTTATCTTCAACCTAATTACTTTTTTGGGGTTCTTGCCTAACTCTTAAGCAATACACTCGTTAACTTGGGGGCTTGGGATAAAGAGAAGGCATCTTTCGTGTACGTCGTAGTCACCCACCACAAATTAAACTCGACCAACTTTTTCTCAACCACATGTTTAAACTTTTCAAGTTACTATCTCATAAATTCTAACCCTTATTAAAATTTATAAAAAAAAATTGGTTTGTGTAAAACTTTAATTTATCTAGTGTGATTAAAAAAAATGATCTTATCGCTTTTTTCTCTCTCTCCTGTTATGTCTGAAGACTGTTGATCTTTAGATCTAGATGAGTGTCTACTTACCCACCACTACGAATTCAATCGGAAAAGTTGGAGGGGGTGTCTTGAATGAAAATTCGGGGCCAAAACCTCCACATCTGTAATAATAAACCGTGTCTGGTTTCAGTGGCCCAATCTTGACGTGATGTATTTTGTTGGAGCTATAAAAGAAGTAATCATATGTGGTATTCTCTCCAGTTGCCATTCCATTATATTCACCAGGCACTTCTCCATATTCTACAATCGATGGTACCTTCTTATCCTCCGTAATCCAAGATACTCTAATGTAATCTTTACCAGCTAAGGATATATGCACCTAAAATCATTCAAGGGAAGGAAAATAAAGAAGAAGAAAAGACACAGTAAGCTATAACATGATGATATAGTATATATATACACTGTTAAAGAAGAGACAGACCTGTTGAGGGTCGGATTCAGATCGTTTGTGCTGAGATAACACCAGACCTTTTGCTGGGGGGCGGATGTAATCATGGGGTAAAGCATAAGATGGAAGGATTTGAGGGAAAATGCAAATGGTTAGAAGAATAGGGAAAACAGGTGACAGCAATTTTTCCATCATATTTTTTTTCTTTAAGGATTCATGAACTGAGATTAAGTACGGGAAAGGGAGCGATATAAAAAAGGGTTTCGATTGTTGGAAAAAATGTAAATTTTTAATTGAAATGGCGTGAAGTACGTCCATTTAAGAATCTTATTTCTTGGATATGCTGACTTGAACGGATACACGGAACTCCACCTTCCCTCGACGCTATTTGTCCTTTGGCTGCAGCGCGCTAGATCGTCCAAGCTTTTGGCTTCAGTTATCTTCGGTTACCACCACACAATAAGATCCTAAACCATTCACTTATCCTTTATTCTATTCAATAAAACTATAAACACAATTTTTTAACACAACTTATAAATAATATTTTATCATTATATATTATTTTATTATTAATTTTTAATTATTTAATCACATAATAATACATTATTATTTGTACATAAAATTATTTAAAAAAATTATATACATGACATTTCTCTTATTGAATTAGCCATCCTTAAATAATAGATGGAGTACACGTCTTAATTGTAACCCATCTTTTATTACTTTCTAATTTTTACTTAACCGTTTCCTTTTCCTGACAAATTATTTTTTACATAAATAATCTATTTATCCTCTTTATCCTTTATATAAAGTGGATACTTATTGTCGTTTTGCCTTTTTGTCTTAAAAGATGTACTCAATATCTTTAAACCTTAATATTCATACATGAAGTGTGTGTAACACACACACATTAACATATTTTATTGTGAACAAAAATGCCCTCTTAATCTAAACATAACCTGGTCACCTTCCTTTTCAAATAAATGACTCATCGGTGGTAGTCTCACTTGTTTCATTTTCTACATCAATGACAACATTCACTCAATCTTGTTGACACCTTCATAATAAGAGATGATAGTCAAGAAGAATCAATTTAAAATATGTTTTCTATTTTAATCAATGTTAAGGCTAAGTTATAATAGATTGATTGAATGTTTTGTTAAACTTAATAACAAACAAAAAGCCTAAACACAACTTGCATTTTCTTGTTGAAACCAGGGTAAAGGCTTTTCACTTCAACTAGATTTGTTGAGTGAATTTATTTATTGGGCAATCTATGTAGTAATGGATGTCAAATATAATGGGTATAAACCCTAAGTAACAATTGTAGTTGATTGCTACCTCTTGTCTGTGAAGATGGAGGTAAGATCGGGTGAATATTGTCAATGATGGAGAGAGTAAAGACGGAAGACTGCCACCTATAAGTCCTTTATTTGAAGAGGAAGGTGAATAGGACATGTTTAGATTCAAGGTTATTTTTGTTCATGAAAAAAAGTGAATAGTAGATAATGTCACAGGCTGAGAGGAAAAATAAAAAGTCAATGCTCTCAATTCAGAGCCCTTAATGGTGTCATTAAATATAATTTCTCAATCAATATATAATTGTTGTTACAATTTCTCATCACCAACTGATGTAAGCAATTTTGAGTCTTGCTCAATAAATATTACAACAGAGACAATTAGAATTAATAATATAACTCTATTATCTACTATAAAGTGTTTATTGATTAAATACAAGTGGATTTTTAACATAATTTGCTTTATTGCTCAAGAGCCTACATCTAAGGTTATATTATTAACAACTTTAAAAAAGTATTTTGACAGAGCATAAATGGTGTTTATAAGAGAGTTTGTCTTAAAGACTCGATTTTAGAGAGATGTTTAAGGAAGATACCTGGTTTTTTCAGAGAGTCTACTCGTCTATCTTATGTGATCTAGTAGTCGGTATGAGCATATTGTCATTTTTTTTTTCTCCTTCCATATTCTTTGAGTGATTCTTTACATTTATAGGATGAAAATGAAAAGTGATAATCTTTTCGATTACAATTCAAATTTAAATTCAAAAAATGATTTTCTATTACCCGTCATGAAGATATGTTAGACATGAGATAAGGAAGAAATATAACTTGATATGTTGCTTTCTCAAAGTAAAAGACATTTACCTGCATGTCAAATTATTGATCGTTACTCTTATAACTAATCGCTTCTTAAGATGTCACTCTATAAATTTGTTACTATATTACATTAGTAGTAGTTTCAAATATGAAAACATATGAGCAAGCTAAGTATCAATGTTAATCAATGTTTAATAAACACCCACATTGAACAAAACCTTAATTACTACCTAAAGTAAATGAGTAAGTCGTATTTCCAAATTGTTTTTCTTCTAATTATTAATTATTAGCCAATGTTTAAACCAACAAATTGTAAAAATAAATTTTTCAGAGAATCCTAAGCTGCATGTGCCTGAAGCTAAGCCGATCACAATGATGTAGTAGAGTGTAAACCAATAAGAACACATCCCAATTCAAACACTGCAAATTCCTTCTTGCTTCTTCCTTGGGGACCATTTCATTAAATAAATCTGCCAATATTTTTAAGTAATAATCCACATGCGATTTTCATTATATATATTATATGTATTGAAGTTCATCCAATGATGAACCAACTTAGTCTTTCGATTATAATAATACGTTGTTTTCAGTTTCCAGAAATACACGAAAGAACAGACTAAACATGGAATCTCGGAATATCTGAGGAATCTACCTTTGTTGCAAAGTTATACAGTGAGGCAAATCCCTTCATAATAGGAAAGGTCATTCATCATTCACCATGCATTATATCAACTAGAAATATTCCTATTTAAAAATACATAATACGTATCTTATGATACGATATATATAAAAAATAAAGTATATTGAATTAATATAATACATATCTTAAAATACAATATCCATTATTGATCTAGATCGATATACTTTATAAAAAAATAATGATATAATAAGGGTATACATGAAAAATCTTAATCTTTCGAAGGTATTTGTGATAGTTTTTAAAATGATAACGTATTAATTAAATTTTTTTATTATTTTATTTTTTAAAAATTATATCATATGATATGATATAAAAAAATTATATTTTTAATATATGATACGATACGTGATTCGACTTTTACACTTAAGAACCAATCGAATTGAGATTATTGACCAGGGATAGCAACCTGAGGTGTGAGTTAGGTAACCTTTGACTAGGAGTAGCTTCTTGATTAAATAACCTATTAAAAAAAATGAGAAGAGTCACAAATTTTATTAAGTTTCAATGCTTTCAGTCTAATGGTGATGAGGTTGAATGAGAGGGATGCCTATTCTTAGGGTACAAGTTCACTTCGAAATAGCGTATAGGAATGAAACAATACTATTGATTTTGTTTGGGTACATAAAATAATATAATTATAAAATTATAATTTAATTATTCAACTGTTAAATTATATTATAATTCAATGAAAATGAAGCATTCAACATTTAGATCACAATCCCAACTAATGAACGTGGGGTTATCTCCAAAAACAATCCAAAATTAGCCAACTAATAATAGACCTACAACAAACTGTCAACCCCAACTAATTCAACTAGTCCAACCAAACTCAATACAACCAAATCAATAAGCCAAACAGCAAGCCTAAAATAAACAAACCCAATTAATCATAACTCCAAAATTTTAAAGTAGACGCCGAGATGAAAAGTTGAATCGCCAGAGATGGTGGCAGACGGAGGGGGTATTAAGGAAGGTCATTTGACTCTCTTTGACTTTTTCAAATTTTTTACAAATTTAGATAAATTTTATATTATATCTTTTGTATATGTTTTAATTTATATGTCTTTCTTTTCATTTTGAAAAAAATTAGTATTTTACTCTCATTAGTTCCAATGGACAGTGGTGGTTTAAGTTTGATTTGAATAAAAAATAATTTTATTTAACTCAAGTTCAATTTGAATTTATGATTCAAATTTATTATTCGGATTTATGGTTTTAGTTCTTGATTCATTTATAAAACAACATTATTATTTAAGTAAAACAACGTCAATTTATCATTGAGTTATGAACTCAAACCACAAATCAAAATCACTAATTGGAATCATAAATTCGAGCCAAACTTGAGCCACAAATTCAAACTATAAATTTGAGCTTTCAATTTGAATCGAACTCAAATTAGACACCCCTAATTCAAGTTCAATTCAGTTTAAAAAATGAGTGAAATCTTCTTATCCGAATTTAGCATGAGTTCAAATTGAATAAATTCAAACCGGTTTGAATGAAGCTGAGCCAATTTATCAGACCAAGTTAGGTCAATTTGGATCTAACCCAAATTATGTTTATTTTGATTTAAAATTTATTTGTATTATTCTAACTTTGAATCTCCTAAGTTTTATTTTTGAGTCCACCATTGATAAGAGATATAAGAGTTGGGATATCAAATCGACAAAGAGATAGATTGTTGGAGATCTGAGAGGTTCCAATTGTTAACCCAAAAAAAAACTTGAAAGATAGAAATGAGAGTTTCCATTCATAGTTGAAAAAGAGTGACATGATTTTTTGTGGTAGACAAGTGAGAAGGGACGTAGTAATGCACTCGTCAGTCACCAAAAACTAAAGGAGTAATCGAAAAACAATAGTAATACCAAAAATTGAAGGATCGTTAAGAACAACATCAAAAAAGAGAGAACCAGTGAAAAGAAACTTACGACAGCTGGAAGCTGAGATAACATCGATGAAAAAAAAGAGAGTTGGGAAGAGTATCTTCATTTGTGTGGGGTGAAATGAAGGTTTTCAAACCTAAGGGGTGGCTAATGCAATATAAAAAATATGAAAACCTTAATTTCAGGGGTGAAATAATCTATTTTAAACGAATGAGACACAAAAGGTTATTAAGGCTCTCATACCATTTGAGATCAATGGAATAGAATTTTTTTAATATATTATGTATTGATACTTTGACAAATTTATACAAGAGCAATACCCTATACAAGGAAATCAAATAAGTATATAATATGAAAAACGATGTACAAAAATTAACTATGAACGATTATATTCTAACAATTTTTGTGCAAAAAAATTATGACATCTCTAAGCTTTTCAGGTGGATACGAACCGAATCAAGTTCGAACATTCATTGGCTCAAGTTTGACTTAAATAAAAAATTATTTAATTCAAGTTTAGTGAGTCAAACCTAAGTACAGTTTGAGTTTAGTTCGAATAAAAAAGGTTTAGATCAAGTTCGATTCGAGTTCATATTTCAAATTCATGTATCTAATTTGTGGCTTGTGTTAATGATTTATTAACAAAACGATATTATTTTAATCAGTAATATACAAAATAATGTTGTATTGATAATTATTTGACATAACTCAAAATAAGTTACAAGCCAAGTTGAAACAAAATCAAATCATTCCTAACTTGCGAGTCAAACTCTCCCTAGCTTTAATTTAGCTGGGAAAATGGGTTAACTCTTGCATATTAAACTTAGCTAAAATTCAAACTAAACGAATTCAAACTGAGTTGACTTTTAGAACCAAATTAACCAGTAAACTTAAAAAACTCTAAACTAAAATTTAGAACTACTACTATTGTCATTCTTCTTCTTCTTTTTTTTTTAAGAAATTTGAAATAAGAAAGAACATTATTTTTGCCTATTAATTAACTTTGGTGAGGCAGATGAGAGCTTTAAGAACTCTGATTAGTAATGGAAATTTGCCATCTGCAACAACTAATTCATACGCGAATATGCGATAGCATAACCCATTTCCACTTAACACATTCAGGTGAATGGCCAACGACAAAGAACAAGTCATTTCATTCAATTCAGCCACGTCCATGTGAAAGACCAATGACAATGAACAAATCGTTTAAGTCAATTCATCTCCCCTCTAATTGCTATCAACCCACCACCAAAATATTAATCATGTCCACAAAAACTTAATGAAAAGTCTCAATGAATCAATATTCTTTAATTATGAGTCTAAGCGCTAGTAATTAATATATAATAAAATCCTTCATAATTTATTGTTCATGGATACAGATTCGCTGAATATAGAGATATCTAACAAAATGAGATTAGCTGAGAATTGTTATTGATTCAAAAACTCAGACCTCTAATTCTTCAAACTTTGTTGTAATAGAAAACTCAAAGATGACGAAGCTGGCCAAGGAGGGAGGGAGAGAGAATGCAACCAAAGACAGTGAAATTCGTTAGAAAGTGGTGACGGAAAAAAACCCTAGGGAAGACAATAAACTTTCAAAACCTTACACAAACATGTTGTCCAACACAAAAAAATTACGTCTAGCAATATAAACACCTTAAATACGACACTTAAGCAGTTGATAAGATAGCACAAAAATTTACATGCTTATTGCCTAAACGAGTTGTTCAATCACAAGCAATTTAATAAACATGAAGGAACAAGAAACATTTATAAAACAGCTTTTTTCTCAGAAAATTGAGCAACATTCAAACCTCATTGCTTGTGATGTTATTTTGTATATAGTATTAAAGTTTATATAGAAGGGAATAATTATAAGTATTTTATAATATAATGCAATACAAATAAAAAATAATATATATTATAAAGTATATCGAATTAATATGATATAGTAAACGTATTATACGATACAATACATATTCTACGATATTGATCGATACACTTTTTTTTATAAAAAATGATGATTTAGTAGGTGTATATAAGAAATCTTAAATTTTTAGTAGTATTTGTGATATTTTTCAAAATTATGATATATCAATTAAATTTTTTTATAATTTTATTTTTTAAAAACGGTATCATATGATATAATACTGATACATGATGCTAAAAATCAAATTTTTGATATACGATATAATACACAATTCATAAAATACATCAAATTAATAGGATATAATGAAAGTATTTTATGATTTAATATATATTATTGATACTAATTGATATATTTTTTAAAAAAAATAATAATATAATAGGTGTATATAAAAAATTTTAAATTTTTAAAACTGTTTGTAATATTTTTCAAAATAATAATATGTCAATTAATTTTTTTATTTTATTAATATTTTTTTTTTATTTTTTAAAAACTATATTATATAATATGATATTTAATATATAATATAAAAAATTAAATTTTTATGCATAATACCATATACAATTTTCCTACGGCACTATCAAGGGACAGGAAGGTCAATTTTGAATTGATTAAGACTTGTGGGCGTCACAAAAGTTTAAAATGTCGCCGAAAACGTAACGAAATGTTTGACACAAGAACAAACAATCACGAGAGTCCACGTGGAATGTTTTCTCAAGACACGTGTTTTATCAGTCTAAACGACATCGATTTTGTCTCCAAGTACGTTACTCTCAAGGTTGTTTCATTTCCCTTTCGGTCCAATTGTTTCAAATATCATTTTGCCCCTCTCATTTCAAAAATTACTTTTAAGTCTATTCACTGAATAAAAACTTACTGGACTATTAATTTTATATCGAAAAAACAAAATTGTATTTATTAAAATCAGAAAAATAAATATAGTAAATGTATATTAATAAAAAAATACACATTAGGTATTATAAAATTATAAGTAAAAATTTATAAAAAAAATTAAGCGTTACAAATTGAAATAATAAACACTTGGAAATTAGTTAATTAAAATTAAATATATTTGTTAAATTTATATTGTATAATGTGTTTAATTAATTTGGATTTGTATTATGCCACGTGTTTTTTTAAATTTAGTGTGTTTTTGGAATTGTTGTAGTTTAATATAATCAATTGCGTTTTAATAAAAAACAATAGAAATGTTTTGTGAACAATTTTTAAAATCGTTTAAGTTTGAACTTCATCATAAAATAATCCAATTTATGAAAGGATTTCAAAATCAAGTTATTTTCCATATGTAATAAATTAAACTGCAACATAATGTTTATATTAAATTTAGCTTATTGAATAAATTAAGTTGAATAATTATTTTTGGAAGGCCAAAAACTTCCCCCCCCCCCCAAGGTATAGTGAAATTCCAAATTTATATCCTCCAACTTTCAAAAACCTAAACACTCATCCATAAACAAGTTTCTGTTAAAAATTTCAATTAAGGTTAGGGTTAAATTATCATTTATTAAAAAATTTAAAAGTTTTATCACATTTTCTCCCTAGGTTTAGAAATCTTACACTTTCCCTCAATCCAAGGTTTGAAAACTAACAAATACCCCCTTAGGGTTTGTTCCTCTTCTCTCCAATGTCGATTTGTCATTTCTAAATGTTGACATTCTTCTCTCCCACCATATTTATCCCTCCTGTCACTCTCCCTTTCCTTTCTCCCATCTTTAACCAAGATAATAGACAAAGATAATTTTGTCTTCATCTCAACCTAAAATGACTAGAGAGGGAAGGGAGACTGACCGAAGGTAGAGATAAAGTTGGAGGGAAGATGGCCGATGGTTGGAGATGACGAATGTTATATACATAAATTTGTTAATTTTTTTAATGAAATAATGAGATTTTTCTAATTATATATTTTTTAAAATTTTTTATATTAAATGATTCAATTATTTTACACATTAATTTGATGCAAGAAACTTTTTTTTTTTAATTTTGTTTTCATGGGCCTCAAAAAGATTAGATATTAATTATAATAATAGTTTATGATTGTTTGAATCAATTATTTTCTTTGTAGTGGAATGTTTTTATAGTTTTTCAAAGTTTAATATATTCAAAATCCGATTCAATTTAATGAACCGTTAAGAAAAATTTTTGAAGTTCGAATGTGTAGGTCCGAAGCTTGAGCCCAAAAAAATGTTACAAATTTTATTAGCAAGATAAATGAAAGATTTGACTACCAAATATCAATTTTCAAAGCTCCATTGTCTTAGAAAGGAAAACAAAATAATTATGGTGAAACAACTAAGCCATGGCCAAAAAACAATAATTGTGGTTGAATAAATTGATCATGTAAGTAAAACAACATAATTAAGATGAAAAAGAAATTAAGAAGATAATTAGGTAACATATGGTTATAATAGAAAGAAGTGAAAAGAAAGTTAGGCAAGATAATTATAATGAAACAAATTTCAAAAAATATTTAGCCAAATTAATTTCATAACATAATTAGATATCATGATTAGTTAATTTTCTTTATTAAGAAGCAAATATATGTAAGTATTTGTAATAAAAATTTCAAAAAAAAAAATATTTAAGACAATAATTACTTATTTAAAGTTTTTAAAAATTTACCGTAAACACATTAAACATATATCTACATTATATATATTCAATAAAATTGTGTACTCATTTTTGAGTATATAAATACGTACATACTTATATGTATTATCATGTGATTAAGTGATTTTAAATTAAGAATAAAATAACATTCAATTACGTAATAATATATATAAATATATATCTATTTATATACGCAAAATAAGTACATATAATATTACTCGTAACCATTTAGTGTATCAATTTTATATATAATAGGAACCCTATGTAGGGGCCTAGTATGCCAATTCCAAGCATGAGCTTTTAGGCCTTTATTTTTTATATTAATTTTTTTTTTTACAAATTTAAAATTCTAAATTTTATTATATTTCTTGTTAAACTTCTTTTTTTTTTTAAATTTTATTATACAGTTAAATACTTTAATTAAAAAAAATTAACTATAAAAATGTAAACAATACTTCAAACTTTAAAATAAGTTATAAATAATAAGTATGATCAATATAGTTTGTAACTGAATAATCTATGTGCACTATTGATTTATGGTTAAGTGATTAAAAAATGCAAGGTACAAATTACATGGGAATAAATTGATAATTAAAAAAAACTATTTAATTTATTAGCAATGTGTATAAAATAATAATTGTAATAATTTATTAGGGTTTCCAATTTAAGATTTGTCGTTTATGGTTTACGGTTTAGAATTTATGATTTATGATTTACGGTTATGAGTTTAGGATTTGGACTTTTAGTTTACGGTTTATGGTTTTTAGTTTAAGGTTTACGTTTTATGGGTTAAGATATCAGTTAGTTGTTTAGGGTTTACAATTAAAGATTTAGGGTTCACATATTAGATTTTAGAACTTACAGTTTAATGGTTTATGGTTACCAATTTAGATTTTAAGTTTACAGTTTATAATTCACGATATTCAATTTAGGGTTTATAGTTTATCACCTACTTACCTACTTTTTCTAGAGAAATTAAAATATTATATTTTCTACCAATTCAATCTAAACAACTAAATATTATTTTCATTTTAATATAAATTTGACGTAAATAAATCATTTTTATAACTAAATTAATTACAAAACAACAATAACAACAACATAAGATTCACCACTATAGAAAGAAATATCAATTTTTCAATTTTAAATCTTCAAACAATATATAAAACAATATGATGAAACGTTATTTATTTGAATTAAAATGATTTTGATGTATGATGTATTTGATTTTGAACTAAATTTTAGACGAGAATATAAATGAAATAAGTTTGAGAGATAAGGATAAAACAGACATTATGTTGAGATTCTAAGAATGATTGGGTATAATTATTTTAAAATATTTACTTACTATATTAATGATAAAAGATATATTTTTGTTTTGAAAATTTAATAAGGATAATATTGTAATAATATTAAAATTATTTTGATAATATTTTAAAAAGGTGATCATTAGATTAGTCTGTATTAATTGACACATCAACATTCTATTATTAGAATATTTTATTATCTAACAAATCAAATAAGGTAATTTTAATTTTTATAAGTAATTTTTTAAATTATTTTATTCTAAAATGTGTGTTTTTATTATATTACTCTTATATTATTTGTAATTAGAATATTACCAAAAATTTTATTATCTAATTAACCAAACAATATATTATTATTAATAAAAAATAGATTATTAAAATAATATTTAATAACCATTAACCAAACATTGCCTTAAGTGTTAATTTTTTTTATTCTAAAAGGTGTATTTTTACCATTTTAAAATAAATTTAACAATTAATTAACTTTTTTTAATCAAGCCGCAGGACTAAAAATTAATATTTGAATTTATTTGGACTTATTGAAAACTCTCGAAAATTTGTATTCATCCGAGGAAGGAAGTCATTATAAATCCGTGAGAGAGAGAGAGAAAGCGCACAGCCTTTTGTTTAGATTCCTTTGAAGCTCCTGGATCTGCTACCAGCGACGCCGGCCATGTTGCTGCAACTTCAACTAAAACCTCTTCATAAATTCATGTTAGCGTTTCTCTTTCTCTTATTATCTAGCAGTGCTCTTTCATATAATCGCCCCCCTGCTCGTCCCCCCGTCTTTGTGAAACGTTTACTCTCCAGTTCATCGTCTCCAGAACAGGTAATTTGATTTCCGTTTTTGTTTCGTCTAATTACTTTCTGCGTTTCGATTCAATTTATGTTCTGTAAATATTAGATATTATGGAGAATACAGGAAGTTTATGATCTTTTCGTAAGGAATCTGCTCATTTTCTTCTTCTTCCTCCTATTACTGAGTTGAAGTTCTGGAGAGTTGTTTGTTTCTCTGGTATAAATTTTCTTTTATGGAATATGAAAATAAAAAGCCGAAAAGATAGGTTTTGGCTTATCATGCATTTTAAATGATTTATGATACCGTTCTTTTAAACTATAAAATTATACATTCTTATTTTTATATATAATTTATAAATATAAATAATATATTATTATATAATTAAATAATTTTAAATTAAAAATAAATTATATATTAATAAAATTATGTATATCTATTTTAAGTATATAAATATATATATTCTTATACATATTATTATATAATTAAATAATATTTAATTATATAAAAATATATATAAATACGTATATAAAATAAATATATATAATATTATTTTTTGTGTATATAAATTATACACACGTAGCATTGCTCTCCTTTCAAAATCTAATCGCAAACTTTGACTTATAAATGGTGCCGGCAAACAAGATAATGATGATGAAGAGATTAAATGACATTTTCACGGTAAGGTTTGCTCTTAAAAACATTTTTCATTGAAGAAAAATTATTATTTTATTTTTATTATTTATTTTTTAAAATCATCACATAATCTTAAATTAAATTAAATTAAAAATAAATATTTTAAATATTCAAATTATATAAGAATCTACATATTTCTTTTTTTTCATCTTTTTTCCATTCTTCCTTTCTTCCCTATCTGAATGATTATAAATAATAATAGTGATTGTATTAGTAAAAATATAAATAAGAAAATTAATAACATACAATTGTATACTTAAAGACAAATTATAATTTTTAAAAATGTTAAAGATATTAATAAAATTTTTTAAATGGTTTGAAGATTCAAAAAAGTTTGGAGTTTTTTTTGAAAATTTTAAAAATTCAATATGTTAATTAATAGTTTTAAAAATGGTAGTTATAATTTTAAAAAATTGGATAAAATATGTCCCCTTAAAATTTTTTAACAGGTTTGAAAACTCAAAAAAGTTTGGAGTTTTTTTGAAAATTTTGAAAATTGAATGTGTCCATCAATAATTTAAAAAATGATTGTTATAATTTTAAAAAATCAAACAAAATATAATAAATTTAAAATATAAATATTATATTATAAACTATTAGAGTCAAAATAATTTTTTAAAATATTGGGTGAAAATAATAATTTAAGGAAAAAAGAAGTGTTTAGTATGTCATCCATAGGCGAAAAAGTGTGTTTTCTAGGTGAGAAAATGTGATTATTCTTTGAAGATTATGACAAGGATATGTATCATTTTTAGAATTAAGGTTATAATGGCAGGTATGTTGAATGTTCGTACCTGTATTTAAATATCAATAAAATTTTATATATATTATAATTTAAAAACGTAAATGATATATTATTATATAATTAAATTATTTTAAATTAAAAATAAAATAATATCTAATTATATAATGATATATTATTTATGTACATAAATTATATATCAAAAATAAATATATATAAAATTACTCTGTATGAAAGTTGATATAACTAACTCATGAAAAATTCAAGAGTGTTAGCTTGATATGGTTGTGTAAGAAAATGGTCAATTTGATCATGGACAATGTTAGGCAGAATGATTATATTATAAAGTCAATCTTCTAATTATTTTTGAGTATGTGTATTTATAAAATAACGAGATGTTATATATAAATAATGATATATTATTAATTTTATGTTAGATAATTATGGGATGGAATTGCATGCATGCAGGTGCATATCTCTCTGGTTGGTGAAGACAAAATAAGAGTATCATGGATTACCCAGAGTGAATCTGCTGCAACTGTGAATTATGGTACATCTCCAGGAGATTACAAGTTTTCTGCAACTGGTGATACGACATCGTATAGATATCTGCTTTACGAGTCAGGTCAAATCCATGATGTTGTTATTGGCCCTTTAGAGCCCAATACAGCATATTACTACAGATGTGGCTCTGACTCCGACGCCGAATTCGCTTTCAAAACCCCACCATCTCAGCTTCCAATCAAATTTGCGGTCATAGGTAATATTGCTTCATTTACTTTTGTTTTAAATTATAATTAATCTCACTCAAAATGAGGGGTAGACAAATTTATACTATATGCTCTTTTATTTTTCACTCAAACTATATTAAAATGACAAATTTCACCCTTTGAAATTAAAAAAAAAGGATAAATTCTTACAGTTTGTTAGGTTCTATTAATAAATTCAATTATATTTTGAGAGAAAAAGACAAAATTACCCGTATTAAAGAAAAAATAAAAAATACCCTTTATTCACAACAAATCATTAAATTGTAGTGTTTGTGTGAAGTGGTGTCTAGTGGCATTGGTAGTAGGATGAGAAACTTGTAATTTAATGGTAGTGAGAAAGTTTGTATTTGTGGGGAAGAAACAGAGGAGGAAAGTTGCCCTTGGTGAATAAAGAAAAAATATAAAATATTAAAATTAAAATTAAAATTAGACAAATAAAATTACTAAAATATCCTTTTAAAATAAAGTTAATGGAAAAAATATAATAGTGTGGGACTTTGCTGTCTTTCAACTTTAGGGGGTGAAAGTCTATCATTTCAGCGTATATTTGTCGGAACAATAAAATTATGTATACATATTTTTTATACATAAATTATGTATGTATCATTATATAATTAGATAATTTTAAATTAAAAATAAAATAATATTATATTACATAATAATACATTATTTATGTATAAAAAATATGTATATATAACATTGCTCCAATAAAAAATAATCACTCTCCCTTTTTCAAATAATTTTTTTATTTATAATATGTGCGATTATATAAGAATGTTCTTCAAATAATTTGTATAGGTGATCTTGGTCAGACTGGTTGGACAAACTCAACCTTGCAACATATGGCAAAATCCAACTACAGCATCTTGCTACTTCCAGGAGATTTATCATATGCTGATTTTGTTCAACCTTTATGGGACTCATTTGGGCGCCTGGTGGAACCATTAGCCAGCCAACGTCCCTGGATGGTCACACAAGGCAACCACGAGATTGAAAGAATACCTGTACTTCATAAAACTCGTTTCACCTCTTACAATGCAAGATGGCGCATGCCGTTTGAAGAAAGTGGCTCCACTTCAAATCTTTACTACTCGTTCAACACTGCAGGTGTGCATGTTGTTATGCTAGGATCTTACACTGATTTTGATCCTGATTCGGAGCAATACAAATGGCTGGAGCAAGACTTGAAGAAGATTGATAGGAAAAAAACTCCATGGATATTTGTTCTTATTCATGCACCTTGGTACAATTCAAATACTGCTCATCAGGGTGAGAAGGAATCAACTGGAATGAAGGAAGCTATGGAAGCTCTACTTTATGAGGCTCGTGTTGATGTTGTCTTTGCTGGGCATGTCCATGCTTATGAACGCTTTGTAAGCTTTCTTTTCCCTATTCTTCAATTTCCAACATCTTCATTCGTAAATAGGCTGGATAAGTCTGAGTTTGAGCTCGAGCTTGCAAAGTTCATTTCAAAGATGTTTGAGCTAAAGTTCAATTTGAGTTTTCGAACTCGAATTGAGTTAAGTTTTACTTGATATTGTAGTCAAGTAAAAATGATTAAAACGATGTCGTTTTTATTTGTATTGATCAAAACGACTTATTTTAGTCGATTCAAATCAAATTTTTGAAGTTTATAAATTTGATGAGTCGAACACCCTTAAAACTTGAGTTCGAAAATATTTAATTCTTAAACTCAAACTGGAGCTCAAGTTCACTTGAGCTGAGTTTGTTTAAACTGAATTCGAACTTAAATTTGAATAAACTCAACTCAAATCGAATTTATTTGTAAACCATTTTTTCTCTTCAGTTTCCATTAATTAATGCATCTTTGCGTGTGTCAACTTTAGACTCGTGTCTTTGATGGGGAAGCTAACGATTGTGGCCCAGTTCATATAACCATTGGCGACGGTGGCAACCGTGAAGGCCTTGCCAGCGAGTAAGTTTTTTTTTTTTTTTTTTTTCGAATGTGTTCATATTATTACTTTACTCATTCAATTTTCAAAATATTTTGAGGATTTTTATATTTATTTATAATTTTACTAATTAACCCAAAAAAAAAACAAGAATTAAAGAGAATGAATGTGGGCTAATTTTGTATATTTATCAGCTTCATGGATCCAAAGCCGGAAATATCATTATTCAGGGAGGCAAGCTTTGGGCATGGCCAACTTGAAGTGTTTAATGGAAGCCATGCACTCTGGACATGGCATAGGAATGACAATGACGAGTCTTTTGCTAGTGACTCCGTTTGGTTCACAAGTCTCTCGTCTAATCCTTCTTGTAAACTCAATTCTTAATATGGTGGTCAAATTGATTATCATATCTTATATAAAAAATATAATTTTTAAAATCGTATATCTCATATTATATTATATAATATGATGTATTTTTTTTAAATAATGTAATAATAAAATATTTATAATTTCTGAAAATTTGTCATTCCCAAAATTAATTAAATAATCTTGTGACATTATTGGATTAAAATTATGGTATTATATAATCAAAATTAATCACAAAATTAAAAATCTTATAATTGAAAATTTATATTTCATATACGCTTCAAGTGGGAAGTAATATTAAAAGAACATACAATCTTTTTGGTCTGTTGTCAACTCACCTAAATGTTAAAAGAAATATTCGAAGCGAAATTAACTTATGAATGTATCAATAGAGAAATCCCGAAATCTTGATTTTGAATCCTAATATCTTACCAGTGTTATCACTATCATGTAAAAGAGCAATATTTTTTATATCTATTTTAGGTACATAAATATATACATATTTATATGTGTTTTTATATGATTGAGTATTATTTTATTCTTAATTCAGAGTCATCGAAAAACATTCTATGATGGCTACATAATTGGATGCCTCATTTAGTTATCACTTGTGCAATATGCTCTTCTCCTATCTCCTCTACAATACTATCAAGTAACTTAAATATCTTTTGAGCATTTTTTTACGAATTTAGCGGTATCAATAGATATGAAAAACGTATCTCACTTGGACTATTAACAAGAAAGATTGGGAGTAACATATCTTTTCCACTTGTCCACCAATTCAACATTACTATGCAATTATTATTTTTCCACCTATTTTTATATTATCTTAATTCTTTTCCCATAAGATCAACATCTTTTTTCAAATAAGAAACTCTTATTTTATGATAACTAGGAGATTTCAATCATTTCCCGTAATCACCTACTAATGTTAATATCATGCGACTCCATTATATGAACAACATTGCACTCCTAGATTAAACACTCTAGCTTTAGAAACTTTAATAATTTAATCTGATTCAAATTATCTCATTAAAGTTGTTCATTTAGGGACAACTACATAAATATACTCTTATAAAGCACTAATGATAGATACTAGGTCAGTTTACCGAAATACTCTTTAATTTACATTTTTTTTTTTATCTCTTAGTTTTTACATCTAATTAATGACAATATTTAATGAACTAGTCATTAAACTCTTGGTCAAGACTCATCATTTATCATCTAGTAAAAACCTATTAGATAGTGTCTTTTAAACATTTTTAAGTCATGATTTTCATATCTATGAGATACTGTTCTAAAACCCACATCACTGTAATCCAAACTAGCCAAAGTATTGACCTATATACAAACAAGATCTCACATGTTATTTTAATAAAAGATCATAGCCTATAAATTAAAGGCACACCATCCACTCATGTTTAAGGTACATATGCCCAAGTAGCTAATGTGTAAAGTTTATATTTCCCTTCTGGTTGTTACACAATCATAAATTTTACATGGTCTAGTTCAATGCATCTTTTATGGACAAATGTGTCTACCCTAAAAGCTTCATTTTAATGATTCGAGACTCATCACTCCCACGAAAGCAAGCAACACAACAACCTTACCGAAGCAAAGCACCCAACTCTCATTTTATGATTGCATATTTGCAAACAAAATTTTGAGCTACGATAAAATCTCGTGTCTCCTATATCCGACTAACTTATATAAACAGTGATATTACCTATTCACAATAGCTTTAGATTTTTTATCATTGATGTCAATACATGTGAATACATATAGAAAAGGGATATCACTTCATAAATAGAACACTTTTCTTAAATAGACTATTTTCTTACATTTGTAGCTGCCCAATGAATTCAGCAGTTGAAATGGTTGGTAACTCCTTTACATTCTTTGCTATATAAATGAGTCTTACATAGGTCCCTGGTCACACAATTCTAAATTTTTTGTAGACAGCATCATTGAGAGAATTCGTAGTTTAGAAAAATCGTAAATTCAGAGAGAAATTTGTTGTTGCTCAAAATATGAATTAATAGTGGAAGGATGGTTTTTCAGTTCAGTATTTTAATTTGTATTTATTTATGTGCTATTTGGATTATGTGTGCATAGATAGCTAATTTAGAATTCTTACAATTAAGTTTAATGTCATAATCTGCAGGAATTAAAAATATATATTTTATGAATTCTAATTTGGCCAAATTACTATTCCCACCCAAGTTTTAACCGAATCTGAAAATCATACTCATAACAGATAAAAAACTCAAACACTCACTCATAAATTAATTATTGTTAAAATTTTCAGTTGAAGATAAGAGAAAAATCGTTATTTTACCATTAAACTCTAAAATCTTAAAAGTTAATATCATTCCCCCCTCACCCCCCCCCAAGTTTTAAAAACTAACTTTTCACCCTCATTCTCAAAGTTTGAAAATTTTATCTTTCACCTTTAGGGTTTGTTTCCATTTTTTTATAATCACCATTCAGACTGATAATCAGTGCTTTCCACCTATCTTCCAGATCTGACTACAAAATGCGACCACCCACCACTACAAAAGCGTCATCCCTCATCGTCTAAAAGATGCGAGATGACAAAAGACAACACTTTGTCGTCCATATCTAAACTGGATAACTAAAGGTTGTACTTTGTCAGAAAAGATCATCGCTTCTTCTTAATCGACGACTAGATTCTTTAAACCACTAGAGATAAAACCTAGAAATAGGAGGGTGGGGAAATGAATTTTTTTAAAGTTTAATCATGAGAGGGAAATATTATTTTTCTAAACTAAGAGGGAAAATAATATAAATTTTTAATATTTTAGGGTTTAGGAGTAAAATAAAATTTTTACCTTTGTCTCTAACTGAAAATTTTAACAATAATTAGTCAATAAATAGGTGCTTAAATTTTTCATCTGTTATGGATATACTTGTAAGATTAGACTAAAATTTGATGGAAAATGGTGCCTAGTAATTAAAATTTGGAGTTGAATGGGGTAATTAATTTTGTGGACTATTTCAAGTAGTAGTAGTAGTAATGTTTGTGGGTATCCCACGCGACAAACAATATGTACTTGCGTCTCAAGTCTCAGAGAAAAATCTCATAATTGAATTGATTTTGTGGGGTGTTTCTCCTGATTGGGAATATATTGAGGAAAAAGAAATTGGATTGATAAGTGTAAGTTTCCTTTATGTCAGAGTGAACCTCTTAAGTATATCAAAATAATAATAAATATAAAATTCTTTTTGTCATTAATTTTTACTTGTTTGATGGGAAGAGAAGAGTGGTCCCCTTGCCCTTGATGGGGGTTGGGGTTGGAGTTAGGGTTAGGGTTAGGGTTAGGGTTAGGTCACGTGTAGGGTTGAATGCACTTGATATTGCATTATAATTCATGATTAGCCATGCAGGGATTGGTATGATTAATGAGGCCTTTTTCCGTATATCATGAATTAGTTTTTACAGTACCAACTAGATGTTATAATTGAATTAGGTCAAATAAAAGTCTAGATTGAAACTCAAAATTTATATTCGACTTGAAAGAGCTTAGTCGAATCTAGTCTAAAACTTTCGAGCTAAGTTATGAGTTTTAATATTAGACCCATGAGCCAATTCGGTCTAACACTATTAAAAAATAAAATAAATAAAATGACCAAAGCATCAAGCCATTGTTTTATTTATTTTTTTTAATTTTTTAATTTTTATTTTTTTCATATAAACTAATCCAGATCTTCCTCATTTCTAATTTTATTTACAAATCTCTCAATCTCAATTTTTTTATTATATTCTTAATCTCATTTTTTCTCATCAACTCTCTTTCGAAAACTATCTAAATTCACAAATAATAATTTTTTATGTTTATAATTTCATTTTCATTTTAATTTTATCATTACAAAATATTACAAATGTATCCAAAATCAAATGAATTTAGAAATTTGGACGTTGAAGACAAGTGTGTGTGTGTGTATATATATATATATATATATATATATATATATATATATATATATATATATATATATATATATATATATATATATATATATATATATATTATATTTATAATTATATTGTATATAAATTAATTTATTTATACTATTTTATAAACTTATAATATTTTTTATCATGTAACCATAGTATATCTCTGTCACAAGTGAATGATTATAAATAAAATGTTTAAGATATTATTTTTGTTTTAATAATTGAAAATTAATTTATGTTTAAATTTTTTAATTAAAATTTAAAAATTTTGTTTAAATAGGTTGACCACTCGACTTAGTTTGGTCGTAGATATAGAGTTGGGTCTTAAACCTTAAAAATTACACGGGTTGGCTTGACCCGAAGGCTCATCACCGTGCAAGCCTAAGATTAGACCGGCCAAGCCTATGGACATGTCTAATACTAATAGTAAAAATAAATTTAAGTTTCAACACTATCACGTGAATAACATCAATGTTTTCCAATCATAATTCATGGGTCAACTAGTTATCTGCATAGTCTTATTTACAGCCAAAAGAAAGTAGAGGAGAAAAAGAGAAAGATTAAAAACAAGAAAGAGTAGTGATGAATGCCTATCTGTAGCCGTGCAAGTCTCTTGGGCACTGCCATGCCCATACACTTTTAAACCCTCTTAAATCATGGAACTAAACTTCTTTTTTAATTAAGGGTGACTCAAAAACAAACATTGCTGCAAAAAGCAAATACTTTTTCTATGATGACCCCTTTATAATAATGAGGTTTTTTCAGACTAAATTTATAACCCTAAACTCCTATTTGCCTCTGCGTCTGTCTTTCAATTCAACTTTTCTCCTCTTGCCTCACTCATCTGAATCATTTTCCATCTTTGGTAGTATATATATATATATATACACAATGAAGACTCTCATTTGAGTTGGATCATTCTACTCAAATTAAATTAATTATACCAAAAAAAATCATTTGAGTTAGTATATATATATATATATATATATATATATTTACGACGGTGATGCGACGAAGAGATCTTTGTCTCTTCGTTGCATCGTTCGATGAAGAGATCTTTATCTCTTTATCGCACCACCGTCGTCACATCAAGAGAAAGAGGAGGTCGGTGACGATGCCGGAGACGACATCTGAAGATGAAGTTGAAGAATGAGAGTGAAACTGTTATTTTTGAAAGTTATGAGGGACGACTGCGTTTTGAAAAATATGAAAACCCTAAGTTTGAGGGTGAAAATGTTAGTTTTCAAAGTTTAAAAACTTTGGTTGGTAGTGTGTATATATATATATATATATTTACGACGGTGATGCGACGAAGAGATCTTTGTCTCTTCATTGCATCGTTCGATGAAGAGATCTTTATCTCTTTATCGCACCACCGCCGTCACATCAAGAGAAAGAGGAGGCCGGTGACGATGCCGGAGACGACATCTGAAGATGAAGTTGAAGAATGAGAGTGAAACTGTTATTTTTGAAAGTTATGAGGGACGACTGCGTTTTGAAAAATATGAAAACCCTAAGTTTGAGGGTGAAAATGTTAGTTTTCAAAGTTTAAAAACTTTGGTTGGTAGTGTATATATATATATATATATATATATATATATATATATATATATATATATATATATATATACAATGAAGACTCTCATTTGAGTTGGATCATTCTACTCAAATTAAATTAATTATACCAAAAAAAATCATTTGAGTTAGTATATATATATATATTTACGACGGTGATGCGACGAAGAGATCTTTGTCTCTTCGTTGCATCGTTCGATGAAGAGATCTTTATCTCTTTATCGCACCACCGCCGTCACATCAGGAGAAAAAGGAGGCCGGTGACGATGTCGTAGACGACATCTGAAGATGAAGTTGAAGAATGAGAGTGAAACTGTTATTTTTGAAAGTTATGAGGGACGGCTGCCATTTGAAAAATATGAAAACCCTAAGTTTGAGGGTGAAAATGTTAGTTTTCAAAGTTTAAAAACTTTGGTTAAAGATGAAATGTTAGTTTCTAAAACCTAAGAGAGGTGAAAAGTAATAAATTTTAAAACTTTTTAATATAAACAGTAAAATATCGATTTTACCCCTGTCTCTAACTGATAAATTGGATGACAGTTTGGTAATGGGTGGGAGAAAGGGTTTTTCATGTCTTATAGGTATCGGTTTGAGATAGGTCTAAAAAATAGGTGGGAAATAGTCCTTTTCCCGTTTTATTAACCATTCAGTTCTCAAAATGAGCAATATATTATAGTTTACAATATCTCCCTAAAAATTCCACTGCTCGTTCATTTTCAAGCTTATTCAAGTGTTCTATCTCTTGTCTAACAATGTCAAAATTTGACTAATAGTAATAATAATAGCAATGTGGAAGAACAATATATTAGAAACGAATTGCAAGATAAATTAATGAATTGTCTAAGAACACCTAATTTTAGAATTGTTTAATTTTGTGGGTCTTGATAATTTTGAAATTGTGAGGTTATCAGAATTTTAATTTATATTTTTATGGGGTTTTCAGTAAATAACCAAAACCTGGAACTCTAAACCTATAAAAGTAACAATCAAACTATGCTTACTTATTTTTGAACACACAACATATACATATATAATATGTTATTATGTAATTTGATGTTTTTAAATTAATAATAAAGTAATATTTAATCACGTAATAACATATCATGTATATACTCATTTATATACATAAAAATAGAAATAATATATGTATACTCATCGTAGATACATAAATATGTATACATTTACACATGTCATTACATGATTTGATATTATTTTATTTTTAATTCAAAATCTTTTAATTAAATGATAATACATATAAGTATATATATATTTATGTATCTAAAATAAATACGTATTATTTTTTATTTATATTGTATCATATTATCGAATACTGATAATTATGGTGTCTTGGTTGTGTGTTACAAATCCTGTCGAATTGCAACCAATTTGACAATTGGCCTTTTTTTATCCTGTTGGCATAAACAATTACGCAAACTAGGGATTTTCGGTGTATTTTTAGTGAAGAGTAATATTATGTGTATTTATTTCAGACGTATAAATATATACAAATTTACACATGTCATCACATAATTAAATATTATTTTATCTTTAATTTAAAATTATTTAATCATATAATATATATATATATATATCCGAATTAAGTAAACATAATTTTTATTGTTTTAGTGAATTGTCATAAAAATTAAAAAATATGACAGCCCTAAACACTTTGTTAAATTGTTTTGTTTTCAATTAGCGTAATTTTCTGTGTTTATCATAAAATCTTCGTCTGGCAGTGTATAATGACTACATGGTAAGGTCAAACTTAATATCAAGGGTAGTTTGAATTTAATCCAAATTTATGGTATCGTTTTATTATATAATAAGTAAAATGATATCATTTCAACACTTGCTTCACATAATCTGAATCAAGTTAATTACGAGTCAAGTTCAAACAAAATCGAACCATCCCCTGACTCATCAATTGATTTAAGTCAAACCTTTTCTAACACAAGTTATATTTGGTTTTAAAAACAAGTTGATCCTCCCAGTTTGAATTCGGTTCCCATTTAAATTATATAAATTTAAATTTAATTAAATTAAACTGAACTGACTTTTGAAATTAAACTAACTTAGTTCAGGTCTAACCCTACATACAACACATATGGGTTCCAAGTTTGCAAAAGTGTTTAAAGGAAATGTTAACTATGGAACGAGGAGATAGGATGATAAGTGATATGATCAAATTTTACGCATCTAATTGATGTCTTGATGTGTTATGTTGATTTTGAATTAAAGATAAAATAATATTTAATCACATGATAACAATTATCTGAATATTCATTAGATATTTAAAACTGAATACCCATAATATTGTTTAATATAATATCTTTAAACTACTTTATATAAATTGATGCATCATAATATTTATTTAAATACGTCATAATATGATTGAAAAACTTAGAAATTTAAAATAAATTTAACAAATTTGCCTTAACCGGTTATATGCATTAGTTGTACAAGGAAATGTTTTATATATTAAAGTAGTAACAACTAGAGATGTAGATATTTTGTTTGCTCATAATTAGTGGTGGGTTTGAACCGAAATAACTTATGTTCGAATCCATATTTAGTTTAAAGGAATCAAACTCAAGTTGAAGATATAGTTTGATAGTTGAGCTTGAGTTCAAGGGCTCATCAACGCTATTGTATCAGAGCTATTCTTTTCTAGTGATTTTTTTCTTTTAAGGTGATTTTTCTTTTTCTTCAACGATATTTCTTCTTTTTCAATGATTATTTTTCTTCTTCTCCGAAATTTCTCCTTTTTTTTCTTCTTTGACAATTCATAATCTTCTTCTCCAATGTCATTTTTCACTAACCGATTGAATCTAACTCGAACTCTGAGCTAGCCCGTGATAATGTTGAAATGAAAGATTTTTAATTAAAAGCCCCTGTAATGGAAACCCATAATAATTACATAGTTGTATAAATAGTTAAATAGATGGCTAGATAAGCAAGTTAAGGGGTGGATAAGAGCCTAGTCTGAACAACCCTAATTTCAAGTTCAAATTGAATAAAAAAATAGTTCGATTGAAGTTTAACTAAATTTCAATTTGAATTCATTGAGTTAAGATTAAAAATAGCTTCAGTTTGGCTTAAATATAAATAGTTTGGTTTGACTTTATGGCTCATATTTATAATTTATATTTGTGATTCAAGTCACAGTTCATTAATAAAATAATATTATTTTATCTAATAAAAATAAAACGATATTATTTTAATAATTATTTAACATAACTCGAATTAAGTTGTAAGACAAGTTTAAACCGAATCGAACTATTTTCGGCTTATAAGTCAGATCAAGTCAAACTCACTGTATCTTGAGTTTAGTTCAATTTAAAAAATGAGGTGGACCACCCAACACAACATATGGATTCTTTATCAATTTATAGATTTTTTTTCATTATCAAAATAATTAAAAGAATTAATTTAATTTAAAGTTGAACTCATTTTAAAATAAATTTGAGGAAAGATATATAATTGAGTAAATTTAATATTTATTAAAAAAAGTAAAAATAATTGAGAAATTAAGAGATATTATTTGAGCTTGAGAGTTGACTGGTCATGTGAAAGTACTAAATAAATAAAAATAGTGTAATATTTATAGGAAAAGTTTAAGAACAGAATTTGTAAGCAGTCACTTGCAACTACTAGTTTACCATTAGAGTAGTTGTTGCAAAACGGCTGCTTCCTCCAACGGTATGTTCTAACAAGTTTTTCATTTAAAAAAGGCCACCCACCCAAGTTTAAGTGCGACTATGAAGGCACAACGTGAAGTTTGAAAAACCTAAAATTTTATCTATCTGTTAAAAATTTCAGTTAGAGTTAAAAGTAAACCATCTTTTAACAAAAAAATTAAAATTTTATTACTCAGACCCCTCTCAACTTGAAAACTCATAATTCAGGCCTCACTTGAAGTTTAAAAAATCAAAATTTGCCTCTAAGGTTTGCAAATTACAATCGTAGTCTGAGACAACCATTTCTAGTGGCGTTAGCTCTCCCTGCCCCCCCCCCCCCCCAGTCAACTCTCCCTGCCAATCACTTTTCAGCCATCGGTGTAGGCTATTTTCTCTGACGAAAATGAAATCATCTTCGTCGAATTGTTTTCATCTCGGACGAAGACGACCATTGGAGATCTCAAACAGAGACAATGTGGCCATTTAAAACCACTGACTATCGTCTTCGTCTCCGACAAAGATGAAATTATTTTTGTCTGAGACGAAGACAATTGTCTTCGTCAGAGGAAATAGTCTACTCCGGTGGCTAAGAAGTGATCGACAAAGAGAGTTGAGCTAGGAGGGAGAGCCAACGCCACCGAAGACGACCGACTCTGGTGACTCCGACCATGATTTGCAAATCCTATGGGAGAAATTTTTATTTTTCAAACTTCAGGTGGGGGCTAAATTATGAGATTTTCAAATTGAGGGAGGAAAAGTAACTAAACTTTAGATTTTTAAATTTTTTATTAAATAACTATTTTATCCCTAACCATAACTGTGATTTTTAACAGATAAGTAAGATTTTGGGTTTTTTAAACCTCATTTGTGTGATGTTAGGATAACATTTAAACTTGGGGGTGAAATAGTCCTTTGGCCTTTAAAAAAAGGGTTGTACTGAACCAATTTGTGAACCTTTCCGATAGGCTCTAACACAACCCGTCATATATGCAAGTTTTGGCACAACCTTCAAATTTACGGTCATATTCACGTAATCTGGTAAGACCCCTTTGCTACCTCTGCCATAAACTCACTGTTAAAATCTTCATTGACCACCTCAAAATCTACTCTAAACATGCTTCTTTTTTTCAAAATCTTTCCTTCAGTTCCCACTTGTACAATCAAATTAATAGTTCACGAATGCTGACATCGGACCAAGAGAAGGGCAATCTCCTGCTATTGCAAGGTTTTTAGTGAGAATTAGACAAGATGAATTCTAAAATCCCTACAATTCCTTGGATCCTTGCAGCGAGCCTTCTAGCGATCACGATAAATAATTGTTTTTTGCTTTTTGCAAGGTTGATCGTCCAAGCTTCCCCTGGCAAGACTCTCTTTTACTTCCCTGTGATAAAAAAATTAAAATAAAATAAAATTATATTTTTACTTTCCTATTTATACTACTTAATATGATTAAATAATTTAAAATTAAAAATAATAATTATATCGTTCAATCATATGTTATCATATTGATTAATTTAAGTTAATAAGAAATATATGTAATTTTTAAAAACCTTGGAACTTCCTTTATTTTACAAAAATAATGAGGAAAGCGGCTCCCTTTGAGGGCTCAAAATGGACCAATGCACCTTGCCCCAATTCTCCCGTTTTGGGCATCCATTAAGGTTATATTTGGTTAACGGTTTTGGTAATTTATATTTTTATTAATTATATTTTTTGTTTGAACGATAAGTAATAAAAGATTTCGATAATTTTTTATAATTAATTTTAATATAGTAGTTAATATAAAGAGTGGTTAATAAATAATAAAATATTTCGATAATTTTTTATTATCAATATTGATATAGCAAGTAATATAAAGAGTAATCTTAATATTATCTATATTTTAAATATTAAAATATTATTAAAGTAATGTTTTTTTATTGCAATTATATCTTTACTTAATAATTTTTTAAAACAAAAATAATCTTATTTTTAATTAGTATAACAAGTAACACGAAAAATATTTTAAAATAATTATACTTAATGACATTTAAATAAAATAATATTTTTTTATTTTTTTATTACCTTTAAACAAATACAATAATTATTTACATATATAAATTATTATTAAATTTTATCAAACATATTAATAATTTATATCCAGTAATCTATTCTCAAAGTAATATTTAATTTTTAGTAATAAAATATTACCAGAAAGAATCACACTCTAAGGGGTAATTTGGTTTGTATTATATTATTTTACTTAAATATCATTAAGTAAAAAATATTACTAATGATGATGTAGCAGATAATATAAGTAGTAATTTGATTACTACTTCCATTTTAAGTATTAAAAAATTATCAAAGTAATTTTAATTTTATTATAATTATAATTTTATTATTTATTTATTATAACTAAAATATTCTCACTTTTAATTAATATAACAAGTAAATTTAAATATATTTTAAAATAATTATATATAAAGACATATAAATAAAATAATATCTTAGTGTTTTTTTTATTACATATAATCAAACACAATCATTATTTATACCTACTAATTTTTACTAAATTTTATCAAACATAATAATCATTTATACCCAGTAATTTTTTAGATAATATATCTTTAAGGTAATTTGTAACTTGTGATAATAAAATATTATTCAAATCAAATACCCCCCAAAAGTTTATTCTAAACTCCTTTACGAAACAACTTTCACTAAGACCTTACCTACAGTGACATTTCAAATATCATATCAACGCAGGTGAGTGATAGAAGTTGGATGAGTTTAATGGGAATGATCGAGGTGGATGACTCATTTTTAATCTTCAATTACTTAAAAAATAATCGATCAATAAATAGAGTATCAACATCTAAACACAATTGACATAAATATAAAACCCTAAAAAAACAAAAAACTAAAACCATATACAACGAGAATTACTTAAAAAATAATCAGTCAATAAATAGAGTATCAACGTTTAAACGCAATTGACATAAATATCAAATCATAAAAAAAAAAATCTAAAACCATATATGACGAGAAAACGATAAGCAAACTCACCAAGTCGACAAATTGAATAAATCGAAAGAAACAAAGTGATTTGTGTTACAAAGGAACCAAAGATGGATTTAAGGGGCTTAAAGAGGGTTATTTCACTTGACTATCTTTGAATTTAAAAAATATGATTATCTTTATTAAATATAAACATATGTATTTATTATTCTTTTAAATTTAAAAAATTATTAATTTAATATATTTAAAACCTTTAAATACTCCCTAAAATTTTACTTAGATTTTATAAATTTTTTATTAACCTTATATTTGTATTTATATCCAATTTCAAAAACCCCTATTCAAAGTTTCAATATTGCATTACGGCAAAGAATTATTACTACCAACAGTTGCCAAACCAAGCAATAAAACGAAGACAGCAAAGGGTCTAAACAAAACAAAAGAGAATTGATTATGGAGAGTGTTGTGATGATGCTTAGACTTAGAACCAATCCAAACCATCATTGCGAATCTTGGGACGGCCTAGCTCACCATCATTTTACAAGCCTTAGCCAAAATACTGAAATCCCATAATTGTCCCTTGTGCATCCACCGTTCCAACATAGATACAAAAGATTAACGTTATGTTGATCTATTTTTTAAATATATATATATGATTTATTATTACTTAATTAAATATTATTTTATTATTAATTTTAAATTATTTAATTGTTTAATAATATATATAAAATATATATTTATTTATGTACTTAAAATAAATACAAATAATTTTTCTTAAGACGAAAATACCCCGGGAACCATCATCATTCTCATGACGCCCTACCCATCATCATATAAACCATAACATTAAATTCTCGCCCCTAACCGGCCGCCTTCCATGCTTACAATTGTATGATTATCGTGTCAGAGGAGGAGGCATCATATTATGTCCCCCCAACACCATAACTTAAGCTCAATCTTTTCTTCTATATATTCACTTCTCTGTTTTTTCACGTTCTCCCTCACTGCACTCAAAAATTACTCTTTCTTTTCTTCTTAACTTTCTGCAAACTAAACTAGTTGTTAGTTTAGCTTCCTCGGCCTCCACCTTCAACTTCAAAAGGTGATCTTTTTTGAAAGGATAGACTGCCCTCTTTGTCTTCTTTTTTCCTGTTGTTTTCTTTATGGTTAGATTGTTAACTAAGCTACTGATTGTTGACGATGGTGTTTTGTTTGCAGAAAAGTTTGAAGACATTTAGAATTTTCATAGTGATGGAAAGACTGAACTCAAAGCTGCACCTACAGAACTGCTACATTATGAAGGAAAATGAGAGGCTAAGGAAGAAAGCACAGCTTCTCAACCAGGAGAATCAAGCACTTTTATCTGAACTGAAACAGAAACTGGGCAAGGGAAACTCATCAAAGGGAAATGCTCCAAATGATATTCTTGACCTTAACCTTAACCTTAACCTCTGCTCAACCTCCAACGCAAATCCTGCCAACTCTAGCAAACCTTGATTCAGCAAAATGGACATGATGAACCCACTGGCACTGAAGAGCCCCCCCAGCCTTCTTTTTTGTGTAAAACCATAGTCAAACTAAAACACTAGTGTAAGTCTAGTTTCAGTTATATAGGACAGTAGTAGTACTTGGTTACTTTTTGCTTCTGTTTTCATCTTGGAGATATCTTTCTTTTCTGGGGGTTTAAGATATGGAATTCTGAACCAGAAAGATAAAATGTATCAGGCTATCTGCTAGAGATAACTATGATATTATTATTAAACTGTTGTTTCTTCTCTCTCTCTCCCTCTCTCTCAATATATGAAATAGTAAACACTACCATTAATAAGCTAGTTGTATTTTTTGAATTACTTGGTAACTTCCACAAGTGGGTAATGTAAGATAAAGTGGCTGTCAATTGATGCGGAGTAGCTTGACTATAAGGTTAAACAAAAATGGTGCAGTATTATAATCTTTGAAGAGAAAGTTTGAGTTTGAATTTTTATTATATTTATAAAATTTTGATTTATGTGATACAATAATTATAAGTCTATTATTGTATTTTAGATTTATTTATTTAACAAATATAAATAAGTTATATTAAAAAATATATACATGTAGAGTAGCCAAAGCGTCAAAGTGTTGGCTACTCATCCATTAACAAGCCCATCTAAATAGAATAAAAACAGAAATGTTGAAAAATATTTTCATAAAAATATAAAAAATAAAAATATGAAAAAACTTATAAATATAAAAAATGTAGGGGTTTTATTATAAATCCCAAAATTTTATAACAACACCCTATATTTTGCTTTTCTTCCAACACCTTGAAGAGTTGCAGCAACCTATGCTTTCTGGTAGGCATAAAGACAAAGACAATCATACTTGTAAAGACAATAACAATAATAATATAAAAATAAATTAATTAAAAAAAAAGGAAGAATATGGCAAAATAGAATCATATAATATACTATAAATTGCCTTTATATAAGAATATATGTATTAAAAAAAATAATAATATACATATCAATCTATATAATATGTATGTAAAAGAGATTAATAAAATACTATATAATAGAGGAAAAAAGATGGATTCAATATAAGACTTAGATAAACTTAAGGTTAGAAAATGCGAGAAAATGTGAGAAATTGATTTTTATTCAATTTCGCAACTTTCTCTTGTAAAAGAAAAATGTTTTAAAATTTTTCAAAAATTCAGAAACATCTCTGAAGCGTTTCATATCAATTTTGAAATGCTTCAAAACCGCACCATGAGGTGAGTTTCCATGCTTCTTAGAAACCCGTTTCTAATCTCTTCAAGCTTCCCTATCAGGCTCACCAACCTTTTGTTGTGATCCAGTACTTGTAAAGGCAATTTTTTCCATGCTAAAAACTGGAAAAATAAGTTAGAAAATTGGATGTTATTAGGAAATTAGAAAAATGGGCATGTCATTGAGATTCTGTGTCTGAAGATAGTGATGGGAGGATCTAATCAAAGGTATCGTCATCAGAATCAACCGGCAAAGTCAATGAGGGTTCATTGAATAAATCAGTTCCTGAACATGACAAAGCCTGATAGCACAAGCTGGTTGACCATAAAGAAAAAGAAAACTGCATAAGATAACATAAAGAACGTCATTTCAAACTCGATGTATCTAAGAGATTTCAGAGACCCTATGCCCATAAACATCACTGCATTTTGAGGCCACTCATCACATTCCAATTCAAAAGTCAATAAACAAACTGAAAGGACGACTAGCAATCATGAATTTTAGAAGATCCAGAGACGGGTGAAAGAAAGCTGACGGGAGGATCTCAAATCAAAGAATGCTAAAATAAAATATTTAAAGTGATTCAAACGTAGACGGGTCAACGGCAGGGCCGGCGAGGACAATGTTAGCACCCGCTTTTAAGGCAGGCCGTATCAGGGGCCGGATCTTATCTGGTAAGATCCGTTAAATAAAAAAATTTTGCAATTATATATGCTTTCCAACCCTTTTCTTTTTTTAATAAATAATGGATAAGCTGTTTTTTATTTTTTTATAAAATAAAAAAAATACTCAATTACGTGATAAATATATTTTTATTTATATATATTTAAAATAGATATATATAATATTATTTCAACAATAAAATTACGTGTATAAATAATAATATATCGACAATTATTCAATCACATGATTCACGTTATTATTTATATATAAAATTATATATATAACACTACTCTTACTCCAATTAATTGGTTTTCCACTGTCAATTAATTTCTATTCTTATTTTTTTTTCTTCTATAAATATCTCCCCAATTTATTCATTTTTTGCACAACTCTCAACTCTTTCAATCTCTCCACTCTTATTTCAAGGCAAACTCTTTCTTTCTCTCTCGATTTTAAAAATTATGTTATCTTGATTTTTTATTAATATTTTGCCAATTATTTTTACTTCTCAAAAAATTGATAACAATTCATATAAATTTAATTATTTTAATTATTTTGATAATAAGAAAAATCAATATTTTGATTTTAAAAAACAGTCACATGCTCACGATCACAACTAATGAAAAAAAAAAAAAAAGAGAGTGAGCAAATGTTACAACCGTGAGAGCATTTCAATCAAATAAAAGAAAATATTATTGGTAATCTAGTTTAACATACAATATATAAACATTGTGATTTTTATTTAATACGTGTAAGTTTAAATGACATTTGATATCTTCGTATGTATATCAACAAACATTAAAAAAAAAAAGAAAAAAAAGATAATTTCTTACCGAAGTTTTAATCTAATCTCAAAAGCACACTAACGACAAATAAAAAAATCTAAAAACTCATTGATACATTAACTGTTATTAAAATTTTTAGTTAAAAATAGTGATAAAATTATTATTTTATCATTAAATTCTAAAACCTAAAAAATTTATATCATTTCTCCCCTTAGTATAAAAAACTAATAATAATTTATCACTTCTTGAAAAGTCCAAAACAAGATGACCAATAAACCTCGAACCAATGAGATTGCGGACATGTAAACTAACCCCGCTCTACATTGATGTTAGGGAGTGCCACACATGCCATTCTATTACATAAAACTCCAGACTTGTGATAAATGGTATTCGAGGACGTTAAGGAAGCGTTAACACCACGGTAAGCTTCCCTCAACATAAAAACTAAAGCACAAAGTAAGCTTTTGAAAATATAATATACATGAATGAATGAAAAAGTGAAAAACTAAAGGATTTTTGTTCAATTTAATTTCCCAGTTGCTACTGAATTAGGCCCTATATGCATACAAAGTCAGTTTCTTCGAAAGATTTCACAAGTTCAATTCCATAAGCAATATCCATTCCAACATTTGCAATTCTCTGTTCTGTAATTATACAAATCCGGCTTCGTGATTGGAAAAAGAAGCCATTTGAATGCTACGATTCCTGCTACAAAGGCTATAGTCACTAACCCTGAAAGAAATGAAGAGGTGAGTTCGGCAGCGAAAAGCAAATAGCAAATAGCAAATACCACAAGACAATATTGTGTAGACTTGAAAAACCAAAATCACTATCTCGTACAAGAGACCTGAGTGAAGTTTTAAGTAGAACCATTGGCAGATTAAATAACAGAAACCAAATTGGCCACGAACCATGCCAAAATGTTAGTTAAACTTCTTCTGATAACCCAAAAAAACTATTTTTATTAGAAAAATTATCAAAGATTATAAATCTAACATCAGTACTGCTGCACTTAGTGCCGGACCCAAACCGAGCTAGCTCAAACTCAAAGCCGGCTTGACTCGATTCGAATTCGTTTAGTTCAAATTTGAACCGAGTTCGAGTTAGAAGGTTCAGCTAGCTTCAAAACCGAACTGCATTCAAGCTAAAGAGAGTTCATCTTGGTTTGGCTCACGAGTTAGGTAGATGACTCGATTTGATTCAAACTTAGTTCGTGGCTCGATTCGAAACTTTTTTAGTAATAGTTAAATAATGTTGTTTTGTCAATTAATCACAAATTCAAATCATGAATTTGAGTCACATATTTGAGTCATAGATATAAACTATAAATTCGAGCAAAAATCAAACCAAACTCGAACTCGAACTCGAACTCAAATCACTTTTAATATTGGCTCGATGAACTCAAGTTGAACTCGAGCCAAGGGGTGTTCGGATTTGGTTCGGTTCGTTTCTACCCCTAGCTGCACTACACTCTTTAGGTAATAAAAAACTGTAGTTCACTTGCATTACTCATACCTCTCCTCCTGGCAACTATCACAGGCAATCCCATAAAATTGCAAAATACATGAGCAACCAATGGCGCAACAAGATGTCCTGCAGAGAATAATTGTAATACATCATGAACAAACTATATTAGTGAAAATATAGCAAGCAGTGACCACAAAACAGCAACAGATTTGGACCTATAGTATAATCTTGTTCACATCAACCATAACTTCTGACAATGGAAGATTTTAGCAAGCCTAGATAGCCCTTTATTAAGTTCATAATTCACAGACATAAGAAAGCCTTTTGTGAAGATAAAATCTGTGTACCAAATTTGAAATTATTCCTCACACTGTACATGGCCACTCAAAAGTTTTGAAACCAGAAATTGATGACAAAAAGTAGTAAGCAGGCATTAACAAGCAATTATTTACCTGTCCGCACAAACAGAAAAGAAGCATACCAACCAAAGACCACTGTGTAGCCAAGTTGAAGAGCTGAAAAACAATTCCATTAGAAAACAAGATACTGATGCATGGTAAATATCAGATATCCTTTTTATTCAATAACAAAAAAACCCAACTAAAAACGTTCAAACTTAGAAACACGAGTATATAAAGAAGAAGAACAAGCAAGCCATTAAATAACAAACTGCCATTTAGCTACATCATAGCAAGAAGATTAATGCATACCTACAATCCTGAAAGCTATTAGCAAGCTACAGTTTTGCGAACTATAGATTTCCAGTAAGTGGTTCAAATGCGCTGCATGATAAGGATCACAGATAGTAAGGCAGACTATTGTAAGAACAAATTCACCTTAGCATGATATTTGGTATATGAAAGAGAAATATAATACAAATATATGTAACAGGTGCTGAAACAAGAACACAATTATGGACCACAGAAAATTATTAGACTCCATTAAAAAATTGCTTTGAGAAACCAATTTTAGACAAAAATGATGAATTTAATTTTGCATTCTTGAGCCTGAAACTATGTCTAGTAGTCTACTTTTGAAACAACAAAAAAAGAAAACAAGGACAGTGTCTGGTAGCAACATTATGGAGAATTAGATGACAGACTGAGTCTTTTAAAAGTATTTTGCTTCACAAAACATACAAAACCACTAAAATTGAGTTTTCTAGAAAATTAAAGTCATTATAAATCCTCTTTTCCTGTACTACATGGATAATTTCTTTTATGCTTATGGATTTGTAAAACATAAAAATGATATTCAAAAACAAAACCTAACGACACCATAAAGGTGTTAAATATCTCAGAGTAAATAAGGGACATAAAGAAATTATTTTCCACAACATAAAGAAAGCAGTAAGTCACAAAATGTTGATGAGGCCAAAGTAGTTATCATACTTACATTTAAGAATGAAATGAAAGCTGTTACCTTTTAGATTATATATAAAATTTAAACAGTTGATTAAAACATAGCATATAAGAACATACTGTGATCTAGAAAGAATTTTTAACAACATTCTTTCATAACTAAACTTCAAGCAATTAATCACAGTAGTGACCCATTCAACAACTTAAAAGCATTTCATTGTAACAAAAGGCATAAATTCAATTAAAGATCCTGTACATACTAAACTAGACTTTAATCTCCATTGAGAGTTATTGACTTACCCAAGCTGAAGAAAACAGGGCAGAGAAAAATGACAGTGTATATCTTGAACCCTCCACAGAGAAGTAAAGGTATCATGCATGCCCTAAACACCAACTCTTCTGTTAATGGCGCCTGTTTCATTGAGGTACAGTCAAGGACTGAAGGGGTATATAATAGGATTTTCCTTTGAAAGTAATTTTACGATTCATCAAGGGATATAAAGTGATTAAGCATGAGTAAAGCCTCCATCAAATCAATTTCAAGAAACTCAAAACTGGACAAGGCAGTTGTGTTTCTACGAACAAAACATAGATCAAAAGGAAAAAGACACAACGATCCACAGAGATTTAGGTAAGCTTATACAAACGTATAATACAAACAAATTTATCAGCTTCTTTTCCAGATTGGTAAGATATCATCTTTCTTTAATTTATGTTATCATAATTTTTTTTTTTTTTGTGACAAACTTTTACTTAAACAATAATGAAAACATTTAACATTTTGATGGCAAAAACACAAGTCATAAATCCAAAGGAAAGGAATTTAGATTTATTTGCAATGAACTAAAATGTAAAATAAATTAAAATGATGGAAAAGCTAACCACAACAAAGTTACGCCAAACGCCAACATTTGATGCAATAGAAGACAAGTGACTGAGGAATGTTTTGGGTAGACTCCTGATGCAGTCCAATGAAAGCAATTCACTATTATCAAAGTCTGTCTTCCATGAATTCACCAACAACACACACTTGAGGACCAAACTTCCAGCATACATAAGAGAAGTGAGTAAAAGAGGAAACCCCACAGCTTGCCACTGTTTCATACATAAAATTGAATTTCAGCATGCAAATTTAGGAATCAGTCTTCCTTTCCCAAATCTGCAGACCATACAAGAGTACAAGGAAATAATCAAAATGGGCAAACAATTCGCTTCTTTCTAGCCCCAAAATCATTATACTCACAATATGATCCGCTCGAATGCCATAAACACTAAATATATCCAATGCCTCCCCACTTCTTATCTGGCATTAACATTTTTTTTTTTTGAAATTGAAGTCAGTTCATAAGTCAAAATAGCAATTGCAACACAAATAATAAAATTAAGTTATAAGTTAGAGTTGAGCTTACTGGGAGTATGAAAGAAGAGAAGAAGAGTGAGAGGATAGAAGAAATAGCCGCGCATATGAAGCGTCTGATGAGGAAATTAGTACGAGATGAAGGTGGAGGGAGACGCAAGATCAGAGTGGGAGCATAGAGAATCGCAACATATAGCAATGTCAGGAATATGCACCCTATCACCGCCACTGTTTTAGAAACACACGCTTCCATCTCTGTTTCCATTTCTGAGATGAAGGACGAAAGGAGCTTTGAGTTCGTTTTCAGATTTATCGTGAGTTGACTCGTGGCCTAGTCTTTGGTATGGTCAATTCTTGTAGAGGAGGGCTTTCTCTCTGTTCCGCTGCTTCCCAGTCCACCTAAGCACCCTGCGAAACCACCTCTAGTCCGTAGATCATGTGCACCGCAGAGCTCTCACTGGGATGGCAACCGGGAGGGCCCCGTCCCTGACCCGCTCACAAGGATTCTCTACTCCCCTCTAATGGCGAAGAATCTTTTTCCCCTGCCCACTCCATCACATCTCTATGAAAGGAAATTCTTTTTACTATATTTTTTAACCGAACATAAATATATTAAATAACTTAATATTGAATATTATTATTTTAATATATAATAAAAATTTTAAAAATCAATAATTTAAATAAAAATATTAATATAAAAAGGCATAAAAAAAACACGTGTATCTCTTTTTCATTTTTATAAGAAAATTCTTTCGTTATTAAGGTTAAAATCTTAAATTCTGATTAAAACTGTCATCTTTAGGTCTTAATAATAAGGATATTTCTAATCTAATAAGACAACGAATATAACTATAATTAAAAATAAATTATACAAATTTATATATATAATCAAAAATAATAATTTATAATTGAATAATGTGATTATTTATTAATTTTCTCATTTTAAAATCATCTAATTATATACTATCATATATCAATTCATACAGATAAATTTGTATAAATAATTTATATTTATAAATATATATAATTTATTTATACATACGTCTCTTGATGAGGTTGAGTTTGGGATTGCTCGATTTTTCTCTTATTTCATAATTTATGATCTAAGGAGCGCTTGATAAACTAATTTCATGTGTCATCATCGTGTTACAAGCTGATTTAAAATAATCTTTTTTATAAAAGGGCATAAAAATAATTACAAAACCATCTTTGATTATTGCATTGTATTGTATTAATTACGGAAAAAACGTCTTAGTTAAACTCTAATAAGTTTCTTTTGTTTAATGCAATCATTAAAAAGAATCTAATTACCCTTTTATTTAATGGTCTGGGTTGATGATACGAGCCAATTGGGTTTTAATAGGTCCAAAAATGGGTAAAATAAAAAAGGCATTACTTTTAGGGCTAAACCCCTTTTTGAAAACATGCATAATCACTTTAGGGGTTACATTATATAATCACCTCCGGTCTATATCCGTGTGACATTGTTCAACCAATATGTGTGTTAGCTGATGCACAAATCTGTGCATTTTGTCTCACAGATCTATGTGATAAATCCAAACATTTCAAACAGATTTTGGATGGTTTTCACATTGAAAAACTATTGGGAAAAGAGGAGAGAGAATGAATTTTTTGGAGTATAAATATAATATTTCAAATTTTAAAAGAATATTTATTAACCTTAAAATATGGAAACGTTAAATAGTAGAGATAAAAAAAAACCTTTTAAAACTAAATGAGAGTGAAATCGTTAATTTTTACTTGGAATGATGGATGAGTTGTGGAGGCCCTCTTGAAAAAAATGATGGATTCTTGTTGTGTAGATCATTTAAATCAATAGAGTAATGAAAAAAAGTTATAATTTTATCTCTTATATTTAAATTTAAATTTAATTTTTTATTATATTTCATTAGAGATAGGATAATTATTTTATTACAATCTGGTAAGAAGTTATTTATTTCCTAAGTAGATATAAGATAAAGATGTAATGTAATCTAGAAAGTCAGTTCCCTCTTAACAAAAGATTGCTATCATTATGTTAAGTTGATGCGCTTGACCCTTATTACTATAGTTTGTCATTTTATTGAATGTTGTTATGTGACTTCGGTCAAAGTGTTTTACCTTGTAACAATTGGGATCTCATATTGGAAGCATAAGTTTTACATTAATGTTATGGATTCATCAACATAGGCAACTTTATCTAGAAATACGATGTTAAATTGAAAGAGTAATGTTATGTGTATATATTTTTTATATACAATTTAGGTATACAGATGATATATTATCATGTAATTAAATGTTATTTTATCTATAATTTAAAATTATCTAATCACATAATAATATATTATTTTTGTATTTAAATTTTATATATATATAGTTTTATTGGAATTAAAATACTACCATTCTTAATGGACGGACGAAAAAAGTGAAAGTTTTCAATTAAAAGTTAAAATAGTATTATATAATATAATTATTTTGTTGAAATAAGAACAAAAGTTTAAAACATAAAATAAAAAATTAGCAAGGGAAATTGACAAATTTGGTGGATATAATTTTTTTAATAAAAATAGTGAAATAATGAAACTGGTAAAACAATAAATTGAAGAAAAAAATAAACAAATTAAGCTTAATATAAGATTAATTTTAAAAAAATAAATGATGAAAAACAATATTTTTATAATCAGACCAAATGTCGACCCACTGAAGGGGGCGCTTCCTTCCAATCGGTGGTCATGCCATTTGACTGGTGGTCAGATCGATCAACCGTTTAAAAATAAATTTTAAAATAATTTTGTATAATTTATTATTAAATAAGTAATTTAAATTATTTTAATATAAAAATAAAATTAATTTGATGGTATACATGTTAAGAATTGATAGATGAGATTTTAGATTTAAGTCTCAATAATAAATTTTTTTTGGTTGATCAAGTCAAACCCAGGTTTTTACTCGATCTAACTATTTGAACTATTCGATTCAATCTAGTTTAACTTTAAAAATGTTTTTCAACAAACTGTAACCGTGTTTCTAATGAGTGATGATTAGATTGATCAATGCGATTCCATCTAATCTAAATTAAAAAACTATGATGGAAAGGATAAAATAAAGAAATGCTAAAAAGGGTAAAATGTACTTTTGACAAATAAATTGAAAGAAAAATTTTTCATAGAGGATAATAAGGGTAAAATAGATATTTCCTGATGAAATGGATGAAACCTAAAACTTCAGTTTGCACCAAGGTATCCAAGACTAAGACCATATGAAAAGGCCAAAAGACTATTTCCCACCTAAGTTTAGTTGCATTATTAAAGTTACTCTCATGGAATTTGACTTTGAAAAACTCAAAGTCTCATCTCTGAGCCAACTATTAGAAAAGATACAGGTAAAATCATTATTTTACTACTAATAAAAAAATATATAAAATTAATTATATTTCTCTCTCAAATTTTAAAAATTAATAACTTCATCTCTACCTAAAGTTTTCTAAATTTAAAAAGTCACATCCCCCCCTTCAAACCTAAAAATTTTTTCTTCATACCTTTGGCCATCATCTCAAGTCTTGACGACCTCATCTCTCCACCCTAAAATGTCGACTGACCCAAGATAGGGCACAATGATCTCCCCTCTCTAGATCTCTTCATCTCCAACGAATAGACTAATCTCTTTGTCTCTTCGTTGAGATGAAGAAAGCGATCTAGAGAGGGGAAGTGCCAACCAACATTTTAGGATAGAGAGAAGAGGTCATTGGTGTCAGAAATGGTGGTCGGAGGAGAGAAGAAAAAAACCTAAGTTGGGAGAAAATGTGAGTTTTTAAAGTTAGAAAATTTTAGACAGAAGTAAAGTTGTTAGTTTTTTAAATTTAGAAAAAAATATAATAATTTATATATTTTTTGAATATTATTAGTAAAATAATAATTTTATCTCTACTTTTAATAGAAAATTTTAATTTCAGGTGGTTAATAAGTGACACTTTAAAATTTTTAAATTTTACAAATGTGATTTTGGGAACATATCTAAACTTTGGTGAAAAATAGTCCTTTGGCCATACGAAAATGGTGGGTCCGCAAGACTTGGCTATCTTCCAATGCGAATACGGATGCCTTTCTTACCGGTTAAGTCTTAATCAGATTTTTGACCAAAAAACCATTTATGATGCCTTGCTTACCAAGTCTTAAGAAGATTGACCACTTAACTATGAGTCATCCGAACATTTATTTTTAATAAAAAGATTAATGTTATTAGTATATTTTAAATATATAAATATGTATATATTTATATATATTATTTTATTTTTAATTTAAAATTACTCAATTACTTGGTGATATATATAAATATATACTTATTTATATACTTAAAATAGATATATATGATTTTATTATTTTATAAAATTTATTAACAATAATGTTATATGTATATATTTTTAATGCATAATTTAAGCACACAAATAATATATTTTTCAATGACTAAGAAATTGAAAAAGAGAAGATAAAAAAGATAGGAAATAAAAAATATATAGAGTAGTTAAGAGATCGAAACTACAATTTGTTCATGATATTAGAGCTGTAAGTAACATAACTCTAATTATACATCCGGCCAAAAGGTTTATTCCCAACCAAGATTTAGTTTACGCCCAAATACTTACTTATCACTTACTTTTGTTAAGATTTTTTGTTAATTATAAAAGTAATATTATTATATTATCATTAATAGTAAAATAAATAAAATTATATCTCATTTTTCTCTTAAATTAATAAAATAATACTTTTTCTCTCATCTAAAATTTTTAAAAATTGTATTTTTTTATTATTATAGTTTACTTTCTTTCCCTCTCTTCTCTGGTTGTCCAAAAAAAAAAAGGAAAGAATATAAATCATAATAAAGAAAAAATATAATTTTTTAAATTTTTGAAAAAAAAGAAAGTTACTAATTTTTTAAATTAAAAAATATAATTTTATTTATTTTAATATTAATTATAAAATAATAATTTTATTTTTATAATTAATTAATAAATTTAAATAAAATTAAATAATAAGTGAATATTTAAAATTTTCAAATCCTTATAAACGCGTATTTGAAACCCATAGATGGGAATTTGAGAAAGGATTAAGCCTTCGTGGGAATATGTGTCTTGTGGCCTATAATTTATTATTAAATACCATTGAAAGCAATAAAAATCAATTATTTTACTTTAAGGGCGATTCCCTTTGTAATTACATGAGCTGTTGGGATTTTATTGGTGATCATAACCGTGGCTTAGGTTTAACGTTTTGATTCCCTGTGTACTGTGTATGGTTCATCTTCATCCTCAGTTCACGAACGAAATTAGAACAATAACATAAAAGTCGGAAACCGATCGATCGTGATTTTTGAAAACGATGAAAAAGGAATTCGCCGTCCCGCCTGTGAACTTTCCCTCTGGGGGCAACCCATCTGCCACCAGCAACATCAACCAACGCCGAGTACCAACGGCACCGTTTCAACCCAACCGTCCTGCCACCTCTTCTATCCCTTTTATGTCTTTTGATATCGGTTCCGCCTCCGCATCTTACGGCGGTTCTATTACCACGTCGACATCGTCCCTTCGTGGTCCAGCTTCATTTGACGACGAAGAACCTCTTCTCGACGAGCTTGGCATCCACCCTGATCAAATCTGGAGAAAAACTAAATCAATTTTAAATCCATTTCGTGTGAATCCCACCGTCCATAAAGACTCGGACCTTTCAGGCCCAATTTTCCTCTACCTCTCTTTCTGTCTCTTTCAACTCCTGGCCGGAAAGCTCCAATTCGGCGTTATTCTTGGATGGATTGTGATTTCTTCCATCTTTTTGTATGTCGTTTTTAATATGTTAGCCGGACGAAATGGGAATCTCGATTTGCACACATGTACTAGTGTGGTTGGTTACTGTATGCTTCCTGTGGTGATCCTAGCGGCGTTGTCCTTGTTTTTACCTCAGGGCGGGCTTGTACGACTGGTGGTGACCGCAGTTTTTGTTCTTTGGGCTACTAGGGCTGCAGCCAATCTGATGGTTTCGCTCGCTGACGGAGAAGAGGAACATCGAGGACTGATAGCGTATGCCTGTTTCTTGATTTACACTCTTTTTTCACTTCTTGTTATATTTTAATTTCATCTTATAGTGAGTAATTGATTGGTGTTGAATAAAACTGAGTTTTGTATTGAAAGTAGGGAATTCCTGGAAGTTGTAGCTATATATGAATCTCTTTTGAGATGGTATTGAAGTGAACTATCTTTCCGGTATTCAGATAAATCAACTTGCTATTCTAAAATACATTGATTCCCAACTCACAAATCATTAAAAGAACAAATGAAAAGCTCAACCAAACTGACAATGTTTTTGGATGATGTATGGGCTGTTATATTTTGGATTTGACACTTGCGCAGTAAATGCTACAAACTCGCTTATAGTTCAAGACTATATTGTAGGAAACTTTTTCTTTTTATTTAACCGTTAATCTTTTATTTTTGAATGAGCATTTTAGTCCAAGCACTGTTATATTATAAAAGCCAAAGGACTACTCAGAGTATGGTAGTAGCATTATTGGAATCTGGAGGATGTATGTGATTGTAAATTTTATTTATTTATTTAACTTAATAGTATATAGTCGGGATGAAGACTTTGTCTTCTCGTAGGCTTCTAGTCATTGAGTTTTTTTGGTAAGATTGCTCATCTTCCTGACTTATTAATCTCAACTACATGAACAAAATTTCAGGTTATGCAATATTTTTCTTAAATTTTCTTTTGTATTATGTTATAACTTGCTTAATTTGTATAATATGTTCTAATACCTGAATTAGGATAGGATTTGTGTGTTAATATCCCTTTCAGTTGTTTTATCATATATGATAATTGATATCTACACCTAAATTGCAAAGGTTTTTACTTCATATTTTTCCTTACAATAAGATAGAAATTAAATTCTATGTTTATTTTTGGTATTGTCAGTGAAATTTTCTTTTTGTGGTGTTGAGTTTTTGGTTTTCAATAAGTTTAAAGATCAAAATTGTGGAGCATTTTATTTTGTGGCTATATTGAAATTCCCATCAGTAGGTGGTGAAACTGAAATTCTTTTTCCTGTCGTAGTCTCATTGCTTTGGCCATAGTGGAGTTATTAGGAGATTAGATTGCTTGGTTGAATGATATATTGGAGTGTCATGAGCGAGTGCTTGCACTCATTATGAGGTGTATTAGAAAGCTGGAATGGTAAATAGCTGTAATAGCCATGGTTGTAGGATCTGATACGTTTTTGGTCTTTATGTTCTTTTACTTGGTGTAACCTGAAAATGAGTTTTTCCATCTATATGGTCTATCGGTAACTCTAGGATTTGAAGGCCTTATGTTGAGTGACAATCATTTGATTTTAGGATATTTTTCATTATTGTTGCCTCTATTTGTTGACTTGGTTCACATGGACTGTTTGATATGGAAGAGGATGTATGGATAATGATGTTGGAATCCTCATTATTGAGTTGTGGCAGTCCAAAATCAATATTTGCATGGTACTGTATGGCGACTCTTGATTTTAATTTTGCTGTGAGTTATTGTTAGCTAGTGAATAGACCGAGTGATAGCAAATCTAACTTTTAGAATTTTCATTATGATCACTTTACTGCTGTTACACTGAATATGATCTCATCAATCTTGAACCAATTTTTGGTTTTCTACTCGGTTCAATCTGTTTGGCTGCTGGGAAAATTAGAGATTGTTAGGCCACCTGCTGGCTGCATGAGTTACAAACAAAGAAGTAAAAGCTGTAAGTTACAAGTGTAGGAGTTAAACCAAAAAATAAAATTGACAAGTAAAGAGTTAAGGAGAATTGAGAGGGAAAAGGAAACTGAAATAAAAGAGGTGACTATAAAAAGGAGAAAGAATAAGAGTAAAGAGACCAAGAAAGAATTGAGGGAAATAAAAATAGGGGGCTTTGGCCGAGTAGAGGACTGACACCTCTTATTGCTAGATTTATCTATTTATCTACTTCTTGTTTTTATGAGACTGATTTGTGCTTCTTCTTCTTCACCTTCGGCCTCTGTTTTTATAATAGGTGGGTTGAGTTGTTGGATACAATCTCACTTATGTGAGAGAGCTGAAAACTCGAAATTTGGTTAAACCTTGGGCCCTTATTCATAGTGTGTAAAGGAAGATGGGGAGAATGATTTCTAATGGTTATTAATTTATTAGAAAGTGAAGTTTGTAGTTGAAGGACAAATTGGTTATAATGGTTAGAGTGTTGGTGGGTGGGAAACTAGATATTAAATTCTAGATTTGATTCCTCACATAGAAATCCGTAAGAAAGTAGTGTTTAGTTTGGTTGGTTGCTGACTCCAACTCTATGCTTTTTCTTAGCCAATGTTAGGGGCGAGTAGTTCTATTACGGGTGAGTTTTGTCGAGATGTTTGATGTGAATCCACAAATTTTCTGGTCTAATCTAAAAAGAGTGAATTCCATTTCCCACCCAAGGTTTAGCCTGAAAGGACTTTTTCACCTCTAATTAACATAAATAACAATTTTTTCACCCAAAAATCAAGTATAAATAATAACTTTTCGCCCAAAATTAAACTTTGTTAATGAAATAATAATATTAGGGAGTGAAATTACTATTTTATCTCTTATTTTATTTTTCCAAATTATTATATAACTTTAAATTAATAAAAATTAAAACTAGTCTTTTAAATATCTAAATTATATAATAACTCATTTATTTTCTTTTTCTTCACTTTTATTCTTTTCATAGATAAATGTGTATTTATCGTATTGCCGTGTATTAGAGGAGAAATTATAATTTTTGAAAATATCATAGATTTTTAAAAATTTTTTAGGGGTTATTGGAAATTTTTAAAATTTTTGACATATCATTGTGCTTTCTAATAGTTTAAAAAATTATAGTTATGCTCCTAAAGAATTGAATAAAATTCAATAGTGTTTTTTAAGGATTAAATTCTCATATTTAAAATGTTTAAGTATGATAAAAATTTGTCTTTTATATTTTTAAAATTAATAGATATTAAAATTATTATTTTATCTTTATATCGTTAGTTTTTTTTTTAACAGAGTTTGAGTTTGAGTGAAAAAATGTTATTTATGCAAGTTATGGATAAAAAAGTGTTTTTGGACCAAATCTTGGGTCGGAAAAGTCATTTACTCATCAAAAAACCATTATGCTAGGCTTTTTTTTTACTTTTGTTATTATTTAGATTCCAATTGCAAGAACTGTCTTTTAATTCTAGCTAATGTTTTTAAAACTGAATCGATAATCAAATTGATTGTCTCATTGGTTAATGATTAGACCGATTCAATCAGATAGTTTAACCGATTTCTAAATTATAATATGTTTCTTTAATACTATCAAATATTTATCACATTTTTTAAATATAAATAATACGTATTTAAATCAAATGATGTAATACCAATCATCTAGCTTTCTTCTAGCAAAAACATTTGTATAAATAATTAACTTATTTCAATCAACCAAAATCAATTCAATTTAACTATTCTCTCTAATTAATGTTTGTTTATTTCTAATAACTCTTCTCTCTCTAATTAATATTTGTTTATTTCCAATTAAAACTATTTAATTTCCAATCAATCGATCAACTATACTCTTTTAACATTATTCATTATCATTTTGATTTTTTTCTTTATAAATATATATATATAAGAGACAAAAATCGATCTTTTTTTAGACTAAATGAATCAGATCATGAACCGGTTTATGGTTGAACCAATCAATCTGATCTAGTTTTAATAACATTGATTCCAACCATCAGGGCATTAGTATTCATATGCATAAAATTTCACATTAGTTTTAACACAGAATTTGACCCAAGTTTTAGTTTAATAGTTGTCGGTAAATATTTAGACAAAAACGTAAATGTTTTAAGGTTGAATAACTATTTCCAAGCCAAATTTTGATGAAACGGTTAGTTTCATCAATTTGTAGTTTAGTTTTAATTATCAAAAGATATTTTTGCCATTTTGTATAATATACAATAGGAATAATATAACTCGTATCTATTATAATTCCTAATTGTAGAATAACATATAAAGAGAGTTGATGGATATAAAAATTATAATTTTTAGATTTGAGATGTGAGTTACGAGTTAATTAAATATTATTTTATTTTTAATTTATAATATTTAATTATTTATTAATACTATAATTATTTTGATATCCAATTTAATATTATTTTTGAGTATATATAGGTTTAATGATAGCTTTGGTATTGCAATCTCGCTATATTAAATTGCGCTTTCCCGTTTGGAAAGAGAAGCTTCCGCCTAATTACCAAGCTATGCTCTATTTTATGCCTCTTGAACGCCATCAAAATTTGTCTGGAATTGCCATTTTTGTCGGTCTTTCATCTCGTCCCCTTTGATAACGGAATAAAGTTAGATTTTTTGGAACAATTTCGGGCAAAATTGGGGGTTAAGATTTTTGGCTTTGTTGGTTTTGACACTGTAATAAATAGTATCTACTTTATAAGCTCCCGTCTGGTAAAACTATTTCAATCGCAAGATAAAAAAAATTAATAAAATATTAAAATTTTTAAGATAAAAGTTTATATTTAAACCTTTTTCACGTTTATATATAGTGGTTATTAATCTAATTATTGTACTTTAAATTTATCTATCTAATAAATACGAATGAGATTCTTATTATAAAATAATAATAATAATAATAAAACCATTTTATGTGATCATAGTTAAAATCGTATAGAGTGATGTAATTCCAACTAAAGGGTGTTGATAAAAAGGTTTAGTTGATTTTGAGACGAAAGCTTAAAGATGAATAAGAAGATAACGATTGGACAGTCATAAAAGATTAAGTAATGCAAAAATTGATAAAGAAAGAGCAAGGGAGGGCTATAGTCAAGGGTGGTGTGAAAAAGAACCAAATAAAAAATTTTATTTTTAGCAAAATTTATAACCAAAATAATTACAAGTAATACTATGTTTACTTATTTTAGGTATATAAATATATATACACTTATATGTATTATCATATAATTAGATATTATTTTATCTTTAATTTTAAAATTATTCAGTCATATAATGAGATATATAAATATGTATATATTTATATATTCAAAAATGGATAAATGTAACTGAAAATTAACTGGTAAAAAAAAGGAAGGAGGAAAGCACATGTCATGACGACGTTATGCTGACATTGGTTTGGAAAAGCAATCTCTAATATCATAATTGACTGTTGTAGATTTGTTGAAGAGCGTTCTACTTACCACCTTCCTTCTCCATCTTCATCTTCCCCCACCACACATATAATTCATCATCTATATAAATGGATCATCTCCATCATCAGCAAGCTAATTAACCACCAACATAACCTGCAGTTAATGGCTATGGCTTCCTCTGCTACTAACGATTCTTCTTCAAGTCCAGAAATGGAGGGCGATGATGAGCTTTTCGAAATCGACCTTGAGGCTGTTAACACCATCCCTCCACCCCATTACTGTGAGAGCAAATTTACTTCAACTGCTACCACACTTCTTGCCAACTGTTTACTGCCCATTTCTGATGTTTCCAGCGCAATTCCTGTGCCAAACTTGCTCGTCATTGCAGATTCCCTGCCCATCTTGCCCTCTAATGTTGTTGGGATTCCACTTACGGGGGCTTTTGGAATTGAGCAGCGTAAGCCAATATGAGTGCATAATTTGTTCTTCAAATTTAACCATTGACACCAGTGTTCATCCCATTTACTAGCTTTTTAATTTAGTCGTATATATGAAAAATTCTTGCTTTAATTTAAATTACCTAATCGCATAATTACATATAATTTATATACTTAATTATGTACTCAAAATTATATACATATAATTTTATTGTATCCTTAATTGTCATAACAATCTATTAGGAGACTACTAGTGCTAAATAGGCTTGTTAACCAGCAAACAATTAAGACTGGCTCATTGACAAAATTTTTGTAATTGTTCTTGTGAATTGTTTTGTTGTGCCTCTGAACCTTTAATTAGCATTAAAAACACTTTTTCACCCAAATCGTAACTCCATTATGAAAACCAAATGGTGAAATTTAAAGTTATAATAATAACCTTCTGGGTTTTGTTATTATATGTTTTTATTAATATAAAATCACCTAAGTACCCTTATTTTGTAGAATAAAATCGATATTTGTATTTAAAAAATACAAAAACACATGTATGAAACAACTTTACAAAGGAAAATATTTACTAATTCCACCGCCTGAAGTTTAGCATAATTAAGTTAGGTTTGAACCAAATTTATTCAAACTCAACTCAAGCATGTCCAAAACTAGTTTAGTTTAAGCAAACACAAACTCGAGCCTAAGAATTCAATATATTCAAACTTGAGCTCAAGTTTGAAATTTAAGAGTGTTCAGCCCATTAAACCAGTGAGTTTGAAAAATTCAACATAAAACAATAAAACAATATCATTTTAATACCGAATCGAGTTTAAACCGATGGCGAAAGTGATCTTATGACAAACCAAGAGTTAAGCATTCCACAACTGAAACATCATAAATCTAAACAGCTGATATTGAACAGAATAATCAAAACTATAATCTACCAACAAAATGATTCTCTTGGTTCAGTTGCCAAATGCTTTCAAATCTTTAAAAGACAAATCAAATTCATCTGACTCAAAATTTCAAGCCTTAAGCAAAAATAACAGGAATAAGTTAAGTGCGTCTACTTGATCTTCTTCTTAGGCCTCAACTGCATGAAATGGACAATAATTTTAGTTGATTTACAGAACAAATAATCAAAAGACATGACAGTTTATCAACAAAGATCAGATCAAATCAACTGGGAAGGAAATAAGATGAACCTGATTGCTGTGACCACATTTCTTCTTCCGGCAATTCACTGCCCTTGGATGCAGGCGAGCATAACATCTAGCAATCCCATCAAATACCACAAGACAATAACATAAAATAAGATACTTGGCAGTTTCACATTATTTATATCCAAAAATACGTGTAAATAATAATTACTAATAGGCTATGAACTAAATCTGAATGGCAAAGCCTAATTAACAATAACACAAACAGCTTATGGCCCTCATAGCATAAGAAGATGAGATACAGGGTATTTTTGCTACAATTAGATCATGATGGTCCAGCATTTGATAATTTTTCTGCTAAGATGGTTAGGCAATTATAAGACAGCAGAACAGCTGATTCAGAGATGTTTCAGAGAACATTAAAATCAAACCTAATAAAACTGAAATTACAAATGATAATAAATACTCAAAAAAGCTATTGCACAAACACAATTCAATTGAAAAATATAGTAACCACATAATTAAGAAATTCTCCACAAACGATATTCTCTGAGAAGCAATCAAGTATTTTCCAGATGATAAAATATCATGTACCACCCAAGAAAATCAACTGCCAGTAAAAAGTAACAGTTGACAAAGTTGAAATGGAAATAAGTGTTTGGAACTAGGATGCTCTCAAGTGCACCTTCAGTAGCAAATGAGAGTTCAACGTATAGTCCCATCATACAGAGGAAAGAGAACAAAAAATATTTTTTCAACTTTCATCTAATACACAAACAATAACCCATATCCTTGAACTAAAATGATGAATAGAATAATCTATAGCACTACCTGCTAAAGAAAACACTTTCTTTAGGAAAATTATGTTTTTTAATAAAAGACAACATGTTAGGAAATTGAATTATGATTAGAAAAAAAATAAACTTATTTATGATAGATGAATTGAATTCTTAAGATCAATCTCACTTATGTAGGACAATTAAAAAGTTGAGATTTGAGTCCTTATTTATAGTAGGTGAAGGAAGTTGTTGAAGGGTATCTTTCCACTGTGATAGACTTTTGCATTTTATAAAGTGCAAAACTCTTCCACATTGGAAAGATACACTTTTACAACTTTTTTCACCCACTATAAATAAAGACTCAAGATAAAAGTTTCAATCAAATTCAAGTTTTCAATTGTCCCATATAGGTGAGATTAATTCTAAGAATTCAACTCACCTATTATAAATAAGTCTAATTTTTTTGTTTCTCATCATACTACGACTTCTTTTATGTTTCCTTTTACTAGACAACATGATTTTTTAAATTTAATCATTAAAAAGTTAAAAATTTATTTAAAAAATATTTAAGCTACAGTATCAAGCTTAGCCAAGCCAAGCCAAGTTTGAGCTTTACTCTACTAAAGCTCATCAAACTCAAGCCTAGGCTTTGACTCCCTTAAGTCGAGCCAAACTCAAACTAACCCAAGCTCGAGCTCAGCTTGACTCACATCCATCTCTACAGGAAAAAGCAGTTTAGCCAAACACCGTTAGCAAGTTTTTTCGAAGTAGCTTTTATATACAAATGCGATGCACTTATTAACAGAACACTTAGCACATCCTTTGGAACTCCTTAAAGAAAAACTTGGAACCAATTTGGGCAAAGTAACTACAAAATTCTTTTAAAAGTAAAAGAATTTCTCTTAGAACTAATGATAATTTTCAACCCTCAACATTCTCAACAAAGCAACAATATAATGTTTCTCAAAAATGTACTTCAAGTAAAGGCATGCCAGAAGCAGCATGAATATGTTAACAACATATAGCTCTAACTTAAACACTAATGATGCTTCCAGGAAAAAGTACTCGTGACAAAGTTCTTACTCAAAATCAAAAACTTATAATGCAGTTCATAGGCACAATTTACCAATGAATTAAGTAAATATACCACCACATAACAATCACAATGTGCCACCCATGAAAATCAACTGCCACTAAAATAAACAAAAAACAGTTGACAAAGTTTATGAATGGACAATTTATTGATATTGGGTACTTGTATGACTTCTTCTGCACTGTGATAGCAAGAGAAGCTAAGTCAAGTCCCGTAACCATAACCACACGTCAAAACCAACTACATTTAAAATAGCTGAACAAAAAGCAACTAAATTTAAAATAGATAAATGAAACCCAACTAAATTTTAAAAAAGATAAACAAATTCAATAAGCGTGAGCTTACTTGCGGCAAATCATCTTGTCCTGATTGTATTTTCGAGCTAAAGCCATCAAAGAAGGCTCGATAATCCCACCTCGAAGTCTGAGAACCAAATGAAGAGTCGATTCTTTCTGGATATTGTAATCCGCCAAGGTACGCCCATCTTCTAGCTGCTTACCCGCGAAGATCAGACGCTGCTGGTCCGGAGGAATCCCTGTTTAATTCGAAATCAATGCCTAAAACACGTCGATTTTAGTTGTGAATTACATAGAGAGGGATATAAGAGTTAGTTACCTTCCTTGTCCTGTATCTTAGCTTTGACATTGTCGATTGTGTCGCTGCTCTCGACTTCGAGAGTGATGGTCTTCCCGGTAAGAGTCTTGACGAAGATCTGCATTTTGGCTCCGAAATTATTCACAAATACAGCGATTTGGTGCCTTGATTATCAGGGTTTTATAGACAGTGTCTAGGGTTTTTTCGTGAGTCATATTGGGCTTGGCCCAACGACTCCAATCTAAGGGAAAGGAAGGGCTTAGACCTAGAGTGTCTAGGGTTTATTATTACCAAATAAGCTTTACAATGTTTTTTTTTAAGGGCAAAAAACTTTTTCCCATCCAGGTTTAGTCTTTTCTAAAATTTGCATCTATCATATTTTAAATATTTATCTACAAATAATTAAATTTAATAAAATTTATGAATTCTAAACCAATAATACTAAAAAAAATTATTTTATTTTTTAAAAATTTTAAAAACTAATAATTTTTTTTCCAAAATTAAATTTAAAAAATTATATTTTCAGGAGAATGGTTTACTTCTCCACTGCTCTCTATCCCTCCTGGCAATACCCCTTTACCCCTTCTCTCTAACAACTTGAAAGTTGTCTCTCTTAACATGATTCATCTGAATAAATTAACAAAGACTATTTTTTTGTCAATTCTTTTGGAATTAATGAAGATACTCTTCTCATTTTATCTCTTTGTCTAGACAAAGACAATTCGTCTTCTCCAACGAAAACTAATTTGAAAGAAAGGACGGAGAAGGTCAAAGGGTGCTGGTTGTTAAAGAGGAAAATGTTTTATCAAAAAATTGAAACCCTTGAAAGAAAAAACAATTTTTTAAAATTTAATCATGGGTTAAATTATTAGTTTTTCAAATTAATAAGAGAAAACGATATAAATTTTTTTATTTTTTAGTATTATTAGTTAAATGATATTTTTATCTGTAGAAATAACGAATTTTGTTATCTTTAATAATTTGAAAGTAGAGTAAACTTTAAGTAAAAATAAATCTTTTGCCCTTCCTTTTCTATTAAATCATCTAATTGCATCAAATCTCATCACATTTTTTCATCAAATCAGCCACATTCACCATCAAATTTTAATCCCAGAGTAGATCAAACCCATATAATTCTCAAATAAAAACAACCACATACGTGAGATGGTCATGACTTGGCAGAGATCTAGCCTTTGCTTGACCCGCACGGGCCAGATTGGGCCGATGCAAGGCCCCAGCATTAGGGCCTTGTTCAACCATATCTAACAGTCGCAAGGCCACGCCAACCATGGGCGCAAAAGAAATGAAGAGGGAGCGAGGAAGGAAAGGAAAAAAAAAGGGATAAAATTGAGAGGAAAAGACAATGGAGTAGGACTGAGCCGAAAAACCTCGGTGGAACCGAAACCCTGTCTCCTACTAGGACTAGTTTCAAATTTTATGGAACTGTGGACCCAATGAAATCTAGACAAAATATGAATATCGTTTTGAGATTTTTATACTATCAATTTATAGATTTTATTTTTTTTAATTGATTGGTATATATTTTACTTTTATTTCCGTGACAATGGCTTTTTATTTTATCACTTGAATCTCCAAAATTTTATCTTAAAGATTTCCACAATAGGTTTTGATTCCATTACTTGAATGGAAATATTTTTAATAATAATAAAATTATATATATTTATTTTTAATATATAAATAGATATATATTTGATTTATATCATCAAATAATGTGATAATTTTAAATTAAAGATAAAACAATATTTAATCACATAATTATATATTATATATACTCATTCATGATTAAAAAATAAATACGTAAAATATTACTCTTTCAATAAGCCATGATATGATCATTAATAATTATGAGTTATTTTTATATCAATAAAATTATATGTATAAATAATAACATTTCATTATGTAATTAAATATAATTTTATTTTTAATTTATAATTATTTAATTATATAATAATATATTATCATTTATATATAAAATATATTATTTATCATATAATACGGACCTTTTTATATCAGCTTTAAAATACGAATAGTTCAATTAATTGCCCTTCAATTTCACGTGTCTTTTCCATTTAGTTTCTCATCTATTACTCTATAATCCTTTAATTCAAGCATAAGTCCCTGTAATTTTTTCCCCGTTGACTCACTAATTTTTCTAAACCATATTCGTTCTTTCACTTTATTTTTTTAAATAAATCCAAGACTAATATAAAAATGATGTTAAGGGTTGGAATGACATAAGAGTTGTTAATTTGGTCAGTAAGTAAAGAGTGGAAAGGGTTAACAAAACTAACGTAAAATTAGAACCTTACAGGAAAGGACGGATTTAAAACCTACAGAATAAGTAAACTTGAACGTTGTATAGATCCAGTTAACCAAAATTGTTAAACATAACCAAAGCCAAAACTACAGATGTCTCAAACAGAAAAGGAGAAAAATCAATGGCATCTAATCAATGCGAAGGGAAAATCCCTGTAGCAACAGCAGCAGCTTAAATGATAGAGCAAAGAATCACAACCTTCTTCCCCTTCTGCCACCTTTTCTGCGGGTACTGTCGGTGGGAATTGGTGTCACATCCTCTGAAGATTTAAAATAAAAAAAAAAAAAGATGAGAAAAGCAAAACAATGTTTAGGGCTATTGTATTTACAATGATAAATAGATCAAATTTTAAGTCCAAAAATGCCCAGAAAATTATTTGACAGGCTAGTCCCAACTATCTTTTCCATCCATAAGATAAGAAAATATTTTTGCAATGAACCATAAGACCATATAATAGAGACCATTTCACGATTTGAAAAAGAAAATATACTCATTAATGGCATTCACTCAAAAGGTACAAGGTTCTACGAGGTAAATGCATTCTGATCACCCAGAGGCAAATACAGAAATAAACCCAACAAGGCCCACAAAATTAAGTAAAGGAAACATACCTATGCGACCAATTTTCATGCCGGAACGGGCAAGCGCTCTAAGTGCTGACTGAGCACCTGGACCAGGTGTTTTAGTTTTGTTCCCTCCAGTAGCCCGGAGCTTGATATGAAGTGCAGTTATGCCAAGTTCCTGCAGGTTACCAATTCTAAAAGTTGATATTTCTTGGAAAAAGGTATCAATAAACTGTTCCTTCTATGATAAGAAAAGCATCTAATTCTAGTTTATATGAAATCACAGTTAATATTCAAATAATATGGAGAGAAGATCACATAGATAAATAACAAATATCTATTGAGCAAACTGAAAAGTACGTAAAACCTTGCATCGTTGAGAAACATCTTGTGCTGCAAGCATGGCTGCATAAGGAGAGGATTCATCCCTGTCAGCTTTCACCTTCATACCCCCTGTGCATGGGAAAAGAGAGAATTTATCACAAATAACATAAAAAGAAAACCAACTTCTTCCAGTTAATCAACACAGATTAGAAAATAACATGAGTCTCATGACATGTACGATAAAATTACAATAAGGATTACTTTTAAGTAATATATCTTTATTAACTATAAGTCCAAGAAGAGATGAAACTAACTGTACCAGTAATGCGAACAAGAGTTTCTCTTCCAGACAAGTCGGTGACATGCTACATTTCAAACAACCAACATTTCAGTAACTGCAAAACGAAACACAAGAAAAACTAAATACATTAAGCTCACTACTTACAATGAATGTATCATTAAATGAGGCAAAAATATGGGCGACACCAAACACATGTTCTCCATCTCGTACAGCAGGTCCAAGTGTTATATTTTCCTCCTTAGGCTCTCTGGCCTTTTTCTTTGACTACAAAATCCATCACCAGAAACCAGATATCAGAGTAGATATTCAAATAACAATCTTTACTAACACAAGAATTAAAAAAAATGCAAGTATTTCTTCTAGTTCTAGGTGGTTGAACAAAATTCTTCAAATTCATAAAAATTCCAGGCCAACAGTACACGAATCTAACAGTAAACACTTTACCAGTAAACGAGGACCAACTCAGTTACGGCTTTTATTTTTACTTTTTAAAAGAAAAGCTCAAAATTTGATTCATTTTAACCATATTCTGTACACTAATTATGCTTCCCATTATGATCCTTACGAAACTCGAAAAATGCAAAATGCCTAATTTTAAACGCATGAAAAAGTAACAGAATTTAACGCTTTCAGATACTTAGAGAGCAACGTGGTTGCAAACGGAGTAGAAAACAAAAAAAACAAAAAAACAGAGGATTAAGGCAGACTTCTTATAGCGACGACTAAGTTGAAATTATTGCTTGGAATGATAATAATTAATTGAACAGAAATTGCAATTGATGGATTTGAATGGCTTACCATGGCTAAGATTGAAACAGAGAGTGAGATAATTCAAGTTAGGGCTTATGAGAGATTTGCTTGATTTTGATCTCGAAGCAGCTGCTCCAAGTGCTTTCAGGTTTAACGACAGAATTTATAGTTAGGGTTTAAGTTTTGGATTTGAAGTTAACTTGAAATGACAAAAGCACCCATCGTAATAGGTTTTTCTCCTTTTATTTGTTTTTTATGGAAAACAAATAAACTATTTTTTTTTTTTTTTGGCATCCAAGTTTGGGATTTTCCAAAATGTCAAATAACTATTTCCCATCTAATGTTTAATGAAATAATTAGCGTAACATTTAAGTTTTAAAAAGCCAATTTCCTATTTATTTATAAAAAACAATTATTAGTTTTAACAATCAAATGATATTTATATCATTTTGTCGACATATTATAATAAAAATATAATTAATTATATTTTATCTCCGAAATTTAAAATATTATAATAAAACTCTATTAAAGTGAATTATAAATAGCATCATAAAACTCTTATATTTTGAAAATATAACTTTAATAGTTTATAATATGATATTTACACACATAATTTATTGCGTTTTACTTATCTTTTGAAAATGTAATTATTATTTTTAAAATTATAGACATATTAAAATTTTAAAAACACCTTAAGCTTTTTCAAATTTCAAAAATCCTTTAAAAATTTTATTAACACTTTAGGATGTTCAAATATTATAGTTTGCTCCTAATACATGTAATTATATGTTATTGACACCCTTAATTATAATTGTATAAGTATACTATTAATTATTTTAAATAGAAATTCATAGATGTTATCATTTAATAAATTTTTAGCTTAAGGGTTTATAGAAAATATAACATATTTTGTTAAAACAATCTCGTTCTTTGGGAGATAACTTGAGGATTGTATAAATAATAGACATTCCAAAAAATGGAACGAGTGTTTTACCTTGAACTTCATTATTTCTTCCATTTCTTCACTTTGACCAAAATGGTGAATGACTTGCTTAAATGGTCTATTCTTGATTAGAAATGTTATTATATAGACAATCTAGCTTTCAAACTTAGAATTTGTTCAACTTTAGACAAAAACTCAAATGGTCTTGTTATTTGCTGAAGATTATATGGAACATACATTTCTTATCTTAAACAAGTGTTTCGTCTTTCACACATTAATTTTGCTCGATTTTAGGCAAAATAATGAATGACCATTAGAAAGAGATCATTCCTAGGTAATCCAGACACTCTTTGCACAAATTCTACATTTTCACGCTTAGAATAAATTGCTCATGACATATACAATTGTTATTCCATTCACAATCAATTATGCTTTGTTTTTTACACCAAAACATACAAGAGTCCAATAATGTGTAAACAGACAAGTTGTTAAACCCAAAAATCAAATGACTCTCTCAAACAACAAACTTTAGAGAGTTGCTAGCTCCAAACGTAAATCTTTACGAGTAACCGACTAAAGACATTAGAATTTTAAGTTGAATCTGCACGACCATCTAAATGTCTTTTCAGAGTCTCTTCAGAGAAGATAGTGAATATAGTACAATTATAACATACAAAATACTTGACTCAACCAAAGTCGATCCCTCAGAATGTAGGGCTTATGAGGCTCATCATATTCATATGTAATATTCCATCTAAGCGGTCAAGGCAACTAGAGTTTGATGTTCAAGTCATAATCGATATGAAGTTGAAATGGTACCTCTTCATACTAAAATCATAACTCATGTTGGGTGGTTAAGGTTCAAAACTCTATGAACAAACGCTCTTTACCTTAAGGATATCAGACATTTCTAATCCTCATTCACATTCTATGGGGTAATGTCCTTATGTGTTGTTAAATGTTGCAATGTCTAGTGATAACTTATGGTGACAACATTTCTACCATAACATGCAAAACATCCTCAAGGATATTATATCCATGCACCACATGGAACCATTTCATGAAAACAAGGAGATATTCTCTAGAACTTGGGAGGTGACAATCATATCGACATGACTACCTAACAAGCAATCATATTTAACCAAAAAAAGGTACTACCTTTGATTATGACCTAAAAATGCAATGCATTGCTATTTATTTTTAAGTTGACAACACTATTACTAGGTCGAGATATTAACTTTTTAGGAAGTTCTTGTAATTTTTTGTCATGTTCATGTCTTGACGACACTTTTATCAAATCATGACACTAACTTCCTGGATTTCAAGAAACATGAAAATCATCATGTATAACTAAAATCTTGTAAATTGGCCAAAAATAGTTAATTTAATTAAATTTCTGATAAAATTACCTATATTTTGTAACATGAAAATAAAATGTCAAGATAAACAAGAAATTAAGATAATCAGCCTGTTTTATTATAATTCTGAATTTTTTATCATTTAATATCCTAATATAAATAAGATTCCATTCAGAACCTGCTACACAATCTTAACAATCAAGTTCAACAAGAAATTTTCCATGCCAGCCACACAAACATTGAGCTCACATTATCAAATTCAACAACAATTTCCATTTTCTCTCCATTAAAATCACAATTGATTCTCCACATTGCGGCTGTAAAACATACATGAATGGTTACAGACTGAATTTAAGATAGGCTCATTCTTCTTATGTGCTCTCATCCAACTCATTTAATCTATCTTTCTTTTTCTAAGAACAGGAATAGAAATTTCAGTTCCTATATAGTTTTAGGTTTTGTTGTTGGATCAGAATTTGTTCTTTAGATACAGTGACTACAAATATAATACACTGCTTCAATAGAGAGACATTTATTCTCTTCAATCGAATGGATCTATGCGGGGATCATGCTCACTTACCATCATCATACCTGTACACAAGCATGTTGGGCACATCACCTAAATAAAGCATGGAAGATGATTAGCGAATGTAACTTATAACAATAAGGTTGATTAAACTTTGTTTGAGAGAGATGCGATAAAGACAACAAGAAGCATTGCGATAAATCAAATCGATAATCCCTACAATTCATCAGAAATGTTCCTACATATGTCCAATGGAGCAGCCACTACATTCTCAGAAACTAGTTTAAATTGCAGATGTGCTCACCGAGCCATTGCCAAAGCAACAGTTTTTTTTCTTGCGGGACAAGTTGAGGATTTCTACAAATTTCCCTCAACTTGAGGGGGTGTAATGAGAATAAGAAGATCAAGATCGTTATCTTAATTTAAAATCTTGTTGTATATTCAAATATGCAATAAGATTAGTTGTATTGTTGTAACTATCACCCATATAAATATTGATCTTCAATTAATGAGAACTTTATCTTTGAAGCCAAAATCTTTACTGATTAAGTGGATTCTAATGTCATTAAATAGTTCAACCTCTTAAGATGACAAAATTGACTATGATTCAGATAGTCTGGTTTTCAATCTTGATGCAACAACTAAATATAGGTCCAATTTATCTAGGCTGAATCTACTTTTTTAAGATATTGCATAATCTATTTTCATTAGAAGGACATAAATGAATTCTTTCCAATTCGGTTAGTATCATAATTGTATTACTATTTATTTATAAATTAAAACTAAATGGATTTAAATAATTTTTACTGAAATTCAAGACCGTAGGGAGAAGTATGGTTAAACACAGCTATAATTACATAATCTGATGATTTACCTTTCCAGCACCAGAGCAGTTAGTACATCGTTGTGTAGTGGGCACTTGCAGAGGCTGATCAGAGGCACCAGATACTGAGATGGGATCAATGCACAAGCACACCCCACTTGCAGAACATCGGGCACAAGCCAAGTATCCTATTCAAGGAATTATATATTTAAACGTTAATGAATTATTTGAATTCCTAAAAGGAAAATCTCAAAAAGTAATGAAAGAAAGAAACAAGACATAATGAGGTTCTTGTTTTAAGTTCTCATTTCTTGGCCATGAATAGGAGAAACACGAGGATCTGAATGAAATAGTAACAGTAAAATACAAATAGCATAATCCAATGTAAAGTAATTTAGCTATTCTAAGCACTTCTATTAAAATATCAAGTTAGATTTAGATGAAATATTTTCAGGAACAAATATTATAATAAAGTACAGAATGTGCCCAATCTATTGCACAAAAATCGTAAGAAAAGAAATGGAATTAAATATTTATAAGAAATTCAAAAGCTATGCAAGGAACTGAAGTGCAATTAGCTTCACACCCTCAATGAGGACCTCAACTCAAGTACCCAACCCCAATCATTTGACTACTACGATGGATAACAGCATTCAGATCCAGTCTTTTCTTTTGGCAATTAATCAACAAAATGAAAAAGAAAGATTGAAAGCTAAACACTGTCAAACATCTCACGATTCTTAATAATAATGTGATAAGATCCAATCATCACACAATTCATAGATCAACTTCTGCTTCGCATCACCCAGGTAACTCCAAAACAAAGAGAAGACTATAAACCACAAAATCCATGCCAACAGATAACAATGTAATAAAAGCTCCAGGGTCTAACACTCTTCAAGGGCAGAAAGCAAACTTGAGCAGATAAGATCCCATCGTAACAGATTCAGGTCTGGCTTAGTAAAATATAGTTTCAATCTATCTAATACACAATCTTCGTTGTTTTCAACAAAAAGGAAGATTATTCCAATTTATTTGCTTTCACAACCAAATTTTTGTGCGCTAAAAGTTCTGTTATATAATATGCTAGCAGCAATCAGTAAGAATAGAGACAAATTTATTTCTAGGTGTACAAAGTAGACAAAGTTCAATTATTCTTGCTTGATACGTACCACTTCCATGGCAATATTTACACCTTTTCTTCTCTTGTTGCTTAACATTATTAGCTTCAATTAACATCAAAGCGGAAATGACACCCACTGCCCCGCCTGAAGAGGATGCCACAATTGGATCAACCTGACTAAAATCAGAAATCAAAGAAATTAGAAGTGCAACTGAATGCAAAAGCAAAGCTGAAGTTCATCAACATACAATTTGTTCACATCAGATTTGAAATCAACAACTGGGAGAAATACAAGTTAATGCGTACCTCAATTGCAGTGGTAGGTGCACACTGCATATGAAATCTTCATATGAGGTGCCCCCTAAGCCTACTTTCAACTCCAGCTGCCATTACAAACATATTTTGACATCAAATAGTGGTGGGGCATTTAAAGAATAAATTGGGTGGACTTATTGCAGCAACAGTAAGTAAAATATGTTTGTAAATGAACAACAGAAGTACAAAACTAAATACCAGTAAAATCAAAAGCACATGTTTACAATTATTTTGAGTTAGAGAAAGGAAAAACATTATACCCCATCCTGAATACCCTTAATTTTGGTCAAATTTCTTTAAAATTCTCTACATTTTCTTTGTCTATGACCCATCACCTGACTAGTAACTTGCATTGCCAGGCATACTGTCAAGTTCAAGCTGAATATATAAGGCCATTATCCCAATTTGTTCAAGCTAGCTTCTCTTTCATATAATTTTTGTTCTTAATTCTCTCATTTCTTTTGGTAATCGCCTAAATCATTAATCCGACACACTGAAATTTTTTGCTTCTGATCTCTTTTTTCGTTTGAAGAATTATCCTTTACATTCTACAGTTAAAAAATTTTGTTTATATAGAATCAAGCATACAAAGCTTAAACTTACTGTCAATACTACGAGCTTTGAATATTTTCTTCAGATTGTGATAACCTAAAACTACTAATCTTTGCATTGATATTCCAAATGATATGGCTGCCAAAAAGCTAAATTTTTCCAGTCCAATGGATATTTTCTGACATTCAAAAAGCTTATTGATGTTTGATCAATCTCAGACAACTATCAACGTAAAAATAATGGTGATATTGACTAATGATAAGGCACAAAGCATCAAATAAAATGGTCACTAATTAACGGAACTCTAAGTTGTATCCATAAAGTCAGAAGAATGTCCTCTGCTCAAGGGCTACATGTTTCTCCTTCATTCAGCTTGATCTCAAGCTCCCGAACTTATGAATTTTAAACAATGAATCAGAATCTTTTTACACAGATGTAAGAACAAGAGCATGAGAAAATATTTCTCACCTTTGTCTGCTCTGAGTCAGATGCTTGTAATAAATTTGGAATGATGAGAGTCAATAAGAATTCCAAAAAGTGCATACCAAGCAATCAACTACTAGTTACAAGCTAAAACTTAAAAAAACCAATCTTTTAAGATTAACACAAAACTGCTTGCTAGTCCTGATAGATAATTAATAATGATGCTGTTCATGGTTTTGCAATTTCACTTTCTCCTCTCATTCTAAAAAATTACACACTAGATACACCTTAATCTTCTTCAGTTGCCCTTGTTGCAAGAATTGGGTACAAAACAGAAGCCATGAGAACACTCCTTCCAGTCCAAACATATAAATATAGTATACTCTATGGTCACCTGATTTCCTCTATGGGGGAGGAAGAAAATTAAAGAACCCGCGGCTATCGGAAAAACTACAATTATTGTTAACCAAGGAAAATAATTTGTGGTAAAGACAAGATACACATGGACCAAAAAAAACCCGTACTCTGAAATGGAGTTTATTCTTATTGGGTTTTCCTTTTAGAGTACGGGTTTTTGCTAGTAATCAGTACAAATTTGCTATAAAAGTGCTTGAGTACAAACTTAAGTGACAACAACAATGCCTTCTAAATTGAAGCATAATGAATCCTTTTAAAAGAAATGGTGAAATACTTACTGTTGGTGCAATAAGGCCTCCAAATACAATGATCCCTGATATAATTGACAGGCTAGTCAGGTACAGCTGCTTCAAGGACTTTGGCGTCTACTTAAAAATGAAAATTCATAAGATTAGCTGCAGAAAGGTAAACAAATGAAAATAAAAAATACAGGACATGACGGCATGCTTTTTTTATAATTAATTTAAGAAAGTTCCATTAGGCAATTGGGCACAAGTGCTTTTTTCCTTATGGATGTTGTTTCAAAACACTCACCACACGAGGAAGAAAAGGAATAGATGATGGGATATCAGGCATCTCATCCGCCTCTTCCTCGCCGCTTTCATCAATAACTTTCAAACTCTTTATGCGTTGCTGTACCTTCAATCTCCTCAACTACAAAAAAATAACAAAACAATATAAAAAGAATTTTTCATCAATTGAAATACAATTCAACAATACTAAACTAGAATAATTTCATCAAACCATAATTTATGAAACAGAACTGATACCCTTTCGCTTCTAATCATATGAACTGCGAAGAGAAAAAAATTTTAAAAAGCCAACCTCTTCCATGAGAAGAAATATCTTATTGCGCCTACTCTGAATATTATCTTGGATTTCTTTCAGACGCATCTGAACAAAATCTTGAACAGTATCTGGACCTTCTATAATACAGAAGTTGCTGGTAAAACAAAACAACATAAGATTCCGACAGTCTTGGGAACTCGCTATATTAACAAGCATACTTTAAAAAATGCAGAAAGATAATTCATAAAAAGAAAAAAAAAACCTGTTATTGTTGTCAGCGGAGGAGGATTTGGAGGAAGAGAAGATAGATGTACGTGGGAAGCGTTGCGATGAAGGGAAAGGTTGATGGCATCCATTTGAAGAAAAGAAATGGAGGGTTTTGGAGTTGGAGTGAAGACGATTCAAGTTTGGCGCTGAAAAATGAGAGCAGCAGCAGAAGCTAGTAGACATGGCTGTTGGATTTCATAAGAAAGTGGAGCGAAATGAAAGTTGTAGATCGGCTTGGACTAGGACATTGGGATAGAACCTCCAGCCTTGGGGTTGACAGCCGCACGCTCTAGCCCATTGGGATATTGCAGCCTGTCAAACTTTTTGTGATATGTAATTTTACATAAAACAACGCTGTCGTGTTACTGAGAGTACTAGCGTCCCGGAATCAACTTTTGTTGCCCAACAATGCACTCTTTTTATTTACTCTTCTTTTGTATTCTGCTGGTGAGATTAAAGCTTGAAAGCTGCGTGAATGGGCAGAAGGGAAGAAATTGTCAGGTGTGAACTGACACAGGTCTAGTTTCATCCTGCTGGCCATGGTTGATGAGAATGGCCTCTCAACTCTAGCCCCTAAGACAATGTGGTGTGGGAACAGAAAAGAAGAATAATTTTTGTGATTGAAGTAGATAAAGCTGGATCCACTTTCTATTTCACTAAAATAATAAAGCAAAACTCTGTAATACATTTGAAAATTTCTAAATATAGCACCTTAAAAGGATGAATGCATATTTTTACACACCCAAGAGTTAAATTTGTACAGGCTAAGGTATGAATTAGCAACAATACATACAGCATCAAAATAACAAAATCTAAAATCCCATTGTCAAGTTTTTAAAATGCAAGCGCTGCCCCAGCCATTTCCCAAGAACCTACCAACTAATCAAACAACTTTTGCTCCGTGGTTAGCGAGTACTGATTATGTGGAACAAGCTTCAAGTTTTGGAAGGAGACTTCGCCAGGCATCGGCGATATTGTTGGCCAGTCGTGCCTGTCCTTTTGCAAATTTATGAAAAGCGATCCCCATATCCAATGTTTTCTGATCCTGAAATCGTACAATCTCTTCATTCATTAAGCGTACAATAGTCTCAAAACGCCTTGTTGCCTCCTCGCTCTCAGCCTTCAACTGCATCATAAAACCAATTTTAGTCATATGACATGAATCATTTAGGCATCCATAGATAATGCTTTTTTGTAAACTGACTTACTTCCTTGTATTCAATCTCAGCCTCCCCAACCCGATCAGATCGTGTCAGCATGAGCTTGTCACTGCAATCCAATGGATACAAACAAATTACTGATTATAATTTAGAAGCACCAACCAATGGTCCACCACCAATAACACAAAACTGGAGGAAAATAGAATGTAAAGAAGTACATACTTCCCAGACTAGATAAATCATCAGGTTTCATCCCTTTGTCATTGTGTTAGTGTACAATGTGCCTCAAAAAAACATTACTGCCTATTTAGTAGTATTTAGCAAATTGTTTCTACAAATGAATTCAAAATTCTAAACAGGAAACCGAATTCAGTAACTTTAGTGTTCCAGCAAATATTTAGAATCATTTTCTAAAACTGGTATTCTGAAAATGAAAACCATGAAAAAGCACTCAAATGATATTCTTTTTTGAAAATGGTAAAGATCTTAAAAGTAATTTCTGGTTTTGAGAAATTATTTCAGAAAACAGTTAACACAACTTAAAAATTGTTTTCCAAAATCTTCTACAGAGGTTAATAGAAATAGAAGTTCTATATTTCTCAAAATGTTTTCCAAAATAGTTACCTAAAAATATATTTGTAAAATTCAAACAAAAGAAGCCTTGTCAGCCATCAGAATTCAAGGAAATTTTCCAACATTCAAGTAAAATGTACTAGGTGACAACATGGTAATGTCATATATGACACAAAAATAGGCCTTCAAATTTTCCTTATGGATGAGAAGAGAATGTGATTGCAAAAATTAAATAGCACAGTGTTTGTTAGAGCACCATCCTGGTGTTACAGCTCACATTAAATCCAAGATAGATTAAAGATTATCCTGAGCAAAGTGAGTAACTTAAGAATAAGTATTAAAAAACATGAAAAACTTAATAGTCAAAGCAATTAGCAAGTAGATTTAAGAAAAAAACATTTCAAGAAAAAAGTAGGTAAGAATCATACAGGTTTATCTCCTTCAATTTAATGGTTTCAGCCAGTTCACACTGTTGCCTGAAAGCATTAGCTCTTTCTGCTATTGTTGCCTGCTTTGAAATACAGATGCAAAAGAATTTTCTTATTAATGAATAGACCAGATTGCAAAAATAAAGGAGAGAAGAAACTTGTATTGATGATTTGTTATCATTATTATTTATTTACACACTTAAATGTTATTTTAAACCCACAAGTCCTCTGACCTTCCCTGCATGTTCATCAAGTTCTAAACTAAGGGCTGCATCTAGACCCTATAACCTTGATGGTCAGGAAACTTGCAAGATCCAATATAGGAAACGGTAAGAGGATTTAAATCTTTGACCTCTTAATTGAAACCAAGGCTTCTACCACTAAGCCCAACCTTTGGAATTTACTTTCAATGATTTTTGTGTCAATTTTAACCCGCACCAGATAGATAATGTTTAATCTGACCTGGAGAGAAACTGTTTAATAGATGTTTGTAGTCAATTTGTTTCTATAAAGCTGGTGGGCAGTCTCTGAGTATTTATAAAGTTAAAAGTACAACTCACCTTAATGGATTGCACTGCCCGAACGTAGTCCTTCAAGGGTTCTTCAAAATTCATCAAGAGCTGATGGGCCTGTACAGTAATGAAACAGAGTCAAAAACTCAATAATGCACTATTATCATTTTGAACCTATTATGAATTCTGAAACCTAACCTCAGTTGTCAACATATCAACATCACAAACTCATACATACATGTCAGTAAACACACTTGATGAACAACCTACTTCAAATTCATGGTTTTTAATTATAATTACAGCCTACCTCCTTCTGCAGCCTTATTGATAGTGTCTCAGATTTCACCCCAAGCTCAGAAAATGTCTTTCCAAGAGAATCTCCTTCACAAGCACCTAGAAGCTTGACTGCTTTACCAAAATCTGACAGAGACTGCCCTAACTCTAAAATTGGACAAACAATTACATAATCAACCTAAAATACCAATACACACTAAAAATAAGTTAAGCCTTCAAAATCCTCATTACCTCTGTGTCTTTTTACCAGACGATATGCATGTTTCTGGGCTTCAGCCAAGTGGTTTTCAAGCTCAAAAACATAGTGTTTTAGCTTTTCATATTCAGGATTTGACTCTTCCACTGGCTTTTCCTTCCCAAGAACAACATCACTCACTTTAGATTGTACATCCTGCCAAATACTCAGACAAGTTAGTGGAAGATCAAATCATTTACCCAACGACACCCAGCTAGAGTGGCTTGGTCTCCTTATAATCAAAGATTTGTTAATAAGATATAATATAGATGAAAATGGGGAAAATTTGGTGTTTTTTCCAGTGTAAATTTAGGATAGATTCTAGTGTTTTAAGAACTCATAAGATATTACCAAATTTTCATAAGAGAAAAATAATACAACACAAATTGAAGCTTGAATAGTGCAAGGATATTCCACGAATTGGATATTGTGACCAGAACCACTTATCCTATGGGCACTTGAGATCATTACAGGAACATGTAGAGTCTAATTATACCTTGAAAATTTGCATCAAATCAGCCGGCTTCTTTTTGAAGATACCAGTCTCTTGGGCCCTTAATCTTTCCATCGTCTGAACAACGGAAAATACATCAGCATTAACTAAAAAACCTCAAAATATTAAATCCACAATATGAAGATATAGTGAAGAGGATACATTATACTCATATATATACAGCACCTCTACAGACCAAAACATGAAGGTAGTCCTGCTTCTATATTTTAAAAAATGCACAATTCTAACAATTGATAAGATCCATGCTCTTGCAAATGTACTAGTTTCTGATAAAATATATAATCAACTAAAATACATAAAATATTAATTTGTATTGCATATCTCCTAACTGCAATAAGCATATGTATAAAGACATGAAGTCAAATAACCTACATAATAGTAGATAAATCACCTCTTCGTCTGCCTGCAAAAAGGTTCTAAGATCCTCACTTTGCTGCAGCTCATGATGTGAGGCTATCCGGTTGACAAAAATATCCAGTGCTTGACGTCTCATCTCAATAAACTCAGCACTAAAGCGAAACTTCTCTGCATATAGAGACAGATGACTTAGATCCACTTGAACATTGGAATGCTTCAAAGCATATTATACCAATACCTAATCTCAATTCTCCAGAATAATTGTGCCGATGCTCACAAATTTTAGAATTAGAACAGGCTATATCACGGTCACTGTGACATATTGTACAGTGAACATGCTATACTAAATTTAAAAAAAATTATTCAAAGACGCTCAATAAATTAAGGTCTTCTACAAAATTGCAAGGCTAATTAACATATAGGTCTAATTATGAACAATGTGAATAAGTTTTATGGCTTCATATGAGAACTTTCCAAGGTTCCAAGGAATGCTGATCAGGATGCAAAATAAGAAATAGAGCAAATAAAATATGACATAAGCGAAAAAGTAAATTATGCAAACTTTCTATAATAAGAAAACTATCAGAAATGTTGAACAAAACTTTCACATTTAACATCATGAGTGCCAAGGACCTCTAGGATACTCATAAAAGAAAAACAAACTCCACGATAAACGTAAACAAGCACTTGAACACTTAATGTAGGAAGTATGGAGTTTCCACTATTCGCTCATAAATGATTTAAGCAGACCAAAGTCTAATACTCATTTAAAACTCATAAACAAGGAATAAAAATACATTGGGGCCCCCAACTCAAATCTGATTATCCAAAAAATGAGCCATAAAATATGTATAAAAAGCCTATAAAAGTTTGCTTACCACTGGTCACTGCCCCACCTAACTCCACCACCCCCACCCCAGCCTCCCAACCAAAAAAAAAAAAAGCCCTTCACTGAAGGAAAAGAAAACCCTATTCAATCAATTTCATGTGCATTAAAATTAATACTATATAAAGGTTCCTATCAACCCATAGCTTGAATACACAACCCCAATTTCTGGCTTAAAACAGTGGAAAAAATACATATTTAGGGGCTGATTTTACCTGACAAGTGGGAGAATGTACAATTGTAAAATACATATTGTCATAAGGTGGCCCAAATATTATATTAATTTATAGACACCTATCAATACTTGCAGCATAAAGTCTTATCAAGAAAAATCAGCCTAGCAAATCAAGTTTTCAATAAAGAAAATATAGGCCTGGTGAACCCTGGTAATAGCCTCAATGTAAGAAATTTATAGCTTTAACAAAAGCAAAAATATATGTTTCTGAATGTTTACCAACAGCACTCTTCTCCGGAAGAGGGGGAATGAAAATCCCTTTAAACTTCTCAAAAAGGCGATCACGTAACCAGACAAAATCACTGTAACGGCGTATGACAATCTTCTCAGGCCCTTGGTACTCAGGCAAATTTGTCTGCAGAAAAAAATAAAGTTCCCATACATTCATCATACAACATATTAAATTCTTGTTTGATATGCATCTTTATGTTCAACAAAAAAAAAAAGTGAAAATTAATATAGGGAGAAAGAAAATGGATTGAAAATTTCCATTCGAAAAGAAATGTCAAACATTTATTATTCCATGAAAATAGACTAATGTGTAATGACAAGCCTCATAAACGATCAATTGGACCTCCATTATAGTTTTTTTAACACAAAAAAAGAGCTAATTCAGCATATGCCAAAGCATAGAAGTTCCATGGAGATTAAATGATGCATACACAGAGAATGGCAAATTTTAGTTATACAAAAGAGTCAAGCCTTCTCTGAAAACATTAAATTCAAATAAATAATTCAAATGAAACTCTTTTTTATGTTCTTTAGCTGTGACAACAACTAGGCCAATTTGCTCCAACAGAATTTTAATAACTTTTGGCCATAACAAGCAAAAATATTGAAATATCAGTCAAAACATTAGTCAAGTGATAACATGAAAACAAAGTCCTCCAAAAGAATGTAAACCATGCATTCCCTTATTGAATAAACACATTCAACACTTCCAACTTCGTCCACCAGAATTAGCAAGGCAGGAAGCAGGTTAAAAGCCCATTAACGGTGTTATTTGATCAATCAATTATAAAACATAGATGATAAAAAGCCATTTTACTCCAACATGAATCAAAATGTAAAATAAAACACATTCTAGAATTCTAGAACCAATCTAAACCACTACAGGACACATACATGATGCCAACTGATCAATCCACCAGATGGAATTTAATGTGTGAAATAAGGTTTCACACATCTAACTTAAATCCAGTAGAAGCAAATCCATTCCTCGTTTTTCTTTGCAAATGAAATTTAATTCCTCAACAATTCCAGGTTTCATTGCCATTAACCAGCCACATGTACACAACCTTCAACTAGGCCTCACAAAAATAAAAGTTCACATCACGGCCACAGAATTAATTCGTAAAACTACTCCACCATAAACACCAGACCACTATTGACCATTAGGCTTGAACACTAACAACTAAAAGGTTAGTTAAAAGTTCAGTAAAATACTCTAACATCCTATTAATCATTTCTGAACATTTATATATTAATCATGCTACTTTATCATCTTTCAATCAAACGTCTTCAAATTTCAATCTCTTATTATATAATCATCCAATTAAACAAACATACACATGAATTAAACCTTAAACAGCAGAAAAATCATAAGCACCTTGGTGATAACTCGATAGGAGATGTAAGCTTGAACACCATTGCCTAATTTCACAGGATCGGTGACCAAAACCAATAAATATGGTTGCGACGACGGAGATCTAGGGCTCTGCGTCGATCCCGATCCGCTTCTCGGCTGTTCCATTTAAAAAATCATAAAAAAAAACCCAAAAATAAAAATTAATAATAACTACAAATAACTGAGTTTAATTGGTAGGTGGTGGCAGATTCGTTATTACCGTGTTAATCATGGTCTAATTGGTAACTCTAAATTGGAAGGGAAGAAGAAATAGAAACGAGAACGAATTGATTAAGTTATAGGTGGATGGTGAGGGTAACGTCTAAAATGCGCCGGGGAGTGCAGTGATCTCCGCTCGGGTAGCCTGCAGCATGTTCAGAAACGCATGAGACGCGAAAGAAATGTCGTAGAGTGAAACATGGGTTGGGTTATTCTCTTCAACGACACGGAAGGATTTGATTGAGAGACGGGTTGTGGCAGAGAGGTTTGGTGCATTTGGCAAGGGCAGTGACACCTGTAGTTTAAAAGACATACAAAAATTATCTTAAAGGATACTGTTTTAATTAGGGCCGGATTTGAGCCGAGCTCTGGATTTGAGCCGAACCGAGAGCTCGGCTTGGTTTTTTTATGGCCAGCTCGAGTTTGGCTCGAGCTCGACTCGAGCTGACCTCGGCTCGGCTCGTTTACGGTTTCATTCGGCTCGTTTTTCATATCAAAACGACATCGTTTTTGTATATATAAAAATCAAAATGACGTTATTTTGTATAAAAAATTTAAAAAAAAAATCAATCGAGCCAACCTGAGTCAGCTTGAGCTCGATCGAGCCGAGCACAGTCTGACTCGTTTGGGGCTCGAACCGATCCGAACAGAGCTCGAGCTCGAGCTCGAGCTGGCTCAGCTCGAATCCAACTCTAATTTTAATAGTTGAAAATTAATGTTTTTAATTTTTTTCTCTCCAAAAATAACATAATTGAATATAATTTTTTATATTGACAAATCTTGTAGCTTTACCTTATTTTATTTATGCTTATAATCACAGATTTATCAGCTTTATTATTAATATTTAAGGTTAAGACGATAAGACTTAAGTTTTTTACTTTGTTTTACATTAATCACGCTCCATTTAATTGTAATTTAGTGATTAAGACAATTTAAAATTTTAAATAATGTCTCATTAAATTTATGTAATGTGTGGTCCCTTGAAATTAATAAAGTTTTGTATTAGGTCGTCTTAGAAAAGGACACATATTAAAATAATAAATTAAATGTGCTATCATTCCATTTTTTACTTGTAGATATTGACTGAATAGAATTAAATTGTGAGGTGTATGGACAAAAGTACCCTCACTATTAAATATTCTACATAAGTTAAAAATTATTTTTAATTTTAAAAATAAATAATAATAATAATGTAAAGGGTTATTAATTAGATTTTGAGGGGCCTATGGTGACTGACCAACTTGTGAAGGACTACATTTTAAGACCTAAGAAATTACAAATTGAGTAGAATGCAACTTCTATAATCATATTTTTTTGTCATTGACCAAATAACTATTTACCACCCAAAGTTTGATGCAAACTCAATCTCTCACATGCTAATTTTTAAAAATCTAAAATATTTATCATTTAAAAGTTTTATTTAAAAAAATCATTTTCCCATCTTAATTTTAAAAACAGACAATTTTTCTCTAGCCTTAAATTTCCAAAATTTAAAAACTAACACACACCCCCCCCCCCCCCCCCCAACATCACCTTTAGTTTATAGATTATTGTCAGCGACCTTCTTCCTCAATCTCTAACATCTCTAGCATCGAGAACAAGCCATCAGTGTCCATTTCCCTATCATATCATCGTCCTCTGACGCAAAATTTGGCCAAAATTGAGCAAAAAATCTCACTTGATTTTGGCCTCCTTGATACCTCGCACCAACTAGAGGCATTAAAAAAGCTTGCAATGAAAATAGAACATGCTGGTCTAATTGAAACTAATTGTTTTTAGGGTTTCTTAATCTTGATTATTCTAAGTTGATGTTTAGAAGTTTAAAGGTTTTTGATTGAGACTAATTATTTTTAGGGTTTCTTAATCTATTAAGATTTTATTTTGTTTGTGATTTTGCAATATTAGCCTTCATGTGCAAATGATATTGTTCTCCCATTAACCTTTATATGCAACCAACACTCTAATGGATCATCCTATGTTATTGTGTTTTAAATATAATTTATTTGAAAATTTCATACAAATTAAATCCATGTGCTCCTATCTTACAAATTCTTACATTTACACCCTTAAAACCATACATAAACCCCCTAACTTTAAAATCTTACAATTAGCTCCCATAATAGATAGATTTGAACAAACTTGAGCCTTCATGCTAATAGAATATATAAAATTCTAAACTTTGCAAAATTTCAATCACTCCATAGAAAGTTTAGCGTGTGCACAACTATTTTTAACTTAAATTTTCTTATTTACATTTTTGGAAAATGTTAGTTATACTTTTCTGTATCCTTTTATATTTTAAAACCTTACAGTTATCCCCTCTACCCTTCACCCATTTGAAGTTAAATTGTTCCAATGGAAAGTTTACTATTTCTATCTTTACTTCTTTTATACACACCCCCAAAAACATTAGTTGAAATTTCCTTTATCCTCTTGTATTATAAAATCTTACGATTATCCCCTCCAACTCGAAAAGTTTACTATCTCTAGCTTTATTTCTTTTCCATACACCCCTAAAAGGTTAGTTAAATTCTTTTATCCCCTTCTTTTTTATAATCTTACAATTGCTCTCCTCCAAATTATGAGAATATTTAGGCTAATTTTGCACCCATAGCTTTGCCTAATGGCCATAAAAGTAAAAGACTATTAAAAATTCTCATAACCCATAGTTTTTACACGTTGCCTAATGGCCATAAAAGTTTAGTCATATGCCTTATCATTTCGCCGTCCCATGCCAAATGGTCGCTCAAGATTTCCACATAACAGAAAACGACGTCGATTAAAATTCTCCATACACCAATGACGTGGCGGTAATCGGAGAACAAGTTACCAAAGATCCAAAACACGGTATTATTTATAGATCCCCACCAGATGCAGATAAGTCAACGAAAATTTTGATGTGGACCTCTACTACTCACCTGTATCCACCAATTAAAAAACGAGGATCGAAAACATCGGCCACGTCGTCCCCAAACTGATCCAAGGGCCCCCACGCCGACCAATTTTTTATCATTTTATTTTATTTATGTTTTTTCCACCACACTCTCCAGATTCCGCCACTCCACCCCCACTTCTTCCTGTTTTCTGCGACTCTCCGCCACATCTCTTTCTCCCTTATTTTTATTTATATTTTCGTGAGAAAGGGAAATTATTTTGTTTCGGTCGGATGGACCCCACTTTCCGCCACCGCCGATCTCCCTCCTCCGACCGATTCCTTGGCATCTACTCCGCTCCCTCAGACGCATCCGAGGCTGTCGATGATGAGCTGAACGAAGATGATATTTTCTGGACCAACGACGACTCCACCGAATCAAATACTTTCACCACCACCAACAACACAGCCACTGCCACACCAACCGCCACCTTCTCCCCCGTCAACAATCACAATCGTTTTCAATCCCTTTCCGGAATTCTCGCGGCGTTACCTGAGCACGATAATAGTCCCGTGCTTTACCGCAAATCCTTGATATCGTCGCCATCGTCGACGTCAGCGAAAATGATTCCGACGCTGCCGAAACCGCCGCAGACGGAGAGGTCGCAATCGATGCCAATGAGAAAATATCAGCACTCGGCGCCGATGAACGTACCGGTTTTGTCGATTGCTATGGCGAAACGGAGGAATAGTAGGTTTTTTGAGGTAGATGAGGAGGATGGAGACGATGAGATGTTGCCACCTCACGAGATTGTAGCTAGGGGCTCCGGGATGTCGCCGAAGACGACGTTTTCGGTATTGGAAGGAGTCGGGAGGACGTTGAAAGGGAGAGATCTGCGGCAGGTGAGAAATGCTGTGTTTCGTCAAACAGGTTTTCTTGATTGATGAAACCTTAAAATGTACTCAAATTAAATTAAATTTACCTGCTGCTTCTGTTTTATTATTGTATCAATTTTGTGAATTGATTAGAAGGGATGTTTCTTCATTTTCTTGATCCATTTTTGTCCTCCAATGGAAATAACAGTGGTGCCTTTAGATTTTATCAGGATAATTCTTATTTCTTATCTGTTTTTGTCAAAATGAATTCGCTAATACACGGATGAATATCTGTTTACTGAGAGGGAAAGTGATGGGTATTGTGTTAGCTTAGCTTGTAAGGTTAGCACAGTTTGAGATTTGGAGAACTTGTAGGGAAAGGTTGATGGATTTCTAATTATAAGCTTAGATTGTAAGGCTATGTTTAAGGTTTCAGCAGAGTAAAAAAAAAATTAAGATTATTTTGAGGTTAATTAAGAAGATATTGCATTACCAAGTGAAATTAATCTTCTTTTAAAGTTTGTTTTTCTTGTTTGTGTTGCTAAAGTATGTGCCAGAGAGCCATCTGTGTAATTGCTTCATATAAAGAAGCTTGAAAAAGTTTCCTAATGTCCATTTCAGTTTCCACAATCAACTTGATTTTCAAACATTCATCATGGCATGTCTTCTTTGGTGTCTACTTTTTAGTTTCTTAAATAAATAAAATTTGCAGAACCTGCATCGACTAAACAAATCATCAAAACAAGAGACTTCTTTGTGTAAATCAATGAAATCACTATCTACTTTTTGAAGCAAGTTGTTTGCATGCTTTTTCGTTTGATGTTTTGTTGAACTTATTTTTCCTCGTATCCTCGTGTCATCTAATCGCTAACTAGATACTTGTGGATGAATTTATTCTTTTAGTATCAGTCAAATCCAGCACCTTTAAGATGTTGAACTTGGAAATATGCATAACAAGCAAGTGCCTTCCTTCAATTGTCAACATTCTTTTGAAATTTGTCTTTTTTTTTTCTTACTTTGGTAACATTCTGTAACACAATGTTTAACAAATTATGATGGAATATGTGAGGATGATCATAGTATCTGTTAAAGCCACAATACATTGATTGCATGAGGGATCAGATACCCTTGAAATTCAATGTTTGGCCACATATTGTAATTCATTTTTGCTTGTCTGCTTGCTAGCCCCTTTTTTTATGTTGCATGAAAAGGGGTTGGGTGGGTGGGTGTAGAATAGATTACAGATTGTTGACATGTGGACCCTGGATTAATCTTCACCGACAAAGTGCTGTTGCTTTCATGAGTTTGTGAAATATCAAAGCAGTGAAATTATTGTTGAAAGCAAGTCAATATCATATCCAATCTTTGATGCTTTAACTAGTAAGAGAGGTGAGGTGTTGGATAGTGAAAATTCCTGCAAAAAAAGCTATGATAATGAGGTTGTTGCCATTTGATGGTCGTGTTCTTTTGCGTTGTTAGGCTGTTGTTTGTTAGGTTAAGCAACAGATTGAAACTATGTAGATATTGCCTCATTCGAGAACTGTCAATTTGTTTTTAAATGTTGGTAGATGATTGTGATGAAATCCAGAAGTGAATGTATCTATGCAGGAGAAATTTCCCCTCATGACAACATCGAAATTGCAATTTTGATTAATGAATACATCTTTGGTTGTAAACAGAGTAATCTTCAGCTCTGTGCTTTGGGCTGTTCATTTGTTCTCTAGGAAAACCTGGATAGTTGAATCATCAGTTAACATTTTTCTTTTTTTTTTTGGCTAAGCTTCAGTCTAACATTCTACTGTGAAAAAAAGCTATTTTTTTATGGAATAAAACTACATGTACTGGCAAAACAAACTGAAATGATAGTTTATAATTGGGATATGATTGTTTATTTTTTCTTTCTTTTCAAAATTATCTAATCACGAGTCTTTGATGTTTTTTGTACATTTTTTTCAAAATTATAGTTGGTTTTTTCTTCCTTTTTTTAAGTTTTTTGTCTTACCATCCTTTTATCACGGGTCTTTGATGTTATTAGTGTCATTTTACTCTTCATTTATATTTTTCACCTAACTTCCCTTTTACTTTAAATCTTCCTTTGAGTTATTTTCCTTTCATATTTTAATCACCTTTTCTCTCCATGAGTTTAATGTTTTGGTCATCTATCACATTCAAGAGTAAATCACATAATCCCACCCAAAGTTTGGCATAAAAGCATTTTTCTACACCTTAATAGTAAAAAGAATATTTTTATATTCAAAATCAAATTATTAAAAGAAAAAAAATAAAGTGTTAGAAAATAAAATTATTATTTTATTTATACTTTTATTTTTTAAAATTATTATTATTTTATTCATAATTTTAATTTTTTTAAAATTATTATATAACTCAAAATTAACACTTTATACAAATGTTTTGTTAATAGTGAAAAGAAAAATTAGAAAAAACAACAATAATTAGCAAGCAAACAGGAAAAACCTTAGAGGTTTATCTTTTATTAATCATTTTTACCGATAAAAAATATTTGATCTTATTTTATCAGTAAAATATCATGACAGATAATATAAATAAAATATTATTAATATGATCAGATTTATATATTAATAAAATAATCTTAATTTTATTAATATTTTAATTTTATTAAAATTTTAAGACAAAAATATTATTGTATTCAATTAAAATTTCAAATTATACAACACACCACACATACCACCGTTTGCCGACACCAACAACACCACATTGCCATCACCACCCTAACCCTTTCGTCACCCACACTACCACCAACACCTACCAAAATCGTAGATCTTAACTATGGCTGTACACACTACCGATTACACAATTATCAAACTCTTATTCAACCCCCACCTTTTAATTTATCACAATTTCCCTACTACTATTTCTCCAACATCATATATTTGATTTGCTACATTTTTTTTTCCTATTTCTATATATTTGGTTTAGCTTAATATATTTAGAAATATTTAAATAAAAGTACATTTCATTACTCTTTTATTATAGTTAATTAAATACAATAATTATTTATATATACTGATTTTATTAAATATAATACTAATTTATAATTCAAAAAAAAAATCACTAAAAAAAGATTTAAAAAAATTAAAAAATTATAGGTGACACAAAATTAAGAATTTAAAAAAAAAAACTCTTAATAATTTTGTTGTTAGAAGTGTAATTGACAAATCAATGGTAAAAGCGCAAAAAAAATTAATAATTAACTTAAATTAGAAAAAAAAGTTTTTGAGGATTTTTTAAAAATGGGTTGATGTCATCAACCGAAGCTAAAACTATCTCAAAAGCTATTTTATAATACAATAAAATTATATGTACTTATTTTTAATATATAAATAAATATATATTTTATATGTATTATAATATAATTGAATGATTTTAAATTAAAGATAAAATAACAATAAATAACGTAATAACATATATAAATATATATCTATTTATATACTTAAAATTCGTATACATAAAATTCTTTATAATAACTTTTCCATGATTGTCATTTTTTATTTTAAGTATGAAAATAAAGTAATGTTTTTATGGCGTGGTTGTTACATAAATTGACTCAAAAAACATTGGGTGGGGCGTGTGATGTTACCAGTCTGGAATTGCAAGGTAAAAGAGTCATTGGATCCAAAGGTCAATATTTATTAGTGAAATGTCATATACCATAGATTTTAAACCTTATTTTAACCTAAATTATATATATATATATATATATAACTCTTGATATATGTTAAATCATAATTAGGGTTAGAAACATAATTAGGGTTAGATTCAAACCGGAATTATTCAAGCTCGAGCTTGAAATAAGTCAACCCTATATAAGCTCGGTCGAGCTCGAGCTACTTGTCAAAATTTTCAATTAAAAATTGTAATACAAAACGACGTCGTTTTGATCAATATGTATTAAAATAACGTCGTTTTAATAACGAAATAGTTAAAAATTTGAGTTCAAAATGAGTTGAACCGAGTTTGAGCTTGAGCTTAACTTTTACGAGCTCTGTTATATACAAACCGAACCGAGTTCAAGCTGAAGCAAGCTCGAGCTCGACTCAACTCAAATCTAACCCTAATCATAATAATGTAGTAATAGTTTTGCCCCACCACACATGTCAATCTAACCATAGGTCGAATTAACAATAAAAAATAATATATATGAAGAAGCTTCTTACTAGAAATGTGAACCCATCCAAAGACTACCACCGGTAAAACACTCAAATCGAAATTAGAATAGTTAATTATTTACCTTTTGGTTTAGGGTAAGAATCGAAATCAACTTATACTAAATAGGTTATTAGTTAAGTATTTAATTTTTAGTTTTTGACAAGAATTGGAGTCGATCCATCGTAAATAGGTTTTGGTTTCAATTTCAAACCCTTAGAAACCGAAACCAGGGATAGGAACCAAACTTTATGCATTTGCACACTTTTTAGGTTAGTAAAACTCAAACTGAGAGTGTTGCTAGACAAGATGGAAAAGATCACAATAATCATAGATAAACCAAAGGAAATGATCTGAGAAATTAAAGTATTCAAATGTGAATAAAAATGAAACAATAAAACAATATGTACACACTTTGAATATATAAATTAAATATATAAATGATGTGTCATTATGTGATTAAATAATTTTGAATTAAAAATAAAATAATATCTAATCATATATCGACACATCATTTGTGTACTTAAAGTGTGCACATATAATATTGCTCAAAATGAAAGGAAGAGTTTGCATACCATAACCCGCATAGGTACAAGGATGAGGTTTATCACAACAAAAACACACAAATTCGCATATCCTTCGAGAAGAATGACATGCTAAACAGAGTCTGGTTAGATTTGAAAAACTCTGGCTCATTATCAGTTGCGCGAAAGCTGGTTCTCACTTCACTTGTTAATGGCAAGCATATTTAAGGAACCAAGTTAGGACAGCAATTAAGATGCAGAAGACTATGAAGATCATGTGATGAGAACAAGCCAAGGGAAGAGATTTGTGGTCATTTTAAGAGAAACGGTTGAGGTGAGGCAGAGATAAGAGAGAGTTAGTAAGATATGTGATGTATATTAAGCCAAATTCTTCTAAGATTATTCCTAGTCAATGAGAAATAAACCCGAAAGAGATGGAACTGTCAAATTTTAAATCATTGATTCCGGATAAGAACCCGACCCTACCTGCAATCGATCACTTTGGTCTTGGGTAAGATTCAACCATCACAGGGTCTAACTCCTATTCCTGTTTCTAGGAATTGACTGGTTCTGATTCAAATTCTTTTAAGATTATTCATGATTAAGGAGAAATAGACACAAAAAAGATGGAACCTTCAAATTCTAAACCATTGGTTCTGGGTAAGAACCGGACAGTATTTGGAACTAACCACCTCAATTCCGGGTAGGAACCAACTATAAGAGTCTGGTTCAGATTTCAATTCCCTATTTTTTAACAAGGTACCTAGAACCATCCACCCATACTACCACATTAACAGAGAAAAATATAACATCCATTAAAAACAAACAATAAGTCTCAAATTCCAAGTTGTGGAACGAGTAGATATTGCTAGCACATGCAACTATGAACTTATTAAATCAAACCATAAAACCGGAAATCGAAACAGCCTCAAGCTTTGATCCTTCCACCTTGGTGACATCTTCACTCTCAACCTGTTGAAAAGATCAAAATCATATCAGTGCTTAGAGGACTATACAGAAGAACTGTTTGATCATATTGAATTCGCATTCATATTCTGGTCAACTCCCTATTACAAAATTTCCTTATCAAAGGATACAAATAGGAAGTTGTAAACTTTAACAGCTGAAGTGTTATCTCATATCATTCATTATCTGTCAGCAAATCTCCCTTTCCTACAACTCAATCTTAGCTCACAAGAAACGTGATAGATCCAAAACCAATGTTTACATCACAGTTATCTTTCTCCCATTGATCGATTACAATTAGAAATAGATATATGTCACCCAAATGGATAAGGGTCAAGATCGGTTTAATTCTACATGTAGAAAACCTAGCAACAACAGTAGCATATTTACACTCACCCAAGTCTGAATAAAACCGATAATGCCAACTTGGCATTTCATAGAATTGTTGATGCCCACATCTCACAATCATCAAACAGCTTAAGCAAAAAAAGCTACATGCAATAAAAGTAACAATGTCACAAAAATTCACAGCAATAATTGGATGGAAATCTCTTTTATATAAATTATCTCATATATTATATATATAAAAAGCAAACAAAAAACCTCTATGAGGCTTTGTTTACATTTGAACAACTGGAACTATCATACAAACCCACAAAAGGTAAAAATAACAGCAGCAATGACCTATCTCACATTGGATTTCTCACAAACCCATATCAATCTCCAAACCTGTATATCACAGAATCCTCATTGACTCTGAAAGTAAAAAATGAACAAATTTAAGACTCTTAGACCTTGTTCAGCAACTGGCAAGCAGAAATCCAGAGAAATTATACTATGATTTCCTAATTCCCTTCAACAATTCAACTTCATTTGGTCTTTGTAATCTGCATAAATGATATAGCTACTTTTCATCGTTTTAATCCCCGTCTAACCGGTCCTCCCCCCAACCCCAAACAAAGGAAAAGGTCTAACCAATTTGAACAAAAGCAATTGTAATATCATGAAAATCTCTTCTTCAACTGACCTACGATAAACAACAAGACAGCGGTATATCAGAATACTGTGGAAAAACCTAAATTTAACGATATATCAATTTTTATAAAAAGCAATGAAGCAATCCTTTTTCCAATCAAAATAAACATTTGGACCAAAATTATGACATAATTAGCAAATAATAGATCATCAAAGACAAAGCAATTCATTATTATAAGTTATTTTAATATCAGATATAACTGAATAAGATTTAAACTAATCACATCATCACCTCAACAAAAAACCAAAAGTTCTCACAAACCATTTCTTAAAAACAAAGAATCCAAAAGTCTGTCACTTAATAGAAAAGGATAAAAATTAAGAGCAAAAAAAGCCTAAGCTTTAAGCAGACCCAATTCATAAAACTCCAAAAATCTGACATAAAAATACAAATCTAACCTCACGATCAATGAGAAGATGAAGCAGGAGATTGTTGGCGATGAGAAGGAGAAGGAGCAATAACTCTGTTGTAGACTTGTTCGCCAACGAGGTATATGCCGAAAGCAACAAGAGCGATGCCCAAACCGGGAGTAGCTTGACGGAGATTGCTGGTGAGCAATGGATGCCTCCTCCACTGATCCCTTCTCTTGAAGAACTCGCCTGTATGTCCCATTTTCAACAACTTTCACAACTCTTCTCTTCTTCCTTCCACTTCAATCTTCGCGTTTGTATTTGCTGTAGAAAAGATTCGTCAGATACCGACAGCCATAGATGGGCGCTTTGGTAGGCTTAATGTTGAGGCCACCATTTGGCCCGATAGCCCACAAACTTTAAATTCCATAATCAATAATATGTTAAAACTTTTTTTGTAGAAAATATTTTCGAATAAACAGTCTGATATATAATTTTTTTTTTTTTTTTTGAAGGCCACAAGCTTTATTTTCACCTAAGGTTCGGTAAAGTCTCAAACTTTCATTCGTTAATTTTTAAAAAACTCAAATACCAACCTTCTGTTAAAATTTATTATTAAAATTAAAGATAAAAATGTTATTTAACTACAAAAATTTTAAAAATTAAAAATTAATTATATTTTCTCATTATAATTTAGAAATCTAATAAATTTTCTCATTCAAAATTTAAAAAATAATCTTTTTTTCTATATAATTTTTTCTCCTCTTCAATGAACTTTGTAATCATCAACGTGCTCTCTCTCCCTCTCAGATGATGGCCCTCTCTCTCTGGTTTTTGTTAAAGACGAAGACCAAGGAGAGAAGGCCATCACCTAAGAGGGGGAGAGATTGCACTGACAATGACAAAGTTTACCAGAGAGAAAAAAAAAAACTTAATGAAAAATTGGTTAATTTTCAACTTTTAGATGAAAATTATTATATTTTTAAATTAAAGAGAAAAATGTAATAAATTTTTAGTTTTTTAAATATATTTAGTTATTTAATATTTTTATTTTAACCTTAACAATAAATTTTAACAGAATAATAAAATTTGAAATTTTTTAAAATTAACAAATAAAAATTTGAGATTTCACCGAACCTTAAGTGGGAATAAGTCTTTTGTGCTCTTTTTTAAAATAAAATCTTTTAGAAATACATTGAATTTTTTGTTAAACAATATTTAATACACTCTCGAAACCAAAAAGTGTTTAAAAAGCTTCTTTCACAGTTTTCTTTTTTTTTTTCAATTTAAAAAAATTTGAATATAATATAAAACATTTTTTTTATATTAAAAAATATTGAAATACATAAAAAAAAATTATGAATAATATTTAAATTTTTGAAAATTATATTTGGATCATAAAAACAATTTTGAATATCATATAAAACACAAAATTTAAATTGGTTTTTGTTAATTAATAAAAATTCAAATATTTATTTGCAAGACTATTAAAATTAATAAAATTAATTAAATTTTAAAAATAAAATTATCATTCAATTAATAGTATATTTAAAAAATTAATAATTTTTTTATAATTAAATTTTAAAATATTATATTTTCTCTTAAAATTTTTTTTTTCTGACACCGTCTGCGTATGAAGATAGATGAAGACACCCATCTATGGTTGTTCTTCTTTTATATAATATAAATAATAGTGATTCATACGAAAATTAAGATAAAATTTTTGGATGATTAATGTTGTGTGTAATACAATTTTGAGTTCTAATGATGAATGTGATTACTAATTAACTAATATTCGGAAGAAGCATTTTTTTTTTTGTTACTATTTTATAAATCTGTGAGAAAACTGTGTAATTTAATCAAACTTCCGAGCTACAGAAAGTTAGAAAGAAGTCTTCTAGATTAACTGGCGGCAAATCTCACAAAACGAAGGAATAAAGCCTCTCGTGTTTCAAAATCGTAAAGGTAGCGATCTCCCTTCTCCCCTGCGTGCGAAAATGGTGATGACGCTCGAAGGTACGTCCTTTTCCATTTTTTTGCCCTTCGAATTTATGTTGCCTAAAGTTGATGAATTTTATATCGATATGTCAAGTTAAGGCTATCAATATGATCTGTAGCTTGATCTCCTTTTCGTGTGTAGATGAAAATATTTATATGGGTTTCGTTGAATCAAGTTTAATTTATGTTGATTAAGCCGGAATTACTGCAGTCTAGGGTTTTTGGTTTGTATTTGTTGTCTAATTTTGACTTTATCGATGATGTTTAGCAATTAGTACTGATTAATTTCTTTTTCTGGTGCATTGGTGATCTGGGGTTTCAATTTTCAACTGGTTTTTGTCCTTTGCAGTGTAAGTTGAGCCTTAATACCAGTTAATTTTTCTGTCTGCTGAACTGATCATGTGAATGAAATGACTTTTCTTTCTTTCTTTCTTTTTTTTTTTTTTTGTTATTATTATTTCTTTACGCAGGCTTGCTGGGCTTGCATTTATGTTTTCAGCTAGTATCTTGCTACAGATTCTGGTATGTTTTGGTATTTATACTGGTTTAGAGCTTGTGGCAGTCTTGTATTACTGTAAATTATTTGAGCAATAGTTTAATGATATTAAGTTTCTTTTTTTTTAATTCCTTTTATGGAATGCATTTTCATCTATGGTCTGATAGAACTCTTGTTTCAAACCAGTTATGTGTTTTAGAATTGTTTTTTCCTTTTATTTTTGGTAGAGAACTGCGATTTAGATAATACTTGTGCCTTTTGGGGCTCAGGATTTCTGCTGGGACATATGCATACTTGCTTTCATTAATAATTTTAAGCTGTTTGAGCATTCAGCTGAAGTTACAAGTAGCTCAAGCCTGCTGTATATGGTCAGCCGAATTCATGATCTATATGCCAGGAACAAAGTACTTGCCCATCCATGTAGATGATTCCAAAGTTGTTCAACTTGCCCTTTGTTGAATTGGTGTAGTTTAGTTTGTTTTTCATAATCTAATTTGGGAAAATTTTTAAAGAATTGGAAGACTATTAGATGGAAAAAACAGGGGAAGTAGGGAACATTGTTGAAAATTGAGAACAACAAGAAGAAAACTTATATAAGATGTATTCATATATGTTCTGGTTTGCTTAATAAGCTTAATTATGTAGTTGTTGCCTGTAGTAATGTAATAAGTCTCAGACTATGAAGCATGTGAGTGGAGATTTGAGTCTTGATTAATCATTTTATGCAGAAATGATAATATTCATGATTAGATCCAACATGCTAGTTACATGACCTTGTTAAAGAGTGGCCAACATTTGACAATGCTTTTACTTTTCAATCTCAATCTTTCTTGATTTGACTTTAATATGAATCTTGAGATAATCATACCTCAAAAGCTAGCCGTTGAGATTTGAGAGTCCAAAGTTATATAAATCCTACACTAGAAGCTCACATTTTCTGATTTGGGATTGAAGTCTCATATCTTACACGTGAGATCCTAATATATCAACACACTCTACAACCTCGACACTCACACAAATTGGTTGTGAGCTAACTTTCTACTAGCCTTGGGTGAACACTGCAATGTCGACTTCACCACCTGTGTTGTATGATTGTAATTGAGAGACGTGATAATGACTCTGATACCATATCATATGAACCTTAGGAGAATCACATCTTAAAAGCTAACTGCTGAAATTAGAGAGTCCAACAGAACCCATACTTTTGGTAGTGGAATTCAAATTTTATACCTTACACTTGAGATTTTAACAGACTTTGGGAAATCCTTGATGGTGAACAGAGCAACACTAAAAGAAAAGTTAATTGAAAAAAAATGAGTATAAGAGCTAAACAATAATGAGTAAATTTTGCGGTAACATTTTGGGGTAAGTTGGAATTGCTAGCTTATATGAAATGCAATGATTAATTGATTTGACATTATATTAGGACTTAAGATGAGTTGTTTAGACTTGTGAGTGACTGGTGTAATGCTTAAGTTTAGGACTAACAAGCACAATAGCAGAGATTCGAGCCTTGATGCTTAAAAGTAGCCTCCATTGGACTAAGAGTTATTCTTTCAATCCTGATTATCTTTTTTTGAGTTTTGACTATGGAAATTTGTTTATACGGCCTTTCATCCTTTAGTGAGATAACACAAAAACACAAAAGAACTTTTAGCTGTGAATATTAATGCTAATCAATCAGGGCTTAATTTTTGTACTGTTTTGAAGTTGAAATTACTGATTTTATGATTAATGATTTTTCTATTTGACATGCAATTGAGATTAGTTAAGACATTAGAAGAAGTTGATAAGGCTTGTGGTCCCAAACCTGAATGACAGTTATATTACATCTAGGCAATGTATGGGGTTATAAGTTCCAATTTTACTAGATGTTTGTGCCAGTCAGTAGGGAGTAAAGTGCTTCTGTTTGTATCTCCAGTGATGATGTGGGCGTGTGGGCTCCAAATAAGTGTGAATGTGAAGATAGATATAAATGTGTTATCATACTTCTGGATGAGGTTTTTTTTTGGTAAGTTACTTGTGGACAGGGTTGCATTTTCTGTATCATTGGGTTGTTGGTTCTCAGGGAGTTTAATATATATGTGTTGTCTAGTTGACTTCTGAAGGGTGACTGATATCCTGCACACAACATTGATCAGTTTTGTCAACTGCACCATTCATCTTCTGATGGGTCTGCTGATCAATTTTATTTTGTTGACTTTGATTTGATTTTATTGTTTGTATGCAATAACTTAGGGAATTCAAAGATAGGCAATAGTTTTGGTATCATCTGGCACACTTTAATACTTGTGTGGTTAAGATTATACTAAATACATACTCTTTAAATCCTTAGAAAACATCTCCTTGACATCTTTCAGATGAATTGTTTACTTATCCAGGAATATATATATTAAGACTCCACGCATGGAATGCATAATGGAAGTTGTTTGTCACATTAGAAGGATATTTTTTTTGTTTGTTCTGTCCCTCACATGATGTGAATGGTAAAACTTCAAATTGGCTGCGTATAGAATGGAAACAAGATAAAGTTGCAATATATTTTTTTTACTATAACCTTTTTTTATTGGTACTTGTTCTTTCCCAACTCTCCTTTTTTTTTTCCTTTTTGGTGGGGGTGATAATTTTAGGCTTGTGCAATATACAGCAACTGGTGGCCAATGTTGTCAGGTGAGTAAGAGTATTACAGCTTGTTCATTTTTCTGCTTATCCATTGATGGCATTTGAGAGATTACGAGGTAATTCTGCTGTTATTGCAGCTCTCATGTATGTGGTGGTGCCTATGCCTTGCTTATTCTTTGGAGGTGGATCTACTCAGTTTCTAACTAGCAGGGATGGTGGAGGGTGAGTCCAAATCTAAGCCATTTTTATATCGTAATGTTTTCATTTGAGTTGCAAATCTCTGGCAGTAAAGTCTTGTGGTGACAGATATTATCTGGTTAGTAAACTGAATATTTTCTCTGTAGTAACATTCATTTTATTGAATCTAAAATAAACAGAATTTAGATTGATGAAATTTTTTTTGGGGTGCAGAGGGTAAGAGAGGGGATGGGAACTTTCTTACTACAAAATAGATGGATTTGCTTAATTAGAATGTGGAATCTACATATTTATTGACTACCAAGGTTATAGGGTCCAGAAGAAGCCCCCAGTTAAGAAATTGGTGAACATTTTAGAAGATTTAATGGTGTTAATGTATCAAAAAAATAATGAATAAATACTGAATCTGTATTTTTCTGTTAAGAAAAATGGGATATCCACTTTTGTTGAAATGAACAACCTTCTCTTTGTTCTTAGTTTCCTTGAAGTGGCCTTATGAGCTTAATATGAAATTTATCATGAATAAATAATTTAGCGGCATTCTAGTTAATTAAACATTGAAGTTTTGCAACTGCATTAGCTTGTTTTCATTCTGTAGTGTCTTATCGGTCCAAGATTCTCTTTATTTTTCTGTTGGTCTTTTCTGTTTACTGAGTTTAGTAAATTCTGTTTTTCTAATATCTTCTCATATACTTTGGCGTCCCAGTTGGATAGATGCTGCTAAATTCTTGACAGGAGCATCTACTGTAGGAAGCTTAGCAATTCCCATTATCCTTAGGCATGCGAATATGATTGAGACCGGCGCTATGTTCATTGAATTCACATCATTCTTCATATTTGTTTGCACTGTGTTGTGTTTTCATCGAGCTAATCTTGAAGATGAATGGTGACTGATATTGTGCACACATCATCTATCAGCGGACCAAATACGATTCGACAAACTGGAAAAGTTATGACAGGCAAGCATATATTAAAGATAATGAGAAACTTTCACACTGTTTATATATGTTAAAGGTACTTATCTCCAAGAGGCAGTTAATTGACTTGTATTGTGCTTCACTTTATGCTTGAGAACTTCTATCTCCCTTATTTCAGTTTGGATACTAATGTTTTATGTTACTCAACTGTAGAAAAAGAATTTGAAATTAACTTAGTGTGGTAGATTTGAATTAGAACTTTCAGGAAAAGGTCTGGATTCGAGCTTTTACTTATCATATTTTAGAGTTAATTTTGTTGGTAATCTGTTACCAAATAATATGATTTGGCTCTAAATACATAGATTTCAATTTGTTAATCATTGTTTACTTAAGAGAAATAGATTGGGATCAATCATTGATGGTAATTAGAAAATACAAAATGATAGTAAATTGGGGGAATTATATTGGCTTAATAATTTACTAATATGTCGTGAGAGTCTCAGATTGTCCAGGTGTAGTTTTCATTTTTCTGAATGCCAAGAGGTCCTTGATACCCATTTGAGCATGATTTTTTTTTTTTTTTCAATTTATGAATAAAAATTGAGTTTCACTGTTTTATGATAAAAGAAAAACCTTTTTTTTTTAAAAAAAATTTAATGGTGTTTGTAGTCATTATATTCTATCCCTTAGCACTTATTGATGTCGTTTCTCATGACGTGTAACTGTCGAGCTTATAATGAATATGACTCAGAAACTAAAAAAATTTTTATTTATTAAGTTTTAAAAACTTAAATACCTATTTATTAGTTATTAATGTTTATAAAATATATTAAATTTAAAGATAAAAATATTATTTAACTAATAATATTAAAAATAATAAAATTATATTTTATTTTTTCTATAATTTAAAAAACTAATAAATTTTTTTATCTAAAAATTTAAAGAGTGATATTTTATTTTGTTAAGGTTTATGATTTTTTCTCTTGCTTCTTTGATGATCGGAGTTGATTGAAACCCTTTTCAGCATATTTTCTTTATTTACCGCTAATGACCTTGGTTGAAGATAGACAAAAAGGTGACGAATTGATAGAAAGCCAAACAAATCCATGAAGGCCATCGACAGACGAATCGATTAAAGATTCAATCAGATTTAAGGATGGAAGCATGATCAAAAGGCGAATTGATGCTTCCATCTCTGAATCTAATTGAATCATAAGATGAAGGAGAGTTCATTCTTCTTTTCTTTTATCTAATGATTTAGTTGGATTCAAAGAGGGAGAGTGTCGACTTTGTGGTTGGAGAAGGAGAGCGTTGATAGAAAAGATGGTTGTAGGTCAACTCTAATTGTTAAAGAAACAAAAGAAAAAATTGTAAACTATAATAGGAAAAAAATGTAATTTTTTAAAGTTTTGAATAAAGAAAAATTATTAGTTTTTTAAACTAAGAGAAAAAATAAGATAAATTTTATTTTTCAAATATTATTGATTAAATAATGTTTTTACTCTTAGATTTAGTATATTATATTAATTTTAGTAGATGCTAAGTGAATATTTAAATTTTAAAAAATTAATAAATGAAAATTTAAAGTATATGCAAAACCTTGGGTGAGAATAAATCTTTTGCCTCCTCATGAAAAAATGGTAAATACTATATGAATATAGGTTATATATATATATATATATATATATATATATATATATATATATTTAAGTATATAATTAATATATAGTTTAAAAAATTTAAATTAATAATAAAATAAAATTTAATTATAAAATAAATCAGTTGAGTATTCAATTTAGATTTATTTTAATATATTATTATACTATTAGGTAATTTTTATTAAAAATATAATAATATATAATTTTTATTGAATTGTAAACGACTACATCAATGTTAAATTAAATTTCACTTATAAATCTTAAATTTGATCTCTCTTTTTTTTAAATGGAAAATCTTATTTGAATTAGATAATTAAAATTTTGATCTTGACATTATCAAGAGAAAAAATTTGAATTCATATTTTTTTATATATAAAATTTTATTTATTAGGGATTAATTTGATTTTCTTTTTTAAATTTATAATAATCCAACTATAAATAATTTTAAATTAATAAATACTATTTAATTAGAAAATAATACATTATAATTATAATAAAATTATGTTGATAAATTTTATACATAATTTTATTTATAAAAAATGATTTATTATTATATAATTAAATATTATTTTATCTTTGATTTTTAATAATTTAATTATATAATAATATGCCTATATTTATGCATAAAATTACATAAATAACACTACTCTTAAAATTAAAAAGATACAGATATTATTAAACAAAATCTACGGTATTATTTTGACAATGGACCGGAAAGTTGAAGGGAATAAAAAGCAGCTTCAAATCTTTAAGAGCTGCAACTTGTCCGAGAAACAAATAGCAATCCAATCCAACTCAGTCGGACACCAACGCACGTGATTAATCTCAGCCATTGATCCATACCACATCTGCGGCTCCACTTCCCCTACACTCTGCGCAAACCCCGCCACCTCCCAAATCAGAGCCCTAGAATCATCCCCCACCGAACACAGCTGCCGCCCCATGACCGGCGCCCACGATATCGCATTCACACTCCCCCGATGCTTGCATAATTCCATCACAGGATTCGTTGGATAACGAATGTCTAAAACGACAACTCTGTTACTATCCATCCCCACCGTCGCCATAAACCTCGGATCCGCCTTGTTCCACTCGAGCCTCAACAATGGACAATTCTGTACAGGGTTTTCGTAAATTATTGTCGATCTTTCTTTATCCCTCAAGTCGAAAACCCTAACTGAACCGTCGGCCGAGACGGTGGAAAATACATTGAAGCCTCCCCATGAGATGTCATAAACCTCTTTATCGTGAGCCACCAGGTGGGTGTCAAGAATTTCTTTCTCTATGTCCCAAACTATGCAAGTGGTGTCAACACTGCAAGTGGCCACACGGCGGGTGTCAAAATCGGCCCAATCGAATGACGTTATAGCGGAGTTGAACTCGCTGCCTTTGTTGCTGTTCAACAAGGCTTTGAGTTCGATGTGGTCGCGGTGGATTTGCCAGAGGCGGAGGTAGTCGCCGGAGGTGGCGATTATGTCCGGATTTGCGGTGTCTTCGGAGGGGAAGAACATGAGGTTTGTGGGGGCATAAGGGTGGTCGAAAATGAGGCGATTGTCGGTTGAGAAATCGGAGGTTTCGAGGTTGAAGTGAACGAGCTCAACTTTGTTGCTGTAGTCTTCCAGGAAACTTGCAACGGCGAGGCGTGATTTTTTGTCCTGGCGAACTGACCAAGCTAGAGAAGAAATTGACCACTGCGCTGTATGAGTGTAAACTCCAGGTTTCTTCTCGGAAGGGCTCTGCATGGTTTTTCCAGAATGGAAGTATCTATAACAAATTAACTCTGGAATCTCTGCATCACAGATCAATGAAGATAAAGCAACAATTCAGCAAATATTTTAAATGTGAAAACATCATTAGAAGATGGTTAATTTTGTGGTTTTAATCCATCTCTCTTTGAAGTTTCAAGAAATCAGTAGAAACTAACGTATTTCCGATACTTCAATCACAGAAACACCGAATACGGCGACGCAGAAATGGTTTCAAGAAAATCCTGGGGGCATAGGCCACCACAAATAAATTTATGTGTGAATAACTTTTAGGAATGGCCTGAACCAACACTGCTATTTCTCAGCAATGATGAAGGTTAAGAACTGTTGAAGTCTGATGCAAATTGAGTGGCCGAAGTGGAGACACCTAGCTGATTCAAGGTGCTGATGCAAGTGCCACCAACCTTGAATATAATATCAATATGCATTTCCGAAAAGCCGATTTTGTAAAGTTTTTTTGGATACGTAAATAGATATATATTTAATATATATTATTAAATTTTTAAATAATTTTAATTAAAAATAAAATAATATTTAATTATATAATAATATTTAATATTTATACAGGTTTATTTATCTAAAAATATGTGTATATATATATCACTGTTTTCCCCTTATCAATTTAGAAAAAAACCTTTTTCGCATGATATTGAGCTTAAAATATAAATCTATTTGCCCCTTGTCAGTTTACAAAAAATCTCTTTCACCCCTAAAATAAGGGTTTCAATTTTTTCTAATTGTGCCACTACCCCTTACTTTTAAGAATTTTCAACTTCACCCCAGACAAAAGAAAATTCTATTTTTGGCTAGTTAGTTCATTTTTGGTATTGTTCTCTCCATTTTTGGCTATCAACAATTGTTTTCGTGATTTTTTTTTTATTAGTTCTTTTTATTTGGCGTTGTTTCCTCTTTTCTAGTTTTTTATTACACTTTTTTAGTAGTTCTTTCTTTTTTTCTAGCTAACAATGGATATCTTTGTGCTTCCTTTCTCACAAGCATTCGACTTCTGATAAATGATCACGTGATCTTGACCTTGACAATGATGTTGACGCACATACACTTTTTTTCCATGTTTGTTCAATCCAAGACTCATATACGATATCTTCAACTACATCTAATGTATCAAAGTATGTTGCCATTATACCTTTATCTACTTGATATTCTTTGTCTTGATTATATTTCTTGTTTCAATTAAAGTTTTTATACTCTAATGGTATCTTAGAAAATATTAAAAACAACTTCAATTTGATCATAACAATCACATACTCTTTAGATAGAACTACATTTTTCTACCCCTAAGGCTGATATTAAAACACTTTCCGTATAAATCACTCCTTTTTATTATTTTTTTTAGACCTAAAACTAGGGCTGGATTCGAGCCAAGTCAGCTCGAGCTCGAGCTCGGTTCGGCTCGGTTCGAGCTCGAAACGAGTCGGGCTCGGCTTGATCGAGCTCGAGCTGGCTCGGATTGGCTCGATTGTTTTTTTTTGTAAATTTTTTATACAAAACAACGTCGTTTTGATTTATACATATACAAAACGATGTCGTTTTGATATGAAAAATGAGCCGAGCCGAAAATGAGTCGAACTCGAGCCGAGCCGAGGTCAGCTCGAGTCGAGCTCGAGCCGGCCATAAAAAAACCGAGCCGAGTTCGAGTTCGGTTCGGCTCGAATCTAACCCTACCTAAAACGTAACTCTATTAACAGAATTTTGACCCTAACACAGTGCGAAAATGGCAATTACCATATTTGGCCCATCTCAATCCTCTTTCTCCTCTCTCTCTTTCTTCTTCTTTTGCTTCCTCTCCTACACCATTTCTTTTTTACTTCTTCTCCTCTTCATTTTTCTCTTTTTCCTATGTCATCTATCTTCGCTCTCCCTAAAGATTCTGTCATTCTCCATGACCACCCCTCAAACCCCACTTCTATCACAACCTTAATCGAACCCGTTCCCAGCCCTCGCTTTCACCACTTAAATTTGGGATTTTGATTTGGTTTCTCCATTAAAAAAAAAAAAAAAACCTACCATCTCTCCGGTTCTCTACACAAATTCATCTTGTATTGCACAATCATCATAGTATAAATATCAAAAGAAAAGAAATTCAAAACAAATTTCATAAACCAAAAATCTAGCCAATGTCTTTCATTTATGCAATGAAAGCTTTGAGAAATGGTTTTGGGTTGATATGAAAGTGGAGAGAAAGAGGAGAGAATAATTAATATGGAATTTTCTAGAGGTTGGATTTGTGTAGAATGGTGCTAGATTTGTTGTCGGCTTTCTGTTGCTCATCCGTGACGCTTTCACCATGGTTCGATTCCAAAAGAAGAGGAGAAAGAGAAATCAATAGAGGGTAAGAAGAGACAGGGAGTGAGAGACAAAGACTATGATTCCAACAAGCCCTTGTGCTACTCATCGGCCGAAAATCTCAGATTCCACCCAAATCTTACATACCTAGTGGTCTTGCAGGAGGTGTAATCCGGTATTACCTTTTATTGTAAAGTGTGTTTATTACTTTTAGGTCAAACCTAAAGTTGGAAAATGCAAATCAGTCTAAATTATATCTATCTATCCATGATTTGGTTTGGTAATATATTGGTTGAAATAACCATTATATATATATATATAATTTTTTTATTATTCATATATAATTTAAAATATTTTTAAGTTTTGTATTTATCTAGTGAAGAGTCATTTAGCTAGATATAAAATATTCAATTAAGATGTAAAATTTACTTACTCATTTAACTAAATTTGAAATATACAATAAAATAAGATAAAAATATAAAAGAAAGATTGGTTGAGTGGTTAAGCGATCGATCAAACATCTAACCAATCAATTTATTTAAAAAAAATTGATTGATCAATCAACTTATTTTTAAAAATTAATTGGTCGAATGTTCAATCGATTGACCAATCCATTTGGTTAACTTATTTAACAATTCTTAAATCTCATAATTATCTTCTTTTAAAAGTTAAATTAATTTAAAAAATAATTATATTTATATAATAAAAAATTATTTTATATATATATAAAAGATAAAAGAAGTAATTATTTTAACCAAAATCCCCAATGCGTCAGTATTACGATAAAAAAAAGCCTGCATTACCAAATGAAGCAACAACTAAAGAAGGAAAACGAGAAGCAAACTATATATGGAAGAAGAAATAACCGTTTCTTTCTTTTCCTTATGAGAATCATGCATGAGAAAAGCTAGCTGCACAGTCGTCCCAGTAAGTTCCTGCAAATTAAATCTGGAAGTGAATCTCTGAACAACAAATGGTAGTCAAAAAAGCAAGACAAAGTCTGATAAAGTACCCCCTACTCCGTATAATTTCTATCTGGACAATTTCCAAACAAAATTTCAGAGAAAATTCAAGAGAGAAAGACAGAGAAACTTACTGTTGCAAAAGAAGAGAAATTAAGGATATGGGATTGGCTGGGTTGCTGTTGAAGGCAGTGGGGTTTGCTATATTGGAATTTACATAATAATATGCAAATATGTAAAAAAAGAAGGAGGTGGGGGGGACGGGGAGGGGGAGTGGGAGAGAGAGAGAAGAGAGAGAGTCTGTGGAAGTATGGGAACTCAGTGAGAGTGGGAAACAATAAATTGGGCCGAAAGTCAAGGGCCGGAAGGGTAGATAAAACCACTGGTCAACTGCCACGTGCTTGTTCATGTGGTTTGGTTTGCGTCTCTTTATGGTCCAATTTAATGTCACACGTTTTTTAATTGGTATAAACTTTAATTCAAAGCTTGTGGACAAGGTAAAGCATATACAACTGTACGATAAAAATTTTATAATATGGTAATAATTATGATATTTTTTAAAATAATAAAAATTTTCTTATCAATTAAAAAAAAAGGAATTTTGAATTAACAAAATTTTTTTGAATTAACCACATTAAGGGTCTATAGTCATACAATTTTAGTCAATATTTTATAATTTATACGGATAAAACTAAGCATCTCTAATACTAGGATTGTCATCATCTCTAATCTTATAAAAAAACCCTAATGCTTATCACCAGCTCACTTCCAACTCTTGTTATTGGGTTGTTGTGCAAAATAACAAAATAAATAAGAATCTTGATTAAATTAAAGTATGAAGTTGTATATTTAATTATTTTTTTATTGTTATTAATGATTCATAGAATTATAAAGAAAAATTTAATTAAAATCGATAAAATTAAGGTAGATATGATCTCCTCTAATAAGTGTGTTTAATTCTACTAAACTAAAATATTTTTAAAAAAAAATATTTTATGAAATTAGGGTTTTACATGTTAGGAGTTATATGAAATTTTATGACTAGGGTTTTTTGGGCTATTTTAATAATAGAGTTAAAATGAAATTATCCACTAAGAGTTTTTTTTTTTTTTTCAATTCCTATTTTCAATGTATTTTCCTAAGTACCTATGTAAATCTAATTTATTATTTATTTGATTTACCATTGCCAAATTACACAAAATGTAAAATGATTGTTGTCTTGGTTGGGCATGGTGTGTGGAAATTTGAAGAAAACTTTGGAGTAAAATTTTACATTAGCATGTGCAATTCAAGGCAAATTCTCTTGTATTCGCATTTTATACAAAATTTGCATTGACCAAAAAGAAAACCCAAATAAGAGAAGTAAATGCATGCCTTGCTTCATCATCAGGTGGATATTTTCATTGATTCGTATAGATTTCCTGCATCAAGCAGAAGATGTTGTTGGACGAATCACATACTATGATTTAAAAACTGACTCTATAGTTTTTTTCAAATTTGGAAAGTAATTGAATTTAGTTCCCCATTGTTGGTAACTTGATGGATAACACCCGACATAACCGAAGGTGTTTTGTAATTGTATTGAATGTGAATTTTTTGTCAAGACTAATATATTTAACAAGTTTATACGGTGTTTTTCCTTCTTTTTTTTTTTTATGTAATAGCTAATTTGAATTAATAGTTATGTATGTTAAGCATTAATTGACAACTAGGGAATTACTAGTATATGAACTCGTACATCCACTCCAACGTATAAATCAATGTTGCATACAAAATACGTATAATATAAACGAAAAATAAATTAATGTAATATACAAACAAAAAAGAACTTACACAGAATTGTAAATTTGTAAATATGGTAGACATTAAAGGGACGTTTGGTTTGGGTAATGTTTGATTACTAAAATAGAAAGATTACCTTGAAGATAGATTATTTAAAAGATTACTGGGTATAAATGATTACTATGTTTGATAAAATTTGATAGGTATAAATAATTATTGTGTTTGGTTAAAGGTAATAAAAGATTACTAGTAAATTATTTTACTTAAATGCCCTTGAATATAATTATTTTTAAATATTTTTTATATTATTTGTCATATTAATTAAAAATAAATTTATTTTGATCTCAAAAAATTAATAAATAATAATTTTTCTATAATAAACTCAAGATTACCCCAGTAATCTTTAAATACCTAAGGTGAAGGTGGTAATCAGATTACCACCTATATTATCTGTCACGTCAGCATTAGTAATAGAAGATTACTGTAATCTTTTATTACTGACAAACCAAACAAGGAAATAAAAGATAGATTACCAAGGTAATGTTAAATACCCTTAACCAAACGCACCCTAAGTGAATTTGTATTTTATATTTGTGGGAGACTGACCATTTCGATGATTGCCACTATCTCCCGTGTCTCCATAATTGCAAACTTAACCATCTCAATTCGACGGTCAAACTACTTCTTAGTTGTGGCTATAAGGCCTTTGACCACCTGCTTATATGTGTCTCACCTACTTGAGAAAATTAAGGTGTCATCAGAAATTAGGTTGAAAGTTTAACTTAAGTACACACGAATCAAGACAAGGATTAAACCTGAATATACCGTCACCGATTGGGATGTCAATAAACATCTACAAAGACATCATTACTGGACCGACCTCTTGCCCAATATTCTGTGGCCATTGACTAGTGGTGCATGGAGCCAAGGTACTCCATGACAATTCAATGCTAACTTGTTTCCTTATATTTAACTGTCGGAAAAAAACAAAAAAAACAAATATAATATTTTATATGAGTTACAACTTCGTTAACGAATATACTTGGGACATATTCCCAACTGGGAATGCTTAATCCTCTGATTCAACGATTTATCAATTCGACTAATTTGGTTCAACCCTTTAGGTTATCCAATATCTCATATATCCCCACCTATAAAGAGAAATACAATATTGTTAATCATTTTATACATACACCTAAAAGGACTATCATAAATCAAAATACAATAATATTGAATGATTATTTGGAACACTAGAGAAAACCCCTTTCAAGTGTAATGTAATGTTGGGGGATCCTCATATATGATAGATGGGTGCAAGTTATAATCTAATATTTCTTTTGTATAGCATGTATCAAAGAGTTTATTGTTTTCTAACCGTGACATCTCACTGATAGTGATTAAAAGTTACAAGGTCATCTTTCAAAATAAGAAAGCATTTCAAATCACCTCATATTGTCTACAACTAATACTCCATAATGTAACAAAGTATAATAAGACAAGCTTGACGATGTTCTCATCATTATACCTCCATGAACCCACCTTAAAAACCATGATCAAGTCACCATAACTATCAAAATTAGAACTAAGAAAGTATGTCTCCTTAATTCGAGTCACCCCTAACATTGACATAGAAAACTTGGTATCGATACAATGATTAAACCTTAGCCATATGGCCATTATGAACTCTAAAAGGATGAAACAATAATCAATTTCATTCAGTTAAAACCAAAACTTCAAAGTGAAATCTCCTTTGTGTATTTGACAGAAGAGCATAATAGGGATAAGTGCAACACTGCTTCTTTGCTTCTCAACAATTAGAGAGGCACTAAAGCAGGTCTCACAAATTTTTTTTTCTTCTAATTGACTATAAGCTTCATTTTTGTGGTTTTGAACTATCAACTACTCTTTAAAATGATGTGACTAATAAAATCTCTCATTCTTGAACTTGAGGTTAATAGTACCAAAGATATATTTTTTCCTATAATCAGATTTGGATTTCTAAAACAAATACAAAAACAATGGTTAATTCAAATGAAAAATAATATAAAAATCATTTTAGATTAAAAAACCCTAAACCTTAAATGATAAAACATTTCTTAAGCAAAACAATATCAATTATACTCTATATGGAAGCTATCAATTTTACCATCTAGGCGTTTCTTTTTAGTTATATATCAAATAACGCTCACTAAGCGTTTTACCTGGCAATATATATGAAATATCAATTATCCTCTATTAGGCATCAACACTTAACAAAATATTCTTTAACCTTTCATTTCACATACTTACAAATATCATTTACACCTGAGGGTGTTATTTTACTTATCAAAATTTTATTCTCCTCCACCCACACCCCCCCCCCCCCCCAAAAAAATCTATCTAAAAAATTGCATTTTCTCTCGTTATTGAACTCCTATCAATAAGCATGATTTACTTAGTAGGTGTAATTACGTCTATTGGATAACTGATGTCTACCAACTAGATTTCAACCATTTATTAGTCAAATATAACATTTTCTACTAAATAACAATAACTAAACTTTGCTAAATTACCTTTATTATCAATGATGAACCAATTTTAACTTAAAAAACACACCATTAATAATTAAAAAAATCCGTAACCCCAACCCAAAATACAAACTTGTCACCATATAAACATCACAACAATTCTAAAATAAAAAAAAAAATTAAACACTTTATACTAATCTTTAAACCCATTTTTAACAAAATATGATTAGCATATGATTTATTTTTTGTTGAAAGTTCCCTTAGTTTATCATATGCTAGGTTTGAATGAGGTCAATATCAGACACAACCTCCTTTATATATTAGGAAAAATTTGTTCAACTTTATTCTATTAGTTATATCCATATAGTGTAACCCCTCAAGTGTTGGCTAAAATTGAATAAATCCCCTTAATATGGTTAATTTAAATAATTTTCCTATACCCATTATTGAATTGTTGAAAATTATAATACTATGAGTTGATAAATATTACAAAAATTATCCTTCCATAATTTAATTTACTATTAAAGAGTAATGCTATATATTTACATTTTTTATACATAATTCGGATGCACAGATAATATGTCATCATAGATTATATGTTATTATAATACATCATATATATATCAAAATTATGTATAAAAAACGTGTACGCATAATTTTATTGTTTTAGTTTTGGTTCTAACGAAACCAACCTTAATATAGTTGTTTCTAGTTTCAAAAATGGTGGAACTGACATTTTACATATAAGTTATGGTCCAATCACTTTATTAAAGAATTATAACTGACCGAAGAACTGAATATAGAACCATATTTAGGGTACTTGGTCAGACATTTGATTCAATACCCTATTTTAATTTATGTAACAAAATGACAACATTTTGATGTAAAACAAAACAATGTCATTTTATTGAAGAGCAAGAAACAATGCTACATTGTTAGAACATATAAAAGAAACAAAAAAAAAAAAAAATCACCATTCCACAGGTAGCCCCAACACATGATTTCTCAACTTACCTAAAACTAAAATCCTAAAATTGATTTCTCGATTTGTGCCTAAACTCGATTTCTTGACCTTAACCTAAACTCAAAACTCTGGGTTTTTTTTTTTTGATTTTTCCTTGATCTTGTTTTCTCGACTTTATTGTAAATCCTGATGATTTCTTGGCTTTATGTTGTAACCCACCTTTAATGATTTCTTGATTTCTTCGTTGCCTTTTCCCATTGACCACGCCAGTTCAATTTTCGGTTCTTCTCAACTTTGTTATTTTACATGTTGTTGGATTTTATCTGAGGCCTTGAAATAATGATATGATGTCGTTTCTTTTCGTTATGCCTTTTTATTTGATTTTAAGGGATTTTTGCTATGGTCAATGATCATATGTGGATATATATGCATAAAAAGTTGTGGCCCTTTCAGATAAATTTATGCACGGTAGGTGATCCTTGGCTTGAAACAATAGTTCATTTTCTTTCATTAATTTGCTACATCATAGTTCAACATAAAATGAAAAAGTTTGACAAATTCTAATTATTAGAAAGTTTCATTATTGGAATTATGGTTGAAAGATGAAACTTTTTTGGGTTTTATGTAGTTATTGCTTTGCCGAATTGAAGGTTGATTCATTCATATTGCTGAGTAATTCAGTTATGCTTAATTCGATTTTAAACCTAATTTTTAGAACCAGGGAAACAACTTTGATACCATACAATGTAAAACACAAAATCATAATCAGATTGTGATATTGTTTTGTGGAGTTTTGAAGACCATCGAAATTTATGTATGTATGGGGGGTGTGTCTTGACTGTGGCCTTTTGGCAAATGGACTTCATGATCACCAACCCAAAAAAAAGATGATTATATGGATAAGAGAAGTGGGTAACTCCTATAGTCATACCTTACATGTTTATATTTTATAAAAGAGTTCTTCATATAGAAAACTTTGTAAGTTGAGTTAGGAAGGAGACTTGTGGTTAATTACAAATTTTATTTTATTTGACTCATTCACTGATTTCATATATTAACTATATAATGCACTGGACACCACAATTTGGCTGTTACAATTTTTAGTCTTAGTGAATAATTGATGGTTTCCCATTTGTTAATCAGTGTACCATCAACAATATACATATGTTTAGCTCTTGTATACTTTGTCTTTTATTGGACTTTAAGATATCTTCGATATGAAAGTGTTGTTTATCTATCATTCGATATTAGAGTTTTAGAGTTTAAGATTTTCGTACGAAAACGTGAGACTTATGTCAACTTTTACATCTAATAAGATCATCAATTGTGAGAAGGGGAAACCTTATTTTTTAACTAGATCTGTGGATGTTATTCTTGTTCTTATTAAGGTCAATTCCCACATTGAGCTACTTGTAATTTTGAAAGATAACATCCAAATCAAGCATAATGTGTTTTTGCAATGAAGAAATTATGAGCCAGGGCCCAGGATGACATCTTTTGATTGTCCTAGTGTAATGTGTCTTTTCACCGACAATGATTTTGCTTGGAAAGACTTTGCTTTTCTGAATCGTCTTGTCAAACATCCATTCCCATTGTATTTTTATAGTCATCTTTCTAAGTTGTATGCATCTGTAGAGCTTTATCGTTCAAATCCAACAGATGGAAGAGTGCAGGGACCAACTTGAGATGGTTTTGGACTTCTAAATGATAGAGAGCAACACAAGGTGACTGGGGTGACAGCAGAGTTTGCTTATAATTGAAGGGTTTTGGTCAAGTTTTATTTATCAATATAAGATTTTTAATTTATGTAATTTAATAATTATGAGATTGATTATTGAATTCAAAATTAAATTTATTTGATATAATTAGTTCTATTTTAAAAAAATGATTTAACTTAAGTAGAGTTATTTTGTCATAAAAAAATACAAAAAAATCATCTTAACAGAAACACTCATATCATAATTGAGAATGTTAGTGAAGTTGAAGCTAAGAATCATGACCAATGAAGTATTACTTTGTTCACAGTCTCCACATACGAATTCTTTTTTTTTTTAATGTTGAAATTATGTTTTAGAAATTATGTATGATATAATAACAAAATCTCTTTAAAATTTCTATAATAATAAAAATCTATTCATTATTGCTGTGCATATTGATGGAATAGTTGTTGGTAAGTTAAGGATTAAAAAAGAAGTACCAGAAGGAGAGTTGTCTGTTAATAGAAGTCAGAATACCCCTTATGAAACGGTGCGGATTAGAATAAATGGTGTTATTTTGATAACAAGTGTTATAGCTACATAGGAATATTTTGCTCATTCGATTGAAGTGTATTGTTCATCTTCCTCCAACGGTGATGCTCGGATGCTTCATTGTTCTATTAATGTTGATCGAAAGGTGTGTAATCAAATGTTTGTAAAATCCTTGCAATGTGATAAAAGGGGTAGATTTAATCTTGTTTGTAATGGTAACCCACAATATAACAGTGTATAAATATGGTGAAATATCTAAATGAAAATAAGTTGTGCATGCTCTCAAAATACTTGTTTTTGGAGTTCTCTCAATTTTTGTTTTCATTCCCTGTGTGTTTAGAAGATTTTTTATTATATCAGAGCCTGCAACTAGCATCAATGGTTATTTTTCATCTTTGTCTAACTCCTCATTTACTTTAGAGAGTATACATTTCAAGACCATTGTAAAACTATGTTGCTTGTTCAATAACTAATTTTTCGGTGTTGAATATGCAAGTAGTAACTCTAGAATTGATTGAAGAAAATTACCGCTATTGGAAAGCGCAAGCATTGTAAATGGTGGGAGTGTATGAGCTTGAAGATCACTAGAGTGTATGAACGGGAAGATCACTAGATTGGTGTGTTGCAATGTCCTTCACCATTTGTTGTTGCACATAATGATTCATGTACTTCTATTAAGCAACCGAATACTCCTTTTCATGTTTAGAAGAGATATAAGAAATAGTTAATGAGATGGCTTCTTGCATCTATTTCTAAATCTATGTTTAGCCATGTTTCTAAGTGTGAAAATGCTAGTATTGTGTGGACTGTTTTAGAGAATTATTTTGCAATACAGTCCAGGGTTAGAGTAATGAAACTTTAGAGTACTCTTCAAAATTTGAAAAAAATAAGGTTTACTAATTCTACATGAATATATAAAGAGGATGAAAGAGATAACAAAGGCTTTAGGAGTTAGTGGCCAACATGTGTCTGATGAAGAATTACTTAATTACATAACTGATGGACATGGATCAAAATTTGATCATGCAATAATCGTATAGGTTCGAAACTAGATTCATTAATCGAGCATATAACACTTGCTTGCACGAGATCATGGCTAAGAATGACTATGAGAGGTTAAGTCATTCATATCAAGAAATGATGCACGCCCGTTCACATAAGGCATATGATTGTGTGTCAAAGTAAAGAAGAATGGGTGTTCATAAGTCATGTTAATTTGTTTGTAGTAATGTCCCAATAATATTTAGGGACGTATAAGGTATGTAGTAGTACTGAATCAAGTTAAGAGAATGTGCACATGAATTAGACATGAGGAAATATGATTTAAAGGTGAAAAGCAAGATACAAGCCTAGGTTATATGTTTAGTGGCTCGAGTGCATGCACATAGGTTACATGAAAACCTATCACAACATAGTTTTTCATGAGGCTAGTTTTTATGCATGTTTTCCAACATTAGGGTATAACCATGTTTTGGAACTAATCCTGTAAGACACATAAGTAACTATTGATCTATAGTACATATGTGGGACCTAATCCTATAAAACATATGAGGACCTTGGATACCTATAGCACATGTTTGGGACATGTTCCATAGTTTCAATTTTAAGAACACCAACAAAAGCATGTTTCACATGATAGTTTGTCTTTTGATATGTTTTCATAAGGGTTGCTACGTGATAACATCTGTGAGTTTTCTCTATACACGCCTATAATAAGGCATAATTATGACACATCAATTCAATAATATGTGTAGGGAAAAAGGATTGTATAGTTGTGTAACTCACATTGCTAATGAGACTAATCCTTATTTCAACCTATACTAATTAATATAGAGAAAAAGTTTTTCAGAAAAAGTTTTTAAAAGAAAAATTCTTTCATCAACATTTTTACTTGTATTGTATGTAGAGTGCCATTACAGTAGAAAATCCAAAGGTGCAACCTAGATAACCAAGAGAATATCATTAAAATTATGGGTTCGAAAGTATTCCTAAATGAGTAAGTTAAGTTAGGAATTCCATGTTACTAGAGTTTGAAGTTTGAAGACATATTCTAGATGACCAAATTTTGGTAAAATGAGATTATAAGTATTTAAAAGGGAAAGTTATAGTGGTGTAGGATTAACTCCTACTTACTAAATGACTCGTCACTTACCCCTCTTTTTTTCATGTTTGCAAGTGAAATGTAAAGAGGATGATGGTTGCGAAGGGCGACTTAACACGAGAAATTAGCATGAGAGTATATAAGTCATTTTTAGTCTTTCGATTGTTAATGTTCATGAGTTTATATATTTGAACTTTACTTTATGTTATTTTAATTTGATTAGACACATTTTTAGGACGCTTGTTTTAAATGTTTACAATATTAATGATGATATTAAGGGTATTTTTGTAAATTATGCATAAGCTTTATTTTGTGCCAATTAAGGTAACTAATATAAAGCTATTTTAGTTAAGAATGGTAACACTTCTTTCTAGAAAGTAGTATTTATGAGAAAAGGGTGTCACATGTGTTGTCTTGTTAAGAATGTTGATGATTTTTAACTAACATAACGTATTAAACCTCACTACAAAACCCATGTATATATAATTATATTATATCTAATTATATGCCAATGTCTTAAAACTTCAATAACCAAACTTGTCTTAAATTTCACATTTTGTTAAGCATAGTGTCTATATCTTGACAATTGCTTTCCACGTGAGAAATTTGGTTGAAGTGTTTATTATTTATTATTTTTTGTTGATGACAGTAAATTATATAAAAATATATATGAGAGATAAAGAGATATCACTTACTATCACATTACTAGTGAAAAAAATTATAATTCAATTTATAATGTTTCAGTCTCTCCAAATCAGTAGCCACATTTTAAGAGAAAGACGGACAAATCAAATTTATGCGAGTCTGAACTCAAAACATATAATTTTTACTTAGTTTGACTTACGCCCAAGTCCATAAGGTGGAGACAGTCGTGGGTTGTGTCAAGCTAATTCCAATGTAGTCTACCGTGCATAGGTCTGCCGATTGACAAGTTTAGTGGATTGGGCAATTTGCTAGCATAGTAAAGCTTGTGTTACGACCTAAGACTTTTAGAGTTTTTAGGTTGCACCATTATGGATCAACCCATATAAATGTAAAATTTTTAATATAATTATTTATTATTTTTTAATGGGTTGTATTGCACCACCTATAGGCCTTGCCCCAAGGTCCCTAACATGGTCTGCAGGCTTAGCATAATCCACAATTTTGCGTGCATGCACCTACAAGCCATGTAAAAAATAAGGGGTGAGTCAGACAACAAACTAGTCTAGCCCCCTTGCCATGTCTAGGTGAGAGAGTATAAGCCTCAACTTAGCAGAAAATTTCAAGAGTAAATAATATTTTTTTCATCCAAGGTTTGGGCTAAAAACATTTTTCAAGCATTTGTTGATATAAATAATATTTTCTCACCCAATATCGCTATGTTTAAGAAAATAACGATATAAAAGTAACATAATAATTTTATCATCAATTAATTTAAAAAAAAAACTTTCAATCAAATCCAAATGTTTTAAACATATTAATAAACCTTTAAAAACTGACATATCAATTTTTAAAATCTTTTCAATTCTCATATATATTTTGAAACTATTATATGACCTCAATATTTGTAATATAACATTTATATTAATAATTTATTGTATTTTATTCAATTTTTTAGAGGATATAACTGTTATTTTTAAAAATATTAGAGATAGATTGATATTTCAAAAGCTATTAAAAGACCACCAGACTTTTTTTGAAGTGCTAACGACCCTTAAAAAATTCAAAATAACCTCAATAATTTAAAAGATTAATTTAACTTTTGATGTATAATTATGCCACAAATACACCCTTATTTATAGGAAAAGAAGAAGAAGGGGTGAGAGTGAAAAGAAAAGAAAATAAGAACTTTTTATATAATTTGAATATTTAAAATGTTATTTTTAATTTTTATTAGTTTAGGGTATAAAATAATTTTAAAAAATGAAATAATTGAAATAAAATATTAATTTCACTTACACTTCTATTTCATTAATCAAGTTAATTTTTGGGTGGAAAAGTGTAATTTATGCTTAGTTTAGGGTGAGAAAGTGTTATTTATAGGAGTGAGTTGGAGCCAATCGATTTCTAAAAATAAGAACCTAAACCTAGAATTTACAAAGTTCAATTCTAAGTAAAAACCAACGTTATAAGTTTCAGATAGGTTATGGTTTATATTCAGAGCCTATACTATATCAAATAGTTTAAAATATTTTTATTCTTTTTGGTAGCTTAACTCAGTAAAAAAGCATTTGGAATTTAACTTCTTGTTGAATATATGCAAGAGTAACCATGGCTAACTATTATTTTACAAATTAATAAAGGTAAAAGACTTATAAGGTTTCTATAAAATGCGGCATGTTAATATTAATAAAATCATAATTAATTGTTGAAGAGCAAAAACATATAAGATTACTAATTTAAAAGGCCTTTTCAGGATGATGTTCATTGAAATTAAGATCAAACTATCTAAAATAATTTAACGCTTAGAATATTTCTTTTACATGATATCTATTTATAGGTTTCGATTCCGGTTTTAATTCTTTATAAGGTGAAATCGGAACTGAAATTGAAACTATCTAGTTCCGAAAAACTAGAACCAAAATCTACTCAAGATAGACATATTTTGGGTAGAAATTGGAACCGAAAGCTGGGTATTTGCGGTTGTGATTCCAATTTGGTTTTTTTGTTCACCTTTTATTATTTATGTTAGGTAGGAATGGAAAAGTGTTTTAAGACCAAACCTTGGGTGGGAAATTGTGATTCACTCAAATTTGTGCTATGCTTTAGGTCTAATTCATAGCTTTTTGGGAAAATGATGTTTGTAATTTATAGAGGTGTCGATGGACCGGGCCGGGCTGGCTCAGGCTCGGCCCATCGGGCTAATAGGCCGGGTCGGGCCCAAATCCCAAACAGTAATGGGCTTTCGGTAGGGCTGGTCTATTAATATATAAAGATCAAATCCATATAAAAATGAGTCTTAAATGGGTCGGACCGGACTTTAAATATTTAAAAAAAATTATTTAAAAATTTTAAACACAAATTATTTTTCAAATTATAAAACATAAATAAATATATACTATGATAATATTCAAATAGATTGAATTCATTTGAGACTTGATCTATTTGTAATATTTGTAATGATAAAATAAAAATAAAAATAAAATTATAAACAAAAAGAATTATTATTTATGAATTCAGATATTTTCTGAAAGATAATTGATGAGAAAAAATGATATTAAAAATATAATGAAATAATTGAGATTTAGAGATTTGTAAATGAAAGTGGAAATGAAGAAAAATTGAATAGGTTTATATAAAAAAAATAAATTAATTAAAAAATTAAAAAAAAAAATGAAGTCTTGCTTCTCTCTGCCTAACAAGGCTTATGCCGCAACGCAAAAGGATACACAAGGCAGAAGCCTTGCTTCTGCCAGCAAAAATTTAAAAAAAAATTATTTTTAAACAGTATCAGATGGGACTGGGCTAACCCATGAGCTTAATATTAAAGTTCGAGGCCCAACCCTATAGGTCTAGCCCGACATGCTATAGTATCAGACCAAGCTTTTTTGTGCTGTACTTTTTTTTCGTGTTTTATGTCAGACCTTTATTTGACCTGACGCAATTGACGTGTCTATTTATGCATGAAAATTTTCTCCTTTATTGATTGAACGGGTATGACAATGTATACACTTAGTAATAACAAGAAATTTTATATTTATTGAAAAAGAATTCAAAGTTGCATTACGAAATAGAATTTGAGAAGACAAATTAAGCATAATTGGGAAATATAACAAAAGGCGGAATAACTATTCCCCACCCAATCTTTGATTTTAAAAGCACCAAAATTTTATAATTATAGAAATTAAGCATTAAAAGTGGCCGGTGAATGGAGCAGATAGGGGTGGAGATGAATCGAGCCAGGTTTGAACACTTCTTGACTCAAATTTAATTTGAATAAATAATGGTCTGACTCAAGTTCGTCAAACCAAAATTTGTTCTGGCTTGATTTTGACTCAAATGAGAAATAATTAAGCTCGGTTTGGTTTAAGTTTGACTTGATTTCATAGCTCGAATAAATAGTTCGAATTCGTAGCTTAGTTAAGCTCGAATTCATGATTCGAAGTTACGGCTTTGATTCGTGGTTCATTGACAAAATACTGTCATTTTACGCATATAATATTCAAAATTACTGATTTGAATCAAATCATAAATTTGAACTATAAATTCAAATTGAATACATTCTAGCTTGAGTTCAATTTGGTTTCAAAAAGTGAATCAAATCTTTTAATTTAAATTCGAATCAAATTAAACAAAACTGAATCAACTTTTAAGATTAAGTTGACTTATATTATATCTAGGCCTAGGAGCAGGCTCAGTGGTGGATAAAACTACTTAATTTACTTAGCCATGAAGAATATGAATAGAATGCTTGTGGAAGACGTACAAAATTTGTGGATATTTTGGGATCAACAACATAGTTCAAAAGAAGGCCAAATAGCTATTTCTCACCCAAGTTTTAATGTAAAAACAAATATCTATTACGTAATTTTAAAAACTTAAATGTGCACCCATGGGTTAATTACTGTTAAATTTTTCTGTTAGAGATAAAGATAAAATTATTATTTTATCATTACACCCTAAAACCCTAAAAATTTATATCATTCTCTTTTATTGGTTTAAAAAATTAATAATTTTCTCTTATGATTAAGTTTTGAAAAAATCAGTTTTTCCCTTCAAAGTTTCAAAATCCTCATACCATTTTCTGGTGATCGGCTTCACTCAAGCCATCTTCTTCCTTTGTTGTCAACAATGGATGACAACATCTTACCAGCGTAATTCGTTAGTGACGAAAGCACACCACAACAAATCTAAAAGACAAATTGTTTGATTCATCTTCTAGACGATGATAATACTAGACAAGTTTGTCTTCATGATTGCTTTCGTCACTGATGGATTGTGTCAATAAGATGTTGTCATCTATCATTAATGGCGGAGGAAGAAGTTGGTCATTAGAAGATGAAAGGAGGTTTTGAAACCCTTGGGGGAGGGAATTGATTTTTTCAAAATTTTATTTTAGAAAAAAAAAATTAATTTTTCAAATAAAAAAATATAAATTTTTAAGATTTAATAATAAAGCGATGATTTTATCCTTATTTTTTATAAAAAAATTAATATTAATTAATTTATAAATAAATATTTAAGTTTTTCAAACTTTCCAAATATACACTTGTTTTTATATTAAAATTTTGAGTGGGAAACAACCCTTTGGCCTTCAAAAGGACCCAAAAATAGATTCCCAATTGGTTTGGTTTTGCACGGAATCCCACGTGGGGTGTAAATACGTTACCCTTACTCAACCTTTGCACGGATCAAATTCATTAATGCCACCAACTCCTATGATAAATACCAACCCATTATAGGATTTGATAAAAAGAAAAGAATGATTCAATGGCAGGATAATAGGAGTTTTTCCGATAAAATTACGTGTAGATATTTTAAGTATATAAAATGAGAATATAAATGATGTATTAATGGGGAATAGAAATTAGAACAGAGAAATAAAATGATGGGCAGCCAGCCACGATGTAACTCTAAAACGACAACGACTTCTTAAATCTCACCCTGTGCACAGTTTTTAACACCAAGGCTCCCCTCCCTCCCTCCCTCACTTGTATTCAGTGTTACAACAAAAATTCAGTCAAACCGCGGCGGTTTAACTGACAATTATTTTTTGTAATTAACGAACGGACATCATACTCCTTTCTCTTATTTGTTTTTGTGAGAAGGAGACATCGAATCTAACCCTTCTGTTTCTGTGTTCCTGTTATCTTCCTGCTGTGTTGGTGTTGAGGTTTTCAGCACAGGGAGAGATGGAGAGGGGACTCTTCTAAGCCCATTTCAAAACGCACGAATCAACGAATGAGAAGACTTTGAACTGGTAAAAGCAGGCAAGGGCTAGCTTTTTTCACTTTTCTCACTTTTTCGCAAACATTTAGTTTGCATTACTAGTTAGGGTGGAGCTTCTTTTTTACTGTGAATGTGAGTTTCCCGGCCCTAATTTTTTCTGCCTTTTGGTTTTTATGTGTGTATTTATGTGGGATAATAGTTAATTAGAGATTTGATTGTGGGTAGAATTTGGTTAGATCCCATATTTTGTCATTCTTTTAAGTGAGATTTTCTTGGTTTAACGGACAGTTTTGTTTTAGCTGTTTATTCTTTTCAGGGTTTTCTCCATAAAGGATGTTGAGTTCGGTTAAACTGTGTCCATTTGGTTGTGGTGTAGCTACTACTGTTTTGCATGGTTAGGTTTTTTGTTACTGTTCAAGTTTTCATGGAACTGGTTTTGCCGATTTCTGTGTGTAAGAAGTGAATGAGTTAATATTATAATTCTTAGCTTCTAGGGGGTCAATTCTATTTCTTTTTCTCCGAAGGTTTCAAACTTTAGTTTATCTGAGTTCATTTTTTGAACTTTGAGATTTTGGATTATATGAGACTAAATTTAAAATATTTTTCTAAATCAAAATGGTGTTTTGATTTTTTTCAGTTAGAAGACTGACCTTTTAGATATTCCCAGATGGCATGGACGGAAAAAGATGTCAGCAATGGCCAAGAGAGAGACCCAATTCAAGAAAATGGATATTTGAAGGGATCAAAATCTTCTCCTGGTACCAGTGACTCTCCTGTGGCTGTCGCTTCAGCACAAAAAGAGTTTGAAGGGAAGGATAATCTCTCTTATGCGAACATTCTGCGATCAAGGAACAAGTTTGTTGATGCTCTTGCACTTTATGACCTTGTTTTGGAGAAAGATTGTCGCAATGTTGAGGCTCACGTTGGGAAAGGAATATGCCTGCAGATGCAGAAAATGGGAAGGCTTGCCTTTGACAGTTTTGCAGAGGCCATCAAGTTGGACCCGCACAATGCATGTGCTTACACACACTGTGGTATACTGTACAAAGATGAGGGACGCCTGGTCGAGGCTGCAGAGGTATGCTTATGGCAGTTAAGTCAATTTTACATTGATGACATTGTTGTACTATTTCATGACAGATAATTAGTATGTATTATGCTTATGTAATTATAGTGTCGAGACATTGGTGAAATTTGATATTTTTTGCTCCCACTTTATGTATTATATGTAGTTGGTGATACTATTTTGCTCTATGTTTTTATGATTGATGTGATGAACTCAGTTAATCAATGTTGCTTATAATATTGTTTCAAAATGGGTGAGTTACCGAATATAATGTGCAGTGATTTTTGGATCTTCATTTGTTGAGGCACATAACAAAATCGGTTACTCTTGACACTTCATCTTTTTGCATTCTTCTTGCCTTTTAAACCCAATTCTGTTAAGGAAATATGGGTTCAACCTTGTTCAATGTAGTTTAGGTTGAGCTTGATGTGACAAAGGCGAGTCTTGAAACTGTGCAACAAGACTAGTTAATGGTCCATCTAATTTGGGTAACAGTACACCCAACAGAAGCTCAGTTTGGCAACTCTGCCTGTAGAGAGATGCAGAATCTGGTGGTTCTGCCTGCACAGCAGTTGACTATCTTATCTTTGTACTGGTCTCAGTTGGCATTGCTTTCTTGCTGTGGTCTCTTTGTGAATTGGCACTAGAAGTCCATGTTACCACTTAAGGGATGCAACATCATTTCACTCCTTTATCAAAATAGATTAAAGGTGTGCTTGGGAATATATTTAGTTTAATTTGCTTCTGAATCATTGATGTGGTATATGGCCAAAGTAGTCAAAGTGCTTTTTCGAGGGACAAAAAACATTTGGAATGGCTTATGGAAAAGTACCTGAACTTTAAGTGCTTTCTTAATCTGATTATTTTCCAGAAATGCTCTGACACATTTCTACAAAAGCATCCTGCACGTTCATTGCCTTTGAAACAATCTCTATGTTTTTCATACCATTGCTGCAGGTCGTGCAACTTATTGAATGTCGTCCTTACCATTGCTGCAGGTTGTAGCAGTCCTTGTCCCACACTGCCCTTAAACTTTATTTTTTAAGTTATTACTGATAGCCATATGTAGTGACTGCAGTAGTTCTTCTCCATTGTTGCCAAACTGCTTGTGTGTTATTCTTGTGGGCGGTTCAGTCATGTTGACGGCAGGAAATTTTTGAATTTGATAAATTTATCTTTCTAAGGTGGAGACTGAGCTTTCTTGCTACGTTTTTTGGAGTTTGCTGTTAATTAAACTTTTCTCTGTTCCTATAACTGACAGCTTGCTCTTTCCCCTAGTGGTAAAATTCCTGACCATGCATTTGGCAAACTCATATGCTTCCATCTTTGTTGTCTACTGTCCCACTGCCTTGGCCTTCCCAATAATATCCTTTGTATTGCTAATTTTTTCTTGAAATACATGACTGCTTCTCTAGCTTGCCTGTGTTGCTATCTTTAGAATGTTTGATTGTTTGGACCCTAGCAATTTCATTTTTCATGCTTACCACCAGAGGATTTAGATTTAACAACTCCTATGACTGTTGAGTGAGTAAGCTTGCTTAGAAAGACAAATGGTTCCTTTCTATTGGAAGGTTCAATATTATCTAAGTTCTTTCTCACTGAAGTGGATGGAGGGGATAATTGTGGTCTTTGTTATGCTGAGATAGTCATCTTTGCTGCTTGGTGGGTTATTTGACTTCTGAATGCCTTTTCATTTCTCTAGTAGAAAAGAGATCTTTTTTTTCATTGTTGCATATATATTTGTTTCTCAATAGAGGTTCAATATCTTATAAATGTAGTTTTCAGAATTATTTAGATTCAATGAAAGTTCCAAATTCTTCTAGGTAGCTGGAGAAATTCTAGTTGACTGTCATGCTGATGTATTCGATTGCACTTCTGCTTTATTTATTGTGCTTATTTCTGATATATTTTAAATGCCATCCTCTTTCAAATTTTATATTCTGCTCTGTACACTGTTCTTAATAACTGAAATTAAATTTTGGCCCGTAAAGAATGAATTATATATATATTTCCTTCTAAAAAGTTTTTATTTTGTCTGATTATTACTAATGCTTGATCAATTTACTTGCACAGTCCTACCAAAAGGCGTTGAGCGCGGACCCCACATACAAGCCAGCTGCAGAGTGCCTAGCAATTGTTCTAACAGATCTTGGAACCAGCTTAAAGCTTGCTGGCAAAACTCAAGAGGGAATTCAGGAGTATTATGATGCCTTAAGAATAGATCCTCATTATGCTGTAATTCATGTTCTTTCTTATTCTAATCTTTTGTTGTTTTTTTCTTTTGTGGGTATACTTATTCAGTTTTGTCTTTTTTTGTTAAAAACACCTTAAATTTAAATGTGCAGCCAGCATATTACAACCTTGGTGTTGTCTACTCTGAAATGATGCAATATGATATGGCGCTTAGTTGCTATGAGAAGGCTGCATTGGAGAGGCCTTTGTACGCTGAAGCATACTGCAATATGGGTGTCATCTATAAAAATCGTGGTGACTTGGAGTCAGCCATCGCATGTTATGAGAGGTGTTCACCGGAATGTTCTCATTTTTGTATCTGTGCCTTATTGTTTTTTCTACCCCTTGCTGAGGCTATGTGTTCTAAATGCTGCTGTCTCAGGTGTCTTGCTGTGTCACCAAATTTTGAGATTGCAAAGAACAATATGGCCATAGCCTTGACAGATTTAGGAACAAAGGTGGTTTCTTGTGGTCAGATATCTTCTTGCAGTAACGAATGAAATTACATTTTGTATCTTTATGCCAGAATTTTGAAATTTCCATTTTTAAGTTTTAACTGACCTTTAGCTGAGGCAAAAATATTAATTAGATTGGCTGGAATCAGAATCCCCCCAACCTGGCCTCCCTTCTAAAAGAAAAGAAATGAAAATCTCTTTTGACTAAGTATCTAAGGTTTTTATGAAATTGATGTGAGCTTGAGCTTGAGCTTGTAATTTTGTCAAAAGATGAAAAATAAAGATGAAATTGATACTTGATGCTTAAGATGGATTAAGGTGCTAAACTGATTGAAAATCTTTGCTCACTTGTGTTAATCAGGGAATTATCTACTTAAAGGTATCTAAATTAACCCGACACTTTAGATTCAAACTATTGAATTTAACATGGTATGATAAAAGTGATTTTTTCCAGGTATGATGGGAACATGAGATGAACTTTTGGTAAAATTTCCAACCTTTACTTTGTGCGTGACCCTTTCAATCAGTTTCATCCTCATGTTTTTCTGGATAAACATTATTATACTGTTTCATTTTCAGTTTTGTTTCATTATGGCAAATTATAGATTCCAGTTAATGGTGGTGTTATTGTAAACTTTTATGTTATTTTCTTTCTAAAGTAATTCTCTGGTTTCTTTTTTCCATATGTTTTCTTTTATAAAGAAGTACACTGACCACTTTCCTGTCTGTCAACTGAATTCCATTGATCTTTTGTCTATCATGATTAGCTTTCAGATATCTTTAATCTGAATTTGGGTTCGCTGGTTTAATTTATTCAGGTTAAATTAGAGGGCGACATCAATCAAGGTGTGGCTTATTACAAGAAGGCTTTGTATTATAATTGGCACTATGCTGATGCTATGTATAATCTGGGGGTTGCTTATGGTGAAATGCTTAAATTTGACATGGTAGGGACATGTTTGTGCATGCATGTGCATCTGTTTATGTTATATTTGGAATGATGATCAACAAAGTTTTCCCTTTGGTTATATATGTAATATGGATCATACTTTTTTCTTTCTTAATCATTCTTCAGTTAAAATCTAATAATTAAAATTTTATTGTACAGGCAATTGTGTTCTATGAGCTTGCTTTTCATTTCAATCCCCATTGTGCTGAAGCATGCAACAATTTGGGAGTGATATACAAAGATCGAGAAAATCTTGATAAAGCTGTAGAGTGTTATCAGGCAAGTTTCAGTGCTTGTGTGGTATTTTTAATTTTTATTAGTCAGATGCTTGGGGTTTGTTCCTTTGGTTCTCATTGTGATTGTCATCATTTTCATTTTTCAGATGGCTTTATCAATTAAACCAAACTTTTCCCAGTCATTGAACAACCTTGGTGTTGTCTATACTGTCCAGGTTTGCTTTTGAATGGTTTCTAGTTTTATATATATGAAGAGGGCATACATGGAGAGAATTGCTGATTATCTTGTCTGTTGGCAGGGTAAGATAGATGCTGCTGCAAGCATGATTGAAAAAGCTATTGTTGCTAATCCAACATATGCTGAAGCATATAATAACTTAGGTCTCTCTCTCTCTCTCTCTCTCTCTTGCCAGCTTTCTTTTTTGCTCAATCACACTTTCTTTGGCTAAATTGTCAAAAATAATCCTGCACCTCAGACCTGAAGATGCAATCAATACAACTTTGAACTTGATTAATAAAAAGTTTTAAGAACGGGTAAAGAATCAGTTTCAACAGGTAAGCTTTTTGCTTTTCTTTGGTTCTCTGTCAATGGAAAATTGAAGACGCCCGTTCATTTTTTCTGTTGTAGTAGAGAAGGGTTGAGTTATATTTAATGGGTTCTGGCTAAAGGGCCTTTGCTTTTCTCATAATTATACATATAGTTGCACAAATATCGTTTTTGATATCCTAATCAGGATTTTGGTTATACTGATTGAGTGGACACCTGGTCCACATTTCTATCTCTCTTTCCTTTTATAGATACAAATTCCACACTTTGTATATAAATAATCACATTCAGCAAAGAGTGAATTTTCAAGAAACCCAAAAGTAAAAGAAACAGTGGTATGCACAAGGAGATTTTTGCTTTTGGGAGAGGAAAAAGGGCCAAGACCGTATGGAAAGTATGGCGTTAATTCTTCTTTGTGTGATTTGACTATAAAGAAATGACCATAGCTTTGAAGGGAAAAATTAAGAACACAACATCTTGCGGAACAATCCTTATATTCTAGCATCTTTATTGGTCTTTGTGTCTTTAAAATTTTAAAATTCTTCTTCTGTATTCAGCTTAATTGAAAAGGGTTGTAACATAATTATTTTCATGAGGGCGTTTTAGTGGTAAGGATTAGTAACATATTTATGAGGCTATGTAGATGTAGGTTCACACAGAGGGATGCACAGTTTTTGTCTTTTCTAGGGCTTTGTTATTTATGGACGCATGACTTCATGAACACAACTTTCAGTTGTTTCCTGTCCCAAAAATAACAAGAAAAAATGAAAAACTACAGATTGTCCAGATATAGTATTTATCCTGGTTTAAACTCCTTGTTGCTTTCTATATTGTTCTTGACTTTACATTTTCAAGTTGCCTTAGAGGACATAATGTTTTTGTTTTCTTCTTATATCCGAAGTTTCTGATGCGAATGTGTTCTTTATTATCTTTATTTGTAGGGGTACTCTATAGAGATGCTGGCAACATCACTCTAGCGATTGAAGCATACGAGCAATGTCTCAAGATAGACCCCGATTCTCGTAATGCAGGCCAGGTACCATGACTTCTTGGCCTTTCATGTGAAGTTTTAATGCTTGTAAAGTTCTTTTCCTTGTGATGGTTGCATGCCTTTAATAACATTTTCTACTGTTGTGAATATGGCATGTTATGTTGAAGGTCTAGCATGATTACCTTCCAGCATACTTGTTAATCATTTGACATGCAGACTATGTGGGATTCGGATTGATCATTTGATTTTTTTTTTAAACCATATTCAGTTGTTTCCTGACCTCCCCTGAGGTTTCAAAAAACATCAGCAAGACCCATAAAGTATGAGAAATCTTCAGTAAGTCCCCTTAGATTTGGCAAAATAATCAGTTACTTTCTTTTGACCATGAAATTCAGAGGTTTAACTCAACATGGTCAGGGGAGGTAAGTGATGATTTGATGAAATGTGAGGGGAGTGACAAATTTTTAATACTTGTGGGGTTGGATATTTATATATGTTGGATGTGAAATTATGAAAAGAAAGAATTAGCAATTCGATATGTGTTTTGCCCAAAAGTGTTTGATGCTGATGCTTTTTTGAAGGAAAATATCAATTCCTCAGAAGTTAGACTGTATCTTGGAATTATCTGTTGATCTGAAGTTAAACTGGTTATATTTTTACCAAACAGTTTTTTCATCATTTATTAAACTCCTTATCTTTATTAGAAGTTAAAGCAGACTTTGTTGCCTTCTGCATTGCTATTTTTACATTTGTTGAGATCTTTGTTGTGATCAAATTTGGAACTTGAGTTGTGGTACTATCTGCTATGAAAATTTGAGCTTGAGATTTCTTGCTTATCAAAAGTAGTCACTGTTTGAGTGCGTTTAGTTATTTTGAATATTTGTGACTGAAGACAACTTGATTGAAGGAGCAGATGCGTGTACACATTGATTCTGTGCTAAATATTTCTGTTCTATTTTTGTTGATCTGTCTTCTTATATTCTTGTTTTTTGTCTTTTCACATTGTTGCTTGTTTCTTTGCAGAATCGATTGCTTGCTATGAACTACATAAATGAGGGACATGATGATAAACTTTTTGAGGCACACAGGTTTCAATTAAATCCTTTCTGTTTGTCATGCTATTATATTTTTTCTTTATTTATTTATTTATAAGTGGTGACATTACTAAATTGTTAGAACATATGATAAAAACCTAAGTAGTTTGGATTAATGCTTAATTCATGAATCATTATTACAAATATCTTTCTGATCGATTTAAAAAAGATTCCTTCAACTGGTAGCAAGGTCTTACTGAAATACATTAAATGTGTTTCTCTCTCTCTCTCTTTTATTCTGTAGGATGTTGTAATATTTTATTTTTTTGATATTATGTGCAGTTCTTGTACATTACGTCTTTGAAAACAATGTAAACTTGGACTACTTTGGGTTGCTAGTAATTTTTACATGATAGCTTAAAGTAATTTTGTGGTTCATATATTAGCTAATCTAGTTCATGAATCCAAGCTGACAAAATTGTCACATGGTTTAAAACCTCTTAATTTTAAACTTGGAAATTACTCCATACAGCCACAATACACACAACAAAATGCAAATTAACCGGCATCTGAAACTCTCTCCAAATTAATTTCTAAATTCTGTAATTCTTTTTGTAACCATTCATATATAGGACATTAATCTACTTCATTGATTGCTTTTCTCACTTTCAAAATGTAGTAAAACCACAAACTAAACCCACTCATCTTCCAGTGGGGGAAGAGGAAGGGGGAGGAAGGTAGAGAGAATTGAGAAATTATGGATTTTGTCAATGCAAAAGTTTAGGGTAGTCATTTTTCAGAGAGTTTCAAATGTAAAGGTTAATATGCTGTTGTGTGAATAGTGGCTAATAGCACTAATTTCCGTAGAAATTCCCCTTGAGAGCTCAACAAAGTGCATATTACACCATGCTGCAGAGCATCTTATTTCTTCTATTCTTCTATCCTTTGTTTCTCCTTGAACATATTTAAGTGTATGTATACCTAGTAATTACCTAAATTTTTATTTTGATCTGCCTGCTTAGATCTACATGTACAACTTTATACTTTAGTATTATTATTAACCATAAAAAATTTGATGAAGTAACTAAAACCTGCATTCATTAAATTGCAATAAGGTTTTCATAAATCTTATTTTTTATACCCAAGTGTCAACCTCATTCAGAAGTTTTAATTGTCTGTGCTAGCGGTTGTCACAGTGTCAACCTCATTCAGAAGTTTTAATTGTCTGTGCTAGCGGTTGTCACAGTCTTGTTGATTTAATACTGTAAAGAGCTTCCTTTTATTTCATGTAATCTTGAGCTGTAGGCCTTCTCAGTTTGCAACCCCAGAATAAATTTTCTCCTTTTGCGATGGTTAGCTGACGACTCAACTTGGCATCTGATTTTTTTTTGATGGAGCTTTATCACTCCCATTGCCTTAGCCTTCTGTTATTTTTTTCTTGTCCTTTAATTTTTTTTTGTTTACTTTATATGCTTTGTTGTGTTTCTTGAAGGTTTTTTTCTAGTCTATTTGTTAACCTTAATGTTACCTGTTGCCTCTGTACAAATTGATATGTTTGAATAATGTTGTCACTTTGAGCTTTATCACTCACATATGCTTTATTGTACATTTTAGAGATGCATGTGTTTGAATAATGTTGTCACTTTTGTGGGTTGTGAAGTTTTGGCTTAAATGAGGTTTTATCTAAATTGAAGTTAATGCTTTTAGGGATTGGGGAGGACGCTTTATGAGGTTATTTCCTCAATACACATCATGGGACAACCCAAAAGATCCGGAGAGGCCCCTTGTGATTGGATACGTATCGCCAGATTATTTTACTCACTCTGTGTCGTATTTCATTGAAGCTCCACTTGTCTATCATGACTATGAAAATTACAAGGTGGCTGTTTATTCAGCAGTTGTGAAGGTATTCTGGATGTCTCCTGGCAGTGCTCCGCGTTACTCTGTACTTTGCTTTGGTTGCATGTCCATTGCTGGGAAGTTAATTTAAGTCTAATTTGCATGCATTTTCTTTCATCACATTTAGCAGAGTTTTAATGCCATTTATCTCTAGCAAAAAATGCATGTCCTTTTGTTTGATCTACCAAGTGCACTTGCTTACGAAGAAATTTATTATGGATTTTGTTAGAAAACCTAGTCTATGATAAGTATGCTTTTAATGGATTTTTTTTTTTTTTTTTGTGATGTATCTGTTTCTCCCTCTCAAAACCAAAGGAACCCTTGCACAATAGAAAGATAGCGCTGCCACCACCCCACCCCCCCACACCCCCCCCCCCCCCCCTTTTAATTGTTTTCTGGATCTGTTTTGTAATGAATGATGAATGACAAATGAGATAGTTGATTTTATTTTTTTTTGGGGATAAAAAGAGCAAGAGATCTTTGTAGTCTAAATTTAGTTGACTTTGGGCCTAATATGATTTTCTCTGTCTTTTTGGGATTGATTTTAGTATTGTATTGCAGGCTGATGCAAAAACTGTTAGGTTTAGGGAGAAAGTCTTGAAAAAGGGTGGAAAATGGAGAGATATCTATGGTATTGACGAAAAGAAGGTTGCTACCATGGTTAGAGAAGATAAAGTTGACATCTTGGTAGAACTTACTGGTCACACAGCTAATAATAAGTTGGGAATGATGGCATGCCGACCAGCCCCTGTTCAGGTACACTGAATCTTACCAACCAATTCAATTCTTCTTTTATTTTTTGCTGAAAACTTCTTTTCTATTTCTTTGGTGAAATTTCTGTATATTCTATATAAGAATCTACAATTCTGGAAATGTTACATAGGTCAGTGGAAGATGAATTAATAATCAGTGGATTGTAAAGAGCAGTTTTTGATTTTATCATTATTTGACGTAATCATCTTGCTTCTCCAAGAATTAATTGTTTGACTATTTTAGTTTCGAGAAATAGTTTTCCTTTTTTTTTCTTGTTAGGTTCCTTTTTGTTTTGGTGTCATCAATTTGCATATTTATTAACTCAATTTGTAATAAATTTACTTGGACCTTTTTTCATTTGATAATAGGTTACTCAGAAATTGACGTCACCAAGAGAATGAGCTATTGATAAGTTAGTGCCGATTGCCAGTGTTGTTTTGTTAGTGACTTATGGCAAAAGATGCTGATTTTTTAAAAATAAGAAACTATGAACTTTTATTAAATATGAAGCTGAGTAGATACAATTGTGGACCAAGTGTCTACAAACTAAAGCCAAGGAAAGAGAAAAAAATCTATTTACTATAGAGAATAATGGTGTGGCTTTTTGCAACCAAAAATATACTTAATGTTTTTTCTTTACACCCTTAAATGCCAGTATTAACTCTCATTTCTTTCTCTTTTCATTTTTTTGTATATGTTCTGTTGTTATTTCTACCCAAACTAAGTTGTTTTGTTACCTCTCATCCTCCTCAACACAGAAGAATGTTGTTTATGTAGCTGTCTGCTCAGGTGTATAAGTTTTTCCTTTGTTCTGGTCTTGGTTGTTGAGAAACACAGGAAGAAGTTGTGATAGATTGAGAAAATCGAGTCAGCTAAATATTTTAGTTCTTAATGGTGTTGGATCCTTTGGTGATTATGTTGTCTACTCCATTCATTGGTTGATTTTGCAAATTAATACCAGTAGCCTAAAGGAATTTCTTTTAAAAAGAGGAAGAAAGCAGTAAAAATGTTCAAAAAGATTTTTGAAGTCTAGTAATGAGTGAAGTACAATAATCAAGTATGCAAGAATTTCATCTCTTCCTAAGCAGACATGAGTTTGTAGCTCAGAGCAGTCACTGTCTGTTTCAAAATGTTGCAATCGGGTTTCTGTGTTTTCATGTTCTTACGCGTTTTTAGGTTTTCATTCAAGGTATTTCAATAATAAAAAGTACTTGTTAATTATGGATGTTGAGTATAAACTTTTGCATGTCATAGCCCCAACCCTGGAGTAATCATCCTTCCTTTAACTAAAACCCAAAAATTCAAAGAATTCAAACCAAAAGCCATCATAGTTGAGATTAAGAGAAAACGAAGTCTCAAATTTCTTAGCAAACGTAAGCTTGGAGGGAAAGGCTCGCTGGAAATAAGTTGTGTATTTGATATATTTTAACTGCTATATTGCTTTGCCCCTGATCTTGTTTTGCTTTGCCTTTATCTATAAGGTGACTTGGATTGGCTACCCAAACACAACCGGTCTGCCTGCAATTGATTATAGAATCACTGATTCACTGGCAGACCCTCCTGGTACAAAGCAGAAGTAGGTCTACATTCTAACTTTGTTAAGCATTTTCAAGATAATCTTTTTCCAGACTTGATCTTCTTGATACAATCCACTATACCATCTCTTTATGATATTCTTTTTAACTTGGCAGGCATGTTGAAGAGCTAGTTAGATTACCTGAATGCTTCCTTTGTTATACACCTTCACCAGAGGCTGGGCCTGTTTCCTCAACTCCTGCGCTTTCCAATGGCTTTATTACATTTGGTAGCTTTAATAATCTAGCAAAGGTATTTGTTAGGTCTTATCCAGACAAAATTTCCACCTTTTAATGGCTTTGTCTTACTTACCTTTTTGGTGTACCTTTACCAGATAACTCCCAAAGTTTTGCAAGTTTGGGCAAGGATACTTTGTGCTGTCCCCAACTCTCGGCTTGTAGTAAAATGTAAGCCTTTTTGTTGTGATAGTGTAAGGCAGAGATTTCTTTCAACATTGGAGCAACTGGGATTGGAATCACTACGTGTTGATCTTTTGCCTCTAATTCTTCTGAACCATGATCATATGCAAGCGTATTCTCTTATGGACATCAGGTAAATTGTGAGTTTATTTATTTACATTTGTAAATCAGTTTACAAAAAGTTTCTTTCTGTCATTTACATTTTGTTTCTTCAGTGTTGTTGTCCAGAGAAAGCAAAATTGCCCTATGTTATGGAATTATAGAATACCTTTTAATTTTCACTATTATTGATTATATGTCCATATGAAGGTCTATCTGTATATGTATGTTATTCCTTTCTTTTTATTCTCTTTTTTATATTTAAATTTTCTCTCTTTTCTAATATTTTTAATGGAATGACTTTGGTGTGAAAACATCTCCTCTTTTTAGATTTCAAACTTCATTACAAACTTGAATTGACTTAGGTGACTATCCAAATCATCAGATATTGAAGAACTTTTGGAGCATCTTAATTCTTCTTAGGATTCAATGGATGACATTTGTGAACTATATTAAGTTCTATGGATTTTTAACCTTATATTATAGTGTAAGTTGAACAATTTATCACATTTTTGCTTACCTTAATTGTACATTTTGCAATCAAGAAAGAAATAAATCTTGCGCTGGTGGCTAATGCTTACATGAGCATTTGAATTTGAGTATTTGACGCCATATAGTTTTGGCCTTGAAACCAGACTAGTATTTAGTCCAGTGGATTCATATTTATGTGATATGTTAGTTTATGCTACTTCAAATTTACAACTTGTTTGGAGGTTCTGACCTTACTATATCATTTCTGCAGCTTGGATACATTTCCATATGCTGGAACAACGACAACCTGTGAATCTTTATTCATGGGAGTTCCATGTATTACTATGGCTGGTTCTGTACATGCTCACAATGTCGGTGTGAGTCTTCTCAGTAAAGTAGGTAAGAAACTTATTTTTCTACCTTTTCCCTTTATGCCTATGTGATGTGATGTTACTTGCTTGAAGACTTCTGCTTGAGTTGTTTGCTGCCTTGTATTTGTTCAGTCTATTTGGTATGCAATTTCATGCCCGAATTATTTTCTTATTCTTCTTTTTTCTAAGACAATAATGTTATGGCCCCAAGCATTATGAATATATATGCAAAATCTGAAGTCCTATTCTTTAGCCAGACCAGGACATCTTTATAGAGACTCAAGATTCAGATGTAGTTAAACAATGTCATTCTGAAATTGAAGCCTTGATCTAGAGGGCTCACCCTTATATAATGACACCTGGAGTCACTAAATATATTCATAATTTCAATAAACTTAAACTACTATGAGCCTCCAATATAAGCATTAACTGAGGATTGAGGAAGTTGTGTCCTGATGACTTGTGTGGGCTGATGATGCTTAAAAATCTTTAATTATTTTAACTTGAATGTCTGGATTTAAACTATAGAAATGTAGCAGCATGAATGCCTTATTCAAGGAATGGAACAATGCTTCAGTATTTAAACAGAGTTGAGAAAACATAACTTGAGCTCTTGTGGGTTTGCCGTAACAATGATGTTACTTAAGGGAGAGTGTTGGAAATCCAGTGTTAATTGTGCAGGCATTGAGCTTAGGAATGTGATTAATTGATGTTTTCCTGTTTGTAAAGTAAGTTTGTGGTTTTCTTGTATAGATTAGATTGCATATATGTTGCTTTCAAATATAGGAAATCAAATTCCTGTATCTGTCATGTAATTTCATGGTAAAATTAAGAGAGAAATCATACAAATCTGCTACTCTTTGTTTTAGATTTGATTTGTAAAAGTCAACTTGCTGATGATTGCATATGTTGATGCTTTTGTATCTGCCGTTCCTTTTTTTTTTTGCAATTCTTTTAACTGCATCACTACCATTTTTCAATTGTGTACTTTATTGTGTTAATTGTACTTCTTTTGTTATTATTATTAGACTGTAGTTTTATGTTGTGTAAACTAACTTGCTGCCCAACTGAGAAACAGGCTTACCACATCTGATCGCTAAAAATGAAGATGAGTATGTCCGGTTGGCACTGCAATTGGCCTCTGACATTACAGCACTCTCAAACTTGAGGATGAGCCTTCGGGAACTAATGTCCAGGTCCCCTGTATGTGATGGGCAAAACTACATGCGTGGTCTGGAGTCAACATTCCGGAACATGTGGCATAGGTACTGTAAGGGCGATGTGCCATCTTTAGGTCGCTTGGAAATGCTTCAACAGCAAGAGTTATCTGAACAACCTGAGCCTAGTGGGAGCACATTCTTAAGTGACAGAACTTCCAGATCTGTCAATACTAATGGATTTAATCAGACTGCAACATCAATTTTAAAAACCTCTAATTGTGAAGAAAACGGAGTCCAGTTGAATCAGGGTACTAACACAGGCAAACTGAATTGAACTTTAGATTTGACTGACTGGCAATGGGATTGTATTCGGATGGATGCAGCTTACTGTATAACCATGGTACTTTGTAGTGTAATAGTCTGGTGGTAACAACGCGGCGGCCAAGTTGCTATTTGCGTAGGATCAGATTTTTTGGGATAAGAATGCTGCAAGTTCTCCACAATTTCTATTTTAGATGTCCAAGCAACATCGTGGATTGGAAGAGCTGAAAATTAGGTATATAAATGGCATTTTTCCCCTTAAGTATAGGAAATGGTTGGCATGTAAGTTATAGAAGGGAGTTTTTGTCCTCTCTGGTATGGTTTGGTTCTTAGATGTTACAGTGAATGGTTAGAACACCACCTGATGGGGGAATCTCTTTGGGCTTTGTTGGGTTCCCGAAAAAAAGGAGAGGAAAAACAGAAGGCAAAGAGGCTCCCTTGAGTTGACATTGATTATCAGAGTATTGATATAATGATTCAGTTGATTGCCTAGATTGCAATTTTGATTTTGCGAAACCCTCCCAAATATAATCACAGATTCAACTCTTACCCGTTTCTCATTGTGCTTAAGATTTCAGCATTATCCAATGAAATATGGCTATCATATTTTAATTTATTTCAAAAATCATAATTATCTAGCAAAGTTAATAAAAGATGCATCTTTTCTAAAATCTTTAAGAAGTGTGTTACACGATTTCCAATTTGGAAAAAAAACTGAAAATCCATATCCTTCAAGTATTATCATTTTCCTTGTATTTTAAAAGAGAAGTCCAGAACTTGTGTTCTGAATAAGATTATTTGGTACATTGAAAATCAGAGGTTACACCATTTTGGAATCATTGGAATAAGGATAACCAACAGCAACATGGCATCAATCTTTAACAGAGGTCCTTAGTATCTTCACATCATGGATGGGCCTGTAAAAGTTTAAAATATAAATATATGGTGAGAATAATTTTGCATAAACACAAAGTCAAATGTTCTTGAATAGCAGAACTGAAAATCTGAGCAATAACATTACAAGCATTTGATTAAGCATATTGAAGACTAAATAAATACCCTGGCAATAATAGAAATATGAACAGTGTGAACAATGAATCTCTTACAATCCACATGCTGAAAATCTTGATTACTTCTAACATTATCCAGCAAATTTCATTAGCCTCTCTAACATTCTAACCCATGTTTACCAATTTAATTTTGTTTCAACGTACAGCAGTGCCTTAAAAGACATCATATGAGCAACCAATTGTTTCTAACAGGAACACATTAAGATAACAGTATGACAATATTCCATTCACTTCTACAAATTATAAAACTTAATACAAAGTGCTTAAGAGGGCACATTTCAGGCTGACATGAGTTGCCAACTTAATCTCCAAATTTAGGTTTTTTGCGCAGGGGCATAAACCAATGGCGCAGAGGATTTTCGAACAGTTCAGATAACTCAGCCAAGTGGACCAAAGTGGTATGGAGTTTCAAAATGATGAACTAACAAAGTAACTAATAGTATTAAATTTCAGTACTCTATCAAGCATATAAAATCACTCCCACACTGAAATGCAATTTTATTAAACGCCAAAGTGAAATTATAACCGCCATAAAATGTAACGGATTGTACTAAATTAAGGACTCAAAAAGAAAAATAAATAAATAAATGTAAGAAAACACATACCTATCATCTTTATCAGTCTGGACACTGCCTAATCTTTTGATCACTTCCATTCCCCTACATACTCTTCCAAATATAGTGTGTTTTCCTGAAAAATTCAGAAAGAAAAGTAGCAATAATATTAAATTAACTCATCAAGGTAAAGCATGACTGAAATCGTACCAGAAAGATTAAATACTAAAAGGAAATTTAAACAACTGCATCAATAAAATTCAGATAAAATTCATCTGGGAAAGGTCTGCTTATAATTAAGAGAAAGATAGGCAGTTCTTGCGTTCAAGACACTGGTAGTGCTAGGAGAACCTACTGCTTCAAAACACGCTTCTAATTTGAAAAAACAATAAACAAGACAGTAAAAGGACTTTACAGTCCTATTTATGTTGAAACAAACTCTGAAAACTTTTATTTTCTGTCTCACAGTCATAATGGCACAAGGAACAGAAACTGGTGATCTTGCACAGGGAGATCCTGCCACTAACACAAGAAACAATCTACCCCTGCCAAAGCCTCATGCTGTCAGTGCTGCAGTGAATCCTAGGTCCCCACCACACTTTGTCCCTGACTTCATTTTGACCTCACCCCTCCTTTCACTACATTTCAAAAGACTGACTAATCAAGCCAAAATTTACTATTTTTCCTCCCATCTACACCATCACCAAGGCCACACAAGGAAACCTCCAAAGTAGACCTCTCTTTTCAAAGGCAGAATTCATCATTAGAGGAACCCACATTACCATGAAAGACCTTAATTAGTGTTGGAAGATATTAGTTGTTTCAAGTTTAGAAAGTATTGAGTCCAATAAAATAGGAAAAGAATTATTAATGTATTGCATTTTCTTTTTTCTTCAATTTATTTCCTTACTTTTAGATTGTATTTCCTTAACTTTGTGTAACATCTTTGTATAAATTCCCTTGATAAATGAATAGAAAGTGTAGAAGAAATTATTCAAACCAAGAAACCACTGTTTTGTGGTATCCGAGCCTCAATCTCATGGCAAAAATCTTCTCCTATGTTAGAGGTTACCAGACAAACAAAAGAGTTGTCAGAAACACTATCAGAAAGTAATGAATTGCCAAAAAACTCAAACATCACTGGAAAAAGCATAAATGTCCTAAACAATCACAAATGTCGTCGAAAAAGGCACAAATGCAAACCGGAAGTTCAACGATCTTGACGGAAACCTACCAGAAAACATCACAAATCTCATAAACTTCTGAATGACCACACCATATATTGGAAAAGCACAGACGCTGCCAATGATTTTCTAAGATATTACAGAAGTGACCAATCTGCCAATATCACCCTGGGCTGCTAATATCACCCTTTTGGCAAATTTTAAAAAGCCCCTGGTGGAAAATTAAAAAAAAGCCCATTGTGGCAGATTTAAAAAATAAACTTGTAGCAAATTTCAAAAAACCATTCTAGTGGCAAATTTCAAAAAACCCATGTCAATTCTTTTCAGGAAGAAAACCTAAAAGTCTTTCACCTTATTCAAGAGCTGCTACCATTGTCGATGCCATTTGATCTCAATCTATTACTACTAATTTCATTTGACATTTTTTTTTTTTTTTTACCGATTTACCCACAAAGCCACAGATCCTTATATATGGAAAATATTATCTTAAATTTCACAATATCTATGATTAATATGGGTAACCTTTACTGGTCTTTTTTATCTAAAAGGCTTATTGAAAATGACTAAGTCTATGAATAATATGGTGGACTATACTGAGTGCGATGGAAGTTTGAAGGCGTTAGTGGTAGATGGTAAAACATCTCTAGTTGTAGGAAAAGGGAGAATTGTCTTATCAACCCTAAATTAAACTCAATGAGGCATTCCAAAGTTGAAGAGCAATCTTTTGTTGGTTAGTAGGTTGATCAAAGATATGGATTGTATAGTAACTTTTTCTTCTTATTGTGTGTTTCAGGACCAATTTTTGAGGATAATCGACAATGCTAAAGAATTGGAGGGGCTCTATTATGTCTCCGGCAGTGAAGCTCATCCAATAAATAGGTCTCTCAATAAATCTTTTTTTTACAATATTTTCTAACTCAAAATTAATACTTTGGAATAAATGCCTTGGTCACCCTAGCATCTCATATGTAAAATCATTATATCCTCATATGTTTACCAATAAACATATTGTTTTTAAATCTCATTATCTAGTTAATTCACACAAACCTTCCACATGTTTTCATTTGATACATTGTGATATTTAGGATCTAACGAGAAGAACAAATGTATCCAATACTTAATGGTTATGACATTCATTGATGATAACACTCAGGTATTGTTGGGTTTATCTAATGAAGTTAAACTTGAAGCTAGCACTGTTTTCAAAACGTTTCACAAATCGATCCTAAATGTTTTTCATACACCCATCCATCTCTATGCCAACAATGGTCGTGACTATTTCTCACACGACCTTACAGAATACCTAAATTCTAATGACATTATCCATCAAAGCACTTGTGCTCATACATCCCAACACAATGGAATTGCTAAAAGAAAGACCTGTCACCTTCTTGAAGTTGTCCGATCTATAATTTTTTTCTAGCCTTGTCTTAAATTTCTATTGGGGCAAAGTTGTTCTTATGCTTTATACCTAATTAAACGATTACCTTCTAAAGTTTTCCAATTCTGCACCCCATCATGTGTTCTTTTGTCCCATTACCCTCATGTTCGAATAATAAACTCTCTTTAACCAAAAATATTCTGGTACATTGCCTATGTCCATAACCATAATCCCCACCATCATAAACTTCAACCTAAAGCGTTAAAATGTATTTTTTATTGGGTATTCACCAACACAAAAAGGATACAAATGCCATTAACCTCCTACAAGTAAATTGTTTGTAACTTCAAATGTCTCAATTCTTGAAGATAAACCCTACTATCCCTATGCTCCTCTTTAAGGGGAGAGGATAAGCGAAGAGAAATATTGGAATCCTACAATATCATTATTAATTTCCCTTCCCATTCCAATCACAAACTCTCAAGTCATCTTAAAGATCCATTTGTCCCATGTCAGTCTGTAACCGTTGGGATTCAATAAGACCCTTCCTTTCCAAGTCATCTTGTAAGTGTAGGATTGAACCTTTTCTTGTGTCACCCAAAACCATATCTAAACCCAAACCAATGACTATTCAAAAGGAAAGTTCGAATTCAAGGAAATTGATTTTGGTTTACTCTTAAACACTAAAATTAGTACCTCAACATTGTCAAATGTCTGAACCAAAGAAGTCTTGATGAGGTATCACTTCCAACAAATGGTTTGAATCTTTCTATTGCTCTCAAGAAAAAGGTGAGATCTTGTACTAAACACCTACTTTCTAACTTTTGTACACATTCTAGATTGGCTTCCAGTTTCAGAGCATTTGCTGAAACAGTTGATGGAGTGAATACACTAAGAAATATTTAAGCCTTGAAAGAACCAAAATGGAGTGAAGTAATTCATGAATAAATGAGAGCTTTAGTGGACAATGGTACATGAGATGCTGTAAATTTGCATGCAAATAAGAAAATTGTGAGGTGCAAATGGGTGTTCATAGTCAAATACAAAGATGATGGTAGCATTGAATGGTAAAAACAATGTTGATAGCACAGGCATTTGCATAGGCCTATGGGATCGACGATGAAAAAGCTTACTCCGGTGGCAAAACTAAATTCTATTCTTGTACTATTATCTATTGCAATTAACCTTGATTGGGAGCTCATACAACTTAATATTAAAAATGTTTTCTTGAATGGTGATTTTGATGAGGAAATATATACAAGGATGCCACCTAGATTTGAAGAAAAAGGAAGAGTTGGGAGAGTTTGCAAACAAAAGAAATCATTTTATGGTCTAAAACATTCACCATGGGCGTGGTTCACAAAACTTGATACGACTCTTGGCAAATTGGGGTATCAATAGAGTTAGGTAGAACGAACTTTACTTATAGAAATTAATTCTAGGGGTAAGAGATATGCATTAACTGTTTATGTGAATGATATCACAATTACTAACGATGATTGCGCAAAGATGATGAACCTCAAACAGCAGTTTGAGGCAAAATTCAAAGTTAAAACCATAGGCTCTATGAGATACTTTCCTAGTATGGAAATGGCAAGGTGCAAAGAAGAAAGCTTCATTTCTCAAAGGAAATATACTCTTGATCTCTTGAAGGAAACAAGAATGTTAAGGTGTAAACCAACGAGCACAACTTTGGATAGAGATTGGAAATGTAATATGGTGCTACTCTAGTAGGTAAAGGGAGATACCAAAGGTTGGTAGGACTGTTGATCTATTTATCACTTACTCGATCCAATCTTGCTTATATTGTTAGTATGGTAAGTCAATATATGCATTCTCCTACTTGGACACACCTTAGTGCAGTTATGCATATTCTGAGATACTTAAAAGGGACTTGTAGGAAGGGATTTTTGTCTCGAAAGAGCGAGAACAAAGAGATAGTTGGCTTCACTAACACTGATTGGGCTAGTTCACCAAAAGATAGTTGCTTAGTTTTTGTACAAAATATGAGGTAATTTAGTAACTTAGAGAGAAGCAAAAGGCAATCAATGGTTGCCTGAAGTAGTGCAAAGGCTAAGTTTAGGGTGACTGCTCAAGGAATTAATGAATTGATATGTTTAGAGAGAATTTTCTAAGGACTTATAGCCACTCTATAGTGATGGACAATCTGCTATTCGTATAGTACATTACCCAATTCAACATGATTGAATAAAGCATGTAAGAATAGACAAAAAACTTTATCAAATGAGCAATTGAAGGAGGAATCAAGCTAACATACATTCTATCCATAGCATAAGAAGTCGACATTTTGACCAAAACTATGCTAAAACCAAGTTTTGAATCATTAATACAGAAGCTGGGAATGATTAACATCTATTCACTAGCTTGAAAGAAACTGTTGGAAAATGTTTCAAGTTTAGAAAGTATTGATTGAGTTCAGTAGATTAAGAAAAGAATTATTGCAATATTTTATTTACTTCTTTCTTTGATTTATTTCCTTTTATATAGTTTGTAGTTCTTTAAATTTGTGTTATATCTTTGTATAAATTCCCTTGATGAATGAATAAAAAGTGTGGAAGAAATTATTCAAACCAAGAAACCATTATTTCAATTAGTATTTAGAAATGAAGAATGAATGGCAATACATATAATTCATGCAATCATATATATATGAATCAAGCGAAAAAACTTAATAATATACTTTATATCTCCCACCCTAAGTCAAAAAAGAACCAAAAAAACTGTCAAGTTTATACCACTTAAAGAATTAGCTTTGTATTTGCAAGATTACCAAGTCATTACGCATGATGCTAACAATTGTAGATAATAAAACTCAAGACATCAGAGCTTTGGTTTAATGAACATACAAGATATAAAAGAAATGCTAAATAAGACTATCAAATATTCTTTGGTCCGGTGGCTTGGGGTGAGTAATTTATATCCAACTGCCTTAAAACCTGATTGGGAGATGATAATTAATACAAAATTTGACATAAAAAAGTCCACCCTGTTCAGCTCAGTTAAGCCTAAGACACTGACTGGGTGTGTACAATTGCTAACTCTGCTTTAATTTACTTGAAACAAAATCTGCAGATAAGGTCACAAGAGTAGCTCACAGCTTTCAAATTGAATAAGATATCATATTAACTTTCAACTACACAATTAAATTCACATGTTTTAAAATTCCCTAATAGATGCAAAAATACTTATGGTAGCTAAAAATATATAAAATGACTGATATTACCATCTAGATGAGCAGCTGGTGCCAAAGTTATAAAGAACTGGCTTCCATTGGTATTAGGACCAGCATTCGCCATGGATAATATACCAGCTCCTGTATGTTTTAACTCTGGTTTTATTTCATCTTCAAACTTATGGCTGAAAATTGAAATGCAGAAAAATTAAAGGACACATACAACATAAGAACCATTAAATACCAGAAGAAAATAAATAAAACATTCACAATAGTAAAAAAATTAACTGGTGAAACTAAACCTAAGGTCAAAGAATTATTCCCCTTATGCTTTATAAAAGAACATATTTTAGTTTATTAATAATTAAAAAAAATCTTGAAATACGATGGTGACTAACTGAATATTAAAAGTAAAGAATGAAAAACTGTTAAAAAACATATACCCATATATGGATTCTCCTCCTCTTCCAGTCCCAGTTGGATCTCCACCTTGCACTATAAAATCCTAAACCATGGGGAAAAAAAAAAAAGGAAAGAAAAAAAATTAATGATAAATTTCTTTTAAAAATTAAGTAAGAATTTAAACCCAATTAAGCAGAAGAAATACCTTGATAATTCTGTGAAATTTGGTGTTATCGTAATAACCTCTACGAGATAGTTCAATGAAGTTTCTGCAAGTTCTTGGTGCATGCTTGTAGTATAGCTGCAACGATTTTTAATTGCTTTCATGTTTTCAAAAATTCAGAAAAAATGTAAAAATTAACATTAAAATTAAAAACAAAAATGATGGGGAGAGAGGCACCTCAACAGTGAAAGTACCCGTGGAGGTCTCCAAAGTCACCTCCGGTGGCTCACCTTCGGCATTTCCCCACATCTTCTTGGGTTTAAAATTAAGCTGAGACTGATGCTGAGTCAGAATAATAGAGAGTGCGCCAAGGTTTTTCCCTGAACTCGGGTCGGGTCAAACAGTTTCTGGAATGGGCCGGGTCAACGATTTTTAATTTTACCTCTAATATATAAAAGAAATTTGTAGTAAACACAATCATATTTAATCAATGTTTTAGATAAGGCGATAAAATTTTTTTCGCGTAAACGTTTTTAAGTAAACATACAGTAGTTTTACTTTTATAAGTAAATTTTTTTATAACTCCAAAAATACCCTTTGACTTATTACGTCATTTTTAACTATTTCGTGTGTGGGATATCAAGGGTCATACAGGGTGCGTGCACAGGGTGTGTGGGTGCGCGCACAAGGTGTGTGCGAAGTGCGTACAGGGTATGTGGGTACGTGAAAAGTGCATGAGTGCATGCGAAGTACGTGAGTGTGTGCAGGTGCATACGCACCCTCATATATATATATATATATATATATATATATATATATATATATATATATATATATATATATTTATATTTGTTACGCACCCACGCACTTTGTACGCACCCATGTATCCTGTACTCATCCTACGTATCCTGTATTCATCTTACGCATCTTGCACGCACTCACGCACCCTGTACGCATCAATACACTGTGATACGTACATGTAAATTACTGAAAATTACGTAATAAGTCAGAGAGAGTATTTTTGGAATTAAAAATAAATTTGCTTATAAAAATAAAATTATTACACGTTTGCTTAAAAAAGTTTACGCGGAAAAATTTTTGTTTATTTTAATTAATATTCAAAATTAAATGGATATATTTAAGTTTGAATTTGATTTTTATATGTTTAGGGTTTACATAAATTCTGAAAATTCTGCCATGTGAACGAATTGGGTTGACTTTTTAAAACACAGTTTCAATTGGAGGTCTTTTTATTTTGGGCCAAAAGACTTAATCTCATCGAGGATTGTTAAAAAAACAAAGTTGTATTTATTAAGTTTTGAAAATTTAAATACTTATTTATTTATTAAAATTTATTCTTAAGGGTAAGAATAAAAATATTATTTAACTGAAAATATTAAAAAAATAAAAAATTATCTTATTTTTTTTTAATTAAAAAATATAACAATTTTTTTTAATTTAAAGTTTGAAAAATAATAATTTCTCTTTTAAGTTTTTTTTTATTAACCAAAACGATAAAGTTTGTCATCTTTAATTGTGTTCTCTCCCCCTTTCTACCAATCTCTCTCCTAGTCGTCTTTATCAAAGACAAAAACGACTCAAATATTTCATCTTCATTTTGTCGAAAATGACTAGAGAGGGCAATAGGAGAGACTGGAGGGAGGGAGAGAGAGAGAGAACATCAACAATTGGAGAGTAAATGGTTATTAGAGAAGAGGAGAAAAAAAAAAACTTTTAGAGGAAAATAGTTATTTTTTAAATCTTAGGTGGACAAAATTGTTAGATTTTTAAAATTAAGAGAAAAATATAATAATTTTTAGTATTTAAAATATTTTTAATTAAATGATATTTTTATCCCTACTTTAAAAATGAATTTTAACAAATTGATGAATATTTGAGTTTTTTTTTAAATTTAATGGGCAGAATTTTGTTAATTCAGCAAACCTTGGGTGGGAATTAGTCTTTTGGCACGTTTTAACGCATGTGATGTGAATGAATTGGGTCAAGCGGAATGGCAGAAATCTAGAGTAACTTGGATGAGAAAGAATTATATGGTTCAGTTGACTGGTACGAAAACTCCCACTCCCTCTTTTCATTCTTATATTCGTACAACCACTCCCCTTTCTTTCCATTATGTACCAAACAACACCAAATATTAATCAAACTTCCCTAACCAGAACTGTTCTTTCCTTTTCTATATAACCCTCTTACTCATTCATTCAACCTCCTCATCTTAACACATTTCACTTCTCTAATCATCCAACATTCTCAACTTCTCATCTCAAGCTTCAAGTCTCTTTCACTCGACAAAAATGAGGAGTGATTCAACTACCATTGATGCCCCTGAATCAAATGCTGTTGCCAAAGGAAAAGCGCCTCTTATGCCGGCTTCAAAGTCAGAAAAAGTTCATATCTGAAGGGCTTAGCAATATTTGACTTCCTTTAGAGGATAGGTGCCATTGTGACAACTCTAGCTGCAGCTGCCGCTATGGGAACTAGTGATGAAACTCTCCCTTTCTTCACTCAGTTCTTTCAGTTTCAAGCTAGTTATGATGATCTTCCCACCTTTATGTATGTTATTTCCCTCACATGCAACATCGCAGTATCAAATTTAATCAGAAGTGCTACTGTCACCTCTGACATTTGCATTTTTGCAGGTTTTTTGTGATTACAATGGCAATAGTGGGTGGCTACCTAGGCCTTTCCCTTCCCTTCTCCGTTGTGACCATTGTTCGCCCTAGCGCAACAGGACCAAGACTCCTCTTAATCATTCTGGATACAGTAAGCTCACCTTGCATAAAATTTCTTGAGATGTAAGATAATTTTCGCAATGACATAACAGGAAGATTTTCAATTTTATTTGCTGATGGCACTAACTCTAACTACAGCTGGGGGTTCAGCTGCTGCTGCCATAGTTTACTTGGCACACAATGGCAATGCAAACACAAATTGGCTAGCTATTTGTCAGCAATTTGGTGATTTCTGCCAGAAAGTCAGTGGGGCTGTGGTAGCATCTTTCATTGCTGTTGTGCTCTTTGTGGTGATGGTGGTGCTGTCAGCTTTGGCTCTCCGAGGGCATTAAAAAATTAAAACTGGTTGAAAATGATTTTCATGCTTTTATGATACCCTCGGTGTGTCCAGAAATTTGAGTTTTGTTATATACATACTACATATATATATATATATATATATATATATATATATATCAGAACATCTGAGTCTAAAGAAGTTACGTTTTGATCAGGTTTGAAACATTAAGATTGTGCTGATTGATCACAGAGATCTTCCTTCATATGTACACTCAAGAACATTTCATTACTTCTTGGATTACAAATTTGTCAACTTAATTTGCTAGAAGCAATACCGAATTGGGCCTGGAATTTGTCTACTTAACCGTGCAGTGGTTGACCAAGTTGCCCCAGGTTGGCAAAAAAGGGCTTCTTCACTAATGGCTTATGGCACATGACTGTATCTCGGAAATCCAGGAAAGCATAGTTGCAGTACTTGGTCTCTCACATTTTGTCGTCTTTGACCCGAACTTTGTAATCCATGTACTTGGCAGACTAGGGACTTGAGGCAACGTTAGAAAATTTATTGATACGGACTAACTGAACATTTTCTGAATTGGAGATTAAAATTTTGAAATTTGGGTTTAATCTAAAATCTTGGCATCCTGTATCATCCCCTCGCGTTATCACCTATACTATTATACATGACGTTAAACAAAATAACCCGAACACGATATATTATGAAAGGTCAATCTAAACATTCTCCAATTTGTAAACAAGTTAACCTAAACACAATTCAAACTAAAATTCGTCTATAGAAAACCTTATGGGTTCTTTGGCTTATCAAGTACCATTATTGAATAAAAAGTTTCTAATATTTAAAAATTATTCTAGTATCTAAGAAAGTTTAGGCTTGCCATTACAGAAATGAAATTCTAATACGAGTTTGAGTTAATTTATTTCTTCTAGGAGACATGTCGGAACCATTTCTATTGAGTGTTGCGACTCAATTACACGTTCAAGGAGAAAAATAAGTTCTCTCTATTAGAAATTTCCGATATGATTAACATTAATTATGTTTTATTTCATAAAATCAAGTGATTAAATAGTTTAATATCAGTTTTACAGATGAAACTTGAATGATTAATAAAGATAAATCTAATTCATTTAAAAGTTATGATCTAAGTGGATAGTATAAATATTAACCTTGAAGTTTATTGGATTTGATAAGTCAATTAACCTATTATATATTTCGACTGAATGCAATATTATTATAGTATAGTTTACTCATTCAAAACTGTCATTAAAAGAGATTTTTGGAATAAAAGACTAAGTCATATTGAGAGATAATATATAATTTCAATAACTTTATAAATTTAAATTATGTGAAAATCTAATTATTTCTTTTTCTAAAGTTTGTTTTAGTAATTTAAAATATATGCATACATCAGAGATTATAGATAGGTGATTTGTTTTATTAAGTTGACACTCTCTTCATCTTCCTCTGGAAGTATTGTGAGATTCTGCGGTTTAGTAAAAGAAAACCGGCTTGAATCGCACGAATTCTTTAATTCCTATTATGTTACCTTTTTCAGCATTTTTTTTCAAGTATAAGCATTATGTTTCTCAACCTCTACAAGGATACATTCATTCTCAGCTAATTCATTCCTCCTTCAAAGCTAATTCTTGCTCTTTTAGCTTGTTTCTTCCAAGAGCACATGGCAAAATCTGTCTTAAGTTTTGAAGAAGATAGCTTAAAGCAGACTCAAGATCATCAGCTGCGTGATTGGCTTGGGAAGCTTAGAGAGGTTTTTTATGAAGCTGAGGACGTTTTAGAAGAATTCGAGTTACAAACTTCGAGGAGCAAAGTGATGAAAAGCAACAGAAGAGGTCAATAAGAAAGGTATGTCACTGCTTTTCGAGTTCTAATTCTATTGTATTTGGCTCTGAAATGGCTCATAAACTCAAGGAGATTAGGCAAAGGTTAGATCAGATTTCAGATGATAGGCAAAAATTTTCTCTTTCTCAGAATTACGTTGATGTTAGGCATGTAATTCCAAAGGAGAGAGGGAGAGACTGATTCCTTCTTCCAAGCCTCTGAAATCATTGGAAGAGAGGAGGATAATGAATTAGAAGAGTTACAAGATGTTGCTGTGAGATGAATGAAAGATTTATAGTTAAGGTGCTTCATAGAGGATTTTGAAGAAATATATCTTTTATATTATAGGTTTAAAATGGATGATCTTATGCTTGATCTTGTAATATCAGTGCCCAAAAGTTAGTGTGCTATAATAAAATCCAGAAGTCAAATAGCTGATGAGAGCTTTGACATTTTACATTCATTAACTTGGATTATGAACATCAAGAACCTTGAGAAGTTCTAGTTAACAGATCAAAGATGGTTTGATCTGTTATTGTTCTGGAAAAATACTAACATATTGGTGTATCAATTATCAATACATGCATACCCAAATTCAAGCACCTCCGGCTGCTATTCTTAGAATCTATGAAGTTTAAAGTCTTGCCAAACTCTGTCCATACATTGATACATTTAAGATACCTTAAGAGAGAATTTTTTGTTGAAGAAACTTGCTAAATCTATTTGTCAGCTTCAGAAGTCGGAAACATTTTTATTTGGAACTTGTTTCAAGCATAAGAAATTGCCTCGAAATATAAGAAAGATGATCTCCCTTGGACATTTGGAAAGAACCTCAAAAGAGTGACATCTAGGAGAAAATGGAATCGATTGTTTTAGTTCTCTTTAATTTTTGCATTTCTTTTCCTGCCAGAATCTGGTAACATTGTCCCAAGGAATGGAAGGTTTCACAGGCCTCCGAACATTGATCATTACAGATTGCCCTCTGACCTTGTTGCCATCTGGTATCAAGTACCTAAAGAGATTAGAGAAGCTATTTCTAAAGATGTGTGGGCAACTTGATTTGAAGATGGGGTTTCAAGGAGAAGATGAAGATAATCTTCGGTTGGGAGTTCAAACATCTATAATCATAATTCTTTGCTCAAGAATCCACACATGAAATCAGTTTTGTACGAGAATGCATCAATAATGCAATGGCATTAAAGGTTTTTTTTTTGGTAGTTACGTATTATATTAACAAAAACAAAGTGGCGAAAGTCACGGGAAACAATCTAAGTTCAACCAAACCCTTAAGAAAGGGAGGCTAGCACAACAAACAGAAAACAAACCAAAGACCCCACTGCCAAAGGAGCAGGCTCACACGCACGAAACAAAACAACTGGCCCTAAGGAGCCATCCCTTGAAGGCCTATCTAAGTTCTACAGAGATAGAGTTCAAGAGGTTGTTCTTACATGGGTTTAGGAATCCTACATACATAGTTTCTAGGCTAGGCCTGCTCAACAAACCCAAAAAGACATAATCAAGGGCTGTACAATCTAAACACACTAATTTTCACATTGTGAGAAATTGTCCAGCAGCCTGGAATCATTGGTGGCATGGGCAGGCTTGTTGATGGAGACGCCAGCAGTGAAGTTGTTAGGAGCAGAGCAGAATAGCACAAAGTCGGGGTAGGAGTCAACAAGGTTGTTGCAGGAACAGACCACAGAGCACAGAATCGGGGCTGGCACCCTGGGCAGCACCCTATATTGCTTCTGATGTTCAGCCAACCATTCAACAAAAATTTGTAGCAGATACCCAGAAAATGTAGCAGGAGGACAGCAGACTTGCCAGGAAAAAACTGCCCAGCCTGCAGGAATAAACTACATCAGGTCGCCAATCTTCCCAGGCAAATGAAGAGCATCCTGCTTATCCCAAAGGAATTAAGATTGTTCACAGTGTGCAGCTTATCGAACATGGGCCAGCTATCTGTAATTTCCAACCAAAAAAAGGAGCTGCTAAGCCTGCTGGCGTGCTCTTGCAGAAGAACAGCAACCCAGGTTCCTGCAAGAGCAGAAAATCTGCTGGAATTTCCAGTAGAACCAGACCAGGTCACAGCAAACTTAATCAATTGCAGGCATGATTTTGCAGCAGACCTGGGGTCAATTTCCAGAGTATCAAGGACTGAAGGGAGGTAATCAAAACCCTGCACTACAGTCTCACATCACCAGTACTCTTCAAAGAAGCAGAAGACAGCAGGAAAGAACATTAAGTCCACCTGGATGCTGTCCAGCTTCCAGTTTGCAATGCAGGGCAGAATGTTGAGATGGCACATATTTCTTCCTGAATCCGAATAGGTAATAGACATCTTGGTATTCCAAAAATTATATATTCTACAGTTCCATTAAAAGCACATATATCTGCATTAAGATCCTAATTAAACAGTATGAAACAAGAACATCTAAGTCTGAAAAACGTAAATTTCATTAGGTTTGAAACAAAAAAACTGACATAATTGATAACAAAGATCATCCTTCACATCTGCACTGAAAAAAATTCCATTTTATACAGCTCTCTGCTCAATCAGCAACAAGAAATACGGAAGTGGGGCTGGGGCTGAGAAATTTCGTATCAGCACTTGCATTTGTTGGCCAAGTAGCTCCTGGTTGACAATTGCTTAACAGCTTGTGACACATGATTGTATCCTGGAAATCCAGTAAAGTATACTTCAAGTACTCAAGTCTCTCACATTCTGTCATTTTGGAGAATCCGAACCTCGTAGTCCAAGTATTTAGTACATTAGGGGCTGAAGGCAATACCAATTTCATCACTCCCATTCCAAAAAGCTGCCTCTCAAGCTCACCCATCAAACTCTGACACATTCCTTGTCTGCGATACTGGAACTTGGTAGCAACTAATGGTACCTCAGCAACCTCTTCAAACACTCTAACAGTGGCTACAGAAACTATTTCTCCTTTCTTCTCCACAACAGCTGTGTAGAATCCTTCAAAGTTTTTATGCCTCATCTCTGATTTATTATTTAAGATCACATCTTCAACAAGATCTTTTCCCATTAGAGGATCCTCAGCTGGCTCAAAACACTCATGCATAACGTCAATCGCATCCTTTATCTTTCTCTGGTTCTCTTTCAGGACCATACCATTCTTCAATAATCTCCAAGTTAAATCATCCACACCTAGTGATATAGGCAGTCCTGTAAGGTTATTGAGGCTAGTAAAAACATGTCCACACCTATTACTACAAAACCATTTATCATGAGCATAATTTTTTGCCACAACCTCTCCTCTCTTCCTCAGACAACCCATATGATATTTATGCTCGCATTGATGACAAGTCCGTACAACACCATCATCAACGGAATTCTCCCTTGATATGTCAAACTTTCCCTCACCACAGATCGCACAACAGCATGAAGGGCAGAACCAGTCTCCAGTAGGAACCTCCTTTAGGCCAAGGCAGTCCTTGTGATAAGTGGTAGGACATAAATCACATATGATTAATTCACCTCCATAGTGGCAAACACAACAAGCATCATAACTCACATCTTGATGATTACCATCACTTGCCGATTCATTATTGATCAACAGTTCCTTTTGACAGTCCAACAAAGACCTCCCATCTTCAAGAAAAATGTTAGCAGCAGGCCTATGCTTCTTGCTACCCAGATGAGCCTCAAAATCACTCATGGTAAACACCTTATTGCAACATTTACACTTGATCCCCGTACAACAAATCCACCCTTCACCCAAATTCCCACTATAACACACCAATGCCCCTGGCGTTACCACTTTCTTTTCAATCAACTTGGACAATACAACCCTAAGATTAAACCTTGAACTTTCAGAAATCACCTGCACGCCGGCTAGCTTCTTTCGCTTTTGAAGCTCTCTCAATTTCTTCAAAGTTTTCAACGGTTTCCCTCTTTTGGATTCTTTTAAATTTTCTGACATCTCCCTCGTCCTCTTCTTTCTTGACTGTGACGCATGTGAAGACTCAGAACAAGACTCCATATGCTTTTTATTTAAATCAGAAAAAGCAACTTCTTTGGGAAGTTCTTCATCAATGCAAGCTTTGCAGGCTGTTCTAAGAGAGTAATAAACTTTCCCATTGGGCGAAGTGTACCGCAATTCTTTCCTTCCTCCCTTATCTGCGTACCACAGACTCCATCTCATAGCCAAGAGAAAGTTCTTGGCTTCGTCACTACAATTGTTGTTCTTGTTCTTCCTTCCGCCAGGGCCGCTGTGGAGATACCACTGGACAACCGCTTCTGCCCCTGGAGAAGAAAGAGGCAATCCTGGTTTACCCATCGATTCTTTAGAATGTTTGACAGCAAACGCCATGAAAATAGAGAGAAAAAGAAAACATGCAGCGAAAAACAGAGATTGGAACAGCGATTTGTTGGAGGTTGAATTTATTTCTGAAACGATTACAACTCCTTGAGCAATAAGGAGAAAGTCTACTTGCAATACAAGTAATGTTTCTAACGGCTCTTTAAAAAAAAAAATGTAAAAGAAAAATACTTAAAGAGTTTTTTTCCATTTGTTTTAAATTATTTTCCCTTTTTGTAAATAGTATAATATAATATATATTAAAACTTTGGGAAATTAATTAAAATGACCATATCCCATGGGTCAAAGGAAAATTGACCAAAATACCTAGTTCAATGCCCAAATTACCATTCATATATTATATATAAACCCTAACCCTATATAAGAAAAAATGCATTCACATTTACTATCTCACTCAATAGTTGACCTTGTGATTTTAATCCAAAGGAAATAAGTTCATTATTGTGATTTCAATCTAAAGAAAATAAATTTATGATATCGAGGTATTTATAAAAATATTAACTTAAAACTTTAATTATATGTTGATTATGCAATAATTTATGGTGTGTTAAATACTAGTTTGGAATTGTGTTTAAAAATTACCATGGTAAAAAAATGTAGAAGGTATTTTGATATTATAATTGTAGGGGGTTAAATGATATTTTACAATGTGAGAATGTTATTAGATATTAGACCATGTATGGGGTGAAGTGATATTTTACAATATGGGATTATTTGATATTTGGCAATGTAAGGGGTACATAGTGTTTTACTCGAAATGTGTAGAAGATTAAATTGATATTTATCAAATTTTGTATGTTTTTTAGTTGAAACACTATTAATTACAAAACATAGAGGAACTTCTAAATGATTGTAATATATATAAAATAGGGGTAAATTGATATTTTATGATGGGGGTAAATGATATTTTATGATATTGGGGTAAATTGATATATTTTAAAATTTATATCGAATTATTCAAAGTATATTGTTAGTTATAATATCTAGTAGAATTTTGAAATATGTATAATTTTTCTATAAAACTCTACATCCCTAAAACCATATAACCCTTAAAACCTAAAACCCTACCACCCCTAATATTGAAAAACTCTTAAATTGATTTTGTAAAGACATTTAAAGACCAATTAATATTTATTAAAAAATTAGGTCAAAAGTATAATTAGAGTAGCTCATAAGTTAAACTATACGAAAAGTTGGTTTATGATTATGATTTGTTTTAAATAAATAGAGACATTTATCATAATTCATTAAGGGCTTTAAGGCTTTGAAACACTAGCCACCTACCCTAGAAAGAAAAAATTCTCTCAAAACTTTCACTTTTTATTCAATCTTTAGTGATCTACCAATCACTTATTTCTCAAACAAACCTTTATATTGTCATTTATTTGTGGTTGTTTTTGTGTGAACGAGTAAAGACTCTACTACATTGTAGGGAGTAGTGAAAGTATTAGAGATAAATTCGTGATGGATTCTGATTTAAATGAGTCATCATATGCAAGGTTGCAATCCGAAACTCTCTTTTTATATGTATAATAATCATTATTTATCTTGGGGATAAGGTTTAATGGTCCAAAATTTTTATTTTTCACCTTATTTTGTTACCAATGTCAATTACAATTTGGATTATGAAAACCTAACAAATTGAAGAATTAAAATTTTCACTTGCATAAACAAAGCTGAACATGTCGCTTGTTTTCCACAAAAAATAGTTTAATAGAAATCATTCTAAGTTGTTTATTTAATGGCTTGTGTGTGAAATGTGCACTTAATGCGTATTATTGATAATCTTACATTGGTTAGGAACCAAGTTGGGAGTATATAAGTTTAAGGGAAAGTTGGATAGGAGAGACCCGCTAATACTTATGGAGGTGGGCATTAGTCTATTTGAATGTCCATCTTAGTAAAGCCTATCCTAAATGACTAGAGGGGATGTTGATCAGTTTGGTTCTGAGTTGTGTCAGATTCATGCCGTAGTATAAGTTAGCTTTTAAGATAAGAGAGGCTACGTTCACTAGTATTTGGACTGCTTAGTGTTTGTACAACAAAAACAAAGAATTCTAAACGGGTATATTAAACAAGAAACCTTTCTGATGAAACCATGAGTTTCCAAGACTTGGTTTTGAGAAGAAATTGGGGGCATCAGGCTACTTCATCCACTGAAGTTGCCAATACAATCCATTTGAAATTTATCAACGTTATGTAAATAGAATAACATTATGGAAATGTTGAATTAAATTAATATTAATTTGAGAAATGAGTTTATATTTGTTCAAGTACATGCCTTGAGGACCAAGCAACTTAGTAATTTTCTCTGCACAGATTCGTCTAGCTATTTTGCACATGTTTACATGGCACTGGCTTCTTTCAGGTATTCACAATCGCAAACACTAAACCATCTATCATTGTGTTTTTCTTCCGAAGAATTCCTCTTTCAAATATATCTCTTTGGATGTCAAATATTAAATGCTACAAGAACGAAGCAATGTTTGATCTAAATCAGGAAACAACTTAAGCTTTTTCTGCCTAGAATTGATGGCTTTCAAATAACCAATTTCATTAACATTAATGCTAATCCTTAAGAGCAATGTCATATGTAGACACTTTTAGTATATAATTCAGGTACACAGATAATGTGTCATCATTTAATTGGGGGTTACTTTATCTTTAATTTAAAATCATTCAGTGACATAATAACACATCGTCTGTACATTCAAATTGTGTACTAAAACTTTATACACAGTCTTATTGAATCCTTAAACCCTCTGGTTTATCATTAATATGATCAATTAAAACTCTGCCCATTGTACCAAAACTCTGAAAAAAAAAAAATTTAGCTTTCAGTGAATTGTGAAAGTGTTCAATAGACAACAGAAAAGGTTCAAGACTGTCCTACTTTGAGTGAAAGCTGCAGACTTGATGACTGCTCATATCCCAGAGGTTAATCTTGATGAATAAATGTCATCACATAATAATGCTTTATTTTTTCTGGTGAAAGAAATGTGGTGGCCGGTTCTCTGCATTGTTGGTGTGTTATTTCTTCGTTTATTTTCCATGAGCTACATTGTGATTCCTGCAAGTTTCCATATTCAGGTTAACGTCACACCAACATCTCTGTTCTCCATTCTCATCTTGATTGTATTTTGCATCTGTCTGGTATGAGTGCTTGAATATTTTATGAGAGCTAAACATTAAAACAATTTTATACAAGGAATGCTTCAATAATTCAGTCACATTAAAGTTCATATATTCTACAATTCCTCTAAAAACATAAATATCTGCACCAAAATTCTAATTAGACAAGAACATCTAAGTCTGAAAAACGTACATTTCATTAGGTTTGAAACAACAAGACTGCTAATTGATCACAAAAATCCTCCTTCACATACAACTCTCTGCTCAATTTGCAACAAGAAATACAGAGGTGGGACTGGGGCTAAGAAATTTCCTATCAGAGGTGGGGCTGGAACAAGAAATACAGCTTGCTGTTGTTGGCCAAATTGCTCCTGGTTGACACTTACTTAACAGCTTGTGACACATGATTGTATCCTGGAAATCCAGGAAAGAATACTTCGAGTACTCAAGTCTGTCACATTCTGTCATTTTTGAAAACCCGAATTTTGTAGTCCATGTATTTAGCACACTAGGGGCTGAAGGCAATACCAATTTCATCACTCCCATTCCAACAAGCTGCCTCTCAAGCTCACCCATCAAACTCTGACACATTCCCTGTCTTCGATACTGGAAGTTGGTAGCAACTAATGGTACCTCAGCAACCTCCTCAAACACCCTAACAGAAGCTACAGAAACTATTTCTCCTTTCCTCTCCACAACAGCTGTGTAGAATCCTTCAAAGTTTTTATGCTTCATCTCTGATTTATTATTTAAGATAACATCTTCAACAAGATCTTTTCCTGTTAGAGGATCCTTAGCTGGCTCAAAACACTCATGCATAACATCAATAGCATCCTTTAACATTCCTTGGTCCTCTTTCAAGGGCATACCATTCTTCAATAATCTCCAGATTAAATCATCCACACCTAGTGGTATAGGCAGTCCTGTAAGATTATTGAGGCTACTAAAAACATGTCCACACCTATTACTACAAAACCATTTATCATGAGCATAATTTTCGGTAATAACCTCCCCTCTCCTCCTCAAACAACCCATATGATATTTATGCTCGCATTGATGACAAGTCCGAACAACACCATCATCCACAGAATTCTCCCTTGATATGTCAAATTTTCCTTCACCACAGATCACACAACAACATGAGGGGCAGAACCAGTCTCCACTAGGGACCTCCTTTAGGCCAAGGCAATCCTTGTGATAAGTGGTAGGACATAAATCACATATGATTAATTCACCTCCATAGTGGCAAACACAACAAACATCATAACTCACATCTTGATGATTACCATCACTTGCCGATTCGTTATTGATCAACAGTTCCTTTTGACAGTCCAACAAAGACCTCCCATCTTCAAGAAAAATGTTAGCAGCAGGCCTATGCTTCTTGCTACCCAGATGAGCCTCAAAATCACTCATGGTAAACACCTTGTTGCAACATTTACACTTGATCCCCGCACTACAAATCCACCCTTCACCCAAATTCCCACTATAACACACCAATGCCCCTGGCTTTACCACTTTCTTTTCGATCAACTTAGACAATACAACTCTAAGATTAACCCTTGAAGTTCCAGAAATCACCTGCACGCGGGCTGGATTCTTACGCTTTTGAAGATCTTTTAATTTCTTCAGAGTTTTCAACGGTTTTCCTCTTTTGGATTCTTTTAAATTTTCTGACATCTCCCTCTTCCTCTTCTTTCTTGACTGTGACGCATGTGAAGACTCAGAACAAGACTCCATATGCTTTTTATTTAAATCAGAAAAAGCAACTTCTTTAGGAAGTTCTTCATCAATGCAAGCTTTGCAGGCTGTTCTAAGAGAGTAATAAACTTTCCCATTGGGCGAAGTGTACCGCAATTCTTTCCTTCCTCCCGTATCTGCGTACCACAGACTCCATCTCATGGATAAGAGAAAGTTCTTGGCTTCGTCACTACAATTGTTGTTCTTGTTCTTCCTCCTGCCAGGGCCGCCGTGGAGATACCACTGGACAACCGCTTCTGCCCCTGGAGAAGAAAGAGGCAATCCTGGTTTTCCCATTGATTCTTTAGAATGTTTGACAGCAAACGCCATGAAAACGAGAGAAGAAGAAATCATAGAGCGAATAAATTGAGTGGAACAGGGATTTGCTGCGGGTTGAATTTAATTTCTGAAAGGATTACAACTCCTTGAGCAATAAGGAGAAGAATCTACTTGCAACACAAGTAATGTTACAAACGACTCTTTTAAAAAAAAAAAGAAATAGTAGAAGAAAATTACTAAGAAAATATTTTCTAATTGTTTTAAATTATTCTCCTTTTTATAAATAATATGATATAATAATATTTAAAATTTTATTATTTCTATCCTTAATAAAAATTCTAAATTTGCTTAATGTCTAGGTTCTATTAAATGCTACTATGATTGTACATCTAATTTCCTATTTTATAAGAAACATTTCATATGAATATTGTTAAGTTGGAAGCCCAGCCTAGGCCCAGGCCCAGGCCCAAATACTTTGTAAAACTAAGATAATCAAGGTTAATATTGTAATTTCAGATTAATTAATTACAATCATTTTGAAATATAATAATTAAACCTATAATTATTATTACGAGTAAATTAAGGTTTCTCCGCCAACTACAATTATTACTATGGGTAAATTAGTCAACCCAAGGGAGTACTGGAGTGTTACTTGTCCAAATATCAGTTTTTTGGATATGTATTTTCTTCTGCCTTTAATATGGTGTAAAAGGAACTGTAGGATCTTGGTAATTTCCCCTGTTGATCTATTTTTAACTTTCAGAAACTTGACAATATTAAATGAGCTAGATTTTAACACTTTCAGGTATCTTCTTTCTTAATTTGATTTTGTTGATTGAGAAATGTGTCCTTGAGAATCTGGCTCATGACTCTATTGTCAGAGTTACACATTCTTTCCTCGGTTATTTTGAAAACATAAATATCTATTTATAGATAATTAAAATTAATAATATTTATTAATTCTAAAAATAAAATTATCATGTAATTAATAATATTAAAAAAATAAAATTTTATCACATTTTTTTTTCTCAATTTGAAAAATTAATAATTTCTTTCATGTTTAAGTTTTGAAAAGTTGCATTTCTCCCTTAGGTTTATCTTCTCCGGCTCTCTCTCCCTCCACAGCTCTCTCCTTCCAGTGGCCGAAGCCTATTGGTGGATATTTAGGTTTTTAAAACTTTTTGGGTGAGAGTTTGGAATTTGACTAAACCTTGGGTGGAAATAAGTCTTTTGGCTATTTTTTTTACTGTTAGGATGATCAATTTATAGACCATTTTTATCAAGCATCGCTGAAAGTACACCAATCATGAGGAATGTATAGTACTATCAAAGCGTGGCGATGTTATGTGTACAGTTCTTTTGCCTTTGCTGTTGACATCAGTAATAACAACGGCGTTAGGCTTTCTGTTCTAAGCTTGGCTCCCTTCGGAAGGTTGGGGTTCCTTGTTTTCAACTTCCAAGTAGAACGTGCATGGAAATTGAGAAGTTTGCTTTTATTCAATGCAAAGAGAGAATTTTCTCCTCTTACTGGCTTACACTCCTTTTCTGATTTTGTCATGCTCTTTAGTTGGGTGAGATTCCAATCTTGTTTGCTTATAAATCTAAGTTTTAAAGAGTGATGTAAATGGCCTCCACTAAATATTCTTTTAAGCCCTACTAATTAATTTTTCACATAATCTTCAATGATTAGCAAAAATAATTATGCATCCACATTTCCCCCCAAAAGAAGTTGTATGTTAGAATCTAAAACTTTTCTCTCGTAATATATATCAACTCAAACTCAATATTTTTCTCTTTGTTACAATCCTGATATCACTAAAATTTTTATTTATTTCAACTCCTCAAAACAATTTTTATCATTGTAAACATCACAAAAGCAACAAAATTTAAAACCTAACATTCTTTACTTTTCCAACTTCGAGTTTCATTTGCATAAGTTATCAAAATAAAGTCATTATCCACCACAACAATGGTATCATCATTGCCTTTTTGAAAGCTATCATTTTTTCTCTCACTCGTTTGGAATGTGCTTAAATCCGTCTTTTCTTACCACAAAAATAATACTATTTATTTTTGTAATCTTTGACTTTTTACTTAGATTTCTCTCTAAATTTATTATCACTCCCTTGAATTCTCTCTCAATTATAACCCTCAGCAGTTAGATCACTATCTCTAAGTGATGAGTTCTTTGTTTTTATAAACTATTCATTCTCACACAATAAGTTAGTCATATCATCTTAATTTACAAGAGACTTACTACCAACAAAGCTCAACCCAAAGTTTTATGGGATCTAGGCAAAAAGAGAACAATAAAGTTTTCTTTATCTTCTAACTCATCAACATATATGGTTAACAATTGAGAAATTAGTCCATTAAATTTGTTTAGGTAATCATAAAGACTTATACCTTCTTCCATCTTTATACTCAATAAATTCCCTTGAGCTTACCTCACAAACTCTTTGGATAATTTGATGCATAAATTCCCTCAAGCTTACCCCACAAACTCTCTGGTATAATCTTAGTCAACATATTATATTTTATTTTGGGGGCTAAGACCAATCTAATAATATTATCTACTCTCTTTTAAATCATACTTCAGTTACTATCAATCATTCTTGAAACTTAACATCTCCTAATATCTTATTTATTCCGTTGTTGTAACGAATGTTAAAATCAAATTTTACTATAACATAAAATATTCACTTTTTCCTTTACATAGAGGAATCTCAAATTTAAAATATTAGACATATCTCCTAACATTTTGGAATATGTCTCATGCAAACTAAACCTCGAAACTTCTCATTTGAATCAACTCTTCCTCAAATTAGGTTTGTCTTTTCCTATGTTACAAACCTCAATCTAACACCACTTATTGGGATGCAAAACTCAATTGAAAAAGAAAACACATAAATATTTGGTTCCGATCCAACAATATGTTCATAAAATAAGTGGTTTCTTTACAATAACATTAATTTGACTCAATTGGTTTGAGTATTTTCTATGAAAGAGTTAAGAAATGGTTTTTTTTTTTTTTTTCAATCCATAAGTAAGGTAATTTTAGAATAACATAGATTTATTTTTAATGGGGCTAATTAGAGAATTAATGGAATAACTTATAATAAGTAATTCTAAACATTAAACTATGCATATACCCTTTTGGTACATAATTTAAATATACAGATTATGTGTTATTATGTAATTAAATGATAATTAAATATAAATAATACATAATTACATGATGATATATTATTTATGTATTCAAATTGTGTATTAAAAGTGTGTACACAAAACATTTATCAAATATAATAATAATTTATACTAATAATCGTCAAGATAATTTATCTTTAAGATAATCTTTTAATTTTGATAATAAAATATTTTCAAAACTAAACCTCACATAAGATCATCTTATTTTCTAACCATTATAAGTGACTCTAATGTTACACCTGCGTTTCTCTCATGAAAATAGAAAGTGAAGCATTGGTTTTATTCAGGCACTTCGCTAGGACGATCCAAACCCTATTTGACAAGCAAGTTAAGAAGGTAAGATTGAACAACACAGCTAAAAAATTCCTCTCAAAAGGCTTTCAAGAATTTCTTTCAAAACAAGGAATACTTCATCAAATGGCTAGTACATATGCACTGCAACAAAACAGTGCAGTGGAGAGAAAACACAAATACCCGCTTGAAGAAGGTATTGAGGTGAATGCATTCCAACAGCGGCATATCTTATAATCTTGCTTCCAACACCCACACTGCAAGGAAGGTCTCCATATGAGGTAATAGTCAATGAACCCCTTTGTGTTTTCCGATGTGTATACTATACCTATGTTAAGCCCAAGCCATTCGATAAATATGTTGCACAGGGGATACAAGGTACTAAATATGGAGAACAAGAAGATTTATGAGACCAGGGATGTATTTTTCTATGAAAACATGTTTCCATTTCATAAGAGGTAGCTAGGCAACAAAAGAACTAAGCATAGAAACAAATATGCTAGTACACATTGGTTGGAGGATTTATGAATGAATGAGACACTGATGAAAACAATGAAATTCCAATGGGAATCGAGGAAGAACCTGACCAAAAATAGAGCTTGGGCAAAGTGATGCAAACAATCATGTGGACAAAGTTGCAGCAAGCTCGATTCCTCAACAACATGGACAGGCTACAAGTGGAACCAGTTGAGAAGCCATGTGTGTATCACAGACTCGTTTAACGATTGCAATATCTCACATTAACTAGGCCTGACATCACGTTTGGAGTGCATCACTTGAGTTAGTTCAGGGCTGATCCACTATAAACCCATATCGCAATGGCTACCCGTTCAGTAAGCTACCTCAAGAGCTCTCTTGAACAAGGAATCTTCATTCAAAGAAACAATTCCCTTCAACTACGAGCTTACTGTGATTCAAAATGGGCTACATGCCCCAGTTCTAGACATTTAGTCATTGGTTTCAGCACATTTCTAGGAAAGAGACTGTAAACTTTGAGATCAAAGAAACAACAAACAATCGCCCTTTCATCTGGAGAGGCTGACTCACAATAGAAACATCCTAACAAAATACAGGCCAAGAGTGTTGCATCAGCTGTTAGACTTTGGAATATCTTTGTTGCGTGATTTGAGTGGCTACTATTGGCTTACTTTTAGGATTCAATTTAGGAGTTTACTAAATTAAATAAATATTAAAATAAAATCAAAACAAAAATAACTACGAAATTAAAAGATTATGTGAGCTTAAGGGTCGATAGAATTGAGACTTGAGAGACAATTGAAGAGAGTGAGGTGTGATAGAAGAACTGAAGAAAATAAAAGAAAGCAGTTGCAAAACAATTACTTTACCATGAGATGGAGAGGGAGAGGAGGAGAGTAAGTGCAGCAAAACAATTACTTTCTTTTTTTTCAATTTTAATTTGCGGGTCGTAATTAATTAGTTTGTGGGCCTTCCGTGAGGCCCATCCAAAAAATGTGGGTCAATTTGAGCCCACGACTACCATGTCTAACTACGGTCCAAACTACAATTTTGAAATTGTAGGGTAGATAACTATGTATACGTTTGTAAATGCAATGGTTAACAATAGTGAAGCAACGATTCTAATAGCACAAACTTGCATTCGGGGGTATAAATGGCTATTTCTAAAAGACGTGGGGGCAACAATACTTTTAGTTACTCTTTGTAGGTTAGAATTAGATTCTCGCCAAACTCTGCCCTCTAAGTTGATTTTCAGGTTAAGATATAGTTTCTTAATGCCCATGTCCGACAGATACTTTTTTGAAAATCATTTGGATTAATTGAAGTATATGCCATTTTTGGTATTTTTGATAGCCCAAAAGGACTTATTCCCATCCAATCATTACCCTTTTCTTAAGTTTTCCCTTGTTAACTTAAAAAAACTCAAATATTTATTCATTTATTAATTTTTAAGGTTATTATCAAAAGTAAAATTATCATTTAAAAATATTTAAAAAATCTAAAAATTTATTACATTTCCTTTTTTAATTTACAACTCTAATAATTCTCCACCGCCACCTATTCAAGGTTAAAAATGTAACAAATTCCTCTTAAGGTTTTTATCTCTCATGAAGTCGACCCTTTGTCATTTAGAAGACGAATGATTCATCTGGACGACTTCCCCCACCATGAAGGTCGAATACAACCAGCCATGAAGACGAAGCAGACGTGACAAAGATGGCCATCTTCGTCGAGAGAGAGTGCGTCCGATCTGGGAGAAAATGAAAATGATCATCTTCACATCTGATATAAGAGAAAAGAGGGTGCGTCCAATAATTGAGTGTGGGAGAATGGTCGTTGGTGCCTGAAGATTGACGAGAGAAGAAGATGTTGGGTCGATTGGCTATCGACATGAACAGAGATGCTTGTCGAAGAAGAGAAAAAAACTTTAAAAGAAAATTATCACTTTTCAAACTTTAGATGTGATGAAATTATTAAATTTTTAAACTTAGAGGGAAAATGTGACAATTTTTTAAGTTTTAAAAATATTTTTATTAAATAACGATTTTATCTTTAACAATAATTATAAAATTAACAAATAGATAAATGTTTAAATTTTTTAAAATTAATAAATAAATTTTTTTAAAAAAATAATCTTTTAGTGGAAATAAGTCCTTTATCATTTTTTATACTCTATAATTCTTTATTATTATTATTATTATTTTGATAAGTTATTCTATCATTCTTCCCCCACATCATAATCTGTACAATTATCTCAATAATTTAACCTTTCTTATTATACCAAATTTACAAAGTTTTTAACTGCATATATTTTTTTGTCACTATATCTTCACTCCCTGTCGAAGGGATTAATTAAAAAAAAGTTGAAAAAATAATGTACAATGCAAGATTTCATTTTATCTCAAAAAAATAAAAATCCCAATAAAAGTAAATATTAATATTCCACAAGCTACGCAAAACATATCTAATTTTCCTTCCGTCTTCAATCTCTTCTCCTTTCTTTCTCTTCTCATTTCCATATACTCCTCGTACCTTTTCTTTCCCTTCATTTCCCTCCCCTTCACGTTTCCCCTTTTACCCTCGAATCCCCTACCAAAAATTACCAAACTATCCTTTCCAGTCAGATGCACTCCTTCCATATCCTCGACATGCAAACTCACTTCCCTCAAGTGCATATTCCCTCCCTTGGTCCCGCCGCACGTGACCACAATCTCGCAGTGCAATAACTCACTACGCGACCCCTTTTTACCGCCCGATAAAATCGAACCGAACCGGATTTGAATTTCTCCACTTAGCCAGTGACGCTGTACGCTCACCGCCTTGTAACTCGATAGATTCATCGCCTGAAATCTAATTGGGTCGATCAAGATCCAGCTTAACATAAAATCTTCTTCCAAATCTCGACAAGTGTCCTCCGTATTCGGATATGGTATCGGTGTCGGAACTGCGTTTTTCGGGTCAACTATGTCAACTCTAAACGGAGAGCACATGAACCACCCGCTCTCCGTCTCAGTTTCGACAACTTTACTACAAACGAGCTGGTTGCAGTAGTAAATATCAACCGCTGAGATTAACTCTGATGGATGGTAACGATCAAGGTTGGTGGCGGCGGTGATGTCGGGTTCGGGATTAGTGAAGGAGTTAGAGAAGAAGGAGTAGGGGCCGCGAGGGGCGAAAGTGGAGATAAGTTGTTGAATACGTGGCGTGTCGGTGGACGGCCACGTGTTGCGGCAAATGTTTGTCCAGAGAGTTTGTTTAGCAGTCAGGGAGGAGAGTTGGGAGGAGACGCAGGCAGCTGAGGCCAGAGTAGGGCCGTCTAAACGTGTTAAGATATGAGTTTCCAAGATGTCTGGATGGAGGGAGGATATGGAACAGGTGACGGCGCTGGATGACGGTGGTGCTACTTCAACGGAGGAAGTCATATTAGGACGACGGCGTTTCAAGCTTTTGATGAGTTTTGACTTCGATTCAAAATGGTTTGGAGGTCGGAGTTTATATAGGAGATGGAGGGGGAGGAGCTGTTTTGTAAATGACTTTTGAGTTTGAATTTAATTACAAGCTTGCCATACCTTTCGATGTCGTTTTGAATAGCACTTGATATTAATATAGATGGCAGTAATGTCAAATTGACTTAAGCATATTATTATTAGAGATGGCAATTGGGTAATTTAAATTGAATGTCCAAATAATTACCATTTATAGATAGTATTAGAAATATTGTATAAAACTATATGTTTATATTTTTTAAATATAATTTAAATATACAGATAATATTTACCATATAATTAAATAATTAATACGATGACTCATTATCAATATATTTAAATTATAAATAAAAAATATTGATAAATACTTTTAAATATAGACTAATTTCATATATTAAGCCTATTTTTAGCACCATAATTCCCAATTTCCATCCCTAGTCTCTAAAGAAAGTGTCTTGTTAAACATTTGCAATCATGTAGCAATCGAGTGACACTAACATTGCATATATACCCAACTCATCTCCATCTTTCTCCTCTTTTTTTCTATTTTTATTTTCTAACTGCTTGAACCAAACCTACTACTCTCGTAAATCATCTTTATTTAAGTAATATTACATTTATAAATAAAATTTTCTAATTTATTTATATAAAATGATGTAATAACAAGCAGTTTATGGGGAATTTAATATTTAGCCTAATTGGATTTTGGCCTCAAAAACAACATCTTGCAAAGAGAATTAAAGTCGCACGTACAAGGAAAATTAGAACTTAACTAAGCCAATTTTTTGTACTGAAGAGGTTCGTAAAATTTGTGAAACATTAGAACTATGTTATTATATTTCAAGACTTATTCGCTCAATCAAATTGGGGAATCCAGTGAAATTGGTACTCATAAATTTTATGTTGCAACCTGAATATTTAAAAGTTGGAAGAAAGTGGATTGATTGTTATTACACAAAAGATGTGTGTTGGTTCATGCAAAACGAGCCCAAGCGTCCTGCCATTTTGCTTAAATTTCTAACTTCACATCAACCTTAATGAAGGTTTTTCAATAATCCATGGCAATTTAGTAATTTCAGGAGAAAACCGGGTTGGATTTTGGTCGTTTTGAAAGTTGATAAATGGTCCAAGGGAGAATATATTATTTGTTGTCTGATTAAATTAATACAATATTATAATCAATAATTATCATCATCTAAATATAATAATCTCAATAAATTAATAATTAATTCATGGATTTTGATTGATTTAATACTATATATTTTCATTCTTTCTATATAATATATATATATATATATATGAACCGGTGAAAGGTTACATCATTGCTTCAATATTAATAAAACAGCTTGGCTGAAAATGGACGTAATTAAGTTCAAATTTGGTATCACAATGAGATGGATATTATAAATTTTATTTTCGCCACAAGACTTGTTCCCACATTACGTTTGGTTTATTCACAAATTTTTATTTGTAAAATTTAAAAAACTTAAATATTTATTATTTTTAATTAAGATTTAGAATAAAAATGTTATTTAATGATTTTAAAAATTTTATATTTTGTTCATCTGCAGTTGCCCCTGTAGCTTTTGAAAAAATCAATTTCACCCCTCTTCGGCGCCCTCTCCTTCTATCTTCGTCATTTTCCTTTATATTGATCTTCTCCTTTGTCTAAGATCCAACCAATGTCAGCCTTACCTTCTCTTCAATACTTGAGTTATCCTCTAATGATGTTACAATTGTCTTATCTCCTTTTTTCTTTAGAAATCAAATAAGAATCGTTTGTAAAGAGGAATTTGAAATGACCTGAAGAGATGTTGATGATGTCAATCTTTGGTCAAATAAAGACGAGTTATCTTTATTTTTCTGTTCAACAAAAATGGCCATTGGAAATCAACATCTAACTTGTTGGTTAAAACAAAAACGATCATTAAAGAAGAAAAAAAACCTTGTAGAAAAATGAAAACTTTCTAAATTTTATGTGAAAAAAATTAATTTTTAAATTTTTTTTATTAAATAATAATTTTATCATTAATCTTAATAAATAATTTTAATAAAAAAAATATTTGAGCGTTTTAAATTTCACGGTGAGAATTTAGAGATAAGACTAAACTTACGGGAGAAAAAGTTTTTTGGCAGTTTATTTTTAGCAAACAAATTAGTCGTCTAGTGAGCAGTTGAGTGCCGGTGGATACAAATTGTCAAGCTTCTATATTGAGTTTTTCTGGCATTTATATTCCGTGGAAAATTTATTATTAATTAATATTAAACTTGGCAGCTCGTGCACGTACCGAAACATGGCGTATTCGTCACGATTCAAAATCATATATAAATATAACCCCTTTGATAATTTTGATTTTTCTATTAATGGGTTCGACATGTTTCGAATTTAAGTTCACATTCTTTTATATTAATTTCTAAAAAATCCATCATAACCAAAAAAAAATCACATCTTTCGATTTTTTTTTCAAAACCCTCTCAAATAAAAGATTATTATTGCATGAGTAAATAGTATATAATAAAATTACGTGTATATATTTTTAGGATGTAAAATATATATGTAAATAATATATCATTATATGATTTGATAATTTTAAATTAAAGATAAATTAATATTAATCATATAATGATATATCATCTATATAGTTATTTTATATGTTCAAAATGTGTACTTATATCATTGTTCAATAGTATGTTGTTCAAGCTACAATAAAATCAGTATTTATTAACTAGAATTTAGGTCCCTTTGAGGTTCAGATATGTGTGACATCGTTCGGATTGATCAAATTTTGAGTAATTTTTGTACCAAAAAACCATAAAGAAGGGAGTAGAGGTGTCGGTGGTTAAGTTGACGATGCGTTGAAGAATGGTTGTCGGTGGAAAAAATAATTATCGAAAAGAGAGAATGTATTTTTTTTTTATGTAAGTGTAATATTTTTAAACTTTAAAGAGGTGATTATTAACTCTAAAATATAAAAATCCTAGATGATAGAGTTGAAAAAGTAATTTTTTTGAAATTAAGTTGAGAAGAAATTGTTAGTATTATAAACTAAGGTGAAAAAATAAAATAAATTTTTTTTTTAGATAAAATTATTAAATAACTTTTTTATCTTTGATAATAATAACAAAATTTAATAGATAAGTAAATATTTGAGTTTTTAAAACTTAACGGATAAAAGTTTCAGTGGGAAAAAGTCTTTTTGGTCTAAAATAAATTATATTTATTTACAAGAATTTAAGAAGTGGATTTTAGGTTTGCATTTATGGTTTTTCAAGGATGTAACTTATAATTTATTCAAAATTTTTCTTAATTATTATTTGTTAGGTCTATTTAAAAGAAAGTTAAAGAAGATTTTATGACAAAATTTTAAACAATCATAATCATGCTAATATAATAATAAATTTGACTAAATGGTCCAAAATTATGTATCATAACAAATATAAATTAATTCTGAATTTGGGATAATTAGGAAGGAACGGGGGATATCAGAAATAGTCTATTATATTAATTAATTAATAATTAAGCTAAATTACTTTTCAGATTTTATCTGGATAGGCGGTCAATTTTCATTTATGTAAGTGACATTGATGTTGAGCTGATTTTCAACTTGAAGGATCTGTGCTTTGATTAAGTCATAGATATTAATTTAAATAGGCCGAATGAGTATTTCTCACCCAAAGTATGCAGATTTTTCAAATTTCCTCTCGTTAATTTTGAAAATCTTATTTACTCACTCATAAATAGTTAAATTTAATAGTTTTAAAGATAAAATCGTTATTTTATCTGAAATATTAAAAATAAACTTAAATTTGATTTTATTTTTCACTCATAAACCCTAAAAATTAATAATTTCTCCCAGCCTAAATTTTCAAAAATAAAATTTCCCCCTTAGGGTTTCTAAACTTTCAAATCTAATTTTTTTGACAATAATTGACGATCCCCAAGCACCTACTCTTCCTCTTCGACGTCTCGTCCTTTTGATCGTGCATATTCTGACACCGTGTGGTGTTGTCATCGATGAAGACGATACTCTTCATCGATGACGACACCACATGACATCGGACGATGCACGACCAAAAGGAGGAGGCATCAGAGAGGAAGAATATGTGCTTAGAGATCGTTGGTCGTTATTGGAAAAATTGGATCTGAAAATTTGGAAATCCTAAGGGAAAAATACAGTTTTTGAAAATTTGGGTTGGGGAAAAATTATTAGTTTTTAGGGTTTAGAGGAGAAAATGATATGACTAACGGACTCAGTTAATTTTAACTATTTATAGGTAGGTAAATGAGACTTTCAAAATTAACGGAGGAAAAACTTGATAAATTAACATACATTGGGGGGGGGGGGGGGTGTGGGGGAGGGGGGAATAAATCCTTTGACCATTTAAATAATACACAAAAAAATTATTTCCACGCCTTAGGTTGGGTATAAATTGTAACTTTAATCTATTAATTTTTGAAAACTCAAATATTTATAATTTCATTAAAATTTTCGATTAGGATTAAAAGTAAAACTATTTTTTATAAAAAATATTAGATAAATTAAAATTTTATCTTATTTTCATCCCTTAATTTTAAAAAATAATTTTTTTTAAAACCTAAGTTTTGAAAATTACCATTTTCCTCTATTTTTTTTTCTCTTCTCTAGCAATCGTCTCTATTTCGACAAATGCTAGAAACCCTACCACCTTCTTCTCCTATTGATGCACAAAGATTGATGACCACTTTCATTGAACGAAGACAAATCGTCTATGTCTGATTAAGAGATATCATCTTCATCTCTTCAAGCTGAACCAATACGATTCATCTTCATTCGAGTGAACATTGGCATGGGAGAGTCATCTTTGTTCAATATTATGATAGAATGAATGAGATCTAGAGAAGTTAAAGAAGACGAATGAGATTTGTTGAGATTCTATCGATTCTGCCTATCGTTTGTCGTCAGTTGTAACAAAGAGCTTTAAAGAAATGTCGTTGGACTTAGAGAAGGTAGCCGAAGTGGATATTGTTGCCAAAAAATGGGTTAATTTTTGAGTTAACCCTTATAGAGGGAAATGATAACTTTTCAAAATTTAGATTTTGGAGAAAATTGTTATTTTTTAAAATTTAGGTGTGAAAAAGAAATAAGATTTTAATTTGCCAAATATTTTTTAATAAATAATTATTTTACTCTTAACCCTAACTAAGAATTTTAACAGAAGAGTGGTATTTAAATTTTTAAAAGTTAGTAAATAAGGGTTGGGGTTTACACCAAATCTTGGGTTGGAATAAGCCTTTTGGTGTAAATAATATAAAGAACAATATTCTTTTCAAACTACATATTTCCAATGATGTAATCCAAAGTGTGAACTTAAGGCAACATATAAAGTATGCTTTCGAAAATCTAACCAAACCTACCAGTTTCGTCAAATTTTAATTAACAAAATTGATAAAATATCACAACTTTCAAAGAAAAAAATTGAATTCAAACCTTTGTTTGTTAAAAAATTACTAAATTTGTCGTAACATATTTTTAGTTTGAACGTAAAAAGGTTTCGTAGGGACAAAAAAATGGTTAATAAATCGTCGCTCTTCATGTATCAACATAAATTAAAATTTAATTTGTTGGAAACCCAATTATAAACACTTGATTAAATTTAAATTAAATAATATTAAATTGGGTTCATGTCATTTCAAATTGAATTAAATTTGAAGCAAAATTAACTTAAATCGGGGTGTGTGTTGACCATGTTAAAACGAGCAATTGAGCTGTCATCAATGAAATTACACCTAATCAGTGGTTGCATTGTTGAATCCAAGGCTTTTGTTGCTTAGATTTATGATTCTTTACCAACAATTAAATACTGTAGCTAAGCATAGATCCAGATTATATCAAAATAATTTAAAATTAATAAAATTATATATATAATTTTTTATAATTTTATATATAGATAATAATATATTATTATATAATTAAATATTATTTTGTTTTTAATTTTTAATTATCTGATTATATAATAATATATCATTATTTATATATAAAATTATATACCTAACACTTTTGATTTAAAATACTTGTTGGGAAAACTAGAATCGGCCGATAAAAAAAAAAAACCTTTCTTGACAAAAATATCTAATCTAGAGTTAATTTTTTTTTTTTAGAGATTTGGAATTTTCTACCTAATTTAGATTTAGAATCTTTTTTTTTTTATATTTATATAGTGTGAATGCAAAACACACATAACAATTTATAGTTTAATATCGAGTAATACTATATATATTTATTTTGAATATATAAATAAATACATATTTATGCGTCATTTTTAAGAGGTTTGTAAAAAGAGCAATGTTATATGTACTTAGTTTGAGTATTAAAATATGTTTATAGATAATATGTCATTATCTAATTGACCCCTTTTAACAAAGTGATGCCTTCTATAGGTTATGTTTGCATGTGTGGAAAAATGGCCATCTAAGGTTCACCTTAGGATCCTTTTGTGGAAGGTCTAGATGAAGATGTTTTATCTAAACTAATTTTTTTGCCATCTAGTGGACAATTAAGAAAGCAATGTGTTAGAGATTTTTGACATGTTGATGTGTTTAGCGAGACATCCTTTTTCTAGTGTCAAACCATTGATAAAGTTTCTCATCACCCACTTATTTATGCAATTAAGAGTCATTTGCAAGATGGACAGTGATAACAGTGTTGAAGATTTGATAATAGATCTTGATATCCACTATGATGGAGCATGCAAAATAATTGTGAAGTAAAAATTGGAAACAAAGTGGTGTTTTTGTATGGTAACCCCCTACCCAAGAGCTTTTATCCATAGTTATTGTATCAATAGCTCTGGATAATATTCCGATAAAGTGAGAACAAAGGTTACAGAAAGTGTCTTAAAAAGAAGTTGGTTCAAAAAGAAACCTTCAAAAGAATTGTTAAGTTTGAGAGGTTTGTCGTTTATTGTAGGATAAAATTAGACTAATCTTAAATATGGATGAGATAATATTTATTTGTGTTTTTCTCGTGTTCCCCCTTTTCCTTAATAATACTTTATAATTATAGGATTCATAAAATTTATTACAATGTTATTGGTTATAGTCTGACATGTAAATTCAAAAATTAATTTTTTAAACTGTTACAATTAAAGATAAGATTATGATCAAGGTTGATATGAAAAGAGAATAAAAGGTCAGTTGTCCTACACCTAATATTTTTGACCTTTTCCTTCCTGTCACCATAATTGCCTTTAAAAAAATGACTTATTGATCTCTGCTTTCAGCAAGGGTAGAAAGAAAGTGCTGCTAGCATGATACAATGTCGTGTGGCATGGGCTGAAATGGCGGTGCTTATCATAATATAATAGGATTAAAAATATTAATTAATATTTTATTATTTTTTCATTCCTTGACTTCCAAGAGTGATTAGGTTTATGAATGTTTTTCAAGGAGTACTTTTAATTAAACATATTCTTTTATTATAAATAAAACTAAATATATGTTGTCACGCCCCTTACTCACACTCTATGTAGGTATATTAAGGGAAACAATCAAATATTCAATGTTTCCCAAACAAAGCAAATATATATATAGTAAAAGTTTTTTTTAGTTGCTTTTTTTTAATAAGAAAACTTTATTTGAATCAGATCGTTCTTTTAGAGTAAAACTAATTACACTCTATCAAGTAGAAGAAATTTCAGATTTAATGCCCAGTTCTATAACTACAATACCAAATAAGTGAAAAGTTTAATTTCAGAGTAATATTATGTATACCCACTTTAGATACACAAATATATACATACTTATATAAATATTACACGATTAGATGTTATTTTATCTTTAATTTAAAATCTCCTAATTATATAATGATATATATAAATATGTATATATTTATATATTTAAAATAAATACATATAATTTTATTATTAATTTTAATATGATATCGGTGAACTTGAACTCATGCTCTTATGTTTGATACCCCTCTCTTTTATCACCCAATCTAGGGTTTTTTAGTTATCGTATATTGAATGAATCAATTTCTCATGCTTTGAAATGAGATAAAAGTTTCTGACAATTTATTTATCTTAAATTTATTAGCTATTTAATGTTGATTTTGACTCGACTATTCTTACACCCCATTTCATTGTCATAAATTTTAAATCTTATGAAGTAAATAGAAAAGTTTATTACCGTTTGAAGCGTTTTTAAGTGTCAATTATGTCATAAATCAGAGTAAAAGCCTTAACTAAATACGACCCAAGGAGCCCTCAGTCCATTTGGCTCGAGGACTTGACTTGATCAGAACTTGTAACATAAGAGCTTAATAAAGTACAGTTTATGAAAATATAGCTTTTTTATGAGTAAGTTGGTGGCTGTTTGATCAGAAAGAAAGATGTAGAAGGGTTTTCTATTATTAATTTGCCAAAAGGGTTCAAATAATGTAATTTAGACCTTTTCTTTTCAGCCATTTACCACTTGAAATTCTTCATTCCATTCTTTCCTTTAACCAAGAGATTTACAAACCTGTGGAAGATTCTCCCTCACCTTGCTTTCGACCTTTCGAGTTTTCATAATCCCTCACATTTCAAGCCGTGTCATATTGTATTATAACCAACTTGTTAATATCAACCAAATAACTCTCACTTGTTCTAACAATATTGATCATCTCTTTATCAACCAAGCCATCGACCATCTTGTCTCAAAAATGCTCACTTCCTTCAGTTTTATGGATACTTGGACTATGCCGCAGCTTTAAATATTGCTGGGGTTTCACATTAGTTAAGCTTCCGGCTATATGAAGTGTAAGTGTTAAAATTCATACAACAGATAAAACAGAACATCAACTTTCTCCTTTTATGAAATTGAAGCTGATAATATGCCATTTGAAAATTACTTATCCATGATTCCTACTTATGTCAAAACCTACTTGCTGCTTCTGCTAATGATACATCTATAGAAGTTGAAGTGCAGAAGGTATCAACATAACTACAATGAGATATTGATTTTAATTCTCAATCACTTTTAACTTTCTTATACATTTATTTTAGTCTTAACTAAACACTTAGCTTTCCTGATCTTATCTTCATTTGTTACTTCATGATTTTAATCTTTATTCTAATTTTGTATGATTTTACTCTAAGATATTGAGTTTCCCTGTTCAATAAAAATAGGAACACAATGGATGATGATAGAGGATCACCACCAGTGCCAACATAAAGGGTTGACAAGTGAAGCAATAGCCTTAGGCCTCCTCAAGAATGAAGGCCCTAATTAAAAACATTATATTTGCAATTTACATATCAAATATTCAAACTTATAAATAACTTTATTTCTTTTTCATTACTCATAATGAAAAGCCGATTCTTTGTTTCAACATTGTTTTTACTTATTGATTCTCTCAATATTGATTTTTATTTTCTCTAGAAGTTATAAACAGAGCTTGAGTAAGAAAATTAGTTCAACCTTGCCATCACATTATAGTTACAAATAATTTTAACATCAATAAGGTTTCCTTTTCTAATTACAGGATTTGTTATTACATATCCAATAGAACTAATATTAATTCATTAAATTTGGAAAACATCTTGCAAGGTCTCCTGATTTAAAGTATTCACTTTATCTCCACTAGCATCTTGAATATGGCAATCATAGGTAACTATCCAAAAAGAATATAATGTACATTTGCAAATAAAATGGATTGATTTACTAAGATAAGTTTCAATAACGTAATTAAAGAGAAAATCAGAAATTAAAAATTGATAGTAACTCTTCAGACATAGCAAAATTCAGATATCAACTAGTTCAACACAAAACTGGCATTTTTAACAAATCTTACAACCAAATATCGCAAAGATAAAAATAGGTTCACACTATTATATCTATTTCAACATCCACAAAAACCACTGATCCATAGCAATATCAAGAACATACATGGTATAGTTAGCTGATCTTATTCAAGAGATTTTTATGAATGCAGTATTCTGGTGCATGTTCTTACTCTAAAAGATGTGATTTTCAGGTGTTAATTGTCTTGTTGATTGAAGAAATCGACTTTGACTCTGTCAGACAATTGTTCCGGAGGTCCTCTTGCAATGGGCATTCCGCCACTTTCAAACTTGTCTTTGGGTTTGGGTTTTGCAAAGTCCACAAATATTACACGTCCATTAATTGTCTGGAAGTGATGTCAAACCCATCAAATTACTTAGATAACTCAAAATGGATAGCATTTTGTAATAAGAGGAGGATCTTTAATAATTCTTACCTTTCCATTCAACCCAGTGAGGGCTTTCTCGGCCTCTTCTTCTGATGCAAATGTCACAAATCCAAACCCTTTTGATCTATCTGAAACTCTGTCCATCACAACTTTGGCTGCCAAAGGAGGAAAAAAAACCCAAAAAATAAATGTTAAATTCTATTTAAATGAATACAATCCTACCATTGCATTAATTCATTTGACCTCATTGCATATTTCTATGAAAACTTATCTATTCATACTTTTCAAGAAATGCATCTAAACACTTCAACTCATTTTGCTTTTAGTATATATATGTGTGTGTCTGTTCAGCTCAAGGAAACCTTCAATAGATCAAATTTAAAAACAAGGTAAATAATTTTTTTTTCTGAAAGTTACAAACACGAACCAAAGGAAAGTTTTAGTTGCCAGCATTGATTTTTTTTTCATTGCCTATCAACTCTAAAAGAAAAAAAAGGGTCCATTTGATTTCTAATCCCAAAATAATTTTCAAAAAACTTAAATATGATCTAAATTTTTAATTGTATTTTAGTGTTCTTCAGATTTGAAAATGTGTTTGACATAATATTCAAAAACTGTTTTTAGATTAAAAAGAGTAGAAAATTATGAAAACAACTTGTAATCATTTACTGATTTTACACCAGTCTTTAGGATTCTATCTGAGAACTGTTTTTGAAAACACTTTGACTAATTTCTATTAGAGGCATTTTCATAAGTGATAAGACTTTTTGTATTCCTTATTATCAAAAACTAAAAACAGTATTTAAATTGTATGTCTAACATACCCTTAGAGCTATCCTATTAACTCTCCACTTTAAAGAATGTTTCTCCTTGGAAATTTGATCCATAATCTTGTGTACAATCCTATGATATGAAACAACTAAACAATCACTTATCCAACATGTGAATAATATTGCATTGAATATGAGTAATTGGAGAAAGGTAATTAAAAATATTTAATATGATAGAGAGTAAAAGTGAAAAAAAACCTTCAATAACTTGACCGTATTGAGAAAATGTTTGTGATAATCCCTCATCTGAAGTGGAAAATGATAAACCTGCAACAAAAAGATTTCATTTTCATTAAACATACTTAAAAAACGAGGTCATTGGTGCAATCGGTCGAACACATAGCGAACAGAAAAAGGAAGCACATGATGAAGTAATATCAGACTCGAAACCTCTATTTAAAAGAAGTGAACTCATGTGTTGAAGTTAAGCTAACAAAAATATAAATTTCAAAAGTGAAATGAAATTGAAGCGGATGAAATTGATGAGACAAAAAGAACCTCCAACGAAGAGCTTAGAGGCAATAGCTCTGCAAGATATGAAAAGCGCCGGGGGAATAAGGGAACGGCTTTCGATACCAGTGGAGGATTTAACAATCTTCCTAAGCGCCGCCATGTGAGTCTCAGATTTTACCAAGTTCTTTGCTAACAGAATGGCGCAGATAGTTTCTTTAGTCGGTTTTTTTTTTAACGTTCATAGTATGTCATCCCTTATACTGCAAGAGAATTACATTTTCGCACCTTAATTACTTTGGTTTTTTTTTTTTTTTGTTCCTTCCTAACTTTCTTATTTTCAAATAAGGCCAAAGGACCAGTTCCGACCCAAAGTATATATTTTTCCTAAGTTTCCTTATTAACTTTGAAAATCTTATTTACCTATTCATAGACTATTAAAATTAATTGAGTTTGTTAGTTATATTATTCTCCCCCTAAACCCTAAAAACTAACAATTTCCTCTCAATCTAAGTTTTAAGAAACAATATTTTTCTCCTAAGGTTTCCAATTTTCAAATCTAAATTTTCAATGTCGTTTCTTCCTCTTCAACGACCTCTAGGTGACACCTCTTCTTCTTTGGCACAACCTCCTTTTGGCGGCTCTCTTGGGCATAGTTGTCGATGAAGGTGTCTTTATAGACGACCACACCTAGGAGAGCCGTCGGAAAGAGGCCATGCCGAAGAGAAGAGGTGTCACCTAGAGGTCATTGGAGAGAAAGAAACGAAGTCAAAAAATTGAATCTGAAAAACTAAAAACCCTAGGGGGAAAATATTAGTTTTGAAAACTTGGGTTGGAGAAAATTATTAATTTTTAGAGTTTAGAGGGGCAAATAAAATCAAATTTAAGTTTATTTTTAATAATACAGACAAAATAATAATTTTTCCCTTGAAACCGTTAATTTTAACTGCTTATAGATGGATAAATGAGGTTTTCAAAGTTAACGAAGAGAAACTTAAGAAAACAACATACCTTCATTAGGAAGTAGTCCTTTGGCCTTCAAATAATTTCTTCACGGTTGGAGAACACCCTAGGCAGGAAGAAAACACCCGAGAGAAATCTGACTACATTTTTGATAGCCATAAAATTCCTAGGGGAGTCCACAAATCTGGAAGTGACAACTTCCATATCTAAGTTGTGAAATATGGGGCGATAATTGTACATACTTAGGGGCTTGTACAAATAACGAGATATCTCATTTATTTGTCATCGAATAATATAAAAGAGGAATCTAACTATATTTTTTGGACTTTGAAAAACAACAAAAGCAACTATGTGTTTTTTCTTTGTTTTTTTAACCGTTCATCATGTATCTCTCCATGAATTATTTTAATTTTAAAATTCGAGTAAATTACATTTTTCCACCCAAAGTTTAGTTTAAAAGTGTTGTTCCACTCTTAGTTGACATAAATAACATTTTTTTATCCAAAATCAAACTTTGTTTATAAAACTAAAACTGAGGGTAAAATAATAATTTTATAATTCAATAATTTTGAAAAAAATAAATCCTTTTACACTATCAACTTTAAATATTTAAAACATATTAATTTAACTAATAGAAAGGTTTAAAAATTCATAAAACAATCTCTGAAATCTTTTTGGACATTATAATCATAGTGTTACTTATGTAGAAATTATTTTATTCACCCCCATATTTTGGAAAAACTATATGACCCCAATATTTTATAATATTATATTTATATCTCTAGTTTATTGTATTATATTTGTTTTTTAGATATATAACTATCATTTTTTGAACTATCAAGGGATATATTACAATTTTAAAAATACCCTTAAACTTTTTTAAAATTTCAAAAAGCCCTTGGAATTACTATTCACCTATACAGGTTGAAAATCTTGTATGGCCCCAATAGTTTATAATATGAAATTTACACCCTTTATTGTTGCATTATATTTATTTTTTGGGGGTGTAATTGTTACTTTTAAACTATCAAAGGGCATATTAAAAATTTATAAAATATAAAAACACCCCTCAACTTTTTTGAATTTCCAAACCCCCCTTAAATTATCAGATTCACCCCAATTAAAATTGAAAATTCTATTATGACCCCCATAATTTGTAATAGGACAATTATATCCTTAATTTGTTGTATCCTATTCAATTATTTGGGGTGTAATTATTATTTTTGAAACTATTAAGTGACATATTAAAATTTCACAAATTTCAAAAATACCTTTATACTTTTTTTAAATTTTCAAAAACCTTTGAAAACTTTTTGTTACCAATTCTAACAATTTCAAAAATTATAGTTTGTTTATCCAAACATACAATTATATATCACTAACACATTTATCCATACTTCTTTTGTTACAATTACTATTAGGCCAAACAACTATTTCCCACCAAAGGTATGCTGCAATCTCAAGTTTCCACCCTTTAACTATGGAAATATCAAACACCCACCCATAGTCGATTAAATTTAACGAAACCCTAACTACTGAAAATTTAATCTCATTTCCCCTCCTAAAAGTTTAAAAACTAACATTTTTCCCTAAGCTAAGTTTGAAAAGATTGTATTTCCCCTCCTAGGGTTTAGTTTCCAAACCTTTTCACTTTCTCCGACGCCATCGCCGGCCGTCTCCCCCTCCCGATGATTTATCTTCCACCGACAGCCCCCCTCAACTCCACCCCAACCCATCCGGCGCAGAGAGACATTGTCTGGGAAGACGATCGTCTTCCCAAACGATGACGACTGGGAAGATGAAGAACTTCATTCTTCGTCTTCCATGACTTCTCCGACGTCGATCGGACATCCAAATGGGAGGAAAGAGATCGCCAAAAGGAGAGGATGTTTCGGGAGGGAGAGACTGTCGACAATTGAGCCAGAGATTTCAAAATGAAACCTTAGGGTGAAACTGCCATTTTTTAAAACTTAGGTTGAGGAAAAATTTTAGTTTTTAAAGTTTAGGGGGGCAAAAGAGATTATATTTTAGTTTATTTTTAATATTATAGAGAAAATAACGATTTTACCTTTACCACCGTTAATTTTAACTGCTCATGGGTGGGTGTTTGGTATTTCCATAGTTAAAGTGTGAAAACTTGAGATTGCAACATACCTTGGGTGGGAAATAGTTGTTTGGCCTTACTATTATCACTTGTTATTATTCTCGATTTGAAACCGAAAAGTGATGAAGAAGTTAAAGGTGAAAGAAAAGAATGATAAGTGAGACTTTATGTAATTTAGATATTTAAAGGGTTTATTCTTAATTTTTGTAAATTTAAAGTTTCTTTTAAATAAATGAAATAGTGTTAATAAAATGGTTATTTTGCTTCTTTTTTTCTTTTCAATAATCTTGTTTGATTTGGGATATAAAATGTTGTTTATGTCAATTAGAGGTGGAAAAATATAATTTACTCTTAAATTTTTAATAAAAATATATCGCCCAAATTTTTTTTATATTTTTCTTAGCAAAACTATCATCATCATCCTTGGCACTAGAAAAATAAAATAAAGAGAAAACAAAAGCAAAATTCTCTTTCTATCTCCATAAATTAAAGAGAAAAATAGAAAACAAAAGCAAAGAAGGTGGCAAAAGTTGGTTAAGAAATAAAAAAGGAAATGTTTTCATGTATTTTAAATCATGTTCTCACCCTTAGCAACAGGGAGAGAAGGTTGAATGTAATAGAAAGGGATTGGTGAGCATGAGATGGTGATAAATGATCATGGCAATGGAAGTCATCAACTTCATCAATGATATGTGTCTAGTTCGTGTGGGATTTATCATAAATGTTTATGTAATATGACTTTCTTATTATTTTATGTATCGCTTTTCTTTTACAGAAGTGAATGATAAGTGAGTAATTAGATTTTTCAAAGTTATGGATGAAAAATTATCATTTCATCAAAGTTGGGTGGGAAATGGGTCTTTTTTATAACGTTTATAGAAGGAAACTCACCTCAAAATTTGATATATTAAAATGATATTATTAATATAAATTTTCTTTAAATTCACTAGCTATTAAATCAAAATTCGAAGTTGGGCCGTGGATTGTGATTAGCCCAGGCCCACACGTGTTATTTCCAAATGCCAGCACATAATATTCCCATGGTGGAACGATTATGTGGCCTACAAAAGTCGCCTATGTGACTCTGGCAACTACAACACTTTTCTTGGCTAAATAGAACCAAACACTTGACACCAGTCACACCACGTATCGCACAAAACTTCGACAGCTCCTTTGTCCCCGAGGGAAAGGCATATCTGCTCAGTGGTCATTTGTATTCGGATAAAACGCTTTCTGCTACGTCACCTTATTCTCTCACTTAACTTTCCTTTCCATTTTCCCGCTAACCAAACAGCTTCTGTTCTACTGATTTTCTTTCTGTTACATGGCAGTTAAGTTACATTATCATTCCTTCGTCTCTAGTTCCAGGTATACTTACTTCCTAAGTACTTTTAGTCTTTGTTTTTGAATTATTCAGTGTTGTTGCTGATGTTTTTGCTAATTAATAATTAATCTTGTTAAATATCGTTTTATAATTGCTTTCGAAGGGCAGTTTTTGATTTTAAATTGAAATGAATCGTTTCTGTGCGTGATTCGAAATGGCGTTAGAGCTAATAAGAATTGACTGCTACTAATAATTTGGTGAAGTAAAGGAATAGTTTAGTTGGTTTCTCTATTTTTTTTCTTTTCTTCTTTTCAAAAAGATTGGGAACATAAGTGAATTTAGTGTTTTCTATATGATATTTTGTTGGTTACAATACTGAACACATTTTCTATGTTTTTAATTGTAATGCAGAAAATATGTTTGAAAAAATGTTAATTAACAGCTGCTAGTTACTTTGCTATCTCATTTCCGTGACTTTCTCACTAACCAAACAGGAGTATGTTTATTACACTGGCTGCTATTTTAATAGTAAACTTTGCGATTCAATTCAGTGTTACAGATTGCTTCTTCGTTTATCATAAGCATGTTGTTTTGGTTATAATAGAAAGAAAAAGGTGTGAAAATAAGGTCATGGTGTAGGGATGTTATGGATATATCATTTGACTAATTGCTTGTCTTGTTATAAAATGGACTAGGGATATCTAATATATGGAAGAATAAAGAAAGAAATAAATAAGATGCTCTATGCAAACTTTTTACAAGACTAGCAATATTTGCTTAAATCTGAGGATTGAGACAACCTGTAATCATAGCTTGAATTTTGTATATGCAGTTCATCAAATCCATGTCTTTCACGAAATTCAATTAGCACATGCATTTCCTTTAGAAAAGGGGCTGGGTTGGAGTACCTAGTTAGTAATTGTGGCAATGCAAGGAAGAAGAACTTTCTGAGACTTGCTATGTTTGATAAAGGAAATTACAGTCTTAATCACCACTTGGTGGGTTGTAGTAAAAATTTTGCGAACCTCTGTAAATCAAGAAGAGTGGGACATTTCTTGCCCCTTGCATCTGCAGATGATGGTGTAACTGTCAATGGAAGTCCTCAAGCAAGTACCGATACCAATGTTGAGGAAATCAAGGTTAAACTAAATCAATCACTCCAAGGCAAAGATTGCTGTGATGGACTTGTTCAATCTTTACACGACGCAGCTAGAGTTTTCGAGCTTGCCATTAAAGAACAAGGCTCACAATCAAACATGGCTTGGCTATCAACTTGGATGGGTGTAGATCGGAATGCATGGATAAAAACACTCTCTTATCAGGTTTTTCTACAAAATTTTGAAACTTATTGTTTGGTATACATTAGTGCTTCATAGCCATGCATGCATAGTGTCATATAGTTACTATATAATACATATTGATTGTGGACCTAAATGTTTGCATTTCACCTCCTCAATGCAACCCATCTTCTTATATGTTTGTCTTAAGAAATCAATATGTTGTAATTGAAAATTTGAGTGTCTGACATCACTTTGTAAATTCTCTAGTAGCTTTTTTCTAAAAGAAAAAAAGCTTTGACATTTGGTCATATTTATTGATGTGTACGTCTTATGAGAAGATGCATTCCTATGATTTCCATGTTCTTGTTTATCGATGTCAAAATCTTACCTCAACTTTCTCATATCTGTTCTATAATGCCATTGACGTGTTCTAAACTGTAAGAATCTATAATTCATATTTCTTCTTTTAGTTGTTTAATCTATTACTATTGCTTTTTGATGATTTTGTGTCTTTATTTTGGCATTGGAGACCACTTTTTATTGTATGATTTAATTGTATTAACTAGAGGAAGAAACAACCATTTTGCTTTTATCTCTTATTCCAATTATGTTCTTGGTTCAATATTGTTTTGTATAATATGGTTTATGATCCCATCATCAGTAGTTTGCTTAGTTTAATTAGGCTAACATTCTCCTAAGATTTGTGAAACCAAAGTGTGTTTATTGTTTGGTTATATTTAATTTTCAGTTTGACTAAGTAACCCATTAAAAGTTTATCCATTACCAGTTAGTGAAATGTAGGCACTTTTGCTACTAAAACCTATTTTTAAGATTTCATAGTGTTTGCTAGAGTACTTTTAGTTACAATCCAACATTTCCCCCCAACCCACCCACCCAAAAAAAAAAAAATTATAATCATAATAAGCATCACGATCATTGCTTTTCTTTGGCTAGCCTATTTCATAACATGTTTTCAAACTGTTTTGAAATTTCTCATTCCTAAATTTTTATGTTCAATTAGGTGGACTGCAATGGGACTTAAACACTGTTATTTATTTACCTATTTTGCTTCCCCCTGCCCACCACACCACCCCCCCCCCCCCCCCCCCCCCCCCCCCCTTTTCTCTCTTTCTATTGGCGGGAATGGCGAACTCTTTGTGCTAATTAACAAGCTAACGTTTTAACTTATCCATTCATTCTATATTTAATTGCAAACATCATTTAACATAGAGTTTCATAAATTTTCAGGCTTCTGTATATTCCTTATTACAAGCTGCAAGTGATGTCTCATCCCGAGGTGAAGATAGAGACAGGGATATATATGTTTTTGTCCAAAGAAGGTTGAATCAATTGTACTTGAGATCACCAGTCTTTGTTTCTCACTGGCATTTTAACATATTAGCCTTTTGTCAAGTTGAGTCTTTTATCTGTCCAAACCTTAAATTTTTTTTTAAAATCATTTATAAAAAACTCTCCTAACTAGAACTATTGCATACCAACACATGGCAGGCTCTCTCCTTTTGATGATACAAGGATATGACACTTGTTTCTTTATGTTGATTGAGAAGGAAGATAATTCACTTTGTATGTTATGATGGTTTAAAACAAGGAGAAAATATGCTGATCACAACCCTAGGAATTAAAAACAAATCCCTGAATTTAGGAGAAGAAATTTTCATCAAATTGGAAAGATATTATAGTAGATTGTATTTGGGCAAAGCAAGGCTACTAGAATCCTAGTTGGAAGGAAATGAATAGACTAATTTTAGGAAGTATCCTATAGTTGATTATTACTTAATAATGATGAAATTCCACACTTCCTCTCAAACTAGGTTGTAGATTTTGATTATTCCTAGCTTGGATATTAGGTCTTCAAAGTTAGTCCTAGGTAAGGCTTTGGTAAAGATGCCCATTTTTTGAAGGGTAGTATGTATGTAAGACCAATGAGAATATTTCTTCCTAAATTTTTTTTTATGAAGTGTCTACATATCTTCATATGTTTTGTTCTATCATGATAGGCCAAAACTTTGGCAATACTTATTGTGGCTTGAATACTAGACGTCTTCCTAGATTTTCTACTAGAATTTTTAGTTTGTCAGTGACCCTTTTTAGGCACATTTCTTCTCAAATTTTGTGTGTCATAACTCTAAATTTTGCTTTTGCATTGCTTCTAACATAACTGATTGTTTCTTAATTCGCCAAATAACCAAATTCCCCGTACATAAATGTACTAACTTGAGGTTGTTCTTTAGTCATTGATTGAGCCGTCCAAATTTGCACTTGGATAAACCTTAATGCCTTTGTTCTATGTCCTCCCAAAATAAAGGCCATTTCTTGGAGTCATTTTAAGGTAGTTGAGAATATGATAGACTTCCTCGATGTGCTCTCAATTGGGTTATTTGTGATTGATGTTAATAGGCATGTTTGTAGGTTTACAACTAATTATTTATACTTCTTTGGTAAATCAAGCATATACATCCATTAAGAAACTACAAATCCCATTTTTCTAATCCTAAGGAAGCATTTAAGATTTTCCAAATCCTTGATCTCTAACTCATGAGCAATTTATCTCTTAAATTTACTTATTAGTTAGAATGATGTTGTTTGCATACATCATGATGATGGAAACTTTGCCTTCGATTAAGTGTTTCACAAACAAAGTGTGATTGGCTTGACATTGGGAGTAGCCAAATTTTTTAACCACCTTGGTAAACCGATTAGACTAGGTGTTAGGGGACTGTTTAAGACCATATAGGAATTTCCTCAATTAGCAGACCTTGTTGATTTTCATTTTGCCTTCCAAACCCAAAGAAATCTCCATGTACACTCCTTCCAAATCACCAATAAGGAAAACGTTCTTGGTATCCAATTAGAATAGTTGCTAGTTTTGGTCGATTGCCAATTACAGAAGGACACGAATGGTGTTTAATATAACAAGTAGGGCAAGTTTCCTAATAGTCGATTATGTAGGATTGAGTAAATCCTTTAGCTATTAGTTTATTTTTGAATATGTCAATGTCTCCATTATCTTTGTACTTGATAGAGAAAATCCATTTGCACTCGATTTTTCCTTTTGTAGATCAATCAATTTCCATGTCCTATTCTTTTCAAGGGCACAAATTTCTTTTTCATTGGCTTTCCTCCACTCAAGTTTCTACAAAACGTCATGGACATTATTAGGACTCTAGACATCAGTAAGGCTTGAAGCAAATGCTTAAAATCTTAGAGATAGATACTTATTGGAGATAAAGTTATAAATGGGATGATTTGTGCATAAGTGAATTCATCTCTACAAGGCTATTAGCAAATCAAGATCATATAACTCATTAAGATTAGAATCTTTGTTAACTAAAAGTGTTTATGTTGTAGTTTAGTTTAGGTTTGGTTTTTGAGCAATTTTGCATTGTGAATGATGCTCTTTATCATCTTGAGTTTTCCTATTTCTTTTTGTATAGACAATGAACTCATTATTGTTTACAATCTAAAACAAATCATAAATGAAACGTTGTTTGGTTTGATATTGTTGGGGAAAAGATTTAGAGAAGAGAAAATAGGTTGGGGTATCATTTGATGTTCTAGATTTGTTTGAGGCTTAATATGTGTTTGGAGTCCAGACAACCAATTTGTTGTATCCCAAAATTAATATTCAATATTGAGATTCTCCCTCCTTAATATCAGTTTTTTGGTAGTAAGATTTATTTTCAATGAATATTACATTCATTGAATTTTAGATTTTTTTGTGACAAGAGAGTAGCATTTATAGCCTTTCTAGTTTGGTTATATCTAGGAAGGTGCACTTGATGGCCTTGGGATCAAGCTTATTTCATTGTTGTTGGGATATCTGAACAAAGATGAAACAACCAAATGCTTTGAGTGCAATAATGGAGATGAGTTGAGTGTTCGTATAGGATTAAGGAAGACTTCACTTGGTATTTGGAAGTTTAAGACATTAGAAGACATTATGTTGATTAGGTAAGTTGCTATAAGAACTGTTGGAATATGTACGTCCCACATTGGGAAGAAAAAAAATAAAAGAGTATATGATGTAGTAGGTATCCAAGTTAGAGTGACTTAAGTCATCTTAACAATTAGAACTAAAACATGTTAAATCTCATAATTAATAAAGATGTTGACTTAAATCATTTTAACAATTGGGAACCAAAACATGTTATAACCCATGATTAATGAAAATGTTTTTCCACACTCGTAAAAAGGCCCCAAGATTTTTAACAACTTCTCACTAGAAGAATTTTGTAACATTGGTGTGAGAGCCTTTTTCATTTTAAGTAGGTGTCTGTTTTTCTTTTCAACTATCGTATTTTGTTAAGGATAATCAACACATAAGCTTTGGTGAATTATGATAGGAACCCAACCCTTTATTCATCTAAAACAAAAAAGTAAAGCACAAAAACATAATAACTAAAAAATATTTTATTAATAAGAAAGTTACAAAGATAAACCGAACAATTCGAGAAGTTCGAAACCTCTCATTCTAGACAATTTGAAAAGTTTGGGGCCTCTCATTTTTTAGCAATTTAAGGTGCTAGAGACCTCTCTGAATCAACCAAAATTGACTGTTCAAATTACAAAACCCTAATATATTTTTTTCGTCTCCTTCTTTTGAAACCTGAAGGCCTTATTTATAATAAAACTACTTTAAACTATCCTGTAGATTGAGGACAAGTGTCCCAATCATAACATTTTTCTTCCTTTTAAAATTGTCTTGTCCTCAAGGTGGGTAATTTTTCTTTTCTCTTCATTTTTTTTTTTTTGATTTTTTTTAGGTACCCCCTTCTATATATATGTAGATTTTTTTCCCTTCATTTCAGTTTCCCATGCCTGCCAATTGTTCCCTACTTTTCTATTTAATTTTTAGTTTCTTTTCCTAATCATCCAACTTTCTACAGCTTTTTCCATAATAAACGCCACCTGCTTTTCTTCTCTCTCTTTTTCTTTCATCTACTTTCTTCTCGGCTTCGTCTTCTCGTTTCAGCTAGCTCTCCATTGTTTCCATTCTATCTTCTTCTCTTCTTCTTTTGTTTTTGTTTTCGGACACTTTTCTGGCATGCGTTGTCAACTTATTTTTTTTGCTTCTTCCACTTTTGGTGGAGTTTTGTCCATAGTCGGCCGGAGTTTTATCACAAATCCGTCACCGCGTCGTTGATCTCGTTCAGATTTTGATTTTTTTTTTTGTCGCTCTCTTTTCTTCTTCTTTTGTTTTCTTTTTTATGGCCACCTTTCCAATGTCGATTCTAGTAACTTTTCATTTTTTCGATTGTCGGTCTGTCTGCCATGTCAGATCTACTGCTCTGATACCATTTAATAGAAACTCAACCTTTATTCAACAAAAACAGAAAATAAAACACAAAAAATATAGTAAAATAAAAACTATTTTATTAATTAGAGGGTTACAAAGATAATCTGGATAATTCAAAGAGTCCGGGACCTCTTATTCCTAATAGTTTGAGGAGTCTGGGTCAATTCGAGGTGTCATAGACCTCTTTGAATTAGCCAAAATTGACTATTCAAATTACTAAACCCTAATATATATTTTTCTCTTCTCTCTTTTGAAACCTAAAGACCTTATTTATGATAAACTATCCTATGGATTGAGTACAAGTGTCCCATTCCTGTCAAATTATTATTCCCTCTTTTTGCGAAAATTCCCCAATAGTAGAATCAAAGTAATCTCTTGCAGTATCTGTTATTGGTATTTGGATATTGGTTTGGAATTACATATGAATAATGTTAATTGAATTTTTTATAGATTTGGCTCACTTTTGATTTTTCTTTCGTGAGGGAAATCCTTCAGATTCTAGAGTGATAATCTACAAAGGACCCAAACCATCTAGTTTGTGTTATATTTTTTATTCTAGGTGGCCCCTAAATATCACTATGTATAATGGAAAAAGGATGAGAAGATTTATATAGTCGGATTAGATAGGAGTTACTAGTATACTTGGAAAATTAACAGGTTTCACACCGAAATGAGTTTGAATTTTTGCCAAACAATGATGGAAGATTTTTCTTTAGATACAAGAATTAGTATGTCCCATAACATCCTCATTTTATTTAGAGTAGAAAAAAAACCTTTTCCCCATAATTGTTTGTTAAGGTTATCTCCTAAGAGAATTATTTACTCTAAAGAGGTAGAGTCCTACGCACCTTTCAACATTGTCAATTGTCTTCCCCAAACCAATTCCTAAAAGCACATGGATTAGTTAAAAATTTGGCAGCACATTTTCTTGCCTCAATGAGCTTACTAATGGACAGCTAATTAAAATCTAGGCTAGGGACTAAGAGGTTTGATTCAAGAATAAGATCTTTAAAAATTATAACAAAACCTGAACCAACCACCTTGGAGAGAACCATCAACAATCCAAACAAAAAAATTTCATGACCTGGATAATATTAATGAAATATAGAAGCATCCCTAATCATGTTATCTGAAGCCTTTGAGTCCACAATCTATGAGTTTTTATTATTTTTTTGGGTCACTAAAAGCAATTATGAAATTACCTTTGTGTTAAGGTATTAGTGGCAAATGGAGTAGGAGAGGGAGATGAGACTTGCAGTGACTATTGCAACATCTTTTGTAATGCTTCTAACTATTCCTTGCTAAATGGGTTGGGATTTGCATAATTTTGATTTTTGGCAGTGGCTGCTCCAATGAGATAGTCCTTTTTGCCTTTTCCACAAATGAGCATCCTGATCGATTAAGACCATTGGATGAAGTTCTATTTGTGGAGCTTGTGGCAAATTATTTGGAGAATGATCTTGATATGGATCTTGGGAGAATCACATCTCAAAAGCTAGTTATTGAGATTGGAGAGTTCAAGACTATATAAATCTCATACTTTTCAATTTGAGATTTAAGTCTCATATCTTACACTTAGGATCCTAACAAATCCCTTTTGGCAAGTTGCTATCGGTGCCAACAACGACCACTGGAGTGGAGGTGACCTTCAATGTTGAACTTTCTTTCCCGCCTACCATATCGGACTTTGATTGTCCTGAATTTCAAAGCTTAATTTGAAAGCTTTGATACCATGTTGATTGAGAAGGAAGATAATTCACTTCATTTGTTATAAGGGTTCAGAACAAGAAGAATAAATAGGCTGATGGTAGCTCTAGAAAAGGAACACAGATCCCTGATTTTCAAAGATGTCTACATCAATTCAAAAGAGGAAATACGGTACATTGTGATCAAGTATAAAAAGCTACTAGAATCTTACCTAGAAAGAAACAAATATATTTTAAGGAAGTATCCTATAGCTGATTATTACTAAATAACGATGAAAGTCTACACTTTATTTGGGTACTGATGCTTATTTATATTTTAAATCATTATTGGCATTAATTCTTTGTCTTTCATGGCTCAGTTTTTTGGAAGCTCAGTTAAAAAGTTTCAGAATTTTGAAACAGGCATCACTATTCACTTTCTAATTATCCTAAACCCTGGCTAAAAACTTGCACTTTGCTAATCAGTGAGACTATCAAAGATCTTCTGCAGTTACTGGTTGTGTTTGTCCCTTTTGTAATTTAAGTAAAATCTAATTGTAATGTTGGTTAATATGTGTTCCCATTTGATGCCATTTATAGATTATCTGTAGTGAGAGATCCAATTTGTCCTTCAATTTAGTGAATTTGATTTGACCATCGCACTGTTGCAGCTTATTGCGACAATCTGCTCCTCTAGAGAGCATAATTAGGGAGAAACTATCAGCCAAGCAACCTGAAGCTTATGAATGGTTTTGGTCTGAGCAAATTCCAGTGGTTGTGACATCCTTTGTGAATTATTTTGAAGAGGACCAGCGTTTTGCTGCTGCTACTGCTGTGTATGTTTCTACTTCTGTGTTTTTTCTTGTTGAAGTTTATAAATTAATTGATGACTGAAAAGTTTCCTGTGGTAATAGTTTTACTTTTAAATTTGAATTCAGGACTGCGAAAGGTATGTCCTTGGGCTCTGGAAATGCTAGCGACATTTCACTCCTCATGCTTGCATTGACCTGCATTGCTGCAATCACAAAACTTGGTCCAGCCAAAGTTTCTTGTTCTCAGTTCTTCTCCATGATTCCTGATGTAACTGGTAGATTCATGGACATGCTGGTTGATATTATTCCCATACACAAAGCTTATGATTCTGTAAAAGAAATTGGTCTCCGCAGAGAATTTCTTGTCCATTTTGGTCCTCAGGCTTCGGCATGTAGAGTGAAGAATGATCAGGGTTCCAAAGAGGTTATTTTTTGGGTTGATCTTGTACAGAAGCAGCTTCAGCGAGCCATAGATAGAGAAAAAATATGGTCAAGACTAACGACATCCGAAAGCATTGAGGTGAGTGATCACCTTTAAGAGAGAATCCGTGGTTTTGTCAACCCTTCAAATGGTGGTATATTGAATGAAAAATATGAACAAGATATGTTTGATACCAATTTTCCCCTAGGAAAATGCAAGCGTGTAGGAGCAATAATATGTTATGATGAGAAGATTTTATTGATAGTCAAAATAATCACCAATATATGCTGTTGGTTATCTTGTAGGAATAACGGTTAGGATATGTTAGGAAGAAGAAAAGGGAAGAAAAGGAGTTAGATTAGGAAGTGTTGAGATCCCATTCATCTTCTATTTTCCTTTATACATTTTGATTTCATTCAAATTCTCATGAAATGTGCATATATATCCAGAAAGCTTGAACTGAAGCATACACTCATTGGATGTTCTCCACCTATTACTTTTTCTCCACCATTTATTTCTGTAAGTTTATCTATTTCGGTGGCCTGACTGGGAAAAGAGAATCTAGAAATGTTGTAAAAGTGTAAAAGTCAACAGTATGTTTCTCCTACATAAGTATGTTATTGAAATCATTTTACATCACTTGGAAAAATTAAAATAAAAAATCACTTTTAAATGAAATGCTTAACATGACAGATGACTGGTGACTATGCTAAATTCCTGTACTGTTCTGCATGGATGCACTATCAACATTTAAAACCTGTTATCCAAAGTATACAATGATTTACTGCAGGTTTTGGAGAGAGATTTGGCAATATTTGGATTCTTTATTGCCTTAGGCAGAAGTACACAGTCCTTTCTATCTGTAAATGGATTTGATGTCATAGACGATCCCCTTGAAGGCTTCATTAGGTAACTTTTGGTATATCACAAGTTTCTTTTCTTTCAGGTCTATTTTTGCGTTTTATGGTTTCTGTGTTTGTACTCAGTTTCTGGTTCCTTGATGTAGGTACCTTATTGGAGGCAGTGTGTTATACTATCCTCAACTCTCAACAATAAGTTCTTATCAATTGTATGTGGAGGTCAGCATGTATGGTTATTCCCAACACATAAACGTGCTTCATGTTGAATTTTTGTAACCCATCATGCCTTTCAATTGACAGGTAGTTTGTGAAGTGCTGGATTGGCTTCCTTTCTATAATGGTAACATTGGCACCCCAAGACAGTCCCATGGCCACAAAAGCAAACGAGAAGGTCCCCCTAATGCTGAAGCTATCCCCCAAGTATTAGATGTGTGCTCTCATTGGATTCAGAGCTTTATTAAATACAGTAATTGGCTGGAGAACCCTTCAAATGTTAAGGCAGCAAAATTCTTGTCCAGGGGGTAATATAGCTTATTGTTCTCTATTTATAGAATGATGCAGGATCTAATATAAATAAAGTAATTTTAACAATCTTCCATCTTTAATGTCTAGGCATAACAAGTTGACAGACTGCATGAAAGAATTTGGCATGTCAAAGTGAGCTGATTTTTTTTTTTTATATAATTCTCTCTTTTCCTCTTTCTCTCATATGCACATAGATTCACAATTCTTACAGGGATATGATATGGAATCAGTAATATATTGTCTGAATGTATAAACTGGTCAATGAAATATTGGTTACACATCAATATTTACAACTTGCAAGATTCTTGAAGAGCTGTCAGAATGCTTTACTAGTTTGAGGAGGTTTGAATTCAACCAGTATGAAAAAAGCAATATTCTGAGAGTTTGAGGAGAGTCCTAGGAAGATTCTATTAAAGTTGGAATAAGATTCTCAGAGGCAGTATTTTTTAGTTGATAAACTGCTATCGGAGTTTCATGAACCATTTTCGTATTGCAGTGATTTGTTTCTTCTTCTTCTTCTTCTTCTTTTTTTAATTCAAGATTTTATATTGTTATTGTTGATTTATTTGAACTCTGTAGTATAGAAAATTTTGTAACCCCATTTTTCTCGTGTTAAATATTTGTCACAATTATAGGAACATTATAATTTTTAAATTGTTAGTGTTTTCAGATAATCCTTACACAGAAAATGTCTTGCAGAAGTGAGATGACAGAGAGCACTGAATCTGGAACTCATTCACCAGCTGAGAAAGATTCAGATTCTTTTGATAAGGTTGATCTTTTCCATTAAAATATATTCATTTACAAATCTAGCATATCTAATAGTATTATGTCAATTACTTTGTTATGCCTCTTCCTGCTAGATTTTTGCCAAGGGATTTCAAAATACTAGCATTCAAGCTGATCAATTAGTCATCAACTATGCATTATAACCTAATCTTTCAAATAATTCTTTAAACAAAATTTAACAAGTTGTGAAGTTAGCATAGTAATTTAGTGAGATATTGTGTTTCTTTGGCTGGTGAACTATTTGTGGAAGATTTTTCCATCACATTGAAAGGCCAACTTTGCTAAGTAGTTGAAATTGTGGTTTGAACTTGGTTTGCTTTTAGGTTTTTAAATCGCTTCAATAAATTAATCTTTTGAGATTTTGAAGATTTCATGTTAGGAATAATAGTAATTCATAAGCACTTCTAGTAGTAGATAATAATGTAACTGTCTTTTTACTTGGATAAGAGTATGATTACGAAAAAACAACTGGAAAGACACTACCTGTTCTAAATGGGTAGAAGTTAATTGTTGGCTTCTGTGTTGGACTTAGGGATATACATGTAAGCAATAGAATCCTTCACAAGCTAAGCATCATTGCTTTAGCATTTATACTCATGTTGAAAAATGCTCATTTAGCATTTTTCAGTGGGCTGATATTTGAGACCATATGATGCTATTTTTTTAAATGCTTAAAAAATAAATAAACTATGGTGTTCACTGGGTTTTGTGACTTGGTATTGATTAATTTCCATCAGTAAACAAAATCTTCTGTAATTACTCAGAAACTGTAAGGTTCTGATCAGAAAGTACACTGCATGATTAATGAATTTGATATTAAAATTAAGTACCGGTAATTTAACTCCTCTCAGTTGTATCATTTTACCTATATTTGGAAGCATGACTATAAAGGCTGACTTCATCTGTTTCAAGATTTAACATGTCTCAAAATTTGCCTACTGCAATATGCTCTGTATGGGTGGCCTTTCAATATTGGTGTTTAACCTGTATATGTGGGTTTAGCTTCCTATATGCTAGTCCTGCTATGCCGCCTTTATTCTGATTATGCAGTGTCATTTACATTCAATGTTAGGCATTGGAGAGTGTTGAAGAAGCTCTGATAAGACTTGAAAAATTGCTTCAAGAACTGCATTTGGCAAGTTCTAGTTCTGGAAAAGAGCAACTGAAAGCTGCCTGTTCTGATCTTGAGAAAATAAGAAAACTTAAGAAGGAGACTGAGTTCCTAGAGGCTTCTTTCAGAGCAAAAGTAGCTTCTCTTAAGCAGGCATTAAACACTTTCTTTTATTTACAATCATGCACCCAAAAACATTCTTTATTTGCTTTATTTTTCAGTTGAGACATTCTTTTTTTCTTAAAAATAAATATTGGTTGTACTTCAAAATAATACCCATGATTTGTCTTTTATGTTTATTACTATCAGTAATATGTTTTCAATGAATAAGTATGTTAATCACATACCTGTAGACCAGGAACCATCTAAGTTCAATGCATCCTCTTTGGAAACTTCTGTTCCTATTAATAGTCTGGTTGCTCATATTACTTTTGCTACACTTCTTCAAAGTGTGATCCTAATAAATCCTTGCTGATTAATCATTTTAACATCAAGTAGTAATTCAGCACTCTAGTACTCCCCTGTTCCGAAGAAGTCAGTGAAATAGGAAGCTCTTTGCTGGTTTTTTTTTTTTTTTTGGGGGGGGGGGGGGGGGGGGGGGGGGGGGAGGAATAAATTTTCCTTATATTCAATATTTTAATACTTAGTTAAAAAAAGTGTTACACTGATGTTCCATCCATGGGGCTCATTTATGTATATTCAGTATCTTTTTGAAATTTGAATATATTTCTTATTGCCATTGATACACTGATCTTCCAGGGAGATGATGACAGTGATTCCCAGTCTTCCAGTAGTGAACAGAAAATATACTTGAAGGGCAAAAAGAGAAGCACTAACATAATGCAAGATTGGGCCAAGAGGTATGAAGTTTCTGTGGTTGCCAACATGCTTAAACCTTCCTGTCGAGGGCATTGTTTGATTATATCACACTGAACTGCTAGTTCTTCTACTTTTTTCTTTTCAGTAAATCTCGTGGATTGTTGAGCTTCTTTATGTGCCTTCCCACCAGGAAGCCTGAGCCTGAATTATCCGTTGTCGATGAATATGTATGCTCAGTCTCCTTAATAAGTCATTTAGCGTTGTTGTCTTTGCAATTATTATTTCAGTATCATATTGTATACTTCCTTAATTATTTTCAGAAGTCTGTTGCCAACTGGATTAGTTAAAATATTGGTAGTATGTAAAGCCACAACATAAAAATTCCTTTCTCTGGAGTTTTCAATGTTTAATCAAATAATAAATGAAACTTCCTTAGAATATTGATGTAGCTTTCATGTATTTTAATGGTCCATCGAATTCTCAGTATTAACTATTTACTCAATTATCAGAAGCAAAATCGATGTATATCTTAACATTTTTCTTTCAGCCTTTGGAAGTTACTTGCCTACTGTTCAGTTCTGCTTTATAAACAGAAAATGGAATACATATTTGTTTCCATATAACCTATGATCCTTAAAGTTTAGATATTATTAGATCCTCTTTCCTGATTAGTAGTTATTGAGCCGAAATTTTCCATTGTGGAGTTACTAATAACCTCAGTTGAATTTGACAAAAGCTCATTCCAAATTTAGTTTTATTAGTTAAGCAAATAAAACATATTTAATGAAGCTTAGTATTATCTGTGTATTGCCTTGACGTGCTTTTATGAGGTTTTATTGGCTACATAAATTTTTCTTCAGTTCATGGGATAATAAACATTGATGCTTTAGACCAGACTTTGTTTAACTTTATTTAGTTTAAGAATGTGGAAATTCAAATATAATATTCCTGTTAATAGTTGGTGAGCTTTGTTAAAATTGGTCTGTGCAGGGAAATAAATATATTGGGCTGACAACTTCAAACGTAGGCGTTGCAAACTCAGAGTCCAATGAAATTCGCCGCTTTGAACTTCTAAGACATGAGCTTATTGAACTTGAGAAAAGAGTTCAAAGAAGTGCTGATCAGTCACAAAATGAGGAGGTATATCCAATAATTTGAGAACCAAGTTTTTTCATACATTGTTTTGGTTTTAGTTTTATTGTTAGAGATGTCAGTTTGAATACCATACTATATGAAAAAAGGCAAGAAGCTTATCCTGTGTAAATTTACAATGTGTTATATTCATATTTCTCCTTTCAATTTGTAATATTATGTTATTTTTATATGCATTTCCTTTAATTGTAGTCCTTTTGTGAACTTTAAAGAGAATTTGGCCAAAATGGAATATGTGCATCCCTTGTTGTGTCTCTTCTATTGGGATTGAATATTCCTATATGTGTAGGGACATAAACTTTGAGATATCTATACCAAATTGTTGATGCTTTCTAGTGAATTCAATGTTGTCTTGACACCTAGGTAATGCCCTCTTGATTTTGTCTTGGGATTTCTATTACCAAAAAGGTATATTATTCTAGCTTACTGATGCTTTATTTGAAAAAATCTCTCAGTGGCAAGGGGAGAGGATTTTTTGGTACTTTTAACTTGATATTTTTATAATGTCGGCAACACATTCCAATTGGCTAATTATAATTTTATCTTTTGCAGGATATAAAGGTTCTGAATGATGGTGCTAACCACAGTGATGCAGCTAGAGACACTCAAGTGGTCCAGGTTCAGAAGAACAAAAGTATCATTGAAAGATCAATTGACAAACTAAAAGAAGCTAGCACGGTATGAATATCTAACAAATTTCCAGCAGTCAATATCTTTGGCATGTCTAATTGTCTTTTCCAAATTCTAGTACTAAAATACATAATAAATGGGGTAAAAAATCACTTTGCAATTTGAATCTTAGTAAGTTTTTGTATAAAGGTAAGGTTGATAGACAATTTTGGGATATGGAGCATATTTTAAGTGTGAGTGAGAGACTAATTTGAACATCCCTTAATGTTCTTGTTACTTGGGCAAGGTTATGTGTTGAATCTTTGTGATAGGTGAGTCATGTGATTAGTTGCTCTTGAATTTACAATCCATGAGTTTGCAAAAATTCCATCCAAGATTTAATCTAATGGAAATACGAAGCTGACCTGAATGCGCCAATGAACATAACCTGATGGTTGTTCGGTGATCCCAAAAGAGCTCTTAACTTCTCAATCTCATTTGGGGGTGAATCCTCTTTGCTCTGAAGATTTTGCTTCCACATGTTGAGTTGTAGTTAAGTGCATTTGCCTTTGTTTTTTCAGTTGTAGGCCTTTGTTCCCCCATGCTTTGGTAAGAGATTATCCGTGAAGGTCACGAGTGTGTCTGACATTTTTGCAATAGGTGAAGTGATGCACCATAAGATGTCCCTATTGGTGGCTTCAAGACAGTTTGTCTTCATATTGTCAAAGTGTCAATGACAATTCTTGTTCTTGACTATTGTTTTTGGAATTCATAGTTGAGACTTGTAATGATTGGGGTTGGAGAATGATTCATTTTCTACTCTCCTTTGTATGAACTATGGAGAAAATTTCATAAAGATGGGAATTCCTTGGCAAGATTTTGAACTCATTTGGTCGAATTCAAATATTGAGGCCTGCAAAAAAATCATAAACGCGATCCTTTTCAATAAGTTTTTTTAGGATTACTACATCTTTAGGAGACTTTGTTACTATTTTGAGTTCTTAACATAGGGGTTTTAGCGTATAAGCATATTTTGTGGCTATCTTGTTTCTTGCTTTGCTCCCCAGTCTTGATTTTTGTTTTGTTCACTTGGATTGTTTCAAGAGCTTTCAAAAACATGTATGTTGAACGGTCTCTGGTAGGAACCAATTCTTATTCAACAAAAACATAGAATAAAAACACAAAATATACAATAGAATAAAACTATCTCATTAATCAAAAGATTACAAGGATAAAACGAACAATTCGAGGAGTTTGGGACTTCCAATTCTGGATAGTTCAAAGAGTCCGGGACCTCCCATTTTCGGTCATTCAAGGTGTCGGAGACCTCCCTGAATTAGCTAAGTGGGACCTCTAATTTTCTTTTGATTATAAAGAAGAATTTGGGACCTCTAATTTTCTTACCATTTGAGGCACTGGAGGCCTCCCACAATCAACCAAGATTGACTATTCAAATTATCAAAGCCTAATACATTTTTCCTTCCCCTCCCTTTTAAAACCTACACACTCTATTTATAATAAAACTAGCCTATGGATTGAGGACAGGTGTCTCAATCCTAACAATCTCCTATATAGCTTTTGTGCTGGATAAGAACATACATGTATCATTGATCTCTGGTGTCATTGAATTCCGCAGCCAAACCATAATCATTGAGGCTTCCTCATCCCAAGCATTAAAGAACGGATCTCCCCTTTTGGTCCAATTTTCAGAAGATGACTTAGCTTGCCTCTGTCTTTCAGGATAGTGTAAACAAGTTGTGGTCATTTCATATAATCTTCCCCCTCAATCGGTACACTAATTGAATTTGGTGCAGGTTTCCATTAGATTGTCATAGTTGCACTTCCCAAAAATGTGCAGTAGTAAGTGATTCAATAGCCTTAGACATTGGAAGTTTATATGAATTTATAATTCCCTTCCTGCCCTCTGAAAAGAAGCCAACAAATAACCGACAAGAAGAAACTTTTTAGCTGAAACTGGTCTTGAAAAACTGACAAGTCGTTTAGCACAGAAACTGTGCTTCTGAAAAATGACACATCGGTTAGGCTTGGTGGTTGAGTCTTCTCCTGGAAAAAATACACATTGGTTGGGTTTTCCTCTTCACAAAAGAAATTGACATGTCTAGATTTTCTTCTTCTAGAAATTCTGACAAAAGCACAGTGTGTCTCTTCATGATCCCCCACAATGCGAACCATATGATCAGGTGTCATAAGGGTCCAGCAATCACCACGACGTGCCAAATGGTGACAGACAGCGACAGGAAGTCAGGTGGCAACAGACACTGATGACAAGTTGGGTAGTGACAGACAGTGACGATGTGTCATGACAATGAAGGCCACCACAGAGCAACCGGGATCAGCTACAGCTACAGCCATGACAGCCATAGCAGTGAGAAACAATCAATGGCAATGACGGCACACTGAGAAAAGGAAAACAGTTTCCTAGAGCATTGATACCATATTGAAACAGAAATAAATAGATTGTTGAGACAGAAATAGATAAATTGAAGAGATGAATTAGAGAAAAACTGCCTCTTTTTTTATATTATGAACACAACTTCTAGGGCTGAATTTATACCACTGCTGATTGTGATATGAATTTGAACCAATGACCCTGGAATGACATCGTCGGCAACGGCTATTGTTACAACATAAGAAACAAAGTAACAACCAAATCCCTTGATTAGGGTTTCCACTCATATCTTTGCTAAAATAAATTTGCAGAACCCCTAAAAGGGCACTTTCTCTGATGTTTGCTGATAATTATTCTTTAAGTTGATATCTGAATTTAGAGTTTTCTGGTTCTTTACCTTTATTGCTTATTCTAAGAGGTGTTATGTCGTGAATTAATGAGCAGGATGTCTGGCAAGGAACTCAGCTTCTGGCTATTGATGTTGCTGCTGCCATGGGGTTGCTTAGGAGGGCACTGGTTGGAGATGAATTAACAGACAAAGAAAAGAAAGCTCTCCGGCGAACTCTCACTGACTTAGCATCTGTAGTACCTATTGGTCTTTTAATGCTTCTGCCTGTAAGTTAAATTCCTTTTCTCATTATTGATCTTCTGCTTATAGTCATTCATCTTCCTCAAATTCTCTTTAGTTGCTGTATCATGATTACATGAGTTTATTTACTTTTCTGTTCATATTGAATCAATAACCGTCTTTGATACATTAATTTGAGTATCGGTGGTAACACTGTTCTATTACGTACCTCCTGGGGTTCTTAGATGAGGTGCTTAAGTCTTAAATTTAGGAAGTTGAAGTATCTAACAGAATTTTGGTCTTAAAATTTTGGAAGTTGAAGTGTCTAACAGAATTTTGATCTTAAAATTTTGGAAGTTGAAGTGTCAACAGAATTTTGAACACCTGAAAGGAACATATAGACAAGTTTCATTCTAGTGGGTCTGTAGGTTCTTGATGATTTTACACATTTGGAGTAGCTTATCTTAACGCTGTGTACCACATCCTGGCCTTTTGGTACATTAATTTTAGGTCCATTGCAGTAACAGGCCCTGTTATAGGTTGCTGAATTGCTGGGCACATTAGTTTCTTGCTAACAAAAAAGCAGTGAAAATAGTAGGAAAGAATGGTGTGCTATCTATGCATAGATATTTAAGTCTCTTTGATTAAGGGAAATATTTATTTATACAGTCGCTTCACCTTTGATCATTGTGATGATGACAATCTGAAGGATAGGTTTTGTGCCACAGGTTACTGCAGTTGGTCATGCAGCCATGTTGGCTGCTATTCAGAGATATGTGCCAGCTTTGGTATGTGTTTTTCGCTGTAGCATTTATTTTTGTTGAAATAGATCTTCAGACTTCAAATCAGCACAAATCACAAAGCCAATTGTGTTGTTCATAACAGATACCTTCCACCTATGGACCAGAAAGGCTAGATCTCTTGAGGCAGCTTGAGAAAGTTAAGGAAATGGAAACCAGTGAAGTGGACCCTGATGAAAATGTGGGTGAACTAATCTGAGTAGCACTGGCACAATTTGTTAAAATACATCCCTAAAAAATTTGAATCCAGATCTCAAAGTGAGGTAATATTTTTGCCCAGGTAAAATCACTTTCTTCTGAATTCCATGGATAATAGGTAAGCATAGAGAAGCTCATTCCATGTGTCTGGCACTCCAGGTAGGCACCAATGGCTGCAGTCTTGGGGAGCACCAGCAGGGGTGCCTGGCTCACGATGGGATGAGGGGTGTCCGTCACTCCTGAACTCTGTCAGATATGTAATGTTTAATAACTGAACCTTCCTGTTTTTGTTTTTCATCTGCTTGATTACGTTTGAAATGAAACGGTTGTTGAGGGGCTCAACTCCAAGTCTTGTGGTGATTGTTTCTGGTTTTCTGTCTCTATCACAAAAACCTCCTTTATTCCATGCTCCATTCCTGCAAAGGTCATATGTAAAGCTAATTCTGGCTGTTCTTGCAGACATTCATGTACCCTCTTAGATTGAATACTCAAAAAGAGGTAAAAACATATTTTTATCCTAAAGTCTACTTAGAGCAATTTACTTTTATGTTCAGTAATGCTAACTAAAATGTACAGAAGTTTAATGCTTGCCTGTAATGTACTGGAGAGTAGCTTCTAAAGAAAGTGTGACTTCTTTCTTGATCTAGGTTCTTTATTAACCAAGACTTTAGGGTTTGCAGAGACCTTCGAAATGCTTCCATCACATCCATGGTCATATTTATCTTCCCTCCTTCCTGAAAATAGATGCCCCTAAGGACACAACACCTCTTTAATTTCCTGTAAGACAGTTAAGAGCTAGAAAATTTATGTGAGGGAAATTATAGTTCATACATCTTTGAAGTTTTATCTTCATTCCACCAATGTCCATCGTTGAATATTAGGATATCTGCTCCGATCCATTTTTTGGAAAACCAATGTAACTCGTCAACTCTAATTGTCCTTAGAACTTCCTGTGACGAGTTCTGTGGTGGGCGACCGATGACAACGAGGAAAGGTACTCTGTAATATTCAACTGTCATGTTGTATTCATAAAAACGCATAGAGAGAAAGCCCTTGTGTTTAGTTATGGGTTTTCCATTTTCCTCATATATTGTGGACTTGTTAGGAACCGCTTGAGCAAGCATGCACACGAAGGACTGCCACTGGTTTCTCCCAATTGAATCACCGGCAAACACTATCCGACCATTCCGGATCCGTTCCAAAAGATCACCTGCATTGAATCTGGGATTTGCAGGAACAATTAGTTCAATGACAAGAGATTAACAAAAGAGAGAAAGTAAAGCTGGTTAAGTTTATAGGCAGATGTGGTTATTTTATGGTTAAAACTTTGGCACGCGGCTCCCAAGTCAACAAACTTAAATCACAAGGAATAGTTGTCTAATTGGTGTCTAGACCAGAGTAATGATATAAAGAATTGTTTATTTGGCCATAAATAAGCACGGTAACAGAGATATCTCAGCACCCAGCCGACAACTCATGAATTCATTAGCCTGCCCTCCACTGTAGGGCAGAGTTGACAATATTGATCAACTGGCATACCTCTCTATGAATACACCAAATAGAGATAATAATTCAATTTACGAAATTGGGTCTTCAACCTATCCCTCTCTGAATCTAAGAGGGATTTTTTAATAAAGATATAAATAAGATGGTTAAAATCTCTATATGAGATGAAAACAGAGATAAATATATCTTCGGTTTGTCTTTTTTCAAACTTATCCCCACCCTCCCTAGCCTTAAACCATTAGGTATGGTACATTTATATCTATTATTTTTCTATTATATCTCTATCCAACCCATGACAAAAACTTGAAACATGAGGATTGAAATAGAGGTGTGCATGCATACCATAACCATGCATCAGATACCTTGGAAGATCACAGCCGTGTGGTTGCCATCGCCATTTAAGGTATTCTCCATCTTCCCGGCCATTCTGACGGCATCTAAAACCGGGATCCAGAAATGGGCAGTTTTCGTTGTACGATTGAAGACGGTAATAGTCATCACGAACCCATCTCCCATATGAGTAATCACAAACTCCTGCCAATGGTTTTTTATTGTTTGGTAAAATTTGAGGCCACAAACTAAAACGAAAAACAGTCTCCGGCTCGATTTCAAAAGAGCCTAATATAATTAAAATAACAGCCGACGAACTTAAGAGTAAAAAAAGGGCTAGAGTATGTTTAAATTTCGACTTAAGTATGAAGGAAAAAGAGTGGAAGTTCCTCTCAAATATGGACTCATTCGAGTTAGAGGGAGGAAGATCCATAAGAAAAGGATGAATATGAATGAGAATGAAAGAGAGGAGTTGATGGAGAAGATTAATGGCTAAGGATTTGCCTTCTAAATATAGAGATTGACTTTAAATTTTTGGTAAATTAATCAGCAAATCTAAATCATGATTAATTAATTAAACGTTTTAAGAGACTACGTGCATGGCATGTTTTTAACTTCCATATTAGACAATTGTTCGCACCCCTCAAGTTTGGGAGTATTACCTCGCGGTCCTGTAATTTAAAACATTACGATAGAACCACTGATTCTAATATGCCTTTACTTTAGACCACAAGCTCTAGGTGGATGAAATCAATTATATTACCCTTAAGGGATAGTTTGAGTGATAAAAATATGAGATTCCAAGTAGGGGAGTGAGAGTTTAAATTTATTTCGACAATATTTTAAAATTAAATTTTTAACTTATTTGATACAATAATTATGGGATTAGTCATTGAACTCTAGATTTTATTTATTTGATATAGTCAATTCAATCTCAAAAGGATGGTTTAAATCAAGTAAAGTTTTCATGTTACAAAAAAAATTAATTTTATCTTTCACGGTTTTTTTTACCCTTATAACAAAATGTTTAATTAAAGAGCAACTATGTGTACCCACTTTGGGTATACAAATGTATGCACATTCATATGTGTCATCATATGATTGGTTATTATTTTATTCTTAATTCAAAATCATTCAATCACATGATGACACATATAAATATGTATATATTTGTGTACCTAAAGTGGGTACACATAGTTTTATTGTTAATTAAATAACAAATACTTTGACCAATAAAATTATACGTATATTTTTTTGTTTATATAATGATTTATCATTTGTATATCTAAATTATGTATAATATATATATATATATAGTCGCCCTTACTTTGACGCCAAAATCCTAACAAAAAGGGTTTTTTTTAATTTTCACTATAACTACCGAGGCTTTATTTTTAAGTCTACTTTAGGGGCAATATTGATATTAACCATTGTTTCAATTAAAGAGATGAAGCTTCTGCTCACTTGTCGTTTCATGCATAATTAATTTATTTTGTTATTTCTTTTCCAGTGGTCTGTAAGTACAACTTTTTTATATTATTTTTAAACAGTCAACACCCATTGATTATGATTATAATTGCATAAGATTAACATAATCAAATCTTGTTTAATCTAAGATTTTCTTTAATTACTTTATTTCATGAGATTAAGAGTTGACTTCTAGTTTATTTGAGGGAATTTTATGATATAGCATGAAAAACACATATGATGCTTTACTTGTTTAAACTTTTGCATTTAAACAAAAATAAATAAATCTGTTTTTAAAATTATATTTCCTAAAACCCAATAATAAGCTTATACAAATATACACATATATGATGTATCATTATATGATTTGATATTACTTTTTCTTAATTTTAAATTATTTAATTACTTGATAATACATATTAAATATGTACTAAATTATGTATTTAAAAAAATACATATAATTTTATTGATTCAATTAAAAATTAATAAATTAAAGGTTTTTAGAAGTAATTAATTACCTATCATAACTATAAATAATCCCCTCTGTCATATAATAACACCCATTAAAATGGTATTAAGAGATCAAAAAATTAATACTCTCCAGCATTTCTTTCACTGTTAAATTAATTAATACGAGAATTTCTTTATCCTCAATTTTCCACAAATAAATAAATGTATGCATAATCTATTTAAACAGTAAAATCTGACCAAAACCCTTAAAAATTACGATTTAGTTTAATTTGTAAAATAATTTGATTTGAGTAGATAAATTTTTGAAAAATAGTTTTCAATTTGGATTATAGTTTAAACGATTTTCAACTCAAACTAAATTATAAATTATATTTTTTAAAATATATATATAATTTATTTGACAAAAAATTTTAATAAATAATTAGATGTATAATTTATTTTTTAATATTTATTTAATATTTTTTATATATTATATATATATATATTATATTTATTTTATACGTTTATATTATATTATAGAAAAATATAATTTTATTAATTTTATTAAATAATTATATTAATAAATGAGTAATTTCAATAAATTCAAATATTAATCTGAATCATATTTTTTAGTTAAATTTTAAAATTTTTAAAATTATTTTTTTAAGTTTAATTTAAAAATCGCAAACTGTACTAATGCCCCCTCTCTGAAATAGACGAATATAGGATGTAATCACTAGTGTAATTTTAATCAAATTTCCAACCTGTATTATCTTATAATTTCTTTATTACCTGTAACTTAATATTTTAAATCATTTCATTATTATTTTCATTGTATTTTTTTTATTGTAATTAATTTTAAATCCTCAAAATACAACAAAATATTTTAATTATATATGAAAATACCCATATATAGAGTTTTCACCTTAGGCTAAAATTTCCATCTCATACGGGGGTGGTTTGAAAGAGCCTAATTTGGGTGTGTACGATCTAATTTAACATAATTTAAGTTTTTTAAAAATTAAATTAAAATTAAAATTTTAAAAATTTTTAAACGAAATTTAAAAAAATATAATTTTATATAGTTTAGAGTACCATTTAAAATTATTAAAATTATTTATTTCTAAATATATATTATTTAATAAAATTAAATTTTTTAGAATATAATATAAATAAATAAAATAAATATAAATAAATCAAATTATACAATTAATTATTTATACGATAATTGTATCAAATATATATAAGATTTGGTTTAGTTTAAAAATTATCTAAACTAAAAAAATTGATTTAAAAAAATTTTAATATAAACTAAACCAAATGAAATTATAATTTTTAAAAATTTTAACCAATTTTATAATTTGAATTAAATTATGCATACTTCGTCACTTCCATATAAAAGTTGTAATATAGTTGGAGCTCTATATTTAGGGTTGAATTCGAATCGAACCATTTAAACTCTAGTTTAAACTTGGTTCGAATGAGTTCGAAACGAGTCAACCCTATACAAGCTCACTCTAGCTCAAACTATTTGTCAAATTTGTCAATTAATAACAAAATAGTTAAAAACTCAAGCTCAAAACAAGTCAAACCGAATTCAAGCCAAGTTCAGACTTAGCTTCCATAAGCTTAAGCTCGAACTTGAGTTTTACTATATATAAACCAAACCGGGTACGAATCCAATCCTGTATACTTAAGAAAATATTTTTTTTTAAAACTGTGTATAAATTTAATAATTGAATGTTTAGACATCATTCAGCCAAATCGCTATTGTGGCTGGGTGCTGCTCTCAAAAACCAAAATGGTATTGTGGTCGTATCCGCCGACGCCGAAGCAATTAGCGACGACTGCCGTACTCTTCATCACTGGTGCTTCACTCTTTGGCGCCGGAGCTTACCTCTCATTCCTCAACATAGCTCCACAACAAGCTCGTGCCAAAGCTCGTAGAGACTTCATCAAAGATCGCCTTAGAAAGCGTCTAGATGACTAGCAACACCAATCCCTAATTTCTGGTTCTTCTCTTTTGAATTGTGTCAATTCGCGACTGAAAAATGAATTTGTTTATGTTGGAAAGTTTATGTAAAAGAATATAAGCTAATTGTTTGTTATTTTAAATTTCTGATTAGCGAAGATTTTTACCCAAATTTTAGCAGAAAATTAGGTTTGATTACTTTTGGTTTGTGTAATTATAACGATATCTTGAATTTTCTATATTGGTGAAATTTATATTGAAAGTTTTGGGCTTGTAATTGTCTCTTATTAATATGAATCCAATTGTAGTTTCTTTGTTAGTATTAATTTTTATTTTTATTTATATATATATAACACTGCAGTCTTTAAAATAATGTGGCATTTATATATTTAGAAAATTTATTTATGAGAATCTTAACTGTTGATCAAGTTCTACTTTTTTATGTTCTAATAAATGGTTAGGGGATGTGGAAGTTAGTTGAGGAACTATGAATTTTATATGTGCTTGTGAGTTGTGAAATTTGGTTTGTGAGTCTGGTTTGTTCATGATTGTAAGCATTGATATATTCATTATAGTGAGAGAATTTGGGATTCGTTTGGAAGTCTAGCAACAATTAGTTTGGAGATGGACTAATTTGCTCATGAAGGCGATCGTAGATGAATATAGCCATTTTGTGTTTGACTGGGGTCAATTATGGGTAAAGAACTAATGAAAATGAATGTTGAGGCAGGATTAATTCAATTGGTAGGATTCATTTGTAGCATGCTTTATTTGGATTATATAGTAAAATAGGAATCATAAAATTCCGTCCTTGATTAATTTTGATACTGACTGGTAACATATGACAGATCTCTAAAACAGAAACTTGAAAACTTTATTTTTGATGACCATGTTCTACTGATTAGCTTGTGACTAGATCGGCTTGTGGAGCTGATGCCTTTATGTCCCACTTGTTATTTAATTAATATTCCTTGTTTTGGATTTGCCTGGTAAAACCCCGATCTTGAGAAACTGGAGCACCAATAGAATGCTCTAAAAGTGATGAGTCTATCTAGTTTTTAGCAAAGAGAACTTAGAAGAGGTGACTTTTTCTTTTCACATAGTCTTGTTTGAGGAAAGAGCTTTCCACAATTATTTTCACAGCTATTTTTAAGTGAGATGTATTCTTCAGAGGCATGGGGCCTTGGTTTCTTTATGCACTTTAACTAGGAGAAAGGAAAGACACCATTGATGGTGTCGTTGCTGCAAGTAACTGGTCAATAGTCCTAGAATCTTTGTAGTAAGTTCTGAATTTTCTAAGGCTTCGATCTTTGAAATTTTAGACTCCACAGTGGAAGATAATTTCCTTTCAATTGTGCAGTCTGTACTCCTTATAGCTTCAGAAGAACCAGAAAGGGAGTGTTTTTTATTCCTCTTAATTACCTTATGTGTAATGGAATTAGTTCTGATGTAGCAGAATAGTTCATATTTTTGCTCTAAATCATATGTAAAGTTTAGCACATACTTCATATATACATCTATCATGCTACTTTTCCTGTTTCATTTTGCTTTCTATGCAGTACATGAAGAGAGAAGTAAGTTTGATAATATTCAAAACTTTTCCATTTCTGTTGGTAAGATATAGAACTTCTCTGTTCTATTTTGGATTCCATCAAATTGAAATTGTTTACTGTTTTTCTTGGCCGGGTTTAATCAAGCTTTTTTACATCATTTATTTTTCTCCTGCAACTCCATCATGGTACCACGGTTCTGTTAACTTCATATGCACCACTTCTAGCTGAAGGGAGCCAGAACAGCTTCATCTTGGCTGAAAATATAAGACTTGCTTACGACTAGGAGGTTCAATGGATTCAGGGACATTGTCATTGCTAACTTTGATCTTGTAGAATATATATTTGATATTATATAAGCCTTAACTAACAAAAACAAAGGAATGGAAAATCACGCAGGGAATCAACTTAATTACACCTCAGTTATAATAGGAAGTTTTTGTACAGGAGAAGTTTCAACATACTTCCTATAAACACAACATTTCTAGCCATAATGCAGCAATCGCTGCAACTTCAACTGCTCTAGGTAATGACAAACAAACCATTAATCGAAAAGACAACTCTTAACAGTCTAAATCTTATCTTTTCCTGTATATGCCATTGACAAGCCCTCATCGCCTTTGAAGAACAGCCATGAATTTGCAGGTATGATTGCAAGTCGAGGGGCTGTGGAAGAATCGTGAACAATGTGAATTATCCACGCAGAAGCATGGCCTCACCATCTGGATTTCCTTGCATTCTGGCCCTCACCTCTGGACTCTGATAGTCTTGATTTCACGAGGCTCCCTGGCACAATAGGGGGTCGCTCTTGAGCCATGTTGCCTTGATCTCGTGAAGGGCGTGTTGGACTAGCGTATACTCTGGAAGGTCCTAATCTAGAACCGGACAAAAGTTGGTCCCTAAGACCTTTTGCTGACTTAAACCCATTTAATTCATCTCCATAAACTTGTGCTTGCTTCTCTGCTTCAGCCAGTCTTCCCCACTGTAAGTCATCTCCTGAATTTTGGAAACTTTCAGCTTGGATTCCCCAATCAACTCCATCTGATATGCTCCGCTGCAATGAAGTGCTTCTTCTAGGTGCTTTGCCAGAGGTAGACTTCCTTCCCTTGATTTCATCTTCATCAAATGGAAGCAGTCTTTGATCACAAGTAGCTCCAGGGGGATAAGCCCACTTGTAGCTCTTGTTATTATTGTCCATATTTAATTCGATGGAATGAAGATCACTTTCAGCCGAGTCTTCTTCACAATCCACTCCATCTTCTACTTCTCCATCATTCTCATTTTCTTCATTCTGATGCGAACCAAAGCAGGTTCTGCTTAAATAGGCTGCAATCTCCTCATTGGTTGGTTTTGGCTGATTAACAGAAAGACGCCCTTTTTCTTTTACCTTTTTGGTTCCCATAAAAGCTTCAAGTTGACTCTTCAGTTTATCAACAGCTGCATTTTTGTCTTCGAGCTGATGTTTAGCCTCTGAAAGTTTCATTTGTGCTCTCTCTTCGCGCAATACATTAGCTAACTGCATCATTTCCCTTTCCTTTTCAACCTCTTCACGAACTACAGCAGATTCTCTCTTGAGTTCTTCTACTTGAGCTTGATCATCACCAATATCTCTGGCCAACTCATCACATACATGTTCAATAGCCACTCTTGCTCTCTTCTCATTGTCAAGTTCTTTCACTGCCTTAAGAAATGACGCTTTAGTCTCAGCCAGCTCTTTGCCAAGCTTCTTATTCAAGCTTTCAAACCGTCTCCTCAACTTCCTTTCAACCTCAAGTTCCCCTGCAACGGACTCAATGGCAGCCTCAACCACTTCCTGCTCTTTGTCTTTCCATGCTGCCTTTTCTTCAGCAAAACACTTCATCAGATAGTTGATCTCATTCTGGTCTGAGCGCTGTTCTTGGATAACCTGATTGACTTGCAAGCGCGCTCTCTCAAGTTCGGCATGTAAGGCTGAGACAAGGGACATGCTAGAAGATGGCCGATCTTCTTGACCCCACATGCGGTTAATAATTTTGAGTAGCTCTTTAGATGTTGTCAAGGCATTGCTAACATCCTTCAAACGGACTCTTAACTCCAACGGTTGAGCCACCAGGAGTCTGGGGTCGAGATCTTGTCTCAATCTGCTTCATCAAATAAAGAGATTAGAACACTTCTCCATTCAAAAGTTTAAACTGTAAAATCTAAGTTCCATTCTTGTAAAAATAACATTCAACAACCTAAAAGATCCTCCTTTTAAAGACTGAGTTAGAAACTTCAGTTGGCTTACCTCCATTAAACTGGCATTGCTAACAGAATCCACAGCTCTTCCATTGTGTTCCATTAACCTAAGCATTTGTGAAATGGACGACCCTCTTCTGTGCCGACTTCCTGTTCCAGATCGATCCATCCTCTACAAAAACAATTAAATATAACACAAAGCGTCAATAATTTCACTCCAAAACTCCATTGACAACAATAACACATAATTCTATTGCATCCCATCAAATCGTGACAAGCCCCAGCAGCTCCAATTCCAACCATTTGATTGATTTTATCTCACTTAAATCATCAACTTAAACAACCACACAATCTATTCATACTATAGCCAAAAAAAAAAAAAACCCACATATTTAGATCCAAGAAATCATTGGTAATCTATCAACACTCCAATAGAAAACAAGACTCTAATAAGCACAGAATTGCCATCTCTATCACACATCAGAAGCAATGAATTATTTTATTTGTTGTCAACATCAAGGATTGGAGTCTGAGATAAAAAATTTTTAAAAACAGTTTGTCATTTTGCAAAAATCGAACCACCCCATCAAATCTTCACTAAAATTCACAATCAAATCACAATGAAAATTAAACTACCTTCTCATCAACATCATCAAGTACTAGGAAAAAAAAAAAAAAGAGAGAACTTTAAAATGCCCACCGAACAAAACCAAAATTTGAAAGTAAACCCACCTCAGAAACCGGACTATGAGAAGGATCCGACAAATGCGGAGGCAAAGAGCCCGAATGCAAAGATCTCGCCGCCGCCGCCCTTTCTCTCTCTCTCGCTCTCGCCTCTCTTCTCAATCTCCTCTCATCAAACTCACCGCCACCACTCTCTTTAACTTTTGGTGACGGCATCTCGTTCATTTCCCACAAAGTAGCCGCCAATTTCCTCGCCGAAACCGGCTGCTGCAACTGTTGCTTACTTTTCCCGCCGCCGCCACTTTCACTGTGCAAGTCCACCGCACGTAATGCGGCCGCGGAAGATGGCGTCCGCATAAGCCTCCATGTGGGTACCGGCGTACTGGATCCCCCCCTTTTCCCAATGAGAATCGCGCGCTTAAACCGATAGTTCTGAATAATTGACGACGAAGCCGAAGAAGGCGAAGGTGAACAGGCACGTTTTCGGATTTTCCCAGGAAGAAAATTAGTGTTGTTTTGTCTTAACATCATTAAAACTTAGATCTGAAAGGCAAGCTTAACATGAAGAAGAAAGAGAGTAGCAAAATCACCGAGGGGAAATGAAAAGAGCGTGAGGAGATCAACAAAGGGTGAAGGGGACAAGAAGAAGTGAGAAATTTGAGGTGAATGGAGAGGCGTTTGATTGCTTCCACTAGTTACAGACTTTACAAACTTTGATTCTTTTTTTTTTTTTTGAAAAGAAAAGAGGAAAGAGAAGGACGAGAGAGAAAACAGAGATGGTGGAGATCAGTGAGATTAACACGTGTTATTTTTTAATTTGCTGATGTGTTCAAAAGCATGGATTTGATTATGATTGATGTTTGGTGTTCATCATACTTATGGCCCCTTCCCTTTGGGGATATTTTCAAATTGAAATAAAGAAGTACAGTAATTTAAAATTATTAAATTATATAATAATATATATAAATATATATTTATGTATTTAAAATAAATATATATAATTTTATTAATTTTGGGTAATTTAGTTTAACAATCTACTCCTCTTGCCAAAATAGGCATGCAGCCAACTGCCAACCACCAACAGCCTCAGTGTTTGGTGCCTCTTGGCAAACAATAACCAGAGTTCTGTCAGCACAATTAGACATGACAAATGGGATGGGCTGGTTATCTCCGATCTTAAGCACGAAAACATAGTTTAACTCAAAAGGATATGGCTGATATTATAATGAGTTGTGTCAGTCAGACCTGTGGCTTTTTAAGGGCTGGTCTTGCGCCTGCACATTGGGCCATGGGTTCGCTAGATTTATTATTATTTACATAATTATTAAAAAATTAATTTAATAATAATTATAATATAAAAGTTATATTTTTAATTAAAATTCCCACAACCTGACCCTACATAGGTATGGTCAGGTTGTGGGTTTTATATATTTTCAAGCAATGTGCCTTGAATATTTGTAACTTGTATAGACCTTAAACTCGATCTAATCCATTGACATCTTTAGTTGCAATACTCGATTTATAACAAGTGTTGTTTAGACACAAGAGTCTCGTGAGTTCACCCTGTGAGCTTCTCATTCAACTTATTTTCAAACACAATAAGATTATGTATATATATTTTGAGTATATAAATAAATATATATTTAATTTATATTATCAAGTGATCAATAAATTTAAATTAAAACTAAAATAATATATAATTATATAATGATAAATATTAAATATGTATTTATTTATGTATTCAAAATATATAAACATAATATTACTCTTTTAATAGTTTAAAAAAGGTTTGGGTTTAAGATTGTCAATGGTCTTATAACATCAAACTTTAGTATAATTTGATGATGGAGTTGATTAGCCTATGGAAAATAACAATCCAACATAGTAAAAAAAAATAAAATTACCATCTGTGTCAGTGCCACTAGACTTGAAAATATATTAAACAAATTAGTCTTAGAGCTATGGCATCACAAAATCACCTCTAATCATTAACTTGAAACAATGTCAAAAATAAGATTGTTTGAGCTTAATGTTCTCTAGCTTTGATCTAAAAACTACAAAATCTACCAACCAATTTCTCACCTTCACCTATACAAAACCATTCAACAAACAAAAAGGTTTAAGGATTTAGTTTTTCATAGGTTTAGGGTTGAACTCAAATCAAGTTTTTTCAAATTCAAAAAAGAGTTTGGTTAAAACAAACTCGAGATTAAATTCAAGTTTGAGAGTTAAATATTTTTAAACTCAATCTTTAAGGATGTACGAATTTTCACACTTACAAAATTGAACAATATGAATAAATCAATGAAAACAATATTATTTTGATCAGTACGTATAAAATGATATTATTTTACCCTGTTATAGTTTTTTTTTTTTTTTCAGTGTAACCCAAGATTTTATTGTTTGAAATGAATCATAAATCTTAGGTTTAAATATAGAAGGATACCCATAAATACACAACATCAAATAGTTTCTTCTTACCAAACTAATTTAAATAAATGTGAATCATACTCAATTGCACAAAAGTTATGGGGCATAACTGTTTTAAAGCTCAAAACAATAAAACCTACTAAATAAAACACCAACATCCTTGGGTACATCAACATTAATTATTCATAAATCCTGTAAAAAAGATAGTAAAAATTTTAAATGAAATTAAAGGAGATTTGGTTCAACCACCTTGAGGTAGCTCTTGGCAAAATTAATTAAAAGCCAAAAGACTAATTCCCACCCAAGGATTGTTGAAATGATAATTTTTATCTTTTAAGTTTTAAAAAACCAAATTTCCGCCTGTCATCTACTTTGTTATTAAATTCATTAAGTAAAAAAGCAAGAAAGTCATTTTGTATAAATATTTCCATTTTATTTTTCTTTTCAAAATGACATATGTTTAGGGGTGAATCACAATTTTTAAAAATGTTTGAGGTGTTAATAAAAATTTTCAAGAGGTTTTTAGAAATTTTAGGGGTGCTTGAGATTTTTAAAATTTTACTATGCCCTTTAGCAGTTTCAAAAATGACTATTATACCCCTAAAAACAATCAAAATGTAATATTTAAGGTTGGCTAGAGGTTTTTATTTTTTAAAGGGTTTAATATATTAGTTTTAAACTAGTAAGGATGTATTGGTAATTTGATATTTATATTAATTATTAATGATATTTTTGTAATTTCAATAAAAATGTAAAAATTTCATTCTATAAAAACCAAACAAAATTTATTATCAAAAGTAAATGGTCGTTACTAAACTCAAGATTTACCTATTCAGTATGATTGATTCGACTAAAAAGATAGTCTAACTCTAATAGAATCATTTTTTACAAAAAAAAATGAAACTCAAATAGCAAAAATTTATAATTTTATAAAACTATGGTTGGAAAGTTGTGATTCAAAAATATATTAATTAATATTTATGGCTTATTTGTATGGTTCAACAATATTTATGTGCTTAATAAACAATCACATGTAGGGATTATGATAATGAGTTAATGAGGGTTGATTGGATTAGATTATGACATGTGTTCCTCAAAAGCTTATACAATATTAAATCTTTTTAAAAATAAAATTTGGCACCTCTTTTAGGGTTTTACTAAATTACAAGTAAATTTGGTTTTGAAGTTCATTAGAAGTTATCCTGTAAGCTTAAGTAGTTTTACCTATCTACCATTTCTATATTGTGAGATGGGTTCTATTTATCTATTAATCTTTATAATATCAAATTAAGAAATAAATAAATATCCAATAAATTTACATTGATAGTTCAAAGAAAAAATAATTAATAATAATAATAATAATTGTATAAATTTATTTTATTATCTGATGATGTGATAATATTTGATTGTATGATTTTAAAGTGAGAAAAAAAAAAAAATAATTATATCATCTAATTATAAGCTACTATCTTAATTTGTATATATAAGTTTGTATAATTTATTTATACACTACTTATTTGTCTCAACTTGAATTAAATGTGATTGATGAAAAAATTCAATTGTATGATACTCAAATTTTTACCCAATAAACAATTATGATAATTTAAATCGTCCTAATAACATTAGACACACGTGTGGGATACATTAAATGTAAAGTGGAAAATGACGCTTTTTTAATGTGTCATGAACATAGTTCTTGATTGTCACATGTTATTCATCTACGTGGAAAAGTGAATAATTTCTAGAATCCTACTCACACTTTAAAAATTAAGGGCAATTATATATGATCAAATTTATCCTTGGCAAAATATACGAGATCTACATTAGAAAAGCGTTTAGCCATTGCATAATTAACAATTAGTTATATGAATAGTAACTAGATATATACCAATTATATGCTAGGTGATTTCAAATACAAGTAGAAGCTCGTGTCTTAAGTAGTTAGAAGAGTGGGTCTTGATAATTCTAATTGCTTTGTTTCCATAATCTCGTTGACGTGCTATTTATATCTCATATTTTTGTGGAATAACCTTCAACCTTCATTGCTTTTCTTTATAAAATAACAATTATCTCCTATCTTTTAAGATGACACTATAACAAATGTTCTTAGAAACTAATTTGATTATACATCTTGATTTAAAGTACTAAAATTTAGGTAGATCTTTTCATGTAATTACACGTTTATCATTTTCTCTTGCTTTATAAATACAAGATCGTACAAAGGAAAAATGACAACATTTTTGTATTTGAAACAATTATCCTGTTGAATTTTCTTAAAAAAATAATATAATAGTTGACGTAGACTTCCGATCAATAAACTAAATTACTTTAAAAATCTCATTTTATTAAATATTACTTTCATAAAATTACATCTCTAATCTATGTACTTCTTATTGGAGGAATTTTCACCACCAACAACCAAATTATTTAGCTCTCAACTGTTTTGCAAGCTTACAATGAAATAATGAATAATTATTGTAGCCAGAGTTTCTTCATATTCTTCCTTGGGGATCATTTAGTATTAAACCTGGTCACTTTGTTCTAAAAGTATTAAAACTATTTTTATATTTATCAAAATCATCCTAATAATATAAAATATCCCCATTGAAAATAGAGATATCCATGGGTCGAGTCATTTTTGGTGTAACAAATTGGCTCATGTATGAGTCAGCCCAAAGCCACAGGGCATTTCAATAAGGAATTTTCACCATTCAATATAATATAGTAATATTCTAAAAAAAAAAAAAAGTTATGATATCACCCACTTGCTCCAAGGTCAAGAACAGTACAAGGAATTTTTTTAGCCTTTTACTAGGTCCCCATCTCATCATTTTCGCCTTTAGCCCACCTTCCTCAGCTTTACACTTCCACATTCTTTTTAATTTGTTCTCTCTCACTCACTCTTCCAAAATCATTTCTTCAACAATGGAGGTCGCCTTTTTGCTTTTGCTGTTTTCTCTCTTTTCTTTATCCTCCTCAGAAGCCAAAGTAATTCCCAGGTTTCCTTCAAAGCTTTCAGCTTCTGATTCTGCAAATACAAATCATCAGCCTTTCAAAACAAAATACTTCAGTCAGATACTCGACCACTTTAATTTCAATCCCCAAAGTTACCAAACTTTCCAGCAAAAATACTTATCAACGACTCCTTCTGGGGCGGCGCCACCAACAATTCTCCAATCTTTGTTTACACCGGCAATGAAGGAGACATTAACTGGTTCGCTCAGAACACTGGCTTCATGTTCGACATAGCTCCTCATTTTAAAGCCCTTCTTGTTTTTCTTGAGGTGACTCTTCTTCTTCATTTCTAAATGTAGATCTGTACAAATGTATATATGTTTGGTTGCCAAGAAAATTTTGCAAATTGCAGCACAGGTTTTATGGAAAATCTATTCCGTTTGGAGGTGATAAAAAGATTGCTTATAGCAATTCAAGCACGCTCGGATATTTAAGTTCGACACAGGCGTTGGCGGATTATGCAACTTTGATTATCGATTTGAAGAAGAATTTGTCTGCAACTGAGTCTCCTGTGGTGGTTTTTGGAGGTCCTATGGAGGAAGTATGATTCTTACTACTTACATTATTTAATACATGAATGATTAACATTTTCCAGCTAAAGGTTGTCCTGCAATCTATATGTATATATGATTCCCGATCTGTGAAATCAGTATTAAAATGGAAATGATTTGGCATGGCAGTGCTGGCAGCGTGGTTTAGGCTGAAATATCCTCATGTCGCCATTGGAGCATTGGCGTCTTCTGCTCCAATCCTCAGCTTCGAAAACATAATTTCCCCATATAGTTTCAATCGCATTATCACCAGAGACTTCAGGGTATCTTTCTTTCTCTTTCTTTGGAGCTGTTGTCACCATTTTTATTCCCTTTATCCATGCTTCATGACTTTATTGATGTGATGTAGATAAGGTTTTTTTCTTCTGGTATATACATATCTTCATTTAGATATTTGTAGGGAGATTTTTTTTAGAAATTGAATTGAAATCAATTACTTTCTATCTTCGAAATGGACCTCTAAATACTATTAAAGTAGATGATTTTAATAATATTTTATTATAAAAATTAAAAAATTATTTAAAATAAATTATTTAAAAAATTATTTAAAAATAAATAATTATCATATTTTGATAAAAATAAATATTGTAATTAAAAGTAATAAAAAAATATTAATAAATTAATTTATTTAAATATCCTTAAAATAATTATTTTAAAATATTTTTATATTATTTATTATATTAATTGAAAACAAGTTTATTTTTATCTTAAAAATTAATAAATAAAAATAAAGTTATCTTGATAATATTTTAATGTTTAAGATAAAGTTAGTAATTAGATTACTGACTATATTATTTGTTTACATTACTATTAATAATAAAATATATTATAATATTTTATTATTAATATATCAAATAAAGTAATAATATAAATAATAAAAGTTAAATTATCTAGAATAATTTTTTTATTGATTAGAACTAAACTACCTCTTTATGTGAACAGAAGAGGATCCAAGGTGGTAAAGAGATTTCCTAACTTGTCTAATTTTATTTGCATGTGAAAAATAAATAAATCAGAGTGAAAGCGAAAATTGTTACAAAGTGATAAAAGGATCGTGGCAGAAGATTGAAGAGAAAGCAAGGCAACATGGAGGTCTTGAAGAACTCAGAAAATCTTTTAGAATATGCAAGTAAGATCAGGAACACTTATCAATAGATAAATAAATTATTAAATAATATATAAATATATCTAATAATTTAATTATTTATAATTGCAGAAATTATATCAGTGTTGATGCCCTGGAAAGTTGGCTTTCTACGGCTTATATTTACACAGCAATGACAGATTATCCAACACCTTCCAATTTTCTCAGCCCCTTGCCAGCTTATCCAGTAAAGCAGGTTTTTTAAAAAATTTATTTTGATTAAAATTTGTAGATTTTTTAATATTGGATAATTAATATCAATGTCAAAGCAAGAAGAAAGAGTGTTGACCTTTGACTACGATGGATGCAGATGTGTAAAGCAATCGATGATCGGACGGCTGGAAATGACATGTTTGCCAAGTTGTACGGTGCACTGAACATATACTACAATTACAGTGGAAGTTCCACGTGTTTTAATCTGGACGATGATTCTGATCCTCACGGCCTTGGAGAATGGTCTTGGCAGGTAAAATATTAAAAATATTTTTAGGAACATAAAAACATTTAGTTTGATTTACACACTATAATTACAAATAGGATATAAGATATAAGATATATCATATTTTTTATTAGTTTAAAAAATTAGTAATTATTATTCATGATTAAGTTTAAA